>NC_140582.1:329405544-331805544 GCF_964204655.1 Triturus cristatus
AGGTCTCGTATCTGGAGAGGTTGCGCTAAATCATACAGCTGTAGCAGGGTCAAGCTGGGAAGCACCTCCGCTCACAAGTAGTTCCACACCTGCACGGAATAGGGCTCCTGGGGGAGAAAATAGCTGCTCATAATACTGAGCGAACAATTCATTAATGTCCACCCGAGTATTCATCACACAACCTGCGGTTTTAGATGCTCATTCTGTTCAGGGGCAAATTGTTAAAAACATAAATGGTGGATGGAGGATTGAAGGATATGCTGAAGTTGGTAGCTTTGTCAGGTTATTCAATGTTAAAAATGTTTTACTTCACACCAGCGTTGAGTGCAGCAGGAAAGGGTGAAGCAAGGCTTTTAAGAAGCTTATTAGCCTCTGCATTGCTTTCACATTTTCCAAAGCACAGTGGGTAGAAAACTGATTATACTGTGATTATATTGGAATACTAGGGTCGACAATCATCTCGCCATGATGCCTTCCCACCCACTGATGTTTTCTTTGGGTTACTTTCAGCATGAGGTAGAGCAGAAAGTTTACGACGAGGAGTTTCAACGCCACTTGAGAACATTATCTGTTCTTCAAAAGAGAAATAAATGAAAGATGGCACACATTCTATGGTTTTAAAGTAGAGGAAAGGATCAGTTTTTATTATTGGAATTTTCTTTTTGAATTGCTGATGGAGGCAATAAAACAGCAAAGGCATATTAGTGAGTGTGTCTTTAACAAAACCATGATTTTCTATCCAGCCTGCTATGGAAATCTGAATTGTCTGTTCTTTCTGGAGGACTAACCTTTGTTCCTAGCCATGCAGGCATTCATGTAACAGCAGGGCTGCCGGTTCAAAGAGAGGAGGCTTGGACATCATTTCAAGGGCATTAGCAGTGATGTGGACACGCCATGCTGAACTTTATACTGAGTGAAGAGAGTTTGAGTCATACTTTTTCAGAGTTATGCCACCAAAAGATGTATATGGTAGCTTACATGAAAGCATAGATGGTTAAAGGAGACGGTCTGCCATCTGATCAAGGTGAGGTATTTTTACATTTACTTGAAATGATAAACTCTGAAAATAGTCTTTCACTACACCTGCTGCAGCATTTACTGCTTGAGCTATTATTATGGAACATTTCCAGCCAGACATGTCCAAGACTGGTTTGATACTGCATTGGTAGGGGTTAGATTAAGATCATGCTTGGGAAGGAACGAAAAAGATTATTATAATGGAAATTGGGAGGTCAACCATGATAAATGCGGAGTAGAAAGCAGTGAAGGGCAAAATGTACCAGAAGACAGAAAATTGTAAAAAACAAAGTATGTTTGAAACTCACCTGTGTAAACTTAACCAAAATGGGTAGATGGCATCATTAAGACCATGTGCTTAGATTAGGAGGATCTACCTATCCTAGGTGTTGTTCAGAAGCTGGGCCTGTTTGCCCTTTGCGCTAAATTCAACGCACCTTTGAGTTGTGGTAAGGCTACCTCCTGAATTCAAAGCCATGTTACCTCAAATTTAAGAAAGGAGGCAACTTAAAAAACAATTATGCTCTGAACTAATGAAGAAAAAAAATATGCAGCAACAAAGTCATAATGAAGCCTATCTGGGCAGCACAGCTATTATAATTTAGGCTTAATGAAATGGAGCATATAAATGGATGGAAGAAAAATAAGCATTGGGAAAGCCAATCGGTCTCTTGCTTGTGGGACCTATTAGCTTTGCCAACTGCTTTTGGAGGTGATGTATATCATCAGGAAGCAGTGAGAAACCACCAAAATAAAAAAAAGAAAGGTGCGCACCCGAGTGTGTCAAAGAGGATGCGCACACCAGCAGAACAATGTTGGTGTTATTTGCTTTAATTTTTTATTTGCTGACTCAACGTGGCAGACTCCACTTGGACCAGTAAAAAAAACAGATATGTACGTTTTTTTAATGTGAAAGCATTAATTAAAAGAAATGAAGGACTGGGGGTATAAGGTAACCGAGGCGCAGGAAGGAAGGGGAATAGCAGCACACGGAGGCTGGTGGGGCATGAGAGAACACCACAGAAGGATACAGATGTGAGAGATCATCATTGATGTGGATTGGAGTACGGAAGCACATTGGCAAGAGGCAGTTGTGCAGTGGAGAGAAACACACGGACCAGAGAGAGCAACACAGGGTGGAAGAGAAGCATACAGGGGAGACAACAGGAAAACATACACTTGTGGAGTGCATAAGCAAAAAAACAAAACAAAAGCTATTGCAACACTGAGCAACATGTCTCTCTTCAATCCCTTTATTCACAAATATCCAGTTCCTCTCCATTCCTGCAAAAACATACTAAGAAAATGTTCATGTGCAGAGAGGGCAGCACTAGTGCAATACATAAATGTACACTGCCTATTAAGGCTTCTTAAATGTAGCTTTGGAAGGAAGACTAGCTCAACCAGGAGCAGCATCTCATCAGCCGCCTAGTACACCTCAACCTCTTAATTGTTTAGAGGCTGCTCATTCTTCTAAGCCCATGTGAGTTTTTCAGACACCACAAAGGAATCTGTCACAATTAACTGAGTCAGATGGTGTACCTTATTCGGACGTGTATAAGTGGGTTCATTTTCTGGACCTCAAGGAAAAAAAGATTGTATGGCTGCTACAGCTAGAATGTTATTCCCAAAATCCCCTTTTCTAGCACCACTTGCCCTCTAAACACTTTTGCAAATGTCACATGGAGTCTGGCACTAGGTACAAAAAAAACATTAAATTCCATAAAGCCCAGATAATACAAGATTTATTTTGGTACACTTTTAAGAAACGTGTGTCAAGGACTGTGCAAAGTACTGAAATCTTTGCAAAGTTGTGAAAAAAGGTCAAACAGTCTGCAAGCTCTAAACTACTTACAACTGCAAGTTGGTTTGATAACTTAAGTATGAAGTATGGGTAGATACAAAATAATGTGTTGGCAAGAAGCTGGACAAATGACAGGATTCTGTACTCAAAATATTTCTTTTGAAAAATCAGGATGTGTTGCTAGGTATTGAATAAGCCTAGGACACTTTCTTATACTTGGGTAGATCTACTGCAGTGCCAACATTCAATAGTTTCTTTTGTGACACATTTGCTCACAGTTTTCAGGTATAATGTTGGTTGGAATTCTTGTTTTCTGCTTTTGTTTCTTTACTAAGTAGACAGAGATAGATGGCCGTGTTCCTCTGGTATTTTAGAGCAGTCACTGTTGTAGTCTTCTTGTTTAGTGTTTGGGACTGCTGAAAAGGCAGTTCAGAATAGAGGGCCTCAACATCATGATGGATGTGCTGGGTGGAGAACATCACAAACCTGATTTTGTACAGTATCCACCACGCCTTTCTCTTTTGTTATCATTTGACATGCTGGAAGATTGAGGTTAATACTTCTCTTCACCAGGATGGTGCCTGGCCGGTGGTGGCAGAGTGAAGAAGTCATCGTTTTAATGCCAGGATACCCTTCTCCACAAGTGAACAAGGTACTGGATTTTCAATACATCTGGCAGAATATTTTTTGAGGTTGGTTAAGCAGATGTTTATTTTCAGAAAACCCTTGCAGTGTTTTTATTTCTAACAAATTCATTATCCAGACATTCATTAGCATCTCCCTATTAAAGTGAGGTTGTGGATTTTAGCATTAACGTAAGGAGCGAGGGAGGTTAAATATGGCCAAGAGGAGCATTTTCGAACAAACCCATGGCTAGTCCAATGAGCTAAACGCTTCCCTACGTCTTAACCAGCACTTATCTGATCAAATGCAAGCATGCCCTCCTTCAAAATCTCTTCTATCCACTGCATTGTCTTCCAGCAGATCTGCATATTGGTTTAAAGTGGCCTACATAGCACAATCATAGCAGCTTAACTGGGCTAATCAAATAGTTGCCCACAGTAGAAGACGACATCTAGCACATCTTTATCTCTACTGAACGCATGCTCCGGTTTTCTTTATCCCAGGGAATTAAAGAAGATGCAGAGTTGTTAAATTTCTTCTTTACTTCAAACAAAGCAGGACTTGACAACTCAAATGTTAAAGAAATCTGAAGAGAAGGAGGAACAGTTGTTATGTTAAGAAAGGTGCGTTACCTCATGAAATGACATAAAAAGGGGAAATGAAGAAAGGGCAAATGTGGAGATTTAGGAGTACGTAACCCAAATGGGCACAGTTCGATCGGTCCCCAGTATTCTTCATATTCAGAGGTAATAAGATCTGCTTTGGGAACTCCTCCTTCAGTCAGTCTTCTCATGCCTCTCTTGGGGAGGAGGAATTTGGCGGGACCAATGGTGTTTTGAGGTTTTGGATGCTGTTGATAATCAGTAGGGTTCTCTTCTTGTGGCACTAAAATATACATTCAAAGCCATCTCTAGAATTTTGGTTGCTGCTGTAGTATAGACTTCAAAGCAACAGCTAAACACTCATGTAACATCCTATCTCAGGTACATGTGTGGCACACGAAGAGCCACCGGGTTGTGCCGTCGGAAAAGATTGTTGGACCCACTTCTAAGGGTGAATTCCAAGTGCTCATATTTAACAATAATGCTACACTTGCTGCAATAGACTCAGGGTTTTTACTGGTGTAACTGACATGTGCAGTATGTAAATATGTTCAGCTTATGTTGCATTTCACACTTGGAGAATCTGTTTCTAAACATTCCCAAGTTTCACAATTAAAGAAGGAATTTGCTACTTACCAGTATGCATCTGTTCTTGGCATGTAGAGCTGCAGATCAACACACTTTTGCATAGATCGCCATCTGGTGTTGGGCCCGGATGTTTGCAGTTTGTTTTTCCTCTTGGAAAGTCTTTGGAAGTCACAAGGTATGCAACTCCTCCTTTGGATTGTATTGCGCATGGGCTTCGGCTCCATCCTCAGATTGTTTTTCGCCAGCAGGGAAAGATGGAGCGTAGTAATAACAGTGAAGAAACCCATGTGTGTATCTAAATAAGATAAACTGGAACAAATACAGGTAGCCGGGGAGGCGGGTGGGCGTGTGTAGATCTGCAGCTCTACATGCCAAGAACAGATGCATACTGGTAAGTAGCATATTCCGTTCGAGGCATATGAGCTGCAGATTACACACTTTTGCATAGACTATATAGCAGTTCCCAACCTTAGCGGCGACCACCGGTATCTGTTGCAGTGGTTTGAAATAATGTTTTGAGTACAGCCTGGCCCACACTAGCTTGTTGCTTAGTTTGCACATCTATACAATAGTGTTTAGTGAAAGTGTGCGGTGTTGACCATGTAGCTGCTTTGCAGATATCATCTAATGGGATGTTCCCTAAAAATGCCATGGAAGCCCCTATCTTTCGAGTAGAATGGGCTTTAGGGGGAACGGATAGCGTTCGTTTTGCTTTGTGGTAGCAAATCTGAATGCATTTTACAATCCACCTAGCTATCCCTGATTTTGAGATGGGGTTGCCCTTGTGAGGTAGAGAGAAAGAGACAAACAGTTTTTTGGTCTTGCGGAAAGGTTGTGTTCTCTCGATGTAGTAGAGTAAGGCTTGTTTGACATCTAGTGTGTGCAGAGCCCTTTCTGCAACGGTCTGTGGTTGCGAGAAAAATACTGGTAGTTCTACAGATTGGTTTAGGTGAAAAGGGGAAATGACTTTAGGTAGGAATTTTGGGTTGGTACGGAGAACAACCTTGTTATGGTGCATTTGAAGAAAAGGTTCTTGTATGGTAAGTGCTTGTATCTCATTGACCCTTCTAAGGGAAGTGATGGCTACAAGGAAGGCTGTTTTCCATGTTAGGAATTGTAGTTCGCATTTGTGTAAAGGTTCGAAGGGAGGCCCCATTAGCCCTGTGAGAACAATATTTAAGTTCCACACAGGTGAGGGTGGTACTCTGGGGGGAATTATTCATTTTAGGCCTTCCATGAAGGCTTTAATGGCAGGTACTCTAAAGAGTGAAAGATGTTGCCTGTTTTGTAAGTAAGCTGCAATTGCTGCGAGGTGTAGTCGAATGGACGTATAGGCTAGATTACACCTTTGTAGGTGGAGTAAGTAGCCTATGATGTGTTGAATGGACACGTCCAGGGGATTGATGGTGTTGTTATGGCAATAAACCACAAATCTTTTCCACTTGGCAGCGTAGCACGCTCTAGTGGTAGGTAGTCTAGCTTCTCTGATGACGTTCATACAGTCAGGGGGAAGATTTAGGTACCCAAATTCTAGGATTTCAGGAGCCAGATCTGAGCTGAGATGGGTCCGGGTGTCTGATCTCTCCATGGTTCTGGGTTAGGAGGCATGGTGAGAGGTGTAGTTTTTGGTGTGGTACTACAGAGAGTTCCAGCAGCGTGGTGTACCACTAATGGAATGAGTGGGAGAGGCGGAAAAGCGTACGCAAATTTGCCTGACCAGTTCATCCATATCGCATTTCCTTTGGACAATGGGTGTGGGTATCTGGCGGCAAAGCTTGGGCATTTTGTGTTTTCGTGGGTGGCAAAGAGGTCTATCTGTGGATGCCCCCACATTTGAAAGAACGGATGAAGAACCTGTGGGTGAAGTTCCCACTCGTGGGTTTGTTGTGTCTGTCTGCTGAGCAGATCTGCCAAGGTGTTTTGGACTCCTGGGACATGTTGAGCTAGGAGAAAGATTTTGTGGGGAATTGCCCATCTCCATATGCTTTGTGCTAATTGAGAGAGCTGTGGAGAGTGTGTGCCACCTTGTTTTTGTATATAATACATGGCCGTCATGTTGTCTGTGCGAATGAGGACTGCCTTGCCTGAAATCTGTATTTGAAAAGATTTTAGGGCTAAAAATATTGCTAGTAACTCCAGATGGTTGATATGGAGTAACTTTTGTTGAGGCGTCGGTGAGATGTAATAGGTGAGCTGCCCAGCCGGAGAGCGATGCGTCCGTAGTTAGTATTATCTGGGGAACCGGGTCCAGGAACGGTCGACCTTTGGAAAGGTTTGCGGTGTTCCACCACCGCAGAGAGCGATGGGTGCGACCGTCTACCAACACCAGATCTGTCAGTTGACCTTGGGCCTGGTTCCACTGGTGCGCTAAGCACTCTTGGAGGGGACGCATCTGGAGTCTTGCGTGGGGCAGTATGAAAATGCAAGAGGCCATCATCCCTATTAGTTGCATGAACACTCGTGCTAGAAGGGAGTGTTGAGGTATGAATTTTTGTCGCAAAGCCTGAATGCTTGCAATCCTGGCCAGATTGGGGTAGGCTATCACTTTTGAGGTGTCTATGGTGGCACCGAGGTATTGTTTTATGTGGGATGGTTGTAGCTGTGACTTTTGGTGGTTCACCGTGAAGCCTAGTTGGTGAAGTAGTTAGATTGTGGTGGAGGTGTGTTGTACACGCTGATTGTATGAAGTGGCTTTCATCAGCCAATCGTCTAGGTATGGGAAGACATGAATTTGCTGTCTTCTCAAGTGTGCCGCCACCACTGCCAGGCACTTGGTGAATACCTGTGGTGCTGTTGTGACTCCGAACAGGAGCACTGTGAATTGGTAGTGTTGTCCGTCCACTACAAATCTGAGGTACTTTCTGTGAGTATGGTGCACTGTAATGTGGAAGTATGTGTCTTTCAAGTCCAGAGTGGTGAGGAAGTCGTTTTGGGAGAGGAGCGGAAGTACCTGCTGAAGCGTTACCATATGAAAATGGTCTGAGTGTATGTATGTGTTTAGGGGCCGGAGATCTAGAATAGGTCGTAGAGTCTTGTCACTTTTTGGTATGAGAAAATATAGGGAGTAGACCCCCATATTTTGTTGATTGACAGGAACATGTTCTATTGCCTGTTTTTGTAGGAGGGAGATTACCTCCTGCTTTAGTAATTTTGAATGTTCTTGTGACATTGGGCGTTGCCTGGGTGGAATGTTGGGGGGGTAGATGTTAGTTCTAGGCAGTAGCCTGATCGAATTATTTGTGTCACCCATTTGTCTGAGGTGATGGTCTCCCAGACATGAAGGAAATTTTGGAGTCTGCCCCCGACCGGAGTGGAATAGTCGGGGGGGGGAGCGGGGTAGAGTCATTGGGTAGGAGGTGTGGCAGAACGGGTGTTGTTTGTTTTGCCTCTGCCCTTGTTGTTGTTACCCCTGTAGCCGCCTCTTTGGTAACCTTTTGGTCTGAGGAGGGGATTTGTATGATGTGGACGCTGTGTCTGAGGAGTAGCCTCTGAATGTACTCCGAAAGGAGCGTCTGGGCGGGTGAGATTGTAAGGCCCCCATGGATTTTGCGGTATCCGTATCTTTTTTCATTTTTTCTAAGGCCTCATCCACCTTTGGCCCAAATAGATGTTCCTGGTTCCTGGTCAAAGGGATGGTTAAGGATGGAGGCTTGTACTTCTGGTTTAAAACCAGATACTCTTAACCAAGCATGGCGACGGAGAAGGACGCTGGTGTTGATGGCCCTGGAGGCTGGGTCTGCTGCATCTAGGGCACAACGTATGGAGGTATTCGTGATTGTTTTACCCTCTTGAATCAACTCGTTGGCCCTAGCTTTATATTTTTCAGGGAGATGGTGCATTATGCTTTCTAATTCGTCATAATTAGCCCTGTCATATCTGGCCAGTAGTGCCTGAGTGTTTGCTATACGCCATATGTTGGCCGCCTGGGATGCTGTGCGTTTGCCTGATGCATCTAGTAGTTTTGATTCCTTGTCAGGTGGTGGTGCATCACCTGACGCTTGTGAATTTGCCCTTTTACGTGCCGTAGATACTACTAAAGAATCTAGTGGCGCTGGTCCTCTGATGTAGGAGGGATCCGAGGGAGCAGGTTTGTATTTTTTTTTCAATACGTGGGTTAATGACCCTGGCTCTAACTGGGTCCTTAAAAACTTTTGCCGCATGCTTTACCACCCATTTGAGCATGGGCAGTATGGGGGTGGACCTATGTGAGGTATCAAATGTGTCTAGGAGGAAATCTTCCTCCACGGGGTCGGTATGCAAGTCCACCCCGTGATAATGTGCCGCCCTTTGAAGAAGATGGTTGAACCCTAATGAATCTTCTGGTGGAGATGGTCTAGAAGGGTAAAGATCGTCTTGTGGGACGTTGGGGATATCTGGATTATTGTGATCGTCCCATGGATCTGGGGATCCTGTAGGGGTGGGGTCCTGTGGCACATCCCCTATATCATGATATGGGTCCCCCTGATCATCATCGTCTGGAGACTGGGTCGGAGAACGATGAGGTGGGGGTGGAGAGGTGGGGAAGGAGGAGGAGGTGGAGGGGGAGGGGAAGGTATTCTGAA
Organism: Triturus cristatus; assembly: GCF_964204655.1. NCBI lineage: Eukaryota > Metazoa > Chordata > Amphibia > Caudata > Salamandridae > Triturus > Triturus cristatus. The sequence continues at coordinate 329,414,742 of NC_140582.1, forward strand.
CGGAGAGGTAGAAGAGTCCTTCCTCTTTGGAGGTGGAGGCGGAGCAGGCTTCTCCAAATGTCTCTTTTTGGTAGACAGTGTCAAATGTCCAGTTTTTGGATCCTTGGTGAGTTTTTTGCAAGCGATCCGGTGTAAATAGCTCTGGTGAGGTCATTTGGTCCGCGGCGGGGCCGATGTCTTTTTAGGTTTTTCTGTGCCGGTTTGTTGCTTAGAACCCGGCTTGGGACCTTCGGTCTCTTGGTCGGCGCCGAGATGGGCTTTGGCTTGGAAGTGTCGGTGCCGGTGGCCTTGTGTGGTTTGGTCGGTACCGAAGATGGCGTCGGTACCGAAGAGCTAAGTTTCGACCCGGAGGGCTTTGTGCGGAGCTCGGTGTCGAGGTGGAGCCAGGTTTCTTTTTTGGTGCCGAAGTGTGTTTCTCGGCACCGCTGGTAGGCTGGCTCGAGCCGCCGGAAGGCTTACTTGGCTTCTTCACCGGGCCCGAAGGTGGGGTGTGTGAAGCAGTGTCTCTGGTCTTGCTTAGGCCCGGAGGCGAAGGCGTGACCGAAGCCTTTTTGTGTGTCGGCGCGGGGGAGGGGGGGGGGGGGTTAGATTGATACTCACGACCCTCTGCGCCGGAGTGATGTCTTCCACATCTGACTCGTCGGCCTCGGAAGCGCTGACGAGGTCCTCTTCGGTGTGATGATGTTCCGGATCGTCGATGTTGTCTCCGAAGATGTCGACTGGAATGCCCGTCGAGGAGTGTGCCATGTTCCTTCTGGCTCTTCGGTCCCGAATAGTCTTTTTGGATCGAAAGACTTACAGGCCGGACAGTCTCGAGCCTCGTGTTCAGGGGAGAGGTAGAGGTTGCATACCTCATGAAGATCGGTGTGGGGAAATTTGGACCCACATCGAGGGCACTTTTTAAATGGAGTTCTTTCCATGAACCCGGACCGGAGCTTGGGTAGGCCCGAAGGCCGCCGTCGACGACGACGACTGGAAACCGAAGGTTTGTGCCGATGAGAAGGCGCGTTGATTGAAGAGATCGCGATCGAAACAATACAGCGAATTGGGGTGAGGATTGCGCATCGATCGAACTGGAAGCTGTTCGGAACCAGAGCGCGAAGATTACATCCAAGCCCGATGGCGGACAAAAACAATCTGAGGATGGAGCCGAAGCCCATGCGCAATACCATCCAAAGGAGGAGTCACCGACCTCGTGACTTGCAAAGACTTTCCAAGAGGAAAAACAAACTGCAAACATCCGGGCCCAACACCAGATTGCGAGCTATGCAAAAGTGTGTAATCTGCAGCTCATATGCCTCGAACATATCGTTTTTAAATAACACAACGTGATCATCTGTGAAAGACAGGACTGTAACTGATATCCTGGTCTCAGGGTAGGCATACTTAGCCATTTCACTACATCTCCTCTTACAAGTGCTGTTATCACCCTACTCCATACTCACTTAGATATTTACATTTTTATGTGCATTACGCTAGCAACATTCTACACCAAATCATAACGAGAAGACAATAGCTTAAATAATGCATTAGGAATCTGTCATCTTTCCAAAAATGGCAGGAATATTCTTTTTGAGTTCCATGGATAATTAGGATCATTGATGACAATCTAAAATCCAAAGTCAAGTGCTTTATTCGCAGCACACTAAGATAATACATAATGCCTTGCTCCAGGATTCGTTTGCATTTACAAAAAACAGAAATACACAACAACAAAAAATACAGATGTACATCAGGTTTTAAGTCACAATCTTAGACAAATATCTGCGATGTATGTTCTTAAAATGAGTGAAATTATATCAAATTCACAGATCCTAGAAAGTGCGATAATGATATATAATATGCACCAAAACGATTTAGAAAGAGGGGGTCATAGTGGTATTAAGGGCCAGATGTACTATTATAATGGTGGCCAAAAGTGGTTGCAACTTAAGCACTGACTTTAACGACTAGTATTCGAATTTGAGAAGCAATCTCTGCCCTTTATTTTGCTTTGTAAAAAACAACAGTCATAAGAGGGGGTCAGAGAACGACTTGCCTAATTAGTTTTTATTAGGCAAATCACTATATTCGACCCCCAGTGATTGAAGTCAGCAAGGGACAACGGTCAACATCCCTGTATATACATTCCCCAAACAGAAAACTTAAAAGAAACTGGTGATGCATTAAAAGAAAGATATGGGTTTTCCGTTTGGGGAAAACATCAGCGGCGCAGGGGAGCAGGCACTGGTCCAATGGACCTCTGCCTGCTTCCCTTGAGGGTTCCGACATGATATCTAAAGGACAAGGGGTCCTAACAGGACCCTGTCCCCTTTGCTAATCAGTAACCACCTCTTTTCTGGAGTTGGTAACTGTTCAATGGTTTGCAACCAGAATTGCGGTCACAAACCATTGATCCATTGCAGAATGCATAACAATTTGAACTTCCCTTTTGCACCCTTCTGCGATTTGGTATGTGTTGCAAAACCCACCTTAAGAGTCTGAAACACATTTCCTACTCATAAAACAGATTATGTACATAAGAAACAACCGTTGTGTGGTATCAAATCTATGATTCTGCAAATTACAGGGCTTGCAATCACAAAATTGCTTAATAGATCTGGCCCTAGCTTCTACTCCAGCAAGGTTACTCATGGGAAATATTTTGGTATTGGAAAGTGAACAATGCTTACTTACCAGGAAAGGCATGAAAGGTGATTCTATCGCCTGGCACTGAACCACTTGGAGGATCCAATATTTCCACCTTGTCTGGTGAGCTGGCACACATCACCATGGCTTGCGAAACCACGCCCCTCATTTTGGCAGGTTTCAGGTTACACAGCATTACGGCCATACGGTTCTGCATCTGCACAAACATTGAAAGAGAGCAAATCAAAGCACGAGCACACTTGGCACTTGCGAGTGATGATATTCTATCAAACAACTGAATGTACTGTAAAATAAAGCAGCTATTTTCTAATTCAAATCAACCAACTTTGAGATTAAGAACATATTAATATGCATCTGTTCTGTTGCCTATTTAGCATGTTCAAAGTGCTTTACAAAGAGCCTGCTCAGAACACATATTAACATATTTATTTCAATATTAATTTGTGGCATCAGAAAATGAGAAGGCTGAGCGGACTTTGTGGGGGTACTTGGGAGTTTAACATGGCTGGTCTTGGTCTACAACGGCACACACAAGTTGAAAATTGATGGCAGAATGCGCGACTTTTTGCGCTACGTGGCTTCAAGCCTGCAGTTCCAACAGCATCAAACCATTTGCTTTTCCTGCCTAATGAAGAATCTGTTGAGGCGGGAAGACTGCAGGAATGTTTTTTTTCTAGCTAGGACTACTGTAACAATCTGACTCTGCAAGTCCACTTATGCATAATGTGAGGTACGATGTAGAATTTTATAGCTCCTACGACATGACGCCAACCCCCAAACTGTACCAAACACACAGTCACTGGGTGTTTAGAGAATTCTTTAACTAGCTGTAAAGCATTGCCAGCCAATGATACAACTATATAATCCCAGCCCAAGCTCTCTCGAAACCATCTTGTCCTTGATTCTCCTCCACCTTTGGAATGTTATGTGGGAGGAGCAGGACATTCCCGAGCTTTCTCTGTGGCCTTTGGGTAACTATATTTTTTATTGGTTTAGAGACTGCTCATTCTTCGAAGCTTCTTCTCCATTTTCTTTTCAGAGTCTGGAGGCTGTAGTATGAGCTTACTTGAAATGCAAGGTTTCCTTGATGCCTCAACCTCCGCCGCAGAATTCTGGATTATACTGTACTACTTGGATGTTTCCACCTGACACTGAAGTCATAATTATTTAGGCAGGCGGCACCACTTTCTCCATTGGCCTTAAGACTGACAACATTATGACTCTGGAATAATGAGGCCCTTACAGACTAGACATTTTTGATGCAATGTACTTTTTCCACCAAAGATAGGTCCAGGTAGACTTTTTTGGCTTCTGACTTTAATAGTCAAATTGGGTGACCCCTTTTTGCAAATTCAAGAAGTGTCCTAAAAAACTTTCACATCCTCATAATCCTGGTTTCTAAAAGTCTTTGATGATGGAGGAATCCTCTCAGAACCAAGCTCAGTTTTAGGTGCTTTGGCAGAATATTCCATGCTGCCATTATGCAAGTCTTTACTTTCAGTTCTGTTTTACTCACAATCAACTGCTCCAAATTAAAAGCCACAGCCAAATCTAAATATTCATGGATTACCTCAAGCAGTCTGGTTTGCTAATGACATTTTGGGGATATTTGGAAACCTTCCCTGGGAATGCATTTCGCCCATTGCTTCCCATTGGGTTTATAATTTACATATGCTTGCTTTCCATTTGCTGGCATCATTTGTTTTAGGCTGTCCAGCTGGAGTTCGCCCCTTCCCAAAACCTTATTTACTGTATTCTTCCAACAATACTGGATTTCTGTGAACAGGCATTCAATCTTGTTCTCATCTTGACACATTTGCTGTGCATTCAGAGACAGAGGTCAGACTTTCTCTTCCAGGGAGCATGGTGTTTACTTTTCTTTCTCTGATTCCAAAGCAAGAGTTTTATATGACAATCATGCTGGCTCACGGGGGAGTGCTCGAGGATGGCTGGACAACTTGTTTCTTAGCACACAACATGTAAATGTCTATTAATGAACTGTGCAGATATTTCAGAATATATCATAATTAGAAAAGTATAAATGAAGCACATTTTTGGGTAATTCTAAAGCGTGGTGAAAAATATTTTAATACAATCAAAACAAATCAACACACTAGGTGATGACATTTCCAAACATTGTTTGTGCACTGTATACTTTTACCAGTAAAACTGAATGTCTGTACAAATGAAATGGTCATTTCAATTAAAGATGTGTTGTCAGTAATGGCAGTGCACTACCACATCATGCATATTGTGCCTCCACTCCACTGCGAAACAATCTACCCTGCGCCACTCCACTCTCCTGCACTCTGCTTCTTTCCACTCTGTGCTACGCTGCGCCACTCGGCTCCGCGCCACTCCACTGCACTCTTCCACTATAGTCTACTCTGCAACACTGTACGCCACTGCATAACACTCAACTCTACTCTATTCCAGGTACGACACTCCACGCCATTCTCCTTTACTGTACTTTTAGTCATGCTGAACAGCAGCCACACTGGTGTACAACATGGCTAAAACATATTGGCAAAGCCAATAGCTTTTTGTATAGGCGAGACCGATTGGCTTTGCCAATGATTGAGAATAGTGTAAATGTACTGGTAAAGAAAGGGGTAGTCTTTTCAGTGTTGGAAGAACATTTCTAATCGTTTAGATCCAACTCGCCTTACCAAATTTAACATCCATGCATATACTAGATCTCCACCTTGTGGTTCAAGAACACTTACTAATAGACATGACGATGCAGAGTTGTGTGGCCAACTATGGTCTTTTTATTAGAGCATTGTAAAACTAGAAATAGTTGCATCATTTGGCTCATTGGGCAGACAGTACTCTGCTAGCATCCAACTATTTGATAGGGAATGGTGTGGTGCAGCAGCCAGGGTGGCTGACTCCCGAGTGCGGGGCTAACAGTTTGATCCCCTAACGGTTCGATCCCCAGTGCCGGAGGCAGATCAGCTCAGCATCATGTGACTCTGGGCAATAGCTCACAATCTCTCCGACTGCCTTCAGTACCTTCAGACCCATAGGGCTGATTAGTTTGCACTTTACAAAAACTGGATTATTTATTTGATGTATATTTCTGACATACATCAAATCAAGGACTTGACCGTACCAATGAGGCAATCAAAAAGCTCACTTCCAACCCATCACACATCAAAGTACCTGTGCATATAGAGGACAAGTCTTCATCAGACTATTTTTAGCTAGATGTAAATGTGGTGGTTGGTCACATCTATGAACTAAATGATCTGAATTTCTATCTTGCTTGATGGATTATCTTGCATGCAACTACAAAAACCCAAACAATAATCTTAACTGAGCTATGACATTTGCCTGATTTACAAATGGCTCCTGCTAAGGGAAGTCAATTTTTAGTTTTTCTGAATAAGGTGGGTTCCAAGATATATTAAAGTATAGCCTGAAATTCCAATAAAAAGTATAAATGGCATGGAGCTTAACAACTGAAATATTAGTAATCAAAATAATATCATCCCACCCTGCCTGTAATACTTACATAATTCATAAATTATGATAAAAATAAATATTTTGAAACTGTGACTGACTTGCCTGAAAATGATCTGTGCTTGTACAATGTAATTTACACAGCTGGTTCTTCTTTTTTTTTTTTTTTTTTAACCGTAGGCCCTTCGTGCCTCTGCTACGTCAAAAAATATTTCTTTTAAACTAGATAAGTCCCTCTCTCCCAAGCACATCCAACTATCCTATTTTCTAACACAAACACCTGCATTTCAGTTCATCATTGGATTACCCAAGTAGTTTGAAATTACATGCATTTTTGTGCCATGGGATTTGGGGAATTAATCAGCAGTATTTAATGGTTCTCAAAATGAAAAGGGTGCTTAGGACAAACATCATAAAAAGGACTCCCCACTGGGTATGGAAATAAAATCTTTAAAACTGTAGGCTCTATATCTTTCAATATCATTTTATAGTTTACACAACTGGAAAGAATAGCGTGATGACCTAATAATGTCCTTTAATTTTTGTAGTTTGAAGGATGGATTGCAGGCAAAATGGTTTACAGACATCATTCTGTTTCTTATTTCCGTTAAGATTATTACAGCATCTGGGCCACAATTATTCTTCAGCGCTTAGGTTGCCTCAGAGTCAGTACATTAAAACTTAAAGGTGCACGAGACATTGTAATATTACCTACTACATGAGAGTTAGGATATTCACAAGACCCAACTCCAGATCTCAGCGCTCCTTCAAGAGAGCTACCCAATCAACGGTGAATGGGACACACACTACTAAATCTTGAACTCTAGGTTGTGAGAAAGTCAGAAATCTGCTTTGGCAGGTCTCAGTGAGCCTTTAACCACCCTGAAAGGAGCATAGGTCAGCCTTTTTGTGCAGCTAATTATGAACTAGGTGCAGAGATGTGTCATGAACCGGTCCTAGGCTACCAAAATACGTTTCTAAAACATTTGATAGGCGGTCACCTACACCTTGAAATACTGTCTGCTTTTGATGCATTTGTTTACTGCATTCTATAAAGTGACATCATTTTTTAAATTTATTAACTGGAAACTTTTAAAAAAATTTACACAGATTATATCAAGGAGACATGGAAACTCTGTGATGGATAGGAAGAGCAGGGTAAGTGGCAAGGGAAACAAACACCAGACCTAGGTTCAATCTCTTCAAGTCGATTTGGGAAAAAGGGGGTGGTGATGGACAGAGTTTCTGAATGATGCAGAATACTCTTACCAAGTCAAGAGATCATGGTTTTAATCCATCACCGTTTTTTAGCTCACTGCACCATCCCAGCTCAGAACCTGGCTACATGCAAATTAGTCTGTACCTGTCCCAGTGCATGATGGGAACAGGGCAAACCAAACTACCAAGCCAATTCTTATACTGGGAAGGAAACAAGCTTCCGGGGACCGGTTTCTGGCATCACAGCCTTCGTCAGCCCGGCTTGCCTGAATCCTGATGGTGCAATGAGCAAGGGACTCACGTCTGAGCATACCCTCCCACACTGAGTGTGGATAAAATCGATTTGGGAAATAGGGGGTGGTGATGGACAGAGTTTCTGAATGATGCAGAATACTCTTACCAAGTCAAGAGATCATGGTTTTAATCCATCACCGTTTTTTAGCTCACTGCACCATCCCAGCTCAGAACCTGGCTACATGCAAATTAGTCTGTACCTGTCCCAGTGCATGATGGGAACAGGGCAAACCAAACTACCAAGCCAATTCTTATACTGGGAAGGAAACAAGCTTCCGGGGACCGGTTTCTGGCATCACAGCCTTCGTCAGCCCGGCTTGCCTGAATCCTGATGGTGCAATGAGCAAGGGACTCACGTCTGAGCATACCCTCCCACACTGAGTGTGGATAAAATCGATTTGGGAAAAAGGGGGTGGTGATGGACAGAGTTTCTGAATGATGCAGAATACTCTTACCAAGTCAAGAGATCATGGTTTTAATCCATCACCGTTTTTTAGCTCACTGCACCATCCCAGCTCAGAACCTGGCTACATGCAAATTAGTCTGTACCTGTCCCAGTGCATGATGGGAACAGGGCAAACCAAACTACCAAGCCAATTCTTATACTGGGAAGGAAACAAGCTTCCGGGGACCGGTTTCTGGCATCACAGCCTTCGTCAGCCCGGCTTGCCTGAATCCTGATGGTGCAATGAGCAAGGGACTCACGTCTGAGCATACCCTCCCACACTGAGTGTGGATAAAATCGATTTGGGAAAAAGGGGGTGGTGATGGACAGAGTTTCTGAATGATGCAGAATACTCTTACCAAGTCAAGAGATCATGGTTTTAATCCATCACCGTTTTTTAGCTCACTGCACCATCCCAGCTCAGAACCTGGCTACATGCAAATTAGTCTGTACCTGTCCCAGTGCATGATGGGAACAGGGCAAACCAAACTACCAAGCCAATTCTTATACTGGGAAGTATAATTTGCATGTAGCCAGGTTCTGAGCTGGGATGGTGCAGTGAGCTAAAAAACGGTGATGGATTAAAACCATGATCTCTTGACTTGGTAAGAGTATTCTGCATCATTCAGAAACTCTGTCCATCACCACCCCCTTTTTCCCAAATCGATTTTATCCACACTCAGTGTGGGAGGGTATGCTCAGACGTGAGTCCCTTGCTCATTGCACCATCAGGATTCAGGCAAGCCGGGCCGACGAAGGCTGTGATGCCAGAAACCGGTCCCCGGAAGCTTGTTTCCTTCCCAGTATAAGAATTGGCTTGGTAGTTTGGTTTGCCCTGTTCCCATCATGCACTGGGACAGGTACAGACTAATTTGCATGTAGCCAGGTTCTGAGCTGGGATGGTGCAGTGAGCTAAAAAACGGTGATGGATTAAAACCATGATCTCTTGACTTGGTAAGAGTATTCTGCATCATTCAGAAACTCTGTCCATCACCACCCCCTTTTTCCCAAATCGATTTTATCCACACTCAGTGTGGGAGGGTATGCTCAGACGTGAGTCCCTTGCTCATTGCACCATCAGGATTCAGGCAAGCCGGGCCAACGAAGGCTTTGATGCCAGAAACCGGTCCCCGGAAGCTTGTTTCCTTCCCAGTATAAGAATTGGCTTGGTAGTTTGGTTTGCCCTGTTCCCATCATGCACTGGGACAGGTACAGACTAATTTGCATGTAGCCAGGTTCTGAGCTGGGATGGTGCAGTGAGCTAAAAAACGGTGATGGATTAAAACCATGATCTCTTGACTTGGTAAGAGTATTCTGCATCATTCAGAAACTCTGTCCATCACCACCCCCTTTTTCCCAAATCGATTTTATCCACACTCAGTGTGGGAGGGTATGCTCAGACGTGAGTCCCTTGCTCATTGCACCATCAGGATTCAGGCAAGCCGGGCCGACGAAGGCTGTGATGCCAGAAACCGGTCCCCGGAAGCTTGTTTCCTTCCCAGTATAAGAATTGGCTTGGTAGTTTGGTTTGCCCTGTTCCCATCATGCACTGGGACAGGTACAGACTAATTTGCATGTAGCCAGGTTCTGAGCTGGGATGGTGCAGTGAGCTAAAAAACGGTGATGGATTAAAACCATGATCTCTTGACTTGGTAAGAGTATTCTGCATCATTCAGAAACTCTGTCCATCACCACCCCCTTTTTCCCAAATCGATTTTATCCACACTCAGTGTGGGAGGGTATGCTCAGACGTGAGTCCCTTGCTCATTGCACCATCAGGATTCAGGCAAGCCGGGCCGACGAAGGCTGTGATGCCAGAAACCGGTCCCCGGAAGCTTGTTTCCTTCCCAGTATAAGAATTGGCTTGGTAGTTTGGTTTGCCCTGTTCCCATCATGCACTGGGACAGGTACAGACTAATTTGCATGTAGCCAGGTTCTGAGCTGGGATGGTGCAGTGAGCTAAAAAACGGTGATGGATTAAAACCATGATCTCTTGACTTGGTAAGAGTATTCTGCATCATTCAGAAACTCTGTCCATCACCACCCCCGTTTTCCCAAATCGATTTTATCCACACTCAGTGTGGGAGGGTATGCTCAGACGTGAGTCCCTTGCTCATTGCACCATCAGGATTCAGGCAAGCCGGGCCGACGAAGGCTGTGATGCCAGAAACCGGTCCCCGGAAGCTTGTTTCCTTCCCAGTATAAGAATTGGCTTGGTAGTTTGGTTTGCCCTGTTCCCATCATGCACTGGGACAGGTACAGACTAATTTGCATGTAGCCAGGTTCTGAGCTGGGATGGTGCAGTGAGCTAAAAAACGGTGATGGATTAAAACCATGATCTCTTGACTTGGTAAGAGTATTCTGCATCATTCAGAAACTCTGTCCATCACCACCCCCTTTTTCCCAAATCGATTTTATCCACACTCAGTGTGGGAGGGTATGCTCAGACGTGAGTCCCTTGCTCATTGCACCATCAGGATTCAGGCAAGCCGGGCCGACGAAGGCTGTGATGCCAGAAACCGGTCCCCGGAAGCTTGTTTCCTTCCCAGTATAAGAATTGGCTTGGTAGTTTGGTTTGCCCTGTTCCCATCATGCACTGGGACAGGTACAGACTAATTTGCATGTAGCCAGGTTCTGAGCTGGGATGGTGCAGTGAGCTAAAAAACGGTGATGGATTAAAACCATGATCTCTTGACTTGGTAAGAGTATTCTGCATCATTCAGAAACTCTGTCCATCACCACCCCCTTTTTCCCAAATCGATTTTATCCACACTCAGTGTGGGAGGGTATGCTCAGACGTGAGTCCCTTGCTCATTGCACCATCAGGATTCAGGCAAGCCGGGCCGACGAAGGCTGTGATGCCAGAAACCGGTCCCCGGAAGCTTGTTTCCTTCCCAGTATAAGAATTGGCTTGGTAGTTTGGTTTGCCCTGTTCCCATCATGCACTGGGACAGGTACAGACTAATTTGCATGTAGCCAGGTTCTGAGCTGGGATGGTGCAGTGAGCTAAAAAAACGGTGATGGATTAAAACCATGATCTCTTGACTTGGTAAGAGTATTCTGCATCATTCAGAAACTCTGTCCATCACCACCCCCTTTTTCCCAAATCGATTTTATCCACACTCAGTGTGGGAGGGTATGCTCAGACGTGAGTCCCTTGCTCATTGCACCATCAGGATTCAGGCAAGCCGGGCCGACGAAGGCTGTGATGCCAGAAACCGGTCCCCGGAAGCTTGTTTCCTTCCCAGTATAAGAATTGGCTTGGTAGTTTGGTTTGCCCTGTTCCCATCATGCACTGGGACAGGTACAGACTAATTTGCATGTAGCCAGGTTCTGAGCTGGGATGGTGCAGTGAGCTAAAAAACGGTGATGGATTAAAACCATGATCTCTTGACTTGGTAAGAGTATTCTGCATCATTCAGAAACTCTGTCCATCACCACCCCCTTTTTCCCAAATCGATTTTATCCACACTCAGTGTGGGAGGGTATGCTCAGACGTGAGTCCCTTGCTCATTGCACCATCAGGATTCAGGCAAGCCGGGCCGACGAAGGCTGTGATGCCAGAAACCGGTCCCCGGAAGCTTGTTTCCTTCCCAGTATAAGAATTGGCTTGGTAGTTTGGTTTGCCCTGTTCCCATCATGCACTGGGACAGGTACAGACTAATTTGCATGTAGCCAGGTTCTGAGCTGGGATGGTGCAGTGAGCTAAAAAACGGTGATGGATTAAAACCATGATCTCTTGACTTGGTAAGAGTATTCTGCATCATTCAGAAACTCTGTCCATCACCACCCCCTTTTTCCCAAATCGATTTTATCCACACTCAGTGTGGGAGGGTATGCTCAGACGTGAGTCCCTTGCTCATTGCACCATCAGGATTCAGGCAAGCCGGGCCGACGAAGGCTGTGATGCCAGAAACCGGTCCCCGGAAGCTTGTTTCCTTCCCAGTATAAGAATTGGCTTGGTAGTTTGGTTTGCCCTGTTCCCATCATGCACTGGGACAGGTACAGACTAATTTGCATGTAGCCAGGTTCTGAGCTGGGATGGTGCAGTGAGCTAAAAAACGGTGATGGATTAAAACCATGATCTCTTGACTTGGTAAGAGTATTCTGCATCATTCAGAAACTCTGTCCATCACCACCCCCTTTTTCCCAAATCGATTTTATCCACACTCAGTGTGGGAGGGTATGCTCAGACGTGAGTCCCTTGCTCATTGCACCATCAGGATTCAGGCAAGCCGGGCCGACGAAGGCTGTGATGCCAGAAACCGGTCCCCGGAAGCTTGTTTCCTTCCCAGTATAAGAATTGGCTTGGTAGTTTGGTTTGCCCTGTTCCCATCATGCACTGGGACAGGTACAGACTAATTTGCATGTAGCCAGGTTCTGAGCTGGGATGGTGCAGTGAGCTAAAAAACGGTGATGGATTAAAACCATGATCTCTTGACTTGGTAAGAGTATTCTGCATCATTCAGAAACTCTGTCCATCACCACCCCCTTTTTCCCAAATCGATTTTATCCACACTCAGTGTGGGAGGGTATGCTCAGACGTGAGTCCCTTGCTCATTGCACCATCAGGATTCAGGCAAGCCGGGCCGACGAAGGCTGTGATGCCAGAAACCGGTCCCCGGAAGCTTGTTTCCTTCCCAGTATAAGAATTGGCTTGGTAGTTTGGTTTGCCCTGTTCCCATCATGCACTGGGACAGGTACAGACTAATTTGCATGTAGCCAGGTTCTGAGCTGGGATGGTGCAGTGAGCTAAAAAACGGTGATGGATTAAAACCATGATCTCTTGACTTGGTAAGAGTATTCTGCATCATTCAGAAACTCTGTCCATCACCACCCCCTTTTTCCCAAATCGATTTTATCCACACTCAGTGTGGGAGGGTATGCTCAGACGTGAGTCCCTTGCTCATTGCACCATCAGGATTCAGGCAAGCCGGGCCGACGAAGGCTGTGATGCCAGAAACCGGTCCCCGGAAGCTTGTTTCCTTCCCAGTATAAGAATTGGCTTGGTAGTTTGGTTTGCCCTGTTCCCATCATGCACTGGGACAGGTACAGACTAATTTGCATGTAGCCAGGTTCTGAGCTGGGATGGTGCAGTGAGCTAAAAAACGGTGATGGATTAAAACCATGATCTCTTGACTTGGTAAGAGTATTCTGCATCATTCAGAAACTCTGTCCATCACCACCCCCTTTTTCCCAAATCGATTTTATCCACACTCAGTGTGGGAGGGTATGCTCAGACGTGAGTCCCTTGCTCATTGCACCATCAGGATTCAGGCAAGCCGGGCCGACGAAGGCTGTGATGCCAGAAACCGGTCCCCGGAAGCTTGTTTCCTTCCCAGTATAAGAATTGGCTTGGTAGTTTGGTTTGCCCTGTTCCCATCATGCACTGGGACAGGTACAGACTAATTTGCATGTAGCCAGGTTCTGAGCTGGGATGGTGCAGTGAGCTAAAAAACGGTGATGGATTAAAACCATGATCTCTTGACTTGGTAAGAGTATTCTGCATCATTCAGAAACTCTGTCCATCACCACCCCCTTTTTCCCAAATCAATCTCTTCAAGTCACTATAAGCCAACTTGGCCTAACTTTGGCTTGTGACATGCTCTTCTCCCAGTTAAAAATGCTTTCAGCCAATACTAGTGTGTGTGATACTACTAAAATAAAAGAAAAATGTCATCTCCAAACACCAAATCTTTGTGGATATTTGCCTTCACATGTTTTGAATTGAAAAATACCATTCAGCACATTAAGAGCAATACTATTCATGCAGAGATCATTCAACATTTTATAACATATGCCTTACCAATATATACCATGATTCATACTAAAAAGATTCTCAGTTTAACTTTATTTCAACCGCTAGGCCCATAAAAGTACAGAATTATAAAATGACAAAAAGATAAGATACACTAAAAAGGAGTATACACTTTCAGTTGTAGATCCACTTATTACAAATGCCTTTCAATAGCAACATCCTCCCACTGTTGCGAAATAGCACAGTTATACCACAGCTTAATACACTGCTAATATCAGCTAAAAACATAAGATAAAAATAATTAAAAGTATACATAAAAATTACAAATACAGGAAGGTATCGGCCAGACATGGAGCCACTGTCATATAGCCATAAAAAACAAACAAAAGAAAAAAAACCTTTGAACTTCCTACAACCCTGTCTTCCAGATTGAGCCTTAATCACTCCCTGACGTATGTGCCACATATGGTTCAAAAAACGAGACACCGCGAACACGATTGGGGAGTGCGTGTCATATTTTAAGACTTGGTACGCCTGTGCATGTCTCACAAAACCCAAATTTCTACAAATTTGAATTAACCAGCTTCTACTCGCAAAACACTAGAAGGCTCTTTATCATTGTTTGAACTGTGTCACAGGGCAATTCTTTGACCCAAGAAGTGTGCGCATAAAGTCACCACTGGCTCAGCAAATCTGTCACGAGTAATGTTCTATTTCCTCAGTTAAGATCAACAAAGTATATGTTGAAATTACAACAGACTTTAAGCAAAGAAGTGGTGAGCTTCCCTGTTAACTGTGGCTGGATTGAACAGTTTGACACATCATATGGGCAAATCCAAGGGGCAACTTCTTTAGAATGTTTCCAACCTCTGACTTATAAGCGGGTAATCAATCTTCTCCACACCTGTGTACACTGGAATGGTTTACTCATATAAAGAGCAGGGTAAATACCTTTCCAGTGTGGATATAGGAGGAAGGTATTTCTCCACAGGGAAAAATAAATTGTGTAGATAAAGAAAACAATTACCTATTGCCGAAAACCCAACCAAAGTCCTAAAGGGCTCTGTATTATCTCTACTGTTTCTAAGGTGTAATTCATCCATATGATTTCCACTCTAAATCTTACCCTTTGGATATACAACAATAAATAGTTAGCATGGATAACTAAGGCAACAGTAAGTTAGAGCGCTTAAAATTATGTAGTCTCAATCAAAATGACAAAGTTTAAGACCATAATTATTCTGGTCAGTACCTATCATTCCAACACTCAGCTCAGGCCTTACCCAGTTCTAACTTGAGTGATAAAGCACATCTCTCTGACTGACCCATCACAGTGACCGACAGCAGAGGTTGGCCAGATCGTAAAGTCTCAGTTGTTCCATCTAAAATCTTCTAGAGAATATGTTCCACACTTACTCAAGGCCAAAAACAAGGGTAAGCTCTTTTTCTTTAATAGCGTTAGTACGGACTTGACTTAAAGCGTTTGCATTGGGATTTAACATATGTAAAAGAGGATGACCCTCAGAAATTAATTATGCATTTCTCTCACTAGAATGTGCAAGAAAGTGCTCAGTCTAAAGAAAATCCCAATCCCTTAGAGCTATTTCAAATCTCTTGCATACATCTGTTAGGTTTGCAAAAATCTAAGTAGTCCCAAACCTTTACTCTTTTTTGGCACAAAAAAGAAGCTAGAAAAAAATAATATTTGAAAGCAAGAGAGGATTGGTACTGGCTCTATGGCACCTTTTAAAAGAACGGCCTCTACTTGGAGCGCACCGTGTTATGGTCTCTGCTGAAATCCAGGAGTTTTAGTTGACTTAACTGGGTACCAATTTTATGGACACGAGCATTCATTCCTATGGGGTAATGACAGCCCTAATCCAGAGAAATGAGGGACTATGCTCAAGGGGCATTAGAAGGCAGCCAGACAAAGGATGCACATGGAAAGCCCACTGCCAGAACGTCAGTCGTTCTGCAGCTGCACAGACCCCATAAGTTTCGAAGGTGGGCTTTTTACCTAATGGAAAGACTAATGTGGACTTTGGCTACTACCATCCCATTATTTGTAGTCGTGGCATTTGTCTTCCCGAATGGCACTTTCTAAATTAAAACCCCATGCCCCACATGTGCTGCACAAGTATTCATTTCCAGGCACTCTGTGGCAGCATTCCTTCAACAAAAGAACCTCATCCCAACAAATATCTGTGCCCTCACTTCAGGAGGGAATCTTTGAATATGGGTTCAGGATGGTTCAGGTACATGGGCATCCACAGCTACAAGTCTTGTATCTTGTTCACAGACAATTAATACAGTTCTACTGAAATGGTTAGAGGATGGGGACGAAACATGTGCTTTGAGTAATCAGTTAAGAATTTAAATAGCTCACCCATTATTTCTCAGAAACACCAATCGCGCCTGGAAACCAGACCAGTGCAATTTGCAATTCTTAGCATTTGTGAACTTTTAGACCAAAGCTAAGCAACATTATGGAGCCTCTGTGGAGTTACATTTTAGGTTCATATCCTGGCTGAACCTTTCGTGGTTCATAAATTCAGTGTCTTTGAGATGGTAAAGTGTACCTTCCATTCCTTATAGTGCAGCAAGCATTATTATAAACAACTTATCATTACTTGTAAACCTTCAGGTAACCACACTTTTAGCTGACTTTGCAAAGGTCTCTCCTGACCTGGATACTGATGGTTGTGAGGACAGACTACACACTGCAAGTATTTGAGGCTTTCAAACCCCTATTAAACAAGGAATTTCATAACCTCTGAGGTCTTCTATAGTTCCATCCACCTCACAACTGCAAAAAGGGATGGGGGGTCATTTAGCAAAGGTCTAACTATGTACCATCAATTATTCCTTTCAAATCAGCTATTGTTCCTTACTCTGTGAAACCAGCACTAATCACCTCTTTCACTGTAAAAAATAAACGACATTGGACTATAAGGCTTGATATTATTTTGCCATACAGCATAACTCACTTTAGCAACAAAATCACTCAAAAGGGTAGCTGTAGTTCAGCTGCCACATTTGCAGGATCCTCCGTTTTTAGTCCAGTAATTATCGGTAGGACTTTCACTCAGGTAGGGGGATTAAGCAGGGTCGGATTGTGGTGTTGGAAGCTGCCAGGAGGATGGTCGTACTGCTCCGATACAGTTTTACTCACCACTGGTGTTAATCCATTTATCCTGTGTCATCTGCACTGAACTTGAATTTTTGGTCAAGCAGGAAACCAGATTCTTCTTTTCCATCGGAGTGCTTCTGGATGGTCATTATCCCACTTTTAGTGTTATCACACTCCACGGTCCCTTATGGGGTCCCACATGACTTGGCCTGGTCACAGTAGTTTAGTTTCTATGTGAAAACTCTCACGTATGTGATAGTTTCTTTGGCCTCATTTCACATGCATGCAGACCACACACTTTCATCAGGATGAAACTCTGGGTATGTCAGTTTAAACATCAGCTTATGCATGAGAGAAGTGTATAACTGGATAAACGACAACAGGCTCAAACATATACATTAAAATGGGAAAATGGTACTTTGTGCTCATCATCACATTCGGGGATATTAACCTGAAGCCAACATCACTGGGCTTCAGTCCCTTCCAAGTCTCCTAGGAATGTAATGTGGGTATGTTGATAAAGACCTCACTGATTCAACAGGAGTCACTGTAGTCCTACACATTGCTACTTTCATGTGACGAAGTCAGAACATTTTTCTGCCGGTTTTCAAATGTAAAGCTAATTAATTCAGTTATGTAGTCTAAATGTCTTTGCTGAAATAGACAGTATCTGGGGGAGTAGGTGAAAAGTTTAAATGGAAAAGTGAGAAAGGCAATACATTCAGCATAGAAAATGAGAAAAAAGTAAGAAATGCATTAATAAGGTGGGAGAAATCACATTAGACCTTATGACTTTGTAAAGGGTTTAATGTGTGGATGACATTTAAAACTAATAATAAACATTTTGGGGTGTAGTCAGTTATGGTCAGGGAACATGCAAGTGTGTGTTAAGAACAGTTAGTAAGTGGCTGCAGAAGGGAGAGATTTATGTGACAGCACGTTTTGCGCCTAGGGCCAACCTCCTTAAAGCGAATGGGTAATGAACAAGTTATCTTCGGTAACGCCTTATCTGGTAGAAACTACCTAGCCACTGACTTCTTACCTTCGAATATTATCCAAGCATCAGGACTCTTGACACAGGGTCCACGTCCCCAATCCGCCCGGTTTGTTGTAAAATGACATGGCCTTGGTGTTGTTCATGTACACCTGAACCAGTCTTTTCTTGATTGAAGGAACAAAGCCACAAAGCCTTTCAATTCCAGGCGAATCACTCATCTTCAACAAGCTTATGTGGAGCTAGGTCTCCGCTGGCGACCAGGGTTCTCTTGTCTCCACTGCTCTCAGACTGCATACCCAACCCAGGAGTGACACATCTGTCACCAAGGAGACCTCCGAGGAAAGACAGCACCCAAGAGGGAGTCAGGTGTGACTTCCGCATGTCGACATTGAACCTCAGTGTAGGCACGATGTCTGCCGTCGTCTGGAGGTGGGTGACCACCTCATGAGGCAAGCCCGCCTTCAGCAGCCAGTCGTTGAGTTGGGAGGAACACTGGAACCCCTGACCTCCGCAAATTAGCTGCAACCACTGCCATCACTTTTGTGAACACCTGAGGGGTGCTGGTAAGGTCAAAGTGTGGCACAGCAAACAAACTGCTCGAGGCATACTGGGCACCGCAGGTAATGTGGGCCAGCAGGACAGGTATGTGAAAATAGGCATCCTGCAAGTCCAACGCTACCATCCGGTATCCATGGCAGACAGGACCTTAGCCAACAAGAGCATCTGGATTTCTCCTTTTTCAGGAAGTATTTGTGAGGGCAGTGGCCTCTGTCCTTTTTTGCTACCAGAGAGTAGTGGAAATAGCAACCACATCTTTCTTCTAATGTCAGCACCCTCTCGATGCTCATTTGACCAAAAGAGACCATACTTCCGACACAGCAGGGAGAGATGGTCCTCCATCAGCCTGTTTGAGGATGGTGGCACGGGCAGTGGGCTTTCTGTGAATAGGAGAGTGTAACCCAGTTGAAAAACTGAGAGCAGCCATTTGTCCAAGGTTATATACTGCCATCGGGGTAGGTGGTGCTTGATCCTGCCGCTGATCTGTTGATGGCGAGAGGCCATATTAAAGCAGTTTTTAGGCTGTGGCTGCCGGGAGAGTGAAAGGGGGTGGCAGACTTGGTAGAGCACTGGCCTTTGGTCCTATAGTGCTTCTGGGAATCGCGTTCGCTGCCACGGAAGGGCTGGGGCGCATGTTGGCAGTGATGGCTGGACGAGAATGGACATGGTTGGCAGCCCATACTACAGCCAATGAAGAGGCGAACGGCAGAGTGGGGCTGACGAGGGGCCATTGAGAGTCACAGCCACCAGGCAGTGGCCCTGCTGCCCTTAAAGCGCTTGATCGCCGAATCGGCTTTATCGCCAAATAGGCGAGTGCCATTGAAGGGCAGATCCTTAAGGGATGCCTAGACATCTCCTGAAAAGCCAGCAGATTTCAACCAGGCGTGGTAGCGGTTTGCCACTGACGAAGCAATTGCTCTGCCTAATGAGTTGGCCGTATCCAGTCCACAGCATATACTGAAATTTGCTGCACCCCTGCCATTGGCAATAGCCTCCAAGACCATGGGCAGAACTTGTACAACCAAACCCAAACAATGAGGGAATACCGACCTAAGAGGCATGCAGTGTTCACTAACCATAGTGCAATTCTGGTGGAAGAGAAAATCTTCTTACCAAAGGTGTTCATCCTCTTGGATTCCCTATCCGGTGGTGTGGAAGGGAAAGCATTAGGGTTGACTTTGGACATGGATGCCTCGACAACCAGACTCTCCAGAGTACAGTGCTGGGTGAGGAAGCCTGGGGAGTATTCAAAGGTAATGAATCTACAGCTAGAAGTCTCTATCTGGTAAATAAATCGAATATATCTTACAACGAGACTAATGGAGAGATGTGTCAATCTAGCTCTGGTCATCACATGCAAATCTGGCACAGAATGACCCGACAAAATCTGGATCCACAAAAAACTGAAAGCTTGGTTTTATCAGAGAACAGGCTGATTTGTCTGGAGTGTTATAATCTCACTATAGGGGTTCAAAAGCGAGGAATAATTACCATCCACGGTACCACTCCATGTAATCTAAACTCCCAAAAGGTAACCGGATGGTGTACCCAAAATACTCACCAGAAAATCTAGGGGAGGAAGAGGGGGACAGACACACGTATGAGTTAAGACGAGAACAATCACTCACCCCAAGGTGACATGCTTCATCATTGGATTCCCTCTTACACACTGGGACCTCAAGGTACCCAGTATGGGCTACAACTCCCCCGTAGGACAGGAGCGTGAGGTGTTTTATATCATCCAATGTAGGGCAGTGAAAATAATAATAGTATTAAAAGGTTACCATACTTTTACTGGTATGGAAATAATCAGTGGTACCAGCATGAGTCAGGTCCACATTCAATTGGAGACTACTAGTCAACAGCCACCTTCATCAGAGCCTCTTGTACAGGCCGCAGGAGACAGGACAATAGAGTCCTGAGACCTGCTACCTAAGGACTGATGAAGGTGGCTGTTGTCTAGTAGTCAACAATTGAATGTGGACCTGACTCATGCTGGTACCACTGACTATTTCCTTACCAGTAAAAGTATGGTAACTTTTTAATACTCTTATTTTTTTCATACTAACTAGGCAGAGTGACATAGTGAATGGTCCTTTCGTGATTCTAGATGTCTGAAGTGTTCCAACAAATATATTCAGGAATGGTACAGCAGAGAAAAGGGAGATGAAAAAATGTCGCCACTGAATTCGGAGGCAGACCTAGGTCTCAGTCCAAAGACTGAAACTTTATTGTAGAGTAGATCTGAATGGCAGTAATCCGTAGTGAAAAGGTAAAAAAGTTGGTTATAAATATCAGAAACTGGCTTGTTCCATGTCCACATTTCAATTTCAACTAAAACTATACTTCTTTCACATAGCAATTTGGCAACAAACATACTAGCAACCCTTCCTTAGGATTCTCTGCGATCGAAGTAATCACCAAGATTGGGTGACAACAGCAACAAGAAGCAGTGGTAATCTCGACCGTATACAACAAAGTCCAAGTAGGGTGGGAGTGAGCAGGGGGTGGGGAAAACAATTACAACAGCACAAGTCTACTACTGTAAGGATAACTCATGGTAGGGAAAACCCTAAACGCAGACAAACAAAATGTGGACCCCATGCCTAAAAAACAGACTTCAGTGCCATAAGAACCACTTGAGCTAACAGAGAAAAATAAAAAAAAACTGGGGGCAAGAAGTGTAAAATTATAGGTGACATATCTTTTTACAGGGACCCAAATGTTTACTTCTGCCTAGAGAAGTTGTGAGATTAGGAGAGTCACAATTAGAAGGAAAAATAAATGCTTCAGAATCCTTCAGCACTGTATCTCCTGATTTGTGACAAATAATTGTTTTTCTGGTCACAAGTCAATATACAACAGGTCATACGGTCCCTTGAATACAAGAGGCATAAAAACATTTCCTTAATATATATATATTTTTTTTTAATCAATGCAGTAACTTCACACAGCCCTAGTTCATGCCAGCTGGATACTAGTTGTGCTTTTTCACTGCCCACCAAATACGTAGAAGCAGAAACAAACTGTGAAGGAGAAGACTTGGATTTTAAAATGTGTTTGTCGATCTTGCAGGAGGTGTGGGTTTACTAGAGACCTTTGCTGCTACTAAGACCAAAATGTTTTTTCTGCTGCCTAACGATGTTGAGAGGAAAGTGTGTAAATCAGATTTAAAACAGTCCAGAACCCTTCGCCTGTTATCAGGAGATATGTTAAACAGCATGCGCCTCAATGCTGGACAACTTTTTATGGTCACAAGCCAATACCTAAACTCCTGAGTTCAGCATACGTAAGTCAACAAACGGAATATATGATATTCTAACTTTGTGCCTTGTCTAGAAAAGGTGCAAAACATTTTTCTTACACTCTTTTTGATTATTACAAGAATATTTATAAACAGACCTTTTTCCATGTATGCTGGACGGTATGTCTGTTTTACTGCTGTGTAAAGAAAGATCATAAAACAGAATGCTTTCATTTTTTAAAATGTGTGTCGATTTAGCTTCATACCTGTTCCAGTGGCACATGCTTGACCAAGCCACTGACAACAGTCCTGGGAGCGGATTCACCAACATTCACCTCTTCTACATACAAAGAATCAGCATCCGGGTGCTTTTTGGCAGTAATAATGCACCCGACACGAAGGTCCAACCTGGAGACATCCACAGGCTTGGAGTCGTCCTCAGCCACAGCTGGTTGCTTCTTTTCCTTTTTCTCTCCTAAAGGGAGAAGTATGGAATGAATTACACACAGCAAAGGCTATGGAATAAAATAAGCTACATCCACCTCCTGAACAAACATAGCTGATGCCAAACACTTGAATTTTGTATAATTATGCCTTCTAATTATCTTGTTAAACATACGCACATACATTCTCAATCGAAATGGGTTAGCTCCAGGTTTACTCTTCGTCCAACTATAGTTCATGGAGCAAAGCTATTAAGATTGCTTCAAGCTGAGGTGGTGTAAGCCCTGCTGGTCTCCTCTCATCTCCTCCCGCCACCCAAAGTTAGATCTCTGTATTTCACAGCGGAGGCAACATTATAAAAACTGCACAAATGGCACAAGACCATTCAAAAGCAAGGGTTTGTTCTCTTGACTGGAAACAGAACTCCCTGCTTGGTTGAAGGACTGAATTAACCTCAGTTTCCCTGGCCAACATAAAACAATCTGCATCCAAGTCTGTCAACGGCTTGTACAAAAGCAATGCATGATATATAGTTTTGGGACTGATTGCAATTTCACTTTACATTTTATTTTGGCTTGTGTGGCAGAGGGCCATATTCTAACTGTTCCAATCTACCCTGAGCCGAAGATGATTAATGATCTCATGAAAAAAAAACTGCTATACTTATCATCATAACTCAACACAAGTCAGTAGTTCACTGATGTCAAGTCAGTAGATGCCCCGAACCATTATTTATCACTTTATTTTTCCAAATAATTTCAGATTTATGAAGATGGCTCAATAGTAGGTGATGCTCTTCTGTCATTCTCAGGTTGATGCAGTATAGTGCTTGATTCTTTTGTTTTTTAACAGTGCCCCAAGTGGGGTTGGGCCTCTGTTACACATTTGTGCGCAGGGTTTGCAATCCCTGGTTGCTTAATAGTGCCTCCAGTTGGGGCTAGTCTTCTGTTGCTACAGGGAGGACATCACGCAATACTGGCACACTTACAGCATTACTAACCCTTGTTGTTTAGTGGCACCTCAACGGAATTTGGACTTTTTGTCGCTAAGGGGCAAACTACCCATAGTAAATAAACCAGAGGACTTCAATTGATGAGCAATGTTGAGTCCTATGTATGATATAGTCCACTTGTAAAGATGGCAAGGACCGCTATGCATGACTATGCCTAATCTCACACTTGTTAACACCTCAGGTGTGTGAGCAGTGACATTTGCTACACCGCGTCGATACCAAGTCTACAAACCTCACATACATCACACAACAAGTTCCACACAGGATAAACTACAAACCAATACTCGTTCACCCATGCATGACGTTGGACACCCAGAAACCAAAGAAAATCAAGAACAACACAGCCTGGACAGGGGTTGGAGCACCATATAAATGATACAGACTGGCTACTTACTTCATAAGCTTGAAAGCGCTTTGGGAGACACAAAGAGAAGGAAAGTGCTACACAAGTACCAATACAAAGAATTCTAGTAAAAGATACGTGAATGAAGAGTTCCAGAGTGCCATTTTATTCACTGAGTTTGTAATAACATATCATTGTCTGGGGAGGAGCATGAACACAAGCTTTTAGCACAGTTCATTAAAGAAAGATAAGCCATGTAAAATCAAACAAAGATCGACTTAGACATCACTGTGACTAAGTCAGGTTAAAGGTGGAGTGGCAGGAGAGGGGTGAATTTAATTTATGCAGAGTGTGAACCCCTTCTTCCCCATTTCCTTCCCCCTCCTTGTCCTGGGAAAGGCACAAGTTTGATGTTCACTGCCCGTTGCTTATATAGTGCCGGTATCGGTTTGTGGTGATTTATGGAAGTTTATTTGTGATGCTTCTTAATGTTGTGGCAGTGTCAAGGGCTGTTCTGTGTTTTGTTGGATTGTAGAGAGTTTATGCATGAAAGTCTGTCATCTAGAACGAGTGGGTGGCATTCAATAGGTCACTCCCTTCAATGTCTTGGCATGAATGTTCTTCAGCACCACTCTGGAACTAAAATGATATACCATGAGCAGACTGGAGAGGGAGCAAGAGAGAGTGTGGAGGTAAACAGGAATAGGTGAGAGAAAGAAATGGGGCACAAGGAATAAGATCTTACTTCTCTACCACATGAACTACTACTGACACCACCACCAGGCTACCATGATCCATCTTCTAGATTCACCTCTGAGCCTTTCTTCTAGTTTCATTCCAATGCTGCACCCCAGGGTTTTTTCAACCCAGCCACTGTACTCACATTAGCCTGTCATGTCTATTCAACTGCAGATGCTACTCAGATCTTCCTTAAAGATGTGACTGCAGAGGATGGAGCTCAGACACATGGAGTTACGACTACCTAACCTCACCCATTTATTTGTTGCCAGCACTTTTACTAAATGAGCAAGTTCAGATGGTTCTTTGCTGAATCAGGGAAAATCAGTCAGTTATTTGAGGGCAGCAGCAGGCACCATACTCCCTGCTTAGGCTTCTCCTTCTGCAAAAACAGCAAGACAGGCCTATTTCGAGGTTAATCTGTTTAGCAGTCCAGTTACATCTCAAGGGTACAAAGGGACAGGCTAAGGTGATATCATTGGGTAAGCTGAGGATTTCAATGAATCAGAACTCATCCAGAAGTACTAAATCTAAACAGTGAAAAATGCTGAAGAGGATTAGAATGTTTTCCAGAATCACCACCAACTGCAACGTCTCTCAGTATTCACCTCAAACAACTGAGCAAAAACTTTGGCATGTAAAGCCAATCAGCCTGGATTGCCTTCCCTACTTGTCTCCAATCCACAGCAAGCCTAATAGCTTCACGCCTGCAGGCTTAGAGAGCACTATACAACTAGGGGGTAAACAGCTATATCCGAGCACCTGAGTAAATGCTCTACCCAATCTTTACGTTCTTGATACAGCTATTCCTCCCCTAGTAAGAGTGAATAACGATTAATAAGTATAGCTTATATTTTCAAATGTCTTTACTAAATGTACCCTTCAGGGAAATTTTACCAGAAGTACACGCTTTCGATACTTTCTGGATCGCACTGGGTCCTAAGTAGTAGTGTACGCTATGCTAGTTTTGTATACCAAAGTTGTTGTGGGCGAAAAACCACAAAACACGGTCTACAGTCTGTCTAACAAGGACCAAAGTGGTGGACACGCAACTCAGGAGTGCACTGCTGAGTGGGGGTTACATGAACTGAAAATTATAAGAAACTGTGGTAACAGGAATATTTTCTACATTCCAATTAGTTAGCCACTATAACGATTTAAAGTACTCCTATTGATGATTCAATCACAGCTGTTTAACTGTTCATTATAATACCTTTCAACATTGATCCCATAGCGTCTCCATCATGCTCTGGATACTAGATCAAGGAATCTTTTGCATTTCATGATTTGGCTGATGCATCTACAGATCCCAGCCCTATTTATACTTTATTACACCAGGGAGGGACAAGCAGCTACATCTGCCAAATCTTAAAATGGATAAGATCCAATATCTTGTGCACGATGGAGATACCCCTGCTGTTAGTGGAGTTTGAGCAAGTCTTCTCTGTTGTTAAAATCAGTTCTCTTTACATTTTCACCATCCGTCCTATAGCAATAAACCTTCGAAAAACGTGCCTCACAAGTAGGCGGACATGTTCACTTTCCCTGACAATGCCAAAATGGAAATGTGTGGTTTCCTTTAAAGATGCTGTTAACGTGGCAGGAAATGGATGCAAACTAAAAATGGTTTTCAGAAAGTCTGATAACCCTAAACAAGTCATTCATGAGACTGCATCTATAACTGTCTCCCACCACACATATATTTACTCCGGTGTGGAATGCTGTAACATTTCCATTAAAAAAAAAAAAAAAAACACACATTTCCCTCATCTAATAGATCCCATCGTTAAGAGGTACCAAAAAGGACCTTACAAAGAAATCAGAAATAATATGACTCACAAATGAGTTATTAGCCAATAAGCAATCGTTAGGACCCTTTTCCAACACAGAATCAGTGCGACAAAGCAATGCATGACCAAATATTATGGAAAAGTACAAACTAAGGATTAAATTCTCAACAAGACATTTAATCTCATCTCTCCCAGATATAATAGATTATCCGGGGAAACAATGTTTCCCTTCAGGCATCATTCGCCCATTCCAAACAGTGGCTTCTCAGGGTACACACAGCCAAATACATACAATTATTGCATGAGAAACACACAGGCAACACGTACGTTCAGGCTGAATGCCGTGCTCATCCACTGGGAAAGAGCCTACAAATGACATACATGTGGACTCTGAAATGCTATTTCTACAGCAACTGGAGAAAAAAAATACCTTTTAACTATTACTCTAGGCCTAACAAGATTCAGGATTATAGAGGAGTAACTAAACAACGGGGATGTTTTTCCCATAGGATTTCCTAGTAAACTAAAATAGACAAAAAGAGCAAACCCATCAGCGAAAAACATCCCCTTTATTCAGATACCCATCTAGAACATGATGTTATATAGGAGCTCCAAACCAGTCTAATATTATGAACAAGCTTTTCAAACTGATATTTTTAACAAAGAAATAATACAAAGGACGCAGGCTCCAGCACTAAGCATTGTTACGCTACAGCAGTGGCAAATAAATAATAATAATAGAAATGATTTATAAAGCACCCGGTTACGCCATTTAGAGTGTCCCCGTGCTAATCATGTTAAAACCTGTACTGACCCTTAGGTAGCAGGCTAGACCGGCCTTATCGTTGTCTAAACAACCAGGTCTTAAGTTTCTTGCAGAAAACTGATTCAGACTCTTCCCGTCTCAGATCTAAAGGCATGCTATTCCACAGTTTAGAGGCCAACAAGCCAAAGGAGCATCTGCTCATACGGGCTTTTTTCATCCTGCAAGTAACAGTAAGCGAGGTCCCAGCAGATCTCAAGGTTCTGCTAGGTTGATAATACTTTACCAGGGGCCATACGTATCGGGATCCCTTCCCATTCATGATTTTGTAGCAAATAAACATTGCTTTAAAAAAACACTCTTCCTCACAGGAAGCCAATGTAATTTAACACAGGCTGACCCAATGGATGCCTGCCTCGGAATGTTAACGAGCAGCCGTGCTAATTCGTTCTGTACTCTCTGGAGTTTTGCCAACCTAGCCTGTCAGGTTCCTTAAGTATAACACATTGCAGTAGTCCAGCCGGACATAACCAGTGCCTGGACTACTGATTTCTTGGTCGCCCCAGGAAGACAGCCCAGAATTGTACTCAGAATTTTCAAAATTCCAAAACTCTTTCCCACCAGGCAGGAGATCTGGCTCTCAAATGATAGTTCAGCATCAAACCAGACACTGAGATTCTTCACTTTCGGCATGGAGTCGGCACTGGCTCGAGTAGATCTGGAATCGGCAGAGGTCCAGAGAGATGGTCGTTTCCCTACGAAGAGAACCTCAGTTTTTTTAGTTTAGCAACTCTGGTACATCCACGCCGCTAAACTGGCCAGACTAACTTTGTTGTGAGGTGACAGCAATTAATAACAGCATTTTGAAAAGGATGTTCAGGATGGTGGATAGAAATGAGAACCACAGATAGTAAATATTTTGTGTAGCAAAAGTTAAAATAGTCCTCACAGTTTCAAGTTTATTATTCTAGTGTATAGTCTTTTTAAAACCATTACACTATATATAAAAAAACATTCATAAAACCTTTTGTGCACTTATTATATGAAATGTTAAAAAGAACTATAAATATAAGAGAAAATTCATAATGTAGTCTCATTAAAATTCATAATATACTTCACATATCTCTCATGCAAAAGAGGATTCTTTACAGTCAGAGTAAGATACAAAGCGACTCCTTTTTTCTTTCAAAGTTTGTGTATAGGATGGGATTAATGTTTCCCGTCAAGATCATTGTTCGTGATTAATTTTAGTATTGTCCTGGATCCAGAATTTTCTTCTTAATAGGGTACAATACTTAATCATTTAGTTTAAACTTGCTAAACTCTTGGTCGGTTTGTAATCCAACTGAACTTTACATATATACTTTTTATGTTATTGGTCCTTTATTTGGGTTATTTCTTTTAAATTAACTTTTAAAAATGTTACCCCTCCGCAGACAAGTGAGAGTGAGATTCCTCCCAGCCAAGTTTACCGCTTGCCTGCAGGTACGGATTTTCAATATAGTAAAAATTATTTTCAACAGTTTTTTCCTTTCTAATCCAAACTTTGGGCTCAAACAGCAAATATGTGCTAAAGACTCTTTCTTATATTTACACAGCAGACATTCTTGATTTTGAAACTGATATTACCAATTGGGAGCAAGATCTTTAATTTCCCACAAGCCGAAGCGGAATTGCATGAACGGTTGTTTTATGTTCAGTGAGAAATGAGCTGAGAGGTATTCCTGCGGCTGCCACTTTTTGTAGGAATTGATCACTGTCCAGGCGTGGCACCTTCGTGTGAGGATACTCTTGTCAGTAGTATGAGACAACATTTTGGCTGTGGCTTTAATTGCCTGATAAAAGGCTGCTTTTCCCATATTCGCTGTCCAAACTTCATGCGCACCTAATTCCTCAATTGCCTGCATTAGGTAAGATCCCCAGGAATATATCAGAAATGGGCCACAAGGCATTAACTGTTGGCTAGTTAACTTCCAAACAGTGATTTCTTCTGAATGAAGTGTTTTGAGCTGGACGCTTCTAAACCTGGATTCAAAGAAAAGTGGCTCCAGTTTTAATGTATGGTAAAGAAAAACTAGCAAGTATTTCACCATATTGGAGGCTTTAGATTAAAGGGCAGTAGAACATGAAGTCTTTAGAAAAATGGGCTTCTTTCAACCCAGGCAAGAGACGCAACTTAGATGGTTGACAGTTACAAACCTCCTCTTTGCAATAAAATGTAAACTATGGAAGAGGACCCTTCTTCTAGCCTTTTAGCATTCTTTCCTCAATGTTGGGATGCTTCACTGACTCCCTCATTGCTTCACACAATGTTGCTCCATTTGCAAAATACATAAGCAACAGTAACAAAAGTCTACTCAGTTATTAGGAGTGTTTGAAATTTCCTTCGCCCAGCAAGAGGCACATACTGTTTGGTGTCAAGGACACACATATTTTATTTTGTCCACTAGAGAAGTAGGCCTAACCCCCAGCAGCACACAACCTTTAGCTGCCTGTTTACAGTATCGATCTCTAAAAGAAAGAGGATTGTCGGCCTCTAATGCAAGACTTGTATCCATATGTAAAAGGTGTTTAAACTGGTCTATACAATTCACTAAGGAAAAGCATTTCCTGCTAGGGCAAGCACTCTAGTGGTCACATGCATCAACACATTTTCCCATAGACACAGAATGGGCAAAACCCTTTGATACATCTGGCCCTAAGGAAATACGGAGAGCTTAGTTTGCATTACTAACATTGGCTCCAAGCATGTATATGTTTGCAAAATGTAACAATTTGGACTTCTTATGATGTTTCCTGATTATATACAAATACAAGCAGAAGCTTGAAAGCAAGATTGGTGCTTGTTAGCTTTAAACAAAATGAGCACAAAATAAAACTTGAAAAGAAATCTGTGCTAAACGAATAGTTCATAATTACCATTAAACATGTAAGTTGGGGGCGTGGCCAAGATGGCGGAGTGAGCGGTCGCACTCTCCGTGAGCTCCTGAAACCCCAGGCCCTTGGACCGAGAATTTTGGCAGTATCTCCCCCATATCTGCTGGGAGATCGCGGGGAAAGAAGGGGACTACCAGCGACCCAGCGGTGGGACTCAGCGAGGCCCCCGAACGATATCGCAGGAGGCCGCGGAAGGCAGGCGCGGGACGGAGCAGCAGGGAGGGGCCGAGAGCCGGAGCCTGCCGACGCGGACCACGGTGCGGAGCCAAAGCACTCCCGAGGCTGGGCCGGCGAGAACCAACCCCGACTGCCGGAGTATGAATATGCTACTTACCAGTATGCATCTGTTCTTGGCATGTAGGGCTGCTGACATTCATATCTGTGCATAGATCGCCGCCTAGTGTTGGGTCCGGATGTTTGCACGTTGTTGTCCTGGAAGAGTCTTCGAAGTATCCTTGGATAGGTGACTCCTCCCCTGGACTACAGTGCGCATGGGCATCCTCTCCATCCTCAGATTGTTTTTCGCCATTGTGGCAGTGATGGAGTAGATACAGAAAGTGATGACCATGCTTGCAGTAATTCTGAGAGCTGCAGCTGCGACAGGCGCCGGGGAGGAGGGAGGGCGATATGAATGTCAGCAGCCCTACATGCCAAGAACAGATGCATACTGGTAAGTAGCATATTCAGTTCGAGGCATGTGGGCTGCTGAATTCATATCTGTGCATAGAATACATAGCAGTGCCCTCTATTAGCGGCGGCTACCCGTGCCAGCTGCAGCGGTCTGAAAAAGTGTTTTGAGAACAGCCTGTCCTACAGCTGCCTGCTGTTTTGACTGCACATCTACGCAATAGTGTTTTGTAAATGTGTGTGTAGTGGACCATGTGGCTGCTCTGCATATATCATGCAGGGGAATATTTCCTAGGAAGGCCATGGAAGCCCCCAACTTACGTGTTGAGTGGGCTCGTGGTGGAATAGTTAATGTGCGTTTTGCCTTTTGATAACAGATTTGAATACACTTAACTATCCATCTGGCTATCCCTGCTTTGGAGATGGCGTTACCTTTGTGGTGTGAGGCAAAGGCAACGAACAGTTGTTTT
Organism: Triturus cristatus; assembly: GCF_964204655.1. Lineage (NCBI taxonomy): Eukaryota > Metazoa > Chordata > Amphibia > Caudata > Salamandridae > Triturus > Triturus cristatus. Next base: position 329,445,624 of record NC_140582.1, read on the forward strand.
GTCTTCCTGAATGGTTTAGTCCTGTCGATGTAGTACATGAGGGCCCTCCGTACATCTAGTGTATGTAGTGCCCTTTCTGCAACAGTTTGTGGGTTTTGGAAGAAAACGGGCAGTTCAATAGTCTGGTTCATGTGGAACCGTGATATTACCTTGGGCATGAACTTGGGGTTGGTACGTAGTACGACCCTGTTAGCGTGAACCTGAATAAATGGCTCTTGAACGGTTAGTGCCTGGAGTTCACTAACTCTTCTGAGGGAAGTGATCGCTACTAGGAAGGCCACTTTCCAGGTAAGGAATTGAATCTCGCATGAGTGTAGAGGTTCAAAGGGTGGACCCATCAGGCGTGTGAGGACCAAGTTGAGGTTCCACATTGGAGCCGGTGGGTGACTAGGTGGAATGACTCGTTTGAGCCCCTCCAAGAATGCTTTGATGGCAGGCACTCTGAATAGAGAGAGGTGCTGCCTGGTTTGCAGATAGGCTGATATTGCGGTCAAATGGACACGTATAGACGTGTACGCCAGATTGCATCGATATAGGTGTAAGAGATAACAGATGATGTTTTGGATGGATGCGTCCAGCGGGTTGATGTCATTATTTCCGCAATAAATGACGAACCTTTTCCATTTGGCTGCATAGCAAGCTCTGGTAGTGGGTCTCCTGGCCTCCTTGATGATGTCCATACAGTCAGGTGGCAGTTTGAGATAGCCAAACTCTAGGACTTCAGGAGCCAGATCGCCAGATTCAGCTGTTGCGGATCTGGGTGCTGAACCTCTCCATGGTTCTGCGTCAAATGCGCGGGTTTGATCCGCAGCCTTTGATGCGGCACCACGGAAAGTTCGAGGAAGGTGGTGTACCACGGCTGGCGTGCCCACGTGGGAGCAACTAGGACGAGTGTCAGGGAGTGTTGTCGGAGTTTGCGGGCCACTAGCGGTATCAATGGCGCTGGGGGAAAAGCGTACGCAAATCTGCCGGACCAGTTCATCCATATCGCATTGCCCTGCGACTGCGGATGTGGGAATCTGGCGGCGAAGCTTGGGCATTTTGCGTTTTCGCTTGTCGCGAATAGGTCTATCTCCGGATGACCCCACTGCTGAAAGTACGGTTGGAGTACTGATGGGTGTAACTCCCACTCGTGCATTTGGTGGCTGTGTCTGCTGAGCAGATCCGCCATCTGGTTGTCCTTGCCAGGGAGGTGTTCCGCCATGAGGAACATGTTCCTTTGAATGGCCCACTTCCACATGCTCTGAGCCAGATGAGACAACTGTGGAGAGTGTGTGCCTCCCTGTTTCTGTATGTAGTACATTGCGGTCATGTTGTCCGTCCGGATCAACACGACCTTGTTGCATAGATGTACTTTGAACGCCTTCATGGCTAGGAAGATTGCCATCAATTCCAGAAGGTTGATGTGCAACTTCTTTTGTTGTGTTGTCCATAGTCCTTGCACTGTGTAGTGGAGTACATGAGCTCCCCATCCCTGGAGAGACGCGTCCGCTGTCAGTACTATTTGTGGGACAGGCTCTTGGAACGGTCGGCCCTTGCAAAGGTTTTGTGGATTCCACCAATGCAGAGAGTTGTATGCCCGACCGCTCACCAACACTAGGTCCTTTAACTGTCCTTGAGCCTGATTCCACTGACGTGCTAGGCACTCCTGAAGTGGGCGCATATGTAATCTCGCGTGCGGGACTATGAAGATGCAGGAGGCCATCATGCCTATCAACTGCATGAACACTCGCGCTGGAAGTGAGTGATTGGGTTTGAATTTGGAGATCAGCAGTTGTATGCTGTCGATCCTCACTAAATTTGGCTGAGCTGTGGCCGCCAGAGTGTCTATAGTCGCACCTAGGTACTGTTGTACGTGTGCGGGCTGGAGATGGGACTTTGGATAATTCAGTGAGAATCCCAGACTGTGAAGAAGGTGAATGGTGCGGGACATGTGGCTTGCACATTGCTGGGCTGACTTCGCTTGAACGAGCCAGTCGTCTAGGTAGGGGTAGACGTGTATATGCTGCCTCCGTAGATGTGCTGCCACCGTAGCGAGGCACTTCGTGAAAACCCTGGGCGCTGTTGTCACGCCGAAGGGAAGGACTTTGAACTGATAGTGCTGCCCCTGAACAGTGAACCTGAGGTATTTTTTGTGTGAGGGGTGGATGGGTATGTGAAAGTACGCATCCTTGAGGTCCAGTGTGGCTAGGAAGTCTCCCTGCTTGAGAAGCGGAAGGACTTGCTGTAGAGTGAGCATATGAAAGTGCTCTGAAAGAATGTACTGGTTCAGGGGTCTCAGGTCCAATATAGGTCTGAGCGACCCGTCCTTTTTTGGAATTAAGAAGTAGAGGGAGTACACTCCCGCACCCTGCTCGTGGATGGGTACGACCTCTATAGCGCCTTTTAGAAGCATACTTTGCACTTCTTGCTGTAAGAGCGTTAAGTGCTCTGAGGACATAGGACGGCTTCTTGGTGGTATTGTGGGTGGAGTGGAGGTTAACTCCAGACAGTAACCGTATTTTATAATATCTTTGACCCACCTGTCCGTGGTGATGGAATTCCACGTGGACAGGAACCTTTGTAGCCTTCCCCCGACAGGTGTTATGTGGTCGGGAGGAAGGGAGAGGGCGTCACTGCTTGTTCTTGGGGGAGGACCTGGTGTTGCCGTAGCCGCGTCCTCTGCCCTTTGTGCTGGAGCCACGATATCCACCTCGGGTGTTTTTATCATAGGTGGTCTGTGTATTGCCTTTGTTATATGCTTGTTGTGACCCCTGTCCTCTACCTGCTCCCTTGTTTCCGGGGCGACGAAAGGAGCCGCTCCGAAAGGACTGAGTTTGTAGTGCGCCCATGGACTTTGCAGTGTCCGTATCCTTTTTTATCTTTTCGAGGGTGGTGTCAACCTCTGGCCCGAATAAATAGTCGGGGTTGACGGGCTGGTTCAGTATATTGTTTTGTACCTCAGGCTTGAATCCTGAGATCCGTAGCCAGGCATGTCGTCGCAACATGACGCTTGTGTTTATGGCTCTGGCAGCCGTGTCTGCAACATCTAGTGCGCATTTGATGGAAGCGTTCGTTAGTAGCTGTCCTTCTCTGATGAGCATTTCTGCGCCTTCCTTGAACTGGTCAGGGAGATGTTGGAATATTTGCTCAAGTGTGTCATAGTGCGCTCTATCATAGCGAGCAAGGAGCGCCTGAGTGTTGGCTATGCGCCATATGTTGGCAGCTTGGGCGGCAACTCGCTTGCCAGAGGTTTCTAACACCTTGGACTCTTTGTCCGGGGGAGGAGCGTCACCTGTTGTTTGCGAGTGTGCCCTCTTGCGTGCATTCGCTACGACGATGGAGTCGAGTGGTAATTGTCCTCTGATGTAAGTAGGATCCCCAGGTGCTGATCTGTATTTTTTATCAATCCTGGGGTTTATCACTCGTGCCCTGGTGGGTTCTTTGAAAATGTCCTTGGCTGGTTTGAGGACCCCCTTCAACATTGGCAGAGTCTTTACATGTCTTTCTGAGGATGCAAAGGTGTCCATTAGAAAGTCATCTTCGATGGTATCAGAGTGAAGCTGCACCCCATGGTTATTGGCAGCACGTTCGATAAGAGCATTGAACGCTGCAGTATCCTCCGTAGGAGATGTCTTTGCCCCATAGAGTTGTGGATCCTGTGCATCGAGAGGTGCACTGGGGTCTGCAGGGTCGCCCCAAGTTTGATCAGGGTCCTGCTGGTCATCAGGGTCCGTGTCTACATGGTAGGGGACTCGGTCAGCCATGTAGTCCTCCAATGCGTCTGTATCGGAGCGTGTGGGGGAGAACCGGTGTGGATCCTGGTAGGATGAATGGAAGGGTTCATAAAGGAGAGGTTCCGATTCTGCAGGCAACTTCCTTTTTAGTGGGATCCTGAAAGGGTCCAATGGCGGCTCCGAAGTTATCCTTCGGTCCTGGAGAATCATTCTGCCAGTGCCGGCGTCGATGATACGTGCTGGAGACGTCTCAGCAGGTGTGACCGTAGGTTGGGTGACCCGTGTCCTGAGTTGGAACATTTTTGGGATTGTTGACGGAGGCAAGCCGAAGGTAATGTTGGTCGGCACCGAAGAGGCTGCGGGAGCTCCGACCGAACCGGAGCCCGACGTGTCCTGGAGGACAGGTGTGGTTTTGCTGCCTTGCGTCACACCAGGTCGTACTTGGGGCGCCTTCGAGGCTTTGGCACCGGCCAGGCTCGTAGAGGCGGCCGTAGATTTTTTCGGTGCCGGAGGGTCATCGAGTCGGGGTGAAGAGATCACCGTCGAAGTCTTCGATACCTGAGGCTTAGGTGTCGTCGAGGGAGCGATGTGAGACACAGCAGGCGGTACGGCCCTTGGTGTCGTCGGTGCCGGTAGCCGAGCAGGTTTGTCGGTGCCGATGGCTTTTTTCCGTTTGTCGACTCCAACGTCGCCCGCCTCAAGTTCGGCACCGAAGTCCCTCTTGGTGCGGTCGGTGCCGACGCGGTGCGCTGGCGTCGAAGGCCTCGATCCGACCAGCGCTACTTTCAGTTTCGGTTTCGGTGGAACCTGAGCAGCTTTCGGTTTCGGTTTTGTGATAGGGAAACCAGCCTGTTTATGTAGTAATGGCTGCCGCTGAACGTCCGAGGCCGGGCCCGAGGGCGGGGCCGAAGAACTGCGGGATGGGTCTCGGGTAAGGCCCGAAGGCGATCCCTCGACCGGAGCCATAGGCTGTGGCACTGGTGTTTGAACGGTTTGAACAGGTAGGCCTTGTTCATCATTGGAGCTACTTTCTTCGGCCCCGAAGGCCTCCTCGTCGTCTCCTACCTCGGTGTCGTCTTCACCTCTGTGGAAGAGTGACTCGTCTTCCTCGTCCGATCCGGGTTCGTGTTCGGAAACGGGACTGGAGGGCAAGACTTCCAATTCCTCGACGTCCTCGGCCTCGCCGAAGATGTCTGTCGGGGCCGGTGCCGCGTGCTGCGCCTCGAGTCTCGCCGCTCGTCGATTCCGCAGAGTCTTCTTCGAGCGGAACCGGGCACAGGCCATGCATGTTGATTCGTCGTGGTCCGGCGAAAGGCATTTGTTGCACACCGGATGGACGTCGATGTGTGGGTACTTCGCATTGCATACCGGACACCTTTTGAACGGCGTCCTGGATTCCATCGTCGAAGTCGTCGATGGACAGGTAAATGCGAAAGCAGTCGGTGCTGAAAGTTAGTAAACTAACAACCCGATCGATAAACAGTACCGACGCGAACTAAAGGCCTTTTGGCCTCGAAAAAATATTTTCCTAACTTGAGCTAAGATAGCACATCCGAACCCAATGGCGGAAAAAAACAATCTGAGGATGGAGAGGATGCCCATGCGCACTGTAGTCCAGGGGAGGAGTCACCTATCCAAGGATACTTCGAAGACTCTTCCAGGACAACAACGTGCAAACATCCGGACCCAACACTAGGCGGCGATCTATGCACAGATATGAATTCAGCAGCCCACATGCCTCGAACACCGGGAACGGGACTGCCAGAAGAACCTCACGGGGTGAGGTCAATTGAAGACGGCGGGAGGCGGAGCCGAGGCCGGGGCCCGAAGCCACTACACGGCGCGGAGCCGGGGGCGCGGCTTACAGGTGGCCAACGAGGTGGAGAGCGATAGCGGAGCCACGCATCGGAGGCCCCGGTGAGGAGGTACTCTGGCGAGATAGCCTGTGCGGCAGCCGGTCCTGGGCTCCGCGGGGGACACAACGGATGGCCCCGCTAGCCGCCTGATGTCAGAGGAGGAGCGGCAGAGAGGTACAGGGCCCAGTGAGGAGTGCGGAGGAGCGTGAGGGGTGAGCGCGGCAGGAGAAGAGGTCAAGGTGCACCCGGCGGCCTGGCCAAGGGCCCGGCACGCATCTGCCTGGGGGAGTCGCCCCTGTATTGCTTAGAGACGGACAGTTCGCCTGACGGAGCAGCCGGTGAGCCCCGGAGGACTGCAACAGCGGAACCGGGCCCGGATCGGGCGATCTAGGCCCCTGGGAGGACACGTGGCATCTTACGAGGAACGGCCAGGGGCCTGCGGAGGGCGCCACCTGCGTAGCCGGGGGCCGGGTGGAGGACCTAGTGTATCCGGCGAGACTCGGAGTGGACGGTTTCCCTCCCCCCCTGGCCGGCGCAGTTCCCTGGGAAGGGCTGCAGAGAGAGAAAGTAGGCCCCACGGACTCGCGCTGCCACCCAGGGGTGAGAGGCAGCAGCACCGGGACTGAAGGCCCGAGAGAGGAGCAGGCCGAGGAGACCCCCCTGCGGTGTGTCACGTCAACGGGCTCGAGAGGTGAGGGGTGGGCTCGGCGGGGCCCTGGCGGTGGTGGGCTGGTGCCGCCCGACCAACCGACGCAGCAGGAGGACGAGTGACCGAAGAAGCGTGGAGCGAGCCCCCGTGGCCTAGCGACGCCGGCGGGCGGGTGGAGCACCCGAGACACGGGAGGAGCCGGCCGCCCCCTACCAATGGCGGGCAGCAGAAGCAGCAAGAAGGGGGACCGCACTCTCCCGGAGATGCTCAACAGGAACCACCAGAGGGTGGACAGGGGGCAACCGTCGCCGGGCTCCTCCGGGGGTGCGCAGGAGACGGACGAGAGAGAGCCGCCGGTGACTAGAGCCTTCATGGAGTCACTCTTCAGCTCCCTTAGGGATGACTTTCAAACGCTGAAACAGGAGGTCGCCGGGGAGATGCGAGAGGTGCGCAGAGAGGTGGACGGCCTGGAAGAGCGGGTGGCTTCCGTGGAGGGTGCTGGTCAGAGGAGGGACGAGGACATTGAGCAGTTGCAGCAGGAGGTGCTGCGCCTCCGAGACCAGCAGCTTGACCTTCAAGCCCATAATGAGGACCTTGAAAACAGATCTCGGCGGAACAACATTCGGGTCCGGGGAGTTCCGCACGCGGACGAGGGGTCTGATGTGACCAGCTACCTACAGAACCTGTTCAGGGAGATCTTGGGAGAGGCGACGGACTTCCCCATCCGGATTGACAGAGCACATAGGGTGGGCCCGCCGAGACGCACGTCGGCACCACCGCCGGATATTCTGGCCTTTCTACCGGACTTTCCACTCAAGGAGCGCATTTTGGCTGCAGCAAGGAAGAAGCCATCCCTGACCTTTCGAGGACACCCAGTGGCTTTGTATCAGGACTTATCTGCCATAACGCTTCAGAAACGCAAAGCTTTCAGGATTGCCACAGACTTTGAGGGAGCACAGCATGCCCTACGCCTGGGGGCACCCCTTTCGACTCATCTTTAGGTGGAATGGCACTTTGCACCAACTACGCTCCCTGCGGGAGACCTGCAGGGTATTGGGCATCCCTGAGACGGAGGAAGATACGGCTACGCCGCACCGGAGGCGCGTTACCAGAGACGGCTGGCAGCGGGTGACGGGGCGGAGCTCTTCTGGCCGCACCGAGAGGCCGGACTCACCCACCATCAGGGCCGGCATGGCCGGCGCGGTGCTCGAGGTGGCCAGAGACACTGCCGCTGGTGACGTCGCATTGACGGCGTAAGAACACTCCGGGGGGAGATCATCACAGCTTACTTCACTCTGCAGGTTTGGGGGCATTGGGGGTGGAGGGGGTAGCGGGGAGGAGACGGTGGCTGGACGTCCACTTAAGTTACTCACCACAGACTAGTCCCTCGTGGGACTCGGCTGGGACTATGGTTCATTGGGGTTGGGGGCCGGGGGAGGGAGGGGGGGGAAAGGGTGGGGTTTGGGGTTGTTCGACTGTTGTCCAAGGGGTTGCTTGTTGGGGTTCGGGGGGGTTCGTTTAGGTTGTGGGGTTGAGGGAGGGGAAGGGAGTGGTTGGGGGGTTGAGTGGGAGTGTTGGGGGGGGCTCGGGAGGGGGGAACGTCCAGTGCACCACAGGGATTACGGCCGCCTTGGCGGCGCTCTTGAGACGGACTCCGCGCCTGCGGAGGCTTTGCGCTACTTCACCTGTCCTTCCCTATGCCGCCTACCACTCTTAAGCTCGTGACACTTAATGTTCGGGGCCTCAACAACCCGGTTAAGCGGCGCGCTGTGTTCTCCCTACTAGAAAGCACCCGAGCAGACATCTGCCTCCTCCAGGAGACTCACTTGTTGCCTCGGGACTGCCACAGACTCCGATCCCACAAATTCCCAACTCAACTCTTCTCTTCTGGCAACACTAAGACGGCGGGGGTGGCGATTTTGGTGGCCAGGCAGTTCAGGGGAGAGATCTTGCACAAACAATCCGAACAGAAAGGGAGACTATTAGCCTATAGGTTCAGGGTGGGGGGTATCCACTTCACAGTGGGATCTGTGTATAGCCCAAACGAACAACAAGAACGCTTCTTACGCGCAGCTTTGGAAGACGTCACTGCCTCACAGGACAGACACATTATCCTCGGGGGTGACCTCAATATGGTCTTTGACTCGGCCCTAGACAGATCCGCGCTTCGCTCTCCGCAGGCGGGGGAATTCTCGGCCGGGTGTAAGATACAGCTGGCGGAGCTGGACCTCCACGACCTCTGGCGCCGCATGCATCCTACTGATAGAGACTATTCATACTACTCCCACGCACACAAGACCTACGCGCACCTGGATCATTTTTTGGTCACCGCGCCGGTATGTGCGTTGGCTACCGCGACAGAGATGGGGTGGTCTCCCTGTCTGATCACGCTCCGGTCACCGTCGAGCTTAGACTGCCGCCGATCTCGGGTCCACCGCGGGTTTGGCGCCTGCGGGACACATTGCTGCATAGGAAGACAGTAGTCACGCAAGTGACGCATGCCATTCAGGACTACCTGTCCCATAATGCGGATTCCAACACTTCGCAAGCGACACAGTGGGCTGCCATGAAGGCGGTGATACGGGGGGAGTTTATAGCTTTGTCCTCAGCCGACAACAAAGAGCGGCGGCACAAGAGGGAGGAGCTCGCCCAGCGGGTCCGCGAACTGGAACAGGTGCACCGCAGGACAGGGGATCCCCGGGTATGGCGGCAGCTAAAGGAGGCCAGAAAGCTCTTGGCGGCCCTGGACATGGACCGCGCGGAGTACGCGGCTTTGCGCTTACGCCATGCCTACTACACGGGAGGGGATAGATGTGGCCGGCTGCTGGCGAACAGGCTTAGAGCGGCCCGCGAACAACAGTTAGTGAAGGAGGTCTCCGACTCCACGGGGTCGATGGTTCCGGAGGACACCCATATAGCTGAGGCTTTCCGGGGATTTTATGCGGACCTCTATTCGGGGGACCCCCCGGATGCATCGGCGACGGCGGCCTATCTGGACTCGATTGCCCTCCCCTCCTTGACGCCTTTGCAGGCGGAGCACCTTGACAGGGATATACGAGTTGAGGAAGTGATTTCCGCCATCGCTCGACTTAAACACTGGAAGGCCCCGGGGTCGGATGGCTACACATCCCTTTTCTACAAAACGTTCTGTGCGACGCTGGCCCCGCTTCTCACACGCCTCTTCAACTCCTTCACTGCTCCCGGGGCCATCCCACCGGACCTGCTGCAAGCCTCTATCACGGTCATCCCCAAACCGGGGAAGGACCGGACGCAATGTAGTTCCTACAGGCCGATCTCACTTTTGAACGTGGATCTTAAGCTGTACACTGGGATCCTAGCGGCCCGGTTGGCTCCCCACCTACCGGGCCTTATAGACCCAGACCAGGCGGGCTTTGTCCCGGGACGGCAGACGGTAGACAACACCAAGCGGATAGTTCACCTCTTAGAAAAAGCATCACGGATCCCAGGGGAGAGAATGATGCTCTCGGTGGACGCGGAAAAGGCGTTTGACCCCGTCCACTGGCCTTTTTTGGAGCAGGTTCTGCGGAAGGTGGGGATAGGGGACAGATTCCGATCATGGATTCTCAATTGCTACAAATTTCCGACGGCAGCGGTACGGGTGAATGGCTACAGCTCCAGAAGTTTTGCCATTGAGAGGGGCACGAGGCAGGGTTGCCCACTGTCGCCCTTGCTCTTCGCCCTGTACATGGAGCCCTTCGCCCAACGGGTGCGTCACAACCCAGCAGTGAAGGGGGTGAGGTTCGGAGGCTTCACTCATGCCATTAGCCTGTATGCGGATGACGTCATACTGTTGCTGGATGATCCGCTCACTGCCCTTCCGGCGTGTATCGAGGAGTTGGACTCCTTTGCCGCGGTTTCGGGATTCAAAATGAACGTGGGGAAGTCAGTGGCGTTGGACGTTTCGCTCAAGCCAGCTACTAGGACTTCGTTGCAGGACCTCTTCCCGATGCTCTGGTCGAAAGATTTGGTGCCTTATCTCGGGATTCAGCTGGCTCCCACCTTGCCGGCTATGGTGGCGGCTAATTATGCCGCTTTGGGCAGGAAGATTCGGGAGGAGATAGGCCGGTGGGATCGCAGCGCCTTGTCATGGCTGGGCAGAATAGCTGCCATCAAAATGACTGTTTTGCCCCAGATTTTGTATTTGTTTAGGGCGTTACCATTGCAGCCACCTACGGGCTGGATCCAGCAGACGCAGTCGGACCTGGCACGTTTCATATGGCGGGGCAAGAAGCCCAGGATGAAGAGGGCGCTCTCTATGCTTACGCCGGAGGCCGGGGGGCTGGGGATCCCGGACCTCTGCAGGTACTTTCAGGCAGTGCGGTTACGCTACTTGGTGGAGTGGAGTAGGTGGGAATCCGACAAGCACTGGCTTTTTCAGGATCAAGCGGTGGCGGGCAGGCCCTTGCAAGAGGTGCCGTTCCTTCGAAGGGCTCACCGCCCGGCGAATCTATATGCCTCCTTCGTCACGCGAGTACCCCTACGGGTCTGGGATGCTACCAACGCTGTGCACGGCCTGACAACATTCCCTTCACCTCTCACACCCTTGCTGGATAATCCGGACTTCACCCCGGGACTGGAGAAGGGGGCCTTCGCTCTCTGGCGGGAGGCGGGGTGTCGGGCCCTGTGTCATATGTACGACCCGGAAGGGGTCATCCCCTTCGTGCGCTTCAGACAGGAGTATGCGCTCCCAGAGACCGAGAGGTTGCACTACCTACAGGCTCGCCACTGGGCGCTGCATCCACAGGTGCGAGAGACGGCTGATCGGAGACTTCTCCCGTACGAGCGATGGCTTCTGACTCGCACGTCCGACGCGAAGCTGATCACCGATCTCTACAAGCTGTTACAAACACCCTCCTCCCACTTCTATAATCCGGGTCGGGAGCGCTGGGAGAGGGAATTGGGCAGGTCGCTGAGCCATAAGGAATGGGAGCAGGTGGCATATAGGGCCAGGCACTCGGCGTACCCTATGGGACTCACTGACACGTTCACCAAAGTCTCGACGTACTGGTACTACACCCCGGAGCGCATACACGACATGGATCACAGCAAGGACGCTAACTGCTGGAGGGGATGCGGGCGGGTGGGCACGCTGCTACATATCCTGTGGGGCTGTCCGCTCCTCGACTCTTATTGGAAGGAGGTGATAGACGATATCGACTCCCATTTTGCCACTGAACTGCCGCGCTTCCCCGCATACATATTACTGGGCCTCCCGAACGGGTTGATGTATCCCTTGAAATCCCGCAGGGGTAGACAGATAGCTATTGCACTGGGATCGGCGATGCAGAACATCCTCGCGCACTGGCGCTCCAAGACACTCACCACTGTCACGGGCTGGCTTCACAGATTATGGCATGTGTTGGGGATGGAGAAATTGTCGCTTACACTGGCAGGGGATATAGAGCAGTTCAATGATCTCTGGCAGCCGTTTCAGTCCCTGCTGGTTACTGAATTTAGGGAACTGACCTGCCCGAGATATCTTCGCCTCCTGCGGCTTACGGCCCTGGAGGAATCTGCCTCTTAATTGGTAATAGGGTGGAGTCCCTCTGGGAGAGACAGGGAGGGGGAGACGGAGAGGATCAGACCCACGCACCGGACGGGGGGAGGGCAGGGTTTGGGGTGGGGGTATGGGAATTAGGGGTGGGGGAGGATAGTTCGGGAGGGGGGGGGGGAACTGTTTTTGATTGTTACGGCACTGTTTATCATCGAGGGTCACAGCGGACTGCCGTATTATTAGAATGTTCGCTACAGGGCCTCCAGCCCGGCATCTGACTTCGCCGCTGTACTCACGATTTGTCGTATTGTTTGTTTCTATGCATTGCAATAATAATAAAAACATTTTAAACCTAAACATGTAAGTTGGTACATGTGTATACACTTCAACCCTAGAACTACAGCTTCTCGCGTACTTGCAGTGCTTGTATATTTGCAGAAAGACGGCAAAACCAGAGCCTTGCTTGAATCTTAACCCTGATATAATATATGCCCTTGCATAATCACAGAGGCTATTATCAGAGCTTTAATAATAAAGCTGCCATTGATTGTGCCTCACTGTATGGCGGCAAAAGGAACAAGAGGATTTTTCGTTTAACAGGAAACACACATTTCTGAACCCTCTTGTACCTTGGACAATAATGCGTTTTGTTAAAACCCACACTCCTGATTTCCCACTCATACAAGATTAAAAATAATAATCAAGTACATGGAAGGAAGCTGATATTTCTTTACTCACTTCAGAAGCTTCATAAGCACACTTTCCCGATTCAAATGGTAAAACAATCAACGCAGTCAAATTTATAAGTGGTTTGACAGCTTTCTAGTATACACACCCACATGAAGAGCCTGCCTTTTTTCATGGCATGTTAATTCCCCAGAGATTGGGTGGTCTACTTGGACTAGACATACTTCTGCATACTATTCAGTGTCCCTTATGCCCACCAACTATATCCAGAATATATACTAGAAAATAAAGATAGGCAATATTCCAGTCTTCCATTTGGCCGTCTTTCACTCCCTAATGCAACACTGTTTCTGAAGCTAGTTGCACCGGTTCTTAGATGTAAGACTGATGTATGCATGCTGTACCTGGACGATATACTCTTCATGTTTTAGGACAACCTTATCAGAACTTTTCCTAAATGCTTTAAGATTAAAGGGGATTGGAATAACCTCAAAGTCAATGCAGTTTCCCGTAAAGGCTAAACACAACTATTTACAGTTACAAAATTGCTCTTGCTTTGCTTCCTACCAAAAACAATATTTATCCTTCAGCAACAAGCAGCAACACTGACTGCTCAAATCTGCTTCCCTTAAGAATAAGATAAAAAAGCTAGTCATAGCTTATGAAATGCAATGCATCAGTACCAGTGGTAAACAATAATACCCACAAAGGATTTGGCTCAGTTACCAATGCCTGCCCCAAGACTTGGAGTAAAACATTGACACAAATTTCAAGGGCAAAGTATTGAACAGAAATTGATGAGGGCATCTTCGCTGAAGGTCAAACTACAAGAACAATAAGCAAATGTTATTGAGAATTGCAGACACTGGTGGTTTTCTTGCACTCCACACACAGCAAGCTTTAACATCACAAGCCAGAAATGGTTTTCTTTATCATTTGGTATATTCTGGTACCACTCCTCCATTGATAACTACATGTCTAGGCTACCCAATATATTCCTTAAAGCTTAACTTTTGAAGCCTAGGATTATAAAAGGGAAATATCCAGGCTCTCTACATGCCCAGTCAGCCGAAGATAATGGGATGCACTTGTCAATCCAAGACCAGGCTACTTTATGTAAAGAACACTACAAAGAATGAAAGCTCATCTTTCAAATAGCTTGACTTATTCAAAATTGATCACAATCTGTATAAAATCAAAACAGAACTCCATAGGTAGTTTTACAACCGGAGGCCATGAATGCTAGAGCAATTTCTGAAGACTATTTATGTAGAACTGTGGAATGGGATACCAGTCCAATAAAGGTTAATGGTTTGCCATTAGACTCAAAGATCATGTTATCGTACTTTCAATTATGATATTGAGGTTAAGGGGCAGGTGAAGCACAGCTGCATGCTATTTGTTCTCCAGGAGAATGATATGGGCCCAACACAATGAAAATATAGGTGTTGCCTGGGAGTCCTAGTAGGGTCCTTGGTCATAAAGACTAGGACGAGGGGCAAATCCATCTGCTGTCTCCCACCCAGTAACATCAACACAATAGAAGAATGGTTTATGAAACACTTGTGAGGTAGGACATCCATATTAACTTCACAAAGGCGTCATTAAGGATTTCCTATACAAAATGCTGGATTTACATCAATCCACATTCAATATTTCCTGTGCCTAGTTACATTGGGCAATGCAACAGCATGTTTTAACTTCTGCCAACTCCAAGCCTTTAGCAATTTGGATAGTTAACCATTGGGTTTGCTGGAAGAAAAAAAACCACAAACAAAACAATATAACAATTGGAGTTGCTTCCTTTCTCAAATGACCTTTTAGCACCGTTCCTTGACACTAATATCCCATGGTTTCTCAGATGGAAAGCATACAGGAGGTAGCAGCACAAAAAGGTTTCCAATTATTTACTGGACTATGGAACAAGCTTTCAACTTTCTCTAGTCTGCAAAGGTTATAGTCATTGACAATTTCTTAGCTTGAAAATGTGACGAGTACACAGGAGGAAAAAGACATGGCTATAGAGAGATGTGCAAACCGAGAAAGAGAGTCAAACCTCGAAAATTAGACAGTGAGTGGGAAAAAAGGTGGAGAAATGGGAGAGAAACGAGGAGACAAAGAAAGATTAAAACAGAAGGAGATACACACACTATGCTCTTACTACTATCAATCAAATGTAACTCAGGACCTTGCACATAAAGTAACTTGCATGTAATAATGATCTGTCACCAGCTGTTATCAAAGGGAAACACAACACCAACACAGAAACAATGGACAGTTAAGAAAAGAGGCCTAAACAGCAAGCCTGGTGTGAATAAGCAAGTACTTTTTATTGGCCCTGAAATGTACTGGTAACCTTTGGATTGCACTTTCACGGAAGAACATGTTGCATGGTTTAAAGATGAGCCTTTTAATTGGCTTAGCGGATTACATTCAATGAGGGAAATGCTTACTTGAGACACAACATGTCAGATGATTACATTTCCTCTCCAGAGTAACCTGGGAATCCCTACTAGGATCAACATGTTGAAATACGGATTTGCAAACCCCTTTGTTCAGCTACATATATTCATTTAGTTTTCAATTGTTGATTAAATGTGGTAATTGGCTGCACAGATTGATTCCCACATGCTCCCCTTCGCTGCGTTTCAAAAGCTGCAGAACCCCCTCAGGAAGGACAGGCTGCCAACAGTGTCACAAGATTAACTAAGCCCGCACAAACAAATGGAAAACTGGCAAACAGCACCTTCTCCGTTTCCCTGGTCCACTCTGGATAGCAATTTATAATATGGTTCATTAGCACAATGGAATCTTTCCAGACTTGTGTGCACAAAAGAATTATTATTTCTTCCATTTTTTTGTAACTGCACTGACAATTACAAATCATGTACTTGCTATTATTATAGCTCACTTACACACCACATACCTCATACACTTACAGAAATCGACACAGCCTTTGCTAGGGAACAAGTAACCTCTCTAGACCATACAGCTAAATGGAAACTATTTTCAAATAACCAGGACCAAGAAAGCAGACCCCAAAAAACATACATGTTTTACCTTTATCATATGGTCAGATCCTTTCACTGAAAAAAAGATCCAGAAACTTGATGTGAGTCACATTTATGTAAATGCAGATTCCAAATCCACCATAGATAGAGGTATGTTCATAAAGCCTTTTTAGAGAGTAGTAGGCACTGGAAGTGCTCAAATCCTGCTGCAGCCCTTGCAATATTCAGTGGGCAAAGTGACTGGATGGGAGGTGAGAGGGTGGAGGGTCAGCTTTACCTGGAGACATGCTGTTGGAGGTCACCGCCCTAAATAAATAAATCCAGACACGAGGAGACAGTAGACTGATAGGACTACAGACTTTGGAAACTGTGTGATCCAGTATGAATCACGCTAAATACAAAAACATGTAGCGTCTTTCTTCACTTCTGTTCTAAACGACTCCAAATCACTGTCAATATCAGCCCAGAAAATATCCAAAAGGGGCAATCAGGGAGGAATGGAGCAAACGAGATTGGAATAGATGGGTAATAGAAGATAAAGCCCAACTAGATGGCTAGAAATGGATCAAGTCTTGTGGATATGTTCATCAATATTAAGAATTGTTTTATACTGAAAGAAATGGCAGTTTTCCAGCAGCACCTGAGTGAATACAAAATGATTCAACAGTAGCGTCTAATGTCCTAGTTTTAAAGGGGGGGAGCTGGTGGGGGGAGGGGAGGGATTGGTAGACGCATCTAAGATTGATATTATTCATTCCCAAATTTTAGCAATATACATGGAACTTTGGAAGCAAATTTAAGATTTGCACCCCCTTGAAAACATTGCATCTTCCTATCTTGCCTGTCTAACCACATCGACCCCATACGTTGTAGTCTTTATGATAGAGGGCAACATACATGCAGTCATTGAGTGGTTACACCACTGCTAAGGAAGAAATAAAACGTTTGTTAAAACATTGATTTAAGTTTGAGATGTAGAACTTCTAGTATTATACAGGCATGACCAACAACAAACAAAAAAGCAGCCTATAAGGAGGTGTACATAGATATTGTTGAAATAGTTATCGGGAAGCAGGCACTCAAGAGTTTATTATCCCCTTACGTCCCATAATCACTGAACACATTCATAATAGCTTGACAATTTAATGTAAAACAACTTGTATGCAAAATTCCACAGTTCTGCAAATTCAGTTTTATCCATTCCCAAAAGGGATTTACATTTGACTCAATCTTTTAGCAACAAGGACACTTACAAGGCCCTCCTAGAGTAAATGTCAACCACGACTCAGGGTAGGATATGGTACCCCAAGATTTCTCTAAAAGTAGCTTACTAACATGGCTGCTACTGCTTTTATTATAACTAATAAAGTTGTTTGAGAACAAGGAAAGTTCAAAATCATGGACCGTGGCACAAAATCACGCCTAACAACAAGAGCCATTCAAGGCCAATTGCTGGGAAGTTTCGTGCAATGCATTTTCTTTGATTCCCGGTCAAGTAGTTTGGCAAAATCCCACTGAATTGTATTCACAATGAGAGGCAAGAGAAGATGCAATGGGTACCTACAAGGTTGGTTTAAGAACAGGTAAAAAGTTGTTGAGCAATCAATGAAATTATAACAATTCTTTATTAACTAGGAACTCATCAAAAGAGTTCCCATTCACATGATCTCTGTACATCTCCTACAGGCCTTCGGTATGCTGTACAAAGTAACTCAGTGGTCCTCACTCGAGTTACAATGTAGAGCTCCAGCAATCATCCCGTTCACTGAGAATTGCATGAACTTATTTGGTTATGAATTAGCAATAGGCCCCGGGGGGAAAGAGGAGATCCAAAATAAAAGTGACAGAAGGGTCCGTTTCAGTTTAACTTGGTTACCAATAGCTCAGTACATTTTCATAGATGCAGGGTGAAGAGATGGCAAGAATTAAAGTGAGCCATGCACCTGTACCAAATTTTGCAGACAAATTAATTGTTCAAGTTAAAAAAGAAAACCTGGCTCAGTAACCTTGTTGCTATAATGTTTGAGGAACTAAGTCATTGTGGTGCGCTACCTCACCACTGATAAACAGGCCAGCAGCTTCTTACCAAGAGGGAAAAAAGCTAACTTATGCATACCATTAGGCAGTTTTCTTAAACATGCATTGCACATCAACCATTTGATAAAACTGCAAATATGCAGAGGCAATGAGCAGTAAATACAAAGTCAGACAGACTGGCCTACACAGGGAGCAGATGTGTTGGCAGAGCAGCCAGGGTTAAATTGATAACCCTTGGGTGCATTATTATTATTTTCACCAATTTAAATTTTGCGGTTAAACACAAACACAACCACCATGACAACACTGCATATCTCGTAGGATATTTCATCAATCTTTACTGTCATATCCTGTATGGATCCTCCCCCACCCCCATAGCTCCCTCTCATATTCCAATAATCTGTAAGCCACAATCGTGGTCACAAGCAGGATGCTACGCTTATCCTGCCGGGCCATCCAGAAGGCCTCAGAATGTGTCCCACCCGCTCCAGATTTTTTTCCACTTGCGTGGACATTCTCTACTTTCATAAACCAGGCGTTCTGCAGCCCTGCACCAGCCCATGTCCGATTTCCACTCACTGGGATATTCAGCCGCTCCCAGCGGATTAACAACACTTCTCCTAGCCAATTGAAATCCTAGGGTGCATAGCAATCTAATGTACTTTCCAGGATGTTCCTTCCCCAAGATGTTCAAAACAATAATTTTGCGTGAGATCTCGGGCGATAGATCAGCATCCTCTCGAAGACTTTCCCAGACTCCCTTCCAGAAGCCCTCTTATCGCAGGCAATACCATAATGTATGCCTGACCCTCCACACACCCCCAGCACCCTACAGCCCCTGGCTCTCTCATCAGTATGGTCCCTGCCCATCTTGTTCAAGAGTATTCTTTTGTAATAGGACCTGTGAAGATTACAGAGTTCGATCAGCCTGAATCGGGCTCTAACTGCCACTTCTTTGGGAATTCGGAGTGCATCTTCCCATATACCATTTTCTGGCTCCCCAACATCTGCCTTCCAGGCATCCTTTAAATTCAGCAAGAAATTGGGGGTGTTATTCACTAATTTACTGTAAGTCAGGAAGGTCGCTTTTGTGAGGAATGGCTCTGTCAACAGTCTGTCCTACAGTAGCAAGGCTTCCTCCAGCGGTTAGCCCTTCTCTATATGTACCTGCAATGCGTGCTTTAACTGATAAAATCTGAAAATTGGGAGCCATGGCATATTCTGATTGCAACACTTCCCACATGATCAAGTCCACTCCCCCTCCACACATTTCCCAGTGTTGAGATGCCTATCGGGTTCCATCCCGCAAACCCTTTCAGTTTCTCCACCTCCGCCAGAGTGTCACTATCCCACAGAGGGGTCATCCTAGGAAGCTATTTGCCATCCACCATATTGAGTCTGTAGCTATCGTGAGAGGTGGGAGAGATGTATAACCCTTCTTAAGTATTTAGCCATTGGTAAACCCCTGGGGCCCAGGGCCTTGCAAGGGCTCCATTAGAGGGCCAAAAGCCCACTTGTTGACCAGTTTCAGTCGTGATGCCCAAAAGTACTTTTCCAGGTCAAAGATGGCGATGCCCCATCATACCACTCCCTCGTGAGTTTGGTCACCGCATTTCCGGCTGTCTCACCCCCCCAGCCCCAACCCCACCCCCCATCCCACAGACGTTTTCTTTAGAAAGTTGGCTCTTTACATAATATACCAAAAAGAGTTATATTGTGTAGAGTCCAGGTATCCCTCTATGCGTGGGCATGACTTGCTTTAACAAGGTAGTGTGGTCGACCAGCCTTGGGCTTATCAAGGAGGAGTGTTTGACATTAGTTGCATGCACACAGTCGATACATGATACACACACAACAAGGAGATCCACACCAATTTAGACAAATAGCACATATTTTTATATAATTTTTAGCACCAAGAACTTAATTATTGGGGAAATACTTTTTAAAATAGCAGTTTGGAAGAGAAGAGTTAAATATGTTTGCACTGTCTCTAATGTGGTAATGGTATCCTATGGGGAAAAACACATACTGCATATGGGTTACTTGGCAGTGACATATAGCACCAATCTTCTGGAGATAAGGTTAAGTACTGGGCAAGGTCCAAGGCAAAACCAACAGGTCACATAAGGAGGCTTTGGGGCGTCCAGGTGCAGAGGTGTTTTTTGATGCCAGGTGCCCCATTGGCTTCAATGGGAAACGGTCCTGGGACTAAGAGGCTGCAAGTAGAGACTGGAGGGCTCAGGTCTCACAATGCTCGAGCACATAAGGACACCTTTAGTCCACTTCTCCTCGGGCTGTGGGACTTGGAACAGTAGTGTCTTGAGGTGTCTGGTTTTCACTGGAGACACTTGCAGTAGAGGGGGCATGTCCAAAGAGGCTGCAGCTGGCAACTCGGAGTCCAATGTGTGCAAACTCAAGGTAGGGTTTGACTTTGGAGGGTCTCAGGACCTCGCTGGCACAGTTGGCCCACTTCAACTCGGTCTTGAGGACACCGGTACAGTGGTGCTTTCTGGTGGCGGGGTTTTGGAGATCCGGAGTCCTAGCAGTTCATCTTGGATACCTGAAGGATGCAGGGGAGCAGCTCCACTATTCCACAGGAGATCCTGGTTAATTTGTGAAGTGCCGGCAGACCTCCCAGGCTTTTGGAGGCAGAGCAGCTGCATGACAAGTCGTCTTTGGGGCAACTGTCGGGGACAGCAGGCAGGCCAACAGGGTTGGCATCAAGTCAATTGCTGCTCCTCAGTTTTTTCATTTCGTGGCTCTTCGGTGTCTTTCTTTTCAAGTCAGCAGAATCTGCTTTCCCGGTGCCACGGGCTTCCCAAAATGCTAAATTTAAGGGCGTTAAGGGGAGTGAAGGATGGCAGTCAATAGGCTACGTACCCTTGAGGTCACTTGGGGTTCCTTGGGAAGTAGGCATAACCCTGTCCCAAAGTTCATAATTCTGCCATCACCAACATGGCAGAATTTTCCTAATGGGGGCACATAAGTCAGCTCACCTTGGGGGGTGTGCACAGACGCTGACACGAAGATAGGAGAAATGAAGTGACTTTAATTTAAGAGCGGACTTCCCCGGGCAGGCCAGTAACCAACTGCAGATCTCTCGTTCCAACCACTCTAGTACCCCGCAATGACAGAGTTCTTCTAAGACCACAACAATGTACATGACAACTTATGCACAAAGCATTAAGAGAGCAAGCTCTACATAACACTTCCCCTTCGTTCTATAAAAATACAAGCAATGGACATAAACAAGAAAATGCTTTCTGATTCAAACTGAAGAGAAAAACTGGAGAACAAGGGAAAGAAAGAAAGGGAAATGTAAAGAAAACATAAGAAAATAAAACAAGTAAAGTAATAACAGGCAAGGGATGGATAAATCTAGCAGAATACAATGCTAGAAGAATTAAACAACTGCTAAATGTGAATGCCGTTCACCCCTACATGAAGAACAGATCACTAACATAAAAAATCTTTTAAATATACAGGTGGTTTGCAATTTCTTACACCCCTTGCATTTCTAGACCAACACTGATCTCCAAAAGTGGTGCCTTCTGTGGGAACCGAGGAGGTTTCAACTTCTCTAACCTTATCTTGCAAAGAGCACGACTCAAATTTACCATCTTTCATCAACATGTAACCACCGCACTTCTACTCTCTCTTCACAACACACTCTCCAACACTCTTCTATAAAGCAATTATACATTGATTCCACCGTTCACCATTCTCCAAGACCACATAAAATGGGTGCACCACCTTAAATGGACCTTTAAAACTTTGAGAGACTTCCCATCACACGTCCAGTGCAAATCTTCACCCAATCACCTTCACCAACTGCACCTTTGGAATCCAAATCCTTGCTCAAATCAGTTGCTTGTACACCACCTCCACCTACCCACCCTCTCATCCAAGAAGGTACCATTTTAGTTCCTGGAACCCTACCTCTCATCAGCTCAAAAGGCGGGGGTGACCATGTCAAAAAGGGGCTCTTTCCTACACTGAAGAACTGTCTGATTTACCGATTGGAAGAACTCCAGCCTACCAGATACGGAGTGTTTTGCAGTGCTTAAAAGAATTTTGGTTAAACATTCATTTTGCACACTGCCGCTCTTCCAAAGATCGACAGAGGCAGTGATCTCCAATTCTATACATCCATTCTAAATAGATCCAGCACAGAATAAAGATTGACCATGCAGAAGAGCTCAGGCTGCCTAGCCACGTAGAGGCTCATATACTTAAAGCCAAATGTTTCCATCGTGAGGACCTCGGGAGATTTTGCTGTGCAGCCCATGCATGCAGGGGATAGAGAATAGACTTTTCCCGATTAATCACTGACCCAGAGTAAGGTACCACATAAGTGAAACATATGGAGCAGTTTGGGGAACAAAACCTTGGGATGTTATGTTATATAAACTTATAACGCGCAAAGATACTCCGAGGAGTGTCCCGGCGCAAGCCTGAAAAGGAACAGAGTCTGAGTCGGAGGACAGCACTAAAAGAGGAAGGTTTTCAGCTTTTTCCTAAAGATCATAGGATCTTTGATGTCCCGTTAGGCCAGTGGCAATGCATTCCATGCCAGCGCAGCAATCCGGGTAAAAGAGCTCCCACCCAGCCTCTGGCGATTAAACCACGGGGTTTGTGCCAAAAGTTGGGAGGAGGAACGCAACTGTCGCACCGCAGAATAAAAAGCAATCCTCTTCTGCAAATAAATGGGTCCCAGACCATGGAGGACTTTATGGGCAATGGATAAAAAAATGTCTTTTATTCGTGCCTCCGTCGGGAGCCAATGCAGAAATCGCAAATGAGAACGCACACTGCACCTGCTGGAGGGACCCAGGAAGGAGTCTGGCAGCCGAGTTTTGGATCATCTGTTACTTATTCAAAAGGTAACCTGGAATGCCAGCATACAGTGCGTTAGCGTAGTACAGACGGGAAAGAATTAGAGCACGGACAACAGTTTCCTTTGCAGAATTATGCAAAAGAGGAAGAAACATCCTCAAGGTCTTCAGAATGCTAAAGCAAGTGCCGGCCAACTTCTTAAACTGCGATGAGAAAATAAAGTTCTCATTGAACCAGACCCCCAGATTCTTGACAGAGTCTCCCTTAGAGCTGGGTAGGGGAAAACCTGGGGGCCATAGCTTCTCTCTGAAGCGGACAGGGAATGTGCCGTACAAAAGGATCTCCGATTTCTCCTCATTGCACTTAAGCTGTGCCTGAGCGAGCCAGTGAAAGACCGAAGATAGGCAGTGTTGAGCAGGGACAACTGCATCCTCATCTTTTCCACAAGAGAACAGCAGCTGGGTGTCATCAGCATAGGCCATCACCTTAGCCCCTAGAGCTTCAGCTAGACAAACCAGCGGGGTGACATAGATGTTGAAGAGAATAGGGTTAAGGGATGACCCCTGTGGAAAACCCGTAGCCACTGGTTGGGGGACAGAGGCGTACTGTGGAAGCCAGACCTGCTGCGAGCAACCCTCCAAGAAAGACCTGATCCAGCCCCAGGCGGACCCGGATACGCCGATCTCCGAGAGGCGATCAAGGAGCAGGACATGAGGCACTGTATTGAATGCCACCGAGAGGTCCAGCATAACCAACGCTGCCCTCCCGCCGGCATCCAGGCACTCACGAATTGCCTCAGATACCTCCAGTAATGCAGACTCTGTGCTATATGCAGCCCGGAAACCCGATTGGGCCGGATGGAGTAGGCCATAGGTTTCAAAGTACTCAGTAAGTTGGTTTGTGACCACCTTTTCACAAACCTTGGCCAAGCTAGGCAAAAGCGAGATGGGGCGATAATTTCCGGGAATCGAAGGATCAAGGGACGGCTTTTTAAGGAGGGGTAGGACTTTCACCTGTTTCCAAGACGATGGAACGAAGGCATCACACAGTGACATATTGAAGATCCGATTGACCTCGGGATTGATACAGTCTGCGACAGTAGCCAGAAGTCTGGCCGCACAGTGGTCAGTTGGAGCGTCTGATTTCAAAGCCTTCAGAATTTTGAGGGTACTAGATAAGTCTACTGGCAAAAAAGATGAAGGATTGTGCGATGGATCAGCTAAAGGCCGGACAAAAGTACAGGACATAAGCGCTGAGACACAGGATAAGAGGGTGGCCTGGATGGCGCAAATTTTGTCCAGAAAAAACTTGGCAAGAGTTTTGCACCAGGCCACCGAAACAGGCAAGGAGCACACCAAGGCAGTTGGAGACATAAAGCTTTGCACAATTGAAAGGATTTATTTTGAGTTATTATTGGCCAGTTCGATATGTGATGCAAAGTATCGACCTTTAGCAGCTGCAATGGCGGCATAATAGCTTTTTTTTTTAGCTCTAAGAGTGAGTTTCGCCAAAGGGCAGTAGCCGCTGGAACACCAGGCCCTCTTCAGAACTTTACACTCATGTTTCAGAGTTTTAAGCTTGGGAAGAAACCAGGGTTTAGAAGGGGATTGCCTCACTAGCTTAGGAAGACACGGAGAAGATAATGAAGACACTGAATCAGCTATCCATTTAGTAAACCCGGTCACACTCCCTTCAAGATCACGATGACGGGGGGGGTGGCCTAGAGGCAGCCAAAGAGCTCATAAATTGAAGAGGATCAATTTTACTAAACGTCAGAGGGCGAAGGCAGCGCGTAGGCCATGCCGACTGAGTAATCTCCCAGGAGAAGCAGATAAGAAAATGCTCCGACCACGAGGTCGGAGAGGGCTCAGCCACCTTAACAGGAAAATTAGAGCAGATGGGATCTAAGATATGGCTACCCTGATGAGTAGGATGAGAGACCCATTACGAAAGAAGGGCTAGCTGAAGAGAATTAAGAAAAACCACAGAGTCTTTAGCATCTTGTTGATCAAGGTGAAGATTCACATCACCCAGAACCATATAGTGGGAGAAGAGCAAAGCACGCTCAGCTATGGCATCCCCACAAGATTTAAGTAAGGCACTAGCCGGCCCAGGCGCGCGATAGATGATGGAGCCACCTAGCGTGAAATGGTCGAAGGGGATGCAAAAATCCAAAACCTCGCACTCGTCCCATATACTAGAGGTATCGCTGTGGAGAATCCAATTATCCCTGTGTAGGATGGCTAGCCCACCCCCCTCTATCAGCAGGGCGGTCCGCCCGACATAGCTTAAAGCCTGCAGGGGTGGCCAGCGCAACGATAGGGTTTGATGCTGCATCAAGCCAGGTCTCCGTAACAAACAGCAGATCCAAAGATTTATCAGAGACCAAGTCAAAAACATCAGCATGATGCTTCCTCAATTATCTGGCACTTATGAGAGCAGCCCTAATGCGCGGGCATCTCGTGGATTTAGCTAGCGGTTTGATCAGCAAAAGCTCTGGTTTTGGAACAAAACCACAGGCTGCACAGACAAAGTCTTGTTTAAAAGGCAAAGTGCTACAGCAAAATGTAAGGCAAGGCGGAGGCCGAAGTGCTTTAAGAAACTCACCTGAAAACCGGTAGTGAGCCCCAACATCCGGTACACATCAGGCAGCATAACTGGCCCTGGCCGCGGTCTTGACGCTGACGGGCGCAGACGGGCTTGCCCTAGGCGCGCCTTTGGCGCGCTCGCTGCGCATCCGACCCCAGCCCATTAAATAGGGTAGTGTGGACAGCGAGCAGCGTGCATCCGCTGGAGCGCTGAGCGTGACTAGCGCGCTGCACTGACAAAATGGCCGCCGATACTTACAGGCCAAAATAGAGAGCAGTGAGCCGTAAAAGAGGAGTAAAACACTCCGTTCCTAAAAAACTGCAAATAGAACGGTAAAAAGGAGTATAACACACTCCACACGAATGAAATAAAAAATAAACAAGTTAAAATTC
The DNA here is from genome assembly GCF_964204655.1 of Triturus cristatus. Lineage (NCBI taxonomy): Eukaryota > Metazoa > Chordata > Amphibia > Caudata > Salamandridae > Triturus > Triturus cristatus. The sequence continues at coordinate 329,470,912 of NC_140582.1, forward strand.
CCACTGTCTAATCAAGCAACCCCTAGCAGAGTATAGAATAGTATCAGCAGAATGAAAACGATTAATTTTAAAATTAGTCAGGAAAACCTTAACAGGCGCTGCGCGTCCGACCACAGCCCAACTCACACACAGCAAGATTTCATACGCGTAGAGGGAAATTCTGTCTTCCCACTATCCTCTCCACATGAGGCAACTCACTAGTGGGTCAGTGCATACCCCAAACACAAAACGTTGACACCAGGGTAAAGAGCATCGGTGATGGTGGGCATCCTGGTCAGGAGCCCTGGTGCAGCTTAAAGGGACAGGACCGAATCCTGTTGACTCTCAAAACGGTTGTGATTCACTGTAAAGCAGTTTTACCCAACCTATATAGTTAGGGTCAAAACTTATCCTCTCCAGTACAGCCCTTTGCTAATCCCACTCAATCGTATCGAAGGCCTTGGCCGCATCAAGTGACAGCACTACCGCCGAGCCCAGACCCATCCTCAGTGCTCTCAATACAGTCATATAGCCGTCTGAGGTTCAGCAAAGTCCTTCTGTGTGGGATAAAACCTGACTGATCAGGGTGAATTAGCTTCTCTATAGTTCTCCTTAGGCAGGTGGCCATGACTTTCCCCTCTACGTTCAGAAGCGATATTGGCCTGTAGGAAGCCCAATCTGTGTGCGGATTCCCTTCCTTGTGGATTAGGATGATAGTGGCTAGCCTCTGGTCGTTCGGGAGGACACTCGGATGCCTTGCTACCCGAAACATGTTGCATAGGTGCAGGGCTAGTTCACTCACCAATTTTCTATACCACTCTGACGGCATGTCATTTGCACCCTGTCTGAATGCCCCTAATTGCCACACAGATCTCTCCCTCACTAATGTCTGCCTCCATGTCCTGTCTCGCCTCCTCAGCGAGCTCCTGTACAGCGACCTCCCCCAAGAATTCTTTACTATCCGCACAGGATCGTATGATGTGTGAACTATATAGGGAGCGGTAGCAGCGTGCAAATGCTTCTCCAGTCCCCTAACTACCTCACCCTCTGCAGTTAATGCACCAAACTTCTCTCATTCTCTGCTTCCCAGCCATGCCAGCAGTTGCCCCGCCTTATCTCTTACTTCCTAGACTCTTTGGTATGCTCGGGAGATACTGCACTCCTTATTTTCTGCTAGGGCCGAGTATTCATGTTTCAGCTGTAGTTGGTCAAGCTGCTCCGGTGCCGGGGCATATCTGTAGGGGCATATCTACTCATGCAGATATGCTCTCACCCCTGGTATAGTGCACCCTGCCTTAGGGATGTAAGGCCTGTTAGAGGGGTGACTTACCTATAGCTACAGGCAGTGCTGGCAGGCATGGCACCAAGTAAGTGTGCCATGTTCACTGTCGTTTTTCACCTCACAAAAGGCATGCAAACTGCAAGGGCCGTGGCATGGTCCTAGTGAGGAGGGTCCCAGGGGACCCTCTTCAGCTTCCAGGCCCTAGGTACCCAGGGCACCACTTACTAGGGACTTATAGGGGGCAGAAGTACCAATTGAGGATATGTTTTAGGGAAGAAGCACTGGCACAGGGGATCAGGCTGGCAGGGACCCTGTGCACTACAATTGAAACCACATCAAATACTAGGCAAAAAGTGGGGGCTAAGCATGTTAAAAGAGGCACTTTCTCAAAGGGGGGGTTCCTCATCAGCCTCCTGAAGTATAGTCTTATAGGTATTAATCCAGCCCGAACTGCCAGGCCAGGTCCTCCCTGGACTGGAAACAAGCATCCTAGGACCGGTTTTAGGGTTTCACCCCTCATCAGCCAGGATAGCTTGATGCCAGTGACATGGAGAGCACGGGACCCATGTCTGGGCATACCCGTCCCACTCGGGGTGACAAATGCAAAAAGAGATGGACAGAATACAGAACAATGTCATACATTCACTCCAGTACAGAGATCTGGGCCTAAATCCATTGTTTTCTTGCAGGGTGTTGCACCGAAACCAGTCCCAGGATGATGGTTTCCGGTCCAGGGAAGACATGGCTTGGCAGTTCGAGTTGGACTGTTCCCATGAGGCACAGGGTCAAGACTAGTTTGCATGTAGCTGTGTCTGAACTGGGGTGGCGAAGTGAGCTAAAGAACGATGATGGATTCAACCCAGATCTGTGACTGGGGGTGAGTGCATGAAAAGGTTCCGCGCTCGGTCCATCATCTCCCTTTGTTTGCTTTGTTCGCTGTAAATTGGCAGGATATGCCCAGACGTGGGTCCCTTGCTCTCTTTGCCACTAGATTCAAGCTAGCCTGGCTGATGAGGGGTGTTAACCAGAAACTGGTACCAGGATGCTTGTTTCCGGTCCAGGGAAGACATGGCTTGGCAGTTTGGGCTGGACTGTTCCCATGAGACACAGTGTCAAGACTGATTTGCATACAGTTGTGTCTGAAATGGGTTGGCGAAGTGAGCTAAAGAAGGATGATGGATTCAACCAGATCTGTGACGGGGGTGAGTGTCTGAAAAAAGTTTCAGCATTTTGTCCATCATTACCTTGTGTTTGCTTAATCACTGAATTTCACCACTGTTTGCTGGCCAGTCACAGTATGGAGGCCACAGTCCCAGCCTCTCACTCAGCAGTAATTACCTGTATCATTGGGCCCTAATGTACGTGCAGTCTAGGCTGTGAGAACAACAGGTCTCAGGCCTCCTCTAGAAATGTTGGTCTTCGACCGTGTGCCCCGCAGGCTCTTTAACCGGGATAGCCCTTCAGTCCGGGGGCTCCAGCCAACCACCAAAGTGCCGCCGTACCCTCTCTCTGGCCACACTATTGCCTCACTCGTGCAGTCACACGGACCAACTCGTCCACCAATATGGGTAGGGGTCACAGCATTGCCCCACCCTCCCACACCCCGGGGAGTTATCCTACCTCTATGTTTGATCCAGGCCCAGGGAAATCTAGGCAGGCCGCACCATTGGCCACCAGTAATCAGCGCCGCCCCACCACTATGTATCACTGTTGCTGTTCTCGGTCTGAAAAAGCTTGTCAATGAGGGAGAGGCCACAGTGCATTCTCAAACCCTCAAGCTGCCGCAACAGTGCCCTCGCCACTCGAGGGCCGTAGGTAATCTCGAATGAGTCACCAGGTTCTTTGAGGTGCCGTCACACCACCCCACCAGGGCCCCGGCCACCCAGTTAGTGTTCACGGGTCAATCTGCCTGTCGGTTGAAGGGGAGAAGAAGGAGGGGCCCACCGCAAACAATCATACACAGCGGTGGAAGCCAACCTCCTTTGCCAGAACAGGTCTCGGAAAGTGTGGGGGGTGGGGGAGGCAGTCCCCTCTCAGCCTTTCAGCCCCACCCTGCGCCATTCAGGGGTGAGGTCACCCAGATGCTAGGCCCAGTAGCCGAGCTGCCTACTGCTGGGAGAGAGGGCTGCCCCACCCTGCACTGCTCAGCAGTGGCCTTACCACTGTCTCGCCAAGCCCGGCAATGTGCCCCCAAGTGCCGCAGACAACAGTGGCTATGCACCGCTCCCCTTCCAGCGATAGGGGGTGGGAGGGGTCTAGAGGTGTCAGCAAGATGATCACGAAGGTCAGGGGAAATTAAAACGGGCTCAAGGGCGGAGCTCTAAAGAAGTGCGGCCATCGTGCCGGCCAGCTAGGCCTCGCTCTGCCCTTAGGTGCATTACCCAGTCTTAAGTCAGAAATCAGCCAATTCCTAAACCAGCACAAAATCAATCATAGTATGCTGGATACAGAAGCAGGTGGATTATTAATACGAAGTGTTTTGAGGGTGAGAATGAGGGAAAAGTAGGCCCAGCAAGCAAGGATGAAGCCCAAGAACAGAGGAAGAGCAGACACCAAGAGAAAGTAGCAAAGCAGTTAGAGAGAGAGTGCCTGGATGAAGGTATTGGTGTAAGAGGACAGCCATTGCACGTGCTCTTTACAGCTGCCAGACACCATGTAACTCTACTGAGCATTTCTGTTTTTATACAATACACTAATCATGCACAGATATGTAAGACTTACCAACGACTACCAATGGGAAGAAAGCTTTAGTAACATGAACGCCTAAAACCAAACAAGAGTTCATATACTGCACAATATTTGTTAAAAATAGAGGATTTTAATTCTCCAACTTTCTAAATTTTATGTCAATAAAATTCCCCTAAAATCCATGCTTTGTATAAAAGTTCAACTGAGTATAGAATAGTAAGTTGGTTTTAGAAAGGATGTTGCTTTAATTATAAAGTGAAGATACTTCATATTATAAAACTGGTCCACTTGCAGACTGACTTGACAATAAAAGGTTATACTGAGCAGGGGCAGGTGAGAAAAGGATAATCACTCTTCTGCCAATATGCATTGGAAATGGTTCCTCTACGAGCAGCTTCTAGGTAAGTTGAGTTAAGAGAAAACAACAAGTTAACGGAGAGTTTCATATTTAACGCTCACATTTGCAGGACGAAGGATGCAAACTTCAGGCAAGCCTCTGAATTGCAACAGTAAGGCCATTGTTCAGTTTGGGTCAGTATGATCCACAGTTAGCTACAGTGCAGTTGCAGCATCGCTTTTAAGGCGCCACTGCTCTATTGTGCACCAGATACACATCAGAACCACACAGCTCTAGATACCTTTGGGACAACCTTATTTTAATGTGGAAGCTCACAAAAATCGAATATAGATTATGGCGAACAGGTGGGATAAGGCATAAGTGAATAATTTGTCCCAGTATTTTAACAGTCCACACTGTTGTGAAGCTTACATTCAAGAAGATGCCTTTGGTCATGGTGTAAGTGCCAGCTGTTTTGTTAAGAAAGAAAAAAGTATGACTGCATGGACACACTACATAAAAAAAGTCCCCCATGGTATTGTCCCTTGAAAACAGAGGGTAGGACCACATCAATAAAAAGGTATACATTTCACAAGCCTCAGCCAACCTGTAAACTGAAATCACTAGCTGGGGTTAAGCGTAAATCAGGGATGCTGACTCCAAGGGACTAACTTGTCTAGGGCACTTCAAGGAGGTACAAGAGCCTGTCTAGGTTTGCATAGAATATGGCACCATGAACAACTGGTGTGGACCTCTGCATAATCTTCTGAACATATAATATTTAACTCTCCAAATTATATATATACACACACACACACACAAAAGAGCTGCAGACAGTATGCTACCAGACATACGTACAGAGTCAGTTCTGAAAACAAAACCAACGCAATTAGAATTGTTACGAATAAACTACAATTGTACTTTCTACTATTTGTAGTTAATCACAGCAAGGGAATATAAAAGAAATCTGTGACACAGGCATGAAGTGTGAAGGTGATACCTTTTTTTTCAGGTTTCTCTCTTTTTTTCTTCTCATCGCTACAGCCATCTTTGTTCTGATCTTTGGTAACCGGGACAGAGGGCATTACAGGTTCCGGCCGCTTCGGTTGCTCAGGTGCTGCAGTTGTTCGGCTGACGGGCACTGAAGCACTGGCTGGAAGAGCGACCTGTTTCACTGAAAATTTAAAAAAGTCATACGATACAGTTATTCAAATATTGCACTAAGTGCAGAAAATCAGGCCATTGGATTGCGAAGCTCGTTTCTAAAATCAACACTTAAGATGTTTCACAGCAAAACTCAGATTAGATTTGGAAACGGTCTTAGAAAGTGCAATTAGTAATTGCCTTTACAAAATCCATTATTGCAAAATACAGCTGTTGTAGTTGCTGGCGCTGCATTGCAAGTACAGAGAAGAACTTAGCTTGTGTGGCTGGCATTGGTGTTCAAACTGGCCTGGCGTTTTGACTACTACCCTGCTTCATAGGTCAGCAAGCTACGTGACATCTTGACTCTTGGGGCATATCCTTGGTTGCTGCACACAGGATAGGCGGAAAGCCTGGTGATGTACTTGGGAAGCACGGTGGTGAGAGGGACGGCATCGCAGTGAATGAAAGGGGTCAGGGGGTCCTTGCTGTGGAGCTGTTTCATCCTGTGTGTTCCTGAACTGGCACCGGCACTGACACTGACGCTACCCAGGCCAAGCACTTACCGGAGGTATCGAGCGGCGGATCTTTAGCGGGGCACCCACGCTGTTTGTCTCCCCCGCTGCCCTGACGACATCGAGGGCCGCGGTGGGGGGAGACTACAGCTCCCGTGAGCCTTCACTGTCACGCCCCCTTCCGGTTGATTGCGCGCCCGGAGGCGCTTTAAAATCGGCGGCTCCCTCCGCGTCGCGGGACGCGCGCGGGCGGCGCCGGGCTGAGCCCGGGCAGAGGGCGGGCCGTCCGGGGCCGGAAGAGGCTGGGCTGGGCCCCCCCCTTTGCATCACAAAGCCGTACAGGTATTTACATAAATTATGGGGAAACGCACGATGAAGCCCATACCTGCTATTACTGCTACCCCTATCGAGCTGCCCGCATCAATTGATGTATTACTGGCTAATGCCCTTACCATGGTTACCAACGAGATTGCGGACACCGAACGCAGGATGTCCTTTGGACTTCCTACTACTACCTTGTCATGCTCCCAGTCCCTAAACGAATCTCCTACTTTGGGTCTCCCCCTCTCCCCTACAGTAACAGTTATTAAAACATCAGCCCAAACTGACACTGTAACTTCCACTACTGATACAACCAGCTTGGTGACTGTACCTGTAACTGCCCAACTAGCGGAATCCGCACCAGACAAAACACGTCCCATCACAACAACAAGGGAGAAACGTAAGAGAGGCCCAGTGAAATGTACCATAAACAAAAGGAAACAACCAAGTCACTGCAGAAACCAACCTACCCCACAAAGTTTATGGAACAAAAATAAAGGAAATGACTGTGAAATAGTGTCATCAGGCTCCATTGAGGACTTATCATCGCAACTTTCACCATCGGATGAAGGAGCGGGAAGACCCACTGTCTCTGTCTGTAGACTAGAGTCTCCTGCCCGGGATAAGGGTATATGTGGGGTCCCTAGACTATGCGATGAGATTATTGACAATTCGGTCAGTACCCAGACCGAGCACACTGACCGCAATATCCAACCCAAAGTCAATGGTAATCTGATTGAAACTATCGTTGATACCATTTTTAAGCAAGTCGAAATTCAAATAGCTAAGCAATTTAATCTTGTTTTTAAAAGATTGGACAAAATCGAAACCCTTGTAAAAAAAGAGGAAGTTAAAAGGAAAGGCACTATGAGTGTGGATGTCGCCCGGGGTGAAAAAATTATGAACAAATTAGAATCATTATGCAACAATCTGAGGGAGGGGGGTTTGGCCACTACTGATGACTCCGGCCACAGTAACACCAAAAGCTTAACAGCGGTTAAAGCCGTCTCATCTAGCAGTACTTTAACCAATACCCCACCCGCACTGACTAAAGGCCCAAATCATGATTCTTTTGGAGCAGCAGGAAGAGCTACTACTAATACCGTGAGCTCGGACGCTAATCCTACTATTACACCATCAGTAACCCGAAAAGATAGGACAGGCAATAAACCGGAGAGTGTAAGCGCAAGTAGAGGTGCGACAGTAAGAAATAGCACCACTAACAATTTAGGACCATCACTTCACTTACCCCCAGAAGCCTGCCCATATGTTCTTGTGCTAGCTGGTGTACCAGCCCTTAATGATAACCAAAGCGAGTCATGGCAACAATTGCACAATAAATGCACTGATTGGCTGACTAAACATAAAGGGGCAAGATGGAACATATCTAATGAGATTATATCAACCCGTCGGGTAAGCTGGGTGGGCCCACAACACAAAAACATCAGTGGGGACTGCATAGTGATCAACTTCCGACACCCGAGCTCAGTAAGATTCTTTTTAGACACACACAACACCTATGCCAGTACATCGACTGCCATAACTCTTCACCCATTGGGCCATTTTTATAGGCCCCCACACAGAATATTCCAAACGGCCCCTAATACAATTCCTTTATTCAACAGATTCTCCGCTCTATCTGAACTAGGTAGCCTAGATTGACCACTATTAACTTCCACTACCACACCGGATAAGGTTACTAGTACAATGCCTTTGGAAAGGGCAAAATCTATAAACACCCCTGAGTCCTGTCCAGATGGATTGATTTCACCCCTTGCAGTACGCCCCGACTTTCCCATTGCCCACCCTTCTCGCACCACTATTCCACCAATCGATACTCTTAGTATCATTAGTTGGAATATTGCTGGGCTCTCAAGCAAGATGAAAATTAAAGAGTGGGTTACATGGATAAGTCACTTTGATGTGGTAATGTTGCAGGAAACATGGTGCACATGTCCTCAATTACTGGAGGGTTTTTTCGCCCATAATCTTACTGCTTTGCCCTCCGTTTCGGGGCGACCAAGTGGTGGTTTATCCATCTGGGCAAAAGTTTCTAAAGACGTGAAAATTGAACCATTACATGTGGTCAGTAAACATCTGATAGCTGTGAAATATGTTGCAAGGTTAAGAATTTGTCTTATAAACTTTTATAATAATGATTTTATTAACCATCCAAATCCTATTTTTTTGGAACTGTTTAATTTTATTGATGAAGTTGCAAATGGAGAAAAGTTTGGCCAATTTGATGGCATTTGTGTTGGTGGAGACTTTAATGCCCACATCCACCATACATCCCCGCCCTGTAGACGAGGTGCCGAATTATTGGATTTATTACATAGCAGGGATTTAGATGATGTAATGAGCCTATGTGGATCTCCCGAGGGAATTGAGCCGGCCCCTACTTACATTGGCCGTGGTAGTTCAACTACGATTGATTATATGTTCACCTCTTCCCTCCTTAGTGAAGTGTTATTTAGTTCTGAGGTTGTTAGTAGCCCATATAGCGATCATCTGCCCATAGTAATCCAACTTAAATCTATCAATAAACCTATAGGCCCTCATGAGACAGGAGCCCAAAATATCACTGTCTCTACAGACGGGCTCAGGATTGTCTGGAGAGGGATCGACAACCAAGAGATCCTATCTACTGTGATCAGGAATAATCCTCTGTTGATCTCCAAATGTTTAGCATTCGGTGGCCCCGACATAATTAAGTCTTTTTGTGATTTATGCATAGTTATAAAAAGGGCAATATCCAGACCGTCAAAAGAACACAATGTAACCGATCAAAGATGGTTCGACACTAATTGCTCGAGGGCCAATAGAGAACTCAGAAAGGCCTTGGCAGTTAAACCCCGAGATGTGTCCCTGGTCAGTTCACTACGCTTTAAATATAAACACGCATTAAAAGTTAGAACTGAGGAGCTTTTAATAAGTCATTGGGATAATCTAACAAAATCTGCTGCCCTAAAAGACTCAACTGGGTTTTGGAGAAACGTAAAGAACTTGAGAGCCCTGGGAAGTAACATCACCCCGATTAACTGCAATATCACAGGAGACTCATGGGTCACCCACTTTTCGAAATTATATGCGGAAGTTGGAGATCATACCGAGGATAATTTCCCAGATAGCACCATAGTTATAACACTAGAGGAGGTAGAGGAAGCTATTGGAAATAGTGCCGGTAACAAGGCACCAGGCCCGGATGGCCTGTCTATCGACCAGATTAAATCCAACACAAGCTTCTGGGCCCCCTTACTCTGTAATCTTTTTAACAACTTGAGTAAGAAATCTATCCCCCCGACATGGTCCAGTAGTACTATTGTACCTATTTTCAAAAAGGGAAATAGGTTGGACCCGGGGTGTTATCGACCGATATCACTGATCGATAATACCCTGAAGGTCCTTGGCAGGGTCTTATTTGATAGAATTAGCACATGGGCAGATGACAACTCTATCATCCACCGCTGCCAGTTAGGCTTTAGGAGCAAACTTGGCACGGTGGAACAATGTCTGAACCTCAACCTTATAATGGCTAAATACACAAGAGCTAAACAATCCCCTCTGTATTTTGGGTTCATGGACCTAAGCTCAGCATTTGATTTTGTAAACCGTTCCCGCTTATGGTCCATTCTTTTAAACTACGGCTTAGATGAACCACTAGTCCACTTTTTGGCCAACCTCCATCGCAACCTGAAGGCCCGCGTCCGAATAAACAATGAAGGCGAGGTCTCAAATGAAATTTTAATAGGCAAGGGGGTCAGACAGGGCTGCGTTCTGGCCCCCTTGCTTTTTATATTATACATCAATGAATTATCCAACTCTTTATGTAACCAGACAAAAGACGTCCCTATGATTAACAAGAAACCAATCCCGGCGTTACTCTACGCGGATGATGCGGTACTTATGGGCCGCACCCCGAACGCCCTACGTATTTTAATTTCGGGATTCGTTGACTACATGTCTGACTTAGGTTTGTGCACTAATTTCAGTAAATCTTTTATAATGACCTGTGGTCCTAAAAACTATAAAATCCCAAAGATTGTGATAGGTCAAAACTCCTTAAAAAGCACTTGCACTTTCCCATATTTGGGCCTGCTATTTTCTAATAGCGGCTCGTGGCAACCCCACGTTGCAATGGGGAGAAATAAACTCTCAAAATCAATTAACTCTGTTATCTCTCTCCGTCAACCGCGCCAGGCGGACGTGGTTCCCAGCCTATTACAAATTTATCGGAGCCAATGCCTCCCAACTGGCACATACGGGGCTGAAGTTTGGGGGTTTTCGAACTGTTCCGAACTACAGAGAGAAGAGAACAGATTTTGCCGGAAAATCTTGGGGGGAGTCATTAGTGCACCAACTACTGTATGTCATAATGAATTAAAACTACATTATGTTGAGGATTTTATAAGAGCCAGACCCGCACTGTTCTGGTTAAGGGTCTGGAAAAACCCGGCAGCTTCCTTGTCCCGCGAGATTATTATGGACTGTCTGAATTGCGAGAATGTCGACTTAATTCCCTGGATTAATGCGGTAGAAAAGAGCCTCATGAGTGTTAATTATGGTCATCTTTTTACATACCCCGACCAGATTGATGGCTCCCACAAAAATTTATTGAGAAGGGCACTCTATCAGCATTACCACAAAGAGAGGGAAAGAGTAGATTCTGTGAAACCATCTACTACTAATTATTTACAAATCCAGGAATCATCCATCGAATTCTCGATGTTACCTCAGCCCTATTTACGTAAAAAATTGGGCAGATAGAAGAGGACCTTACTCTTCAGATTCAGGGACCGGAGTATTATTAATCTTATCTGCTTTCCATTGGGCTACATTAAAAATCTGGAAAAATTAAATTGCCCATGTGACCATGGTGGAACCCAGAGTATGTTACACTTTATTTTTGGCTGTGGTTTTTACATGAAGTTTACAAGGCACTATTTAATCCCCTATTGTAGAAAACATGATTTGACCGACCACAATCATGCTTATAGACATTTTTTAATGTTGGGATCTGATGAATTAATTTTTAGAGTTAGCAATTTTCTTAATGCTATTGTATGCTCACGCAGGTCCTTGAGAATTGATTAACTTTATACCAAGATATGCACTTTGCACTTTAAAACATGATTTGCACTAACCTAATGTGTTATAACGCATTTGTCTTGTTTTCATAATACCTATATTTATCCTTTGCTATACATTGCTATATATTGTATCTAAGGTGGTTTTACGCATTGTACAGTATAAAGGCTATTTGAGTTTTCATTGCTGTTTTTATAAATTATATTTGTAAATGATAAGTTGTGGCCCAAAATTGCAGTACCATATGTGTATTTTTAAAAATTTACTTTGTGCTTTTATGGATGGTTTTTGAAATCCGAATAAAGTCTATTTGAATTGAATTGAATTACAGGAAAAAAATGTTAACTAAGAAGGAATGTCTGTAAATTTCAAATTCTGTTCTGAGCTTTGAGGTTGTGCGGAAGATTATTTTTTGTTCAGCAATGGTAAGAGAAAAACCATAGCAAACACACTAGTCCAATGTGACTGCTAAAAACGCATTTGCTCAATATAGTAGGCAACCTTAAGAGCTACTACTGCTACTTACAATAGCTATTAAAGTACATATCACCATCAACGTACAAGTGGGATACGATACTTTAAGAGATCCTGCAATATAGAGAACCTAATGATTCAGATTACATATACAAAAAAATGTAATAACTTGGGTTGATTATGATCAGATATCTAAAGCCACAGAAAGGGGTGCAAGCAATGCTCTAAGCAATTGCTGACATTTATGTATGATCAAACAGGGATCTCACCAAATACTAACACAAGGCTTTAATGTTTTATTGTTACAGCACAGTTAAGTTAGCCAACAAAGTAGTCCTTTAAGACTAGACAGCAGCGCAGTCTAGACAGCTGAACAAAATGCTAACATGCTGGAGTTACATGGGCAAAAAAATAATATTAAGGAAACCGGCCAATCATTTAATCAGTTACACTCCAGAAACAGAAAAAAGATTGATACCCTGCTCCGAGGGGGCATTATCATGTGCACCTAATTTTTAGGTGAGGTTTTCAGCAATGCCTATTGTCACCAACTGTTGATAATATACATAGAGTAGGTTTTGACTCCCTCCAGAAGAGTATGTCTCTCCCACATGATGGTATTGACTGTTTGGTGTATTCTTCCACCTCATAAAAAGACCTTGCTTTGTAATGCTTGAGAGACTATTTTACACTTCAAAAGTACACTGAATAATCACACATGAAACTCATGGTCTAAAATATGCACTTGCTACACAAAGCTATCATTTACCGCTTTTTTTGTTCAAAGCGGCAGGGTTTATAAATGTTTATATCACAACTCCAAAAGCAAGCCAAACCAAATTGGCTTTCCCAATGCTTCTTACCCTTATGAAGTGTCCCACATGGTTAAAGAACAAAAAGTAACATTACTGCAGAATTTTAATGTTTAAACTGTACTGTGCGCCCCTTCTCGGTGTTTAGTCTGTGGCAGTATCACATAGGTATTTGTTATAAAAATTGTAGTGTGAGACTAGCAGTATATTGGCGATGCGTCACCGATAAATTTCTTAATAAAGTAAATTGGTACAAGTTTAGGCAAAAAAGAAATGTGAAGATAGTTTGTCTTGTGTACTTTAGGTACAAGAGGGTGAGAATCGCAATCAGAAACTTTTTCTAAAGAGGTATTAGGATCCTCTAACCTTTTAGGCCTCATTAACTTGTGCATTATTTAAGTGCATGTCAGACGATTTATTTCTCCGACACTGATCAATCATTACAATGAAAAAGGCAGGCAGCATTTCCTCCTAAAAACACTTAATCAACACAGCTGTACTATCTGCAAATAGAAACAAGAGTCAAAAGGTACTCTTGCATTCGGGACAGATGGCCCTCATCCATCCGTCGGGTGACATGCTTTCCCATGTACCCCTCCTGGCACCAGTCTGTTTGTTCCAGGTGAAAGCTGCTCCCCAAACTTTGAAGAGCTTGAGAGGAGTTTTCTGGGGAAAGGAAGGAATATCAGGAGACAGGACCTGATTGCAAAGGGGAATGAAGTGAGATTTTTGCTAATACGTATCTATTGGTGGACTAGTGTAATTTCCCCAAGGGTAGATTTAAAATGTGGGGGTCAACCTGACCCACTTGTAGAGGTCAATAGGTTTCTGCCTCTACTCCACCCTTGAACGAGGTGTTAGAACATTCTACAGGACACTTTGCCCTCACTGTAGAAACTAAGAAAAAAAGTATTTTACAACCTGAAGGGGTATTGGTCAGTCCTCTTGGTATGCTGCCCTGACTACCTTGGTCTGGTCATCTAAATGATGAATTCAGTTTCTCTCATCTGAGAGGGTAGAGGAAAAGGGGCCACATCTCTGTGGATTCCTACGCCCCTGCCGCTCATGCACCCATCCAGCTTAGAAGACCTTTTGACTCTTACTTCTATTTGCAGACAGTACTGGACATGTGCCAAATCTTAACAGAAAATATTGAACAGTTTGTGTGGCAATAACTTATCTTGAGAAATCCAATCATTTGAAAGTGGTGGTGGGACTCCTTTTTTGTTTCTGTTGGGGATGAGGGGATGAGGGGATTTTGGGTACCATAAAATATCCCACTATTTCCTTTATTTAATATATTCTAGATACTGCGTGTGAACTGTTCTACTTTTCCACCACATTACCTCCATTCTGGATTTCCGTTTGAGTCAGCTGCTCTTTCAGTACTTCAATTTCCTTCTTCAGTTTAGCATTTTCCACCCGCAGCTTTTTTTCTTCTCGCTGAGATGCCTGTAAAACTTTATTAAACAATTCTTGATCAATTGTACATCACTATTTTAAATCCGCATGTTGCATTAAGTAGCAACTCTAAAGATTGCCAGCAAGTCGAAATATAAAAAATGTACACTTGTTGGGGAGGGAGCCCTGGTGTTGTGAACATTCAGGTTTAATTGGAAGGCTTTTGTGACAAAGCCAACCAAGAATGTCACACCGGCACAGAGGACATTTCACCAACATTCGGTATGAAAAGTATCAATTAAGTAACAAGTGCTTTTTTAATCGGAAGGCTTACAAATGCAAAACTGCTCATGCACTTGCCATATCACTTTTCTCTTCTGTGTCAATCATAAACTTGCACGCAAGATTATGCTACATTTACAATGGACTGTTAAATCCAAGTGCTCAATTAAGTGCACAGATCTTCAGTACACAATCTTATTTCACAATGAGACCTGTTTAGCAAAGTGTTTTACAGCACAACACCATGGAGTCACCATAGAGCCACCATGGAAGCTTCAGTCTTTTGAGGTCAATAGCATCTTAAATGTTAAAGGAGGGTTAAACCAAAAGGCGAGTGTTCCCTGGTGGATTAAGTCTTGTGACCCTCATCCTCAACCTGTGTTTGTATATTATATCCTAGATTAATTGAGCAATCATTTCTGGAATGTTAGACTCCGTTAGTCTAGTGTATATTTCTTTTTTCTATTGTTTCCGACTTTGTAGGTGGTTGGGTATTCCAACTTGTTCAGTGTGCTCCCTGTGTCCCTTCTGCTAACTTGAAGTTGGAGGTTATCAACACAGAGGTCTCTTGGGGAGCTGGCCTTTTGACTTGCTGTCAATCCATGTGGAGATAAGGGATGCATGCTGTACCACTGGCTCAGTCGTTTGGGATGAGGTATTTATATGATGGGTTAAGAAGGTGCCTTTAAGGGGTAATTTGGAACCTTGTATTGTTATGTGTTCTGTTGTATCCTCTGGAGTGACGAATCTATTCTTGACAGTTGGATCCTGATTGTTCAAAGGGGACCACGCACCGCAGAATGCACTCATTAAATACTTCCCTAATCATCTTCGCTGTCAGCATTGTGTTCTTCACTACATTTTGGTGACAATTTGCTAACCAAACAGCCTGAGAGGTGTTCGACAGACCCACCAACTCTACTTTGCATGTGCTTCTGGACTCCTGGTCAGTGCCACATTTGGTGTCTACTCAACGTGTTACCTCAGAGAACCTTACATGAGGAGTATCTTTGTATATAATGTATGCTGTGCAGTAAAGAAAATTGATTTAGTGCGACTGTGCGCATAAGCCCTTGCCGTGTTTGGACAGTCGCAAGCAGCTACTAGAGAAAGGCAGCCACGAGCTCTGCACAGTTCTTCATCTGTACTATCACCCACAAAGGAATTGTGAGGCTGGTGTGTGTGCAGTGCAAGGATAGCACACCTCTGTCTACGCCATCGGCCACAAAGGAACTGCAAGGCTGGCATGAATGAAGCAGATCAGTTACTCGCTGTGTGGGATCATTTACAGAGTCCTCCACGTACAAGGCATCCCACAGAACACCAGGTGATCTTTCAGGAAAGTACCTTACTTTGTATGGGATCAAGTAAAAATAAAATAGTAACAGTACTGATTTACATTTCAGTGACCTGACCAGTGTTTCTAGAGTTACATTACTATGGAATCTTCTTCGATTGTTGCTCCTCTTTTTATGTTTATTTTTGTGGCACACCAACGTTGCCCAGCTATGCAATGGCAAGACTGGATAGACTTGGTAGAAAACTATCTTATAACTCTTGATGGTCAAGACTTAAGACCTGAGAGGAATAAAAACGTTACCTTTTTTTCCTAAAGTGTTTAAAAGCAATCAGATTTTTATAATTTCTTCCCGAAGCTTGGGACCTTAATGATCAACCTATACTGGAGGTTTACAAGGAAGCCAAAATACGCTGCTGTCGATTTTGTCAGTAAGACTTTTAGTAATTATCAGAAAGGGGGCACCAATGTCAAAATCACTACTAAAGTTTGTTATAGATGTGGCAGTAGTTTTCATTCTCAGGAGTCAAAAACATGTTATGCGGTTAACAATGAGAGTAGGAAATGTGGCAGTAAAGGGCATTTTGCTTGCATGTGTAAAGAAAGCAATATGTCACAAACTGCAGTTACAGAAGAATTGGAGAGGAAACAGGAGTATTGTAGTTTAAGGAGGGGGCCGGAAGGGAAGGGAAGGAAGACTCGACCTAAAGCACTATTTCCAGAGAAGAGAAGAAATTTTGAATTCATGGTAGACTCGGGGTACTTGTATACTATTGTTCCGATAAGTATGTGTGTGAGTGGATGGTCTCATGTAAAATTGATTGTCAAGGACATTACTCCACGGGGTATCAAGGGGAGAAAATTGAAATCCTAGACTATTTCCTCACTCCCAGTAAGTTTTTGACATGGAAAATTGAACGGAAAGTGTACATTGCAGATGATGGACTACCGATACTAGGTTAGGTGCATCAGTATGATTTACATATTGTTATTAATCCACATGCGCCCAATCAGGTTAATATGATGGTAGACTAGTTTGGCATTGATGATATTCTTAATGGTGCCAAAGACATTTTTAAAGAGGAGTTGGGTCAACTGAGAGGATATGTGCACAGAATTGTTGTTAAACACAGAGCCATTTCGGTCAAACACAAGTTAAGAAGAGTACCCGCGGTAGTAACGAGTGTAGTTAAAAGCATGTTTTCAGGACCTGGTGAAGTAGCGTATCATTGAGCCTGTGGAAGCTTCTAGTGGAGTCTCACCTGTGGTTATAACCCGGATAGCTGATGGACGTTTGAGGTTTTGTATGGATTTGAGGAGTGCGAGTCAAAATATAGTGACAGATATTTTCCTGTTACCGGACATCAATTAATTGATTCTGTTGCTTAATAAGGGGGGGGGGGGTGATTTTTTTTCTAAATTGGATCTCAATCAAGAGTGCTTATTATCAGATCCACTTGCATGATGATTCTAAGAACCTTACAACTTCTATTACCATGAAAGGGACATTTCAATTTACCAGAAAGCCTTTTTGGTCTGTCGTCCGCAGCAATCTTTTTTTAGTGCATGATGTCTGAGGTATTCAAAGGACTATCCAACATCATTTATTTCAAGACAATATTCTTGCTTTTGGTGGGACAGTGAGGAGCATAATCACGCTTTAAAACAGGTTTTGGTGAGACTATTAGAGGAAGGGCTCACCTTGCGTAAGAAAAAATTACAATTTCTAGTAGAGGAGATTGAGTACCTTAGTCAAATAATTACTGGTAAGGATGGTGAAGCCAAAAGAAGATCTCTTTAGAGCAATTAGGGTGTCTCCTGTGCATATGGATAATGACCTTTTGTGGTCTTTCATGGGCCTCATTGCAAATTGCTCGAAATGTGTGGTGAATTTTGATACAAAAACTGAAGGGTTGAGATGTACTCCGAGGAAGGGGTATGCATTTAAGTGTGAAAAGGAGCAAGAATCATTTGATCATATCAGGAAGGAGATCAGTGATGCAGGAATTTTGGTGCCCTTCCACGCTTACTTAAAAACTACATTGACTGTGGTTGTAAGTGCGTGTGATGTAGGAGCTGTTTAGTCCCAGTTACCTGGGAGTGTGGAGAAGACTGTAGCTTTTGAATTGCGTTTGCTGACCAACAGTGAACTTAATTACTCGGTCAGCGAGCGAGAGGCGGTAACTGAGGCTTGGAGCATAGAGTACTTCAGAACTTATTTATGGAGTTTGACATTTGAACTTTGTACAGACCATTAATTAAGGTGTTGACACCAGGTGGATCTGGGAAGTGCTCAGCAAAATTGGCAAGACTTTCTTCTAGATTGCAAGAGTATCAGTGTAGGGATAAATATATCCATGGTTGGCGGAATGCCCAGGCAGACTGTCTTTATCATCAGTCATTAAATTGGAAAGAGGTGGACAGAGAAGCTGTGTTGGCAAAAGAACAAGAGGGTTCTCTATTTAGGGTGTCTGAAATAGAGTGTGGCTGTGATGCTTTTACTTGAAATGGAGTAAGGACATAGAAGCTAATTCTGTTTTGAAAGGTGTAATTCACATAATGATTGAAGGTGGGTGTTGGGAGAGAGCCCACAGTGAGGCATTTTATCAAGATTCTTGATGAACTGACTTTAGGTGGTTGGAATGTTATGTTGCATGGTAAATTTGTTCCGCCAGAAAAAGTTGAGGAAAAGGACCATTGGAATACCCCATGAGGTACATCTTGGCCAAACGCTAACTAAAAGGAGATTAAAGGAAAACATTTGCCAGCCGGGAGTAGATGATCAAACCACAAAGAGGGGTGAAAGCTGTACTGTTTGTAGAGAAAGTGAGATGAGACTCAAAACAGGAGTGCAAACTGAATTTGGGCCATCGAGGATCCAAGGCATGGACTACCATTTGCTTGAATTCTTTTTTCACCTTTATCTGGTGTATGGAGTGAATTGAAGAATACTCTAGTTTTAGTAGATATTGATTGCAGGTGGTTAGTGGTCACATTTCTGAAGGAGGTGCCTACAAAATGTACCATATCTTAGCTGGAGGGCATATTCAGAGAGGAGGGTTTCCCCACAGTTATTGTGCTCAACTTTCATCCGGAGATGTGAAGCATTTTGGACAGTTGTGGGATCTAACAAATTTGCACACCCTTGTACAACCCCCAAGCCAATGGTCTTGTGGAGAGGCCTAATCACCTTGTTAGAGGAGCAATATTGATGCAGAGTGGTCACGGTGTGGAGAAGGTGATGAATGATATGGTGTTGGCTCATTGTACCACGGAAAATGGAGTAACCAAGGTTTCCCCTTATGAGAATATGGGGGGGGGGGGGAAAGCCTGGCACAAAACTAATTCCAGCATGGTTATTACAGAGTAAAGTGTGTGGTGAGAATGGTGCTCCTTTGAAAGTTGCCACAGGACCAATTGATGTGGGCAATTGGGTTCAGGTCACACAGGGAGAAGTTTGTGTTGGGTTGTCTAAATTTCGTGGCATGACTGGTATGTTGTTCTTGAGAATGGGGATAAATGGAATTGTCAGAGAGGCTTTGTATCAGAAAGATGGAGATTGTGTTGGTGAAGAAAATGTTATATCTCATGTAATAGCTCTTCCTGCTCCTCATCCGTAATCAATTTACCTGCGGATAATGTGACAGAACAATGTTGCTTGCAAAACCTTTCGTTGCTATGAAACTCTAGTTTGTGTTTGTGAGTGTGGGACTGAAGTATTAAAAGGGACCATGGCAGAGGTTCTTTGTCTGGGTCATCATGAACAGGGCGGGACACAATATGATACCACAAAGGCATAGCCTCTGCTACCAACATTCTACCAGACTCAAAGCTTCCAGTTGCTACCCTAGTGATTACTGGGGTGTGGGATTAGAGGTCCAATCAGACTTTGTAATATCCCTGATCATACTCCACATGGAGAATAATTTGTTCAAACACACTGCTTTATTTAGCAAAGGGTTGCTGGCTTGAACAATAAACCAGATTGGAACTGGTGCATAGTTAACATAACTCTACATGGTTCACTTGTTGATTTCTAAGAGACAAAGGCCAGTCCATATACACATTACTTCATGTCTTGGCCTCTCCACAGGGACTGACTTTCTTAAAGACCAGAGTCCAATGGGACTGTGTACTGGTCTGCAGGGCACCTGAAAATCAAAGTACAGAATCTACCTATGTATGCTGTAAGAAAGAGGGAGGGCTGCTTTTTAAGGGACACAAGCAAGATACAAGGGAAATGAGACTAAACAGGGCCATTGTTCAAGTGTTTCCTTTGGTTGGTTGGGCTGCTTTAAAGGCATGGCATTTTGTGGATAGTTACATGCTTTGAGTGGGACTTTAAGAAGTCCCCTGTGATAACCTCCCCCTTGACCCCCTGCCTCACAGTGCTGTCTCAATGCCCTCATGTGAGCCCATGCAGGATGTGGGCTACCACTTGTGCAATTGGCTTTGCCAAGACTTGCAGAAATACTTGACAAGCATTAGCAAAGCATTGTTCGCCAACCTGCATTCTAAAAAACAGAAATCATTCCACAATGGCCTCGGAGCATGCACACTGGCAATCTTATGGTTTTTCATGAAACCTTAACAAATAAAAAGACAATATGGCTGCCAAGCATGCACACACATGCACGGCAGCAACTATCTTGTAATTATTTTCTTTTACTTCGTGAAAAAACATTACTTTACGACTACCCAGTATCAAAGGAGAGACCTACTGGCTTTGACAAAGCGTATTTTCTTTTTTAAAAGGGTATTAAAAGAGCTTCTGATGCTGGTATCGCTAACATATTATTGCCTAATCGGTGGTCTTGTTTTTTTATTAAAAAAAAAAAGCATGGATTTAAAAAGCGTTCCAGGTTTCCGAATATACAAAGAAATAATCAATGTTGATCAATATCAGTGAAGTTAAAAAGATGTAGAACCCCACTTAAAGTCGCACATTTATTGTACTTTTTGAAAAGTGGAAGACCGCAGTTAAGGTTAGGGTATAAACTTTCCACCCTTTAAGGAAAAAATGTAACGGAGAAGAAAAAAAATGGATATCGGGGTTAAGATTATTTTGACCTTTTTAACATACATTTGTCTCTGCCTTTCCTCACATCACTGGGGAGTCTCGGGTCCAACTTGATTAGTGTGTTCATGAAATGGATCCACCACTAGTTTTTTCTCCCTCAACTTCATTTGGGTTAGCATTTGTTACTCTGCTCGTCAATCCAGCCAGCGTAAAACCAAGCCCGTTTGATTCTCTCTCTTCACCTTGGTCAATATGTCTTTAAACATTAAACCTGCCTGCCCTGCACAAACTTACCCCGCCATGGTTAATTTCGGTTATCCCTCTTACTACCTGGTATCAATCTCCATGTGCACCATTCTTAGTTTGTCTCTATTCTAGGAGCGGCCTGGGTTGCCAACACCCAACCAGTTCAGTATTCCTACCCTAAATCCAGGTTTCAAACTCCAGGCTTACTCTCTCCTATCATGGTGTCTAATGAAAGAGCACAAGATCTATATGTGATGGCCGTGAAGCATACCGGATTGAGTGAAGGAATAATGCCTGGAATGGCTTCCATTCAATACTGAGAAGGCAGGTCAGTAGAAGTGCAAAAAAACAGTTGGTGTATCCACAAGCTGCAACTGAATGGATCACTTCTTTACAATAGTATCACTCCATGGCAGTTGCGTTCTTGGTTAAAGCAAGACTTGTCTAGTGTGAAACATTGAACCACATGCTTCCACTGCACCAAATCAGGTTTTAAAAGGTTCAAAACACAGCAGGGAGACAAACTTCAGTCAGGAAAAATTGCATTTAAGAGTCCCACCTAACCTTCAAATGCATCAATGAGGTTCCCCCAATACATGGAGGAAATAATTGTGCAATGTGCCCCGGCATGTGGTCTATGCTGAACATAAAAATGGCTTAAATTCAAACATGCAACCAGATGCATAAACCGGCGTGAGCACAGATTATACATGGTGCCCCCTTGAATTTGCTCAACCATATACAGTGCATACAGTCTTTGATATGCATCAGGTAGAAGCTCAAGATTCATGTGTTGTAACTATCTTGCAAGCTCAGCCCTTCTACCCCTCCACTTCTTGCTTCTATATTTTATATCATGCTGCATTTTTACTGTTGAGAAACATGTTTTCTTAGGTCTTCTGCATTTTCGAGCACACCAGTTACAAAGTATTCATGGACCAACCCACTGTTGTCATTTGGATGCCTCTGGTTTCAAAAGCATGCAAGTTCTGCAGTGAGCACATTATAGGTAAACGAACAAACAAATAATAGGCTACACTGTAAAGACGAGACACAAAAGGCAAAGGTCCCTTTCGTAAAAAGGTTTTGGAACCCCATGGAATTCCATATCACTAGCTATAGAAAATATTCAGCCATCAGATTAACGATCTGACTATCTGTGCAAGTTAAATTTGGTATCTTGGTATGGGTGGCACATCAGGTGGACTGGTAAGCCGTAGATCAAAGCACATCTTGTGGGAGAGTGTTGCAATCTCTCATTTGATATGCTGATTTAAGTGCTAGAGATAAGGCTAAATTGTAACTAGTAACGCAAGTAAAATGCATTATATTTTTACATAATCTTTTTACCTATGCAGGGGCTTCATTTTGTTAAAGGAGACACATCAATGACGACTTTGCAGATTATAAATTAACTTACCAAATTGAGAATGGTACTAATAACTTTGGCTATGTGCCTTGGGGGTCGCAACAAAGGAAGCGTGAGTGAAATGAAATTGTGGACAGAGTTTTTTAATAAACAGCTACATTGTCTTTGCACAGATGGTGTATAAGAGTCTTGTACGAAATTATAGGACAAATTCAAAAGGTAGGTTTTTAGCATAGCCCAAAGTGAGCAGACTCATTAGGTAGGGGCAAACCTGAGAAAATGCCCTATGATTTCCTCTTGCACCTTCAAAGAAGTATGTCCCTTCTTCATAACAATAAAGTGTGCGTCATTAGGTATAAAAATACCTATCCATCATGAAGTATGGATGTAGACAAAGTTCATAAAAAGCCAATGTGGGCCTATAGTGTCAAAAACAGCCATCAGGTAGGCATATGCAAACAGTAAACTAGAGCGAGACGTACTTGCTTTCTCTTTTAGAAGGGCGACTTGCTGCTTTAGGTACTCAATAACTTGATCCGCCTCGGATGCCCTCTGCTCCAGTCTGTTCAATACGGTGTTCTTACCAGCCATCTTTAGCAAAGAGCGGGCAAACAGCCTAAACAAAAGAGATAAAAAGAACATTCACTGAACTCGACCAATATTGGAGAGGGATTACCTACTTCGCACCACAACAGTCAGATGTAAAAGAACACGTGTAACGTACTCCAGATCAACTGTTCAGTGCACAAACTTACAGCGGGCACAAAACACAATGAGAAGTAGACTCTGGACTGGGCACCACCTTGGCACATGATGTAAACAATTTATGGAAGTAAGGCTCTTTTCCCCTCTATGTAGAAGGCTAACTGGTACATGGTTGAAACTCCTTCTGATCACTGATCAGAGAGACAATTGGCAGGACCGTTACAGGGAGTGTCCACCAAAGACAAAGCAAGAAGAGAACATAAATCTAATCAACATTCAGCCACGAAAGCTTGTTACAGAGATAAAATAATTAAACAATAAATAATAAAAGGACGTTACAGCTTGGGGGTGCGGGGAGAACAACTGTGGTTACCCTGTGAAAGGATCTCATGTAACAAACTTTGATGGAAACCGATTAACAAAGATAACAGAATCTGCGTAAGTGGCTAAATTTAAAGAAAAGATGGATTATTGTATTGCACATTGAAATTACAGATAAGGAGAGAAAAACTAAGTTAAAGAGCAAGTTTTGGATCAAAACTAACAGTCTGGTCATATAACTTTGTTAGATAGGTCTGTTTTTGCAAGAAAAATCACTTCTAAAAGGTTTTAAGTCGAAATATTTCAGAAATTTTAAGAAGTATTTAAATAAGACCAAAATGAGTATGTGATTTATAGCGCAGACTCTGGCACTACAGAATCAGCTCATCTGTTTTCTTAAGAATGCACTATCAGTCTAGAATGCCTAAAATGCATTTGCACAGCTGTGCCTAAAATCATGTCCTCAAAACACCCACTACTGACCAAGAGGGGAACGGAACACCGGAGACGATCAGGAAACACGCTGACCAAACCATCACAAAACGTTTAGGGAATTTCATGGTTAGACCACGGCTCATTCAATGAAGGACCGGCTAAAATTAACTTCACAGGTTTGTCAAGGCCAGAGTGGGTTTTTTTTGCCATTAACTAGAAAAACTGTTCATAAAAATAATGAGTGATAGAAACAATCTTTCGGCATTTCATTTTTTGTATGTAGTCTCTCAAATAACATTGCCTTACTGTGTAAGGGTGAAGTTACCATATACACGGAGAATTGGACGGCCCAAGTTGACATTTCTCTGGCATGTGCTGAAATTAGAGTGGCATAGGTACATTGAATAACTTTGTACCATTTTACTTGATAGGACACCAAAACTCAACAACCAAGAAAAGTCTTGGGGTAGGAGGGGCCCTATAAAGATTAATATTCACGATCTAATGAGTCATCCATATGGAACTCAGGCTAAAGTCGAAGAATAGCATCCTAGGCATGCTCTGCAAATAAAGCTCAAAATCAAGGAGCCCTACATTCTTTCTAGCGACCGATTTTAGCGGTCATTTTTCGACTTTAAGATGTGCATGAAAAACTGAGGTCTGCAAAAAATGCTGCTTTGGCCATAGGTCTTTAAAGGGGCAACATCACAGGTGATAAACACTTACCCCAAAAGGCAAAGATTTGCCAGTTCCCAACACTGCTAAAACAGGGGCTACATTTAACAAACGTAAAGTATTAACCGTAGAAAGATGGAGGGCAGCTTTTATCAGCCATTTGCAGATGAAAAGCACCAATTACCTAATTCTGTAGGTCGGGGGCCAAAGTCCATTTGTAGGAGACCACACTTGCTAATTTTCTCGCTTTTAAAAAAAATGAACTTTTCAGAAAACGGGCTTTGGATTATGAACAATTAGAGATCTCTCCTGGCCACCTAAAGAAGTTTTCATTAGAACGTCTACAATCATAGAGAAATCAGAGCTGAAAAGGAGAAAGTAAGCACATTTTATAACACCCAGGCCACTGAGCGTTAGTGCGGGAGCCATTAACTTTAATGCTCTGCAGCGTGTCCTGGCTAATAGGGTAATGACACATAAACCATCAATGCACATAATAAGTGCAGTCTTCAGGTCGGAATGGTGTAAACATCACCTTCTCTGTTTGTACAGTCAGTTTAAATCCTAATACTACCGTGGAAATGGCCCGAGGCTGCGTGAAGGAAAGCTAGAGGCCATTGCTATCTAGTCTAGCTTGAGACAAACATTTCATTCAGTAATTCAGGCAGCACCATGCTCCTTGCGGGGAACGGCACATCGTTGAGCATAGGACAAGTAATGCAGTCACTCTACATATCTACTCTGAAATTGGAAAACAAGGACAATGGGAATAATGACCAGCAAGCTTTTAGGAGTGTCTGAACCAAAAATTGGGTAAATCTGTCGCTATTGGGAAAACCATTGGGTTAGCCCCATAAAACAGCTCTGCGTTGTTGCAAAGTCCTTAGTTTGCCAGAGATGTTTAGATGGCTGAATTTCTGGGTGACTATGGTGAGGCCTGCAGTGTTCTTTCCTTCTCTAGAAGGATATCTCACTTTGAAAGAGTTGGCGAGAGGGTGTCTAGTTTCTATCGTTGAAAAACCTAAATTAGGACTGTAAATGCAGCACATTTAACTATTGACAGTTCACCTGGGCAGCATTCCATCACTTCTCTTTTTTGCTCACTGCACCACTGATGAGAGCCAACAAGACTGACATCCAATTGGGGTTAACCGACTGTCTCAGGGCGACTGTCTCAGGGCGACTGTCTCAGGGCGACTGTCTCAGGGCGACTGTCTCAGGGCGTGGGCATGACTCGTTTTGCATACTTAGTTCGCATCTGCATGTCTTAGTGACAAATGACAATGCTGCTAAAAGCGATAACCGGTGTTAAATATTAAGCATTTACACTCTCCACTTTGTTAGCCACTATTGATCCTATGTAGTATATTGCCAAAGCAATGTTATTCTTGGAACTGAACTTCTTAGCCATGGAGTTCTCACTTAGACACAAAAAACCTCCTTGAACTGAATCTCACCAGAAGGGAGCATGAACTTTAACTCACATAAGCATGGAGAGGCCATTCAGACACAAGGTGGGGAGCGTGCGAGGGTCTGCCACTCAGAGTGTGGGTGAGGATGTACTTATACAAGTCTCTGGGACAACTAAGCTCCTAGTAGGTGATGGCCCTATGAGTAACTATGTCTGAGGTGCCTTTTGTTAGCAAAGGGCTGCACTGGGCTTTTAACATACTGGAAAGTGAAACAGACAGCGAAAAGATTGAGACATCAAGGCAAATAGAGAGTACAAGAGAGCAAGACAAAAAAAGAAAAAATTATGAAAAAGAAAAAAGGGACAGAACTCCTAAAGAAGAAATCGTGAAAAAAAGTATGAGAATGATCAAAAGAAATGGGAGAAATGGAACGAGTGATAGAGGAGATTGAAAATGTGTTCAACAACCTCTAATAACGATATAGGCTATACAAATAGAGAACAAGACAAACTGCCATGTTGGGGTAACTCGTGGCAACGTCGTCAGGGCATGGGGTATTCCTGGATGCTAAATGGTTTAAAAAAAACATTGCTTTAAATCAAGTGACTTGATTCAGTACATGAGACGCTTGGGAATGATGATAAATGCATATACTTTACTCCCTATTTTAAAAATTATATCCAATTCTTCCTTGCCATTTGTTGCCCGATGTACACCTTTTGGGGGTTCGGCTCATGCTTCGGCTTTTAGATCCAAGTTGGACCCCGACTCGCATGTGCACCCCCCCTCCCGCCCATAAATGTAACGTGTCCTACGCTTATAGATACACTAAATAAATATATATATTATTACGCAAGAAGCAAACACAAATGCAGCTGTGCATTTAATGTGTCAGATTCTAAAAATAACCTCGAACACGATGGCAAGTAGCAGAGCAGGGGTAGCGCGGCATAACTGCACAGATCCGCACAATGGTTCGATATTACCCGTCACCATGAACATTCGAATATGGGATATTTAAGCCGACAGTGACTGGTGAAAAAGCACCATGCTACGGAAAGGAACGGTTAAAACCATCAACAAACCATTTATTGTCACTCTCCTACAGACCTACACATCGAACACGTCCAATTTTAAGTGCATTCTTAAAGCGCTGCGGTCATCCTTTAAAGTAGGCAACCTCCACTACAAAACGAAAGCATTTTCGTCCGTCCTAAAATCCTGCAGACAACTCGCTCACAGCAAAATACGCAATACAAAAAACGCCGAATGTTTTTTAAAAGTATCTGGCTCTCCCGCGGAGAAAACCGATATCCCCAAAAACAAAAAAACACAAGCTTACACACAATTCCCCCATGCACAAAACCCCGCTGTTGTGCTAACAATGAGGCTTAATTACAGACATGGATCTGTGCAGTTGGCAGGAGCGAAAAGAATATATTTAAACGTTTAATTGTACCTTACCGAAGAGCAAAGTGTGTGTTCTTGAAGCAGAAAGAGACCCCGCAGACAGCTGCTCCCCTGTCCATGTGCAGGCTACCAGCAACTGGCCCCTGTCAATCACCACCAGCCTCTTGCATTCCAGATAAAGAATGTCCGCCCCAGTGGTCCTCACACAGTCATTCTCCTCACATCCATAGCAGAAGAATGGGCCAGCAAACCAGGCATATGGAAAGAAACTGGGTGGGCAAAGGCCCGCTGCTGATACCAGTGAAGTCTGCTCTATTTTGCCAAAGCTTTTACCTCCCCACTCAAATGGCAGTTTCGATTTTAGAGGCAGAGTTGACCTTTGTGTTACCTAAAGACAAGAGTACAAATCACAGGTTTCTAGCTTTAAACAGAAGTGATCCTGGGCAAATTGATTAATAACCGAGTTGCAGTATCGTCATGTGTGTCAAAATGGGAATACGTAGACAGAGGTTAAAAGTTGGCATCTAGCTTGAATGTTAAAAAGTGGACATTTGATTCTAAGCAAATACTCCATCAATGCTAATGTTCAGCCGTCATTTTGTAAGTACCTAACGCAATGTATCACGATTTCAGTGTCTCTACCGCATGGGTACTCACAAACTTTCTCTCGGGGCCAAATTTACAGTGTGATTTGTGGCCGAGGGCGGCAACGGTGGGGGCGGGGTCAGTGGGGGAGGGGGCGGGGCTAGAAAAACAAAAAAAACTGTGACCATGAGGTTGAAGACAGGCCCCTGCAGCAGACGCCTTAGTCCACTGAGCCACCAGACCCGGCATACACACATGTTTTTCTCTCTGTCTGTCACCCTCTCACTCCCTCTGTCTCCCTCTGTCTGTCTACCTCCCTCTGTCTCTATCTGTCTCCCTCTGTCTGTCTACCTCCCTCTGTCTCTATCTGTCTCCCTCTGTCACCGTCCTCCCTCTGTCTGTCTCTCGCCCTCTGTCTCCCTCCCTCCCTCTGGGTCTCCCTCACTCTCCCTCCGTCTGTCTCCCTCCGTCTGTCTGTCTCCCCGACTCCCTCCCTCTGCCTCCCCATAACTCCCTCCCTCTGTCCCCCTCTGCCTCCCTCTCTGTCTCCCTCTCGCTTGCTCTCTGTCTCCCTCTCCCTCCCTCTCTCGCTGTCTCCCTCTCTTTCCCTTGCTCTCTCTCCCTCTGTGTCACCCTCTCTCTCTCTCTCTATCTCACTTGCCCTGTTTCTCTGTCTCCCTCTCTCCCTGTCTCCCTCTCTCCCTCTCTCCCTGTCTCCCTCTCTCCCTGTCTCCCTCTCTCCCTGTCTCCCTCCCTGTCTCCCTCTCTGTCTCTCTGTCTCCCTCTCCCTCCCTCCCTCCCTCCCTCCCTCCCTCCCTCTCTGGCTCCCTCTCTGGCTCCCTCTCTGGCTCCCTCTCTGGCTTGCCCTCAGTCTCCCTCTCTCTCCCTCTCCTCACTCTGTCTCCCTCTCTCGCTTGCCCTCTGTCTCCCTCTCTCTCCCTCTCTCTCCCTCTGAGGGAGTC
Source organism: Triturus cristatus (assembly GCF_964204655.1). Taxonomy (NCBI): domain Eukaryota; kingdom Metazoa; phylum Chordata; class Amphibia; order Caudata; family Salamandridae; genus Triturus; species Triturus cristatus. The sequence goes on from NC_140582.1 coordinate 329,499,671, forward strand.
TCCCTCTGTCTCCCTCCCTCTTCGTCCCCCTCTCTCCCTCTCCCGCTGTCTCCCTCTCTAGCTCGCTCTGTCTCCCTCTCTCGCTCGCTCTGTCTCCCTCTCTCGCTCGCTCTGTCTCCCTCTCTCGCTCGCTCTGTCTCCCTCTCTCGCTCGCTCTGTCTCCCTCTCTCGCTCGCTCTGTCTCCCCCTCCCTCCCTCCCTCTCCCTCCCCCTCCCTCCCTCTCCCTCTGTCTCCCTCTCCCTCCGTCTCCCTCCTCCTCCCTCCGTCTCCCTCCCCCTCCCTCCCTCTCCCTCCCTCTCCCTCCCTCCCTCCCTCCCTATCTCCCTCTCTCGCTTGCCCTCTGTCTCCCTCTCTCTCTCCCTCCCCCTCCCTGTCTCCCTCTTTCGCTTGCCCTCTGTCGCCCTCTCTCTCCCTCTCTCGCTGTCGCCCTCTCTGTCTCCCTCTCTGTCTCCCTCTCTGTCGCCCTCTCTGTCTCCCTCTCTGTCTCCCTCTCTGTCTCCCTCTCTGTCTCCCTCTCTGTCTCCCTCTCTGTCTCCCTCTCTGTCTCCCTCTCTGTCTCCCTCTCTGTCTCCCTCTCTGTCTCCCTCTCTGTCTCCCTCTCTGTCTCCCTCTCTGTCTCCCTCTCTGTCTCCCTCCCTCTCTCCCTCCCTCCCTCTCTGGCTCCCTCTCTGGCTCCCTCTCTGGCTCCCTCTCTGGCTCCCTCTCTCGCTTGCCCTCTGTCTCCCTCTCTCTCCCTCTGTGTCTCCCTCTCCCTCCCCCTCCCTCCCTCCCTCTCCCTCCCCCCCTCTCCCTCCCTCCCTCTCCCTCCGTCTCCCTCCCCCTCCCTCGCTTGCCCTCTGTCTCCCTCTCTCCCTCCCTCCCTCTCCCTCCGTCTCCCTCCCCCTCCCTCGCTTGCCCTCTGTCTCCCTCTCTCTCTCCCTCCCCCTCCCTGTCTCCCTCTTTCGCTTGCCCTCTGTCGCCCTCTCACTCCCTCTCTCGCTGTGTCTCCCTCTCTCTCCCTCTGTGTCTCCCTCTCTCTCCCTCTGTGTCTCCCTCTCTCTCCCTCTGTGTCTCCCTCTCCCTCCCCCTCCCTCCCTCCCTCTCCCTCCCTCTCCCTCCGTCTCCCTCCCCCCTCTCCCTCCGTCTCCCTCCCCCTCCCTCGCTTGCCCTCTGTCTCCCTCTCTCTCTCCCTCCCCCTCCCTGTCTCCCTCTTTCGCTTGCCCTCTGTCGCCCTCTTTCTCCCTCTCTCGCTGTCTCCCTCTCTCGCTGTCGCCCTCTCTCGCTGTCGCCCTCTCTCTCCCTCTCTCGCTGTCGCCCTCTCTCTCCCTCTCTCGCTGTGTCTCCCTCTCTCTCCCTCTCTCGCTGTGTCTCCCTCTCTCTCCCTCTCCCCCTCTCCGTCCGTCTCCCTCCCTATCTCCCTCCTCTCTCTCCCTCTCTCGCTGTGGCCCTCTCTCTCCCTCTCTCGCTGTCGCCCTCCCTCTCCCTCTCTCGCTGTCGCCCTCCCTCTCCCTCTCTCGCTGTCGCCCTCCCTCTCCCTCTCTCGCTGTCGCCCTCCCTCTCCCTCTCTCGCTGTCGCCCTCCCTCTCCCTCTCTCGCTGTCGCCCTCCCTCTCCCTCTCTCGCTGTCTCCCTCCCTCCCTCTCCCTCTCTCGCTGTCTCCCTCCCTCTGTCTCCCTCCCTCCCTCTGTCTCCCTCCCTCCCTCCCTCTGTCTCCCTCCCTCCCTCCCTCTGTCTCCCTCCCTCTCCCTCCCTCCGTCTCCCTCCCTCCGTCTCCCTCCCTCCGTCTCCCTCCCTCCGTCTCCCTCCCTCTGTCTCCCTCCCTCTGTCTCCCTCCCTCTGTCTCCCTCCCTCTGTCTCCCTCCCTCTGTCTCCCTCCCTCTGTCTCCCTCCCTCCGTCTCCCTCCCTCCGTCTCCCTCCCTCCGTCTCCCTCCCTCCGTCTCCTTCCCTCCGTCTCCCTCCCTCCGTCTCCCTCCCTCCCTCTCCCTCCCTCCCTCTCCCTCCCTCCCTCCGTCTCCCTCTCTCCGTCTCCCTCTCTGTGTCCTCCCTCTCTCCGTCTCCCTCTCTCCGTCTCCCTCTCTCCGTCTCCCTCTCTCCGTCTCCCTCTCTCCGTCTCCCTCTCTCCGTCTCCCTCTCTCCGTCTCCCTCTCTCCGTCTCCCTCTCTCCGTCTCCCTCTCTCCGTCTCCCTCTCTCCCCCTCTCTCCGTCTCCCTCTCTCCCTCTCTCCCTCTCTGGCTCCCTCTCTGGCTCCCTCTCTGGCTCCCTCTCTGGCTCCCTCTCTGGCTCCCTCTCTGGCTCCCTCTCTGGCTCCCTCTCTGGCTTGCCCTCAGTCTCCCTCTCTCTCCCTCTCCTCACTCTGTCTCCCTCTCTCGCTTGCCCTCTGTCTCCCTCTCTCTCCCTCTCTCTCCCTCTGTCTCCCTCTGAGGGAGTCTCCCTCTGTCTCCCTCCCTCTTCGTCCCCCTCTCTCCCTCTCCCTCTCTCTCCCTCTCCCGCTGTCTCCCTCTCTCGCTCGCTCTGTCTCCCTCTCTCGCTCGCTCTGTCTCCCTCTCTCGCTCGCTCTGTCTCCCTCTCTCGCTCGCTCTGTCTCCCTCTCTCGCTCGCTCTGTCTCCCTCTCTCGCTCGCTCTGTCTCCCTCTCTCGCTCGCTCTGTCTCCCTCCCCCTCCCTCCCTCTCCCTCTCCCTCCCTCCCTCCCTCCGTCTCCCTCTCCCTCCGTCTCCCTCCCCCTCCCTCTCCCTCCCCCTCCCTCCCCCTCCCTCTCCCTCTCCCTCCCCCTCCCTATCTCCCTCCCCCTCCCTATCTCCCTCTCTCGCTTGCCCTCGGTCTCCCTCTCTCTCTCCCTCCCCCTCCCTGTCTCCCTCTTTCGCTTGCCCTCTGTCGCCCTCTCTCTCCCTCTCTCGCTGTCTCCCTCTCGCTGTCGCCCTCTCTCCCTCTCTCGCTGTCGCCCTCTCTCTCCCTCTCTCGCTGTGTCTCCCTCTCTCTCCCTCTGTGTCTCCCTCTCTCTCCCTCTGTGTCTCCCTCTCTCTCCCTCTGTGTCTCCCTCTCTCTCCCTCTGTGTCTCCCTCTCTCTCCCTCTGTGTCTCCCTCTCCCTCCCCCTCCCTCCCTCTCCCTCCCTCTCCCTCCGTCTCCCTCCCCCCTCTCCCTCCCTCCCTCTCCCTCCGTCTCCCTCCCCCTCCCTCGCTTGCCCTCTGTCTCCCTCTCTCTCCCCCCCCCTCCCTGTCTCCCTCTTTCGCTTGCCCTCTGTCGCCCTCTCTCTCCCTCTCTCGCTGTGTCTCCCTCTCTCTCCCTCTGTGTCTCCCTCTCTCTCCCTCTGTGTCTCCCTCTCTCTCCCTCTGTGTCTCCCTCTCTCTCCCTCTGTGTCTCCCTCTCCCTCCCCCTCCCTCCCTCCCTCTCCCTCCCTCTCCCTCCGTCTCCCTCCCCCCCTCTCCCTCCCTCCCTCTCCCTCCGTCTCCCTCCCCCTCCCTCGCTTGCCCTCTGTCTCCCTCTCTCTCCCCCTCCCCCTCCCTGTCTCCCTCTTTCGCTTGCCCTCTGTCGCCCTCTCACTCCCTCTCTCGCTGTGTCTCCCTCTCTCTCCCTCTGTGTCTCCCTCTCTCTCCCTCTGTGTCTCCCTCTCCCTCCCCCTCCCTCCCTCTCCCTCCCTCCGTCTCCCTCCCCCCTCTCCCTCCCTCCCTCTCCCTCCGTCTCCCTCCCCCTCCCTCTGTCTCCCTCTCTCTCTCCCTCCCCCTCCCTGTCTCCCTCTTTCGCTTGCCCTCTGTCGCCCTCTTTCTCCCTCTCTCGCTGTCTCCCTCTCTCGCTGTCGCCCTCTCTCGCTGTCGCCCTCTCTCTCCCTCTCTCGCTGTGTCTCCCTCTCTCTCCCTCTCTCGCTGTGTCTCCCTCTCTCTCCCTCTCCCCCTCTCCGTCCGTCTCCCTCCCTATCTCCCTCCTCTCTCTCCCTCTCTCGCTGTCGCCCTCTCTCTCCCTCTCTCGCTGTCGCCCTCTCTCTCCCTCTCTCGCTGTCGCCCTCCCTCTCCCTCTCTCGCTGTCGCCCTCCCTCTCCCTCTCTCGCTGTCGCCCTCCCTCTGTCTCCCTCCCTCTGTCTCCCTCCCTCCCTCTGTCTCCCTCCCTCCCTCTGTCTCCCTCCGTCTCCCTCCCTCCCTCTGTCTCCCTCCGTCTCCCTCCCTCCGTCTCCCTCCCTCTGTCTCCCTCCCTCTGTCTCCCTCCCTCCCTCCCTCTCCCTCTCTGTGTCTCCCTCTCTGTGTCCTCCCTCTCTCCGTCTCCCTCTCTCCGTCTCCCTCTCTCCGTCTCCCTCTCTCCGTCTCCCTCTCTCCGTCTCCCTCTCTCCGTCTCCCTCTCTCCGTCTCCCTCTCTCCGTCTCCCTCTCTCCCTCTCCCTCTCTCCCTCTCTCTCTCTCCGTCTCCCTCTCTCTCCGTCTCCCTCTCTCTCCGTCTCCCTCTCTCTCCGTCTCCCTCTCTCTCTCCCTCTCTCTCCGTCTCCCTCTCTCTCTCCCTCTCTCTCCGTCTCCCTCTCTCTCTCTCTCTCTCCGTCTCCCTCTCTCTCTCTCTCCGTCTCTCTCTCTCTCTCTCTGTCTCCCTCTCTCTCTCTCTCTCTCTCTCTCCGTCTCCCTCTCTCTCTCTCTCTCTCTCTCTCCGTCTCCCTCTCTCTCTCTCTCTCTCTCCGTCTCCCTCTCTCTCTCTCTGTCTCCCTCTCTCTCTCTCTCTCTCTCCGTCTCCCTCTCTCTCTCCGTCTCCCTCTCTCTCTCCGTCTCCCTCTCTCTCTCCGTCTCCCTCTCTCTCTCTCCGTCTCCCTCTCTCTCTCCGTCTCCCTCTCTCTCTCCGTCTCCCTCTCTCTCTCCGTCTCCCTCTCTCCCTCTCTCCCTCTCTCCCTCTCTCCCTCTGTCTCCCTCCCTCTCTCTCTCTCTCTCTTCGTCTCCCTCTCAGTCTCCCTCCCTCTCAGTCTCCCTCCCTCTCAGTCTCCCTCCCTCAGTCTCCCTCTCTCAGTCTCCCTCTCTCAGTCTCCCTCTCTCAGTCTCCCTCTCCCTCCCTCCCTCTCCCTCCCTCTCCCTCCCTCCCTCTCCCTCCCTCCCTCTCCCTCCCTCTCCCTCCCTCTCCCTCCCTCTCCCGTCTCCCTCCCTCTCTCGCTCTGTCTCCCTCCCTCTCTCGCTCCGTCTCCCTCCCTCTCTCGCTCCGTCTCCCTCCCTCTCTCGCTGTCTCCCTCCCTCTCTCGCTCTGTCTCCCTCCCTCTTTCGCTCTGTCTCCCTCCCTCTGTCTCCCTCCCGCTGTCTCCCTCCCTCCCTCTCTTGCTCTGTCTCCCTCTCTCTGTCTCCCTCGCTCTCCCTCAGTCTCCCTCCCCCTCCGTCTCCCTCCCTCTCTCCCTCCCTCCCTTTCTCTCCCGCTGTCTCCCTCCCTCTCCCTCAGTCTCCCTCTCTCTCTCCCTCAGTCTCCCTCTCTCTCTCCCTCAGTCTCCCTCTCTCTCTCTCCCTCAGTCTCCCTCTCTCTCTCCCTCAGTCTCCCTCTCTCTCAGTCTCCCTCTCTCTCTCCCCCTCTCTCTCTCTCCCTCTCTCTCTCTCCCTCTCTCTCTCTCCCTCTCTCTCCCTCTCTCTCTCCCTCCCTCTCTCTCCCGCTGTCTCCCTCCCTCTCCCTCTCTCCCTCAGTCTCCCTCTCTCTCCCCCTCAGTCTCCCTCTCTCTCTCCCCCTCAGTCTCCCTCTCTCTCTCCTCCTCAGTCTCCCTCTCTCTCTCCTCCTCAGTCTCCCTCTCTCTCTCCTCCTCAGTCTCCCTCTCTCTCCCGCTCCCTCTCTCTCTCCCTCTCTCTCCCGCTCCCTCTCTCCCTCAGTCTCCCTCCCTCTCCCTCTCAGTCTCCCTCTCTCTCTCCCTCAGTCTCCCTCTCTCTCTCAGTCTCCCTCTTTCTCTCAGTCTCCCTATCTCTCAGTATCCCCCTCTCTCTCCCTCAGTCTCCCTCTGTCTCCCTCCCCCTCCGTCTCCCTCCCTCTCCCTCTGTCTCCCTTCCTCTCGCTCTCTCTCGCTCTCTCTCCCTCTCCCTCCCTCTCTCTCCCTCCCTCTCTCGCTCTCTCTCCCTCTCTCTCCCACTCTCTCGCTCTCTCTCCCCCTCCCTCCCTCTCTCGCTCTGTCTCCCTCTGTCTCCCTCTCCCTCTCTCGCTCTCCCTCTCTCGCTCTGTCTCCCTCTCTCGCTCTCTGTCTCCCTCTCTCCCTCTCTCGCTCTGTCTCCCTCTCTCGCTCTGTCTCCCTCTCTCGCTCTGTCTCCCTCTCTCGCTCTCTGTCTCCCTCTCTCGCTCTCTGTCTCCCTCTCTCCCTCTCTCGCTCTCTCTCGCTCTCTCGCTCTCTCTCGCTCTCTCTCGCTCTCTCTCGCTCTCCCTCCCTCTCTCTCCCTCCCTCGTCGCTCTCTCTCCCTCTCTCGCTCTCTCTCCCTCTCTCTCCCACTCTCTCGCTCTCTCTCCCTCTCTCTCCCCCCCTCCCTCCCTCTCTCGCTCTGTCTCCCTCTGTCTCTGTCTCCCTCTCCCTCTCGCTCTCGGTCTCCCTCTCTCGCTCTCTGTCTCCCTCTCTCCCTCTCTCGCTCTGTCTCCCTCTCTCGCTCTGTCTCCCTCTCTCGCTCTGTCTCCCTCTCTCTCTCTGTCTCCCTCTCTCGCTCTCTGTCTCTGTCTCCCTCTCTCGCTCTCTGTCTCTGTCTCCCTCTCTCGCTCTCTGTCTCTGTCTCCCTCTCTCGCTCTCTGTCTCTGTCTCCCTCTCTCGCTCTCTGTCTCCCTCTCTCGCTCTCTGTCTCTGTCTCCCTCTCTCGCTCTCTGTCTCTGTCTCCCTCTCTCGCTCTCTGTCTCTGTCTCCCTCTCTCGCTCTCTGTCTCCCTCTCTCGCTCTCTGTCTCCCTCTCTCGCTCTCTGTCTCCCTCTCTCGCTCTCTGTCTCCCTCTCTCGCTCTCTGTCTCCCTCTCTCGCTCTCTGTCTCCCTCTCTCGCTCTCTGTCTCCCTCTCTCGCTCTCTGTCTCCCTCTCTCGCTCTCTGTCTCCCTCTCTCGCTCTCTGTCTCCCTCTCTCGCTCTGTCTCCCTCTCTCGCTCGCTCTCTGTCTCCCTCTCTCGCTCTCTGTCTCCCTCTCTCTCTCCCTCAGTCTCCCTCTGTCTCCCTCCCCCTTCGTCTCCCTCCCTCTCCCTCTGTCTCCCTCCCTCTCCCTCTGTCTCCCTTCCTCTCGCTCTCTCTCGCTCTCTCTCACTCTCTCTCACTCTCTCCCTCTCCCTCCCTCTCTCTCCCTCTCCCTCCCTCTCTCTCCCTCCCTCGTCGCTCTCTCTCCCTCTCTCTCCCTCTCTCTCCCTCTCTCTCCCTCTCTCTCCCTCTCTCTCCCTCTCTCTCCCTCTCTCTCCCTCTCTCTCCCTCTCTCTCCCTCTCTCTCCCTCTCTCTCCCTCTCTCTCCCTCTCTCTCCCCCTCCCTCTCTCTCTCGCTCTGTCTCCCTCTCTCTCCCTCTCTCGCTCTCGCTCTCTGTCTCCCTCTCTCGCTCTGTCTCCCTCTCTCGCTCTCTGTCTCGGTCTCCCTCTCTCGCTCTCTGTCTCCCTCTCTCGCTCTCTGTCTCCCTCTCTCGCTCTCGGTCTCCCTCTCTCGCTCTCTGTCTCCCTCTCTCGCTCTCTGTCTCCCTCTCTCGCTCTCTGTCTCCCTCTCTCGCTCTCTGTCTCCCTCTCTCGCTCTCTGTCTCCCTCTCTCGCTCTCTGTCTCCCTCTCTCGCTCTCTGTCTCCCTCTCTCGCTCTCTGTCTCCCTCTCTCGCTCTCTGTCTCCCTCTCTCGCTCTCTGTCTCCCTCTCTCGCTCTCTGTCTCCCTCTCTCGCTCTCTGTCTCCCTCTCTCGCTCTCTGTCTCCCTCTCTCGCTCTCTGTCTCCCTCTCTCGCTCTCTGTCTCCCTCTCTCGCTCTCTGTCTCCCTCTCTCGCTCTGTCTCCCTCTCTCGCTTCCTCTCTCTCTGTCTCCCTCTCTTGCTCGCTGTCTCTCCCTCTGTCTCCCTCTGTCTCAATCACTCTGTCTGTCTCCCTGTCTCTCCATCTCAATCACTCTGTCTCGCTACCTCCCTCTCTCTCCCTCGGTCTGTCTCCCTTGGTCTGTCTCCCTCTCCTTGTCTCAATCTCTCTGTCTCCCCCTCCCTCTGTCTCCCCCTCCCTCTGTCTCCCCCTCCCTCTGTCTCCCCCTCCCTCTGTCTCCCCCTCCCTCTGTCTCCCCCTCCCTCTGTCTCCCCCTCCCTCTGTCTCCCCCTCCCTCTGTCTCCCTCTCTCTCTGTCTCCCTCTCTCTCTGTCTGTCTCCCTCCCTCTGTCTGTCTCCCTCCCTCTGTCTGTCTCCCTCCCTCTGTCTGTCTCCCTCCCTCTGTCTCCCCCTGACTCCCTCCCTCTGTCTCCCCCTGACTCCCTCCCTCTGTCTCCCTCTTTGTCTGTCTCCCTCAGTCTCCCTCCCTCTATGTCTTCCTCAGTCTCCCTCCCTCTATGTCTCCATCAGTCTCCCTCCCTCTATGTCTCCATCAGTCTCCCTCCCTCTATGTCTCCATCAGTCTCCTTCCGTCTGTCGCCCTCCCTCTGTCTCCATCCATCTGTCACCTCCCCCGTGCGTGTGGCGCACGCACACAGCCGCACCAGAGTGCTTCACAGGTCTTTAAAATACCATTTACTTGTTAATGAGGCTTTGCTGTAATTTACCTCTTCTTAGCGCCCCTGCATCTCCACTCCGACTATTGCTGGAATCGCCCGGCCCCCATAGTGGAGAGTGCCTCGGAGTCCGCGCTGCTGCGGCGGTGTTTGCTGACACTTTTTTTCTTTTTAAAACACAGGTACAATGTCTGCAAGGTCCGCTGGAAGCCAAGCAAGGCTTGCGGGGCCGCTGGCGGCCCGCGGGCCGTACTATGAGTACCCGTGCTCTACCGCTATACTGCACTTTCTGCATTCCTGCTACTTTTCCACTGCTTAAGTTAGTGGGTTTTTTCCTTTTTAATTTTGTCCTTTTTTTCCTTGCGTTATGTAGATGGGGATTGCATGCCAAGAAGCGGTAATAATGTTCGGTTCCATAACACTGTGAGAACAGATTCTGCCGAACATTAAGAACCAAGTGTTTCGGTTGGAAGTGCATGCCCATTTTCAATGTATTTCCTTTTTTTATTTTATTAACTTATTTAGCAGGAGGGAGTTTTGATGACTCTATTCTGGCTTGCATTGGAAGATTGAGAAATTTTAGTATGTAAAAGTTCACTTTGGATGTTTGAGTTAGGTTCAATTTCAGTGTTCTGGCCTTGAACGCTGCCGTAGAGATAAAAAAAAAAAGTCATAAAACTTGCAAAACAACCATTCAGCACACAGATTCAAATTCTATTTTTCCCTTTTACTACGGAAATATATCTACACATACAATATATATCAATATATTTGCTGCTCTTTGCAGTTTTTTTTGTCCAAGAAGGTGATGGTAAATGTCCGCCTGCTGGTTGCCAAAATATAACATTTGTTAATAGAGTTATAACGTTCCTAATGCCACTGCATAGTTTTCATACAAGCTATTTGATTGGACACTTGTGGGTTCCTGTTTTATTCATCTATCACAATATGTAATATTATCATAACTATTTATCTGCAATTCTTTCCCTGTTTAACTATTGAGGAAAAGACAGAATAAAAACGAATAATTAAAAAATATATATTAAAAAACTATACACACAACCACATTAAAGAAATTAGCTGCTAGAAAACAAACACTTCAAATCTAAGTTTGCACAATGCTTATAGGATATGTATATATATTATTATATGCTTAACATGTTTATAAGTCACTGCATAGTTTTCATATACGTTATTTGATTAGATGCTTATAGGTCCCTGTTTTATTAATCGATCATAATATGTAAATATTATCAGAACTATTTTAACGACAAGTGCTTCACTATTAAAATATTGAGGCGAGGATCACATTAAAAAATAAAATACATTAGCTTCAAGTACAGCTACACTTGAAAGTCTGAGTTTGTACAATGCAACTTTAAATCTCAATCATCTTCCTTATGCATGTACAACCTTCCTATGTATTTATATATTTATTACTTTACTCGTACCGTAGCTGAAAATCAATTATACAGGCATACCCTTTCTATGTAGGTTTCTGTAAATGTACTACTTTACTCCTACTTTAGAAGAGAGGGAAAAAAAAAAAAAAAACTTTCCTTTCTGACTCATCCCAAACCTCATTCTACAACTGTGATCTCCAAAATAAATCTTTCTAGACTCTTTCCCCAGCTATCCTTCCTTCGCTCACCCTAAACCTTATTTTAGTAATATAATCTACCAAGCAACCCTTTCTAAATTCATCACTCATGTATCCCAAGCCTCATCTTACTACTATGATATCCCCAAAAACACTTTCCAGACTCTTGCTTCTTCTATCCCTCCATTATCCTATTCAATCCAACTAACAGACTCACATTTCCACCACTCAAATTAACACATTTTTCTACACTAACCCACCACTAATCCTTCTTGGGTTCTGGAGTAGTGTGCTACTCGCCTTAAAGCACGTAGATGCCTCTTAAGGAGTAGTAAGCGCTATATAAATACAATTACAAAATAGCACCAAGTTCCGTACAGGAGCAAAGGATCCTTCCTCATGTACATGTAAACAAAATATGACCATTTAATGAAGGAACTTCATCACACATTTTTGTACTAACTTCTAGATTTTTTTGCAGCAGCACAGGTTCGAGATAAAGAGCGGTAGTAAGTCATGATTGGAGTCTGGGCAATTCTATGGTGCTTGCTTACTCCCGGAATCGCTGGGGGCCAAATCCTTATGCTGTGCTATTCGTGCCTGTCAAGTCTGCCTTGAAATCACAGCAACCCAAACCCAGAGTATAAACCGATCTATCCCTCAAAGGTCGATATTACCCCTCCACCAATGAAAGACCAGGCCCTTCAAGACTAGCGTGAACTTTGTGGTAAAATGGATTAGCAGGGGAAGGGGAAGTCTTTTGTGCGGATTGCTTTCTTGTTATGCTTGATGTTTTCAGTTTCTCGGGGAATTTTAACTGGTGCTAATGGCTCTGATGTGGAAGACCTTAAGGGCCAATTAGGTAAAGGCACGGCCCCCGGCTCTGGCTCATTGGATGTGGACAGGGAGAAGGCTGCACGAGCAGAGGTGTCTGGTCAGTGTGCCCACTACAGCGTTATTCATGCGGACCATTTTCTCTCCATTTACCTAAACATCCAAAATAGCAGGTCTAGAAAATGGCTAGAATGCTTTTCTGAGGAGATTGGATGCAGCCACCAATATCTTCCTCAGCTTTCACATTTCGAATCCCAGTGCTGTCCCTCCTAGATCTGTTTCAGGTCTTCACGCTTTTTATTGAGGGACTTTAATTGAGATTTTAGTTTAAAACCAAGTCATCACGATCTCATCAGTTTCTGACATGCTGGAATATTTTCCTTCTGCCTCTACTCCAGAGCATAGGCCCTGCTAATGTCCTCGAGTTCAGAGATGTCACTCCCTAAATTGGAATGCAGTTTGGCAGTCCCTCTACCAGCGATTTCTCAAAATGTTTTTTCAGATCTGCTAAGCATGCCTGCAGATCATCTGTTGAGAAGGAACCACCAACCTTATTTGCACTATTGCTCCTTATTTCTTACCCTTGCACTTGCTCTTGAGCTTTGAGAGACGTTTCTTTGTGCAGGACACAAGTGCGGCCTTTGCTTGAATTTAGCATTTTAGCCGCCTGTGGGATTGGTCAAGGTAAGTCAGAATGGACCACTTTTATCCCTTTTCAACCCTATTATCAATCTCAGTGCTGCTTAGCTTGTCCTTCGGGATGCTTGGATCATGTAGATTCTTTGCTTAATGACGCCCTATTTTCTTTAGTATAACTCAGCTGTACTATTCATTTCTGGGATCATTAGACTGAGTAGGAACTGAATTCCTACTCTACTCCTCCCTACATAAACACCCTACCTCATACCTGAGTGGCTCGACTACCTAGATGCCTTCAAATGCAGATCTTTCCTCAAACAGACTTAACAAAATCCCTTTGGATAATACTAGACAAAAATATCGAGTGCTTTTCAGCTTCATCAAGAAGATGAAAAAGTTCACCTACCACCAGACAAAGATCACAGTGCAATCCTTAGTGGTACTCACACTTGATTATGGAATGGGGACCTTAATGGGACTACCTAAATCAACAGTATCTCCGCTTATAGTGTCATCAATGCCGCACCACAAATGATAACTCGAATAAGACACTGAGACCACATCAGATCTCCCCCCCCCAACCCCCCCAACCCCCCCAAGCCTCTACACTGGATCCCTTTCAAAGCCAGGATCCATCTTAAGACTGCATGCCTGATGCATAAAGCTCTGCACTATGACACACCCAGATATCTAGCCTACACGCTCCCTATCTTAGGCAGCAGATGCTCATTGCTACAGGGTGTGAGTTTATTTGTGGTTGAGCTACCTGAAATCTAGAAAAAAAGACATACGCCTATACTTTCTCTAGTTCGGCCTCACAATATGGAACTCTATACCATCGGATTTTCAAGGGAACCCATCAACGATCGTTAAAAAAAAAAAAAAAAATTAAAAACAGTAACATTTTTTATTCCAATCTGGCTGGTCTTATCCTCGACCACCAGATACAAAGTGTCCCCTTTTGTCACCCCACAACTTACACTTGTTTCGTTGACAAAATGCTAATAATGGAACATGGAAGATGAGCTTTGTGCGATACAATATGTAATGTGCTCTTGTTATTGTCTACGTTTCTTGTTTGATATTTTTAGCCGATATGATGTAAATATTAACGGTTTTGTCCATGCACAGTGCTCTACCACCCTTAAGTCATGTAAAAAAAACTCAAAAAAAAAAAAATGTACATTTGTATTGCCCCTAGATAATTGCTGGTCCTTCTGTAGAGACCCTTTTGGAAGCTAATGTTAGTGACTAGTATCTATCTCATTTTCTTCAGGATTACTTACCAGAATCATTTTCTCTATAATGCATAGCTACATAATCTCTGCCCGTCCAAAATAAGCAGTGTCGGAGATATAGCTCATTTCAGAAGCCTTGGCTGTATACACCTCTTGTGCGTTTTCATTGGATCCCCAATTACTGAAAGGTATTTGCTTTAAATGGCTATCTGGGAAGAGTCCACACCCTAGCCCTTGCCAATTGAGGCTGGGTGACACCCTGCTCCTACTCTTCTATCAGACTACTACTGCCATGTCTTATGACTCTCGCAAAGTCCCAGCCACTTCACTACAAGTGCTGCTGGGGCTCACCTTTTCTTCTCCCTACTTTCTCGATGGGTTGTACAGACATGCCAGGAGCCTTCTCTCATCAGTTTGGTCTTTTCGGCGTCCTGTTGCCACTCACTCCAGGGCTTTCTTAAATTAATCTCACTGAGCACTTTTACTTCTTCACCACCTCTCTTATTTCCTCGACTTAAAACACTTCAAAGGTTTGGTCCTGTCCCCCGGGCCCTCCGCTGTAAATGTATCAATTTGGCTGCATTTCGAAGATCTGCTTCATGACTGCACAAAGGTGCTCCTTATTGCGCTCCTACACGGCAACCATATTGGCTCCTCTCATTTCTTGAGGCCTAACATTCTCACGTAAACAAATAGGCCCCAGATAGGTTAGGCTCATATGAAATTGTCAGGGATTCGTTTTTCTTAATTTAAGCTTTCCCACATTATCCCTCATCTGTCATTAAAAATCTAAAACATTTAACTTTTTTTTTTTAAACATATATCGAAAGTCATGGTCAGTTTCCACTTTGCACATTTCCAGATTAACAAAGATTTAGACTGATGCTTGATAAACCCAAATCTTGCAGATATAGTTCTAGAATATATTCCATTCAGCAGACTTCAGCCACATGCAACTAACAAATAATTCCCCGATTTCTTTCTCGTCCACTTAAGGAACTGCATTCACTATGACAGCTTCATAATTTCATTCAAACTGCAAGCAACATGAACAAGGATTAGTTACGTACATTTTCAATAATTATGCCCAAAAATCAAGCTTTACAAAACCAAAAATAGTAATACAGAGGGCATACTGACTTCATCAATGAGATAAGGTCAATAAACACGGCATAGGTCAGTTTGTCAACAAACGGAGTTAACCTCTTCGGTGCCCGTGACGAGCTGGACTCGTCATGGGCCGCGGTGGCGCTGTGCCCATGACGAGTCCAGCTCGTCACAAACCCCGCCCGCTAATGTAACGGCCGGCACAGGGCGGGGAAAGGGGCGGGCACCGAAGGGGTTAATGAGCTGTTGCACTATATAAATTGTTATAACATAACATAACATGAATGAGTAATTCTCAAAAAAAAAAAACATACCTGAAATCTATTCCTAATGCATCACACCACTCATCAAAAGTCAATTGTGTATACAACAAACTATCAGTGGATAACATATGATGAACAAGGGCAAAACATGAAATGTCCATAGGAAAACAGATCTCGGTCAACAGAAATAAATCTTTTTACCAACCCAACTATGTCTGCAGGGGCAACAGGCTCGCTTCACGATGACCGTGCCATGCAAACATTGAGCAAGCAGGAGATTCTATAGGTTACTGCAAAAGGTTGGGCACATCAAGAATAGCGTACATGAGCAAGGCACAATGATACTGCGCAACACTGGAAGGCAACGGCCGTTGATTCAATCCAAATAAGATACGCATGAAGGATGAATTCACATGGAGTCATCGTGAAACAATAGACAGCATTATTCATCAGACAGAAACAATGCAAAGCTCCCAATAAAGAATGCTGAAACAGCACTTGCAGATGCAATGCAAACACAACTGTCTCCAGGCGATTAGTCAGATGACAAAAAACATACAGCTGCCACTCAAAGTAAATTACAAAAATTAAAGCAAGTTTCAGGTCCTGCTAAACCACCATATATCACTGGGCTTTGCCATGACGGAAACGACCAACCTCGACACAAAACGAAGCTCAAAATAGGTTCAATCAAGGTACTCACATGTTCAGTACCAAGATGAACAAAAAACGATCAGACAGCTTCTCTAGAGCAAAGCAGGATCTCATCTGCCACAGAACACTATATTTCACTCATCAAACAATCCAGCATTCCTAATGTGATCAATACACAGACTCCAAGAGGAAGATCTAAATGATCTATCCATCTTTAGAAACTCACACCACTCACTGCAAAGTAAAATACTCAACTAACAAACCCACATTCAGGAACACAATAGAATCTCCTTCATAAGAATGATAAACAATGTATAAATGGATAAATCAGTGAGGTATGTATTTCTGAACCCCTACCAGCACTGGTGACAAAGATGGGCATGCTCAAAGGTAATTGCAGGGCAGAACGAATGAGGAAGATCCATGTACACAAAAGCGCAATAATTTAAGGCATGCTCACAAAGGCTTGGAGGCTGTTCAATACTGCTTTATTACAGAAAATAAGATGAACAATTTGTTCATAAATAAACCTTTTACATGTCCAAATAAACCTCGTAGACCCAGTTAATATCCAGACACCAACTCAAAATAACAGCTTTTCCGGTTTGGCTGCAGACCATTGAAAGGGTAGGAACCACTGTGGTTACAGCCAGTTTGAAAAGATTGAACAACAAGAGAATTTATGCATTTACAGTCTAAGATACAACTGCTTTAGTTATGCTGCTAAGGTTTACTGCATCCCCTGCAGATAAGGGGTATGAAGGAAATAACATGAATATCTCACCATGGGAGTCTCCGAT
The DNA here is from genome assembly GCF_964204655.1 of Triturus cristatus. Classification (NCBI taxonomy): domain Eukaryota; kingdom Metazoa; phylum Chordata; class Amphibia; order Caudata; family Salamandridae; genus Triturus; species Triturus cristatus. The sequence continues at coordinate 329,515,381 of NC_140582.1, forward strand.
CTGCCACACCACGTTCTACCAAAAAACAGGCCAAAGCACATTGACAAATTCCTTGAGTAAGATGTCAAGGTTATTTCTGATAACTGTCCCACCAAGCAGGTTATTATTCTAATAGAAACAGGGGATAGTGAGTGTGACGTCCTACTTATACAAAGACGTCTACAGGCACTTTCCATCAGCAGAATTTCTGAGCTGTCTCATAGTAGGCTTCTGCTCAGCTACTTCATTGAAGCTCCTAAACTCATACAAGCCATTCTTACCAATGTGTCCAGATTCCTGGCAGCAACTCTTATTTCTCGAGACTGCAGCTACCACATGTCAATTTTTCCATCTGTGCATCTTTGCAGGACAAATTGCCTCCTGAACTGTCACTCTGTGCTCTTTCCAGATTAGCCGGGTTTTCCGGGGGATCATCCGTTCCTGGACCACCAGCAGAGTATGCCTGTCCCATTGCTCTATTGTACAGAAATCTTTGAGGACTTATTTTTATGGCCGTTACTTCTATTCCAAGGTAACATTTATTGTCAAATGGGGTCCCTAAAACAGATGAAAGTAAAAGACATCTTGGAAGTTCTAAAAGACTATCTCTACCATAGACCCTGACATTTCGCATTTACTGGCCAAATAAGGGTGGAAGTAAGATAGGTTGTGGCAGTTCTTCAGTGCTGCAGGTAAGGTCATATATAAGGTTGTCTTAAACACACTCAGAAGTAAGCTTTTATTTTTATTTTGTACCAAAGAGCTGACTAGATTTTGGATTTATAATGAGTGGGCACGGAGATCACTGTGCTTCTTGCACTACACAAACACAGCCTTCCCCTCAGAAGAAGCGAGCAACCTCTCCAAGTCTGTGCAGGTGTCATCCAAACGAGCTGTTGAGGAAGCTGCTCCACAGATCTTTGTTGTTTTACGAAAGGGGAGTCAGTCTTCCGAAAAGTCTTCCTAAGAGGATTGCGGTCAAAACTGTCTTTCTTCAAAGCAACATAGTGGAGTGCTAGTGGACAGGTCATCATCCAAAGGCACTGTATAGGGTTTGCAACCTTCATCATTCAAAGCCTCACAAAACCATTCCTTATGTAAGGCACATCCTACTTGTGTTGCTAAACGTGTCCATCACAGGAGAAGCGTAGGTTCTCTTAGCTATTCACAGTTGAGCACTTTTTTTTTTTAATAAATCATGTTTCAAAACTGTTGGCCAGTGGAGATCAATTCAGTGAGCTCAAGACTGGTAGCCAGACTTTATACAAAGCTAGCAACTCTGGCCACCAAAGGGATGATCATAGGATTTTATTTCCCCAAGCGATCAAGGAATAACAGAACGCCTAAGGAACCTGATCAGTTTCCTTGATCACAATCGTTTGAAGATTGAGGGCATATTCCTCCTCAAGTACACTCTGTTCAAGGGTAAATGGTTTGCAAAAGCGTGTGAAAAGAATGATTACCAGTCCATCTCAGCGATATTAGGATTCTTGCCGTTATCTACCATAGTAGAAATGGTTTGGGTGTTCACTGGCCTCCCTTTTCACATTGTTAATTCCACTGATGTTTACGAGGATCATGAGAAAAGTTATATGGTGACTCAGAATCAGGGTTATGAATCATAATCTATTGCTAGAAGGCTGTTAGACTTGGCATCTTTAGGCGTGTTTGCCCCGAGTTTTTGCTTTCTGCCCTCCCGGTTTTGACTCTGTTTTTGCTGGTATAACGTTTCTGCGCGCTTTTCGCACTGCTGATCGGTGGTAAAGCACTGGTGCTCCTATGGTAAATTGTGTTCCGATTGGATGTGTGACTTACTTGTCAGTCCCCAGTAAAGGGCACTCCGGGTGCCAGGGCTTATGAGTCACCCGCTACTCGTGGGCCTGCAGCACAGATTGGGCCACCCGCGTACGTAGCCCGAAAAAGGCATAAGTGAATGAAGTTTGGTATGCCTGAATTCAGCGTCTGAAGACGCAGCCTTTAGCGAGGGGTCCCTTTTTATTCTGAGTTCATAGAGGCCACATTTAGAAAGTGGGTATTATTTTGCTCGGTCATCTCGTATGCCTCTGCTGGAATGTGGATTGCCAGTCTAGGTTTTGGAGGACAGAATGCTGGTGGGCCGGAGGGGCTCCAGATTGTCTGGATAGGTCAGGAAAGGGGTGATTAGACCTGGGCTGCGATTGGGGAAGGGGGAGGAATTTCCTTGCACCTCAAAAGGGCCTGGTCTGCCTCTGACAAAGCCGTCTCCACCTCCTGCCAGGAATTCACGCAAGAGAAGGCCCAACTGGTTCTGGCCGGACAGCGACACCCTCTGCCTGGCAGATGAAAGGATTTTTGTGTACAAATGCTGGGTCCAAGACCCCTGAATTTTAGAACTCACCTGGGTCAAGAAGACTGCACAGGAGAAGCGCCGGAGAAACTGCTAAGAGGAACAACCGCTTTGCTGCGTGCTTTGCTGGGCTGACCTGCAGTGGCTGCTTCTGTCGTGGGCAGTGAAAGGCCTGGACTGGACTTTCTGCAACCAAATTGGTGAGACTCTCCAAGGGCTTGAGGTAGAGCTTGCCCCCTGTTCACGAAGTCTCAGGAACAGCAAAGACTTCAGGTCCTTCGACCCGCAGCACTGGGGACTGTGTGTTTTGTGCTGCAACCCTAAGAACACCACTCAACAACGTCTATGATGACCCTGCCGAACCCGTGCCCTGAAGGCACCGAAGAGGGCACCGCCGCACCACGACCCTGGTCTCATGAGGACACCTGCTGACACCATCACAAGCCGCTGCTCTCACCGTGACCTGTGGGCACCGCACTCCGCACCACCTTGCTTCACGCCAAAGCGTTGGCACCGCAGAGGGCACCGCCGCCACGCGACCCTGGTCTCACCGAGGACGCCTGCTGCCACCATCACCGAGCCACTGCTCGCACCGCGACCTGTGGGCCCGCACTCTGCTACACAATGCCGCCATGGCCTTCCTGACGCTGCCACCCCCACTGAAATCGGCACCGCTGCTTGCACCATGGTTCTGGGGCACCGCTCGTAAGTTACACGACGCACCGCCCTCATCCCACACCGCAGCCTTGGCCCACCGACGCCGGTGTCATCGACTCCAGTTCGTCAGTCGACGACAGCGCTCTAGCAACGACAACGCCGCTGCTTGCACCGTTACCTGCTAGCACCATGACAAGCACCGCCTCCATCTCTCTCCGCGACCCTGGTCTCACCGACGACGCCATCTGATGCCGCCACCTAGCCGCTGTTCGCACCGCGACCTGGGGGCACTGCACGCCGCACCGCTGCACTTTGCACCGCAGCACCAGATGCCTGTTGGCGCCAGCGCTCCTGATCCCATCAGAAAGGAGCTCGACCTGTAATGCGAGTGACGTCAAGGGCCCCATCGCCCTGCAGCTCTGAAAGGTACTGTTTGCGGGTCTTCCCGACACCGTAGTTGGTCGCCACCCCACGGTCAGCCAGAACGGTTTTCAGATTTGTGTTCTCACGACGCCGTGGAAGCCCGGACGGGGCTAACCACCCAAGGAACTCTTTTTAATCAACGTAGTTTTTGAGCTGTTAACTTTTGTATAGTATTGTGGAGTTTTTATCGTTTTTGGTCTTATTTTAATTATATAAAAATATTGGATATCTTTCTAAACTGGTGTGGTGTCCTTTTGTAGTGCGTACGCTTTATTACTGTTGGTTATGTGCAAATGCTTTAAACACTGCCTCTAGGATAAGCCTGGCTGCTCGTGCCAAGCTACCAAGGGGGTGAGCAGGGGTTATGTTATACGCATAACTCCCTTATCCTGACTAGAGTGGTGGTTTCTGCCTCGCTTTGGCGACAGCCTCAGCTAGCCAGAAATCACATTTCTAACAAAGGCATTCTCCTGGTGTCTCTCTAAACAACATCCACCCCACATTTGATGAGAGGCTGACAATGTTACTACCAGAATCACTTAGAATCCGCATTAATCATCCAAATGAACTGTGATTCCCTAGTCATCATTGATTTTTCAATGTTTCAAATGTTTTGAACGCGTCTCTCTAAGAGTCTTCAATCCCAAATAGCAAAATGTCAAGATAAAGGAGTTAATAAGCCAACTCTCCTATCAAAAGGCATTAGATCAATGACAAAAAAGGGCTAGCTCTTGCTTTCATGTCAAGTGATTTTCCTGAAGTTCTTTGCCTTTCGTCCAACAGCAGGACTGAACAGCAAGAGCCTTAAAAAACTGACCTAGCTTAAAAAGGTATGTATAAAATAATCCTAAAAGTAAGGGAAGGTTTTTTTGTGATTTCAACATATTAGCTATGGAATGATTATTTTTGTCTTTGGCACCAGTCTCGATACGATTATTGAATCAGACACAGCATGCTGGGACATGCCCTACAAAAGTTGAGGGAAAGTCACTGCCCGGTGTTAGGCATATTTGGAACCAACATTACATACAAGCCTGAGTTTTTGCACAGGTGCAGCAGGAAAAGTAGTAGCGGCAAAACCAACACACAGTGGTGGGTGGCCACTGAAAGCTCAAGCCAGGCTCGAGACTGAACGTTGGCTCAGCATACTGTGAATCTGGGCAAATCCCTTGATATCCCCATGCCTTTAAAAATTAATGTGACCTCATTTGATGTAACCGTTGCCCTCATAAAGCGCTCCAATATCTTTGGATCGAGTCTAAGCTATATTAAAACTGCAAAAAATGCACAGATGTGAAAAACCAATTCTGCCCTTTCAGAGAAATATTCAAGAATATCAAGTCAAAGACTTTGGGACTATTGCATTAATTAATGAACTTTGTGAAGTAACAATAGGAATTCTGATGTTAAAAATGTCGTTATGACATGCATATATGATGAACCTTTAAGGTACTAGCGATATTAGTAAAGCAATACATATGTGAAGATTAAGAATTGCAGTACATTAAATAATGTGAAATATTTTTCTACTCCGCTATAAAGAAGCCAGAGCTTAAAGTACATCTATATCAAGAGGCTCTTATATGTGAAGTTGAAGGTAGTTATCTTTTTAGGAGAAAGGGTTATTTGTATTTACTTCTGTGCAGCAGCATTTCAGTTTTTGGGAGAACGCAGATAATACAGATACAGCTTCAAGATATACTGACACTGTGAAAGTCAGGTGCTGAACAGTCATGATAGATTAACTGTTTCTGTTTCTATTGTGTGGTGTAACTCGAGATTTTTTCTTTAACTATTTTTGTGGCTGTAGATCTCTGTGCACTTTACCTCTCCTAAACAGAGAACGTGTCTGTGCTTCTCCTTTCAATGTGATTAAATTGGAATACCCCTAACTGCCATAATTAAATTATCCATAAATCCCTAGTTAGTGGTCCAAAGTGTAGCCTGATTAAAGCAGCATCCAAACTGTAATTCAACCTGTCAAAATAAACCATTTTGACAGGCCTAAATTTTACTTTAAAATTAAAATAAGTCACTCTCAAGAAGACCTTACTGTCCATAAGGCACAGGCATGGTATTTAAAAGTAGGAAACTCAAATGTAATTTAAACATTGCAATTTAATGTCAAACATGCCCTTGAAGTTAAAAAAAAACACACACACACACACACAAATCTATCTTCACTGTAACAAAGCTGGCTGTTCCATAACAAAACATTGGGATGCAATATTACATTTAATAATGGTATCTCTGGCTCAGAAACAACTAGAAATATTGTTTTAGGACTCTTACTTTTTAAAGGCTCAATTCACTTATGAAGTAGACTTTTTAATAAATATTATGGAAAAGGTACTTTTAGAAAGTTACATTTTCCCCGAATAAAGCCTCTGGAGGTCTATTTGCTTGAGTGCAGTTACCCAGCAGCTGAACAGTCCCTGGTTAGGGAGAGAAAACTACTCCAAGAGCTGACACAACAGCCTTGGCTGTGCCCAGGAACTTGAGTAACTACAAAGGAGGCCTACCCTGTAACAGGCAAATGTTAGCTGACATTTAGACAGGGCTCTTCTTAATCCCCCCCCCCCCCCAGCCAGACACACTAAAATCACAGTGGAAGGGAGCTGCCTCCAGAACTAGATTAGAGGTACCATAGGAGGAGGGCTTGCTCATTTTCCTGGTCATGTCACTGCGGAGGGCACACAGGCTCCGTACAGGGGAAGAAAGGTTTTTTTCATTTTGGATTCAGGTAAGAGGGACAGTTTGGGATTGTTTGCAGCAGAGTGCGCACAAAGTGCTGCAGAAATGTGTAGGATGACCCAAGGAAACTTTCACCCTATTGTTTAGGGAAGGACCATGAGCACTATCACTGACAGGCAGGTGTCAGGCATACATGTAGTGCCCACAGAACCCTACTCAGAACATTACTGGACCTGTGGAAGATCAGAAGAGGACTACATCTGCTGTCTGAGAGAACCAAGAAGAGTCTTGAAGACTGAATCTGCTTCTCTCTTCTACCCGGGACAAAGAAGTGGACTCCAAGGTTCATTAAGCTGACCTGCTGTTCAAGCTACAGGGACACAGCAAGCTGCAAGAGGCCTTTCCGCAACTGCCCTGCTGACTAGTTCCAATTGTACCCGGCTGGTGGCTTCTGCAGTAGTGAGCCTTGGCACCCAAATGTGATTCCTGGGGTCCTTGAACCCTGGGCTGTGTCAAAGTGTATTCCTCCAAATATCCGGAGAAACCTGGGATTCAGAATCCTCTGGCTCCAAAGACTATCAGAAGGTTCGGATAAATCAGTCAAATCGATCAGACGAAAGTGCGGTGCCACTTGGATAAAGGCTCAGTTTGCCCACATCACTGAACTTTTCCACTGCTGCAAATCCACTTCATCAGAACCTCGCAGAGAAAGTATCCTGCCTTGTTAAGTCCTCTTTGGCTATAGCCAGCAGCTTTGCCGAGGTGGAGCAAGGCAAGCCCCCCAAAAAATGACGTCTGAACGTAGAAACCTTAGATGAGCAAAGACACCAAAATACCCGGCTGACGAGGGACCTTTTGTGGGTGGAAAATGCACATTTCTCCTGTTCTGAACTTTCCCACCAAAAGACAATGACCTCATCCAAGGGCTATTTTCGGTTGTGGAGCCTTCTTCGGCCACAGCATGCTGACTTGCCCCACTAAAGATTTTTGACCTCGATTTCAGAGACTAAAGTCTGAAGGTAAAACTTCAGACAGTGATGAACCTGTTTTCTGCAGCTGACCCGTACTCTGTCACAGTTGGCCTCAAACTGTGCTTTGGTCCTGGTATACCGCAACCAGCTGACTGCGGTTGGAGCTTAACACTTTTTGGTGCTATTATTTTACTTTAAACTTTATGGTAATGATATCTCCAGTTCCCCTTATTTACATGTTGTCATTTGGTGTCATTTCATTTTATAAATGTTTCTAAATTGTTATTAAATTCTTCATGTGTTGAATACTAAAATGGACTTCCAATGAGCTGGAAGTCTTATAAACCAGTGAGATTTCATAGGACATCCAGTTTCAGTAGAGTCATCATAGATCAATTGGCTTCAAATATTTTAAAGCTATACATCCCATTGACAAACTTGCGTCAATTCTATAAAATGATAAATACTGCAAGCAAGTTCAAGAATTTTAGTACAAAATGAACCTACACCAACAAATACGTTCATAAATGAAGCAGACTTGTGATTTTCAGTTTATCACAAAACAAATGCAGTACAAAAATAGCAAGCCAGCCAAATATATCAATGAGGTTGTATGGTTGAGGGCATTTTAAATGAGGAGCCCAAGAGAAAACGTTTTGCATAACATTTTTCTCTGAACAAATCCTATACCTTGAACCATTAGAAGGCATTCAAAAACAATATTAGAAAGAAATGATGTGCATTAGTGCCTTATTTCACATTATCATAAGTAGGTGCCAATTAGCTCCAAGTCATGTATGATAGGTACAGCCAGTTCTGGATTTTTAGCTGAAAAACACTTTGCATGCTGGGATTGTTTTGCCTATACTTGCAATGTTAACAAGAACTGGCAAGGCCAATAGGTCTTGCTTATGCGAAATCAATTGGCTTTGTCATTTATTTATTTTAAGACATGTTGCAGAGCAGCCCATGCTGCTGTGAAACATGGCTTAAAGTCAAGGAAAAATTGCTATGACACGACTAGCATTGATCACATAACAGCACTTCTTTTTAAGCCACGTTGCCCAGCAGAGTGGGCTGCAGTGCAATAGGTTACAATACAAGAGGGGAGAAGTTACACGAGGGAGGTGCAGGGAGGAAGAAGCAATAATGGACAACTGGAGGAGGGCATGTGGGAGAAAGGCAATACAGAGAAGGGATGGATGGCGGGGGCTGGGGGAGAAGCACTTCGCACAAAGGGGAGTGAAGGAAGAAGAAATAGTACCTCAATCACAGCACAAGCAGCAAACTGGCACTAATTAAGTTGAATCAATCTGTGCTTGTTCCATGTGCCACAGAAAAAAAAAACTGAAGTGGCGCAGGCAAATAATAAAGCAGCAGAGAAGAGTGACAAGGAAGCCAAAAGATGAGAAGAAATGGGCAGGCGCTAAGCCCATTATTGTAAACAATATATTTTGCAAGCGAGAGCGCATGCGCTGTTGCCGGCTCGACCTAAAAATTAAACTACAAGTCTTCAGGTAGCCTGTGGAAGTTGTTACAGTCTGGAACATCTCTTGTTTAGTTTTGTTCAGAGTCGATGGACACAGAGCACAACTGTATTAATGGTTCAGTGAGCCAGGTGCTATCTGAAACCTTTGCTTCATCATCTTTTGAGGTCCTGGAATCAGAGAACTCTGTTTAGGTGTTTTCTGTAGGGGTGGGCGGAATTTGCGAAAGTGACTTTCGCAAATTATCGCGAAAATGTTTAAAATCTCTGCAAACACGCGGAAATATCGCGAATATGCGGAAGTTTTTTTCCCGCCCGCTCGCGGTATTTTCTGCGTGTTCGCGGCTCGCCAACTTACCCATGCGGTTGCTTGCGGGCGCGGCCATCTTGTTTTCACTCTTCTCGCGGTGCATGATCGCGAGAAGAAAGACGTGATCGCGCGACGCATGATGTTACTGCGGGCGCGAACTGTCGCAAGACAGCGCAAATGGCTACCAACAATCCAACATCTCGTGGAGAACGCGACCGGATCGGGAAAACTTGTCGGCGAACGCGGGGATTCAGGTAAGGCGATCGCGCGAGAATGTATTATTTTACAGCGCGAGCAAGAACCAAATTATCGCTAAGCTGTGGAATGCGGAAATTTTGACATTTTCGCGCTCTCCACGGAACGCGAAAATGTCAAATTATCGCAATTTCCGCGAGCGGAACGGAAATTTAGCCCAGGCCTAGTTTTCTGTTCAACCTTTGCATAGTCATTCTTTATAATAGTGCCTTTATCTTTCACACATTTGCATCGAGCAGTGGATCTCAACCCTCATACTCCTCATGTGATCATAACAGATGCTAGTGTGCAGGGATGAGAATTTCTGCTATGTTGTGGTGACTTATTTCTATTCCATTTTTCAGGAACCTATGGCTGGAGTAGATGCAGTGGCTCTGGTGTCTTAGGTACACTTTCCCCTTCCTTTTCCTCATGTCCATCTCAAAATTGTGCAATAGGAGGACTTTACTTCAGGTGGTTTTACATTACTGACTTTGCATGGGTTTGGTTGTCAATGGCTCTGAAAATGGCAGTGGGCTCTGAAAATGGCAGTGGGCCCTGCATTGGAACAGCTTTTGGTACTGACCACGGGAACCTCTCATTACCCCGCATGAATCTGGTAGATGAAAGAAGAACAACTAGGGTTTATGTAGCAGGAACTTATGGAGGATGTTGTAGTAGCAATTCAGCAAATTTCTTTCTCTCTGCTCTCCATTAGCAACCTAAGTCTTCGAAATTGTAGAGACACACTTTCAATGGCTTTGTGGACATTTACCAGACTATAGCTTTAAGTGGGATGAATGTAAAAGGGGCTCTACAAGGGACATGGCCTACACAACCTGAGGTATGTCCTAAACCATGTGAACTAAAATCATATACTTGACAACTTTACTACGTCACATTCAACAAAGGGTAGGAAAAACAAAATGTAATAAGCACTGATACAAAAGGCTGAGCTGACAGTTTTGGGATTCAAACATGTAAACCATTAACCAGACACAGTGTCAATTCACGGAGTAGATGCATTGATTTACGGAAACACCAGGCCCTGTTAATGCAAGATGCTTTCTTTGAATGAGCGTTACAACAAACAAATGATGGACGGAATGCTGACAATGCAGACATTCTCCCCCAGTCAAGAGATCTGGGTTAAATCCATCGTTCTTTTGCCCACTACACCACCCCAGTTTAGACATGGCCATATGCAAATCAGTCTTGACCCTGTGCCTCATGGGAACAGTCCAGCCCGAACTGCCAAGCCATGTCTTCCCTGGACCGGAATCAAGCATCCTAGGACCGGTTTATGGCTATCAGCCGTCATCAGCCAGGATAGCTTGACTCCAGTGGCGTAGTGAGCACGGGTCCCACGTCTGGGAATACCCATCCCACTTAGGGCGAAAAGCGTTAAAACAAACAAATGATGGACGGAATGCTGACAATGCAGACATTCTCCCCCAGTCAAGAGATCTGGGTTAAATCCATCGTTCTTTTGCCCACTACACCACCCCAGTTTAGACATGGCCATATGCAAATCAGTCTTGACCCTGTGCCTCATGGGAACAGTCCAGCCCGAACTGCCAAGCCATGTCTTCCCTGGACCGGAATCAAGCATCCTAGGACCGGTTTCTGGCTATCAGCCGTCATCAGCCAGGATAGCTTGACTCCAGTGGCGTAGTGAGCACGGGTCCCACGTCTAGGATGCTTGATTCCGGTCCAGGGAAGACATGGCTTGGCAGTTCGGGCTGGACTGTTCCCATGAGGCACAGGGTCAAGACTGATTTGCATATGGCCATGTCTAAACTGGGGTGGCGTAGTGGGCAAAAGAACGATGGATTTAACCCAGATCTCTTGACTGGGGGAGAATGTCTGCATTGTCAGCATTCCGTCCATCATTTGTTTGTTGTAACGCTTTTTGCCCTAAGTGGGATGGGTATTCCCAGACGTGGGACCCGTGCTCACTACGCCACTGGAGTCAAGCTATCCTGGCTGATGACGGCTGATAGCCAGAAACCGGTCCTAGGATGCTTGATTCCGGTCCAGGGAAGACATGGCTTGGCAGTTCGGGCTGGACTGTTCCCATGAGGCACAGGGTCAAGACTGATTTGCATATGGCCATGTCTAAACTGGGGTGGCGTAGTGGGCAAAAGAACGATGGATTTAACCCAGATCTCTTGACTGGGGGAGAATGTCTGCATTGTCAGCATTCCGTCCATCATTTGTTTGTTGTAATGCTTTTCGCCCTAAGTGGGATGGGTATTCCCAGACGTGGGACCCGTGCTCACTACGCCACTGGAGTCAAGCTATCCTGGCTGATGACGGCTGATAGCCAGAAACCGGTCCTAGGATGCTTGATTCCGGTCCAGGGAAGACATGGCTTGGCAGTTCGGGCTGGACTGTTCCCATGAGGCACAGGGTCAAGACTGATTTGCATATGGCCATGTCTAAACTGGGGTGGCGTAGTGGGCAAAAGAACGATGGATTTAACCCAGATCTCTTGACGGGGGGAGAATGTCTGCATTGTCAGCATTCCGTCCATCATTTGTTTGTTGTAATTCTTTGAATGAGGGCCGAGTCTGAGCGCACCAGTAAGGTAATGTGAACAGTACCCAGTGTCAGTCAAAGGATTGTTTATTTAGACCTTAGGCCCTTAAACATGTACAGACAAACATAACATCTCGATTTAAAAACCACCTAGAACTAAGAGCTATAAAATACCCGTACAAAACTCCAAATCCATTAGAAGTCTTCTTAAATATAAAAATATATTCTACATAACAATTATTTAGATTCCAAGTATCATTTATAAAAACTGGAGTACATTTCAGTAATAACAGTAATAAAACATCCATTCTACACATTTTTTTAAACGTTTTTTTTTTTTAACTTCAAGCACAGATTTCCCTATTGCACATGCTACATCTAGTGAGTTCATTTCAGTTAACAGGTCTATTGCCTGTGTGCGATTCCCAACCTCATATTTTAGGAAGACTGGTCGTAACCACAGTTTACGTTCATCAAGAATATTTAGACAATCTAATAAGATGTGCAAAATATTGCCTTTTGTGCCTAGGTTACAGGTACATTTCCCTTCGTAGTCAGTCATGTCCCTTTTAATCCTATCATACTCATAACATGGATTTATCTCAATCCTTATTTTTCATTGTATATATAATAAAAATATTTTTTTTAAATCCTTATCTTTAATAATTCTCTCCTTATTCAACGATTGGGAAGCATATCCTTATATGGAAACTGTTGACCGTCTTGCCAAGATTTAATAATAAAACATACAGAGCTTTCCCTGTTCAAGTATTGCCTATCCTGGTCCTGTGATATTTCTTTTCCTATTGTCCTAAGTTCCTTCTTACTTATGGTAGGATGAAAGTTCTGCTGGCATACATCAACCCTCAAATCACTACACACCGTAGCTACCGTTTCTCTGACCGCCTTTGCCCACTTCATTTCACTCTGTAGGATCCCACGTTTACACCAAAAGGAAACTTTTTGCTCCTCTCCACCGCCCAGGCATTGCCAGAACCTTTTTAGAGCCATGCTTGCCATTTTCTCCCAAGAAACCATTTTGGTTTCTAATCTTATTGTCTGGATCATAGACAATCTGGGTAGGGACAGGAATTTTTTTACACATTTCTCTGCTTCCCCATCCCACTTCCTCTTACCACTTAGGAAGAGCAATTCAGCACCATATAAGAACTGAGGTGGTACCATAGTCGTGTAAGCCTTCAGAGCTGGTCTAGCCGTCATTTCTCCATAGGTGGTATTGAATTTCCTCAGGCCACTAACTGTGGATATGGACCGCAGTTTTAATGCATCCAAATGTACTTTCCACTTCATAGATTTCTCACACCAAATTCCTAGGTATTTGTACTCCTGAACTGTCTCCAATTTTATGGAGCCTAGGAACCAGTCGAAAATCTTCCTCTTTTTGCTAAAGCACAAAATCTTTGTTTTTTCCAAGTTTAATGTTAATCTCTTACGACTACAGTACTCACTAAACACTTTAAGCTTTCTTTGCAAACCTATCTCAGTTTGGTCCACAAATCACCAAATCGTCTGCATAAAGCAAGCATGCGATATGTTTCCCATCTATTTTTGAACTGGCACACCACACCATTCTCAGAATGACTGGCAAATCCGCTATAAATAAGGAAAAGAGTAACAGGCCAAGACACACCTCTGCCGTAACCCAATTTCAATCAGTATCTTCTGTGACAGGGTTCCCTCTGTGTCCAAGATAACCTGGGCCCAAATCTGACTATGTAACCTTTGAATTATAGAAGGGAGACCCTTTGAAATATCCAAGTCACCTAGCATTTCCCATAGACTCTCTCCGTCTACCAGGTCAAATGCGACCTGGAAGTCTATGAAACAGTGAAGCAGGGTCTATTTTATCATCTAGTACCCCAGGCCCACTCTGCCCACTCCTGAGGTATGAAACCCTTACACAGGCCCTGCCACCTCAATCTGTAGGCTTTTGATAAATTGTCAAGGGTTCTGCACCCATTTTTCTGAACAGCAGGCTCTAAGCCTGCCTGACTAAAGATCCCAAACAGCTTCTCTCTGTGAGGCATAATACTCCAGACTGGGTATCCCCCACCCTTTCCGTGTGCGCAAAGTTCACTGTCTCCAAGTTCACGGTCTCTCTCTCTCTAGCCTGTCTACATATAGCACACCACATCATGGGTACGTCTGACCATGAGAACAGGGAGGTTCCCACCACAACAGCAGCAGACCAGGGTGATGGATGTGGCAACCAAGACATTGCTATGTATTTTATTCCTTACATTACATTTTGTTCCGCTTGCCCTATGCAACTTAAGACGAGCACTTAGCCTGAGAACATAACCCTTGACCTAGTCTATGTTCCGCATTTAGTAGGATAAGCACGACACTTTTGATAAATGTGCGACCCGTGGTGTAATTGACGTAGGTAGGACTGACGTTGCAATAAGCACTTCTGCTTCAGATCCCAGCATTTAAGGGTATAAAAGGAAAGCCCACGGGGTTCTTGGCAGACTACCTTCCTGTGTTTGTAGATAACAGCCGGGTGTGGGTGCTCCCCAAGAGCTCTTGCGTTTTGGTATTTTAAGATATAATTTAACTTGTCAATATATTTGCTATATATGCTATCTTGTCTCTAAACTGGTGTTTTCTTATTCAGAATTGAATACTTACATTATAATTGCAAAGCTGTTTTTCTCATGTTTAAGCATGTGCCTTTTTGCCAACTCAGTCAAAATCTGTTTGACATTTAAAGAGTATTTCTTCTTGATTTTAGTTGTGTATTCCATATTGTATTTACAAATGTGTCTTTGAGGTTTTTATCTGCACACCTTATATTGCATTTTCTGAAGTATTTCTCCTCTAATGATTCCATTGTTTTCATATAAAAGTGCCTTCTGATAAGTGTGGTTCTCTGTGAATGCGAGGTCACTATATTTTGTATTTCAATGCCTTTCTCTTGAAGTTGAGCCTTTTAAATAAATTTGTTAAACCTTTTGGCTTAGTTTCCGTGACTCACACATTTGTTTCCTTCACCTTTAGTATGAGCGTTCCTGTGCACCCCACCTCAAGTTAAGTTGCCCCTAGAACGCTCCCTCCAACAACAGCAGAACAGATTACTCCCCGTTCCATCGATTTCTGAGCCATTGCCCAGAACGCAAAACAGTTATCAATTGTAGAGTGGCCCTCCCTAAAGCCACCCTGCTCTGGAGGCACAATTTGGGTTTCCTCAGCCCACTCCTTCAGTTTTTCCAAGATTATTTTAGAAAACACCTTTTCACTAATATCCAATAGATTAATTAACCTATAATTTTGGGGATTCATTGCATATCCTCATTTATGGATAGGTCCAATAATTGCCCCTCTCCAATTTTCTGGCATATTCCAAGAATCGAGGATGCAATTTAACATTTTGGTGAAAAAATCTGCCCACCAGTCTGGTCTAGTTCGTATAATTACTGCTGGGAGATTATCTGGACCCGCTGCCCGGGTTAGTGTTAACTTATATATAATTTGTCTTACATTGCATACTGTGTAGAGAGACCAAATATATTTTATTCCACCACTGTCCATGATGTATTTTTCTGTCTTTCTTGCCTGAACCCTTTCCCATATAACTCTCCCAGGTGACTCTCCTAGGAGTCTTCAGTCACCACACAGTTCATAGCCCCCTGTTCCCTACTGGAGCCATCTTGGACTAATTTCCAAAACATTTTAGCATTTCTTGTTTCTATAGCTTCCAGTAATCTTCCCAAGCCTTTCTCTTCAAATGTTCTTTTGTGCCAATAGCGTTTTTATATTGTTTTCTTAATTTCCGTAGGCCATTGAACGTCTATAAATCATACTTCAATCTCAGATGTCTTTCCTTTTTCCTTATGTTCTTTAATTTCCTACATTCCTCCTTGAACCAGTTCTTGTTTTTACACTGAGATCCCCCCTTTCTATGATCGCTACGCCTATGACATTGTAGGTCCACCCTTAAACATTGCCCTACTTCAGAAATAACATTTTCAAACCATCCTATATTTTCAGAATTAGGGATGATCTCTAGTGTCTGGACCTGCTGGAACGCAGCTAGCTTTCCCAAATACTCCTCTCTTAGTCGAGTAGTGAACCTTCTGGGGTAGACCACAATCAGAGGGATGATTGTGTCTCTTGAGCTATTTTTACCTCCTACAATCTTAAGTGTTAGTGGCCAATGGTCACTTACCTCCACTGTCCTTGCCTCAAAGGCTCTTTTAAGTTCGAAGCCAGTAGCCAATGCTTACTCTCCTTTTTCTGATAAACTGTTTGGTGCATATTGCCATGTGCAAAATTGTGCCATGTTTACCCAGCAGCTTCTATATATAGCAGCTAATGTCCTACGGACGGACACACAATTGGAGGATTGCATTGATGCACCCCATGGTATTTAGCAGCTGCAAAAGTATATAAAAAGCACTTGCCTGCAACGCAGTGAAATTTGAAAACATCAAAGTGGTCAGTAAATCCACTAGTGCCGGTGTGTTCAGGTGGTTTTCCACTGACGAAAACCAATACATTCGAAAGCAGGAGTTGGCCCTTGGGGCAAATCTGTTCAATAAACTACAAATGATGACATGGCACTGGCAGCGACTTCTGTATAAGGTCAAGGTAGATGAAAAAACTAAAATAAATGGGATCATGTGACTTGTCTACAGTAAGGACAGCTCAGCCAGGCTAGACCCACGAAGGACCATTTACATGTGGATACACTATGCCTTTTGTTTTATAACTCCTTCTCACTGAAATGCACTCTCCCCCAACTCCTCACTCTGAACCCTCACTTAATTTCAACCATGGAGCATATAGGAAGACTCTTGGTGTACCCTAAAGGTACAACAGGGCTTAAAAGCCAAGCACACAAAAGGCCTCAAAAGGGAGCAAGTGGCAGTGGTTGGTGACATATGGCGATGGTGTAGGGTGACCAGACGTCCACGTTTTCCCAGGACGGTCCCCGTTTTTGGGGAAGTGTCCCCGTGTCCCGACACTTTTCTCCAAGTGACTCAAATGTCCCTGTTTTCAAACAGTGTCCCTGTTAAACACAGAAATGTCCCCGTTTTTCATTGTTCCGGTTGAGCATGCGCGCGCATGCTCTCTTTGCACTGTTTACGGCACGTGTCGTCACTGAGGTGAGCGCTGTAGCAAGAAGAGAAATCCTTTGAAGAGAGACATTTTATACGCAGCGCCACCTACGTCATCGTGCCAGCCAAAGTTTCTACTTTGGATAAAACAATCTTTCTTCATCCTGTAGCTTGTATTCATAGTCATACAAACTTTTCAGTAGCCCTTATGCATACCGTGCAAGGATTAATGCATTGCTCATTGCATGTTTTATTCATAACCAATTGATGCATGCTTTGTGTTCTCCATATCAAAGCTATGATTTGACCTTTCAGATCACGGCAAACTGTTTAGCTGGAAAGGACTTAAAGGAGCAGGGTTAACACCTGTGGGAGAGGCGAGCAGCGCTGCTCGAGCTTTTTACTCAGATCTTCACACTATTGCGGATTTGTTGTCTGTAATGCTTCATCTCGGTCTGTGGAGAGAGCTGTAATTGTAGTCCTTTTTCTATGTCTATGACAGCTGTCAAATAGTCCTACTTTTATGTTGATGGTTACTACAAACCGTAGTCCTACTTCTATGTCTATGACCTGTCCCCGTTTTTTGTTTTGAGAATCTGGTCACCCTACGATGGTGGGGTACCAAGCATTCAAAGTATGCACTATACAAGCAGATGTTTTTTTTTATTCATATATGTCGCGAACTTGGGTATTGGAGAGCTTAACATGAGCACCAGTTACATTATTTGCATAACACATAAATTACTTTATAACATAACTTTATAAAGAAAAATTAAATGTTTACTTACCCATTGGCAGCCGGCAGCACCTCCTCAAAAGTTGTCCAGGCTGCAGCTCCGACCACGAGGTCTTGCAGCCAACTCCCTTAACCAATCCAGACACTGCTTTCATGCGGTTAATAATGTTAAGCAGCATGAGAGAATCATCAGGATTGGTTGGAGAGGGCTGGCTCAGAGCTCCTGCAGGAATTTGAGGCCCGTGCCTGCTCTCCACCCAGCTGTCTGAATGACAGCTCGGGTTGTGGAGGTTTGAAGTGCACGTCAGGCTGGCCGTCGCAAGCACATCAAACTGACGTGACCACTCTTTACTGTAAATCAGCAGCAATGGTCCATTGGCCCCATACATCCTTAACTCGGGCTCGGGGTGGCAGAGTAAAAAATAATATAGTAATAAAATTGATTTCTTTTACACGCTTTCTGTGTTCGCAGCAGGGGGCAACGTTCCTACACTCATATGGAGAAACTGTCGCTGGCAAGAAGCAGTGAGAGCAAGGCTACACAGGGCCACAGAGGATGCAGGGAGAATGGGTCCACAGGAAAAAATATATACCACTTTGCTGTTGAACACGTGTCACTTCCAAAACATAAAAACCGTACAGTAAATTAAATAGTCGTTAAAAATTATCTGTCCGCATTGCCAAGTTAATAATCTTAACTTTAACCTGCTGTTTTCGACTAGTGATGGTAAAATATTCTCCAATAAATCCGACAGGAGCTTATATGATTCACTGTTGGGCCTTTGACAGCATTATCTCTGCTTGCTAATCTGATGAGGAGTCCATTAAACGGCCATTAAATGAACTGAAGCAGACATAACAGATGCTCCAGAACTACTGCCATTTCAGATGCACAGGCCTCTGGCATATCACTGGTAGCATTTCAAAAGTACAGGTCGCCCAGGAATGATGGTCTTCAAAATACACCAGCATACATGCCAACATTTTAGAACAAGAAAGTGTGCATGCATGTATGCACCAGCATAAACTTCTACGTCCCAAACTTACGGATTTTTCAGAAACAATGTCCAGGACATTGTAGCATGCCGACATCAGACACAGTAGGGAGGATCATCTTGCATACTACGAGATGCATGGATACCGGATACACAAAACTGTAGTGACATGTGTGCTTAAATATGCAGCAGAGTACAAGCTATCACTCAGTAGTCTATACAGAGAAACCGCTATTAAATGGTACTACTATTATGAAATGTTTCTCTTCTCGTCCTAAATCCACTTCTCCCACTTCCTCTTATGTGCAACATTGAGGACCGTCCATTCGGAAGGAAGACATTTAGGGTTTTCCCTTCTTACATTATGCTGGTTGTAAGGATCGTTGATCACCATGCAGTATCACAAGCTCTGGCGGCTTGACCCTAGGTGCTGCTGAGCTCTCTCACCTGCCGTACAACACAGTTCCCGTATCCTGATCCTTCCCTTCGTACAGTGTAACGCAGCTCCCAGGACAATTTGCTCGCGGCGTGCTACGTAGAGCGACGTGGGTCAGAAAAGAGGTGTTTCGTCCCAAACCAAGATGAACGAATGTTTCACACTAATACGAGCCTTCCCGTTCTAAAATGGTAGAAAACTACATCCGGGGCAACAATGGAACTGCTAGTGACAGAATGTATAAAACGTGAACTAACGCTGAACCGGAGAATTGTACTGCGCAGCCGTGCTCCCGCCCAGGATTGGTACATCACGCCCCTCCTCTTGATTTCGGTGCGCGCCTGCTCACAGTAAACCCTGCAGGGCCATTAATATTTTGATCAGCGTGAAAATCCTTCCTATAAGGGGCGTACATTGATCTCCAACCTGTCCCTTTAACTCTTTGTTCATTTGACCCAATCGTGGTCAGACCCATGCGTAGGCGTGTCAACACTTCTCCGGTCCCGCCACCATACCCTTTTGCCCTTTCGTATTGGGGCTTATGATCGCTGACGCTTATCCCCTACTTCTTCCTTTATACCGGCTGCTTTGTGACCACCACCGGATCACCTGATTGAGAGAGGATGTCCCTCTGCCGCCTGATGCCAGCTGTGCTCTTGGTCCTGCATAGGCGCCAACATTTGAAAACAAGCATTGGAAATACAATAGGTCTTGCAGTTGCTTTTGAAAGAGCTATTGGCTTAAATGACAATGTCTTATACCCATGTGTCAAGGAGTGTATGTATGTGGTGTGTAGTGGAATTATGTGGGTTGGATTGTTATTGTTAGTTGTGGTATTGTGTGGTGTGGGGTAGATTTGTGTAGTGGAATTATATGGCATGGTGTGCAGTGGAAATACGTGGATAGTAATTTTGTGGTATGTAGTGGAATTATGTGGAGAGGGATTATGTGTTATGGAGTGTAGTTATGTGGAATGGTATTTTGTGTTGTGGAATGGTATGTAGTGGATTTTAATTATGTGGTGTCCTGTTAAATTTTGTACAATAAACAACAAAATGCCAATACTGATCACTTCTTCTACCTTATTTTTTAACACATCACAATGAACCAAACAAAGTGACCACCAGAACTTTTGCTTCTCAGTTATTGAATCTATCAAAATGTATTTGAACCACAAAATCAATTAATGGACTATTCAAAATCATTGTTACCGTTTACACGTCAAATAAAACCCATACTTCACTAATGAACAACTCTCTCATACTAACAATCATACATTAGACGCATTTCCTGATTTAATTTCCACTCAATGTTCCATCTTTCTTTCATTCATTCCAGCAGCCAAACAACCAGTCATTCTTACACACCCCCAACACATACTGAAAACAACCATTTTTTGTACATAACAATAGTTTACAGAAAACAATATTTTAAAGCAAACAAGACCTAAGGTGAATGAATTTCACAATAACTATAAAAAATCACAAATGATTCCAACATATAAAAACACTCAATAGGTCCAAAATACGACAGGTCGACGCGTTTCGAACACCCCAATCCAATTGTTAGTGTTCTCCTCAGGACCAACAAAGCTTGTTTTTCCCCAAAAAAAATAGATCAGCCGATCTATTCATCTGCTGGACAAATATCTTATTCCTCGTGGCAATGCAACGCGCAATATCTTTAGGAGCCAGAGACAAGGGACGGAAACGGCTTGCTCACACAATGTAGCAACCAGAGAAAACTACTTTTCACAATCCTTTTTAAGTCGAGCCTAGAACAGCGCATGCGCTGTTGCTCGAATTTTTGTAAGGGGATTTTCAAAGTGCTGCAGCCGCTGGCCTAAAGCCTGCGTGCATGTGCGTGTGAACGCGCGCAGCCGCCATATGTCTCTGTCACGGGTACTGTACTTCATAAAGGCGCTACAGCAAGATATGCCAAGAACAGTTCTCACCTGCCTCGTTTCACAGT
Source organism: Triturus cristatus (assembly GCF_964204655.1). NCBI lineage: Eukaryota > Metazoa > Chordata > Amphibia > Caudata > Salamandridae > Triturus > Triturus cristatus. Next base: position 329,536,221 of record NC_140582.1, read on the forward strand.
CCAGTATCTCCACCTTCATTCTTTGCCTCTTCCTGTTATTCCCCTTTTTCCAGCCCATTCTTCTGCCACTTGTCTTTGTAAAGAAATAGATGCTTGTTTCTATTTCTTTACTTTTGCTATAATCGGGCACGGGCGCTTTACTTTTTAGTGTTAAGAATAAATCGCCGGTGCCGCGATTATAGCGAAAGTAAAGAAATAGATGTTTGTTTCTATTTCTTTACCTTTGGTATAATCGCGGCACCCGTGCTTTACTTTAAATGTTAAAAATAAAGCGCCGGTGCCGTGATTATAGCAAAAGTAAAGAAATAGAAACAAGCATCTATTTCTTTACAAAGAACAAGCATTGGCATAGCCAATAGGTCTCGCTTTTGGGACCTTATAAGTATTTATTTATGCAGTACAATTTCTTTGGTGCAACAACAACTGTTGCATGGCTAAACACTTACAAGGTCCCAAAGGCGAGACCTATTGGCTATGCCAATGCTTGTTTCAAGCGGTACAAAAGGGGGTGGTGATGGACGGAGCATCAGAACCAATCAAACACTCACACCCAGTCAGCAGATCTGGGTTTGATCCATCACCGTTCTTTGGCCCACTCTGCCACCCCAGTTCAGACATGGCCATATGCAAATCAGTCTGACCCTGTGCCTCATGGGAACAGTCCAGCCCGAACTGCCAAGCCATGCCTTCCCTGGACCGGAAACAAGCTTCCTAGGACCGGTTTCTGGCATTTCAGCCGTCGTCAGCCAGGCTTGCTTGAATCCAGTGGCAAAGTGAGCAAGGGACTCACGTCTGAGCATACCCTGCCAACTTATGGCGAACAAAGCGGTACAAAAGGGGGTGGTGATGGACGGAGCATCAGAACCAATCAAACACTCACACCCAGTCAGCAGATCTGGGTTTGATCCATCACCGTTCTTTGGCCCACTCTGCCACCCCAGTTCAGACATGGCCATATGCAAATCAGTCTGACCCTGTGCCTCATGGGAACAGTCCAGCCCGAACTGCCAAGCCATGCCTTCCCTGGACCGGAAACAAGCTTCCTAGGACCGGTTTCTGGCATTTCAGCCGTCGTCAGCCAGGCTTGCTTGAATCCAGTGGCAAAGTGAGCAAGGGACTCACGTCTGAGCATACCCTGCCAACTTATGGCGAACAAAGCGGTACAAAAGGGGGTGGTGATGGACGGAGCATCAGAACCAATCAAACACTCACACCCAGTCAGCAGATCTGGGTTTGATCCATCACCGTTCTTTGGCCCACTCTGCCACCCCAGTTCAGACATGGCCATATGCAAGTTGGCAGGGTATGCTCAGACGTGAGTCCCTTGCTCACTTTGCCACTGGATTCAAGCAAGCCTGGCTGAAGACGGCTGAAATGCCAGAACCCGGTCCTAGGAAGCTTGTTTCCGGTCCAGGGAAGGCATGGCTTGGCAGTTCGGGCTGGACTGTTCCCATGAGGCACAGGGTCAGACTGATTTGAATATGGCCATGTCTGAACTGGGGTGGCAGAGTGGGCTAAAGAACGGTGATGGATCAAACCCAGATCTGTTGACTGGGTGTGAGTGTTTGATTGGTTCTGATGCTCCGTCCATCACCACCCCCTTTTGTACCGCTTTGTTCGCCATAAGTTGGCAGGGTATGCTCAGACGTGAGTCCCTTGCTCACTTTGCCACTGGATTCAAGCAAGCCTGGCTGAAGACGGCTGAAATGCCAGAAACCGGTCCTAGGAAGCTTGTTTCCGGTCCAGGGAAGGCATGGCTTGGCAGTTCGGGCTGGACTGTTCCCATGAGGCACAGGGTCAGACTGATTTGAATATGGCCATGTCTGAACTGGGGTGGCAGAGTGGGCTAAAGAACGGTGATGGATCAAACCCAGATCTGTTGACTGGGTGTGAGTGTTTGATTGGTTCTGATGCTCCGTCCATCACCACCCCCTTTTGTACCGCTTTGTTCGCCATAAGTTGGCAGGGTATGCTCAGACGTGAGTCCCTTGCTCACTTTGCCACTGGATTCAAGCAAGCCTGGCTGAAGACGGCTGAAATGCCAGAAACCGGTCCTAGGAAGCTTGTTTCCGGTCCAGGGAAGGCATGGCTTGGCAGTTCGGGCTGGACTGTTCCCATGAGGCACAGGGTCAGACTGATTTGAATATGGCCATGTCTGAACTGGGGTGGCAGAGTGGGCTAAAGAACGGTGATGGATCAAACCCAGATCTGTTGACTGGGTGTGAGTGTTTGATTGGTTCTGATGCTCCGTCCATCACCACCCCCTTTTGTACCGCTTTGTTCGCCATAAGTTGGCAGGGTATGCTCAGACGTGAGTCCCTTGCTCACTTTGCCACTGGATTCAAGCAAGCCTGGCTGAAGACGGCTGAAATGCCAGAAACCGGTCCTAGGAAGCTTGTTTCCGGTCCAGGGAAGGCATGGCTTGGCAGTTCGGGCTGGACTGTTCCCATGAGGCACAGGGTCAGACTGATTTGAATATGGCCATGTCTGAACTGGGGTGGCAGAGTGGGCTAAAGAACGGTGATGGATCAAACCCAGATCTGTTGACTGGGTGTGAGTGTTTGATTGGTTCTGATGCTCCGTCCATCACCACCACCTTTTGTACCGCTTTGTTCGCCATAAGTTGGCAGGGTATGCTCAGACGTGAGTCCCTTGCTCACTTTGCCACTGGATTCAAGCAAGCCTGGCTGAAGACGGCTGAAATGCCAGAAACCGGTCCTAGGAAGCTTGTTTCCGGTCCAGGGAAGGCATGGCTTGGCAGTTCGGGCTGGACTGTTCCCATGAGGCACAGGGTCAGACTGATTTGAATATGGCCATGTCTGAACTGGGGTGGCAGAGTGGGCTAAAGAACGGTGATGGATCAAACCCAGATCTGTTGACTGGGTGTGAGTGTTTGATTGGTTCTGATGCTCCGTCCATCACCACCCCCTTTTGTACCGCTTTGTTCGCCATAAGTTGGCAGGGTATGCTCAGACGTGAGTCCCTTGCTCACTTTGCCACTGGATTCAAGCAAGCCTGGCTGAAGACGGCTGAAATGCCAGAAACCGGTCCTAGGAAGCTTGTTTCCGGTCCAGGGAAGGCATGGCTTGGCAGTTCGGGCTGGACTGTTCCCATGAGGCACAGGGTCAGACTGATTTGAATATGGCCATGTCTGAACTGGGGTGGCAGAGTGGGCTAAAGAACGGTGATGGATCAAACCCAGATCTGTTGACTGGGTGTGAGTGTTTGATTGGTTCTGATGCTCCGTCCATCACCACCCCCTTTTGTACCGCTTTGTTCGCCATAAGTTGGCAGGGTATGCTCAGACGTGAGTCCCTTGCTCACTTTGCCACTGGATTCAAGCAAGCCTGGCTGAAGACGGCTGAAATGCCAGAAACCGGTCCTAGGAAGCTTGTTTCCGGTCCAGGGAAGGCATGGCTTGGCAGTTCGGGCTGGACTGTTCCCATGAGGCACAGGGTCAGACTGATTTGAATATGGCCATGTCTGAACTGGGGTGGCAGAGTGGGCTAAAGAACGGTGATGGATCAAACCCAGATCTGTTGACTGGGTGTGAGTGTTTGATTGGTTCTGATGCTCCGTCCATCACCACCCCCTTTTGTACCGCTTTGTTCGCCATAAGTTGGCAGGGTATGCTCAGACGTGAGTCCCTTGCTTACTTTGCCACTGGATTCAAGCAAGCCTGGCTGAAGACGGCTGAAATGCCAGAAACCGGTCCTAGGAAGCTTGTTTCCGGTCCAGGGAAGGCATGGCTTGGCAGTTCGGGCTGGACTGTTCCCATGAGGCACAGGGTCAGACTGATTTGAATATGGCCATGTCTGAACTGGGGTGGCAGAGTGGGCTAAAGAACGGTGATGGATCAAACCCAGATCTGTTGACTGGGTGTGAGTGTTTGATTGGTTCTGATGCTCCGTCCATCACCACCCCCTTTTGTACCGCTTTGTTCGCCATAAGTTGGCAGGGTATGCTCAGACGTGAGTCCCTTGCTCACTTTGCCACTGGATTCAAGCAAGCCTGGCTGAAGACGGCTGAAATGCCAGAAACCGGTCCTAGGAAGCTTGTTTCCGGTCCAGGGAAGGCATGGCTTGGCAGTTCGGGCTGGACTGTTCCCATGAGGCACAGGGTCAGACTGATTTGAATATGGCCATGTCTGAACTGGGGTGGCAGAGTGGGCTAAAGAACGGTGATGGATCAAACCCAGATCTGTTGACTGGGTGTGAGTGTTTGATTGGTTCTGATGCTCCGTCCATCACCACCCCCTTTTGTACCGCTTTGTTCGCCATAAGTTGGCAGGGTATGCTCAGACGTGAGTCCCTTGCTCACTTTGCCACTGGATTCAAGCAAGCCTGGCTGAAGACGGCTGAAATGCCAGAAACCGGTCCTAGGAAGCTTGTTTCCGGTCCAGGGAAGGCATGGCTTGGCAGTTCGGGCTGGACTGTTCCCATGAGGCACAGGGTCAGACTGATTTGAATATGGCCATGTCTGAACTGGGGTGGCAGAGTGGGCTAAAGAACGGTGATGGATCAAACCCAGATCTGTTGACTGGGTGTGAGTGTTTGATTGGTTCTGATGCTCCGTCCATCACCACCCCCTTTTGTACCGCTTTGTTCGCCATAAGTTGGCAGGGTATGCTCAGACGTGAGTCCCTTGCTCACTTTGCCACTGGATTCAAGCAAGCCTGGCTGAAGACGGCTGAAATGCCAGAAACCGGTCCTAGGAAGCTTGTTTCCGGTCCAGGGAAGGCATGGCTTGGCAGTTCGGGCTGGACTGTTCCCATGAGGCACAGGGTCAGACTGATTTGAATATGGCCATGTCTGAACTGGGGTGGCAGAGTGGGCTAAAGAACGGTGATGGATCAAACCCAGATCTGTTGACTGGGTGTGAGTGTTTGATTGGTTCTGATGCTCCGTCCATCACCACCCCCTTTTGTACCGCTTTGTTCGCCATAAGTTGGCAGGGTATGCTCAGACGTGAGTCCCTTGCTCACTTTGCCACTGGATTCAAGCAAGCCTGGCTGAAGACGGCTGAAATGCCAGAAACCGGTCCTAGGAAGCTTGTTTCCGGTCCAGGGAAGGCATGGCTTGGCAGTTCGGGCTGGACTGTTCCCATGAGGCACAGGGTCAGACTGATTTGAATATGGCCATGTCTGAACTGGGGTGGCAGAGTGGGCTAAAGAACGGTGATGGATCAAACCCAGATCTGTTGACTGGGTGTGAGTGTTTGATTGGTTCTGATGCTCCGTCCATCACCACCCCCTTTTGTAATGCTTGTTTCAAGAGCCTCTTTGACACGCCCTTCGACGGTAGACCACCCATTAATTGCACATATACTCTGATTTATGCAGGGGAGTGGGCTCTTCGCGATTGCGTATGTTCAAACGCCGGCAGGACACCGCGGGCGATCGCTTCCCAATCTGTTACATTTTGTGGCATGATGTGGACTTTTGTGGTGTGTATTGGATGTATGTGGTGTGTTGTGTAATTGTGTTGTTGAGTTGAATTATGTGGTTTGGTGTTGAATTATGTGGTGTTGATTGGGAATGTGTGGAGTTTAATTGTGTTTTGTGGAACTGTGTGCTAGCTCTGCCTTTTTTGTGAAGAAAAAAAACAAATAGGCAGCAGCTAAGCTCCAGATCTGTGCCTTTGGGTGTTAAAAAAAAAATAACACGAGCATTGGCAAAGTCAATAGCATTCACATTTGCAACCTATTGGCTCTGGCAATTCCTTTAGTTTATGCTGTACAGCATGCCAATGCTGTACTGCATGAACTAAATAAAAAAAAGTTGTAGTATGCATGCATGCATTCATATAACATGTTTGTTCTTTTTTTTTATTTGCTCTTATTTTATCAAGCTCAAAAGTCTTTTAGTATAACATGAAAAACAAGTTATAAAATACGTTGTTTCTGATGTGGAGCAACATCAGCAACAAAAACTACAGTGGATGCAAGCATGCATCGTTATGCATGTGCATGAATGTATCATGATGCCATTTATTTTTAATTTATTGTTCCAAGATAGAAGACCTCCATTTTGGAGTGGTATCGAAGTGATATGGGCAGCCCAGTAGCAACTTGCAGCTGCTGAGTCCTCCAAAAAAATAAAGTAAAATTAAACTAAACCAAATCCTTCAGGATTGCCATCATCACTGTCAAGCGGTCCTATTTAGATAATATTTACCATCAACCAGCCAGCTACTTTCACCAATAGCACTTTAGGGTTTTGGGTTTGTGGTTTTGCTGTTTTAACTACAATACTAAAGTGCATTGCATGGTGTCTGCGGTGGCAATGTGCTGCACAAAGCATGACTATGTCGGTACCTTGAAATTCAATAAAATCAATCCATGCATTGAGGTGCTGGAGGGGGCGGGGGATTGTTTTTAGGTTGAGCTAGACAGTGCATACGCTGTTTCTTTGAGACCTGCTGTAATCAGTCTTTGGGCTTCAAGTCCATCCCCTTTCTTGCAATTGCTTTTAATTTGTCTTTGTCAGTGTCCTTTAAAAATCCTTGCTTTCTAGTGTCAGTTCCTCCTCCTTGTCCCTTCTTTCTCCTTTCTTGTCCTCCCACAGAGCAGGTACTTAGTACTGTCTCATTCCGCTATGGTTCTTTATCTGTTCTTTGGGGAACAATTTTGTTCTTGGTTTCCTGCTCTGTTACTGTTTGTCTGTGTTTAGCTTCAGCGCCCTAGCTGCTTACATTTAAATATAGCATTCTTCCTCTCACATCCTCTTAATGCCACAGTTGTGTTACTGCTGCCTCCCCCACTGTGGCTCCCGCTCTGTTGCTTGTATTTTGTTTATTAGGCTTTTTGCACTTTTCGATCTCCACTGTCAGTTGGGCTTTTTCTAGTAGGATATTTGCTTGTTTGGGCTCCCTTTTAAGGGAGATTGGGCTTTTTTTTGGGGTATGGCCTGCAAAGGGTTTACATCCCACCCCCCTCTCTTTCCTGGCATTTCATTGGGTCCTGTGCAAGACACTTACTTTTCCTCTAGTTTTATTGGCTGTAGTATATTTTCTTGAATTGACCAATGCTTGGTTTTTTTTGTTGGCCTGCCTCTGCTCGTGCATGCGTGTTTTGTTTACTTCCTGCAGCTGAAAGGTTCCTAGCAATTTATTTGTGCTTGTGTTTTAGATGCAGGCTTTTTCTTCTGTATGGTCAGCGATGGTAGGTTCACCCAATACTTTTAGCTTTTAGGTATTTGTAATTTTGTTGAATTGTTTAAAATCACCATGGTTTACTTTTTTGTACAGTAGACAGTGAGAGCTTGGTGGGACTCGATCCCTATTCCCAAGTTCCTAAGTGGGCAGCTCTGTATATTAAGCCACATCCTCTCTCTAATGAGTACTCAAGGAGAGTGCGTTTTGTTATTGCGCTAAATTCTTGCTGACATGCCCTTATTTTCAATGTCCTGTGTAAACGGCTGTTAATCTTGTGGGGGTGGGAGGGAATAGATAACCTCTTGTCTAAAGCAAACTGCTGCCGCTGGGCCTGCCTCCGACCCCCGCCTCAGCCCCACACAGGGCTCAACTCCTTACCCCTCCCCTCTCAGCTCTGACTCCATTCATGTGTTACTAATGCTCCTCTGGGACTTATCGTCCCAGCTCCTAAGCAGTCAATGCTTATTCAACTGTGTTATTCTGGCTCTTTCTCCATTTGGGCCGTCTTTCCTGTCTCAGGTCAGGGGTGGCTCAGAAATGAAATGGTCAGATGAGCCCGTCGCCACCTCAAGGAATAAATTAAAGGTAACGAGCACCTGGAGGCAGAGGTTACAATTTAGCTAACCGCACTTTGTACACGAAGGGGCCACAGCTTATGAGGCTCTTTTTTCTAGTTCCTGAACTTCGTGGCACTTTATCTTTTAAGCATGATGCCTAGGTTTGGAAAATAACACTCAGAAATGTGTTTTTGATGATTCATGTGTCATGGGAGTTGGATTAGAAAAAGAAAATCGAGGGACAAGTGAAACATTTTGTCTTCTGAGAGTAGAGCTACTTGGTGAATAGTGCCTTACAACTCAGGTTGACAACTTTGCTTTTTATTGAAAAATTTCCATTTTCGATATTTCCAGGCAGAAAACAACAAGAGGGGCCATTACAGAAAGAAGTCTACGTACCATGCCAAATGAAACGCAGAGAACCTCTTCAAGCCCTGGTACACTGTATCACAGCACACGTGTTTGTGTCTCAGCAGTGTTCCAGAAGCTGTGTGTGTGTTCAGCCTGATATTCAGATCCAGGCCAAGGCTGGCCTTGCCGACCCTTCAATGGGTAAATGGTGCTTCAGCCCTGCATGCAAGTGTTTGAGGCTGCCATCTGGGCCAAGGGCCAATAAATCTACGTGGGTTCAATGGTGGTGGCAACAGCCGGGGGAAAACAGCAGGGCAAGGCAGATCTAAGTGTGCTATAATCTATCTGGTGCGACTGTTTATTTCATGTTGCATTTAGTGTCTCATGACCTTGCTGCGAGTATACACCATTAGTTCAGCTACAGACTCATGGGCCATTAACCCCCCCAACACCTGAAAAATAAATTGCTTTCCAACACACATTTCTTTTCTTCTCATCTCCAGGAAGTGAGGTTGGGTAGTGTGCCCCTTCCCTTAGTAACACAGATTGGACTTCTATTTTCAGCTCTTAATTAAAATATACATTTGCCTAATGACAGAGCAAAAAGCGGAAGATCAGGCCGGGCGGAGTGGGAGCACTATTAGGAGGTGTTTGCCCCTAGCTTGTTTTTTTTTTGCAGAGTTTTATATAGCGCGAACTTGACCTGAATCCAATCAGGTATCAGAGCGCTTTACATAGCACCAGTTACGTTACATGAGGATGCACATTAATTTTTTGTTAGGCACAGGGAAATTAAGTGATTTGCCCAGAATCACAGGATGTTCAGCGTCATTCCCGAGACTCAAACCCAGTTCCCCAGGGCCGAGGTCAAGCGCTCTAGCCGTTAGGCCAACTCCTCTCCCCAAGTTTTTCACCTGAGCTTTGAGGCTCTTTAGTTTACAAGTTTTTTGCACTAGCTTGAAAGATCACTCTATTCTTCTGTCCATGCAATAATGTGTTTTCGACGATTTGTTTTCTTTGTCATTTGAAGGTGAGGAACTTAGTGCAGTTGTAGAAGCGGAGATGTAGTTTTGTTCTGTTGGTACAAATACATCTGTGAGGTACGTGGGACTTTTTGAAAAGTATTTTTGTTTTGTTGAAGTGACGTATGAAGTTTTTTATATTTGTGTTTCGGAGCATCACATCTGCTTTTTTGTTTTGAAAATGGGGATGCCATGTTTTGTCCTCTGATGTTCTTGCTTGTGTACCTGTACATACTGTGTTTACTGAAATGTGTGGTGCAACAAAGTGAGGAGTGATGGGTCCAACAGGAGCCATAACTCCCCCACAAAAGGCTCAGAAAGAGATGTGTGTGGTCGGACGAACATTAGGTCGTGGTAGAGTGTGAAATTAAGAAGTTATACCAACTGCCTTTCAATTTGAGGGAATAAAAAAAAAATCTACATCCGAACAGCTAGACCTTCATTCGGTGCAAAAGAAAACGATTTCAGATTTTTAGGAGCCATTCTGTAACAAAGGCGTTTTACTCTGGTTTCTGAATTTACAATGGCTCTAGTAATATAATTCTGTGATTGATGGCCCTTTGTCAGCACTGGGCTCCCTGCAGTAATACATGAATGTGAACCCGTAGGTTTGCAAAAGGCCATTTGTGTTTCACCTCTGCCATTTACAGGGCACATTTGCCATTTTTACTAACACGTTTGTAAGATCATGGCATCAGTCATTCATTACACTAAATGATGCCTATGCTGTTGAGTGTAGTGAGTCTACAGCATCAATATTATATGCAATATCAATATTCTAGTGTAAGCTGTGTCACAACACCTATTGGACCCTGACTACCTTATCCAGTGTCAGGACAGATTGAGTAAAGAATCTATGCTCCAAGGTGTGTGGCAGCATTTTCTTCTTGCAAACAGTAAATAAGTGGCATAGAGGCATTGTACAGAGCGATGCCTCTCTGTCAGAGTAGGTAAGAAAAAGGTTATGTAGATTGTTTTGTCATCCGTCCATCCATTTCCACTCATCCCTTCATAGAAACGCTAGTAGGAAATCAGTTATTCCACCTTTAGAGGGGGCCACCTAAAGGGTAGAAGCTTCTAGGCTTCACATTCTGAAGGTACATGACATCCCTTAGAATTCACTCACCAGCCTTTTGGCGTCAGTAAGACCCTCTAGCATGTACTGCATACTGTGCCCTTGGCTGCCAATAATCTACTAACTACAGCCTACCCTAATCTGTTGAACGCAGCAACAGTGGGTGCACTAAAGACCAGTGATACCTTCCTGTACCTCTTGGCGCTATGCACTTGTCCACCTCACCCCCTTGCCCCTCTTGGTGCCCCTCCCACTCATCTCTCTTTCTCTATCGTACCAAGATGGTGCGGAGAGGTGGTTGTTAGTCCCGCATCAGTCATGCCAGGTGTCGAACAAGTAATGGTTTCTAACCCAATCGTGCTATTTACCTAGAGACAATTTTGTTGTCACAAACAGTTAGGCATTAATTTGTAAGCCAAAATACTTGTAAGATTTTGTCCTGGACTCATTTACAACTGTATGTGTGTAACATGTTTGTTCTCGCATGATATATTTCATAAATATAGTTTGCTGTTTCAATGATAGTTTCGCGGTGCCCTCTCAAAAACCAAACAGTAGATGATCAAAGAGGTTTTTGTCCAAGAAAAACAGGGATGGGTTGGTTAAGGTAAGTTAAACCAAGCACAGAAGGTGTACCCCTTTATAGCCCGTCACTGGAGAGTGGGTGGGAGGGTGAGAGACTCACAATGGATACGAGGAGGACCGCCCTTTGCCGCTGGCGGCTCGCTTCAATTGAGAAAAAACAAATTATTTAACTCGCAGTCCAACATACCGGCTGACGTCTATGCCCAGCAAGGGAAAGGATGTGGCGTTACCTCCAGAGCTGCTGACTTTGGAGCTGGGAAACCGGGTTCGAGTCTCTGCAAGGTTCGAGTGCCTTCCAAAAATTAAATAAATAATGTAAATACATGACGATTGTTAATAAAACAGTGACCCTACAAGAAAAGAGGAGGGATTGTAGAAATCATTAAATGTAAACACACACTACCTTTCAGAGTCCAGTAAAACAGTTTTGAAACCTTCTGTCTGACATAATAAAATACAAAATAAGCCCAATCCTCCTTAAACCAAAGCCCAAAACCAAACAAACTTCCTACTAAAAAAAGCCCAACATTGAAAATTGCTAAAAGCCTAAAACAAATAACCAACGAAGCGGGAGTCAAGCGTAGGAGGTAGCACTAATACAACTGTGGAATTAAGAGGAACTCATAGGGAGGAAAGCTATATTTAAAAGTAAGCAGCTATGGTGCCAAAGCTGAACACAGGCAAACAGTAACAGAGCAGGAAACCAAGAAAAAAATAGCCCCCCCAAAGAACAGATAAAGAACCGTAATGTAAAGAGACAGTACTTAGTCCCTGCTACATGGGAGGAACTGAAGAGAAAAAGGAGGGACAAAGTGGCAGGATAGCAAGCAAGGATTTTTAAAGGACGCTGACAAAGACAAATGAACAGCAAAGGGAAGCAATGGGTGGAGTTGCAACCCCACAAAGAAATTACAACAGGTCGCTAAGCGACAGCGCAAGCACTGCCTAGGCTCGACGTAAACATTTCCAGGAACATTTTGCAGCACAACTATCAATTACTTACTTGAAAATTTACCACACCCACTGCCTCAAAGCTCCGCCCACTCCACCCAACTCACATAATTAACATAATTTTACCTCGTCTACTTAAAATATTGTCACGGATTGTCACTTGCATAATAAAATAAGCAAAGTGCTATTCAAGTTCATACGTACAAGTCCAATAACAGCACCTTTCTAACTTGACAAAACTATCAATCTCAAACAGCACAGTGACAGACGTTACTTACTCACTCTCTCAGGACCAGCAGATGGCGCCCAGTGCAACAATCTTTTTTTGGTGCCCCATGACCTCATTCTCCATGGCTTCCCTCACAACCACTGACCAACAGTGCCCCACATCTCTATGTTTACACAAATATGCAAATCGCTGTAAATGCCCAACCTTTCATCAATCTCCTTGTTTCAGACACAAGCTTGAAAATAATTCAGCCAAATAAACATGCTAGAGTTGTGAAAACTGGACCTCGGAAAGAAAAAAGACAATTGCAAACCAGGCAGTGATGTGCTGTAATTAATTCCCACTTGCGAAGGGCCTTTGTCGTTCTGCTTACTCCTTGACTCAAAAAAATATGATTCTAAATTATTATTCTTGTACAGTACACACAACAAATGAATCCCCTTCTAGGCACTCATAAAATGTTAAGGAATCTTAGATCTCTAGAAGTTTCTGAGTGCGATCAGATCGTCGCACCTACCCTCGTCCTCTGCTAGCACAACTGAGAACCGCACCTCTGCCAGACCCTAGGGAGTAGTTATAGGAAAACAAACTCCAAATAAGTAGGTAGTTTTGCAAGGGCAACACTTTTTACACATTTGTGGGGTGGGAAGTTTCACTCGCTATTCCTGTCCTGATGAAGCGCCACGGATACTCCTGACCACAAGCAAATATGTTGACCAACTAGAGTTGGACCCTAAAAAGACAACTCACACCAAGACTACCAAGGGACTTTATTACCCTAATGGTAGCATCTACCTAGAAAGGTTTTTAATCTGACAGGGCTGTCCGGTTATTAAAAGTAGTTAGTGGCCTCCCTGATACATTTTAACCCACCCTATCACATATTAAATACCACCCCACCTAGACTCTGCCTTGCACTCCTCATATGGCATACCAACAAAAGATCTCCGCCAAAGTGACACTTCGGGGGACCTGTTGGGCATTGAAGCGCCAGCCCAACGAGGAGCAACAGCCCTATGATGAAGCATGACATCACTTTGGAATGTGTGAGGGCAACATCAAACAGTCCTGCTGACTGCCACCTTGCTTATGCTCCTGTCTTGGACAACCTGTCGATACTCTTTCTTTCTCTTTAGGAACAGTGCCCTAGTTTTTTGATATGCCAAGTTTCAACCCTACTTCTCCATCCAACACTACTCCTAAAATGTGCACCTTAGAATTTGTGTCCCTAACTGATTGCCTATTCAAGACTGTATCATCAATACAACTAAAATTCCCCATATTCTTTGAAAAAAGGATTTTTCGACTACACTAGAGGCATATATGTTCAGCAATCAAATACCAAATGCATTGTGCGCACCATATAGAATCGCATACCTCCCACTTTGCTCTTTACCCACTTTAATAGACCAGAATGGCATCCCAAACACAGATCAAAATGCTACTTCTTGAGAGTAGGAGCAGATGGAGCACAGCTAACCCCTCCACTACTTTGCCAGCTGGTCAGGCATAGTGGTACTCAGGTGTGTTTCCTGCTTCAGCATCAGATTCCCCTTATGTCTCTGAAGGTGTGAGTCTACCCTGCATCTCTTGACAGAGTCGCTAAGTCCTTTGATGTTCCACGTCAACTTCTATAACCCCACAGACGGAACTGTATTCCCAACATCTCATACTCAAACCAACAGTCACTCATCTCGACAACACACTTCATTGTCATAGCACCTAACACACTCACACACCACAGCACCACTACTTTCAGTACTGTATCACATGTCAATCTAAACAGTGACTCCCAAGACAACCAGAGACGCAAAACTACACACAGTGTTAAAAAGCAACATTAAAGGTTCAGGTACATCAAATCAGCAACCAGTTCTCTAATTCCGGTGTCTTTGCAGAATGTTCCTCTTTCAAAGAATCCTCTCAGCCACCATCACTCCCTACACCAAATGATTGCTGCCATCACTGTTCATACCAGTAGCTTCATCCTCTTTAATCCCCAGTGTTTCACCCATGTGTTGCAGATGCTCCTCGTACTCTCCTCAGCTTATCCCAGCTATCAGTCCGGTCTCATGTGAAGCAAAAAAAAGTTGCTTTTTTAATCTTTTAAAATCTTGAACTTTGTTGGGAAAAATACGAAATATTTCAGACCAATTTCTTCATTGGATCAAATGACTTCTGTCTTTTTACAGGTGGGAAGGTCATGATCAACAAGCCTTCATATTTCACCATAGTCCTTTAACGCGGGTATTGCAATGTAGAGTCCCTGCCTCGAACCTGGCATTAACAGCACCTTCCAGGCCCTGGGCGGAGGACTCAGAGCTCTATTTGCTGTCTATATTGAAAAACATTTTAAGGCACAGTGATTGACATCCATGGATCCAGAAAAAACTCCATGGATGGACCCCCCACTTATCCAGGAAATACCAAGATTGCAGGCTGTTTCCCTGGGATCTGCCTTGCACACTTTCCACCCTGGCATACAGGGCATGCGCACTATGCTGTACCTTCATTATATTTCTCATTTCAGTCACACCAGGATCAGTGCCACTTTGCTGAGGAGGGCTTGTAGCAGATTAATTTCTACTGAGACCATGTCTATCTTTAGTTCCAATGCCGAACAGTGTTTACTAATGTCAGACATCAAATTGGGAGGACACAGCTCAGCACCATTTCTTACCCCTTCGTACATGCTGCACTATAACAGTTTCTGCTGTGATTGCCCCTGTTGCAGAAGTGTATTAAAAACATTTGTTGTGCTGCGATGGCTTATTTGATATGTCTTTGGCAATGGGAAAATGTTGATAAGCTGACCTATAAAACACTGTTCACATGTTTAGGTGAAGTGTGCATAAGTACCACCGGGACACAATTGCATTCTCTGTACAGCAGGCTTCAGGTTATCATTTATGAAAAAGCCAAGGTGTGGTATACTGTTTCTGTCTTTTGGTTATCTATCAGGGCTACAATAAATGTATCCCTATAAAGTTGCAAATTCTCATACAGGCCACTCATGAGCCATTGAGTGCTCAGCTTCAGCGTAACCAGGCATCAGCAGAGCAGCACCTAGGAGAAGGGGTACCGGGAGCACCTCATCACAACTCCAATGACCCCTGCACACCCCATGGCTGTCTGTCAAATCCTCTAAAAAGCAAACCCTTGCGGCACATGATGATAGACGTAAGCACGCCCCTTTTGCCTCTTCCCCACTAACAGGTACATATAAGTCCAGAAGGCTGGGAGCCTGCGAAACAGGATTCTACGGGCCTACTCCACATTGAGCTAATCGCAGCTGCTCCTAGACCGCCCCATCAGAAGGCCTTGCACACTTGCTCCTTAACTCTTCTCTGGTGTTGCGAAACTCCTGCACGCAACTTCTTTGCACAGTGTCTGTATCAGCAGTGTCCCTGCCACCATTCACTATGGGTCATGACTCCTTCAGTGCTATCAGGATTCAGGCAGCACCACTCTCCTGCTTATTCTCTGCTGGCGGGTTTACAGTAACTGACTCCAGCCACAGCTTCCCCCTTGGGATCCAAACTGCCTTAGCCTATGACAATACGACTGTGCTGCAGATCTACAGCATATTGCAGATTATTACTCTTTACAACAGACTTACCATTCTGTCATTGCCAAATAGCTTAGATAATGTTGCCACACTGTGGCTACTTTTGTGTTTTAGAAATTATTTAGGCCAGATGCGCTGGCTTTACCAGTGTTTGCTTTAAATTGTAAGAACTCCTGTAAAGGGCAGATTATGCAAGTTATCAACACAGTGTTTACGTTAAATTTCATATTCGACAAAGGGTTCAAAATTGCCTCTGGGTGCTCTGCCACAAGATCACAGTGAAAAGATGTTTGACCCATTTTAAGAAACCTGTTTTGGTATTTCTTCTATTAAAGAAGTTCTTTTTCATCAACTATTCATCATGTTCTTATTTACAATGATAGCTTCCAAAGTTCCTACATGTCACAGAAGGCCATTTTAGCCTGTAGAAGTTGGAGTCACAGAGATTCCATTCATCATGGGTGGCAAGAGTCAAAGTTTGGTATCCCCTGCACATCCGGATTGTTTGCCGATAAAGCAAAGTATGACCCCACTACATCATACATTTCAAGATACTGTCTTGCTTCGCCATTCAGATAATACAGCTCCCACACGATGGCTCAACACTCAATGAGGCAGAAGACATTAACACAAAACAAATAACACCTTTAGAAAAGGGTTTTTTTAAAAACAAAATGCAAAGACTCTCTTTTTAGAATAAGGCTTGGGGTTTTATTTTACAAAATACTCTCTAAGAGAAAGGCTTTCCCAGATGCCAAATGCACAAATCTCAAATACACAAAGAGATATATATGTTTATATGGAAGCAATAACAACACACTTGGTAAATGTAACAGTTAAATGCATGAATAATACTGATGAATAAACAAGCAGCAAATATTATGAGATAACACTGAAGAAAATATAATATGCTAGACATCCTGCAAGAGATCAGAAAGATATATATACACTAGATACATCAAATGATTACTTTGGATGTGCACCTCAACTTACTCACACATCACAAAGAAAACACTTCAAATGATCAAAGCCACTGGCCACACATCACAATGGCAATAATCAAAGCTCAAGCACCTCAAATGATAAACGGCACTGGCCAAACATCACAATGGCAATAATCAAAAGTCAACACTTCACCTGGTGCAAACACTGCATCTTAGCCTGACTGGTGGAATAACAGCTGTGGTTAAGAGCCTCAGCAACCAGAGTTCCACTCCGAAGTAGACGCGTCCGTCCCCATTCGGAATCCAAAATCCCGGTTTCTAAGTCAACAACCCTCAGCTTTATAATCTCAAAACACACTAGAAGGTTCGAGAGAAACCTTCCCCCCTGAGCCAAAGGAATCTTACCAGAACTGGCCAGCTTCCAAGCAAGCATTCCAATGGCAGGAAGGAGTTCTCACGTTCCCTCTCCAATCTCGCATGTTCCAGCCTTTATCTTGACGAAGCTCACGAAAGCCTTACAGGGTACATTAAACAATCTCTCACAAAAACAATCCTTAAACGTGATTAACCCAAACAACTTTCAAGCGTTGCTGTGCACGCAGAAAAGCTGAAGCCAAGCAGGGTCAGAAAACAGGATGACATGAGGCCATGTCAAAACCAATAGTAAGAACTTCATAATTCTACCAATGTACAACACAATGCACATTTGTAAACACACTGCTTATAGCACTACACACTTCATCTCTCAATGTACACAACAGTGTACATTTGTGTACCACTTCTCACAACACTGCACTTCGAGACCAAAAAGTACATTCCACACCTCTCTCTCTCTCTCTCACGCTTTCAAATGCACATCCCACACGTTCTGTTCTTGGCAAGGCTGTCCTACTCCGTGACAGCTCAAACTGAAAGGCTGCAAGATTACAAGAAAGAAACTTTTAGGAGAAACCAGGCATGTGCAGGACATCGTACATTCAGGCTAGGGTAAAATAACACACCAAAGTCAATTAAAATGGTACATGAACAACCTCAGGGAGTCCAAGCACCACTGCTAGCAAATTGAGAGAAAATGGAGATTCGACAAAAACACCACAGCAAAATCCACATATACCTCAACCTCTATTACCAACAACTACAAAACGCAAAGAAAAAGGCCCAAACTCTCAGACTCAAAGCCAGCTTCAACAACGGCAAAGAATTCTTCACCATCGTCACAGAGTTCTCCCACCCCACAGGTACCAACAACGACACCATCCCATTCTAAGCACTCTGCAATGACCTCTCAAACCTCTGTGAACAGAAGATTGCCAAGATCTACAACTCATTTGACCCACAGCCTTCCAATTTGAACTCCCAGCAGGATGCCTTCCTCATTGCCAAACAGCAGCTAGACAACTAGAATCCCCTCTCTGATAAAGACAACGCCGCCCGGAAGAATATCATTCACTCAGGAGCCCCTTCAGACCCATGCCCCCACTTCAAATAAAGCGATCATCTCCCCTGCATTCACCGCTATCATCAACATCATCATAATCACTGCCACCTTGCAGTCTTGCTGGAAAAATGCAGAAGTCAACGCCCTATTCAAGAAACCAGCAGCAGACCCCAGCACCCTCAGTAGCTACAGACCCATCATGCTCCTGCCTTTTCCAGCTATAGTCATGGGGAAATCCATCAATACCCAACTCTCAGACCACCTAGGTCTCCATCAACTCCTAGACAGCCCTAATTCTGGAGTTCGCACCATTCACAGCACAGAAACAGCATTCTGGCCACTGATGACATTAGAAGCATCAACAACCGAGGAGAAATGGCTGTACTCACCCTCCTCAACCTCTCCACAGCTTTCAATATGCTCTCCTGCAACTCACTCATCAGAAAGTTTCAGCAATAGGGTATCTGTGGACCGGCCCTCAAGTGGATATTCTCCTTCCTCACAGACAGAACTCAATGAGTCAGACCCCCCCCCCCCATCCCCTCACCTCAGAAGCCAAGAAACGCACCTGCAGAGTCAAACAAGGATCGTTGCTTAGCCCAGCACTCTTCAACGTCTACATAATGCCCCAGACAAAGCAAACGTTGCCAACTGCATGAACAATGTCGCTGCTTGGATGAAAAACTGCCTCCTTCATTTATATTTGAGAAACAGGACTAAAAATACGAGAATGCAACCAAAAAACTCCTTGGATGACCTGCTCACTCACGGAATCCAGAATTTTGCAACCTCTGTACTTATACAACTCTGATGGGTGGAGGGATGATGAGATAAGCTCAAGGTAGCGTTTTGAGTCACACTCTTGTATTCACTGGTAAGATATATCCTTTGCAGAAGGGCCATGGGCTCTGGCGGGCTAGTGTGGAGAAAGAAAATGCAGGGTAATTGTAATCAATGAGTTATAACCACACAGGATTGTTGCATTCAGGTCATTGTGTAGCTTGTGTGTGAGTTCTCCTGGGTGGTGGGAAACTGCTTGGGGCAGGTCTATGACCATGCTGAGAAATTCAACACAGTAACAAGGCCCTGCTGGGCAAGGTGTAGTAGGGGTGCCAAGGAACCTAATGCAAACGCGATAAATACACCCCCCAGGTGATATGAAAAACTGCTTTAACCCCCTCTATAGGTCCTTTGATCATATAAATATATAGAAATATGAATGGTTTCATGATCTTCTTAGTCATCAGGAAGCCAACCATGGCTATATGGGCTTACGTACTCATGATTTGGGTTTATGAGTTTTTTTATATTTTAGTTTATTGACAGAAGGTATATGAGAGGAATGAGTTTTAATGCGGATATGCAATTTTATTACTATGCCATGTGTGATGGGGCCCGCCTGCTGCTGCGGCCCCAGCTTACTAGGCTCGCAAAGAAATAAGGGGCATATTTACAAGCAGGCGATAAAAAATTATCGTAGCTTTTGCGGCCGTTTTCGGCCGAAAAGCGGCGATATTTTATCGCCTAATTAGCAAGGCCACGCTAACGTGTGAAACCTTGCTTTAGTGTAGGGATTCTTTACGCCCAGCTTTGCATCTCTAATGAGATGCAAAGTGGGCGTTCCTGACCTAACATGACAGGAGAAATGTCGCTAAGCGACATTTCTCCTATCATCAAGCCCCACGCTATGAAGCATAGCGTCAGGAAAAGTAGCGATAACCCCTGTTATCGCTACTTTCCTTACGCCTGCTTCAGGACTGACTTAGCCATGATATCCTATGGAGGGTGGATATCATGGCTAAGTTTGTGAGTCCCTATCATCAAGCTAACGCCACATTGCGTGAGATTATCGCTGGGTTTCCAGCGATAATCTCACGTTAGGCAGTTAGCGTGAGGATTTTTATCGCTGAGGAGATAAGCGTTGCTAATAGCACGCTATCTCAGCGATAAAAATCCGCGTTACCCGGCGATAATCATCCTCACGCTAAGAGCGCTGAGCGATAATTTTCGCCGGGTGTTGCTGATATGCCCCTAAGTGCCTGAGACTGAGTGATGGTATAATCTCCTAGTTGCACTTGCGATGCAATAAAGTTTGTTTTTTTAGGCTAGCGCAGTCATGAGTGATCAGATCAATGAGATCCTCTTCTGAGCGGCTGCAGTGCCTGCCTGCCCTCTGTTACTGAAAACTGCAGTCACGCAGTCTGCTCCGGGTAGTGCCCTTCCATTTCTGGTGCTTTGCAGCAGTTTTAAGATCTTAGAGTTTCTTGTTGCTCTAATGAGTGTAATTTCTGATATGTATATGTTTCCCTCCTCTACATTGTTTAGTGCTGCTCAAGAGAAACTGTCACTCATAGCCGTTGAAATTATGAAAATGTCACACATAGCAATCTTAAATCTTGGCAGTTATGCCCATGGCCCTGCTCCACAGCTTTGGTGAACCGCTGGTGGGGGAGCGGGAGTGAGGGGGTGGGCTGACACCTGCAGGAAACAGACTGCAGACAACCGCCTGGGCTACAGGGACGCCTGGGGAACCACTCCGCTGCTCCGCTCCTTCTGCTGTTGCCTCGTCCATCCCAGCTCCTCCTCCTCGACTCCTGCACAACTGCAACTAGGTAGAGAAGAATTACCAGGCATTGCATTTCCTGGATAACCAGGAAGTCCGCCTCCATGATGTGGACACGAGCAGCACGCAGTCCAATGCTCCAGCAACCAAAATCCTGGCTACCAAAGACGCTATTGTTGAGGCCGATGGGGAGGAATGTGTCTATGGAAACACATTGTACCCAAAGAGAAGTGACATTTGAGAGCCGAAATCCTCACAACTCAAGCCCTAGAAGACTCACAAATGATACATCTCTTTTGAAAGACTCTTTAAGTGATATTTCTCATGATAGTGCATCTGTTTTCAGTGTCTGTGTGCAGAAGGCACAAACGGCAGGGCCAGACTGCAAGTGAGCTCATAGGAATAAATGCATGTGCTCAGGCAGGCAGACAACTGTTAGTTCGGGTTTGGCACAAGAGGTAGAGAGACAGCAGAAGGGAACTATTACAACCTCTCTAATTGGGTGCTTGTCCCAAGCCTTGAAGTACAGTCTCATTCATTGGATATAAATGTTACTTATTTTAAAAAAAATCTCAGTCGCACTCATCTTTGTTCACAATTTCTGGTTGTGTGTTGTTTCCTTCCAGGTATTAGGGGAGCCTGAAGACCTGCGTAACTCTAGGCAGGTAATCAAGACTTATAATAATGTTTTCCTTTGTATCCCTTCACCTTGTTTTGCCAGTCTTCAAGAAACAGGGAAGAAATTATGAAAGTAAAGAAAAAGAATAGAAAGGCTGCTAATAAATCGAGTGGGAGAAAGATAAGAAAGTAAAAAAGAAGGTAAGAAAAGAAAGGTGGTGGATAGAAATTAGAAAGGAGGCGGGGTAAAAGAAGAAAGAAAGAGTGAAGGAAGGAGGTGAAAAGGAAGGGAAATGTAGAGATAGAAGGAAGGGTGAAAGGAAAGGTGAAAAGAATAAAGGAAAGAATGGTGCACGGATGGATGGATGAAAGCATGGGTGGTTGGAAGGGTGACAGGATCCTTTGGAGAACTGATGGATGGAAGGAAGGTTGAAAAAATACTTGAAATACTGGATGGAAAGGTGAACAAATAAATGGCTGGAAAAGTGAAAGAATGGATGAGTGTGTTGATGGATGGAATGCTGAATTCATCGATGGATGAAAGATTCTAGGATAGAATGATGAAGCTAGGAAGTGTGTATAGATAAATGTGTACACGGGTGGATGGAATTGTAAAAGATTAATGGAAAGGTGAAAGGGTGGATGAGTGATGAAAGAATGGGAGGATGAATGAATAGATGTACGGGTGAAAGGAACTAATCTAGGAAGGGCTGATTTACTTGCTTTGCTTACTCGGGCCTCGGGGTCAATAATTTTTTGGGTACTCACTTGCTCAGAGCCCTGGCCCAGGATTACAGAATATAGAAGGCAATTCATGGACTTTTACGATTTTATTTGAAAATGGAATGAAATAAGGGTTTCCTTAGGATTTCAGGGTAGGTGGAGGGAGAATGAGAGTTTTGGTTGGTGGATTAGATGTAGCTGGTGGAGCAGAAAAGGCATGCGCGAGAGCACGGCCACTGAGGTTAAATGAGGACTCAGGCACTGGAGGTTTATTCTGTGCAAGCAGTAAAATAGCCCGTTATTAGCACAACTAGGAGGGCTCATTATACCTTTGACCTTCTGGTTAATTTAGCAATTCGCTTCACATTTCAAGGACTCTGCTTTGTTTGTAATTGTTTTTTTAAAAGCGTTACCACAGTCATAAATCTAAATCACTGCGAGCAATGCAAGACATTGTCTTTTTAACTGCTTAAAGATTGTTTATCTCAAGAAACAGATGTTTGGATTTTGTCCACATTTATCCTGCACGAGGAGCCCTTCATTATAGACCACTTTAGGAAGCTCAGCATCATTCATTCATCAACTTTATTTCGATCGTAAAAGATCATAAAAGTACACAGCACAACATAAATAAAACGCAGAAATAAGATAATCTTAAATAACATCATTGTCATAAAAATATGATAAAAATCACAGGGACTAAAAGTTTAATATATCATAAAGTGCATTTAGTGCGCCTAATCCAAAGTGCATGCCAGTATCTCGACAGGCCAAAAACCACTACTCTACGTGTATCAGTCATCAAAATTCTTAACACCTCGAGGTAGTGGGCCGGACCGACTAGTTTCCACAATGGGATTATCCATTTTTTTCTTGAGGATTTATAGTGAGGGCAAAAGAATAACAAATGTACAATTGTTTCTGAACTGGTGTTGTATGCAGGACAGCAGTCGTCATTAGAGCATCATTACACCACTTTGAACAAAACTGTTTTGGGGGTCTTATAACGAAACTGGAAAAATAGTTTATATGTCATTGGGGGGAACAATTTTATCTATTGTGCCCTCAAAGCAGTAAACGGATTTAAAATCTACAAATTCAGAAGTCAAACGACCCTCGGTTTTTACCAGTTCTATTTTTTAATATAATTTCCCAAAACCTTGCTTTCAGCTTTATTCTTGAAGTGGTGGCTAGGCTTTGCGGGTTTGTCCAGAAACCCTCCATTCCCAGCCTCTCCAGTAGCTCTCTTACTGATCTGAACCAGGGGATCGAGGATATCGATGGTAACCTCAGGAGCTCTATTAAAGGCTCCCGGTAAGGGCCAATCTCATCCACTGACCATAACCTATACCAAAACATTAAAAGTTTGCATCTTAGTTTATGTACTAGTTGTCTGTGTGCAAGGTCCAGGTAAAGAGGCACCAACAGGGTACTTGAGGCTAAATCCACCAAGGTTCTATGGAAGCGATTTTCAATTACAGACACGCAATTTGTGGTACCAGTGCCCCACAGCTCAGCTCCATAGAGTACCCCTCCTAATACCTTGATGTTATAGATTTCCAGGGCAGGGGCGAGTTGTCTGGACACAGTTTTTCTGTGTATTTTGGTGATGTTAGCAGTCTGGTGTATTAATTGTATTTTAATTTTCTCGATGTGAGCAGCCCAATTGATTGTTGATGTCAAGCGGATGCCAAGGTAGTCAAATGCATCAAATCGCTCCAGCTTATTATTTCCAATTGACACCGATCTTTTGGTGTTGGTGGCCGCTCCTTTTTTAAGAACCATATACTTAGTTTAAGACACGTTTAGCACCAGCCCTCGGGCATCATAAAACGTAATAAAATCATTTTTTAAAAGCTGCTGTAGTCCCTGCGGTGATTTAGAAATTAAAAGCGTATCGTCGGCGAAGAGAAGGGCGGGAGCTCTTTTATCACTAAGCTCAGCATCAGCTGAAACCGGTCTTCATTTAGGACCCCATTCACAAAGCCATTTGCAACTTCAACTTACACCTATCAAATGGCCTGATTTACTCTTGCATGATATTACACCACAGTGGTGTGATATTATGCAGGAATAAACCTTTTCCTGTGTTCAAGAAGTGGCCATTCCAGGGCACCGATGCACCCGCAAAGGTTGGGGAAACCCAATGCTTGGATGAGATTGTAGATGTTTTTGTTTTTTTGTTAACTAAAATTTGTATAGTGCACAATCTGTCATTCCTATGACATCACAGAGACTTTTGGTAGCCCGGGTTATGAAGGTTACTCTGTTAATACAGTGGTGGCTCCTCCATAGGGGCGTCGCCCCACTGCTTTCTCGCAGTGTGAGAAGCAGAAACATAAAATGGTAAAACTACCATTTTATGTTTCTGCTGTTTCTGTCCTGCTCGAGGGCAGGGGGAGTGCTTGTCCACTGTTGTGGGTACTGACTGTTTGGTCGGCCCCAGGGCTGACCAACCTAGTCATGCGCACTCTCCCTTTTTCTCTATGTAGGCTGCTGCATGCAGCCTACATAAAAAAAATAACCCGGCTGGGGCGCGCTCCGCTGCGCCACACCAATCACAATGTTGCCATTGCAGCATTGTGATTGGCTTAGGGTAGGGGAGGGAGTCCGCCTGCTGGCTGCTTCCTGTTCCTGCAGCAGGAACAACACTCAGGACCCAGCTACACCATTACACCATGATCGGCCAGGAGAGGAGGTGGCACGGTACCCGGCAGTAAGGTACGTTTTATGTATATATTTTTAATTGCCCCCTTCCTCCCGCGAGAATGCCGGCCGCGGCTGGAAAGAATCCAGCCATTTCACTATAATACGCTCTGTCCATTGGGTCACACTTTGGTTCCATTGTCATAGGAAGTATTTGTTCATGTGCTTATTGCATGCAAAGCGCATGCTTTTCAAAAATGTATATGTTCAGCAGATATGTTAATCTCGCATTTGGCAGGTTTAGCAGCAAAGGGCCCACCCTGAGTTGTGCAATGTTATCGATTTCATTGAGAATTAGTCAGACAAAACTGACTGTTATTCCTGCGTGCCGAGGATATAGTGAAAGGACGCTGGGCTGGGCGTTCTGTGCAGTGTAACTTCTTGTAGTTAACTACAGCAGAATACTTGGTGGTTTATCCAGGAACGACAGAGCGGGGTTGGGCAGTTCGTTCTGTGTCTATGGTAACAGCTCTTGGTAGTTATGGACAATTATCATTCCAGATCGGTTGGCCCAGTTGTCCTTGGATGCCTCTTGGAGTGGACTGAGCGAAGAGTGACTGTTTCTTTCAGTAAAGAGCACAGCGGTACTTTACATAAATATTGGGTGATGCCTTCTAGTAAGCAGTCGTGCCTACAGTACATTCATTAATAGCTACTTCTACACGTCTGGATTCTTATTCTAATAATGTGATCTCCCAGGTTTTCATTTTTCGTGTTTGTGTTCCTTGTTTATACTCTTGGGGCGAGTGGGTATCTGTTCCGCGACAGTCACGACTCTGGTTTGTTAATATTATTTATAGACAACCCGTGCAAGTATCCAATATCAGATCGAGACTTTGTCTTGTTTCCTTTCATTCTGCCAACTGAACTCACAGGAGAGAATAAAACATGTAGGGGCAAAGGTTAGATGAAATATTTTCTCTCCATTTTTTATTTTTTAACAGAGGGTACAGCACTCTTCAGAAACGTAGAAACAATACAAGATATATTAAAGAAAAATATTCATACTCAACACATGAGTAAACATAAATGCCTGTACATATACTCAACATATAGATAAACAAAAAGTGGCTATATATATGAGCTATCTCCAAAGAACATCCTAGTTCATTCAAAATATTTCCATATGCGTTCAAATCTTTTCATGGAGCGAATAGTTCCAGTTTTAACTAATGCTCGCTCTCTTTCATAAATATCTTTCATGAGAGTCAGCCATTGAAATAGGGTAGGGGAATTAGGCGTAATCCACTCTCTCGCTCTACAAAGACGGCCACAACTAATAGCGAAGTTATCAACCTCCTTAAATCCCAACATAACCTCTTTAGCAGTGAAAGATATAATATATCCTAAGCGTTGACCCAAATATTGCATAACATTCACCCAAAAATATGATAATTTAGGACAAGTGTAAAACATATGAAGAATGTCAGCTGCCCTTTGGCCACACTTAGGACATCTTGTTTTATCCACCCCAGCTCGACCAGATCCCTGTGATGATTGTTGCCATTTACTAATTTTCTCAGGAGTGTGATACAGCATACAGATCGTGCGAAACTGTTGCAGCTTTAAATTGGTAGAATGGATAGAATTATTTGATGTATCCAAAGCCGACACAATTTCAGTTATATCTGTAGCTATACCTAGTATCCGACTCCGCTTATTAGCTAAATGACTTATATCAGCACCTTTCAGATGACATAGCTGTAGATATATTGTGCTAATTCTAGCTTTAAGAGCAAGGTTTAAAAAGTATGTTAGTAGTACATGAGCATGTGGAAGTTGCAAAAATTGCCAGTTTAGAAAATAGTCTCTAACTTGTAAATATTTGAAAAATGACTGTTGCGGAATATCAAAAGAGCTTTGCAAAGATGCAAATGTAGAGAAACCACAGTGATCGTACAGTTAGCCCAGTCTTTCTATTTCAAATCTTGCCCAACTACGAGCAGTAGAATCGGGAAATATGCTCGGGAGAAATGGATTATTCCATAGTTTTAAGTTTTCATCATTGATAATATCTTCAAATGTACCTTATGCGAACCATATCTCTAACAGTCTTAAAGCGGACTCTCTTATAGTAATTAGGATCATTAATCCTACACAGAAACATTTTGCTGTCTGTACCAAGCGGTAATACAAGGCCATAATATGGCTGTTTGTCAGTTAATAAGCTTTGTAGGCGCCCAGTAAATGCTGCCCAAAAATAAAGTTTAAAGTCAGGAAGGTGTATGCCTCCAAACTTATAAGAGAATTTAAGAGAATTTATCGCCCAGCATGCCTGCTTACAGCACCAAATAAAGCTACTAATTGCACCTTCTAATTTCTGAAAAAAGTAATTGGGGACATGAATAGGAATAGCTCTAAATAAATATACGAACTTAGGTAAAATTGTCTTTTTCATTATGTTGATGCTGCCTATGATAGTTATTGGGAGTTTATTCCAAGTCTTACATTTTTTTATGACTGAGTTCAGTAGTGTTTCATAGTAAAGTTTCCATATCTGTTCTATGCTAGCAGAAATCCGAACTCCCAAATACGTTACCACAGTCCAACCTCCAGTTATAGGTGCGATTAATTGTATATTGTGTAAGACTTGGGTTTATGTACGTTTAGTTTATATCCTGAGAAGCAACCATAAATTCTCGCTTCTTCCTGTATAATGCTCAATGCTACCAATGGATTGGTAGTAAAAACCGCAATATCATCGGCATACGCGATAGCCTTCAGAGAGAACATTCCATTACTAAATGGGATAATACTAGTATTCCATTTTAATGCTGTAATAAATGGCTCTATATATAGAGCAAACAGCAAGGGGGAGAGTGGACATCCCTGCCTTGTGCCATGCTGTCTAGGAAATATAGCAGAATGCAAGTTAGTATATATGAGTTTAGCTTGTGGATTAATATACAATGCCCGAATCCAATTAAAAAATCGCCCTGGCAGACCACACTTGGTCAGAATCAGCCATAGTGCCTCCCATACCACCCGGTCAATTGCTTTCTCAGCATCTAGAAGAATCATCCCCAAGTTACTGAGTGTCCTATTAGCAATATCGAAAGCAGTTATGGCTGTGTTAACATGTGCAGTAGTATCCCTACCAGTTATGAATCCATTTTGATGTTCGGATACAAGACCAGGCATATAAGGTGCTAAGCGGCTTGCCAGCACTTTGGCAACAATTTTTGCATCAGCGTTGATGAGTGATATTGGTCAGTAAGACCCACAGTCATCCGCCGCCTTCCCTTTTTTGAGAAAAAAAACGATATTGGTCATGTCCCAAGACTTGGGAACTTCCTTACATTCTCCAATCTGATGCATAACCATGCCCAATCGTGGAAGGATAGAGCTTTTAAAGACTTTATAGAATTCTACTGGTAAGGCATCATCTCCTGAGGCCTTCCCACTTGGTAACGCAGCTATGGCAGATGTAATTTCTTCCATAGTTATATCTTGTTGAAGAAATTCTACTGGCTCCAAGTTAAGAGAGTGAGATTCCCTGTTTGTAAATATTTCTCTCCCTTAACTATTTCGACATCTTTGGGCTGTCTATAGAGCTCCGTATAAAATTGAGTAAATTGTTCTAAGATTGTGTTAGCAGTATTATGTAACTGACCATTTCTACCCCTAATTGAGTCAATACGAGTTTTGGCCTTTTTGTCTGCGATCTGATAAGCTAATATCCTGCCGACCTGATCCCCGTGCTCATATTGATTAGAGCGGTTTTTATTAAAAGCTGCTGCAGCCTTCTCTTTAAACTGCAGAGTCAAAATGGCCCGGGTATTTATCATAGAAGAGTATATTAACTCGCTATTTGACCCCTTAGAAATCAGCTCTGCTGCATGCGCTAACTCCAATTTTTTTAAAACATCACAA
The DNA here is from genome assembly GCF_964204655.1 of Triturus cristatus. Taxonomy (NCBI): domain Eukaryota; kingdom Metazoa; phylum Chordata; class Amphibia; order Caudata; family Salamandridae; genus Triturus; species Triturus cristatus. Next base: position 329,564,578 of record NC_140582.1, read on the forward strand.
GCATCGTTCAAGATATTTTTAGAGGTCTTATTTAAATGATAAATATACTGCTGTGTAGAGCCACGTATGTAAGCTTTCATTGTATCCCATATAATAAAAGGAGAAGAAGTATTCATATTAAGTTGTAGAAATTCATTGAGAGCTCCTTGAGTATATGAAAGGTATTGAGGATCGGACAGCAAGTACCTTGGAAACGAAAAGGGCAGACAGCTCTTCCCCTCAGTAGAAAGCTGAAAGCTAATCAAAAGCAGGTTATGATCGGATGTCATCCGTGGGCAGACCTTTATTCGTGATGTAGCTAAAAAACTGTTACAAAGATAAGGTCTATTCTTGAGTAGTGTCGATGGGGGACAGAATAGTAGGTAAAACCCGGTAAAGTAGGGTGTAGTATCTGCCATTGATCTGAAAGCCCATGAAGCCGAGTTAATTCATAGATTGCCTTTCGGACCTTACCCATTTTAGGGGGAGCTAGTCGGTTTGTTGAGTCGATTGTATAGTTCAAAGTACAATTAAAATCCCCCATAATAATTATTTCTTCCTGCCATTCAAGCAGCTCCAACATTAGTTTATTAAAAAGTGCGGGTCGTATTTGGCCTGTATAGTGCACAAAGAACAAGTTTCTTATGGCAAATTTCAAGCGGTAAAATGACCCACCTGCCACCTGGGTCAGAAGCTTTCTTAAGTTTCTTACAAACTAAATATTTATCCTTAAGAATCGCTACCCCTCTGATTGCTGCCCCCTGTGAGGTGCACTCCATCATCTCAAAACCTAGCTGTTTGAACAGTCCTCTGTCCTTGTAAGCCAAATGTGTCTCAACCAAAATAACCAAGTGTGGTTTATATATCTTGAGCTCTTCTCTGACCAGATGTCGTTTAGTCGAAGAATTTGACCCAGCCACATTCCGACTAAAACATCTAATTGTCCCCATTTTAAAACATATAGCATTGCGGGTTCATGTCTAATTTTAACCTTCACTGGACATTGTCCCTCAAATGATTTAACAGAGAAAGATGTAAAAGAATAAGATTTTTGGGGCAGATTCAAAAAAGAAATAAGCTCATTATATTGACACCTATTAGTTTTATAGTTTATCTCTTCATTTCTTTTTAGTTTAGCCTGTACCCTCTGTTTTTTACACCCCTGCTTTTCAGTATGCCACCCATAAAGAACCTGAAAATCAGTCACCTCCCCTGAATCAAATGCCATTTCCCACCCACCCACCCAGCGTCTTGAAGAAGGAATCACCCCCCAACCTGCTGTCGATCGCAGACAGCATAGAGAAGCAGTGCCCTCATAGAAGCTCCCGACTGTAATTAATTAACAATAACCTAGTTATGTAAACCATTTTAAGAAGTGCAAAAAAGGAAAAACATCTTTAACCAGGGAAGGAAACATCTTTACCCAGGGAAGGGAAACATCTTTACCCAGGGAAGGAAGATGGCGGATTGACTCCGTCGTGAGAAGCAGCGTCTGATGAGTGCTCCCGACTACTGACTCATATTTGCATGATATAGTCGCTGAAGCGCTACTTATCAAACACAAGCAGTAAAAATCCTTGATCCGCAAGTATCAGGAGGAACTGGCAATTGGCAGGGAAAAAAGAAAAAGCAATATAGCTCACCTTGAATGCTTCGATTGGAATCCCGGCATTTACTTACCTCCGGTGACACCCGGAGCTTCGTGCACCGCCAGAGCGATCAGCGGTGTTTTGTGCTTGACTGGCCCGGATTGTCGACCTGCCTGCTTTTGCCTTGGTCGCCTATGGCTCCTCCTAAGCTGAGTGTGCAACGGGCTGGGCGCTTAAACCGCAATACGGCAGCGGTCTCTACCATTAAGCCTGCTTCGCGAGTGGGCAGACCAGTGATAAAACTGCTCTGTTCAGGAAAAGCTACAGATTTCTTTATAGTCGTACCCGAAACTGCCATGGCAGAGACGGTGTTGGAGGCGGTGCAGCGGGAGCTGGAGGACTCACCTGAGGTGAGGTCTCAATCAGGGAAGGGAGCGGTGCCAGAAATAGCTCCGGGAAGAGTGGCTGAGACACAGGCAGCTGGCGGCTCTGAACTTGAACTGTCAATAACTCCACTGCAAGTAACCGGTAACCAACTAGTTCATTTGCTACCTATCAAGGTGAGTGAGGATGTTAGCGTCTCTTTGGACTTGCCTGTTTCGTCACTAACATTAACAGATAATGGGCATTTGAAATACTTAACTGCCGCAATTAACAATGCACCTATGTTAACAGAGCTGTCTGTAGCAGACTTTGTTCCTGCTGGCTTAATGGAAAAAGCTAATTCTCAGGCTGCAAGTGGCTCACCAGCTGTAATGATAAGCTCTGAACTTGAATTGCCATGACAGGGAGATGCAGATCAGTGAGAGTCAGTGTGTTCACCGATTCAGAGAGTTGTGAAAATGCTCGAATTACCTATGTTAGGGATTGAACAGCAGAACAGCGGGCATGCTGAACTACAGGCTATTGCTGCAGATGGGTTACCCTTCACTCTGCCATTAATGGATACCAATGATTTATCCGACCACTCACTGGAAGAGACTACTAACTCTCAGTCTGCTAAAAAGAAAAACGTAATTTTAAAGGTGTCAAACAACCTAAAATTGGTCGGAAAGCTACTGAACTTAAATATAACAGCAATATGTTTCAACAACAAGCTGGGGGAATGTCCGCAGCAAACTCAAAAGCAAAAACAAAAAATCATGATAGCCCTTTACGTAAGTGGGTGACGTCGAAAGGAGAAGTCAAGGCAATCATTTTGAGGCAAAATCAGGTAGCTATCAGTGATCAGATTACTCCTCCCTCTCATTCCTCTCATTTTCCAATGGGCAACTTACCTAAAAATGTTAATGCCGCTGAGGGCCTTGATGCCGTTGAACTATCTGACACAACAAGAGATGGTTCCGCTCCATTGAGTACTCCCGCTACTATAGATACATTAGGAGCAACAGCAATGTCAGAATCTTCACTAGCTTTAATCATGCAGGCATTAGCAACGCAAAGATCTGAAGCACAGGAACACTATAAACAGTTTAGGGCAGATAATCCCAATATTCAAGCATCACTGACTGCTGTAACTGGTAAAGTGGCCGAACTCACTACTGAATTAACTACAATACAACAAAGACTATCTGTGAACGAGGATGCACTCTCACAATCCACTAAGATACTTAAAGAGCATGATTTTCAGCTTAATGCCCTGCAGTTAAAGGTTGAAGACCTTGAGAATTGACAACGTCGGAATAACCTGCAAATCTTTGGGATCCCGGAAGGCAAAGAAGGCTTGGACCCACGAGCATTCATTGTCCAAATATTTCAGAAGGCTCTTCCTGATTTAGCAGACTGTGACTGGGATTCCCAAGTCAAAGAGCCCATAGACTGCCAATTTTTCTTACTCAAGCAGATCAGTCTAATCTGCGTCGACCTAGACCGATTCTTATTTACGTTGGCAACTTTTTGCTGCACCAGGCTATTGCAATCAAGGCGTCAGTGTCAGTTGAATCACTCTCCATTACTGCTAGATCCGATTTATGTAAAATTACGATGGATAAGTGATGGAGGATGAGGCAACGCATTGATTCTTGGAAAGCTTTGGGGGCCCTGGTATATTTACAAGAGCCTGCTCGATTGAAGGTTATCAAGGACGGTAGCACACAGATTTACTATTCGGACCAGGAAGCAAAGATGGCGCTGGCTAAACTGCAACAGAGCTTTAAATAGTTTTACGATCAGAAATCACTAGCACTATTTGTTGAGACACTTGATATAGGGTCTGCGAACTGTTCTACTTGACTTCTGAACTGTTCTTTATGCTGAAATATTTCATTTTCTAAAAAAAAATCACTCCTTTCGGTTTCCAGACTTTGTCAGCCAACAAAACCTATTTAGAAAGTTTAATTCAGGACTCGCGAAATTGTTTTAATAAGGGCTTGTCACAGAAGTTTTTGATGTTGGACTTTGTGTAGTCATTATGATTCAGAATGTTGTTATATTCTTTTTACTCTTGCCAAACGGACCCAGTGTGTAAAACACAGTACTTTACATTGTGGCACATAATGTTTTGTGTTATCATTATAAAGATAGGCTTAAAAACCTAGCATGTTGGGCGGAAGACGAGCGAAACAACACCCACAAAACAATCACAACAGAAGTTTACTGAGTCTGCCCAGCTTTGTCTGAGAGGTAAAGTTTAGCTTAGCTGAAATGCTGCACGTGATAATTCTTTTCCTAAAAAATGTCCCATCTACCAAGCGTCCGAGATCCCTTGACAAGCAGGAAATTCACACAGGCAAAGGATACTGTGGTGATGGAAGCCTATGGGAGAGAAGCCCAGAATACGAGCTAATTTTTGAGCCGCAGAGGGTAAACACAGCTGCTGCTCGACATCATTGCCCTGTAATTCCATGCTGATGTGTCTGCAGTCATGGCAAATGAATACGACAAAACTAGGTACTCTACTGTAGTTCTTTATCAATTCTCCAGCTACTACTCTTTTTCCTCTACTTGTCTCCACCGAGGCTGTCCTTCTACTATCCTGCACTGTAAAATGTCCTTCTCCTCCACACACTTCCTGGTCCTGAGGCAGTGTCCTGGTTGTGGACCTGGCAGGACAGTTATATATTTTTTTGTGAGTCAGGCTAGGCTGACTAGGATGGATGGATGTTTTTAAGCATCTGCTTAACCACATGCACTTTACTATTCACAGTCAAAAAGTAGGTGAGCATTGGTCTAGACAAATTTGCTTAAAAATGCACCATTTGCCCACTCATTTTAAAAAATGTTTTCGGGGGGAGAACACCCCTGAACCCTCCTTAGGTCGTTCGGGCTCACTCGCCGCAGTGTGCTCCACCACTAATTTTACGCCCTCACCACTTTCAAATGTCACCAGCCACCACTGGTTAATAGGTTATGTACATTTTATTGAAGTGCAAGTTTGCTTGAGATGGAGAGGCTGTTTAGGCTGCTTATGTATTTCCTCAGTTAGTTTCTGTGCTGTTTGCCTGGCATAGCATGCATGTGGTAAGTTGCTTATGGCAATAAGTGCGTTGGACACCTTAATAGTTAATTAATTAAGTGTAGGGGCTGGATTGACTTTATGGCCCCAATGTTGCCTTGTTTTGTGATTTTCTAAGGCACAAACATTTACAAGATTCAATCCAACTCTGGAAACAGTTGGAGATTTACTCCTGGCAAGAGCAGAAATAAATCCATGTTTTGATTGGTGGGTAATTAGTGGAAGAAACATAATGTTGTTGCTATGTACAACCGTGCATGGTGAACTGCCTTTTGATTGAGCATAAAACTGAATTCCCAAAATGTTTACAGGGGTAGTCCTAGAAACATTAGTGAATAAAAAAATTTGTGAATCTGTACATATGAAAGGGTGCACCTACTGGTGCAGATTTGCACATTTATTTAGGGTTAAGTCTATTTATTAGTGAAAGAGACACAGTAGACAAGAAAAGGCGCACCAGCAGTCAGTGTAATGATCAATGGTTCTGTTCCGCAGGAGCGCCAGGAATCCTGAAGAGAAGTCCTCAGTCGTCCCCCACGTCCCTCCTGCTCTATCAAACTCTAGAGCTAGGAGGAACGCTAGGGAAAACAGGGAAACAAAACAAGGATAGGCGGGGAAAAAGGCAGGTCGGGTAGTGGACTACGTCTGGGCAACAGGCAAGACTTCTCAGCTGTAAAACAAAAGTCTTAGTTAATGTGCATCATTTACTAAATGACCTCACTTGTATAACCCTTGTGCGAGTGGAAAGAAACCTACCACGCTATCTTGCTTCGGGGAACTCTCAGCACGCTATCTTGTTTCAAATGCTAGGAACCCTATATAAATATACAAGTGTTACAACCAACAATCCCACAACAACAATCCCTCTAAGATAATACTTATCTAACTGCAGTTGTCTAGCTCACCCCTTATCTCCACACTAGTTTGAGCGGGCGGAACACTGACTTCTTCGTCTTTCTAATAATCTTCTGAGGTGAGTATTTCACCGAAGGGCTGCAGGGAACATGAGTGTGAAAGAACGTAAGAGATAAACATAAATAACCCCCCACTTAATCCCGTGTGATGACTAAAGTTTACCGTGTCTGTTGGAGAAGTACTGCTGTAACATAAGACAGAACTCAATGGTCCACGCCAGTTACCCCCACCTGATAGTGGTGTATGATACATAAAAGGAACTGAAGCAATCTCCGAAAATAATATCCCTCTGGCCCAAAACAGTCAGAGAGGCTCCTTAACTGCAGGTTTTTAAAAACGCACGATACCTAAACACTGAACCCAGTGTTTAACTCAATAACTCCACAACAGTGAGCTGCATAGGGAACGGCCCCATCGGTAACACCAAGCTACAGACACCGAGACCTTACTTGGAAACGGAGGCTTCAGGTATGTAGACGACGTCTGCCAGCAAGCGGACCAGCGCACGTCTACCGTTGTGGCCCCAGCATACACTGCAACACCAAACACCACGCCACACAAGGAACAGCAAGTTCACTCGTACTGTTCGATACACGGCGCCAGAAAACCGTAAACAGGAAACACGCCTAAACAGGAAGTCAGGCACTACACCAAAGGACGGAAACGGGCTATCAGCTAGAACGCTAAGCAGCGTTAGAAACGATCGGTTCTCCTTAAATACCCTCCGCATCACCGGGCATGACCGCGGGGCATGACAGCACACTCCCCCTAAGAAACTCTCCCCTAGGCTTGGGTTTGTCAGGGTACCGGTGATGGAACCTCCGTACCAACCGGGGAGCATGCACATCACGAGCGTACTCCCATGTGCGATCCTCCACCCAATACCCTTTCCAATGCAACAGATATTGGAGAGATCTACCCCGGGTGCGAGAGTCTACAATGTCCTCAACTCCATATTCTGCCGTATCGGAAACAGTGACAGGAGCGGGTTTCCTAGGGAGTCTCGTGCCTGGCTCAACCGGTTTTATCAAGGATACATGGAAGACAGGATGAATTCTAAACGAAGCAGGCAACTCAAGCTTCACCGCCACTGGATTAACCACCTTGATTACTGCGTATGGACCGATGTATCTGGGATTAAACTTGCGAGGACCAGTGAGTGTTATGTGTTTCGTGGAAAGCCACACCTTATCCCCCGGGTTATAGATGGGTTCTAACCTCCTGTGTAAATCAGCCCCCTCCTTATATTTTGCCTTAGCCACGTCTAGCTCTTCTAATGTCTTTTTGTGTAGGTCCTGTAGCTTCAGTACCAGATCATTGGCAGCAGGAGTAGGGCTGTCTATAGGGACCCCCACAGGTAACAGCTTCGGATGAAAACCATGGGAAAAAAAAAAAGGTGTCATGTTGATGGACGAATGTGGACTGTTGTTATATGAGATTTCCGCCACCCATACCCGCTCATCCCATTCTGCTAAGGAGTGTAGAGCCTGATTTCTTACATATTGCTCAAAGCACTGATTAACTCTCTTGGTTTGGCCATCTGACTGCGGATGATGACTAGAAGATAGTCGAACATCGATCTGTAGCATAGCACATAAGTACTTCCAAAACCGAGAGACAAATTGAGCCCCCCTATCTGAAATCAGAACCGAAGGCAATCCATGGAGGCGGACAATCTGTTGTAAGAAAATGGAGGCCAATTCTGAGGCTTTGGGCAACCCAGACAAAGGGATGAAGTGTGCAGTCTTCGTGAAATGATCCACCACTACAAGCAATGTGTTATTCTTTCTTTTGGTTACTGGCAGTTCTACTATAAAATCTAGGGAGACTGTATGCCAGGGGCCCGGAGGAGAGGCAAGGGGTAGGAGGAGACCCACGGGATTCTGATGGGAAGTCTTGGATTGGGCACAGACATGACATGTCTTCACGTATTGCTCTATATCCTTCAACATAGTAGGCCACCAAAATTTTTCACGTATGGCCTTGGTAGTCTTCTTTATTCCGGGATGCCCTGACAGGGGATGTGAATGATACCATTCCAATACTTGGGCTTGCAAATCTGATGTAGGTAATACTACTCCTCCCTGAGCACAAACACAACCATCCACAATACGTGTCTCTTGTGACCCTACGATGGCATGCATGTTGGCTGTGAGTTGACCCTCTCTAATGTGATCCTGAAATTCGTCTTCGGTGATCACTCCTCCTATGATGTACTCACTGGGAATGATAGAGGGGGTATCAACCGGGTCCTCTAGTTGTTGAAACCCCAACCGGGATAGGGCGTCTGCCTTGCCGTTTCTGGTTCCAGGACGAAATTGTATAGTGAATTCATATTCACAAAAGAATTGAGACCAACGGAGTTGTCTCCTGGACAGTGCCTTGGCTGTTTTAAGGTATTGAAGATTGCGATGGTCTGTATATACGACAACAGGAAACCTGGCTCCTAGTAGATATTGTTTCCACTCTTCAAATACCTTCTTTATCGCCAGTAATTCCTTATATCCCACAGCATAGTTGTATTCTGCCTGAGTGAACTTATGAGAGAAAAAAGCTACAGGGTGACACTCGCCACTCTCAGGATCTGTTTGACTCAGAACCCCTCCCACTGCCACTTGAGAGGCGTCCGCCTCCACCACGAAGGGCAACGCTGGGTCAGGATGTCGTAAAACAGGCGCGCATGTGAAGGCCTTTTTCAAGCGCTGAAATGAAGTTTCTGCTTCTGCCGACCATACATACGGAATCCCCTTTCGCAAGAGTGCAGTAATAGGATGTGCCAATTCAGAGAAATTCTGAACAAAACGCCTGTAAAAATTGGCAAAACCTAGAAAACTTTGTAGCTCTTTGACCGTACCAGGTGCCGGCCAAGAGAGAACAGCCTTGACCATGCGGAGTCCTTGAGGTGTAACAATAAATCCTAAAAAAGGCACTTCTTGCGTATGGAAGGTGCATTTCTCCTATTTGCAGTACAGGTTGTTATCACGCAAACGTTCCAACACCTTTCGGACTTGTCCTATGTGTTCAGACAAAGTAGAGGAATAGATCAATAAATCATCAATATAAGCGATGACATGGACGTCTAGCATATCCCAGAGCACTTCATTGATGAAGAATTGAAACGCAGCCGGAGCGTTACAAAGCCCAAAGGGCATTACTAAGTACTCAAATAACCCGTATTTCGTGCAGAAGGCAGTCTTCCACTCGTCTCCCTCCTTGACACGTACCAAATGGTAGGCGCCCCGCAGGTCTAGTTTAGTGAAAAACCTGGCGTTGCGTATTCTGTCAAGGAGGGAGGCAATCAGAGGCAAGGGATAACGATTCTTAATGGTGATGTTATTCAATCTCCTATAGTCAATACAACACCGAAGACCTCCTTCCCGCTTAGGGATAAAAAACAAAGCCGAAGAGGCAGGAGATCTAGAAGGTCTAATAAATCCCTTCTCTAACATAGTATCCAAATATTCCCTGAGGTATGTGTTCTCTTTCTCAGTAAGGGCATAGACCCTACTGCAAGGAATTCTGGCTCCTGTCTCTAGGTCTATTCGACAGTCGTATACCCTATGCGGGGGAAGGACTTCTGCTTCCTTGGGATCAAAAACTGTGTACAAGTCGTTATAACAGGCAGGTAATTCAGGTACAGGTTCGTCTACTTCTGCATCAAGCATATGTTGGACTACTGCTACTTGAGAATCACAGTGTGTACTTGGACGAAACGTAAGCGTTGCTTTCTGCCAGTCGATGATAGGGTTATGTGTATGTAACCAAGGGATGCCTAATAGAACAGGTATTTGTGGCGACCGAATTAAATCAAATTCAATGACTTCTTGATGATCAGGTTCTATGTGCATATGGAGACTAACTGTCTTATGAGTCACTGGCCCCGAGACGAGAGAGCTCCCATCTATTGTAAAGACCTTGGTGGAAACGTCTTTCACGACACAGGGAATCAGGTTACTTCTTGCCCACTCCTCATCCATGAAATTCCCAGAGGCCCCTGAATCAATCATGATGGATACATGGATGCCAAGGTTTTCTACAGCGAGATAAGTTGATACAAAGAGGTGAGGGATAGGTTTAATGTCGTGTTCAGAAGAGGAGACAGTTAGACCAGAACTGCCCAGGATTCCCGTCTCCACGAAACCCAGGCTCATTAGTTTCCCGAGCTCTTCAATGCATTAGGTTTGACTGGGCATGTCCTTAAGAAATGACCAGCCTTTCCACAATATAAACAGAGCCTATTGGCTCTTCTCCTTTGCCTCTCCTCCGATGTCAGCGGCCCCCTCACTATGCCTATCTGCATCGGCTCGCTTTCGTCAGTCCCCTTCACAGCTTCTACTTTCTTCTCCTTAACAGGCACAAATCGTGGTTCGCCCTTTCCCTTTTCTTGCTTCTTTTCTTGGATGCGGTGTTCGATCTTAACCACTAAATCTATTAGCTCAGTACAAGCTGAGGGTAAGTCCACAATTTGAGAGAGAGCGTCTTTTAAAACGTCACGCAACCCCCTATAAAATAAAGTACTCCGTTTTTCCTCTGGCCAATTGGACTCGACCACTAATCTCTGAAATGAGGTTATGTAAGCCACCAATTCCTGGCTACCCTGTCTCAGAGCCAGCAACTCGGTGTCAGCCGAATGTGTTTACATATGTTTGTCGAATAATTTGCGAAATTCCCCTTTAAAGGCAGAATAATTATATAAGAGGGGGTCGTCACGGTCTATCAAGGGTATAGCCCAATCTGCGGCTGCTCCACTGAGGTAAGACACTAGAAAGGCTACACGGGCTTGATCTGTGGGAAAGCAAGAGGCCTTACATGAAAAATGTAATTGACAGTGACTAAGAAAAGCCCCGCACCTGGAAGCATCACCCGAGAATCTCTCTGGGGGGGCTAAAGGGATGGAGGTAGGGGTAGTGACATGGATAACGGAGGGTGTCGCTTCAGCTCTGCCCCCTGTGGCCCCTGACTCATGCCTGTTCTGAAGAGTGTCAAGTCTGGCCGACAATGCTTGTGTTTCTACTTGCAAATTACCTAACATGCCAGCCAAATCGGCCAGTGTGACTGCTCCCAGGTCCATGACGCTCGGGCAGAACTTTCTATTGGGCTTAGCGTTCTGTAATGATCAATGGTTCTGTTCCGCAGGAGCGCCAGGAATCCTGAAGAGAAGTCCTCAGTCGTCCCCCACGTCCCTCCTGCTCTATCAAACTCTAGAGCTAGGAGGAACACTAGGGAAAACAGGGAAACAAAACAAGGATAGGCGGGGAAAAAGGCAGGTCGGGTAGTGGACTACGTCTGGGCAACAGGCAAGACTTCTCAGCTGTAAAACAAAAGACTTAGTTAATGTGCATCATTTACTAAATGACCTCACTTGTATAACCCTTGTGCGAGTGGAAAGAAACCTACCACGCTATCTTGCTTCGGGGAACTCTCAGCACGCTATCTTGTTTCAAATGCTAGGAACCCTATATAAATATACAAGTGTTACAACCAACAATCCCACAACAACAATCCCTCTAAGATAATACTTATCTAATGCAGTTGTCTAGCTCACCCCTTATCTCCACGCTAGTTTGAGCGGGCGGAACACTGACTTCTTCGTCTTTCTAATAATCTTCTGAGGTGAGTATTTCACCGAAGGGCTGCAGGGAACATGAGTGTGAAAGAACGTAAGAGATAAACATAAATAACCCCCCACTTAATCCCGTGTGATGACTAAAGTTTACCGTGTCTGTTGGAGAAGTACTGCTGTAACATAAGACAGAACTCAATGGTCCACGCCAGTTACCCCCACCTGATAGTGGTGTATGATACATAAAAGGAACTGAAGCAATCTCCGAAAATAATATCCCTCTGGCCCAAAACAGTCAGAGAGGCTCCTTAACTGCAGCTTTTTAAAAACGCACGATACCTAAACACTGAACCCAGTGTTTAACTCAATAACTCCACAACAGTAAGCTGCATAGGGAACGGCCCCATCGGTAACACCAAGCTACAGACACCGAGACCTTACTTGGAAACGGAGGCTTCAGGTATGTAGACGACGTCTGCCAGCAAGCGGACCAGCGCACGTCTACCGTTGTGGCCCCAGCATACACTGCAACACCAAACACCACGCCACACAAGGAACAGCAAGTTCACTCGTACTGTTCGATACACGGCGCCAGAAAACCGGAAACAAGAAACACGCCTAAACAGGAAGTCAGGCACTACACCAAAGGACGGAAACGGGCTATCAGCTAGAACTCTAAGCAGCGTTAGAAACGATCGGTTCTCCTTAAATACCCTCCGCATCTCCGGGCATGACCGCGGGGCATGACAGTCAGCAAATATCATACAGTTCCTCTTGTTAGTCACCGCCACATTATGCCAATGAGGAGAAATATCAGTGGAACAATTCTTGTTGGATAAACTATGACACAACTAGAGGAAAAAAGAGAAGCAGAGACTCTAAGTATGCTCAACCAATCACCACTGAATATAACAGCACATTATGTAGTTCATCCCTTCCCTTGGAGGAACTGGTCCAGCCAGTCCTGTTCACAAAGTGCGAGCTACCTTACTCTAGCTAGTCCTACTCAGTGTAGGCTCAAGGATCTCCAATGAACCATGGCCTCCCTTTAGTAGCGCTCATCAGGAAGGCAGCAGCTTCCCTTGTCTTAAGACAGTGCACACATTCCTCTAGTGCCCCACTATCAAACATTGTAGAAACGGAGAGAAGCTTTTAAACTCTCACTATCCCTACTGAACTCTCTTTTGGTGAACAGTGAGGCATTTTTCATTACCAAAGCCTCAGGGTTCAAGCTCACAAAGAGGAGGATGTGGCTGTCCACATATGTGATCACCAGGTGCAGGGTGAAATATTCTTTCTCTCAGGACAATCTATCACATTTCAAACATATCCACCCCCCCCGCACCTCCAGTTATCTGTCTTCGACTCTCTCCTCTTTTAGCATCAGGCATTCATTTACGTCACTCACAGTCAGTAGTAGCTTCTCTGTTTTACCTCGCAGGTTCTCTTTAGGTTTTGCTCAAAGGACCTCCAGGTTTCGCAGCATTGCCCCTATCCTCAAATTATCCTATATCTCCGTTTGTAACTCCAATCCTATCACGCCCCCCACTGCACACTGCTTATAGGCAAGTCCATTTTTCATATAGAAAAGTGTATAGATGCCAAGTTCTTATGTAGAGAGCTCATCCTTTCAATTTTCTTGCACACTTGCTCGACACTGGAAACCCTCAACTGTGGTGGAACAGCCACAATGATAGATTTCGTTTTGAAATGTAGGTCGGTGTGTAGTGAAATTATAGACTTCAATAGGATTTGTTTTGCTGGATGTTAATAAATCCATCTCCAACTTCAGTTGTTGTTTTCCAATGAATAATGTTACACGGCTAAAGAAATTCCTCCTTTTCTTATCAGCCATGATGCCTGCTACACCAAGCTATTCCAAGATGGCCTCCGCATTACTCACCCTAGTAACATAAGCATTCCAAAACCACTTTTAATAAAGTCATAGTTCACATCTAACTTAAATGAGGCCTGTTCAGGGGCCACAGAGGGGGGCCAACAACGAGAGAAACATGACAGGTCTTCAGACTCTTCAATCTCCTGCACGTCACATGACCGTCTCACCCAAATGGCTCCCTGGGTACCCTGCCACCAGGGTGCTGAAGCCTGACCCTCCATCGTGCCAGGTTAATCTGTCATTCCTAGATCACTCCAACTTTGCACCTTCAGGTATCTAAGTTGGTCAGAGGGACTGACTACCATCATTCCAATGAAAGGCTCAAGTGACTTGGCAAAAGGGGCAGAGAACTCCAAGAGTCCCTTGTGTCCTCTTGAATACCTGTTCAGATGTTACAGTCTGATAAAGTGGACATCGCATAGTCAATTCTCTGAGAGGCGCCCTGGAGGCCCACCATTCTTGAGGGGCGCTGCATCAAACAATGGGAAAAGCCATTAGAAAAGGGAATCCAATGAAGAGTGGCTACCTTGACCCCCGATTGGCTGCACCCTGTTACAAACTTTTTGAGGACTGGGCTCATAGATTGTAGGTGGTTCTCAGATGATAAAATGACACTATTTAGGGAGTGGGTACTGGCAAAGTTGAACTGAGTGCTGTGCTCAAAATATCCTTTTTTGGGGTTATTTTATTAATATCTGGAAGGGCTCTTCTTGAGCCTTGCTAAGGTTCCATTACTGCAGGTGACCATACTGCATCTGATAGTTTCCATTAGCAAACGTTATCTGTGTGGACAGGGACACTGTTGGAAGTAAAAATATGATCTAAAAAAACGTTCTAAGATGTAGCATCCAAGATGGTAAATTGGGCCTTTGGTTTACAGCAGAATGTTATGAAGGTGCAGGGATGTTGCAGTAGATAAACATTGACGCAAAGATTGTACAGACAGCAGCATTCCACGAGGCTCAGCTGATGAGATCTGATAGTGCTCATACTTGAATACCAGTGGAGTCTGGAGAAACACAGCTGAACTCTCAAAACGTATACATTTGCCAGGGGGAAGAGTAGCCTTAGAAAGATTGGGAACGGCAAGAGCTGCTTTTCCAGAAATGAAAGGGGGAGGGAACTTGCTACTTACAGCTTTGTTAGGGACATACAAATTCTGTATGAAAGGAAGGAAGAATATCTTGTATCCAGCACGCTGAAAAAGTAGATATGGTTTCCACGTGGTTTACCTGAAATCAGAGGTTATTCCTTTACAACATAGATATATGTAGAAACTGCAAGTCTGAACTTTAATAGGAATAATTAAGGTTGGAGGGTTGATGCACCTGATGTAGAGAGAGAAGTGGGATGCAAGTGTTTGTGCGAGAAACATATGGGTCACAGGTTCTAACCTATGTAAGTTTACAAATCGGGTAAAATATCTGCATGAAACATCCGTGTTTGTAACCTGCAGGTTGCACTTTTCAGTGTCAGTATAACAGACAAACGAGTTTATGCCCCTGCTGTGGTGATTTGGGGAAAAGCAGATATTGGCACATTTCAATCTCAATACTAAACGGCATCAGGAAGAGACATCATTTATAAATATTCTCCCCTAACCATAAATAAGCCTTCTGTTTCTGCAACGAAGAGAAGGACAGGGAGTGTTATGTATGTGTGTAGGAGAAGAGAAGGACAGGGAGTGTTATGTATGTGTGTAGGAGAGCGGCTACTTGGAAGATATTGGATTCAATTTAGGGGTGGGTGACTGCGCAAAGAATAAGCAAAACCTTTGTCAGGGTAAACTCTCAAAGTCACTAAATTAAGCTGAGCTGAACCCCCTGGTAGCTATGGCACAGAGACAGACTGGCTTAACTTTGGGCAATGAGTAAAGTATGTATGAAGTACCAAAATAGTAATAAACTCAAAATGCCAAACAATAAAAATCCTGAACTAAATTAGAAAAACAGAATAATAAGCGCATAGCGGCAATGATACTCTTATGTAGCAGTAGACCTGGATCTAGGCCGACTGCGATGGAGCACTGGTCAAATACACAAACGAGGTTCCTCACGATTAAAGATTTTACCTTCTGACTTGGGGCCAGAATGATCCACGGCGGGCGTCCTGCCTTTCCGCCATGGGGACGGAGGAA
Organism: Triturus cristatus; assembly: GCF_964204655.1. Classification (NCBI taxonomy): domain Eukaryota; kingdom Metazoa; phylum Chordata; class Amphibia; order Caudata; family Salamandridae; genus Triturus; species Triturus cristatus. The sequence continues at coordinate 329,580,112 of NC_140582.1, forward strand.
TTGCTCCATCCTCATGGTGGAGAGGCTGATTTATAATTGACTTTCAAGCAGGCATTTATTTATAAAAGCATTGTCAGGAACCGCCGTGATGGCAGCTCCTGGCAAAACATATTACTCTGCTATGGGCCTGCAGCAGCAGGGAGCAGCCCTGTAGCACAGAGTAATCCTCTTTTCTTTCAAAGAGAAAATCTCAAAATCGGATTTTCTTTTTGATAAGAAAAAATAAGACTAGTTAAGTACACAAGTGTAGTGATGATTACTATCTCCCTATTGATTGATTGATTGATTGATTGATGTGAAACTTTTATAGCGCAGCTATCGCCCTACGGGCATCTTAGCGCTTTAGACTGAAGGACATCATCAAATGGTGATAGAGGGAGAGTCAGAGAGAGAAACCTATTAAAGTTAAACTGTAGGATATAGCCAGGTCTTAAGTCCCTTGCGAAATTCAAGTAGAGAGTTACACTGTCGCAGGTTCGCGGGGAGCTTGTTCCACAGGCCGGATGCTACTATACTGAAAGATCTTCCGCCTACCCTAGTACGCTTGAATCTCGGGATCGCCAAGAGACCAGCTGAAGAGGAGCGGAGCTGCCTAGTTGGTAAATAGCGAGCAAACCTGTCCCGAAGAGGGACTGGGCCAAGCCCATGTATTGCTCTAAAAGTTATGCACAAAGACTTAAAGACAACCCTTTCCCTCACAGGCAGCCAGTGTAAGTCCTTTAGTGCTGTGGCCGACGAAGAACGACGACACCTATCAAGCACTAGCTTAGCTGCGGCTGACTGAATCCTCAGCAAACCTTGGAGGATATACTGCGGAGCACCCAGATAGAGGGAGTTGCTGTAATCAAGTCTGCTCAAAACCGTGCTGCGGACCACCGTAGCTCGCGACTCCCTGGGGAGCAGAGGAAGAATTCTCCGAAGTACCCGCAGCAAGGCGAAGCAGACGTTGGCAGTCTTACTAGCCTGGGATACCATCTGAAGATCGTCGTCGAAGATCACCCCAAGGTTGCAAACCTTCTTGACTGGTGTGAGAGGTCCTTCCTCCGGTGTAAGACAAAAATCAGGAGGGAGGTGTTTGGGGATCCTGAATGGCGAACAGAAGACCACCTCAGTTTTGCCGCTATTAAACTGAAGAGAATTCCTTCTGAGCCAATTCGTGGTCTGGTTCATGCACTGATGGAAGCAGTCCATGGATATTGCATCGGCCCCTTCCAAAGAGAAGGCCAGTTGCGTATCGTCAGCGTAGTTCACCACGCTGACTCCGAAAGATTTAATTAACGGGAACAGGGGCCGCAGGTAGATGTTAAAAAGAATGGGACTGATAGCGGACCCCTGCGGCACCCCGTACGCAACTGGAGACCTGCTGGAGGAGAACGGTGGTAGGGTAACAACCTGCTGTCTGTCTTCTAGATAGGAATGAAACCATTGTAGTGCTCTACCCTTTACGCCTAGCTGTCTCAGCCTCTCCAACAGGACTGGATGGCTCACCGTATCGAATGCTGCCGACATATCAAGAAGCACCAAAATCATGGCGTTCCCGTTGTCGGCACGCATTCGGAGGTGGCCCAGCATGGTGGTTAGCGCTGTTTCAGTTCCGTGGCCAGGGCGGAAACCAAACTGATCCTTATCTAGCAAGGAATTCTCCTCCAAAAATTGAGACAAAGTCTTACTTACAGACTTTTCCAGTACTTTCACCGGATAAGGCAGGAGAGAAATAGGCCTGAAGTTAGCTGGCACCAGAGGGTCCAGGTTTGGCTTTTTTATCAGAGGGGTTACTACTGCAAGCTTCCAGCAGACAGGAACGGATCCGGCCAGCAGGGATTGGTTACAGATCATCCTTAACCAGGGAAAAGTGTTACGTCCATACAGCTTCCATATTTTATGAGGAAGAGGATCTAAAGGAGAACCAGACGACACGCTTTTAGTCAGGATGTCGAAGTCTTCAAGAGAAAGAGGTTGAAAACTGTCTAGGACAGCAGTTGGTTCTTGATTTCCATCAGCCAGGCTGGTTATATCCTCCGGACTGTTCTGAGTGTTGTCCTGCAATTTGTTCACAATATTAGAAATCTTTTCCTGAAAAAAGGAAGCGATTTCACTACACAAGGTTTGCGAGGGGGCGACTCTGTTGTTCATGCAGTCTGGGTTGGAGAGGTCCCTAACGATCTTAAAGAGGGCCTTAGATCCATTAGAAGCCTGAGTGATGGAGTTGGCATAGAAGTCTGCCTTAGAACTCAGAATAAGAGCTTTATATTGCAATTGTATTAGTCTAAGATCTTTTTTATCTTCTTCCGAATAATTTCTTCTCCACTTCCTCTCTGCTTGTCTGCGAGAGAGTCTAAGATGATGTAATTTCTCATTGTACCAGGGCGCTGATCTTTTCCTTGCCCTCTTTAAAGGTTTTATAGGGATACAATGGTCTAAAAGCTTAGTGATATGTTCCGTGAAGGACCTATAATTATCCTCCACGGACTTATCGGGGGAGAAGAGATTAACATCAAAAGATGTAGTTATAGAATCAGCCCTTGCCAATTTGTCCCATTCTCTGTCCATCCTGTGGAAATTTCGCTGGCTAGGCAGATTCCTGTGGCTGGGCAGCACCATACTTAGGAGGACAAGATAATGATCAGTCCAGTTCAGGGGCATTATATTAAAGACTTTTGTGGTGACTGGATTGGCAAAAACCAAGTCCAGAATGCGTCCCTTCTGATGGGTAGGGCTGGACACCAATTGACAGAGGTTCAGAGTGGAGCACGTGTACAGGAGGTCTCTCAGCTGACTGCAGTGGCCTCCGTCTTCACTGAGATTGAAGTCCCCGAGAATGACCATGTTGGTATGAGTAAGTTTTAAGTTAGTGATAGTTTCGGCGAAAAGATGGAATTCTGTGGTTGCGCCCGGTGGTCTGTAGCAGAGCATCCCCGTGAGTAGATTTCCGCTAGGGGCCAGAAGTGAAAAGCCCAGGATTTCAATGCCACCAACCTCGTCAATCTGACATGGTCTAAAGTCCAAAGTATCCCTGAAGATCAGACCCACTCCTCCCCCCCTGCCCGAATTGCGAAGCTTGTGAAGGATTTTATATCCACTAGGACAAGCCTCACTCAGGCCAACGGCAGACTCCGCGGTGGCCCAGGTTTCTGTTACAAAGAGAGCGTCCAGTTCCATATCTTCCAACAAGCTGAACACTTCAGTAGAGTGCTTAACAAGCGAGCGACTGTTAATTAGACCACAAGAGAGGTCAGCACTAACTGACTTATGACCCTTTAAAGGATTTAGAAGTAAAAGTTGTGCTCTGCTGTATGTCACTCTTTCTGGTTGGCGAATAGTAGTGCTGGCGCTGGGGGCGTCCGGGTGCAGACGGGCTTGCCTCTGGCGCGCCTCCGGCGCGCCATCGGCGCGCGCGCTGCGCGCTTGCATCAGGTGGGTTTAAGTAGGTGCTCCCAACTGCTAGAGCGCCTCACAAGATGGCGGCGAGTAGTGTTACAATAGAGAGGATCACACACTCAAGATGGCGGCAATGTAGGAAGCAGAGGACTATCACGCTAAAATAGCGTGTGCAAAAGATTTTTAAAGTGCGGGTAAGTGAAATGCTATAGGACAACAAACTTTGAGGTACAATTGCAGAATATTAAAAACCAAAAAGTATACACGAGTAAAAAGATAAAAGCAACAACACACGGCGCCCAAAAACAATGTTTAAACAGCAATCGCTCGTTCACCCACTCGATAAGAGCCTTAGTCAGTTAGGCTGCGCGCTTGCATCAGGTGGGTTTAAGTAGGTGCTCCCAACTGCTAGAGCGCCTCACAAGATGGCGGCGAGTAGTGGCACAGTAGAGAGGATCACACACTCAAGATGGCGGCAATGTAGGAAGCAGAGGACTATCACGCTAAAATAGCGTGTGCAAAAGATTTTTAAAGTGCGGGTAAGTGAAATGCTATAGGACAACAAACTTTGAGGTACAATTGCAGAATATTAAAAACCAAAAAGTATACACGAGTAAAAAGATAAAAGCAACAACACACGGCGCCCAAAAACAATGTTTAAACAGCAATCGCTCGTTCACCCACTCGATAAGAGCCTTAGTCAGTTAGGCTGCGCGCTTGCATCAGGTGGGTTTAAGTAGGTGCTCCCAACTGCTAGAGCGCCTCACAAGATGGCGGCGAGTAGTGGCACAATAGAGAGGATCACACACTCAAGATGGCGGCAATGTAGGAAGCAGAGGACTATCACGCTAAAATAGCGTGTGCAAAAGATTTTTAAAGTGCGGGTAAGTGAAATGCTATAGTACATATCCTATGTACAATGCTAAGCTAGAACAACCGCGTTAGATGTTAGAAAGCCATCTTGCCGCTTTTGCTGCTTTTGCACGCGACACTGTTGTTGCATGTTATTATTTGAGAAATGCTTACTCGACTTTGCTTCACATGAGAACTGTCTGTTGTTAACATCCTTAACAGTGAGCAGCGACCTTGGTCTCTACATTGTGTAAAGAAACAGTCTGGGTCACTAGACGGTGCATGTTGTTGGGTGCAGGTTGATCGGCCTACTTTTTAGCCATAACATGCACGCAGCTGCAGATACCTGAAAGACGAGTGCTTTTAATATTGTAGTGCAGCATGTTTTAGATTCATTCGGAAGAAGAGCGTTCCCAGGAGAGAGCCTGTGAGAAGTTGGCCTGATATATGATGTCACTAATTCTAATGTACACCTTGTATCAGTCCAAACAACCCTTATGGTGATTGGTTGTAAAGTCAACCTTATAGACCAGCTATCCTAGTGGTAGCATGGACAAGAGCAGTCTTAGACTAAACTCTGTATGGCATGTGAAGCAAGCTGTTATACCATTTGTAACCCCTTGAATACCAAATGAAAGGACACCACAACTGATATATATATAAATAGAATGTATTTATTCTAGTCAAACCCTCAGAACTCTTTATGAGATTAGAGGTAAGTACAACACAGTCTTATTTAAGCATACATTAAGTCACACAGGTAAGTAATACAGTTAGGCCCTAGGGGCCACGCAAACCATATACTAAGTAAGTGGTATAAGGACCACTGTCACGAACACAGGATAGACCTCGGCCTAGGGAATCGCTGGGGCTACACTATACTACCAAAGGTTAGGAAGTGGGAGGCCCACGGGATTCAGGTGCAGAGTGGAAACACTCACGCGTAATGCGTAAAAGTCGATAGAATTACTAGCAGTTAGAAATTAACAGTTTTAGGACACTTCTGGTATGGCTAGAAAGTCGAGACTCGGAAACTAGACCCTAGGATAGTCAATACCCTTGTGAGCACCGAAGTACTCAAGTTACCTAGCCCACGGGCTGCGGGTGCATAGGTGTGAACTTGCGTCGGGTTTCGTCGTTGACTTCTATGGATGCCTGAAGGAAAGTTGCTGACAGGCAGTCAGTGAAGAGTGTCCGGTGGATCCCAAGGTGGGGATCAAGAAGGAAGGAACCTGCAAGCAGAAGGGACAGAGTCTAGGTCACCAGCCAGGAGCCAGGAAGGAACCAGGAAGGAACCAGGCGATGTCATGAAGATGCAGGTGAAGAGGTGAAGATTGTCGCAGCAGCCACGGGTACCAGGAGGCGTCGAGGATGACCAGGACCAGGAGGTGAGCTGTCCCACGAAGGCTCTTGCTGTCGGCGGCGTCGGAGTCGAGTCAGGACCCAACAAGACTTGGCAAGCGGAACCCACGCAGGATGGAGGACTTGCTTCTGGTGCAGACCAGGAAGGTCTGGGGTGCTTCTCTTTCACAGAGGAGCGGGTGTCAGTCTGGAGGAGCCTGACCAGCAAGGTGAAAACAAAGGCTCGTCGTCGCAGAGGCTACTAGCCAACGGGCCAGCAACCGGACAACACGTCGAGCAACTCAGGTGCAGAAGGGCCCCACGCAGAACACGTGAAGTGTGGGGAGCTGATCTTCTTTGCAGATGGTGCTCGGAGTGGGGGCTTCTCAATTCCCCAAGCACAGCCTTGAGGAAGCCTCAGAAGTTGCGCTAGTCAGTTACTAGCCACTTTTCCTAAGTCGCCGGTCCCACGTCCCTCGTCGCCTCCACGGGTCTCAGCTTTGCTGTAGAGGTGGGTCTGGTTCAGAGGTGTCTGGAAGTTTCGGCACTGGTCAGTCTCTGCAGTCGTCCCTCGTAGGATCAGTCGCAAAGCAAGCAACGGTCGCTGGATGGTGCCTGGTTGCCCAGGGTGGTCACTCCTTGGCCACAAGGGAGATTCTTCAGTCTTCTTCCTGAGGTCGAATGTCGAAGGTCCAGAGTTTCTGTTCAAGTTGCAGATTCAGGTTAATCTAATTTAGCAGGGCTCAGCTACCTACTGATATACTGGGCTAGTGGGCTGGGCTACCTGCAAGGTCCCTCCTATGGGTGGGACCAGGAAGGGGAGTGGCTACACCCCCTTTCCTTTGTCCAGTTTCGCGCCAGAGCTGGGGCTGGAGTGCCCCAGCGCCGGTTTGAACTGGACTATGCATGGGACACCTTGTGTGCCCCAGGCAGTGTCTAGTTTCATTCATCCCTCCCTGCCCCAATACACTAACTCCTGTCTGGGGTGGTGCTCGCACCTCCCAAGGCAGGAAACCTATTGTCCAAGCCTCCCTCGCTGGAAGGTCTCCCAGCAGCAGGAGGTCAGACTTGTGTCTGTGGCAGCAGCATCCATTTTGTGATGCTGGGGCTCTGGTTAACTTTAACTGGGTAAGTAGGTTTCAACATGTCTTCTCCCTCTAGAAGGGAGGAATAATATCCTCATTGCCAGAAATGTTATGGGGGTATTATTCCAAAGTGTTAGACACCTTACACAACATGTTTTGATAAAGCCAAACCATAGTTACCATAACCTTTTAAGATTATAAGGTACTTTAAGAGTATATGGTAGGCTATTTCATAGAACAGCTATAAGGACATGGTTCCGAAAGCTGCAGACAGGCTCAGCTCATGCTAGAGCACCATCTCACATGTTACCAAGCACTCTGCCTCCAGGATTGTTAAGGCCTGCCATAGGAGTGGCTGATAGGTACACATGTGTCTATATATAAGGTAGGTATAGGAATACTACACCTAAGCAAGGGGTGATTGCACAACCTTGCCCCAGCTGAGTGATCAGCCAGTTGTGTCATAATGGAAGGCCAGGCCAGGGGTGGCATAATACATGCTGCAGCCCCTGGTAGGCCTAGGGTACACCTATGCCCTGGGTACCTAGGGTACACTGTACAGGGTCCAATAAGGTGATCCTTACCAATTGGGTATGTACCTAGGGTACATGGAGTCCATTTTAAAGAGAGAGCAGACAGCCCGAGACCCTGAATGGCAGGATCTCAGGCCAACTAAGTCGAAAAACCAGCTAGACACTAGGCAAAAAGTTGGGGGTAACCATAGTCAGATATCCACCTTCCTACACCCCCCCCCAAACGAAAGGAGATAAGGCTGTCCTTGACCAGGTAAGCCTATATTGCCTAAGTGGCCATATAAGGAAGAACCAGCACTGGCATGGTGACCCCTGTCTCATGGTCCACTAAGCAATCCCTCACCCTAAAGGTATCATAGGGTCTCCACCATAGGGAATCTCTACCTTTGGTGTGTCTTTGCAAAGTAAAAGGCTGGTGTTGAGATGGAGTACTGAAGTGAGTGTCCTCAAAGTGAGGCCTCAGCTTCCTCCAATCATCCTCCACCATGGATGCCTTTCTTTCTTTAACTGAGTTGCACTGTGCTCTCAGGGTCAGCCTCTGGCTACCTAAAGCTGGAGGCTGGGTCCCTTTGGTGGGCTTACTGGAGGGACAGGTCAGGTTTGGGGCCCTAAGGTCCCATGTTTGCCTGTGCCCAACAGAATCCCTCTGGGGGAGGTCCCTAACTACCTGTAAAGGAGATCCCTCAGGAATGTGTTTACCCATCACCTGGCTAGGGCTACTAGCCAGGCAATCCTCATTCTTTTGATGGGGGGGTTCTTGTGGACAGGGGCCCTCTTGGGGTCCACTGGCCTCCCTGACCTCTGCAGCCCTGGGCTGACTGAGGCAGGGTAGAGAGAGGCAGGCTGCCTGCACCAGACTTGGTCCCACCTTGGAAGGGTCCACTGCCATCAGGGGCTCTGCCAGGCCAGGCCTGGCTACCTCTGGGGCAGTTCCTTCACAAGGGGTGAGGTCAGGTCCCTGAGGAGGCTGACCTTTTCCTAATGTCTGGGGAGAGGGAGACTTTTCTTCCTCCCCACTACTCTCTGTTTGTGTGGAGTGATCCATAGTTTCAGGCTTCACTACACCTATGTCAGTCTGAGTATGGACTGAGACCACTACAGTCCTGCCAACCTTTTTCAGGGAGGCACTCAGTTTGGGTTTGAGCTGTGACTGTAACAGCTCTGCCAACCTCTACAGGGAAGTCTGTCTTTGCCTGGGCTGTGGCTACCACTGCCCTTCCAACCTTTTCAGGGAGGAAATCTACTTGGACAGGAGTTGTGGCTGGCACAACCCCACTACCCTTTTGTGAAAGGCCTACCATTTTAGAACGGGTGTCTTGTTCAACTCCAGCCCAAGCTGAGAGTTCTAAGTCATTCCCCAGTAAGCAGTCTACAGGCAAGGTTGGGGACACTGCCACCCTCTTAGGGCCAGTGACACCTCCCCAGCTGAGACATACCTCTGCCATGGGATGACTGTTCTGTTTGCCATCAATGTTAGTTACCTGGTATGAGAAACCAGGCAAAAGCTGCTCAGAGGGAACTAGCCTATGGGCCACCATAGTGATGCTAGCTCCAGTGTCTCTGTAGGCCTCAGCTTTTCTACCATTGAGGTAGGGTTCCTATCTGTACCTACCCAAAGTGTTGGGACAGGCAGTGAAGTTGGCAAACCCCATGCCACCATCACAGACAAGAGTAGCTGTTGTAGGGGACTTGGCTAAGCCAGGGTCCCCCTGTGTTCCCCAAGAAAACCCAACCAAAGTTTTGGGGGCACTCCCACCACCTGGGGGATTGCTGCTGACAGTAATAGGTGGTGTGACAGGAGTAATTGGAGGAACAGTTTTCTTTTTAGCCTTTGGGCAACTGCTGTCAGTTTTCAAATGCCCAGGAATTGTACATTCATGGCAGTAAGGCTTTTTAACTGTGGTAGAGGAGGGAGCTTGGGACCCACCACCCTGTGTGGAGTTTTGGGGCCCTGAGGAAGATTTTTCTTTTGTTTTATCCCCACCCTTCTCTTGAGGTTTGGTGGTATCTTTCTTTTGGTCACCACCATGATTTTTAGGCCTAATCCTGGTCCTGACCCATTTATCTGCCCTCTTTACCAATTCTTGGGGAGAGGTCAAATCTGAGTCTACCAGGTGTTGATGGAGAAGCTGGTTCTGACAATTACTAAGGATCTGCTCCCTCATAATCAAGTTGTACAATCCTGTATAGTCCTGCACCTTGCTGCCAGTTAACCAACCCTCCAAAGCCTTAATGGCACAATCCACAAAATCAGACCAGTCCTGTGTCTGTGTCTTCTGGGTGTCTCTGAACAACAACCTATATTGCTCAGTGGTTAAGCCAAACCCATCTATCAGAGCCCTCTTCAGGACTTTGTAATTGTTAGCATCCTCATCACTAACTGTGAGGAGCTTGTCTCTACCTTTGTCAGAGAAGGAGAGCCACAAGATAGCTGCCCACTGACTCTGGGGTACCTGCTGTACTTTGCAGGCCCTCTCCAAAGCAGCCATCCACTTGTGGATGTCATCCCCATTCGGATATGGGGGGACTATCTTGCTTAGGTTTCTATGGTCATAAGACCTATCCCTATCTCTAGGAATGTTGCTGCCACCAGTGGATTCTGACCCACACAATTTTTGCTCTGTGGCCAGAGCAAGCTTCTCTTTGGCAAGGGCAAGTTCTTCCCTTTCAATCCTCAGTTTGGCTTCCCTCATTCTGGCCTTATGCTCTCTCCTCTGGGGGAGAAGTCATCCCCCTGTGGGATGAAGCATTGGAGCTTCTTGAGTGATAGGTGTGGAGAGAGTCCCCTGAGGGAGACCTACCCCTCCTATCTCTCTTTTTAAGATTACTTGGGGGCCTCTAAGGGAAGCTCCCATGCAAGCTCCCATGCAAGCTTAAGTTAGCCTGACTAAGTCTTCTGACTGGGTTCTTGCTACCTCCCTCTTCCACTGAGGTCTCTTCTGACTCATCTGTATCAGTTAAGTCAGGGGTCTCTTCTGTAGAGGGGAGGCCCTTATCTACAGCTATGGCACCATACTTGGCAGCTCTTTCAGCATCATAGGCCTCCAGAAGCTCCACTAGCTGTCTAAGGGTAGGGTTGGAACCCTGTTTTAATCTCCTGGAGGTACACAGTTGTCTCATCTCCTGGAAAGTGAATGCATCATATCTAGAGGGAATCTGTCTAGCATTCTCCTCTCCTGAGGGAGTATCAGTGTGATCTCCATTCAGGGACATGATTCCAGTGAGGGTGTGGTGTGTGCACCTACCTACACTAGTTGTATCTACTAAACCTCTCTAGTAGTTGTAGTCAGGGTGTGCTAAGCCCTTCAACCTACAACAACTAAGTCCAGTAGGACTTAAGTATTTATAATCTATGTTATATGTACCTAAACAATATCTGTGTGATCTTTCAATTTAGTATCTCAAGATTACAATGGTATTACAACAGCAAGCTCAGATCCCAACCGCTGCTCACCAATGTGAGAAGTTGGCCTGATATATGATGTCACTAATTCTAGTGTACACCTTGTATCAGTCCAAACAACCCTTATGGTGATTGGTTGTAAAGTCAACCTTATAGACCAGCTATCCTAGTGGTAGCATGGACAAGAGCAGTCTTAGGCTAAACTCTGTATGGCATGTGAAGCAAGCTGTTATACCATTTGGAACCCCTTGAATACCAAATGAAAGGACACCACAACATATATATATATAAATAGAATGTATTTATTCTAGTCAAACCCTCAGCACTCTTTATGAGATTAGAGGTAAGTACAACACAGTCTTATTTAAGCATACATTAAGTCACACAGGTAAGTAATACAGTTAGGCCCTAGGGGCCACGCAAACCATATACTAAGTAAGTGGTATAAGGACCACTGTCACGAACACAGGATAGGCCTAGGCCTAGGGAATCGCTGGGGCTACACTATACTACCAAAGGTTAGGAAGTGGGAGGCCCACGGGATTCAGGTGCAGAGTGGAAACACTCACGCGTAATGCGTAAAAGTCGATAGAATTACTAGCAGTTAGAAATTAACAGTTTTAGGACACTTCTGGTATAGCTAGAAAGTCGAGACTCGGAAACTAGACCCTAGGATAGTCAATACCCTTGTGAGCGCCGAAGTACTCAAGTTACCTAGCCCACGGGCTGCGGGTGCATAGGTGTGAACTTGCGTCGGGTTTCGTCGTTGACTTCTATGGAGACCTGAAGGAAAGTTGCTGACTGGCAGTCAGTGAAGAGTGTCCGGTGGATCCCAAGGTGGGGATCAAGAAGGAAGGAACCTGCAAGCAGAAGGGACAGAGTCTAGGTCACCAGCCAGGAGCCAGGAAGGAACCAGGAAGGAACCAGGCGATGTCGTGAAGATGCAGGTGAAGAGGTGAAGCTTGTCATAGCAGCCAAGGGTACCAGGAGGCGTCGAGGATGACCAGGACCAGGAGGTGAGCTGTCCCACGAAGGCTCTTGCTGTCGGCGGCGTCGGAGTCGAGTCAGGACCCAACAAGCCTTGGCAAGCGGAACTCACGCAGGATGGAGGACTTGATTCTGGTGCAGACCAGGAAGGTCTGGGGTGCTTCTCTTTCACAGAGGAGCGGGTGCCAGTCTGGAGGAGCCGGACCAGCAAGGTGAAAACAAAGGCTTGTCGTCGCAGAGGCTACTAGCCAACGGGCCAGCAACCGGACAACACGTCGAGCAACTCAGGTGCAGAAGGGCCCCACTCAGAACACGTGAAGTGTGGGGAGCTGATCTTCTTTGCAGATGGTGCTCGGGATGGGGGCTTCTCAATTCCCCAAGCACAGCCTCGAGGAAGCCTCAGAAGTCGTGCTAGTCAGTTACTAGCCACTTTTCCCAAGTCGCCGGTCCCACGTTCCTCGTCGCCTCCACGGGTCTCAGCTTTGCTGAAGAGGTGGATCTGGTTCAGAGGTGTCTGGAAGTCTCGGCGCTGGTCAGTCTCTGCAGTCGTCCCTCGTAGGATCAGTCGCAAAGCAAGCAGCGGTCGCTGGATGGTGCCTGATTGCCCAGGGTGGTCACTCCTTGGCCACAAGGGAGATTCTTCAGTCTTCTTCCTGAGGTCAAATGTCGAAGGTCCAGAGTTTCTGTTCAAGTTGCAGATTCAGGTTAATCTAATTTAGCAGGGCTCAGCTACCTACTGATATACTGGGCTAGTGGGCTGGGCTACCTGCAAGGTCCCTCCTATGGGTGGGACCAGGAAGGGGAGTGGCTACACCCCCTTTCCTTTGTCCAGTTTCGTGCCAGAGCTGGGGCTGGAGTGCCCCAGCGCCGGTTTGAACTGGACTATGCATGGGACACCTTGTGTGCCCCAGGCAGTGTCTAGTTTCATTCATCCCTCCCTGCCCCAATACACTAACTCCTGTCTGGGGTGGTGCTCGCACCTCCCAAGGCAGGAAAACTATTGTCCAAGCCTCCCTCGCTGGAAGGTCTCCCAGCAGCAGGAGGTCAGACTTGTGTCTGTGGCAGCAGCATCCATTTTGTGATGCTGGGGCTCTGGTTAACTTTAACCGGGTTACTAGGTTTCAACACGTCTTCTCCCTCTAGAAGGGAGGAATAATATCCTCATTGCCAGAAATGGTATGGGGGTATTATTCCAAAGTGTTAGACACCTTACACGACATGTTTTGATAAAGCCAAACCATAGTTACCATAACCGTTTAAGATTATAAGGTACTTTAAGAGTATATGGTAGGCTATATCATAGAACAGCTATAAGGACATGGTTCCGAAAGCTGCAGACAGGCTCAGCTCATGCTAGAGCACCATCTCACATGTTACCAAGCACTCTGCCTCCAGGATTGTTAAGGCCTGCCATAGGAGTGGCTGATAGGTACACATGTGTCTATATATAAGGTAGGTATAGGAATACTACACCTAAGCAAGGGGTGATTACACAACCTTGCCCCAGCTGAGTGATCAGCCAGTTGTGTCATAATGGAAGGCCAGGCCAGGGGTGGCATAATACATGCTGCAGCCCCTGGTAGGCCTAGGGTACACCTATGCCCTGGGTACCTAGGGTACACTGTACAGGGTCCAATACGGTGATCCTTACCAATTGGATATGTACCTAGGGTACATGGAGTCCATTTTAAAGAGAGAGCAGACAGCCTGAGACCCTGAATGGCAGGATCTCAAGCCAACTAAGTCGAAAAACCAGCTAGACACTAGGCAAAAAGTTGGGGGTAACCATAGTCAGATATCCACCTTCCTACAGAGCCTAGCTGATCCTGTGATGTGATTCCACTAAGCTGATCTATACGGTATGGGGTTCCTCATTCAAGCCTAGAGACCTTCTATTAGTCTAATAATAATACTATTAGTTTACTAGCGAAAGGAAGGTGGCTGATTTCCACTGTCATTTTATTATGATTGCTCCTTTCATATTCTATGGTGTTGTAACAATGCTGATGGTTTTGATCTTGACCATTTGTCTGCTTATGTTAGCCAAAGTACTGCATCTTAGGACACGAGGTTTATAAAATAAACTCTTTAAACTTTACCGTGTCTTTGTTTATTCTGTTGATGACTGATATGAAAATAATAACGAACAGGTATTTCTGATTTCCACCATTCCTGAGAATATTCTACGTCGCTTGTTCTGGGTTGTCTATACATTGGGACCGCCGAGCTAAACCTCGGATAACGAATGAGACACTAAGCTAGTCGGATAAGGGTTTCTGGGTTCTGAGGGGAGTTTTTGGTACACCACAATTCTCTGAGGTCCTGGGTTCCTGCGCATAGTTCTGTGCATAAGCAGAATCCCTGCAACATGGCACACCTAACGTTTGGTCTATTGATTTGAAACGCCTTAGTAGTGCTTATATTAGTCCACAACACCCTCACTCTGGTTTCCGGTTGACGGGAGTGACGGTTTAACCTACCTGTGTTTCGACTAATGGGTTCTTTCAAGCTTGATCATTAAAAAGGTTATTTTTACTGAACCCCAGTGCTACAGTTGATATCGTTGATACGCTTTAGTGTGTCCTAATGGCGGTTGACATAGCCGCACATAGCCGAGCACCTCTGCGCCGTCATTTGACGCAGTATGGGGTGCCGGATGATGGGATGGCTGTTATTTTTGTGGTCAGTGCTGATGCGTCTTACCCGTATGAGTTGTTCTACTGTTGGGTGACTTTTCCAGTGGTGGATGACGATGATACGTTTCACACCTATACTGCCACACAGCTTCCTGCAGTCTATACCCCTTATAGGACTCAAGAAATTCCAATCTCTGCTTGGCAGCATACAATTTGGTTTAATGGCGCCCTTCCCCATGTGGTTGCACCGGCGAGAATGGGCCCGTTGTTGATTGCAGGGGCCACATGGCCGGTGCTAGCCGGATTTACGCCTCATCCCCGCTATCTCACGGTGGCGGTGGCTGAGTTGCGTGTGCTCCACACTGCCCTTATTACAGTACACAGGGCTTTAGTGCAGTACATGTCACGCAATGTACAGGTGGGGGCACCTGCTGTTGCGGGACAACCAACGGACCACCACGCGGTGGTTATTAGTCCTGTTATGGTTAATTCGGTAGTCGGCAAGCGCCCCCAAAGTAAGGATGAATTTCCTTGTTGGCTTGCTGAGAAATTTGACCAGCTGGAGGAGGTTTTTCCGCACACCACTCCTGTGGAGAAGCACAGGATACTCACCATTACTTTGCCGAAAGACCTGTTCCCGGATATGGCCGATTGTGACAACTGGGGCAAGGTCTTTGCTGCGACCTATTCGAAGTGCTATGGCACTCCGTCTATGTCTGTGCTACCGTCCATGATCAAAAAGGTTCAAGAAAATCACGGAGCGGAGGCTGCTATTGAATTGGGAATGAGGCTTGTCGACAGCTTCGATGTGGTATGCTCCATGGTGATGGGCAACCTCAAAGGAGATGCCATGCAGTTCCAAGTTGCAAATATGATGGACCGTGTGGATGATGTTGACAAGCCCAAGGAGTTTGCAAAAGTAATTGCGAAGGCATACAGGACCGTGGGTCGTAGTGCCTTGGGTGTAAAACCGACTGTGATCATTCCTGATATAGTACAGCAGACTAAGGTGAGCTCGTCTACTAAAGACGAACGCCCCAACTTCCCTAAACAAAGTTGGAGAGCTAAGAAACAGGGGAAGCAGCAACAGAAACAGGGGTCTCGTCCTGCCTCACCCGTACAGTCGTCTAACGAACGCACATACGATCTGCGCGATCGATCTCGTATTAAGTCACCTGATAGATTTCAGGTTTCTGAACAACGCTCTCCTCGTTCTTCACAGGATACATCGGCTGCACAATCCGGTGGCGGAGACCGTGGGAAAGGAAGGGGTGTCCAAGGTCGTGAGCAACCCCGCCAGACTGACGGCAAAGGCAAGCAGGACGAGTCTGCGCATCAACGACCCCCGTTTCAGAAAAAGAAAGTTGCTGCCCTAACAGCGAGGTATGCCTCAGATGGTACGGACGCAGCTTCGGAACCTGACATGGGCACTAACGCTGCTCGACAGCGCGGCGGAAGTTACAGTAGTGCGACGAGCACTGCGTCCATATCTGGTGGCGACAGCAACTGACACATTTGTGACTGTTGAAACTGCTGATACTCGCGTGGCTCCCCCTGACAGACTGTATAATATAGTCCTTTTAATTGAGGGTGATATACAACGCACAATTAAAGGGATTTTTTGGGATAATCTGACCTCATCCTATGATATTCCATGCGTCGCGAAGCAAGACCTCACGTCGCGACAATCCTTGATCAATTGGAATATCAAGGCGTAATTGAAACATGTGTGTCACCAATGAATAATCCTTTATTCACTGTGACGAAGCCTGACGGGTCGTACCGCCTAGTTTTGGATTACCGGCACTTAAACTCTCATTGCCGGATATGCGCGGTACAGAATACTTACAGTTCGGCTCTCGTCGATAGTCTCGTGAGGAAACGATTTAAAACCACACTTGACATATCCAATGGCTTTTACAGCCATAACCTGTCCTCTCTTAGTAGTGAGTGGACGGCGTTCACCTCGGGTGGCAAACAAAAACAGTTCAAAAGGCTACCAATGGGCTATAAAACAGCCCTGGTGTCTTTGCCGCTCGTGTGGTCTCTCTCTTGGAGATGGTAGACCCGGAAGCATACTCGTATGTCGATGATATCTATCTTACGGACGACGAGTTGATCCCACACCTTACTCGCGTAGATAACATAATTACTATGTTTGCAGACTTCGGATACAAGTTCAACTTTGCGAAGTCTCACATTGCCGAGTATACAGTGTTGTTCTTGGGATACGAACTCAACAATGAAGGTCGAGGATTGGCTCCGCACTTCCTTGAGAAATGCGCATGCCTTCGTGCTCCTACAACACTGAAGAAATTACAATCCCTGCTGGGCTTTCTGAATTTCGGTCGCACCTACATTCCTGATTATGCCCAGCGTATCAAGCCGCTTTATGCCTTGGTACAACCTACTTTTTCCTAATCTTGTTGGCTGCCGGAGCATTCAGCTGCATTGCAGTCATTGCAGGCTGACCTTCTTGCTTCAAAATACTTACAAACGCGTGATAACCACACTAACCTGGCCATTAGAATTGTGCCGGGCGCAGTGGGTTTCACGTACTTAACGTTCAATGAGGCCGATACAGTCCCCATTGCTTACAAATCACATCTGTACACTTCGGCTGAGCTGCGATTTTCCGCTGTAGAGAAAGTACTGACGGCAGTACAGATGGCGATCCTGAAAGAACGAGCGCTATCGCAAGGGAAACGCATGTTGGTGGTAACACCGTATCCTGCCCTTGAGGCAGTGACGAAAGCTAGTGTACCCAATTCTAAAGCTTTGCATCCAAGGTGGATCCAATGGGCAACTTCCTTGACTTCGCCGGACGTCACATATATCTTTGACGCGGCATTACAGACTCAGGAGTTCTTGCAGTATGAATTCGTTCATCCAGCTCCTCTGACTTTGCGCCCACTCGAGGATTACCATTGTGTCATTTACACTGACGGGTCTGCGCAACCCGCAACTGGATCAAAGCACGCCTATTCAGCGGCCTGCGCAATTGTGGTTGGTACATTCGTAAATGGTGAATTCCAATCTGATATAGTACATACACAGTCATTGGGTGATTGTACCGCACAATTGGCGGAGCTTCGTGCTCTGGTGCTTGCACTGGAGTTTGCTGATCCTCGAGTCACTACTCTTATAGTGAGTGACTTTTTTATTGTGTCCAAGCATACAACGACAATCTACATTTTTGGTCTCAAAATGACTATCGTGATTCCAAAGGTAGCACAGTTAAGCATAAAACGCTTTGGGTTCGAGTGGCAGATCTTAAAGAACGTCTGCCTCTCGTCAATGTAATTCACACTCTTGATCACTAACGTGTTGGCGTCCATGCTGTCGGTAACAGTTTGGCTGACGAGGCAGCAAAAACCGCAGTGGCGAAATTTTTAGTAGCAGCAGTTACAAGATCACAAAGTAAGATCGATGATGACATCTTGGCAGCTATTGCTGCTATAGAGACGGGAAAGGACTTTCAGAAAGGTTTTCCTTCTCGTTACCATTATCGCTTAAGTCCTGATAACGTCCCGTTGGTGAGGATTAACGACGTTGGTGACAGATTGATTCCCAACGCGGACTGCAGACCATCTTTGATATCAGCGGCCCACGAGGGCATGGCGTCCGCACATGCCGGCGTTGCGGCTACGGTATCTTTATTACAGCAACGTTACTGGTGGTTCGGCTTATACAAACAAGTGCGCGCCTATGTTCTTAATTGTGACATTTGTCAGCAGATAAAGCCTTCATCTGCGGCACGTCCACCACAAACGCAGTTGTACATATCCAATAAACCACTTGCTTGTGTTTATTTAGATCATTGCGGTCCTTTTACCTCTGATACTGCGTACAAGTACATCTTGGTTGCAGTGGATTCGTGCACACGTTTTCTGTGGGTGTGGCCACAAAGGAGTGCTGATGCCCGTACTGTCATCAAGGATTTGCGTGTCTTTGTTGGAAGTTTTGCGTGTGGTACCTTTCATTCTGATCACGGCCCTGCGTTCGCCTCTAAGGCGTACAAAGAAGCCATGAGAAATTTGGGGGTCCAAGTCAAATTTTCGTCTCCATACCGGCCTGAGGGCAATAGTGTGGTGGAGTGGATGAACCGTGACTTAAAGCAATCTTTGACAGCCAGGGTTTTAGGTACTGGCCGGAACTGGCTAGCCCACTTGTATGACGTGCAACGTGCACTTAATAACCTCCCTAGAAGGTCTCTGGGTGGGCGGACCCCATACATGATGCTCTTTGGCATACAAATGTTTGTCCCAGACCTTGATGGTCTAGACATGGCGGCGTCGGCCGCACCCTTTGACCTAGATGATCACTGTGCTGTATTGCAGAATCTTCAAGAAGCCAGAGACACTTTAGCGAAGGAACACGTACCCTCCACGTCTGATGCTGCACTTCAGATTCCGGTAGTCGGCTGGCTACCTCAAGTTGGTGACCTGGTCCGTGAGAAAGTGGAGAACAAGAAGGAGTAAACGGCCCCTCTTATCGTGCACCAGTTCCGGTGCTTGGAGTATAGGGTACACGTACAGTCATTTTACCTCCACTTCCTGGTCGCAAGGATAACAGGTACATCTCTATTGACAATGTCAAGCTCCAGCGAGTGGCCGATACTTCTTAGTATGACACCAGCAGTTTCTTGCCCTTCAATGCTGAGAAATTCTGTTGTGGCCCCGGCTTCTAACACCTTGCCTGATGTTGCCGTCGAGATGCATACAGTTACTGGTCCATTACTGCCACCGACAACTGGTGGTCTGCCTGAAGATGCTGAGTATGCTTATCCTGCAGAAGTCCCGGTGCCTCTTTTACAATCAACCGCAATTAACCAGTCACATTCTTCCTTTGACATTAATTCAATGACTTCCATTGCCCCGTCAAAAGTTTCGATTTTTGTTGCCTGTTTCAAAAGACATTTTTTAATTCCCCCTTGGATTTACATTTGGCTGGTGCTCCTTTGTATTTTTTTGTTTATGTCCATTGGTTTTGTGGTAGTGTTTTTTAGACTTATCAATGGACACTACCTGAAAGAGAGATCTACAATTGGATTAATTGATGGAACTTTGGCCCCCCACTCCTCATCACATATAATGAAGAGGGACCAGACTTTTGTGAACATTACTGCCTGGCCCGTACGTGATGGGATCGCTTGGGATGCTGTAAAATTTCAAATTCATGGCCCCACTGAAGTAATCAATGTGCCAAATGTATTTCGTGTTTCTATGGGTGATGTAGTTAAGCAGAACATCCACTCAGATGATTGGGATGTCAAAGCCATTGAAGCACTGTTTTCTGATTTGAAATATTATGCTGCATTTGATGCTGAAGATTTGTATTTAGATGCTGCAAATTATGATGAGTAATTCTGCTATCAACTTAATGGCACACATTTTCTACACAAAGCAAATACTTTTAGGAATTTTGTAAATTATACTCAATGGGAACACTGTCCGGCCCCTCGGCTGGGCAGCTCCACCACGTTGGTGGACAAATTCACATATTTTACTGATTTCAGTGTGTCAAATCCGCCCTCCTTTTATTTTAAGGTTTCAGCTGAGACAGCTTCTAAAGTTCGCCTAACACACACCAAATTGTTGTATTCCAAGTCCTTTATGGACCGATTGGCAATTGAAGGATATGATCTGTGGAAAGCTACTATCGATCTTAAATCTGTTTGGGGTTCTAAACCGTGGCAGGTACAGGGAACAGAAGCTTTGCATCGTGCCTGCCTCATCCCGAACCACATGCTATTTTTAAATTCGTTAATTTTTCAGACCACCTGTTTTGGATTGGCTACTTCTAAAAAATTAAATTCTCCTTCCACTCCGGATCTGGGTGCTTATCCCAACTGGGATAATCATACGGATCTGTCCCTTGTTGCGTTGCAGTCATACGTTTCCAATACGTCCTTCAACATTTCTGGATTGAATGCTGAAGGGTGGTTAGTGTGGCAAACGAGCTCAGATTCCTGTCAACATCAGTTTCTGGATTTGAAACAGGGGTGTAGACAAGTTCGTGTAGACCCCCGTTTTGAATCCTCTCACTCTGTAACTACCTACTCGGTAGGTAAGTTATGCCAATCCTGGCTGCAACATTCCACCTTAGCATCTGTTAAACTTCATTTATCACGTTTAAACGACAAAATAGATTTGAATGATTTTGTTAAGGGACCTGCGGTTGGCAGGTCCAAAAGATGGGTATATGCTGTTTACAATGAAATTTGGAAGCTTTCACAGATTGAGGCTGCCTTCAGATTAAGAGCAATTGACCAAGCCAATATGGAAAAAGTATTGGCTGTAATTGATAATAGCATTAACACCTTATCTTCACGAATATATACCTTAGATAATATTGTTTCATCTGTGGTAGACATTGTGCAGGATGATTTGTCTGTATTGTATCATGGTCAAAATCAATTAAACTCCGCTGTGTGGCTTATACATGGGTTGATCACGTTACCATTCCCCCTGTTTAAGTTCAGTTCGTGCATGAAACATTACGCTCTGGGCAGATATGAACAGCTCGGTACTGCCTTCCTGCACAAAGTTTGGTCACTCCCTTTCACATATAGGTGTGTCGGGGACAGTAAAGAGGTTTACTTGAAAGGTGAAGAGTGCACTTCCACTCCAGATCACTCTGTAGTGTGTAGGCACATTCAATTTCATGGTGCTTGTAATATACACGCTCCTAATTTAGCTTGCATCCTGAAAGGGATTCCGGTGCCAGTTATAACACCGTCTTTTACGCTGCTTGCTAACGGTAGTTATTTGCTATTAAATAATGAAGCTTGCTGTGGGATGTTAGTGGGAATTCCTTACATAGTGACTGTTTCACAACGGGTAGTTTGCTGTAATAGTGTGCTTTTCCCACCCCCGCATGGACGGCTCGATGTATCCATCTGGCCTTCCATTCCAACCTTGAAAGCAGAGTTCAACAAGATGAGCAGAATAAGGGCTCTATTGTCTCAAAAAGAAGTTGCGTTGACTTCATCCTGAGAAACGTTTGTCCTTCACGTAGCTAACACACACACGGAGGTGCAAGCGCTTTTGAATACTGATCTCCCACTTCATTTTGGGACTCTGATTCAGACTATCTTTAATGCTTCGTCAACAAGTGGCCTGGCTCATTTTTTTTAAATTGTGGGCTCTGGCCTCGTGACCTCCTTTCAAACTATATTTGGTGTGTTTCCCGCATTTTTTAATTCTATTTTTTCCAGCGTCTTCGGAGGTCTCCCTTTGCTTCTCGCCCTCGTAGCTGGGGTACTTTTATTGATCTGCGTACTACGCTATGGCTGCGCAACTTGCGTTCCAAGACAGCATGCCCCGGCTGCTCCATCTTCGTAACCGGATGCTTGAATACTATGGCACCTTACCGTTGGCGACCTTAAGCATCGCCTATGGATTGTCCTTCCGGTTTCCCTTCTTTACTTGTGTGCAACCTGTCTTTCATTGCCTAGACTGTCCATTCCAATGGGCTCTGGATTTGTGCATGTCGAACTCGGTGTCTCCTGCCCCGGATTATGATCGGCTAATGAGCCCCTTAGTGGCTCATGAGTTGGACTGTTCTGGCGTCAGGATTATGGCCTGTGGAGCAGCACATGGAGTCTTGGGGAATTGGGACATCGGAACGGCTGCAGCTGACTTCTTAGATAGAAGTTATCTTGAGGAACCCGCCTGTTGTACTCGTTTGGTGCTTGAGGCTCCAATGATCGAGGAACACGTGTGTTCCTTCCCCTTGCTGAACTGGATGGCAGATAATTTTGTGGAACTTTCCAATGATTTCCTCTTGGAAGCTGTTGCAACTTATTGTGCTTACACCTTGATGGATTGACTTTTTGCCCTCTTCATTTCATGGTGCAACCATCGATGTTATATTTTTTTCCCCTTTAAATGGTTCTTTTCCCTGAAACATCTGTTTTCTTTCTGATTTTTTCTTCGAACTTTTTCACTTACCTTACATGGACTTACAGTTCATGCCCTTGGTTCTGTTCTATCGGACTTGAACTCTGCGTTCTTGAAAGTGCGCCCCTAGTGGTCAGTGGTCCGATCAAGGGGGGGTGTAGTGATGATTACTATCTCCCTATGTACAATGCTAAATTAGCACAACCGCGTTAAATGTTAGAAAACCATCTTGCCGCTTTTGCTGCTTTTGCACGCGACACTGTTGTTGCATGTTATTATTTGAGAAATGCTTACTCGACTTTGCTTCACATGAGAACTGTCTGTTGTTAACATCCTTAACAGTGAGCAGCGACCTTGGTCTCTACATTGTGTAAAGAAACAGTCTGGGTCACTAGACGGTGCATGTTGTTGGGTGCAGGTTGATCGGCCCACTTTTTAGCCATAACATGCACGCAGCTGCAGATACCTGAAAGATGAGTGCTTTTAATATTGTAGTGCAGCATGTTTTAGATTCATTCGGAAGAAGAGCGTTCCCAGGAGAGAGCCTAGCTGATCCTGTGATGTGATTCCACTAAGCTGATCTATACGGTATGGGGTTCCCCATTCAAGCCAAGAGACCTTCTATTAGTCTAATAATAATACTATTAGTTTACTAGCGAAAGGAAGGTGGCTGATTTCCACTGTCATTTTATTATGATTGCTCCTTTCATTTTCTATGGTATTGTAACAATGCTGATGGTTCTGATCTTGACCATTTGTCTGCTTATGTTAGCCAAAGTACTGCATCTTAGGACACGAGGTTTATAAAATAAACTCTTTAAACTTTACTGTGTCTTTGTTTATTCTGCTGTGGACTGATATGAGAATAATAACGAACAGGTATTTCTGATTTTCACCATTCCTGAGAATATTCTACGTCGCTTGTTCTGGGTTGTCTATACATTGGGACCGCCGAGCTAAACCTCGGATAACGAATGAGACACTAAGCTAGTCGGATAAGGGGTTCTGGGTTCTGAGGGGAGTTTTTGGTACACCACAATTCTCTGAGGTCCTGGGTTCCTGCGCATAGTTCTGTGCATAAGCAGAATCCCTGCAACACAAGGATCTAACTAGGAGCATGTACACAGAATGAGGACGTTTGTGGTGCACTCCTGACGAGGGCTGGCAGCCGTATATACTGTTAAATGACAAGGAATAGGAAGCAAACCACAGGGCGAAAATAGCTGCCTTCTTGGATTGGGAATTCCTTATAGGAAATAATAAGGGAGGCACCATCTTGGATTGGGCTCTTTAATAGTCCAAGATGGCGCCATCTGCCCAGGACGCTGAGGAAACACAGCTCATATGGTGCACCCTGCACTGTCTGTGTGCCCCTCCCCCCAGCTCACACTCGTCCACCCGACCACCCTGCCAGGGAAAACACCAAAGGAAGACCCTGATGTGGGCCTGATGTGTCCTCCGCGCCATCTACTAGAACGTTAATAGAAGTGCGCGGCACCCGGCACCCACAGGATGTCAGGCAGAGGCAAACAGCAAAGTAAAGTCCAGGTCCAGTTGCCACTGGTCAGCTGGGTACTTCCAGGAATAGGCTTCTTGCAGCTTGTTGTTTACTTTTAGCCACACAGGAGATCATTCAACTGATCTTTGGCCTGGGTACAAAAGGTATCTAGTCCAGTTCTTCGGGTCACCTCTTCAGTCATAGACAGCATGTCTAGTCCTCTTCTGATGTTCTGCAGATCCCAAAAGTGTTCTGAGGAGAGTGCCAGGGGAGTCCACATTTATGCCTTGCACTAGCTTGTGAGTGAGGGCGACTCCTACCCCCAACAAATGAGGTAAAACTTCACAAGGTAACCCAGCCCACTTTTGTAGCAGGTCCTGTCTGCCCTACTGCAGACAGTCCCACAGAGCCTCTCATCCCATGAATTTAAAATGGTGAAACCCTCTGTTAGAAATGGGGGTCTTTAGTTGGCAGAGGTAGGTTCCTTTGTACAAATAGGGGCCCTTGCTTCTAGTCAGGGTAAGGGGGATACGCTCCTAAAATAACCCCTGCTCACCCACTTGGTAGGTTGGCACGAGCAGACAGGCTTATCTCAGAGGCAGTGTGTAAAGCATTTGGTGAACACATACAGTAATACAGTGGAAACACTACAAATGGACACCACACCAGTTTAGAAGAATAAGTAATCTTTATCTAAACCAAAACAAGACCAAACAACAAAAATCCACTATACAGTATTAAAAATAAGGATTTCAAATGGTAGAAATAGTTCAGTTCAATGCAAGTTGTAAATGGTTCACTTTTCTCAAAAGTGCCTTAGATGCGTCATGCAAAGCAAACAAAATGGGCGCAGGGAAGACGATGCGTCTGTTCGTTACAATCAGGGGAGGTGATGCATCTGTTCCTTACTGCGGCGCAGAGGAGGTGATGCGTCAGTTCCTTACTGCGTGGGGAGTTGATGTGTCTGTTTCTTACTGCAGACCCCAAGCATTGCGTCAGTCTTTGGCACCTCGATGCGATGCATCGATCCGGTACGATGCGTGTCTTCGTACAGCTGCACAGGAGGCTTGCATCGGGATCGGTGGGCGGTGATTTCTCGAGCCGCGGCATTCGCTGCAATGGTTTCTTCAGTGATGAGTCGGAAAACAAGTGTGGATGCGACACGCTTCTTCGGTGTTGTGTCAATTTCCCAGCTCCCAGAGACAAACAGTCTCCAGAGGTCCTAAACAGCAGCAGGCACCTCTTTGCAGGTTGGAATTCCCAGCAAGGAAATTCAGGGTAGCTGTTGGTGAAGTCTTTGTGTCCCTGAAACTTCAGAACAGGAGGCAAGCTCAGTTTTAAGCCCTTGGAGATCTTCCTCAAGATGACAAAGCAAACAGCAAAGTCCTTTCCTCCTTTCCTTCACAGCAAGTAGCCACTGCAGGCCAACCCCAGACAGCAAACAGCACAGGGGCAGTATTCCTCCTAAGTTTATCCAGCTCTTCTCCTTGGCAAAGGTTTCTCTTGATTCCCAGAAGTGATCTAAAAGTCTGGGGTCTGGGCCCTCTTTTTATACACCAAAATCCTTTGTTCTCTGAAGGTAGAGAGTGTCTGCACCCAGCCAAAACCAGCTCTGAGGGGCACTTTGCACAACAACCTCCTTTGTCAGTGTGAGCCCTGGCTTCAGACACACCACAGGGGGCGGAGCTGTCATTGTGGAACGCAGGCACAGCCTTATTCAGATGAAGATTCTACTCCTCCCACCACTCCAAATGCAGACCAAGCCTATTCAGCCCAGCCCCGACTCGTCAGACTTCTGGAGCCGCTACCCTGCTCCAGCCCCTGTCATCCAAAACCCAGACATGCAATCAACAAACCTAGCAGAGGCACACTGGACGGTTAGGCAAGAAAATACCTACTTTCTAAAAGTGGTATTTTCAAACACAGAATGTAAAAATCACCCTCACTAAAAGATGCACTTTAACATTCTGAGTTCAGGCATACTAAACTTTATTTTCCTATCTTGTTCCTAGGGTCAGTTATGTTTATAAGATGTTATAAACAAACTGCCCATTCTGGCCTATGAGAACAGATAGCCTTCCAATAGTGAAAAACGAAATTGGCAGCATTTCACTATCAGGACATGCCACGCACATCAGGGCATGTACTACCTTTCACATACAATGCACCCTGCCCACAGGGGTACCTTAGGGGTGACTAACATGTAGAAAAGGGAAGGTTTTAGGGACTGGCAAGTGTGTGCACTTGCCAAGTCAACATGGCAGTCCCAGACAGCACACAGGCTCTGAAAGGGCAGGCCTGAGCCACATTTTACAAGATGCTTCTGTGGGTGGCTCAATCAGTGCTGAAAGTCCACCAGCAGCATTTGATTTACAGGCCCTGGGCACACATGGTGCACTGTACGAGGGTCTGACAAGTAAATCAAATCAGCCAATCATGGAATCACTAATCCATCACAACAATTTACTAAGGGAGCACTTGCACTTTGGCACTGAACAGCAGTGTCAAAGTGCCCAAAGCATCTAGACCAGCAAAAACATATGAGGCAACAGCAAAAAAATGGAAGGGAGACCAACGCCAATGGTGCCAAGTTTAACACTATCACATTGTGCAGAGCCTATGTGCACACCTAGAGGTGGTCAGGGTAATGAGCAGCCCCTCCTCTGTGTTCACTTCAAACCAGTTCTGGGGGTAGCTCTCCTCCCACTGGGGTTGGTGCCTGTCTGAATGGGTGATCTGTCCAAGTGTCGTCTGACATCTGCTTGTGACAGGGGGAGTCCCTTTGAAGTAAATTAAGTTCCTGGGTACATCTCAACTGGTCATCCTGCCAGAGGAGCAGACAAACTTCCCACACCCAGGCCTTTGTCTCTGCCCTGGGAGCAGTTTTCACACCTCATTCAGAGCCATTAACAAGCTGATTCACAGTTGGAAGTCTCATGACTATTAGCCTGCAGGAGTTTCGAGCAGGGAAAAGGTAACTTTCTCAAAGTTACTTTTCCTTAATATTTATTAAAAATCCGATTTCACTATTAAGTTGAGCTTTTAATAAATATTACAAACAGTGATTTAATCACCTCCCTTGCTTGTCCCTACCCTGAGATAGCAGAATTAATATTTAATATTGCTTCCCTATATGGGCCAGTCAGCCGTCCTACAGTGAAAATGGCTTTACATTTCTACATATACTTTTAATTAGCATCAACCTACTTTATGGGCTACAAGGCCTACATAGGGTGATGTATCAATATTTGAAAGGAAGGCTTTATCTGTCAAAATGGGTTTATTTTGAGAGGTAGCAGTGCTTGTTTTGCACTGTTATGTTCAGCTGCTGTGGTAGGCCTGAAGCCATGTTTCTCTTCCACTAAGTAGGTGCTGCAGTGTATCCTGTTTCAGCCGCATGTAGCCATCGAAAAGGACGTGGCAGACCCCATCCTGTTACACGCTGCTATTTATAAGCCATACCATAGAACAAATGGTGTGGTGAACACAGTTGAGTCTCTTCGTTGGGCCTGGGAGGGTTTAAGAAAGCGTTTTGGCGCCCCATTGATATATGCTCCATCTACGCCTCTTGCACATCACCCACTGTTCCCTACCCTTCAGGGTAAAGGCCCTATAGAATGCGCACGCAGCATGGGACTGTCCAAGATGGGCGATCCATACTTGCAGGATACATTCTTAGGGACACCGCAAAATCAAGATGGCAGCCCAACTCCTATTCTTTAAATATTGCTATACTACCAGTTAGAGCGACCTGAAAGACATCACACTCTGCATTCCTAGCTCCTCCGGCCACTATGATGCCGTTAGAGCACCTATTAGTCACTCCATCCCCCCGGAAACTGATTACCAGACTATATGATCACATGCAGTCATGCGCCCCACAAGCAGCCCAAAGGCCCTGGTCCACTGGAGAATCGATCTGGATGAACTGCCCACAGATGAACAATGGTCATTTTGCTGCTCCCAGCTACGTCACCTATCCCCATATTATAAACTGAAACGTATCCACTTCAAGTTCCTTCATAGAGTGTATTGCACCCTCTCACAGTTACACAAGTTAGGATTACGCCAAGAATCAGTGTTGGAAGTGTAAACAAGATAACGCAACCTTTCTACACGTAGCATGGTACTGCCCATCCATAGCTAGATTTTGGGAGGAGGCCTATGGAACTATTAGGGAGGTCACAAGGACATCACTTGACTGCACTTGACTGCACGCCGCTGGTGGCTCTACTGGGGTACGTTGGGGAAGCCCTGCCAGAGAAACGCCGGCTTACGGCAATGATGTTACTACTCGCAAAATGTAGATTGGCCATACATTGGGACACCTTTCAATCTCCCTGCATTAAGACTTGGATACAGGACATCGTTTACTGTCAGGAGCAACTGGCCGCATTTTGGGACCTGATGCCCATGGCTTCTCGCCCAAAGGACATTTGGGAACCCTTTGTGAACTGGCTTAAAGAAAAAGAAGAGACTTTCACAGTTAGCCCAACATAGGCCACAAGACCCTAACCACCAAAGGTACACCATTTGCTGACCAGACCTATAATATCCTGGAGACATCGCTCCTTGAGTGAGTGTGGCTGTACAGGAAACGCCCTGTGTGTGTACTCTGTATTAGGAAACTGTCACGACTTTTACATGCATTGTAAGATATGCCCGTAACTGCTTCAAAAATTATAAGCCAACCTCTAATCAAACGATTCATGTACTTGTACTTTAGTAAGACAATTGAACACAGAATAGTAATCTTTATTGTATAGTAAGATGCAACGTTATATAATTTGGTAATCATTTGTAATTAAGCCATGTAAAGCTGAAATCCTGCAAAGAAACTGTAAGACACGAAACTGCACAAGTCTGTAATATTTCTATGTCTGTACAAAACTTTCCTAAATAAAAAAAAATACAAAAGTAGGTGCTGCAGTGTACTAGCGGCATATAACAACCAATTCCAGAGTATATTTTGTGACACACACCAGGGACGTACAGGCAAGTTAAATATATCAATTAAGAGTATGCCGATTCAACTATGTTTTAAGGGAGAGCACAGGCACTTTACTACTGGTTAGCCAGGGTAAATATAGAACACAAACTTCTAAAGCCAGCAAAAAAGATAGGGCAAAAACCTGGGGGAACAACACACACACTTTTGTAGTTTCCTAAATTAACACAAGTCATATGATAACATCACAGTAAAGTAGCTCATAGAGGTTAATATATTTATTATGACTGCAAGATCTACTTTACTTTGCATATGACAATGCCTCTAAGACAGTTTTGGGCTTAGGAGTGAATTGCTGAATACATGCATTAGTACTGAGCTGACCACAAGTTCAAATTAAAGTAAAAAAATTCAATGTTTTATGTTGCTAAGATGTATGTACGCCATGCTGATCACAATTTTGAATCCTGGCAGGACAAACTCAAACTTCAGCCTTCCAAGGTCAGTAAAATGATGACATTTAGATGTGTAATTCTAAAAGCAGTTTCTTGAATTAGGAGATAGCACTCAGGAACATGTTGGATTTACTCTGCTATATTCAGTATGAATGCAAACTACAAATGCACAGTGTCTGCTTCACCCCCATTAAAAACATAAACATACAAGGAGTTCTTATATACATTTGTGTTGTGCGCTCTCGTCTCCATATAAAGGAAGAGTTATGTGGTACTCTAAGGATTAGTAGTTCCTCCTGCTCTCAAACTCCCTATTAAAATTGTAGTATAAATATATTTTGATGCGGTGTATAAGACCGCCCAACTAACTGATCGTAAAAAACAAAACAAAAGGAGATGAAAGTCAGAGAACATTGATTTTAATTTCAAAAACATCTTTTCATGTAGCCACAGTTAATGCAGGTATCAACTCCCTTTGTTTGTCTTGTCCTGCTTGAGCCAGAGACACCCATGCCCCATGCAGAGTCGCCAACTAACTCAAGCAGGTTATGAGCAGTTTATATTACACCCTGTGTCAGAAAATGTAAGACAGCCAATGTGTATGCCAACAACTCTCCCTCGATCAGAGTATTGATGTTCTTGTGATGCTGGTGTGCAACAGGGGTTGGTGCCTTTTCACATTAAAAGGGCTGATTGCTGCATGGGAGCCATAAGCAAATCTTTAAAGATGAGAGCCCTAAGCACGCGTACAGTATTTCGTGTAAACCCAAAGAATTTGCATAGGAATATCTACACTGGAAAATCCACACAATACCAGGTTCAAAGTAAAAATCATGAAGTTTTATTTAAAATGTAAGAGTCCTTACAGAAAGCAAAAAGATAATTGTTAGTCAAGCAATTCAAAATGCAAATAAATGTAAAACAGCATTGGCAGTGGAAGCTGAGCCCTAATCTAGTCAATTGGCAGAACCGAATACGGTCTAGCACAAAGCAAATATTGAGTTAAAGCGCCTCATATAATAGGCACTGCTCAGTTTAGCAGAAGAGAAGAAACATGAAAAATATTCGAAGTACAGATCAATAAAAGGCTTGATGTGAAGTCTGCCTCTGAGGAGAGCGAGTGAAAACCCTGTTTCATCTCCGAAATGGCGAGGTTTTTTTTTTTTAACAGAAATCTTACAGTCAGTGTGGCACGATGTAAAAGTTACATTGAGCTATTCAATAGTAAAACAGAAAACCCATCACATGGTTTAATGACTTTTGCTCTACCTCTATTGAATAATCATGTATTATGCCTTACAACAGAAAACAAAAGCACACTCAGGTGTAAACAACACCCCTGTTCCCCCAAAGGAAATGGCCTTCAATTAAATACAGTTGATACAGCGCAAACAGAATCGTAAAGGTAGCTGAATTTGGTACAATTAAAGGTAGCTGAATTTGGTACAATTGATGAGATACTGAAGGTCACGCTAGAGGCTCCTGCATGCACAAGCCCAGAAAGACAATAGTGCGCTTTGCACATCACACGCATTTGAAAGTGCAATTGAAGGTTAACTAGGTCACGCATGTCAACGTTAAAAACCTTATATATTGGGGCGTGGCTTGGATGCCGCGCAAGATGGCCGGCTAGGTACGGAGCTCCGCCGCATCGATCACCTCACGGCGTATTTTTCCCGATGTAAACGGGACCGCTATTGAGCACCGTCGCCGGATTTGGCTGGCGGAACATTAACGGAATCAGCGGAGCAGCTTTTCACCGCTTGTGGAGCCGTTTTCGCCCCTCTCCGCGATGAATTCCCTGCCCCTCACGGAGCCGCCATTTTGAAGCTCTTCCGAACATCGGAGCCTCTGCTGACAGGAGCTGTCACTACACGACGTGCCACTGGACACCAACGAACTTTCAGACACCGACTTCACTTCAGGGGTGAGATTTATATATATTGTGCAAGACGCCTTTACTGCATTTTTTCTCTCCTCCTCCACATTAGAGGAAACGTCCAAATACGCAGTTTTACGGCGCTTCACCCCTGACAACTGGATGTTTCCCGCCCTAACATGCTCACTGCTCTGAAATACTTTTTATCCTAAATTTCTTCCTCATGGCGCTATGACAACAACGTTCTCTGAGACTTTCTGCCCGTTTCTCCTGCGCCTCAGCTACTTCAGGATGCTCCTTCCTGTGCTTCCATTTTAGTCATCCTCCCCTTTTTGTACTCGTTATTTAGCACACTCTAATTCCCTGTCGCCTTTTCCACTGAGTTACGTCTGGGTGCTTCACCCTCTCTTTGGAGATATTTCTGGAACATTTCACATGCACCTTTAGTCGTCTCACAGGGAATTGAGACTATATTGTCGCACGTTCATTTCTTTCTATGGTCAACTTACGCAAACCTAAATTTGTCTTCACACCATCGGGGAGTACTTCAGGAGCATCTTCATCTGGTACAAATAGAGCCACTGCATCTGCGAAAATGACGACTCCAAAATCATCATTGGCTCATACTAACACCAGTAAGTCTTCCCCACCCGCTCCGGCGGGCAAGCGCCTCAAGCAAAATTCTCCTACGCCAGA
The DNA here is from genome assembly GCF_964204655.1 of Triturus cristatus. Classification (NCBI taxonomy): domain Eukaryota; kingdom Metazoa; phylum Chordata; class Amphibia; order Caudata; family Salamandridae; genus Triturus; species Triturus cristatus. The sequence continues at coordinate 329,611,707 of NC_140582.1, forward strand.
AGACAATCCTTCACATTCTTCTACTGACCAAATTCTAGAGGAATTGCGTGCGCTGCGCCCATTTATTGAAAAAACGAGTACAGATATGCAGCTTTTAAAGGATAAATGGGAAAATATGGATGCCCGTCTTTCTACTGTTGAACAGCACCTTCCTGAAGTTCAGTCCAACACACAACGTATAGACTCTTTAGAAAAAACGGTCCTCTCACTCCAAAAGCATACAGAGGATTTGGAAAATCGAAATAGGAGGAATAACCTCCGTATTTACAATCTGCCGGAAAATCTTGAGGGGGATAATCCAGTAACTTTCTTCACCACTTTCTTGTCGAAACTTCTGGACCTACCACCTTCCACCTCCATTAGTATACAAAGAGCCCATAGACTAGGTGCCAGAACGGGCTCCTCCTCAAAACCTCGTGGAGTCATCATTTTATTTCTGAAATACACAGATCTTTTATTGATTCTCTCAGCTGCGAGGAGTAAAAAACAAGTGTCTTGGCAAGGTCAACGAGTATATCTATCTCAGGATGTCTCTAACGTCACTGCCTCCAGACGTAAAGAATTTCTGGCTATGCGTCCCTCTCTGCGCGCCTTGGGAGCAAGATATGGCTTGTTTCATCCTTGTACTCTCAGAGTCACCTATCGAGAAAAGACTTGGTCATTTCAGGAACCTGGAGAATTAAGGAACTTTCTTCTTCTACACAGTGAAGAAGGGATGGACGCCTCCTCTTCTGCTTCGACCAGTGGCTGAAATTGGATTTTTATTGTTTAACTTGTTTGTCTTCCTAATGGCTTGTCTTTGACTTCATGTATTCTCCTTACTTCTCATCTCAGTTCTTACACTCTCTTTTCGTATCTTTTCTCTCCTTTATCTGTTTCTGGCATCTCCTATATATCCCTCTATTTTCTTTTTCTACTTTCTGGACTTTTGTTTTTACGTCTACATGTTATGTATGTTAACATTTTTTCCCTTTTTTCCTCCCCAGACGGATATGTATCGGTTACTCCTCTCAACACCTTGTCCCATTCCATGTTCCTTTTGTGCGGTCTCGATGTGGTTCTCCTCCTGATCCTGGTCCGTACGTCTTGTAAAGCATCACCACCTCCCCACCTTCCCTATGTGTATTTTTTCTCTTTCAGGTATGTTTAATACAGTCATCCTTCTGGATTTGTACTGTCTTCTATGCATTCTCTCTTTTCTTCCTTCTTCCTTCCCCACTGATCTCCCTTCCCTTTTCCCATCCTTCTCCTCCTCCCTTTTCCTTTTTCTTCTTCCTTTTCTACCTGTTCTTCCTTCTTCCTTTTTGAAGAGTTTTATGGTTAATACTTCTATACAGTTTGAATTATTATTACATGTACAGTATGCTTTTGCAATTCTTGATTTAGATCAGTTTAGTAAGCTTTCACCTTCAAAGTTGTTTCATGGAATGTGAAAGGATTTAATCACCCTATCAAAAGGCAAAGAGTACTCTCCCACCTTTCCTCTTACAATCCAGATATCGTCCTTATCCAAGAAACTCACCTATCTGACATCGAATCTTTAAAGCTAAAGCGACTATGGGTTGGAACTGTTTTATTTTCTCCTGCTTCTCAAAAAAAGAATGGAGTAGCCATTTTGATTCATAAGCGACTCCAGTGTAAAGTAGTTCTAGAAGAAAAGGATGACGAGGGACGCTGGGTCTTAGCTAAACTACTAATTAACAATATCCCACTTACGATATTCAATGTTTACGGTCCCACATGTTTTGACTCCTCTTTTTGGCCCTCCATTACAGCAAAATGTATTCAACATAAAGATGATGCTTTTCTATTGGGTGGAGATTGTAACCAGATCATTGACCCATTTTTAGACCGAAGATCCTCTGTTCGTTTCTCCCCTCATAAACCACATAAACAATTCCTTGACACTATTACCCAAACTCATCTTGTAGACTCATGGAGACTCACTCACCCAGACGTTATGGATTTCTCCTTCTTCTCTCCTCCTCATGCTTCCTTCTCCCGCTTAGACTATATCTTTCTCTCTTCATCTCTTTCTCAACACCTTATTTCTTCTTCTATTGAACCGATTGTTATCTCTGACCATGCTCCTATTATTACTGTTTTTGACCTTCTTCCTCCTACTCCTAAATCTTCTCGCTGGCGCTTCAACCCTTCTCTTCTTACTGATCCTCTTTTTTCCTCCTCTTTTCGTGCTTTTGCTTCTGAATTTTTTCATCTTAACTCTACGCCTGATACCCTACCTCATATTCTTTGGGATTCCTTCAAGGCCACAGCCCGAGGTTTTATTATTGATTTTGTCTCTAAAAAGAAGAAAAAATTCCTTCAAAAACGTAAAGTCACCCTTGCTCATATTAAATCTCTGGAACATCAATTCTATACTTCCTCTGATAAGATTATGTCTTCTGAATTGCTTAAGGCTAAGATTGCCTTTAACAAACTTACCACAGACTCTGCCTCCTCTTTTCTTCTCCGGAGCAGCGCGCGATTTTATGGAGGTCGAAATAAATCAGGTAAACTGTTAGCTAACTATTTAAAATCTCGTAAAGAACGTACTAATATTGATTCTATTTATTCCCCCTCTAATGTACTTCTTCATACCAATGCAGAAATTTTGGAACAATTCCACTCTTTTTATGAGACTTTATATACTCCGGAAAACCCTCCCACCCCAGAGCTTATTCAATCCTACTTTGACAACATACCTCAACCAGATACTTCCCACCTTAATATTTCGGCCGTTGATTCTGATCTTACGATTTCGGAACTGTCCTCTGCTCTATCCTCCCTCACTAAGGGGAAAACCCCAGGACCTGACGGCTTCCCAGTTGAATTTTACCTACATTTCTCAGACCTTCTTTTACCCCACCTTCTATCTCTATTTCAGTCTTTTTGTTCTACTGGATCAGCCCAAGGCTCTTTTCAGGACGCTACCATATGCCTTATCCCTAAAGATGGTAGAGACCCTAAGTTCTGTAAAAATTATCGACCTATATCTCTAGTTAATGTTGACTATAACATTTTTGCGAAACTATTAGCTCTTCGCCTTGACCCGCTCCTACCACATCTTATAGGGAAAGAACAATGCGGCTTTGTTAAAGGCCGCTTGACCTCGGATAATTCTAGACTCTTCCTTAATGTTTTAAGTAAAGCCCCTTCACTATCGATTCCCCTTGCAGCCATTTCAGTAGATGCTGAGAAAGCCTTTGACCGGGTCGACTGGTCTTTTCTTCTGGCCTCCTTAAAATGGCACGGCTTTAACCCCAAATTCATATCTTATATTTCTTTGATATATTCTATGCCCAAAGCATCTGTTCTCGTTAATGGTCAACTCACTTCCCCATTCACACTCCAACGTGGTGTTCGTCAGGGCTGTCCCTTATCACCTCTTTTATTTATTTTAGCGCTTGAACCTTTCCTTACCTCCATACGCAATAATCCATCCATCTCTGGCTTCCCGTACGGTAAACGTCATCTTAAATTGTCTGCATATGCTGACGATATTCTTTTATTTATTTCTAACCCGCCTACCTCAGTCCCCGCATTACTAGACGAATTTCAGAAATTCTCCTTGGTCTCCGGTTACAAAATAAACTCGGACAAAACAGAGATTCTTCCTTTAACCAAACTTTGTCTCCCCCACTTTTTCACGGCTACTGGCTTTGCTTGGAATTCTACAAAAATTAAATATCTCGGTGTTCTTTTTTCTAGCTCTATATCCTCCTCCATTCAACTCAACATGAATGCAGTCATATCTAGGATAGACTCATTACTCACCTCTTGGAATCCACTATTTCTTTCCTGGTGGGGCCGTCTTGACTCCATCAGAATGATGATTGCCCCTATTTTGATTTACTTATTATCCATGCTCCCACTTCGTATTCCAAACTCCTATTTCCGTCGCATTGATTCTGCGTTGTCCAAATTTCTTTGGAAGCAGAAAAAAGCCCGCATATCGCTTTTCAACTTACGTAAATCTAAACTTAATGGTGGTACCAATTTTCCAGACTTTCGCCTCTATCATAAGTCCTTTTCCCTTCGACAGGCTTCCCGCTGGTTATCTCAGGAACCCTCCCCTTTTTCTCCCCTCTGGCTTTCTGTTGAACAGGAACTACTGCTTCCGTACTCTTTCCAAGAAGTAATTCGTTTTACCTCTAAAGCCCCATGCCTTAATCCCCTTTTATTCAAGCATACTTCTTCTCTTCTGCGCCCTTTAGTTTCACCTTCCTCAGTAACGCAGGAATCCTTCCTACTATTGCCTATATGGTACAATTCACTTCTATTAATTAACAACCGACCTATTGCATGGCCCTCATGGAGAGCGAAAGGTATCATTTGGATACGTCATCTTTTTGATGGGTCATCCCCTTGCTCATTTCCTGCATTTCGGTCTCAATTCCACTGCCCTCCTTCTTTTGCAAAGAAATTCCCTATCCTTATGGAAACCATTCTAGATCGTTATTACTCTCTCTCCTCTGAAGATCTACCTACCTCATCTTCCTCTCTACTCACTGTCCTTTCTACAACTCCTAAAGCTTCCATCATTTACCGGTACTTTTCAGCCCCCAATCCAGATCGTCTCAAATCAAAATTAGAATTGTCCTGGGAGACAGACTTACATTCTTCATGGCCGACTTCTCTCTGGGACAAAATATGGGCTCGATCCTTGAAGATTTCCCGTACTGCCTCTCTCACTCAATCCCTATTTTTCTTTTACCACAGACTATACCTTTCTCCTCTTTCTATCTCTCGCTTTCAACCTGATGCTGTATCTAATTGTTGGACCTGTAATGCCCCTTCTGCGGATCTTTTCCACCTCTTCTTCTTCTGTCCTTCAACTCGTATTTTCTGGTCTCAGCTATTCTCTCGCCTTTCTCGCATTTTCAACCTCTCTATTCAATTTTCTCCTTCTTTAGTATTTCTTGGTAGCCTTTCAGAGGATTTAGACCTCCCCCCACATTCTCGCGGTCTTTTCGACCTTATGCTGGCTCTGGCATTACAGCATATTGTCTCTAATTGGAAATCTCTAAACAAATTGTCTCTCAATTGTTGGTGGAATCTTGTATGTCACTCACACAGACTTGATGTTGCCTTTGCTTCCTCCTGTAAACCCTCCCGAAATGTTGAATTTTACTGGCTACCTCTTACTCTATACCTTGATCAATCCGCCAAAAAGAGTTACTCTCCACTATCTTCAGATAATTTCAAGCCCCCCTGAACACATGTACTCTTGCCTGCAGTTTTTCATGATATTTTTCAGTCTCAATATGGTAATTATTTAGCTTTATATTGACCTTCTTCATACTTCTTTTTCATTCATGCAATTACTCATATGATGGTTTTTTACTGTACTTTTTGATTGCCATTTACTGTATTTCCTATTATTGCTTACCCATCTTCTACGATAAATACCATGTTTTTGTTTTCTTCTCTCCTCCCTTCCCCCCCCTCCTTCCCTCCCCATAACTTAAAATGCTTTGTTTTTCATTGTGATATTGGCTGCTTCTATTTTCTTTGTCCCATCTTATACCTTTTTTCTCATATTTGCTGATGTCACCTTATTGTAATACTTATTTTTCTCTAATAAAGCTTTCAAACATAAAAAAAAAAAAAACCTTATATATTAAACACTGTACAAACATTGCATTTGCGTCTCTTCAGTATTTTGAATGCCCTAAATTTCAAAGACCTGATTCTCAATCTGCACTTTGTAGAAGGTTTTGTTATACTACAAAACATACTAAAAACGTACTACAATATGCACGTTTTGTCTAGATTTATATGTGCGGAGTTCTCCACCCCAACTGCAGAGTCTCTGCACATGTAAGTATAGATTTTAGTAGTAAATGTGAGAGGGGCACAGAGGAGTGGGTGGTAAAAGGGGCAGACATACTACTAAAGGGGATTGTATTAAGGAGGAGTAGAGTGGTTTGGAGGTTAGGGAGGGACGTCACCCACCCACACAAGAGTAAGCCAATTACACTACTCTGGGGGAGGAGACCTGTAACTTACACCTTTTGTAGTAAGTTTATAATTGGAAATACCAAAAATAGTAAAATTGCTAGAAAGTGTAACTTACCTTTGTGAATCTAGCCCCAAGTTCTGAAATCTGCTTTCACTCAGACAAATGCAATTGTGTACTGTGGTCCATTTCTCCTCTGGGACAACACAGATCTCAATCTCGACTTCCTTACATCCACACGGACAAAGCTTTTACAACTGGTACACATGAATTAAACAATGGCGCTCACACTAGGCTTTCCTTGACAGTTTTGAAATCCTCCTCTTGTTCATTTCAAACAAATTTAGGGCCAAGATGTGCAAACATTAGGAAATCGGTTTTCCTAATGTATGAAACTCATTGAGTTTCATTTAGGGATTCCTTGTGTATCACAAATCGACCTACCTCATGAATATTAATGAGGTAGGCCACAGTTTGAGACCCATTAGGAATCACACCCATCACAGGGATGGTGGCCTGCTGAGGTCAGCAGACTACCAAGTATGTGATTATTTTTTAGTAAATCTTTTTTTTTAAATGCATCGACTTTTCCTTAAAGGACAACAGGTTGCATATAAAAAGAAAAAACGTAAACCTTGAAGTTTCAATTTTTAAGAGTAGCCAGTGGTGCATTGGACCACTGCCTGCTCTTTAAAAATATATTATTATTTACAATTCTCAAAGGGGAAGTGGTCCCTTAGGGATCATTTCCCCTTTGCGAATGGGTTACCACCAGTTTTAAACTGGTGTTAAAGTATTACTGTTTCCTGACAGGAATTCGGTTACAAAACATTAATAAATGCCATACCGCTTCAATATTTGGAAAGGACGCCCTAAACACGCCCCTTTCAAGTACCGATTCCGAAATGCAAACTGCTATTCGGTAATAGGTTACCAAATCACATTTTGCATTCTGTACATTTGAAAAAGCATTTTTCCAATCGCAAATGGCCTGATTCTGCGAATTGGGCCGTTTGCAACAGGAGAAATGCTATGAACATCTGGCCCTTAATTCCTTTCTTTAACAGTTTGTGCAGATGTTCGCAGGCAGTGAATTTTTTTTTGGAACAAACTTTGTATATAATTTGCACATACCCAGGAATTATAGAATCTGCCCTTTATCTCCTGGTGCATGTGCATCCTCAATGGCTTTTTAATACCAGCGTCTGGTTGATATTATCTGGCAGTGATCACGGGTCTTAAATCCTCAATTTCTCTCACACGAGATGCACTTGCCTGAGTCTAATGCCTTTAGACTTAAACACCATCAAAAATGACTACATCCTCTCAGCATGTTCAGCATAATCTCCACCAAAAATACCAAGATATTATCCTATAATGCCAAGACTCCACTCAACTCGCTAAGCATCTCACTCACCAATTGTTGGAATATGGCCATATTCCAACCACAGATGGGAATTGCTCATAGAAGCCCTGAAGAGAATATCTCTTTGTTAGGAACCTTGAAAAATAAATATTTTCAAGCGCCTTCTGGTACCTGAACAGAAGTTTCAGAACAGCTTTGTCCAAATGTAAAGATTCCAATTATTTCCCCGGAATGCTTCTGGAAAAAGGCATCATGGCCTTAATCTATGATAGGCTAAATTCACCTTAGAGTGCAGTAGCACATCCTTGAGGTCAGCACCCTGAATATAGTGCCCTCCACTATCTCTGTCTGCCTCCAGGTCATCTCCATCAGATGAGGCTCATGCGTGCCAACATTTCAAAACAGGAAAGAGGGAGATTGTGAAAAGAAATCAGGGGAATGTATTTTCCCCATTGATTAACAATGAAATAGGCAAGTTTAGGCGGGAGACATTTAAATAAAGGCCATTTTTGGCTTTAAACATCATGAGTCTCCCGCCTCGATCAGGACTGTGGGCCTGAATGGAGACTATTCTACACATATTGGATGCTTTGGGTGTGTCAGAGTCTCTTTAGCCTGTATTGCAGAAGCCCCAGCAGATGTAATCATATTTTAAATCGTTGCCATAAATGGTATATAAGACGATGGTTCAACAGATGTTTCCCCACTATCGGAGTCAGATTGTAAAATTTCTGTAGGAGTGTGCCGGGAGGTGCACTTTTCAGCTCCCATTCATGATAGAACACGCTGATCTGGCCAAGAACACAGACTTGATATCCTGTTTATGCCCACCGTTCTCATGAGACTGCAATAAACAACAAGCATTGACAAAGCCAATAGGTCTTGCCTAGGCAAGAGATATTGGTTTTTCCAATATGCTTTAGCAATGTTGTACACCAGAGTGGCTACTTGTTAGCATAGCTAAAAGTTAGGAGGGTAAAGGAGAGTGGCCTGGTGTAGAGTGTCATAAAGTGGAGTAGTGGAGTGGAGTGGAGTGTTATGGAATAACATGGAGTGGCATATAGTAGAGTTGAGTGGTGTGAATAGGAGTGGATTGTCAAGGAGTAGCGTACAGTGTTGTGGAGTGTTGTGGAGGGAGTAGAGTGTCATAAAGTGGAAGGGCATAGAGCTGACGCATTGAGTGGACCACAGTTTCAGATTTGAGTAGAGTGGAGTGGCATAGAGTGTCGTGGAGTGGCATAGAGGGTGTTGCGTAGAGTGGAGTAGAGTGTTGTAGAGTGTTGTAGAGTAGAGTGGTGTACCGCAGAGTAGATTGTCATAGAATGTAGTGAAGTGGAGTAGAGTGTTATAGAATAGAGTGGACTAAAGTGACATGGAGTGGTATAGAGGAAATTGCGTAGAGCGTACTAGAGTGGAGTAGTGTCGTAGAATGGCATAGAGTGGATTAAAGTGCTGTAGAGTGGAGTGGCATAGAGTGGAATAGAGTTTCAGTGGAGCAAAGTTTAATGGAGTAGAGCATCTTAGTGTGAAGTGTCATGGAGTGGAGTGTAGTAGAGTGCAGTAGAGTGGCCTAGAGTGAAGTGGTGTAAAGGACAGTGGTGCAGAGTAAATTGGCATAGAGTGCACTGGTTTTGAGTATTTTGGTTGTAAGCAAAGTCGTGTAGAGAGCATTGGTGTAGAGTGCAGTGGCATACAGTGCAGCAGTATAGAATTGGGTGGCGTAGAGTGGATTGGCGCAGAGTGGGATAGAGTGTCGTAGACTGCAGTTGCATGGAGTTGATTGTTTCAGAGTATAGTGAAGTGGTGTAGAGTAGAGTGTCTTAGAGTACAGTGGTGCAGTGTAGATTAGAGTGTCTTAGAGTGCATTGGTGTAGAGTGCAGTGGAGTGGCAGAGAGTGGTGCAGAGCAGAGTAAAATGGCACAGAGGAGTGACATAGAGTAGATTATCGTAAAGTGCAGTGGTGTAGAGTGGAGTGGATTGGTGTAGGGTGCAGTGGCATAGAGTGGTGCAGATTAGAGTAAAGTGGTGCAGAGTAGAGTCGCAAAGAGTTCAGTGGCAGAGAATAGTGCTGCAGAGTAGGGTAGATTGGTGGAGAGTGCAGTGGCGTAGAGTGGTGCAGAGTAAAGTGACAGAGTGCAATGGAGTAGAGTATAGTGGCTACAGTGAAGTGGTGCAGAGTAGATTGGCACAGCGTGCAGTGGCATAGAGTGTATTGGTTTTAAGTAAAGTAGTGTAGAGAGCATTGGTGTAGAGTGCAGTGGTATAAAATTGAGTGGCATAGTGTGGAGTGGCGTAGAGAGGATTGGCGCAGAGTGGGATAGAGTGGTGTAGACTGCAGTGGCATAGAGTAGGTTGTTTCAGAGTAGAGTGAAGTGGCATACAGTGCAGTGGCATAGAATAGTGTGTCAAAGACTGCAGTGGTGCAGAGTAGATGAGAGTGGCTTAGAGTGGACTGGCGAAGAGTACAGTGGCTGAGAGAGCAGTGATGCAAAGTGGAGTGGCATAGAGTGGAGTCGTGCAGAGTGGAGTGGAGTGTTACAGGGTGGAGTGCAGAGGCATAAGAGTAGAGTGATGCAGAGTAGAGTGGTGTGTAGCGCATTTGCATAGAGTAGAGTGGTTCAGTGGTGTAAAGCACAGTGGTGTAGAGTGCAGTAGAGTGGTGTAGAGTGCAATGGTGAAGAGTACAGTCATGCAGAATGCAGTCATGCAGAGTGCAGTGGTACAGAGTAGAGTGGTGCTGAGAGCAGTGACGTAGAGTACAGTGGTGAAAAGCAGAATAGAGTGACGTACCGTGCAGTGACGTAGACTTAAAGTACCGTGGCTGAGAGTAGAATGTTGTAGAGTACAGTGGCGTAAATTGCAGTGGAACAGAGTAGTTGTCACAGGTACAGTGGTGTAAGGTGCATTGGTTTTGAGTAAAGTGGTATTGAGTGAATTGGTGTAGTGTGCAGTGGTTTAGAGTAGAGTGGTGCAGAGTGGTGTAGAGTGCAGTGTCATGGAGTGGCGCAGTGTGGCGTAGAGTGCAGTGGCATAGAATAGATTGTTTAAGAGTAGAGTGCAGTGGAATGAAGTGGTGCAGGGTAAAGTGCAGTGGCATAGAATAGTGGTGTTGAGTGTCATCGAGTAGAGTGGTGCAGTGTTGATGGCAACAGCATAGAGTGGAGTGACACAGGGTGGAATAGAATGGCAAAAAGTGCAGTGGCATGGAGTGCAGTGGCTTAGAGTAGATTGTTTCAGAGTAGAGTAAAGTGGCGTAGAGTGGAGTGGTGCAGGCTTGAGTGGAGTAGTATAGAGTAGTGGCATGGAGTGCACTGGAGTAGACTTCAGTGTTGTAGAGTACAGTGGCATGGAGTGGTGTAGAGTGCAGTGGGGAAGAATGCAGTGGTGCATAGTAGAGCTGGGTAGTGTGCATTGGCATAGAGTAGAGTTATGCAGAGTAGAGTTGAGAGGCGTAGAGTGCAGTGTCAGAGTGCAGTGGTGCACAGTAGATTAGAGTGGCATAGAGTGCATTGACATAGAGTGCAGAAGAGTGGCGTAGAGTGGTGCAGGGAAGAGTGCAGTGGCATGGAATAAAGTGGCGCAGAGTAGAGTGGCACATAGTAGAGTGACATAAAGCTCAGTGGCAAAGAGTACAGTGGCAGAGAGTGCAGTGCTGAAGAACAGAGTGATGCACAGTGTATTGGTGTACAGTGCAGTTGATGCAGATTGGGGTGTACAAAATCTCCCTACTTCCACGGATAGAGTAATTTCACAGTTACACGCACATACACTCATCATACACTAGGGCCCATTTCACCAACATACACTCAAATACTCCACCAGCACTGAACCTGTGGAAAGAAAACTCCTAAAACACCCCACATCTACACTGAGGTCGAAAAGACCTAGTTATTGTAATTATCCTGAGTCATAATCTAAACAATCTATACAACAATAATCAAATAGAGTACTCAATAATTGACAAGAAATAATCACCAACACCGTATTTAAAATTATGATTCTTTATCTAAAATTAGTCAAAAGAAATTAATCAGAGTAAATCATTTTCTCATAATTACCTATTCTAGCTAAATGTCAGAATGGGTCATCAGGACAAGTCTCTCAGTAGAAATCTCCCGAGTCACCGTCCTCACAGCATCGATCCTCACCAACGCAGGTTTGGGAAGAAGTGGCAAAGTGGCCTCCCACCCTCTCTAGGCTAACAATATTTATAATGAAACTTGCAATATTATAGAAACATTAGATGTTCTACACGTCCGCCGAACCGCTGAGCAGAGCGAGCAGGAAAGGATGTAGCATCGCTACATTTGGAAAATCTCCGCTCAGAAAAAATCACAAAAATAAAAAGACAGAACAGGAACTATAAAATGTATCCTTTAACATCCACATTTCCTCGGAACTAACATGATGACTTCAGAGTCCATTCAGTTCATTCTTTATGGCTCCTTTGTCCTCCAAGGTTATTCAAACATTTCTTGGTTCTTGGAGACTTGCCCAGCACTGCTACTGTCCTCACGGAAAATTTTAACCAGGCGAAAACTGTGGTCAGATGATTCAACCATATTCAGCAAGGCCCTCTCATCACAAATCTCTCACTCGAGGCCAGGCTGCAAACGGCGGACATTTTATGCTAGGCCAAAATGGACCATCTTAATTAAAAGAGACAAAAACAACGTTACCACAGCATAGTGATTAAACAGTGTTATGTATATGTAATTATCTAGCTTTTGCAACACAGAAAAGCATTAATTCAAAAGCGTTTCGTGCTTTAAAATAAACAGCACTCAGCAACGTTTATTTAATAAAACATGCGCATTTATTAAATAGCAATACAAAAGCATTCCCTCGTGTCGGTTTTCTTCTCATTAGTTCATGTTGATGAGTTCAAACATATACACAAAACAAATAATTAGTGATTAATAATTAGTAATTTTAATTATGACAAATAGACAAACCAGAGCTTAAAAACCCAATAGATTTTCATCAGAAAATCCTGCTCCAGCACAGTGACGTACAGAGGTGCAGAGTGAAATGACATAGAGTGCAATGGTGAAGGGTAGAGTGGCGTAGAGTGCACTGGCATAGAGTAGAGTATGGTGGTGTACAGTGCTGTGATGCAGAGTAGATCGGCATAGAGTGCATTGGTTTTGAGTAAAGTGGTGTACCGTGCATTGGTATAGAGTGCAGTGGGAGAGTAGAGTGGTGTAGAGTGCAGTGGCGCATGGTAGAATGGCGTAGAGAACAGTGGTGTAGAGTACCGTGGTGCAGAATAGAGTGCTGTAGAGTTTAGTGGTTTAGAGTATAGTGGTTTAGAGTATAGTGGTGCAGAGTATATTGGCATAGAGTGCATTGGTGTAGAGTAAAGTGGTGTAGAGTAAAGTAGCGTAGAGTGCAGTGTTGCAGAGTAGGGTGGCATAGAGTGGGGTGGCGCGTAGTGGTGTAGAGTGCAGTGGCGAAGAGTGCAGTGGTGCATAGTAGTGTGGGTGAGAGTGCATTGGCGTAGAGTGCAGTGGTGTAGAGTAGGGTGGCATAGAGTGGGGTGGCGCGTAGTGGGGTAGAGTGCAGTGGCAAAGAGTGCAGTGGTGCATAGTAGTGTGGGGTAGAGTGCATTGGCATAGAGTAGAGTGCAGTGGTGTCCAATAGAGAGGCGTAGAGCAGAGTGGTGCAGAATATAGCACCACTCTGCTGTAGTTTGGTGGGGTGGAGAGTAGAGTGGCGTGTGGTAACGTGGAGTATGTATGGTGTGGTAGTGTACTGCTATTACAAACAACACATCTTCAATTGAAATGACCATTACATTTGCGCTCACATACAGTTTTACTGATAAAAGTATACAGCACATAGACGATAATGCTCATACCATCGCTACGTACTGACAAAGACACTTCTTACAGGAGCACTGAAGCTGGGCCCATATGAATCAAGCAGGAATGTGATCACCAGATGTCAGTAGTCAAGGAGCCATGTTTGCAGACAAAACAACAGGAAGTGTTTAGTGTTCCTTCCACTTTTGAGTGGGATTAGCATGGGAGGTACTAAAGTTAGGATATTTATAAACTACTTTTAGCCTTTAACGATTCACTGAGGGTCTGTGTTCAGTCTCTGGTTCGAGGCAAGACTCAAGTAGTAAGGACTGTGACGAGGAAGACCTGAACTTGGAGTAATGAAGATTAACTGTTAACTAACTAGGTCATTAACTACAAGAGCAGCCCTGTCACTCACCTGGATAAGAGGTAAATGTCTGAATGTGCTCACTTTAAGGCCGAGCCTTCAATTCTTTTTACCCACCAACAGGGTTGTCCTCAAATTCTATTTATGTGTTTGAAGAGATTGCTAGTTATTTTCCGTGCGTGTTATCTTCAGTCCTGGCATGGCTGTATTCCTTTGAAACATGGTGAGTTGTTGATCCCCACTAATGGCATTTTTTTTGCTGTCCTTAGTACTTTGCATTTTCGGTTGCGTGCACATTGCTATCCTGAAAGCTCCTCTATCAAGATGAAAATATTTCCAGTTTTGGACCTACATTTGCTCGAGCACATACTTGATAAGGAGGTGGAAAAAGAGCGGTAATAACTTCCATAAGGTCTTTTTTCCAGCCTTTCTCTCCCATTAGGCAGTCATCCAATTTTATGCAAATTCTAAATTGCTGCCTTCAAGTAAATATATTTAGTGAGACTGGACAACTGAAAGCAGATGTCCATGCATGACACTGCAGGCTTGGAGAAGCATGAGAAATGCTGAATCAGCTGTGGCTCTGCCAGAGTAAAGGTATGGACATCCCTTATACCAGGTAAATCTGGCAAGGCGTGGCACAGTAAGGAAATCACAAGTAAAATAGGATGTTTACCTGTCTCACCTTAAAAGATAAAGGTATTTTGAAATCTGCGTGCATCCCTATCCACCCTCTATGGATGAAGTCAATATACAATACGTAACCCATTCACAGTAAGTGTAGCACGCTCATCATGCATCACAATGAAGAACTAGGTTACCTGCCAGAAGGTTATTTCTGGCTGCGCTGCACTTGGTTAAATTTAGACATACATTTAGGTACAGCATACAGACCCATTTCACTCCTCAACCGCAAACACACACTCACAAACGCAACCGAGAATCACTTCTCCATATCCCACTCATCAGTGCTTTCTGTGTACCTGCATGTCTTCGATCACTATTCGGCACACCAAGCACCCACACTTCGAATACACACAGAACATTTCAAGCCATCCATTGCACCCATACTAAAACGCCACACTGTATGAAAACTGCACTACTGGGCAGCATGGCTCCGCCGGTGCTGTTGCTCTCAGTCCCAAAGCCCTGACAGTTGTCATCCATCACCATACCAAACACGACACCAAACACATCAAACAAGCACCCATCCTTTACATTCACACTTTCACAGAGCCACAGTCCTCCACACACACAGACATACACGTGCACACACACAAACACAGAAAGACACCACATCACACAGATCTCTCCCATACAGCCACATGGTGCCACACTCACACAGGACATAACACCACACACGTATCTATCACCAATACAATGACAGACACCACACAGACAGCAAATGTAAAGATATGGCACCAAGTACATTTGTATGTATGTATGTGTCTTGTAAAGCGCACTGCTGCCCTGAGGCGTCCTGGCGCTGTAGACCGCTGGGGAACCCGTCCTGGCTATCCCTGTGAGATGGTCCCTCCAGGGTATCTCCAAGGTGAAACCAGGCATCCCCAGCGAATGTGGGGGGCCGTTGTGGAGATGAGGCAAGCTAATGCCCAGAGTTGCCGAGTGTGTTCCTGGTTAGAGTAGGTACCGAGGCGAGAATTATCGAGTCCGTTTTGACCCTGGTCCACGACCCTGCCGCGTCGGGAATTGAACCCTGGTCCCTGGCCGATTCTCTGCTTACGGATCTGCCGCCTCTAACCAGTGAGCCACACCTCTCCACATTCAACATTTAAGGCCACATGACCTCCCCGCTGGCCAGTTCTTACTCCATCGCACATTGCAGACAGTACCATGACCTTTCGACAGGGGAACCAACTACACACCCGGTCATACACGCAATCTTACACATCGGAACGGGACGACACCTGGTCACATGGCTCTATAAAGCTATCAGGATACTCAGGAACAAACCGCTAGAGACCGTACGAGCCACCTGGGAAGCCGAATTAGGCCGCTCACTACATGAGAAGGAATGAGAAAAAGCTCTCGACCACCCCAAGAAGGTGTCGCGAACTGCGCGTTTCAAAAATATACAATTCTACATCCTACACAGAGCGTATTTGACACCAATGCTTTTATCCCAACACCCAGTTCCTATGCTCCAGATGTCACTCACAAGCGGCAGACTTTCAGCATATGTTCTGGAGCTGCCCCACACTACACTCATACTGGTAACACGTCCATAAGTCACTCAGGGATCTTTACTGGACTCGCATATTTGAATACATAGGAAGCCTATGCACTGGGTATTTATCAGAAAAGAAGACAACACTAAGTGCCCCTCAGATTTGCCTCACTGGCCATCTTACTGGCCAAACGCAACATTGCCATGCACTGGCGGTCTCCCACAGGCCCCCCGGTCTCTGCTTGGGTGGGGGCAGTTCAAAAATGGCCATTAGCGGAGGAAGAGACATTACGGGAAGAAGAGGTAAAAGGGATGGCAAACACTCCATGTCACTGGACTGGGCTATCCCACTGAACCAATTCAAACAACCACTGACCCATGACGACCCGGAGGGCGGCCCTCATACGCCACAAGACACACAACCGCAGATACAGGCCGCGAACATGGACACCAGATCCGCTCCCACAACACACATTGAAAGCCATTAGTTCTTAAGCGCTATGTTATATGACTCAATGGACAGCCGGACCTCGGAGCCGGATCGACCATGGCCCCCCTCCCCCCAGCTTTCCGCCCCAAGAAATATGCGGACCCACCATTCACCAGGGAATATGCCACCCTGCGACTTCAGACGACGCCCGTACCCAAGATTCCATGAACCCCACCCCCCAGTTTTTCTCCGCCTCAGTTCTGTTCAGAAATTCTCTATAGAAACGCCTCCACAGTGACAAAACACTGGACTAATAACTGTACGAATAATGATGTATTATGTTTTAACTGCCAAGTTATATGGTTTGATGACTTGCTACATGATGCAAAATGTCACAGTAAATGCAAAATGTCAATAAAAATATGTTTTAAAAAAAAAACATTTAAGGCCACATATTCATGGTAACAAGAGATGTCAGCATCCACATCATATTCCTGATGCATACTCAGAACGAAGGATGCACAACTTATCAATAATGTTTGCCTCATACACCATCAATTTGTCTTGCCCAGATGCATACAGGAGAATGTGTGGGCTATTGATCTAATGCCATGACACCAAGCATGCTAACATCCTCTAACCCAGTGCTAGACACATCATGCACCCGAGTCCACTGACCCAGTGTTATGTTACTACACAACTCAGGTTCCAAATGTCCATAAATAGAAAACCATGATACAGAAGTTATGCTGACGCAATGCCCTATATGCTACAGTTGAGGGTCCACAGAACCAGTGCCATATACACCGTGCAGTACAGGGTACAGTGGACCATTTATATGCTCCCTATAAAGCCCATGATCCCCCAATGGCTGTCACATAATACATGTTATGTTATGTTATGTTACGAGGTTTTATAGAGCGCGACAGCTGCCTCAGCTAAGAGGCGTCCCGGCGCTAAGCAACAAAATCCATTACAGAAAGTACCCCACAAAGTTTAAACACAGCAATCCACCTGGCTGCATGGCATCTCCTTACTCACAGGCGCAGAGCACGGGAAAATCAAATACGCATTTACTCATGCACATTGCAATACAAGTTAAAACATATTATGCATTAGCACAGCAGATCACCAAACACATAACAAGTGATATGCACAACAGAATTGACCAATTAAAACATGACTGAAAACTGCAAAAGCCCAGCATAGGACCTACCCTCCTTCTAGATTCTAGAAGCAGATGACTGATAATGTAGTCCTAATAAAATTGTCTGTCTTATTTTAGACTACATCTGCCCAAAAGAATAGCCCTGGTACAATCTCCTTTGCACCTCAGACCACAGGTTAACCAGATCACAGGCCATATCATTCTGTGAGAATTTAAATTAAAACATGCTCTATATTCCAGAATGGACACCATAGTGGAAGAACAGCTTACTGACACCACAGGGCAGAGTCAAAAAACTAACTAAGCCTCAAGCTTACTCACCAGAAACCACCTTCACAGTACGTGCAGATGGGGAACGCAGACTTAAATTGTTGCCTTATTACGTGGACAGTGCACAAGTGAAAAAAAATAGGTCAGTCCATCCTTGACATCTACTCATACCAAAGGGAACGTTCAGAAATAAACTCTTATTAACTACATAAGAAAAATCTTGTTTTTATATGGACCCAAAAGTTGAATTTGATACTCTGACTCGGTAACAGATGGAGACCAGTGAATCACCAACAGAAGTTATGTGAGTCTTAGAACCTCCCTGGTGATTTCCTTCCAAACTCACTTGCTTAACACTGCAGGCCTGGTTTGGTCCTCACTGGATGCCTGCACTCCCACATCACTCTACGTCCATGAGTCAAACCTTGAAGGTAGCACATGAGCCTCACTGTGAGTCTGTTATGCACACGCAAGGTATGCACACATAACTATCCAACAGAGTCACATTCTAAACAACATCATTGGTGAGACATGGAACTAATATTAATATTATGTATCACTAATATACATGAGTGTGCTCCACTACTCTCCATAGTGCAGACAGACAACATGCTATCTTTTGTAACACTCACAGATTGTACCAGTCAGCAGGTCATCTACTCTTTTACTCTTTACTGTGGGTTAACATCCCATCTGGTCACAACAAACATATGCAGACAACCTCCTGTTAGCAGGAAATACTGCTCATAACATTCTTGATTTAAAAATCTCACTTACCGTGGGCTCCAATACACCACCCCAGAGTTAAATCCGAAAAACCATTAAGATCTCTTTTGATTAAGAGAATTGGGCAGTATCTTGAGCTGCAGTTCACTCCACCAGCTACACCTCCTTCTTCTAATGTCCTTCAAAAATGCTACAAGTCCCACTAAAGATGGTTCCAGGCAAAATGATCCTCTTAAGCAGTTTTCATGCTGATCCTTTCTAGACTGATCTGAGTGCTGCGAGACAATGTAAAGACAGGGATAGGATGCAAAACGAAGCCACATTTTCTACATCTTCAAAATCCACTCCAGATAATTAGCAAGTCACCGGACACTACAGCATGTAAAAAAGACCCTGAAGACTTTAATCTTGTAGAAGGAAGAAAGCAGGCCAATTCCAAATACAAGCCTGCGTAGTAAGAGATAATGGGCCAGATTTTCAAGCCCTTTGCTCCACTTTTGCGTCACTTTTAACATGGGGAAAGTGACGCAAAAGTGGCGCAAGGGGCTTGTAAATCTGCCCCAAAGTTTCCAGAGTCATGCAGATCAGTTGTGCTACACCTGCCACATTAGGTCCAACCATAGCAGGAGCACTTCAGGGTCAGTAGCGACTGAGAAGGTGCAAAGACCTGCCACGCGCAGGAGCGTGCAGTTATGCTTTAGTCTACACTTGGTATGTTCGATCTCTCACCTTTGTTGTTTTCCCCTTCTCAGTTCCCTCAGTTACATTGCCAAAAATGTTGTGTCTCTGAAACAAGGGTTATTCTTACAGTGACATCCATGGAAGGCAAAACCGAACTCAAAGACACACATCCGGGGGAAAAACAATCCGGTCCTCGTTACAAGGATGCTAGAATTTGGTGCTGGGATACTGTTGGACCGGAAGCTCCAATTTCAGGTGATAGCCCCACACCAAATACCAGTGATAATAACCTTTCTTCCTGGAAAGTGAAATAACTGTCACAGAACAGCATTTGTGATCGTTATTTTAGCAGGAGAGCTGCTGAAACTGCAGTGTGGGGACAACTGAAAGAGGAGTCTAAGTGCAGTCCCGAAGGGCACAGCATGTTAAGGTTGGAAATTATAAGACATAGGACCTCTGACACACAAGCAGAAAAAGGTCACCCTCACCCACCAGCTGATTGGAATATGTTGCCTGTGCATTCACATTCTTTACATTCAACGTTTATAAATTAGCTATGTAGTCAAGTGATTGTTTTTCCGAACTAAAAGCAATATGTACAGAATTTAGGGACTGAGATTTCCTAATGTACAAAAATCTAGAAGCCGGACATAGTGATTCCTAATGGGGTGGCAATAAACCTACCTCGTGAATATTAATGAGGTAGGTCACAGTTTGCGACCCATTAGGAATTGCAGCCATCACAGGGATGATGGCCTGCTGAGGTCAGCAGACCACCATGTCTGTAACTGCTTTTTAATAAAGCAATCTTTTCTCTTTTTTTAATGCAGTTCGTTTTCCTTAAAGGAAAATGGGATGTGTTTAAAAAGGAAAAAAGGAAACGTTTAAGTGTAATTTTTATTTTTATTTTTTAAGCATATGCTTTCTCTTAAAAAATATTTGTACCTCATTCACAAAGAAGAAGGGGTCCCACTAATACGCCTTCCATTCCCATTTCCGAATGGTTACTACCACCCTTGAGGTGTTGGTGAAAAATTAATGTTTTGCAACCATAATTTGGTTGCAAAACATTCATACATACAACTACGAATCGGTATTAGGAAGGGATGGCCTAAACATGGCCCCCTCCAAATAAGGATTAATAAACCCAAATTGCGAATCAGTAACAGGTTACTGATACTGCAGGTCTCAGTAATTCTGGTACACAACCTCTAGTGGTGAGACAAAACACTAAAACTGTGCTTTGTAGGCTCTCGATCTATTCAGAAAACTTCCCAGCACCCCATGATCAAGGGTGCAGAAGACGGCAAATATATTGATTGATTTCATGACACAGGTTCTCCTTTGGAGCCAATTTGTGAGGATATCTACATCATTTTCAGCACAGTAGATTTGGACTCTGGTAGGATGGGGGCTTGATTACAAGTTGCTAACGAGAGAGTTTGTTTCCAAATGTTCAAATAGTCTGTGAGATATAACTGCCTTTAATGCCTTTTTTATGTACAAGAGGCCTGCAATATCGCTATTGTTCAACAAGTTCAATGAGTCAGCCCATGTGTTTTTCAGAAGAGTGATAATTGCCGCTGGATCCTGGTTGACTCAACTCCATTGCAGAATGAGACATTGATGATTGTATGAGGTCTATAGGGCAGCCATGATTGTGAGACCATGGGTGAGTACCTTGATGATGCACATGTATGCTAGTGGAGTATGCAGTATGTTTGCTGGACGACAACCAGTCAAAGATGATGGGACAAGGATATGTCCTTGTGATGTTTTGTTCTCATGTGGTCTGTTTGCTGACATGCTTCTCTCATTTTAGTCACTTTCATGGTACTAGGTCACCCTAGAATGCTTCTTTGGGGCTCTGTAGTTGCTGACCTAAGTGGGAGAATACCATCTCCTTAATGATAAAAGACTGCTGGTTACAGGAGACTTCGGTCTTTCTAACATTATTCCCTTCCACTTGGTATGCCCAAAGTAATTTGTGTCCCTCTGGTTGTCTGTTAATCATGCTAATTGTGATTTCCTGGATATAAATATGGTCACAAAATGCTGGAAATAAGTTTCCCTGTATCTGCTTGTGGTGGATTCGTGATGATAGGGAATGCTGGTATCAGAGTGACTGGTAATGTGTTCGTTTGGTATCTGACCATTGCTATGGGCCAGCTTGGAGAGGGTAAATGGAGTTATGCGCACACCCTCATGAGATATGTAAATCAGTGGCAGTGTAGTCTGACCCTATGACAAGTTGTTAGTTGGCAATGCAGATATCCATGAGTACGAAGACCATCAGGTCAAGGCTGCGCTGCTTTTCTTTGTTAATAAGCTTTTTCATGCATTGTGAAATTCCATTTTCAGAGGTGTTCGATGAGTCATCTTGCCTATTATTCAAGCCATCAAGCTGAATCTTTCTTTTAGATAATACAAGAGGACATTCACCGGTTTGATTATATGTGCATGGAAAGGGATTTGTCTTTTTTAAGAGGAAATGTGCAAAGGTGGAGATGGAAGGATAAGGCTTCCTGGCGGTACACATTGTCAGATCTGTTTGAAGGCTTCATAGATGAGGCGATCGCGGAATCAGACTGATAATCACTACTAATCATCAACCCTAATAAATTCATGGCTCTGCATGTCACAGAATAGCTCAGAAAAATGAACATCAAAGTCAACTGCACGTGTGACTCGCCTGCTCCTTCCCTTCGTTCTACAGACCTCCCACTAACAATTGAAACTTTAAGGGCACTTTATTAGGCACAGTGACTGAGACCAAACTTACACATCCCAAATTATTTATCCTAAGAGACCTCAGTATAAGGTTTGAGGAGAAGGATCTAACAAGACCCAAAGTCATCACGTCCAACCATGACGCACTCAACTTTCACTCAAAGATGTCCGGAATATTATCCAGTTCGTCATATTGCTCCGCCAATTACAATAATGTGGCACATCAAGTCGACACTAGTGAGGGTTATCCTTTAGAAGGCTGGTATTTTAACAGAATATCATACCCAAAATATCATGTAACACGAATATCATGTCCTAAGAATCATTCACAATAATACTTCCCCATTTTAGCTAACAGACAATCTACACCTCATGGAACAAACTTTTTGAAAACTATTTAGGATACAAAATGTCCTTCAGACACCATTTCTGCTAGCAATATTCTGACATACAATGTGATTGCTTGTATGAACAGGGTACAGTTAGTGCTACATGATGCCTGGTACATAATCGCTATCTAGTTGACAGGGCGTGGGGGACTTGGTCACGGTTAACAAATGCTTTTAGTGTGTATGGTGGTGCTGGAACATGGGTAATTGCATGGTAGGACTGTGCCTCTAGACACGGGTGTAGCTTCCATCGGTACAGCAGGTGCAGTGTCACTGGGGCCCAGCATTTGCTACCTCTTGAATCTGTGAAATAATTTAATTGCATCCATTGGGGGGGGGGGGTGGGGGGGGGGAGGGGAGGGAAACAAAATAATGGGTTTTACAAAACATGGATGTGCAATTGGTCAGTTTTTCTATAGTTCTTTTGGGGAAATTCTCAATGTTCTTTTAAAAAAAGGGAAGATTATCAATTCTGCTAAGAATAAAGGATTTATTTATAAGATTCATGGACTTCGCACAACCTAGGACTTAGGGAAATATATGTCCCCGATAATTTTGCAAAAGCTTTCAGACATGAGAACAATCGAAGTGGCATGAAGTGCACGAACTTCAGAAAGTTGCAAAAGTTGTGAATATTCCACAGCTCAAAGTTTACACAGACCCTTAGAGGAAATCATCATAATTTAGTCTTTTAGGAAGAGTTTACATGTAAATCCCTTTAAGCTCTTACTGTTTATTCAGTAGCAAACTGTTATTAATATCCAAAAGAGTACTAGATTTTAGTGCTTACAACCAATCATGACTGTAACAGTTTTGGGGCCTGTCGTTCTGTTTCTCACACACTTTTGATATTCGCACAACAAATCATATTAAACGTTTAAAGAAAAACAGTTATCCCCAACTAATTTTTGAACATATTTTATTGCAGAATAATATTTTTAAATTAAGTTCATATCAATTCACTATATCTTCCGCAATTCCTCACTGTAAAGCCACATTCCT
The DNA here is from genome assembly GCF_964204655.1 of Triturus cristatus. Lineage (NCBI taxonomy): Eukaryota > Metazoa > Chordata > Amphibia > Caudata > Salamandridae > Triturus > Triturus cristatus. The sequence goes on from NC_140582.1 coordinate 329,634,791, forward strand.
CCTCCATTTTTTTTTTATGTATGGAACGATTTCAATCTGTAAAAAAGGAGAACTAGTCAACAAATATCATAACAAAAGCAATATTCATTACACTTGCAGTTTACCAGAATCAGTCAAAATTGTAAACTATTAAACACATTAACTAAACACTGCTGCTAACCTACCTGTAATTCCTTATATATATTTCATTTAAGTGGGCTTGGGAGGAATATACTAGTGTAGTAACTATCCCATGATCTAAATGTGAACTCAAAACATGGTACTTTTCTGTACTTTTGTTGCTGGACCTTCATTGAGCCGTGAGGCTTGATTTAATTAACATCTTTCAGGCAATGGCCCCAGACAGGGTCCGCGGCTTTCTTCAGGACCAGGGACCAGGCATCCCTAGTGCACTCCTGTTACACACACATTAGGCATACACACACAATACCCTTTGGTATATAACCTCTCTCCTGCTAAGTTGAACAACGCTTCATCAGCCTGTATTTACAGGGCCTTGCAATGACATATAAACAAAAATAATAAAGATAGCATCGACAAAAATAATAAAGAAAACATTGACAACAAGAACAGACAAAAGACACAAGGCTAGGAGACTGCTCCTAGCAATGAGCAGAATTCCAGCCAAACGTGAAAGGTTGTGCTGCAAACATAGATACGGTATACTGCACTCCACTACATATTCGCGAGAAGATATCTGTGAAAGAAATAGGTGACACATAAGTTTATGCACTCACATAAATGGTTTAGACACCCATGGTAAAGAATATCCCTTTTTCTCACTTCGTCAAAGATTACACCCTACTTATTTACTCCATGCTCATCTACTGCTCTGCAGCCCTTAAAAGCAGCCAGCCACACGGTAACATAGAAGTTGCTCAATAGCGGTCCAATATAATTTTCCTGTTGGCAGGATTTACATGCTCCAAAATTCAATGTTTTTCGTTTACTTGTCTGACATTTGTTTATCTGAAATAAGTTTAATGAAACCTTAATTGTAAACTATATTTTATCGGATGTTACTAACTAATTCCATAATTTAATTATGTCTTCTTGTCTGGGGCATTCATTACAGAATAGTGATAACTGCAGGTTAATTAATTTGTCCGGAGCATGCCTTCTAGAAGTGCTACACCCAGAAAGACCCAGCAAATTGATAGCTATTCCAGAATGGCAGTGCTACCAAACAAACATGGGGAGAGGATGTAGCCTTACGCTAAAGCGGTCGACGTCGAAGCTGGGGAATCGGGTTCGAATCTCGCCAACGACGCTCAACATCCTGTAATTCTGGGTAAATCACTTAATCTCCCCGTGTCTAACGAAAACAAGCATTGGCATAGCCAATAGGTCTCGCCTTTGGACCTAATAAGGGTTTAGCCATGCAGCTCACTTGCAGCAGAAAGCTTCCCTGAAGTGAAACAAACAGCTCCTTGAAGCAAAGAAGCATTTATTTTTTTTATTTTTTATTTTTTTACATTTATAGAGCGCTAACAATTACCCATGGGCGTCTCGGCGCTAGACTAAGCAGCTAACTCTCCTCAGCACGAAGGATCAAGGGGGAATTACTGGTTAAACAACCATGTTTTCAGGCTCTTACGGAACTGAGTTAAAGATGTACTGGATCTAATTTGCTGAGGCAGCGCGTTCCAAATCTTAGGTGCCGCTGCTGTAAAGCGGCGATCACCCCACGAGACAGTTTTAGAGCGTGGGACCACCAGCCTATCAAGAGTCATGGATCTAAGTTGTCTAGTAGGTCTGTAGAGTTTAAGTTGGTCTTTCCAAAAGTGTGGACCTTGATCGTGTAGGATTTTGTAAATGATACAAAGGGATTTAAAGGTGATCCTGTTCTTTATAGTTAGCCAGTGGAGTGACCTGATGGTATCCGAGATGTGTGCGAACTTTGGTGTTCTTGTCAGAAGGCGTGCTGCTGCGTTCTGTATGGTTTGGAGTTTTTTTGTGACTCTGGATTGACTATTGAGAAAAAGTGAATTACAATAGTCCAGAGAAGGAAGGACCAAAGAGGTAACCAGAGTTTTGGCAGCATCATCTGGAAGAAATGGCATGATTTTTTTAATCATCTTCAGTTTGTAGTAGGCAGTAGCTGCCACTTTATTAGCATGTGCCATAAAGTTGAGGTGATCATCGAAGATAATTCCCAAATTCCTGACCTTGGTAGTTGGGGCAGGTAGCGTGCCGAACTCAGGGGGCCACCAAAGAGTGGACCAGGTCGGTGAAAGGGATCCGAAGATGACCACCTCCGTTTTATCGGAATTAAGTTTTAGGCAATTACCTGCCATCCACTCTCCTATCAAACTTATGGTATTTTGAAAGTGTTCTGCCACTTCCGTCCCCTTACCTTTAATGGCCAATACCAATTGAGTGTCATCGGCGTAGGAGGTTAGGCTCATCCCGGCTGATTTGATTATACTTGCAAGGTCCGACACATAAATATTAAATAGCGTCGGACTGAGGGAAGAGCCTTGGGGAACCCCACAAGGGAGTGACAACTTGGTGGACTGATATGGACCCAGGGTAACCACCTGAGTTCTGTCGGCTAGGAAGGACGAGAGCAGCTCTTTTGCCAACTGATCAATACCCTTCTTTCCGACACGGTCGACCAAGATCTTATGATCGACCGTGTCAAAGGCTGCCGAGAGATCCAGCAGCACGAGCAGTGCTGTCATGCCCTGATCGCGGATGGTTCTTATATCATCGGCTGCCTTGAGGAGGGCGGTTTCCGTGCCGTGATGTTTACGGAAGCCGTACTGTGTGTCATCCAGGAGCAGATTGGTCTCTAAATATTCAGAAAGCTGCTGATTCATTGCCTTTTCTACCACCTTAGCTAGGAAAGGAAGACTAGCAATGGGCCTGTAGTTCTTGAATTCTTCTGTATCAAGACCGGGTTTTTTTCAATAAAGGTTTAATCAGTGTGTTTTTGAGACAATCGGGGTACATCCCGGAAGTCAGTATGGTGTTACAGACCTGAGTGATGACAGGGATGGTAGTGTCCAACGCCAAGGAGAACATTGCGGGAGGGCCAGGGTCCAGGGCCGAACCTGATTTGATGGTTTTCATGATGGTAATTATCTGATCAGTAGAAAGACTCCTAAAGCTGGACAAGGAACTACTGGGACTGATGTCAACCGGAGGAACTTTACTGCCGGTATTGGTAGCGGAGAAGGCTTGATAGATATTGTTAACCTTAGAGTAAAAAAATTCTGACAACGCGTCACAAAGTGGTTGGGACGGAGATGGAAGTAAATCTGGTGCATTACCAGACAGGGTTTTTGTTATAGTGAACAGTTGTCTGCTAGAATTTTTTGAGGTTTCAATTTGCTGTGAGAAATATATTTTTTTGGTAGCAGCAATCGTAGATTTATAGATGGCCAATGCTTCTTTGTATATTGCCTTGGATTTGGCATCATAACTTCTGCGGCACCCAGACCAAGTCATATATGTTTGTTCCTGTCCTCTATATGGTTTTGAGATATTAGTGGTGTAAAGTGTGCGTACTTAGGTTTATTTCTGTTGCCACTTGTGTGTCATAAAAAGAAGGTGATGGCATGGTCATTGCTTGTTTCGGTTTTCTCTGTCCCTCCCTAGCCTCTGTAACAGAGAGTGAGTTGCGGGGGCCTCTTTGTGGAGTAGGGGTGGAGGAAGGGTGTGTGTGAGTGGGGTGTGAAGGGGCAGATGAGGTCTGACGGGAGGGGAGCATTAAAGACAAACAAATCAGGTGACCAGCGGTGGGAGCTGCTGCAGCTTAAAAAAAAACAACTCATGCGATTTTACCTGGCTGAATTACCACCTGGCTAAATTGTGTCTGGCGTTCCAACACCAGCTGCAGGAACAAGGTTTACCTATGATAAGACGGAGCAGAACTACTCGTGGTAATCCTGCTCTGCTTGAGTCATACCCAGGGACGTAGGAGGAGAGCTGAATTTTATGGCCAAGCAAGACCTATGAGTTAGTGGTTGCTGAAGTTGGGATCGACATATTACTACAATAGTTTTGTAAGGGTAGCATTGTGGTCCTCTAAGCGTTGTGCGTAAGGCAAAAATAAAGTATTTACTAGGGATGCGGTGCAAAAGAATTTCTGCACGCCTCGTCAATTAACCCGGCTTCACAATCCAAGCACAATTAAGATCCGCACACTCTGAATAAGTGCACTGGGCGTGCTATAAATGTGAACGCATGAAAAAAGCGGTCATACATGACTGAAACAGTTAAGAAAATCTGAAAGTTTTCTCTTGCTTTAGCACTCAGCAGCGCAAATGTGCGTCAGACACTGACATCAAAAGCTGCATTTTCCACGGTCCGTGAAAGGAAACGAGATAATCAATTAAGGGAAGAGAACAAAACAAAAACTAGAGGTATAAAACGAAAGCAAAACAACTGAGGAAAATGCACATGACATAAAGGAGGGCTGCCGCTGCTCGTGTCAGTGCGAGAGCGGTGTCACCAATAAACTAAAATTCATGCTAGCAGATACTTTTGACAAAGTACGATTATTTTAAGTGCGGCTGCTAGATATGTAGCACAGTAATTGGCAGAGATCAACAAGCCACAAACTTGTTTAGGAGGAGCCGGTTGACAAGGGAGGGCGAGGGTGAGACAGGCAGGGGAGCGAGAGTAGAGAAATGTCAACAAGCACGTGCGGCCACGCTAATTGGAAACAGATGGCCCATGCACGCCGCTGCTTGCTCACGCAAGGTGGATGCCACCACAAGCACGAGTGTTTGAAAAGTGCAGACTGATTCCAAAAGGTCATCTCCTAGAGAAGCGCTGCGCTAGGCTCGACCTAATGAATGTGTCCTCATGTAACGAAACTGGTGCTTTGTAAAGCTCTCTGATACCCGATATCTTTGGGTCTAGTTCGCGCTATATAAAACTCTTACAAAAAAAAAAAAAACAGAAGTGATCATTCGCTTCAAGCCCAGTATGGTATTCCAGCTCCCTTCTATAATTGGAAATAAAGATGTGAACCATTTTGGTAGTTACAGTTTATCATAGAAGACCAAACCAAATCTCTTGGACTGTAGACTATGGGCTGTAGTCCCGGGTGTAGAAAGCTATGGATTGAGACCTTAACGGCTTGAAAATGGCACCCATAAATTTAGGATTTCACTTATTAAATGTCAAGATCGCCACAATAAACCCTCTATCAGTTTGGCACCAAAAATAGAAGGAAAGAAGAGCTGATATCCCTTGTACATGTGCTCTTTCCTGGATTGAACATGTCTGCCAATGATGAAGAAGCCTGCTTCTGTTTCTACCTCAGTGACGGTGTGGCAACTTTTCTGATGTGGTATGATTCAATTTTGCTTTGGATAGTCAAATGCCTAGAGTTTTTCTAGTCCGCTAGCTGTGTATAGAAAACTTACAACAGGTCCAGAACAACTAAAAAAATACAGGTTACCAATTACCCACATGGTGCAAAGTAGATATAAACATGTGCACAGTGACTTAGGTTGCTATATCACTGGCAGTTCACAAGAGTACATTACATCATTTAGGTATACCCCTTATCAGACATTCCCATCTTGTTTACATAAGGCTGGTGTGGATCCCTTATTGTCCTGGGTCAACAAGTATTATCAGAGTGGCCCCCAAATGTCTATGGGCCTGGATTTACCTGGCAACAATGTGCAATATACATCCGCCTGTGTATTGCACAATGTCAGGTCCTGGAGCCAATTAGACATTTTAGGAGCTGCACCCTTCCCCCGCGATGGGTACTCTTCTTTCTCCCAACAGTAAGCCAGGGCAATGAATGTCCTATACAGTTTGGGTAATTCCTTTACATAGCCCAGTAGTGGCTATGTACAGGATGAGTGTAATCCTCAGTTTAACACCAGTCATCTTTATTAGAGGCTTCTCCACCTACAGCCAGAATGCAGGAGTCCTGGGGCAGGACCACACCAAGTGTAGATATCCTTAATACGAGGTGGTACAGTGTCTGCACTCTAGTTGTTGGACAGCCCATAGTACCATGATATCAGGTGTATAATAAACCCTGTCAAAGAATTTGTAATGCATTCATCTATATTTCTCATTTGACGATATCCCTTTGGTTTGTTGGCAAAAGTAAAGCCATATGGGGTCAGTGATTCCACTGCCTATAACTCCCTACCTCCTGACTTCGGCATTTTCATTTCTCCTGGTCATACTGGTAATGACCTTTGTCTACATTCTAGTGATTAGTTTCTTGGTGGGGGGATTAGTTATTATCTTAGCAGCTTCCACTCTTTAAAAACAAAACTGAGTTTTCGCACCTAAAATGTCATATAGATTTGCAATAAATACAACGAATTTCGTAGCGCGCCCTGCATCACAAAATGCGGTGCAGTGCGCGCTACGAAATTCGTTTTATTTATTTAATTGTTTACTTACCTCCAATTATCCATATTCCGGTGTTTAGTACCCCCCACCCTGCCCCTCCCCCGCCCCGCCTTTCCGCCCCACGGAAATCCCTCCACGGACCGCTGCTGGTTAAAACATTAGACTAGTGGGGGGATTTAGAGTTTGGTGAAGTAGTTCTCCTACTTTATTTATATTTGGTGAATGATGGGCATCTGACGGTGGAGCCCCTGTCAGAAACCAGTGTTTGGACAGTCCATTTCTACACAGCCATCAAGTCATAGTGATAGTTGACCATCCCAATTTAGGGCAGGACAACCGTCACTAGATTTTCCTGCCGGGTACATACTTGCAAGGTGTGGCGGCCCTTGGCAGGAAAATCACTGCATGCTCCTCCTGCACAGAGAAACAACTCCCTGTGAATCGGGAACTACTACTTCAAACATGGCACCCGCTTGGCAAAGCTTCACTACCTTCAATGGAGCCACCACAGCAGCACCTCTACTGAAGCCAACAAGATCCCCATTTTCCTTGTGGAGATCTCTAAATATTGTGCGTTAGCAATCAATCAATCATAAACTTTATTCAATTTGACAAGCAAATCATAAAAGCACATAAATAACAATAAATTCAATAAAATATGTCATGGAATTGAGGTACATAATTTAAATAAAATACACAAATTCTTTAAAAAAGATGCTAAATCCAAAGGAAACCATGAGAAGTGAAAACAAATAGGTAAAGAAATGACATGGCAACACGATATGACTATTCCAATGTATATTTCTTGCCAAAACTATCTTAAATACAAAAGAATCACTTTCCCACCCTACACGAAAGATGAGGTGCATATGCAAAAAAAGTGTTATAGCATGCGCTATGAATTCATACACTAATTTATCCGTATCATTTTCATATAATGAGGTCTCCTCTTATAAAATTTAAAACAACTACTCAAATAATAACAAGCATTGGCATAGCCAATAGATCTCGCTTTTGGGACCTTAAAAGGGATTAGTCATGCAACACTTGATGTTGTTTAATGAAGGATATTGTGCTGGATAACTAAACACTTATAATGTTCCAAAGGAGAGACCTATTGGCTATGTTTTGGGGGGCCTTATAAGTGTTTAGGTAGAGCTATTGACTTTGCCAATGTTTTTAAGATGTTCTGTACAGAAGTGTGGCTGCTGTGCAGCATGCTGAGAAGTTGTAATTAAAAAGTGTAAGAAGCACTGAGTGATGCTGTGGTGTCGTTGAGTGAACCTGTGCTGGCCCTGAGTTATTCAGCGGTGGCATTGTGTGATTCTGTGCTGGCCCTGAGTGATGCTGTGGTGGCCCTGAGTGATGCTGTGGTGGTGCTGACTGATGCTCTGGTGATGCTCATTGATGCTGTGGCACTGCAGAGTGATGCTGTGGTAGAGCATAGTGATGCTGTGGTGGTACTGAGTGATGCTGTGGTGTTCCTGAGTGATGCTGTGGTGGTGCTGAGTGATGCTGTGGTGAAGGTGATTGATCCTGTGGTTGCCCTGAGTGATGCTGTGGTGGTGCTGACTGATGATGTAGTGGTGCTGACTGATGCTGTGCTGGTGCTGAGTGATGCTGTGGTGGTCCTGAGTGATGCTGTGGTGGGGCTGAGTGACACTGTGATGGTGCTGACTGATGCTGTGGTGGCGTTGAGTGATCCTGTGCTGGCCCTGAGTGATGCTGTGTTGGCCCTGAGTGATGATGTGGTGGCCCTGAGTGATGCTGTGGTGTTCCTGAGTAATGTTGTGTTGGTGCTGAGTGATCTTGTGGTGAAGGTGAGTGATGCTGTGGTGGCCCTGAGTGATGCTGTTGTGGTGCTAACTGATGCTGTGGTGTTGCTGAGCGATGCTGTTGTGACGCTGAGTGATTTTGTTGTGTCCCTGAGTGATGCTGTGGTGGTGATTTGTGATGCTGTGGTGGTGCTGAGTGATCCTGTGGTGTTGTTGAGTGATGCGTTGTTGGCCCTGAGTGATGATGTGGTGTCACTGAGTGATGCTGTGGTGGTGCTGAGTGATGCTGTGGTGGTGCTGAGTGTTGCTGTGGTTGAGTAGAGCGATGCTGTGGTGGTGCTGAGTGATGCTGTTGTGGCCCTGAGCGATATTTTTGTGTGCTGAGCAATGCTGTGGTGGTGCTGAGTGATGCTGTGGTGGTGCTGAGTGATGCTGTGGTGGCGCTGAGTGATGCTGTGGTGGCGCTGAGTGATGCTGTTGTGGCGCTGAGTGATGCTCTGGATTGAGCTGAGTGATGCTGTGGTGGACCTGAGTGATGCTGTGGTGGTGCTGAGTGATGCTGTGGTGGTGCTGATTGATGCTGTGGTGGCGCAAAGTGATATTGTTGTGTCCCTGAGTGATGCTGTGGTGATGCTGAGTGATGCTGTGGTGGTGATGAGGGATACTGTGGTGTTGTTGAGTGATGCAGTGTTGGCCCTGAGTGATGATGTGGTGTTGCTGAGTGAAGCTGTGGTGGTGCTGAGTGATGCTGTGGTCGTGCTGAGTGTTGCTTTGGTGGCATACAATTATGCTGTGGTGGTGCTGAGTAATATTGTTGTGGCCTTATGTGATGCTGTGTTGGTGCGAGAAAGGGTATACAGAGAGAGAATAAAGGGTGGAGCGAGAGAGGAGAGAGAGAGAATTAGAGAGGGTGGAGAGAGAGAAGGTGTGTTTTATTTTTATTTCATACAATTTCGATAAACCCCTAATTGTCTATTTCTACATCAAAAGTATTTGGGAAAGCTATGGTTTGTGCGGACTGATCTACTCTGGCAATTTTGCTTTGTCTTCCTTAATAACATGACGTACCAGAGTTGTTTTAAATCAAAACACATTAAACATGATATTACAGGTGTAGATTGACAATGGGCAAGGAATCGAAGGGTTGGTCCTAAGTGCTGTGAGCCTGATGCCAAACAGTAATGGTCCTAATTGGCTAAGAATTCTCAAATGTACACGAGTCATTAATGAGATGGGATGTGCAGGAAGCCACCACAATAAGGGTTTCAGAATTTTAATTGTGGCTAATGTTGTTAGTAACGAAAGGAACGCAAGTATTTCATTACATGAAAGGTAGTAGTGGCTGGAAACCTGCTATACCTAAGGGTCAATAACTAGGTTTGACAAAAAAAATCCTGTTGTAGAAAAGACTTCCGACATGATTTAATAAATATAGCAGAACAATAAATCAGGATCGATATGGCTTGGCTAAGAAATAAAGCCTGCCAATGAAAAAGAACAAAAATCTTAACAATAGATGTAAGAAAACATGTCATAAAAAGTATGCTGGAAAGAAAGATGGTAATTTGTAGTTAGAACCAATAGTATAATGTATTGCCGTTTAGTACAATTTGATGCAGAAATGAATATTATCTATTAAAGATATAGAATTATAAGGTTACGTGGATTACTTATGTAAACAAATAGTATAGTGTGGAACAAAAGCTAAGCAAAGGGAGTAAGTTAGACCAAAGATTCAGATTTCATCATCACTAAGAAAGCGGCGACGAGTCATGTAAAATTGCAGAAATCATCATGTGAAAGTAGCTGAACTGTGGTTGTTTTGTTTAAACATCATGCACACAAGTCAGAACTATTTTTACAAATGCACAAAGGAAAGGAGTTTTGTCAAATATCACTCATGGCAGGCTGAAAAGGTACCAGAAAAATAATTCTTACTAGACACAATTTGGGAGAGAAAGCAAGAGGAAAGCCAGATGGCGCCTAATCTTTGGGAAAGCAAGCAAGAGGAAAGCCAGATGGCGCCTGATTGAGCGATGCGAGGAATGTGCGTTACTGTGCGCGTAACCGCACGCTCTAGGCCACCCAAAAAGCTGTGGTCGGCTTTTTAAAGCCTACACACTAAATGTCTCGCCAGAGTAGCGCATGCGCTGGCTCAGGCGAGACCTAAAAACAGAATAGTGACCGTAAATAACTTAGGGCCAGATGCATAAAACTATATTGCGTTCGCAAACGGTACGAAATCTGCCGCTTGCAAATGCAAAATGGCCTTTTCCAATGTATGAAAAGGGTTTGCATTCGCAAAATTGCTAAACCCAAAACATTTGAATCCTTAGTTTGCTAATACCAATTGTGTGAATCTCAAATTGTGTATTCGCGAACCCGTTTGAGCATGCAAAAACAGCATGGGGAATGTACAAACCCTATTTTGCGACTCGTAATTTTTTGTGACTCGCAAAATAGGGTTTTGAGACTCGCTATTAGGAAGGGGCGTTCCATTCCTAATAGCGTGCGCAACCCCATGTAAGAATGTTTTGCGTCCGCAATTGCAGCTGCAAAACACGTGCAAATTACCACCCTCTTTGAAAGGGTGGTACTGCACTCGCAAAAGGGAAGGGGTCCCCAGGGGACCCCTTCCCCTTTGCAAATGCAGGGGGAAATATTTTTTAAGGGCAGGCAGTGGTCCCAGACCTGCCCTTAAAAAACTGAAACGAAAATATTTAACTTTTTTTTTTTTTTAAATGCATCCCGTTTTCCTTTAAGGAAAACGAGCTGCATTAAAAAAACTGCTTTATTTAAAAGCAGTCCCAGACAAGGTGATCTGCTGAGCCCAGCAGGCCACCATACCTGGGAGGGCCTGCCGTTCCCAATGGGGTCGCAAATTGCGAGAGGCTCATTAACATTCATGAGCCTCTCAATTTGCGACCCCATTGGGAATTGCTAACAGTGTAAAATACACTGTTGTACATTGGAAATAGTGCCTCGCAAATTGCGAGTCGCAAAAAACTCGCAATTTGCGAGGCGCTATTTCCATGGTTGTACATTGGTTGTACATCAGGCCCTAGATCTACCAAAATACCAAAATACAATGTGTGTATTGGTCACTTGCATGTGGTTCTCACCTGCGCCAATTCTGCTAGAAATTTAATTTTTGTTCAATCTTGTGTGCCTGACCACATCTCTAATGATGCATTGCTGGGTGGTAGCCAAGAAGTGGACTGGAGTAGGATTTTACAAAATGTTTCTCGACTTACTAAGAGTGCATTTTGTGAGTTATGGGGCAAGTTTAGCATGCATCCTACCATGCCTGGTTGTGGGGGCGGCTGAGCTGTCGATGTCCGTAACACCACTGATGGACTCAGACTGTAGGGTTGACTCCACCAAGTCCTCAAGAGGGGAGGGAAACAAGCTGGGTAGATGGTCTTCCTCTGGTCTTCTTGGTGTCCGCAAGCCTGCTTGACACCTTCTCCTTTGCCCTTCACCGCAAATCATACCAGCACTTGCATACATCTTCAATGGAGCGCTGTGTGACCCCTACAGCATTGATTTTTTCTTGGATGTCCAGCCACATTTTCCTATTCTCTGACTCTAGTATATGGAGGGATTTTTTTTCCAAATAATTGTTCATGGGTCTTGACCATTTCCTCAATTAGGACCTCCAATTCTTTTTTGCTGAATTTTCTTTTTCTTTTACGTCCTACAGCCTCCTTTGCCATCTCCTGTGATGCCATGCTGGGTTTTTGTACCTGCCTCTACACTCTGGATATTCCCCTGAGTGATGTTCTCCTGCTCTCAGCCTCCAAAACAGCCTCAGGCCCTCAAGAACAGCATGGGAAACCTCACTTCCTGGTTGTGGGGTCATCATGCTGCATCGGAATAGTAGATTCATAACTTTGTGATTCTTTAATTTGCGAATTCGCTATTTGAGAATCCCAAACTGGGAATCTGTATTTGCAAATGCAAATTTTATTGATTCTGTATTGTTGTAAAAATTTTGGATACATTGTATTTTGCATTACCAAATAGCGATTCGGTAAACATCGGAATTTGGGAATTTCAAAATGCTTTTTCATACATCTGGCCCTAAAACCTTCTCTATAAGAACAAAGTCGACAAGACCTCAGTTTCAGAAGCAAAATTTGGATCTGACATTTTTGTGCATTGCATAAACAAGACAAAGTGCAGAGTAGATTGTTTTGCAACATTATTAAATGGGCAGGGCGGAGGGTTGCCATGCCAACCACCTTGATTAAGAAAAGCTACCAGAAAGTGCAGGGTGCTCAAACATAATCTGTTTAAATAAAATCTATGTTGAGGCTCCACAAGAAAATATAAATAGGGTTGCATCTGATTGGTAGAAAAACCAACATTGCCCATGCTCAAGGCTCTTCGCTGATTCAATCGCTGATTGTGATGTGCACTGACACTTGAATAATATAAGGACTTTATTAAAAGTTTTGCTTGAGGAGGCATATTACAGGAATCATTAAAGAACTCTATTACACCCAGTTCGCTAAATGCATGTTTCAGATAACCAAGCCAAGGGATCCTCTCAGTATTGGCCATGGAAAGACAATCCATAATAATAGAACTTGAGAAATCTAGTTCCGGTGTACGCCAGATTTTCACCCATAATGATAAAGGGGCAAGTCCAATACGATCCACAATGTACTCAAGGCCCAGTTACGATTGAACCCAAGGATGTTGATCGCTCTTAGGCACCATCAAAAGTTTTCTCATAAAATTATTTTCCACTAATTGCAGTTTTTCACAATTGCTAAAACCCCACCCTCCAGCCCATAGGTAGTAATTGAGAGGCATTTAATTTTGGAGAGTGTGGTAATTTTTTTGACAGTTGACCATCTCAATTTAGGGTTTTATCTTGTGATAGGCATGCTGGTGCATGAGGATCAGTGTGCTTTTATCCTAGGAAGGAGCACACTACAAAATATACGTTGACTTACCCATGCTCTACATTCCACTGATAACAGACATACATATGGTGCCCTAGTGGACCTGGATGTAGATAAAGCACTCAATGCGATGTAATGGGATCATGTGTTTGCGGTATTACAGAAAATGGGCTTTGGCCTGATCTTTCAAAAATGAGTTAAACTCCTTTATAGGGAACCCACAGCCTGGGTGAGATTGGGTAACTGGTGTGAGATGGATGATTTATTCAATGCGGTAATCTGGTGTGAGATGGATGATCTATTGAATGCGGTATCCGCCAGTGATTCCCATTATCACTCCTATTATTTGCCCTCTCGTTAGAAGCCTTAGCCATCTGACTACATGTGTACTGCATGATTCTTATGTGTAATATAAAGCTCACTATCACCCAAGAGGGTATCCTGGCGCTGGACAAAAATGTGTTCCTAACCTTGCCTATAGTACGTTGCTTAATTGAAAATGTAAATTCAATATAGACCGGGTCTCTGAAGGTATCAAAACAATATATCAATATAAGCTGAGGTGCAGATACACACTTCTTTAGTACCATATAAGCCTCTCCTTTCAAATATGAGGTAGTCACCACCAGCTTTATACGTTCAATTTTAAAACAAACTAAAAATAGCTTTTACAATTGGGAGTCCCCAATTTTTATCTCCCCTGTCCAAAATACAGGAGGAATCAATAAAGTAAATTATCCAAATAATTGTGAAAAAGCATGATGACACCTCACGTGCGCACCACCAATCGAGCTTGCTGGTTGGTACTCACCAGCTATGCCCACTTTTATCATCATTGGCTGTCATCTCGCTTATAAAAAATTATATAAAGTGTCCAAAAACAAACAGAAATGTGGTGTTAGGTAGTGAAATAATCACATCCCACGATTCGACCAAAGTGAATCTATAATTGAAGAAGGTTGCACTTTTCACGATACCAACTTTATTATTCCTTCTTTGTGCACCTTATTCAAATTAAAAAGGTTGCTTATCATGCATACCGTTATACTGAGCCAACATGTTTCATTGCCACAACAATTTTAGGCAATTTCTTCAGGGCAAACGGGGTCGCCTGGCACCAGTAATGGACACTTAGGTAGCTTTTTTCCGGGGACTGCCAAAAGTAAAAACAGATAGACACACACAACTCATTAGTCTTATCCAATTCTCTAAAAATAATTTTTTTTACAAAAATCTCTCAAACAGGGACGCATATTTTACCCTTAATGAGCCAACATTCCTCGTACCAAGAGGATCTTAGTGATTATGAAAACTATATGATCAACCAAAAAATTAAAGGATTAAAGCACAATCTTGATCGCTTTTCCCACGAATGGGCTTTCCCCTATGTGGAGGATGAGCATTACCACTCAAGTCAAGAACAACCACACTCAGTGGGGAGAGGAAGGGGTGGAAGACAACAAAATAAGCACACACCTAACAACTGGACTTTTGATAATACCTCCAGTGAAGAGGAAGAAGGAGGCCAGCAGACTAACCCCGGTAGAGTGAGGTTTAACCAGCAAGAGAAGAGTAACGAAGACTTAGGCGCTTTACTTCGTTCTTATTTAGGACAAAGCCAAAGGGGCAACAGAGGGGGTGGTCAGGGGGGCAGAGGCCGTGGGCGTGGCAATCCGAACCAGCAATGGCAATGGCAAACACATTCCCCCAGGATAACACACAGCCGTGAGCGGAATCAGGTATGAAGAATAATATAGTGGTAAATTTGTCAGACCACACCCTCACCATGAGTGAGGAGAGGGTTTTGAACAAAGGACTTGGGTTTGTCCCCACTCCAACCCATGATGCTTTTAAATGTAGAGTGGAATTTCATGAGACGATGCGGAAAAAAAAACTTGGACACTTTATATAATTTTTTATAAGCGAGATGACAGCCAATGATGATAAAAGTGGGCATAGCTGGTGAGTACCAACCAGCAAGCTCGATTGGTGGTGCGCACGTGAGGTGTCATCTTGCTTTTTCACAATTTTTGGGATAATTTACTTTATTGATTCCTCCTGTATTTTGGACAGGGGAGATAAAAAGTGGGGACTCCCAATTGTAAAAGCAATTTTTAGTTTGTTTTAAAATCTAAGGTATAAAGCTGGTGGTGACTACCTCATATTGGAAAGGAGAGGCGTATATGGTACTAAAGAAGTGTGTATCTGCACCTCAGCTTATATTGATATATTGTTTTGATACCTTCAGAGACCCAGTCTATATTGTATTTACATTCTTAATTGAGTGGAGGGCAACCCGGTGTCACTTTTCCCTCTGTAGCTCCTTGTTGTTTGTATATTTAGGACGGCGGATCAGCCGTGATAGCATTTTCTGAAAGAATTTTTTTTTTTTTTAAACATTTAGACACACACCCTTTTTGTGGCTTCCAATTTCTCTCCTTTTTTGGATTAGTGTCCAAAATAGACTTGTGTATATTAGCTAGGCAAATGGATAGAAATTGCTTGGCTTTTTCAGACGACCAGATTGCGGCAATTTTGGCAGGTCCTTCTTTGTTCCCTGATGCCCCTCTATTAAATGTTACATCAGCTAGGGAAGAGTGGGAAAAGCTCAGTACGACTAAGAAAAAGCAGGTTAGAATAATGCTCCATGGGGCACTTATGACCGAATATTTGAGAGCAGGAGCAGCCCCTGCAAGCCTTTTGGTGAGGATTGAACCAAAAATTTTCTTAGAGGACAAAAGATTTAGATTGGATTGGAGCTATATAGCCAACAAGTGTGCACGTGATTGGCTAATCCTTATAATCAATACTGCGAAGCGGTTGAGTGAAGAATTACTCAAAGAAATTCTGGATTTAGAAGAGAGCATTAGAGATACTACTCTCATTGACACCAAAGAAAAGCTTTTAAGAATCCAAGAGGATCTTAGTGATTATAAAAACTATATGATCAACCAAAATATTAAAGGATTAAAGCGCAATCTTGATCGCTTTTCCCACGAATGAGCTTTCCCCTATGTGGAGGATAAGTATTACCACTCAGGTCCGGAACAACTACACTCAGTGGGGAGAGGAAGGGGTGGAAGACAACAAAATAAGCGCACACCTAACAACTGGACTTTTGATAATACCTCCAGTGAAGAGGAAGAAGGCGGCCAGCAGACTAACTCCGGTAGAGTGAGGTTTAACCAGCAAGAGAAGAGTAACGAAGACTTAGGCGCTTTACTTCGGTCTTTTTTAGGACAAAGCCAAAGGGGCAACAGAGGGGGTGGTTAGGGGGGCAGAGGCCGTGGGCGTGGCAATCCAAACCAGCAATGACAAACACATTCCCCCAGGATAACACGCAGCCGTGGGCGGAATCAGGTATGAAGAATAATATAGTGGTAAATTTGTCAGACCACACCCTCACCATGAGTGAGGAGAGGGTTTTGAACAAAGGACTTGGGTTTGTCCCCACTCCAACCCATGATGCTTTTAAATGTAGAGTGGAATTTCATGAGACGATGCGAAAAATAAAACTTAAAAATGTTTTTGCAAATAAATCACAAGATCCGTCCTCAATGTTTAATACTACATTAAAGAAACCTTCTCATTTCTGCCCTCCAACTACGATGGTGGGACCAGAAGTTGTGGTTTTTGAAAATAAGGTGTTACAGGACATCATTACATTTGAACAGAATGGCAAATCTCAAAAATTTAGTAATATGAGCCGTGAAGATTGGGATGCGGTTAAGAGTTTGCAGAACAGCCATCTGCTTACCATAAAAACAGCTGACAAAGGTGGAGCGGTGATTGTGATGAATTCTACCGATTATGATGCTGAAGTTATGAGATTATTGGGAATGCGTAACAACTATCGTCCACTCAATCACGACCCGGTTAATGAATTACAGGAGATCATCAAAAAAATGGTAGGCATTGCAAAAGAAAATAAGTGGATAACAACAAGAGAAGCGGAGTTCCTGGTTAACAACAAGCCCAGGACTCCGGCCTTCTACATCCTACCAAAAATACATAAGCAGCAACGTCCTCCCCCTGGTTGGCCCATTGTGTCAGGGATCCAATCAGTGCTGGAGCCCCTTTCACAGTTCGCCGACTTCTTTCTTAGAGAGTCAGTAATAAATCAACAATCCTTTGTAAAGGACACCACTGAGATCCTTAACATCTTGGAGGATTTGCATTTTGACCCAGGTTGTGAGTTGTTGGTCACGATCGACATAGAGTCACTCTATACCTGTATACCCCAGGATGCCGCGCTGGTGGCAGCGGCGCGTGCACTGGGTGGGCAAGAGTGGTTATATGATGCGCCGCAATCATTTATACTGCAATGCATAGAACTTGCCTTGACCCGAAATTATTTCAGCTACAAGAATAATATGTATCTGCAAACCACAGGCACTTCAATGGGCGCTACTATGGCCCCAGTCTGGCCTGTATCTATGTTGGCCAGTTCGATGAACACGTCATATACCATCAGTCTAATCCCTTCCAGAGGAATTTGCACCTCTGGAAGCGGTATATAGATAATGTGTTCTGTATTTGGTCGGGAGGAGAGGAAACTCTTCTTGCGTTTTTTAACTGGCTTAACCCGCAAGATGCCAGTTTGAGATTTACATGGACATACAGCAGCCAAAAGGCGGTGTATTTGGATTTGGATATCCATGTAAAAGATAACATATCGTGTACTGGAGTCCAACAAAAACCAACTGATAGGAACTCACTCTTGTTATATCAATCATACCATCCAAGAGCTGTAAAAGATAATTTGCCAGTGGGACAGTTCTTGCGGTATCTGAGGAATTGTTCCTCTACTGTAACATTTCTTGAACAATCAGAGGGGCTATGTGAGAAACTCGAGAAGAGGCAATATTCCCGTAAGATAATTAGACAAGCCAGGAAAAGAGTGCTAAACACTCCACGTAGTGTGCTGCTTGAAAAGAATGAAAGAAGAATGTGTGCCTGTGGTAATGACTTTTGATCCATTGGCTACTCGTATTCGACAATCAATACGAAAACATTGGTCACTATTGTCCACTAAGGAATTCACAATGCCCCCCCCCCCCCCCCAAGATTTGTTTTTAAAAGATCCAGCAATTTAAAAGATAAATTAGTTCAGAACCGGGTTGAAACATTTCAGAAATCAAAAGAGACAACGGTTCCACCAGGACATTATCAATGCGGGTAGTGTTCAGTGTGTAATTTAACCAGGAAGACATCGAGTGTAGTTCTGAATTCAGGGATAACATGGTATCTGACATTTTTCAGTAACTGTAACACCACGAATGTGGTGTACAGGTTGACATGTCAATGTGATTTACAGTATATAGGACTCACTACGAAAAAGATTAAAGTCAGAGTGCAGGAACATCTTAGCACCATTAGAACAGGGAAGCTAACAACAAAACTGGTACAACATTGTCATGAGAACAAGCATACATTCACCTAGGTAATACTCGAGAAAATAGTAGGAGACCCACAGAACATCAAGGGTCTTCTGGCTTCTAAAGAGGCACGCTGGATTTTTCAAGAGAGAAGTGATCAATTTGGGCTTAATGATCAAATTGAATGGAACAAGGCTAAATAATGAGTGCAGGGTGATGAGATGTTGGGCAGAATGAGATAACTTTGGTGTCTTTGAGATGTAATATAAGAAATGCCTCTAGCCTTGTTTCATTATTACACTGGACAATGAACAAGTATGGTGTTCCCAGTAGCATGTGATCCTCTCTCTCTTCTTTTTTTGGTATCCCTGCTTTGTGCTATCCTGAAGAGTCTCTTAATTGGGGTACAATGATCCTCACTGTCGGTGGTTTGGACATGTAGGATCTGAAAAGAATATGCCTTTTATCAGTGAGAATCTGTATGGTATCCGTCTGCATGAACACATACAGTACAATGCAGTATAGTTTAATAGTTGTTTGACAATGAGATAATGGAGGTCGGTGGTCCAACCTGGACAGCATGAATTGTTTTAAGAATGGGCCAATCTTTTATGATAATCTATACATGTGATGAGCTCTGAAGAATAGTATTGTACGTAAGAGAGTTTTCTTGTAATAACGGAAAATAGAGATCGAGGCTTTCTGCTTGGTCTACAGGTGGAGATAAATCTGATTAAATTTAATAGCCTGAGCGGAAAAAGAAATGAAAGAAATAAATAAAAATGATTTATTTGTGGGTCTGAGAGAATGCCACAGATATAAAGAAAAAAATTCCTTCGTTTAAATAAACGAGATGGATTAGTTCTGTTTCGTGTTGTAAACGGCATTGTGCAAGCAATATGTGTATGCAAGCAATCCCGGCCTAAGATGGCGGCCACTGTTGTAGCGGGCCGACGTCACCTGTTTTCTCTCGTAAGATCATTGAAATTGAGGCGTCAGACCGCGGAGATCAAACGGTGGAGACGATAAGCTCCGTGAGGCCCCAGGCGGTAAGAGCAGGTGTCTGGTGTGAAGAGAGCACTTTTTGTATGTTCGTCGTTTTGGTTTATAAAAGCGGAGACGAACATCGAAGCATGCGTGAGGGTGCACTGAATTTTTGAGAGATGTTAAGCGACTGCGCGTGTGCTGCTGCATTTTTTTAAGCGGAGCTGTGTTGAAAAAGGAAACAACCTTATAAGAACAGCAGAACATGTGTGTAAGTATACTGAATTTGTTAACAACAAAAAAGCTACCAGGTGACGGACATAATTGATGGCACCTCACTTATTCAAATGCCGCCTTATCAGGCCGTTGGTGCACAAAAGACTCCAGCACCCGTCACCTAATGGTGCCTCTGTAAACAGATTCAAACAATTTTTCAAAAAGGAGGTGCACTAAGCGTAAAACACAAGAGTCCAAAATGTTTCTTTTCTTTTTCTGAATTTTATTACGTAATTGTACACAACGACAGCCAACACGTTTCGTTCCTATATAGATAGATAATGGAACTTCTTCAGGGCTCAAAGTAGAGAAATAGATAATTCGTAACTCAATCCAGTGAAAAACTATTCACTGTTTCTTCGGAAATATGCAGAATCCTGCAACCACATGTCTATATAAATTATCAGCGGCATCAATGTATTTTAAAAAAATATATATTTTTGCAAAATTGGCAGACCAAATCGATCCTAATCAGTTTCTTAACAACATCAATTTATCAAGATATAACAGATTCAGATAAGTCGTCTCCCCCAAATACGGGCACTTTTTATGTGCAGACTACCAATTCATCAAGATATAACGGGTTCGAATAAGTCGTCTCCCCCAAATACGGGCACTTTTTATATCCAGACTACCTTAATAAGCGATTTCCATCTCAGTAACCGGTTTCGTCTGCCTCGGTACGTTGCCAGAAACCGACATAAAAAGTGCCCGTATTTGGGGGAGACGACTTATCTGAATCTGTTATATCTTGATAAATTGATGTTGTTAAGAAACTGATTAGGATCGATTCGGTCTGCCAATTTTGCAAAAATATATATTTTAAAAAAATACATTGATGCCCTTGATAATTTATATAATAATTTGGCTGTCATTGTGTACAATTACGAAATAAAATTCAGAAAAAGAAAAGAAACATTTTGGACTCTTGTGTTTTACGCTTAGTGCACCTCCTTTTTGAAAAAAAAAGTATACTGAATTTGTGTGAGGCTTTGAAACATTGAATCAGGAGAGTATTTGTTTGATAGGAGGAATACTTATACTGACCCTGTCGTTTTTCGATCTTGCTTTTATGATGGCCTGATGTGTGAAGGAACAATACTATTTGATTATGCTCGTGATTAATTACATGTTTTGTCATCCTTAGATTTGCATTACAGTTGAGTGCGAATCAACTGTGAGGACTCATATATGAAACACTGTGTGTGACCTATACAAAAGAGCTGGTACGAGGAATGTTGGCTCATTAAGGGTAAAATATGCGTCCCTGTTTGAGAAATTTTTGTAAAAAAAATATTTTTAGAGAATTGGATAAGACTAATGAGTTGTGTGTGTCTATCTGTTTTTACTTTTGGCAGTCCCCGGAAAAAAGCTACCTAAGTGTCCATTACTGGTGCCAGGCGACCCCGTTTGCCCTGAAGAAATTGCCTAAAATTGTTGTGGCAATGAAACATGTTGGCTCAGTATAACGGTATGCATGATAAGCAACCTTTTTAATTTGAATAAGGTGCACAAAGAAGGAATAATAAAGTCGGTATCGTGAAAAGTGCAACCTTCTTCAATTTTAGATTCACTTTGGTCGCATCGTGGGATGTGATTATTTCACTACCTAACACCACATTTCTCTTTGTTTTTGGACACTTTATATAATTTTTTATAAGCGAGATGACAGCCAATGATGATAAAAGTGGGCATAGCTGGTGAGTACCAACCAGCAAGCTCGATTGGTGGTGCGCACGTGAGGTGTCATCTTGCTTTTTCACAATTATTTGGATAATTTACTTTATTGATTCCTCCTGTATTATGGACAGGGGAGATAAAAAGTGGGGACTCCCAATTGTAAAAGCTATTTTTAGTTTGTTTTAAAATTGAACGTATAAAGCTGGTGGTGACTACCTCATATTGGAAAGGAGAGGCGTATATGGTACTAAAGAAGTGTGTATCTGCACCTCAGCTTATATTGATATATTGTTTTGATACCTTCAGAGACCCGGTCTATATTGTATTTACATTGTTAATTGAGTGGAGGGCGACCCGGTGTCTCTTTTCCCTCTGTAGCTCCTTGTTGTTTGTATGTTTAATTGAAAAGCCAGGTCTCCAGCTTCTTGCACAATTTAAGAAGAAAGGAGGAGGCCCTGATGTTGAGTGGGAGGTTGTGGTTCTGTGTGCGCGAGTAGGAGTCCGGCTGAGTGAAGGATTCTGGGTGGTTGGTGGGAGGAGATGCCACTGTTCAGGTAGCTGAGGTTTGAGTAGTGTAGCCTTGAATGTATGTGTAAGGAGTTTGAATTCAGTACTTTTATGATTTGAGAGCCAGTGTAGTTCCCTGAGGTGTGGTGTGATGTGAATTCTGTTACAGAGGTTGTGGATGAGATTGACTGTTGAGTTCGGAATAGCTTGTAGTCTTTCAGTGAGTAACTTGTTGATCTCGGCATAGAAGGTGTTGCCATAGGGCATGAGTGACAGTTTTTCTAGTGTTGCTTGGGAGCACTTTGTAGATCTTGCTCAGCATCTTCAGTTTGTGGAAGAAGGATGCAGTCATGGCGCTGACCTGTGCAGTCATGTCCATTTTTCTGTCAATGTTTGCTCCAAGGGTTCCTGGCATGAGTCTAAGTTCAGCTGAGTACCACTTGGAGTCCTATGGTGAGGTGTTCTTGCTGAGGATCACTACTTCTGTCTTCTCTTTGTTAAGCTTGAGGTTGAAGGCTTTCATCAAGGTAACGACTTCGGTCATGCAGGCAGTGAACTTGTTTGTTGTGTTGGGGGTCCTGTCCGAAAGGGAGAATATGAGTGTCATGTTGTCTGTGTTGAAGTGGATGTTGATTTCATGCGCACTGATGACGTTCGCCAAAGGGATGATATATGCTTTGAAAATGGTGGGACTGAGCGATGAGTCTTGAGGCACTCAGTAGATGAGTTTGCTGGCGCCTGATGAGGATGGGATGTGAAACCATGTAAAATGCTGCAGAGAGATCCAGGAGAATGAGGGCTGCTGTGTCTCCTTTGTGAATGATCATGCGTACGTCATTAGTGGCAGCAATGAGTGCTGTTTCTGCACTATGGTTGAGTCTGAATCCGGACTGCGTGGCTTTAAGGAGCTGGTGGCTGCTGAGGTGGTCGATGAAGCGTCAGTTGACTAGTTTCTTTAAAACCTTTGCCTGGTTTGATAGGAGGGACATGGGCCTGTAGTTGGAAAGCATAGCTAAGTCAGCAGATGGTTTCTTGACCAGGGGCATGACAGTGGCATGTTTCCAGGTGTCCAGGAATGTGGCTGAGTCAATGGATGCCTTGAGGATGGGTGAAAGTGCTTCGCTGATCAGTAGGAGCCCCTTGGTAAAGGTATGGTGTATGCAAGGGTAGAATGGATCCCCAGAGTGGATGGTCTTCATGATAACAGCGATTTTGACGTTGATGCAGATCACAAGATCAAGGTACGTTCATCTGCCATGAAGCTGAACTGGAACAGGGACTGGGACTGGTCGAGGGTCATAGCTGTTGTATATGGAGGTGATTTTGCTACAGAAGAATTACGAGAGCTTGATGCAAAGGTCTTGCGAGGGAGGAAGTTGCTGGAGCCGGCTGGAGGCACAGTGAAATCTTTGATGATGGCGAATACTTTCTTGCTGTTGTTAGTGCTGGCATCTATGCGGTCTGCAAGAGCTGTGCGCTTGGTGTTCCTTATTTGATGGTTGTAGTGTCTTAGGGATGATTTGAAGATGTCTTTATCTGCAGTGTCTCAATTTGTTCCCCATTTTGTTCAAGTTTCTTGCAGTGGTGTTTCGTCAGCCTGAGTTCATCTGTGTACTAGCTGGCCTTTGATCGGGTTCTTGTTGTTGAGTTGTGCTCCAGGGGAGCCATCCAGGGATCCAGTTGTTAAGGTTTTTGATGGCCTTCAGCAAGTTGCACGTCTGCACAGGGGATTAAGATAGGGAATAAAATGCATGTTGTCTCAACGTACACCAAAGACACACTAGAATATCTACATGATACGCAGCAATCGTTGCCTATTTTACTGGTGGAATTGGAGAAGTTTGGTGACGCTACTGGGCTACGTATTAAGTGGGCAAAATTGGTGGTCTCCCCACTTGGCAGGCTGGTTGCAGCTACTACTGAAAATTCATCAGATGGGAATTGGAAAAGTTTAGATATCTGGGTGTACAGGCAGCACATACACAAACACTAATGTATGAAAGCAACATGGGCAGAATTATTCAGGGATTGTGGAGGTCAATTGCTTTCTGGAATACTCTCCCACTAACTATTGTTGGTTGCATTGCACTTGCCAAAAGGTAGCCCTAACCTGCTGCCTATATCACTTACAAAACACATTATGTGGGATTCCAAGCTCAACTTTAAAAAAAATAGACTTCCTATTGAATTCTTTGGTCTGAGCTGGCAAAAGGAGTAGGATGAAGTTAGTCACCCTCACCTAGGACAGAATGGAGGGTGGTTCGGATCTTCCCGGTCTGGAGTTATATTACGTTGCCGCACAGCTACATCATGCGGCACAGTGGTGTGCTCCAGAAGAAAATTGGGAAAAGAGACTACTGAAAGGTTGCTGTGAGCGTGAGTTGCTCCATGTATTA
Organism: Triturus cristatus; assembly: GCF_964204655.1. Classification (NCBI taxonomy): domain Eukaryota; kingdom Metazoa; phylum Chordata; class Amphibia; order Caudata; family Salamandridae; genus Triturus; species Triturus cristatus. The sequence goes on from NC_140582.1 coordinate 329,659,039, forward strand.
TTGAGGTTGGGCTGGAGTGCCCCATGTGGTTGGCCACAATGCTATAGTGTGGGATGTTGTGGTGCACAGAGTGATTAGATGCCCTCTTTTCTCTATGTGCCTGGAGATCGTGTGGTTGGAATAATTCAGGAAGATGACGAACAACATGTCTATGGTACGGTGGCAGCAGTGCGGGTGCACTACACCAGAGGACCTTTACTCAGGGGACAATTTTGTGACCTTTAAGAAGGCACAACTCCAGTTTGGAGGGGGTCCAGGAAAGTGTCCGTCTGTCCAGGACAGTGTGGTACATTTGGGTGACTTTCCCTGCTACCTCCGCCCCCAACTCTGTGGTCCTAGCTGTGCTGTTGGAGATGGGCACTCCTGCTCTTGCAGTGTCCTGAGCTTACAAAGCATTGAGTGCTGGCAAGCAAAAGGCAGTGCTGTAGGTTCAATAAATATGGGAAGGGGACCTGGAAAAACAGCTGACACATACGGAATGGAACCGGACTTATGCACAGATTACTAGTAATTCCAGGTTCAAGTTGACACATTTTAATTTCCTTCATTGTATTTATTTGACGCTTTTGAAATTGTTTAGAATATTCCCAGATAGGTCGTCCTTATGTCCTAGGTTTGGTGTGGAAAGAACTGACTTTCTACACATGAGCTGGAGTTGTGCCCAATTGCGAATATACTGGCAATTTATAATTAAGTTATGTGATATTGTGCGTTTGTCTATAGATCTATTAGACATAGTTTACTTAACCTTATTCCTAAACCCCAAAAATCACGGATTAAATACAAATTTGGACTGCTGGGCTTCGTATTGGCAAAAACGTAGTATTGCCATACACTGACTCAAACCTCAAAGCCCAACCATAATATCCTTGGAGAAAGACCTACTAGAGTGGGCGATTGTGGAAGAAGTCAGGATGAAAAGGGTCAGGGCAGATGATAAATTAGCTGATAATTTGGATACTTGGTTCATGATACTTCATATATTGATCATCAATCAATCAGGGGTTTATCAAGCGCAGGCTACTCACCCGGAACGGGTCTCAATGTGCTGAGGGAAAGGGGGGCAGGGAGGGTGGGTTCCACGGATCCTGAAGGATCACTGAGTTCCGTCGAAGAGCCAGGTCTTGAGGTCCTTTAGGAATTTAGGGAGCGATGCAGTCTGTCGGAGATGGAGAAGGAGGGAGTTCCATGCCTTGGCCGCAAGGAGGGAGAAGGAGTGCCCTCCTGTTCTGCTTTTCTTGATCCGAGGTACCGTAGCAAGGGAGAGCTGGGCCGAGTGGAGAGAACGCTGTTGAGCGTGGAATGTGAGGCGTGGTTCAGGTTGGCGGGTCCGGTGTTGTGGAGGGCCTTGTGTGCATAGGTGAAAAGCTTGAAGGTGATTCTCTTCTCAACGGGGAGCCAGTGTAGAGTCAGTAGGTGTTGGCTGATGTGGCTTTGGCGCGGTAGGTTGAGGACTAGTCTGGCGGCAGCGTTCTGGACATTCTGGAGTTTGCAGGTGAGGTTCTTGATCCCAGCGTAGAGTGAGTTTCCGTAGTCCAGTCTGCTACTGATGAGGGCATGTGTGACAGTTTTCCTGTGTTCGGGGGGAGGGGGATCCACTTGAAGGACTTACGGAGGAGGCGGGGGTGTGGTAGCAGGAGTAGGTGATGGCGTTGATCTGGCAATCCATTCTGAGTTCGGAGTCCAGGAAGATCCTCTAAGTTGCGTACGTAGTCCGTGAGGGAGGGGGGGGGTATCCTATGGCAGGGGGTCACCAGGTGTCGTTCCAGGTATCGGGGGTGGCCCCATGATGAGTACCTCGGTTTTGTCCGTGTTGAGTTGAAGGCAGCTGTTCTTCATCCATCTGGTGACAGCTTCCATTCCGTCTTGAAAGTTGCATTTGGTGAAGTTGGGTTCGTTGGATCGGGAGAGTATGAGTTGGGTCTCATCTGCGTACGATGTGATGTTGAGTCCGTGTGCTCTGACAATAGATGCGAGCAGGGCCATGTAGACATAGAACAGGGTCGGACTGATGGAGGATCCATGTTGGACTCCGTAGATTATTGGGGTCGGTTCTGAGTGAAATGGAGGGAGTCTGACTCGTTGCGGTCTGCTGGAGAGGAAAGAGAGGCTCCAGTCAAGGGCCTTGTTCCGGATTCCCGCATTGTAGAGTCTGCGGGCTAGGGTGCGGTGAGAGACCATGTCGAAGGCCGCGGAGAGGTCTAGGAGGATGAGGGCCACAGTCTCTCCTCTCTCAAGGGGTGCGTGGATGTCATCTGTTGCTGCGAGAAGTGTGGTTTTGGTGCTGTGCTTCTTCCTGAAGCCTGATTGGGAGGAGTCGAGGATGTTGTTTTCTTCGATGAAGGCGGTCAGTTGGCTGTTGACGGCCTTTTCCATGACTTTGGCCGGATAAGGCAGCAGGGAGATCGGTCTGAAATATTTGAGGTCAGCGGGGTCCGCTGAGGGTTTTTTCAGGAGAGGGTTGATCTCGGCGTGTTTCCAGTCGTCGGGGAAGGAGGCAGTCTCGAGGGTGTGGTTGATGACATGTTGAAGCTCGGGGGCGATGATGTCTGGCCCCAGAGTGGGTGGTTTTCATTATCCTCAGAGTGTCTTAGATGCTGAGGGCGGTCCAGTTGTATAGTGTCGGCAGCATGCTGCTGGGAGCAGTGGGAGGGGGTTCCTCATGGGGGTTGTTGTCGTCAAAGTTTTCGTTGATGGTCTCAATTTTGTGATGGAAAAACGCGCTGAGTCTGTCGCAGAGGTCCTGTGAGGGAGTGATGTCTGTTGACACGCTGTTAGGTTGGGCGAACTCTCTGATGATGCCGAAGAGCTCATTGCTGTTGTGTGCGTTGGTGGAGATTCTGTCCTGAAGTGCTTTCTTCATGGAGAGTCTGATGAGCTTGTGGTGGGCGTCGGTGGGTCTTTTGAAGTTGTTGAGGTCTGTCAGGGTTTTGGAGTTCCTCAACTGTTTTTCGAGCCGTCTGCAGGTACATCTGGAGTCTCAGAATTCAGTGGAAAACCAGTGGGCTTTCTTGTCATGGGGCTTGGAAGCTTTCTTTAGGTGGGGCGATGGTGTTGGCACAATCGGTGATCCAGTTGTGTAGAATGCGGGCGCGGTGGTGGGGTCATCGTCTGTGGTGGTGGGAGGGGTGCTGCCGAGGGCAGCGGTGAGCTGGTCATCGGAGATCTTATTCCAATTCCTGCGCTGGAGCTGATGCGGGTGTCTGGGGATGTTGGATTTGAAGGTGAAGTGAACACAGCGGTGGTCCGTCCAAGGGAGTTAGAAGGTGTGGATGAAGGTGATGGAGTTCCCTACTGTGAAAACAGGATCGAGGGTGTGCCCAGCTGAGAGCGTTGGTTCTGGTACGATCTGCTTGAGTCCTATGGTGTGGAGGTTGTCCAGGAGGGAGGCGGAGTTGAGGACCTGGCGGTTGTTGAGGTAGAAGTTTAGGTCTTCTAGCAGCGTGAAATCGGTGAACGTGATGGCATGCGGCGTGATGATGTCAGTGATGGAGTCGGAGAAAGGAGCGCGGGGTCCAGGGGGTCTGTAGATAAGGGTGCCTCGGAGGGTGGAGGACGGGTTGGTCTGCTTCTTGAAATGGAGGTGTTCCATCAGGTCTGTGGGCTCGTGGGATAGGTGATCAGCTGGAGATTGCCATTTTGAGTGATGGCGATGCTTCCTCCGGGGCGGTTGGGGCGATCCTTCCGGGTGAACTTGTATCCTTCGAGGATGGCGATCGCAATGTCTGGTCTGGAGGCAGCGTTTGTCCAGATTTCAGTGAGGAATGTGATGTCCGGGGTGGTGCTGTCGAGGAAGTCCCAGATTTCCGTGGCGTATCTGGGGAGGGAGGGGATGCTGAGGATGCATCTCAGGATTTGGGGTGCGATGGAGTTGTTGCTGGAGGGAGGTGGGTCTCGGCGAAGGAATTGCAGAAGTGACAGCAGGTGAAAGGTCTGTGTGTGTCCAGAGGTGAGGAGAGCTTGCAGTTGTAGTTCCTGCCAAACAAAGCAAACACAAGGAGATAATGGACGGAACGCTGAAACGTTTCAGACACTCACCCCCAGTCCCAGATCTGGGTTGAATCCATCATCGTCCTTTTGCTTACTTCGCCACTTCAGTTCAGACCCAGCTATATGCAAATCAGTCTTGACCCTGTGCCTCAAGGGAACAGTCCAGCCTGTACTGCCAGGCCAGGTCTTCCCTGAACCGGAAACAAGCATCCTGGGACTGGTTTCGGGTAACACCCCTCATCTGCCAGGGTAGCTTGAATCCAGTGGCAAAGGACTGTTCCCATGAGGCACAGGGTCAAGACTGATTTGCATATAGCTGTGTCTGAACTGGGGTGGTGAAGTGAGCTAAAGAACGATGATGGATTCAACCCAGCTCTGTGACTGGGGGTGACTGTCTAAAAAGTTTCAGCACTACGTCCATCATCTCCTTGTGATTGCTTTGTGCGCCCTAAGTTGGCAGGGCAGGCCCAGATGTGGGTCCCTTGCTCACTTTGCCACTGAATTCAAGCTAGCCTGGCTGATGAGGGCTGTTAGCCCGAAACCGGTCCCAGGATGCTTTTTTCTGGTCCAGGAAAGACTTGGCTTGGCAGTTCGGGCTGGACTGTTCTCATGAGGCACAGGGTCAAGACTGATTTGCATTTAGCTGTGTCTGATCTGGGGTGGTGAAGTGAGCTAAAGAAGGATGATGTATTCAACCCAGATCTGTGACTGGGAGTGAGTGTCTGAAAAGTTTCAGTGCTCTGTACATCATCTCCTTGTGTTTGCTTTCTTCGCCCTAAGTTGACAGGGTATGCTGGATGTGGGTCCCTTGCTCACTTTGCCACTGGATTCAAGCTAGCCTGGCTGATGAGGGCGGTTAGCCCAAAACCAGTCCCAGGATGCTTGTTTCCGGGCCAGGGAAGACATGGCTTGGCAGTTCGGGCTGGACTGCTCCCATGAGGCACAGGGTCAAGACTTATTTGCATATAGCTGTGTCTAAACTGTGGTGGTGAAGTGAGCTAAAGAACGATGATGGATTCAATGCAGATCTGTGACTGGGGGTGAGTGTCTGAAAAGTTTCAGCGCTCCGTCCATCATCTCCTTGTGTTTGCTTGGTTCGCCCTAAGTGGGCTGTGTATGCCCAGATGTGGGTCCCTTGCTCACTTTGCTACTGGATTCAAGCTAGCCTGGCTGATGAGAGCTGTTAGCCCGAAACTGGTCCCAAGATGCTTGTTTCCGGTCCAGGGAAGACATGGCTTGGCAGTTCGGGCTGTACTTTTTCCATGAGGCACAGGGTCAAGACTGATTTGCATATAGCTGTGTCTGAACTGAGGTGGCAAAGTGAGCTAAAGAACAATGATGGATTCAACCCAGATCTGTGACTGGGGGTGAGTGTCTGAAAAGTTTCAGCGCTCCATCCATCATCTCCTTGTGTTTGCTTTCTTCACCCTAAGTTGGCAGGGTATGACCAGACGTGGGTCCCTTGCTCACTTTGCCACTGGATTCAAGCTAGCCTGGCTGATGAGGGCTGTTAGCCCGAAACTGGTCCCAGGATGCTTGTTTCCGGGCCAGGAAAGACATGGCTTGGCAGTTCGGGCTGGACTGCTCCCAAGAGGCACAGGGTCAAGACTTATTTGCATATAGCTGTGTCTAAACTGGGGTGGTGAAGTGAGCTAAAGAACGATGATGGATTCAACGCAGATCTGTGACTGGGGGTGAGTGTCTGAAAAGTTTCAGCGCTCCGTCCATCATCTCCTTGTGTTTGCTTGGTTCGCCCTAAGTTGGCTGTGTATACCCAGATGTGGGTCCCTTGCTCACTTTGCTACTGGATTCAAGCTAGCCTGGCTGATGAGGGCTGTTAGCCCGAAACCGGTCCCAAGATGGTTGTTTCCGGTCCAGGGAAGACATGGCTTGGCAGTTCGGGCTGTACTGTTCCCATGAGGCACAGGGTCAAGACTGATTTGCATATAGCTGTGTCTGAACTGAGGTGGCGAAGTGAGCTAAAGAACAATGATGGATTCAACCCAGATCTGTGACTGGGTGTGAGTGTCTGAAAAGTTTCAGTGCTCCGTCCATCATCTCCTTCTGTTTGCTTTGTTTGCCCTAAGGGGCAGATTTACAAGCCAATTGCATCATTTTTGTACTGCTGTTGTGTCACTTTTTGTGATGCAGCGGCGGCGTAAAAATGCGGTCCATTTACAACGTGACGCATCTAGGGAGATGCATCACGTTGTAAAGCCCTGCGTCACATTATACCTGTGTCAGGTATAATCTATGAAGAGTGGGCGTTCCCACGCAAAAAAGCTGTATAGAAGTGACAGTGAAATCTACAAGACTGCACTGCGCCACTTCTAGGATGCCACTGCATCAAAACCTTACGCCTGCTTGGAGCAGGCGTAAGGAGTGATGCAGCACAATGAGGATAGGCATCCCCATGCATTGCTGGAGTTGCATCGTGCTTGCGAAACAACTCCAGCAATGCTTGACTTTTGCGCCAACAGATGTGTCAGAATTACTGAAGCATCTGTAAACCTTGCGCCATGGTGTGCTGTATTATAAATACGGCGCATTCATGGTGGCTCAAGGGTTTCTCAGGGTGGCGCAGGGAAAGTGACGCATCTCTGCAGATGCGTCACTTTCTTGTAAATCTGCCCATAAGTTGGCAGGGTGTGCCCAGACGTGGGTCCCTTGCTCACTTTGCCACTGGATTCAAGCTAGCCTGACTGATGAGGGCTGTTAGCCCGAAACCGGTCCCAGGATGCTTGTTTCCGGTCCAGGGAAGACATGGTTTGGCAGTGCGGGCTGGGCTGTTCCCATGAGGCACTGGGTCAAGACTGATTTACACATAGCTGTGTCTGAACTGGGGTGGTGAAGTGAGTTAAAGAACGATGATGGATTCAACCCAGATCTGTGACTTGGGTGAGTGTCAGAAAAGTTTCAGCGCTCTGTCCATCATCTCCTTGTGTGTACTATTGGTGACAGGCAGTGGGTGCCCTTAGCTGGATGTCTACTGTTTTCACCCCTTTCTTATATGATGGGTGATGGAGAGAAGAGAGAGAGAAAACCATTTTACTCACTATCCTTACATTGAGCCAATCTTTACTTAAAAACATGCACCAAAAATCTATTTGTACCAAAATGTTGAAGTTCTGCCAAGTGGACAAAAACTTTGGACAACTTCATTAAGTGGAGATTCCTTTATGATATGCCAAATCGACTGGAAATTTCTGTGCCAAAAAAAAGCTGTGACTGGGCACACACAAAAAACATGTGTATTGTATTATGGTTATCCAGAGAAATACTAATATACCTAATCATTTTTATCTACTAAGCAGAATGACTAAAGCACTTCAAAGAGATGATATACTGCTGTCCGTTTTCAATCCAGCATCTGACGACAGACGAAATCTCAAATTTCCCCATTCCATGGGCGAGTCCTAAATTTCCAAGGGATACAGACTACAAGTACTCCAACAATAATAAACGTTTGAAATTTTAGAAGCTACTTCGCATGGAATTGGAAAGCTAGAGAGGAAAGTAAGAGAAGACCAAGAGGAGATCGTCGTTCTGTGGTATATATGACTGGGATGGCACAAGATGAACAATAATAATGCAGAGGGGATACATGTTGGCTTGGAAATATCATCTACCAAACCCCTGACTGCATAATTCGTAATTTATTTTGTGAAAGACTGTGTGAAACTGGGTTGTTGGTTGAGCGGAGGTGTGAGCCCTTCTCAAGCAACAGCTTCAATCCTTGTCAGGGTGAATCACAAAAGTCACTAGATTAACCTGTCCATAACCCGCTAGTAGCTTGGCACATAAGCAGTCATGCTTAGAGGTAATGTGTAAAGTATACATGCAGCACACAAACAGTAATAAAGTAAAAACTCAACAAAAGAAAAATCCCACACTAAGCTAGAAACATATAGTAAGATTTAATATATAAAATGACACTGAAACAACAAATATCCAATCCGTAGAACCGGAGATATGCAACTTTAGAGATTTATTTAAATGTAGCACCATAAAGCGCAAACTGTGGTTATCTGGCCATGCCCGATCGGGTTAGTCACAAGTTTAAGCCATCTGTAGTGGAGCGTAGGCTGGATACAGCGACCAGGTTAGTCCAAATGAGAATTGTACCTTATGTCCTTGATGCAGGGTGCTGCATTGGTTCCAACGAGGAGCTGTGAGGATTGCGCTGCGGGGTCCTGCATCGAGTTGCATCCAGTTCAATGAGGAGCTGAGAGGGCTGTGATGTGAGGTCCTGTGTCGAGCTGCATTGGTTCCGATGGGGAGCTGCGAGGACCTGCATTCAGTTGCACCACACTTTGTTGGTTTTGATGGAGACCCCAGTTAAGCTTGTACAGAACCTTTAGCTGCACTTCCAAGGGTTCAGGACTGGGGAGCACCACATGGAGGTGGGGGGTCAGGCCTTACAGCAAGCAGAGTCCAGGTGCAGGGTTCAAGAGTGTTGAAGCTTGTTGTGTCCCTGTAGCTCAGAATAGGAGGCCAGCCAAGTAGTCCTTGGACTTACTCTGGTGGTCCTGTGTTCAAAGTGCAGGTCCAATCCTCTTTCCTCAGAATTGGGTCTGATGATCAAATGTTTATACCTGGTGCCAGCTTTGTGAGAGAAGCTCATAGGTCCCCGCCCCCCAACAGATGTGTCTGGAATTTCCTTCCTCCCAGACCTGGCTCCAGATTGTCTGGGGTCACCACATACTAGTGTGAACCCCTTTGTGAGTGTGCTGATGCAGCCCCTTTGAAGTGAAGTGTGGCAGGTGTCAACTCGCCCACCCCTCCTGCTACAGATGGCCCATCCTGCCAACCACTAGTCCCCCTCTGTATCACGATCTGGGTGGAGTACACAAATGCTAACTGCCCGCTAGGCCTAGTCATGTGATCCAGGAAGCAAGTTGCAGGCACCAAAGGGTTAGGACAAGAAAATGCCAACTTTCTAAAAGTGCCATTTTCAGATATGTGACTTAAAATCCGACGGCACCATTAAATTGGGTTTTAAAATACAGTTCTTTAGGTACCAAACTAGAAATTCCTCCCTACTACTAATCAAACTTCATCACTTATTAAATGTAGTAAGGTAACCCAATGTTATCCTATTGAGAGAATTAGGCCTTGTAGTAGTGAAAAACAAATTCAAGAGTTTACCACTACCAGTGCATGTAAAATCTAAAAGTATGTATCCAACTTTGTAAATACACTGAACCCTGCCCTAAGGGCTGCTTAGGGTGTACCCTCATGTTGACTTCTATGTATTAAGAAAGGAAGGTTTAGGCATGGCAACATTTTTATTTTGCCAGGTCGAAATGGCAGTTTCAATCTGCACATACATGCTGCAATGGCAGACCTGAGACAGGTTTACAAGGCTACTTGGATGGAGTGGATGGCACAATCAGCACTGCAGGCCTACTAATAGCATTTCATTTAAAGGCCCTGGTTATATTTAGTTCCACTTTACTACAGACTTATAAGTCAATTAAATGTGCCAATTGGGTGTAAGCAAATTTCACCATGTTTAAAGGAGAGAGGACACACACTTTAGCACTGGTCAGCAGTGGAAAGGTGTGCAGAGTCCTAAGACCAATTTTAAACGAATTCAGCAAAACAAGAGGAGTGAATGCACACAGTTTGGGGGAATACCACCCTAAGGCTGACAGATCTAACACGGTCCTAACACCCTAATAACTGACAGTTAACATGTAGAATAACAAACACCTGTCTGTGGGTAGCACTAAAACCCAAATAACTCAAAAAGGGCAGGGCTTACTGCTACTTTTTTACTGTCAATAGCAAGCAAATCTTATTTGCTTAGCAACACTAGTGATAGGTGAGCTAAACCTGCTCATGTCAAACAAAGAGGTTTTCTGGATCCTCTCATTAAATGTGGAAAATACAATTCACAAGATTACTGTAAGAGCAACTTGTTTCAAATAATCACCCTGTGAACAGAAACATCCAAACTAGAAGAAATAGATCTGCTGTTATAAATAGACAGCTAGGCACATATTTTTTCAATTCAATTTTAAACATTATAAAAGACCTTAAAGGATCTGAGTTAACACATTTTCAATACAACACCAATTTGCTGTAATGATGCAGGGCATGCAACACCTGACTCTTTTGAAAACATAGGGCCCGATTCACAAAACTATTTTCCACATAAATGTCGTATGAAATCACAAATGGCATCCCTTATGAGTGCACACTCAAATTTGTGATTCACCCCAAATATATGTTCTCATGAAATTACACCAAAAAGGTGTAATGTTATATGTTACTTCAGACAGTAGTGCAGACACTCCCAAAGGTAGCACACCCCTACACACTTAGTTGTAATTTCCTAAATAGATTTCGTTTGGAGATTTTTACTTATTGGAGACTTGAGTGAATACATTTCCAGGGTTTGGAAAGAGGACTGAAAGGCCTTCAAATTTCAAGACGATAAAAAAATGGAATTCTCCATGGATAAACATATTTACCCACCTGTAAAAACAGTTCCTTCGTGTAAATGCACTGACGACTTATATTTATGCATTCAGAAAAATACATTTCAGTGTTTCTGAATAGGAGTTTATGCATTTGGGGACTCCTAAGAATCTACCTTAGAACTACCCCTGCAATTCTTTGGTAATTCCAAGAAAGTCTGACATTTTCTCTCAAGGTAAGAGTAATTTTGCAGTAGCAAATTTTCTACTTTCTGTGTGAATTGTTATCATGAGCATTATCTCAGCAGTGGTATGGTCAAAGAAGGTGTGCGTAAATACATAAACAGTGCAGTTAGGGACTTAAATGAACATAGTACCACCACTAACATAGTGACTTATAACATTTTCTTTATTTCCCCTTTTGTAACATAGATACACCTCTGGGAGGAGAGCCAAGGGGAGATGTGATTTATGCACAGTAGGAGCAGGTCCAAATGGAGGATACAAGTTGTTCATATGTCCTTGGAAGTGCTGCACAGAGTACCTAACAGACTCCAGCACATGACACACCAGCAACAGCAGCAATCACCATTCACTCGCACTCTGGGCACAAGGGTCAGGGTTCGGCGTCCAACACAGCAGTCAGGAAGGCAGCTTCAAGCTCGGAGGCACACTCCCACCCACACCAGAGCAGGCACTCAGTCGGCGTTTGGTGGCCTGAAGCAAGCCATGTTGAAGGTTCAGCGCCTGCAACAAAAACAGATATGGCTTATTAATTCAAAGCTGAGCTAGGGATTCCTTAACATCACCCAAAAAATGGCTGACAACCAGGCCCACATTGAGGGGAAAATTGATGCCCTTACAGGGGCTATTGGGCAGCTGTGCACAGAGTTGAAAGAGAAGAGAGTGCAGCACAGGAGAAAGGAGCACAGCAGGGCACACGGAATGCACTCAATGACCAAGGCAATTGGTAGGCTGGCAACGGCAACAACGCAACCCACCAAGCGCACCCTGGTTCTGCAGATCAAAATGGGCCATTACAGTGGTGATGTTGCAAGAGGGCTGCAACAAATTACAGCTGCAGTTGAGGCAATCCAGACAAACATGTTCGCTACTGAGGAGCCACAGAGGCAGCTGACAGCAAGGTGTCTAGCCGCAGCGGTGTCTCTACTGCGATACACCTATGCAGCTGCGAAGCAGCAGTCGGAAGCCAATAATCCCACGTGCCAGATCCCCACATGCTGGACGTAGAGGCAAAACATGATTTGTTGGGTAGAAAAGTGCCTGTTTTTTTTTTGGTGGTGCAGTAACCACATGACATTTCTACTTTCATTTGGTTATTTGGATTGCGATGGACAGGTTGTCTAGCATTGTCCATTGACATGCCCTTCAAATAAAAGGAAGTTCAAATTGTCAGAATCCCATTTTTTGTTGTCATTTGTTGTGCGTAGACTGTGAATGGTAATGATGTACTTTGAAAAATAATGTCTGGCTATATGGTCCCTGCCCCTTCTCCCCTCTGCTGCTGAGCTTCCCTCGCCTTGCTGTTGAGCTGGTGGGTTAGGGTCTTCATCTCCCGAGTCTGAATCAGGCACCCCCATGGGCAAGCCATGCCTGCAGGCAATGTTGTGGAGTATGGCACAGGTTGTCACAATTTTGCAGACTGTCTCAGGCGCATACTGCAAGGCCACACCACTCTTGTGAAGACACCAGAATCGTAATTTTAGGATGCCAAATGTGCGCTCGATAACTGACCTGGTGCATACATGTGCCCTGTTGTACCGCCTTTCAGGTGCGTTGGTGGTAGACAGGTACGGTGTGAGGATCCATGGACCCAGAGCATACACTCTGTTACATGGGGGGGATATATGATGATGAGACAGCATGCAGTCAGACATCGTAGTGCAATTACATTTCACTGTGGACATGAGAATTCAGTACCTAGTAGTATCCTTCATCAAAGTCACCTCTCTCTAATGTCTGGTATATGCCACTATGTCTGACGATGTATGAATCATGTGTGCTTCCAGGATATTTTGCAACAATGTCTGTGATGATGTTTGCGTCACAGACAACTTGGATGTCGAGGGAATGTGTGCTTTTCCTATTACGGAATATGTATTCTATGCTTGAGGGGGGACATATGGGCACATGGGTCCCATCTATGCAACCTATGACCTGTGGAAACCCTGCTATTCTATAAAATAGCATTTTTGTATTTTCTAGTTCCACATCATTCCTGGACAGGTAGATGTGTTGATGGATGTGGTGTAGCATGGCATCTAGGAAATTGTGTAAGAAACGCAAAAGCGCACTCTGCGACACACCTCCGGCTACTGCAATGATGTCTTGGTAGTGGCCAATAGGTCGAGGGAGCACAAAACCTGCGCATGTGTGGGGATTGCATTGCTGCACAGGATTCTGCTTTCCAATTGTGGCTTCAAGGTGTCTGTGAGGTTTAGGATAAAAGTGCTACTCAGCTTGTACTGGTCATATTTCTCTTCCTCTGTCTTCTCAAACAATGTCAGCCTGACTCTGAAAATCCTCTGCTTTCTCCGCATCCGCTGCTGAGCGGCCAGTATCCGCATCCTCCTCGCCATCACATACAGGGCAGCCATTGCGGAAAGGTTTCAGATGCATTCTGGGCCTCTTTTATAGGTTGGGCCTGTTTACCACCTGGTTCTGATTAGTGGTAAATTGCATGCGCAAATGGTCCAGTTTGCGCCTTTTCCCAATTTGCGAATGGTCTGTACATTGTCATTTGTGACTCGCTAATTGGGAATCGCTATTTTCGGAATGCAAGCACAGGTCGCATTTTTTGCGAGTTGGTATTCATTCGCATCGCAGTTTTGTGATTTGCGAGTGCATTTCATACATTGCACTCGACCATTTCTGCATGCGCCGGGATGCCCCTGGGTAACTGCGCGCGTTACAAATTTTATATAATAATAATAACATGCGCAAATCGGTTTGCGCCCAATAATGCACTCGCAAAATGTTCGTACATATGTCCCTTAATTATTGAATTTCTCTCTATGTTTGACTTCCTATTGTAAGACATATTTTTTTTTTAAACGTGCTCAGTATCACATGGCATGGTGAGTAAATAGGAATTTGAGTCATGTGAATGTCCTCTATCACTAAAATTAGATTCTTGAGTACCTTTAAAAAATACATAGCTTTAATTCAGCCCTCAACTTCTATTCATTAATTTTCACTTATCAGCTGATACATGATTGTTACGCAGTGAAATTACATTGGAAACTATGGCCTGATTGCTGGTTCTGAGTATCGTGGGCTTTATAACAAACTAAACACACTGTACATGTTTGTGACAGGAAGAGTCTAATATATACGAAATTATATATCATTTCTGTGGCTCACTATCTCAATTTTGCCTGTGGAATTCTAGCACTGACAAATTGTTGTAGCTACCATTTTGTTCTGGGTGATATGGATGCCAGTTTTCTATTACTCCCTCTAAACACAGCACATAAAATTGGTATGTCATTCAGATGATGATAACCACACTCGGCTTGCTAATTGCCCCCAAAGCTGTAGCTCATAACCCAGGTGGACTTGGTGAAGACATGGTGATGCTGTAATGAGGGCTGAACGCCTCCTCTGCATGCCATCACACAGTTGCTTAATGTCATCTCACTGATGTTAGCCTAAGAAAAACTCCAAACAGCAGCTGGCTCCTTGCTGGAGCACCGAATTGCATGTGTAACCCAGAAAGGAGCCTGAATCTGTTCCACTGAGCACAGACACAGAGCTCCTCTTCCTCACAATGCTTCTTATGGACAGAGAAGATTTATGAAAAGAGAGGAAGGAGCTGTCCTCAACAATGAAAGAAATTAAACAACACAAGGGGATTTGAAGGATAAGGGAGTAGAAACCATCCTATCCCCTCCCCTTCCAATCCCGGCCTCCTGCTTAATTGCTTCTATTGGCGTAGTGGGAGAGAGAGTGGATGGAAAGAGCTTAGATGTTCCTCCCTACCAAAAAACTGGATTGGTGGGCATAGCCAATGAGGAACTGGGGGCACTAATAGCTGCCCTTAGCTGCAAGGGTAGTGTTAGAAATGGGGTCTCTAGTTGGCAGTGGTGTGCAGCCTGTCCAAGTAGGGACCCTCACTCTAGTCAGGGTGTCACACAGCTAAGATAACACCTGTTCACCCTCTTGGAAGCTTGGCACGAGCAGTCAGGCTTATCTCAGAGGCAATGTGTAAAGTCACACACACACATACCCCCACACCACACCACACCAGTTTAGAAAAATAGCCAATATTTATTTGAATAAAACAAGACCAAAACGACAAACATCCAACATACACATGCCAAAATCCACTATTAAAAGGTTAAGCCAGTTTAGTCCATAGAAATCAATGGATGCGCTTACTTTTAGTACAAAGTACCTTAGATGCATCAAAAATCAAAGACGGTGCAAGGCACAGGGGAGGTGAGGCACTGAAAAAGCCAAGCGATGCATCGGTTCCTTACTACACAAGGGAGGTGGTGCGTCGGTGCCTTCTTGGCAGGGGAGGTGGTGTGTTGGTTCCTTACTGCTAGGCTGTGGAGCTGATGTGTCAGTTGATTAATGCTAGGCAGGAGAGGTAATGCGTCCGTTCCTTACTGGCATGGGAGATGATGCGTAAGATTCCGGACATGCGGCCTCAGTTCCTTACTGTGGTGCAGTGTCAATAAATAATCCGCGCCCAGGGATGAGGTGTTGAAAATCCAGAAGCGCTGCATTGATGCTACAGTGGTGAAGCAGACGCTGCGTCAATTCCACAGGTGTGAAGCAGGCACGGTGGGTCGGAGCAGGGGGGCCATGGATGATGATGACACAGTGCTCGAAACTCACGCTGCAGCGATTCTTCTAATGCACTGAGATAGCAAGCTGGGGCCTGCGGTGAAAGCCATGGTCGATGCGTCAAGCGGGGACCATGCTTCGGGGCAGACAGTCGCAATCCGGCAATCTTTTTTTGCGGTGCATCGATATAACAGGAGCTGGGAGACAATGCGTGGATGTTTTCCTTAAGTTCATCAGGTTACACATCAAACATGCGAACCTTAAGAGGAGGATCTCTAGGTGTACCAGAGGGTGAGACACCTTGATGAAAGTGTGACTACAGAGTCCACCCTCTCAAAGTGATCCATCTCGTGGAGAAGTGCTACACAACAAGAAATTCATGTAGAAGGCAACCTAAAGAAAACAGTGAGTTTGAATCAAAACTCACCTACACATGTCTTTGTGTGCATGCGGTGATTGAGATAGTCCTGACGAAAGCCATATTGACCCTTCTGGGCACTTGGATAAATGGCTGAATAAACATGTTGAACATATAAAGGGGTACAGGAGACCATTGATATCTCAAATGGTACACAAAAACACTGCTTTCTAAAACTTGCCCAAGGTTACCAAGATTAAAATACCCATCAGGTAGGTGACCTTGAGTTAATTTTAAATCACTTGTACTTTCACTTCACTAAAAACAACCAGCTTTGCTGTATTCTGTCATTGAAGAACACCTTGGAGGCATTCGACTTCCAGGGCGGGAATCCAATGATGCAGCATGTCACCAACTAGGTTGGTGAGTGAGGGTTCTTTTAAAAACCCTGAAGGTTCCCCCTCTATGATTTTGTAAGTGAGAGACTCCATAGGGTTTTTTAAGTTAGGCAAACAAGTACTCGCTCTTGTTGGTTGGTAGATATAGTCAAGGGAAGACGAGCGAGTAGTCTTTCTCTCTCTCTTTTTCCTGTTTATGATACACTTCCAAGGGTCCAGGAACAAGATTTGGCACCACTTGGCAAGTCAGGACTCTCAGCAGAAGATCACAGGCACTGGCAGGTGAAGCCTTTGATGGCACTGAGACTTCTTAACAGGAGGCAAGCTAAACTCAAGCCCTTGAAGAACCCTAGGCGCAGGAAACAGAAAGCAAAGTCCCAGGACAGAAGCAGCAAAGCAGCAGACCAACACAGCAAAGTGTCAGTCCCTCCTGACAGCTTCTCCAGCTCTTCTTCTTGGCTTCCTGGCAGAATATCCTCAGTCCAGAAGTGTTCTAATTTTGGGGTGCCAGAGGTCCAATACTTATACCCCTTTCTGCATTTAAAGTAGGCAAATGTCTAAGGAAAGTTTTAGTAGTGCACATGACCCTGTCTTTCTCTGACCTGGCTCCAGAAACACTACAGGAGGGTGGAGACAGCTTTGTGTGAGGGCTTGCACAGCCCTATTCAGGTGTCAGTGACAACTCCTCCCACCACTCGAGCTCAGGAAAGCACATCAGTCTGGTGATGGCACATCAGGATATGCAAGGCACACCTCAGCTTTGTGTGACTGTCTAGAGTGAATGCACAAGAGCCCAACTGTCAGCCAACCCAGACGTGTATTCGACAGACAGGCAGAGGCACAGAATGATTAGGCAAGAAAATGGCTACTTTCTAAAAGTGGCATTTTCAAACATGCAATTTAAAAACCAACTTCACCAAAAGATGCATTTTTAAATTGTACGTTCAGAGACCATAAACTCCAAATCTCTATCTACTCCCAGTGGAAAATTATACTTGAAAGATATTTCAAGGCAATTCCCATGTTACCCTATGGGAGAAATAGGCCTGCAATAGTGAAACGCGAAATTAGCAGTATTTCATTTTTAGGACATGTAAAACACAGCAGTACATGTCCTACCTTTTAAATACACTGCACCCTGCCCATGGGCTGCCCAGGGCCTACCTTAGGGGTGACGTATATGCAGTAAAAGGGACGGTTTGGGCCCGGCGTGTGGGTGCACTTGCCAGGTTGAAATGTCAGTTTCAGTGGCAGGTCTGAGACATGTTTGCAGGGCTACTCATGTGGGTGGCACATTCAGTGCTGGACGCCCACTAGTTATTGTCAGAAACAGTGGTTCCTGTGGAATAATAGAATCAATATAGATAATAAGGTGCACAATCGCAATGGAAGGGTTAAAATGATGTCAGAGGGGGAAGAAACCACATACACCTATGGTTTTAGTTTGATACAATCATATTTTATATTTTACAAACAAAATTCTATATACAATGAAAAAGAAAAATGTGCGTAGTGTCCCCAGTGAGAAACAGGAACCTAAAATATTGGTGACATAATTGTGATAGTATACTATTTTACAAGGTTTCCAAGGTATTCAAAAAAGTCGACCATTTAGCAACTCAATACATAATATACAGCAGCTTTATACAATAATACGCGCTGTTAATGGTTCACTTTCTTTTGTTGTTGACGACGTTTCGACCCTATACGTGATCTAGGGTCTCATCAGGACCTATGGATTTAGGTACATCTGACGGGTAGAATGTGCAGCCGTGTGAGGTGTACGTGCCAACAGTGGGTGAAGGAGGGAAAGGAAAATGACAAGGACACCCAGCCGGGTACTCAAGTGAGAGTGAAGGCTGGCACTCTATGGGTAGCTGAGCACTGTTACTGTGTTGACAATACACAGAGACGTGTATGAAGATGGTGATGAGGAACTCTGGAGTTGGTGTTAATCACAAGCGGTGCTGTCGCGCTGACCTGTAAATCACAAATGTTCAATATGGTGGTCTGTACCTACATATGGTATGAAGCCCATCTATAGAAGTAAGTATTTTTCAATGAAGACGAATCCTTCAATAATAGCAGTTCTCAAAGCGTGTGACGATCCACTACGCGGGCAGCACGACAGCATCAGTCTGTCTGCTGTTGGCCAAACACCCACTAGTAGCATTTGATTTACAAGGGCCCTGGGCACACCTGGTGCACTTTATTAGGGACTTATTAGTAAATCAAATATGCCAATCATGGATAAATCAATCACCAATACATTTTACACAGGGAGCACTTGCACTTTAGCACTATCAACAGTGGTAAGGTGCCCAGAGTCCTAAAATCAGCAAAAATGAAATGCAGCACACAATGAAAAACAGGAGGTCAGAAGCAAAAAGACAGGGGAAATCAAGCCAAAAGATGCCAAGTCAAAGCAAGACCAGTGTACAGGGGGAAGAGGGGAAACAAGGGGAGGAGAAAGCTGAAGAGGGTACCTCGGCACGACCTGGGCAGCAAGGATACGTCACTGGAGACTTTTGTCATCCTGTAAACAAAGTATTGTCAATAGAATACTCTAATAAAAGATGTAAAACATAGTAAAAGATAACTACTACATATACATCAATGTTGTCTACCTGATTTGTTCCCCTCTTCCACAAGTGTCCAATAGAAGTGTTTTCAGGAGTCAACAATCAATTCTGCATAAAATAAATATAAAAATGAATAACAGAGAGAAAAATCACTGAGGGTACACTATTCTTTTGTGTAATTGATTTAATACTAAATGGTGCTTATCAGTGTAGGTAACCTAGAAAAATAGCACATAGCCCAAAAGTAACGAATACCGACCCATCTGATAGGCCAGAAGTAAGGTAACAAAAATATGCAAAAAAGTGCAGGCTAAACCAAACTTATCTCCTTTAATTCAGGAGTACATGATGCTGACTACTATGCTTTCATACAGCCAGGAATTACTGAATGAATTGTGTCTCCTTTAATTCAGGAGTTTGTGATGCTGATTGCTGTGGTTTCATACAGCCAGTAATTACTGAACGAATTGTCTCTCCTTTAACTCAGAAGTTGTGGTATCTCAGCTATCACTATGACCATTGCTATGGTTATTGTTGCTAGATACTTACTTACTGTTCTAGATTGTTGAAAGAAGCAGTCAGTTATAGAGTGGTCTTGCTGTCGTGTGGATGTACCTGCTTACTCCAATAAACTACTCATCTTTACATGAAATCCCTATTGGAATCATCATTACAACTTGGCGACGAGGATGGGATTGGACTTCACTTCATTGACTTCTTTTATCATTCAAAAAATAGTGCAATACAAGAAAAATTATGGGTTTGTGGTGATTCACCTTTAAATGAAATTATAGCCATTGTTAAAAAAGGTGAAATGTCAAAAAGATGTGCACAAATGGCCCTAAAGAAAAGCGAAGACAGTAATGTTGTAAGTAAAGTATCTATTAACAGAACTACCAGTAAAAGTTTAGGAAAAACAGTTACAAAGATCTTAGCAAAAAAATTAATAGTTATAACAAAAATGATTATGAAGGCACAAGACCAAAATGTTATAGATGTGGTTATAAGGGTCATACTGCAAGAGATAAATGGTGCCCTGCTTTAAAATCAAAATGCAGTTATTGTGGTGTAATTGGTCATTTTACCAAAGCATGCAGGAAGAGGATCAACAAGAACAACAAGAAAACTGTAGGTTGTGTCAACGACAGTAAAGACGAGGTTGTTAATGATAATGTTACTTCCAGTGATGAAATTCTTTGCATTGACGATTTTGGAGAAACTGATACTGTAGTTTTGAATGTTGGCTCTTCAAGGAAAAAGAAACCGGTCTGTGAAATAAACATTGGTGGAGTAGATTTACAGATTGTACCTGATTCAGGCTCTCCCTATACTATCATACAACGTGCAGTATGGGAGAATAAATTCGAGAAAGTAATTGAACAGAACTTAAAACCACCTGATATACAACCAGTAACTTACACAGGCAAAAAAATTCCTATGGTTGGTTTTGTATAACTAGTCTTCAAATTTAAAGACAGAAGCACTACTGGCAAGTTATATGTTGGTGAAAAAGGTTCTTCTGTTCTAGGCTGGATTGACCAAGGAGAACTTGGGATCATACTCAACCCCAATACCCAGGATCAAGTTCTATTGTTGGATGAACCTGATAAAAAAATGGTGGATGACATGAATAAACAATTTGCAGGGGTATTTATGGGTGAAGTAGGAAAGCTAGATGGTTTTGTTCACAAGATAGTCCTCAAGGACAATGCAGTACCAGTAACTCATAAAGCCAGAAACATTCCTATTAGCATAAGAGAAGGTATTATAAAGGAATTAGACAACTTAGAAAAGAAAGGGATAATTGAACCAGTGGAGTATGCAGAATGGATTGCTCCCTTAGTTGTCGCGCGCAAACCTGACGGCCGTTTGCGCCTATGCATTGATCTGAGAGATCTTAATAAGAACATTGTAGTAGACAAATTTCCATTACCCGGAATTGATGAATTATTTGCTCAATCTAAAGACATAAAATGGTTCTCTACAATTGACCTAACATCAGCGTATCACCAGATCCAGTTACACGACAGCAGCAGAAGCCTTACTGCTTTTATAACTCCTTTTGGATGTTATCGTTTTGTGCGTATGCCTTTTGGTTTAGCTTCTGCTGATGCCGTGTTTCAAAGGATAATGCACAAACTATTTAAAGGTTTAAAAGACGTCATCTATTTTCAGGATGATATTTTGATAAAGGGTCGAGACAGGAATGAGCATGATGAGAGGCTTAAAACCGTCCTTTCTAAATTGGCAGAAAAAGGGTTGACTGCAGAAATCAAAAAATGTAAATTCAGGATGAGGTCTGTCACATACTTAGGACATGAAGTTGGCGGGGATGGCATTTCTCCAAAGAAGAGTCTAATTGAAGCAATCAAAGAGGCCCCATCTCCAAAGTCTAAAGATGATTTAAGATCATTTCTTGGAATGGCAGAATTTTACTCAAAATTTGTAAGAAATTTTGCCACCAAGACCTACAATATGAGGCAATTATTAAAAGTGAAACAAGAGTTTGTTTGGAATGATAATTTAGAAAATGACTTCATAAAAATAAAAAATGACCTAATTTCTGCTCTACCCCTTCAAACCTTTGACGGTTTAGCACCAACCATAATTACAACTGATGCTAGTGGAAAAGGGCTTGGAGCCGTACTATCCCAATTCGATGACAATGGTGAAGAAATAACCATTTCTTTTGCTTCTCGTTCCCTTTCACCATCTGAGGAAAAAAACTATGACTATTGCTATGGTTATTGTTGCTAGATACTTACTTACTGTTCTAGATTGTTGAGAGAAGCAGTCAGTTATAGAGTGGTCTTGCTGTCGTGTGGATGTACCTGCTTACTCCAATAAACTACTCATTTTTACATGAAATCCCTATTGGAATCATCATTACAGGAGTTTGTGATGCTGACTGTTGTGGTTTCATACGCCAGGAAATAATGCCACAATAGAAATGCAGATGCCCATGTATGCCACAGAGATCCCTTCAAATAAGTATATGCTTTGCTAAACCATTCTCCGACAACTTTCATACACACAAGTGCGTTACCGCCTTTTAATGATTCTTTGTTTTTCTTATTTTGCAGGAGAGGCCCCCCACCGAAGACGCTGTGCCGATGAGAGCCAGGAGGAGGAGTAACCGATGCTATGAGTCGGGTGTCGGGAAGACGGACGCAGCCACGAACTGGAAGTGCTGATGTGACCTAGGACGTGCAGGAAACGCTTGCAAGAGCTGGAACAAGCGCTCCTTCCGTACAGATGGGGGAATTTATGCTGGCGTAGCTCCGCCCCTGCTGCAGATTGCGGCAGGGACAGAGCATTTATGACACTGAGTGGGGCCGGCGAATCCTTTCAGGTACGTCCAATGAACATGTGACATCATATGCATACCAATGACATAGTCTGGAAGAGAGCCCCAAGACACTTGTGCCAGTGTCCAGAAAGTATCCTGCACCAGCAAGCTCCCTCCCACCACCCTCACAATAAAAGGAGATTGTCTCCCATGAGGAGACCAAAAACATTTAAAACCAGACGACTGGAGAGCCTTGGTGTGTCAGTAAATATTGACAAATATATAACCAACTTTTCATGATGTATATGTCAATGTGGCAGCCAAAGAATTAAATATAAAGTAACACAAACAAAGAAAATGGACATTTGCCCCTTGTGGAGGGATAGGAGAAAATAAGGCTTTGGAGGCTTTTCTGATTTGCTAATGATGACTTTATTAGCAAACTCAATTGAATGTGAGACCAAAAACACAGATGTGACAGAGTTAATAAAGGATAAAAAGAACAATCTTTGGAACTCGTTGGGAGGCAGGGGGGCTGGTGGGATGTTCAGGAAAGCGAGTTGAATTTCTGCTAATAGCTTTTCTGTATTATGTTGCTAGGTTTGGGTGAATGGTGCCACTGGGGTCCTCGGAAAAAGAAGAATGCCTAGTAAGTAAAAGAAAATATCGTCTCTCAAGTCTTCCTCATTAATCTGGGTGTGGGGGGATGCCCTCGTCTCTCTTCTTCTGTCAATTCCCCTTTATCGCTTTTCATTATCATCTTGGAGTGTCAAGCAAACCAGTCCTCATCTGTTTTTTCTCCTCAATCTGGCCCCTACTTTCAGGGTTGTCACGCTATCTGTATGGATCAAATCTAGCTGCTAATGATGGCTTAGTCTCTCTCACCTGTGATTATATCCATTGGGTTCACCAGACACCCCTTTCCATATCCTATCTGGGTTTCCCTTCACCCATTAGACATTAAGGAAAACAAAAGAGACAATTCCAACACACCAAAGATAAGTTAGCGTGCAGATGTCCCTCCTATCTGCTTAGCATTTATCTCCCCATCACTCAACCAGTTAGCCACAACCCTCCTGGATTTTGACCAGTGAATTTGCATCCACGAGGGCTATCCACCATTCCTCGGACCACGCATCCTCCTCTTCACTCTTCTCATCGTTGGCTCCTTGTGTACAGTCAACATCTGCAGGTGTGTGGGACAGAGACCTGAGAAGACTTTGGGCAGCATTTCCAGCACCCCAAAAAGAATGTGTTGCTCTCTACTGAAGGACAACTATCCTGAAACACATGTCTAGAGATACACAGCACTGGCTGCACCAACAAAGGTGAAAAACTAAAGCCTGACACTGAATTAAGTGTTATTATGCACTGCATTTACTATGATGCATCGGGGCAAACTGAGTGCTGGGATGTGAGGCAGTGTGCGTCCGCCCTTCTCCTGTTTGAGAACATCTGCAGATGTGTCCTTCTCCTCTGACCCTCTCACGCTTGGCTTACCACAATCGTCCTCCTCACTACCTCAAAGAGTCCCTGTTTCAAGTGACTGTTGTTCTATCTCCTCCCAGTTCCTCTCTTACTCTCTCCCCGCTTCCGAGCAGCCTTTTGTGTTGCTCTCTCTACCACCTTCCTGTATGGAAGAGTCCTCCTTTAGTTTCCACTCTTTTCTCTGTCTTAAGCCACTCCCCTCCTCCCTTTCTAATCTGTGTCTTTCTTTTCTTTCTAGGTTGATCATCCAATCAGGAGCTGTCATCGTGGCATCAACACCCTCTAGAGCAGGAAAGTGCGTCTTTCCTGCTCTTTCCTACCGTCTGACCCCTTCACATACCTGATGCTTTGTCTTGTAATGAAGTCAGAAAATTAGGTCTCACAGCTGTACAGGACTGCAATATTTGTTAAATGACTGTAAATGTGTTGAGTCAGAGGCTGCCACTCCAATGCTTCAAAGGGAAAAAACCTCCTTCTTTGAGATTTCCTCTTGCAAAATATACATTAATTTAAAGTTCTTAAATAAATGATTCAGCATCAATAGAAAGGATCAAGGGTTTGTGTTGAAGTAAGGAAGTCCACAAGTAGCCAAGTAGAATGTTCCAAAGATGATGCTTTATTAAGTTCCGGTTACACAAGATGTAGAATGGTAGATAAGATGGTAAGTTGGTATAACGTAGTCCCACCAGGAGCAGCCTCCCTGCTGCTCAGCCTGCATCCACCAACTGACACTCTCACAAGTCTCCAAGCAACCCATGCATTCATGACATCACCACACATTCCACACTCATCCTGGCTGAGCAGTAGGGAAGAGGAGCACAAAAGAAAGGAGATGCGACAACCAAGTCACCACAGTTTGCTTTACACAGTTACGCAGGATTTGGGCAGGACAAATTGCTGGATGAATATCATCATTGATTTCTTTTAGTCGGTTAAAAAACATAGAATAGTGTCATAACTATTGCCTGGGGATATATTCTTTAATTACAAGCGATATTCAGTTTATTTTGCTAGAAGCCTCACCACGAATGTTGTGGAAATGTCACCAGTAGCTCCCAGTCGTCACAGGCAGCAGAGTCTGAGGTATGGGAAGTGCAGTAGGCCGGATTGAACAGAGTCTCTGTGCCTCCTCTGGAACTGCGACTCATCACTGGACTGGCCCAGGGTGACAGCCTCCTGTAATGTCAGAAGAACTGAAGGAGCACCGCTTTGGACTTATAAGAGGTGCAGACAGAGAAGCAGATGAGGGCTGACCTTGGCAGAGACAACCCATACACTGATGTTCCCTGAGTTGTCCTGAAGCCAGAAGAGTAGGAAAGCCAGGGAGCCAGTGAATGTTCAACGACCAAAGTACCTACAGAATGCAAATCAGTGCAGCTGAGGAAAAACATGGGGAACTGACCAAACTGTAGGTCACAAGACTTTTGTGGTGAAGTCTCTTGCTTGGAGGCTGATGAACACAAGGGGGATAACCGCACCATCCAAGGGACCTGTGATACTGTGGATGAATACAAGCAGACAATCAAAGACCAGGTCCCAAAGTATGTGTAATGAATGTTTGTGGTACTCAACTTTGGGACCAGCCGGATTCCCACCAGGGACTTTCGCAGATGTTGGAGACAGCAGCTGACCACCCACGAGGATTCAAGCCTGGCACAACACCTACCTGGCACATTCATCAGAACTCACAAATGAGAAATGGTTTCCCCCCAAAAAATAGAGTGTTGGGCTACAACACTAACCTCAGTCTTTTATCTAGTATACTTCCAGGTTATGCATAACTACTTCCAGGGGAAGCACAGATAGCTTAAGCACCAAGTGTTGTGTATACTATTTCCTAGTGCCCGGTAGCTTACAGCATGGTTGCACTTGTGTTTTTGCTGATGTTTCTAGCTTGTATCTGGCATTTAATTTCAAAACACTTTGGTTATTTTCAAAATATCTAGCCTGCTTGGGTAGTGTTTTCCCGCATACCTTCTTTGGAAGTCCTTCCGTGCCTGGTTTTATCTTCGTTGTGCAGCTGACGATCTTGGTTGGTTCCCCAGGTACCAGGAAGCTTTCTGGTATTTCTGACATTTGTTACTGCAGCCCTTGCTATGAAGACTAGTTAGCTTGTTTCCTATTACTTATTTCCTGGTACACGCAATGCATAAGATTTAGAACTGACTTGTCCTACTTTTACTTCCCTTCATTGTATCAACCAGATTATGTCTGAGGTGGTGCCAACAACACATGCTAATGTAGGTGCGTCTCTTGCTCTCTCTCTCTCCCTCTCCTGCCTCCATTTTCCTCTTTTCCTCATCTTCAGTAGTTATCTTCTGTCTTGCCAGAATAGGATTTTGAGGGTCAAAATAGTGAAAGGTGAGTACACAGAGAGGAGTAAGGATTTACTATTCTTGACTCCACATCTATGTACCTTGCAGAATAGTGAAAGGTGAGTACACAGAGAGAAGTAAGGATTTACTATTCTTGACTCCACATCTATGTAGCTTGCAGATATATAATATATGCTGATAAAACGAAGTTCCAATCACGCACTCATTTGAGATGTCATTTTTTAAATGCTAATTTGTAACTATAACGTCCCTGAAACCTGTGGTTTTTTCAGTGAATTTCAAAGGTTTTTTAAATGCTAATTTGTAACTGTAACGTACCTGAAACCTATGTTTATTTCAGTAAATTTCAAAGGTTTTTTAAATGCTAATTTCTAATTATTTTCTTCTTTAAACCTATAGTTTTTTCAGTGATTTTAAATTATCACTTCAGAATCACATCTGAAGCGCAACATATG
Organism: Triturus cristatus; assembly: GCF_964204655.1. Taxonomy (NCBI): domain Eukaryota; kingdom Metazoa; phylum Chordata; class Amphibia; order Caudata; family Salamandridae; genus Triturus; species Triturus cristatus. Next base: position 329,685,175 of record NC_140582.1, read on the forward strand.
TCATAGAGTTACTGATCACGCAGCTCAAACACCCATGAAGGCCACAGCACTCACTGCCACCAGCCTCAGGACGTCCCCATCGGGTCTCCTCGACACAGGCCCCCTGCGAATCCAGCGGCACAGCACCGCAGACATATGTCTGTACAGACTACTGCCTTCGATCTACACTGCGGATAGCAGGGGTCACAATTCACATCGAGTTGCTATTCTGTGGCTCGCCCGCACCACACCATCGCTGGCTGCGCAGACGCTAAATGCTTCTGATGCCCCTATCTCAGTGCAGCACAACTCATGCACCCTTTCTGATACAATATTTTGTGTGTAATTTTACATCTGCTGTCCTACCTCAGTGTATCACATGTCATGAACCCTTTACGATAGAATCTTTGCTGTATGATTTCATATCTGGTACCCGTACCTTAGTGCAGCACAAATCATTGACCCTTTATGATTGAATCTCTGTGTCTGATCCAATGATTACTGTTGTACTTGTTGCCAGCACCAACCCTTCCCGGAGGGATGGCTTACAATCACCCCACACGCATCCACCACAGACGTCACTGGACATGTGACCCTGGTAATAAAAAGGAGTCGAGCGCACGTGCCCGTACCCAGTTCCACTATCTATCTGTGTCCGTATGTTCATTATGTATGCAACATGCTGCCCCTAGGCCCTACCACATTACATAGTGCTCTGGACAGCGTATGCAACCATCTTACCTTTGACAGTGGGAGAAACTTTAGGTATGTAACTTTGTCTTGATCATTGTACAAGTATGTATGTAGAGACTGCATCATTAGAGTACTGCAAGCAGAGTGTAAGTGCATGAGGATTTTCACAGTGATTGTATAAGTACATATGTTGGCGCAGCCTAACCCCGACAACAAGCTTGTCTCTAATTGGCTGCCCTCCATGTGCCAAAAACTGAAACTTCAACTTTCCATGGCCCTGTATTGCTACAGCTGCAACACTCCACTGAATGTGCAATAAACATTCGAGTCCACCATGTGGAACTATGGATAAATATAGGGTCAATAATTCCCCATACCTTCCATGTTGGCCATATTGTTGGACTTGGCTCACAGAGTGACACTTTGGCTTTTGCAACCCGGGTGACGGTAGCACTCCAACACGGACACCTGCATCCAGTGTTGTCAGATTTTTTAAGCTTTCTATAGCCCAAAGCCAACCAAAAAGTAGCCCAAAGTAGCCCAATATTGCTACTTTAGGGAAGGAGGGGCAGGGACAGTGTCAAGCAGGCGGTGAATGCATTGGAATTGATGTTGCCACAGGATGCCAAGTAAATATTTGTCTAATAAAGCGCTTTAACATACTACTTTGCTGGAGCGCCATATATATATTCATAATCTGGCAACTAGCACAAACCAAAATGTTACTCCACAACCGTCAAAATATAGCCCAATTGTGCGCGATCAAGCCCAATCTGGCATCACTGATGCCACAGCCACTCCCTCACGGCTGGTATACACCCACACCACACCCATCCAGCACAGGCATCACAGGACACATGACCCTACTAATAAAAAAGACCGGGTGCACGTGCTATACGCCATTTTAGAGTTGTTCGCAACGCAAGCACTGCGGCTGGCACAGTCACACCGCCACGGTGATGGCCCGTCTCGGTGGTCAGGACACTTGATGTTTTGTGTGCTCTGCTGCACCGCAGTGTAGGCCTCAGCCCAACAGCGAGGGCCTACTGCCACGTGCGTGGCACCGCAAGCACTGGGCGGGTGTACAACCTGCGATGATGATAGGTGCACTACTATGTCCTCTGCCATGGCGATATCAAGACTCAGTACCAAATGTGAGACCTATTAGCTTGCAGAACGGAGCTGCATGATGTGGAGGGTGCTGTGACCGCGAAAAGGTGAGCAGTGAGGCCTTGGTGCGCAGCGTCGAGCAGATACCTCTGGGCGGCGGGAGTGGATGGGGTACAGCAGCCTGAATACAGAAAGACAGCAGAGCGATATAGGCATACGCACTTGTATATATTCTCTGTCACAGCGTCGGATTGGTAACGCGGGCACTGGTGCAATGCCCAAGGAGCCGGTGCCGAGTTCAAACTGTGGGCTGCTTTTTGGAGCAGTCTGGGGGGCCGATTTGGGCGGTGTCGCTGTTGTTTGGATACAGCCAGCGGCCCAGTGGGTGTCTGAATGGCCTTTCTGGAGGCAGATGGTTGTCTTACCTTACGTTTAGCAACAGGCAGAGGGGTCACTTTCTTTCTCTCGCAGGGCCGCCCATTAATGTATGCATACCTAGCAGGGCAGGGGGCCTGAGAAGAAGTGGCCTCACTTGTTTTTAAGTTACCAGTTTAAACGAATCAGTGCATTTTTTTGTATCTCCCCCGCCCCTTTTTGAAATAAAATTTCGCAGAAGCAGTGTTTTGAGGAAAGGCAACATGCAAATGTGGGCCACTTTTTATTTTAGCGTGCCCGGGCTGATTTTGAATCCTAATCCAACCCTTCTCTGCCATTACTAATTCGGTACTATCTTTCAAATGTGGGAGCTTGAGAATTCCACTATGTCGCGGCACGTGGTTGGAGACAGAGTGGTGGTGTAAAGGGCTGTGACGGTGTTGTACACAGTGTGGGCACTCAGTGTCCCTCCTCATCTCTTCCTTTCTCTCCCTCACACTCTTTCTATCTCCCTCTTCCTCTTACACTGTTTGTCTCTTTCTTTCTCTCTCTTTCTCTCTTCCTCTCTCTCTGTTTCTCTCTCCCACTCTTCCTCTGTTTCTCTGTTCCTCTTTCTCACACTCTTTCTTTCTCTCTTCCTCTCTCTCACTGTTTCTCTCTCTCTCTTCGTCTTTCTCACTCTTTCTCTCTGTCTTCTTCTCACTTTCTTTCTTTTTCTCTCTCTCTTTCACCCACTCTCACTGTTTCTCTCTTTCTCTCTGTCTTCTGCTCACTCTTTCTTTCTTTCTCCCTCTCTCCTTTGATGGACGCATGACACACAATCTTATCTTGCTTTTTATCTAACAGGCTGTGAATCACGAATCGTCGTTCACCCCCCCAACACCACCAAAGCTGAACGCACAAAAAATCTGCGATGATGCGTGGCCATCCTGAACACATGACAAAGTTGCTTCCGCACGTGGTGGACCCTCTTACACACATGCCGGTGGCAGAAGGTGAGCAGAGAGACTTCTTTCCGCAGCAGCGGGCAGTCACCTCTGGGCGGTGGGAGTGGATAGTGTGCAGCAGTCTGGGCGCACAAGAGCGCACAGACACCTCAGAGCAGTGGGAGTGGATGGGGTGCACCAGTCTCATTGCGCATTAGCGAAACAGAGAATTACGCGTGTGTAGTTGTATGTACTCTGCAATTACTAATTCTATACTATCTTTCAGATCACTAAACTTGAGGGTTGCACTATCTCCCGGCAAGTAGTTCGTAGTTAGAGACAAACCGGTGGCACAAAGGTGAGCTGCGAAGATTTTCTCCAGTGTCAACACTCCATCTTCATCTCTTCCTTTCTCTCTCTCACACTTTCTCTCTTTCTCTGTCTCTTACTCTCTCTCTCATTCTTTCTTTCTCTCTTCCTCTCTCTCACTCTTTATCTCTCTCTCTTCCTCTCTCTCACACTGCTTCTCTCTTTCTATCGTCCTTGTATCTTACTCTTTGTCTCTTTTTCTCTCACTCTTTCTTCTCCTCGCTCTCTCACTCTTTCTCTCTTTGTCTGTCTTCCTCTCTCTCACTCTTTCTCTCTTCCAACTCTCACTTTCTCTCTCACACTTCCTCACTCTCACTCTTTCTCTCTCTCTCTTCCTCTCTCTCACACTGTTTCTCTCTTTCTCTCTTCCTTGAAACAGAGAATTACGCGTGTGCAGTTGTATGTACTTTGCAATAACTAAATCTATACTATCTTTCAGATCACTAAACTTGACAGTGCACTATGTCCCGGCACGTGGTTGGAGACACACCGGTGGCACAAAGGTGAGCTGCGAAGATTTTCTCCAGTGTCAACACTCCCTCACCATCTCTTCCTTTCTCTCTCTCACACTTTCTCTGTCTTTTCTTCTCTCTCTCATTCTTTCTTTCTCTCTTCCTCTCTCACTCTTTCTCTCTCTCCCTCTCTCACTTTCTCTCTCTCTCTTCCTCTCTCTCTCTCTATCTCTCTTCCTCTCTCTCACACTGTTTCTCTCTTTATCTCTCTCTCTTCCTCTTTCTCACACTGTTTTTCTCGTTGTCTTCTTCTCTGTCTCACTCTTTCTCTCTTTGTTTGACTTCCTCTCTCTCACTCTTTCTCTCTTCCTCTGTCACTGTTTCTCTCCCTCTCTTCCTCTCTCTTACTCTTTCTCTCTCTCTTCCTCTCTCTCAAACTGATTCTCTCTTTCTCTCTTCCTCGTATCTCACTCTCTCTCTCTTTCTCTGTCTTCCTCTCTCTCACACTGTTTCTCTCTTCCTTGTAGCTCACTTTTTCTCTCTTCCTCTCTCTCACTCATTCTCTCACTCTCTCTTCTTCTCTCTCACTCTTTCTCTCTCTGTCTTCCTCTCTCTCACACTGTTTCTCTTTCTCTCTTCCCTGTATCTTACTCTTTCTCTATCTCTCTTTCTTTGTCTTCCTCTCTCTCTCACACTTTCTCTGTCTTCCTCTCTCTCTCACTCTTTCTCTCTTCCTCTCTCTCACTCTTTCTCTTTCTCTCTATCTCCTTTGCTGGACGCATGATGTACCATCTTATCTTTCTTTTTGTCTTGCAGGCTGTGAATCACAAATGGACCAGCGATGACACGCCATGGCTGTACATAGTTTTATTTCTTGTTGTTTTGTTTTAATAAAATGTTTTATATATAAATCTATACATGACTAAGATTCTTATTTCTCCAACCTTACCGGCATCTTTTTATTAATAGTTCATAGAAGGACACTTCTGGGCCCAAGAAGGTTGTTGGGGGTATGCTGGTGATGTGGCAAGAGGGTGCGTTACCTGCTAATGTGGGGAGACGCAGCATGAAAGGGGTATCTCTCACAGAAAGAGCTCCGGTATGTTTTCAGAAATGCCTTGAACAGATGCTAGCTGACGGACTGAATCACAAAATGGCTTTTCAATGCTCATATAGTGTGACTTATGAACAGTTCGTACCCAGGCTCGCAAAGGGACAACTGCGGCCCGTCCACTCGACTCACAGAGGCAGAACTACGAGCCGTCAGCTCCCGAAGGAACAGCAACGTAGTAGCTCGCCGAGGTAGAGGCACAGCAGCGTACTAGCTCGCAAAGGTAGACAGCTGCGAGCCGATGGACTGGCTTCTAACGGCATAGCTGCGAAGTGGTGATGTTGGGCACAGGGAGCGTGAAAGGGTTATCTTCCTACTGGTGTCCTGGAGTGGAAGTCGTGCTGTCTGCCGCTCACCTGTGTCTCCTTTATTGTTAATAAATCTTAAACCTTCACTGCGTCCAAATCATCATTACACAGAGCTCTTCTATATTAAATTGCCCCTGGAACCTTTCTTTTATATTTTCACTCAAATGCGAGGCACAAGATGGCTGCTAACAGTTCCTGGTTTGAAGTGTTAGCAGCCAATCAGAGGACACTTCCGGCTTTGAAGTGTTAGCAGCCAATCAGAGGCAAGCGCGTGCTCAGGAGTTAGGCACCGACCAGATATATATATATTTTTTTCCTTTAATATCTCAAAAACTACTGAACGGATTTACACCATTTCTACAAAACCACGCTTTCTGGACCAAGACCTTTCTCCCTGCCAAATTTGGCATAATTCCGTTCAGCAGTTTGACCTGTAGCCTTGTCTAAAGCTTCCTATGGAAAATGCATTGAGAAAACACGTTTTGACACACCCCTTTTTTCTCACTTTCAAGGTAGGAGCTGATCAAAAAAGAGAAACTTTTGGGAAGATTTCGTAAAGAATCGTCAAATGATGCCAAAGTTATAAGCAGATGGAGGGCTCCAGGAGGGGGGCCGTGCAACCCCCGTCCCAACATGAGTGAAGCCCCGAGACTGCGGGGACCCCAGCGGGCCCCCGCAGCCCCAACGAGCCCCCACTATTATTTTTTAAGAAATGCCCCCGGGACCTAGCCCACCCCGGGAACCCGCGACCCCAGCGCAAATTGCGCAGATTTAAAAAAAAATGTTTTTTGGGACCCTGGGGGTCCTTCTGGGGCTACCTGAGCAGGCCTAGGGGGTCAGGGTGTTTCTACCCTGCCCCCATCTCTTGTTTTCTACCTTTGTTTCTCTGTTTTCTAGTGACTCGCTTCTACCAATCCACAAGATGGCTGCCAACACCTCCTGGTTTGGAGTGTTGGCAGCCAGTCACAGTGAAGCTTGTGCATGGGACTTAGGCTCCGCCCAGATATCGAAACTTTTATTTTTCTAATTTCTCAGCAACTACTGAACAGATTTACACCATTTAAAAAAAAGGTCTCTTTCTGACCCACGCACTACCTCTGTGCCTAATTTGGGGTAATTCCGTTCAGTAGTTTCAGCTGTAGCCTTGCACAAAGTTTCCTATGGGAAATTGGTTTTTTGACTCTTATTTTTTTAATTTCTCAAAAACTACTGAACAGATTTACACCATTTGAAAAAAAGGTCGCTTTCTGAACCAAGCTCTACCTTTCTGCCAAATTTGGTGTAATTCCGTTCAGCAGTTCGGTCTGTAGCTCGTCGCAAAATTTCCTATAAAAATTAACATGGGGAAAACGCGTTTTGGGACCCCCGCTTGACGAATCACCCCCAAACTTTCAAGATAGGAGCTAACCTAAAAAAGTGCAACTTTTTGGAAAATTTCATAAAGATTCGTCAAACAACGCCAAAGATGGGGGCGTGGCTTGGTAAGCCAGCATGGCGGACGTGTGCTGAGCGAGGTCTGTCCAGCCCGCCGTAAATCCTTAACTTATCCTTGTCCTCCGATGCTCCACTGACCGCAAACGACGACTCTGCAGCCCCGTGGCCTGAGCAGCATGGCCCTGAGCAGATTCTGAGCCACCTCCGGGGCCCGTAGCAGTGTATTTGCACGTCTGCCGGGACGGGGCCGCGTGAAGGTGAGACCTGGCTGACTGGGCTGCTGCGCTGAAAACAGCTGCCATCCGTTGTGGGGGAGAGAGCGGCAGCCTCGGCGCCGGCTTCCTGAGCGGGAGCGGAGTGGAGTGCCCCAGAGGTCGGTGGACGGGCAGAGGAAGCAGACGGGGAGCCGACCACCGCTCCGCGGCGTGGCCAGAGGCAAAAACTGGCTGAGCGGCTCGGCAGCTGGATCGAGCCGCGGAGGTGAGGTGCGGCATTGGGGAGAGGGGGGCCACTGTGCATGCCTGGAGACATATTGTCCCCTGGGAGTGCCCACACCCGAGTGACTTCCTCTGGGACCCCTTCGGCAGTGATTGGGGCCCAGGGGTGCATGTGGCCTGCGGGTCTGGCGAAGCGGGGCCTGCTTCCCTGAACCCCTCTCCCTCCCTCGGCCTGCATTGCAGCAGGTGATCGGTAGCGTTGTCACACCACGGAGGACTGCTGTGGTGATCTTTGGAGGGTCCCTGGGTCTATCAGGGGCCCCAACGGGTGTTGACCCACCACTTCCCCCAAGGGGACCCCCCCCCCAGGCCACAAGGGGTGCTCCTATTGGCGGTCAGTCGGACCGCGGGGGTGCCATCTGGGACCTTGCGATTGGCGGTGGTCAGAGCACGCCGGGGGTGTGTGCAGTCGGGAGGTGTGTGATCTGGGCAGACTGCAGATTTGAGGTGCCGCAGGCGCTTGGGGTCCCCAGTTGTGATCAAAGGCGCAGTTGATTCGGCGGTCGATTGGGCCGCGCAGGGGCCGCTGGGGATCCTGGTTGGGTCTGAAGTGGCTCAGACTCCTGGACTACCCGTTGGCCCTGGTCTAGGGGCGGCGCAATATAGGCTCCCCATCAGCGGTCGGCCGGACCGCGGGTGCCCACTGTTGAACAATCACTACTCTCGCTCCTTCATCTGCTCTTCTTCGGCTTGTGTGAGGAGTCCCGAGGGCGGCCATGATGCGCGACAAGGGTGGTGGTGGCTCGTCCAAATAAGGCCCCATAGACAAATATACCGGCGCAGGAGTGGCAGCAGGGCCGCCCGGAGGACAGTCAGGGACGATGCCTGACAACGCGGCACTCATGGCGGCCATCACTCAATCCAGAGACATGCTAGATGCGAAAATAGGAGCGGTTGGCTCTGATGTCATGCTGCTGACACAAGATTTGCGTAGCGTGGTGTCACGCATCACCGAAGCTGAAATTCGTATCTCTGGAGTGGAGGATGATGTCGCATCACTAAAGACCAAAGTCGCAGCCATGGAGAACGCGCAAAAGGGGCTTGCACTACGAGTGGAGGATGTAGAGGGACGGGCCCGACGCAACAACCTCCGATTCGTTGGGTTTCCGGAGGGCTGAGAGGGGGGCAACATAGAATGCTTCCTCACGCAGTGGCTGGAGAGTTGGCTCCCCCCAGAGGCCCTATCCCACTGCTTCATTGTCGAGCGGGCCCACAGGGCGCTCAAGCAGAAGCCCCCACCGGAGCTCGCCCGCGGCCAGTTATTGTAAAACCATGATCGTGACGCCATATTGAAGCAGGCCCGGGCCAAAGAGCCCCTACTCTACGATAATACAAGTATCCTCATCTTTCCTGATTATACGCGACTAGTGCAACAACAGTGACAATCATTTATGGCAGCGAAGGCCCACCTGAGAGACCTCAAGCTTCCCTATGCTCTCCTGTTTCCTGCCCGCCTCCGGGTGGTGTACCGCTCCCTCACTCACTTTTTTGATACTCCGGAGGTGGTCTTCAAATGGACTGATGAGACGTGCGGGTGAGAGTTCACACGCCGCCTGGAAGAGAATCTGATTCCTCATCGAGCGAGATGGCCCGGAGGGGTCCCTGGGGACAGCTGAAGGGTAACAGACGGTCACGGTCCCGGCGTCGCTCCCAGTCATGTGGCGCTTCCTCTCGGGGAGGTTCTGTTTCTGGGCGTCAGATATCGGCAAATTGATGTATGGGTCCACAAGGAGCTGCAGAGTCCTAGACTGCTGAACGCTAATCGGAGGAGACTAAGACATGGGCCGGTTTCTCTGCCAGGCCCTCGCTGGTGGGGGACATGCCCAAGGGACATGGTCTGTAAGTTGGGGATCCATTGGTGGGGGCCGATTCTGTTCCCCCGTTGGGGCTCGGGGTCTAGCCCCGCTGCTACAGATGCTTCAGTATTTTTGAGGTATAGGGTGGGGGTAGTTTACGTTGACAGATCGCACAGTCGCTGGTGGTCCACTGCTTTTCCCATATGTATCGAAAAGTCCCCATACTTGCTGTAGTGGTAGATGTCTGCCCAGATGGCTACTACACCCAGTAGGGAGCAAGTGACCCCAGGTACCCTCCGTATTGTTAGCTGGAATGTTTGCGGTGCTCTGGACAAAATTAAATGCGGGCCTTGCTCCGCTACGCTAAACGGGCTGGGGCCGATATACTTATGCTACAGGAAACACACCTCATAGGTACGAAGGCTCTCTGCCTTCAGCGATTTGGGTTTCAGCAGGTCTTCCACTCCGGCTTTGCAAGGGGCTCACGGGGGGGGGGGCGATTCAGATACACCGCAGGGTCCCCTACATTCATGATAAACAGTGGTCAGACACGCAGGGGCGTTACTTATTTCTTCAGGGCAAGATCGGGGCAGACCCCCTCGTGCTGGGTAGTGTCTATGCACCCCCCCTGCAGTGGAACCTGGTGGAGCGGTTGATGACCCTGTGGGCGGACATGCCGGATACGCTATCGGTAGTTGGTGGGGATTGGAGTGACGTCATGGAGCTGACCAGGGATTGATGGCGGGCTGGGGGTGGATTGGAGAGTGGGCACACCAAGAGATTGCAATCCTTCGTGACGGGACTTGATTGGATTGTTGTATGGCAACGCCTTCATGAGATCGCAGGGAATTCACCTACCTATCGGCGGTCCATGACTCATACTCCAGAATTGACTATCTCTTTGTTCCCAGGGTGGCGGTCGGTAGGGTGGTGTCAGAGGAGATCTTGCCCCAGGGCCTTTCCGATCATTCCCCAGTAGCCCTCACGCTCCAGATTGGTCGAGGGCAGCAACCGTTCAGGTGGCGCCTCTCAGTGTGGCATCTGCAGAATGATGATTACAAGCGACACTATTGATCACTATCTAACAGCTAATGTGGGGTCCGTCTCCAGTGCCGAGACTTTGTGGGAGGCTTTGAAACCCACCCTGAGGGGGGTGGATATTTCCTGGTCTGCTGCAGCGCGTAGGGAGTGTAGAGAGGAGCTGCTGTGAGCGGAAGCAGGAATGGAAGCCCTTAAATGTAGGAGCCAGGAAGCATGGGGGGGCCGATCTAGGAGGCAACTATTAATGGCTCAACAGAATTATGCGGCCCTGCTGATGGACGAGGCCCGCCAAGCCTGGCTGGCGACGTGCAGCAGGGTGTATCAATGGGGAGATAAGTCCGGCAAGATGTTGCATCGACTTTGCCGGGCACTTTGGGCCTGGAGGGAGAACCGATCACGGACCCCTCGGCCATTGCGGAAAGCTTTTCCGCCTATTATGCGGCCCTATACGCTCCTAAAGAATGCCTATCGACCGCCGTTATAGATAAATTAATCGCCGACATACCACCCAAAACAGTGTCAGATGAGATGAGGGATCAGTTGGAGCTACCACTGACAGACAAAGAATTGGGCACGGCCTTGGGGGATCTCAACCCCGGGAAGGCGCCGGGACCCAACAGGTTCCCCAGTAAATTCTTTATACACTACTTTGTGCAATTGGCCCCTCATTTTCACCCTGTGATAGAGGAGGCTCGGGAACGGGGCTCACTTCCTCCAGACTGGAGGCATGCGGAGGTGGTGGTGTTTCATAAACCATGCAGGCCACCGGAGCAGCATGCTTTGTACCGTCCTATTTCTCTCTTAAATGTGGATGCGAAGGTTCTGGCCAAAGCCTTGGCCAATCACCCTTTGCCTCATATCTCCACCCTAGTACACCCTGACCAGGCTGGGTTTATGCCCCAGAGGGCGACCAGGCACAATATTAGGCGAGCGCACGTGGCGATAGCAACTATCCGGCAGTTGGGGGAACCAGCGGCGCACTTATTGGCCGATATGGACAGGGCGTTTGACTCCCTAAGTTGGGTCTATCTATTTGCTCTTTTGCGACGACTCAACTTTGGACCACGCTTTCTCTCCTACCTAATGCTCCTATACACGGATCTGACGGCGTCGGTGTGGGTGGCTGGGGCCGTCTCATCCACCTTTTCCATCGGGCGGGGCATGCGGCAGGACTGCCCCCTGTCCCCATATTTATTTGCGCTAGCTATGGAGCCTCTGGCTGCATGGGTGCGCATAGATGCACAGGTCCGGGGGTTTGAATGGGCTCCGGGTCTGTCCGATAGGATTTCATTGTATGCGGACGATGTCCTCTTCTTCCTTATGGCTGTAGACAGGACGGGGCCGCGGCTACTGCGCATTATGCAGATCTTTGCGGAGACCTCGGGACTTTATATGAATCCCTGTAAATCGACGGTATGGATTCTAGGGGATCAGACGGGTATGGGCGCGTGGATTTTATCGGTTTAGCTGGCGGTGGGGGGACTGAAATATCAAGGGGTGTTCCTGTCGGATATCCCTGCAATCTCCTGGGAGAGTAACTTGGCTCCCGTCTGGGAACGGACCCGGGAAGACCTCAAGTCCTGGTCCCTTATGCCCCTGTCGCTATATGACAGATCTGCAATATTCAAAATGGTGGCGCTTCCTCCTCTATCAGCTGCAAAATCACCCATATCAGATCCCGCCCCGATGGTTCCGACAGGTGAATGCAGCGCTTGGGCAGTTTTTGTGGGAGGGGGGAAAGGTGCGCGTAGCTCTGCACACATGCTTCTTGTCCACCTACTGCGGGGGTTGGCGTCGTCTGATGTTCTTTCGTATTACCAAGCCTCACATCTGCTGGTTCTTAATGAGTGGTGGTACGGCGATAGAGGAGACCCAGCGTATGCTGTCGAACGGCGGCTCATGGGGCACTATTCACTTCATACAATTCTTTATTCCGCGCCTTTGTGGGGCTCGCTTCCGTCGGTTACGAGGGTGGTGTTCCTGATTTGGAGACAGGCGTTGCGACGAATGGGATGGTGGAACACTTTGACATGGGAAACCCTCCTTTGGGATAATGGGCGCTTACCTCAGCTGGCGGCTCTGCAGGGGTTTCGGGGGTGGGACAATATAGGCATCTCAGTCCTAGGCGATGTCATGAGGGGCCGGATGCTCAAATCTTTTCAAGATCTTCAGAAAGAATTCCATATGCCACGGTACCAGTTCTATCGCTACCTTCAATTTCGGCATGCCCAGTCCCCTAGCTTAGAGGACTTAGAATCATTACTGGAATTTCGCCCATTGGAAGCTAAGGTCTTTACGGGAGATTTAAATGACCAGAAAATGTCCCGAATATATCAATCCCTGGTTACCCATTGCTCCCCCACATTACAGAAGCTCCGGTGGGACTTGGAGGAGGATGTGGGCAAATTGGAGGAGGAGGACTGGACCGAGGTCCTGTGAGCCCCGCGGGGGGTGGCTATAGCAATGCGACTCCGCCTTGTCCAGTTCAAGTACCTACACAGGGTCTACTATACTCAAGTGCACTTGTGGAGGGAAGGGCTGATAGCCTCCCCTGTGTTTCTTTGCTGCGGGCGTGAGGAGGGCACATTCACTCACACTGTCTGGTGCTGTCTCTCCCTAGACCGCTTTTGGAGACGGGGTTTTGACTTTCTCTCGGAGGGCCTGGTGTGGGAGCTCCCCCGTACACCGCAGTTGGCCCTGCTTCATGTTATGGAGGGGATAGGAGGAAACATCTATAAGAGACACCTCATGCAGTTGGGATTTACACTGGCGAAGAGGGACATTGCCAGGGCATGGAAGGCGCCAAGGGCCCCATCAGTGGCCGCATGGAAGAATGGGCTTGACTTCTGTATGGGATTGGAACAACCTATCTTTGCCACTAGGGGATGCCCACGCAAGCACTACAAGATTTGGAAACGCTGGCCGGACTATCGGGGCCTGTTGTTAGACCCGCCATCAGCAACAGAGACCCATCCCTTGGGATAATTTGCATGTATGTCTTTGGGCTATGGGGGTGCAATGAGGGGGGACCCGGAGGGGTTCATTCCTCCTGCTATGCTTATAAGCGGTGGACAGGACTGTGCGGACCTGGGGAGGGATGGGGGTGGGGGGACGTTATTGGAAAAAGTCAAAGTCATCATATCTATATGGTTTGATTGAGCAGATGTCTCTGGGGTGCAGAGCTCTGCAATACATGTGCAACTTGACAAATAAAATGTGTTTTTAAAAAGAAAAAACAACGCCAAAGTTATTAGCAAATCAAAAAATGCTTTTCCTATGGAAATTAGGTTGTAACTATAACTACCTACTGGCGACCGGGTCCAAGGTAGCACTCTCCCTTGCAGTCCCGCCTAACAGCTGGACCGCCCAAGTCAGAGCCCTCTCCCAGCAGGGTTCGAGCCGGCACTGTAACGTTTCTGTGGTATTTTCCCCTGTTGATCCTTAATTGTTCCTGACTGTTGCTTATTGTTTTGCTTATTGTTTTTCCTCACTGTTGCTGCATTTACTGTGCCCCCGCGTTTCTTGTGCATACTTTTCCCGCCGCTGCTGCCCCTGCGGCCCCGCCCCCCGATCCTGCCCCGCTCCCGCCTCCCCACCTCTGCTCCCGCCCCCCTCGCCTACTAAATGGTGACCACTGCGCGGTCGGAGGCATGCCTATGGCAAGCCTGTCTGCGCCCGTCCGCGACCCGACCGCGACCAGCACCAGGAACCCTGGTTCTCCTGGACCCCACCGCTACGACTCAGCCAACCTCCACGCTCTCAACCACGGAGGCCACACCGACTGCGTAAGGTCATCGCCAACCACGACCCACGGGCAGTACTCGTGCAGACCCTGCCGAAGATCCTTCACCGTCGACAAGGCTCCCGCAGCCGCCGAAGGGCCGTCTGCTGCACGCTCCACTGAAACCCTGACGTCCATCCTTCTCAACGTGCGCTCCCTGCACTGACACGCCCCCGAAATCTGGGACCTTATTGACACCCTCTCGCCCGATGTCGCATTCTTCACGGAAACATGGACCAACGCCACCTCCAGCCCCGACATCGCCACAGCCATCTCAGACGGCTACAAGATCCAGAGAAAGGACCGCCCACACTGCCCGGGAGGAGGACTCGCCATCGCACACAAGACCCCCCTCCGACTCTCCACATTCAACACGAGTGACCCCCACTCCAACACGGAACACCTCCACTTCTAGATCCAGACCAGCCCCAGGACCACGCTACGTGGCACCCTCATTTACAGACCGCCAGGACCTCTTGCCCAGCTCGCAACCACCATCGACAAGCTTGCCGCACCCCACGCCATCACCTCCATGGACTACAATCTGCTTGGGAAACTGAACTTCCACCTCGACAAAAGCAACGACCCCGACTCCACCACTCTCCTCGAGACCCTCGCCAACCTCGTACTGAAGCAGCTCGTCAGCACTCCCACCCACAGAGCGGGTCACACCCTTGACCCCATTTTCTCAGGAGGATCAAACATCCGTTTCAGCCATGCCACCCATCCCAACTTGACAGACCACCACTGCGTCCACTTCACCTTCAACACCATCACCGCACCCAAGCCCGCCCCACACCCGCTGAGACAGAACTGGGGCAAGGTCACTGAGGAACACCTCAACAACGCCCTCCTCCAAGACCCCCCCAGCGCCATGACCGACACCAACTCCGCAGCCAGGGAATTTCGCCGCTGGGTCTCCTGCTGCGCCAACAAGCTGGCACCTCCCCGCCACCAACGCCCTCTAAAGGCTGCCTGGTTCACCACAGAACTCCAAGAAGCCAGAGGCTCCTGCAGACGCCTAGAGAAAACCTGGTGGAACCAGAAAACCACGGAACAACCACAAGAGCGCCCTGAAGGAATACCACCAGGGTATGAGAGACACCAAACGGACCTTCATAAGAGACAAAGTCCAAGACCAACACAACCAACGTCAAGGAACTGTTCAACGTCATACAGCAGTTCGCAAAACCTTCCTGCAAAACCACGGACATCACACCCTCCCAGGAACTCTGTAACAAATTCAGCTCCTACTTCCACCTGAAGATCAAGGCCCTCTACGACATCTTCAGCGAGCCAGCACCAGACAACACGCCACTACCCACCACCGCCGAGAAACCGACCATCACGTCCTGGGCTCCCCCGTCCGTCAAGCACATCACCGCGACCATGAAGAAAACTCACTCAGGAGCCCCAACGGACCCCTGCCCCCCCCCACATCTTCCACAGGGCCGCCGCTGTCTTCGCACCCGAACTAGGACAGACAATCAACACCTCCCTCGGATCCGGCATCTGCCCAGACAACTGGAAATGTGCGGAAGTGAAACCCCTCCTCAAGAAACCAGCGGCCGACCCAACGGACCTGAAAAACTACCGGCCCATCTCTCTCCTCCCCTTTACAGCCAAAGTCACCGAGAGACTCGTGAACACCCAGCTGACCGCCTACATCGAAGACAACTACATCCTAGACACCTCCCAGTCTGGCTTCCACAGCAACCACAGCACCGAGACCTCCCTCCTCGCCGCCACCAATGACATCCGCATGCTACTAGACCAGGGACACACCACGGCCCTCATCCTTCTAGACCTCTCCGCAGCCTTCGACACAGTCTCACATTGCACGCTAGCCACCAGACTTCAGGATGCAGGGATACAAGGAGCGCCCTCGACTGGATCCAATCCTTCCTCTCCGGCAGAACCCAGAGGATCAGACTCCCCCTTCCCCCCTTCCTCTCCGAACCCACTGACATCAACTGCGGAGTACCCCAAGGATCATCACTCAGCCCGACGCTCTTCAACATCTACATGGCCCCCATCGCCGCCATCGTCAGACAGCATGGGCTCAGCATCGTATCCTACGCCGACGACACCCAGCTCATCCTCTCCCTCATGAAGAACCCCGAAGACACCAGACTCTGTTTCCAGGAAGGAATAAGGAACGTGGCAGCCTGGATGAAAGACAGCTGCCTGAAGCTAAACTCAGAGAAGACCAAGGTCCTCGTCCTTGGACCCTGCACCTTCGCCTGGGACAACACCTGGTGGCCCTCTGCCCTTGGGAGCCCACCCACCCGACAGACCATGCTCAGAACCTCGGCATCATCCTTGACTTCTCCCTCTCCATGAACCGCCAGATCAACGCCGTCGCGTCCACCAGTTTCAACTGTCTCCGCATCCTCCGTAAGACCTTCAAATGGATCCCCCCAACTGCAGAAGGACCGTCAACCACACACTCATAACCAGCAGACTGGACTTCGGCAACACCCTCTGAGCCGGAATCAACAAAACTCTTCTACACAAACTCCAAACCATCCGGAACGCTACATCCAGAACGCCGCAGCCAGACTTGTCCTAGGGACACCACACCATGCCACGAGCACATCACCCAACACCTACGAGGCCTCCATTGGCTCCCCGTCGAGAAGAGGGTCACCTTCAAACTCCTCACCCACGCCTACAAATCCCTCATCAACATCGGACCCAAATACCTCAACGACAGAGTATCCTTCCATGTACCCAAGAGGACCCTCCGCTCCGCTCCGCCGACCTCGCCCTGGCAAAGGTCCCCCGCATCCGCAGAAACAGAACCGGCGGGAGAGCCTTCTCCTACATTGCAGCCAAGACCTGGAACGAGCTCCCTGTTAACATCAGACGCTCCCCGACGCTGCACACGTTCAGGAAGGACCTCAAGACCTGGCTCTTCGACTGATCCGGATATGCTCTCCCACTCCCCCCAGCGCCTTGAGACCCTCACGGGTTAGTAGCGCTCTACAAACCCCTGATTGATTAATTGATGTCTTCCTCAGATTCACATGCACAGTCTAGTGCTGTCCCAACTTAGCCACCTCAGCCACCCAAGGAGTCCTTGGTGTGGCAATTTTTTTTTAATGAGGCCTGGTGGGAAAAAAGTATATGCTAAATATAGCATATGTAAAATATGCCAAAAGGAGTTCAACAGGGGTGCAGGAACAAGCAGTACGGTATGGGTACCACTGGGATGTGGCGACAATAACCTTTGGTTTTTTTTAGTGAATTTCTAGGGTTTTTGTAACGGAAAGTACTATTATATCACCATAAGTAAGGCCAACCCCATCTTGCCCCGCACGTCTTTCAGCTATTTTCAGCAGTGGTTGGCTGCAGGGCTTAGCCCTGCGGTCAACCCTTCCGACAGGCAGTCAAACCCTCCCTCTCGACACCCAGCACCCTATATATAAAGTAGATCTATCCTCTTTCTCCAAAAATTACCAATAATCTTAATCAAATATATGTTTCAATAATGCACATAATTAAATGCTTATAATTATTGATTACTTAAAATATATGTAATAAAGTTCTATTAAACTACATGGCCGTGACTGTTTCTTTTTACAAGGTTTTTATTACATTTTGGGAGTGAAAAATTTGAAAATAAATAGAAATATGTTATTTTTTCTTGTATAGAAAAGAATAAAACATACATGTCTGTTAGCCTACATTTTAACATTTTACACTCGAAAAAAATTTAATCATGAAAACAACTACATAAAAGCCTTGTATTTTATGTAATACATCTTTGACACATAAACTCCAACCATACAACCAACCCCTAGGTGGCACTGCAGCTCCTTTCGCGGATCTACCCGTCTAGCCCTCAGTCGGCCGGTCGAGCCAGTCTGCCACACCGGCCTGCCTAGCCTCCCGTCCCGGCCAACTCGCTCGGCGTACTAGCCCAGGGGGTACTAGGCATGGCTTATCTTTTCAGCCTCCCCGCTCTGTCCAGCTCTGCCCTCCCTCCAGCAGCCAACCAGCCTAGCCAAACTGCGGGGAACCAATCCGCAGTCAGCCATTAGCCGGTCAGCCTTGCGCTGGTCGGACCTAGGAGGGGTTTGCCAGACAGGGGGTCGACTTAGCCTTCCAGCCATGCCGTTCGGGCCCGCCGTTCCACCGAGGTCGTCAGCCTGGCCGTGAGTCCTGGCTGACCTGCACAGCAGTCCAGCCAAACCCACCGACCTACGTAAAAAATCACCATCCAGCCAGTCTGCCAGTCAGCCCACTTCACAGTGAGCCGCCCAGCAGTCCAACAGTCCAGCTACTAAAAAACGTTAACGTTACCGTCATCTTTCCTTTACGCTCAGGAGTTTCATTGCCACACAAAGTGCCATGATTACATCCCGGCTGACCGATCTCCCCCTAGTGACCACCAAGTGTACTACACTTGATCTTAGCCAAAAGGCCGAGAACACTGCAGCTCCTGCTGTAGAGCAAAAGCTCCAGCCTGGGAAATGCTTTTAAAAAATATGGTAAGGTCTCCCGAGGTCATGGTTTCAATAACCCAGGAGACTTACGTTTTTTTCTAATGTTGCAGAGAGGCTGCAGAACTCCCTGCAGCCTTCCCCCCCCATTAAAAAAAAATTGGGTGATCGCCCTGCCCCTTTTAGGAACATCAATAAAAACCAAAATATGAGCATATAACACTCGCATTGCATTATAGGGAACTCCTTGAAGGAGGACTGAATAATAAATGAGCGGCTGTAGCCGTTCATTTATTATTCACTTTTACTTTTTTTCCGGGTGTCCCAGTCCCACCCGGGACACCCACAGTTTTTTTAAATATATACGCCCAGGCCCCCGTTGACTCCATACAAGTGGTCCCATTTCATAGGGCCGTGCAGGAGGCAGGATTTTTTATTTATCTTTGGGATGCTTGGTGCCCACTCGGGGTGCCCCACACCATTGTTATTTTGCGGGGCTCAGGAGGCAGCCCGGGGCATACCACAACTTCTCCTGGCATTTTCTTTTTTAAATGGGACACTCCAGTGCCCACTCGTGGCACCATATAGCATGTCCCTTGTTGGGGGCTGCGGAAGGAAGTCCAGGGCCTCCACAGCTCTGCCGGCTCCTGTGCTTGCACCCATTGTGGGTGCAGGTGGAGCTGACATTGCTCCAACCCTGTAGGAGTAGTTTTCTTTTGCTCGCACAGGGTGGGAGCAATCAAAGCATTTCTCCCTGCCCAAGAGGGCAGGCAGGGAAATGCTTTATTCTCCCACCGGGCAGAAGCAGCTTTATACTCCCATCCGGTGGGAGAACTGTAGCACTTTCCTCGTCCACGTTCGCAGGCAGGAAAAAAGACGGGTTCCTGCAGTTGGGGACCCCATGACACATCACTGAGTCGACCCCCCTTTATTGAAATTACTGGCCCGAGGGGATAGGGTCCCTGGGGCCATTGCATGCCTCGGTGGAAGTGTGCCATGCGCCACTTCCCCTCTAGTGAAATTACCAGCCCCGGGGTATGGGGTCTCTGAGCCCTCAAGGAGGCTTCGGGATTGGGGTCGTGTGGCCTTCCTCCTCTTTATTGAAAATACTGGTCCAGGGGATGGTGTCCCATGGGGCCTCTTGAAGGTTTGGGGAGGGGGGCCGCACGCTCCTCCCCTCCCCTTTAATTAAGATGCCGGCCTTGTAGGATGGGGTCGCCCATGGCCTCCTGGACACTTGGGAAGGGGGGCTGCATGCCCCCTTCCTAAATCATACACCGCGCCTCATCACCCCTGGACCTGGCAAACCCAGGGGAAGGGAATTTAATGGAAGCCCCTACCACCAGGCCGTGTGGTGGGGTGGGCAGTGTTTTTCTGTGTTTTTTAGGACTTGGGACCGAGTCCTGAGTCTTAAGATGGCTGCCACCACTTCCTGGTTGAGATGGTGGCAGCCAATCAGATCTCAGGAAGAAATCTGTCGGTTACAGGGATCCTCCGGAGTGTGACATATTTAATTTTTGGTGGTTTAATTTCTCCAAATGGACTTAACGGATTTACACCAAAGCACAAAAAGTACTTTTTTTGGACCAAGATCTAGCTTTCTGACAAATTTGGTGTAAACCCATTCAGCGCCTTGATCTAAAGTTCAGATGGAAAAGTTAATGGGGAAAACATGTTTTTTGGACTCCCCCCCCCCCTTTTTTCATGCTCAAACTAGCCAAAATGTACCACTTTTTTGGAAGGTTTTGTGGATATTCATCAAATCCCACCTATGTTATTAGCAAGACAAAAAAGGCATTTCCTATGGAAGCATGATCCTAACTATAACTACCCAGTGGTGACCGCCGCTGGGAAATATATAGGGTTAAAAAAAAATTATATATATATATATGTGTGTACATATATATATATATATTCACTGAAAAAACTAAAGGTTTCAGGGGCGTTATAGTTAGCTGGAAATTTCCCTTGTACAAAACCCTAGAAATTCCCCTGTTATAGTTAGTTCAGCTAACTATAAGTTGCGCCCACGCAATGCACTGCTGATGACGTCACATATTACATCACTTATGACATGGCCAGTGACATCATTGATGACTTCATCCAGTGAGTATGTGTTTCTGTACAGTTTTAATATGTTTAATATATATAGGGAAAGGTCTGTTGAAGAATGAGTGGGTGTACAAGTGTGTGAATGGATGATTTTCTAGGTGCGTAACTGACTCTATAAGTGAGTCATTAAATGTATCTTACTGCAGACTAGTGACTAAACTATGTGAATGTCTGTATGTGTCTGTGTGTTGGTGTATAAGTGGCTGCATGGTTTTGTGAATAGCTATATGAGTGTCTATATGGGTTATTGATTGGTTGTCTGAGTATCTGTATGGGTGCCTGAGTGTTTGTGTGGGTAGGGTGTGTGTGACTCTATGCATAGATGTGTGAGTGGGTGATTCTATGAGTGCATGGTTTTAAGAGTGCATCTGTGATGGACTGTATGGTTGGGTGAGTGTATGTATGGGTGTGTTAGGGATTGAATGTATATCTCAGTGGTACATGTGTGACTAACTACATATGTGAAAGGCAGTATATATGTATGTAAGAGTATATAAGTGGGTATATGTGAGAGTGTGTGATTGTGAGAGTGGCTGTATGGATGAGTGTGTGCTTGTATCAATGATTGTATAAGAGCGTAAGAATGTGGTACTATTTTTATGAGTAAGTAAACTTGAGTGTGTTTAACTGTTAGGTGAGTAAATTGGACTGTGTTTAATTATTTGCACGACTGACTAGGTGTGTCAGTACCTCAATGGATGATTGGCGGTGTGTGAGTGTCTATATAGGTGTATAAATGCATATGATAGTCTTGTACGGAATGACTGTAAGTATGAGTGACTGTACAGGTGAGTGAGTGGAGGTGTATGTAGACCTAAGAATTAATGAGTGGGTATGTAGTTATTGGTATTGGAGTATCTATGGTTTTCAAAATGGCCGTCTGAAATTTTGAGTCGGTGTATCAAAGGTTATATAAGGGTGTGAGAAGATGCACTAATTTATCACATGGATGACGTCATCAGTGATGTCATCAGTAATGTCATTTGAGATGTCATCAGTGATGTCATCAGCGATGTCACTGACCATGTCATGAGTGATGTAATATGTGACGTCATCAGCAGTGCATTGCGGGGGCGCGAGTTATCGTTAGCTGAACTAACTATAACAGGGGAATTTCTAGGGTTTTGTACGAGGGTAATGTCCAGCTAACTATAACGCCCCTGAAACCTATGGTTTTTTCAGTGAATTTCTAAGTTTTTTTACATGCCAATTCCTAACTATAACGCCCCTGAAACATTTGTTTTTTTCAGTGAATTTCAAAGGTTTTTTAAATGCCAATTCCTAACTATAACGTGCATGAAACCTATGGTTTTTTCAGTGAATTTCAAAGGTTTTTTAAATGCTAATTCCTATCTATAACTTATCTCTAAAGATATCATATTTAATGATTTTGATTGGATTTCTATATTTTTCCAATACAGTGTGTTAATTTCATTAATTATGTTTTTTTTAAAATACTTTTTTATCACCATTTTTTAAACTTCTTTTTTCAATTAATTCTTTTAAAAATGAAAAAATATTATTTGAATTTAATGGGTTTTTCAAACATATTTTTTTATATTTTTCAAAATATTTTTTAACTATATGTTCAAAACTTTATTTTATATATTTTTTTTCATGTTTTTGGATCCGCGCACCCAACGCGAGAGGATCCGTGCACCAAACGCGATAGGATGCACGCACCCTGTGCGCACTTCGCCGTTTTTCTTTTTTTAAAAAGGGGTCCCCAGGGGGTCCTTCTGGGACCCCCTAAGCACCTCTAGAGGGTCAGAGTATTTCCACTCTGCCCCCTTTATATGTTTTACACACTTATTCCCCTTGCTTCTTCAGCCTCGCTTCTACCGAGGCAGAAAATGGCCCCCAACAGTTCCTGGTTTTGAATGTAGACAGACACTCGACAGCCAATTAGCATTCAGTGCGCGATCGGGAGGGTGCACGCTCGGTTCGGGGAGGGTGCGCTTACGGTGCGGGTAGGGTGCTCGGATCCTCCCCGGCCATAGATATATATGTACTTTTAACTCTAATTTTCTCAGAAAATACTGAACGGATTCACACCATTTATGCAAAAGGCACAAGTCTGAACTGAGGACTACCTCTTTGCCAAATTTAGTGTAATTCCGTTCAGTGGTTCGGGCTGTAGCTGCGACAACAAATCCTATGGGAAATTGCATGGGGAAAACGCGTTTTGGGACCCCCTTTTTTCTCGGCCCCCGCTTGACGAATCACCATGAAACTGTCAGGGTAGGAGCGGAGCGGAGCTGGCCAAAAGTTTGGAAAATTTCACGATGATTCGTCAACCGGCGCCAGACATATTAGGAATAGAATGTTGCGGATTAAATATATATATACATATATATATGTGTGTGTATCACCTATGTATGTCTATGTGGAGTTAGATGTAGAAAATGTATAGAAACTTAAAGTTTCATATTTTGTCTGTCGAAAATGTTGTAATGATATTCTTTGCTATCAATAACCGTGATTGGATATTCCGAGCCGACACCCAGAATAGGAGCCCGGTGAGAGTGTGGATTCTCGCTACTTGTTTCCTGAACCTTCACACTACCCATGACTCCCTGACCCCGCACCCTCCAAGCTGCTTTGTCTGGTTAATCACTGAAGTTGGGCTAAACACTGAAGTATTGCACTGTGGGGTAAGGGAAACCTGGGGATAATGCAAGAGCTGGGGAGGGGCTAGTTTGTTGCACCTCCGCAAATCTTACCACGGGCTAGCAGAAACGCAGAACAGGAAAGCAAGCAACAAATTTCAAAGTCTGAAAAAATAAAAGTGCAGCCGAAATGACCCAAAAGTGATGGACATAAATTGAGATCTGGAACTCATCCAAATGTTTTTACATAGATCACAAGATTGCAAAAGGATCGTGCCAATGATGGCAGACAAATGCATATGATGATTCGTAGAAGAAAGCGTGGAAGCAGACATTTTCTTGGCAGGACACAATGAACGATAGAGGTAACAGAGCAACTTTGTAACCCAATACCAACTCGGGCAGGATGAGCTGCAATGAAATAGCTTCCCTGTGTACCTTATAACTGGATACTGAAGTACTATCTTTTGTTACGCTCTGTTCTGGATGGTTGTATTTCAATTTTGACATGGGCGAGTTGTTCAGAGATAGTTTTGTCAGGGGGAAAAGGGATCCTCAGAAAATTGTTTGGAACAGATTGGTGATGGTGGTGGTCCATGGGTCGCAGTTTGGTGGGTCGCAGTTTGGTGTTTTGCTCTTGAAGAGGAAGAAAAAGCCTTTGCCGGTGACCCAGAGCAGTGTTTATGGTAGATATTAGAGGTAGGTGGAATGTTTCAATACTCCTAAATTTGGCAACTCCATTCTTGGAATGTCAGGGGCATTGGTAGCAGGGTCTAGGGACACAAAATATATGCTTACTTAAGGAGACCCAAGAGACCCATTTATTATGAGTGGAAGGCCTTACACTCACTGAAAATGAAGAAAGACCGTAAAGGCATTTCGTTCCTATATCAACATATCCTACACCTTACCCATCCCAAAACACGCCTATGTCAAACAATGGGAAAGGAAGCTTGATGATGACATCCTGGATGACATATAGGATGCCATCTGGCAGAGAGCCTCAAGACCATCCATTTGCCTCTGATACAAAGAGAACACGTATAAGATACGGGCACAGTGGAATCTAACTCCAGTAAGACTTTCCAAGATGTTTTGGGGTTCAGACTTGTGTTGGAAGGGGTGTGTCAGACAATGCACATTCCTCCATACCTGGTGGCCCTGTCCCCATGTCCAGAAGTTCAGAAAATACGTTTTTCGCACGATACACATAGTCACTAACATTTATTTGCCTCTTAACCCTCTATTAGCTCTACTGGGGGATCCAGGGGCAGATAGGATTTTTCCCACTCCCACCCCCATGGGCGTTTGATCTCCCACCTACTTTTGGCAGCCAGATTGAACATTGCCCAGGTGTGACGCAACCACAGGCTCCATCCCTGTACATCTTGTGGGGAGGGTTTAGTCGATTTATACCATGGAGACCTTAACGGCAATTATCAGGAGCAGCGTGGATGAATTCATTACAACGTGGCGTCCATTCACCACCTACATATGGAGGCAACAGAGGGATGGCGGGCTCCACGTGACAATGTCTAGAACATTGCGAGCGGTGGACATTCATGTTATGTCCCCTTTGGACTCAGAGAGCGGCTCATCAGGGGATTCACATCCAGCTTGACGGCCTCGTGCCCCTTTCCACACTAAGAGGAGGCCTATGCTATGTCTCTCTTCTTTTCTTTTTTTCCTGTACATTTGTGAAATGAGGAATAATTACAAGGGCGGCCATCGTATTTTCTAAATGTATGTACAACTCTATGTGCTACACAGTGAGCATACAGAGACAGAAGATACTACAGGGGCACTTAGATGGCACATACACACATTTAATAACTAATGGTTCCCCATGGACTAAGTTCCTTGATAGTTTGACAGGTAGCCTGATCCATTTGTTACATCTGCCAATGTTATGTTACTTTAGACATTACCTTACACAGTTCATGTCCACCTCAACTGGGTACACTGAGTGCAAAGATGACTGAGAAACGTAAGGACTACATAGAGAGATGGAGCCTGACATACTTGGAGAGGTGCCCACCCCTTGATCTAGGACTGCATAAACATAGAGAGAATGCCCCTCTCTGCGCTAAGGGCACTGCAATGTTTTATTCACAGCAGGAGGTCAACACCCTTTTTGTTAAGTACTCCTATATTGAAAGCCTGAATGCTCACACGATAACATTATAAGACGATGCCTGGATTGCATTCACTCATTCTAGAACCAAGAGAGAGATGAAACGCACCAGTCATTCTAACTGAAGTATGGATGCATAGGTCACAACTGTCCTGTGGTAAGGTCCTGGCACCGATGGTCTACTGGCCACATTTTATGCCACTTAACAGGTGTTGGCCACACAATACTAAATTGTATCTATGCAAGACCGAAGGACACTTTATCACCTACTACTAAAGAGACAATTTACCTCACCTCACCTCATAAAGAATTACTGGATAAAACAGCAACCCGCTCACTGTCAAACTGAAGCCTTGACCATAAAATCTTAGTTACAATACTAGCCATTATACTGCTACAGGTTTGCAGTTTTTGGTGCCCCCGATCCAGGTAGGAGCACGTGACCTGGTATAGGTAGATTATTCCACTTGCTGGATAACGCCAGAGTTCATTAAAAAACCGGTGGTGCATCAGTCAATATGGAGAAAACATTTGACACTACTGGATGGTACCACCTACTTATGGTACTGAGAACACTGGAACTCGGGGAAGAAACAGTCACCTGGCTCTGCCTCCTCTATGTGGGACTCACTCTAAGTTTGAGGCAAAACAGTTTAAGTTACATCGCATTTTTGGCAGGTAGAGAGGCGCACAAGGCATGGAGTCCCTTTGTTTACCGCATTATCCGAGCTAGCACTTGGATCATTGGCTAATTCTGTTCATTAAGAAGGGGGCGCACATTGTGCGGAGACAATTGGCAGCTTACATACGGTTCCATTATAGGCAGACAATGTTGTGACATACTTATGCAATGCTACTCGATGCTGATCATGGAGGGACTGAAAACACCCACTGAGTATCAGGTGTCAAAGCGAATACAGCCTAATCATTCCTCGGAAGAGGGGTGGCGCCGCGGCCAGGGTGGCTGACTCTGGAATCTGGGGATCACGGTTCGATCCCCGGAGCCGGCGGCAGATTAGCCCAGCACCATGTGACTCTGGGCCAGAACCCGACTGGGAACTGAAATCAGCCCTGGCAAAATTTGGCAGACCAGCCCCTGTCAAATTTGGCAGACCAGCCTCCGTCCAGCACGTAGCGAGTGAGCACAGCGAGCGAGCCCGACTGCTATTAGGGGGGTTTGGGCAAATTTTGGCAAACAACCGACCAAAATGGTGAATTTTACAGCACATTTTTCATTACATATTCAATTGTATCAACTTTCAAACCACAGTAAATAGTAGATGATGACCTTCAAGAGCACCAGGTTACCCACCCAGTCATAAGTACCCATAGACATTCTTTCAGAGAGCACCAAAAATAGGCACGAGTAGTAAATCAGAGAGAAATAAAAGTGAGACCAGCCCCCACATGGTGTGTAGCGAGCAAGCGCAGTGAGCAACCACTATTAGGGGGAGTTTGGGGGGGTTGAACTTGTCCCCCCCACACAAGAAATTTGGGAGACAGAAAGGCCAAAAAAAAAAGTATTTTTCAACACATTTTTCATTACATATTGGATTGTATTAACTTTTAAAGCATAGTAAATGATTACCTTAAGGAGCACCAAGATACACAGTCATAAAACACAGACATTCCTACAGAGAACACTAAAAAATGAAATGTCGAGCACAAAACATGAATTTAACCCCTTCCCCGCTCATGACGGAACCGTTCCGTCATGAGCCACGGTTGCCGTGTGCTCATGACGGAACGGTTCCGTCATGACACGCCCGTTGGCGGCCGCTCCGCCTACGCGGCGCTGTTTCCCCGCCTGTGCGGGGGGACAACGCAAATGGGCGGAGTCATGACGGAACCGTTCCGTCATGAGCACAGCTCAACTGTGGCTCATGACGGCGCGGCTCCGTCATGAGCACAGGCCCACCGCGCTGCCCCCCTGCCCCCCCAGCGCTGCAGCGGAATGTCCGCAGCAGCGAAGGGGTTAAATATAACCAATTTATTCTTCATATAAAATAGCATAAAGACATTTAAAAACGCACTTAACTTCAAACAATTGTGCAAAGGTTCAGAGTAAAAAGTGTACAAGACAATGTGCAAACATTAAATGATTTTTATATCCTGAGTTTTGTAAATAGTGCTAAAATAAAGCATCTCTCCGTAGCCACTCCCCCTCATGGCCTCCTCCTCAGACACCCTAACTACCACCCTCCACCAGTGCCCCTCATCTCTCCGTAGCTCCCACACCCCATGACCTCCTCCTCAGATTCCCTCACTGCCAACCTTCACCAGCACCCCTCATCACTCCGTAGTTTCCCCCCACCCCATGACCCCCTCATCGGATTCCCTCACTGCCATCCTCCACTAGTGCCCCTCATTTCTCTGTAGCCCCCCCACCCCATGACCTCCTCCTCAGATTCCCTCACTTCCATCCTCCACTAGTGCCCCTCATTTCTCTGTAGCCCCCCACCCCATGACCTACTCAGATTCCCTCACCGCTCCCTCCACCAGCGCCCCTCATCTGTCTGTAGTTTCCCCTCCATCCCGTGACCACCTCCTCGGATTTCCTCACTGCTCCCTTCACTAGCGCCCCTCATCTCTCTGTAGTTCCCCCCCTACCCCGTGACCTCCTCCTCGGATTCCCTCACTGCCACCCCCACCAGTGCCCCTCATCTCTCTGTAGTTCCCTTCCAGCCTGTGACCCACCTCCTCATAAGATTCCCTCACTGCCACCCTCCACTATTGCCCCTCATCGCTCTGTAGTTCCCCCTGCCCCATGACATCCTCGTTGGCTTCCCTCACTGCCACCCTCCATTAGTACCCCTCATCTCTCCTGTAGTTCCCCCACCTCATGACCTCCACCTCGGTTTCCCTCACTCCCACTCTCCACTAGTGCCCCTCAGCTCTCTGTAGTTCCCCCCCACCCCGTGACCTCCTCCTCTGACTCCCTCACTGCCATCCTCCCTCACTGTCTGCCACCCACACCCTTCATCTCTCCGTAGCTCCCCCCACCCCATGACCTCTTTCTGGTATTCCCTCACTGCCACCCTCCACTAGTGCCCCTTATCTCTCCATTGCCCCTCTCTCATACCCATTCCATTCGTTGTATAGCACTACTCATATCAGTGTAAGGTGTCACAGTACTTTACATAACAGCAGCACACATTATACAGAGACAATAAATCAAAATCAGTTTACGCGAAATGTCACATAAACTAATGAGGATTACAAGGTGTAGAAATCACTTCATCCATTCTGGTGGGCAGTATATTTTACGGGGGTTTGGTCGGGACTCGGAGAAGCACAAAGTCAGGATTTAAAGAGTGCTCCAGTGGTCAGGGTTGGCTTTACTGATAAAAATGTATAACTGCCCAAACAAACTCTTATTAGTAACATTAGAATAATGAAAGAATGGAGAAGTTCTAACTACATCACAACACAAAAAAGCGAAGTTTGTATGCAGTTTTTTGATGACAGTTCATTGGTCACTGTCTTATGTTAACTTCTGAACTGCAAGTAACACAACGATATCTGTGACAGAGGTAGTAACCCACTGAGCTATTCCCATAAAAGTCAGTTTATCTGCATTTACGAACTACCAACCGACAAATGGTTGCTCTGCAGCAGGATCGTAAATCACAAGTTAACAGTTTTTATTGTTGTTGTACATCGGTGGCTGATTCACTGCGACTGCGAGGGCTAAGGAGGCTCATGTTTGGTGGGCCTGGCCCACCCTCTAGAACCGGGCCTGGTAGGTAGTGGTGCAGCCTGCTAGCATAGCCGGAGTCTTGCTCGCAGCCTCAGGCACAGGCAGGTCAGTGAGGAAGACTGCCCTCAAGGGCAGGGACGGCCTTAGCACTGGTGGGGCCCTTTGCATTAATAGCTCACTGTTCTATGTTAGGATTTTAACTTATTAACTGCAAGTAACATAGGATCTCTCTGACAAAAGCAGTAGCCCACTGACCTATTTACATTATGTGCACTTTGTGATCTGCATGGTACATGTTCTTTGCAGCAGGCACATTCAACACCAGATTCATCATGCCATTTTTATTGATGCCGAAAATTGCTGGAGGCCAGGAAGGAGGCAACAAGCGCTTTTAAAATCTTAATATACTTGCAAACATAATGCCTCCACCCAAAGTCAGCACCCGGTGCGGTCACACCGGTTGCACTGCCCTAGAGCTGGCCCTTCAAGGGTCCTGTGACCTCAATGACAGTCACTGTTCTAGGGTGTGCTGCTTCATAGGCCTGCCCGCAAGACTGGAGGTGAACTTCAGTATGGATTGTGGTGGACAAGCCTTGAAGGTTAAACCACACTTGCCACTGCTAGGATCCGCCTGCTGGTGCTAAGACACCAGAGCTTCTAAGGTCTTGCGAAGCCTTCTAAGGTCTAGCATGGGTGGTGCTCACTCAGGAGAGTGGTCTAATGGACTGGTTATTAAGGCTGAACCTGGTTCACCAGTTCCAAATTCAGCAGCTCTGGCCATAGTGCCACATCCTCTCCCCCACTGAAAAACATACTGCCCCACTGAGAAAAACTCACACTACCTTCAATTACAACCCAATTGTTGCCGGTTATAAACACCTGGATGTGGCTCAATTTAAATGACGCACTAGACAAGAGCAATATGTGGCCTACAAAAAATAGTAACAACATCCTGGAAAAGCAAACACTCAAAGGGAATGCAAAATTAGCAAACCATGTGAAATGTAAGCAGGAACAACATGGTTAGCTTAGCGCTTTTACACTCACTATTCAGAAATCAGTGAGTGCTTTTGCCTGAAAAGTTGAGGACATGACAACAAGGCTCTGAATGGACCCATTTTAACGTCCATTGCTTATATCCTTACAAAATGTAAGCAGTAGGGTAAAAAAGACCACATCCCTGGACGCAGAGCCGCAGTACACATTTCTTTTCTCCAATCCACACATTGCAGCACCTCCAGGATTGGTGCACTAGGTGCAAGCCCAGGAAAAACAAAGACAAGAAAACAAAAATAGCGCTTCACTGGCAAACTCTGTAAAAGTGACGCTAATGTGTTTGGGTGTTAATAAAATCAATCTGGCCAGCTTGCTACCACTCTGTCTTACTTTATTTAGTTATTTTATCATATTTTAACCTTTTATTCCCGAAGCTGCACCTTGGAAATAAAATAACAGAAAAATACGACATTTCCAGCAAAAGTGTTTTTTTTTTTGGATCCATTTCACAGGGGAGCAAATAAAAGAAAGGAGAGGAATGAGACAGGGGACGCACATCACACCGTGAACTAGACTGTCAATCAGCGCTGGACAGTCACCCAGTCCTGCGGCTTTTAGTGTCAGGGAGCAGCGTCGCGTGTCAGGCAGTAGGCGATAATCATAAACCTGTGCTGGCTGCAGTGCCAGGCCTGAGGCCAGCCACCACCTCGCTCCCTGCTCACATTCATATTAGGCAAGCAACAGCAACAAACAAAAGCCGGTGCAGTGCCACTACGTTGCGGAACCCGGGCCTGTGCCTAGTAGTAGCCCCCTTGCCCCTTACTTCCTTAGGCCCCTTTTGCTTTTGAAATTTCTGGCCCGCTCCAGCCCGGTCTTGAGTCGCGACTCCCCCGCACCAGGAACACTGCCCTGACACTACAGTGCCACCACACCACCCATAAATCAACAGGAAGGAACAAATAGCATAGCACTCACCTGCAGGCAGCACTGGCAGACAGGGGAGAATAAATTATGGGGTGCTGAGCAGCCGCTCTCTTTCCAGTCCCGGTCTTCCTCTGGCCTCTGAAATGCCTCAGCCTGCCTCGACCTCGCGTAGGCTTAGTCAGTCTCTGGTCACGCGCACTTTCCCCCAATGCGCTATAAGCCCCTGATGAGCCCTGCCCCCAGGCCTCACCCCACCCTAAAAAAAAAACAGGCACGCAGACGCGGAGGTGGTGACATGTGCGCGCTGCGCGCGTCATCATCAAGCACTAGGCTCTATGATCCGGCGACATGCCGTCCGCCGCCCGCCCTACTCATTATAATTTATTAAACTTACAACACCACCTGACCATGATGTCATCAATGATCATCATGGTCAGGTGACAGGTCAGGTGGTGTTTTTTGTTTAATAAAATTACAATGAGTAAGGCGGGTGGCGGGCGGCCTGCCGCCGGATCATAGAGCCTGGCTGCCTTGCAATGAAAATCGGCAGACATGTCGGAGCACCAGCAAGCATTTTTGTGCTCCGTCATCACCAGGCGGCCTGATTTGTGCACAAATAATGTACTTACTGTGTTCTGTTGTTGGGGCCGATTTGGAACGACCATGGTCCCAAATCGGCCCCAACAACAGAACCGCCCCCCCCGGCGCAAAACCGGCCCCCACCCCATCCAGCCTACCGGGGGATTGCCCGGTGCCTGACATGACCAGTCCGGGCTCTGGGCAATAACTTGCTTAATCTTCCCGACGGCCCCCGGTGCCTAGAGACCCTTGCGGGTGATTGTTCGCGCTTTACAAATGTGGATTACTATTTCCGCTGCAACTCCGAGACACGCTAGCTCAATGCACTTTACTAAACATAGGCTTAACATGGGAAGTTTGAAGCTTGACATACCATGGAGTCCACCTCTATTACCAGTTCCAAAATGTCATGGCTGACAACATAAACAAGGCAATCAGAGGTTTTGCCCTCATCTTCTTGGAGATGACTAGGAGAGCCCCATTGAAACTGTTGTGCTGTCTAGACTTGTAAACTATTTCGTCACTATGCCAGTAATTATACCACATCTTATATTCTGGGAAGTTAATACTGTATTGATAGAATCAAGAAGGAATGGTATGGACAAGGTTGCGCTTAATATGCCACAAATACTAATGACTGAGAGCAGACTAAGTCCAAAGGACTTTGGGGCACTCTATCTAGCTATCCAGTCACAATTAGTGAACTCAGGCAGCTCTGTAGGAATACAATTCATAAAGAGAGCATTAGGACGAGTAACAGTGGAGGAAGTCTTGGTTAGAGGTGAGTGCATATGCGGGAATATGGCAGGAAGAAGCAGTACAGAAAAAATAGAACTAACATAGCATGTGCTTTGGAATTTCCCTTGTAGTATCTTCCTATGTATTGTTCTACTGCACAAACAAATCCATCAGTATGTATGGGAGCAGGTCTACCTTGTGGTGTGAGACTGAAAATCGAATGACATGAGGCATGACTTTGACAATATTAGGTTAACACACAGCCCACTGGGGCAATTTATAACAAACAGATCTTTTGCCAGAGCAGCATGACCAACCTGGGAGTGCGAGTCGGCTGATCTCCTGAAGCACGAAGTACTTAGTCTGATGTCGGGGGAACGGGAAAATTGATCCCTTTTCTAAATCGAGCTGTACAAGACACAAGGAAATTTAGAAGAACTGAGACCAATATAGTCTGTTGATATGGGTAGAGAACTGACAGAAATTGAACAGGAAGCTACCATTAGCTACACTGCTAAAGTGCAGTGACTGTTTCAAATAAAACTAATGTAGCTTTTTACATCACTGATAGTTGTCTTAGATGTAGATCTGCAGCTGCAGAAGTTTACAAAATGGTGTGGGCGTCCTGACATCAGATAATTTGCCAGATGTGACAAGCATGAACACAACAAACACAGGCAGATGTAACCTTTAACACCTGAAATGGGAGAAAAGATGACCTGCACATTTGCAGGCTTAGCACTCTTGTTATGAACTGGAAATCCCATGTGCTTCTCAAACCTACATCGAGACATGGCGATAAACCCCGTGACCAAGGCTCCTTTGGCCTAGATGGCATGAGCAGCGCTAGTATTGCTTAACCAAATGTTTCTGTATTAAAAAAACCTTTAATAACTCAGGCACGAGATGTCTGAATTAAGTATAAACTGCCCAGTGATATTAGTGACATTTGGGATATGGATAGGTGCATATTTGATCAAGCTAAGTTTTAGCTGAATAAAAAGATGAGAACTTTGCCTAGCTAAAATAACTGAATGATGCACCACAAGGATTGGACCAGCTGTTCACTGTAAGAAGGAGACTATGAACCCAGGGGTTCATCCAGGAATATTAGAAACCCCTCTTGTGTGGGTACTCTAATGCAGTTATGGGGGGAAGCTCCCCTCCCACCGGGATTGGTGCCTGCCTGGGAGCAACAGAGGAAGGGCCTGCTCAGGTGTCAGCTAACATTTGCCTGTAACAGGATAGGCTTCTTTGAAATTAATCAAGTTCCTAGGCACAGCTCACTGGTCATCCTGTCTAGGGAACAATCCTGTCAAGAGCAGTTTTCACACCTCATCAAAGGTGCTACTCAGCTGCCAAGTGACAGTAGGTGCTCATTCAAATGGGCCCCCAGAGGCTTTAGGTAGGGAAAAGGTAACTTTCTAAACTTACATTTTCCTTAATCATCGTAAAAAAAGATTTTTATCATTAGTTTTGATTTTGAATAACTGTTTAAAAGAGTCTTTGAATTATATTTCTAACTGTTTCTTAACCAAAATTAGCACTGTTTAATGTTATAATCTCACAATGACAATCAGATATGGGATGATATTAGCAAAGTCCAACTCAGCAGCTCTCTTAACAATTTCTCCCTCCTGCTCAGGATCATAAACTTTAAACAAAATATCTCAGAATGGACACCGAATACAGCTATATGGGCTGTGATTGTAAAAAATACTAGATAGGGACCTGCAAAGCTACTCAATGTTGTCAGCTTACTGAACGCAATAATCTGCAAGCCTGTTTCTCACATTTCTTCATTCATCACACTGAGCAACATGGAAGGGGAGCAGTCAGGCGGCATAACCCACTTGGAATGAAGGTGCCATCTTGGAGAGAGAAATAAACAGGATGTGCCTCAGGGTACAGCAAATCTATAAGCAGCCACCACGGTCAAGATGTAAGAATGGAGGGACTTTCCCCTTTCTTCCCCCATACTGTGGGGCCATGTGGAAGACTTCGAGATATGCCTAGTCATTCGACCCACACCAAACACACCAAGGCAAAATTCTTGTTATTTACAAGGAACAATAAACAAGAATCAGTGCAAACCTGTTTCAATAACATGAACTTTGACGTCATTAGGCCACAACTTTCACCAAATTTCAAGTCACTTGAATTCTCTGAATGCCAACCTCAGGATCAAGGAATACTGCCAGAAAAAACAAAGATGGCCTAGTACTAGCTCTCTCTTCCAAACAAAGTGAAACTGTTTATTTTACAGAGCAACTTCAGAACTGCTGTTTAAGCCCTTGTACCTTCACATCTGAATAGTGGTAACACCTTGCTCCCAGGCCTCCCAGACTCCACACTAGCGTCCCTCAAGGACATTTTTTTATGTCTCAGCATGTTTCATCCAGGGCCTTAGGAAATATGATCAAATCACCTCCATCCTGATGGAACTCCATTGGCTTCCGTTGCTGGCCCGCGCCATTTTCAAAACCAGGTGCATCATTTATAAAGACATAACCAGGACTCATGCTTATTTTGCGGACAAACTTATCATCTCTGGTGGTTCTCTGCATATCCACAGCCAGGAAATCATCAGACTGCAGACTAAGAAGTGTAAAAAAGAAAAACCAAGGCAGGAGGCATCTTCCATTTATACACCCAGGATCTGGAGCAACATCCCTGTATCCATCAGAACCACTCCAACGCCGCTCCAATTTAGGAAAGAGTTAAAGAAACACCTCTTTAGAGAACACTATACATTACAGTCAATTAACAATCCACAAACCAGTTAGCTCTCTTATCATTCTTTTAGTTTATGCTTGTATTTGTCCCTGAACAGCGCTTTGCTGCCTTTTGGCTGGGTACCACTAAACAAATTGAGCACCCCCAAGGGAAGAAGGGGGCAAATAGAACAGCTTCTAGAGGACCATGCAAACTTTGGGAAGTCAGCAGAAGACCACAGATAGTGTATAATTTTGGGACAGCACACCAGCATCTGTTTCTTAACTCTCCTCCTCCCACTCAACAGCAATGCCTCTTAAAAGACTGAAAGCCACGTGAGCAAGCACTGAAGAGCCAGAAAGAAATACTAAAATATTATAAAGAAGAGATTGCATACTGAATGGAGCCCAAAACCTGAGGGGTTGAACAACTTATTCACTATGGTGTAAAGGAAAGAAGACGCACAAATAACCAAGGAGGATCTCCCTTCGATGATGCAGTGCCTCTGAACAGAGTGGATGGAAGACCTGTAGATGGCAGATAGGTATACAATCTGTAGGAGACCCTTCTTTCCTTATGGCAAGATACCAAAGGCCTGGGCTTTTAGCCTGGCAAACCTGTAGGTCATTAATTATTAGGTGAATCCCACCTCGAGGCAAGAGGTGAATCCTACCTTGAGCTCCATCCACATAGCTGGATGCCGTAAAAAGCTACATTTCCCGCAGTCCTCCTGTTTTTTCCTGTCTTGCTGGGAAGAGGATTCTGGAAGTATGCAGAAGATGGCCCTGCTGGACTTGGTCATTCATCTTTGCAGTGCTGTAGGGGTTCCCGCAGATCTTGGGCCTTCATCTGTGCAGTTATTTAGGTCCCCCTGTACTGGTCACGGGGGAAGCGGTCGAGGCCATACTATTTAGTAATCAGCTGGATATGGTGTATGATTTGATCCCTGCAGAGAGTAGAACTGTAGGGCTTAATTAAGTTTAGTTGTTGGAAGACCTCTTAACCATGGAAGCAGCTGTATTCATCCTCGTCTGTGTGGAGTAAAATCTGCTGTTGCACACTCCTGTGTTGGCTGTGGGAGCCTGCCCATGGCCAGGTTACCTCCCAATAGATTTTACGGGATCTCCCTTTAAGAGAGTGGGCAATTTAAAACCAAATGCACAAGGCATGTGTTTTGGTTTGGTAGGCGGGCATGCACTGACTCGCTTCAACTCCAACAGCATTGCAATGGAGAGTTGTGACAGGCCGTGACTGTCAACAAGTAAGACTCAGCATTTCTTTCATCTGGGGTACTCTTTACAATCAAAGAATGTCTGAATACAGATATACATCTGTAACTTAATTCATTTCTGGGAGGATGCATGGTGCTTTAGTTATTCATTTTGTTAATGCCATTCACAAGGGGGGAAGGATTTTTACTTAATTGAAGGTTGCTGAGGATGGGTGCTATATTTCTCTTTGTTTCCTGTCCACTTAATTAGCGTCAAAGGATGATGCACCAGGTGCTATGGCACTGGGGCACATGGTTCCTGGGGCCCACTAAACGCAAACTGTGTTTTGTATTTGCTTCCCATGCTGGCTGTTCATGCAAGTTGTGGATTATACCTTATAAGAAAGCTTCTCTTGTTGTATGGTCACCCTCCTAATTATTACACTGATGCTGTCTGTTTTTTGACTGTGAGGTGTGTTTTCCACCTCACTACCTTCAAGACGGCCCTCAGCATATACCACTGCCACCTCAAGGACACCAAAAAGGACGTTCTGACCATCCGCATTGAGACAAGCACCAATTACACAAAAGAACTCTTCAGCATCGTCAGCGAATTCTCCTGCCCTTCTGCCACAGAAACCACGATCTGCCCTTCCCAAACCCTCTGCGGCTCCCTGGCAGACTACTTCCACAACAAGATAGCAGACAACTACAGCAACTTCAACCAGGAGCCATCCGACCTCAACAACCTCCCAACACATCACGACGACTCCCACAGCCACCTCAACTAATGGAGCCCACTCACCACGTCCATAACCTTAGCGATCATGACCTCTATTCACTCCAAAGCACAGACAGACCCCTGGCTCCACCACATCTTCAACCTGGGACAGAAATAAATAGGCAGCCCACTCACCACCATCCTCAACTCTTCCATCACCACTGCCACAAATCCCAACACCTGTAAGCACACAGAGGTGAAACCCCTCCTGAAGAAGCCCTTCGCCGACCCCAGCGAGCTAAAAAATTACCTCCCTATCTCGCTGCTCCCCTGCCCAGCCAAGGTCCAGAGAAGGCCATCAACCACCAGCTCACCAACCACCTAGAAGGAGCCATCCTCGACAGCGGAGAGTCAGCAGCTCTGATCCTCCTCGACCTCTCAGTGGCCTTCAACATCATATCCCATCAAACCCTTATTGCCAAAGTCCACCACATTGGCATCAGAGGAAACACCCTCACTGGATCTCCTCCTTTTACACAGGACGTTCGCAACAAACCCACCTTCCTCCATTCACCTCCTAACCGAAGAGCATTATCTGCAGAGTCCCCCACGAATCGTCCCTCAGCCCCAACCTCTTAAATACCTACATGACCCCATTGGCTGACATCATCTGCACCCACTGAATCAATATCATCTCATACGCGGACGACCCCCAACTCATCCTCTCCCTCATGGAAGAGATCGCCGCCACCACCAAATGCAACTTCCAGAACGGAATGACCAACGTCACCGACTGGATGAAATCCAACTGCCTGAAACTGAACACAGACTGTCGTGTAGTTTTCACCCTACGGTAGGAACACCGTGTTTGTGAACAGCATAACCTTTGGGATGGTGCCAGACTGTTTCCATGCACCTCCTCAGGATATGTAATTTTATAGGCAGGCTAGCCCACAGTGCCACCATAAACCCTCTAACCCTAGGTGGGTAGCAAATAGTTCTGGCAACTACTGAACATGACAACCCTGATCTAAAACTCTTTTGCTCAGTCGCTCATGCTCTCCTTCTCTCAGCGAACTATACAAGGAATACACAGTGGAACATTTTCAATATTTATTGAACTAACGTGATTCTTGTACAAAATATATGTGCTGCAATGATCAATAGACAGAGGCAAATCAAAGTTGTTAGAAGGACTCAGACAGTGAACAGAATGGAAAGTTCCACCGTGGTGCGGAAACAATGTATATATGCAAGCATATAAAACAATATAGAAATCTGATGTACTTCTACTATGTGTCCCCTAACCTAAGTGGCTAGGGCGTGTGTGTGTTCTGCCAAGAATCCCAGTACTGGATAATCCAACCCCCGTTATCTGAAGGGAAAGAATGTAGGTACCTGTTGTGGTCAGGAGCTGTACTCCGCTCGTAGAGATATCAGCAGGCTGCTGGGCGGAAGCATCAGCATGTAGAGACCTCGCCAATGACAGCAAAGCGCTCCTCTGCCAACACCTGGAAACTGATGTTTATTTATGACAAAAGGCATCCTTGCCTTGGGCAGAGATCTTGATCAGGCTGCCATTGTTTGGGTGTTATAGATAGCTATTTGCCATCTGTACGAAAACAACAAGCACATTTGCACAACGTATATATAAACCTCGTACATGGTGGCAAGGTAGCATAATAGTGTTCTTGCGAAGTTGATTCTGTAAGCAAACATAGTTTCCAAAAAACTAATCCAGACTGTCACCGATGCAAATGTGTGTCTGAAGTCATCATGTAAAAGTGAAGGCAACTTCAGGAAAGACCTGTGTATATATAAAATGGCAGTGTTTTCCTCCAGGCCTAAATGGAACACATGACAAGACAGAAGTTCTCATCTTTGGAAACAGCACCACCCCATGGGATGACACATGGTGGACCTTGGCTCTCAGACCCTCACCTACTCCCGCCAACCACGCCGGCAACCTTGACGTCATCCTGGACAGTGATCTCTCCATGAAGCACCAGGACAATGCAGTTGCCTGCTCCTGCTTCCACACCCTTCGTATGCATCACAAACTGGCTGGACTACAGAAATGGACTCTACACCTGATCTGCTACCCCCCCTCCTCAAACGACTACAGACCATCCAGAACACCACAGCTAGACTCATCCTCGACCTCCCCAAATGGACCAGCATTATACCCCAGTTAAGAAACCTCCACTGGCTCCCCATCCCGAAGAGATGTCAGTTCAAGCTGCTGACCCTATCCTACAAGGCCCTCCACAATGCCGGACCCTCCTACATCAACCACCATCTGACCTTCCACCAACCAACCAGACAACTCCAATGGGCCTCCCTCGCACATGTTCCCCACATCCGATGGAGCTCTTTCTTTTACCTTACCGCCAAGTCCTGGAATAACCTCCCACTCCACTTCCTAACCTCTCCCTCACTCAGCGACTTCAGGAAGGGACTTAAAAACTGTCTCTTGAACTGAGGCTCACCGCACCCCAGTACCTGGATACCCCCTGGGACGATAAGCAGCGCTTAACAAATACTGATTGATTGATTGACTGGGCTCTACTGACCAGGTGCCAGTACATGTGCTCTGGCCCTTCAAATGTGTATGTGCAATTGGCTTAACCTTGATTGGCATATTTAACTTACCTATAAGTCCCAAGTATATGGTACAAAGTGTACCCAGAGATAGTAAGTTAAATGTCACTAGTGGACTGCAGCACTTATTGTGCCACCACTCCAGTGATACTGTGAAAACATGGATCTAGTCTGCTACTGCAGTCTAGTCGGGTAGCTTTTAAACTGCCAGCCCGACAAGGCAAAATCAACCCCATTGCTAAGTCAAAACCTTCCTTTTTAGGTCTCGCCTGACCCAGCGCATGCGCTGATCTGGCGAGACTTTTTGTGAGGGCTCAAAAAAGTGCTACCACTGTAGCCTAGAGCTACAGTGCATGTGAGCGGGCGCGCACGCCTCACTTTCGCGGCCGCACCAGCCGCTTTGATGTTCTCCGTGAGCCAGTTTTTTTTTTCCTGTTTATTACTTCTATGTAGTAATGGTGGCACCCGTGCTCCGCCATTACTACAGAGCAGTAATAAACAGGAAGAAGCATTGGCATAGCCAATAGGTCTCGCTTTTGGGACCTTATAAGTATTTAGTTGTGCAACTGTTGCATGGCTAAACACTTATAAGGTCCCAAAAGCGAGACCTATTGGCTATGCCAATGCTTGTTAATATTTGTAAGTCACCCCTAGGGAAGGCATTAGTAGTCCACAAAGCAGGGTGCTAATGATCAAAAGGAATGATATACTTTTTTTGTATTTGCCATTCTGACAGTGAAAACTCAACATTTTTGTTTCACTGTAAAAAGGCTGGTGGGAGGGGGCGTGGCTTGCCACCGATTACGATGGCCGCAACCTAGAGGAGCTCCGGGGACAGGGTAGACTCCCCTGACTATCCGCCGCACTATCCGTAGATGAATCCTGCCTTGAAGGTGCCCATCAACGACCGGAATCTCCGGTGCACCGATCGACCTACCCTCTGGGCGTCTGCAGCGACTGGAGTGCCGGAGGGACTGAGGGAGGCGGTGAGGCCTACTTGCGCGGCTGGAGCCGGGGACTGGCCTGCGACGCGGACCCGACGGGCGGCACTCGGCTTCGTGAGTGCGCCCAGCAGCGACATCAACTGGTATTGGGGGGCTGTGCGGTGCAGAGGGGGCTCGCGGACGAGCGTGCTGGCTCCCTCCCCCCTCCTATATTCCCCCCCCGGGCTCATTGGTGAGGGGCGGACGGCGAGGTGACGCCCGGGGCGCAGGCTTCTGCTCGCCATGCATCGTGATGGGCCCTGAGGTGCTGGGGAGGAGGGACGATCGTGCTGCCACTTGCTGCGGAGCCCCGTGATGAGTTGGAGCCTATCGGGGATGAATCGGACCCCGGCTCCGGGTACGACCTATGACCAGGAGGGGTGAGAGGCGGAGAGACGGCGTGGGTGCTCGCCTGATGAGATATAGGGCCTAGTAGGCCTGGCAGGGACCCGGCTTTCGCTTCCCCAGTGCCCCTTCATTAAGTACTCTCCTCCGGGGGCCACAGCACACTGGGATCTTGTGGTAGAGAACTCTAGAGACGACCCCTGGGACAAGTGGGGCCCCGATTGCCAGGACTGAATAAAAGGGCACCGGCCTGGGGAGAACCGGCTGGATTGGCGCCCGGAGTCCATTAAAGACCTGACCAGATGTGATCCCTGTGGACCGGGTTTTGATTGTCGGTGCGCCAGGAGTGGCTGATAAGGATCATCCAGCCGGGTGAAGTGCCCCCTCCCTGGGGACCGCCCATGTCCAAGTGGTGTGACCGACCCGGGCCCTCTGCCCCGCCATCTCGTAGGTAACTGCGCGGAGGGAAAACCGACTGGCCGCGTGTGGACAACACCTCCAGCGGCTGGTGGCGGCGATTACCGGCCGACGCAAAGTTCTCCAGGCATAAATGGGGGGCATGGGCCCACGCACGGCCACCCAGGGCAAACTGGACAAATACGCTTACGCCAAAGATTTCCCGGCCTTGCCGGACCGCAGGGAAGCACCTGACAAAGCCCCGGAGGCAGAAGGTACAACTAAAGTGACGCTGAAAGACATCATGGCCACTCTCGCTAAGGTACAGTCGACGGTGGGCACCATTTCAACGGATGTGTCCTATCTACGAGCCGACTTCCAGAAAATGAACGCTAGGGTCACGGAGGTGGAACAGGTGACGAAAAGCCTGGCAGGGGACACGCCACATTGCTTAAAAAAGTGAACCACCTTGAGGCGGAAAACAAGCTGTTGGCGGCGAAACTGGATGACCAGGAGGGGCGTTCTCTTCGCAATAATGTCCGCCTCACGGGCGTTCCCGAGAGTGAAGGGAGCCAGGCCATGGACCAATTTCCGGCTAAGCTACGTGTAATGGCGGAGGGCAAAACTTGTTTTTTTGACACTCTGGAGGAGGCCCATGACTGGCTCGAGGGATGGCGATGAAAGGACGGATCCAGGTGGTCGGAGAGATGCCAGCTACAGCAGATGGCGGAGGGGAACCTCAGGGATCACGGTCGGGAACAGGAAGACGGCAGCACACAAGGATCGAAGGTTAATGACTGACCAAATGGGAAGCGGCGCTAATTGACGGTGCCGGCCTTCCGGGATGTTTTCACGGGCCACCAATAAGGAAGTAAGGGC
This sequence comes from Triturus cristatus, assembly GCF_964204655.1. Lineage (NCBI taxonomy): Eukaryota > Metazoa > Chordata > Amphibia > Caudata > Salamandridae > Triturus > Triturus cristatus. Next base: position 329,727,137 of record NC_140582.1, read on the forward strand.
CGCGCCGCCAGATGACACCCGGTTGCTGGGACTGCCTTTATCAGCTGGGAGGGTGGGCCGCGGCTGAGGGACTAACCATGAGGCCGCGGCGAGATTCGAATGAATAATGCTCTTCAAGGAGGGGGGTTGCTGCGGTGTTCCAAGGACTTCTCACCCCCGAAACGCGAGTACTGTTACAGGGACTGGGTATTGAGCGCTCTGCAATGTTGGGGTGGCGGGTAGTTTTAAATCCATCTAGCAGGGAGGCAGGGAGGGGGGTGGAGGGAATGCGACCGTTGTTATGGTTATGGTTTGTTTTGTTAGCACGCAACACACAGGCACTCGTAGGTGGCACCTTCCCAGGCATGGGGTGGCAGTGGCACTGGTCAGGTGAATTCGTTACCCTCATTACACACCCTACCAGTACTGATGACACCAAACTCGCAGCCCTCTGAGCGAGAGCAGGTCCCCGGCACACAGGTGGCTACCCTGTCACTAGTTACGTGGAATGTACATGGTCTGGGAGACAAAAATTAAACCGATGCTCCCCGGCGGTGGTTTTGTTGCAAGAGACGCACCTCACTGGTACCGCCTGTTGGGCGTTGGACAGATGGGGGTTCAAGATGATTGCCCACTCGGAGATCACATCGGCTTCCAGAGGGGTAGGTATTCTAGTGCGTAAACAGTCCCCACCTATAATACATAGGACGAAGACTGACGGGGGCGGTCGCTTTGCAGCTATCATCGGGCAGTGGGAAGGGCACCCTATCAATATAGTATCAGTTTATGTTCCCCCAGCACTACATGCAATCACACTCCCGGCACTCCCGGCACTCAGCGACTTCCTCCTCGACCTCCCGGAGGGAGAGCTACTAATAGGGGGAGACTTCAATGCCACGGTGGATGGGACACTAGACAGACACCCTGCAAGGGAACAGACCAGGGGGGTGTCGCACCTAGGGAGTTTTATGGAAGCACTGGGGCTGATGGACATATGGCGGTTCCGCCACCCCGTGGCGCGGCAATTCACTTTTCATTCTGGGGCACATAACAGCCTATCCAGAATAGATTACTTTCTGGCATCCCCAGATAGCTTGAAAAATGTGGACAAGATTGAAATTAGACCCAGGGGCATTTCGGACCACTCTCCAATTCTTTTAACATACACATATTATCAAAAGGGGTGGCAGCAAATTTTTCCCATACACCCTGGATACTTGGGGGTACCCAGGATCATGAAAACTATGGTCACCCCAACATGACACTACTTCCAGGAAAATGTTTCGTCCATCCACTCTCCGACCAACCTATGGGAGGCATAGAAGACCGTACTGAGGGGGCAGGCCATCGCATCTATAACGGGATATAGGCGTGAACAGCAGCAAGAACTCACTGCTATAGAGTTAGACTTACAGAGGGTGGACACCCTACACTCACACAGCCCAACTCCGACCACGGCCCAGCACCTGCACCTTCAACAAAAATGACATAGGGAATATCTCAAAGAGATGACTCAACTCCGACTCATGGCTACGAGGCATAAGATATATGAGACCGGCGACAAAGCCGGGAAGCTTCTGGCATGGCTCGATAAGGAGGTGGTACGACGGCGGCATTGCACTCCCAGACATAAATCTATACTACTGGGCGGCCCAACTGAAAGTAATCAATCAGTGGATACACGCCCCACAGACAGATCCCGCTTTCAAGGCAGATAGGCATGGACTAGGGACTGAGGGTATGATGTCCACACTTTACAGCAGGAAGCGTACGCCGGCGGTGATCGGACCCACCAGGCAGACGATTGACCTATGGCATGATGCGCACGCTAAACTAGGCTGGAAGGGAACGATAACCCAACTTACCCCTTTGTGGGATACACAACGTCTGGGCGGCCTACGACAGTGCAAGGGCTTTGACAAATGGGATGCAATTGGTATATCCACGGTGGGGGACATGTGGCACAAGGGGGAGGTGATAATATTTGAGCGCCTTCAAATGCAATATGAATTAGCACCCGCAGAACTCTTTCGAGATCTGCAAATAAACATGCGTTGCAGGCAGTTCTACCTTCCGGCACTGAGGTTCCGGAGGCCAGCCCCCTGGAAGATAGACTTCTGACAGAATACATGCCGAAGCGGGCGACTTCCTTTACCTATCGAAAATTAGTAAACAATTTACCCGACCCACACGTGGCGCTCAGGGAAACGTGGTCCCGGGACACGGATGACTTCGAGGATGCCGAATGGCGGGAGGCACTAGCCTCCCCGCGAGAGGTGGGAATACCCTCTAGACTTAAATTAGTACAGCTTAAAATGCTACATAGAACCTATTACACGAGGCACACTCTTCACAAAATAGGGTCAGCACAGCACCCGTACTGCCTGAGACAATGTGGGGAGGAGGGTACATTCTTCCATACGGTGTGGGAGTGTCCAAGGATTAGGGACTACTGGGTAAAGGTAATGAGGACCATATCGCAGGCGGTGGAGGTGTCATTAATGCCAGAACCCAGGAAACGCCTATTAAATGTGTGGGAACCAAACGATCTTAGGCGCCCGGCACAGGAGTGGGCCACACTGGGGATACTGATAGCGAAGCGCAACATCGCACAAAAGTGGGGTGCGGGAGAAGCGCCAACGCTCACTACATGGTGCGGGGACCTAGATACTGCCATGGTGGCAAAAAAAGCAGTTTTCATCAATCGAGGATGTCCTAAGAAGTGGAGTAGAGTCTGGGGGGCCTGGAATAGATTCAGGGGATACATCTGCGAGCCTCCTGAGATACGGGCGGAGGGGAAGTCTGAAGAAAAAAATGACGGGGAGGTGGGAACTTAAAGGAGGGGAAGTAGTCCACTGTTACGGTAGATTCTATATCACTATGTTACTTGCCAAAAACCCACAGATGTCTGGATGTAATGTTTATATGTACTGTGTGATTTACTTGTGCCTAGCTTATGTTTACAAAAAGATGTTTTTCAAAAAAAGGCTGGTGGTCCCATTGGCTCATAGGGAGTTACACTAGCCCACACTCTAACTTCGATTTGGGAGCACCAAACATAGTACTCCAAGATATCAAATGAATTGTTACATTAAACTCAACTTAATGCTAAAGTTGCAGAGAGATGCTTACCAGTGGGAACTCAGACCCTTCTGTCACATCAATTGTTATAGCTTCACTACGGGAGTCGCATTTCCGACGCGGAACACTAAACAATCCTTTGAAAATTAACCAGACGACTGGTTCTACAGTCCTTCCCTACGTGCGCCTTAATTGTGTCTTTCCCACCATTGATGCCTGGACCGCATTCGCTACTGTTTCCTAACTAGGACACCAAGATCAACCCAGCGTGTGTCACTTCAGAGCGTAGGATCGCACACTACATTATTGTACCATGATATCAGGTGCTCACACACCTGTCCTGAAAATGATCTCAAATTGTTGAGATCGAAATGCCGTCGACCTCATAACTATATTAAAGTCCTGGTTTTATTATATAAACTAATTGATAGGAGTACAATGTTATGCTTTTTTAGAGTTGCATGTGTTTATTCTTCTATCACGCACTAGAGCACCTTTTTTCACTTACCTGTGAACACCGGATCATACTTAAAAACCCAAAATTTATATTTAAATATAATTTGATATACTGCAATGAATAAACTAATTGCATTATAAACTAGACTGTTTAGAGGTTGTTGTACTTTATAATTATTGCAATTTTTTTCCACAATGATTACCAGAGTCTCCTGATTGAAAACATGCGAAACCTATTTTCTATTACTTTTCCTTTTTTTTTTTTTTTTTAAAAGGAGCGTATACAGGACCACTGGCCTGACAAAACCACTGTTTATAAAACATAGAAAGTTGGAATTAAAGCAACTTTTAATGGAAAGGTGACTTTATAAAGTGACGTCTTTCTTGCCCCAAAGTTCAGGTAGCCATTGCTGATTAGCTCCAGCAGGTGTCACCTTAGACTGGCAGCTGCCTGCCTGCCAGGAGGTTTAAAGTGCTCCTAAGCAGAGGAACAAAGGGTCTGCTGGAGGGAGAACGTGTAATCTTCTCCTGACAGGATGGCCCAAAGGAGGTAAACACATATCCCGGCTTCAAAGAGGCTACAGCCGCTGAGAAGCAAATGTGAGTCACATCTTAGCTTGCCTGATCCTTTGTGTATGTAGAAAGGATGGCTTAACCTCAAAAGGGGGAAAACATGTTACAAAACCGGTTTTCCAAGAGGGGTGGCTAATAATACTGGACTCACTTCAGAGGTGTGCCCACATCTCAGACCCAGGAAGAATGGGCCCAATATTTTGGATTTCGGCAGAGAGATGCACTGTGGGATTGTTTAGTGCCAACCTCTCGAGAAATTATGTTGGGATTGTAGGTCTGCCTTGTGGGAATGGAAACCTCACTGGCTAGGGAGTCCTCCCCACCCACAAATTTGAAATTGGCATACAAGTGGCAGCCCTGGCTTCAAGCCTCAGAACACTGCTAGATTCGGAATGGACAGAAGGAATACACCAGGTGCACCTGTGGACCTCATAAAGAAAGGCTGTACCAAGGAAAACTGCACCTGCTGCATCTGCTGACCCAAGACAGGACTTCAAATAGAGAAGGGCTACTGTTGACTTCATAGCGAGAGGCCTTGAGGGATGGATCTGCTCCCAAGGTGCCAAGGACTAGTGAGCGGACTCCAAGGGCTTGTTGGCTAGCCTCCTGTTAAGCTTCAGGGACATAACAGCTCAAGAGACCTGTACCTTTAAAGTGTCCAGCTGAACACCAGCCACTGGACTTGCCCTGGTGTAGATCGTGAGATTGGGTCTTCACCCCCAGAGTTGCCTTTCAGGTCCTGGACCCTTTCCTGGTAGTAGAGTGTACTCTTTCTTCCTACAGAACTGCAACTTGCAAGTCAAAGGCAAAAGATAATGTTCTTTTAGCAGAGTCTGCGCCCCATAGACTTCTTCTTCTCACCAGTTCATGCGTAGCCTTGAGAACCAAGACTTTACCAGTCCATCAACGTCAAGCCCATCCTTACCATGGACAAGAAAAAGAACAAGAAAAGTTTCTAAGTGTGAAAGTAAAATCTTGACCTGGACCATCCTGGTGCCTGCATCTGACCCTGACATCCATTGTAATCAGCCGCAGACTATGACTTTGCCCAGACCTTCGCATTTGAGGCTCAAAGACAAACAGTGAAAAGCAGTGATTTACAGAAATTGTAAGACTTTTGGGAGTAAAAACCAGTGATTTATGAAAATATTGAATAAAATCAGATCTCCTAAACTTATTTTGTAGTTTTGGTGTCTCTTTCAAGATAAAAAATATATACTATTTTTATAGTGTTGTGATTCTTACTTATTGCCTGTTTTGATACTGATAAATGCTTTAGACTTGTTTAATGTTTAGATAAGCCTGACTGCTCTGTGCCACAGGTACCCAGGACTAAGCTAAGGCTTGATTTAAAGAAAAATAACTGCACCTGATGCAGAAGAGTGACAATATAAACTGGTGAGGTTGCACAACCATCCCAACTAAAAATCCACTTTCTCACAATACCTAATGTTAGGTGAGTTCTTCTCCTGCCACAACAGTTGTTTTATGCCTTCTGGTATGTTCAGGATTCATCTGGCAAGGTGGGCTACATCCCGTAGGACTTCAGAAGTAGTCTTCTGAGAGCTCAAGAGTTGGTTCCCTAAGGTGCTGACAGGTAGCAAATTGGATCAATGAGTTGCATGTTTGCCTCACATATTCTGTCAAATTTTGGTCGTAGGACTATTTACTGCAGCCTCTTAGTAGTTGTCTGGCATGGGATCAGCTTTGACTGGAAGATATTTGGGGCCAGGTCAAAGGCTCTTTCAGCCCACTGACATATGGGCAAGTCATTTGACAAGACAAGTCATTTCCTCCTCAAGTTCTTTAGAGTAGCGCTGTTTGCACTTATGTGTTGGCTGGGCAGGTTGCCTTTTTCTTCTAGCCTGAGCCCTCAATGAAGTGGGAGTGTCTTTGGCACTGGGCATAAGTGGTCCTTCTACTGATTGGTTCTCACCCCCTTTGGCCTTTTGAGTCAGTCTCATTTTGTCCTGGGAGTAGAGCAGACAAGTGAAAGTAAAGCCCTTTCCCCTCTCATTCTGAGACCTAGTTAAAAAGTCCTATCCATTACTGAAGTGTATAATGCCCTCTCCTATACAGATAATGGGTGGTTCAAAGGTGAGCTGGTGGTATATGCTCATATCCTCTGCTTTGCGAGGTTCTTCATCTGTCAGTCTTCTACCTGATTTTACCCTAAGAGGGCTGTCAGTCACTCCCTCGTCATAGAGATTTCCATGCCTCTTATACTGACTCCTGAAATGTGGTTCTTTTATCAATTGATGCCTTAATTTCTTAAATGCATTTCTTTTTTTTGGTATCTTCAAGTTTATTCTGCGCCTTCTCAAGCTTTGGTTGGTTTATACCAGAGTAGGTTTAGGGCGGTCACTCTCTCTGCTTTGCAGACTTATTTGGTTATGATTGACTAATCTTGGTGAAGATATCAGGCAGCATGGATTGTTTTTCCTTTCCACAATGATTCTCTGCAGTCACTTTCATGCTACAGGTTCCAGGTCTCTCTGTTGGCAATGGCTGGTTTCAGCTGAATCCAGGTGCTTCATCATGCTATGAAGCAGTCTAACACCCCTTTCAGTTTCAGGTTGTTCAAGTGGGAACTGATTGTCTTGCTTTGGAGGTTTATGGCTGCAAGTGCTCACTGGCATTTACTACTTTCATGTTATGTGTGTTATCTAGTTTACATATTGTAAGTATACAGATGCGATAATGGGCTGATCTATTTCAGGTCTCTGCTATTGGTCAGCATTCATTTGACCTTTGCTCCAGTTCTAGGCCTCTAGGGCTGGTGGGGGTCTGCCATATTTCGAATATGGGTTTTATTGGGGTCCTACCTGGAATAATATTGGTCTTTCTGGTGCCCTCCTATTTTAATACAATAAGATGACAGTGTACTGTTTTCTTCTTTGAGAGAAGGTTGGTTTCAGGGTGGTGTATAAGACACTTCTTAGCCATTTAGTGGATCTTTTACTACTTCTTCTTGACAGCCTTCACAGTTAGAGTAAAGTGGAAAATGCTTAGCTGTACCTGGAGTGTGTCAAACTGTCTTTGTCTTTATCTCCAACTCTGACTTTATGTCGCAGTTGGTCCCTTGGTCAGTATGTAAACTAGAGCGGGGGTTTGGGGCCTCCTATTCGAAGTCAGCTGTGCCATGTGGTACTTGCCTTTGCCCACTTCAATTTCTCCACTATTCTGATTTACTCCTAGTATTCTGGGACAAGTGGGGTCCATGGCTATGTTTTTTTTACACCCTTGAAGAATGTAGTGCCTTCTTGGCCTTTTCCGGACACTCTATCTCTTCCTTATAGGTGGTTTCCGACGTTATGGCGTGAACCAGTTTTAGGTGATGAGGGTCTAGAGTTAGTGGGCCTCTCTTATGTGTCTACAGGCTGGCCCTTGATTTTAAGAACACTTCTTCTCTTTCCACTGCCTGGTACAGGAGATATCTGCAGGTCTTTTATCAGATTCTTTGCCTCAATGCCGAATGTCCTCTGGACCAGATTTGGCTTTTCTTCACTGCTGAATTGTACTTTTCATGCTTTGTGTCGTTTCAGACTTTCTTTGGTCAATCAATCAAAATAATCTTTATTCGCTTAATAAAAACCATAAAAGATACAGACATCAAATTGAATAAAAAGATTGATTCACGACAGACAGTTACATACAAGTATTAAACAACCTTAGGAAAAATAGATCTTGGCACAATAAAAAACTGGTGAGTAATAAAAATTCCCAAATATAAAAATAAAATGTATAAAATCCTGGGCGCAATAACTATAGTAAACACCATCAGAATAGAAAAAAAAAGTAAACAATATGGTACGAATACAAATCAACCCCTTCTTTTTCTAAATTTTAACAGCGATCATTAAAAATCTAGCAATATTAAAATAGACAAATTCTTTGGATAACATTTGTAGAAAAATAAAAGCAGGTCTACCCTGAGTGAACTGTCTCCCTTTCAATAAAGGTAAAATAAATTGTCTTCGGCTGATGACACAATAAAGGTTGCAAAACAGCACAAAGTGTCCTGATCTGAAAAGTTGTCACAAGTACACGGATTTAGGTTATTTACTTAATTCCACCCAAAAGGATATGCTAGAAAAAATCTTTGGTTGTATTTGTTGAATTCTATGTAGGGACCTTTTGAGTACTAGTATACATACACAACTTGTCCTCTCGTGTCCCTATTTTTTAACAGAGCGGTGCCTCCTACACCGAGCAATTTGCCGGGTGAGGTGAGGCTTTTCTCCCACAGAACGTTGGGTGAGTTACAATTTCTTTTTCAAAGAGAATTTTACTGAATTATGGACCACTGTTTGGGCATTTTCTAAAGAAAATAGTGCACGAAAAGGGCACTATTGAACATTAGTCGCTGATGCTGTTTATGTCTGTGCTAGACCTACGACATTGTTTTGATTCTCACTGTCTTCTCTTTTAGGAAAGAAGATAAAGTGACAATACCAAAGCAAAGCAAAAACATTGCTAGTCTGGTAGGGTGGCTATGGCCACATACTTATATTGATAATATCATGATTTTGAGATTCACTGTTTGTATACACTATTTTACCAAATTTATCCTGCAGTAGCCTTTAATACCATCATTATTAGGTCCTGAAGAAAGCCGGGTGAGACAACCAGATCGGCTGAAACATGTCGACCTTAAGAGACCAAGTCAGGAATTAGTCACATTTTTTTCAGACTAATTTGGTTTTTAGATATGACACCTGGTCAATTCACAATAAACATATTTTTTGACCACGTAGTTATTTTTAAAGCACTATCACGTTATAGCACTGCAATTTGTTGAATCCTCTGAAATATTATTGCACACTTTGGCAGGAGATTTTTTCTTTAGGGATCATTGGGACGGGTACCCAGTAGAGCCAGGTGGCTCGTGTGTGTGGGCCCTGACTTTGACCCCTTAGGGTCTCATATGACGAAGCTCCGCCAATAAGGGTGGGCTGATGGACTCTTAATCTCCCTACTTAGTGACGTACTAATTCTTTGAAGAGGTGTGCACAGTATATACAGCATCATGCGGCGTTTTGTTTATTTTTGGACTTAAGACCTTCTGTTAGTGTATTTTGGTGTATTCTGGGGATTGAAGGTATTGTAGTCCCTAAACTAGTCCCGCTAGGACCCTTTTGTAGATTTTTTGTGAAGCCATTTTATTTGATGCCCTGCTGTACCCAGTGTAAGTAGTGAATGGAGTACCATATGCATGGCCGGCTTGTCTCTTCCAGCTCCCCACAGTCGCCCAAATGACCGTACCAGCACCTCGTATATGAGGAACTGGCCTGGTGGGAGTCCGCACCCATCTACCAGTCCGGCAAAGGGAAGTAAGCATTGGTCTTGATATCTCCATACATAGAATTACGTTAAAATTACCCAATACAATAACTCTGGATGGGACATACTGTTTTACTAAAAAATCGACCAAAAACAAATTAAGTGCCTTAGATGTTCATTCTCAGTCACCCGAGTGTAAGAATTATGAAAATTTACAACTAGCAATGTTGAGGTAGATGTAAATATCTAAGTGAATGCAAGAAGAAACTGAGAGCCAGTGGGAAGCTGAACCATATTAAATGGAATGTCTAACAAGGTCAAAATGATAAGATCACCCCTGGCTCTGCCTCTGGGTGATGGTTTAGCCAGTAAGAAAAAAAACAATAACCATCAACAGAGAAAGTCGTATCCGTGGTCCAAGCCTCTTGAAGTCCTAAAATGTTAAACTCCTTACAAAAACTCAACCATTTCAGATCTGATTGTTTGTCAGCTAAACCTGCCACGTTCCAACTGGCAAAATGAATATGGGAATCCTTGGAGGGGTTACAGATAGGGGTAGCCCAGGTGTAGATATCTCATCATGACCCTGCATAGCGCCATCAAGGACATTCTGCCCAAGTCAATCATTACACTCTTAAGAGCTTAATAGGCTAAATATATTCTGCAACGGAATAGGATCCCCCCTCAGTTACCTCCAAGCCGATTGCTCCATAAGTGACTAACAATTAAAGTCACTAGGCCCCGCTGGTTTCCGCGGTGGTGTGCCTCCATGGCTAGACTGGCCGTAATACTTGCAAAGAAAGAGGTGGCGTTGACGAAGACACACTCCCAAAAGGCTTACTTTTATTTAGAACACAGCACAAGCAGGAACTTCTACTTCCTTGAATTTATCAGCAATCGACTTTGGGGTAATTCCCAGCAAAGCAAGGAATGGGACATTGTTTTAGCTCACTGGATGGTTTTTGAACTTATTTGAACTTATTGCATGGAGTTTGCAGACCCATGGGGGGTTAAAAGGCATGGTGTGGGACTACCTTTACCAGCATGCACTAGCATTGGCATATGGCAGCTCATCGGGCGGGACTCTATTTAAAAGGTATTCAGGTGCCTGCAATCGTGCTGCTGCCTCTCTGTGCTTTCCCCTTGATCAAGGACTGCTATCTGCTATGTCCGAAACGCGTTAGGCTGATAAATTTAAGACAATGGAGGTTTCTGCTTGTGCTGTGTTCTAAATGTGCGTCTTCATCGGGGACACCTCTTTCTTTGTATGTATATATCTATATATATCAATATATCTATCTATCTATCTATCTGTCTATCTATCTATCTATCTATCTATCTATCTATCTATCTATCTATCTATCTATCTATCTATCTATCTATCTATCTATCTATCTATCTATCTATCTATCTATCTATCTATCTATCTATCTATCTATATATATATATACCGTTCCACAGTGCGTCAAAGCACTCCATGCACTCCTTCCAAAAAAGCACAATTCCGATCTTGGGGCTTTCAAAGTGGTTTATTCAGCAAAAAAACAGCCAAACATACCCAACGCGTTTCGGCGTGAACCGCCTTGATCACGGGTACAATCCGCCATGCAAACTTCAGATTTAAACATTTTTTTCCCGTATGCATGACGTACACATAATGGAAACAAAAAAAGTACAAAGTTGAGTACAACGAATTATAGTGTCATTCTAGATGCATCGGCCATATTGAAATGGTAAATGTGTATACCCTTTGCATGTGTAAGCACAATCATATTGCGTATAATATTAGCTTATACATAATCTCATAATAAGGCAATTTCTCCAATTTCATGAGAGCCACAAAACAATTGATTAAGTACTTGTCAAGTATCAAGGAGGAGTTGTCTTGGTTTCTAGGAGATTAGTTTATTACTTCTTTTCTAGACTAGGCTATTTAGGATCTGTCTTGTGTTGCATTGTTGAAAGGATTTTTATGTAAATTTGTATTTGACTCAGAGTTCTTCTGCTGAATTTCATGTTTTTAACAGTTTACAGTCATACATAGTATGTCTATAATTTATTGAATGATGATTATATTTAGTGTCCATTTTAAATGCTGTGATTAAGCCACTAGTGCGATGAAAAACAGTTCTGTTATGAACAATAGTTATGGAATAATAGTTTAACATAATTGAGTACTTACATGTTCTTGTGCAAATCTGATTGAAAATTCTGCAAAAAAATTGCATTAGAAGAAATTTACTATTTGGTCACCTGCACTTCAAATATCGATGTTTCAGCCACTAGTGCGATATGAATTACACGGTATTTATTTTACATATTTAATGTAATATGAATAAGCTTGCATTTTATGTAATTTCATTGGTCAAATACAAAATGACTGTAATGTGCTTATATTCAAAAGCTTCATTCAAACGTTACAAGATGGCCGAAATTTTGGGACAGGTTTCGAAATGGAACCAATGTAGTCCTTTGTCCTTTTCTCTGTTTACTTATGCATGCCTTTGTTGCCATTCCGTTCGTGTGATCAAGACATTAGGTTGTCGAAACGCGTAGCGAGCAATAAAGAGTTTTCATTGTAGCACTATTACTTCGAGAGTGCGTGTATTTGGAGGATAATTGGGACTTTGATAGCCGGGCAGGGCATACCGGCTTTACGCACCACCTGACCATGGGCTCACTCCTGGAATGACCCAGTTTGTGGATTTAATATACATATTATCTACTGGCGGTCGGCAGTAGATAGTTATAGTTAGGACCTATTTTCCATAGGAAATCTGCAACATTATATTCCCAATAAGTCTGGCGTCGGTTGATGAATCATCGTGAAATTTTCCAAACATTTGGCCAGCTCCGCTCCGCTCCTACCCTGAAAGTCTCGTGGGGATTCGTCAAGCGGGGGGCGAGTAAAAAGGGGGGTCCCAAAACGCATTTTACCCATGCAATTTCCCATAGGATCTGTTGTCGCAGCTACAGCCCGAACCACTGAACGGAATTACACCAAATTTGGCAAAGAGGTAGTCCTCAGTTCAGACTCATGCCTTTTGCATAAATGGTGTTAATCCGTTCAGTAGTTCCTGAGAAAATTAGAGTTAAAAGTACATATATATCTATGGCCGGGGAGGATCCGCACACCCTACCCGCACCGTAAGCGCACCCTCCCCGAACCGAGCACGCACCCTCCAGATCGCGCGCTGAATGCTAATTGGCTGTCGAGTGTCTGTCTACATTCGAAACCAGGAACTGTTGGCGGCCATTTTCTGCCTCGGTAGAAGCGAGGCTGAAGAAGCAAGGGGAATAAGTGTGTAAAACATATAAAGGGTGCAGAGTGGAAATGCTCTGACTCTCTAGAGGTCCTTCTGGGACCCCCTGGGGCCCCCCTTTTTTTTTTTAAACGGCGCAATGCGCGCAGGGTGCGCGCATCCTATCGCGTTTGTGCACGGATCCTCTCGCGTTGGGTGCGTGGATCCAAAAGCATGGAAAAAAAATATAGAAAATAAAGTTTTGAACATATAGTTAAAAAAATATTTTGAAAAATGTAAACAAATATGTTTGAAAAACCCATTAAATTCAAATAATATTTTTTAATTTTTAAAAGAATTAATTGAAAAAATAAGTTTAAAAATTAGTGATAAAAAAGTATTTTCAAAAAAACATAATTAATGAAATTGACACACTGAATTGGAAAAATATAGACATCCAATCAAAATCATTAAACATGATATCTTTAGAGATAAGTTATAGATAGGAATTAGCATTTAAAAAACCTTTGAAATTCACTGAAAAAACCATAGGTTTCCTGCACGTTATAGTTAGGAATTGGCATTTAAAAAACCTTTGAAATTCACTGAAAAAACCAAAGGTTTCAGGGGCATAATAGTTAGGAATTGGCATTTAAAAAACCTTAGAAATTCACTGAAAAAACCATAGGTTTCAGGGGCATTATAGTTAGCTGGACATTTCCCTCGTAGAAAACCCTAGAAATTCCCCTGTTATAGTTAGTTCAGCTAACTATAACTCGCGCCCCCGCAATGCACTGCTGATGACGTCACATATTACATCACTCATGACATGGTCAGTGACATCACTGATGACATCACTGATGACATCTCAAATGACATCACTGATGACATCACTGATGACGTCATCCATGTGATAAATTAGTGCATCTTCTCACACCCTAAAATAACCTTTGATACACCGACTCAAAATTTCAGACGCCATTTTGAAAACCATAGATACTCCAATACCAATAACTACATACCCACTCATTAACTCTTAGGTCTACATACACCTCCACTCACTCACCTGTACAGTCACTCATACTTACAGTCACTCCGTACAAGACTATCATATGCATTTATACACCTATATAGACACTCACACACCGTGCAAATAATTAAACACAGTCCAATTTACTCACCGATACAGTTAAACACACTCAAGTTCACTTACTCATAAAAATAGTACCACATTCTTACGCTCTTATACAATCATTGATACAAGCACACACTCATCCATACAGCCACTCTCACAATCACACACTCTCACATATACCCACTTATATACTCTTACACACATATATACTGCCTTTCACATATGTAGTTAGTCACACATGTACCACTGAGATATACATTCAATCCCTAACACACCCATACATACACTCACCCAACCATACAGTCCATCACAGATGCACTCTTAAAACCATGCACCCATAGAATCACCCACTCACACATCTATGCATAGAGTCACACACACCCTACCCACACAAACACTCAGATACTCAGACAACCAATCAATAACCCATATAGACACTCATATAGCTATTCACAAAACCATGCAGCCACTTATACACCAACACACAGACACATTATTATTATTATTATTATTAAATTTGTTAGGCGCACAGCTACCCTATTAGGGTTTCCCGGCGCAGGTGAGTCTAAAATTAGACTAAGTAACTAGGCCAGTTGCTGGATGAAGAGCCAGGTCTTAATGTCTCGACGGAATTTTAGATAGGAAGGTTCCTGTTTCACATGATTAGGAAGGGAATTCCAAAGTTTAGGTCCAAGGTACGAGAAGGAGCGTCCGCCCATTCTTGTCAGTATAAATCTGGGAAGCGCCAAATTACCCTGGGTGGAAGAGCGCAAGGCACGATGCGGCGTGTAAGGGCAAATGAGTTCCCGTAGATACACCGGGGCGGCTCCTTGCTTTATTTTAAAAATATGACAAAGAGCCTTAAATTTAATGCGGCTACTAATGCAGAGCCAATGAAGATCCTGAAGAAAAGGAGTGACCGAGGCTCTCCTTGCAATATGACAGAGAAGGCGGGCTGCAGAATTTTGGACCATTTGCAGCCTCATCAAGAGTTCCTTATTGCAACCTAAATAGAGTATGTTCCCGTAGTCCAAACGGGAAATAACAAGAGATTGGACTACGGTTCTTTGTGTAGAAGAAGGGAGCATCCAGATTATTTTCCGCAACCATCTTAGTATGGAAAAACAAGTACCAACGGTGCTCACTGCTTGTTGCCGCATGGAAAGTTGGCTGTCAATAATAAAACCTAAATTACGGGCTTGGGCTACCGGCTGAGGAAATGAACCCATTTCTTGAGGCCAATGAGAATAGTTCCAGAGATGTTTATCTTTGCCCAAGATGATGACCTCTGTTTTGTCCCCGTTTAGTTTTAGGCAGTTGGTAGTCATCCATTCCGAAACTTGAAGCAGACCATTCCTTAAGGAAGATATCGTATTGTCTTGAGAAGAGGATAGCGAAAAAATGATTTGAGTGTCATCTGCATAGGAGTATAGGGTGAGCCCTGCGTCCTCAACGATGGTAGCAAGGGGACGCACATAGATATTAAAAAGTAATGGACTCAAGGTAGAACCCTGTGGAACTCCATATGCAGATGCACGAGAAGTGGAAGAAGAGCCAGAAGAAAAGACTTGAAATGAACGGTCGCTAAGAAAAGAGGTCAACCATAGCAGGGCTGAACCTTCCACACCTGCTAACTGAAGGGATTTCAACAGAATAGGGTGAGACACAGTATCAAATGCTGCGCTCAAATCTAATAAGATGAGCGCCACGGTCTCACCCTGATCTAGGCAAAGACGTAATTTTTCAGTTACTCCCAAAAGGGTAGTTTCAGTAGAGTGGTGTGTTCTGAAGCCCGATTGAGAAGGGTGCAGGTATCCAGACTTTTCAATATGAGTAGTTAGGTGAAAATTGACGTGTTTTTCCAGAATTTTAGAAAAAACTGGTAGAAGTGAAATAGGGCGGTAATTAGCCAAGACCGAGGGATCGGCATTGGGTTTTTTCAATAGAGGAACCACCATTGCGTGTTTCCAATCAGTTGGAACATGTGACTCGCGTATCGAGGTATTGAGGAGGCCTCTACAGAGTCCCAATATAGTAGGGGAAAGTAGTTTTATAATATTGGCTGGTAAGGGATCCAAAGGGGAACCTGAATTTACCCTGGATAGACAGTATTTAAATGATTCCTCATTAAGGATTGGCCACTGTGAGATTTTCACTGTGTCAGGAGGGGAATCCATGTGCATCGTATCTATGCCAGATGAATTTAAGTCCTGAGAAAAGGTAGGGACAAAATTACTATATATTGTCTTCACTTTCTCAGTAAAATAATTAGCATTGTTGTTACATTTGGTAGCATCCAGGGCAGGAGGTACGGGGAGAGTGTTTGCCCCAGACAGGTTTTTTAACCATTGAGAACAAAACTTGAGGTTTGTTCAATGAATTAGTAATGGTATTAGAAATATACATTGCTCTTACTGCCTTACAAGCGGCATGATATTTATGAAGAGCTGTCTTGTAATCAACTTTACAGTTAGGAGCATAACGTTTTCGCCACTTTCTTTCTAGAGCTTTGCATTGTGATTTTAGAATCTTCAGGTCTTCATTAAACCATGGAACTGGGGTACGATGGGAAGAGCAAGTTTTCGACGAGGAAGGCAGGCAGAGGTTTATAGAGGAAAATAGCCAGTCCGATATTGCCTTGTTTAAAGGGTTAAGTGGAAGTGTCGGATCTGGAAGATTCCCTTCAAGGAGACCATTGAATGAGTCTAGATTCAACTTATGCCAGGGTCTCTTACTCCCTGAGTCAGATATTGGCAGAGACACTGGAGAATCGAGTACCATAAGTTGAAAGTGGACCGCAAAATGATCAGACCAACTTAAGGGCAGGGCAGGACAGTTACATACAAACGAAAGATTAGAAAAAATAGGGTCTAGTAAATGCCCTGCTAAATGTGTAGGTCCCTTGTTGTGGAGAGACAAGCCGAGGGCTTCCAGGTCAGCTAAAAGAATAGAGTTGTCCGAACTCGTTGGGTCTTCCAAATGGAGGTTGAGATCGCCCAAAATAAAAAAATTAGCTGCTTGTAGAATGAAAGGGGCAATTAAATCTGGCAGAGAGGATGACCAAAGTCTTGCGTAACCAGGGGGGCGATAAATGAGTAGTCCAGAAATGGTAAGTTGCGAAGATAAAGCGAGTTTAAATAAGGCGGACTCGCAACCTGGGAGGGATTGGGACTCAAATTTACAAGAATAATCAGATTTAAAAATAATCCCTATCCCCCCACCTCTTCCCGTACTCCTATCGCTCCTGACAAAGACATAATCGGGAGGGAGAGCCTCAACAATATCCGGCCCAGAGCCATCATGAAGCCAAGTTTCAGTGACAAAAAGGGCGTCAGGTTTTTTCGATTGTAAATAATCATAGATATGAGCCTTGTTTTTCGGGAGAGAGCGACAGTTTAAACTCCAAAAGTGAAAAACATTGTCTGCTCCTGGAAGTGACTTATTCTTTGGAATAGATAAAACAGAAGCATTTAAGGTAGGCTTCTGGCGTTTTTTAAGGCCGCGACACAGAGCAAAATGGCAGTTAGCACATACAAATCTTTGTGGTAGATGTGTGGCTACGTTACAATTAGGAGAGGCCAGACCTCGTAAAGACCTCAGGTCGGTGGCAGAATATTTTATAATATTAGGCATTGAAATGGCATGCAGAGAGGGCTTACCCGGCACTGGGCAAGGCAGGGCGCGGACGGGCGCAGACGGGCTGGCCTCTGGCGCGCCCGCTGCACGCGAGCGCTGCACGCTTGCATCCGGCAGTCCGAATAGAAGCCGGTGCGAGCTGATAGGCTCGTGAGTCACGTGACCCAGTAGGAGTCAGCAACTGAATGCTTCAAAACAGCGCCATGTTAGGCAGTGCAAATAAGCAATGATAAAGGCTTAAAAGATGGGAACAAAAGAGTTCCGGTGAATTTATTTTTAAAGTGCGGGTCAGCAGAGTTAAAAACAATACAAAATACAATTTAAAATGATAGCCGTGCAACAGATATACAAGGTCACGTACTAACGGACTAGAGTGTCCGAAAACAAAGTGGCATGTGCCCTAAAGTGCAGCAGTCTTAACTAGTACAAGAACAATCTCGCAATGGCAACAGGATCGTCTTTCAGTAAGCGGCATAAAGTTACACATACACATACAGACATTCACACAGTTTAGTCACTAGTCTGCAGTAAGATACATTTAATGACTCACTTATGGAGTCAGTTACGCACCTAGAAAATCATCCATTCACACACTTGAACACCCACTCATTCCAGACCTTTCCCTATATATATTAAACATATTAAAACTGTACAGAAACACATACTCACTGGATGATGTCATCAGTGATGTCACTGACCATGTCATGAGTGATGTAATATGTGACATCATCAGCAGTGCATTGCGGGGGCGCGAGTTATAGTTAGCTGAACTAACTATGACAGGGGAATTTCTAGGGTTTTGTACGAGGGAAATGTCCAGCTAACTATAACACCCCTGAAACCTATGTTTTATATATATATATATATATATATCACTTAAAAAACCATAGGTTTCAACCATGTTATAGTTAGGTGGATATTTCACTCGTAAAAAACCAATGAAATTCCCCCGTTATAGTTAGTCCAGATAACTATAACTCGCGCGCCCGCAATGCACTGCTGATGACGTCACTCATGACATGGTCAGTGACATCACTCATGACATCACTTATGACATCATCCTTGTGATAGAGTGGCGGTCGCGCGAGTTATAGTTATCTGAACTAACTATAACGGGGGAACTTCATTGGTTTTTTACGAGTGAAATATCCACCTAACTATAACGTGTGAAACCTATGGTTTTTTAAGTGAATTTGCAAGGTTTTTTAAATGCTAATTCCTAACTATAACATGTATGAAACCTATGGTTTTTTCAGTGAATTTGTACGGTTTTTGCTAAGTTATGTATGTATTATTATTTTTTTTATATATTTTTTTTACAATAAACTACGTATTAAAATGTTTTTTGTTTTTTTTGGGGGGGGGGTTTCACCGTGCGCGCACGGTGCGCACACCCCCACGATATTTTTTTGAAAAAACTAAAAAAAAATTCTGCCTTCGGGGTTCTTCAGGGACCCCCTGACAAAGGCTAGGGGGTCAGGAACTCTCTACCCTGCCCCCTTTTCACGTTCGCCACCTTCCTTTTTCACTCTCTCACTGAAAACAAACAAAATGGCGGCCGACACTTCCTGATTTCGACCGATTCGAACGTTGACTAACATGTAACCACCAATCAGAATTAGGCTCGCGCACGTTAGGGTGCTCGCACGGTGCGCGCACGGTGCGCGCACGGTACGCGCTTATAGATATTTATATGCTTTTAAATGCTATTTTCTCAGGAACTACTGAACAGATTGACACCAGACCTGCAAAAGGCACTTCCCTGACCTGAGGACTACCTCTCTGCCAAATTTCAAGTAATTCTGTTCAGCCGTTCGGGCTGTACCTTCGACTAAAGGTCCTATGGGAAAATGCATGGGGAAAAGGTGTTTTGGGACCCTCCTTTTTTCTCGGCCCCAACTTGACGAATCGCCCCGAGACTTTCAGGGTAGGAGCTGAGCGGAGCGCCACATTAGTTTTGAAAATTTCGCGAGGATTCGTCAACCGGCGCCAAAGTTATTCAAAATAGAATTTTCAGATTTCCTATGGAAACACGGTCCTAACTATAACTATCTACTGGCGACCGCCAGTAGATAATATATATATATATCTCCAGCTCGTAACACCTCGTAGCTGCTTTGCGCATCAATGACGAATGCAGACCTCCAATGGTGCTAATAGTTTTTATTCATCTTAGTCCTCTGCCATAACGCGTTTCGGCAGTTCAAGCGGCCTTGATCACATGACGACGCTCAGCATATCGTCCCGCTATTTGAAGTGCCAGTGCATATAATTCATGAACATAGTAAAAATACTATAGTAATAATACTGTACGTTATTACAAACATATCCTCTTAGATGCTTGTACATGTTCTTAATAGACAGCTTTGCATTTCCTGCATTTTAGACATGAAGTATGTCCACATTTAACAAAATAAATATAATTTTTTAGAAATGCACAATCAATGCTGAAAAACATCTCAAAATTGCGGCTTAAATACCAAGTTGACCCTCTTTATACAGTTCATGAATGTTATATTAAGTGAATAAAAAATAAAAATGGTAAACGTGCTCCATAACCGTGGAAATATTGGCATATACTTCACAAAACAAGTAATAAAAAATAATTTTTTATATATATATATATATATATGAAACAAAAAAAGAGAAGATTTATATCATAGTCATATTAAATCCATTGTACCCAGTTCTATATGTTTTCTACTTTTCTTCATTGGATTTTACTGTATGGCCATATTCTGACCATATCAATTGGGGTTAATTCAATGCAATGCATTTACATTGTACCTGGCTAATGCCTATTAGGTATCTCATTGAATTTTGTTACTATTCCTATTTTAGATCCACCCACAAAAAAAATAAAGTGACATCGTGCTACAGTACTTTGGATTAAAGTGACTAATGCCCTTAGAGTGCAAAAGTACAAAAAAATATCTGAAGTTCATATTTTCACAAATGTGCAAATGATCGCAATGTACTGTTGGTATGGACATTGAATTATACCAATAACTCAGAATTGACCAAATTCCATAAGGCTTGCAGAAAGGCCCTTAAAGGAAAATTTTGAGGCAATTATGCAGCGACCCGGCTCAAGAACGAAGGAATATAAGACAAAAAGATAAAAACTACCCTATGTCCTAAAAACCATCCATCCGAAACTAGGCCACCCCAAAAGAACTGCCACATATAGTGTTCAATAAATGAATTCAAATAGCACTAAAAG
The DNA here is from genome assembly GCF_964204655.1 of Triturus cristatus. Classification (NCBI taxonomy): domain Eukaryota; kingdom Metazoa; phylum Chordata; class Amphibia; order Caudata; family Salamandridae; genus Triturus; species Triturus cristatus. Next base: position 329,747,745 of record NC_140582.1, read on the forward strand.
GGGCCTATCATTTGTCCTCTGTTCTTATATTATGTAAAAACAATTTCATTTCTTTAGATTCATTCTACTTATATATATATATATCCTACTGGCAGTCGCCAGTAGGTAGATATAGTTAGGACCTATTTTCCATAGGAAATCCGCAACATTCTATTTGGAATAACTTTGGTGCCGATTGACGAATCTTCGCGAAATTTTTTAAATTTCTGTTCTGCTGTGGTCGGCTCCTATCCTGAAAGTTTCGCGGTGATTCGTCAAGCGGGGGCCGAGAAAAAAGGGGTGTCCCAAAACGCCTTTTCCCCATGCAATTTCCCATAGGACCTTTAGCCGCAGCTACAGCCCGAACTGCTGAACGGAATTACACCAAATTTGGCAAAGAGGTAGTCCTTAGTTCAGACTCATGCCTTTTGCTTAAATGGTGTAAATCCGTTCAGTAGTTCCTGAGAAAATGACATTTAAAAGTACATATATATCTATGGCCTCGGAGGGTCCGCGTACCCTAAGCGCAGCCTAAGCGCACCCTGCCGTGCACGCGCTGCATTCTAATTGGCTGTCAACACTCCAAATCAGGAAGTGTTGGCAGCCATCTTGTGCCTCGCTAGAACCAAGGCACAAGGAACCAAAGAAAAAACCTCACAAAACGCGAAAAGGGGGCAGGGTAGAAACACCCTGACCCCCTAGGCCTGCTCAGGGGGTCCCACAAGGACCCCCAAGGCCCAAAAAAAAAAATATATTTTTTTTTTAAACGAGAGGATGCACGCAGGATGCGCGCAGGATGCACATCCTGCCGATAGAAAAAAAATTCAGCGCTAAATATGCTAATTAGCCCCCCCCCGCAGCCCCGGGGACCGCCACCCCCCGGGGCTTTTAAACATTTGGTGTGGGGGGCTCTCAGGCCCCCCCAGCCCCGGGGACCACCACCCCCTGGGGCTTATTCAAAATGTGGGAGGGGGGCCGCGCGGCCCCCCTCCAGGAGCCTTGTATAGGCCCTGGGGACCGCCACCACCCAGGACCGGCTCCTGCAGTGTCCTGGGGTGCCCACCCCTGGGACACTGTAGTTTGCAATGACAGGGCGGGAGCCTCGCGGCTCCCACCCTGTAATTGCAAACTGCTTTGCTTCATTGAAGCGAGAGCAGGGAAACCTGCTCTCGCTTCAATGAAGCGAAGCAGATTGCTTTTCCACATGGGGAGCAGCATGTTAGCTGCTCCCCATGTGGAAAAGCAAAGCCGGCTCCCGCAGGACGCGGGGAGCCGGCTGGGACCGTGGGGGGATTGGGGAACCGTGGGGGGATTGGGGAACCCCCCATGGCCCCCAGCGAAGCCCACAAGGTACCTCCACTAAGCGCCTCGGAGCTGCGTTGCAGAGTGTTGTAAAAAGGGGCGTGGCCTCTGAACACCTCTCTGCAACGCTGCTCCCTGGCGCATACTGGAGGTACCTGGTGGGCTAGTTGGCCCCCAGGGGACCTCAGGATTGAAGAGGAATTAATTCCCCATCTTAAAACGCGCCACAGGGCGAATTTGCACACATGTCACCTCAGGCACCGACCTCTTCCTTCACCATTGCCCAAATATTCCTCTAAAATCAGCCGAACTACGAATTCCGATTTACTCACCAGTTATCAGGAGAGACCACAGTGCTGCATCTTTGAGCCCAGTACTGATCCTGAAGAGTAATTTTAACCGAACTTACCAGTTACTTGAATTTCCTTCCATAGGCTAACATTGACTGGTTTCACTTGGAAATTCTTCTAAGTGTAAAGTTTTGAAACTTACAATTATTCCTCTAAAATCAGCCGAACTACGAATTCCGATTTACTCACCTGTTATCAGGAGAGACCTCAGTGCTGCTTCTTTGAGCCCAGTACTGATCCTAAAAAGAAATTCTAACCACACTTATCAGTAACTTGGATTTCCTTCCATAGGAATCCATTGTGTGGTTTTCACCAGAAAAGTTTGTGTGTCGATTTTTGAAACGTACAAATATTCCTGTAAAATCAGCCGAACTACAAATTCCGATTTACTCACCTGTTATTAGGAGAGACCTCAGTGCTGCTTCTTTGAGCCCAGTACTGATCCTAAAAAGAAATTCTAACCACACTTATCAGTAACTTGGATTTCCTTCCATAGGAATCCATTGTCTGTTTTTCAGCAGAAAAGTTTCTAAGTGTCCATTTTCACAAACTAAAAATATTCCTAAAAAATCGTCTGTTTGACTTAAACACATTCTTTCAACTGTTTACAGGAGATGCACCAGTGCTGGATCCAGGAACCACCACTGAGTAAGAAAAAGTCATTATAACACTACTTACCTCCTAAGTGAATTTTCTGGCGTAGGATAACATCAGTGATTCTATGTGAAACAATTTCTAAGTGTCAACTTTTAAAATACAATAATATTCTTTAAAAATCAGTACTGGAACCAAAACGCTTTTACTCAACTGTTTACAGGAGATGTCCAAGGACTGAATCGAGGATCCAGTCCAGTGGTTAGAAAAGTAATCCATAAAGTAACTAATTGCATTTGACTAGAAATTCACATTGAGCGCAATGTTGCATTGTGTTTGAAATTGTGTTGCCCATTGCAACAACTGTAACTACTGTACTGTACTTAAAAGTCTATTGCCTATTTGCAAAGTATTTAAACTAAAGTAATTCATTTTGAGAAAGTATATTTTGTATTGTAATGTACAATGTAATTATAATGTAATAAAAAAAAATATCTAAAAATAAATAGTTTAAAAAATGTAGTAAATCAGTATCAAAAAAATCAGTATAACAATTAATACATTAAAAATTGTCATTTACAAAAACTTTGAAATTCACTGAATAAAACATAGGTTTGAGATATGTTATAGTTAGGAATTAGCTTTTAAAAAACCTTTGAAATTCACTGAATAAACCATAGGTTTCAGGACTGATATAGTTAGGAATTAGCATTTAAAAAACCTTTGAAATTCACTGAAAAAAACATAGGTTTCAGGCTTGATATAGTTAGGAATTAGCATTTAAAAAACCTTTGAAATTCCACTGAAAAAACCATAGGTTTCAGGCCAGATATAGTTAGGAATTAGCATTTTAAAAACCTTAGAAATTCACTGGAAAAACCATAGGTTTTAGGGGTGTTATAGTTAGCTGGACATTTCACTCGTACAAAACGATTGAAATTCCTCCGATGTAGTTAGTTGTACTAACTACATCTCGCGCACCCGCAATCCACTGCTGATGATGTCACATATTACATCATTCATGACATGGTCAGTGACATCACTGATAACATCTCAAATGACATCACTGATGACATCACTGTTGACATCATCCACGTGACAATCAGATACACCTCATCATACACTAGTATAACCTTTCATCACTCACTGTAAAATACAGAGTGCCATATTTGAAACCATTGACACACCAATACAAGTTTCTAAACACCCACTCAGTGATTCCTAGATCTATACACACATCTAATCACTTACCTATAGATTCACTCATACATGCTGTGAATGATCAATAGAACCCTATCAAATATACTTATGTACCTATATCGACATTACCAGAGGTGTAGCTAGAGCTTGTGGCGCCCGGGGCTATCGCTCAGATTGCCGCCCCTCGGCGGGGGGGGGGGATGTTGCTGGGGAAAAAGACGGCAAGCACTTGAAAGAGGACCGAGAGACACGTAGTATCGCCGCTAATAGTTACCTCGATCATACAAGTTACATGCACATACATGACACGGTCCAAGGCTACACAGTTGAATACACCGGTGACTGGCAGTACAAAAGAGAACACACAGACTGCATGATCCATCTGGGGACTCAGAAAAACCGCATGTGACATCCATCAGAGAGCTGCGTGAGCAATTACCTGGTAATCCCCTCAGCACAATGCAAACATGCACATACATGACACTGTTCAGGGATCCATCATCTACAGCTGACATTAAATGACCGTTCATCATGGTCCCCCCATTAAAGCAGTGCACTTTGTGATCTGCATGGTACATGCAGCAGGCACATTAACCCTCTGTGCTACCTTTCCAGGAGTCAACCCTTCCACTAGACAAAACTCGATCTCTCTCTAGGGAGAACATTAATCACCGAAGTTATCAAGACATTTTTATTGTTTCTGAAAATTGCTGGAGGCCAGGAAGGAGGCAGCAAGTTTTTTTTAAACCATAATATACTTGCAAACACTACGCACCCACCCGAAATAGGTACCTAGTGCGGTCACACCGTTCGCACCGCCCTAACCTGCTCAAGGTTCATGTGACCTCAGTGACAGAGTCACAGTGACTGGATCACTGTTGCTCTAGGGTGTGCTGCTTTGTAGGCCTGCCCGCAAGACTGGAGATGAACTTCAGTATGGATTGTGGTGGACAGGCCTTCAAGGTTAACTCACAATTGACACCACTAGGGTACACCTGCTTGTGCTAAGACATCAAGGCTTCTAAGGTCTAGTAGGGCCTTGTAAGGTCTAGCATGGGAATATGCTCCCTCAGTAGAGTGGTCTGGTGGACTGGTCATGAATGCTGAACCCAGTTCCCCAGTTCCAAATTCGACAGCTCTGGCCATAGTGCCACATCCTCTCCCCCAATGAACACTATACTGCCCCACTGAGAGAAACTCGCACTGCCTTCAGCTGCAACCTAATTGTGCCCGCTATAAACACTTGGATGTGGCTCAATTCAAATTATGCACTTGATAAGAGTAATATGCTGCCTAAAAAAAAAAAAGTAAAAGCAAACACTCATAGGGAATGCAAGATTAAGTAAAGCATGTGAAATGTAAGCAGAAACAACATGGTTACCTTAACGATCTCTCACTCACTATTCAGAAATTAGCGAGTGGTTTTACCTGAAAAGTTAAGGACATGACTACAGGGCCCTGAAGGGAACCGTTTCAATGTCCATTGCTTATATCCTTAATAAACGTAAGCAGTATGGTTTAAAAGACCACATCCATAAACGGAGCCATGGTACGCATTTTGTTTTCCAATCCACCCATCAACCAGGTATTGCAGTACCTCCAGGAATGGTGCACTTCCCCACCTGGGGACAACAATGCTGTTCAAAGAAATACGAGAAAACAAAAGTAGTGCTTCACTGGCAAACTCTGTAAAGTGAGGCTGATGTGTTTGGATGTGAATAAAAGCAATCTGCCCACTTTGCAACCCCTCTGTCTTGCTTTATTTAGTTATGTATTTATTTTATATATTTAAAACCTTATTTCTCTCCATGCCGCTGCACTTTGGAATAGAAAAATGTCAGAAAAAGGGCATTTCCCGCAAGAGTGTTTTTCATTTTTGGATCCATTTCACAGGGAAGCAACTAAATGAAAGAAGGAAAGAGGTTGTGAACCATTTCTCCAAGTTTCGTTTTTCAGTAAGTGAGGAGCAAGACAGAAAGAGAGGGAATAATAGGAAGAGAGGGGGGGGGGGACAGCTGCCAGCACAAAAAAAAAGAGGACATTGCCCGAGGCCTATTCCTCCTCTGCCCGTCCCCGAACGTCCACGAAAGCAAGCCGAGCCTTATCTGAATGCCTTTGTCCGCCCCCAAAATAGTGCCGCCTGGGGCGGACCGCCCCAACCGCCCCCCCCCTAGCTACGCCACTGGACATTACACACCAGCACACAACCTAATCACTCATGAAGTCATCCTACTCACTTATGCAAACAATGGATCATACTTACTATTACTTAGCTACACACTTATACAAACACCACTTCATCTATTCATATAGATAGTAACTCATACTTAGTGTGTTATAAAATCACTATTACAAGGATACAGTTATCCATACAGTCACTCATACAATCACTGAGTCTTATGTATACTTATTTATATACAACTGACACATACACTGGCTTTTATTTTTCTAGCTTGTTGGACATGTACCATTGAGACATATATTTGCTCATCATCACACCCATAAAGATATTCACTCACCCAAACAACTGTTATAACATGTAGTTTTAACTTCATATACCTACTGAAACAACTATTCACACATCTTTTGGCTGTCACACACCCCCCACTAAACCACACACACATTCACCCTCCCATACAAATACTCAGTTAACTAATCAATAACTAATATAGACTTTCACATAGCTAGTAACCAACTGGTGCAGCAGTTTACACAACAACTGACAAAGTGATTCAGATATTCACACAGTTTAGTCACTATCCAATATATTTAGTGAGACACTATAAATTAGTCAAGTAAAAAGTCAATCACACTGCTACAAAATCCTCCATCCAGATATTTAGTTTTATATATCCACTCATTCTTCAATGCAAATTGCTATATATATATATATATATATATAAAATACACATTTAAATAATGAACCAAACCACATTCACTGGATGATGTCATCTGTGATGTCATCAGTGATTTCATTTGAGATGTCATCAGTGATGTTACTGACCATGTCATTATGATGTAATATGTGACATCATCAGCAGTGGATTGCGGGCGCGCGAGATGTAGTTAGTACAACTAACTATATCAGAGGAATTTCTATGGTTTTGTACGAGTGAAATGTCCAGCAAACTATAACACCCCTAAAACCTATGCTTTTTCCAGTGAATTTCTAAGGTTTTTTAAATGCTAATTCCTAACTATACCAGGCCTGAAACCTATGCTCTTTTCAGTGAATATTACCTACTGGCGGTCGCCAGTAGGTAGATATAGTTAGGACCTATTTTCCATAGGAAATCTGCAACATTCTATTTGGAATAACGTTGGCGCCGATTGACGAATCTTCGCAAAGTTTTCCAAACTTTTGGCCAGCTACGCTTCGCTCCTATCCTGAAAATTTCATGGTGATTCGTCAAGCGGGGGCCGAGAAAAAAGGGGGGTCCCAAAACGCGTTTTCCCCATGCATTTTCCCATAGGTCCTTTTGACGCAGCTACAGCCCTAACTGCTGAACGGAATTACACCAAATTTGGCAAAGAGGTAGTCCTCAGTTCAGACTCGTGCCTTTTGCTTAAATGGTGTAAATCCGTTCAGTAGTTCCTGAGACAATTAGAGGTAAAAGTACATATATATCTATGGCCTCTGAGGATCCGCGCACCCTCCCCGCACCCTCCCGAGCACGAGCTGTATTCTAATTGGCTGTCAACACTCCAAATCAGGAAGTGTTGGCAGCCATCTTGTGCCTCGGTAAAAAACAAACGCGAAAAACGCGAAAAGGGGGCCGGGTAGAAACACACTGACCCCCTAGGCCTGCTCAGGGGGTCCCACAAAGGGCCCCAGGGCCAAAAAAAGCATTTTTTTTAAAAAACAAATCGGCGAGATTCGCGCTCCCAGCGCGAATTTTGGGCGAAAATAAAAAGAAGAAGCGCGGGGCTCCCGCGCTTCTTTGGTAATTGGCCCCCGGGGGCAGAATTAAAAAAAGAAGTGGGGGGTCCCAATCCCCCCCCACACTGCCCCGGGGACCGCCACCCCCTGGGGCTCGAAGATAGTATCGGCGGGGGGCTCACAGCCCCCCGCAGCCCCCGGGACCGCCACCCCCGAGGCTTCTTGAAAATGGGTGGGGGGGCTCGCAGCCCCCCCAGCCCCGGGGACTGCCACCCCCAGGGCTTGAAATAATTTGGGATGGGGGCTCTCAGGCCCCCCCCCGGCCCCGGGGACCGCCTCCACCCAGGGCAACTTTTCAATGTGGGAGGGGGGCCATGCGGCCCCCCTCCTGGAGCCTTGAATAGGCCCAGGGGACCACCACCCCCCAGGGCCGGCTCCTGCAGTGTCCCCCCGCGACACTGCTGTTTGCAATGACAGGGCGGGAGCCTCGTGGCTCCCACCCTGCCGTTGCAAACTGCTTTGCTTCATTGAAGCGAGAGCAGGGAAACCTGCTCTCGCTTCAATGAAGCAAAGCTGATTGCTTTTCCACATGGGGAGAAGCATGTTAGCTGCTCCCCATGTGGAAAAGCAGTGCCGGCTCCCGCAGGACGCGCGGAGCTGGCTGGGACCGTGGGGGGATTGGGGACCCCCCCACAGCCCCCAACGGAGGCCAGGCCCTAGGGATGGGGTCCCCGGGGCCATAAGTGGCCTGGGAGGGGGCCACGTGGCCCCCTCCGCAATTAATTTTTTTTTTTTTTTAAACAATGGCCGGCCCCGGGGGATGGGGTCCCCGGGGCCTTAAAGTGGCCAGAGGAGGGGGGCTACGCTGCCCCCTTCCATAATTTTTTTTTTTTAATTTACAAAAGGGCCATGCCCCGGGGGATGGGGTCCCCGGGACAAATTGTGGCCTCGGGAGGGGGGCCGCGCGGCCCCCTTCCCGATTTATTTTTTTATAAATAAAAATTGGGGGCAGGCCCTGGGGAAAGGGGTCCCCAGGGCCAAAAAAATGGTAAAAGAAGGGGGGCTACACAGAAAAAAAAGACCGGGATCAGGCTGGTGGCCACGCACCCTCTTAACATCACTCCTGGCGCGTTTGCAGAGGGGGAACTAAAATTCCCCTTGAATACTGGGGGTCCCTGGGGGCCAACTAGCCCACCCGGTAACCTCCAGTATGCGCCAGGGGGCTGTGTTGCAGAGTGGTGTACGCCCCTTTTTACACCTCTCTGCAACGCTTACTGGAGGTACCTGGTGGCCTAGTTGGCTGCCAGGGGACCTCTGGATTGAAGACAACTTAAAACGCTCCACAGGGCGTGTTTGCACACATAGCATCTCAAGCCCCGCCCCGTACCTTCACCACTGTGCAAACGCGCCAGTGGCGTGTTTTAAGTTGGGGGATTAAGTCCCCTTGAATCCTGAGGTCCTGAGTGTTGTAAAAAGGGGTGTGGCCTCTGAACACCTTTCTGCAACGTAGCTCCCTGGCGCATACTGGAGGTACCTGGTGGGCTAGTTGGCCCCCAGGGGACCTCTGGATTGAAGAGGAATTAATTCCCCAACTTAAAACGCGCCACAGGGCGTGTTTGCACACTTCACCTCAGGCCCCGCCCCCTTTCTTCACCATTGTACAAATATTCCTCTAAAATCAGCCGAACTACAAATTCCGATTTACTCACCTGTTATCAGGAGAGAACCCAGGGCTGCATCTTTTAGCCCAGCACTGACCCTGAAAAGTAATTCTAAGCGTACTGACCAGTAACTTGTATTTCCTTCCATAGGAATCCATTGTGTGGTTTTCACCAGAAAAGTTTCTATGTCCAGTTTTGAAACGTACCAATATTCCTCTAAAATCAGCCGAACTACAAATTCCGATTTACTCACCTGTTATCAGGAGAGAACCCAGGGCTGCATCTTTTAGCCCAGCTCTGACCCTCAAAAGTAATTCTAAGCGTACTTACCAGTAACTTGTATTTCCTTCCATAGGAATCCATTGTGTGGTTTTCACCAGAGAAGTTTCTGTGTCCAGTTTTGAAACGTAGAAATATTCCTCTAAAATCAGCCGAACTACGAATTCCGATTTACTCACCTGTTATCAGGAGAGAACCCAGGGCTGCATCTTTTAGCCCAGCACTGACCCTGAAAAGTAATTCTAAGCGTACTTGCTAGTAACTTGTATTTCCTTCCATAGGAATCCATTGTGTGGTTTTCCCCTGAAAATTTTCTACGTGTCCAATTTTGAAACGGACAAATATTCCTCTAATATCAGCCGAACTACGAATTCCGATTTACTCATCTGTTATCAGGAGAGAACCCAGGGCTGCATCTTTTAGCCCAGCACTGACCCTGAAAAGTAATTCTAAGCGTACTTACCAGTAACTTGTATTTCCTTCCATAGGAATCCATTGTGTGGTTTTCACCAGAAAAGTTTCTGTGTCCAGTTTTGAAACGTACAAATATTCCTCTAAAATCAGCCGAACTACAAATTCCGATTTACTCACCTGTTATCAGGAGAGAACCCAGGGCTGCATCTTTTAGCCCAGCAGTGACCCTGAAAAGTAATTCTAAGCGTACTTACCAGTAACTTGTATTTCCTTCCATAGGAATCCATTGTGTGGTTTTCACCAGAAACGTTTCTGGGTCCAGTTTTGAAACGTACAAATATTCCTCTAAAATCAGCCGAACTACAAATTCCGATTTACTCACCTGTTATCAGGAGAGAACCCAGGGCTGCATCTTTTAGCCCAGCACTGACCCTGAAAAGTAATTCTAAGCGTACTTACCAGTAACTTGTATTTCCTTCCATAGGAATCCATTGTGTGGTTTTCACCAGAAAAGTTTCTGTGTCCAGTTTTGAAACGTACAAATATTCCTCTAAAATCAGCCGAACTACGAATTCCGATTTACTCACCTGTTATCAGGAGAGAACCCAGGGCTGCATCTTTTAGCCCAGCACTGACCCTGAAAAGTAATTCTAAGCGTACTTACCAGTAACTTGTATTTCCTTCCATAGGAATCCATTGTGTGGTTTTCACCTGAAAAGTTTCTACGTGTCCAATTTTGAAACGGACAAATATTCCTCTAATATCAGCCGAACTACGAATTCCGATTTACTCACCTGTTATCAGGAGAGAACGCAGGGCTGCATCTTTTAGCCCAGCACTGACCCTGAAAAGTAATTCTAAGCGTACTTACCAGTAACTTGTATTTCCTTCCATAGGAATCCATTGTGTGGTTTTCACCAGAAACGTTTCTGGGTCCAGTTTTGAAACGTACAAATATTCCTCTAAAATCAGCCGAACTACAAATTCCGATTTACTCACCTGTTATCAGGAGAGAACCCAGGGCTGCATCTTTTAGCCCAGCACTGACCCTGAAAAGTAATTCTAAGCGTACTTACCAGTAACTTGTATTTCCTTCCATAGGAATCCATTGTGTGGTTTTCACTAGAAAAGTTTCTGTGTCCAGTTTTGAAACGTACAAATATTCCTCTAAAATCAGCCGAACTACGAATTCCGATTTACTCACCTGTTATCAGGAGAGAACCCAGGGCTGCATCTTTTAGCCCAGCACTGACCCTGAAAAGTAATTCTAAGCGTACTTACTAGTAACTTGTATTTCCTTCCATAGGAATCCATTGTGTGGTTTTCACCTGAAAAGTTTCTACGTGTCCAATTTTGAAACGGACAAATATTCCTCTAATATCAGCCGAACTACGAATTCCGATTTACTCACCTGTTATCAGGAGAGAACGCAGGGCTGCATCTTTTAGCCCAGCCCTGACCCTGAAAAGTAATTCTAAGCGTACTTACCAGTAACTTGTATTTCCTTCCATAGGAATCCATTGTGTGGTTTTCACCAGAAACGTTTCTGGGTCCAGTTTTGAAACGTACAAATATTCCTCTAAAATCAGCCGAACTACGAATTCCGATTTACTCACCTGTTACCAGGAGAGAACCCAGGGCTGCATCTTTTAGCCCAGCACTGACCCTGAAAAGTAATTCTAAGCGTACTTACTAGTAGCTTGTATTTCCTTCCATAGGAATCCATTGTGTGGTTTTCACCTGAAAAGTTTCTACGTGTCCAATTTTGAAACGGACAAATGTTCCTCTAAAAACAGCCGAACTACGAATTCCGATTTACTCACCTGTTATCAGGAGAGAACCCAGGGCTGCATCTTTTAGCCCAGCACTGACCCTGAAAAGTAATTCTAAGCGTACTTACTAGTAACTTGTATTTCCTTCCATAGGAATCCATTGTGTGGTTTTCACCTGAAAAGTTTCTACGTGTCCAATTTTGAAACGGACAAATATTCCTCTAATATCAGCCGAACTACGAATTCCGATTTACTCACCTGTTATCAGGAGAGAACCCAGGGCTGTATCTTTTAGCCCAGCACTGACCCTGAAAAGTAATTCTAAGCGTACTTACCAGTAACTTGTATTTCCTTCCATAGGAATCCATTGTGTGGTTTTCACCAGAAAAGTTTCTGTGTCCAGTTTTGAAACGTACAAATATTCCTCTAAAATCAGCCGAACTACGAATTCCGATTTACTCACCTGTTATCAGGAGAGAACCCAGGGCTGCATCTTTTAGCCCAGCACTGACCCTGAAAACTAAGCGTACTTACTAGTAACTTGTATTTCCTTCCATAGGAATCCATTGTGTGGTTTACACCTGAAAAGTTTCTACGTGTCCAATTTTGAAACGGACAAATATTCCTCTAATATCAGCCGAACTACGAATTCCGATTTACTCACCTGTTATCAGGAGAGAACCCAGGGCTGCATCTTTTAGCCCAGCACTGACCCTGAAAAGTAATTCTAAGCGTACTTACCAGTAACTTGTATTTCCTTCCATAGGAATCCATTGTGTGGTTTTCACCAGAAACGTTTCTGTGTCCAGTTTTGAAACGTACAAATATTCCTCTAAAATCAGCCGAACTACGAATTCCGATTTACTCACCTGTTATCAGGAGAGAACCCAGGGCTGCATCTTTTAGCCCAGCACTGACCCTGAAAAGTAATTCTAAGCGTACTTACTAGTAACTTGTATTTCCTTCCATAGGAATCCATTGTGTGGTTTTCACCTGAAAAGTTTCTACGTGTCCAATTTTGAAACGGACAAATATTCCTCTAAAATCAGCCAAACTACGAATTCCGATTTACTCACCTGTTATCAGGAGAGAACCCAGGGCTGCATCTTTTAGCCCAGCACTGACCCTGAAAAGTAATTCTAAGCGTACTTACTAGTAACTTGTATTTCCTTCCATAGGAATCCATTGTGTGGTTTTCACCTGAAAAGTTTCTACGTGTCCAATTTTGAAACTGACAAATATTCCTCTAATATCAGCCGAACTACGAATTCCGATTTACTCACCTGTTATCAGGAGAGAACCCAGGGCTGCATCCTTTAGCCCAGCACTGACCCTCAAAAGTAATTCTAAGCGTACTTACTAGTAACTTGTATTTCCTTCCATAGGAATCCATTGTGTGGTTTTCACCAGAAAAGTTTCTAAGTGTCTATTTTCACAAACTAAAAATATTCCTAAAAAATCGTCTGTATGACTTAAACACATTCTTTCAACTGTTTACAGGAAATTGGCCAGTGCTGGATCCAGGATCCACCACTGAGTAAGAAAAAGTAACGATAACACTACTTACCTGCTAAATGAATTTTCTGCCATAGGATAACATTGGTGATTCTATGTGAAAAATTTTCTGTCAACTTTTAAAATACATTAATATTCCTTAAAAATCACTACTGTAACCAAAAGGCTTTTACTCAACTGTTTACATGAGATGTCCAAGGACTGAATCTAGGATCCAGTCCTGTGGTTAGAAAAGTAATCCATAAAGTAACTAATTGCATTTGACTAGAAATTCACATTGAGCTCAATGTTGCATTTTGTTTGAAATTGTGTTGCCCATTGCAACAACTGTAACTACTGTACTTAAAAGTCTATTGCCTATTTGAAAAGTATTTAAACTAAAGTAATTCATTCTGAGAAAGTATATTTTGTATTGTAATGTATAATGTAATTAAAAAAATAAAATATCTAAAAATAAACAGTTTACAAAATGTAGTAAATCAGTATCAAAATAATCAGTATAACAATTAATACATTAAAAATTGTCATTTACAAAACCTTTCAAAACTCACTGAAAAAAACGTAGGTTTCAGGCCTGATATAGTTAGGAATTAGCATTTAAAAAACCTTTGAAACTCACTGAAAAAACCATAGGTTTCAGGCCTGATATAGTTACGAATTTGCATTTAAAATCCTTTGAAATTCACTGAAAAAACCATAGGTTTCAGGCCTGATATAGTTAAGAATTATCATTTAAAAAACCTTAGAAATTCACTGAAAAAACAATAGGTTTTAGGGGTGTTATAGCTAGCTGGACATTACACTCGAACAAAAAAATTGAAATTCCTCCGATATAGTTAGTTGTACTAACTACATCTCGCGCGCCCGCAATCCACTGCTGATGATGTCACATATTACATCATTCATGACATGGTCAGTGACATCACTGATGACATCTCAAATGACATCACTGATGACATCATCCACGTGACAATCAGATACACCTCATCATACACTAGTATAACCTTTCATCACTCACTGTAAAATACAGAGAGCCAGATTTAAAACCATTGACACACCAATACAAGTTTCTAAACAGCCACTCAGTGATTCCTAGATCTATACACACATGTAATCACTTCTCTCACTCATACATGCTGTCAATGATCAATAGAACACTATCAAATATACTTATACACCTATATCGACATTACACACCAGCACACATCCTAATCACTTATGAAGTCATCCTACTCACTTATGCAAACAATTGATCATACTTACTTTTACTTAGCTATACACTTATAAAAACACCACTTCATCTATTCATATAGATAATAACTCATACTTGGTGTGTTATAAAAACACTATTACAAGTATACAGTTATCCATACAGTCACTCATACAATCACTGAGTCTTATGTATACTTATTTATATACAACAACTGACACAAACACTTACTTTTATTTTTCTAGTTTGTTGAACATGTACCATTGAGACATATATTTGCTCATCGCCATACCCATAAAGATATTCACTCACCCAAACAACTGTTATAACATGTGGTTTTAACTTCATATACCTACTGGATCAACTATTCACACATCTTTGGGCAGTCACACACCACCACCGAACCACACACACATTCACTCTCCCATACAAATACTCAGTTAACTAATCAATAAATAATATAGACTTTCACGTAGCTAGTAACCAACTAGTGCAGCAGTTTACACAACAACTGACAAAGTGATACAGATATTCACACAGTTTAGTCACTATCCAATTTATTTAGTGAGACACTATAAATTAGTCAAGTAAACAGTCAATCACACTGCTACTAAATCCTCCATTCAGATATTTATATTTATATATCCACTCATTCTTCAATGCAAATTGCTAGATATATAATACATATTTAAATAACGAACCAAACCACATTCACTGGATGATGTCATCAGTGATGTCATCAGTGATGTCATTTGAGATGTCATCAGTGATGTCACTGACCATGTCATGAATGATGTAATATGTGACATCTTCAGCAGTGGATTGCGGGCGCGCGAGATGTAGTTAGTGCAACTAACTATATCGGAGGAATTTCAATGGTTTTGTTCGAGTGAAATGTCCAGCTAGCTATAACACCCCTAAAACCTATTGTTTTTTCAGTGAATTTCTAAGGTTTTTTTAAATGCTAATTCCTAACTATGGTTTTTTCAGTGAATATATATATATATATATATGTATATATACACACACTTCTAGTGTAATGCTGGGTAGTGGTGTAAATGTGTCCATGATCATGACAGTACCACCCCCACGCAATGGATGTGTCTGATGAAAGTGTTTTAGTAAATGGGGGCATCAACATTATCAACAGGTTCCCATGATTCTTCTTCTGACCCATACCCTTGCCAATTAATCAAATACTGTAACTTCCCCTTGACTATTCATGAACCTTTCATAGACTGAATTTCATATTCTACCTCTGAGCTATCTATCACTGGAGGTGGGGGCTGCATTAACCAAGCACCTGGACTCATTAGTTTGCTCAATGACACATAAAACACAGGATGGATCTTCTTTGTTTGAGGAAAAGCTATTTTGACAGCGATTGGATTTATCACCTTAGTAATGGAAAAGGGACCAATAAACTGAGGATGACATTTTCTTTTCCCATATAACTGTAGATTTCTTGTTGAGAGCCACACTGTATCTAAAACCTTGTAGATAGGTGCAGGTCGTCTCTTCCTGTCAGCTTGCTTCTTGTAATAATCCTTGGCTTCTTTCAATGCATCCAATACCTTGTTATGAACAATAGTTAATGTAGTTAAATATTCATCCACTGTGGGAAGATGTTCAATAATGTCAATTTCCTCAGGCAAGAAGTGTGGATGGCAATCAATCTGTCAAGCAATAAAACTGAGAATATCCAATTGAAGAATATTGATTGTTATTGTGATATAATTCTGCTAACCATAATAAAGTCACCCATTCATTTTATGACGGTATAAAACAGCGTAAGTAGGTTTCAAGATTTTGATTGACACACTCCATCTGGCCATCAGTTTGAGGTTGGTAGGCTGAGGAACGTCGCACATCCAAACCTAAAGACTTCCAAAAGGAGGATCAAAAACGTGAAACAAGTTGAGAGTGTCTGTCCGGAAAATAAAATTACAGAAAGAAGGCCATGTAATCATACAATATGTTGTAAAAATAATGTACTTGTCTCTACGCCAGTTAGAATATCTTTGGTAGGGAAAAAATGAGCCATTTTAGTAAAGGTATCCACAACCACCATCCTATCCTTTATCCGGAGGCAGATCCACAATAAAGTCAACTGTGTATCCCAAGGTCTCGGGGGACTCTACAACAGACGGAACAATACCATGGACCTAGGGCCTGACTTAGATCTTGACGGAACAACCGTCCTCCCGCCACAGGGGCGGATCCAAGTACTCCGTTAAGCTAATTGCAGTCTGCCCGCCCAATTTAGATGTATGCTGGCTGACTCTCAGTCTGTGTCGATAGAGGGTTTCCAGCCATGTACGCAGCTCATTTCTGTCGATGTGGCGGACTGGCAAATAGTACTCCGTCGCCATCATGGTTGCGACCAGCATATTTAGATTTCATAGTTCTGCTGGTGGTGTTCTTGTGGCGGGTGGCACACAGAGTGAATCCATTGTGGGGAACGGTCAGCATTAGATTATTCCTGTAGCTGTATGATGGATGCTAGAATCACACTTCTGATGTGATTTGCTTCAGACCCTTATCCCTTGCCATTCCAGAACAGCACTACATTTTGAAGCTGAACTTGTGTCAGTTACATCAGGGGCCTTATTTAGTTTTAACTGTTTCTTCTTCCTTTTCCTACTTTCATTTATTTTCTTGCGGGTTACATAATTTTTTTCAAATCTGTTAATTTGTCTAGGTTGGGGTGCCAGATGTGGCAGCTTGACAATTAGGGGCAGCTAGTTCAAGGAGGAACTCTCTCTACATATCAACTGCCTAGAGTTACTTGCAGGCTTGTTTGCGATCTACCCCTTTTCCTCCCTCCGCTCCCATTGTTGCATCTTGCTAGAGATGGACAATGTGTCAGAGGTCCAATATATGAACAGCATTGGAGGTGCAAGGTGCCGCCTTCAGGCAGAGATTGCTAAAGACTTTTGGCACTTCTGCCTGATCCACAAAATGGCAGTAATGGCTCTTCATCAGCCACACAAAATTAACCTGGTAGCAGACAGGGATTCTCACCACCTATCAGACAACAGTGAATGGAAACTAGATTCTAAATTATTCTCAAAAATAATGGTAGGGTGGTGTCCATGTCAAATGAATCTCTTAGTATCTCTACTGACTTTTCAATTACCATTGATCTACATTTGGAGACCAGGTCTGTTGACCACAGCGACAAATGTCTTCTTACAGGTTTAGACAGATCTAAAATATGCGTTCTATCCATTCTCAATGCTTCTGATGGTAGCCCTAAAAGTCAGAAAACAGACAGCAGAGTTAATCTTGACCTATCCTCTTTAGAGGCCAGTTGATTCCCACTCCTGCTGGAACTCTTTTGCGATTGTCTTCTCCTTCTCCCTCTGTTCCCGAATCTCCTCCTGGATCCTCGGCCATCAACATCCTCTAACAGCAATCCATCAAATGAGGTTGAGAGCATGGATACCTTCCGGTGACTCTGGCAAGTGCAAGTTGTTTTGGAACAAGCTAGACAGCTCATTGATGAAGCCTGGCCTTCTTCCATGCACAAGAGAAACAAGGCATACAATACAACTCTTCTTGGAGCAGATAGGTCCACCGGTGCATAGAACAAGACCTAAATCATGTTGAAACAGATATCACCAGTATCACCAATTTTCTAGCTTCCTTAGTCACAGAATGCTTATTGTACATAGTCATCACTGCTTATAGATCAGCAATCTCTGCTGGACACATTCCAATAGAGAACAATAATGTAGGTGAACATCCTCTGATTACCAAGTTGTTGAGAGGCATTACATTCCCTCTCAGCCCAAGTACTCAGTCCTCTGGGATGTTTTGGTGGTGATGAGATTCCTATAGTATTGGCCAGATAATTCTGGTATGTCTAGAAAACAATTGTGAGTCAAATTAGATTTACTTCTTTCTTTGGTCTCCTGTAAATGTGTCTCTGACATCCCAGCCCTGGGTTTAGTATGTAGGTCTTTTACTCCAGACAGAATTTCCTTGTGGATTTAAAAAATGAGAAAATCAACAACTCAGACCACCTTTCTAGCCTTGCCAGAGACCAGAAATTGTGTGTCGTCCATTGTCTGAAGAATTATGAGAGAGTAAACTCTCCCCTCAGAAACTGTCCATCTGGACAACTCCTAATATCGTTGGTGCATCCTCTTGCCCCTGTTTCATGCCCTACCTTGGCCTGAAGGATCAAATTGATATTACTGGAAGCAAGTATTGACATTTCCATTTTTAGCGCCCCCTCAGTAAGGGATGCAATGGCATCAGAGTCTTTCAATGTGGGAGCATTTCTAGAAGCTATTATATGAATGACAAATTTGTCCTTGGACTCAATGCTCAAGGAAAACTAACATAAACCAATGAGTAATCCTTTTTCATCAATATTAGATAAGCTTTAGACTTGTATAATCCAAAACCTCAGGACCTGACATAGAAACAAAAATATATAACATTTGTGACCAAGAATTTTCAATTCTCTCAAGCTATTATATGAATGACAAATTTGTCCTTGGACTCAATGCTCAAGGAAAACTAACATAAACCAATGAGTAATCCTTTTTCATCAATAGTAGATAAGCTTTAGACTTGCATAATCCAAAACCTCAGGACCTGACATAGAAACAAAAATATATAACATTTGTGACCAAGAATTTTCAATTCTCTCAAGGACACGGAGGTGCGGATTATGCCATCATATTTTTATTTGTGGTCATTTCACTTCTTATGATTGTTTCTCTGACTGTCCACCTGGACATATTGCAATGTTGGAATATATACTGTGTGAAAGTAACGCTGCCATATTTCATGCTGTAAGTTTTTGAGGTTTTATGAGATTAGTTCTCAATTTATTCTTTCAGCTTTAGAACAGAAGCAAGAATGAGACCTTAGTGACGTACTTTCAGAGGAAGAACTTGCAGCCAGAATAGGCAATGTACATGTTAATTCTACTGTTTATATGGTTATCAGCATCGTCACTGGTTAGGATTCAGCGCACTCTTCTATACCTGTAGGCTCTGGTGCATTCGTCAAACAAGTTACACCACTGGTCATATAGACCTTTGATTATCGACTGAGCCACTATTGCTGCTAATAATACTAACGTTTTTTAAAGGTTCTAACTGATTGTGTAGACTTTGTATTATGATTTTAAACTTTATCTTATAGGGAATATTGTTTGTAATGGATTGTGCTTTAAGTGAATATTGATTGTTGCCTAAAATGGACTCAAATAATCTGTTTAATATGACTACTTGTTAATTCTGGGGTACTGTGTATATGGAATATGTTTTATTTATTGTCTACTTTTATGGCTATGCCGAAATAAAGTTATTTATGATGATGATGTATTGGCGGACCTGATATCACCACAACAAGTTAATTAACAGTGAAACCAATTCGGCTTCACAAGAACAACAAAGCAGATGGTATGCAAACCATGGATTTTATTAGCAGATTAATCAAAGTTACAACTTTGGTCATTTAGTAAATCAATTTATCAAGTATGCTTGTATAGCAAACCAATTATTCACTCTGAATCTATTTATAATGTAGATAACAATGCAAATTATAACAATGTAATGGATGCAGAAAAAATTCAGTATTGGTTCCATAAAGGAACTTCCCTATTCTAAATAAAGCATCAAGAATGGTGATGTGAGGGTGGCGTGGCCAGAAGCCCATCGTGGCAACTGCTTAGCTAATGGAGCTCTGGCACCCAAGTCCTGTATGGAAGCACTTATCCTGTTCTCCCCCTGGGTCCCATAAAATGACTAGTGTGGGAATGTCTGGGGGGAGGTCCCAGAAAGCAGTGGATGACCAGATAAGCCAGGGGAGGGGTGGCGAGCTCACAAGAGAACGATGGATGAGGAAAACTGGGAGAAACAAAATGGTGCCGGTGTGGCCGGACTGCTCCCAACCTCTGCAAGCATGTACTGGAGCAGTGATGTAGGCGGTGGGAGCCAGGCGGGGCTGAAGAGTGGTGAGGGCATACTCAAGGTGGAGGGAACTGTGACAAGTGGTCCCGAGTGAAGTCCGGTGCGAGCTGGAGGCTAGGCAGCAGACCATGCAGCTGAGACAAGGTGACCACCCTCAGAGGAAACGGGCCACTTGTGGAAATAGGAGCACCTGTCCTGTCATTGACGACAGGTTCATTCTAGAGGCCCTGGAGAGCCAATAAGAGACACCACATTCACAGCAATTGGCCCCTTGACTCCCACGGGGAGACATCAGAGACTGGCCACACGGAGAACAAATCAAAGCCGGGATCAAGATGGACACTAGTGGAAAAGGGTGCATGTGCCCGAGGCTCAGTGACATAGACTCCTTCTATAAAAGCCTGATGGAGGCAGCCACGAGACATCCCACCCAACGAAAAAGGAATGTGCTGCATATTTGGGGAAATGTTGGCACATTCTTCCCCCACACCATTTCCTACAAGGGGAGAGGAATGGAGTGGGGACCCCCCCACACAACATCTGCAATGGTGTGCAATAAACCAACTAAACCCCCCACGCCGAAGAGGTCGTATGCCAAGCAGAGATGACCACCTCACAACCCGGGGAACCCTCAGGCCAGGGGCTGGAAGCTCATACAGTGACCATCTTGATAGTTATAAGAGATGCCAAAATGGCACTGCTACAGGCAGAGCATAGAAAACTAGTAGACAGAGTCACTGACATTGAGTCAAACTGCACCCAAACTTGGCCAACGATACTGGACCATACAGCCCACATACAGCGCCTCGAGAGGGAAATACTATCTCTAAAACAGAAGGCAAAAGATGCTGAAAGGGACGAGCCCACAGAACCCCAGTGGAACTGCTGATGCTGGGTGGTGGGATATGAGTGATAGTCATCATACTATTAAACTGCTGGAATAAGGATGCCATATTGCAACAGGCAAGGTCACATGGGCCGTGGCAGGTGGAGGGGGCAGCAGTCAACATCTACCTGGACAATACAGTTTCAGTACAGCAGCCTAGAGAAACCTAATTGAGTTTCAAACTGCACCTAAAGAACCTAGATTTCAAGTATGAGCTGCTCTTTCCCACCAGGCTACACATAACAGTGCAGGGCGAAATCTTTTTTTTTTGCCACACCGGAGGAGACTTGGGAATGGCTGGACCACAAGGTCCAAAGATGCAATGATGGCAAGAACATTGAAGACGCCAAAAGCAACAGAAACAAATGCACCAGGCTCCATGCCAGGGTCAGGGAAAAACAGAGAAAGAGCACAGGTGGTAGCGGCAATACAGAGAACATGAGATACTAGCAACTGGTGGGACACCCTGAGGGGCACCACCAAAAGAATCTGGGGAGAACCACACAGACTACTGAGAGGGCGCAGAACACCCCTCCACCGGTCATGACAGCTATGAATTCAGGAGAAATAATACAAACCACTGAGACCGGGGGGATTGGACCATTCTCTGGCAAATGGAAGGGAGTTGTCTATTCATCCCCTGCCTCGTCCCCCGCGTCCTCCCCGGCGATAGCCAGCAACGGTCCGCATGTGCCCAGAGGAACACGCATCCACAAATAGATCTAGTTTAATAATGATAAGTTATGTATTGAATGGGTGATCGTGGGGGGGGTAAGAGACAAAGAGAGAAAGAGAAAGACTGCTGGGAGACAGTAAGAGAACTCCTGGATCTAGAGGAAACACATGCCCAAACGCCTATAGCTGATTTCAAACAACAACTAGCCTGTAAAACGGAAGAATACAGAGTCCTCGCAACCAACAAACCTAGATGATCCCACATAGCTCATCAGCAACAGATATTTGAGGTGAGTGACAAGGCAGGTAAGCTCTTGTTCTGGCTGGCTGCACGTGACACTGAGAGAACACAAATCAGTATACTCTTGAACCCCTTTGGAGAGCGAATCATGGGTAGCAAGGTAATAGTAGAAGTGATAGCGGAATATATGCAAGAGTTCTACTCAAAGAAGATATTCAGGGAGCAGACTTGCAGGAATTTGTCTGTGAATGCCCCTGTAAAAACTGTAATAACACAAACTCCTAAAGCTGGAGGCGGTACTAACTGAGAGCGAGATCCTGGCTGCACTCTCCAATCTACAATCCGGGAATACCCCAAGCCAAAATGGCTTCCCAACAGAAATCAGGAAGAGAGAGTCTGCTAAAATTGTGACTCTATTGCATAAAATGTGTAAAAGAGACCTACCAAAGTGGGGTCATCCTTGAAGACCTGAGAATGGCAACAGTGACACCACTATTAAAACTGGGGGAACAAGAGGACAAGTAGGACTCCTAAAGACCAATATCGCTGTTAAACACAAACACCAAAATCCTGGCTAAAGTTTTGGCCAATAGATTGAGAGGAGTGATAAAGGATTTGATCCACCCAAACCAAGACAGACTAATGCCCCACCTATCGACAAAACTTAATTTGCAAAGGGTCTATAACAATGTCAGGGGTCAGGCTTCATGTGCAATAGTGAGACTACATCTCCCAGAAGGCTTAGAGGAAGGGGTGGGCTGTGCACTCTCCCACACTGCTCTGGGGCTAGTCAGGTGATTGTACAGATTTAAGCCAGCAGCTGTAGTGCCTCAGTGCTTGGCTTTCCTCGTTTGGTATTGTGCCATGCTTCCCTGGTTTTGAGATCATCGCTGGACTTCTGATTCTGTGGAGGGTTAATCCGGTCTGGTAGACCTTTTGTCGTTCGTGTACCCTCCCTTGTGGACTTTTCCTTAAGCGTGAGGTCGCGCTGGGATTTCTACCTTTCCTTCACCCCGTGGCGCAAGGACGTGCTGTGACCCCCAGCTGAGGCCCCTCCCATGTGAATTCAAGACTCCCCTTGTGTATTACCTAGCGCGCTCACTTCGCGCTGAACTTTTTTCCATTTACTTTTGTAGTGTGGTGCTGGAAACGATTTGTTGCCTTCCTGGAGAGTGTTCGGTTCGGACTCAGTTGCTCCTCCTTTTTGCCCGTTCATGCCACTACACTAATTTACGTTGCTTTCTCTCTGAGCCAACGCCAGCAGGGGATGCCCCGCCTTTCAGTTCAGAGCTCCGCTTTCAGGAGTGTTTCACTCTGCCCTTTTTCCCTTGCTCACTTTACGAGCGTGATATATGGCTTTGTGAAGAACGTGCTGCTGCGCAAGTTTCCTGATTTCTATTTTTGTATTTATTTTACTTCTGCACGTTATGAAGGCGAAATACGCGCTGGAGCGCTTGGACATTGTGTGATCTTAATCCCAGAGCTGGCAGCAGACTTTTTCTGAATATCACTGGGATACAACACACACGTATGCTGTATTTTTTATGGTATTCTATAATTCCTATTACGGAGTACGAGAAAATCATCTCAACCTTTTGTTTGTTTTCAAGAGACCATCTTATTTACGATCTCCCTGTCCTCAAAAGACAAGTAAGTGTGGAAGAGTGCACACTTATAGAGTTTGCTTAAGTGTTATATAAATATTGGTTGGTTAGACATTATTGTCATCATTTACGCATCTGTTTGTGTTTCTTCCACTGTAGAACTTCCACTTCTTATTGGAGTCGACCGCCTTCCTGCTGGCTGTTTTTGGGACTTCTCTGGTGGTCCATCTTGGTACCTTCATTTTTTAGGGATATTGGCTCCTTTTAGTGTATTCTACTCAAGCACTGGGAGGTTGTATCTCTGGGAAAAGAAGGGGCACTCTCTTAGCTCCCGGGGAATGGGCAAACCCTGTTATATGCCAACAGAAAGCCAAGCCCACAGTATATTTTACCCCTGAGCGAAGATATAAAGTTTTGTCTTAGGCCAACATGGATGAGGCCCTGTCCCCAGAGAATGCTGAGACTACTATGAGAGAACAAGCGGCTGTGGTAGTTAATCTCCAAACAGAACTTAAATTAGTTAAAGGAGAAAACCAATGGCTTATCACTGAGATTAATGTATTAAAGACAAATCAACAACTAGAAGTTAGGGTGGCTGATGCCACTCCTAAACACAAACGTAGCTACATCCATCCCGCACATTTCCAGGTCCCAGCACCTTCCTCTGTCCCTGTTCCCACAGAAACTACCACTTCACCTGTTAATGTCACGGTAGTTACCCCTCCACAGACCCCGCTGGCCATGCCCGAAAGATTTAGCGGAGACAGTATCAAATATGGGGTATTCATGATTCAGTGCCACCTTCAATTCTTATGTAGAGCCGCATCTTTTCCAGACGATGCAGCAAAGGTTGCGTTTATAATCTCCTACCTAAGTGGTAACGCCGCACTTTGGGCGGTACCACTCGTCGAGAACGATGACCCTATCTTATATGACCTGGCTCAGTTTAAGGAGAGAATGAGAAGTCTGTTTGCACGACATTCCTACATGCAGGCCAGTGATAACGAGCTATTGAACCTCAAACAAGGTTCAAGAGATTTATTAACATATATTACCACCTTTAATCGTTTATTTACCGACACACACTGGCAAATAAAAGGAAAAGAAAACCTCCTTGTTTTACAGGGGACTCAAAGATGAACTCAAAGATAGTCTATCTCAGATTGTTGATCCCCCTGAAGAGTGCTCTGCGTTCATGGATCTAGTAGTTAAGTTAGATCATCGTCTATCAGAAAGGAAAGGGAAAAAGACTAGAGAAGATTATTCTCATTTATTTCTGGCTAGAAGCGAAAAAAAGGAAGTAAAAGACACCAGTGAACCCATGCAAATAGGAGGCATGAGAGGGCCGCTATCCACTGAAGAAAAAGAAAAACGCAGAAAACTAAACCTCTGTCTGTATTGCGGTAAGGGTGGCCATTTTGCTTAAGAGTGTCCAGTGAAACCTAAAACCGCCCCGAGAATAACTACCACTCGGACTGGTATGGTGGTGAAGGCGGAAAACTAACTGGCTTGGGGAATACAGAGGTCGCTTCTCCAAGCCTTTCAGATTCACAGGCCCCTAAATTATTGGCTAATACCATGACTCGTGTACCAAAACATTTTTCTATCAATGTTGTGTTCCTCCTGCCATCTCAGCTTAGACAAAACATGTCTATCCTACTTGATTCTGGAGCAACCGGTAACTTTTTAGACATAGCAGTTGCTAGAGCCTTGGGACTAGAATTCCTGTTGAAGAAACACCCTGAAAAAGTAAGAGCGGTAGATGGCTCAGAGTTATCGTCAGGTATGATTACCTACCAAACCTCTGACATTATCATGGTGTGTGATAATGGTCACTCCGAAGTCATTTCCTTTGATTTGATTGATACCCCCACATTTGGAGCCATTCTCGGAGTACCTTGGCTCCAACAACATAGCCCTCATATTGATTGGGTTTCTAGGAGGGTAACGTTACATTCACCGTATTGTATGACCCATTGCTACAGCGAAATCACTCATTGGCATACTTCCTTGTGTTGTGCTCTTTCCACTACAGACACCTCTTTGTTACCTACTGAATATGAGAAGTTCTCTGACGTCTTTGACGAAGTCAAAGCAATTGCCCTGCCACATCATAGGTCCTATGATTGCAGGATTGATTTAATTCCGGGTGCAGACCTACCTGTTAGTAGAGTATATTCCCTCACGGAACCTGAGACAAAGTACCTATCTGAATAGCTACAGGATATGTTAAAAAAGGGGTTTATTAGGCACTCTACCTCCCCTGTCTCCTCCCCCATCTTTTTTATCCCCAAGAGAGAGGGAGGCTTGAGAGCGTGCCTGGATTACCGCGCCCTAAACAAGGTAACCATTAAAAACAAATATCCTCTTCCGCTCATCTCCAATATCTTGGATCAGGTTAGAAAGACCACCATTTTTACTAAACTTGATCTGAGAGGAGCGTATCATTTAATCAGAGTCAGACAAGGAGATGAGTGGAAGACGGCTTTCCGCACAAAGTTTGGTCTCTACGAGTATTGCGTTATGCCCTTTGGTTTGTGCAACGCACCTGCAGCCTTTCAGTTTTTTATAAACGAAATCTTGAGAGAATACCTGGACGTGTTTTTTCATCGTCTATATAGATGACATCCTGATTTATTCGCAGAATGAGAAAGACCATGTGGAACACGTTAGTCTAATACTGCAGAGGCTGCAAGAGAACAATCTTTTTGCCAAACTGGATAAATGCCTTTTTCATACTCGCAAAGTGGCCTTTCTGGGTTTTGTCATCTCCCCGGAAGGCATACATATGGATCCCGCTAAAGTATCTGCCATCACTAACTGGGCTAGCCCGTCCACTGTTAAAGAGGTCCAATCTTTTTTAGGATTTGCAAACTTTTACAGGAGATTCATAAGTCATTTTTCTGAATTAATCGCCCCCATCACTAGGCTCCTAAAAAAGGAGTAGTGTTTAAATGGGACTCAACAGCTGACACCGCTTTCCGCACATTAAAGAACAGCTTTACCTCGGCACCTATTTTTCGACATGCAGAGGAAACACAACCGTATTACCTAGAAGCAGATGCCTCTCAATACGCAGTAGGTGGGGTGTTATCTCAGCGAGACCTGAACACAGGCACTCTTCATCCAATAGCCTATTTTTCTAAAACACTGTCACAGGCAGAACAAAACTACACCATCGGAGAGAGAGAACTCTTGGCCATTAAAATGGCATTTCAGGAATGGCGTCATTATCTTTTAGGATCCCCGCATACTATAACCATCTATTCCGATCATCGGAATCTTCAGTTTTTCAGAACCGCCAGGGCTCTTACACCTAGACAGATGAGGTGGGTGTCTGTTTTATTGTGAGTACGATTTTGTGATCCATTTCCGTCCTGGAATTAAACAAGGTAAAGCTGACGCCTTGTCCCGCCTAGGAAAGGAACATAAGGACTCTGTGGATGTACCCATACCTATCATCCCAGAACACAAGCTCATTGCTGTAGGAGAAGGAAGAGGTACAGACTAAGACACCTTCTTCTCACTCCTTGAAAAAGCCTTAGCCTCGCTCGATCAGCAAGAATGGTTAACCGATACCCGACATACAATAAGAGATAACCTGTTTTTCCATGATGAACGACTGTTTCTCCCTACAAAAGACACACATGAGCTAATTATGAATTGGTGTCATGCCTTACCCATGGCAGCTCACCCGGGAGTTGCAAAGACCATACAAACCTGTCAACGATGGTTTTGGTGGAAAGTAATCAACCAAGAGGTGTCAAAGCCTGTCCTACATGTGCCAGACAAAAACATTTACACTGTGCTCCTGCCGGATTATTACAACCCTTACCTGTGCCTAATAGTCCTTGGTCGTCCATTAGCATGGACTTCATCACAGATCTACCTACCACTCGTGGATACAGCACTATATTAGTGGTGGTAGACATGTTGTCTGAGATGGCTCATTTCATTCCTCTCAAAAAACTACCCACTGCCATGGATCTTACAGATGCTTTTATCCAAAACATTGTACGTCTTCATGGATTGCCTTCTATGATAGTCTCAGATAGAGAACCTCAATTTATATCCAAGTTCTGGCAAGGCTTATGTAAGGTTCTCCACATCGATCACCGTTTATCTACGGCATTCCATCCGCAAACAGATGGCCAAACAGAGAGAACAAATCAGACTCTCAAGCAGTTTCTAAGATGTTTGATTAATACAATCACAAGTGACTGGGTTCAGGCTTTACCTTTGGCCGAGTTTGCCTATAATAACACCACTCATTCAGCCTCCAAAGTATCGCCCTTTTTCTTTACAACTAGATATCATCCCAAATTCCTTCCCTTGGAATTACCCCCTTCCGATTCGCACACACCAGCAGTTACAGACCACCATTCGCGCCTCTTCTCCATTTGGAAAAAGGCCCAACAAGAATTGCTTGAAGCCAAGGACCAGGTGAAAGACCAAGCAGACAAACACAGACAACCTGCTCCTAGGTATAGGGTAGGAGAACAGGTTTGGTTAGCCACCAAACATCTTTGGTTAGTGGGGCCCTGTAAACTACAACCCAGATACCTAGGTCCCTTTAAAATCAGTCGGATTATAAATCCAGTGGCAGTAAAAGTAGACCTCCCACCAGAAATGCAAATACATCCTGTGTTCCATACATCCCTGATTAAGCTATACAATCCTCCCTGTTGCCCTGAACCCCCAACTCCTCCTATTAAGGTTGAATGGGAACTGGAATACGAAATCAAACGTATAGTTGATTCCCGAAGGCGCACGGGTAGATTGCAATATCTAATAGATTGGGTGGGATATACTCCGGAGGACAGAACATGGGAACTTGCTGAAAATGTACATGCACCTTTACTGGTGCGGAGATTCCATGCATTACATCCCTCCAAACCCAGACCTGCGAGGCGGCCTTTAGGGGGGAGAACTGTCAGAGGTCATGCTTCATGTGCAATAGTGAGACTACATCTCCCAGAAGGCTTAGAGGAAGGGGTGGGCTGTGCACTCTCCCACACTGCTCTGGGGCTAGTCAGGTGATTGTACAGATGTAAGCCAGCAGCTGTAGTGCCTCAGTGCTTGGCTTTCCTCATTTGGTATTGTGCCCTGCTTCCCTGGTTTTGAGATCATCGCTGGACTTCTGATTCTGTGGAGGGTTAATCCGGTCTGGTAGACCTTCCGTCGTTCGTGTACCCTCACTTGCGGACTTTTCCTTAAGCGTGAGGTCGCGCTGGGATTTCTACTCTTCCTTCACCCCGTGACGCGAGGACGCGCTGTGACCCCCAGCTGAGGTCCCTCCCATGTGAATTCAAGACTCCCCTTGTGTATTTCCTAGCGCGCTCAGTTCGCGCTGATCTTTTTTCCATTTACTTTTGTAGTGTGTTGCTGGAAACGACTTGTTGCCTTCCTGGAGAGTGTTCGGTTCGGACTCAGCTGCTCCGCCTTTTTGCCCGTTCATGCCGCTACACTAATTTACATTGCTTTCTCTCTGAGACAACGCCAGCGGGGGACACCCTGCCTTTCAGTTCAGAGCTCCGCTTTCAGGAGCGTTTCACTCTGCCCTTTTTCCCTTGCTCATTTTACGCGTGATATATGGCTTTGTGAAGAACGCGCTGCTGCGCGAGTTTCCTGATTTCTATTTTTGTATTTATTTTACTCCCGCACGTTATGAAGGCGATGTACGCGCTGGAGCGCTTGGACATTGTGTGATCTTAATCCCAGAGCTGGCAGCAGACTTTTTCTGAATATCACTGGGATACAACACACACGTATGCTGTATTTTTTATGGTATTCTATAATTCCTATTACGGAGTACGAGAAAATCATCTCAACCTTTTGTTTGTTTTCAAGAGACCATCTTATTTACGATCTCCCTGTCCTCAAAAGACAAGTAAGTGTGGAAGAGTGCACACTTATATAGTTTGCTTAAGTGTTATATAAATATTGGTTGGTTAGACATTATTGTCATCATTTACGCATCTGTTTGTGTTTCTTCCACTGTAGAACTTCCACTTCTTATTGGAGTCGACCTCCTTCCTGCTGGCTGTTTTTGGGACTTCTCTGGTGGTCCTTCTTGGCCCCTTCATTTTTTAGGGATATTGGCTCCCTTTAGTGTATTCTACTCAAGCACTGGGAGGTTGTATCTCTGGGAAAAGAAGGGGCACTCTCTTAGCTCCCGGGGAACGGGCAAACCTTGTTATATGCCAACAAACAATATAGCAGCAGAAGAAGTGACAGTCCCACTGGCAATGATCTCTTCGGATGCCCATAAGGCATTTGACTCATTGGAATGGTCGTACCAATTTCCAGTTCTAAGGACAATGGGCTTTGGGCCTACATTTCTAGCCTGGGTCCAATTGCTATATTCCAACCCCAGAGTGCGACTAAAGATAAATGGGATCCTCTCCCAAAACTTCCTAATCAGATTCAGAATGCGACAGGGGCACCTACTGTTGCCAATACTGGTCGCATTGGCAATGGAACCGCTGGACAAATAGGTCAGAGATCATGCCCAAATAGACGGCTGAAGATGGAACCTCACATGGGAGGAGCGTATTTTGCTATATGCAGTTGATGTCCTGTTGTATCTGGCCAATCCGAACTACTCCCTGGCGAGAATAGGTTAAATATTTGAAATGTATGAGGGTTACTCGGGATGGAAAATTAACTAGGAAAAATCACTGATATTCCCAATGGGCCCCTGGAAGGCAACAACGAGCCTTAACATGCCCTTGGTGATAGAAAGCAGTCATTTCAAATACTTTGGACTATGGGTCTCGTACGGGGAGAAATCCCACTACGAGAATAACTTACTCCCACTGCTTCGGAAACTGGAGACAGACATTAAACATTGGAAGGTGCTGTCCCTGTCACTACTGTAGAAAGTGGTGCTCTTTAAAATGCTCCTGCCCTGATTCACATATATACTCCAAAATAGACCATATGCCATACCTTCTTTCAGGACATCAATGTAATGGTAAGATGTCTTCTCAGGGGAGACGGCCCACTGAGGATAGCACTACCTACCTTACAGCGATCTACATACAAGGGGGACATAGCGCTCCCAAATATTCAAAAGAACTACCAAGCTGACACAGGGCTGCATAATAAACAAGTGGACGCACGTGCCGCTGGAGGACCTGGTCTTTCGACTTGATTAGCAGGCACTAGGGAAAACCGAGTACCCACATGCGTTATATGGAGGCAAAATACACAAAAACGCCTCACCAGCTACAACAAAAGTTCTCACCACCTGGTACACATTAAATATAGAAATGAGATGGCACAAAAGGCTTACACCAAAGACCCCCGTTGTGGCTGGGCACAAAGCTTGTCCCATTGGTGAAACCACAAGGGTTTAAACAATGGGACAACTTAGGGGCTTCTACCTTAGCTGAGGTCTGGTATGTTAATGGTACTTAGGGTCAGAGTATGATATGGCGCCCCCTCAAGTGTTCAGGTACCTCGAGCTCTGCCACGTGTGGAGGGCGGTGGTGCCAGAGGATGAGGGGACCATGGAGAACTCCAACCTAGAAAATAGACTGCTGGACTGTCATATGGCAAGTAGAGCGATATCCCTCATAAACCAGATGGTGCAAAGAAACACTCAGCATAATTTGGAACCACTAAAAGACTGTTGGCAAGCAGAAGTGGAGGAATTAGAGGATAGAGAGTTAGCAATCAAAGCTAGGTATCGACTAATACAACTAAAAGTACTCCATAGAGTGAACTACACCAGGCTCCTCCTACATAAAGTAGGGAAAGCTGCAGGCTAGAAATGCTTACAGGGGTGTGGACAGACGGGAACATTCTATCACACACTACGGGACTGCTCACACCTTCACCAGTTCTGGAAGGGTGTCACACTGAGACTGGAGGAGGCAGCAGAACTACTTATAGAACCATACCCATCGCTGGCGCTCCTGGAGACTGATGCTACGTCCCAGCTTCCTCTTGGCCAAACATGAAATGGCGCTTAATGGGGCACCGCAGCAACACCCAAAATGCAAGATTGGGAATGAGAAATTAATATATGTTATGCAAGGCAGAAGGTGATTTACAAAAGCAGAGGATGTCGAAAATATATTTGATAAAATATGGGGTAGATGGGCAGGAAATGGATTATTGAGGACCAGATTAGTAATGAGTGGTAAGGCAACAAATAATGGCTCTCAGCACGACAACAGGGGCCAGTTATCAGAACAGCGACATAACAACTTGAAATGAATCCTTGGACACTATACAGGGAAAGGGTGAATCCAGGGGTGGTGGTAGGGGGAGGGGAAACATGGTGATGGGGCTATGAAAATTCATACTGATGAAACATGATGTTGTGATAACTCAATAAAATAAAAAAAGAATGGCGATGGGAAATTCTAAACAGAAAGTGTCAATCTTTGACCCAAATTAAAGTTCATGGGAAAAGCAGAAATATTCAAGAGACAAACTCAAGAACCAATGATAGAAGTATCAACAGAGTCAGGGACAGGTCTTCCCTCAGAGAAGTCAGGCCAGGATCTGCTGAGCTATTCTCAAAACACACAATTAAGAGACACATTACATTCTCTTCTGAACATCTTTACTCTGATTCCTCAACCTTGAAGCCAATCAGATTTCGCCATCTTCTGGGAGCAGGTAGACTCCCTATGTTCCCAACACCAAACAAAGGCTCACACAGCTTGTGTCACAGAGATCTGAGAGGCAACAAGAACAAATACTCATGTAATATGCCAAGCGTGCACAGATGAAGTGAGAGGTTATCTTTGTGTTTAGATCCTTTATTTCATATTCATTGAAGATTAATCAAAACAGCCAACGCGTTTCGCCCGTATCCGGGATTCTTCAGGGCATCCAAAAATTACAGATCCTTGGTCTGAATGTCATTTCTGGTATGATAAGCCTATACCAAGACCCAAAAGCGAAATGAATGGAATTCGGTCTGTAATACACAAGTTCTTAACGTATGGACGCTGGTAGTCTTCAGTGAAGAGCTGTGTGACGAGAGTATTTTGTGCACACACTAACAATGCAGAGCTGCAATCAGCTTCGTAAAACCGAGTCCGGTTTCAGCGTTACATGGGATCCAATTGGGATGCTGCCTAATTGGATCCCATGTTGCCGTAACGCTAAAACTGGACTCAGTTTTATGAAGCTGATTGCAGCTCTGCATTGTTAGTGTGTGCACGAAATACTCTCATCACACAGCAATTTCGCGAGGGAGGCAGCTGACACGTGTTTCGTCCACAGGACTTTTTCAAGCCTGCAAAACCATAAAAAGGATTTCAAATATATTGAGTATAATACCATAAGTGCAAAGTCCTAAACTCATACCCGGTGAACATAATGTGCCACCATTGAAACCAAGGAGGAAACACATAACCAGACCACGCACCAAGAGGAACTTAAAGTTAAAGGCTCAAACAGCTGTGCGGGTCTTGAAGATAGCAACAGTCCAGAAAGAAAGCTCTTTCCCATCCTAACACATGGTGCAAATCATAACAAGTATCCAATTAATTTCTAAGTTAACATTTCTAAAGCAAACAATGAGCTAGTCTAACAATGTAGAGTATAAGGCACCCGCAATGAAAGAAAAGAGATGTGCATGCATTTTGGATTTAACATTAGAATTACAATGGAAAACTTTTGGATAGCTGAGGACTAATAAAGGTTATAAAATGTACGATTATTTCTTACTGTAAAGTATATACGATTGGCCGTTTTCTGACCTGGCCAAGCCAGTCCAGGAATAGTTGATGTTGCATATTTTTAATTTGACACTTCAGAATGCATATGACACCATGAACTGTGGTGAGACGACAGGTCTTAACTCATACCTCAGAAAACTGCAGCCCATATCCGGTCGATCCAAGAACGTCAGCCACCGACACGGCCAGAACCCAATAAACTAGGGTGTCCAGACGTTCCGGTTTTACGTCCCTGTTTTCTGAGCAGTGTCCCGGTGTTCCGACACTTTGCTCCTAATTACAGAAATGTCCCGGTTTTTGTGCAGTGCCCAGGTTAAACTGAGAAATGTCCCGGTTTTCAAATAGTGTCTCACACTGAAACACTATTTAAAAACTGGTTACTTAGCACAGGTGCTGAGACGGGTCTCTATTGGGCTGTCCATTTTTGCCCTCAGGATGAAAAAAAAATCTTACTGCTGCAGCAATACCAGCCTCACTGCCTTCAAAGAGACCCGTTATAGTTCTTACACAGTCTCATCATCCCAGAACTGAAGCATTTTCAATGTTATGTACAACGAAGCCTAAGTTTGTTGCTTATTTGTCTTATGCAGCTAACAACAGCTGACAAAGCAAATAACTGCTGCCAAGGTTTCAGATTTCTATCTGTGACATTTTCATAATTTCAGAGTAATTATGAGTGGCATTTTAACGACTATGAGGGGCCCTTACTTGCAAGCAAAATCAAGATATGAAAACAAGGGAAACTTATAAATATCAGATATGACACCCATTTGAGCAACTAGAAACTCTACGTTAGCTGCTGCAAAGCATTAGAAATAATGGTTAAACAACTTTCATATATACTCATGTCTAAGTAAATATACTTAAAATCCTACAAATACCAGGAAACTTCCTTGCAACATATTAAATCAAGGCTCTCTCTGCACACTAAGTCAGGAGCTGTTTTTTGTATTTTTTTGTGGTTGTTTGTTTTTTGAGGCTTGTACCTTCAGCCTTTGCTGACTTATACTGGAACCCCTGGTTCCTCCCTCGTAATTTATGATGCTGTGCAGAGAGCATCACTCAGTCCAGGGCCTCTCTCCAAGGTGGGACCCAGCCCAAACAGGATATGCGAGGCCCTGCTAACAACACTCTAGTGGATACTGTTGTTGGATAGGCCATCTGAAAAACAACATAAAGATTGCCAGCCTTTGTGGTGGCCCCCCTCCTTCCCTGCAAACTAAAGTCAGGCGAACATCAGGACTCGAGGCCACGCTCTGACATCACATGAGTGAACCTGTGCCTCTCTCAAAGGTGGGACCCAGCTCAAAAAAGATGTGCGAGGCTCTAACAACACTCTGGTGGGTACTGTTGTTGGAAGGGCCAGCAGAAAATCAACATATAGATTGCCAGCCTTTGCGGTGCTCCCCCCCTCCTTCGCTGCAAACTAAAGTCAGGAGAACATCAGGACTCGGGCCACCCTCTGACGTCACATGAGTGAACCTGTGCCTCTCTCCAAAGTGGGACCCAGCCCAAAAAAGATGTGTGTGGCCATAACAACACTCTGGTGGCTACTGTTGTTGGATGGGCCAGCAGAAAAATCTACATAAAGATTGCCAGCCTTTGCGGTGCCCCCCCTCCTTCCCAGCAAACTAAAGTCAGGAGAACATCAAGACTCGGGGCCACTCTCTGACGTCATGTGAGTGACCCGGCCCAACAGGGAACCTCTGTCAGAGAGGCCCCATCAACATAAACACACTTCACACGGCGCCAGTCTTGCAACCCATTTCACCGTTTTGAGTAACACCGCAGGCACTGTAGCTGCCTGATCGCGCGCTGCCATTGGCACCCAGGCTTAAAACTTAAACTTACTTGGGCTGTAACACACTCTGCCAAGGCTGGCCAGGCTGCAGGCCCTGGCAGGCTCAGGCTTCGAGCCACTGCGTGCCTCGGCAATTCGGGTTTGCTGCTCAATCCACGCCTCCAGGCCGTGTTGCCCAGGCTGTGCAGTGAGTCATACTTTGCAATCCACAGGGAGCCTGAGTGTCACAGCGTGCAATTAGCGGGTCATCTGGGTGACGGTCACTGAAACCTCGACGTCTCTCTTGGCTAAGTCTGTGTCACACATATGATTTGTCTGTAATTCTTCATCTGTGTCTGTGGAGGCGGCTGTCATTTTAGTCCCTTTTCTATGTCTATTGTCACAGTTTTCACCCACCTGTACTCCGGTTTGTTCCTTCCATGGTGCTGACTGTTCCCGACTCCCTCCGGAAACTACCAGCATGGCAAGGAAGACCAACACTTACCGTCCTGACAGTTCCCTGGGGGAAGGGGGTAATGGGAGTGAGAGACAAAGAAAAAACAAGAGACTGGATTCTGCTGTTCACTCTTGTTGACGATGCCACTAGACTGTCTCTCAAGGTTAAGGATGTTCTGGATATCCGTGGATTTTTTGGCGCATGTAACTAGGGAACACATCCAATGCACACTTACTACTGAAATACTATGCAAGCATTTGAAGGAACTCTCACAATTATGTATGTAAACCTACCATGTTAATATAGTGCCTAACATAAACCTCTTCTACTCAGAAGCACAGTGTAACTTCTTGTATATGTGGATATGAACACCAGATTTACCTTTCTAAACGTAAAAAAAAGAATAACTTTTACTTTATGATCCATTCACTATTTGCAAAGTTTCTATTTCACTAGCTTTAAACAAGAAAATCTTTGTTATGCACATACCTTGCATTAACATAGACACAGCACAGAGCAATATTGTAAAATGGCAATTCTGATTAACAGAAAGTAAATTGAAGATCCATACAATCAGTGTTGCACTAAAAGGCTTAATCCTTGAAAGTCGTTTGCAATGTCCTTTGCTTTGTAAAATGAAGTTCTTTTAAGTTGCAGCAGATCGAGTGTCCTTTCACTCAAACATAGCAAATCAGTCTTTACGAGCTCTAAATATCTTAAATAAGCCAGCCGCTTATTTATACACTAACCAGGCATTCATTTCCGCTTCTCTGTTGATTGTCCATGTTTTGTGAATGAAGAAAAATAAACGCAAATGCTTACTGCAAGTCTTTCAATACTTTCTCTTTCTCAGCCTGAAAAGGGGGTTGCCTAGCAACCGGAATAACCTTGCCTTTCCTTTTCTTTGTAGGAATGAAGACGAGGGACTGGAATGAAAAAGGGACAGGAAGCAGCAAAAGCCGGAAGATTCAACAGGATGCCTTGCAGGACCGGAGTCAGGTAAGCTGTCTGGATGCATTGCCAATGCAACGAAGCGAAGCGTTAATTAGACACAAGTGCTTCCTTAAATAGCCTGGTGCTTACAAAGTTCTAGAAGACACGTGTGCACTGGGGAGCTGTTGACACGTGCGATTGTCTTTCAATGTAACCGGGCACATCCTGCAGTATTAAACCTAACAAGCATTGGCCAATGCAAGAAAACAAACAATGGCAAAACCAAGTGTGTACACCAAGTGTGTACATAATTCAACAGTTTTGTCCATATTATAACCCAGATACTGATAATACATATTCAGGATATGATTCAGAACAGTTATGTGGAAAAACAATATTTATGGGCCATACTGGGAAATACTGTCAAGCATTCCTTAAGGCATACAAAAATTACAGAGAAACCAAACCCTGTACTAGGTGGGGCATATCATGACAAAACAGCACAATTCCGTTTACCCATAACATCTATGACAGCTGTCAACTAGTCCTACTTTTATGTCGACTGTTACTGCAAACTGTAGTCCTACTTCTATGTCTATGAACTGTCCCGGTTTTTAGGTCTCGCCTGAGTGCTAGCGCATGCGCTAGCTCAGGCGAGACCTTTAGTATGCGGGTTTTCAAAGTGCTACCAGAGAGGCTTTTGGTGGCCTAAAGCCTGTGTGCATGTGAGCGTGAACGTGCACAGGCCATCTGGCTTTTTGTAATGGCTCATTAAGCCTTACAGCGCGTGAATCCCCTCCCCTCCCCTACCCCCTCGCTTCTCCCACTCCCTCCTCATCAGCTTCATTTTTCACTCCTCTCGCACATCTGTCTTTTTCTTTTGCCTGGTCCTTTCTCTCGCCTCTTATCTTTTTCTCTCTTTCCTTTCACTTTCTCTTTGCGCTTGTTTAACTGGGAGGTTAATATTGTATTCACACTAATGGCCCTGCTCTTTGAACAAATGCACGAAGTCTCCTTTACAGCAGGTCATTGATTCATCTAATTTTAGCAGCCATTATGTTTCTCTGCAGGGTAAGCTTAATGCAGGCCTTGTGCTTCATCAAACCATCAACTGAGTTTGATAGGTATAATGCAGTTTCTGATGGATACTTCTGATTGCAGATTTGAGACCTTAGAATACTCTCCAGATGGTACACTGTATCCGGAAACCTTTTTTCAGCAGTGCTCCTGCACACCTCGAGGTGGCGTCATGTGGCTCCGAATTAGCTCTGTACCATCCCAAAATAGAAGAGCAGCGTATAAGCATGACACCTTTCCTCTGACATCAATTTTTTTCCCACCTACTAAAGTGGATCTGGAGCTCCCCTCCCAATTTTGACAGTTCTCCGATGTCCTCTCATCGAATTCCAGTGCGCTAGGGAATGAAGTACGCACCTAA
The DNA here is from genome assembly GCF_964204655.1 of Triturus cristatus. Classification (NCBI taxonomy): domain Eukaryota; kingdom Metazoa; phylum Chordata; class Amphibia; order Caudata; family Salamandridae; genus Triturus; species Triturus cristatus. The sequence goes on from NC_140582.1 coordinate 329,785,552, forward strand.
AACTACATGCCGTGAATGCAGAAACCAAATGTCAGTAACGGATCTACTCGAGGTGTCCCTCTGCTGTCAGGGCTTTAGCCAAGACTGTGTGATAGTGCATTTGAAGGCAATGCGAGACAGGGAGGCAAAACACAAGAAGAAGTTGCAACTTTTGTGTAAGTCACGCTTCCACTCCAGTTAGTAGGTGGAAACTCAAGTCCTACTCCTGAGGTAGTTCCTGTGAACAGTTAACTTTGCGCTCAAACTCATGCGGTGAGTCCAAGTCTTAATCCAGCCACAAACATAAAACAAGCATTGGCATAGCCAATAGATCTCGCCTTTGGGACCTTATAAGTGTTTAGCCATACAACGGTTGATTTTGTTGCACCAAGGATATTGTGGTCCATAACTAAATACTTATAAGGTCCCAAAAGCGAGACCTATTGGCTATGCCAATGCTTGTTTGTTTTGAGAATCTGGTCACCCTACAATAAACGCAGGCAGCAAAGACTGACAAGCCAGCACACGAGATACCGCCCATGAATTTACCCTTACGGTCAGAGCTGCTGACTTTGGAGCTAGGGAGCCAGTTTCGAGCCTCAGCGTCGGTTTAGCATTCTGGGCAAATCATTTAATCTCCCCGTGGCTACCACAAATTAATGTGTCCTCGTATGTAACGTTACTGTTGCTAGTGTAACGGTCTAGTTGTTAGACCGAAAGAGAATGATAGCCCGGAAGGGCAACCACACAATGTAACACTCTCTGGCAATGCGTGGCCAGAGAGCTTAAATAAATGGGTGGAGGTCACACGGGACTTCCGGCCCAACTAGTAATTGTAGTGTGTGCCTCGTGATTATTGAGCAGCGCTGTATTAGCATTTATGCCCCCCCTACCTTGATGCCACCTTTACACTGGCGACGAAGAGTGGGCGCCATCTGTATTGAGATTCCCAGGTGTACCCGTCATGTGCCTCGGTCCTAGCTGCGACCTTCCACGACGTCTCCCCGTGGTGCTGAGTCTCCGGGAGCCGGCGCGCTCCCGCCGAAGCCTGCGGCTGCCAGTCATCAGCGGCTGAAAATCACCGCGTGGGTCGTGCTGCCTGAGGCCTGCAGAGGCGTCATCCTGCCGGTCTTCGTGTTCCGGCTGCCTGCCCCGTGAGCCTGAGCCATCACTGCCTCATCGCTTCAGCGCACGCGCGCTTGCAGGAGACGGTGTTTCTCTGCCTGTCGAGTCTTCTGTTTGCTCCGTCAGGGAGCTGAGCGGCGCCACCTGCTGGGGGAAGGTCAGTACTGCATGCTCCTAACGCTGCAGCTATCGTGTATCCAGCCTTGGCCCTGCAATCTCCCGGCTTATGCACACAAGTGAGCACACCTGTCTTGCTGCATCTTCAAGGGGGAAATAACTGCAAGCCAGGAGAACAGGCCCCAGTACCCCAGCATTCAAGGCAGAAGAAGGATGTCTGACTGCCAGGGGCAAAGCATATCCAGCCACTTCGCCAAACTCAGGTTAGCCTTGCCAACAGGTACCACGTTGCTGACGCACCTGTGACACCACCATGTCAAACCCGGGGAATGCAGCCGCAGCCCAACAGAATGCGGCCCCCGCTCCACAAGTGGCGCAGCCCACATCACAGCACTCCCAGATTGCGGCGCTGCCCCCGTTCAGCAAACTAATTGACCCAGCCAAGGCGTCACCCAGATGGACGGTGTGGATCGGCAGACTGAACAACTATTTCACCGTGACTCGCGAAACGGACGGCGAGGTCAAGAGGTCACTACTGCTCCATTTTGGCGGGGAGGAAATATACAAACTGTTTGCCCACCTCCCGAACACAGGCCCTCCCACGGATTATGACGCCGCCGCTAGGGTGCTAAATGCCCACTTCGAACCGTAACTGAACCCCAACTATGAGCGTTTCAAGCTCCGTCAAGCGCGTCAGAGGGAAGGCGAAACAATGGACGCGTTCCAAGCTCGCCTGCGGGAATTGGCCAGTACATGCACGGATGATGACCAGAATAAAGAAGTGAGAGCACAAGCAATCCACGGATACCGCAACAAACATCTATGGACCCTCATACTGCAACAGCCAGGAATCACTCTAGAAGATATCCTTATCCTAGCAAGATCGCACGAACTGTCCGATGCTAGAGCAACAGTCATGGATGCGGTGCTTGCCCAACAGGCAGAAAAACCTGTAACAATCAAGACGGAGAGAGCAGATGCCTTACGGACATCATCAAGAGGCGCCCGAGGGCGATGGTCAACCAAGAGCTCACGAGGGCCACGCTGTGGCTACTGTGGGAATGAGGAACACCCACCAGAGGAATGCCCCGCACAAGGAAGGACATGCTCAAAATGCGGCATCTCCAATCACTATGCAAGTGTTTGTTGGGGAGGAGCCCGAAGCAGAGCAGCGCGCGGAAGACGATCTCCATCCAAAGCCGTACGACATCTGTCGCTTGAGGAAGGAGAGAGCTCTAAAGCGATGAAAGCAACAGCCAGTTGGAAGCAATATATCGAAGACTCATCCACTGATGACGAGGCGGAAGCGTACCTGATATCATTTGCAAGTGATCTCAAGAGAAGGCGGAGACCTCAGCCAACATGTGCCATTGAGATCGCAGGGACACCAGTGACAGTGCTCATTGACACTGGAGCGTCAGTAAACGTCATGGGCTGCCAACAATACAAACAGTTGAAGCCAAGACCAGCACTAACTCCGTCAAACGTGAAGATCCTAACGTACGGGAGCCAGAAACTGTTACCTCTCAAAGGAAAGTTGAAGGTACTGGTCAAGTCCGACACCCATGAAGTCACCACGGAAATCCTAGTAAGTAGCCACACGGCCGAAGATTTAGGGCTGGTAGCATTTACCAACGTAGTCAAGACACTGCGGAATGATGACATCATGGAGCTGTTCCCACAACTCTTTTAAGGCCTCGGGTGCATGAAGAGGCCTCTGGTGAAATTACATATTGACCAAGCCGTGAAACCAATTGCCTTACGACACCGTCGTATACCGTTTCACCTCCGGCCACTCGTCGAGCAAGGGCTGCTAAGTCTAGAGCAGCAAGGAGTGATTGAGAAGGTCACTGGACCAACGCAATGGGTGTCGCCGATGGTCATCACGGAGAAACCAAAGCAGCCCGGAAGCGTGAACGCCATCTCACCCCAACAGTTGATGATATCCTAGCTGATCTCAACGGCTCTAGGTGGTTTTCAAAACTCGACCTCAATGCCGGCTATCACCAGTTGAAGCTGCCGGAAGAAAGTAGGTTCATCACAACTTTCTCAACTCATTTAGGACTACGACGCTATAAGAGGTTGAACTTTGGCATTTCTTCGGCAGCGGAGCTATTCCAAAATGCGGTCAGAGAAATGTTATCAGGACTCCAAGGGGTCCTCAACGTCAGTGATGACATTCTCATACATACTGCAACACTCGAAGAACATCACAGGCGTCTCCAAGCCACCCTACGACGCCTAGTCGACCATGGAGTAACATTCCACCGGGAAAAGTGTCAGTTCTTTCAAAAATCTATTGAATTATTTGGCTACGTATTCAGTCAAGATGGCGTGCAAGTAGATCCCAAGAAATAACAAGCTATTCAGCAAGCGCCGGCCCCTACCACAGCATTGGAGGTCCGTAGTTTTATAGGTATGGCCACATATTGTAGTCGATTCATACCCAACCTTGCAACTATAGCCGAACCGCTAAGAGCCCTGACCAAGAAAGATGTGGAGTGGAAGTGGGGACAACAGGAGGAGGAAGCGTTCCAGAAAGTAAAGTCGACTCTGTTGAGCAAGACCACGATGGCGTACTTCGACACTGCGCGACGGACGGAGGTTGTAGTGGACACCAGCCCCGTAGGGTTGGGAGCGCTCCTGGCCCAGGAGACAGAACCCGGAAAATGGGCACCGCTAGCGTTTGCGAGCAAATCACTCACACCAACTGAAGCTCGCTACTCCCAAATCGAACGGGAAGCACTCGCCATCAAGTGGGCTTGTAACCACTTTCATCTTTACATTAGCGGACACCCGTTAAAAATGGTAACAGACCACCAGCCATTGCTCCCTCTGTTCAGAGGCACCGCTCCGCACCCACCCCCAAGGATCGAAAGGTGGGCAATCCAACTACAGCATTACCAAATGGAAATAGAGTACCGACCCGGAGCCAAGAATCCGGATGACTTTCTGTCACGACACCCACTAGCAGAGGGCGCAGAACAAAATGAGCAAGAACAGTGTACCGAACAATAAGTGCGTATGTTATCACAATGGGCCTGTCCACGAGCCCTCACTGTAGAGGAAATCAAAGCAGAAACGGACAAAGACGCAGTGCTACAGAAAGTACTGGAAGCTCTACGCCAGGGATCGTGGGAAGGATTCCTCCAGGGCATCACCGGATGAAACGAAGACGACCGAGCCCGGCTGGGGAGAATGTGGAGAGTCCATGACGAACTAAGCGCAGCTGACGATAATATGGTGCTACGAGGGTCACGGATTGTCATCCCTATAGGCCTCCAGGAACGAGCGACAGTCCTGGCACATGAAGGCCATCAAGGCACCGTGAGGATGAAGTCACGTATGAGGGAAAAAGTATGGTTCCCCGGTCTGGAAGCAGCCGTGGACACAGTTGTGAGAAACTGCCGAGCCTGTCAACTCACCAGCAGCCCTGAAGCACCAGCGCCTGTGATAACAGAGGATCCTGCACCCTCCCCGTGGTCATTGGTGAGCCTCGACTTCGGGAGTTTCCCTGACGGACGAGTGACTGCTGTCTTGGTAGACAGTTACACGAAGTACCCTCTCGTGGAAGTCATACCATCCACGTCCTTCAACTATTTACAGCCTGTACTGGAGAAAGCGTTCACCCTGTTTGGCTTGCCCCAGGTAGTCAAGACCGACAATGGACCACCGTTCCAGGGAGGGGAGTTCCAGGCACTGCTATCACACCTAGGGGTCAAACATCATCGCATCACCCCGCAATGGCCGCAAGCAAATGGTGAAGCAGAACGCTTCATGCGAACACTCAATAAAATACTTCGGATAGCAGTAGCAGAACAGTCGGACCCCGAAGTGGCCCTTCACCGTTTTATAAGAGAATACCGAAGTAACCCTCACTGCTGATGCTGGCCAGGCCCAGACGAGACACTATTCCGGTAGCAGATGGCTGGGCGCCAGAGCCAAACAATCCCGGGGAAGCACAAAGCCAACGGACTATGACCAACGACAAAGCTAGCCGCCAAGGAGGGCACGATCCCGAGTCATGGCACCAGGGTGCACTGTCCTAGTGCGTCACAGTCGCAACGGAGGAAAGTTTCGCACACTGTACGAGCCAGGCCTGTGGACCCTACGGAACATCAACGGGACGGCCGTCATGGCTACGAAAGGAGGGGAGACCATCGCCCAAAATATATCCTGGTTTAAGCAAGTACAGCCAGACAATGTGGAGCCGCAGCATCCCAGTGACCCCGGTGATGATTACCCCACCAATGACAGTTCGCCATCGCGTACAGAAGGTATTCCAAACAGACTCCACGAACATGCCACTTCATCCACAGAATATGGACAAGACAACACCAGGGAAGCCGCATCAGCAGCCAGCCCAATGACAAGTCAACGGGACACGCAACACCGATACAACCTGAGGCCCAATCCCAGACCGAGTCAGAGACTGGCAGATTTCGCATGTTGACATTCTGAAAGAACACTAACTTGGGATGGGATGTAACGGTCTAGTTGTTAGACCGAAAGAGAATGATAGCCCGGAAGGACAACCACACAATGTAACACTCTCTGTCCAGGCGTGGCCAGAGAGCTTAAATAAACGGGCGGGAGGTCGCACGGGACTTCCGGCCCAACTAGTAATTGTGGTGTGTGCCTCGTGATTATTGAGCAGCGCTGTATTAGCATTTATGCCCCCCTACCTTGATGCCACCTTTACAGCTAGTATGAAGCCCTCCAATATCATCGGGTCGAGTTCGCGCTCTTGCTATATAAATCTGCAACAACAACAAAAAACGCCAATCTGTACTTCTCATCAGTGGTCAGAGCTGCCCCATACTTGCATGCAGCTCGAACTCTTGATGTGCTATGAGTTAAGTGTGTAAATGAACACTTCTTCCTCCGCTACAGACTAGATCCGTGGCGGCAGGAGCAAGGTCCATAACTAATTCGCCATAGGTCACCCGACAGCTAAAGGTAACACGTGCAAACTGAATAACACCCGCAAAGTAGTAGCAGACGGCTCAGACACTGTTTACAAACAACAAGTGCACGCCTGGACTCGTCAGCCAATAAGCATTTGAGATTCTGTGCAGTGCACTAGGATTGGCCCAGCTGTCAACGATGCCCCAATCCAACGCCACATTGCGTATTACCGCTGTATTTACATATTGCGAGTCCTTTCCCTTTCCCTTTCCTTATGTTGAGGCATGGTATTGGCTATCTTGAGACCCGGAAGTACTGACGTTACCGGCAAATGATGGCTAACAGGCAACAGATATCAGCATGAGTTCACTGATGGTCTATGTAAGTAGCTGACAAGCAATCACCTTATGTGACAGCTCTTTGAAATTTCGTGGTTTAGGAATATCTACGTCTTTGTTTAAACGCTTTCATTTGTTAAAAGTGTTCTTGGTTTTTGCCCCACTTAAATGTATGTTTGAAAACATATTTTCATCAGGAAATGTCTTTCTTGCTTTGCTACCGTGAAAAGTTTTCGGTCAGATTCTGTGCAAGGTAAGCGTGCAGAAATAAGCCCAAAACAGCTACCAGCGCAGGCGCGCACGCACAAAGGGCATTTGCTTCTTTAAGTGTTGAACGCACTACGGTCTTCCAGCAGAGCCATCGAGCGGAGACACAGCATAACCAAAAAGATTAATAGTTCGATTCACGGGTATTTGATGGTGTTGCGATTGTTACACACACATATAATTTTTATATGTGTGAGAAGCACCTATGTAATTCCCAATGTATGTTTATAGTGAGGACATGTTCTTTACATCTAAGGAGATTATGAGTGTTTTTCTACAACGTACTGTGAGTAAGAGAAAAGATTTTCTTTAAAGAACATTTAATGTAATTTATTCAAATCCCTCTTTCAGTGGTATGTCCAAAATTGAGGTGATACATATGACATATCTAAATTATGATGTTCTAATATATATTCACTCTGAGTTCGTTGAACACATGGGTGATATGGTGGAGGTGATTGTTTTTTAACATTCCAAGCGTGACTTAGACATCTGTTGCTTACAATTCTTTTATAGCCCTGATGAAGTCAGAGATGCGGACGCATCATATCTGACGAAACACGTGTTGGCTATTGTTGTTACCTTGAAGAAATATTGTGACATGTACAGGAAGAATGGATATCAACCTATGATGAAAATATCTCTATCTCACAAATAAACAACAAACTTGGAAGAAGACAGATTGGACTTTGATTTTGCCAATATATAAAAAGCAGTGCTCAGGATAATTTGTTTTGAGAGGAGACACAGCATAGCCTGCTCCAGTCTGGGGAGGGGTCACTTCTCGGCATTTGAGTGCCAGAATCCTTCCACTACATGTAGCTAACATTAGTATATCAACGAACTTCAACAAACCTATACTTCCATAACCCAGCTGACTCCCTGCTCACTTGTCCATCAAGGATAGGTGGTTATCTGCAGGGCTTTAAGTGGGATACAAAAAACTCGGGTGGAGGTCTCTCAAAGAGGCGTGGCCAATGTAATTAGGGGCGTGGCTTAAAACACGTAAACCAAAAATCTGTGCTTAGCATAGTGTGCCGCCAGACTTGTATTTTGCTGGTTCTGCCATTGCATCCAGATATATGATACAAGTAACATCATACCTACAAGTCAGGATTATTGGCTTTGTCAATGGTTGTTAGTTCCAAATGATAAATAAGCAGCATCTGTGGCTTGTATATAATATTGAGAAAGCTTCCACTTAAAGCCCTGGTGACACCGCAACAATGTTGCTGCTCCTGAGTCTCAGAAAGAGAAGGGAAATCCAGAGAGCAAATGACTCTCTTTAAAGGATTTCCCTTCCCCTACAACGCTCACCTGGCATGACATCATGCCATAACTTCTCCACTAGTGAGAAGTGAGCAGCGCACACTAGTGTGAAGTGAGCTGTGTCAGCAGCGCACATGATGTGCCTGCTGTCTCGAAACGGGTCTCTATCGGGCTCTGTTTTTTGCCCTGGCACTTTTTAGGTCTCTCCTGTCGTTAGCAGCGCGCAAGCGCTGCTCTCGCCATGCGGGGGCCTTTTGGAATCGATGCGATTTCAGAAGGGGGCTTTAAGCCACGCCCTTCTTTTCAATTGGCTCGCGTCGTCGTTCATGTTAAACGGCGGCACGTGATTGGCAACTGGGGTTTCTGGTTCCCGCCTTGTCCACTTTTAGGACGGCCTATTTCGACTGACCGATGCCATCTTGGTTTGCCGTGACGTGGGAGGGTTAGGTTTCTGGCAAATGCTGCCTTGTGATAGGAAATTGCTTCCATTGAGCGCCCATGCCCACTTTCACTTTTAAAGCGCAGATGGGCAATGCGGACGTTTGTATATGTCTTGCATTTAAATGCGAGACATATAACATTAATACAAATATTGGCTAGGGCAATGCTTGTTTTCTTTAGCAGCCTTGGGTGTCCTTCCCTGATGGCAGTTCTGTGCATCGATTTATTTATTATTATTTTTTTTTGTAAACTCTTCTGCACCAGGCATTTGTTGTCTAAAATACTAACTAGGGGACCAAGTAAATCAGATAAATACAGGGCATCAATAAATCTATCTCGAAAGAAGGGCAGTTAGGCCATAATTACGAGTGGCCAGGAAGAGGTTGATGTAATTTTTACATTAGGTGAAAACAGATACCCGCAGCTCAAAACTTATTAGGTGCCATAATTATCTCGAACTCTGAGATTGTCCTCTGAAATTTGGGAAAAGGCGCGAAGAATGTAATGCTTTTCGCACCAGAATTCCGATTCCTCGAAATTGAATGGGATTTTCCTCTCTTGGTAAAACTGCTGAAATGTACCTTGGGGAAGTGCAAGGGATGTAGTAACACATATACTTCTGACCTCTCGTGCACACTGGTGTTTGCGCAGGCACTGTGGCTGTGTGGACTGCTTTCCATAATGTAATAAAAGAGACCATCTTGTGGCTGGTCGAATGGAGTAAACAACGCCTCAAATCATCAGCAGCACTTATGTTTCTTAGCCCCGTTTTTGGCTAGGCTTGTACAAGCATGTAAGGACCTTCCCTCTGACGCCAGCAGTCCATCCTTTTTGCGTGGTGCACTTTATCACTTCAGGAGAAGCACAAAGGAAAAAACTGCGAAAAAAAGGCACTATTACGCACCCAGATAACTTAGTGTTGTCAGTAAAAGGAAAGTCCTGTATGTTACTGAGCCCCTGGGTGGGTACTTTCTCATCTGGTGTGGAGGGTTTTCATTAGTATGCTGGCTGGCACTGCCGCCTGTCTGATGACATTCCAGGCTGCTTATATCTTTCGGGCGCCAGGGACATGGCACGCATGAGAACTAACGCAGGCCCTCCCGGATGCATCCCTTATTCGGTCAGAGGAGGGGTGATTACAAAGTTGGTTCTGCTCCATGCGCAGGTACAGGATGAAGCCTGAACACACTTATTCTGCCCTTTCCACGTAGTTATGCAAATGCTGCATTTAAGTAGTCCCTCGCAAGCAAATTGAAGGAAACATCCCTGTTTCATATAAGACGTGGCTGGGTGCATTTGACAATAGCAACAACAAGCATTTGCAATGCAATAGGTCTCACATTTACGCGAGTTTAAGCTATTGGCATTGTAAACAACAATGTCTTTTATTTATGTTTTTAGAAACGAAAACAAAAATAAAAGGCATTGTTATTTCCAATGTGAATAGCTCAAACTCGCGTAAATGCGAGACCTATTGCATTGGAAATGCTTGTTTCTAGACTGCAGTGACAGCAGGCTGCTGTCACTGCAGTCCGGGAAAAAAGACGGATTGTCTGTGCTAGGGCACAAAACAGAGCCCCATAGAGACCCGTTTGGAGCCCCCCATTTAAAAACTTCCAGTGCTCAGACCCGGTGAGACCCGGCCCACTTAAAGCCCTGGTTATCTGACTGTTTCAACCTCCGAGCTTCCTCCCTCCCCTTCACTGTTATGCCTAATTATAATGTTTTGCTTACAGCTTTACGCATCCTTATGTGTGGATATGTAATGTATGTATAAGTATAATGTTTGCTTATATCTTTATGCATCCTTATGTCCTGCTATATAATTCAACTTGTTTTCCCTTGTGTATGTAAAGTGCTCTGATACCCCCGGGTCTACCTAGCGCTATATAAAACTTATAAAATAAAATTAGCACTTTTGCCCTGGAGAAGCAAACCTAGGCAGGTGTGCGTACTATCCAGGGGCGCAACTAGACCCGAACTTCAGGGGTGGGATTTGAACTAAACAGTGTTGGTGGGGCTACCATTTCGCACATTGGTAACCGAGACAGCATTAGAATACACGTTTGGACGGCCAGTAGGTTCGGGTTAAATGTGTTAACGCATAGAAAAGACATATGTCATTGCCTGGTCTTTCCTGTAGAAGCACATTAAAGGCAGATCTATTGTCTTCGCCAATGCATTCCCTGAGACACCGAGCACTGCTGGAGCTCAGAGAGTGTCTACCAGACTTTCGAGTATCAGATGTCTGCAAGATGTTTGGTACCAATCGAGTCCTGTGCATTTCAGAAATTAAAGCACTGAAGGCTTACTGGAAAAGTGTATTTTGTGATTAAAAATAGCATGAAGTGCATAATGATAAGCAGTGCTTGAAATAGAAAAATAGAAGTGCCGGTACTCTGTAGCAGAGCACCTGCTTGTTTCTGAGAAGTGCCGGTACTCTCCAATTAAAAGTATAGTATTTCTCTTGAGAAGTGCTGGTACTCTCCCTCTCAAAATAAATAAAGTGCCGGTACTCCGTACTGGACAGTACCGGCCCATTTAAAGCAACATGCTTCCAGGGAACAAGAAGATGTGTTTGGGGGGAATCTCCCAATGTGCCCAATAACATGCTCCCACAGACATTGAAAAGTAGACTTTAGATATGAAGAATAAACCGGGTTAAAGAATATTGAGGGAGTTTCTTTCTAGCTGTCACAAAATGTTGTGGGCTCACCAACCACTCAAAAGGAATGGGTATCCGCAGAGCATAATGCGCTACGTACCTGTTCACCATGTAGAAGCATGCATGTTGTTAGAATCCGGGTTCTCTGGTTGGCACAGGTAGGTACTTGTGACAAGCAGGGAACCTTTCCTCTAGTCAGGGTGAGGGGTTTACACTCCTAAAATAACCCCTGCTCACCCTCTAGGTAGCTTGGCGCGAGCAGACAAGGCTTATCTCAGAGCGTTATAGGTTAAGCATTTGTGAACACATACAGTAACCAAGTGACAACACTACAAATGGACACCACACAGGTAGGTATATTAAAAATAAGGATTCTTTATATAGGATTATCACAAGACCATTAAACGATTAAAAATACACAATACGGTTGCTTAGTTGGTAAAAGGTTGCTTAGTTTCTCTTAAGTTCTTAAATGCGACACTTTAAGTCAATGTACCTTAGATGCGACACGCAGGGCAACGAAAGTGTTTCAGCGATGCAGATGCGTTGAAGTTCTTGGTGCAAAAGAAATAAAGACGGGATCTTCCAGATGCGTGACGCTTCTCCGAGGTTGCGAGAAGGCCCGACTCGATGCGTCAGCTACAGCGGCGTCACCTTTGACGAGATGCGACGACAGCGGCCTTGGCAGCGGCACTCTTCTCCGACGTTGCGAGACGCTTCCGCTCGATGCGATGCTGCAGCGGCGACACCCCTTCTGCGAGGTGCGGCAACCGCGGCTCCGACGGCGGCACGCTTCTCCGTGGATGCGAGACACTTCCGGACGATGCGAGACGCTTCCGCTCGATGCGATGCTGCAGCGGCGACACTCTCTGCGAGATGCGACGGCAACAGCTCCGACGGCGATACGCTTCTCTCCCTTGCGTCGCGCTTCCAGCTCCTTGCGACACGCAGTCCCTCAGAAGGCCCAACAACAGCAGCAGGCACTTCCAAAAGACTTTGGGGAGCTGGGGATGAAGTCCACTGGTCCTGGGACTTCGTTCAGGGGGCAAGCTCAGTTCAAGCCCTTGGAGATCTTTAAGCACAAGTTGAAATAAAAGTCTTTGTAGTCTTTTCTCCTCTCCTTCAGCAGCAAGGCAACCACTGCAGGCCAATCCCCCAGGTCAGGGACAGTTACTCCTCCTACAGCTTTTCCAGTTCCTTCTCTTCTGGCAGAGGTTCTTCTTGTTTCGGCAGGATCTGATCTAATTTCTTGGGAGCAGGGTCCCAATACTTATACCCCTAATTCCTTTGTTCCTCTGGGGTAGAGGGGCCTTTGCCCAGTCCAAACCAGTTCTTGAGCACTCTGTTGACATGACTCTGCCTTTCTATTCAGGGTGCAGGGCAGAGACATCAGCCGCTCCGCAGGAGGCGGCGCCAGCATTGTGGTAGCAGAGCACAACCCTATTCAGAGCCCAGGTGTACTCCTCCCACCCATCTGACTGCCAATCTTCCTATTCACCACCAGGCTACCTAGCCCTGCCCCTCTGGGTTTCCCCAGCCCTGTCACTCACACAACCAGACAGGCAGATACACATCATAGCAGAGGTGGGCTGAAATGGTCAGGCAAGCAAATACCAACTTTCTAAAAGTGGTATTTGCAAACACAGAATATTAAAATAAACTTTACTAAAAGATGTATTTTATTATTCTGAGTTCAGGCATACTAAACTCGAATTTCTACCATGTTCCCCGGGTCTGTTAGGATCATAGAATGTAACAATTCTGACAGCCCATTCTGGCCTATGGAGAACAGGTAGCCTTACAATAGTGAAAAACGAAAATGGCTGTAATTCACTATTAGGACATGCCACACACATCAGGGCTTGTCCTACCTTATGCTTACAATGCACCCTGCCCTTGGGCCTACCATAGGGGTGACTAATATGAAGTTAAGGGAAGGTTTAGGGACTGGGAAGTGGGTGCACTTACCCAGTCAGCATGACAGTACCAGACTGCACGCAGGTTCTGCAGTGGCAGACCCTAGACACATTTTACTAGGCCGCTTCTGTGGGTGGCACAACCAGTGCTGCAAGCCCACCAGCAGCATTTGTATTTACAAGCCCTGGCACTCCTGGTGCACTTTACTAGGGGCTGACAGTAAACCAAATGAACCAATCATGGAATCCAAACAACATATACATTTTAAATAGGGAGAGCATTTGCACTTTAGCACTGAACAGCAGTGGTAAAGGGCCCAGAGTCATAGAATAGCCAACAACAGGTCAGAAAAAGTACAAGTGGAAGGCGAAAAGCCTAGGGACCATCCGGCCAAAAGGGCCAGGTCCAACACATGTGTTGTTATTTCTATAGCATGGTCTTAACCTGAGGGCAACAGAGCGTTGTCTGTTATGGGAGATGAAGGAAAAGGATGCAAGATTTTATTAATCAAGTGGTGGGTTATATGTTTTTGTTATACAAACACTTACACTAGTATCTCCTACATTTACATTTTAAGCACAGTGTGATTAAGTGCTTTTCCAGAATTGCACAATTTTTAGTCAGCGCCAAGCTGGATTCAAATCAAAGTCGAAAGATTTGCCACTAGATCACAGTTCCTTCCTTAGTTGATAACTAGAACTTTCAAAAAAGCTTGACACATTCAGGTTCACCACTGCTTGTGAGCACTCATGTTCTGTTGATGTTTTATTATAGCCATTTGTCCGCATTCCTCGTGTGAGTGAGTGGACTGAATGCAAATTATTTTGTGATTTATATTTTATTCATGGGTAGCATCTAAATGAGTTGTCTTTTGTTTAAGGTTGAGGTTCATCTATATGCATATACACAATGGTTTAAAGTTAAGCACATACTGAGCATGCATAACAGTTACTGTGTAATCTGGTCCAATATTACCATTGAGGTGTTCTGGTGATATCTGTGTCCTTGTAGTTTGTAAATGTGGCCAGAATTCTTTGATGGCAATGCCAAGGTACTTGTTATGTATTTTGTATATTATAAGCTGTTTTATTCAAAGTGTAGCTAACCGTGGGCATTGACTGGCATACAAATGTTGAGGCTTTGTTTACTTGTCACAAATACATTCATGATAAAACAATAGGCAATGGTAAGCTCAGTGGATTTATGTGATTCTGTGGCTGCAGAGTTTACAGTATAATTATGGATTATCTGAATTGGCATCGTAATTTCCAAAATAAGCAGATTTCACCAAAATTGTTGTTTCCAGCTCAAACGGATGAAAATAATACCACCAGACAAAGAGCCCCTTAATTTGCATTTTTTGTTGCATAATTTTGATAACCTTGGTCCTCCAAGCTGCATAATCCTAGTAGCCTTGTCAACGTAAAACCTTTTCACAGTGGCGACACAATCTGTATTTCCCACATAACAGTGAAATATTTTCCATGTTTCATGGTTCTTTAAAAATATGTGGGTTTAACACCACTGCTTTTATGTAATAAAAACACTAAAACATGTAATACATGCATTTTTACTTGAAGATGTAATGACTTCTCAATATTCTCCATTGTACCCATCAGTGTGGAGCAGAGATTGTGGTGGAGATGAGTATCTTTTTTAATGCGTTATTTTCTGTCATGTAAGGTAGTGTTCAAATGGTTGATGAATCTTCTGAAATTTCCTATTATTAAATCTGTCCCCTGGTTTAGAGCTCTGAGGGCTCTCCTAGAGAGGCTTGGAATGATGGGGTACTGGTTTGACCCAGGAAGTATGGTTACAATCTTGAGAGCTGTGCTGAAGGAACGGTATTGCGAAGCAACATCCCTACAAATTGCACTTGACGCCAAGGGTAGCTTGACCACCATTTTTTTTTTTAATTTTAAATGTGTACCTCGTTTTGAAGACTCATTGGATGAAATTGTCCCTCCCTTGGCTCGGAAGTTGTTTTTTCAGTTCTGCTATAAAACACTCCCGCTTAAAACGTTTTGCAAAAACTGGAGGTAAGACTCTGAGAATAACGATCAATGTCCTGCTTGTAATGCTAGTGCTGAATCTATTATTCATCTCCTATTTTTCTGCCTGATATATAAATTGCTGAGGGCCAAGTGGATTTTTCCATTTTGTAAAATTGTTGGCTCCGGCCACTATCTGGAGGTGCTTAGATTGCTAAGCACGGACACAAGCAGACTTGTGGTTTTTGGTTTATCTTGATACTGGCATGCCTTATGGCTGAAAAGGACCAAATGCTTGATGTGATGGTCATTGTTGTGAACTGGATTAACTGTTATGCACTTTAGTATGGTAGTTATTTATGATTACCAAATTGATTCACATGATTTCTTGCTTGACCTTCTTGTTCCCATCGATAGTACTGATTGTTATTCCTAGCTCTGTAACTTATTCTTATTTTTATATTGAATCATACCATATTGTCTACTTTATATCTGTTTTTAATATGTGCTCTTTTACCATGCTGTGTCTACTTTTATGACTTTGTGGTCGAAATAAAGTAATCTTTGACTTTGACTTCTCAATATTCTCCATTGTACCCATCAGTGTGGAGCAGAGATTGTGGTGGAGATGAGTATCTTTTTTACTGTGGTATTTTCCGTCATGTAAGGTAGTGTTCAAATGGTTGATGAATCTTTTTTCAGTTTTTGACTCTTCAATACTTCTTTAAAATGGCTAAACACTGTTGTGAGAGAAATGAGGCTATATTGTAAGTTACAACTACACAGCCCGTTCACAATTAGTTAGCTCTAAATGAATTCAATAAAATACACACTTACACCTAAGCCAAACTTGCACTCAGTCACTGTTTCGTTCTCTCTAGATGAAAGAAGGTTAAATAGAGATAAACAGATTTTAATGTGTGTATTGTGTAGCAGAAATTCATCATGGGAAGTAGTGCTGGCAGCCATATTAGTGAAGGAGCTGAAACCATCTAAAAAATTACATTCACTCTTGCTATGGTGAGCATCGACGGCATAATACACTTCTGCAGGATTACATTGAGATAGCCAGAAGGAGACCTGGGAGTAGATCCATGCATATGGGAAAGAATGATCATACTCATAACCCTGCTGCACCACTCTCAATGGATTCCTGCAGCTCCAACCAGTGCACAACGCCTGCCCCCTCAGGAGTACGCAGAGCTTTTGTCCACTGAGGGGACCGTGATTTGAAGGCAACATGATTGGAGTCCTTTCATTTGTTTGTGGTGCCATCAAGCCATACATTAACGATTAGTGCACATGCACTTACAGAGGCTCCTGCAAGAAACCCCTCTTATTGCACTCTTGAAGCTGACCTGTCCTCACAAACTTTATGCTTTACTCCTCCATTTCCTCACTTTGGGGTTTGCCTGCTTCAAACACACCAGGGAAGTGAATATATAAAATGCCAAACTCCTTCAGTATGTGAAGGGTTTATGTTTGATGTTCCATGTGAAACACAATTTAAAAATTGACTAGACTACCTTTTACAATTCTAAAACATAGCTGCCAAGTAAATCTGTCACATTTGCAACACCTTTACTCCAAACCAGTGCTTCATTGGTTAAAAAAATGTGTGCTGGTGACCAAAATGATTCTTTGGACATTGTTATCAGCACCATCCACAACCAGCACTGCCCAGTGACATAGTGAAAGGCAGACTTCATATGAAGGGAGCAAAAGGAATGGGAGAAAAATGCTGTAAAGTTTCCTTTAGTCAACGTAGTCACCGCCTTCTGCTTCCACACCCTCAAAATGCTCAATGTAGTCTTCAAATGACTCCCAGTGAATACATGAAGAATAGTCACCCAGGCCTTCATCAAGCTGGAGTATGGCAACGCACTCTGTCGAATCAATCTGCTAGAAGACTTCAGACCATAAAAAACCCAACGGCCAGACTCACACTTAGGCTTTCCCCCGTGTTCACATCACACCGCACTGACAAAGACCTCCACTGTCTCCCCATTCACTAACCCACTTGCAACACACTCACCAGACACTTCTGCTTAGCCAGAATCCTGCTCTCACACCCCCCCCACATACAAAGAACTTGATTTCCCCTACTTTGTGCCCAAAGCCTGTAACAACCTACCCCAACACATTTGAGCTGCCTTCTCAGTGCTTCAGCTCTGCCAGAAACCTAAAACATGGCTCTTCACTTGGACAATTCGCAGTCACAGCCGGCAAAACCCCTGCTTTCTCAGCACCAGGATACTCTCTAGGGTGTAGAGATCCGTAACTAATTTGAATTCCTTACCCCACAAATATGTTTTCAGTTTCTTAACCACCCATACACATGCTAATGTTTCTCTTTTGATGGTGCTGTAAATACTTTCAGTATCTTTTAATCTTTTAGAAATTAATGCTACAGTGTGTTCCTTTCCACATTTTATCTGACTGAATACGGATGCTATGCCTACAGCACTGGCATCCACTGTTATTATATTAGAATCATAGGGTTGTAGTTCAGGTGGTGTTACTTTAGCATTTTTTATTTCTTTAAAAGAATACTCTTGTTCAGTTCACAATTCTAATTGTTTTCCTTCCCTCACTAATTTTCTCTTGGGTTCTACGATAACTGCATAACCCAAACTAAATTGTGAATAATATTCACTTAGACAAAGGAACGATTTAAGTGTGTCTTTGTCATGTGGACTGGGTGCGTCCCTAATAGCCTTGACTAAGTCAGCCTTAGGTTGTATGACATTCGTGGTTTTTGTGTGTCTAAGATATTCTATCCTACTTTGCAAAAATTTGGATTTGGAAACAGTCATACCTTTGGCTCTTAACATTGTTAAAACTGTATTTAAAATACAGTTATGTTCAGGAATACTTTCTGCATGAACTAAAATGTCGTCCTGAAATTTCTGGACCTCCTTACATCTTTAAATAAAAGATCCATTCATTTCTGAAAAGCGCTTGCAGCAGAGGCTAACCCAAAGGATAGCCTCACATATCTGTAAGCACCAAATGGTGTTACAAATGTAGTGTAATCTTTACGGTCTTTTGACATTTTCACCTGATGAAATGCTGACTTGAAATCTATCAAATAAAAGTATTTGGAACCACTTATTGCAGCCAGCATTTCTTTAATTTTTGGGAGTGGATGACAATCTACTATAATATTTTTATTGAGTGATCTCAAGTCAGCACACAGTCTGATTTCGCCAGATTTATTTTTTATAATTACCACAGCTGAAACCCATTCAGAAGAATCTGTAGGTTCAAAAATACTCTCACTGCAAAGCTTATCCAATACATTTTTAATTCACTCATTACAGAGAGTCTAACCTTATGTGCAACAGTAATAACATGTTCAAAACCTTTAACACATCCCATATGATCTGCAAAATGATCCTGATTTGTCCTTAAAACTTCTTCAATAGTTAGCCCTTCTTCATAACTCACACAGGATACAGGTAAGTCACCGAGTACAATGGGGTCCGGTGAACCTGGTTTAAAAATTATACCAAGGCTACCTAGATCTCTCCAACCAACTATGTTTCTACCTTTGTCTGCTACATATATTTTGGCTTCATACCTCTACATCTAAATACTAGTCTTCAACAAACCCTAACATGTTAATGTCAAATTCTCCAAATGCTTTTAGATTTTCTATCAGTTTCTTGAAATGTTATGTGCCTCCAGAAATTGTAGAAAGTTTGATCCGATGGGAATGGGTGAACCGGAGTCAGCCATAACATTCAGTTCCACCTCACCAATGTGTATAATTCCTAATGATGTATTAAATATTCCCGAAGATTCATCCACAGTGAGTACAATGTTCTAATACACCTCTTCATCAAATTATTTTAAGGCACTAACTTTGACATTAGTAGAAATATTAACTTTCATACTTTTACATACCGCAATAAAATGTCTAAGCTTACGACATTTTATAAATATTTTTGCCTACATTAGAGACATCCTGGAAAGTCTCCCGGATGAGGCTTTGAATCACACCTGTAACATGTAAAGGTTTGTTTAGTGTTAAAATTGTTAATTTTGAACTTGTCATTCAGTTTGCCTTCATATTTCTTTTTATCGTGCAAAGTATATACAGTAGGTGTCTGAGAACTATCGCTAGACAAAGCCTTAGTACACACCATTGAACATTCAATGCCTTTGGCAATATCAATAGCTATATGTAATGTCGAGTTCCTACATGCCACTAGTCTCTCTTGAAACTTTTTGGAGTGACAATGGAAAACAAATTGATCTCTAATTTAAACATCAACCATGTCTTTAAATTTACAAGAGGCAGCAAGT
Organism: Triturus cristatus; assembly: GCF_964204655.1. Lineage (NCBI taxonomy): Eukaryota > Metazoa > Chordata > Amphibia > Caudata > Salamandridae > Triturus > Triturus cristatus. The sequence continues at coordinate 329,804,880 of NC_140582.1, forward strand.
ACTCGTAAAGCAGCTATATACTCTTCTATATTTTCCTGTCCTGATTTTTTACGCATGAAGTAGCTATGTTTTTCAGCCATCACATTAGGTTCCTCTGTAAACTGTTTTCCATTCGATTAAGTGCTTCGCCATACTAAAATTCACCAAAATAGAACAAAAATATCCAACGCTTCCCAAAAATAGCATGAAAATATCCTCGTCGCCAAATTGTTGTAAAGAGACGAAGTCCGATGATGCATGCTTTAGTTACTTTTATTTAACAAGTGTAAAAGTAATGCACCCAAATACACAAACTACAACAGAGCAACCAGCGTTCAGGCAATTAATCTCCAAGTCTTAAGCTGTACGTTCTATGACCTAATATAAATATCAAAGGAACATTCTACATTCTATATGTCATAAACGCTGTTAAAGCTCATTGGACACCATGTGTGTGAATGTGAATAATTGAGTGTATGAGTGCTAGGTGTAAATGGGCATTTACAATTGTATGAATATCTGTATGTATGATTGTATGCCTGTAATGATATGTGGTGTGTGAAATTGTGTTTGTATTAAATAAGTATTTATGTTCTTATGTACAACAGTCTCCGTTCGCCTACCATACCATGTATGCCTAAGTTAAACATGTATGGAACCACCCATTCATTTTGTGGTGGCTAGACTTAAATTGACTCGTATGGTCTATTTCATTTTCTTTTTCTTAGTGCACTCTTGTGCACATGTATTTTTCTACAGTCCCAGATTTCCAAAGACTACCTTAGCAGTTAAGAGGTAATTTATACTTTGGTAGTTTCACTGTGTTGCCTAACCTAGATTACACACGGCCACAGGTACTGATTTAAATCACACTCCTTCCATAGCTCTCTAAACCTTTGGATTCAGAATCCGTCAGGGACCAAATTCCTTAGGTTGGATTTCTTAGGGTTTCTTCATAATTTGTCATTGCCTAAGCTGTCTGGATGTTAACTTTGTCGGGACTGTGAATGCCAGATGTTCATTACAGACCCGCTTCAGCATCTGCCTCTGGTGTTTGGGATCTGAGCATGACTTCGGGTAATGAGCGTCATGCCAGAAGATGCATCCCAAGCACCAAAAGAACAGGAAGTAAATATGTTTATGGCCAGAGTGGGAGAATGACCTATGCGTAGTAAATCGAGGTCGAAGTCTCCAAAGTCAACACCTTCTTAGAAATACTCTATTAAGAAACACAAGAAGAGGAGGCACGAATCACGCTGTCACATGTTAACAAGCATGTCTCCAAGATTGTGAGGTTCACCTCGCGTATCATTGGATCAAGAACTGGTGGAAGCACCCACAGAGAATCGGCTCCTACAGCTCCATCTGACCTGTCACAGTGACACTGTTGCCCGTGGCACCGTTTTCATTTGGATGATAACAGACGCTCTACTGCTCGGCACACTTCAGGCCTTTTCTCTCATTGCCTCTAGTAGCCTGGTCAAATCAGACCCCAACTTTGGCACCGCCCCTGCCATCGGGATCAATGGCGAGGATGGCACCACCACTATTAAACATTTCAAGTTCTTCCCCTTCGGTGCCAAACATTTCCTCCGCTCCGCTGGTGCCACAGCCAGTACCTCTCCCACTGCAACATCTATCTATGACTCCAGTAGCGCTGCAACCAACTCGGCCCAAATCTCCTCCCCTGATGAACCTACCAGTCCATCACTCCTGAACAGAGGCATCAGAGACAGGCCAATAAGTTTTTGGAGAAACATCCTCAAGACATTCCCAGTTCAGATGACGATGTAGGCAGTAATTCTCCTATGGATCCAGATTTGCGGGCACTGGGAGCCTTTCTCACTACACTGTCTGACAGAGTCAAAGAAAATGTAGCAATTTACTAAAAAGATGGTCTCTGTCAAAAGCATGTCCCACAAGTCCATTAATGCCACCTGTCTCCTTGGCTGGTATGCTCCTGCTCTCTTGAACTTTGTGCAAACAATCATTCGCAGTCTGTCAGACGATCTTCAGACCCACTTTGCTGAGTTGAGAGGGAATGGGCAAGCTGCAGTGAAGCAATCCATTCAATCTGGCTTGGACATGGCTAATTTGGTTGCATGGGCCATGGGAACATCTGTGTTCCTATGTTACCGTACCTGGCTGCGGAATTCCTTTTTTTTACAGGATGTGCAATACACTCTAATAGAGCTCCCATTTGATGGCTCTTGCTTCTTCAGTGCAAAAGCTGACTCGGCATTGGGGAGATTCTCTTGGTCTCCAAACTCAAACCAGAGACTACTGACAGTTGTGCAGTTTTTAGAGCTTCAGCAGTGGCTTTTCCTTTTAGGTCTGTCAATAGTATGCCCATCAACGAAAGCAACTACAAGGGGTGCTTGTTCTCTGCAAGCAACATAGAGTACGAGGCAAAGGATGAACACATGCATCAGTCTCCCTCCTTCCTACTCTTCTTTCTCCTCTTCCCCATGCACCACAGAGAAGCAGCCCTAGTTCCACCTTGGCCAATTACACCCAGCCAGCTCGAGGCTGGGTATTCTCTTTTCCATAAGCTTAGAGGGCTATCACTTCAGACCTGTGCGTCTTTAAGATTGTGGAAAGGGGGTATGCCCTACCCTTTCAAGAAACAGCCCCTTCCAACCCTCCCACCAGACCATCTGTGTGTCCCTCAACAGAGGTTCAGTCCTTACTTTTGAAGAGTGCAGTGATGTTTCCGGAGCAGAAATGTGGTAAGAGGTGCAACTCTCAGTAGCCCCTAGACCCCAAAAAGGACAGATTTCTATGTCCGATCTTAGACCTTAGGACTCTGAATTGTTTCCACAGGAAGGAAAAGTTCAAAATGGTGCCCCTAGCTCAGGTTCTGCTTGCTCTAGAAGCAGAAGACTGAATGGATTCTGTCTTCTGCTTGCTCTAGAAGCAGAAGACTGAATGGATTCTGCCGTCTTGTAGGATGCCTCTTCGACATTCCTATCCTGCAGGCACACAGAAGTATCTTTACTTTATGAGCACTAGCATTTCGTGGTCCTTTCTTTTGGCCTCTCTTCTACTCCTTAAGTCTTCACGAGGTAATAGCAGTGGTTACGCCCTATCACAGACAGGTGGGAATCCCGGTATTTCCTTACCTGAGCGACTGGCTCGTAAAAGCCACCTCTTCAGAGATGTTTTCTTACTACTTGCAGACGACAGCCAAGTTGTTGTTTGACCTGGACATTTCGGCCAACAAGCCCAAATCTCACGCCCAAATCTCACCTGGTGCCCTCTCAGCACATCCTGTTCATAGTGACCGCATTGGACACAACATACGAGACTTCTCTCCTTCTCAGAGGGTTCAAGATAAACAGGCTAGGATTCCGATGCTTAAGAATGGAGCAACCATTCCAGTCCCGATGTTCTTACGCCAGCTTGGTCCGCTAGCCATGTTGGTCACCCAGGCACGCTGGCACATGAGGCCCCTTTCGTGGTGCCACTGCAGGCAGTTGTTCCAACATGTCGGAGACCTTCAAAGCTGTATCAAAATCTCTAGGGACACTGCAGCAGACCTACAATGGTGAAGGGTTAGCAGCAACCTTACACGAGGAATGACTCCCTCTGGTGAAAACAGTGATCATGGATGCCTCCACTCTAGAGTGAGGAGAACTCATTTTGTTGAATTGGAGGTCAGAGGCCTTTGGTCTCCAGAAGAACAAATATTGCATATCAGTCTATTGGAGTTACGGGTGATAAATCTGCTCTCAAGGCCTTACTCCCTTTTCTTCGCAATCAGTCTGGCCAGATTATGACAGGCAATGTGACTGCAAAGGGGTACATCAACAAACCTGGGGGAGTGGGGTCGTACTGTCTGTGCCAAGAAGTGCTACGACTCTGGCCCTAGGCTCAAGACCATCAGATCTGCTTAGAAGCAAGTCACCGGGCCGAAGTGCTCAAAGTTTGAGGGTACAGTCTTATCCGGCGACATCTTGCCAACCTTGGGCCTGATTCACAAAGGTAAACTTAGACCAAAAGTCTAACTTAGACTAAAAGTCTAACTTTAGTAGTAGTAAAGGTAGACATTAGGTCTAAACTTAGACTTCAGGTCTAAACTTAGACTTTTGGTCTAAGTTTACCTTTGTAAATCAGGCCCCATGTGTGGAGATCTAATCTTGCGGTGGTCCAGAACATCTTCCATCTATGGGGACACCTCAGATCTAATTATTAGCTACTCAAGAGAACACTTATTGCCCAACATTCTGTGCCCTCAGTTTCTGATATAGGGAACACTGGGTAACTTGTTTAGCTTGAAGTAGAACTTTCCGCTTCATTATGCATTCCCTTCCTTACCCTTGAGTCTTCGTTCGTAGGAAGATTCTCTTTCGAGCGGGCCCAAGTAATCCTTAATGCCCCAGAATGGCCACGAAGAATGTGGTATGCAGACCTCATTCACCTCTCCCTGTGCCGTCAGCACCTTCTCCCATTCAGGGTAGACCACTCTTGCAGTCACCGGGGCAGGTTCTACATTGCAGCTTCCAGTTCCTCCACCTGCCTGCCTGGAGATTGAGTGGGGCAACCTGAGTTCTATTTACCTTTCCATTGAATTGGTGAATGTTATCTTATGCTGAAAAAAGACACTCCACCAAATCTGCCGATTCAGCCAGATGGGGCGAATTTGTCAGATCCTCTTCAGGCTCGTTTATCGGACATTCTACGGTTTGCTCTCTTGCTGGACCAATAGGGTTGCGCGCTGGGTACTATTAAGGGCTACTTATCAGCTTGTCAGCCTTTCTCTCTTCGCCTGATCAGTCATCCCTTTTTATGAGATTCTTGAAGGGGCTCACTAAATATTTTCCATGAACTCCCTTCATTATAGTCCAATGTGATACTAACCATGTTCTCACATTTGTTATGTGTTCCCTGTTTTGAACCGTTGCACAGTAGCTCTTTATGTCTTCTAACATCAGCCTGTAAGTGAAATGCAAGCCTTATCTGTAAAGCCTCCATTTTCCTCTTTCTTTACAGACAAGATTGTGTTAAGAACCAGGGCTGCCTTCCTGCCAAATATGGTTTTCCCTTCCACCTAGTCCAGTCCATTACTCTCCCAACATTCTAACATCCTCCACTTCCAACGAAGGAGGAAGAAAGACACCACCATCTTGATCCCAAGAGAGCATTCAGTTTACATGGACAGTACATGTGAATTCAAAATGGACAATCAACTATCGTGGGATAAACGTGAAAGATGAAAGGAAAGGCAGTGCCCAAGAGGACATTGTCAAGATGAATAATTATGTGTATCAAAAGCTGCTACGCCATTGGACACAAAGAACCAACACAAGGTATTTGTACTCATTCCACCAAACCCTAGTCTTCCACTTCTGCACTGGAAATAGGCGTGCCATTGGCAGACGTTTGGAAACCTGGGCATCCCTCTACACCTCTGCAAAGTATTATTGTTTGGACTCTAAATTGAGGAGGGAGGGTCACTTAACTCGCTCTGTTCTTCAAGATTTCTGGTAGAGAACTGCTCTGGGAATTTATTCCAAAGTTGTATCCATCACAACAAAAAAGTTACTTACCTTCGGTAATGCTCTTTCTGGTGGATACTGTATCTACCTGCAGATTCCTCCCCGACAGACCCACCTCCTTGTTGCATGGCTGATTATACCACATATATTCTTGATGTGTCTACAACATGTTACAGAAAACTGCACCTATCATATTGATGTTGGTTTCATCCGTCTGCCTCGAAGGCACATTATGAATAAGCATTGGAAATGCAATTGGTCTTGCATTTGTTTGAGCTAGAGCTTTTGGCATTGTAAATGGCAATGTCTTTTACCTATGTGTTATGGAGTGTATGTATTTGCTGTGTAGTGGAATTATGTGGGTTGGATTAGATTAGTTAGTTGTGTAATTATGTGGCGTGGTATTGTGTGGTGTGGAGTGGATTTGTGTAGTGAAATTATTTGGCATCGTTTGAGCTGGATATAATTATGTGATATTGAGTGTATTGGAATTATATGGAGTGGGATTATGTGGAATGGTATTGTCGTGGAGTGGTATGTAATGTACTTTAATTATGTGGTGTGCTGTTGAATTTTGTGGCAAGATGTGGAACTGGGTGGTGTGGATTGATGTATGTGGTGTGTAATTGTGTTGTTGAGTTGTATTATGTGGTTTGATGTCAAATTATGTCACGGGGTTGGAAATGTGTGGAGTTGAGTTGTGTGGATAGCTGTGCGTTTTCAAGAGCTATTGGCATTGTCAATGTATTTTAGCCGTGTTATGGAGTGGAGTGGATGTATTTGGTGTGGAGTGGAGTGGAATTATGTGGGTTGGATTGGAATTGTTTGTTGTGTAATTGTGTGGCGTGGAATTGTGTGGTGTTGAGTAGAATTATGTGTAGTGAATTATGTGGCAAGGCGTGTAGTGAAATTATGTGGATAGTAATTATGTGGCATTGAGTGTACTGAAATTATGTGGAGTGGGATTGTGTGTTATGGAATGTAATTATGTGGAGTGGGATTGTGTGTTGTGGAGTGGCATGTAATGCAGTGTAATTATGTGGTGAGTTTTGTAGCACAATGTGGAATTCTTTGTTGTGAATTGGATATATGTGGTGTGTAGTGGAATTGTGTTGTGCAGTTCAATTATGTGGTTTGGTGTGGAATTATGTGGTGTGGATGTGAATTTGTGGAGTTGAATTGTGTGGCACGGTACAGTGTGGCGCTGAGTGAAATTATGTTAAGTGAAATTATGTGGCATGGTGTAGAGTGTATTTATGTGGATTGTTATGTGACACAGAGTGGATTTATGTGGGGTGTATTTATATGGTATTGAATAGAGTGTAATTAGGTAGAGGTGAATTATGTGCTCTTGAATGGTATCATGTGGAGTGTAAATATGTTGCGTGTTGTTATACGGTGGGCTGGTTGAATCATGATTGTATTGTCATGTCGCCAATATCCAAGTTAATACCTTTAATAAACTGCTCGAGAATGCTGATTGCGGTACCGGTCGCCATCCAGAGTTAAAAGATGGTCATAAGAACAGACAGCAAATTGTCGAAGGAACAAACGGAAAAATAAAGGCCAGAGTATTTATATTTCATGTCGAATGAGGGGATTCCTCTTGTTGTTACTGCACTATTTTCAAAGAGAAGCCAACGTCTGCCAGTCGAATGGTAAGTGAAAGAATAATGTCCATCTACAAATGTAATTGGAGATGTAGGGAAGTAGGGTCTGCTCTCATGGTTACCCCCAGTTTTTGCTGGTGTCATTCTGTTTTCTGACTAGTCTGACTGGGATCCTGCTAATCAGGTCCCCAGTCTCTGTGCTCTCTCCCTAATTTGGACTATGATAAGTACTTTGGTACCTTCCTAATTGGCTACTGGTGTACTAAGTCCCTAGTATATGGTACTAAGGTACCCAGGGCATAGATACACCAGGGGTCTCCCATGGGCTGGATCATGTATTATGCCACCCATGAGAGACCACTCAAAGTGTGGCTGCTGACCTGCCAATGCAGCCTGTGTAAGCTGGTGCTAGCACCACTTACAACAAATATACGTTCCCTTATAACTGAGATCAGTGCACTTAAAACCTTTAAGTCACCCCTAAGGCAGACCATTCAATCCTGAAGGCAGGGTGCTTGGTTATAAGTGTGAGGGTGCTCTACATGAGCAAGGCACCCCCTACAAACCCTGAAGTCGATTCTCCAGGCTTTGTAAGTGCGGTCAGCCATTTTATACATATAGTGGACATCAAATCAATTATGAGATGTCTAACTATATACTGGCTGCACCAAAACCGGTCATGTTTGATATCAAACCTATTGGAATCCTATCCCAACACCTATTCCAGTGTTGAATGCAGGCTCCCGTGTACTGGGGGCTCCCCTAATGAGCCGCCTTGTATTCCTGGTACTAGCCTTTAATGGTTTAACAACAAGCTAGTGCTGCTGCCGACCATACTTCATTCAGCCCTCCTGCTGCTGCTCGAGCAGGGGAAGGTAGAACAATAGGTTTCCTGTCACAGGGAGGTGTAACCACCTTGCAGACAGGACATAGCGTTTTGGGCTCAGGTGGGTGTGCTTGCACGTGCCACCAGACTGCTTTGAAGGGCACATTTGGTGCCCTCCTTGCATACTCCAGTTGGAGCCAGTGGCTCCCGCTTTTGCGTGAAACTGGACAAAGATCTTGGGAGTATCCTCCCCTCAGTCCAGTCCCTCCTCTGGGAGGGTCCCCTGAATCGTCCCAACCCTTTCCTTTGGGTACTTAAGGGCTTACCTGTGGGTGGCTCTTCAGATTCATCGTGGGACAAGATTCAGATCCGAAACCACTCCAACTTTAACCGTCTGGGCACTTTAGACTTCGTTGGACTTCACTTTGGGAACCGAGACTGCACCTGGGAAGACACCTGCTGCTCCCGCTCTTGTTGTTCTGCCAATCTTCTGCTTCATCTGTGCCTGTGCTCCATCCAGGTTCTTCTCCAGGCCTGTGGGCATCAAAAACACCGAAGGAATCTCCCTTGCAGTGAAGGAGTCACTCCCCTGCATCTGCAGGCACCGCAACTCAGCTGACCAGGCTGCTGCTCCTGACGTCCTCCGGACTTCGAAAGGCCCAGCTACACAGGTGGTGGTTCTGCAGCTCCCTCGAGGTCTGCACTATCTTCTCACCTAGTTTTAGGCCAGTATCCCTTGTCGAAACCGCTGAAACATAATCCCTGTGCACTTTGTTGACTTGCCGTTGCTAAGGTTTATTGACTCTTTTCTCCAGAGATCTTCGGGCTCCAGGAAGCTCCAGCCTTTAGCATCTCCTTCTAACAAGATCTTCGCCCTCACCGCATCCTCTGCACTGTGGGCCTGGATCCTGGGTGAGCTGCTCTTGCGACTCCTGTGCCTTCGGCCTGTGGGTCCCTTTGAGGGTCTTCTTTGGTTCTAGTGGGCTCCCCTGCTTGCTCGGAGCCTGCTCTGACTCTCCTGCCGCTGGTGAGGACCTTGCTGGTCCCGACACTGCGCCATCTTCATTTTCTTCGTCTGTTGCTGCTGCCAAGGCTTGTTGGTGCTCCCACCGGATACCCACCCTCTCGTTCTCGACTTCCGAAGTGGGACAGCTCGTGAATGGCTCCTGGTCTTCCATAGCGTTGCCTGGTTCTCACAGCTGCAGCGACAAGGTCACCGTCAACCCTCCTGCATCTTCCATCATAGGTGGTCATTGGTCTTCCGTGCCTCTTGGTCACTCCAGAGTGGCATAAACTCTGTCCCCTCTGCTTGCAGGTACTCCTGTTCAAGAATCCACCTTTGGCGATTTCCGACGTCACTATGCACCTATGCATCCGGCTTCCCTGGTGTAAGTATCGTGGTTCCTGGGGTATCCTGACTTTCCACCTTCCATCTTCCACGGGGTTTCTTCAGGGTCCTCTGGGAAGGGTACTTTTTTCTTGAAAACTTACACACTGACTTGCATTGAGTACGTGGGTGTGTTTCCACTCTGCATACGGCCTCCGTGGGGTTCCTGGATAGTTACCATGGGTGGTTCCATGGGTCCCCAGCTCTTCTAAGTCTCCTGAGTCACGTCACAACTTCGGATGCAGTTCGCTTTCCACTTTATTAGTATATGGTTAGGTCTCTCCCTGGAGACCACTGTGTATTTCTGCTACTTACCTGTTCCCCTTTTGAAATATTGTATGCATTGTGTTTATATCTCCAGGTAGGGGATATACCAATGTGTTAGTGAGTGTCTATAATAAATAACTATTTTTATAACTGTACTGTGTGGTTCTTTTTCACTTAACCTACACTATATGATTAGTTCTGTTTAAACAAGCTGCTTAACACTCCTTCTGGACTAAGCCTGAAGGCTGCTCTCCACAGCTACCACTTAGAGAGCTTTCTATGGTTGTCTAAGACCATTAAAATCACCATTAGGGTTGTCTGGATTAGTGCAAGGTGCTTCACTTAAATACGTGTGCACCATATACTAAGCCAGCATCTGTCAGGAGAAAATATACGGCTTGCACGAAGCAACAGGCAACCGGGCAGAGAGCTAAAGGCAAATCAAAGTAAAACAAAAACCACATAAAAAAGGGCAATACCAAGCATCAGGCATATATGCTCATGCGTGATGACATGTATGTGCTCACGTATAATGTTGCACATGATGCCGCAGTAGTTTTTTTGTTTTTGATTTACTGTGCACAAAAGCTCATTATTGAGATCGGAGCAGCTTAGTAGCACAATGTATGCGGTCTGTGGTGTTTTTTTTTGTGTTTTTGTTTTTACACACATCATTAACCCCTTCCCCGCTCATGACGGAACCGCTCCGTCATGAGCCACGGTTGCCGTGTGCTCATGACGGAACGGTTCCGTCATGCCACGACCGTTGGCGGCCGCTCCGCCCACGCGGCGCTGTTTCCCCGCCTTTGCGGGGGGACAACGCAACTGGGCGGAGTCATGACGGAACCGCTCCGTCATGAGCACAGCTCAACCGTGGCTCATGACGGAGTGGCTCCGTCATGAGCACAGCGCCACCGCGCTGCCCCCCCCCGCACCCCTCAGCGCTGCGGCGGAATTCCCACCGCAGCGAAGGGGTTAAAGGGTGTGCTAGTCCATTTGTTTTTCATTTACGCAAACCGAGAGTAATTTGTCTTGCTAAATGAATGCCCAGTTCTTGATATGTGGTATTCAGCATACACTGATACCGATAGACCTGACAATCAGAGATGCAGGCTTACCGCCAGCTTGCATGCACCGCTTTAGTCATACCCTCACATAAGCGTAGAAATACATTAGCAGCAGAGACGGCACAAGGGTCTCTTTTATCATCAGAAGAAAAAGCACAGCCTTATTTCAAATACCACCTACCTAATTTAGTTTGACAAAGACTGTGGTGAAAAAAGCTGAGTTTAATAGGCACACTCCTATTAATCATTTTAAGTCACCCATTACAGCCTGTGGCAACATAGTAGCGCCTCCAACACTGGGGTTGACCAGAGAAAATATGTGCGCTGCTCCTCTTGCCTGTCCCTCCTCCCTAAAACTCCCCACACTTCTTTTTCTACCTTTAAATGAGAAAGGAGCCATAAATCGTCCAGTTAGGTGAGCAGTTTAATAACATATAATTGATAATGTCACTGGCAGTGTTATCACTTCATCACTCCCGTGCTTATTTATTTATTTTATTTACATCTGTAAAACCAGTAACATGTAGTAGTACATGTTTGATGTGGAAGGCCGCTATGTGCTATGGTAGTACGTTTGGGTCAGGTGGCGACCATGTTACAGGGAACTTTATAGTAGGATACTCAATGTATTTACCTGTGCTGTATCCTTTTTTTAGGTCTCGCCTGACCCAGCGCATGCGCTGGTCTGGCGAGACTTTTTGAGAGGGCTCCAAAAAGTGCTACCAGGCCAGCCTAGAGCTACAGTGCATGTGCGCGGGCGCGCGCCCGCGATTACTTTCACTTTCGCGGCCGCTTTGATGTTTGATCGCGATCACTTTCGCGGCCCCACGGCTGCTTGGATTTTTTTGTGTTTTAAATGCAGCCTCCTTACATTTCGATCCTTATAATGTAAATACATTAGAAAAGTTGGCACATGGAGGCAACCTAGCCCTCTTAAAAGCAGCAGCTCCACCTGGCTCTTTCTGCTGCTACGTGTCTCTCCAGTATTACCGTGTGTGTGCGCGCACCTTCTCTTCACTAAACCGGTTTCCCTGTTTGCTTAATGCTCTTTTCTCCTCCCCAGATTGTTTCCCAAGTGCTAGCCTACCGCCTACCCCCTCCCCCCCCCCCTGCTGGATCCTCGTTCAAACCAAGGTACACCGCATGTTCTCTGCGTTTTGGCCACAACCTCTTTAAATAGTGTTCGCCCTGGACAGCGACGAATTTTAGCCATGTTGGAACACGGGTGTTAACATTTCATGGTATTTATTGTATCTGTCATTAAACATATGACCGACCTATAGGCTGACTTCGGCCCTTTACAACATTTGCACCACTCTTCTAAATAGTGAACTATCTCACCACCGGTGCCCACTTAGTTTTAATTGTATTGTTCAGTTGCGTATTGAAGTACATTTTTTTTTTTAAAGATGATTTTGCATCTTAATGAAATTATAAAAATGCAAAAATTGCTTACTAAAATGTCGACGAGCATAATATCGTGATTATCTTGTTTCCACTCCAGTCGCCACGGGTTTTCACAGATCGGGCAGCTGGTGCGCATTGTATGCAACTGGTGTCATCCAAATTGCCCTCTTGTGTTTCATCCGGAAAGCAGGGACTCGAGTGGTTGCATAGAGGTGCCACACACCTTGAGCACTACGTACGTTTACATAAGGCCTCAGCCAACCCCCTCGCCTCTTTCATTTGAGAGCCTTGATTCGACCTGGGTTTATGTTACTTTCCTCAGTTTCGTTTCACTTCCGACACACTAAGCCCCTGCTGCAAACAGGCCTGGGGTTTCGCTCAGAGCTGGTTTGCCTGCGGTGCTACCACGCCTGCGCAACCCGAGCCCCGCTCCTTCCTGACTCACCTTCCTGACTCACCTGCTCGACTCACTGGTTCAGGGCGGTTTTGTTATTGCGAGCAGGCACTCCGTTGTTCACTGATGACGCATCTGTGCACTAGGTATTTCAGACCAAGTTTGCCTGCCCACTGAGTACGCCAAGCCTTGGATGGGGACACTTGCCACTGCCCTTAAGGCATCCAGTCCAACTTTCTAGAGTCTTAAGAACATCAAAAAGTTACCACGGCCATCCGGCGCTGCATTTTGGATTTTAAATCGGCACATTACTCAGTGGCTCTATTAGAACCCTGGAACCGTTTGTTGAAAGGTAGCCAAGAGTCCTTTGGGTCTAGTGATTTCGCATGACCAATAACAAACCATAATAACTCTCTCATTTTAAGAGAACTGACTATTGGCCATTACACTATTTTGTATTCCACTCTTTAGGTGGGGGAAATAAGTGAAGGTACCCCCCAAATTCACACTTGAACTAGGGGCTGAGCCATTCATTTAATGGAATTCTGATTTTCCAATTGTACAGATGTGTTAAGATGCAGTGATATTTCTGCCAGGCGTACAGCATTCCTTTTGTCCTTGCATTTAAATATTGAGTAACACTTGGTCTGCAGTGACAACCAGATGTTATGATTCAGATTGAAAAATCCTAATATTATCCTTGTGGTGCCATTGACTACTTTTCTGATAATCAGGTAACATACTTCAATCAGTAGCCAGCAAGAGGAAAACACAGCGGGTGTTTGACCAGCCCGCATGTTTAATAAATATGACTTGCTTTAGGCAACTCTGTCTACCAGCCATGTAAGTAGGTTACCTCACCCTACTTATTGCATTTTGCTACTAGATAGTGTTATCGAGATAACTATATAGGGAACTATATTGACTGTCAAAATATCTGGCAGTTTATTCCTATGTTCATAAACCTAACAGCCCATGCGTCCTAATGTCTCTGCACTATATGTCAGTTGCTGCTATAAAGTAAAAGACTCTGCTAATGTATTAGTAAATATTTGTGATGTGTTGTAGTTATGAAAGTGCATGCTAAGTGGAGCCATGTGTGTCAGTTTTCTTCAGATAAACTATTCTTTTTGGCTTTTTTGACACAACTGTAATAAAAAACATGCAAGCTCAACAATATTTTAAAGATGAATTTAAAGAATACATTTAGAAAAAAGAAAACCGCCTGGAGCCTAAACACTACTGGCATATGCTTGAAACTGATCATAGCAATGGGTGTCTGTTTCGTGAGGGATAGCACACAGTCTGTTGTTGTCTTAAAATTCCAGCATGGTTGCCACATTTAGGACCAACATTTTTGACATCTTTGAATGGTAAAAGGATATATTATGGACAACAGCGTTGCAGAATGGTCTCTTGGTTTGGATGAACAGGCAACTTGTGATCCTGTGCACTGCAGATGACATAAGCAGCAAGCGACCTGTCCATACTCCTTTGAGGTTGTAGTATCCTCTTAAGAAAAATGATGATAAAAAAGAGAAGCAAATAAATGAGAGGAATTATAAAAGGAGACCATTGAAAACTAAAGGAGCAACTAGAACCGACACCGAAGAGCACCCATTTTACTGTGGATATGTATATGTGATGAGAAAATACTGTCACTCCCAGGGCAGGAGAGACAGTCACTGATGTGAATTGAACCATTATCCCATGCAGTACACGGTCATGGATGGAAGAAGAGTGTAGATGACATTCAGACAGACCATTGGCAGAAGAGAGCTCACCCAAAGACCCTCTATGTATTTGTATGGCTATATTTATAAATATTTATTATATAATGATTTGTTTATTAAAAGTTTTGTGCCAGTCAGCTGAGTTTGTCAGGGCCTCCGAAGAGATGCTAGCAAGAACTATTACAGTGCAAATCTTGTAGCGTAGGGTTTTATGAGGCAGTAACCAAAACCAAAATCCTCCATACAAATATAGTATGTAACATTTCATGTTGCAAAATATCGGTGGTCTGATTTTAATACAGAGAAATAGCAATCCACTCCTAAATGCCTGTTGATGTTTTAATATATTCTTCTCACAATCAATATGTCAGTCCTACTGCCTTTATCATAAACAGCGCCACTGGAATTAGGCAGCAGCACAGGCCCAAATTATGGGGCAGGGTTGGCTAAACTATGCCGCATAATGCAGCACATTTTGCGACAGGATTACTTCATTATTTTTTCATTAGGTCAGACTGGGCAGCACATGTGCTGCTCTGCGGCATGATGTATTGGAGTATGGAATACAAGCCCCGCCCACTCTCCGCCCATATTTGTCATTGGCTTGTGTCATTTCCCTTCGAAAATGCTGACTTCTGATTTGTTAATAGGTTTTTTAGTCCCTCCTTAGTACCGCCTTGTCTTAATTTGTAACCTCCCAGGAGGACTGGCCCTTTTACTTCTGTTGTTACACGGTACGTCTTTTTTAGTCTGTAAGCACCATTTTCTTTAATGAGTTTCTCCTACTGCAGGCAAGACATTCTTCCCTGCAATATTCAGCTCGCCATGCGTGATTTCACTTTAGGAGCAGCCCGGAATAATGACGGCCGCTTCTTTGAATAGGTCTCGCAGTTACAAGCTTGACCTATTGGCATTGTAAATTTCTGTCTTTTATTTATGTGTTAATTAGCAAAACAGAAAAATATGGCATTGTGATATACAATGCCAATTGCTTAAACTCTCGCAAACCTGAGGTGCTATTGCATTGCAAATGCTTGTTTTTAACACTGTCTGGCCATTCGTTGCATTTCATTACTAGCAGATTAACAATCAAATATAGCTATAAGCAACAGAAAGGTAGACAGTCAGCCTTTGCAAAGGGCTTTCCACTGTGTGGCAATACGTGTCACAGCGTTTAGTAACTTTTGAACTGGAAACACTGTTTTTTGTTGAAATATGCAGACTGTGTAGCAGATGATCGATTATGTTAAATCCGTAAGTAAGTGTAAATGCCACCACAACTGCACAATCGCAGTTCCAGCAACCCGGATCATAACTTTTCACTATAAACAGACCATACCTGTCCTAACAGTGCAAATCTTCTATACTAGGTTGGTTCAGGGGGGTAACCAGTACCATAACCCCTGCATATTGCCATAATCTGTGAGTTTCCGTGTAACAAAATACCTGTCTGTAGGATTTAGTGCAGAGTAATACAGTTGATACAGCCAAATACTATCTCTCATAAGAGAACCTAATAAGGATTATCGTAGTACATATCGTAAATCACTATACGCAAATTAAGCAGCAGGCAATGGATTTGTGGTTGCACCTCCTGGTGTAGTCACAATTTCTTTTTTTGTTGTTGTTAAATATTACAAAGTTGCCCGCCTCTAAGGTCCACTGCTTATAGACCATACAAAACAATAATACACACATGAATAGAGAGGCAACAATAGTTGAACAGAGTAAACAAAGAATGGTTCTTGGGCCTTCAATCTTGAAGTCAAATCTTGCTTTATTGTTTCAATTCATGCAAGTGCAGCCAAGGCATTTTGCTTTCAACAAGGCTTCAACAGGGCTGCAAAGTTAACCCAAGTACGGGTCTCAATTTTGACTTTTTTTCTTCTTTTTTTCTACTAGTACATGCAAAATTTATATAAATTTATTTAGTGATAGTGAAACATTTCATAGTGATAGTGAAACATTTCAATCGAATATCATTATATACAGATATTAAGAACACATTTCAAAACTCCTTTTCAACATGTCAAGAAAGGAGATCGTGAACCTATAAAGAAAATACCCAAATACCAAAGCAAACAAGCATTGGCATAGCCAAGCGGTCTCGCCTTTGGAACCTTAGTCATGCAACAGTTGATGTAGTTGCACCAAGGATATTGTGCTGCATAACTAAATACTTATAAGGTCCCAAAAGCGAGACCTATTGGCTATGCCAATGCTTGTTTATTGAGCAGTCAGGATAGCATGCTTTTTGATGGCAGGAAGCCTGTAGAAAGGCATAGCGGTGCATGTCGTCCCAAGCTGGAGACTGAACTGTAGTAAGCCAACAGGCATGTGGTAGGTAGTGAAGACACCACTAAGGTTTCGCCATGCTTCGCACTGAGGCGAGCAGCAAACACTTCTTCCTTGTCACCACTCTAGATCGCGAGGAACCGGCACAGACAGTGAGCCACTTAGAAACACGGGCCACCCAGCACCGTGCTAACGGGGTCTAGAAGGGTAATCCAGCACAAAATTAGGAAGAGGAGACCCCTTAACGGGGTAAAGTTAGGGAGTGGGTGGGAAGGAAAGCAGTAGCTCAGATGGAGAGTGCAAGCAGCGGCCGGAGAGGACAGGGGGTGGAGACAAGAGCAGCAGCTGGACACAGGACTACCGAGGGAGCTGAGGAGAGCGTACAAGCAGCAGCACCAGCCAGGCTGAGGCGGCAGGAGGCGGAGGTAGCCGCACTGTGGAAGCGGCTTGAATAAAATCACAGTAAATCAAACGAGCATGGATGGCGTGAAGCGGGCTCCGCAAGAGTCTTGGAGGTAGCGGCCACCATTTTGCTGTGAAACCAGCTCTAGTTAAAAGAGAAAAAAACAAGTAGATAAAGCGCACTGCTCGTGAAACGGGTGCAGTGCTGACTGTTAAAGTCTGTACACAATTAAAAAAATGGAGGTGGGCAAACCCCGCCGTGCAGATCCAAATAAAGTGCCGCCATCATATATAAAGATAAAGTGCGGCGTCCTGCGCTGGAAGTGCTCAGTGTGAATGTAAAAAAAAAAAAAAGTCCCAAAGACAGGACATACAGTACCGGAAGAGGACAAGTACTGGGGTCGATCCGTGAGAGTCAACAATTGAGAACAAGCATTTGCAATGCAATAGGTCTCGCAGTAGCAAAGTTTAAAGTTGTTGGTATTGTAAATGGCATTGTTTATTATCTATGTTTTTAAAGCGACAAATATATAAAATGTTATTTATAATGTTAGTATGTGAAAGTGGGGTAAATGTGATATGTACGGTAATGTGACCAACGCTATGAAAGCGGCTACCACGAGTAAAAATTATGACTTCTTCTAACCAGCGCCAAATAAACGTCTGTATTGTGACAAAAAAACGCACAAAAGGCTGCCTGAAAGTCTGCTGTAGTGTGACTTTCTGTGACACTCCAGACACTTGAGAAACAAACCAGCCCAGGCAAATTGACCGTAAACAAGCAAACTGAGAAAGATAAGAATCTATTCCTCTGCAGCATCTGTGTGATGCAAATTAATCACAGCAGGATACTAAAGTCATTAAGGCAACAAAGGTGCACCCTAAAACAAGGAGGGGGGATACACGGTGCAGAAGAGGGTCTGGGAACGTCTCACAGGAAGGTTGGAGCTGAGCAGTAGGTTTAAGGGGTGAGAGGGTGGAATATAAAAGTGCAGAAGGAGAACGCAGTGAAGTGAATAAATGTCCTTGCATAGTGCACAATACATAATGATTTGCCTCTGGGCGTCACAGTTATTTAAAGAACGGAACCTAGATACAGGGAGACCATGTGGTTTTTCAAGCATCACAGTTTGCTTCAGTGCGGAATTAAAGATTCAATCCCAGGTTTCTTAGTTACAAAGTCTGCAGCTTAGTTGGTTGGACACGGCCAGTACACAGAACAAAGTGTGGGCGGGAGGGGAGGGGGGACACATGTTCATTAAGGTGAGAATATAAACCAAAGGCACACAGAGAGAAGGAGCACAAAGAGAAAGAATGAAAAAATACACAAGCAGAGAGAAAGCATGCCAAAATGTGACATACATGCAAGCGCATAAGGGAGCTCCCTCGCCCAGGAAGCAAGGCCACGTGTCAATAGGAGGCGGCGAAAGTGAAGGCAAGAGGGGTAGCAACAGCATCGGTAGGTAGTGGGCAGAAAGTGCAGGAGGATTAGCAAAACCCTCGAGATGACGCTGGCCGGGGGGGAGGGGGCTATGCGTGAAGGAGGAGGGGGCACAGTGACTGCTGGAGAAGGAGGGTAGAAGTTGGAGGGGGGTACGGGGAAGGTGGGTGAAAGACGTCACAGAATGTAGATAGGGGCGAGTAGCAAAGATGGGTTCACAAAAACGTGTATTATCAATGGAAATTGGTTACGAGCTGCACCAAACTGCGCTGTAATAAAAACAGCCCTTCTAGAAACGGGATCGGACCCGTCTCCATTCTCAAAAGCCATGGAAGGAAATCTAACCCCTGCGTGGGAGCTGCAAGGGCAGAATCAACGTAAAAGCAAGCGCATAAGGGAGCTCCCTCGCCCAGGAGGCAAGGCCACGTGTCAATAGGAGGCGGCGAAAGTGAAGGCAAAAGGGGTAGCAACAGCATAGGTAGGTAGTGGGCAGAAAGTGCAGGAGGATTAGCAAAACCCCCGAGATGACGCTGGCTGGGGGGGAGGGGGCTATGCGTGAAGGAGGAGGGGGCACAGTGACTGCTGGAGAAGGAGGGTAGAAGTTGGAAGGGGGTACGGGGAAGGTGGGTGAAAGACGTCACAGAATGTAGATAGGGGCGAGTAGCAGGGATGGGTTCACAAAAACGTGTATTATCAATGGAAATTGGTTACGAGCTGCACCAAACTGCGCTGTAATAAAAACAGCCCTTCTAGAAACAGGATCGGACCCGTCTCCATTCTCACAAGCCATGGAAGGAAATCTACCCCCTGCGTGGGAGCTGCAAGGGCAGAATCAACGTAAAAGCAGGCAGCCCTGTGCCATCAAACTCAGGAAGCAATAAACGACATGCATTCAGCAAAGAACAAACAGCTGCAGGGTTAACACGAATATTCATTACAACCGCTTCCATACACAGAACTACAGTTAATGGACAAGACAAGCCCGGCGGAGCGTGGCGTGCGCGCTTGGCGGGGGAGCGCATTCCAGGCGGGGGAGCGGACCCTTTGAAGGCTCTGAGACAGAGAAGAGTCACGAGACAGCGCATCTGTTTGCGAAAACACTCCTCGGGCCTGGGAAAACGGAGTCTCTCTAGGGCAGATCATGCAACTTTTGGCAAACGAGCTCGATGTGCAGTGACTGACAGTCACCTCACCACTATCCCGCCAAGAAATGTTGAATGATCAGGACTTATCGATTTGTTTCATAAACGAATTGATTTGTGACCAAAAAAAAAGTCGATTCATGAAAAACTGGATTTGGGACAAAAACATCACACGCAGCGATGGGAAAATAACGTATTTGTAACAGCCACTGAACTATTCGTGAATAGCAACAACATCGATTTCAGCAATCAACTTCATTCAGTTTTCAATGGGAAGAATCAGCAGCTTTTGAACTCTCATCTGTTTGCGGGAAATAAATGTTGGACCGTGTGCAAAGTGTGCAATATTATTTTCCTTTAAATCACCGTGTATTCGTTTTGAGAAGGAAAATTTCATTACATGTAAACTTACTTCTCTTTGAATTTACAAAAAGGCTGACAAACTGACATATTGGGAGAAAAAGGTGGCATCGTGAACCGGCGGGCGCGTGCCGTCATTGTTCCCAGAGTCTTACGCACAATGCAGGAAGTGACAGCATGCCATGGCCCGGCCCCCATGAAGAGTGACTGCCTGCGTCGCGCTATTGCTTCCTCCGTGGGTGTGTGCGCCCATAAAGAGGCCTCGTAAAATCACAGCTGCGCTATGGAGTTATCCTAAAACATTTTATTAGCTGGGGGTTAATAACAGCCACACATGCCCTCATTGAATCGTGGGAAAAGGGTGCACCGGAATTTACCTTTCAAAGCAGTCTTTCTAATCTGTGCCCTGGACAAGTGCTGTTCACTTACCAAAGCTACCCCACAGCCAGAAGTGCAGTTCAAAAGGCGTCCATTCCCGAGGGTTTACCCCAGACTGGCGACTGGGTTTCAACAAGACAAGCCCGGCGGAGCGTGGCGCGCACGCGCTTGAGGGTGGGGGAGCAGACCCGTTGAAGTGCTCCCAAAAGGCGGATTGCATGGCTGCACGATGCGCGTGATTGTGCGCGTGCTAACCATGCAATCCGCTTTTTGGGAGCACTTTTCAAACCCGCTCTCTATAGTCTCGCTTTGCGATCGCTTACGCGATAGCAAGGTCGAGACCTAAAAAAGCTGGTACAAGCAGGAACCATTATCCAATTAGAAGGACACAGACAAAAGCCAAACAGAAGCTGGCTTGACCATAGACTGAATACAGCATGTTGAGAGACAGCACATGCGCTGCCTAGGCTCGACCTAAAAGTGAATGGTAACTGATGTCATCACGCTGACGGGGGAGCTTTATGACTCCAGTGTTGTCACAAAGTGTCGCTTACGGCGCTGAAGTGGAGCTGGTCCCCCCTACAGGTTATTCAAAAGCTAAAGAATCTGCAAGTAAATATAGTAGCCCCCAGAAAGAGCATTACAGAAAGTAACTTTTTGTTAGAGTAACATGAAATGCGTGGTATCCCAAAAAACTGAAAGGGTGCTTTTATTTGGCATTTTGGTCATTGTTATGCACAACGCTTCTTCTCTAAGAGACCCCCCCCCCCCCGCTGTGTAAATGAGCCCTTATGCCTTGTTTACTTTGTGCGTTACTGCTCGTTAAGACTCTGTTAAGAGACCCACTCTACCTTTCACAGCTGAACTAAAAGGTGTAGGCTTTTTACTCTGCAGATCATCTAAAAACTATTGCTATCATGGGCAGCATGTTTATCAGCTTACAATAATCTCTAGAGACTGAAATGTTTGACAACCAACTGATAGTAAAAAAAAAAAAAACGTTCCCCGCAATACAGTGCTGTTCAAAAATTGAGAGCCTTTTAGTGGTGCAGCATAAGGCTGCATAGGCCAGACTCTCATGCAGTATACAATCGGATCTCTTGCCGGCTGTGGGGAGCAGTGATTTTAACCCTTTGATTGCACTCAACGTCTCGTCTTGGAGGTGGGGAGGGCAGCTGTTCTAGCTTCGACCCTAAGAAACCTTCACACTTTGTTGGGCACTTGTTCCGTTCTGGGCAAGCTCACGTCTGCTGAACACAAAGGAGGGGGTTGAGCTGAGGAGGACGATATTCGGAAGTCTCATGGAGAGAGGGCAAGAGAGATGGTGTACAGCAAGCAGCCAGCAGAGACAATAGCAGCAGGTGCTTATGCCTTTAGATGCCTGTGAACCCCACCACAGCTACAAACTGTGCATTAATGACAACATGGCCTTAGTGTGTTTGCAAGCAGGGCACTGCTGTTTTTTGGAAAGGCTGGTGGTGCTTGCAGAACTATTGGGCTTTTGAGAAAGGAGTGGCTCAGTAGTGTTTTGTAGCCAAGAGGCCCTTCATACAAGGGAAAACAGTGAAGAGAAAGGAGGTGTAGGGGAGCAATGCAGCTGGGGAGGGGTTGTAACAAGAAAACTGCGAAAGGGCAGGAATGTGAAAGCGGAAGCAGCACACGAGGGAGAGAATTAAAGAACGCATTAACTCTCATGGAGTGCCTAAAGATAGAAAAAAGTAGTTCCCTAAAGGTGAGCAGTGGAAGGACACAAGTCATCCAATCAAAAGAATGCCAGGGAGGGAGGTGAAGAAGAGAAGCCACTGAATAAGAAGCAAGGAAACGAGTGACAATAAGGTCAAACAGTAGTAAGCAGTAGGCAGGCTCTAAGCCCACTGTACGTGCTTAGAAAGCCCACAAAATATCTTTCGCAACCAGAGGGCAAATTTAGTCGTGACATGGTAGAGCCCCATTATTTGAAGATGTGTCAGTAAGTCAAATGCAATACTGCAGTATATGATTTTACTGGAGAACTGCTTTGAGTTACTCATGACCTTATGATAGAACTGATCTCTTCCTGGGATTGTGAAGAAGAATATATTAAAATGACTAGAAGATGACCCTCACGGCTTACATTCTCCTATGCAAAAAAGGATGGTTTGTGGTTACAGATCCTATTTTCTTCATATTTTCCTAAGCAGATGAGGGACTAGAAATACCTGGGAAGAAAGTGAGTATATCATCCGAGTTATTTGATGGCTAAATCATAACAAACTGACATCACATTCACAAGGATAATAGGTATTGTTAGGCGCAAAATGTGCAGCTTTATTTGGGTGAGAACTCATGTGCTGTTAGGTATGCCAATTTTAAAGTTCTTCATTTTAGACTGCTTGGTGCCTACAGATACCCATAACGTAACTGACCTTTTTCCTGTAATCAAAGGTTAAATAAAAAAGGGCTCTTTTCTGAACAACTAAGGTGCAATGTGGATTGAATGAAAGCCCTATTGGTAAATAACCAAGAAATAATAACAAGCATTTGCAATGCAATTGGTCTTGCCTTTAAAGGCATTCTCAATTACAATACCAATAGGTAAAAGTTTCTAAAATGCGAGACCTATTGCATTGAAAATGCTTGTTGTTTACAAGCGCACCATGATGTTCTTTTACGTTAATAGAGGCGACGTCCCGTTGTTTAGATGAGCCGTGTCTAAAGAAATGTCCGCAGCCGCTATTAAAGTAAAAGCACAGTATGGGGCGCTTTTACTGACAAAAGCATTTGTTTGTCAAGTTGACAAACTAATGCCTTTTTTTTTGTAAAAGCACCCCGTGAAAGTGTACATTGCGCGCTGAATGTTGCAGGAAAGCACGTAGTGTCTGCAGCAGGAGAAACCATTAAAGAAAAGTACTTACAGACTAAAGAAGACTACCGTGTAACAACTAAAGTAAAAGGGCCGGTCCTCATGGGAGGTTACAAATGAAGACAAGGCCGTACTAAGGAGGAACTAACAAACCTATTAACGAATCAGAAGCCAGCATTTATTAAGGACAATGTCACAAGACAATGACCAATATGGGCGGAGAGTGGGCGGGGCTTCAAGTCCATACTACAATACAGCATGGTTCGCAGAGCAGCATGTGTGCTGCCCAGGCTCAACCTAAAAAAAGAACATTTTCTAAATGATTTACAATTGAGGAATAGTGGAGAATTTTTCTCAATTTTTCCCTTTGTTGGCATTTTATAGTTTAGACTTCAACGAAAGCTGCATCATTTCCATTTTGATTAACATTTTCATCTCGACTTAAATTCTAGGAGTAGTGAAAAAAGTGTTCCTTTATTTGTTTTTTCCCCAACCAGAAAGCTTGAAAGGAAGATGCCTGAAGCCATGTTTCCCTTGAAGGATGCAGAGATGGGAGCATTTACCTTCTTTGCCTCAGCACTGCCGCATGACGTTTGTGGAAGCAATGGCCTTCCACTGACGCCAAACTCCATCAAGATTCTGGGGAGGTTTCAGATCCTGAAAACCATCACTCACCCCAGACTTTGCCAGTATGTGGACATCTCCAGGGGAAAGCACGGTGAGCTCTTTTTTTTTAAATCAACTTGCACATGCGCAATTTGTTTTTCAACCATGTTTTTTGATGTTACTTTCTGATGAAACCACTATAATAAAATCATGTTTAGCATTCAATTGAATAGATCTCTGGGTTTATTGAGAGTTTGTAAAATGTACCTGTAAGCCTGAAAGTGCCACAGACTACAACAAGGCTGTAAGTAGGGACTGAAAAATAGAGCAATAACACCTCTGACATTCAAATACCTGTGCTTTGGAGAAAAATGTTGTCTTTACTAACTGAAGAATTATAATTAAATCAACAGTAGTTCTGCGGACAAGCATTGGGCTGCTCTTGAGTCATGGCCCTACAAGAACAAAGAAAACCAAAGCAAAGCTTGTCCTCTTAACTTGAGCATGTGTGAAGCTTGTTTTGGCTAGACCCGTGTACAGTTTATCCCAATCCGATTAAGGCTTTGGGACTAGCCTGAGATTAGTGACCTGTCCGCCAAGTGTCACAAGGTTAGAATATTTACATTTCTATTTCTACTACCATTTCTGTTCTCAGAATTGTACCAGATAATGAAGATTAATAATTATTTTAGAATTACATATACATCTAATTACATACATAGGTAGAAAAGACACTGCCTTTCTGTATGCTCAATAATATGTTTGATTACCTTCTCCTTAGTGTGTCTTCAAACTAATTGTACACCATTGACTGTATCAGATTCTGATGGATGTCCTTCCTAAAAAGACATCTCTACCAAAAATCAGTTCCAGCCTATATGTTCAAATGTCACCTCTGGCTTCTGCACTTAATACTAAATAGTAAAAACTGTGCATTTCAGAACCTCGCCCAGCGTAGCAAAATGATCTAAAGAACACATAATCTAATGTTTTCCTGGGTATTTTTCAGTCATCTCTGGATAAATTACTGTCCTTTGTAATTGCATACTCTAAGAACAAACCACACCCCCTGACCCCCAAAACATTTGCTCAACACATTTGTCTCAACTTATCCACCAAAAGCCTTCCTTATCATTCTTTACATTGGACTTATACCAATGCAGGCTTCATGCCCTATAGTCAGAACGTTCTGAACTTTCTGGTTTAATCTGTCTGGTACTGCTAATAATCTCAATCTCTGAACCACTCCATCTCCAATGTCAGTTCACCAGCAGCATTCCAAACTGAAACCGAACAAGATGGCTGCCTCTCTTGTGGATTCCCAAACCCAGGGTACAATATGCTGGACGATGTAACCTGGAACAAAAAAATTTGAATTCCCAAGTTAGATGCAGATAAAACTGTACTCACCCGGAGTAGACTGGTGTGCAGCAATCTCTGGTGGAACCCTGGCACAGTGCAGACACTGAGGATTGGTGCCTGGAGTTTTTCTTTTTCCTTGGATGGGCCTAGACCCTCTGCGGGGCCAACATGGGGATCTTGTGCCCATCAAATGACTGTGTTATAATTGAATTCACCATTATCCCAAAGTATGTTAATAAGGGTTTATTAACATAGAAGCAATCCAAAAGGCCTGCATGCAAGCAACAGGAAAACAAGAGGTTGTAGTTATGCCAAAGGTAATCTGGCTTAAACATTCGATGACCTCATATTAATAGTAAACAGACATTCTATAAGTTACATCATAAGATTTGCATGGTAACATGTTAACTCTTAACGTGCACACAAGTTTGTTGTGAAACACGATATAGAGAGAAATGAACAATACACAATATATACAACATCTCCCTTTCTTGAAAGAAAAGAGTTAATACAAAACATAATCTTCAAATCTCTTAGGCACTTTTGAGAACCTGCTTGATGAGTTTCTAAGAAATTATGTTTGACAAATGTGAAATTGGGTCTGGGTATATTTATTACTTCTCCTGAGTTTTTACTTCTTTGAACATCAATAGAAGGTTTACTGGCTACCAAATAAAACTTATCAGAACCTAGTTTGTTATCCAAAGTACTGCAATTTTCCGTTGTCTTACTATCCATATCAGTAATATCGCTAGCAAAACACGTATTACCACTGGTACAGAGAGGATTATCTTCAGAGCTAGTAACCTTTTTAGAATCATTTCATATCAATTGATCAGTTTCAGCAAGAGATTCATAATCAAGGTTTTTCAAAACTTCATTTTGCCCTGGCTTAAGTTTCACGACCAGACTCTTATTCCACCAACCTTTATCTTTAAGATGTACTGCTCCTTTAGAAACCTCATCCACACAATAAGGAGAAGTGAATGTTGATTCTCCTTTTTGAACTTTAAAAGCCTTTTTTACTGTATCCCCTTTATTAAAAAATATATGTTTTTCTCAGTGAAGCTCATCGTGATAGCATTTAGCTAAAAGTTGTTTGTCCACAATTCTCTGGTGAACCTTGAGTTTGTTATCATCAATTTTCTCGCAGTATTTTGAATCTTTATACAGCATTCTGAATTTAGGTATAAGCATAGTATTGCCTTTTCTACCCCCTAAAAGAATAGTGTGAAACCAGTTACTTAATTTACGGTGTTATTGTAACTATTTACTTTGTCTTGTAAAAATTCACTTCCTGGAAGCTGTGATGCAATAGCTAACTGGACTCCGAAATCCGTTAACACGGTCTACCTGACCATTAGATTTGGGAGAATATAAGGGTGTTTTCTTTTGTTTTATTTCAAAGTATTTTAAAAATGTAGTAATTTGATGTGAGGCCAGTGGTGTGTAACATTGTCAGATACTAAAATATAAGGTAGTCCCTCAATTGCAAAACATTCTTTAAAAAAAATCTATTACATACTCAGTGGTAATATTAGGTAGAAATTCATAATAGATCCACTTACTGTTATAATCTGTTACTATGGTTAGAAATCTGCATTTGCTCTTGAAAGTATTGAAAGGACCTGAAAAATCAATGGCAATTTTAGACCAAGGTACCTCTGGAATTACAACCATTTGCATTTCATTTTTGCAGGTTTTCCAATGCTCTGGTCTGCTTTTGAACATTGTGCACATAAATCCGCATATAAATTCACTTCTGTATCCATACCTGGCCACCATTAATAACTTCGCAACTATTTTTAGTTGCAGTGGAACTAGGATGTACCTTGTGTACTAAATCAAGATTTGTTTCTTAACTGATGAGGTAGAATAAACAAAAAGATTCTCAATGACTAACCATTTCTATTGTTAACTCCTCAGCTACTTGGTGAAAACTCTTTACATTTTTATCTAGATTTCTTATTCGGTGGCCAATTAGGTGTTATGTAATCCATAACGTTTTGTTATATTTTGCCGTCTTTCAGCATTCCCAACCACTTATTTTCAGAAATATTACCCTCACAAAGTGAGATTGCATCAATAGGTGCCACAACGCACTCAGTATCTTCTAAAATATCGGTAGCATGATCAGACACAGGAAGCCTGGACAAGCAGTCGGCGTGGCAATTTCGCCCTCCAGATATATGTTTTATCCGAAAATGTAATTCCTGCAGCTTTGCCATTAATCTTACTAACCTTGAGGAAGCCTTTCCACTACCTCTACCACAACCATCCATCATGTATATTAAAGGTTTATGATATGTCACCAAATCAAGATATTTGACCCAAAGATACATTTTCAACTTTTCAACCGCCCATAATCAGGCTAAGGTTTCTCTTTTGATAGTGCTGTAGAATAATTCTGCATTCTGCATTCCTCAATGTTCTGGATACAAATGCAACTGTGTATTCCTGCCCACCTCTTTTTTGCGTGAATACTGCTCCTATGCCAACAGCACTAGCATCAACAGTGACAACATTTCTTTCCTCAGAATCATAAGGATGTAAAGCATGTGCTGCAACAGTAGTTCTTTTGGTAGATTTAAATGCTACATCTTGTGCAACTCCCCACTCAAACTTTGCTCCTTTTCTCAAAAATGTACGCATGGGTTTTACCTTGTCGGCATAACCAACAATAAACCGTGAATAATATTCACTCAAGCCCATAAATTATTTGAGCGTTTCTTTGTCGTTTGGTGTAGGTGCCTCTGTTATTGCCCTTACCAAATCTTCTTTGGGTTTTATTCCTTCAGGAGTAAGCGTGTGGCCTAAATATTCAATCTCACTTTTTAAAAATTAGCATTTTTCTTTTGATACAGTCATACCTCTGTTTTAAAAAATTGCAAGAACTGTATTTAAAATGTCATTATGTTCCTGTATAGTACTACCATGTACCATGTACCAGTATATCATATTGGAATTTCTCAACCCCTTTAACATCTTTAAAAATGACATCCATCAATTTCTGAAAGACGCTTGCAGCTGAAGCGAATCCAAATGGTAATCTTACATATCTAAATGCTCCATAAGGAGTTACAAAAGTAGTGTAGTCACATGTTTCAGTGGCTAACTTAATCTGATGATATGCTGACTTGAGATTGATTAATTAATAAAATCTTGATCCAGCCAACATCTGGATTTTGGGCAGGAGGTGACAGTCTACATCAATATTTTTATTCAATGATCTCGAGTCCGCACACAACCTAATATCGCCATTTTTTAATGACTGTGATAGTGGAAACCCATTTTGAGGAATTTGTGGGTTCAATTACTCCTTCTTTACATAACTTGTCCAATAACTGCTTCAACCCATTCCTTACTGAAAGTGGAACTGGTCTTACCTTGTGTTTTACAGGAATTACATTGTTTTTTAGTTTAATAACGTGCTCAAAACCCTTTACGCAACCAATACGTCATCAGATAATACACTATCCAAACTTAACTGTTCTTTTATTTCACACACATAAGATACAGGAATTTCACCGAGCACAATAGGTTCTAATGATCCTGGTTTGAAAATAATCCCCAGTCTATCTAAATCCTTCCAGCCAACAATAGATCTTCCTTTAAATTGTAATGTATCCTCAAAATATCCCAGCATGTCTATGCCAAATTCTCCAAATTCTTTGGGATTTACGTCTGTATTTTGTAATTTAATATACGGTCAAAACTCAAAATACGTTTTGTCAGACAAGATAGTTATAGGTGAACCTGAATCCGACATTATCTTTGATTCTACAGATCCTATTTCTACTATACCTAATGGTGCTTTCATCCTACCAGTAGACTCATCAACTGTTAAAACTATATTTGAACACATTTCTTCATCAAAATCTCCAACATTACTAACTCTAACTCTTGGATAAGTTAGTGCCTTTAACTTTCTTGCATACTGACGCAAAACTAACCTACTTCTGGCATTTTATACTTTTCTTACCAACAGCAGAGCATCCTTGAAAGTCCGCCTTGTGACTCTATGAACCACACCTGTAACAAACAAAAGATTTTGAATGTATACCCTTACCAACTCAATTTTTTGGCCGCTCTGTCATCACTTTTCTTTTTCTCCTGTAATGAAAAATCATTAGTAGACTCTGTACATTCGGATGTAAAAACTTTAGATGAAAAAACATCTTTCGATTCCTTTTGTAATGTCAATTACTTCTTGTAATGTAGGGTTTCTGCATGCCAACAGTCTTTCTTGTACCTTCTTTGAGTGACAATAAAATACAAATTGATCCGATATATATATCTATCCAAAGGATTCCGCCACCAAGCAATCGGAAGGACAAAAAAGCAGACCCAGGATCAGTGCAAAGTTGGTTTATTTGGAAAACTCCCGCACCTCCGCCATTACCCGTTTCAGCCTCCAACGAGGCCTTGATCACATGACACGAAAAGGAGACATTTTTTTCCATTTTTAAAGTGCAAGTGCCTGGGAAACACACGTGATTTCAGAACATGATGGAAAAGGACAAGGTATTCATTGTAGTTTTTTTAGAAACTTATTTCAGCACAGCATAAATACGATTCTTAAATAGAGTGCAAATAAATATGTGCAAAAAAGAGCAAAATATGCTATTAATAAATATTCATAAAATGGTATAGATATTTGGCACAAAAACACATGGTTAATATCAGATAAAATCCATAAAGATAGAATCTAAATAACCTTAGTGTGTTGACATTCCTCAGATCGAGCTAAAGTTGTTAAGAACATGGATAAAATGCAAGAAGACACTGCATAGAATATACAATAAATCTTAAAAACATTAATATCCTGCCAGGGACATATCATGATTCCCTGATCACTATAGCTCGTCTGCAGATCACTCATACTGGTAAAATACCATAGCTCCTGTTTATATCCTGTTTAAATATGCACATAATTGTAGATGCTATATAGAGTGAACAAAGCATGTCCAGCCCAAGTGGGCATATATCCATCGATGTTACATAAAGTGCTAGTGCTGCTAAACTCATAAAAAGTGCCTACACCCTACTAAATCACAGCCGTGATTTCGTTAAAAAATGTGTATAAAATTATAACATAACTAATTGTAAAAATAGATCTAAATGAGAGGCGAATCTGATGTTCAGCTAAAAAGGAGGGTGCATAGGTAAAAAAGTGCTAGAGACGGGCAATATCATAAACAAGTAAAACATTCCTCACTTGCATTCAGGCCCAGTGGTGTTTTACAATCCAGCTCTAAGATGTATTGAGTTTCCAGCTTGCGTAGAAGGTAATCACCATTCCCACCCCTCCTGAGAGGCAAGACAGTATCGATGGCAAAGTATTTTAAATACTGTAAGTCACTGCCATGATGTTCTTTGAAAAGCCTTGCCACTGGATAAGCAGCGTCATTGTTAGAGATGGCTCGCATGTGCTGGAGTATCCGTTTGTGAACCTGCAGTCTAGTACTCGCCACATAGCGCAGGCCACATGGACACTCCAGCACATACACTGCAAATTCAGTTTTGCAATTGCGAAATGTAGTTATCTCAACTGGTTTCTGTTTGAAAGGGGTGGTGTATGATTTAGTATTGTAGCCATATTTACACGCTCTGCAGCTGGAACATTTGAAAAACCCTGTTCTGTTATTGAGCCAGTTTTCTGTTGAAATGACCTCCGGGCTGCTCCTGACCAAAGCATTGCTCATGGAGCGAGCCTTCCTGTAGGTGATACTGGGAGTTGCAGTTAAACGTTCACCCAGTATTGGGTCATTAAGAATCAGGGGCCAGTTCTTATTTACAATTTTCCTTAATGTTTTGTGCTGTCGATTGAATGTTAACACCAACCGAGTAGGCTGGTCAATGGGTTGAGAAGTGTTGAGATCCTCTTGTTTCGATTAACTAATATTTCTGAGCGTTGTAGTTTATTGACCTTGTTTATGGCTGCCACAACCACATCCTCAGCATAGCCTCTGGCTATGAACCTGTCCCTGCTTGCTCGTTGGGCCTGCATGCAATCCACATCTGTACTGCATAATCTTCTGATCCGCAGCATTTCCCCATAGAGAATGCTATTGATCAGATGGGGCGGATGATGACTGGAAGCATGCAGCACAGTTTTGCCAGCTGTTAATTTTCTATGAAGGCGTGTTTCTAGCTTGTTGTTAGATGTGAAAACCTCTACGTCTAAAAACATTATGCTTTCCTTGCTTGTTTGGGTAGTAAATTGTAAGTTTAGACTGTTGTCATTCAGTTCCGCTATAAAGTTTTGAGCATCCATTTCATTACCCTTCCATACCAAAAACAAGTCGTCTATGTATCTATACCAGCAAAAAACATGCTTGGAAAGGACGTCCTTGGGTGTTGCCATGAGGATCCGCTCCTCCCACATGCCCATGTGAAGACAGGCATAACTGGGAGAAAAGCAGGCCCCAATGGCAACTCCTCTCACCTGCTGGAAAATTTGGTTATTGAAGAGAAAGAAGTTATTTTCTTAAAATGTGGAAATCATAGTCAATAACATTTGTTATGTAGGCAGAATTGTCTGGGTCTGGTGTTTAAATAGAATTCAGTTGCCAGCAAGCCATCGCGATTGTGTATGCTAGTGTATGAGACAACATCTAGCGAAATGAGCAAACAATCAGCGTCCCATTTGACACTGAATATCTGAAAGAAACACGTTAGTTAGATTCCTTACCGTAGAATATCGTCAGGCTGGATCCGGAAAGATTTTTTGTTAGCAATACCCTTGCGCGTCGCTAGGCGTCGTCTGCGGCTCCACGTCCGTCGTCGGCGTCGTGATCGCCGGGATGATGTCGTCGGAGTACTTAGACGCCGCCCTCGTGCGCTGACGTCAGTTCTTCTTTTTTCCTCGCCAGTAAGCGCAGATCCGGGAAGAGCATACCCTTTAGTCACTTTTTGACTAAACTTTTTGAACTTTTTTTGGTTCCTCTTTCGAGTCGACTTCGACTCCTGGTGCCGCTAGGAATGCCCGGTTTCAAGCCGTGTGACGCCTGTCATCGCCTGATGTCGGTCACGGATCACCACCGTCGGTGTCTCTACTGCCTTGGGGCCGACCATGATGCCAAGTCGTGCCTCGACTGCCTAGGCGGGAGCGGTCCCACAAGCTGCTCGAGATCCGGCAGTCGGTTCCCCGCCGCTCAAGGTCCCGGTCGAGGAGGAGGTCGAGGGACCGGTCGCGGAGTCGCAGCCATCACCGCACGTCAGGATCGAAGTCCTTGCATTCCGGTATGTCGAGGCACAGTAAGAAGTCGTCGAAGAGGCGACATCACTCTTCTGACTCCCCTTGCGCAACTCGGCTGAGGGTTCGGGTGGCACCACCCGCGCAGCTCCGTCAGAGCCGCAGGAGTCGCATCCGGCCCCATACTCTCCGGTCCCTGGGCCTAATGCGACTCCGGGCGAGATCCTAGACTTCCTTGTGGCCATGAGGAGTCTCGCTCCGCCGTCGAGGCCTGCCGGCGCACCTTCGGGCCCCGCAGGTCCGACTGGGAGGCCTAGCGAGCCGGCGACTCAGGCCCCGTCGTCGACTTCGGTCCCGAAGCCGCAGGCCCCCGTGGGATCCAGGGCTGGATCCCGGTCGACGCCGGTTGACCTTCTGACCCCTCCGCCGGCGCCGACCCCTTCGGTGCCGCCCCCAGCGCTGTCTTCAGACGACGTCGTCCCCAGGTCCAGTCCCGGTCCGGCACCGATGGATGAGCAATTCATCTACCGCCCGGCTCCGACCTTTCAGCCTGTCTACCAGGAGTCGGAGGACAGGGACTACTGGGAGGGGTCTGAGGACCCTCTGGCACAGCAGTGCCAGTTAAGTCAGGACTGGGCAGAAGAGCTGGGAAATGCCAGTGATCTCAACACCTCCCCTGACACTGGCTTCATCTCTCCTCCCTCCGTGGCTACGGAGGAGGGTGCTACCTATTCTGTGGTGCTGCGCATAGCTGCCGAAGCCCTTCATCTGGAGCTCCCTGCAGTGGCCGTGAGGACTAACCTCCTCACTGAAGTGCTTCAACCGTCAGTAAGCTCCTCGGAGCCTCTTCTGCAGTTCAATGAAGCACTGACTGACGTTCTGATGGGCACCTGGTCCAAGCCCTCCACA
The DNA here is from genome assembly GCF_964204655.1 of Triturus cristatus. Taxonomy (NCBI): domain Eukaryota; kingdom Metazoa; phylum Chordata; class Amphibia; order Caudata; family Salamandridae; genus Triturus; species Triturus cristatus. The sequence goes on from NC_140582.1 coordinate 329,837,983, forward strand.
GTCACTCCTGTGGCCCGGCGCCACCGCCCCACACCGGGCGACCCCAGCTTCCTGTCGGTGCACCCCACCCCTGAGAGCCTGGTTATCCAGGGCTCTACATCCCAGACCGCCTTCCCGTCCGCTCCTCCGGATCGGAAATCAAAAAGGTTGGAACAGTTTGGGAAGAAGCTGTTTTCCTCCCTCAGTTTGGGGTTGCCGTCTATCAACACTGCGTGCCTTTTGGACCGTTACACCCACTCCTTGTGGATGTCCAGAGCACCCTCGTGGACATGCCCTTCGATGGCCGTCGCCTCTTTGGCGACAAAGCGGATAGTGCGCTGGAGCGCTTTAAGGACTCCAGGGCTACGGCCAAGTCCTTGGGCCTCTCGGCCCCCGCCCGCTAACTTCCGCGCTTCGCTCCTTTCGTGACCAAGGAAGGGGCGCCCCCACACGTATTTCTAGCCACAGGCCGCAGATCCAGTCTCAACGCGGTCGCGGACGTGGATTCCGCCGAGGCGGAACAGGGGGACAGAGAGCCGGTCGGCCCACATCTGCCCCAGCAGCATCTGCCTCAAAGCCTTCCTAGTCCAACCTTTCAGGCCCATTCCACGCCAGTGGGAGGCAGGGTTCGCCATCACCTGCTCCACTGGCGTTCCATCGCGTCGGACAGGTGGGTGCTGCAAATCGTCCGAAGGGGCTACTCCCTCCCCTTCGAGGCGACCCCTCCAGCCATGCCACTGCAGTACCACCGCATGTCGGGGGATCACTTGCTACTTCTGCAGGAGGAAGTTATGGCCCTCTTGGCCAAGGGGTCCATCGAGCGCGTTCCTGGCCCAGAAGTAGATCGGGGTTGTTATTCCCGCTACTTTCTGGTTCCCAAGAAGGGCAAAGGGGACCTACGCCCTATCTTGGACCTCGGGAGCGTCAACGCCTTCCTCCGGAAGGAGAAGTTCAAGATGCTCACCTTAGCTCAGGTTCTGGCTGCCCTAGACCCTGGAGACTGGATGGTAGCGTTGGACTTGCAGGACGCATATTTCCACATCCCCGGCCTACCGGCCCACCGGCGTTACCTGCGGTTCACGGTAGGCCACGGGCACTTTCAGTTTACCGTGCTCCCCTTCGGCATCACTAGTGCCCCTTGGGTGTTCACGAAAGTGATGGCGGTGGTCGCAGCTCATCCGCATATTAGGGGTTGCTGTCTTCCCCTATCTCGACGACTGATTGTTGAAGGCGGGCTCGCCCCAGGCAGTCGTCTCCCACCTCCAGACTATGGCCGACCTTCTGCATTTGCTGGGGTTCTCCATCAACGTGCCGAAGTTGCATCTGAGTCCCTCCCAGAAGCTCCTTTTCATCGGAGCGGTTCTGGACTCGGCGCAGTTTCGGGTCTATCCTCCGGAACAGCGGGTTCATGATATTCAGGCTCTGATTCCGATCTTTCAGCCTTTATCCCGAGTTTCGGTCAGGTTGGTGCTGCGGTTGCTGGGTCTGATGGCCTCCTGCATCCTGCTGGTACATCACGCCAGGTGGCGGATGCGGGCTCTGCAGTGGGACCTGAAGTTCCAGTGGGCCCAACATCGGGGCAACCTGTCCGTCCACGTCCTGATCTCGGAGGGCACTGCAAGGCAGTTGCAGTGGTGGCTCATAGACCGCGATTGAGTCAGTGGCAGATCCTTCTCCCTACCCTAACCGGAGCACGTAGTGGTGACGGATGCGTCCCTCCTGGGATGGGTGAGCCACATGGGAGAGGCGGAGATCAGAGGCCTCTGGTGTCCGGCGGAGTCCCAGCTCCATATCAACCTCTTAGAGCTGCGGGCGATCCGGCTTGCACTGAAGGCATTCCTTCCCTCTGTTCGGGGAAGTGTAGTGCAGGTGTTCACGGACAACACCACCGCCATGTGGTATTGCAACAAACAGGCCGGAGTGGGGTCGTAGAGCCTTTGTGAGGAGGCTCTGCACCTCTGGACATGGCTGGCACATCAGGGCATCACACTTGGCAGGCTCTCTGAACGTCAGAGCGGACGAACTCAGCCGCCGGTGCATGATGGATCACGAATGGCGTCTGAACTCGGACGTGGCGCAAGGCCTCTTTCGGCAGTGGGAAGAGCCTTGGTTAGATCTATTCGCCATCGAAGAGAACGCCCAATGTCATCAGTCCTGCGCGTTGGAATTTCCAAGGCGGCACTCGCTCGGAGACGCTTTTCGTCGCGAGTGGAGTTGCGGTCTGTTGTACGCCTTTCCGCCTATACCACTTCTGCCCAGACTGCTGAAGAAGATCAGGCGCGACCGGGCCCAAGTTATCCTTGTGGCTCCGGATTGGGCACGAAGATACTGGTATCCCAAGCTACTCTGTCCATCAATCGATCCCCCGATTCGACTTCCTCTTCAGGAGGACCTTCTATCGCAGCAGCAGGGGACGGTCCTCCACCCGAACCTGTCCAGCCTCCACTTCCATGCGTGGAGATTGAGCGGCGACAGTTGATGCCATTTGACTTGCCTCCTGAAGTCTGTGATGTCATTCTGGCAGCCAGGCGTCCCTCCACTAAAACGGTATACGCCTGCAGGTGGAATACATTTGTGGCATGGTGCACAGCAAAGGCTGTGGCTCCCCTTTCCGCCCCTCTTCTGAAGTTCTCCTCTTTCTTCTTTCCCTGGCCCAGCAGGGCTCTGCTCTGGGCACCCTCAAGGGATATCTTTCAGCTGTTTCTGCTTTCTTACGGCTTCCTGATCAGCCTTCTCTTTTCAAGTCCCCTGTTGTTGCTAGATTCTATAAAGGCGTTACTCGTATGTTTCCTCCTGTCCATTTCGTAATGCCTCAGTGGGATTTGAACCTGCCCTGGGACGGGGAGTCCCTCTGCAGGACATTTGTCAGGCAGCAATGTGGGCCTCGCTGCACACGTTTGCCAAGCATGATTGCCTGGACAGCCAAGTCCAGAGAGACGGCTTCTTTGGCCGTTCCGTTCTCCAGGACTTCCCGGTGTGATCTTGGTTCGCAGACCCACCACCGGGGTTGGTATTGCTGGGGTATCTATTCTAAGGTAAGGAATCTAACTAATGTGTTTCTTTCAGATCAACAAGTTACTTATCTTCGGTAACGATATATCTGTAAGAAACATTAGTTAGTTAGATTCCTTACCGCCCCACCCATCCTCCCCGCTCTGCGAACTGACATCTAGGGTTAAGGTCATCCCTTTCAGGGCCCTAGATTCTTGGCACCAGTGACGGTTTCTTGCATGGCTCTGCGTTCCTGGCGCGGAAGGCTATGTACAAGAACAGACATCAGCATGCGAGGGCGGCGTCTAAGTACTCCGACGTCGTCATCCCGGCGATCACGCGCCGACGACGGACGCGGAGCCGCAGACGACGCCTAGCGACGCGCAAGGGTATTGCTGACGACAAATCTTTCCGGATCCAGCCTGACGCCTGTGGATATTCTAAGGTAAGGAATCTAACTAACTAATGTTTCTTACAGATATATCGTTACCGAAGGTAAGTAACTTGTTCTTTACGGAGAAAATCCTCTGTGTCCTGTATGTATGATGGGAGTTTCTTCACATGATCTTGAAGGAAGAAATCCACATATTTGGATGCATTCTCCATTTTACTGCCTTTGGCCGATATAATGGGCCTCCCCGGTGGTTTGAGCATATCCTTGTGGACTTTGGGGACAAAATATATAGCAGGTACAATGGGGTAATCAACTTTTAAAAATGTGAATTCTTCCATGCTGAGTAAACCAGCAGATTTCCATGCCAACAGTTTGCTATTGAAGTCATTCTATGCTCATTTTACTGCTAAGATGTTACTTTTTTTTTATAGCAGTCTGTCATTCAATTGTTGTTCAGCCCTTGCTCGTAGTCCACCTTGTCCCTTTGAAATGTATAGGCTTTGCACCTTTTAATTACATCCTCATCTCTTTGCAAGCGACTGGTCATGTCTTCTCTGTTTCAGAATAACATCGTGTTTCCATGTTTGTCAATTTCTTCGTTGATTTGATCGATTTTTGATTGCAGCGCTGCTCTGTAACTGTTTGCATATTTAACTAAAATAACAACCAGTTTTCGTGCTGATTCCAGGTTGCAATCTGCCCACTCTGTCAACATATGCGGGTGTGGATGCTCATAACTCTGGGCAAGCATAATCCTCAACCCCCTGGGATTCTGCCTACTTCAAGGTATCTGGAAAGGGATTTGCTCTCCCACCACTTGGCCTATTCAGACCTCATGCACTTCTCAAGTTTTATAAAAAGTTCCTTTATGCTGTTTGTTACTGGTTGCGCGCTGCTTGTATGCTCTAGATGTGTTGTTCCTCCGCTTGGAGAGTCATTAAATACATCATTGGCTGCCGCCTCTCTGCTCCAGATCGCATCGGCAGACCTGGTGCTTTGCAATGGGAGTTTCCCTAAACCGTGGAAAGGCGCTTAAGACGGTGCCCGCACCCGTTCCACACGCACACTCCCCCACCGGGCTGTAGGCAGGCCCTAACCTCTGTACGGTACTTCCCGCTGCTCAAGTCCTCCGACTTGCGCTGCGCTTCACCTTCTTGGCGGTATGACTTTTCCGCTGCCCGGGGGCTGCTATGGCTGCTCCTTCGTGGAGAATTATTTTCAATTCCCGATAGCCACCTGGAAAGATGCTTCTTGCTGTCAGCCCTTGAGTCGAGGGAGGGGTTCGCTGCTGCAGAGGAAGCTGTCTCTGTAATAAATCCAAAGGATTCCGCCACCAAACAATCGGAAGGACGAAAAAGCGGACCCAGGATCAGTGCAAAGTTGGCTTATTTGGAAAACTCCCGCACCTCCGCCATTACGCGTTTCAGCCTCCAGCGAGGCCTTGATCACATGACACGAAAAGTAGACTTTTTTTCCATTTTTAAAGTGCAAGTGCCTGGGAATCACACGTGATTTCAGAACATGATGGAAATGGACAAGGTATTCATTGTAGTTTTTTAGAAACTTATTTCAGTATAGCATAAATATGATTCTTAAATAGAGTACAAATAAATATGTGCAAAGAAGAGCAAAATGTGCTATTAATAAATATTCATAAAATGGTAGAAATATTTGGCACAAAAAACACATGGTTAATATATATATACATTTTTTATTTTATTTTACGGAGTTTTATATAGCGCGAACTTGACCCGAAGGTATCGGGCATCAGAGCGCTTTACACGAGCACCAGTTGCGTTACATGAGAACACATTCATTTTTTAATTTTTATTTTTTTTGTTATGCCCGGGGAGATTAAGTGATGTACCCAGAATCACAGGATGTTGCGCATTATTATAAATATATATATATATATATATTTTTTTTATCTACTGACGGTCGCCAGTAGATAGTTATAGTTAGGACCTATTTTCCATAGGAAATCCGCAACATTCTATTTGGAATAACTACATACACACACACATACACACACATATATATATATATATATATATATATATATATATATATATATATTACCTACTGGCGGTCGCCAGTAGGTAGTTATAGTTAGGACCATGTTTCCATAGGAAATCCGCAACATTCTATTTTGAATAATTTTGGCGCCGGTTGACGAATCCTCACGAATTTTTCAAAATAGGTGGGGCGCTCCGCTCCGCTCCTACCCTGAAAGTCTCGGGGGGATTCGTCAAGCGGGGGCTGAGATAAAAGGGGGGTCCCAAAACGCGTTTTTCCCATGCATTTTTCCATAGGACCTTTAGACACAGCTACAGCCCGAACGGCTGAACAGAATTACTTGAAATTTGGCAGAGAGGTAGTCCTCAGGTCAAGGAAGTGCCTTTTGTAGGTTTGGTGTAAATCTGTTCAGTAGATTCTGAGAAAATAGCCTTTAAATCAATATATATATCTGAGCCAGCTTACGGTGCGCTTACGGTACGCTTACCGTACGCTTACGGTGGCGTGCGCGAGCGCGATTCTGATTGGTTTTTAGATCTTAGTAAACATTCGAATCGGTCGAAACCAGGAAGCGGCGGCCGCCATTTTCTCTCTCGCACTCTGAGGGGGGAGCTGATAAACAAATGCCAAAAACATATAAAGGGGCTGTTTAGACAGCGCCCATGCACATAACCATGTTAGTTGAGTCTTCAAAGATCCCCCAAGGCAAAAAACGGTAATTTTTTATTTTTCGAAAATTTCGCCGATTACGCTTACCGTACGCTTACCGTACGCGTACGGTGAAAAATTATTAAAAAAAAAAAACCCACTCTCTCCACCCCGTGTGCAATTGGTGGCCGAAGGCCACCATTTGTGCATGGCATATAAGAGCACAGCATTTCCCCAAAAAATTTCAACAGATTACCTATCACAAGGAAGCGCATAATATGTCCTCCATGTGCGCACGGTGCGCGAAGCGCATCGTGCGTACATGGCCCATCTAGCGTAACGTGGGCACGCGGTGCGCGCACGGAACGAACTGCGTTAAGTGGGCGCGCACGCCACGAATGGCGTAAAGTAACTTAGCATTTAAAAAACCGTACAAATTCACTGAAAAAACCATAGGTTTCACACATGTTATAGTTAGGAATTAGCATTTAAAAAACCTTGCAAATTCACTGAAAAAACCATAGGTTTCACACATGTTATAGTTAGCGGAAATTTTACTGATAAAAAACCAATGAAATTCCCCCGTTATAGTTAGTGCAGGAAACTATAACTCACGCGACCGCAATCTTCTGCTGATGACATATGTGTCTTTATGAAAAAAAAATATTTGTAATATATGTATAGCTAAAAATTTATGGAAGAAGACATGGGCAAATAAGTGTCTAAATACAGTATTAGCATCAGCAGAGGATTGCGGTCGCGTGAGTTATAGTTTCCTGCACTAACTATAACGGGGGAATTTCATTGGTTTTTTATCAGTAAAATTTCCGCTAACTATAACATGTGTGAAACCTATGGTTTTTTCAGTGAATATATATATATATATATCCACCATCTCATTGTATTCACATTGCCTAATAAACTAAACTTAATAGCCTTTTTCTTTCCGCATCATAAGCTTTCCTGTCTATTGCTACCAAATAATTTTCGAATGCTCTATGCCAGTTTTTCCATCTCATTGGAGGTTTTCCTGGTTCACTTAAAAATGCAGTTGTCTGACATATATTACTACTTTGAGCCATATTTATATTTGTTTTACATAAGCAGTCTTTCAACTCTAGAAAAATAAAGTGATGAACATTTGTGCGCTTTGAATTATTCATTTTCTGATTTTATGTACAGCAATAAACATTGTTTTTTAAATATTTCAAGTCAATATTGTTGAAGACTGATTCAATATTTGCTCACCGGTTAAATCTTATCTTAAGAATCTGTTGCCCAAAATGCCATGTAGAAACTAGCTCCGAACACAAGCGTTTTCACAGTGAGTTTTCAGTCACAGTAGTTTTCATTTTTTTTTTTTTTAAATGGAGTCACATCACGTAACGTATTACACTTGATGCTCGTCTTCTGGGTGTCACGTGATGATGATGTTGTCTAACTTTCTCGCATGTCAAACATGGAGATTCAGAAGCTCACAGCGATCTGCTTAGAAGAAGCCAAGCGGCACAAGCTTGTGCATCACCGAGAATTAAAGGTATTTCAAAATGCAACGGTTATTAGAATCCCCCAGTGCACTTGTATAAATATTTTTAAATTAGTACATCCGTACTTATTTAAAGTTTTAAAACAAACCTTTCAGTCCGGTTCGTGCAGCTTCCTCTTGTTCAGGCTTTGGGATGTTGCTTGACGTGGTGTCCGGCTTACTCACTGTAATTTTCAGAAATTAGCTCTGCTGCAGGCCTTCTATGTTTAACAATCCGCGCCAAATTGTTATGATTGAATTCACCATTACACCAAAGTGTGTTAATAAGGGTTTATTTACATAGAAGCAATCCAAAAGGCCCGCACGCTGGCTACAAGAAAACAAGAGGTTGTAGTTCTGCCAAGAGTTATCTGACTTAAACATTCTATGGTCTCATATTTATAGTAAATGAACATTCTATAAGTTACATCATAAGGTTTGCATGGTAACATGTTAACTCTTAAGGTGCACACAAGCTTATTGTGAAACACTAGAAATACAGAGAGATGAACAATACTGTAAAGACTGCACATCACACGGGAGATGAATACGAGCTTCTTTATTAGCATACACCAACACAGGCTCCGTAACGACGGAGCGCAACAGATGCTACCGTTCACCCGGCCATCAGCTGTCAACTGTCAGCATTCCAGTGTGACAGCTGATGACGTAGGGAGCGCGGTACGGAACCCTAGGAGGACATAAGGCAAACGTAACACATCTTCCCCCTTAGAGAGAAGGAAAGAAGAGAGAGAGAAAAAGAGAGAGATGGCGAGAGAGAGAGAGAGAAAGATAGAGAAAAAGAGAAGAAGCAGTGAAGCATAGCTAGTAATGTGAGTACAATACATTGAAGAATGATACAAGTTGTAACTGGTATATAAATACAATGCATTGAGGGATGACAACAAATTACTCACAAACATAATCGGACAATTTAACGGGTGGTAATACCCTCCTGCCCACCCTGCTGGTAACATGTGTGGGAACAGATTCGGAGGTTGGCGTGGAGGGTAACCTTCTGCTTGTTCTGCCAGTGCTGGAAGGACACAGACCACTACGGAAAGGAGGGGAGGTGATCTGTTCAGGTACGGAATGCTCAGGAGAGTGGTGGGTGTGAGGTTCGCAATCCATTTCCTCATCTGAAGAATCAGCGAACGTGCTACCATAGGTACGGTTGTGTGTCCGAATATCAGTGTCATGCTCAACGGGGGTGTTAGTACACCGTGAAAGGGCAGAGAAATGCCAAACTTTACCATCGCTGAGTAAAGCTGAATTACAATACACTTTACGTACAGATAGGGGCTGTGTGAACCTATCATTACCCTTGCAAATGAGGCCACTTGTTCTAACTTTAACTGTGTCCCCAACTTCAAGCCTGACAGGTTTGCACCCATGTTTCAGGTCATACCTTTCTTTGAAAGAATCTTGCGCTACCTTCATTTTTCCCATAACCAGTACATTAGACCAATCGACTCTCTTGGCTGCTTTGGCCCAACCTACATTGTCCTTTGACAATGGGGTTCTGCCATGCATCAGTTCGAAAGGGCTATGCCCGGTAGTGACACATGGTGTGATGCGGTAAGCTCAAATGGTTTTAAGAATCTCCTTTTTCCATTCCCGCCTACTGCTGTTAGCCAGTTGTACAATACCTTTGATGACTCTGTTAAACCTCTCAACCGCCCCATTTCCGGCGGGGTGATATACAGAGGTGGTTTTACGACAGATTACATTCCGCTGAATGTAGTTTTTAAAAGTTTCAGACGTGAACTGAGGCCCATTCTCACTGATAATGGTTTTGGGTAACCCCTCACGTGTGAAGACTTCATCCATAAATTTTACTACATTAAAAAATCTGGCTGGGTAATGAACTTAACCTCAGGCCATTTAGAAAAATGGTCAATAAGGACAATTACATATACTTGTTCACCATTGTCCATTATGGGTCCTGTAATGTCCACCCCAACCCTTTCCCATGGCATGGACGGGCAGGGAATAGGCTGTAACGGAGGTCTAAAAGTTACCTGTGACTTATCTGAATTTAGACATGAGGTGCAGTCCCTGACAGCTCTTTCAACTGCAATACTCACTCCTGGCCACCTATGCCAAGATGCCCCTCATGGCAAATCTCTGTTATCTTCCTTCTTAAACTGCCTTGCTATTGAGCTTTGGACAGCTGGCCTCTTTTCACTTGCTGCCAGAGGTGGTTGATGTTATCTTGCCAACTCATTGCTGCTACTTTGCAAATTTTTCTGATAGTTGACATATTTTTATTTGGCCCTGCTAGGTTGTGCAGGGGGATAGTTGAAATATATGTTACAGCCTTACTGGCATTCATTTGTCTACCTGATCAAGCCTCTTAGTTCAAATCCACAATAGGTACAAGGTTTGGTAACAGGCTGAAAAGACTATCTTGCACATTAGCCCTTCCACTTTCATTATGCCCCAATGGGACACTATTTTGATTCTTATTTGTCTGATGGGGGTCCCTGTCGGACGGTTACACAGGTGCCAGTTGAGTCTTTTGACCATCAAAATAGTGTTTTGGTGGCCATGACTTCAGTGCGTCAGTGACTTTGAAGTGCTCTGTGTCAGTGTGCCCTTTACCTGTTTTTACTCAGACAAGCTGGTTCACTGGACTAAAGTGGTTTTCCTACTTAAGGAGGTAAGTCATTTTCATATTGGTAGTCCATTACACTTTCCACATCATTTCTTCTTACCTATCCCACTTAAAAGGGAGAGGTTATGTGGCTGAACCCTGGTAGGGCGGTCAGTGGTTATAGCAACAGGACGAAGGAGCTTAGATATGATGAATAGTTCTTTGTCGGATATGTGGGCAACAAGAAGGTACTCCAGAGGAGAGCACTTTCAGTTGCAGTATATTGGCCTCTGCATTAAGATCTGTTATGCCCGTGCTAAAATGGTAATGCCTGAAGGAATCTGGGCATGTTCCACCAGAGCAAAGGCATCTACCTCAGCACTGGCCTTGGGAGTGCACATAGAAGAGATATGTTGTGTGGCAACATGGCTGTCTCTTCAAAACTTTGCAATACATTATTGATTAGATTTAGAGGTGAGAATGATTGGCCAGTTTGCTTGATACATGCTGCAGGTTTTTATGGTCTGACTTCCTTCAGGTCCACCACCTGGGAGGAGGTACTGCAGTGGTAGCTATTCAGAATGTGAGGAATTTGCATGTAGAGGCATCCATCAGAAGAAAAAGTTACATATGTACAGTAGCTATCTTTTAGGTGGATAATTTATCTACCTGCAGATTTCACATTGATCACATCCACTGAACCCTTTCTGAAGGCTGTTTATGGATATGCGATTGATAATGTTCCAGATTAATGCTGCTACACTCCCTATTCGCTGTCAAATGAAACTGATTTTGTCTGTGCCTTGAAGGGTTCAGAAAAAACGGCCACAATGCTAGCGTAGGTGCACCGGGTTGATACTCCAGGGATGTCACCCCCGCCCTGCAGCCTATGTCGAGGGGCAGCCAATGCCACCTACCAACTCAGGAGAGCTACTGCAAAGTTTCCTGTTCCAGTCTGGCGCTTTGGATACTCAGAAGGTAAGGAATCTGACAGTAGATAGAGTATCCACAAGAAAGATTAATACCAAAGGTAAGCAAGGTTTTCTTTGTGTGAGATAAAGAATTTCAGTCTGAATTCAGTGTTGTTAACAGGATCTTTAGAAAGCACCTAGTTTAAAAAGTCTGGAAGATGTACCTCTGTAGTTACTGATGCCAGGTCTAAGGGGGTAGGAGCTTTTCTGTTACAGTTAGATGGCAAAGAGGAGAGAACAATGGCATTTTCTTCTAGGTCACTAAGACGGCAGAACTCAGTTATTCTGTAATTGAGAAAGATATGTTGGCCATCAGTTGGGCAGTAAACTGATTTAGACATTTTTTATGAACTGAGATACTTGCAGCAAGAACTGACCACAAACTGTTGAAGGTTTTCTTTTACAAAGTAAAAACCAAAGGAAATGATGGACGGAGTGTTGAACATTGCAAGCACTCGCCCCCAGTCAACTGATCTGAGTTTAATCCATCACCGTTCTTTAGCCCACTCTGCCACCCCAGTTCAGACATGGCCATATGCAAATCAGACTGACCCTGTGCCTCAAGGGAACAGTCCAGCCCGAACTGCAAAGCCATGTCTTCCCTGGACCGGAAACAAGCTTCCTAGGACCGGTTTCTGGCATTTCAGCCGTCTTCAGCCAGGCTTGCTTGAATCCAGTGGCAAAGTGAGCAAGGGACTCACGTCTGAGCATACCCTGCCAACTTATGGCGAACAAAGTAAAAACCAAAGGAAATGATGGACGGAGTGTTGAACATTGCAAGCACTCACCCCCAGTCAACTGATCTGGGTTTAATCCATCCAAACAGGCACGGCATGGTGAGCAAAAAAACGATGGATTTAGGCCTAGATCTCTGTACTGGGGTGGATGTATGACATTGTTCTGCATTCTGTCCATCAATTGTTGTTTTTGCGGTTTTCTTTTACATACAAGAGACTGGACACATTTCTGAAAGAATCTGGAAAAGGTGGAGGTGGATTACAGGAATTGATGCTGAGTACATCCCAAGCAAAAGAAATTGTGCATCTAATTATTCTTCTCCGCTGATCACTGCACCGATGTTGATGAGTGATGATCTAGATAAGGATGATGACCAGTGGTCAGAAACAGTGTGTGTATTTACAGTTGGGATCACAGATAAAAAGCAGTGGGGAGATGAACTGTTTGATGATTCTCTCTTGATGGAGGAGCGGAAATATTTGAGTTTGGGCTGGCCAAACAAAAATAGTATGATAGAATAGGGTCAGGCCTTCCCTGTCCTGTCCGTTAAATAATTGGTAGCGAAAAAGGTACTTTAATTAGAGGCACTCTGTTACCCCCGCTTCTACGTGGCTTTTTTGGAAGGTTGTTAGTAATTTAGCTTATGAAGGATGTTTTGGAGTGGTCAAGTCTAAGCAGAGGTTATTGCTGGACATTTGGTGGCCCAGGTTGGACGTGCAAGTTGAGAGAGCCATTTTAAAGTGTGGTAAGTTTGCCAACAGAAACAAAGTGCTCAAGCCAAGTGTTCAGCCCATGCAGTGTCCTTTGTCTCCTAACAAGCCTTGAAAGGAGGTAATCCTCCATATTTGCTTTTCCTTGTTGATTTGGTTTCCAGGCAACCAGATAGGACTGCCAAGGATAGCAAGATCACCTCTCATAGTCCTAAGGCTTTTAGAGGAAGTGTTTTGGAGAGAGGGTTTGCCTAAAATTGTTTTAACTTAGAATAGGACACAGTTGTGCATCAAGGAGGTGGGTACATTTTAGAGCAATGTGGAATCCAACATAAAACATGTGCATAGTATCATCCTCAGACTAACTGAATATTTGGAGATTTGTATAGCATTTTTAAAGAACAGATTCAGTTGAAAGGATTCAATGGTTTACCTCGAAAGAGGAGTTACAGGATTGTTGTTGAACTATGGCATCTCACCTAATGCCAATACAGGTAGAATGCCCTTCAAACTGTTTAGAGGAAGAAGATGCAATATGATAATTTCTCCAGTATGGATGAGCTGGATCAAAGGGTGGATTAATGTGTCTTTGAAGTAGGAGGAAAGAGAAGAGAAAAAGTAAGCAAAGGGACAGGAAGGAATGTTATTCAAGAGACCGGTCATGAAAGAGTTTTGTGAAGTTAAGGGGTTGGGTGCCTTTGAGGTCACCGGTAGGTTGTTTGGAGTGGTCTAAATTTGCCAAACCTGTCCAAGGCATCAAGATACTCAATAATAAAGTGAAAATGAGTGATGGAAGAATCCGGAATGCGAGCTGTGTATGTGTATCTGAAAAAGGATTGTTTGGCGATGAAGTGAGGGAAAAAGATATGATGGGAATTTCACTGTTTATGGCAATATGGGTGTAACTAAAGAATTGGGATTGATGAGAAGTGGTAGAAGATTTTCCTTTTGCATGTTCTCATTTTATAGATCATCTTTGTTTCTATCCAGCTTCAAGTGTTCTATAGTATATAATTTTCTTTCATTTCCATTGTGTGTTCTCGCATGTAGTGTTTTACATTATGTGTCTTTTTGGGTAATTGTAAAGATTTTCCAAAAATAATTTAAAAAAGAGGCTTTGTGGCATATCTATGATGTATACCTGTATCTGAAGGGTCTTAGTGGGGACAGTTGAAGTGGAGCAGATAGTGGGTGGAGTGTTTCTACTAAATCTTACTTTAGCTTCGATTTATTAACTAGATTTGCTTATTCTGCACTTAGCCAATGTAAGCAGTGGTACAAAGTTATTGTATCTGTTCTCTGAAAAGCACAGTTTACAATTGCATTTTAAATTACTTATGTGTCTGTCATTTGCACAACGCATACGTAGCCAAAAAGGCAGCGAACCACTACCATTGGTTAAAGACAAACATGCAGTCAATGATTTATTGGAGAGGTAGCTTATTATTGGATTAGTTGATTGTTACTGCGTTGTAAAATAGTGTTCTTTAAAGCGATGTATCTTCAACTCTTTCCTAAATTGGGGCAGTTTTGGAGCAATCCTTGTGGATAGAAATATGTTTTTCCAGATCCTGGTTGCATAGATGGAAAAGGCCTGCTTCTTAGCTTATTTGTTTTTACACATCTTAGTCTCTGGGTGTGTTGAGAGCCACCGGAGATTGTGCGCTTTTCCGCAAGATAAGCAGGAGTTTGGGTCATGGTAGCTTAAATGATGCTCCTGGCTTTAAAGATGGTGCTTGTTTGCAAATGAATTCAATGGGGTTCCATCAGAACAGTGGTGGTGTGATCACATTTCTAGCAGTCCTGGATGAGACATGCTGTGGTATGTAGGAATACCTTAAGGGGTGCCAGTATGAAATCTGGGGGGCTTTGGATCAGGGCATTACTGCCACCCAGAGCCGAGAATGCAAGGGCTTGAACAGCTGTGCTGATGTCACTTTCAGGAAGAAATATTTTGACTTTCTAAAGCACAGTAGTGCTAGTACAAGGCAGTCTATGTGTGTTTTGTCTATGTGTCATATGAGGGTGAGCTTGATGTGCAAGGTGAGTCCAAGTGACTTGGCATTCGGTGAAGTTGGGGTTTGAAGCACTCAAAGATTTTGGTACCGAGTGCTGTTTGTACTATTTCTTGCTTATTCTTTTTTTTTTTTTTAAACCTTTATTTTCAAGAGTCAGGACACAGCTATTCAGCCGACAACCCGGAGGTTCGGCAGCTTCGATAAAGAGGAACAGAGACGCGTCCACAGTACAGTGAAGGAGGAGTGCAAAGATTCCATTTTTTAAATAAACACAAAACACACAACAACCCCCAGCAAGGCAAGAACACTGAATGCCCATGGTGATAGCCCCCCAGGGGAGGCAGGACCCCAATCATCTACCATTTACAGTACCGTGAAAAGAGGAAGAAGGGGGACAGCAGGGGCCAAAGAAGTCCATTAACCATACTGAGCTGGAAAGAAGGTTAGGAGGAAAGCTGTTCCTCGGGGGGATCCAGATCAGGGGCAAGACAAATTCCCCCCCTGTATTGGTTCCACCTCCCCCAGATGGCGTGCCACTTCCGAGGGCGGCCTCTAGCGCAATATACCGTCTTCTCCCTTAGCATACTCCAGTCCATATTTTCTTTCCACGCGGTCAATGTGGGGGGGGCCACGGATCCCCACAATCGCGCTATATCTCTCTTAGCGACCATGTTGCCCAGTGTCACCCATTGGGTCTGCGCCGCATTGTGTTCAGTGGGCCCCCAGACATTCAGGAGGCAACACCGCGCTTCCGGCTGCATAGCAATGCCCGTCACCTCCCCCATCACAGCATGGACTCTCCGCCAAAATTCCGTGATGACACCACATTCCCAAATGATATGCAGGAAAGTTCCCACCATACCGCATCCCCTCCTGCATAGGCCGTCCTCCGAGAATCCCATGTGAACCAACCTTGGCCCCGTCACGTACACTCGATGCAGTATTTTAAGCTGCACCAGCCTCAGACGCGACGGGATCGCAACCTCCTTAGGAGAGGAAACAGCAGACTGCCAATCCTCGTCATCCAACTCGAGGCCATCCCTAGACCACTGGTCCCTCAACCCCAGAAGCATATCCGCCCGGACGTTTATCAGTTTCTTATAGATGAGCGAGATCGTGCTCTCGGGCATATGACCATCAAGGACCCGGTCCTCCAAAGGAGAGGACTCAGGCACCTTCTCACCCTCTATGAGGACTGATCGGAGGGGGTGACGCACCTGAATATAGCGGAAAAACTCAGATGGCCCCAGCTCATACTCCTTCTGCAACTCTTCAAAGGACTTCACCCTCCCCTTAATCAGGACATCTCCGACCCTGGAGATGCCGATCAAGTCCCATTTGTCAAAGCCTTTTGTGTGCCAAAGCCTACCCAATCTCTCAGATTCAAACAGCGGGGTAGCGAGGGTGAGCCTATCCTTCCAGCCCAGCGAGTCAGTTGCTATCTTCCACACACGCACCGCCACACCAGTGGGCCCCGTGAGGGACGAGTCCAGGGACCGCGAATACAACGCCCTGTAATAGTTACCACCACGCAGCAACCACCTGTCCATGGCATACCCAGGGCTGAGGGCCGGGCCATAAAACCCATGATTAATCGCACTCAGCTGGGTGGCCCAATAGTACCGTCGGATGTCTGGAAGCGCAATACCCCCGTCGTACCATGGGAGCGTCAACTTTGCAATAGCTATTCGCGGCCGCCCGTCCCACAACAAAGCTCGTTGGAGGCCTTCAACCTCCCGAAAGTAATTGGCCGGTACCCAATCCAAAGTATTCTGCAGCGCGTAGAGGAACCGGGGAAGAGACATCATTTTGAACAGGGCCGCACGCCCAACGAGGGAGAGCGGCAGCCTCCGCCAGCCCTCCACATCCCGCCTTAGGCGCGCTAGAGGGGGGAGCAGGTTCCTCTCATATCGCATGGGAGAATCCATGGAGATAAAGATCCCCAGATACACGAAGCCCTGCTGAGCAACCTGGATCGAACAAGTTCGAGGGATCGGTGGAACCTCGCCACTAAGAACATATAAATACGATTTACTCCAGTTGATAACGAGACCCGAGTTCCTACCGAAAGATGTGAGTACGTCACAGACCACTATAAGTGATTTCTGGGGTGAGGCAAGATACAACAGGATGTCATCAGCATAGAGCGATATACGGTCCTCGTGCTCAGGCGACCATCTAAGTCCCCGTATATCCGGGTGCCAGCGTATCCACGCGGCCAGCGGCTCAAGGGCGAGGGCGAACAGCAATGGCGACAGGGGACAACCTTGCCGAGTACCCCTCCCAAGCTGAAACGGAGTCGACGCCCGGCCATTTACCACCACACTCGCAAGAGGGCCCTCATACAGCAACTTCACCCAGCTCACAAAACCGTGGCCAAAGCCGAACTTGGTCAACACGGCCCACAGATATGCCCATTCCACCGTGTCAAAGGCCATCGTGGCATCGAGAGACGCCACAATAGCTGGTTCACGCAGCGTGCCCGCCCTGGCGATTACACCATGTAGGCGCCGAAGATTTAACGCTGTGTTACGATGCGGGATGAATCCGGATTGATCCGGATGGACCAAGTCACCGAGTACCCTGATCAAACGGGCCGCCAGGATTTTAGCCAGAATTTTCGGCTCTGCGTTAAGGAGTGAGATAGGCCTATATGAGGCACACTTATCTCGGGGTTTGCCCTCTTTGTGTATAATCACAATCGTCGCCAGTCGCTGATCCAGCGGGAGGGCCCCACTCCCCCGCGCCTCCACAAACTTGGCGCGCAGGTGAGGGGCAACCCTATCCGGAAATAGCTTGTACAGGTCGACCGGCAAGCCGTTCGGACCCGAGGCCTTGCCCGATTTCAACGCGCGGATAGCCCCCGCCACCTCATCGACCGTTATGTCACCATCTAGATCGTCCCTATCTATATCAGAGAGACAGGGCAATGCAATATCACGCAGGAGGTCATGCGAGTCCTCGGGCGGCCTGTCCGACACTGAGGCATAAACCATACGGAAATAGTCCGAGAAACAGTGCACAATCCTCTCAGGTTCCATAATCACCTCTCCCCCCTCTCCCGTCAACTCCGGCACTACTCTATTGACCCGTTCTTTTTTGTCCAGCCAAGCCAGGAGTTTCCCGGCCTTGTCACCAACATCATACAGACGGCCCTGCTGTTCCCTACCGAGGGACTTAGCGGCATTCGTCACCAGGTCCTTATACTCGGATTGCTTCAAGCACCGCTCATGCAGTGAGGCCTCTGTAACCTCATCCTCCAGCGCTCCCTCCAAAGCCGCGATCTCCTCCTCAACCTGCAAAACCTCGCCATCTCTCCGCCGCTTGGCAGCCACTACAAGGGAGAGGGCTTCCCCTCGCAGCACAGTCTTAAATGCTTCCCACAGCGACACTGCCGAGTCCACGGATCCCTGATTGTCCTTGAAAAAATTATCTACTGACTTTACCAGCGCGCTGCGCGTCTTGGGGTCTCGGAAATACCAAGGGTTGATAGGGGCCACCCTTCCCCCTCCCTCCCGACCCAGATCCAGCCTGACCCACACCGGCGAATGGTCAGATATGCCACGCGCCATGTGCCTGGCCTCAGACACCAATGAGGCATGCGCAGCCAGAGTGAGTAAGTAGTCAATCCTAGAAAGGCTACCATGCGCCCCGGAGTGGAAAGTGTATTGGCTCTGTGTGGGGTGCCGGAGCCTCCAGCAGTCAATCAGGCCAAGCGTATCTAGAAAGTCTGGAAGCCACTTCTGAGCCCCCCCGTGTCTCTGGGCGGGTATCTATCCAGCAGGCCGGAGCCAACAGCGTTGAAATCACCTCCCACTACAAGCATACCCCCCGGGAGATCCAGCAGGGCCCTACCCAGATCTGTGAAAGTGGAGGCCTGCAGGGCCGGCGGGACATAAACCGAAACTAAAACCAAAGTTCTTCCTTCCCACCGCCACAAACCTCCCCCTATCATCAACAATGGTGGAGTCCACCTCAAATGGTAGCGAGGCTCTGACTAGGATGCCCACACCCCTGGACCCAGAGGAGAATCCCGAATGAGCTATGAATTTATAACCCTTCCTATTCAGGGCATAGCACGTATTACCTATAAGATGCGTCTCCTGCAGCAGGGCGACATCCGGCAATGACCGTTTCAAGAATTGCAAAACAATCCCACGCTTAATGCGATCCCCCAAACCATTCACATTCCAGCTTATAACACTTAAACCCCTACCCCCCATCCCCAAACGTAAAGAGGCCCACCCCACACCCGAAGAGCCCCCATGGAACAGTCCTGAAAATAATCACTATGCCTTGCTGAAACAAACCCCCCAACAACAACCCCAAAATCCCGGAAACCCCCCCCACCCTGCACCCCTGCTGCAGCTTACAAAGCCCCCCCCAACTTGCAGTGTGCCTGTCGCCCTACCAATCCCAAAATCTACAAAAAGTACCCTAAGGGAGGAAAGAGCTCCCCTCGTCCTCCCACAACCTCCGTGTTTACTGCAAGTCAGTATCTAAAGTCAGTCCGAGTCAGTCCGGTTCCGAATACATCAACCTTGTTCATCCCGGCCACTGTCCCCGTCTACGGCAGTGTCCTCTTCCGTGCGTCGTCGAGGCAGAGCGTCCAGCCATTCATCCGCCATGGCAGGTGACTCAAAGAAGAACGTTCGGTCTTCAAACACCACACGTAGTCTGGCAGGGAAGAGCATGGCGTATTTCAGATCCCTCTCCCGAAGCCTCCTCTTCACCCCCAGGAAGCCCTGCCGCTGCCCCTGCTGGGTGAATTCAGGATAGAAATTCACCGACGCGTTCTGGAAGGGGACCGGGCCCGTTACCCTCAAGGCCTGCAGGATAGCGTCCCGGTCTCGAAAATGAAAGAGCCGGGCGACGATCGGCCTCGGTGTGGCTCCCACCTTGGGCCGCCCACCAGGCACTCTATGGGCCCGCTCAACTGCGAAGAACTTCCCTAGACCCTTAGGCTGCAGATGATTGAGCACCAAGTCCTCCACGAGCAGGTCCACTGAAATCTCGTCCGAGGACTCCGGGACTCCAATAATGTGCACGTTGTTGCGCCTGGCCCGGCTCTCGAAGTCCTCCAGCCGACGGGCTGCGAGATCATGCTCGGTCCGCAACTTACGGACCTCGGTCTGCAGGTCCGAGATATCATCGGCGAGGCCCGTGGTCTTGATGTCCAGGGATTTGACCCGTTCATTTGTTTTGCCCAAATCCGCGCGGATCAGATTAACATCCACCAAGATGGTATCCACTTTGTGCGCCAGGGCATCAAACTGTCTCCCAATCGAAGTCTGCAGCCCGTCAAGTGCACCCATGACATCCTGCAGTGAGAGCTCCGGGGCCAAGGGTGAAGCAGTCTTCTGTGTATCCGGGGACTGGCTCGGTGCACCCGGTGACCCCTTCTGCTGGGCATAGCGGTCCATGTTGTTGGCTTGAGTGTAGGCTCCCCGCCTGGTGGCCTTGGGCTTCGGCCGATCCACCTCTGCTTTGCCCGACATGATGGGCTCGAGCAGGTCGGGTCAAACAGGACTGCCCTCTCTCAGCGAGAGAGAGCAGGAGTGCTCCGTCTTACGATGGGTCGCCAGTGTGGCAGCAGAGCGTCCAAGTGATAATAAAGCAGACGCGAGCACTTCCTGGGCTGGGCAGACAAAGGGCGAGAAAGTGAAAGTGAAAGGATAGAGACCTCCGTCCGGCAGCTCACACCTCACCTGGCCGCTGTTGTTCAATTAGAGGTCGGGCATCCTGCCAACTCGAGCCCCTGGCATCCCTCGGAGATGGGCCTCAATCTTCCGCCATGCATAACTCCGGTTCCCGGTGGGCGATTCGACCTCGGGTGGCATCGATCGCCTCCCTGACAAGTCATCTACACGATGCCATGCATACAAACAGGATTATGTACAGGATAGACGACGGAGGGCACGAGGGTCTCGGGAGCTCAAAGCTCACGCGGCCATCTTGGTCAAGCGCTAGGCTCCTCCCCCCCCTTCTTGCTTATTCTTGAATAATCTAAGAAATTATTTCTTGGTTGTGCTGTGCTTTTGGTAGGCACTGAACATCCACACCAGGATGAGGTGCAGGAAATGTTTGAGGCATTTGATGTCTAGAACAGAGTCTTTCTGTATTGTTGATAGGCTGATAAAGCTTGATGCTGTTGCTTTTATTTGGGAGGGGGCTTCATGTGGAGAGTGAAGATGGCAGAGACAGGTAAAATGACTGAGGTACTCCACAGGTGATCAGGATCTTTTGGGACCTGGAGGTGCCAGTGTGAACACACTGGTGTGAATTGGAAAGGTTAAAAGTAAAACAATGAAGGACATTGACAGTGAATCCCTATCGAGCCTCCAGTGTGTGGGTGAGGGTTGGAAGGTTGCCTGTGTCAAAGGAAGTTGAGAGTCTCAGCAGTATCAGGAAGAAGGGTTCATTTTCATCTGTAGTCAGGAGGGCACTTTCTTCAATGTGTAAGGGAGAGGTCTCTGTGGTGCAGTTTGATCTGAAGCCAGACTGGAAGTCATGCAAGAGATGCTTAGCACTGATATGCTCTTGGAGTCGAGTGTAGACTACTTTTTCAGTGATCTTGCTGATGAGGGGTAGATGAGTAATGGGCTTGTAGTTGGCAAGATCATCTATTTCTAATTGAGGTTTCCTTAAGAGAGGGACAATCTGACCTGTCTTGAAAGCTTGTGGTAGACGTAGACAATGGTGAGTAGGAGTGAAACAGATTCCCTGGTAGAGCTTTGATGAAGTACGAGGATATTACATTGGAAGAAAATGGAATATTATGTGGTATGGATGAGTACCCTTACCATCCAATATTATCACAATGCCTCAAATCCTTGGATTCACAACAATAATCCTTAGCTCAGTGCTGGCAGTGTGGCAAAGAGCAGTCATTACTGGAGGAACGTGTTAAGTTTTTTACAGTACCATAAGGGTTCATAAGTAATTGACAAGACTCGAGAAAAATCCAACACCATTTTATAATAATAGAGTATATTTTTATGTAAATTTAGACACCAAAACTAACTAAGTCGCATACATATAACCAGAGTTAAAGCATTAAATAGTGCATACATTTACCATTGTGGTCAATCAGAAAAGCTGCTAGTGACAATCTGTCATTTAGGGGTCGAGTTACCTTGTACTCTCACAGGCTAGAGGTCCTTGGAGTCCCAGGACCAGGGTCCAACAGCCAGTTAAATTGTTCTTGGCCCCTGGAGTCCGGGTGCAGTGGTTGTCCTGGCTGTCAATGGTCTTTAAACGGGAGTCGTGCCCAAGCTGCTTTTACCATAGGGACCATTCCACCAAAAAGGGGATGCAAATATACTAGAGCGCGGTCGTTGCTGACATTGGTCACACGTATTGTGAAGTGCCCTTTAGCAATAAAAGTAAAGAAAAGGAACTTCGACGTCTTGTGGTCCAGGGGAGTGCGGTAGCAGCTTGAAACTTTGGTGAAAGCCAGACCACAATTTCCAGAATTCACTTAAGCTTTTACTTTTGGACGATCCCCCTGAGGGCACGATGGCCAGCGATTCTTTACATACAGAGCATCGTTTTCCCTACACTTTGCAGGGGGCTGATCCCACCAATCCAGGAGTCTTAGGGTACTTCTGGCTTCCACAGGGGGCCCCTCACTTCAGGAGTGTTGAGTTTTAGCCAAGGACGAGTCTGTTGCATCAGGGAAACAATATTCCTTGTTTGCTTTTTGCTGGTGGGCACAGTGTTATTGGATCTGACACAGGTCTCCTCTTGGTCCTTCTTTGAAGTAGATGTTTCAGATTTGAGGTTCTGGTGTCGGTGGGGGGGGGGGGTCCCTTTAATCCTAGATTTAGGATTGCTAGGGGTGTGGGACCTAGTAGCCAATAGAAGCTAGTTCATGCAGTTAGTCTGCCCCTGAGGTGACACCATCCGGTGGCATGAGTCACCTTTTCTACCCAGCAGCCACTCTTTCTGCCCTTCTGAAGATGGCAGAGGTTAACTTTCGATATACAGATCAGGCTGCTCACCCTGGAGGTGTGCACCTCCTGCAAACCTAATTTCCTGCCTTGCCAGGGTCCAAGCATGCCTGGGGCAAGTGAAAGGAATGTGTCCTCCTTAGGGGGACAGCCCAGATGCATATCAGAAGCAGTGCAGCCTTTGAAACTCACCGCTCTAATGTGTCACCTCAATAGCCCACTTAGGAGGTTTGACCTCCTTCCTTCCCAAGTCTTTGTTCTGATTCCTGGGAATGCTCACACTGCCTGGCAGGAGGTCAGAAACCTGTCTTGGTGGCATGTGGGGTGGGAAAACCTGGGCTTGCCAGCTAAAGCACGTCAGCTAGGGGAACCAGGTGGGCAGCCAATAGGTAGCCACCTGGGTGCATGCCAACCATCCCTTGGCACCAGATTCAGAGGCGAGAAGGCATGTTTTTTTATAACAAACTCTACATATTTAGGCGTTACCATAATGGAACTAGCAACCCGAGAATG
The DNA here is from genome assembly GCF_964204655.1 of Triturus cristatus. Lineage (NCBI taxonomy): Eukaryota > Metazoa > Chordata > Amphibia > Caudata > Salamandridae > Triturus > Triturus cristatus. The sequence continues at coordinate 329,861,034 of NC_140582.1, forward strand.
CCTGGGTGCAAGTCCCATGTATCCTATGGACTGCCTATCACTTATAGTGTACTTTAATGGTAAAGCCACTATAGAGACATATATACGTTTGCACTTACATGTCTGCGCTCTTAATATACTGCACCCTGTCTCCTGGGACAAGAGACCTTCTTTAAGGGTGACTGACATATACTTAAGAGCAGTGTTGTGACCCTGTCACACATTGTGAGGACAAAGTCAAAATAAAGGAATGAAAATTGTTCCTACAGTCTGCAGTGGCAGATCTGTTTATCTGGATCACTCAGAGTGGCACAACCAGTGCTGCAGGCCCTGAGTACCCCTTTACCACCCATGCCCTGGGTACCACAGTACCACTTACAAGGGAGTTATGGTCTCTGTCAATCGGGGATGCCAATTACACATCACTTTTAGGGAGTGAGCACTAGCACTGGAGCCTGGTTAGCAGGCTTCAGTGCACTGTCAGAGTCGAAAACCAGCATCTAGTAGTCCAAATGGGGGAACAAATGGGGTAATGTCGGCAAAGAAAGCCCGGTTTTGTTACGCACATCAACTTCACAAGAAATGACTTTGACAGCTTGGAGGAGCCTAGCGCGTGACCAAGATGGCCGCGTGAGCCCGGAGCTCCTGAGACCCGCGCTCCCTCCGGCAAATATCCTGTGACAAATCCTGTCTTTCACACCCGGAATATTGAAGGCGAACCGTTGCTGAGGTGATTGTCGCTGTCCGGACTGAAATCGCCCACCGGACGCCGAAGTTGTGCCACACGGAAGGTCGCGGCCTGCTCCCCGGAAGATGCCCGGGGCTTGCGCTGGCACGGTGCCCGAACACTAATTGAACAACAGCGGCTGAGTGTGGGGCGAGCCATCGGAAGGACGGTGTCATCACTTTCACTTTCACTTTCCTGATTTCATCGCGCCCTGGCTTGGGAGTGCGCCGCGCCGGCCATTTGTCGCACTGTTTTCTCTGGATGGGCAAGGGTATTGCTCTCGGCTGCGGATCACGATGTCAACCAAATCGGAAGCCGAAAAACAGAAGCCCAAGAGCACCAGGCGGGGAGGGTACACCCAAACCAACAACATGGACCGTTATGCCCATCAGAAGGAGTCGCCGGGCGGCTCGGGTCGGCCACTGGAAGCCCTGAAGGACGGTCTACCCCCCGCTACGGAACCAACCCTCCAGGACGTTATGGGTGCCATCGAGGGGATGCAGGCCTCTATCGGGCGGCAATTCGATACCTTGGCACACAAAGTGGACACCATCTCGATCGACGTTAACTTGATTCGGGCAGACCTGGGGAAAACCAATGAACGGGTTCAATCCCTGGACCTTAAAACTTCTGGCCTCCTGGGGGATGTCTCCGACCTGCAGCTGGAAGTCCGCAACTTGAGGTCCGCGAACGACCTCTTTGCCCGACGGTTGGAGGACTTTGAAGGCCGGGCACGGCGCAATAACGTGCGCATTATTGGGGTCCCGGAAAACTCGGAGGAACAGTCTGTGGACCTGTTCGTGGAGGACTTGGTGGTTAACCATCTGGCGCCCAAAGGCCTCAGTAAGTTCTTTACTGTTGAACGGGCCCACAGAGTCCCTGGTGGGAGGCCCAAGGTGGGGGCCCCTCCGAGACCGATTGTCGCAAGGATCTTTAATGTCAGGGACCGGGACGCCATTCTACAAGCATCAAGAGTGTCCGGCCCGACGGCCTTCCAGAACACCACTGTGAACTTTTACCCCGACTTTACTCAGGCGGTGCAGAAGCAGAGGCAGAGCTTCCTGGCGGTTAAGAGAAGGCTTAGAGGGATGGAATTGAAGTACGCCATGCTCTTCCCGGCCAGACTGCGCGTGGTGTATGAAGAGCGGACTTTCTTTTTTGATTCACCGGACATGGCGGGAGAATGGCTGGACACATTGCCCCAGCGACGGGCCGGCGGGGAGCATGCTGGTGGAGCAGAAGGTGGTGGTGTGGATCAGGAATGAGGACTCTGGTGCAAGATTATTTTGACTTTGCCCCGGACAGTGACTCGCAGTTTTTGGTTTCTCTGGGAGTGTAGTAACCCGGGGGGTGGCGGGGGTATGAAGGGAGCTTTCTCCTCCTCTGGGTTTCTTTTTGTAGATTAGTCTTAGAATAGGGCGACAGGCACACTGCAAGTTGGGGGGGCTTTTCAAGCTTACGCAGGGGTGCAGGGTGGGGGGTGGACTGGGACTGTTGGGATGGTTGTTGTTGGTTTTTGTTTTGCAAGGCGTAGTGATGCAAGCTTCTGTAGCTCAAGTGCGGTTCTTCGGGGGGGGGTGGCGGTCTCCTTACATTTCGGGATGGGGGGTAGGGGCTTAAAGGTACTCAGTTGGAATGTTAATGGCTTAGGGGATCGCATTAAGCGAGGGATCGTTCTGCAATTCTTGAAGTGATGTTCCCCTGATATAGTTCTACTGCAAGAGACGCACTTGATAGGCAACATGTGCTACGCGCTCAACAGGAAGGGCTATAAATTTGTCGCGCACTCGGGGTTCTCCTCGGGCTCCAGAGGGGCTGAAATACTTGTCAGGGCCTCACTGCCGTTTGAGGTTGATTCCACCACTGTTGATGAAAGGGGGCGATTTGCGGCTGTGGCGGGGAGGTGGGAGGGCAGGACGCTGGTCCTGGTCTCTGTGTATGTCCCTCCTGGGCTGCAGCCCTCCACGTTTGAGGACCAGGGGAGGGCTCTGCTGGATCTTCCAGAAGGGATGTTGGTGGTGGGTGGAGATTTTAATGCGGTTGGCTCCGGATTGCTTGATAGACACCCACCTAGGAGCACTGGGGGGGCGCAGAAATGGCTTACGGATTTCGTGGATACTCTTGGTCTGGTTGACTGTTGGAGACTGCTGCATCCCACTCAGCGACAATACACCTTTCACTCAGGGGCGCACGGCAGTCTCTCCAGAATTGATTATGTACTTACTTTGGCTGCACACGCCTCCTTTGTGTCTGAGGCTAGGCACATGGCTAGGGGTATTTCGGACCATTCGCCGGTGTGGATCTGTATGGATGTTGGTCGAGAGATGGGAGGTAGGGTGGCCCCGATTAACCCCTGGTATCTCCGTGACCCTAGGACTCGTAGCGCTGTACTGAAGGCGGTCGATCGCTACTTCCAGGAAAACCTAGGCTCGGTCGCGTCTGCGGTGTCCTTGTGGGAAGCGTTCAAAACTGTGCTGAGGGGAGAGGCCCTTTCCTTGATAACGGCGGCCAAGCGTCGGAGGGATGCGGAGGTTGTACAGCTCGAGGCGGAGATAGCGGCTCTAGAGTTGGCCTTGGAGGGGGAAGTTCTGGAAACAACGCTGCACAAATTGAGCCTTAAGCAGTCGGAGTATAAGGCCCTGGTGACGGACGCGGCCAAAGCCCTGAGTAGGGAGCAGCAGGGGTGACTGTACGATGTTGGGGACAAGGCCGGGAAATTAATAGCGTGGCTGGATAAAAAAAGAGCGGGCTAACCGTGTTGTGCCAGAACTTGTTACAGAGGGTGGCGTTAGTGTTACTGAGCCGGATGGCATAGTTCAGTGCTTCGCTGATTATTTCCGTACGGTCTACACCTCGGTGTCAGGATGGGGCTAAATGCTACAATCACGCCGCGCAGTTCGTTAGGACTGCATCGAGTTTGGGTTAAGCCCTCCCTCTGCAATTTTTGGACAAGTATTTAGAGCTTGGGACCTCGTTCAAAGATGGCCGCCGAGTTTACCTGACTAGCCCATTACATTTGAAGTCTCGCGGGATCACGAGATTTCGTCTCCTCACGAAGCGCGTCGTGCTGCGCACTTCAATTTGACCATAGTCGTGTGAGGGAGCTTTAACTCACGCTCCTCACAAAAGAACTCTTGATACTTGGAAAGACAGTTGTCTTCACAGAACATTAGTAAGTGTTTGGAAATACATCTCCGAGAGGATTGAAAACTCAAAGCCTGAGTGAGAGAGAAGAAGAGATACCAGAGTTCCAGAGTTCCAGAGTAGCGTCCGTATCTCCAGGGTTCTTCGTCCTTCGGTAGGCTTACCGTTGAGCAAGGGGTCCACCTGGAGTCAGGCAGCAGTTACGGTGAGAGTGTACATTCAGTGTCTCGAGTAGCAGAATCGGAGAGACAGTTGTCCAGTTTATTTTCCACTTCGCAGAACTTGCTTCACCTGCTTCCCCTCAAGCTCCGTCTCCCTTTCCCGCCCTCAGCGCTTTTCCTTGAACTTTCCCTTTTCCTGTCTATCCTTCCCTGTCCCTTTTTGCGCGTTTCCTAAAGAGCAAGGGAGCCTCAAGACTTCACTGCAACCATCCTTCCAAGCAGCTAAGACTGGTAGCGGAAGAAAGAATCACAGGTTATCCAAACAACATTGAAAACTGTCCAATCGGCTAAGACCAAAGTCTGGTAAGAAAGAGTAGGAGAGTAATGATAAGGTGGAACTCTGAAGGAAGTAAGTGAAGAGTAACCTAGTGTATTTCTGTGCTATATACAGGTCAATAGAAAGCCGTGAACAGAACAACATCGAAAAATATAAAGAGAGGCAATACTCAAGCAAAAGATCTGGTAGGAGAAAGGCTTAGAAAAAGAGAGAGCAATGAACTTGAAATGTTAAGTAGGTAGAGAAGGTATTGAAAGGCATTCTGTCTCCCTCTGTGCATTAGGTCTCCCTGAAATCCCGCTGAAGACTGAGGAGGGAGCCAGGCCAGCTCGAGTGTCTCTTTCTCTGTCCAACTCCCCTTTCCCCCTGCCTGGAGCAGCTGAATTAACGCAGTGAGCTCCGGGAGGAGGGCATTGGGAACTATCTTCATTCTGCCTCCGTGGAGAGTTTCCGTTTGGCCTTCCTGACAGATTGAAGTGCCCACGAGTTTCCTTCACCTGGGCAGAATGGCGGAGGGGTTCAGTTTAAAGGCCTTAGGGGATATGTTGGAGGGGATTCAGAGGGAATTAGGCACCCTAAGTGATGAAAATAAGAGTTTAAGGCAGGAGGTTATGGCTTCTAGACAGGAGACACTGTTATTGTCCCAGAGAGTTAGTGAGATATCCTCAGGGGGAACCTCCGCTCAAACCTTTCCTAGTGATGCACAAACAAAACAAGATCCACGCACTGTAGCACAGGTTGTACACTCCGTGTCCCCTATCATTCCTTTGGCCCCCCCCGAAAGATATTGTGGAGACCCTCAGAAGGCGCAGCTGTTCCTCACCCAATGTTCCTTACATTTTATGTGTCGGGCCAATTTATTCCCAGATGCTCAATCACGAGTGGCCTTTATTTTATCCTATTTGGGAGGGGATGCTGCAAATTGGGCCATGCCATTAGTATCTCGGGACGATCCTTTTTTATATAATTTAGAACAGTTCAAGACAGAATTCCTCAGAATCTTTGACAGACGTCGAGTATCCCAAGCTACAGATAATGAACTCTTAGAACTGCGCCAAGGTAATAAGGATCTTATCTCCTACTTAACCCAGTTCAATAAACTATTGGTGGAGACCAATTGGCCAGAGGAGAAGAGATCAGCTTTGTTTTATCGAGGCCTACGTGATGACATCAAAGATACCTTAGCACAGATTCCCAAGCGACCTGTCGAATTCTCAGAGCTGGTAGATTTAGTTCTTGAAATCGATTTTCGCAGCGCAGAGAGAAGGGGCGAAAGGAAGACGAAGGACTTTCGCTGGAATTATCCCCGCTTTGACCGAATGAAGACAGAACCCAATAAGTCAACTGGTGGAACGGTAGAAAGTGAACCAATGCAAATTGGGTCTGTTCGTGGCCCTTTGAGTAAGGAGGAGAAGGATCAAAGAAGGCTGAAGAAACTATGCATGTATTGTGGAGGATCTGGGCATTTTGTGAGAGAGTGTCCGAAGAGGCCGAAGACCCCAAATCCGGGAAACTCCCAAAACCATCTGTAGGCGGAGTCGCTCAGATGGCGAAGGAGAAAAATCAGACTCCAAGTGATCACCAAATTTCGAACACTCTTCAGACTCGGGCGCCACATTTAACCTTACAGATGAAATTAAGATTTGGGAGGCAAGAGCGGCAAGGAGTGACAATTATGATTGATTCAGGTGCCACTGGCAATTTTTGCGATATCAAATTTGCCAAGAAGATGGGAATCCAGGCGATGCGTAAGGAGCGGAAGGAGTCAGTTCGGGCTGTTGATGGTACTAACCTCTCATCGGGTCCGATCACCCATCACACCGAAATGGTGGAATTGATTCAGTCCAATGGACATAGCGAGATCTTACAGTTCAACCTGATTGATGCCCCGCAATTTCAGATAATTTTGGGACTTCCTTGGCTGACCCTGCATAATCCTACCATCGATTGGGAAGATCGAACCATCGAGATGGATTCCGTCTATTGTGCTGACCATTGCTTTTCCTCTGAGAGCGAGTCTCCCGAACCATCTTTGGCCACCTTGCTGTCTTTTAGTGGAGAGTCTATTGGAGTAATAAACACCATGAAAATTCCAGCGGAGTATCAAGAATTCCAAGAAGTCTTCAGTGAACAGGAGGCCGAGAAACTCCCTCCACATCGTTCCTACGACTGCACCATCGATCTGGAACCTGGGGCAGCATTACCTTGCAGTAGGGTTTATGCGTTAACTGAAGCGGAGAACTGCTATCTGAAAGAATACCTAGATCGTTACTTGGCCAACGGATTTATTCGACCATCACAGTCCCCAGTGTCTTCGCCACTATTTTTTATTCCGAAGAAAGAGGGGTCTCTGAGAACCTGCATTGATTATCGTGCAATCAATCGGGTAACGGTCAAGAACCGCTACCCTTTGCCTCTAATTTCAGTTCTCCTAGATCAGATAAAGGACGCTAAGATATTCACGAAATTGGATCTTCGTGGGGCCTATCATCTCATCCGAATGAAAGAAGGCCATGAATGGAAGACTGCTTTTAGGACGAAGTACGGATTATTTGAGTATCAAGTCATGCCTTTTGGCTTGTGCAACGCTCCAGCAGCCTTCCAACATTTCATCAACGACATTATGGGAGATTTGGTGGATCGGATCGCAGTGATTTATTTGGATGACATCTTGATATACTCCACTGACCCAAGAGAACATTCAAATCATGTAAAGGCAGTCTTGGAGAGATTGCGCAAGCATCAACTTTTTGTAAAACTGGAGAAATGCGCCTTTAATGTGCAAACTGTGGAATTCCTAGGTTTCGTATTATCTCCAGGAGGAATCACCATGGAAGCAAAGAAGGTGCAAGCGGTGGTTGACTGGCCGTCACCAAAGGATGTGAAAGAGATTCAGAGATTCTTAGGATTCGCTAATTTCTATCGGCGATTCATCCAGGGATTCTCGCAGAAGATCATTCCAATTACCAGATTGCTGAAGAAAGGTGTGAAGTTCCACTGGACAGAGGAGGCTGAACAAGCTTTTGAGTTTCTTAAGACGAGCTTCACCACTGCTCCCATCCTGCTTCATGCAGACCCTACAGAACCTTTCTTTGTGGAAGCTGATGCTTCTGATCAAGCAATTGGTGGGATTTTGTCTCAACGACACAAGTCAACTGGGCAACTACATCCAGTGGCCTATCATTCTCGGAAACTGAATTCAGCTGAAGTAAACTACACCATCGCTGAAAAGGAGTTGCTGGCTGTGAAAGACGCCTTTGTCGAATGGAGACATCATTTGTTAGGTGCCAGACACACCGTTACAGTGTTTACAGACCACAAAAACCTTCAATTTCTAAGATCTGCAAGAACGTTAACTCCCCGTCAACTACGATGGTCTCTATACTTCGCGGATTTTGATTTTGTGATAACTTATCGACCAGGAAACAAGAATGGGAAGGCGGATGCCTTGTCCCGGATTCAAACCGAAGACACCGAACATTCTGTGACTCCGCAACCCATAATTCCTGAATCCAAGATTGTGTGTTCCATTTCTGAAGCCCATTATCAAGAAACAATCCGGGAGCTAATGTCTGAAGCCGAGATGGCCGAGTGGGCAAGTCAAGAAGAGGGTCGGCAAGTCATTAATTCCTTGCCCTATCAAGACGGGGCTTTATACCTTCCTACCAAGGAGATCCAAGAACAAGTTTTGAAAGACTGCCATGATCAGCCGTTGGCTGGCCACAAGGGAGCTATGAAGACCATTGATCTGGTCCAGAGATACTTTTGGTGGCCGAATATGAATTCTCAAATAAAGAGATATGTAGAGTCTTGTGAGATCTGTGCCCGGGGAAAGGCTAGCAGGCAGGCACCACAGGGGTTGTTACAGCCTTTGCCCACACCACCGCACCCTTGGCACACCGTCACATTAGACTTAATAGTAGACCTCCCACTGAGTAAGGGTTACAACACCATCTTAGTAATTGTAGACACTTTCACCAAGATGAGTCACTTCATTCCAGTCAAAGGGATCCCTTCAGCTTCTGAATTAGCTCGTCTTTTCAGGGAAAACATCGTAAGGGTCCATGGAGTTCCCAAGTTAGTGATTTCAGATCGGGGACCCCAATTTGTGTCACACTTTTGGAAGGCGTTCATGAAGGGAATGGGAGTGGAGGTCAGACTATCTACTAGCTATCACCCTGAGACCGATGGTCAGACTGAGCGAGTGAACCAAGAGCTTGAACAGTATTTGCGTCTGTTTCTCTTAGATCAGGGAGGTGACTGGCCAGATTTACTATGGATGGCTGAGTTTGCACATAACAATGCCAAACATGCTTCCACAGGGTATTCTCCCTTTTATTTAAACTCTGGGTTACATCCTAATCCCTTTAGTAACCAGGGAGATTTTGGAGTTCCAGCAGTCAATGATTTATTCACAGATCTGAGTAGGGCACGTAAATCTGCAGAATCCAACTTACAACAGGCTAAGGCAGGCTACAAGAAACAGGCAGACAAACACAGAAGGAAGACACCACAGTATCAAGTTGGAGAGTCAGTATGGTTATCTTCAAGGCATCTTAGGTTAAAGGGAAATAGGAAGTTCCAACCTCGCTTCATAGGTCCCTTTATCATCGAACAAATTCAAGGTCCGGTCACTGTCAAATTGAAATTACCTGCTCAGTTAGGAATTCATCCAGTGTTTCACGTATCCCTTCTAAAGAAGACAGCTCCTAACCTCAGACTAAACAGGCCTCCCCCCCCAGTGAGGGTTGACAAACATTTAGAATATGAGGTAAAGGGAGTGCTAGATTCCAAGAGGAGCAAAGGAACTCTACATTATTTAGTGGATTGGAAGGGGTTTGGTCCTGAGGAAAGGTCATGGGAACCTGCAAAGAATGTACATGCTCCTAAACTAATTAGACGATTTCATGCACAACATCCCCTGAAACCAAGACCGATGGATCGGTCTTTGAGAGGGGGTACTGTCAGGATGGGGCTAAATGCTACAATCACGCCGCGCAGTTCGTTAGGACTGCATCGAGTTTGGGTTAAGCCCTCCCTCTGCAATTTTTGGACAAGTATTTAGAGCTTGGGACCTCGTTCAAAGATGGCCGCCGAGTTTACCTGACTAGCCCATTACATTTGAAGTCTCGCGGGATCACGAGATTTCGTCTCCTCACGAAGCGCGTCGTGCTGCGCACTTCAATTTGACCATAGTCGTGTGAGGGAGCTTTAACTCACGCTCCTCACAAAAGAACTCTTGATACTTGGAAAGACAGTTGTCTTCACAGAACATTAGTAAGTGTTTGGAAATACATCTCCGAGAGGATTGAAAACTCAAAGCCTGAGTGAGAGAGAAGAAGAGATACCAGAGTTCCAGAGTTCCAGAGTAGCGTCCGTATCTCCAGGGTTCTTCGTCCTTCGGTAGGCTTACCGTTGAGCAAGGGGTCCACCTGGAGTCAGGCAGCAGTTACGGTGAGAGTGTACATTCAGTGTCTCGAGTAGCAGAATCGGAGAGACAGTTGTCCAGTTTATTTTCCACTTCGCAGAACTTGCTTCACCTGCTTCCCCTCAAGCTCCGTCTCCCTTTCCCGCCCTCAGCGCTTTTCCTTGAACTTTCCCTTTTCCTGTCTATCCTTCCCTGTCCCTTTTTGCGCGTTTCCTAAAGAGCAAGGGAGCCTCAAGACTTCACTGCAACCATCCTTCCAAGCAGCTAAGACTGGTAGCGGAAGAAAGAATCACAGGTTATCCAAACAACATTGAAAACTGTCCAATCGGCTAAGACCAAAGTCTGGTAAGAAAGAGTAGGAGAGTAATGATAAGGTGGAACTCTGAAGGAAGTAAGTGAAGAGTAACCTAGTGTATTTCTGTGCTATATACAGGTCAATAGAAAGCCGTGAACAGAACAACATCGAAAAATATAAAGAGAGGCAATACTCAAGCAAAAGATCTGGTAGGAGAAAGGCTTAGAAAAAGAGAGAGCAATGAACTTGAAATGTTAAGTAGGTAGAGAAGGTATTGAAAGGCATTCTGTCTCCCTCTGTGCATTAGGTCTCCCTGAAATCCCGCTGAAGACTGAGGAGGGAGCCAGGCCAGCTCGAGTGTCTCTTTCTCTGTCCAACTCCCCTTTCCCCCTGCCTGGAGCAGCTGAATTAACGCAGTGAGCTCCGGGAGGAGGGCATTGGGAACTATCTTCATTCTGCCTCCGTGGAGAGTTTCCGTTTGGCCTTCCTGACACTCGGTATCGGACAGGCCGGTTGAGGACTCGTGTGAGCTTCTGCGCGATCTGGCTCTGCCTTGCCTCTCTGATATAGACAGGGACGATTTGGATGGTGACATCACAGCTGACGAAGTCGCGGGTGCTATCCGTTCACTGCGCCCGGGCAAGGCCTCGGGCCCGAACGGTCTGCCAATTGAGTTCTATAAACTCCGTCCGGACAAGATTGCTCCGCATCTGCGAGCTATGTTTGTGGAGGCGCGAGAAATGGGATGCCTTCCCTTTGACCAACGTCTGGCGACAATTGTGGTCATACACAAAGACGGCAAGCCCAGGAATAAATGCAGCTCCTATAGGCCGATTTCGCTACTTAATGCCGAGCCGAAAATCCTTGCTAAAATACTGGCCAACCGCGTGATTAGGGTGATTGGGGACCTGATCCACCCGGACCAATCCGGTTTCATCCCGCATCGTAACACTGCGTTGAACCTTCGGCGCATCCACGGCGTGCTCGCGCGGACGGGGACGCTGCAGGAGTCGACCGTTGTGGCTGCACTTGACGCCACGATGGCCTTTGACACGGTAGAGTGGGCATATCTGTGGGCGGCACTTGCAAAATTCGGCTTTGGGCCTGGCTTTGTTGGCTGGGTGAGATTACTATATGAAGGACCCTTGGCCAAAGTCGCGGTCAATGGTAGGGCGTCCTGTCCGTTCGAGCTGGGGAGGGGCACCAGGCAGGGTTGTCCCCTGTCGCTGTTGTTGTTTGCTCTTGCCCTTGAACCGCTGGCGGCATGGATAAGATGGCACCCGGACATAAGGGGGATCCGATGGTCACCAGATCATGAGGACCGCATCTCTCTTTATGTCGACGACATTTTGCTATACCTCACCTCCCCTAGGAAGTCTCTCATAGTAGTCTGTGACGTTTTGGCCTCTTTTGGTAGGAACTCGGGTCTCACCATTAACTGGGGTAAGTCGTACCTGTATGCCCTGTATGGAGACGTCCCTGTTCTCCCGCGGAATTGTTCGATCCAGATCGCCCGGGATGGCTTTTTGTATCTAGGGATCTATATCTCCGCCGATCCGATTGTTCGGTATGAGAGAAACCTGCTCCCTCCATTGACGCGCTTGCGGCGGGATGTGGCGGGTTGGCGGCGGCTGCCGCTTTCCCTCCTGGGCCGGGCCGCGCTGTTCAAAATGATGTCTCTTCCCCGCTGTTGGACTTGGCCCTTCTGGCAGGTTCACCCCTGAACTTTTTTGATTTTTACTGGTGACTTGGTGTGGTGATTGGTTGGTTTCTGCGCACTTTCCCTGTGTCCCAGGGTAAAGTGCGTGCGTGCTCTGAGTGCATGAGGTGAGATAGGCCTGCCCTCCCATAGGAATGCATGGGGAATGTATGTGTCCCTAGTAGTTCCTGATGCGTGGGGTGTGCAGGCCCGAGTTTGGTATGTGCGGACTCGTGGGAGTGAATGCTGCGCGATGATGTGTGCGGCGTGTATGTACCTAGTGTGGAAGTGCCACTTCTAGAAGTGGGCACTTCTGTGTGCAGTGTGTCTGTCGCGTGATTGGCTGGTCGTGTCATGTGACGGGCTAGGGATTCCCCAGTGTCAGGATGAGTCACCCAGTGGTGAATGGGGAGATCATCAGCTAGATGGGTGGGAGGAGTCCACCTGGGTCCTGAATAGGACAGGGTTTTCCAAACACAATGCTGGCCCCGCCCCCTGTGGTGCGACTGACGACCCTAGCCCTGCCAATGAATAGAGTGAGGGGCTGAGCACATCAAGGGTGCTCCCCAACCAGCTGCGACTGGTTTTCCCCCTCACCCTGAACCCAGAACAAAGGGTTTGTCTGTATAAAAATGGGGCTGTGTCCCCACAGAAACTGTTCTCTGCCAGGATCTTACCTGAGGGGGGCTGCTGCTGCTGCTGGACCAGAGGACCGCCACCTGGACTACCTCCCTGCCTGGAGGCCCAGTGAGCTGGCTCTGGGTCCAGCCTTGCCCCCCCCCTGCCCTGCTGCATGCAGGGAAGAACTCTGCTGGACTTGCGCTTTTTATTGTATGCTCCCCAAAGCACCTGGAAGCGCTGTTCTTTGACCTGCAGCCTGGGAGCGTTTTTTTTTCATTGATAGCGCTAGGAGCGCTTTATTTTTGCCAGCCGGTGCCCACCCGGCGTTTGCCCCGTTTTCTGCCGATTCTAGGGTCTCCTGGCAGGTGCCCACCCTGCCAGGGACATTGCTGAGGCTGTAAGCGGGTGCCCACCCCGCGGGATATTGTTGTTATTATCTCGAGGGAGCCCACCCCTCTTACGGCAGGAGAAATCACCGCAGCGGCCCGAGCCGCGGCCAACAGGAAGTCAGGCAAGTCTTGAAGAGACGTGGGCGGGGCTTCCGGCCGGGAAGCTGAGGGACCCCGAGGGCTGCGTCTATCCCCAGCGGTGCTCCCGGTGTGTAGGGAGCCCCGCAGACACCCCGAGGCCCGCCAAGGAAAGAAGCTAGCAGGTCTGCCCGGGGCCCTCGTGAGCTGAGAGAGCCCCGGTGTCCCGGAGAGGTCGGAGCGTGGTATGCTCCGTGTCCGCCGCCTGCTGAGACCCGGGAGCAGCCGAGAGAACCAGAAGCAACGCGGGAGTCCCAGGTGAGTGGGGCTCCACGCGGTGGAAGATTCTGCCTGTTCGGCCCCTCTTCCCCCCCCCCCAGCAGCGCCGCAGGTGCAGGCTGCTGCACTGAGGGGGCAGTTCTTTCGTTGCATTGCTCGGAGTGTGCTCGAGTGGCACTCCAACGCGGGCCATAATTGATCCTAGAGCCCCTGAGAGGCTCCAACGAAGGTGCCCATTGTTTTGTTGAGCCCGTGAGGCTCCCAACGTTCTGGGGGCATTCTTTGCGCGAGAGCGGCCCCAGATAACAGTGGGCCGCTCCCGGAACCAAGGCTCATTTTTCCGCTGCCCCGCCTGACAGTGGGCAGCGGCAGCGTCCGGGGGCATCTCCTTGGCGACCACGAGCCCCGTGAGGCTCCAACGAAGGAGCGCATTATCGATCAGAGCCTGCGAGGCTCAGGGGCATTTCTTGTGTAGAGCCTGTGAGGCTCAGGGGGCCACAAGTGTTTTCTTAGAGCCCAGAGGGGCCCCACGTGACTGTGATCTGTGTTCAGAGGGCACAGTGGTGCCCACGTTCCTTTTCCCAGCTGCCCAGCACTTAGTGGGCAGCTGCAACGTTTAGGTTGTGACCTCTGCGTTTGGTTGTGCGCTTGGCTGGCGCAGCTGGCGCAGCCGTGCCCTAAATTCTCTGGACATAGGACGTCCAAGCCCCAACAAGGCCAGTTGGCCTAGGGACTGCCACAGTGGTGGCTAATGTGAGTTTGGCGCTATTGTTCCTTTCCTGCACCTCTGAATGTGTTTATGCGTCATGTGCTTTGCTTTACACCTCTAAATGTATTTTTTGCATCCTGTGTTTAGGTGCTTAGACCCCTACAGGTAGAGTGATACTTAGGTGGTTGTTTTTCCCCTAGTACAGGTGGTGCTAGTGAGGTCCTAGTTCCCTGCGTGGTATTCCTAAAGGTGGTTAGGGTTGCGTAGGTGGTACGTTCTGATACCAGTAGTTACTGGTTGTGTGCTATATGTTCTATTTTTAGTGCTACAGTGATTGTATGTGCTATGTTCTAAAATAGTATCCCTACGTTCTAAGTGCTATTTCTACAAAGTGCTAATTCCTGACAGTGGTCCATGTGGCCCTGTCCCCTGTATATATAATCCCTTGTAAATTCTGCCCGTGCCTGTTGGCACATTATAAAGTGTGTGTTTTTATCTAATGTGTTGTGTATAATACAAAGGCTATTTTTATATAATACCTTGTGTGGAGTTTCCTTTGTGGTGGGCCTTGGGTGTTGTTGCTGGGTGCGCGCGCAAACGCTTTACACATCGCCTCAGGGATAAGCCTGACTGCTCGTGCCAAGCTACCAAGGGGGTGAGCAGGGGTTATCTTTGGCGTGTAACTCCCCAGCCCTGACTAGAGTGGTGGTTTCTGCCTGACTTTGGCACAAGCCTTAGCCAACCAGAAATCCCATTTCTAACATTGGTGATCAGCGGTGGGATTTGGACTTGCGTTTGCGCTGTACCGCAGCGGCAACTGGCCGCACTACAAAACTCTGCATTTAGATAAATCACATGGTATAGGGATTATTGTTTTAAAATTGTTTTTAATTGTCATTTCCTTGGAAATGTGTTTTTGTGCACTGTGAGTTAGGTGTCCCTAGCTCGGGAGGGTAGATCATCCCCCTTAGTGCATTGTGTTTTCTGGATTCACCAGAGGGTGGGATCCAGTGGTGGCAGCGTAATAGTGTCCTGTACATTTGTCCCCCGCCCTGCGCCCAGAGTTGGTACCTGTGTCACGTGGTGGTCAGGTTGAGGAATCCGGGGTGGTAGAAACTGCCTTACCAGTCCGAGGGGAGGGTTGTGTGTGGATGAGTGGTGAGTGGCACTAGGCAAGTGAGTGTGAGTTCTCTGGGTTAGAGAGCTTGCTGAATCTTTTTGTGAAGTGTGTACTCCTGTTAAGCTCAGACCCCGAGGTTCCCTGTGTGATCTTTTCTCTAGAACGTCTGCCAGAATGGAGCCTGCTTTTGATCTCAGTGATCTAGTTTATTACAGTATGCAGGAGTTGGAAAGGTTCTGTAGAGAGAGAAACATAGGGGTGAGCGAGTCAGACACGGTGTACGAATTGAGGAACTACATGATTGGATGGCAAGCAGATGAATGGGAACGTGAGCGCAGTGAGGAAGAAAGGGCCCGGGCCTCACACCTGGAGGGTGGTGGGTCCGTGGGGAGCCCTGAAGATTTAGAAGATGACAGTACCTGGACTCCAGTAGAGAGTGAGGACCCCGTAGGTAGGGAGTCCCTTGCTGGGTCCAGCGTAGGAGATAGCGCCTCATCCCTTTCCTTGTCCCCTGAGTATAGTGGTAGTTTTCTGGATTCCCCAGTGAGGGTGGAGTCCAGGGGGGGCAGCGATATAAAGTGCAGTACAGAGAGTCCCAGTCCCCCGAGTGTGGTACCTTGTTCCCGAGAGGAGGAATGTAGGTTGAAGTTCAGGGGCAGTAAGAAGCTGTCTCACCAGTCTTGGGAGGAGGCTGTGGAGGAATGTCATGATGCACTGGTGGACTGGTTGGTGTTTAACCCGGAGCAGGATTTGGATGGAGTACTAAATATGATTATCAAGGAGCAGATGCTCAGTAGTTGTTCTCCAGGGTTGCGCCAACACCTGTTGAGGTATAACTCTTTTTGTCCATTTGAACTTGCAGAGGAAGCAGACCGCTGGGAAAGGGCCAGAGGTTCTCTAGTGTCATTAGTGAGTGATTCCAACAATAGTGGGTCAGAGATCCTCCAGCCCAGCGTGGTGGAGGAGGCTCAGTGTAGCCCAGCTAGGTCCCAGGATAGCGAGGAGGGTGTAGGGGCTCACTGCCTGGCTCAGTGGAGCAGGAGTGAGGGGGTGACCGAGGGTCCCCAGACGCCCGAAACCCTGCCTCAGGACTTGGATGGTTTCATGAGGGAACACCAAGTTGGGGACCTAGGCTGTCCTGTTAGTCCACTTGAGGAAGATCTCTTAGTGAATGGAGGACCTAGAGCACCTGTAACCAGGGCTCCTGTGGTTCTGGAGTCTGGCGGTACCGCTCCGGTAGGGAGGGTACAGGAGTCCAGCGTGAGTGATTGGGGGATGAGTTCCCCAGTGGAAGAGCCGGTGGGTCAGGGACTTCCCAGTTGGGCTAGGTTCCCGTGTAGTGACCAGGGTGACACCACTTCTGTTCTGGGGGATCTCCGCGCACTGTCAGGTGGACAGGGGACGGGAGATCAGCGCCAGACAGACAGTCGCTCGACATACGTGTCATTTGATAGCCTCAGGGGGATGGAGTGGAGATCCCCAGAAGTCCTGGAGTGCCAGGCAATTATTCCACCAAAGGTTCTAGGCCGGAGGTTGGAAGGCCAGGTTCAGGATCAGCCTGACCTGAAGGGTGGGACGTCTGTAATCAGCGTCCCGACCAGTTCTTCTTCCAGAGGTACCGCCCCAGTTGGTAGGGAGCAGGGTTCTGGAAGGGGGTGCAGAGGGTGGGAGAGCCCACCTCTGCCCCCAGTACAACCTGAGGGGTTAAACCCTGGGTTGGAATGGCGTTCTAGGTGTACCCCTCGCCAGAGGAGGAGGAACCCTAGGAGAAGAGGTAGGGGGAGGAGAGCCTTCCCTGAGACTCCTGGTCCGCCTGAGGGTGTAGACCCTAGGCTGGAGAACCAGTGGCAGTCTAGTCCTGTCTTTCAGAGAGGAAGAGTGGAGAATGGCCGCTATGTGCCAGGGGTTACTACCCCCCACTCTGTGGTTAGGCAAAGACCAGTGGCACCTGGGTGGCCTAGGGCCTGGTCTTGGCCGCGGACAACTTGGGAGTACCAGTGGGGTAGCCCAGTTGGTCCAGACAGTGGTGTTAGAAAGAATTCCATGGGTTCGCCGTGGCGTAGAACCGGAGGGTGTCCCTGCAGTTGCGGGCCCGCGTCCGTGTTCTATCGCCCCAAGCAGGGAAGTCCATCACGGTGGTGATTGGGCTGCCCTGCGTTTTGGCTGGAAGGGGGTTGTGTTGGACTTGGCCCTTCTGGCAGGTTCACCCCTGAACTTTTTTGATTTTTACTGGTGACTTGGTGTGGTGATTGGTTGGTTTCTGCGCACTTTCCCTGTGTCCCAGGGTAAAGTGCGTGCGTGCTCTGAGTGCATGAGGTGAGATAGGCCTGCCCTCCCATAGGAATGCATGGGGAATGTATGTGTCCCTAGTAGTTCCTGATGCGTGGGGTGTGCAGGCCCGAGTTTGGTATGTGCGGACTCGTGGGAGTGAATGCTGCGCGATGATGTGTGCGGCGTGTATGTACCTAGTGTGGAAGTGCCACTTCTAGAAGTGGGCACTTCTGTGTGCAGTGTGTCTGTCGCGTGATTGGCTGGTCGTGTCATGTGACGGGCTAGGGATTCCCCAGTGTCAGGATGAGTCACCCAGTGGTGAATGGGGAGATCATCAGCTAGATGGGTGGGAGGAGTCCACCTGGGTCCTGAATAGGACAGGGTTTTCCAAACACAATGCTGGCCCCGCCCCCTGTGGTGCGACTGACGACCCTAGCCCTGCCAATGAATAGAGTGAGGGGCTGAGCACATCAAGGGTGCTCCCCAACCAGCTGCGACTGGTTTTCCCCCTCACCCTGAACCCAGAACAAAGGGTTTGTCTGTATAAAAATGGGGCTGTGTCCCCACAGAAACTGTTCTCTGCCAGGATCTTACCTGAGGGGGGCTGCTGCTGCTGCTGGACCAGAGGACCGCCACCTGGACTACCTCCCTGCCTGGAGGCCCAGTGAGCTGGCTCTGGGTCCAGCCTTGCCCCCCCCCTGCCCTGCTGCATGCAGGGAAGAACTCTGCTGGACTTGCGCTTTTTATTGTATGCTCCCCAAAGCACCTGGAAGCGCTGTTCTTTGACCTGCAGCCTGGGAGCGTTTTTTTTTCATTGATAGCGCTAGGAGCGCTTTATTTTTGCCAGCCGGTGCCCACCCGGCGTTTGCCCCGTTTTCTGCCGATTCTAGGGTCTCCTGGCAGGTGCCCACCCTGCCAGGGACATTGCTGAGGCTGTAAGCGGGTGCCCACCCCGCGGGATATTGTTGTTATTATCT
Organism: Triturus cristatus; assembly: GCF_964204655.1. NCBI lineage: Eukaryota > Metazoa > Chordata > Amphibia > Caudata > Salamandridae > Triturus > Triturus cristatus. Next base: position 329,879,248 of record NC_140582.1, read on the forward strand.
CGAGGGAGCCCACCCCTCTTACGGCAGGAGAAATCACCGCAGCGGCCCGAGCCGCGGCCAACAGGAAGTCAGGCAAGTCTTGAAGAGACGTGGGCGGGGCTTCCGGCCGGGAAGCTGAGGGACCCCGAGGGCTGCGTCTATCCCCAGCGGTGCTCCCGGTGTGTAGGGAGCCCCGCAGACACCCCGAGGCCCGCCAAGGAAAGAAGCTAGCAGGTCTGCCCGGGGCCCTCGTGAGCTGAGAGAGCCCCGGTGTCCCGGAGAGGTCGGAGCGTGGTATGCTCCGTGTCCGCCGCCTGCTGAGACCCGGGAGCAGCCGAGAGAACCAGAAGCAACGCGGGAGTCCCAGGTGAGTGGGGCTCCACGCGGTGGAAGATTCTGCCTGTTCGGCCCCTCTTCCCCCCCCCCCAGCAGCGCCGCAGGTGCAGGCTGCTGCACTGAGGGGGCAGTTCTTTCGTTGCATTGCTCGGAGTGTGCTCGAGTGGCACTCCAACGCGGGCCATAATTGATCCTAGAGCCCCTGAGAGGCTCCAACGAAGGTGCCCATTGTTTTGTTGAGCCCGTGAGGCTCCCAACGTTCTGGGGGCATTCTTTGCGCGAGAGCGGCCCCAGATAACAGTGGGCCGCTCCCGGAACCAAGGCTCATTTTTCCGCTGCCCCGCCTGACAGTGGGCAGCGGCAGCGTCCGGGGGCATCTCCTTGGCGACCACGAGCCCCGTGAGGCTCCAACGAAGGAGCGCATTATCGATCAGAGCCTGCGAGGCTCAGGGGCATTTCTTGTGTAGAGCCTGTGAGGCTCAGGGGGCCACAAGTGTTTTCTTAGAGCCCAGAGGGGCCCCACGTGACTGTGATCTGTGTTCAGAGGGCACAGTGGTGCCCACGTTCCTTTTCCCAGCTGCCCAGCACTTAGTGGGCAGCTGCAACGTTTAGGTTGTGACCTCTGCGTTTGGTTGTGCGCTTGGCTGGCGCAGCTGGCGCAGCCGTGCCCTAAATTCTCTGGACATAGGACGTCCAAGCCCCAACAAGGCCAGTTGGCCTAGGGACTGCCACAGTGGTGGCTAATGTGAGTTTGGCGCTATTGTTCCTTTCCTGCACCTCTGAATGTGTTTATGCGTCATGTGCTTTGCTTTACACCTCTAAATGTATTTTTTGCATCCTGTGTTTAGGTGCTTAGACCCCTACAGGTAGAGTGATACTTAGGTGGTTGTTTTTCCCCTAGTACAGGTGGTGCTAGTGAGGTCCTAGTTCCCTGCGTGGTATTCCTAAAGGTGGTTAGGGTTGCGTAGGTGGTACGTTCTGATACCAGTAGTTACTGGTTGTGTGCTATATGTTCTATTTTTAGTGCTACAGTGATTGTATGTGCTATGTTCTAAAATAGTATCCCTACGTTCTAAGTGCTATTTCTACAAAGTGCTAATTCCTGACAGTGGTCCATGTGGCCCTGTCCCCTGTATATATAATCCCTTGTAAATTCTGCCCGTGCCTGTTGGCACATTATAAAGTGTGTGTTTTTATCTAATGTGTTGTGTATAATACAAAGGCTATTTTTATATAATTTAAGAAAAAAAAGAGAGAGAGGGGGACCTCGGAGCCAATAAAGGTCCAGTGTCCATGCTCCGTATGTGATACATTTAGACAAAAATTGGGCACTGTTCCTGTGGCAAGGTGCAAAAAGTCACCTGTATGCCTGAAAAAGGGGAAAGAAGGGAAAAAGAAGAAACAGGATCCTAGGTTGGGGTGGACCCATTCTAGAGGGGAAGAAAATCTTGTCTCTTGTTGCCCTCACACACCCCGCAAGGTGTCATGCTTCATCATCGGGCGTTGCTCCTCGTAGGGCCGGCGCTGCAATCCCCTACGGGTCCCCCGAAGGGTCACTTTAGCGGAGATCTTTTGATAATGCCGGATGATGCATGAGGGTGTGTGGGGTAAGGGTCCTATGTGGGAATTGAAAGTGAGTGCATTATATTCAGTTAAAACTGGCAGGGGAATCTTCAGAGAAAGAGATTGGCTTTTGCTACACCCTTGCCAGAGTAAAAACCCATCCAAATGGTGTTGTCCCAATGGCACACTGTGCCCAGGTGTAAAGTCAACATGTTTCGCGCATTTGTCGCCAAAACGGTCATTTGCGCTTCTTCAGGACCAAGGTAGTGGAAAGTGAGTGCACGTGAAATAATTGTTAAAACTTAGTACCCACAGGAGTTTTCAGGGCGGGCCGTTAAGCTGCTCCTAAAGGAACCTAGGAAAGAAAAACAAACAACCAAAAAATTGTGCATTAGACTAGCTTAATGCAACATTGTGTGCCACCCGAGAACTTCTACAAGTAAGGTACTTGAGGTTGGTAAGCACGAGGAGTCCTTACAGCGAGCCCTCAGTACGACAGCCTATTTAGTGTTTGTTTATGTCGACAATAGACATTATTAGACCGGTATTGTGTGGGCATTCTTCCCCTTTTCAGAGTGGTTGTTCCTACCTGCAGGTTGAAGCATACACGCGTTTTTAAGACGCAGTTGTTGCACTGTAGTGCTTTATGGCTATTGAGCCACCAGACTTTATCTACACTCTGTACCCTGATATTACCTCGTAGGAGCAATTTTACATCTATATCTCATCTAGCCCGGATGAGTATGAGGTAACCCCCACCCCGGTTGACCCGGAATTGTTTGTGAAATGCACTCTGAGGTTCATTTGCTAACACCACCGAGATCCCCCTTTGACCCTTAGTAATTTTGGGTTACCCTTCTAGTGTCTCGAATGTGTGTCTTTTCTGATGATTTTATGTGCACACGTAGGTGGCACACAATGTTGCATTAAGCTAGTCTAATGCACAATTTTTTGGTTGTTTGTTTTTCTTTCCTAGGTTCCTTTAGGAGCAGCTTAACGGCCCGCCCTGAAAACTCCTGTGGGTACTAAGTTTTAACAATTATTTCACGTGCACTCACTTTCCACTACCTTGGTCCTGAAGAAGCGCAAATGACCGTTTTGGCGACAAATGCGCGAAACATGTTGACTTTACACCTGGGCACAGTGTGCCATTGGGACAACACCATTTGGATGGGTTTTTACTCTGGCAAGGGTGTAGCAAAAGCCAATCTCTTTCTCTGAAGATTCCCCTGCCAGTTTTAACTGAATATAATGCACTCACTTTCAATTCCCACATAGGACCCTTACCCCACACACCCTCATGCATCATCCGGCATTATCAAAAGATCTCCGCTAAAGTGACCCTTCGGGGGACCCGTAGGGGATTGCAGCGCCGGCCCTACGAGGAGCAACGCCCGATGATGAAGCATGACACCTTGCGGGGTGTGTGAGGGCAACAAGAGACAAGATTTTCTTCCCCTCTAGAATGGGTCCACCCCAACCTAGGATCCTGTTTCTTCTTTTTCCCTTCTTTCCCCTTTTTCAGGCATACAGGTGACTTTTTGCACCTTGCCACAGGAACAGTGCCCAATTTTTGTCTAAATATTTTTATATAATACCTTGTGTGGAGTTTCCTTTGTGGTGGGCCTTGGGTGTTGTTGCTGGGTGCGCGCGCAAACGCTTTACACATCGCCTCAGGGATAAGCCTGACTGCTCGTGCCAAGCTACCAAGGGGGTGAGCAGGGGTTATCTTTGGCGTGTAACTCCCCAGCCCTGACTAGAGTGGTGGTTTCTGCCTGACTTTGGCACAAGCCTTAGCCAACCAGAAATCCCATTTCTAACACCCGCTTTCTTTATGCCCTGCAGAATACTCTGGAGCTGGTCCCGGCCAGCTATTTTCGGGAGGTTGAGAGCCTCCAGCGCTCGCTGCTGTGGGAGGGCCGACCGCGTATAGCTATCGCAAAACTGACCCTTCCGTGGTACGATGGGGGTATCGCGCTTCCTGACATCAGGCGATACTACTGGGCCACCCAGTTAAGTGCTATCAACCACGGCGTCTACGGACCGGCGCTGAGCCCCGGCTTTGCTATGGACCGATGGTTGCTGCGCGGGGGTAATTACTTTAGAGCACTCTACTCCAGGTCGATGGATGGGTCCCTCACGGGACCGACCAAGACAGCGGTACACGTGTGGAAGGCTGTTACGAACTCGCTGGGTTGGAAGGATAGGCTTACCCGCGCCACTCCGTTGTTTGATTCCGATGTGTTCGGGAAACTTTGGCACACGAAGGGGTTTGAGAAATGGGATCTGATTGGGATTTCCAGAGTGGGGGATCTTCTTGTTAAGGGACGAGTGAAATCGTTTGATGAGCTACGGACGGAGTACGATCTGGAGGCTACGGAATATTTCCGGTACGCACAGGTGCGCCACGCTCTGCGGTCCGTCCTCGTCGAGGGGGAGGCTGTGCCCGAGTCCTCTCCTTTGGAGGATCGGATTCTGGATGGCCATATGCGGGAGAGTACAATCTCCTTAATCTATAAGAAGCTTGTTAACGTCCGGACCAACCTCCTCCTCGGGGTGCGTGATCAGTGGACTAGGGACGGTCTTGAACTGGATGATGAGGACTGGCAGTATGCCATTTCCTCTCCTAAGGAGGTCGCGATCCCGGCACGGCTAAGGCTAGTGCAGCTTAAGATACTTCATAGAGTCTATGTCACGGGCCCCCGACTGATTCATATGGGTTTCTCCGAGGATGGTTTGTGTAAGAGGGGCTGCGGGATGGTGGGCACCTTCTTACATATCATATGGGAATGTGGTGTGATTGCGGAGTTCTGGAAGCGAATTCATGTAGTGATGCAGGAGGTCACGGGCTTTGCACTGTTGCCAGAGGCACGGCGCTGTCTTTTGAATGTCTGGGGTCCTACTGACTATGATGCTGCGCAGACTCAATGGGTGACCCTGGGAAATATGGTGGCGAAGCGTGATATTGCGCGACTGTGGGGCTCTCAGAGACCTCCCGCTGTGGAAGCATGGATGGAAAATATGGACTGGAGCATGTTTTGGGAGAAGACGGCGTACTGTGCCCGGGGGCGGCCTAAGAAATGGCATAAGATATGGGGGCGATGGAACCAGTATAGGGGTGATATATGTCTGCCCCCGGCCACTGAACCGTTGGAGGAGCACCTTTCCCCCTAGCCTTCCTTCCAACTTGGGATTACTATGAGGATATTACGTTAGATTGCTAGTGCCTCTGCTCTCCCTCATCCGCCCGATCGGTGGTTATGTTCTGTGTTTGAGAATGGGGCTGCGCTCCCACCGGGAACTTGCACGTGTTTATTGGGTACACTGCCTTGCTTGTGTTATTTATTTTAGGTTGTTCTAAAAAAGGAACCTTTGTCTTTTCCTGCACCAGAGCTATGGACACTTCCATGTGTTGTCCTTACTTGGCTGCCGAACCTCCGGGATGTCGGCTGAATAGCTGTGTTCCAGACTGATATAAATAAAGGTTTAAAAAAAAAAAAAAAAAAAAAAAAAAAGAAATGACTTTGAGGGTGTTGAGTATTTTGTTGAAATCTGTGGGAGATGACTTTGAAGGGTGACCATTGTATGATTCTAGAGAAGGGGTATGTGTAAGAGGTATTGGTATTGTCAATTTGCTGTTGGATCTTCATTTTTTCGTTGAAGATATTGCACTTGTCTGTGCAGTGTTTAATAGGTGGGTCAAGCAGGTAGTGATGCAGTGCTTGATTGTTTTGAAAAATGTTTCTGTTAGGGTTTTTTTATGTTGCTTATAGTACTTTGCTTTGGCAGATTTTAGCAGCTGTCTGTTTACTGCTTGTGTAGTACTTGTATAGATAGTCTGGGTCCCTCTTCTTCAAATATGTGGTTCTACAAAGATAATGGAAACTAAGCACGTTGCCGGCATTCTTTCAAGTGCAGAGGTTTTAGTGACTCAAACTGGTTTGTATTCCAGCAGCAGTCATAATGATTCAAAACAGTTGGTTTAATATGTTGGCTGTAATGTGTTTGCAACAGATAGTTGTGTGCGAAATATGAAGGCGACAGGTTCTCATGCTGACAGGGCATGCTTGGCATTGAAGTGGCATTGGATAAATTGAGGTCATAGTTGGGTCGTACTAGTACCTGTTTTTTTGTGTGTGTTTTTTTTTTTTAACTACAACATTTGGCTGTTCCACTTGGGCTTTAGCCCTAAATAAAATAAAGTGTGCTGTTAACTCAAGCTCAAAACAAAGCTTTCTTCTTTGTGCTGCACGCCAAGAAATAAATCATAAAAAAACATAATATCTCTATTCCAATTCATTGAAATCTTTCAAACTTTCCTCTATTTTCCTTCTGCTCCTGTTTGTGTAAGTCCTTAATACTGTTTATGTTTGAGTCAATGCTTTGACAATAAACCACACATGCTATTTTTCCAAACATTTCAGCTGGCAGCCATTTGCCATCAAACAGTTCTAAACGTTTATTGGAAGAGAGAGTGACTGAAGAAGTCAGAGTGCAGATGTGCCATTGCTCTCTGTTAAATAAGATTATTCGCTTTCTTTGCTTCAAGATAGTTTATTGTTCCTCCGAGTTTTCTTCAAAAAAACGTGTTGGGCTCCTGCCTCTCACATTACTGTAAAAGGTTGCACTTGCCAGCTCGCCTGTTAACATTCGCTCTGCTTCAGTGGCAGACTAGCCATTTACTCTCCCTGACCAATGCCGCTGTTCCATCTGTCAATGCCCCACAGACCCAGGTGCTCATGCTAATGTATTTTCAGGAATGTGTGCTGATGTACATGTATGTTTAATCACCCTTGTTGGCGAATGTACGGCAATATTAAGAAAAAAGCAGATTTCCCAAATATTCGAGGACTGGATTTAGAAGCGTAAATCATCCCCATAAATTTTTGCGGGGTTTTCTATGCCTCTCCTGTGAGTTTCATGTTAAACATCAAAATACGCCTACATCCTGGAGGGGTGGACACACAGGGAGCTTTTATGGTTATCCCCCTCCCCCCAATCTTCTGGGCTATTGCCTTCCCTCCCACCCCCCATTCTCCTCCTCTCCATTGTGTTGCTGCTTTCTTTCTCCTCCCCTGCACCTCATTTGTGTTGCTTTCTCCCGCCCTTCTCCTGCTCTCTGTTGTGTTGTTTCTCCTTCCTTCCTCCCTCTTGCTGCTTGCCACACATTTTCATATTTTTCATCATTAGCACGCTTGTTAGAAATGGGGGTCTCTAGTTGGCAAGGGTTTGCACCTTTGTCCAAGTTGGGACCCTTCCTTCTAGTCAGGATAAGGTAGTTACACTCTTAAAATAACCCCTGCTCACCCCATTGGTAGCTTGGCACGAGCAGTCAGGCTTATCTTAGAGGTAGTGTGTAAAGCATTTGCACATAACCAACAGTAACACTGTGAAAGCTCCACAAAAGGACACCACACCAGTTTAGAAAAAAATCCAATATTTTTATATACTTAATACCAGACCAAAAACGAGAAAAATGCCACAGTGCAGTACTTAGAAATCTTCAGTACTCAAAATAGACTTGAAATAAAGTTCCTTGAAGTTGATAGCTCCGTCTGGGGCTATCACGGCGTAATGAACAACAAATCCAAACAGTTCTAGCTGACTGCGGCATCGTGGGCCAGCCACGGTGTGGGGAAGACCCGCAAAACAGTACCTTTAGACATGCAGGGCGTCGGCGACCTCTCGTTGAGCTCCGAAAGCATGGCGTCTGCAGGCGTCCGTTCTGGAGGTCGGTGCTAGAGTCGTCGGGCCCTTGAAGTCACAGGCGTTGCAGATCGAACTCCTCGCGGTTAAAGTTGGGAGCGCCAGTGTCTGCGGGCGTCGGGGCTGCGGTGCGAAGCGCAGTGTGCGGTGCCCTCAGGTCATGGTGCAGGCAGCGGCTCAGTGACGGTCGTCCAGCGGCGTCGGTGAGACCAGGGCTGTGGTACGATGTGATGTGGTGCTCGTCACGGTGCTGGTAGGTCACTGGGCAAGCAGCGGCATCGTCATTGCCCAAGCGCTGTCGTCGGCTGACGAACTGAAGTCGATGGCGCTGGCAGGGCAAGGCTGCAGTGCAGGATGAGGATGGTGCATCGTATGACTAACGAGCGATGCCCTCGAACCACAGTGCAAGCGTCGATGTCGGCATGAAGCGGTGGCGTCGGGGATACCAAAGCAAGGGTGTGAAGCGAGGTGGTGCGGAGTGCGGTGCCCACAGGTCACGGTGCAAGCAGCGGCTCGGTGATGGCATCAGGTGGCGTCGTTGGTAAGACCAGGGTTGGGGTGCAGCGTTGCGGCAGTGCCCTCTGCAGTGCCTTCAGGACACGGAGTCGGCAGCGGTGTTGTAGATGGCGTTGGGTTGCTTTTTCTTCTGTTGCAGCAACAAATACACAGTCCCCAGTGCTGATGGCAGAAGAACTTGAAGTCTTTGCTGTTCCTGAGACTTCTTGAACTGGGGGCAAGCTCTACCTCAAGCCCTTAGAGAAACTCACAAAAAGAAATTGCAGAAAGTTCAGTCCAGTTCCTTCACTGCCCAAGACAAAAGCCGCCACTGCAGGCCAACAGAGCAAAGCACACAGCAAAGTGATAGTCCCTCCTCACAGCTTCTCCAGCTCTTCTTCTTGGCAGTCTTCTTGGTTCCCAAAGAGTTCTAAAGTTCTGGGGTCTGGGCCCCAATATTTATACCACAAAATCCTTTGTTCTCTGGAGGCAGAGAGTTTCTGTGCCTAGTCAGAACCAGTTCTGTCCTCTCTGATGCAGCTGCCTGGCAGGAGTTGGAGACAGTATTGTCAGAGGTAGACCAGGCCCATTCAGGTGAAAGGAAATCTCCTCCCCCCCTACTCTAAATGCATCCCAAGTCTATTCAGCTCATCCATGACCCATCTAGACTTTCTGGAGCCACTTCTCCTGCCCATCCCTGTCGTCCCAAAGACACACAGTCAATCCACAAACCCAGCAGAGGCTTACTGAATGGCTAAGCAAGAAAATACCTACTTTCTAAAAGTGGTATTTTCAAACGCAGAATGTAAAAATCACCTTTACTAAAAGATGCATCTTTAGATTCTGAGTTCAGGCATACTAAACTTTATTTTCCTACCGTATTCAAAAGGGTAGTTATGTTTATAAGATGTTATAAACAAACACCCTATTCTGTCCTATGGGAACAGGTAGCCTTGCAATAATGAAAAACACATCAGTGCATGTCCCACCTTTCACATACACTGCACCCTGCCCCCAGGGGTACCTTGGGCCTACCTTAGGGGTGACTGATATGTAAGAAAAGGGAGGGTTAGGGCCTGGCAAGTAGGTACACTTGCCAAGTCGACATGGCAGTACCAGACTGTACAGGGGCTCTGCAATGGCAGGCCAGAGTTACATTTACAGGCTGCTTGTGTGCGTGGCACAATCTGTGCTGCAAGCCCACTGGCAGCATTTGATTTACAGGCCCTGGGCACACATGGTGCACTGTGCTAGGGACTGACTAGTAAATCAAATCAGCCAAACATGGAAACACCAATCCATAATAACAATTTACAATAGGAACACTTGCACTTTAACATTTAACAGCAGAGAGAAAGTGCTCAGAGACACTAAACCAGCAAAAACAGAGTCATGACTGGGAGGTCAGAAAGCAAAACATCAGGGGAAACACTCCAAAAGATGCCAAGTCTAATAACGCTTAACCGTACCTGTGTTATAAAATCTGCATTGTATGGGACTCCTGAGCAACGGCTGTCCTCGCAGGTACCCTATAAATAAATGTTGCCTCCTTTAAAAGCACTTCTGCACAAATCATGTTCAGTGTAGAACAGTATCGCACCAGCCCAACTGATGCAACCCTATCTGCCCCAGCTCTGTTTCTACCAGTGTAATATCCCAGCAGCAATTTAACCCTGCCTTTAACGCAACCCACTCCAAGGCAAGCAGGAGAAATGTAATTCACTGCCACTCCTGCCGATCTCAGTGGGAGTGGAAAGCAAGAGGAATCGCTTATAAGGCACTAGATAATAGATAGAAACAAAGTGATTACTCTCCAAAACTAACCTTGCCATGAGAAACCTGGGAGAAAAAAGGATCATATCATCATTTTCTTTTCTAAATGTAGACAAGGTGAAATGACAAGTCAGTGATAATTCTTGCTTCGTTTAAGTCTTTTATTTATATTTTTTGGTACTTGATTAGCTTTTTATGAATTTTTGTTTTAATTCGGAATTTTACTAACATTCACATTGGCAAAGCATCATAACCTGCTGGATATTTTAATCGTTATACAGTGCTCCGTGAGCCTTTCGTAAAGCTTGCTGTTTACAGAAACTCCCTAAATGAAACATCACAAACTGAACGGCTTGGGAGGAACCATACAAATATCGCCCTTTCTATTTCAGCCTCCAGGAGGTAAGTATGAGTTCCTAGCTCACAATAATGGAGTGTTTTCCTGGAAGTTCAACTGTCCCACTGGGATCCCACTCAATGGAGCTTTCTACCCCTGTGTGATTCTGAAGCAGCTCTTGGTGCCTGAGAATCCATTTTTTGTACCTCCATGGCACTTTCAATTTAAAATACATGAGTCCAACCTTCCCTGTGACCCGAATGACATTCAAACGGTTTCCACTACCAGCTGGGCCTGGGAGAAACTCAAGCGGATCACAAACACGCCTACCCTATATTCCACAGCTTTACCACTCCCTAATGTCTGATGGTTACCGATCACGGGTGAGCGACTCATACAACGCACTTTCACGAAATTTGACATTACTAAAATTGGCGACCTGTTCCCTGATGGCCATGCTTTTGACACAGATGACATGTCTCAATTCCCCGATGCCACATTTATGGATAGGTTTGTGCTACTACGGGTTTGCTATGCTCTGCGCGCCACTTTTCCCGACTTTCCCCTTGAACCTCAATAATTCACCCCGCTTTCGCTAGTCATTGAGTGCGACCGTGGTGTACATCTTATCTCCAAGCTATATAAATATTGCGCAGCCCTCGTCTCACTTGATGATGCCAAGATCTGTAGAGAATGGGAGGGAGATTTGGGTAGCCCGACAACAGACGAACAGTGGGCAGCGTGCTGTGTAGTCCCGAAAAATGTCTCCCTCAATAGTCACCATAAATTGATTCATTTCTAATTTTTCCATAGAACATATGTTACTCTGGCTAGAGTCCACAGAATAGACCCCTCCAAACCACACAACTGCCGTAAATGCGATGTCCCACACACGGACTTTGCTTACATTGCATGGACCTGCCCACGTATATACTCCTACTGGACAGAAGTACACAAAACACTAGGCAACATGATTAACTTACCAATAGACCCCCTGCCCGAGATCACCCTCCTGGGATACGTAGTTAATTTCCCCAAAAAAGTTCGTAAATTTGCGGCCATTTGTCTACTATTGGCCAAAAGAGAGGTTGCCATTCATTGGGGTAGCAGGACCGCACCTACAATTAAGGGTTGGATGGGCAGCTTGGCCTCTTGCACCACGAGAAGTGGAGTACATGCTGCCACAATTCCCTCTACCTCGAGACCCAGGGACATATGGGGCCCTTTCAGAGCCTACCTTGCATCATTGCAGTGAGACCCCCTCTCTCAGCTGGAACGGGGCATTGTTCCCACTGGGGTGGGTTAGATGGAACCTATATCGTTTAACAGGCACTATGCGTTCAACTTCCTTATGACCTTTATCACCTTTATAATATTCATTGCTTTTGCAGCGGGTATTGGAATGGGATAATTCCTTTATGGGCTGGGACCATTGGACACTTCTGAGGGTTTTGACCACCGCAGACTATATGTTGCATTGAATCCGACTGTACTTATTGATGTGTTTTTCCTAACCAAGCCAAGCGAACCATGTACAAATTCCTTCATCGGCCTTTGAAAATGACTGTATGTATTCATATGTATCAAGATACTTTATGATAAAACGCTAAATAAAGTTTTTAAAAAAAACAACAAAAACATGAGTCCTTCCAATAATTGATCAAGATTAGAAACGGCAAAGCACTGCTTGCACTTTGTATTACTCAAAGACTGGTGCTTTGCAACTCCTTGTTGAAGTTTGTTTTCCATCATCGTCATGTGGATTGTTCCAAGGAATTCAGAGCCTTCATGGAAAAAATGGATGGATTTGCTCCACTGGATAAATGCATTTCTATTGCTAAGAATGAAAATATTGAAGATGCCCATTTTAATCCATCTGGAACAGAGGATCTGGAGTCTGCCCTGCCTTGATTACATTAGAGACCGAAAAAGCAGAACGAGAAATGTGAAACTGTTTCCATTAGAAGAAGGCATTGAAGCTATTCCACTCTTTGCCAGAAAATGTTTGCAAGTCAACCCAGCTGCTCTCCTGGCTGGATTCAGGAGGGCTGGTAAAACATCAACCACACATACATAATTGTTTCAAGAAATGATCTGAAAGAAGCATCATAATGCAGTGTGCAAGTTTCAGTAGATGTCCTTTGTTCACTTTCCCCACCAAGCAGCTGTTGGTTTCCATCTGTGTAACCTGCGTCCTTGCTCAGGTCTGTATATGGTTCTGAACTCAGTGGGGTGTTAATTTCTTCTCCTCCACCATGGATGGTTGACATGGGTGGTAGCTCTCAGTGCAGCTTTCCCAGATTTTACTATCCCGCAGTACCAAAACAGAGCTCTAGTGAGAACTTTTCACATTCTTACAAAATTAAGGCTGCATTTATTCGTTCTGGTAAATCGTTGCCACAGCTGAAAACCACACAAATATTTTTGAGCAAAAGATCGGTATGCTTCCTTGTTGCGAGGTGGAGATGGAATACCACATCCTTTGACACCATATTTCAAAGCAGAACCTTTTTCAAAGCTGCTGCCTGAGTCAAGTTACTGTTTGAGTCAGCAAGCTCAGGATACACCGCTGCTGCACCACAACTACTACACCAAGCCTGATGCAAAATTTAGATTGTAGTAATTAAGTGTTTTTGGTATAACAAAAGCTGCTTCAACTTTTCTGACCAATGAAACCTGTCTGATTTAGCTGCTCCTTCTTAGTTTTGTTGAAGCATAGATCTTAAATTATGTTGCTACTGGCACCAGTGATACTGCTGCTTCTGGTGTTAGGGCAGCTATTGCTAATCTTATATCTAAAGATGACTCTAATATCTAGTGTGGTATTTGTGAGTAGTTTAACAGGCTAAACATTCCCTTTTCAAAATACCACCCAAATATACCATATGATTAGCTCTATTAAGCTGACTTTAGACTTCTTTATAAATGTCTGTTGCACTCAAACATGAAAAATATCAAACATTAGGGGGTCAAAGAAGATAAATCCATATGGTGGACTGGCGAGCAGGGCAGTGTACCAGCACAGTCTGCCAGACTGGCTCCTTAGTTTCCTTATGTAAAGGTGTACTACATGAAGTCCTCCAGACACTGCCCTGATGAATTCTAAATCATCCCAGAGGTTGAAACGTCTACTTTTTTTTTTACACTTTTGGACTGTTGTTTTTGTTCTAGAGAGGAAACCTCATGACCCAGTTCTAAACTTCTGCTGCAATCGTAACTTAATTAACTTTTTTTGAGAAAATGTATTTATCGATATTTACCAAACAAAAATTCAGCGATCTATAGGGAAGCTTTGAGCATATACTCAGGATAGTATTCAAACAGTACAAAGTGAAGTACTGTTTCACATAGCAATTGAGGAGCTTATGTATCTGCAATCAGAAGATCATTAACTGTTCTTAAGATTGGGTCAACTTTAGTACCAACAGTGGCGCAAAGCAGAGTTACTCAATCTAGATGTCTGTGTTACTCTTGCAGAATACTTAACACATCGGCATCTACCAAAATATTATATTGCACTGCTGGCTCCAGTTTCAGGTAGGGAGTTGCAACCCTACACTCCCCATCCGGGACTGGCAGCCCCTAGTCAGTCCTTGGTGCTAAGTACGTCCATCTATCTTTAGGGCAAGACTTGGCAGACATCACTGCCAGTATCCCTTAAGTTGCTCTTGCCAAAAGATGGCATCCTGTAGCCAATGGGATGCCGGGCCCAAAGCATTGCCAACCTTTGCTTAGCCTGTAGAAGCAATACGCCTGTGAGCCGCCTGACACCAACACGGACATCCTTAACAAAGCCTAGCGAGGCAACCAATGGGGATCGCTGCAGGGAATAGTCAGTAATTCAGTCAGTGGTATCAAACACAGACCAGAATACGCCAACAGCAGTGCATCCACATGCCATATGTAAAAAGTCTGCATCTCGGGCACCACAGTGTAGCTAGGGCCTGCTAACCAGGTCCATTTTATGTTATGAAACAGGTGTGTGTTATATTCTGTGTAGGAACTTTATATTTATTAGTCAAGGCCTATAGTTTGGGGCCAGGTCTCCTGTCTGAGCACATCGGTATCGCCATTGATCTGCAGTGTGTGCGGGGGGTCACAGTCAGTTGTCCAGACGATACTCGCCTTAAGGTCCCTCATGAGATGAGCTTCCGAGAGGAAGGATTACAATCAGTTCCTCAAGAGCATGCAATAGTGGAGGAGCAGTCAGGAACGTGAATTGTATATATCCTTGTGTGTCACATGAAAGTGATAATAGAGGAAAATATTGAGTGGCGGGCAATTAAGGCCCTCTGTAACAGAGTGTAGGGACAGAAACTGGCCATCAAGATAGAGATCCCCCTATGTGGTCAGACGCATGCAAGTAAGCCGAAGACATACACCACAACTAATAACAAGAAGTGGCACTGGTTTGCGCCTAACTGGTAGGCCGTTAGCATACCATCCATGCCCTTTGTCAGATGTGATCCTAAGCCCAGATCGTGAAGTCTGCAGTGTTGATTTCCTCTGTAGGGAATTGATAGGCAAACAAACGTTAGTGTCTAGAGTGCATGGCGCCACATTGTCTGCCTCAACAGCATGATGAGGTTGAAATGGTGTAGTGTGGTACCAGTGGTGTACGAAATGGGCCAGTGTGTGGTATTAATACAGCGCAAGATCTGATGCACAGATCCCACCCTGCTCAAATGGCAGTGTAAGAATGTCCCATTCCTCTCTAGGCTGCCTATTCGCTCAGGCTAGCGTAATAAAGGCGGATCTAATTTGGTTGAAGAAGTGTCTGCTTGGTGGAAGGTGTACATTAACAAAGAGTTACAGAATTTAAAGAGAATCACCATCTTCAATAGCGGTCCTGCCAGTCATAGATAATGGGAGTCACATCCACACAGGCACCTGCTCTTCCATCCAAGCCACTGCCCTTCCAAAGTTCTCCTGCCACATTTCATCTATAACTTGGCAACCCAGATGTCCAAGTACTTATTGGCTGTCTTGGACCACTTTAACAGGAACTGCACGCTGTGTTCACTTGTAATAGGGGTAAGCTGAATTATAACTGATTTTGACCAATTAATGGTAATCCCAGTAAAGACCCCCAAATTTGATGAATTCTCCTAGTACAGGTGGAACATTTAACTTCGGGTCCCTTGTATAGAATGGTATGTCGTCTGTGTACATCGATACCAAGAGCCTACG
The DNA here is from genome assembly GCF_964204655.1 of Triturus cristatus. NCBI lineage: Eukaryota > Metazoa > Chordata > Amphibia > Caudata > Salamandridae > Triturus > Triturus cristatus. The sequence goes on from NC_140582.1 coordinate 329,894,627, forward strand.
AGCAGTGTAATTTAAACCACAGCTGGAGTAGTGAGATCATAGTCTGTCAGCCGGTGGCTTTGTAGCAATGGCAAACTGTACAGGGTAGAGAGGACACCCATGCCTGGTGCTTTAAGCAATTGTGAATGCAGGAGTTATAGTGCCGTTGATATGCAGGCACGCTGTAGGGCATTCAAATAGTATTTGAATCTAAAGAATAAACTGAGTACTGAATCCTATCTGCAGCAATAGCATGAATAAATACTTCCACTAAAGAGTTGAAGGCTTTAGAAGCATTAAGGAAGAGAGCAGCAGCTCCTAGCATAGGGATCAATGAGTGGAGTAAAGCAAATATGGTATGAATGTTATAGGCAGTCGATGGACCTGGTATAAATCCTGACTGGTCAGGTTTAACAATGTCAGCAAACAATGGGAGGAACCAATTAGCAATTAGTTCAGCAAGGATCTTATTATCAATATTATTCATAGATAGGAGACTGTACGAATCACATCTGTCCGGCGGCTTGTCTGGCTTTAATACGCTAACAATATGAGGCTCACGGAGTGAGGGAAGCATCCAGGCTTTCGGTCTTCCTCATAAACCGCAAGTACATGTGGGGCTAAAATTTTAAGCATTTGTGAATGCAGGAGTTATAGTGCCGTTGATATTCAGGCACGCTGTAGGGCATGCAAAAAGTATTTGAATCTAAAGAATAAACGTGAGTACTGAATCCTATCTGGTGCAAAAGCATGAATAAATACTTCCACTCGAGAGTTGAAGAAGGCTTTAGAAGCATTAAGGAAGAGAGCAGCAGCCCCTAGCGTAGGGATCAATGAGTGGAGTAAAGTAAATATAGTATGAATGTTATAGGCAGTCGATCGACCTGGTATAAATCCCGACTGGTCAGGTCTAACAATGTCAGGAAACAATGGGAGGAACCAAATGGCAATTAGTTCAACAAGGATCTTAGGATCTTATTATCAATACTAATCATAGATAGGAGACTGTACGAATCACATCTGTCTAGTGGCTTGTCCGGCTTTAATACGCTAACAATATGAGGCTCACGGAGTGAGGAAGGCATCCAGGCTTTCGGTCTTCCTCATTAACCGCAAGTACATGTGGGGCTAAAATTTTAAAGTATTACATGTAAACTAGTGCAATTAGACCATCCGATCCAAGAGTCTTGTCACCATGCATGCCCTGGATAACTTACACAATTACTTCCACTTAGAAAGCAACACCTAGGTATTGCCTGTGGGAGTTATCTAAACACAAAATCTGGACAGAAGCTATAAAGCTCTTATCTAGCAGGCATGTGGATTGTTACAGGTCTGTCTAGAATCTAAAAAAGGTTTAAGTAATGGAAGCAGTGTCAAAGTGGAACACATAGATCATCTGTCAGTTCAGTAATGTATGACTTAGCCTATGGTTCACAGAGCAATCTGGCAAGTGTTTTTCCCGCTCAGACCCCTCGCCATACTTCCTAGCAAGTGCCTCCTTAGTTAGATGCATTTCTCTAATAACAACCTTGTTTTATTCTACCATCTTCTCTTTGATGTCTGCAAGTACTTGCTGATTGCCAAAAATATAATTGTCACATTCAAGTGTGCAGATATCTTTGTGATAAAGTACACTGTCACAGAGGGCACTGGGTTGAAGACACCATGAGAAGGTGCGGGTTGGAGCTCCCACCGAGGTTAGTTACAGGAGCACTTGGCCATTATGCTATATTGTCTTAGAAAGGTGATGTATTTGGGTGGTCTTGGTACTGACATCTCTGGTAAATAATCAGTAATCTATTCTGGACCCTGAGTTTTGTGTGGTAGTGATGCATGTGACTTCAGCAAGGCTTGAGGGCCTGTTTCTTCAAATCTCTACCAGGTTATTATCTTGAACGGGGGTATGTTATTGTGTGGATGTCTTTGGGTGAGGTTGCTTGGCAGTGAATGACTTACCCAGGGACATTTCTAAGACAACATTAATATGGCCGCCCCAAAGGATGGCCTGTAGGCCCACACTGAGGATCAGCTGCCAGGTGTCAGAAGAAAACTTGGGCCAGTCAGTGTTCGGCCTGTAGATAAAAGTGATCCTGGTCTCCCTACAATGGAGAGTACAATGTAATAGTATGTATTTGCCCCCTCAGTCGCAAATGACCTGAGTCGTACACCAGGAGGTACCCCGTCGATAACCACCCCATGGGTGAAGGGCAAGTACTTTGCAGTGTGGGGATCTGCAGTCCAGCCGTCTCAAACTCTGGGTTTCGTGGCATCTACAGCTCCTGAAGTAGTCAAATCTCAGTTTTGTTTTGATTTAGGCAAGGACCTGTAGTGCCTTTCTAGGATCATTCATTCATGCCATTTATGTACCATGACAAGAACTTAACAGTATGCTTCATTAGGCATAAGATGGGTGGCATAGAGGGCATTGATCAAGGTGATCTGCTGATGTGCAAAAGATGAATGTGCTGCAGTGCAATCAACTGCACAGATGTGCAGTACCTCAGACTAACCGTGATGAACATGTTTATACCAGAACAGACAATCCCACTCCGCTCCCACCTGAACACTGAAAAAGTGGTAGGATTATTTTTCAACCCAAAGGGCATCACCTTAAACCTATATAGCCCCTCTGGTGTACAGAATGCAGTCTTCTCCTTGGCATCGGATACTAGAGCAGTCTGCCAGTACCCTCTGGTGAGATTCAAGATGTTCAAGTACTTTGCAGCACCTTACCGATTCACAAGCTCATCCTGTCTTGGAATTGGATGGGTATCAGTCTTGGTTACCTCATTGAGGGCTCAGTAGTCCTCTCATAACCGCAAGTTAGTAGACCCTTGCTGTGGTACTAGTACCACAGGACTAGACAACAAACTACAAGATCTTTCAATGATTCCCACATGCCCAACATTTTGGCAAATTCTGCCTTAATTCACCCCTCAACCCTGTCAGACATTCTTCACATCTTGCCCTTTATTGGCACACTGTTTCCTGGGTCTATGTCATGCACACAGACAGGTGTCAACCCTGGAGTCAGCGAGAAGAGGTTGTCCAACTGTGCCAACTCCTCCCTATACTCCCTCTGCTGCTCAGTCGTCAACACGAGGGCTAACTGAACCCCTTCCACTGTGCCATCTCTTGTATCACTATGCAGCAAAACCGGAAGAGACTCGTTGACTTCCTCAACTCCCTCTGCCATAGAGCCATAGCCATGCCATTGACTGTGTAATCTCTCCGGAGGTAAGGTGCCAGCCTGTTCACATGAAACACCCTCTTGGGTAACCTCATGGCCCCTCTGTCCACTAAGTAGTTAACCTCAAATCTTCTGAACTACCTTGTATGGCCCACACCCTTTATCCTCCTGGGACAAATAGCACCAACACCTCTTGGCCTTCCTGATACCCACTTATCGTAGCTTTCTGTCAATACCACTGCTTCATCAGCTCTTGGCTGGCTTGATGTTTTTCTTTGCCTGACTCATGTATTGAGCCATCAATTTCCTGAGCCCTCTCACATAGTCCATCACATCCTTCTGTGTTGCCTCTGAAGTTCCTTACCATACTTCTTTGACTAAGATAGGTGGACCCCACAATAGGTGTCCATATAGAAGCTCAAAGGGATGGACCCTACACCCTTCTGCGGAATCTCTTGGATAGGCAAACAAGTGACATAGCAGAAGAAGATCCCACTTCCTCCAGAGGTTCTCTGGCAGAGTTTCCATCATGCTCTTCTTCAACATCTTGTTAAACTGCCCCACCAAACCATTGATTTGTGGGTTATAAGCTGTGGGGAACAGGTATACCGCACCTGCTTGCTCCCACATCTCTCTCATATAAGTGGAGATGAAGTTGGTTCCCTGGTCAGAAATCAATATCTTCGAAAATCTGACCCTAGAGAAGATCATCAAGAAAGTTCCTGCTACCACCTGGGCTATCATACTCCTCAGTAGTACACCTTCTAGGTACCTGGTGGCATGTTCCACTACCAGCAAGATTTACTTGTTGCCTGACTGTGAAAGGGAGGGGGTGTCAAACGGACCAAGTATGTCAAGCCTCACCAGCTCATACGGAACACCTACAATTAGTAGAGGCACTAATGGTGCCTTTGTCCTTCCTCCTGTTTTACCACTCATCTGGCAAGCAGGACAGGCTGTATGTAATTATGTGTCTCTGTACATCCCTGGCCAGAGAAACAGAGGATCCAACCTATCCTGGGTCTTTCTAATCCCCAAGTGTCCTGCTAAGTGTAATTCATTTGGCAGGGACAACAGGAAATTCCAATGCACTAATGGAGCAACTAGCCTCTTGATGGTTCCTGGCTTAGGATTCACCGGCTCACTATAAAGTAGGCCATCGCCCTAGACAACATAGTGTTTCCTGGCTGCTCCTTTGCGGACCTCTTCCTGTGCTTCTTTCCTAATTTCCACAGGCGTCGTAGGGCACCCTTCTTGTCCCTTGCAGAAATCTTCCCTAGTAGGCCCTCCAACAGCTAGTAAACCCTGCAGCTCTGGAAGTGACTCCGAATCCAGCACCTGATCGGCTTCAGGAGACTCATCCTCCCATCCCTCTGAAGCGGAAGTGATGACTTCCATGGCCATTGCCTTGCCAGAGTCCACCCTTTCCTACAAGCTACCTTGCCCTTGTCCCTTCAAATCAGAAATTTGCAGGGACCAGGACAAGACTGATGTGCAGGCTGTGCACTAGTCAACACAGCTGACGTGGTCCATGCCATAAAGTGTTCTGGTCCTGGCACCAAGTAAGGGACAGTCAAGTCATTGCCCAAGAAACATCGAGCATCTTGCTTTTCTCTTACTCCAACATCAACCATGGCCAACTGACCATTAAGCTCAATCTCAACCCTGGCAAGCAGCTACTCCATGTTCTCTGCACTGGCTAACAATCCTGTATCCTTGGTACTAGGGAGTATCTCTTCAACCATAGTTCGGAAGGCTTCAGTATCCCTCAGGATACACACTTTACTCCCATTGATACTAACTTCCTGCACAAGCCACATTGTGCTAGGATAAATGTGCTTCAGAGCATATGGATCCCTCTTCCAAATGTTCATAGCTACTAAGTTGAATGCAACCGGGCCCTCTCAGGTACTTTCACTCACATGTAACATGCTGGCTAACATGGGTGCATCTGGACAAGGATCTTTCGTCAGATAATCCCTCTTGAAGAGTTCCATCCCGCGGCAAGTCACCACCTTGGACATGGGAGAAAGTCTGTGTCCTCCCTTCTCATGAGGCTCCTTCCTGGACACACCACTACCATTTCCATTTTTCTTGGGCCCTCCTCGAGTCCCATGTGAAATACTCTGGCCCTTACCCTCCAGTTTGGAACAATTCTTTGGAGAGCACCTCTCCCCATTTGGCTTAGAACCGTGCTGTTCTAGCTCTTTGTAAACCCTCTTAGCTAACCACTTGTCAGCCAACACTGCAAGCTTCTCTGGATCCCTCTCTGTCAAATCAGACAAGTATTGCTTAAGTGGGGTAGAGCACTCCTCCTTGAGTCGCTCTGTCACCATCAACTGGTTAAGGGACTGAAAGTCCTTGGCCTCCATCCCTCACACCCACATGCAATACACCATGACTCCAAGTGTCAAATGGAACAACATTCACTCTCCTGTAGTTCTGGAATCTCTGATGGTACTGAGCTGGCTTCAGCCCATATTGTCTAATCAGAACCTCTTTCATTGTCCCCTAGACCATCTCATTTGTCACAGGGATCCTTCCAATGACAGCTGTCCCTCCCAATGGCATGCGCCCCATTAGGCAGCTGTCTTAGACACCTAATTCAAGGTCTGTGCCTCAAAGTTCATAAACCATTCCAAAATGTCCTCAAAATATATATCTCCAAGAAAGAAGTGACACAAACAGATGGACTCACCAAAGAACAAAAATATAGTTCTACTACAACATTTCAGCATCTGCCTTCCTCAGGTAGTACAAGATGGTTTGCTCAGTGGCTGCACGGATGATACAGCTGTATTTTCAAAAAGCATCATGAGTGAAGAGTCCATTTGGAATGTGGAATCAATGCAGTCCTGAGATCTTTTGAGATCTGCAGTCATCAGTTGGTATTGTCAGTGATGTCAATCCATCTGGATGCAGTTATTTTAAATGGTACATCTAGACGTTTTCTCTGGAGTTTAGTAGTTCTTCCTTTAAGACCTGTTCCACAGGGAAAATCTTCAAATCTGGTAGTAAATGATCCACAAGCTTAAAATGATTGGTTACAGGCTGGTCACGTTTCTTATTAAAATATTGCTGATTTGTGGTTCCTGAATCATGTACGGAGGTCATTCACTGTTTGGCCTACATATTGTTTTTTTACAGCCTTGGCACTGAATCACATAAATAATGCATGTTGAGCGACATGTAAGATACGGTCTTATTCCATAGGTCCTTCTTGTAACAGAACTAGTTACTGATGATGCTTGTAAAAGGTATTAACTTGTGATGCACCTTTTAGGGTCGCTTCAATAAACCCCTGCATTTATTACAGCTTGCTTGATTTTATCTCTCACAATAAGAGATAATACATGTGGAGCTCTGCGGTAAGCAAGGACTGGTGGTTTTGGAAAAATCTTTTGCAATTTTTTACAAGTGGACAGTGACGGACATGTTTTTTGCATTATATTTCTGTAGTTGGGAGCTGATGGATAAAAGTCAACCACAAATAGAGTTCTGTCACTTTTGTATCTGCTGTTGGTATTCCAAATAATTTCTTCCATGGGTAACTGCAAAGACTTGTCAATTTGTTGCTGAATGATGTGCAGAGGATAGCCTTGCCTTTTAAATAATGTAGCAAGCTCCTGTAGATGGTCTTTAAAGGTGTCCTCATTACTGCAAATGTGTCTTATTCTGAGTGCTTGGATATAGATGATGCTGAGTTTACTGTGGTGTGAGCGTCATGAAGTCCAGTTTAGATACAATTGAGCATCTGTAGGCTTGTGTACAGATCAGTTATAATTCTTTGCTCATTAATGATGAGTAGCTCATCCAGAAAAGGAATATGTGTCAGGATTTGCTCCGCAGGATCCAGGTGCCGCAAGTAAGGGTCCACCTCCTGATATCACCAACACCCCGAATGTTATAAACAGGGTGCTCGAGCGATCAGGCGAGGGAAAGGAAAGGGAAGGGTCAGCAGGGAAAGGAACCTGGAACAACAAAAAGACAAATATATAAACAGAGCAAGTAATATACACTACTCTCATGTGGTCTCACTAAACTCTTGATATACCTTATGGGAACTGATCGCAATCTCAGCTCAGTAGAACTCCCTAGACCTTTCTTCTCCTGCAGTGTCATCTGTCTGCAAGCAGAGCATATTCACATAAGTAGCATAACCACAACACAGGATAATAATGGCACATCATTGATTGCTCACCCATACACACATACCATCATTCAAACAGTGACTTTGTCAAAAGGGTTGTTCTGTATGTTCCAAATGCAGGTAATGGAGACCTTGCCACGGACTCCCCAGAGGATAATAAAGAAAAGCTTAGGGTTCCTTCCTTCCCAGTGTAAACAAAAATAGAAATCTCAGGCAAGAAGCAGATGCAAGAAATAATCCTCAGATACGGTAAGGCTTGGTGGAATACCAATGCGTTCCGCTCTGTCAAGAAATCTGTGAACTAAACTCTAAGGACACGGCAACGCGCGGTTCCTGTCACCACCGCGCTCCGCTCCTTACACAATGTCAGCAGTCTTTGAGGAACAATGAAGGCCAGAAGGTATCCGCAATGCGTGGTTAACTTCACCCTCGCATTTCTTCAGAATATGCCAAGCAATCAAACAATGTATCCAATACACCTCCCACCAAACACGGAAATGCGTAGTAGTGCACCACAGCATTCCGCTTTTGGAGCGCGCTGTATAAATACCAGCGGCAATGACTCCTCGTAAGTTCCTCGAAACCTAAGTGCTCACCGCATTCTGGAAAACACAGGAAACAGTTGACTCCAACCAATGCAAGTGTCACGAAACATCCAAGGAGGCAGGAATATTTCTCCCTGCCGGCGAACCGCTCTCTCCCTCAGCGAGAGCAGAATGCATCAGAAACCGGAATTACGCGCATCGTCCAAGGCGCGACCTCGCCTCAAGTACTTCCTCCCCTCAAGGCATCATGGGAAATGTAGTTCGAGTACTCGTGAGGCAGGCACCGCTACGGCCGATCCTGACAATATGATGCTTCTGTTTAGTATTGCTGCTGGTGAATTTGATGGTAGGATGGATACTGTTGATATAAGCTGTAAATTGCTCCAATGTTCTACTTCCTGCATTCCATTCTGTATATATGTCATCAATGTATAGTAGCTATACTAGTGGTTTGATGCTAGAAGAAGCAAGTATATAGTTCTCTAGTTTTCCCAATAAGATATTTGCATAGCCATCCGAGTGCCCATAGAAGCCCCTTGTATCTACAGATAGTGTTTACCATTGAAGGAAGTTGATTTCCATCCTATGCAAATATCTTCATTGTCAAATTAGAGAACTAAAACTTGGCCTGAACGGTTAGGCATCCCTCTGCTGCCACCAATTGCCAGAAGCCTGTTTAGAGGGCCAAAGGGAAAGGAGGAGCTACTGGTCCCAACAGTGGTTGAGTTTGGCCTTTTACTCCTGTTGTCCTGGGACCCGACCAACTATGGATCTTGAGCAACTGGGCCAAGTACCCCTTCAGCAATTGACTCTTAGTTTTAGCACAGGTCAAGCAGTCCAAGGCTTCCCTGGGGAATTTAGGGGGGAGGGGTAGATACAGGGGGTGAAGACAGGCTCACAACTCAAAATATGTTGAGCAGCACCAACAAATGATTGTTCTTTTTTTCATAAAAGCAAGTATTTAGCAGGAGTATTTATATCCGCACCCAAGGTAACATAAAACATTCACAAACAATACACCCAGTCCCCTGCAGTCAGGGCTGTAGTCCCACTCCCCTGTCACTAGCCGTAGTAGTTATTCCTCATTCACTATAGGCGTAATTCAGGTTAATCCTCACTAGTAGCCAAAATTTTAGGAGTACCACTCTGAGTCTTTATTAAAGTCAAAAGTGTTCCAGTGCTGAAGCACTACATGACAAGTAAATTATCCCAGGGCCGTCGGCCCATTAAATTAGCCTTACCACCAGCAGGAACTGAGCGACTGGAGTCTCTGAGTGCGCCTCCTTTGCAGGCACTAAAGCTGCATCGGCTGTCTCTGGTATGTTCCTCACACGTTGCCAGGGAGGGTCAGCTGGTGGGTGTCCTTGAGTTCCTCACAGGCAGTCCTCCGGAGGTAGCAGCTGGGGGTCCTCGGTGCTCCTCCGACTTTTCCCTGCACACCGGCAATAACCCAGTCGGTGCAACAGCTGCCTCTTTACACATCGCTACAGTGATCCAATCAACAGGATCACCTACTGGACCTCACTCCCTTCACCACTCTTCTCTTCTTCCCAGGGCACAAAGGTCTTGGCAAGCAGGCAGGAAGTTGTGCTCCATTGACCATTTTGGGGGCCTCGAGCTCCCCTTCTAGTCCATTTACAGACACCAAACATGATTTAGAGTCTGAGTCATGTAAGTTTACATTGGGAGTCTGCTTTCTTTCGAAGTGCCCTCTCCCCTGCTTTTACTCCAGAAAGTAGCATGTCACAGGAGGAGCGACTCCAAATCTGATAGCCCCACAACACAGGCCATGCGAGTGCCTAGAGTTTCACAGCTGGATGTCAGCCACATTGACATGTTTATCAAAAGGTTACCCCAGGGCCTCAGCCCTACTCTTTATGGTTCTCTTATCAGCTGCATCTCCTTTCTGAGATGTGCCAAGGCGCCTTCCCAATGACCCCTCTCTGAATCAAAGAGCACCCTTTGAAGTGGAATGTAGGAATACACAAATCTGTCTGGGAAGAGTTTTATTACCTCCTTGTGTTCCTATAGTTAGCCTTGGGTCTCCCTAAATGGAATCCAGAATAGTCCACATACTTTACCATTCATAGGCACCTATACAACCAATACATACATACAATATGCATACTGCACAGCAATACATCCTTTGAGTATTGTACCATTCACAGGCACACGTACTCCCAGCACATGTATAACAGACACGCGCTGCGCAATACTGCAAACTAAACCGATGTAGACCAAGGAACAGTTAAGCACACAGCAAGGGAACTTGAAATAAGTGAGCCCATAGGCCTCAAACAGTGACCTAGGTAAAAAGGCCTCCATTCCTACCGATCACTACCTGGTATGCTGCCACCACCATGCTCCGGCTGATTAACTCCCGGGAAAGGTGGCAGCCTTTCACCACTTTGAGGGTAGCGCTTTGGGCCCCACTTCGGGTCAAAAAAGCCTGCAATCCATAAGACAGGCCTATGTCATGGTACACACGCATGATCCGTGTTTGCCCATAACAATAAAAATCAGCACCAGGGATCCTGACATCATTACAGTTAGGGCACTCAGGGCTGGGGTGCACGTCCATTAACATGAGAGAGACTTTTCTACCCCAACACATGCACCTCCCTCCCCTCCCCTCCCCTCCTACCACAACTATAAATCTCAGATACCAAATGAGAGAGTAAAGCATGTTATATAAGCATATACCAAAAGATGGAAAGCCACAATCTGAAGTAAAGTAACAAGAAAAACAGTAAATATCCAACCTTGAACAATGGGAATCATCCCTTGGGTGTTCAGTCAGCCAAGCGGACAACCCATCTCGCAAAGAGCGAGGTGGCCTAAAATTGTATAGTTTAGGAATGCTCAATCAGGAAAAGTGAACTAAGTCATACTGCGGGAGTATGAGTAGGCAGTGAAAAAACAGAAAACAACATTTACAACGCAGTCATTACAACGCACTACCTTTACAACGCAGTAATTACAACGCAACTTCCTTTACATCGCATGCCATTACAACGCAGCCATTAAAACGCATGTCACTACAACGCATGTCACTACAACGCATGTCATTACAACGCATGTCATTACAATGCATGTCACTACAAAGCATTCCATTACAATGCATTATAAGGTACGTCATGGGGAATAGTCATTTTTACCCCTACACTATCCAACACTTACACTACTGTTGCCCTAAAAGTAATATGCGTTGTAATGGTATGCGTTGTAATGTAATGCATTGTAAATGTAGTTTCTAAAAATGCGTTGTGATGGCATGCGTGGTAAAATCATGCGTTGTAATGGATGTTGCGATGTAAAAACTGCATTGTAAAGGCACGCGTTGTAACATCATACATTCTGAAAAAACACCAGTAGATCAAGGTATGGCAATATTAAGATAAAGGTGCTTCAGGTATTGCAGAAAAGTGGTCCCTGCAGACATAGTCTCCAGCCAGGAGCACCGCTGATTGCCAGTGCAGATTGAACACACCGTGGCTGGAAACATCGATATTCCCAAACTTGCCAGTCAGTCATTGGCACTAAGATGACTATCACGGTCCCCACTTGTCTCATCCACTGTTGGTCAGTGTGATGGACGTGTTCGACAGAATTTGGTGGCAGGTTTCGGGTCTATGAAAAATGGGGTATGCCATTTAGAATGATCTGACGTTTGGCTGTACATATTGGAGCGTAGAAGATCCCGGCCTTCATGAGGATGTGTTTGACAGGAAGAGTCTTTATAGGTTGCCTGCTCCACCAAGGTAAAGTCTGGATATATATGAATCCAGTTCCCGAGTGTTCCAGTTCGTGCTTCTTTCTAGTCAAACTTCGGATCATTTATAACAGTCTTTATAATTTAACAGGCACACTATCACCTGGCACGCTGGGGCAGCTGTGGGGAGGCCGAGGCCCAATGGATCGATGCACCTGCTCCTCAGGGAAGGGGGTTAGGTCATCGCGTAAAAGAGCGAAGCAGGTCTTCTGTGTAGGATTCGATCTTGTTCATGGCAGTTCCCTCGGGAAGGCCCATAATACGGATATTGTTGCGCCTAGAGCACACCGTAAGGGTCTCATTTTTAGCTTTAATGACCCCTAGGACCTTCTCCAGACGGATAAATTGCTCATTGGTACTTAGGGTGGTGTTCCTCGAGCTAGAGACTCTGCATCTCAAGTGGTTTGATCCTCTCATCGTGCTTGTCCAGTCTCCTTCAGATGATCAGTTCTGGTGGTGAGCGTGTCCCATTTGGATTCAATAGTGTGGAAACGTTGCTTCATGCACCCCGGCAGGCCTCTGATGTCTTGATCAGCGGAGGAGTCTTCAGCGGCACGGGAGGAGTCCCGGAGGCGGCCATTGCCCATGACTCTGGTGGATTTCTTACTTTCAAAGGGCAGCCTGGACTGTCGATGATCTCTCCTCCTCAGACGACGCCCGGTGCAGATAACGAGTCCCGCCTCATCTTGGGTAGCAGAGGGCCCAGGGGCATGAGCAGACAGGGAGCATGAGCAGAGCTTGGGCTAGGGTGGGCCATGCTTATCCCTCTCTTCTTGTTGCAACCGTTCGGCAGGGCTGGATATTATTATTATACACTAAGCCCATTTGATACATCGGGCAGTGCCTTGTCACTTCACCAAAATAATTCTGCGCAGCTGTGGCACCTTAGGGATATTTATCTTTTATAAATGTGACTCTTACGCACTGTTGAGTCCCTTTCAATGTCTCAGCTTACATGTATTGCAGTTGCATCTTTGCATCATAAGGAGCATTTAATGTAATGTTCACTTGTTCCCCTCGAGTGCTGACTTTCTTTTTTTCCATTACCCTGCAAGAACAAGTTCCTCCTCTTCTAATTATTTTTTGCACTTCTGGTGTAACTGGTTCAGCATTTGAGGGAGAAAAAAGGGATAAACTCTGAGCAGGACGCAACTTCCGGGCGGCAGAGCCGGAAATCACTTCTCTCCCAATGTTAGGTTACTTTGGTGTTCCCGGTCCTGACTTCCACAATACCAAGGCGTGGTATTCTGTCCGAATAACATTTTTTATTGCAATGTAGCCATTCTTAATCACTGAATTCCAAATTTAGCGTAGCATAGCTATGTAATGATTTGGTAATCTGCACTGTTTTGTACAGTGCAGACTTCACTGTGTCAATGTCTTCTTCAGTTCCACATTGGAGTTTTTACCATCATCCTCCAATTCATCAGTTACTTGATAATATTCGCAAACACAACAGCGTGATGGACGGAGTGCTGAAACCTTTTAACCACTCTCCTCTAGTCAAGAGATCTGGGTTAAATCCATCGTTTTTTTTTTTTGCTCACTTCGCCACCCCAGTTCAAACCCAGCCATATGCAAATCAGTCTTGACCCTGTTCCTCATGGGAACAGTCCAGTCTGAACTGCCAAACCAGGTCCTCCCTGGACTGGAAACCAGCATCGTGGGACCAGTTTTGGGGTTCAGCACTCCGCCCATCATCTTGTGTTGCTATAATATTCCCCCACATTGGAAATAGAGGGAGCTAAATTTAAGTTCATTGTGTTTGTTAGTGTAGTAACTGTTGTATTTTCCTGTTTCTGAGGTTCACAGTGCACATTCTGTAATTTCCTAGATCCTGGACATTTTAAAATATGCCCCCAGTGAATTTATTGCGGACATGCAGAGGCACATGAGGGCAGTACGTGTGGCGATGACCCTCATGTGCATTGTTCTTCATCATGTCTTGCGTCGTGGGCTCTTCGGCTTGAGATTCTGATGGGCTATCTTGCTCCCACTCTCTCCCTACCACCCGCTTCCCACTCCCAGCCATACATCCATCTCCCCTTGGCCTCCTTACATTATGCACCACAGTTGATTTCAGGCCCGGGGTGATGCTTTGCTCTATAAGTGGGCATCGCAGAAGACTAGGAACCAATATGCATAGATTACTTTATATGAAGAAACTCTGGCCGCTGTAGAGCTTGGTGCCTGGTAAAGTAATAACCTGCAGTCTGAGTCCCGAAAGGGCTGAGGAAATGTTTGAGTGCATTACAATTGCTGGCAGTTAGTGATATTTCTGGCTTGCAGCCATTGATGGATTGGTTCCTGCTGGTGTTCACATTATCAGCCTTGAAGCAAGCTGGCTTTCTCAGTTCACTTCTGTCACTGCCTCTGGATGATTTCATGCCTGCGTTGGTCCAGCGTGATGATCTTTTTGTCAGGGTAGCGCAATCACTGGCCTTCAGAAATGTCACAAGTCGGCACAGCTTACATTTCTAGCTTTTTAGGTGTTTTGTGTGTTGTTAAAAGGCCCTTGCGACGGATCTGTGCGCAGAGAGCTGCTTTTAGTTTTCTGCTGTCGGCGTCCAAGGCTAATACCCACTCAATCTCTCATTCTTTAGAAGTAGTTTCTGTGTGTTGAGTGATCGAAAGGCGTTTGCTCCATGTACGTTGTCACTTGCAGTATCTGGTAAAGTACTATTTGCTGGGGTACTCAGACATGATTACAATTTTATTTCACTTGCTGATGGCTGCGTGGAATCTGTTTTGTGTTCGATGAAAGTACTGCGGCAAATGTGCCTTGGGGAAGGAGATGCTGCAGCCAATGAGTATATTCTTCTAACCCCTAGAAATATTTTGCTGCTTGCCGCCACAGTTCTTCTCCTATATAAACATTTTGGTGCTTGATACTTTCAGTCAAAACACTAGGAGGGGTACACCCTAGAGACATGGCAATGTCTCGGAAGTCAAAAACGAGGTGCACACAAGAAAAGGAAAAATTATCCTTTTTCAAGAAGACCCCTCACTCACCAACCTAGTTAGTGACATACTTCATCATTGGGGTCCCACCCAAACAGCCGAGTGCTGTTCGGGTGTGACACCTGATTACAGTGGAGCAGGTATTTTTTGAGTGAGTTAAAAAAAAGTGAGTGAATTAAAAAATGGCCAGGTTTAACTCCTTAGTAGGAACTATTTATTCTGGAGCAACTGGACAATATTAAAAATTATTTATCGATACCGTGTTGGGTGTAATTGACCTTCGGTATCTAAATATAGAAAAAAAGTGAGTTTTTACCCGCTCCACTGTAATCAGGTGTCGCAGCACACCCGCTGTTTGGGTGGGACCCCAATGATGAAGCATGTCACCAACTAGGTTAAAAACATGTGAAGAAATTTTACTCACGTTATTCAGTTGCACCTAAGCCATTAAGGGCTTGATTTAGATCTTGGTGGATCGAGTCCCACCATCGCTTTTTCAGTGGTCTTCTCGCCCGCCGGCTTGGCGGTCCGCCCGCTCTATTTAGATGTTTAGTATTGCATAGATGAAAGCCCGTCGAGGTCCTGCCATCACCACCAGGAAATCTCAACCGCATTGACGACGGCATAGGCATAAGCAGCTGTCAAAGGGAGGACCGCCAGTTTCCCCACCAGCCCAATCAGGATTTGCCTTCCCTCCGAAGTGACTGTGGCGGTAAAACCTCCACAGCTGAGTTGGCAGAATGAAAGGAATATAAGGGAGAAACTCACCTTTTCTCACTTTCACACTTCCTGTTCTGCCATGGATCGATCTTCCAAGTGCTGCTGCTCGATGATGAACAAAACCAATAGCGTTGTGGACACAATCCACAGTAAGCTTAATTTTTAAATGTTACTTATTGACTTGTCTGTTAACATTTGCACAGGACTTGTGCATTCATAAATCTCGCTCACAAGCAATAGCATACCAATGTGCAATACATATGTTTGTAATGTTGACGCTTAAGAAATTTAAAGAAACACACCTGTATGATCACATTGTATGTATAAATTTGGTGCAAGCTGCCTTAAAAAAATGGATACTTGCACAAAAAAGGGTATCCAAATAAAAATCAAAAAGTCACCATACAACTGTTTTAAAAAAAAATTCTAAAGTTCCCACATTACAACATATGCAGCACACATCATGGGATAAGTGCAACATAAAATGATGTAGAAACTGTACTAGGCAAGGTGTAACCTTTACATTAAAAATTAACAGTAAAATCAATGTCAAGTCACATATCAGAAGTATTCAACATATTCATCCATGTAACATTTGCCCTTGTCTAATGTAAGTCCCGTACTGTATTCAATTAAAATATTCACAATAATTTTTAACTGATCAGTAATCCAGGTGAAACAAACACACCTGCAGTAACACAGTAAAATTGTAATATCAATAGGTTGGTGCAAGTGGGCATTACTTGATGAATGCCTGCACCTAATTTCAAATAACCATCACATACTATGTTAACCAGTGTATTCACTTAACAAAGTAGGCATTAAAAAAATCAGTTGTATTATCTGCCATCATGGTAAAGAAAAATAAGTACTTCACATTTTACTCAGCAATCGTTTGATTCCTAGCAATGTTTCTAAGGAAAATTAACTCCAGGACTGTTGGGTGAAATCAAAGTATGGATATAATACACAAAATGAGATAAGACTCTCTAATAATATTAATAAACCCAAATGGCAGTGGCACAAAGCTTGCCTCCAGATTCACTGCCATGGGGAACCTTCTCAGGAAGGTGCATCTAGTGGGCAGGCACCTCAAGAACTTCCTTTGGAGGGGAGGGAGGGTTAGGAGGGGTGCCCTTGGGTTTGGGATGAGGGGTCTGGTTTTGGAAGGGGTTCTCTTGGGTTTGTGAGGGGGGTTTGAATGTGGAAGGGGTGGGTTGGGGTGTGGAACAGGTAGGTTTGGTTTTGCCAAGGGTGGGTTGGGGTTTGGAATGCCATTGCTCAGCCTCTGCATCAAATGCTCGCCATTGCTCAGCCTCTGCATCAAAAGATATCCATTGCCCTGCCTCTGCATCAAAAGCTCACGATTGTTCAGTCTCTGCATCAAAAGCTCGCCTTTGCTCAGCCTCTGCATCAGAAGCTAGTTTTTGCTCATCCTCTGCATCAAAAGTTCATCATTGCTCAGCCTATGCATAGAAATGCTAGCCATTGCTCAGCCTCTGCATCAATAGCTCGCCTTTGCTCAGCCTCTCCATCAAAAGCTCGCCTTTACATCAAAAGCTCGCCATTGCGCAAAAAAACAAAAAAAAGCTTGCCGTTGCTTAGCCTCTGCATAAAATGCTAGCCATTGCTCAGCCTCTGCATCAAAAGCTCACCTTTGCTCAGCCTTTGCATCAAAAGCTCGTCTTTGTCCAGATTCTGCATCAAAGGCTGGCCATTGCTCAGCCTCTGCATCAAAGGCTGGCCATTGCTCAGCCTCTGCATCAAAGACTGGCTATTGCTCAGCCTCTGCAGATAAAGCTCTCCATTGCTCAGCCTCTGCACCTAAAGCTCGCCATTGCTCAGCCTCTGCAGCAAAAGCTCGCCATTGCTCAGCCTCTGCATCAAAGGCTGCCCATTGCTCAGCCTCTGCAGCAAAAGCTCGCCATTGCTCGGCATCTACAGCAAAAGCTCGCCATTGCTCAGACTCTGCATCAAGGGCTCGCCATTGCTCAGCCTCTGCATCAAAGGCTCGCCATTGCTCAGCCTCTGCATCAAAGGCTCGCCATTACTCAGCCTCTGCATCAAAGGCTCGCCATTGCCCAGATTCTGCATCAAAGGCTGGCCATTGCTCAGCCTCTGCAGCAAAAGCTCGCTATTGCTCAGCCTCTGCATCAAAGGCTGCCCATTGTTCAGCCTCTGCATTAAAAGCTCGCCATTGCTCAGCCCTGCATCAAAGGCTCACCATTGCTCAGATTCTGCATCAAAGGCTCACCATTGCTCAGCCTCAGTAGCTCGCCATTACTCAGCCTCTGCATCAAGGGCACGCCATTGCTCAGCCTCTGCATCAAGGGCTCGTCATTGCTCTGCCTCTGCATCAAGGGCTCGCCATTGCTCAGCTTCTGCATCAAAGGCTGGCTATTGCTCAGCCCCTGCAGCAAAAGCTCACCATTGTTCAGCCTCTGAATCAAGGGCTCGCCATTACTCAGCCTCTGCAGCAAAAGCTCGCCATTGCTCAACCTCTGCAGCAAAAGCGCGCCATTGCTCAGCCTCTGCAGCAAAAGCTCACCATTGCTCAGCCCTGCATCAAAGGCTCGCCATTGCTCAGATTCTGCATCAAAGGCTGGCCATTACTCAGCCTCTGCAGCAAAAGCTCCCCATTGCTCAGCCTGTGCATCAAATGGTAGCCATTGCTGAGCCTCTGCATCAATAACTCACATTTGCTCAGCCTCTGCATCTAGGCTCGCCATTGCTCAGCCTCTGCATCAAAGGCTGGACATTGCTCAGCCTCTGCAGCAAAAGCTTGCCATTGCTCAGCCTCTGCATCAAAGGCTGGCTATTGCTCAGCCTCTGCATCAAAGGCTGGCCATTGCTCAGCCACTGCATCAAAGGCTCGCCATTGCTCAGACGCTGCATCAAAGGCTGACCATTGCTCAGCCTCTGCAGCAAAGGCTCGTCATTGTTCAACCTCTGCATCAAAGGCGGGCCATTGCTCAGCCTCTGCAGCAAAGGCTCGCCTTTGCTCATCCTCTGCAGCAAAGGCTCGTCATTGTTCAACCTCTGCATCAAAGGCTGGCCATTGCTCAGCCTCTGCAGCAAAGGCTCGCCTTTGCTCAGCCTCTGCAGCAAAAGCTCGCCATTGTTCAGCCTCTGCATTAAAGGCTCGCCATTGCTCAGCCTCTGCAGCAAAGGCTCGCCTTTGCTCAGCCTCTGCAGCAAAGGCTCGTCATTGAGCAGCAAAGGCTCGCCATTGCTCAGCCTCTGCATCAAAGGCTCGCCATTGCTCAGCCTCTGCAGCAAAGGCTCGCCTTTGCTCAGCCTCTGCAGCAAAGGCTCGCCATTGTTCAGCCTCTGCATCAAAGGCTCGCCATTGCTCAGCCTGTGCATCAAAGATAGCCATTGCTGAGCCTCTGCATCAATAGCTCGCATTTGCTCAGCCTTTGCATCAAAAGCTCCCCTTCGCTCAGCCTCTTCATCAAAGGCTCGCCTCTGCTCAGCCTCTGCATCAAAAGCTCGTCTTTGCTCAGATTCTGCATCAAAGCTCCAGCCATTGTGCACAATAACTTAATCGTTAGGTAGCCTCCGCACCAAACCTTGCCAAAGCCCAACTAATCACAAATCTTACTAGTTGCTGCCTTCACAAGAACTCACCACTGCCCGACCTGTGCACCAAAGCCAGAGAGCACTTCTGCCTAACCTCTGCACCTACGCTCACCCTTACTCAGACTCTGCATGATATATCTCCAGTGCCGCTGCACTAAAACCTGCAATTCCCCATTCCTCCCCATGTCGTTTATCTGCAGTACTCAGTGCAGCACCTTGACACGCTACTGAAATATTTGTAACGGCGTATTTGAGATGCAAACTTCTTTTCACTTCTCTTCCATTGCAGGGCACAGCTTTTGACACTTAATGCCGGGATCACATACAATACTCATATACAGTAACGTTTTTAAACAGTGTTGGTTAATCCTCTACGTTTTTCTTGTGGTTACATATTCGGTTTCATGCTAAGGAAGTTTGTTTTGAGCTTTGTTAACTATAAAAAGTATATGCATGGCACAAACATTATCAGGGCATCGCAAGATCTCCAGGCAGCTCATTAAAAAGGATATAAGAGAAACAAAGGGGGGGGGAGTTGAGAGGTACCACTCAGCCTGAGTGGTGGAGGTGGATACGTCCTCCCAAGGTTCAATCAATAAACATAGTGATCCACCCACAGATGTATATGTTAGTCAAAATTTCCCCAGATAAAGTGTAGATCCCCACAATGGTGGAAAGTACACACTAGTTGTTAAAATACCCCTCACACACCAAAAGGGCCCTTGGTGTCATGCTTCATCATAGGGGTCTTCCCGCCCCTCTACGGGACGGGGCGTGCTACGACCTACGTGTACGTGGGAGCACTGTTATTGTGAGACAACTATGTGTTTTGTAGGGTGTGAGAGGAAGGGTCGGGGGTGAATGGAAAAAGTGAGATACAAAATACCTGGCTCGTCGGTCTAAAAAACTTTAATATACCTATGAGCTGGTATTAATAAAAAGTGGGGGGAGGAGGTATATATGCCTCAATGAGCTGAGCCTCCTATGTCTGCCGACATGTTTCGAAGCTCCCCAAGCTTCTTCTTCAGGACCATATAGGATCCCTCCCTAAACTCACAGTGCTGTGTAGTAACGTGAAAAAATGTTGTGTGAAAAGAAAAAATTATCTAATAAGTAATGTATATGCCTCAATGGGTCTTCACGGCCAATATACTTGATTCCTGTAATGTCTACAGCGTCATGAGCCTGATGCACGGCTCGTAGGAGTGCCTGATAGGCTATAACTCCCGGGTTCACTGCCCTCCTCAATACGACCTCACCGATCTCACTTTTTCCATTCACCCCGACCCTTCCTCTCACACCCTACAAAACACATAGTTGTCTCACAATAACAGTGCTCCCACGTACACGTAGGTCGTAGCACACCCCGTCCCGTAGAGGGGCGGGAAGACCCCTATGATGAAGCATGACACCAAGGGCCCTTTTGGTGTGTGAGGGGTATTTTAACAACTAGTGTGTACTTTCCACCATTGTGGGGATCTACACTTTATCTGGGGAAATTTTGACTAACATATACATCTGTGGGTGGATCACTATGTTTATTGATTGAGCTCATTAAAAAGGCCGAATGATTTTCCTCGAGTGTTTTTATATTGGTAATGTGAAGGAATTCCTGAATATTATGTTGGATGGAAATTGAGGGATGCAAGTGCAGAGTACACTCGGAGGGAACGTGATTAATACAAACCCTTCTCCGTTGGCACGTCGGACATGGGCAGTTTGTGGATTGGGATTTAGCAACACTTGCTGACCTTGGGTGTGCTTTGCTGCATGATGTGATCACCCTCACTTATTCACTCGTTACAACATCGAACCTTTTGGTGACGGTACGATGTTGAAAGATTCATTTCTATAGTTTACTTTGTAAGTGCAGGAACCCAACTTACCCTTTAAGTAGCATAATGCTGCTGCAGTTCCTGCATAGTGGCAGAGTTTCACTTTCTGGCACCATGAAATCCCTTAATCTTCTACCACGACATATGTGCCCAGTGTTTTGGGTAGTTGTACATAAAGGAAGCGAATCACAAGCATATCTTTGAAAGTAGGAAACGAACTTGACAAAAAACGCAGAAGTAAGCATGGGAACCTACATAAGGCACAGAATTCCAGGTGTCGGCTGCTGCCATACCGGTTTCCCCCTGGGTGGACAATTAGCAGATTTAACTGTATTGAAAATGTGCATTAGCACTTGTAACTTTTCGCTTTTGTTTCCCCCACAAGAGAGAAATATTTTTCCTGGAGGCAAAATCGTTTCCCGATAAAATGAGTGAATTGTTTGACAAGTTTTACATGCCTTTTAAACACTTACTCAACTTTTTATTGGCAATGTAAATTCATGGCTAAACGGGGTGGAAGAATAGCAGAGGACGTATGTGAAAGTACGCAGTTGGATCTTTGTGGGTGTTTTTTACCCTCCTAATGAGCAACTCATACTCCCCTGAAACACCCAAGGCTCCCCATCTAATCTTAAACTCACAACTGTGGAAAAAACACCATCTGTGGATATTATTTGGCTGTGATTTTATCTGCAGCTTCAAATGGTGGTGGATACTGATTCTGTTTCTCTGCCATTTGCAGCCTCAGGTGGGTTTTGTGTGCACCCATGCTGAACTTCGGTGAATAGAGCTCCGTGTATAGTATTGTGTGTATTTTCAAATTGCACCCCTAACCATATCATTTTAATTCCCACAGAAAGGCTGGTGGTGGTTGCCGAACACTATGAAAAGAGTCTTGAGGATTTACTGCGTGAAATGCAACCCGTGAGGTATGTGATCAGGAGCAATATCACCAATGTTTTTCCAACATCTTTGTTGGGTAGTTGTTCCATTGAAGCTACCGTAGTTTTACTGCTAGGGAAGCTTTTTAGCTCCTACCTACCAGACATCCCAAGCTGCCTGGTTGTAAAGGGCCTCTTTTAAACTGACAGTAGGCTTATTGCTCTCCTATTGCTTATCATTGGTTGGCTTTATTGCCACTCTTATTTGTTTGCTGCTTATCGATTGGCCTTCTTTGAATCATCTTGTTTAACTTGTGTTTGTCCCTCCCTTGGAGCATAGCCATAATTCTGCGTGGCTGACTTCTATCTTTCCATTGCTCACTTTTAGAAAACTCCTTTTTTAGGTCTCACCTGACCCAGCGCATGCGTTGGTCTGGCAAGACTTTTTGTGAGGGCTCAAAAAATGCTACCATGGCCAGCCTAGAGCTACAGTGCATGTGCACGCACCCACAACCACACCCAACCACACAACCACACACACAACCACACACAATCACACCCAACCACACACAACCACACACCCACAACAACACACAAACAACCACACACCCACAACCACACACACCACAACCACACACAACCACACACACAACATACACAACCTACACAACATACACAACCACACACAACCACACACACAACCACAACCACACACACAACCACACACACACAACCACACACGACACCCAACCACACCCAACCACACACACAACCACACACAACCACACACAACCACACACACAACCACACCCACACAACCACAACCACACCCACACCCATCCACACACACACAACCGCACACACAACTGCACACACAACCACACACACAACCACACACACACAACCACAGACACAGAACCACACACACACAACCACACACACAACCACAACCACACATACAACCACACACACAACCACACACACACAAAACCACACACAACCACACATCCAACCACACATCCAACCACACCCAACCACACGCACAACCACAACCACACATCCAACCACACCCAACCACACATCCACACCCGCACCCACCCACACACGCACCCACACACAACCACACACACACACACAACCACACACACACACACACAACCACACACACAACCACACAATCACACAAACAAACACACACAACCATACACACAACCACACCTTCATGTTGAAATAATGCAGATTTTACCATTGGCACACGTAAGATTTTTGAAGAGCAGCCACTTGAAATTTAAAGAGCTTAAACATCTTTTCTCAACAAATCATAATTTAAGCTTGAATGATAATCGACTCACTCAGTTCAAAATCATGGTGGTCCGCTGTTGAGTGTGGGCACGTCTAAGTTACAAGCGTTCATACTATACATTATTTAGTACTATCTCGTTTATACTATAGTAAAGTGCTCTTCAGTCGTATGCCCACAAATGTTTAACATCTATAGAAATGGTCTTTCATGCTTCAACCTGTTTATTCTTCAGTGGAATTTGCACAAAGGAGTTACTACATCACGAGCCTAAATAGCCCACACCACACAGGAATGTAGACCACATTATATCAGGCAGCTTTTTCTTACAATAAATGTCAACGTTTTTTGCAAAAGCACCTAGATTTGTTCACAGAACCTTCTAATTCTGTGCTATATAATCCAACTGTCTCAGATTTTCACATTAATGTTTTGTATTAACTTGCCGACAAATGTTCTTCCCCTTATGCACTGGTGCATAGACACTGTGGAATTGTCTTTATATTGCTAACCGTGTCCTGTGTCATTCCTGAACTAATTAATGTACACAAATGTTAGGTGCTGAATCCCGTTGGGGTTTCTCTGCGCTGGTATCAAAACAGACTCCTATATAAATGGCAAACTTCTCAATGGTGGCCTTCTCTGGTTATCATTTGCATTAACTTGTTTCCAAAAGACATTTTTGTTTTTGATAGATGTATTTTCATGAAGTTTAATTGTAAACATACACCAAGATTAGCAGTTAACATGCATCACGGTTAGTTTTTCCTGTTACCCAATTAGATTTGCGTCAGGTAACACCAGAACATCAGCATAGGCAATGAACTGTTTAGCCTAATTTTGGTGGGAGACAATTAACACCCCCAGACGTGGAGCCAGATCTACGAAGTACAAGCCAAATAACAATGAAGCAAAGACTTAGCCTTGTTTTAACGCACAAGTAGTAACCATTTTAGCTGATGAGCTCTCTCAGCATTACACAAATAGTTCTTCACATATAAGTTAAATAACAAACCTAAAGTATTGCAAGTTAGAATTTGTTGGTCATTTATGATGGGTGTAGCCAGAATTCAGCACTCTTAACATTTGTCCTTCAACTCACACAGGCTGGTATGCCTAGAGATCACAAAATGTGTTCTTTGTGTTGCAGTTGCTTTACTCCGTCACCATAGATTTGTTTGTGGTATGATTACCTCGCAGATCAACCTATATTGTTTTCTGGTTTGCTCATTGGATCCATATAGAAACCCAGGTTCCCTTGTGGATGGAAAAGGAAACAAAAGCTCATAGGCCGCCCAGCAATTACAGATGGATTTCTGAAGTCCTGGTAAATTCTTTCTTTTGTCGTTCTAATTGATGATTTGTGCACTTGATTTCGGAGCATGAGCTATTTAGCTTTCCTTTTCACTTGATCCTTTAGCTTGTTAGGAGAAGCCATACACAGACAATGTGCTAGGTAGCACATATGCCATGCTCCCAACTTCAGTTCTTTCCAAAATCCCAAAGTGAGTTAGACATTTGTCTAGCATGCCCAGTGAATCTGACCAGCCATAGGAGCTGTTCAGATCATCACTGGTGACTCAAAAGAGAACGGTTTCAAGAGAAAGTCTTCTTCACCATTGGAGACTCAAAAGAAAAAGGTTATTTATTGTTTCTGCAGCTCAGCATTCCTGACTCAAAAGAGAAAGGCTTCTTACTATTTCCGCAGCTCACCATTGGTGGCTCAGAAGAGAAATGCTTTTACTGTTTCTGCAGCGCACAATTGCTAACTCAGAAGAGAAAGGTGCCTTATTGTTTCAGCAGATGACCATTGGGAACTCGCAAGAGAAAGGTTTCTTTCTGCTCCTGCAAAGAAATGTAATAGCATCGCTGTAACCACAGGAAGGTATTCCAAATGTATGAAGTTTGGAATGAGAACCGCATTATCCTTTTTTGACCCTATCAAATTATAGAACGGCCAGATAGAGTGGGTGTGATGACCAAATTTGTCTAGCAGGATTCTATCCTGTGTTTTTTCGTTCCTGATACTGCTTTTGGGTTAGAGGGAATGGAGGCATTTGAAGACAATAGCATACACAACATATAAAACCCGACCCTTTATTAACAGCGAAACTCAGGATAGCAGAGCAAAAATCTAGTTTCTTTGCTTTGCAGACAAAATATGTGTTGTTTTTTTTCTTTCTGAAGTTGGCTGGTAGGCTTGCAATCGGAACATATAAGTAATCTCACCTGCCATTTATCACTGGTCAGTACAAATAAAGTCAATATTCTTTGCATCTCATTGCATGCAATAGGACAACAAAAGCCCAAATCACCAGTGTAGTAGAATGTGTTTATGGTAAATGCAACCACAACTCTTCAATTTCACATATACTCTCCTGCTGCACAACTGCAACACTGTCAGTTCTATATATAGAAAACTATAAATTCACTCCTGGGGTCACGTCGCTGTAGAACGTCTACAACATTGACCACAGTACAGTTGCAAATATGTATCTACAACACTTCAAATGAACAACTGCAACCCTAGAATTGGATGATTGCAACAGCACTACAACTGTACATCTGCCCTACAAAAAACTACTATTTCACAACCTTAAAAGTACACATTCTGCAACTTTGCACCTGTACGTTAACAAGATCAGAAGTGCACAGCTATGGATCTACAGCACTTCTGCAGCTGCACATCTACAGCGCATCCCCAAATCCTGCTTCAAATTTCTGCAACTGTCCAAGTCCTCTCAACAGTAAAACTATGGATCTCAAAGACTGCATTCCTACAACATTGTAACTGCCCAACTAGGGCACGACTGTTGTGCACATATAATATTACAGGTGCACAATTCTACAACTGTGCAGTCCCACAATCACAACAGTTCTATTACTCAATGTATTAACTGTATAACTACAGTAACACTCAAACTGAAGCACAACCACAACAACAATTGCAACAAGCTAGCAGCGGTGGCTGGTATAGAACTACTGGGGTGGCTCGGTGGGCAGGGCCGGGAGGGTATGTTTGGGAGGAGGTGGAAAAAAATCCACTTACCTCCTCTGCAGGGCCGCCATCTCTCCGTCTCTCCTTCGGCGGCGTCTCTCCTCAGGAAGCACCCAGGCTCCCCTAAGCCAATCACAAAACTCCTGTCACCATTACAGCAGCGCTGTGATTGGTCTAAGCACCGTGGTTCGGCGCTCAGATAGGCAGTTGGAGCCTGGGCATGTTCTCCACCCAGGCTGTGCATTACTGCCCGGTGGAGAAATGCTAAGTGCGCATGACTGTTTGGCCGGCCCAAGATGGCTGGCCAAACCATCATGCTCACTTAAGTGCATGAACCCCTGCTGGCTGTGAGACAGCCTAGCCCTGCCTAGTAAAACTGCCTCAGTGAGGTTAACACTGGTGACAGCCTACCTGTCAAAACTAAGCTGTACAGATTGTTTCACCATGTCAGAACCAGCATCAAGGCTGAAGTAGCTAAGATGCTGGAGTTGGGAGTAATTGAGCCCTCTGATAGCCCAGTGGTGCCAGAACCCAAACCTAATCCCCCAAGGTGGAAAGTGTGGACTATAGAGGATTGAATGAAGTCACTAGACTGATGCTCACCCTTTACCTAGACTTGATGAGCCCATTGATAGATTTGAGGCTGCAAAGTACCTGAGTACATTTGATTTGAGCTCAGGCTACTGGCAGATCGCCCTCAGTGAAGGAACAAAGGAGAGATCAGCATTATCCACACCAGAGGGACATTACCAGTTCAAAGTAATGCCCTTTGGCTTAAAGAAGGCACCTGCCACCTTCCAAAGGTTGGTGAGCAGGGTCCTGTCTGGGTTGGAGCAGTACAGTGCAGCTTATCTGATGATATAGCTGTGTACAGTTCCACCAGGGAAGATCACCTGGACCACCTGAAGGGAGTGCTTCAGGCCCTGCAGCAGGCGGGCCTGACCATCAAGGCCAGTAAGTGCCAAATAGGGAAGAGTTTAGTGGTGTACCTGGACCACCTGGTAGGTGGAGGCCATGAACAACCTCTCCAATCCAAAATCCAAACCATTTTGGATTGGGTACAACCCTACAACCCAAACATAGGTCAGGGCATTCCTTGGTCTGACTGGGTACTATAGGAGATTTTTTCAGAACTATGGAACCATTGTGACTCCTCTGACAGAAATCACTTCTAAAAAAACAGCCCAAAAAAGTCATTTGGGCCCGATAGTTTCCGAAGGCCTTTGACACTCGGAAGGAGGCTATGTGTTCAGCACCAGTGCTACTGGCACCTTACTACACAAAGGGATTGGTGGTTCAGACATATGCTTCTAAACAAAGGATTGGGGCTGTGTAGACACAAGTAAATGAGGGCCTAGATCAGCCAGTTGCCTTCAATAGCAGCAGGTAACTTCTCCCCAGAGAACAAAGCTAGGGTGCCATTAAGAGGGAAGCCTTTGCTGTGGTCTGGTCCCTGAAGGAGTTGAGGCCATACCTGTTTGGTACTCACTTCCATGTTCAAACTGACCACAGACCTCTCGGGTGGCTCATGCAGATGAGAGAGGAGAATCTCAAACTGTTGAGGTGGTCCATTTCCCTACAGGGGCTGGACTTCACAGTGGAACACAGACCTGAGACTGCACATGCCAATGCAGTTGGACTTTTCCTCTTAGCTGATGATGCCTACCAGGGTGTAGGTGAGTTACCCATCACCTTTTGTCTGGGTGGGAGGGGAGCTGTGTGAGAGGGTAATTCTTTTTGCTCTTATCACCGCCATTTTTTTACTTATACAAGTGGTAACTGATTCTGAGTGTGCCCTGGGCTCTGCCAACTAGACCCAGGGCCAGTGTTGTGTGTGAAAGGTATATATGGTAATTAGGTGTAATTACAATTGATGTGACACCCTACTTGTAACCTCCTAGTATATGCTAGGGCATGTAGGTTTAGAGGCCCAGCAGATTTAATGCACTTAAGTGTGCACTGCTTTGTTGCCTGCTGTCATTTTAAAGGCCATCTTTTAAAAGTAAATTATATGCATATCCGACTTTGGAATTAAAGGTACTTCCAAAGTCTTAAACCCCCTTATTTTTACATATAAGTTACCCCTAAGCTCTTCCCTAGGTTACCCAGGGGTAGGGTGCCTTGTAACTAATAAGCAGGGACATTATAAAATATGTTTTATATGCCTTGGTGAAGGAACAACTGCCATTTTTGCTTCTCCCCATTGTAGCACATTGGCTCCATAGGCTAACATGGGAATACTTTAATAAAGTATAACTACTGATAGGAGCAAGCTAAAAATATACTTCAAAGTATTAAAATGATAGAATAAATCCACATCTTGTCAAGGTTAGATTTCTTATAACTATCACAGAAAAGAAGTTCTAGAACTTGCTTCTCTGATGAGGTAAAATCCAGCCTTCCAGCAGCCTCTACTGATTGGCTAGTCTTGAACAAGATAAGCAAAACAGCTCTGATGAGGTGTGAAGTTGCCTGCATAGAGACAAAGCATATTGGTGGGAGGAGATCTGCAGCTGCAGAGCAAAAGGCATGATGGGGTGGAGTAGCTAAACTGGTCTTCAAGAGGGAATGGCAGGTAGGACAGGACACAGGCTCACCCCCAGCCAAACAGGAGCCCCAGGGGGGCTGGAAGGGGGGTAACGTGTTAGGGAAACTTAGCCACTCCAGTGGGTTGGCTTATCCAGATCTTGACCTCCAGGAGGGAGTATCTCCATTTTGGATTTTAAAGAATAGTGCTTTCTGGGACAAGAATATGCCACACTTTGGAAGAGGGGGTTATACCTGTGGGTGGCACCTTCACTCGATTGGTCAGGGGTGCCCCCCTGCGTGTTACCCAAGAGCACTGGATACATATGGAAGAGCTGGCCAGCAACTCAGATCCCTGCCTGAAATAAACATGAAGAAGGACAACCCTGCTGACCCGTGTCCGGCACCAAGAGGACTGCACTCTGAAGGACTGTACCTGCTGCACACTTTGGGCTTCAGCAAAAGAAGGACTTTGCCTGACTCTAAAAGTTTAAGGAGTGGTCTCCCTGAAAGCAACAGGTTAAAAGAGATCCACCTGCATCATCTCAACCAAGAAGAACCCAGCTAGATGGCATCCAGTGGACTTTTAAGGATTTGGCTAGGTGCATTGTGAGAAACTTAGTCCCAATATCCCAAGGAGCATCTCAGAGCTTCTGGAACCTTGGGTTGGTGTTGTGGACACATTGGAATCCCAAATGGACCTTCTGGAATCATCTACTGGAGTTTGAGATCATTTGGGGATTTTTTTGTCAAAAAGCTACATAAGTTAACCGACTTGTTGTCGAGTCAAGCATCCGTCGTCGAACCTCGACCAAGCCCGGATTTCAGGTTCGTCTAGCTGAAAGCTCCGGAGCTCAAGACTTTCAGGAGTTCACCGAGACCTCGCGCTGAACCAAGCCGCTGTTGTCGACTCGAAACTCAGCCAGACAAGGTGCCTTGCTGGACTTTGAGAGAAAAGCACCAGAAAAACGAAGTCTGAAAGTAAAAACTTGACCAGGCCCTATCGCTCAGTGTGTCCGACTCACCATCCATCGCGGTTGGCTTCAAACTTTGACATTGTCCCAGTCAAGCGCGAACAGATGTCTCAAGTTAGCACATTTCACTTTTAGGCACTAGAAAGTATTTAATCATTAAAAGTTCATATCTCCGGTTCCCTACATTGGATTTTTGTAATTTTGGTGTCATTTTAATCATAAAAATACGTCCTATTGTTATAAAATGGATTTTTATTGTTTGTTGTGTCTTACTTATTTAATGTATTGGTGTATTTAAATGCTTTACACACCTGTCGCCTAAGTAAAGCCTGCCTGCTCGCAGCCAGCTACCAGGGGTTGAGCAAGGGAATAATTTATCATGACCTTGATTGGACCTTCTATTGTGATTCTGGCCTTATTACTAGGGGGTCGATACCTACTTGTCCCTACTAATAAACCACATTCCAACATGTTGTTTGACAGGAATAATATGAGACTGATACACCAACAGCCTTACCACTTCAAAAGTACTGCTGCCATGTTACAAGTGCAACCATGTCATTGTAAGTACAACACCAAGATCAAAACACTAAACCAACATATATGTTCTAATTCTCCATGAGAGTGAATCCCTGGTGTTCTATTTTCCTTGTGGTTCAGGCACACCACACTATGGTGTATCTCTATTAAAAAGTAAATGTATATCAGTAGCTGTTTTTAAAATGG
Source organism: Triturus cristatus (assembly GCF_964204655.1). Classification (NCBI taxonomy): domain Eukaryota; kingdom Metazoa; phylum Chordata; class Amphibia; order Caudata; family Salamandridae; genus Triturus; species Triturus cristatus. Next base: position 329,924,769 of record NC_140582.1, read on the forward strand.
ATAATATTATTTTAGAGTCAATTGACTGATTCAACATTGAAGCCCAACATTAACTGGACATGTAATCCCACCACACAGTGCGTGTACACTACAGAGCCGCTGTTTTAGATCCCAAGGGGGAGGGGGTACAAGGTGGGGTTGGAATATAGAATGCAGACAGTGCTGCATTTGGTGGATCTTTAGTTCAGTAGTACAGCAGTCACAGAAGAGGTCCTCCCCTCATCCCAACTAATGATACTTACTATTCAAAGGATATACACTCACCATTGGGAAAGATTGTTCAAAATGGTCTATTACTGTCCTCTTTTAATTTACTAAGATGCTCATGCCAAACAAATGTGTTCATGAGAATGGCTGTTCCTCGCTGTTTGTCATCTGTTTATTTTAGGCCGCTTATGTGAAGGCACTTGTATTTATTTTGCCTCATCGTGATTGAACCCAGCGGGAGTTTGTACTTGCGTAGGATTTTTTATAATCTGTGTGCTGATATCTAGCAAATTGCACTGAGGTTTGAAAACAATTAGGTTAAAGAAATTGAAATGCAATCTTGCTTGATTGAAATAATTTCATCAGAATTTCTCTATACTCATCAGTTTTCTATGGCACTTCATGTTTTCCGATCAGGGCCAGCTCTTGCTCCAGTGGTGCCCTGGTCAAAAAGAAATGTGCCGTCCTCGCTACTGCTGGTGAATTTAAAAAAACGGCCAGTCCTTGGCTGACTACATCAAGACTTATGGTTATACGAGTCCAAAATACATGAGGTATACAGGCAGTTCGCAGGGGAAGCATGGTTGGACTACGATAAGGGCTATAGGCTAAAAATGCAGGTGCACCCAGACATTAAGTGAGACGAAGAGGACGTGTCGGGCTACATGCATAAGATGATGGTAGCCAGGGAGACCAGGTCCTGGTCAGGGAAGCCTGAGCAGTCCTTTTGGAAGGGCTACCTCAGGGGGTAACAAGAACAGCAAAAGTCCTTCTTTAGACAAAAGCACTTTTCAAGTTGGAAAGGAGGGTCACCAGGAAAGCGCTCCTCAGCGATACGTTTTAAATATGACAGGGATGCATGCACTTAGTGCCCAGAATGTACATTTAGGCACATGTGTTCTACCTGTGGGAGTAAGGGGCACCCAGCAGCTGACTGCAAAAAAGGTAGGGGTGACCGAGAGAGAGAGAGAGAGAGAGAGACAATAAAGATAAGGCGAGAAAGAAGTAGCCCAGTGGATGCTAGGACGCAAAAGGCATGGGGGTTTCAGCTAGCTCTCACTCCCATCAATACATACAGGCAAAGACCGCTAGCTTACCAGTATCACAATAAAGCAGACTCACGCTTACTGTGTGATGGCTTTAAGAAAGGTTTCAAGATTCCTGTGACAGGACATATCAGGGCGGGGGAAGCCAAAAACCTTCGCTCAGCGTTCCAACACCTTAAGATAGTGTGCAAGAAGATTATGAAAGAGAAAGAACTGGTTAGGGTAGAAGATCCTCTGGGTGCAGGGCGTCCAGCAGACCTGGTGATTTCTCCCCTAGGGGTGGTACCCAAGAAGGAGCACAACCAGTACAGACTAATGCACCACTTGTCTTTCCCGGATGGAGAGTCAGTCGATGCCTGGATCAACCCTGTGGACTGCGCAGTTGGCTTTGCATCAGTGGATTATACTGTTGATTTGGTGCGCACGAACAAGCGGGTGCCTGGATGGCAAAGGCAGACATTGAATCCACCTTTACGCTGCTGCCAGTACAAGCCGAGAGCTACCACCTCTGGGTTTCCAATTTGAAGGGTAGACATATTTTGATTAGGCGCTACCCAAGGGGTGTTCCATATATTGCACGTGCTTCGAGCGATTCAGCACCTTCCTGGAGTGGATGCTGCACAGGAAGCACTGGTGGGAAGTGGGGGAGGGGGCAAAATCCACTATCTAGATAACTTCCTATTCATAGGCAAAACCAAAGGAGGTGGAGTGTGGAAGCCTGCGTAACGCTTTCCAGCAACTGGTGGCTGACTTAGGTGTGCCATTGGTCGCAGACAAGACTGTGGGGCCAACAAACAATATTGTGTTTCTGGGGATAGAACTAGACTCTGGCACATCGCTCTGGTGTGGAACGCGAAGGCCAGGCTGAGGTAACTCCAAGAACTCGTAGGAAAATGTAATTTCACTGCAAGAATTTTCCCGGCAGGGAGAACATTTGCAAGGTGCCTCACACAGCTGACTAAAGGGCTGCGCAAGAAACACCACCATGCTAGGTTAAGCGAAGGCGCAAAACAAGACCGCATGACCTCGCTAACCTTCCTGAGAGATTGCAGTGCAGTACTCATATGGAGGGAAAGTTGGGTCTCAGACAGGCAAATGACGCTGCACACAGAGGCTGCAGGCAGCCTGGGTTATGGTGCAATCCCAGGAGACAAGTGGTTTGCAAAGAGGTGGACTGAAGAGTGGGCAGCAGCAGGAATAACCAAGAACATATCCTTCCCAGAGGTGTTCCTCATGATAGTAGCACTGACAATATGACAAGCGAGGCTGAGCAACCTGAAGCTGACCCTATGGTCAGACAGCCAGGCTGTGGTGCATGCAATTAACACCGGTACAGCCAGGTGCCCACAGGTTTTGAGGCTGGTAAGGCAAATGGTTACGCTACAGTTGGCTGGCAATCTAGAAGTGAGGGTGAGGCATGTCCTGGGGGTCAATAATTCTCATGCGGAAGTGCTCGCTTATTTCCAGATGGAAAAATTCAGAGAACTGGCCCCTCAAAGTGGAGAGGGTAATGTCCCCTTTTCCAGAGGAGCTCTGGTCTCTGGCGGATGCGACCTGCCCCAGCAGGTAGAGCACTCCCTGACACCACCCCAGACAGCACAGAGATATGCCACAAACAAAAAGACAGTTCAGAGGGTCACTGGGTTGGAGTCCTTCTGGGATGCACGGAGCACAGCTGGGGCCACAGAGCAATTTGTAAAGTGGACATTCGACCAGAACAAAACTAGATCATGGGTGCAAGCGTAACTAGCAGCTATATCCCATTTCTCCAAACTTGCCACTGGTGAGGATGCCACCACCTCACACTACTTCAAGGCAGCACTGAAGGGATAGCGGCACCTGAAGGGGAAAAGGGAGGAGGCGGGCCATTGAATTCAGCACCCTGGAATACCTGGTTATGCCCGAAATTTGCACAGGCGCCTCAAAGGTTACATTATTCAGGGCAGCTTTTACACTATCTTTCTTTGGTGTGTTTAGCTGATGGTGCCATCCAAACAGGAGGCAGCGGGGCCTGCCTCTAAGCACGCGACATACAGCTGGGCACAGGGCAAGTCGAGGTAACACTGAGATTGTCCAAAACGGACCAGCAGGCAAGAGGGGCGCTTGTAAAACTTCAGTGCCTGTCAGACAGATATCTGTGCCCAGTTCACTGGATGCGGAAATACTGGGTGATTCGCTTAGCGGGAGAGGGCCCCTTTACAAAAACAGCAGCGGGGAGTGCCTGTGCAGGTTTCAGTTTCAGGTGGTGCTTAAGATGGCACTCGCCGAGGCAGGGTTGCCAGCAGCAGAATTCGGCATGTACTCCTTCCGCATTGGGGCAGCAACAGCTGAAGCAAGGATGGTGGTGACGACTGAGGGTGTCAAAGATATAGGCAGATGGCGCTCCTCAGCCTACAAGCTGTTCGTGAGAATCCCACAGGAAGGGGAGCCTTAGAGCCAGCTGCCCTCCACATCCCCTCCCCTCCAAACACAACCGTATCTCTGAAGACTACCTTTACTTCGCGGTCCTCACACCGCGATGCCATTACAACGCGGTCGTTACAACGACTTGCAGTAGATGACCGCTAACATTAGGAATAGTATAGTTTACTATTCCAACACCTTCCCTACTGTTACTTAGGCTGAAGTCGGAATAGTAAGTTATACATTTCTAATGTCAGCGCGCCATCTACTGCAAGTCGATGTAATGACTTGCATAGTAATGGCATTGCGTGGTAACAACGCTGTCGTTGTAACGTCTGCGTTGTAATGCCACGCACTGTAATGACTCGCGTTGTAACGAGTCATATTCCTGTACCACACTACCAAGCTGTCACTGTTTGTATTGGCTGGGGACTGAAAGACAACAGTGTGGATTATGGGGCACTCGTTCATTCATAGGACCCCAGATTGGCGGATCCAGTCCCCCCAGACCCAGCAAGACAAACATAAAATGGATGGGGGCGTCCGGAATGGGTTGGGAGCATCTGTGGGCTACATTGGAGATTTGGCACAAAGATCACCTAGCCGAACTAGACATGTTTGTTGTGCACCTAGGAGGAAATGACCAAGCACAGTTGGGGAGAAAGGAGCTTCTGGGGCACATCAAATACGACCTAACCAAGGCTTCCAGGTGATTTGGTAGCATCAACTTTATATGGTCGAAAATTATGCCCAGGCAAAAGTGGAGGGGGCCTGGGTCACTAGTGCTCTGGCAAAATCCAGAAAGAGGCTCAGTGTAGTGTCCATTAGGAACTGCCTAATCAACTTAAGGCACCCGGAATACTTAAGGAAGGACAGGATTCATCTTTCGGAGGCGGGAACAGAGGTATACTAGGCCAATCTTTGGGCAGCCATGGTACTGTAGGGATGCCAGTAAAGAACAAACAATCGGATGAGGGAGCTGCCTGCGATGTAAGCATTCTAACAATGTGGAGGTAAAGGAGTTAAATAAATGGAGCTTATGAGATTTGAAAGGCCACACCCGACCATGGTGGGGTGGCAGATCAGGTACTTACCCTGGGATGCCTCACGGCAGGGTAAGGCGGTCAGAAATGGGGGTGGGCAGGCACCAAACATGTCGCTCGCAGGACAGGCCCGCCGATTGGCGTACCACACCGCATAGGCAAAGGTAGGGAATTTGGCCTAAAGGAGATTGTGAAATTACCTCCCCCCACCACCCCCCCACACACACAAATGGTAAAATTCAGCTCCAAAACTCCAGTTGACATCAATAAGCGTCAAAATGATTTATGGCTTGATTTATGACTGTATGACAAGGCAACAATATTCCTGTATGTTTGATTTATGGCATGATTTAGGACCTGATGACAAGTCCGCTTTACTCCTGTTTTGATTTATGGCACGACTTATGATGACAATGTAGCCTAAGGGTGTGACTTTGATTTTGATGTTAATTATAATTGAAAACTATTTTTGTCTGACAGGTGGACATTCAGGATGATTTATGACCCCTAGTAAAGTTGCTGCGGGGTACCTATTGTTGAACCTTGGCGATAATAAAGCTGTGGCCAAAAACTCCCGAACACATTCAGCCTATAGTGTTTCAGTTCAGAATGAGAGGGGCTGCGTGCGAAGTTGACTTTTATAATCTGTGTACTGATATCTAGCAAGTTGCACTTGAGCTAGAAAAGAATTAGGTTAAAGGAATTAAAATGCAAATCTAGCTCGATTGAAATACTATAATCCGAATTACTCTTTTCCCATCCATTTTTGATGGTGCCTCATGTCGCCCGATCATGGCCGGCTCTTGCTCCAATAGCGCCCTGGGTGGAAAGAAAAGTGCCGCTCTCACTACTGCTGGTGAGGGAAATAAAAGAGAAAGCAGCCCCTTTTCACAGGCCACTCCTTGGCTGGCTACATCAAGGCAGCAACATGCCTCTGAACACACATATCCACACCTCCCCCAGTTCACCTTAATCACCCACAACTTAGCTCCCTCACACCGGTTTTAAGTAACCCTGGGCAGAGCTGGCATAGTGCCACTTTGCGTAGTTCCTTGGAGTTGAGAAAAAACTCTGTGGAACTCCGCTCTGCTCCCCGCCTCCATACCCTAATTAAAAATATTAAAACACAAATTAAAAAAGAAAAAAGGCACTTACCTGTATTGTGGCTGCCCTCCTCTGGTCTCTCTCCCGCAAACCTGTACGTCAGACGTACGTCTTGCGAGAACTGCGCATGCATGCGTATTTGCAGTTCTCGCAAGATGTACGTCGGACGTAGAGGTTTGCGGGAGAGAGACCACGGCGGGGAGGAGGAGGAGGAGGAGGAGGAGGGCAGCCCGGAGACGCCACAGTACAGGTAAGTGCCTTTTTTCTTTTAAAATTTCTTTTAATATTTTTTATTAGGGAGGTGGTGGCGGGGAGCCTTTTTTTGTCGAGGGGCTGGCTAACTCCGCTCTGCTGTGGAGTCAGAGTTTTGCCTAAACTCCGCGATCTCAGCGGAGTGCGGAGTAGGCAAAACTCCGCACACTCCGCTGGCGGAGCGGAGTTCTCTGCCCGCGCTTAGTTTTAAGTTGTTTGCAGGAGAGGGTGTTGTTGGGCGGCGGCAGGGCATGAGAGGTAAATGATAGGGGCCTGATAGGGTGCTAAGAAACAACGACTGCAGCAGTTAAAAACGATTAAAAGCACTTCAGACGAAATCACCGGAGCCAAATTAGGGGGCTCTGCTGTTTTCAGAACCTTTATGCATACAGTTCTTTTCTTCCCTCTGATGATTGCCGCCCTAGGCTCAGCTCTCCCATGCCAAAAGCTGGCCCTGTTCCGCTGATGCTAACACTGTTGAGTGCGTTTTTATCCCCTGTGTCAGAGGACTGCCAGGATTGAAGTAAACATCTTAGGTTTTCATATATCATTTTTACTATTGTTCAAATATATTGTTCTGGCTATTCCTTTGTGTATTGTGCTTTATGAGACCACGTTAGCCATGTTTGTCAAATCAATCAGTGTACTGTGTTCTGTATTTTCTGGTAGATGTCTTACAGTTTTTTATGATATGCTGATATTTTCAGTTTCATAATGAACACACAAAGCAGAGTGGAAAGGATACTTCAAAAGATGTTTGTTAGAAAGATAAAATCTGTTCTGCTTTCTAGTTTAGCTGTACCAGTCGAAGCCAAAAATAATTGGAATGGAAAAAACTCCAAAGCCCCTAAGCCTGGTGCACCTGTAACTCATGTTAAAATGAACGCAGCAGGAAATCTTCCGTCAGATTAGTGTTGAAATGTGAGATCTGCTGTCCAGAGCCGTCCATCTGCCGGTGGTGATTTCCGAACAGCAGACAGGGCCAAAGCCTCCTGCTGGTTATTTTCAGTTAATCTTCCACAGGCATGCGTCATTTTATGGCAGGCTTTAAAAGCTGTCAGTTGTGATTTGCAAGGAGCTCTCTGCACCTTTTGAGTGGAAAACCATGGACTGATTTATTGAACAAATAGAAAGCAATAGGGAATGAGCTGGGTGTGTAGCAGTGTCCACATTTTTTGAGCTGTTTAGTATTCCTTCTGGAAGCATTCCTGTTATTGACTCCAACTGCAGTGAGAGCCTGACCTGGGACTAACTGGGGCACCAAAGAGTGGGTGGCTTGTAGAGAATCAACAACTTTGATATTTTTCTCTAGATCTCCGTCCCTTTGTACTTTAGAATTCATTAAAGCATGAATGTTAATTTTCTTTGTCAGTCCTCTGAGACATCCATATTCAGTGATTTGGTGAGACCCCTTTTATTTACAGTTTTTTCAACAAAAGTTTGATATCCTGTCACATTGACCTCTGCACCTTGCCTAGAGCAACATTCCTTTCACTTTTTGAGATATTATGTTATGTTAACTGTATTTGTATAGCGCATTATTGCCCTGAGGCGTCTAAGCGCTGGGGTACTGTAATTACTTAGGGACGGTCCAAAAATATATGCGAAAAAATATAATTGAAATAAAATAGGCCAAAGCATTGTGGGCGACCACGCTTTTTAAATGGGATCACTCTGTTACAAAGGCACTCTGGATCACAGGAGGCGCCTACACTAGCGACAACCAACAGAATTATGTTCGGAGTAATTATATAGCGCTTATTACCTGCTGACAGGAAGTTCACTACTTCATGATCTAGTGTTAGTAAATTAGCCACAGATAAGGGTTACATTTCTCATGCTCTTTACATGCATTCTCATGCAAATATATTGGTCTAATTCCATATATGAGGGCTACTTTGCTATGTACTCAAATTATATGGTGTACTTCATACCGTTAGTGTCATTTTCAGATATATGGATTACGTGGTTTTCATGCTAGGTCCACCTGACACCCAGTGAGCTGGTGAGACACCAACAGCGATAGGTTTCAAACACTCTTCAGAAAGTTAATCAGTTACTGAACATAGGCAAACTACAGCATCCTTTCTTACAACCAGCAAACTTGCGGATTTGTTGCTGCCTACCGTTAGACGTGTATCATCCAAGGTCCATAACAAGATCTGTGTAGATATCATGTCTAAACGAGTAAAATCTACCCGTTCGGATTATTTGGTAGGAGAAATGTACCAGAACATAAGCCAGGCTGGACCCTCTGTCAAAGTCCTGTTTAAGCAAACCATTTCCCACACTCTCATTTGCCAAACGTCAATGGCAAATGCATATTTGCAGATATAAAATGCTTTGCTGAAAGCTCAGACTTCATTCTCAACAAGTTCTTCAATTGGGTTTCAAAATAATCCACCATTCAGCATTGTCACAGTCTACAGCTCTGGCATTGGCTGCCAGCCTTTTTACTTTGTCAAAGCTTTTTTGCAATAGCTTCTGCAAACCTTTATTTTTGTGAAAGCTGCCAGGTTCTACCTAGTATAACAAAAAATTTGCTAAAAGCAAATATTCATGTTTTTTGATCCCAAGGAGCACTTATTGCCACTGTAGTCACTTGCACCCAAGGGATCTACTTTGTGGAAGTATGTGCTTCTTATGAAGAGCAGAATGCTGTCTCTCACAGTGAATTTAGCTAATGGCTGAAGTGGGCTGACCCAGTTTCCCTATTCTGTGTACCACAGAGGGGAAAGAAAAATGTGAATGACACAACCACACACCAATGGATGAAGAGGACTGGCTAAAAGTGTGTGTGTGTGTGTGTCTGTCTGTCTGTCTGTCTTTTTAGTAAAGTCGAATGGTCTTGGCAATTGCCATTCCCCCCAAAAAGGGGGAAATAAAGGTAGAAACAGTTGTGGAGAGAGCCATGCCAAAAACCGATCGCATAGATATTAAGTACACTTTATTTTAGTACATTGTCACCTACTGTGTAATTATGTAATACCTCCTATGTTATATCAGGGTTCTGTCCCACCAACTACCCTTCCCCTCCTTTTCAGACTAATGATCCCTGCCATCTTTGATTTAACCCTGCAAGTTCACTAAACCCATACACTTAGGTCCAGATACGCCCTTTTATGAAGATACTTCAATTTATGCATAGACAGGCCTGAGAATAGAGAGACCAGTGGCAAAATATGCTGAAGAACCATAGTCCACTATTAAATGGTGCCATGCTATTTCCAGACATATTCCAGTTATACTCGGACCAATCATTAATCACTCATCACGCCTTTCTAAAATGCCCAGCGCCGCCCCAATAAATTTAGATAGGTCAGCAAAGTAATCAAATGCATGCAAAGATGTATAATAATGTCTGAATTCAACTTTGAGAAATATGAAACTGAAAATGTTCTGATAGCCCTTTATCCCAACATAACACATTTGCTAGCCCCCTCACAGCTTTTGATCCTGATAGAAAACAAAACTAATACCACAAGTAATATATTACATTTTAGAGTCTGCTAACCTTAAAGTTGTACCCCTAAATTGTAGTTCTTTTTTGTTTGGTTCTGCACTAAGACAGGCCAGATCATGTTGCGAATTGCAGAGTAGTGACTATTTTAAGAAAGTTGAGCATTCAAAAGTAATGTTACTCTGTTTGTACCAGTGATGTAACCATAACCAACCAGTCTAACAAAATATTCAGTGTATCATGTGACCTGACAAAGTGAGAAACCATAAAGCAACTTTAACGTAGCCCAACTCCATATTGAGAACTGGTAGCAAATGTTATTTTCCGTAGAAAAATCTTTGAAGGAAAAGTGGACAAAGAAATTCAGAAGTATGTGAAATACATCAGTCTACTACACAACCGGCAGTCAGTTGTAAACAAATGAGTTGATCTTAATGCCCTTAACAAAGCTTGCCATGTTGCATTGATTTTATTTTACGTTTCACCAGCCATGACATTGTAATCTATTGCCCCATGAGTAAAATTATTGCTATCAGTCCTTAGCTGGAGCCAGTGATGCCTCCCAAACTGCCCTGTGTAATTTGGGACAGCTTTACTGTACCTCCTGCTTTTTCTGTTTCTTCCATGTTATTTAGAATGTATCAGCGTCCACTAAAGTAACTGTTTTATATGTGACCTTTCACAGAAGAAATCAAGCACCACCAATGGCAATTCTATGTTAGATTTATGTCCATCGAGAATATATCAAGCTAAGCCAATATTACAAAGTGACTGAACCTCGTTATCTGGATGAAGAAGTACCTTTGTCTGAAATGTTATGAAAGGAGTTTCTGCTTTTGAGCATCTCTTTACCATGCAGGACTTACAACGTGACTACCGTTACCACACATAACCTTTACCACGCGTGATTTTACGAGTATGCGTAATACAGGTGGTAAGGGCATATGCGTGGTAAAGACAATCCGGTGCCGATTCCGATCCTGGAAAAACCGGGTACGAACCGTCGGTCGGAGCGTTTTCTCCGTCCGACTCGTACCCGGGACAAAAACATTACAAACATGGAAGTACGATTCGCACGGAAACACCATCTCCGTACGAGTCGTACAAAACACCGACCGACGAAAATATACATACAAATGTGATCCGGGAATGCTCCGACGTGACGTCGGGACGCTTTCAGGCAGCGTTTCACGACCCAGGAAGTACGAATCGAACCGACAGCAGTCCGGACGGCAATATTTTTACGGCACCCAAAAAGTGCCGGAAAAGCGAAGTACGCCGCGAAACGACCAGATTAGGGGGCCCGGTACGCGCCGTATCCCCCCCCCCCAGCCCCCGTGAGTACGCGCCGTACCCCCACCCGTGTATGTACACCCGTGTACGTACGAGTCGAACCCCCCGTGTATGTACACCCGTGTACGTATGAGTCGAACCCCCACCCGTGTATGTACACCCGTGTACGTACGAGTTGAACCCCCACCCGTGTATGTACACCCGTGTACGTACGAGTTGAACCCCCACCCGTGTATGTACACCCGTGTACGTACGAGTCGTACCCCCACCCGTGTATGTACGGTGCGTACCCCCAGCGCATACACGGGTGGGGGTACGACTCATACGTACACGGGTGTACATACACGGGTGGGGGTTCGACTCGTACGTACACGGGTGTACATACACGGGTGGGGGTTCGACTCGTACGTACACGGGTGTACATACACGGGTGGGGGTACGACTCGTACGTACACGGGTGTACATACACGGGTGGGGGTTCGACTCGTACGTACACGGGTGTACATACACGGGTGGGGGTACGACTCGTACGTACACGGGTGTACATACAAGGGTGGGGGTTCGTCTCGTACGTACACGGGTGTACAAACACGGGTGGGGGTTCGACTCGTACGTACACGGGTGTACATACACGGGTGGGGTACGACTCGTACGTACACAGGTGTACATACACGGGTGGGGGTTCGACTCGTACGTACACGGGTGGGGGTACGACTCGTACGTACACGGGTGTACATACACGGGTGGGGGTTCGACTCGTACGTACACGGGTGGGGGTACGACTCGTACGTACATGGGTGTACATACACGGGTGGGGGTTCAACTCGTACGTACACGGGTGGGGGTACGACTCGTACGTACACGGGTGTACATACACGGGTGGGGGTTCGACTCGTACGTACACGGGTGTACATACACGGGTGGGGGTATGGCGCGTACTCACGGGGGCTGGTGGGGGTACGGCGCATACTCACGGGGGCTGGGGGGGTACGGTGCATACTCACGGGGGCTGGGGGGGTACGGGGGCTGGGGGGTACAGCACGTACTCACGGGGGCTGGGGGGGTGTTCGGCGCGTATGCGGGAACATGTCTCCATGGTTGCTATGGGAGTTCGGTCCGTACGGTGCATTTTCCATACGGTTGTAACATCGGACGCACGGGATGGATCGTACTTGCGCGCTCAGACTTCACTTTTCACATTTGTACGTAAAATCGTCCGGGGATGTGTTGGACACTTTTTCCGACCCGAGGACGTGTGGGGAAATTTTCCGAATGCGATTCGTATGGACTTTTTCCCATACGAATCGTACTTGGCAGTTTGTACGCTACTTGTACGATTCGTACGGTAAAAAGACCGGATACGAGTCGTACGGGGAAAATTTTTCCAGGATCGGAATCGGCACCTCAGTGTCTTTACCTCAGAAGAAGACAGAGAGATCCTCTGGCACCGAAACAGGCGAAGGGATAGATGTCAGTCTTTCACTTCTGCTTCAAAAAACCCCAAAAACTGTGCGTCAGCCTCGATCAAGTGGAACTGGTATGACCTTGTTCCCACCCTTTTCCTGGCATAGATATGGGGGATTGCGATTGGGGTCGGAATTAGGTGTTAGAGCCTGGAGGGGAGGGGGGGGGGTTAAGAGCCGGTGCTGCGGCCTGGGATCTAGAGAGGTGGGTTTTGATTTAGAAGAAAAACCTTTACCACGCACATGCCTTTACCAGTCATGCCTTTACAATGAAATTCGTTGTAAAGGCATGCGTAGTAAAGGCATAATCGTCATAACATGCTGTGAGCTAAACATAGCACGTGGTAACGGTACCCATGTTGTAACCACCGTGTTGTAAAAGCATGCGTGGTATTAACATGCGTTGTTCCATCATACATCCCTCAGAAGCCAACCCTTTATGTTTTTAAACCATTAATTAAAGTAATCTAACAACACATTACATTTGCCACACCAGGCATTTGCTTCTCTTCTTACCCATATTTTGTCCTTTTAGAATTTCATATTTTTCAACTGTATTTTTACATTACAGCTTTTCATTTCTTTCCCTTCTGGTACCGATGCTCCTCTGTACCTGCACTCCACGTCTTTCCTTTCCCACCCATGGTTTGTCCGGTAAAGCTTCCACTCCCTTCATATCATACATTAACTCCTCCAATATTCATTTTATTCCCTTGTGGTTTTATGTGTCCCAGTGTTCCCTGTCCTCTCCCTCGGTGTTTCTACCACCACCCTCAACCTTGCATTTTCTTGCCTTCTGGCCTCTGAGTTTTCTACTTGCTCCAGCAAGCTGATAAGGGATGGGGTTGCCTGATGCAGATGCCTAAGCTAGCACCTTACGATTCTGTACAACACCGCAAACACAGCTTCCCAAATAACAACAATCATTCCCAGAGTTTCGGAGTATACAGATCAGGTTTTATGTGACCATAATGAGCAGTGGGGATAGTATCGAAGTTATACTTCAAAAGGTGTATATTAATGTGAATGCCAACCCTCTAGCACTTCCACTTCCCTCCCACCTAAGAGGTCCATTAGTGCATCAGTTTTGTTCTTCATTATCCCTGGTGCTGCTGTTATTGTCTGTCCAGCTTGGAGTATGTGTTCCAGCAGACTCTGTTCTTGTGTATGATTTACTGCTCCACTTTGTTTCAGGACCGCCCGGCCACAAAAAATTTCTGTAAGTAAGAATTATCTCAATTTTCAAATTCCCAGTTACAATCTCTTTCATGCTCGCATGCATGACTTTTTATGCACCTATATTCATTACTAAATCCCACAAGTTTGCCGTGGTCCAGTGAATTGCAAGTGATGTATCCATATTCTGACAACCACTACTACTTGTGAAAAACACTGCTACACAAAACACATCCTTATCTAGAGACATCTATCCAAAATATGAGGTATCTAATTCAAAACAACAAATGATTATGGCATGATGTGAACTTTAATGTAATTGTTAATAAAAAAATAAAAAAAAGAAGCTAATGAAAGCCATATCAAAGCAATTCACCCCCTCCTCTGATGAAAGTGCTGCAATTATATTTACTTTTTTGTTGGAGTCTTATTGTAATTTGAAAGCAGATACCTTAGTTACCAAAGGTAGTTGTAATGTTTTCAGTCCCTCCTTTATTTTGTAATGCAACTGTTGATGATAGATGTGATTCTGTGCTAGTGGGAGATATTTTGCTTTGTAAATGGGTAGTTATTTTAGGCAACCACTCCTTTCACAGTGTTTTGTACCTAGTTTATTCATGATGCTTGTAGCCCTCTTATTGTGTTTGGTCTGTTGTCACCCTCACGGCTACCATACTTGTGACATCTGTGTGAACATTTTATTGTGCATATTCTTATTACTTAACCAATGTGACATTTGGGTGCTCTATCACACTTGTTATGTTTTTGTAGACCTGTTATTGTGAATAAACCAGTATGATATTTGGGTGCTCTTGTGCAACTGTTCAGTTGCCGCCTACATATTGCCTCTGGGTGGTCCTTTCATAGGGCCGCTCTGTTCCCGTGCTCAATCCACCACTCTTGCACCAGTATCACTTTTGTGTTGTTGATATGTTTCAGGTGGAATATTCATGCACTCACCATTAGGGCAGGACTTTATCTGTTGCACAACAATTGTACTATCAGCACATCCAGATAGCAATTATAGTATATGGTACGACTGTATCTGCCGTTGTTCGGCTTTGACTTTATAGCTTTTTCTAGAAGAGCATCCCTATTTCAACAAAACGTGTTAGCAAACATTTTGTATGCATCCAGCTAATTTTCAATTTGCCAAATAGCTGGCTGTATGTGACCTCCAAGCAGCATTCATCATCTATGAAAGTCAGTTATTATCTCCATGTTTATGCATCTTGGTACATTACATCATGATTACCATTAAATTGCAATATTTTACCTTATCGATACTTTACTTCGCAGTTTAGGAGGTAAGTAGTATTTCTTAGTTTTTCAATGAATGTAATATATATATTTATACATTCACTGAAACTCAAAATTAAATTGATTACATTTAGGTGTTGGAATGAGACACAAGCTTAATTTTTTTATTTTTATTAAAAGAACACGGATATATGCCAGGTTTAGTTTAGAACTGTTAAACAACTGAGAAGACAGGTAGGCTGAGTCAACAGATGTGGAAAGGTATGCTGTACTTATGCATGTCTCTCTAACTATTTTTAACCCCTTCAAAAATATATCATGCCTCAAATTACAAAAAACCCATACCTCCTCTCATTTTTTAGCACTCTGTTTTCATGCCTGCATTAATATCTCACTGCTCCTGCACTTCATTCAGCCTGCTGTTCTGGAAAGGCTTTTAATTCAATAGCTCCTGTTCCCACAAATTGGCATTTAGGAGTGTCTCATCTTTATCTTGAATAATAAATGTTAGCAGTCTAGTTGTTCTTTAGAACTCTGTGGTGACGCTGCAGTTCATTGCTAGGGAGTTAACTGACAGACTGTTGCTGGTGTTGGCAGTACATGTTTCCCTCTGCTTTTCAGAATACTTTTCTGAAATGGATTAGGCAGATGTTTGAGAACTCAGAGAAAATGTGCCTCCATTTAAGCCTTGTAGTGCACCAACAATTCTATGACAAAAAGAACCCCATTGTTTTATTCATTTCTAAAGGAAATTTATTGTGTATTACAGCTTTGAATATATCAAGACGGCTTCAGGTGTGCCACAATTTTGTCATAAATACAGAGTGTTAGACATTATTTGTTTATTAGAACACTGCAGGAAACTGTAGTGGAACACCGGGGAGTCAATTTACATCTGCTGCTGCTGTTGGAAGTTCATGTTTTACTTAGAGTATCAGATTCTATTCACACATGGCTGGGAAAGATAGCGTGAGCTTACAGAAAAAGTGTGCTTATTTTAGCTTCTGAAATACCTTCCATAACGCCTGTGAGAAAATCATAAGAGAAAACTGTTTTCTCTCAAACATGATTCACGGAATCCCAGCAGGCAGTCATGTTTCACATAGTAAAATCACATGAGAACTCATCAGAATTCCTAAAGTGAGTATACCACCAACAACAAATGATTTATATTGTGAATAAAATCTGTTATGGCCCCTTATATGTGCTCCTTCTTGTCACCATCAAAACGTGGAATTTACTTCCTTTTAATTGTTTAAAACCTGAAAAAAATTGTTCATCAAAATATTATGCTGGCTTTTATGAACCATTAGTCTAAACATTTCTAGAATTGATCCTGATTTCTTACAAATGACCTCCAGATCTTTAAACTGTGCAACTGGCTTCTCCTGAGTAAGTACCAGCAACTGACTTAAATTGAACCAGATGGCCAGGGTCTTCCCTCTAATCACCACCTCCAAAGGATCCTGAACAGCTGCTAGTGGCACATAGCCTTTGTTCTCCTTAGGTACTGCATGCCACAGTCTGACACCTCTGTGGTTCATCCTCTCCCTCAAAAGAGTATTGCTAAGGGGACACTTTTGAGAAGTCTACTGGGCAATGCAAAGTCAAAGACTGATGTTCCTGGCATGCAGTCCAGTGCCATACAATTCCTGTTTCTTGATTCCTAAATTCAGTTAAGGGTGTGACTATTATGAGTATGTAGTAAATCTGTGTAGAAGTGTGTAGTAGTAGAAAGAATAATCATGCATGTCAGGGTGATAGGACATCTGCCCTGCCAGAGCCTTTCTCTCCATTTTCTTCAGGAGGTACCCAAGAAGGATCAAGACTATCAATGACTCTCTAACCAGTGTAAAGTGGATTTGTAAGAAATGCCTTTACAAACCTGGTTTGTCTGTGGTTTGGAACATGTACTTACAGAACCATTACAAAAGTAATCTTCACTTTCAGTTTTTTAGTATCATAACTGTTTGCTTTATTGCTTCCCATGTCGCACATCACAAATGGGAATCCACATGTCATCAGCATGGGCGCTCATGTTTTTCTAGCATGTGAAGAGTACTGCGCAGCATGTGTTCTAGCTAGTGGCCAGGCCTAAATTTATTCTGCTCTCTTCTTGAGAGGAACCATTGTTATTGTAACTGAGGAGAAAAGAATGCAGCAGTCAGGATCTGTGGTGACACTCCATTCTGCATCCCTTTCGCCATATAGTGGTTGAATGTCTTATCTTTGTCCCTCCCCTTGCCTTCCCATTGGTTCTGTGAGAAGGGTTAGCGGTATCTATGGTGTATCTATGGGCTGAAACTCACTGGTAATAAACAAGTTTGTTGTCCATCCTTTCTGGGTCAGAGTCCATTCAAAAGGAAGTACCACCCTCCCTCCACAGGTATTCATGACGTGTTCCATAGGCTGTGTTTGGCCCACTTTCCCTGAAAGAAACCTGGATACCAACTCAAGGTTAATGCTGAAGCTCCCTGACTTACTTTCGTGCCGATGTGTGGCCTGCAAGAGATGTCTTAGTAAGCGGCAGTGTTTGATTCTCAGAGAATCAGCCTGAGGATGTTACAAACTTCTGTGCCAGAGCATCTCTGGAGCTGTTCTCATCTCTCATCTGCTGTAGGATTACTTGACTCTTGTAGGTTTAAATTATTGTACTGCAGGTCCGTTTTGCAAACCTTGTTGGTATAATTAGAGAATTCCGTGCATTGCAGTTACCTTGAGTAGGTACCTTCTCCCTATAGTGAGGGTACCCTCTCACAGTATCACATCATGGGTAAGTAGGAGATGGTTCCTCTGTAGTTCTCTTTGTCCTGTTGGAGAAAGGAGGGTAGACTAGAGGGGTTACAACACAAGCATGGGATGTTCAGGGTAATCCAGACCACTGTTGGGGAACAGCACAGAGCATGTCCTTTCATTGCTAGTCTTGTTAGATTTAGTCACACCACGCTTGTCGAATTTAGGCCTTATCTGAACTTTAGGTAGTCTGTTTCACATTGGAAAGCCTGAAACAGAAATTCTTTGGCCACTCAATATGCTGTACCAAATGAATTTTAGATTGCAAGATGGAAAGATGCACGTAGCAGCAAAGAAGGAAATCTATTTGAACTTCATTCTGTCTTCCACGCTCAGCCAGTGGAATGAGTAATGTGCAGACAAGACTTGATCAAATTTCCACAGATCTAGGACCATATTCATCAGAGCATTTATGGCCTTTTGTATGCATGAATGTGGTATTTGTATAGTTCAAAGCTAGCCAAAGATAGCGTAAGGCTGTACAGGGACAGAGTCAAGTATACAGTCAAGTGATTTGTGAGATAGCTGGTTCGTAAACTCTTACAGCATCATGATGTAGTGAAGTGTGCTTAATGACTTTTTGAGGAAGAACATGTATATATAGCTTTAACATATTCAGTTTTGATTTTATGTATCAAGTCTGGGATAGCTTTTCTTATTCTTAAAAGCTATAAAATTTGTCTACAGATGTTGTTTATCTGGCGTGATGCGGTCAAGATTTTGTCAAGCTCTCCAGTGTTGTTTACTATTTCTCAGAACGTATTTCTTAACCTGAGAACGTAAAGAGTAGGGTAAATAGATGGGAATAAGACAATTAGGGCTTTCACTTTATTATTAGAATCTGTTTTTCCATGCTCAGCTGAACACCATTGTAGGCCTTCCAATTCTCAGTTCTGTTTAAACATGACTTGAAGCTGCTAAGCTTACTGAGAAACTGATTATCTGGCAGGGTACCCGTGTTAATGGCATGGGCTGAAGATAAGAGTCTCCACTAATCATTCAATGTATTTGCCCCAATTCAGAATGAAAGAAATTAACAGGCCCATACTTGTTTTGTTTCCTGCCCTATAAGGACAGTTCAAGAAAAATCTGATCCACCTGAATGTCTATCAATTAACCCCTGCCACCTCTTTGGGGGTTCACTCATCAGCATAATTTAATGTGGCAAGATCATCATGGGTTGCTAGACCTTATCTGTTAATTCCAAGCAATGCACTGTAATATTATTGCAGATTTAGAGAGGTCTGTATTTAGAGGCCAGTTTATCAGAGACCGAATATGAATACTACATTATTTGATTCATGTGATCAATGTTACCAGTGGGCTGCAGCACTCATTCTATTTATTTATTTATTTGAAAAGTTTTATATAGCGCTGGCTAGACCCAAAGGTATCAGAGCGCTTTACATGAGGATCAGCGAGTTACAGATTACATAATTACATCAAGGGTGGGTGGCAGCCTCTATCTTGTATTTGTGGATCTGCGGGCGGCTTTTGACCTGGTCCCACGTGCGAAACTCTGGAAAGTCCTTGCGGAAATGGGTCTCCCGCCCTATTTGTTAGCCATTCTCTCAAGATTACACCTAAACAATTTTGCACAGGTTAGGTCCGGAAGGAACGGAGAACTCACAGATCAATTTCCAGTCTTAAAAGGAGTTCGCCAAGGGTGCGTTTTGGCACCTACTCTTTTTAGCCTCTACATCAATGGCCTTATTGAATATTTGAATGGTGTACCCAATACCGATGCCCCAAGACTGGCCACAGGCAGAGTGCCCGCTCTGATGTTCGCGGACGACACTCTTTTGTTGTCCAGAACATCATCGGGCATTCAAAAAACCCTTGATGGTTTTGTAGAGTTTTGCCATCTTCGGGGGTTGGAAATCAACATAGAAAAAACAAAGTTTATGATTTTCAACCCCCCAAAACGTACCCGCCCTAATCCTGTGCTTTTTGATAGTCCCTTGGAAAGGGTCAAAACGTTTATATACTTGGGTGTTACCCTCACAGAGAAATTTGATTGGCATAAACATATTGCTAGATCAACGCTTAGGCTCACCCAGTTAGCAGGGGGACTAAGTAAAGTTTTTAAGGAATCTACATTTAGGCCGGTTTCCCCTGCACTTACAATATACAGTCGCCAAGCGAGAATGTCAGCAATGTATGGGGCTGAACTCTGGGGGCATATGCAGACCCTGACCCTCGATCTCAAAAGGGTGGAGCAGTCTTTTGTCAGAAACCTAATTGGTCTACCGCCTAGTACACCGTTGATCCCTCTTAGATTGGACCTTGAGCTAACTCCAATAGAGGAGACAATAGGCGCTATACCGATTATGTACTGGAAGAGGCTGTGGTCTGTCCCTGAACTGGCCGATTATAGAGCTGAATTCCTTGAGATTTGGCCTTTTCTCAGATCCAAAACGATCCCGTGGCTTAGGCATATTAATGCAGTTTGTACTCGGCTTGGTTTCCCTGGATTATGGGACATGCCGGAGACCAATTGTGCTGGGATATCTAGGAACACTCCTTGCCCATATCTACACGTTAAACTTTCAGACGCTAATGAGTTCATCCTCCTTGGGTAGGTTATCATCTGAGTTCCTTCAAGTAAAAATAGAACCTAGGGCCGAGGTTTTTATGGACTTAATTGAGCCTCCAGTTGCCCGTAAGCTGTATATCCAGCTGCGTTATGGCACTCTTCCCATAAGATCTTTTACCTCTAAGTGGACCAAATCAAACATTCTAGCTTGCCCTGCATGCACTTACCATACTGAGAATATTTCTCATGTTTTGTTTTTTTGTCCTGCCTACCTTGTATCCAGAAAACGCTGGTTGATTCCTATTTGTAGGAATCTGGGATTTTTGCATTACACACAGGCTTGTAGGATATTGACTTATGATACTCATCCTCCCATTGTGTTTGCTGTTTCTCGTTATTTGTTGTATATGTGGCGTATTAGGCAGAACTTTTTAACTTAACTATTTTAATGTCTTTTTACTGTTTTTTTCATGTGTTTGTACTTTTTATGGTCTGTTTGACCGAAATAAAGTTACTACAACAACAGCTAAGCTTACTGAGAAACTGATTATCTGGCAGGGTACCCGTGTTAATGGCATGGGCTGAAGATAAGAGTCTCCACTAATCATTCAATGTATTTGCCCCAATTCAGAATGTAAGAAATTAACAGGCCCTTACTTGTTTTGTTTCCTGCCCTATAAGGACAGTTCAAGAAAAATCTGATCCACTTGAGTGTCTATCAACTAACCCCTGCCACCTCTTTGGGGGTTCACTCATCAGCATAATTGAATGTGGCAAGATCATCATGGGTTGCTAGACCTTATCTGTTAATTCCAAGCAATGCACTGTAATATTATTGCAGATTTAGAGAGGTCTGTATTTAGAGGCCAGTTTATCAGAGACCGAATATGAATACTACATTATTTGATTCATGTGATCATTTATAGCAGATACACAGAAAGACAGTAAACTGTTCTGTTTTAGTACTACCTGTTGTGCGAAATTCTGGTCTCTGTTCTTCCTTATTGTATTATCTGAATGAATTATTTCCCCACCGTTTTATTGATACTGCAAAACATAAATGTTGAAAATCTTTTGCTTGATGTCTTCACAGATTTTTGCCTTGCCTGTTTTTGTTGGCTATAGAACTATGCATACTTTGCACCTACTAACCAGCAGTAAATGGCTTATTCTTCTCCTTAAACCTGATGCAATTGGTATACTCCTGGTTTGCACATTTAATTTACTTTTAAGTCCCTTTTATATGTTTACGAAGTGTACCTAGGGCATGTAAATTAAATGTTACCAGTGGGCTGCAGCACTCATTCTATTTATTTATTTATTTGCAAAGTTTTATATAGCGCTGGCTAGACCCAAAGGTATCAGAGCGCTTTACATGAGGATCAGCGAGTTACAGATTACATAATTACATCAATTACAGAAGCCAAGTATAGACAATAGGAGAAAACAAAAGACATGAGATTACACAGTAATAGGAGGTTTTAGTGCGTAGACTAGCCAAGACGCAAGTCTTATGGGGAAAAGGAAGGTAAGGTAGAGAGGGGAATGGTAAACGGGTAAGGAATGCAGAAGAGTCAGGCAGACCGGTAAGGGGGAAAAGTGCAACAGGGGGAACAAAGCAGTCCGGGTGAAAGACAGTATATGAGGGGAGGGGTGTGGGAGGCCAAAGGGGGGGGGAGGCTAGTAAACTAGAAGGGAAGGATAAACAGGCGATAGGTCAAAACCGCCAAGTGGAGGACCCACAGACGCCGATAGCAATTATCCCAAAATGGCAGGATATAAAGACACAAATCAAAGGTAGCTGAACTCCACGGCTCCAAGCAGGGCTGGAAAAGGGGAGGCAGCAAAAGAATCATGAAGGGAGGAGGCGGGGGAGGGAAGGAAACACAACGGGAGACGCGGAAAAACAATGTCAGATGTCTGGCTGGGTGGGTGACAGCTGAGGGAGTGAACTAGAGCCAGACTCCTCTATAGCTGCATTAGACAGCTCCACCGGGCATCGGCCAAGGTTGTTCAGGCTCCGCAGTAAGAAAGAATACAAAAAACAGTTAAGGTATCCACCCAGTGAGCCTCGTCATAGTTCCAATGAAAAACACTGGTCCTGGTGTTACTGGGAAGCGCCGTCCGCAACGTCCTCCATCTCGCCACTAGGTCAAGACTGGTGAGAGGAGAGGTAGAAGTGACAGATTCCCAAGTCTGTAGATTGTGGGACAACCCATCGTTCTTGCTTTCAGGCCTCTTGGCTCTAGATCTAGGATCAAAGTCAGTACGTGGGGGTGCATTCTGCCACCCACTGCAGTAGCACTGTAAAACCAGTATCCATGCCTACCATTGTAGCCTGGGTTTGCAGTTTTAGGACTGTAAAATGGACCTGTCAAAAGCCGATTTGACATGCCTAAACTTTCCTTTTAAATATTAGTAAGTTACCCCTAAGTAGGCCTTACTGCCCATAAACCAGAGTGCATGCCATTCAAGTAAGAAATGCAAACGTTTGATGTTAAACATGTCCTTAGCATGGAATGGTCCTAAGAGCTATTTCACAGTATCAGAGTTAGTTTTCCATAAGAAATCATTGGGAGACCATATTTAATTTAATAAATGTTCTCTCCATTGAGGAAACCGCTACAAATGTAATTTTAGGACTTTATTACAAGCCCAACTCAATGGTGAAGTTGGATTTGTAAAACTTCAGAGGCTTACTCTGTCACAGAGAGTTGTAGCTAACACGTGGGCGTGCCCTCTGCCTCTGTCCCCCTAGCCAATCAGCCACTAAGCCCAGTGGGAAATGAGCTCCCCATAGAACTGGTTTAGTGTAACCACAGTAAAGGAGTTGCTCATTTCCCTGGTCACACTTCTGGGGTGTGTACAGGAGTTCTGCACAGGGAAACAAATGTTCTGCCATTTTGGTTTTAGGTAGAGGGGAGCCCACTCGAAGTGCTGCAGAAGTGGGTTGGGCTGCCCTAGGGAACTTTTACTCCATTTGTTAGGATGGGACCAGGAATCACCCAACCTACAGGCTGGTGCCAGGCATAAACGTGGCACCCACGGTACCCCCCTCTAAACACTTTCTGGATCTGGGGAAGAACAGAAGAGGACTGGACCCTGCTGTCTGTGACCTGAGAAGAGCCTAGAAGACAGGTATTTCTCTCCCTCTTGTATCAAAGACAAAGAAGTGGTCTCCAAGGGTCATAAGGCTGACCTCCTGTTCAAGCTACCCCTATACAACAAGGTACAAGATGCCCTTTCTGCAATTTCCCATCTGACCAGTTCGGATTGGATCTGCGTTGGTCCCTGCTCTTGGCATGTGCTGGAATAAGCCTTGACCCCCAAGTCCTGTCCCCAAGGTCCTGCACCCTTAGCTGTGCCAAAGTGTACTCCTCTTTACTTTTCCTGAAACCTGGAACTTAGAAGCTTTTTGTCTCCAAAGACCACCAGAGGACCAGGACCACCCTTCCAAGCCGATGCAACGAAGGTGAGTTGCCCCTGGGCCAAAGATTCGGGTTGCTTCCGCTTGCAGCTTTACCGCAACAGCAAACCTAATTCAACTGGACCTTGCAGAGATGGTATCTGGCCTCATGGAGCCCTCTTTGGCTATAACCTGCAGCCTTGACCCGCTAGAATAATCTGAGCTCAAAAAAAGTGACTTAAGTCTGAAGGTAGATATCTTCACTAGGCAAAAGGTGTGAAAAGCAACCCTGCCAATGAGGGACTGTCCTTGGGTGTGAAATTCAAACTTCTCCTGCTCCGAGCATCCCCGCCAAAAGCTGACATTATACTTTGTCTAGCAGCTATCCGACGACGTTTAACCCTTTTTAGCTACATCCTGTTGCCTTGCCCCGCTGAAGATTTTTGACTTCTATTTTAGAGACTAAGTTTGAAGGTAAAACTTCCTATCAGGTGGAACCTGGTTTCTGTAGCCGATCCCTGTTCCATTGCGGTCGGGCTTAGCTTGCACCTAGGTACTCTTAATGTTTTATATTTAAACTTAAAAAATTCATAAATCTGGTTCCCCTTATTGGGTCTTTGTCATGTTGGTGTCATTTTATTTATTGAAATCTACTGTAGTTTTCTAAATTGGTTTAGGATTTTTCTTGTGTTGTGTTTTGACCTTATAACTGTTTGAGTATTGAAAAATACTTTATACATTGCCTATAAGTTAAGTTTGTCTGCTCTGTGTCATAGTTACCAGGGGGTTAAGCTCAGGTTAATTTGGTGTCTTTAATGGTTCGCCCTAATACGGATGTGATTATCATTTGTGGTGGGTACTCTCCCCTCTCACTTGATACTTCAGTTTCTAACAATAACACGCTGGCGTCCTTCTGTATGTCTTGAAATCCGCATAGGCACTGATAAGTAGATGTCTTTCACGCTGTTTGTCAGAAGACTCTTTCCAGAATAGAGTTCCCATTTCACATGGTGTAACTAGTGTGCATTCAGTAAATGGGGAAAAGACTGTGATGAAATAACACTTCTAAGAATAATCTTATTTATTAAAGCTGGTGAAGCAATTTTTCGATAATATAAACTGCAGTAGTGTGAAAAGAATAAGAGATTTTCAGGCACAGTACATGACCCCAGCATGGTAACACCATTCCTTAGTAGGGGTCATGCTAATCTTCAAAACAGCAGAGAGAACCTATAGATTTTCCAACAGGAGCACAAAGACAAATACAAAACACACAAACAGCCCATTTCTTTCTTGGATTGACTTACTGATTATTTAAATGAGAAGGGCTTGAAGTGTTACCTACTGCCACTGAAAATATATACTGATACATAGTCTGGGTAAATATGTTTTTGGATTTGGGTATTCGTCCTGTTACCTTCCAGTAATAGTTCCCTTATTTAAAGCGTGCCTTCATTTGCACCTTGTTGATGGAGCCTGCAGTCAATCTAATGAATGGGAAAAAGTGAAGCATATAAAGGCCCAACTGCGCTCTGCATGTGGTTGCCATAATCACAAGGGAGGATCAGTTCAGGAAGTGTAGTTGAGACAGCACAGAATTCAGGTGATCTTAAACCAAGTGCATTATAAATTCTTGAGCTGAAGTCTCAAAGATAGTTTTTAAACATCATTCTATTACACATAAGGTAGACGTGCCAAGACTGTGTGCTCATTGAATCGATCTGAGCTGTTTAGGAAAGATTTTAACTTCAAGCTTGGGGTACAAGAAAATTTAGGCCGGTGCCAGCACCTTTAGAACCCGGACCTCAATGGAGTGTCTTTAGTCAATACTACCTTGCAGGAGGTCTATTTCAGTAATACATTTGAACCAAGTCAAAGCTTGATAGAAGTGTCAAACTCCAGTATTTTTTAAAAAGCAACTCTTTAGTTGTGAGTCCTTCAACAATGTATAATTCAAGGTCTAAAAATCCTCTCATTCAAACCGGCCAACACGTGTTTTGAAGTAACCCTCTTTGTCAAGGCTGCTAAAAATGTATAAAAACATACCTTATATTTCCCATATATAATCATGCATTATATACAAACCATATTACACACAGATATGTGCACACATATATAAGTTAATAAACAACAAGCACAAGCTAGAACATTTTTAAATTACTACTGCATCAAGAGTCCAATCAACAATTAATCAGTGAGAAAAAACCTTTAGGTTTTTTAAAAGAACTCTCACCCACCAACCTGGTTGTTGGCATGCTTCATCATTGGGTTACCACCTAGAGTGCCGAGTCCACCCTTTGTGTGCAACAACCCCTGATTACAGCGGAACAGGATTTTCTTTTTGTGTCAGTTTGTGAAATGAGTGAGTTAAAACTGTCTCCATTAAAACCCTCCTAGCCAGGACAAATGTAATAACGGGTTCTTGGGGCAGGGTTAAAAACAAAACATGGATGAGAAGGAGATGAAAATGGTCTTGCACATCCTGAATTAGGTCTACATGTTTCAGCCAATTGGATTAGTTTGAATCGCTTTCTTCATGACCAAAAATTACAGGCCAGAAAAAAGGCCCTAAAGGTGTATGTGCACACGTGCTAAGGTGTACATAAAAATGGGGGGTGATACTGTGACTTACGGTTTTCACCCAAAGCGAGGTACCTGAAAGAAAATAGAATAGCGCATCATAATGGGTAGGCACAATTTCTGTTGTTGGATAATGCAGCGCTTGATATTGTGTGCATATGCAGTGCCACGTATACCTAATCTGATTTGTATGATGGTAACACATGTGATGCAATAATTTTCGCATGCCAAAATTATTATTTCTTCATCTGTGTGTTTGAAATTCATCAGCGACTTCCTGACCTAATGCGGTCAATGAACATGCATGTGACACGTTCGCATACATCATACGTTCGCATGCATTAGTTTTTCTACCCACGCCCTGTAAAAAAATAATTATTTGTGTGTGCCTGTAATCATAATTCTTATCAACAGGCATCCTTCGGGTCCGAGTGGTCAAAGCTCCTTCAGAGTGTTTGACTTTTCCTGTGGTTGTGAGCAAACTGTGATAACACATTCATTAATTAGAGACCCCTTGTCAGGCAGAGAACCATTAGAGGTTTTTTTGTGGATTTGGTAGGAGGTTCCGTATGGTGAATGCACAAGACACACAATGTAAAATACTATGCCAAAGCTGCGTGTCTGTTATTTAAGAAATAATTAAGAGTGGTAAAGTATGTAACTTATAGTAAGACACATATGGTGCGTGTCTGTGTGGCAAGAAAAAACTTCAATTATTAAAAAGCTTATTGTTTTATGTTCATTCAAACCCAGCGTCGACGCATTTCGGTGGATGCTACTAAATAAATCCCACCTCTCATAATGTTGTTTCTATAAACAATTGGTTGAAGGAGAGGGGCTCCAGAGTGAAGAATCGTTTTTATATTAGTTTGGAATATGTATAACTCATAGCATGTATCTATATATCCATCCCCCTTTCTTCCAGATTGTCTACAAAAATATTACTATATTGGTGTGGGAGAACAATACCTTACACAATGTTGTCCTGAAGAAGTTGGGATTTATTTAGTAGCATCCACTGAAACGCGTTGACACTGGGTTTGAACTGGATCCAATCACAAGGAGTCACTGAGATGAATTGACTTTTGTACTCCCCAGGAGACAAACTCGATGTCAAATATTGGACCAAACTATGCAACAGCACTTTAATGACTGTGCAAGAGGGTCTCCCTGTTATGATTTGTGGGTTTGATCTTGCGATTTCAAGAGTCTGGTTGTTTTTACACATCTAGGGTAGGGGTTTGGATACTGTATTTTACATGAATTGTTTTATGTTTATTGATTTGTTTAGAGAATTAGGTATATCAACTCTTTTATAATATAATATTTTTTAAATAAAGCCTATGAGGTCCTATTTCAATTTTAGTGGCATATGACTTTAATTTTGGAAAGGTGTTTATGGAAATGAATGCATGAGAGGGGGTGTATGTTGTTTGACTCCATAGGTGAATGTTATCTTATTGTATGTAATTGACTCCAAAGGTGAATGTTACCTTTTCACTAGTGATTATTTTTATCTGATTCTAAGGTGAAGGACAATTTTTCTACTGATCTTTCAGTCTAGCCACGTCCTCCATCACTCTGTATCCACCAAACACTTATGTGCTCTACAGCAGCAAGGCTGATTATTGTACAAAAGACATACTGGAATCTGTAGAAAGATCTTTGAAAACAACGTAGACATTAAAGGATGTCAGATGAAACAAATGATCATCCAACACTCTTTACCAGAGGTATGACTTTTGAACAGCATTGTAAGGCTCCAACCTTAGGTCTACTCTATCTACACCTCCCATGTATTTGTTGTAGTCTAGAATGTACACTGATTTTCACACCAAAGGGCCGCTCCCCCCACATAAATAAATATAAAACCCCGTGTCTAGTGGCTTTCTGCCACCCCGGAGGCAGATTGGCCTAAAAAATGGCTGATCCGTTCCTAGAGAGGGTGTGGGAGTGTGGAAAACAAGAAAACAAATGGCACCTTAAGGGAAGTGACCCTTGCCCAAGAGGCCTGTCCCCTACATATATATAATATGTTAATCCCTGGTGTATAGTGGGTTCCAATCCCCTTATGGGCAAATTGGGCTAAAAAATGGCTGATGTCACCCGGTGGGGGAGGGGAGGGAGGGGTAGAATGAAAAGAACTTATTCCCCCTTAAAGGGAGAGACCCTTGCTCAAGGGGCCACTCCCATACATTTACATCGAGAATTATCTTGTGTCTAGTGGGTTTCCAATGTTCCCCTCCCTTGGGAGTGAGGGAGGCTTGGGGGGACGCCATGGCAGGTCAGCTTAAAAAATGGCTGATCTGCCCCAAGGGAGGAAGAAAAAAACAAAGGTTCTATTTGGCCCCAAAATGGGGAGCAACCCTTGCTCAAGGTTCTGCTCCCTCAGCAACAAAACATCCATGGTGGCCCAGTGGCTGCATTCCTGCTGCACGATCGCTGTCCCATCTGCGATCTCTGAACAGGAATACACTCAAAAGAGACAGTAGTGGAAAAGAGAAACTCATTCCTTGTCTTTCTGCCCGCCTGATCCCCCGCCCCAGCAGAGGACTCACCAACCGTGCTGGATGCAAATGACTTTAAGCATGTCCCTGTTGAGTCATGATGACGTTGGCGTGCCATGTGTGTGCTGACGTCATCATCTTGTCTCGAGTTACGTTTTGTTTCTGATTCAGTTCTATCACCCTTACATGGGTCTTTTCAAGAAACCTGTAATGCTTGATTGCATTGCATGCCCGATAGAACCAAGCCTTGAAAAAGCCCCAGCTGAGCATTGGCGAAACATGTGTTGGTAGTCTAAAAAGAGACGGCAGTAATTGTTTTCTAAAACTTATTTATTACTCACAGAGTTATGATATGCTATTCTGTTATATAAACTTGCATCTGGTAAAAGAAAGAAAAAGAACATTGTTGTTTGTTTACATATGAGTGACTATTACTAGTCATTACTGTACTGTTGTGCATGCATTCTATTATACACAGCTTTAAGCATGTTGGAACAAAAAGGCCCCTTCTAGCATAGATGCATATAGTTACCACACCTAAAACTGAGGTAGACCAGATATTACGAGTATTAAGTGGTCAAGCAATGGTTGATTTATGTGTTCTTCATAATTATACTGTATAAGAAGTGCCTGAATGCACAGCCAATCTTTTGGATGGTGGTCGTCAGGAGTTCTTTTATATTTTATGGGAAGGGCCACTGGAATTATGCGGTAGGGAAGGGCCAAGTTATGCGGCAGGGTTAAGTAGATTATGCGACAAGAAAAAAACAAATTATGTGGCATAACGCGACATATTGTCTGATATTATTACTTTATAATTATTTTCAGTTTTACACTTGTTAACACTGCCTGCGCATTGGTGGTACCTCATTAGTACCAGTTTAACAACCCAATATAGTAATACGCAACAGAAATTTGACCAGTCAACCTTTGCAAAGGGCTTTCCTCTGCGCTGCAATACGTGTCGCTGTGTTTTTAGTAACGTTTGAACCATTGGAGCTAGAACCTTAATTTGTTTGTTAAAATCAGCTGATTATGTATCAGGTGATAGATTATTTGGCAAATCTCGAATTATGCGAAAATTGCTGCGCCTGCACAGTTTTATAATACCAGTGGCCCTGCTTATTGTGCATGTTCTGTAAACGCCTTTAGCTTGAAAATTAGTTGATGGGAAGGGTCTTGCAACACACCCTCTATTTCATAACGTTATATTACTCCATGGAAGTTTTGCTTTGGAGGGGGGCTTAGAACTCGAGTTCTTATGAAAAGTGTGAACTTGGTCAATAGCAGTATTGTTTTGTTCTCTGTGTTGATGCATTGCACAGAGCCTTTCAGGAAGCCTCTATAAAAGCTTACCAGGGGACCTAATATTAAAACACGTTCTGCATTTTCCAGAGCACTTTCCAGGTCTGCCCTTGACATATTCCAGAGAAGGTCTGTTGTGCTCAAGCCCTAATTTAGCATAATCATTTCTGACATATGTAAAGGAGCTATGCCAAGCTTCTGTTAAGGAACGCATTGTCTTGCGTTCTCTCACCGATAATGCCCAGAAAGAATTCCTAATATTTGCGGGGGAATACGTTTTATTCTAAATGGCATAATTAATGTATGCTGTTCAGATTGCATAAACGGGTGTGCGGGGTGCGTGTGTGACAGCGTCCTGTTCCCTTGTCTGCTGGCAGGCTGCCTTTTACAATAATTAATCATGCAAAATGTTTTGACCTTGTAAAGTTCAAAAGGACACAGTGGAACTATACATTTTATAACCTATAACCAACTTTTTAGGAATATTGTGGGAATTATGCCACACTTGACAGACCCACACAGGCATGAAATATTTAGGTACGCATATGCAATATACCATGCTGGACCTATCAACCTATGCAGTCAGGATATGAACTATTCCTCCAGCTTCAGAAGTAGCCTTAGGGAGTTAATCTAGGGTGCCACAGTCAGAGTGTCAAATAGCTACACATTAGTTCACGTTGCTGTATATAGGGTTAGAATACATGAGCCCCTGTGAGCCCTGTATAAAAGCCTCTTCCAGTTTCCTTATTGAAGACCGGCTGTGACTTGTTTAGTCACCTAATAATGAAATGATGTAGCTGCTAAACTGTAGTAAGTTATTGGCAGCTGTCCGAGCCAGAAGCCATGGTGAAAGTGGGGGTCTCTGAGTGGAATTACAGCTACAGGTTAAAGAACGAAAACGAGAACTAACTTTCCCTCCTTCTGATCTGTTTCTCTAGACTGACCGGTTATCAGCAGAAAGGAGATATTTATGAGAATCTGTTTTTATTTTTCACACTAAAAGTCCTAACAGGAAAGATAGAATCTCTCTTCGTGTTTTTAATGTGAATTACATTAAGTAGATTCTAATATCGTTTAGCACCAAATTACTAATTACCGTTTGATGATTTTGTACTTGTCCGATAACTCAGCATGTCTTTCATATGAAAGAGCAATTTACCAAGGATTTAGGCAGTTTGCTTGTAAGGGAATGTGGCTATATATGTGTTGTAATTACACTGCATCACTGATAGGAGTTAGCCTTCCAAAACACACCCTAAGTGTTTTTTTTATTCTTTAACTAAATGAAAACATGTGTCGCACTATTTAAAGTATGCTTTTTTTATTAATGAAAGGTGTGATTCATTATTTTTGTATGTATTTGTTACTGGTCGAACCTTCTTTTATGTATTTATTTGTTATGTTTGTGTATGCTCCTTAACCCTTCTATGACGAATGTAGTGTAGTCTGCACTTATTTATTTTATTGATCTTTGGGTCCGTCTCTTTCCGTGTTCCGCTTCTTGTACACAGGGGAACTTGAGCAATTGATTTGCAACATTGTCCATCTACATGTTCGATCACCCCACAAAAGTATGTCAGGAATGAGGATCTATCATGGGTCATAAAACTCTTTTTAAGCATGATGTATCTTGAGAGAGAGGCAAATGCGTTAATGAAACCCAAGGTACGAGCTTGCCTTTTGTTAAAAACATCTCCATCTACAGAACCATACTTGAATATTGGCCGAACCGCAGGATTGGAGCAAAGTCTAAGATTTAGGCCTTTGCAAATGCGATAGTTTCTCCACACAAGACACTATGCACTTTATTATGTTTTGTGATCATTTCCATGAAATCCGTAGATCGTTTTTATTGCCAATTTTAAAGGGAAAAGGTTTTACACAGGTACGGCAGGCATTGGTGTACCTTCAGACGTTGACCAACACTTGGGAGATTTTTAATACTGCTAGTTTTTTAGTAGCCGCCATCAGGGAAAGGAAAAGAATGGACATCATGCCCAGTAAAGCTGTAGTTCTTTTAGAATCATGTTTATATATGTTTTAAATGTTTGCCCTCTTAACTGTGGGGTATCTTTTTAGGACATGAGCGAAGGAAAATTGCCTTTTAGGCGTGATTGTTCTCTTTGTTTTAGAGAATTTCTAAAGATACTTATGCTTGGATTTCTACCGATCAATTTTAATTTCATGGTGCCTAAGACTATTTTTAATCGTGACTATTGTCTAATGGTGTTGTATATTGCTTATGTTGTGCACTCTTATGGTTTTTATTAACCGAATAAAGTGGATTTGACTGACTGACTGTATGTTTGAGTCACATGTTTCCTAATGTTTGGGTGTGTCATTCTGCTTCCACTGCAATGCACGAGGGCTACTTTGTAATTTGCAAGCAGCCCAGTAGCATTGGGGTATGATTGCTGAGAAAAACTTGTGAAAAATGCTTGCTACAGAAAAGAACGAAACCCTTTTATTCTGTAGCATCCGTTTTTGAGGCTTTTGTTTGTGCTTGCTCCTCGATGCACAAACATACTTTGATAAAACTAGTAGTATGCAACACAAGCAAATACATTTTTGGCGTCTCCATGGATCCATATGTGTTTTTTAACTCCGGTTTGTATAGAGTTTTCAGCAGCAACTCCCCCTCCCTTCTTCCCTTTAAAGTTTTAATCACATGGCCCCTCTTCATTCCTATGGAGCCGTGAACAGCAGTCGTTGGCACTTATAGTATTATGATTTCCACAGGAGTGATTGGATTTGTGTTTTTTCACCCAGGGAATCTACTGGTAACACTCTGGAGGACTATGAGTAATTACTATGAAATCTGACCCGGAAGTAGCAATTTCAATGGCTATTGAAGGTGGTTTAGGAGAAGTGCAGGCAATTTACAGGCAATCTTCAAGCATGGCAAGTTGCAGCAAATATTGCTTGATGACTCAACACAACAGATGCCAATGGAAGCGTACATAGAGCTGTTGAATGTAGAAGATGGGATTTGAACACCTAGGAGGGAACAAAATATTTGAACTGGTAATGCCTAGTGTGAGTGCAAAGAGTTTAATGGAAGCTGAGAAGGCAGTTAGTTAGTGGAAGGATTTGCAGTGTTAAATGTTGGCGTACAAAGGAACAACAAGCATTTAAAAATAAAGGATTAACTCTGTTACACTGTGGTGTACTTATGTCTGCCTCAGTGCAACCACTGAACACCATGAATGAAGTCTATGTGGTGATGTTCTAGTGTATTCTAAATGTAATTTTGCCAGTGTCTACTAATTATGTTCGTTTTGGTTTTGTAGTGGGCTGTAATTAAAGTTGTGTTTTATATTGGCTTTGTAGTGAAACTTAATACTGGCCTTGCTGTTGCAGTGTTGCCATTTTGGCCTTGTTGCAAAGATTCAGTTTCCATATTATAATTGTAGTATTGTCGTTTTAGTGTTGTTGTTCTGGTCTTGTGATGATTGTGTAAACGTTGTTGCCATCATGTTATATTTGCATTTTTGTAGTTAGGGATCTAGTAGTGTAGCAACTTTATGACCTAGCTGTAGTGCTGCAGTTGTGGTGTTGCATTACTCATTATGCAGTTTTAATGCTGCGTGGCAGTGTAGTGTCATTGTAGTTGTGATTGTTTATTCGAGGTGTTGTAGTTCTGTAATTGTAGTGGTTCTGTTTTAGCATTGTATTTGTGATATGGTGTTATAGAACAGTTGCTGTGTTGTACTATTCTTGTGCAGAGTTGTAATTGCAGTGTTGTAGGCGTGCAGTGCTAGTGCTAGAGAATTGTTGTTGTGATGCTCTAATAAGATTGTTGTGGATGCTGTTGTGTTGCAATGCTCTGATGTTAGTGTAGTGTGTATTTATTAACATTGTTCTTTACTGATTTTCAACAGAAAGAAAACTTTATAGCTGAACAAGATGATAGTCCTAGAGCAAGTACATCAGTGTATATTTATTATTGTACATGAGGCTTTCTGTTATATATCAAATTAGCACTAGGAAGTCTCTTTAAATGACAGAGTTTTTTACTGAGCTTGACAGTGTCACATAAACTGTGTAATGGATGTTATCCTATGTTTCTTTATTTTGCAATGTGAAGCGGTTTCCAGAATTCATGCGGGCAAATTGTCTTTAGGTGTGTTGGCTCTTGTAAGATTATCTGCCAGTCTATTAGGTTCTTTTCTAAATTTGTATCTCTGTGTGGTACTCTCATATTTAGTTCATCAGAGATGGACCATTCAGTCTTATCTCTAACCCGAATTCCCAGGTGGGGTGCTTTAGGTGACATCCAGTTTATGGCTAGTTTGAAAAAATAATAGAGCAAACGCTGCAGCTTTTTGCTTATCTTGATTTTGTTCTCGAAATTCGGTATTTGTTGCAGGCATGCTTCGGGGGACCATTTCAGAGATAAGTTTGTATGTACCCTAAAAGCACTTTCTATTTTTTTTTTCCATTATTGCTCTATTTGCAAGTAAGGCCAGATTACATGTATAAACGCTGCGTTTTTTGCATCACATTTAGGACGTTTCAAGTGTGTATTTGGATCCATTTTTGTGTGATATCTGTGGGGTTATGCAAGTTCTCTGCTAATATGTTGTAGTGTGTTACCTTGCTTTGCTGCACACTTTATGTACTAATTATAATGCCTTCTCCTATTTTTTTACATGCATTTTCCGCATAGTCCTTTGTCTGTTTTTATTTCATTGGGAAATCTTCCTTGTGTGTACCATTTCTGATCGCTCCACATAGCAGTGTAGAGATATTCTTGAACAGGAATAGATTTAGGCGTGTGTTAGGTAGTTCTGACAAAGCAGGGACATGCTCAGCCACAGTCCATGAATCAAGAGCAGCTGGGCATATTTTATTGTCTTGTAGAAATTACCTGGGGCAGACGACAAGCTACTTGTCCACTTATTAATCTCCAGTTGTTGCACAATTTCCCATTATCCACACCCTGTATAGCTAGGTTTCTCATCCACAACCATCCTTATCAAAAGTGGGTCATTATTAATGAGGGCCAAACATGAAACAGTACAGCTAGTGTTTCATTACAGGTAGAGTGCCCAGTAGATAATTCAGTATCCAGACCCCTATTATCTGAAAACCGTCCTTCTAATCGTAAGTGTGCAGCCCGGTTGTAGCATTTCAAGTTGATCTTGTTGTCCACTCTTTCCTTACTTTAACTTAAAAGTACGTAACCTAACTTTGTTCCTTTCCACCATCCAGAGTGCAGTTGCGAGTATGGAGTTGATCCCCTTAAAACACCAACAGTTAAATTGCAGTAGCAACATGGGGGGGGATAGACACATTGTAAAAGAAGGGGTTAAGGTCTGTGGGTGTACAGGTAGATTGGAGGGTAAAACAATATACGGGCATGCCCGCCTGAAGTTGTATTTTTTCTTTGAAAAATGTAATAAAAAATGATTGACCATTGAACACTCATGCAGGCATACAGAACCGAAATAGGTATAAAGACTTAGGCAAGACAGTCATTTTGGTCCGTGCGACCCTTCCCGCAAGAGACGAAAGCAGTGATATCCAGAAGGTACTGGAATTAGAATATCGAAAAGACACCCCCTCTAAGAAATGGACATCCCTGGTAGTTGTCTGGCATCATTGAACGCAAGGGCTCCCATTGGTAGCAATAACAATTTATCCCACATTGTCCAATGGTGGAGAAGTGTGGCTCAATGATTAGAGCGGCAGACCCTGATGCAGAGGTCTAGCCCGGGACCAGGGTTCAATCCCCTGCCTCGGCGGGTCTTGGGCTCAAAAATTCCACGGACCTGATAATTCTCGCCTCGGTGCCTATTCCAATCATGGAGTCCCACTCTGCAACTCTGGGCAATAGCTTGCTTAATCTCCACAACGGCCCCCACAACACTAAGGATGCCTGGCCTCCACCTTGGGGGTGCCCAGGAGTGGACGCCTCACAGGGAAAGCCAGGATGGGTTCCACAGCGGTATTCGTACAAGCGCCTTGAGACCCTTGCGGGTGAGTAGTGCGCTATACAAGTATCAAATTTACAATCTGGACTTTTCCTTAAATCTCTGCGTGTACACCACAGTTTCACAAATATATAAGCATATCATCTGAGTTTGAGGACACCACATGCACCACCAGTCCCACACTGATAGATTTTTGCTCATATCTCTTCTAAATTCACAATATAGAGGCACTACCACTAAGGCAAATAATAGTGGCGGTGATCAGAGGACAACCTTACCTCTTTTCTTTTTTGACTTCCATTCTTCCTAGATCGTGATATTTGTCTTCATCCATGCCAAGGGTTGGGTATACATAAGGTTGGATTGGGATCCAAAATAGGCTGGGCACCCTAACAAAAAGTGGCCTATATTTGTGGATTACACCTTTACGCAAAACACTGTGATGTCATCAGTGATGTCACTGACCATGTCATGAGTGATGTAATATGTGACGTCATCAGCAGTGCATTGCGGGGGCGCGAGTTATAGTTAGCTGAACTAACTATAACGGGGGAATTTCAATGGTTTTGTACGAGGGAAATGTCCAGCTAACTATAACGCCCCTGAAACCTATGGTTTTTTCAGTGAATTTCTAAGGTTTTTTAAATGCTAATTCCTAACTATAATGTCCCTGAAACCTACGTTTTTTTCAGTGAATTTTTAAGGTTTTTTAAATGCTAATTCCTAACTATAACATACTTGATTTTTTTAAGTGAATTTCAAAGGTTTTTTAAATGCTAATTCCTATCTATAACTTATCTCTAAACCTATGAAGTTTAATGGTTTTCATAGGATTTCTAAATCTTTATTTTTCAGTGTATCAATTCCTTTAATTATGTTTTTTATATTGTTTTTCACCATTTTTTAAAGTATTTTTTTCACTTATTCCTTTTAAAAATTAAAAAATATTATTTGTTTTTAATGAATGAAAAAAAAAAATATTTGTGAATTTTTGTAAACTATTCTTTATATATTTTAAAAATATTTTTAGATAGTTTTTTAAACTATATTTTTAATACTTTATTATTATTTTTTTACATGTTTTTTTTGGATTCGCGCACCCTATGTGCACCTTTCTCGATCCCTGCGCGGAACATAGTTGCCATTTTACGATTGTAGTGTAGGGTCCGCGTACGGTATGTGTTGTGTACGTATTTTCGTGCGCGATTGCTATGCGACCGGTACGCGACTTCAAGCCCATAAGAGACACGTACGAAGTAAGTTACGCGACGCTTGCGCGCTTCCGCGAAACGTCACGTATGTGTTTGACGCGGTGGGTGCGCGAATCCCGTGAAATATTTTAAATGTCAAAAAACATATATATATATGTATTTCATGTAAATATTAAAGGAAGACATCATCTAAGCTACTCATAAAATTTAATATATTTTTACTTCTAATCCTATATTGCTTTTAAATGCAATTTCGCGAATTTGCGCTCTGTGCGTGCTGCCTATGCGCACGGTGCGCGGATCCCATGTGACAATTTCAGGTTTTTTTTGGCTTGGAGTCGCCCTCTCATAGCAAACAACAGTGTCCTGGGGGTGGGCACCCCAGGACACTGTAGGAGCCGGCCCTGGGGGGTGACGGTCCCCAGGGCCCTCGAGGGCTCCAGGAGGGGGGCCACGCAGCCCCCTCCCTCCGATTTGGCCCCCCGGAGGCTAATTATTAAGGAAGCTCGGAAGCCCGGCCGGATCCGCGATCCCTGCGCGCATTTTGCCGTTTAAAAAAAAAGGGGCCCTGGGAGTTCTTTTGGTTCACTTAAAAATGAACCAAAATCAAAGGAATCAAACAACTCTACACCAATCAGATTAATCACCACATACAGTGCAGAAAACAAGAGTCTAACAAGAATAATAAAAAAACATTGGGGTATTTTAAAATTGGACACGACCTTAACATCAATAATCGGCAACCATCCAAATATAACATATCGCCGAGCAAAATCTATAGGAGATGAAATTGTCCACAGTCACTTCCAACAAGCACCAGCAATTACGTGGCTACAAAGAGAAGGCTTCTGGCCGGGCAAACATTGTAAAGTGTGCAAAATCGCAAAACACAAACAAGAGATTGAGATGCGAGATGGCATAAAATGGAAAATAAGACAACATCTCACATGCAAAAGCAACTTTGTGGTCTACATGGTAGAATGCCCATGTAAACTGCTATACATAGGAAGCACGATCTTCGAGGTAAAGAAAAGAATCCTCGAACATATCAGAGCCACGAATCATAAAGACCGCACAAATGCCATAGCAAAGCATATGGAAGAACATCATGATGGCAAATGGGAATCCTTAAAATACTGGGCCTTAGAACAAATCCCATTAATGGAAAGAGGTGGAGATCGTAAGAGAATTCTGAGACAAAGAGAATCAAAACACATACTCTCCTTCAGAACCTTAGATCCGAGGGGTCTCAATCAAAATGAGGAACTTTATGTACATCTTTAAAACAAGATACAGGATCAGAAATATCAATTATCTCCTTATTAAATACTCACCAGAGAGGCAAAAAGATTCTTTTGAATAAACATTTGGAGATTAATGATGAAAACAGCGCAACAGATCCATCAATGAGTATGACATTAAAAATATTGAATATGTCAAAAATGAACAGGGGGGGGCGAAATGGGCTTTGGGAGATGGCGACCATTATGAACCTGTAGCGTTATCTATTACGTGCGAGTAGCGCCACCACTCCACTTCCGCCCCCGAGATGACTGCATCCTTTTTATACCCACGCGATACTTGAGACTCTACCTCCCAGTCCTGGTAGAGCGGGGTAGGGCTACGGGCGACACGGACTCGGCGTGTCAGTAAGTACAATTTTGTTTTACTTGATGGCCATTCCCTAAGCGAGAACAATCTTAACTCGAATTAGGACTGTTGTTAGGGAGTCAACACGGATGGTGTCCACCGGGTTGGAGATTCTTTTAAAGAGACATATACATCAGAGATCTTGCTCCAATGTAGATTTAAGTATTTAGTCGCTTCCATGATAATTATGAGAGGGGACATTTGCACAATTAGGAGATTGCTGAAGACACCGTCCTTTTGTTTGGGTTAAGAGCCCTGATAATTAACATAAATGGACTCAGTTACAGAAAGGGGATCCTCTTTATGAGATCGCTTCACTGGAGGCCTTGCTCCAATGTATATTTTAGTACATAGTCATCTCCATGCTAACGACGGGAGGGGATACATATTCAGTTAGGAGATTCCTATGGACACACACGTCGTGTATTGGTTGAGAATTCCGATACATTAATGGATTAACTTACACAAGTCTAGGACTTTTTTAATAACTAGACATACACCGAATGAGACATGGGGACTATACAAACGCGGGAGGCTGATATGAACTAAAGCTCCCCCCTTCCTTTGAGTATCCATACACCATCATTGGCAATTTCCAATCTGTGTCAGCTGAACATGCAATATAGGTAATGCTTCAAGAGAGTAGTGATTCACTAACTTTGAGCGTTTAGAACTCTGCATCTAGCGTTTCACAAGCTGCTAAGATGACTACATTATTTACTTTTTAGTTTTACTAATAAGAGAAGGGGCTCACGTAACCCCGGAGTACTGTGATTTTAACCTATTTCGATCCACTAGCTCTCTTACTATATGATTACAGAACGCGAGGAACTCCTTGCGTAGCCTACCAGGAACTGCAGTGCACTATCCTATGAAGTCCACTAATACCTTTTGTTTGCAATACAGTTCACAACACCTTTCAGTGTGATCACTTCACGTAGCTCGTGCATTTTTAATTTTTCACTATGAATAAAGTGCACCATCACCATAGTTGCACTGAATAGCTCACGAGAGACACCATGTAAACATACAGTGATTATTCGTATGCACTCCATAATCATCATGGTCTTCCACTTCCTCTACAGGTAGACCGAGCTGCAGGTAAATTACCAGCTACTTTTGAGAATGCTTACTGTTTACTAGAATACACAGTCTGGTTTTTTATATGTAGATAGAAAATACTTGGTCCTGAAGAATCGCTAGAGTATTCCTCCATCAGAGCGAGAAACATGTTGACCCCGTTGAGGCAGTGTATATAACCTAGTTCATTAACCTAAGTTACCAACACTCAACCTCACAGTTTTAATTAGGCTAGGAGGCTCCATAATAAATTGATTGAGAGAGCACTTCCTGCCCTATTTTAATAACTATCATCCTTCATCTACATCAGACAAGAGCCCCACACTCCCACTTCACCTAACGGCTGTATTGGATAAGAAGATCTCCACAAAAGTGCTCCCTAAACAAGAGCCCGTCGGGTATTGCACCAGCCGACTCGACACAGGAGCAGCCCGATGATGATACAATACATCCAGAGGGGTACGTGATTCACGATATCTTGATGGTTGTGTGAGGGTTCCAATATCCAAACATAAAACCCTCTTGTTAACATTACATGGCCAGTCTTACCTACTCTGAGGAACAGCTTTGTTATTATTTTTCTGTATTAAAAATATTGAAGAATATTATAAATACTCACCAGAGAGTAAAAGAACTGATTGAATAATAACAAGACATTTAGCATTTCATGCCACTAAATAAGTTAAAATGTAATATGTTTTTACACCACACAAAAAGAAAAAATCACACTTTTTCACTAAGTTAATTGAAACTTTGTTAAATAATGAACTACACTAACCACAATGCACTGCAACAAAAACAGGAAGTAACTGTGTGCGCACTGAAATAAAAGATGCCCCTTTTTAGGTCTCGCTGAGCCCAGCGCATAGGCGTTGGCTCGGAGAGACATTTTGTATGTGGGCTTTTCAAAGTGCTGCTGGCTGGCCTAACGCTTGCGTTCACGCGCGAAGCCGGCCGCCAGCAGCACTTTGAAAACTCGTGCGTCATCGCGATCACTTTCGCTTTCAGAACGATCGCAATCACGATGACGCACGCGCACATACAACTCCCGCTTCTCCCCCGCCCCACCACATATTGCGTCTCCGGCCGCTCACGCGCGGCCAACGCTTGTTTATTATGCTACCACTTTGTTCGATGTTCTAACCTTTAGGGTAAGATGCCTTTAAGACTTCGGTCCATTCGCCTCTTCGGCCATAGATTCTTTCTGCCTCTAAAACAAAATACCATTTCTTTCAAGGAGCGCCTATTAAGGCTCGGTCAGCTGTGCTCCTCATTCTTACGTACTCCTTTTTGCAAAGTGGGGCGATTGTGGCACAAATATCAATTCCTCATCAAGCACAGTGTTCTCATTTTGCCAACCCAGGCTCCCTGACCAGTATTCATTCAAAGATTTTCAGGTGTCCAAAATCCCAATGTGTAAAATTGCTTCCCAGTCAGCAAATAGCTAGATGGCCAGTCTGCGAACATAATCACTGTGCTAGTTTAGAAGGCCTCTTCAGTCTAAAACACATCCAAACACTTTTGATTAATTGTGAAATGGTTGCATGTAAATGCGATAGGAAGTTTGTTCCACGGATGTCCAAATAAATTGATGCCTGGACCATCACCGGCACTTTACCCAATGTTCCATCCTGTCACCCCCTGAATCTTCTATTCAAAAGGCAGTGTCCTATTTTCAATACTAAAAATAGGTGACCTTACCATGCATATTTAAAAATAAAAAAGTCCCCATTTTGGACTATTTATATCCACATGAAATAAATCCGGTGTTTAAGCTCTGCCCTCACACTGTTCTTAAGATGTCTCAAAACTGCATATCCGCAGCCGGTTCCAAGCAAGAATGGGAATGGTGTTGAGGGCAGTGGCTTTCTGCTTAGATGTGTGAACGTCTTATGATGTGAATCCCAGCTGCAATCTGTTTCACAGGTGCTTAGCTTCACTTGAATTTTCTTTCCAACTGTTTTTCAGTTTGTGGATCCTGTCTGTAATAGATTTCCCAGCCTTTAGTCTTGGCTCCTCCAATAGGTCGCTAAAGCACTACATGAATAGACATTCATTTGTTTAGGGGGTCACTATTCTCTACATCCATATATACTGCACCATGTGTTCTTCCTCTTACCTCGATTCCACACGTGTGGTGGTGGTGTGGGGGAGGGAGTTAGGCTAGCAATTTGTGCTTCTTACCTGACATTAATTGCTTACACTACATACTGGGGTCTTCCCAGCTGTCGAACTGCGTTAATAAACAGTATGGGAAATGTGATGTTGCATGCAATGGGGGTGGGGTCAAGGGTGGTGGCTAAAAAAACTAAATATTCTATACGTTTTTTGGGGTCTTTCGCTGTCGGGTAGCTACTTATAAAATAACGCATAGCTTAAATGCAAAATAAAGATGTTACTCAATGAGAAATGCACTATAGTACATTAGGAAACCTTTATTAGTTGATGCACTACAGACGTCTGTGTGTATGTAGCCAGAGTCCCTGAATCAAATCATGGTTGGTGCAGTGTAGAATAATGACATGTATATTTTTAGTGCTACGAATTCATAGGCTGTGATCTAAAGCACTGTGAATATCTAAGAATAAGAGACTGCTACTGTAAGACCTGGGGTCACCAAGCCCTAAGGGGGTAACGTGACTCGAGCAGCTGGACACCCAAAGGCTTATGTGTAAAGCGACCATACAACACACACATCCTCCGAAACAGGGAACGCACACAATAAGGGACGCCACACAGTAGAATTTATGCAAATAACTCAAGTTTATCTAAGCAGTTAGATGCAATGCAGTTCATTAGATGGCAATGGCATTATTTACATAGGATAGCATTTGATTCACCAGCATTTCATAATGGTGCCCTAGGCAG
This sequence comes from Triturus cristatus, assembly GCF_964204655.1. Lineage (NCBI taxonomy): Eukaryota > Metazoa > Chordata > Amphibia > Caudata > Salamandridae > Triturus > Triturus cristatus. Next base: position 329,967,351 of record NC_140582.1, read on the forward strand.
TACCTGATTACATCAGCGTTATATTCACCAGCAATTCACTATGGGGCAATGGGTCACACTGGTATACCTTAGCACCAGTTGCAGGAGCACTCCTTCATAGTTTCAGTGGTAATAACTGGTGAACCTGGTTAACAGCGGTTAATCCTAAAATAGGACTGGGAATCGTAGCGCCACACCTGGGGCTAGTAATGACTCAGGGCAGGCTTCGCGGGCGTACCGCGTCTCTTGGCACCACTAGCGCTTCCGTGCGAGATCTCAGCGCTACTTGTAATACCTAGGCATTGAACACTTTGGAGCAGAGCTTATGACCACAGCGCTACTCATAATAATCAAACATTGAACCCTTTTGAGCAGAGCCTATGAACACAACGTTACTCGTAATAATCAGGCATAGAACACTTCCGAGCAGAGCCTACAACCACAGCGCTACTCGTGATAATCAGGCATAAAACACTTCCGAGCAGAGCCTACAACCACAGCGCTACTCGTGATAATCAGGCAGGGAACACTTCGGAGCGGTTCGGGAGAGCACAGCACTACTCGTACTTGACAAGCCTCAAGTAGGCGGTCCGCTGATACGCGGCAGTCTCGGAGGACGGGGCAATCCCTTGGAGGGGTGTCAGAGTCTCCGGTGAACGGGGGGAACTCCCACGGAGGGGAACCAGTGTCTCCGGGTGCGGTGCCGCTCCCGACCTGTAGGGGGCGCACCGGGTCCGTCCCAAGCCTCCCGGGGAGCAGAGGGGTGAGTCCCCGGCCTCCACTCGGCCACGCTACCTCCCAGCCCCCGGGGGTTACCTTGATCTCGGCGTCCTGGGGCGATCGACACAGCTCCGGACTCCGCAGTCGATACCTCCGCGGCGGGGGCTGGTCACGGCCTCTCACACCTCCGCCAGCAGCTGTGACGGCAGCGACGGGGCCTCGGCCTTCTCCGCGGGCCTCGACGTGATGATGGTGCAAGCTTCCGGGTCGCAGCGGTGAGCGCGCTCTGGTCCGCGCGCCAGGGGGGTGGGTCAAATTAAGCGGGGGAGCTCAGCGCTCAACGTGGATTGGTGCAGGGGATCCCAGGCCGGGTCAGGGAGAGCAAGGGTCACAGCGCTAGTACCTGGTTGATCCCCAGCCGTCCCGCACTCAGATTTGGCATGAAGTTTCAACATTCAGTTTCAGCAGTCAGTTGTGACATGAAGTTTCAGCATTCAGTTTCAGCATTCAGTTGTGACATGAAATTTCAGCATTCAGTTTCAGCATTCAGTTGTGACATGAAATTTCAGCATTCAGGTTCAGCATTCAGTTGTGACATGAAATTTCAGCATTCAGGTTCAGCATTCAGTTGTGCCATGAAGTCCTGATGGCGCAGATGTCTCTGGCGCCCTTGGGGGGTTCTGTTCCTGGGGGGTAGGGATTGAGTTGGTGACTAGTTCCTTCCTAGTCAGGCTGGGCAGAGGTTCCCTGGGTCCTCCTACTGCTGGGCAAGATCAGTGGGCTTTACAGGATCCCTCACTCACTTAAGAGGCAGCACCTAAATCCTGTCACTCTCAGAGGCATAAGTCCCTGGCTAGGCCCTACCGCCTAAAACTCCTGCGTGGACTCTCCAGCTCTGCTTTACCCCAACTGGCCAACTGACTAGAAAAAGTTCCCTCCCTCACTTAAGTAGCCCCAGGTCAGGTGACCTCTATCCAAGGCGGCAAAAGTAAAACCACACCTCCCTTCTAGAAGGTTCCAGCACATTCCAGGAGCTTCCCCATTCTACCTATGGGACAAAAAAGGCGGGCTGGTGTCGCAACATTGTTGTGGGGTTCCAGCCAGCTCCTGGCAGCTAGGGTGCTACTAATGAAGACCACTCTGCAGTAGCAGGGGCCTGTGGCAGCCATCTTGGGAGAAGGGAGCACCTGCACATTGGCAATGAAAAGGCGCCCGGAGACCTAGGTCCAACATAAAAACGAGGGTGGAAAAAATGAGGCACGATCAAAAATAGAGGGGGAGACCACCCTAGGGCTGACAGGTCTAACACGCGTCCCCCCCAGCCGAAAGAGGGGAGAGCTACCCAACCTCTAGAGAGTTCTCATCGCTAAGGCGGAAAAACCTGGAGAGGCCGTCAGCATTGGCGTGGTCAACTCCGGGCCGATGTTCCACCCGAAAGTCCATCCCCTGTAGGGAAATGGACCACCTCAACAACTTGGGGTTTTCGCCTTTCATCTGCATGAGCCAGCGAAGTGGCCGGTGGTCGGTCTGAATGAGGAAGTGAGTTCCAAAGAGATATGGCCTCAACTTCTTCAGAGCCCAGACCACCGCGAAGGCTTCTCTCTCAATGGTGCTCCATCGCCGTTCCCGAGGGAGGAGTCTTCTGGATATCAAGGCCACTGGTTGATCTTGGCCCTCGGTGTTGAGTTGCGAGAGCACCGCATCTATGCCGTGCTCTGAGGCGTCTGTCTGTACAATGAACTCCTTACTAAAATCTGGAGTTGCGAGTACTGGAGCGGTACACATAGCATGTTTCAGCGTGTCAAATGCCTCCTGGCAAGCAGCTGTCCATATAACCTTGCGAGGTTGCTTCTTCGATGCCAATTCTGTCAAGGGGGTTACGATGGTACCATATCCCTTGACAAACCGGCGGTAATGCCCAGTGAGGCCGAGGAAAGCTCGGACCTCTGTTTGGGTCTTGGGGGGCTCCCAAGCCAAGATGGTCTCTATTTTGGCCTGGAGGGGTTGCACTTTACCTCCGCCCACCATGTGTCCCAGGTACATGACAGGTCCCTGTCCAATCTGGCACTTGCTGGCTTTAATTGTTAGGCCAGCGCGTTGCAGCGCCTGCAATACCTCCTGGAGGTGCTGCAGATGGTACTCCCAGGTGCTGCTGAAGACAGCTATGTCATCCAGGTATGCCGCTGAGAAGGACTCCAGACCAGATAGTACCTGATTCACTAACCGCTGGAATGTGGCCGGAGCATTTTTGAGCCCAAAGGGCATCACTCGGAACTGAAAGTGGCCCTCGGGGGTGGAGAATGCTGTCTTCTCCCTTGCTCCATCGGCCATGGCAATCTGCCAATATCCGGATGTCAGGTCAATGGTGCTGAGGTACCGGGCTGCTCCCAGCAGGTCCACCAGCTTGTCTGCTCGTGGGATGGGGTGAGCATCTGTCTTCGTGACAGAGTTCAACCCCCGGTAGTCCACACAAAACCGAAGTTCCGGTGTGGTACCCGGTGGGCCCGCTTTCGGCACCAACACCACCGGACTAGCCCACGGGCTGCTGGAAGGTTCTATCACCCCCAGCTCCAACATCTTGGCTACCTCACGCTGGATGCTATCCTTCACTCGGTCAGAGAGCCGGTAAGACTTGTTCTTCACCGGGGGGCTGTCCCCTGTGTCCACATCATGGGTACACAGATGAGTGATTCCAGGTGTGAGGGAGAACAACGAGGCGAACTGTCCCAGGACATGGCGGCAGTCCCTCTGTTGCTCTGGGGTCAAGGATGGGGAGAGGACTACACCTTCTACCGAGCCATCCTTCTCCTGTACCGCTAGAAGGTCAGGAAGAGCTTCACTCTCTTCCTCTTCACTCCCATCCGTCACCATAAGGAGAGCAAGCTCTGATCGCTCATGGTGCGGCTTCAGGCGGTTGACGTGGAATACCCTCAGGGGCTGTCGGGGGGTCTTTAGATCCACTACGTATGTGGTCTGGCCTCGTCGCTCCACAATGTCATACGGACCAGTCCACCGGTCCTGGAGGGCACAAAGCTCCCCAGGTTCCATGACCCACACCTTCTGTCCAACGTCCAACTCGACCGTCCGAGCGTTGTGGTCGTACCACTCCTTCATAACGGTCTGGCTAGCCTCTAGGTTCTCTGAGGCCGCCTTCCACAGCTTGGCCATCTGGCTGCGGAACGCCAGCATGTAGCTGACAATGTTACGGGGAAGCTTCTGCAAAGTTTTCTCCCACCCCTCCTTCACTAAGCTGAGGGGACCCCTATTGGGATGGCCATAGAGCAACTCAAACGGGCTGAACCCGACTCCCTTCTGCGGTACCTCCCGGTAGGAGAACAACAAGCAGGGGAGGAGGACGTCCCATTTACGCCTCAAGCCCTCTGGCAGGCTCCGGATCATTCCCTTCAAGTTTTTGTTGAAGCGCTCTACAAGCCCGTTAGTCTGGGGGTGGTAAGGAGTGGAGAACCGGTAGGTCCCTCCACACTCCCTCCACATGGCCTGCATATAGGCCGACATGACATTCGTGCCTCTGTCCGACACCACGACCTTGGGGAATCCCACTCGGGTAAAAATCCCCAACAGTGCCCGCGCCACCACCGGTGCAGTGATGGTCCTCAGAGGAATAGCCTCTGGGTACCGAGTGGCATGGTCCACTAATACCAGAATGAACCGGTGTCCCGCTGAAGTCGGAGCGTCCAACGGCCCAACAATGTCTATTCCGACCCTCTCAAAAGGGGTCCCGACCACCGGGAGCGGTTCCAAAGGGACCTTCAATTTAGTCCCAGTCTTGCCACTTGCCTGGCAAGACTTACAGGTCTTACAAAAGGTGTCTGAGGCAATTCTCATCCTGGGCCAATAAAAATGTGGGACCAACCGTGCAAAGGTTTTGTCCTGGCCCAATGTCCGTCTAAGGGTATCTCGTGCGCTAACTCCAGCAGGAAGGCCCGGTAACATTGGGGGACCACTATGGCCCTCGAAGATCCATGTACCGGCACCTTAGGCTCACTGTACAGGAGACCATCCTCCCAATACACATGATATCCACCCGCCTCCTGACTGGCCACTTGGGCTTCGGCCTGTTGCCGCATGCCTTCAAGAGTGGGGCACGCCCTTTGTGCCTGACAAAATTCCTCCCGGGTAGGCCCTCCTTCCACATGCCAATCGGCAAGGGTCGGCAAGTCCCCCATGGGAACGACATCCACCTCCGCGGGCTCTGGGGGCACCTCTGCGGCCTCCCCATCCACCTCACGGGGCGTGTCCTCTACCACCTTCTTCTCTCCACACTTGGCGTTGGGTTGGGCCATAATTCCAGGCTCCAACCCGGGGTGAGTTCCATGCCGGGCAGCCATGGACCGCGTGACTACACAAGTCCACCCTGGTAATCCCAGCATCTCGGTATGAGCTCGAAACTCTACATCTCTCCATTTGGTGTGCTCCAGGTCGTTCCCTAGCAAGCACCCCACAGGCAAGACAGGGCTCACCGCAACTCTCAGTAGGCCTTTGACTCCTCCCCACTCAAATGGAACATGAGCCACTGGATAGTGACTCACACTGCCGTCAGCCAATACGGCCGGATGGAACTCCTTGGGGACTACTTGGTCTGGGGACACCAGCCGCCTCACTACGGTGGTCATGCTGGCACCTGTGTCCCTCAGAGCCTCCACCTCCTCCCCGTTGACTCTCACCCTCTGCTGATATTTAGCAGTGTTCGGGGGCAGGGACACTACGGGGACCACCTCTCTATCCCCGAGTGAAACCAGGGTCAGGCCTGTCCACTCCCCTTCCCTATCTAAGGGCAGCTCCACCCCAAGCGCTACACTACTTACCCCGGGGCTCTTCCCGCCCGGTGGGGCTGGGGGTCGCTTGCGACACTTGGGATCTCCTTTGTAGTGTCCAATCTCCCCACATTCGTAGCACCTCACAATCCTTGGCTGCTGACTCCTGTCAGGGTAAGTGGGTTTTGTGGAATTGGACGGGGGTGGGGTTCCTACTCCTTTCCCAAACTTATTTTGGGGGCCTTTTGAGAACTCCACCTTTTTATCTCCCCCCTCTTTCTTGTTATGTTATGTTAAGTTAAATTTATTTATAAAGCGCGCGTACACCCAGCGGTTTCATGGCGCTATGGTAATGACGTACTAGATCAGGAGGTTACTGGTAGGCTTGAATGAATAAGAGAGTTTTGAGGAGGGATCTGAAGTGTGGCAAAGATGTTTCGAGTCTGAGTTCCAAGGGAAGGGAATTCCACATTTGAGGTGCCAAATAGGAAAAACTGAGTCTGCCGTGTTTTTTCCGGTTAAAGCAAAAGGGGGTGAGGAAGTTGGCATGCGACGAACGAAGTGCACGAGTTGGGGTGTAACGAGAGGTTAAGGAGGAGATGAAAACAGACCCCCGACCTGTTAGGGCTTTGAAAATAGTACAGCCCAATTTAAACAGGCAACGTTTGGCTACTGGGAGCCAATGAAGATGTTTCAGCAAGGGGCGGACGTGTTGAGTGCGTGGTTGATGAACAATGAGGCGTGCTGCCTGATTCTGGACCAGCTGAAGGCAGTGGAGTTGATAGACAGGGATGCCAACATAAAGGGAGTTGGCATAGTCTATCCGGGAAATGACTAAGGCCATGAGAAGCACAGTAAGGGCCTCGGTGGTGAAAAATCTTGCGATCTTACGAATTCTGCGGAGATCGAAAAAGCATGAGGATGTAACTGCACCGATCTGAGGCTTCATGGACAGGTCATTGCTGATTATTACTCCAAGGCTTTTAACTGACTTGGTGGGTATAGGAGGATTTCCTAACGAAGGGGGCCAAAAATTATTGTTCCAGGGATTTGAAGAGCCGGTCAACACCAGCTCGGTCTTATCTGGGTTGAGCTTAAGTTGGCTGGCGTTCATCCAGTCCCTGATGAAGCATAGAGTGGCCTGAAAGCTGGAAATAGACGCGGTGGTAGAGTTAATGTTGAACACAAGTTGAAGCAGACTACCTCAAAGTTGCGAAGTGAATAGATTAAAGGGACCATGTATAGGTTGAGGAGAAAGAGAAGAGACCTGTGGCACACCGCAGGTTAGAGTGGTCTTTTTGGCGGAGAAAGCGGCAAGGCGAACGGCCTGCGAGCGGTCCCCCAAAAAATAGGAAATCCATTTTAGGGCCGTGCCCTGGATGCCTGCATCCCTGACACGGTCGATCAAGAGTTTATGATCGACCGTGTCAAAGGCGGCCGAGAGATCTAGAAGGACGAGGGCTTGAGAGAGATTGTTATCAGTCCCCCTACGGAGCTCATTCATAACGGCAAGTATGACCAGCTCAGTAGAATGTGCAGGCCTAAAACCGGCCTGGTGGGGGTCAAGAAAAGACGAGCGTTCGATAAAGGAGCTGAGGCATTGCGTGACATGGGCTTCCAAGATCTTGCTCAAGTAGGGAAGGAGGGAAATGGGGCGATAGTTGGTGAAATTGGTGGGATCAGCGTGAGGTTTCTTCAAGATGAGTATGACCTCTGCTACTTTGAAGGAAGCGGGGACAACCCCTGTTTTTAGTGAGTTATTGAGGAGCGCAAGCGGGGGATCGGGGCAAGAAAGAAAGGCTTCTTGGAGAAATAAGGGAGGGCAGGGATCTGAAGGGGAACCCGAACTAACCTTTTTTAGAAGTATAAAAAAGTCTTCTTTAGAGATCGAAGGAATTTGATCAAAAAGTTGGGTGTTTTTGGGTTAATTCCCCAGGACTGAGCAGATGGGGATCGGAGGAATACTCTTTTTGATAGTGGAAATTTTCTGAATGAAGAAGTTGTTAAGAGCGTAACAGAAGTCCTGGGTGGGTGCTGGTTTGATAGTTACTCTGTCAGGTAGAGATAGTTCGTTGACGATAGAGAAGATATCTTTGGTTTTGGTAGTCGAGTTCGTGATTTTTGATGAAAAATATGAGGATTTAGCTGCGATAATGGCTTTTTTATAATCAGTTAGAAGCTTAGTGAAGATGTCTTTTGTGTTTGTGGAATAGCTGCGTCTCCACCTTCGTTCTGCTTGTCTAAGGAGAAGTTTTTTTAGTCTGAGATCCTCTGTAAACCACCGCTGGGCGTCATGAGGCCGCCTGATTATGGAAAATTTACAAGGGGCAACAATATTACTGGCCGCACATAGCCAGTTATTAATGGCAGTTTCTTGAGCGTTAAGACAGTCAGTGTCTGTGGGCAAAGAGGTGGAGAGTAAGGAACAGAACTCCTCTTTGTTTGCTCGGTTCCAGTTCCTGATTAAGATTTTTTCCGGTATTAAGGGTTTAACTGGCCGAGGCAGGTCCAAGGAGAATTGGATAGAATAGTGGTCGGACCAAGAACAAGGAGAGATGGATAAAGAAGAGATGGACAGGTTGGCTGTCCAAAGCTGGTCAAGGAGGTGTCCTTTGATGTGAGTGGCAGTGCGGACATGCTGAGTGCAGTTGAGGCCCGAGAGAAGGTCTGTAAACTCTCGGGAATGAGGTGTTTCGTTAGGGTCAGAGGGCCAATAATTGAAATCGCCAATTATCATTAAATTAGAGTTGTTTATTATAAGTTGGGAAATAAGATCTCCAACTAACTGGGGAAAAGAGGGCATGGAATGAGGAGGCCGATAGAACAGGGCGCAAATAAGAGAGGCATGAGAGGACTCAGGTTTAATAACAAGGCTCTCGACAGAGGGAATAGTAGTGGCAGTTAGAGCAGTGAACTGTAACTGGTGGTGGATAATGGCTGCCACGCCACCTCCAGATTGCCCAGCGGGTCTATTGGTCTGTAGTATATAATACCCCGTGGGAATGGCGGCCAGGATATCCGGTAGAGAATCATCCGTGAGCCAGGTTTCAGAGAGAAGAATAACATCGGGTTTTTGAGAGTCAAGAAGATAGAAAATTTCTGATTGATGTTTTGGAAGAGACCGCGTATTCAGATAATGAAACTTCAGTGACTGTTTGGTGGGGCGGGGAGGGTTGGGAGTATTTGACGGGGAGACAAGAAGGTCCTTTCTATGCAATGGACGAGGGGGTACAGGCAGAAAAGGACCGGAGGACAGGATTCCACAAGAGGAAAGCTTTTGTTTTAATCGTGGCATAATGGACCAGTGATGACGGAGAGCACATAACTCCCCAGAGGAATATGAGAGAAAATGGGCAGAGTGGCTTGGCCCTGGTCCTGTTCGGTCGCGGACGGGTGCAGACGGGCTTGCCTTTAGCGCGCCTTCGCCGCGCTGCCGGCGCGTCCGCTGCGCGCTTGCGCTGGCATTGTGAATTTATGGCCACTGGCTCGCGGTGTCTGGAGCGCAAGTTAACCCCCTCACCCAAGATGGCGGCCCCGCTGCTGACTGCCGAGTCCTCCGCCCGCGAGAACGCGACGGGTCCGGACAGTGGCAGCAACGATGGTAGCGAGGCAGGCACGGATGGTACAGGTAAGGGTAGTGGCAAGAAGCAGTTTTTAAAAATAAGATACAAGAAAACAGTATTCCAAACAAGTAGCGTGACAATAAAGTTTTTTAAAAAGGGGCACCTCCCGGCTTCTGCCTCAGGAAGTACGACATATGCTGCGCGCTTGCGCTGGCATCGTCAATTTATGGCCACTGGCTCGCGGTGTCTAGAGCGCAAGTTAACCCCCTCACCCAAGATGGCGGCCCCGCTGCCGACTGCCGAGTCCTCCGCCCGCGATAATGCGACGGGTCCGGACAGTGGCAGCAACGATGGTAGCGAGGCAGGCACGGATGGTACAGGTAAGGGTAGTGGCAAGAAGCAGTTTTTAAAAATAAGATACAAGAAAACAGTATTCCAAACAAGTAGCGTGACAATAACGTTTTTTAAAAAGGGGCACCTCCCGGCTTCCGCCTCAGGAAGTACGACATATGCTGCGCGCTTGTGCTGGCATCGTGAATTTATGGCCACTGGCTCGCGGTGTCTAGAGCGCAAGTTAACCCCCTCACCCAAGATGGCGGCCCCGCTGCTGACTGCCGAGTCCTCCACCCGCGAGAACGCGACGGGTCCGGACAGTGGCAGCAACGATGGTAGCGAGGCAGGCACGGATGGTACAGGTAAGGGTAGTGGCAAGAAGCAGTTTTTAAAAATAAGATACAAGAAAACAGTATTCCAAACAAGTAGCGTGACAATAAAGTTTTTTTAAAAAGGAGCACCTCCCGGCTTCAGCCTCAGGAAGTACGACATAGGTTTCTTCTGGGGGAAACCCTGTCCGCCTTTCGAGCCATCTCCCCCGGGGCCCTTGTGAGACACCCGGGTGCTCACCCAAATATCTGCCTCCTCCTCCGCAAGCTCACGGGGATCCATTAACTTGCGGTCCACCAGATGTTGGCGCAGCTCCGGAAAGCACTTATCCAAGAGGTGCTCCCGTAAAAAAAGATTGTACACCCCTTGGTAGTCCTGCACCTCGCTGCCACGCACCCAACCATCTAGTGCCTTACGGGCATAGTCAAAAAAATCCACCCAAGTCTGTGTGGACAGCTTATGGCTGCCACGGAACTTCTGCCTGTACCTCTCGGGGTTCAGACCAAATTTCTTGAGTAAGGCCTCTTTCATGGGGGCATACCTGACCTGATCCGCCTTGGTTAAGTATAACAGGGTGTTCCTGACATTGGGAGGTGTATAGCGATACAGGCCCCCTCCCCAATTGCTCTCGGGAACCCCATGGGCTGTCAAGGCCACCTCGTATGCCTCCAACCACTTGGCAATATCGTCCCCCACTGTGTAGCTGGCAATGACTTCTTTGGGTAAATAAAATTTTGACTCATGGGACTCTCTTGGTATGTAGCACCATTGTCCTTATTGGACGCATTTAACTGGAGGGCGTGCAGCTCCAACTCCTTCAGCTGAAGCTCGTGCGCCAGCTTCTTTTCCTTCTTTGCCCATCTCTTGTTTTCTCTTTCTCTCTCTCTCTCATGTTCCAATTTCGCTAGCTCCCACTTCAACTGCCTCTCCTCCCTCTTGTCCTCGTACTCCTCTGGAGAAGCGCTCCTCCTAGACCCTGTCCTACTACTAGCCCCAGAACGTCTCCCTGGGGGACATATCCACATTGAGGATGTCTAGTACTTCTTGGGCGCTCTCCTCCTGAGGTGCATCTGGCGTCTCCTGTCCCTCATCCTCTCTCCCTTCTGGGTGGGCCTCTACCCATGCCCTTATGGCGGTACGGATTTCCGGTCCTTTGGCCCTCCGCACCCCAGACACCCCCATCCCCTGCCCGAATTCCCTCAGTTGCCTTACAGTGTACCCCTCAAGGTCAGCTAACCGGAACTCCATCGTGACAGGTGGGGACCTAGATACTAAGGAAGAAAACTCTAGGATATGGGTGACAGTTTCAAGCTAACCAGGATTTCTACACCCTCAGTCTGGACAGTGGCATGCAATTAGTGCAGTATTAAACAGTTGCAGAGCTTCAATACAATAGGCGTTTAATTGTGGTGCCCTCCGCTTCACGGAAGGGTGCTGTATGGTCACAGGTCCTAATCCCACCGCTCGCCAACCATGTAAGACTTGGGGTCACCAAGCCCTAAGGGGGTAACGTGACTCGAGCGGGTGGGCATCCAAAGGCTTATGTGTAAAGCGACCATACAACACACACATCCTCTGAAACAGGGAACGCACACAATAAGGGACGCCACTGAGTAGAATTTATGCAAATAACTCAAGTTTATCTAAGCAGTTCGATGCTACGCAGTTCATTAGATGACAATGGCATTATTTACATAGGATAGCATTTGATTCACCAGCATTTCATAATGGTGCCCTAGGCAGTACCTGATTACATCAGCGTTATATTCACCAGCAATTCACTATGGGGCAATAGGTCACACTGGTATACCTTAGCACCAGTTGCAGGAGCACTCCTTCATAGTTTCAGTGGTAATAACTGGCGAACCTGGGGGAGCGATAAACACAGTGGTTAATCCTAGCGCTGCGCCCCTCCCACCTCTAGTATGGCCTTCTGCCGTGGGCACCCCGCGTAGCGTCTAATGACCAGCGCGGGGAAAGATAGGACTGGGAATCGTAGCGCCACACCTGGGGCTAGTAATGACTCAGGGCAGGCTTCGCGGGCGTACCACGTCTCTTGGCACCACTAGCGCTTCCGTGCGAGATCTCAGCGCTACTTGTAATACCTAGGCATTGAACACTTTGGAGCAGAGCTTATGACCACAGCGCTACTCGTAATCAGCAAGCATTGAACGCTTTTGAGCAGAGCCTATGAACACAGCGTTAATCGTAATAATCAAACATTGAACCCTTTTGAGCAGAGTCTATGAACACAGCGTTACCCGTAATAATCAGGCATAGAACACTTCCGAGCAGAGCCTACAACCACAGCGCTACTCGTGATAATCAGGCATAAAACACTTCCGAGCAGAGCCTACAACCACAGCGCTACTCGTCATAATCAGGCAGGGAACACTTCGGAGCGGTTCGGGAGAGCACAGCACTACTTGTACTTGATAAGCCTCAAGTAGGCAGTCCGCTGATACGCGGCAGTCTCGGAGGAAGGGGCAATCCCTCGGAGGGGTGTCAGAGTCTCCGGTGAACGGGGGGAACTCCCACGGAGGGGAACCAGTGTCTCCGGGTGCGGTGCCGCTCCTGACCTGTAGGGGGCGCACCGGATCCGTCCCAAGCCTACCGGGGAGCAGGGGGGTGAGTCCCCGGCCTCCACTCGGCCACGCTACCTCCCAGCCCCCGGGGGTTACCTTGATCTCGGCGTCCTGGGGCGACCGACACAGCTCCGGACTCCGCAGTCGATACCTCCGCGGCACGGGCAGGTCACGGCCTCTCACACCTCCGCCAGCAGCTGCGACGGCAGCGACGGGGCCCCGGCCTTCTCCGCGGGCCTCGACGTGATGATCGTGCAAGCTTCCGGCCTCCGGGTCGAGGCGGTGAGCGCGCTCTGGTCCCCGCGCCAGGGGGGCGGGTCAAATTAAGCGGGGGAGCTCAGCGCTCAACGTGGATTGGTGCAGGGGATCCCAGGCCGGGTCAGGGAGCGCAAGGGTCACAGCGCTAGTACCTGGTTGATCCCCAGCTGTCCCGCACTCAGCTTTGGCATGAAGTTTCAGCATTCAGTTTCAGCATTCAGTTGTGACATGCAATTTCAGCATTCAGTTTCAGCATTCAGTTGTGACATGAAATTTCAGCATTCAGGTTCAGCATTCAGTTGTGACATGAAATTTCAGCATTCAGGTTCAGCATTCAGTTGTGCCATGAAGTCCTGATGGCGCAGATGTCTCTGGCGCCCTTGGGGGGTTCTGTTCCTGGGGGGTAGGGATTGAGTTGGTGACTAGTTCCTTCCTAGTCAGGCTAGGCAGAGGTTCCCTGGGTCCTCCTACTGCTGGGCAAGATCAGTGGGCTTTACAGGATCCCTCACTCACTTAAGAGGCAGCACCTAAATCCTGTCACTCTCAGAGGCATTAAGTCCCTGGCTAGGCCCTACCGCCTAAAACTCCTGCGTGAATTCTCCAGCTCTGCTTTACCCCAACTGGCCAACTGACTAGAAAAAGTTTCCTCCCTCACTTAAGTAGCCCCAGGTCAGGTGACCTCTATCCAAGGCGGCAAAAGTAAAACCACACCAACCTTCTAGAAGGTTCCAGCACATTCCAGGAGCTTCCCCATTCTACCTATGGGACAAAAAAGGCGGGCTGGTGTCGCAACATTATTGTGGGGTTCCAGCCAGCTCCTGGCAGCTAGGGTGCTACTAATGAAGACCACTCTGCAGTAGCAGGGGCCTGTGGCAGCCATCTTGGGAGAAGGGAGCACCTGCACCTTAACACTGATTGGCAATGAAAAGGCGCCCGAAGACCTAGGTCCAACATAAAAACGAGGGTGGAAAAAATGAGGCACGATCAAAAAGAGAGGGGGAGACCACCCTTGGGCTGACAGGTCTAACAGCTACGAAATTCACAAAAAGGTTTAAGATAAAATGGTGCTTCCAAAATATAGATTTTTAGGTCTCGCCTAGCTATTGCGATAGCAATCGCTATGCGAGACTATAGTAAGGGGCTCCCAAAAGTGGATTGCATGGCGAGCACTCGCACAATCACGTGCATCGTGCCGCCATGCAATCCGCTTTTGTGAAGCGCTTCAGCCCACTGGCGACGGGCATGCGGTTACGCGCACAATGACGAGCAGAGGCGCCATATGGCTTTCCTCTCTCGTCATGGTGCGCGCACATTTCACACCACTCGCCAGCCAGCCTGCTTTCACTTTTGCGCCTCAATGCTCCTCCCCCACCACAGAGTGCGTCTCGCGGCCCCTTCGTGTATGCGAGGCTAGCCGGGGCCCCGCTTGTTTAAAGCTTGGCGAGTTTAACTAAAGTTTTCAAAATCTTGGCGACTCACCTCGCATGAACAAACCTACAGAAGTATCCCTACAATGATACCTTTGATTCCTTTTGGAACATTAATTTTTTTAAACGAAAAAACGGTTCCATACACGCTCATTTCCTGTAAACTTGCTTTTGAGGCATGGAGAAAGCAGTCTTCAGAAAGTGTTCCGGGTTATGAGGGTGCCACGTGCCAGCGTGGGAAGTGGACTACAATCCGCGCATTTGAGACGTTTCCCCACCGCAGGTGTGCCCGTGGTCGCGAGGACCTCGCTTGTGACGCACCTGCACATCTGTGGCACCGGGCCCCTCGCCCCTCCTCGCCACTCACCTGCAAATGCCATCGGGAGAGGCGGCCGCTCTGCGCCTGCGCCTTCCGTCTCACACCTACTCCTCAACGCTGCCAAAATGAAGTGGAACGAATTCCACGAAAAAAATGGTCTCGCGTATAAAAGCGGCTTTGACATTCTGTTATGTTATTAAAATATGTTATGTTATTAAAATATTTCTAGAGCGCACTATCACCGATTGGTTGCTTGGCGCTAAGATCAGCAGTAACATGAACATAGAGGGGAGAGTGTTTATGAGAATGCTTGTCTGAAGAGCCAGGTCTTCAAGGCTTTCCGGAAGGATAGGAGGTCTTGACAATTCCGGGTCTCCACAGGGAGAGAATTCCACAAGCAGGAAGCGAGGGTGGCAAACCTACGACCTCCTGATTCTAGACATCAGAAGTAAGAAATACATTCTGGGGGTGGAGAATAACAGCTCCAGTCGGCGTGCCTCTACTAAAGGAAACCCAGCTGTGTGTTAGCGCTACTTTTTTACACATTATATGACCAGTTTAAATATTTTTCATGGCACGCAGCAGTAATTCTGTGTATCCCCCAGCAGAGTTTTCTTATTTGGAGTGAAAAACTGCCCTTTGATTTCTCAGGTTGTGTTTTGAGACAACCAAACTCAGACAACCAAAACCCTGCCGGGAATTCCAGTTTGTCAGCTTCAAATGTTTTCTGGAGGATCCAGTGTACAGCAAGTGGATTTTTAGACAATTAATAACTGTCCATCAGCAGAATTTTAGTTACCTATTTGAAATGGTTACTTGTGTCCACAGGCATCCCTTCTGCTGGCTCATTGTTGTCAGCAAGACTTTCTTCTTTGTAGATCCCTCCTACAGGGAGCGTTTAGCTGCACGTTGTCGAAAGACCTTGTTGACCATTCCAGAACTTACAGTGGCTGTGGGCAAGCCTATTCCTTTCCATTGATTGGCTTTCATGGTGCTCTTATTTGCTTCTTTTTCGATCCCTTTTCTTCTTATTCTTGTTTGTCCCATCATTGGAGAATAGCTTCTTTACTATCATTTTGATCGTATGACTTGTATCCTTCCACAAATAACATTCATGGAATTTTTTTTATCGGCAGCGCAAGCTATCTAGCCGCAAAAGAACTATTGTGGGGTTGCCGAGAATTTGCAGAGGCTTACAGCCCATCCATTGCTTACAAGTGGTTGGCTTTATTGTTACTCTCATTGGCTTGTTTTTTATTCAGTGGCGTTCTTTGTCCCAGTTTTTGGTTGTCCCTTTCCTGGAGCATAGCCTCTTTACCATCTCTCCGATAGGGTGGCTTCTTTCTTTCCACTCTTCACTTTTAGTAAATTACTTGATTCTTTTTGCTTTAGAACTCCATGAGAGTGCATGCGTTTTCCAGCTCTCTACAGCATTTGCTTTTCCTCCACTCACCAAATACGCACCCCTCACTCTGCTTTGCTGTCTCCCTCGTGTAGCAAGCACTCTCTTGTGTTCTTCTCCCTCCGTATCTCCCCGTGAAATGTGTTGCTTTCTCACTCATGTGCTCTTCACTCTGCCCTCTTTGTTGCTTTCTCACATGTGTTGCTTTTCCTCTCTCCTACCACTCCACTTTGCTTTCCTCCACCCTTTCCTCTGTTGCCCCCCAGGCCTTGCGTCTTTTTTTGGGGGGGTGGGCAGGTGGGGAGAGAACCAGACATCAAATTACTGTTGGCCCCTCTGCCTTAAAAAAATGGTAAAGACACGTCATCACACCTTTTTTCCTTAGGCCATGCTGCACAGCATCTTGCCGATTCTGTACAACATCACCGAACTTCGTTGGCAAAGCCAACAAGTCCAAAAGGTGAGACCTATTGGATTTGCCAATACTTGCTTTTTTTCTTTCTCCACTCTGATAGAGCATGTACTTTCTTTATCTTTCACTCGTGTGTTGCTTTCTCCCTAGAATATCTGCCCCATCTCTGCATCATACGAGTTGCTCCGCCCTCCTCCCCCGCACCCCTCTCCCTAGCTTTTTCTTTCTCACCTCTCCTCACTGCCTCAAGTACCTCCATTAATCCCCCACCTGGACCTCTTCTCGTTGCTCCTTCCAAGCCCTTCCAGGCATTTACTTTTTCCCCAAGCTCTCCTCCATTGCTCCCTCCCTCCAGACCCTCCTGTTGCGTCCTTTCTTAAAAAAGAAAAAAGCAGCTGTCTTTTGCTCCCGGGACACTTATTTTTTCAAATATGGATTTACACGTTGATTTTTTTTTTCTTTAATGTACTGCTTCCAGATTGCCATCTTGGAACGAAGAATAAACAAGCATTTGCAATGCAATAGGTCTCGCATTTGCGAGAGTTTAAGCTATTGGCATTGTAAATGGCAATTCCTTTCATTTATGTTTTAAAAACCAACACGTAAATAAAAGGCATTGTCATTGACAATGCCAACAGCTCCAACTCTCGCCAATGCGAGACCTATTGCATTGCAAATGCTTGTTTCTTTTGTGTTAACATCCCGTGAACAAGCCTTATGCTAAGGCGAAACACGTTTGGCATGATGAGATTTGAACAATAAAACTGCCACAACTTCTACTTATGAGTGAGTGCGCTTCATAATTTCTGTCGCAAGACAGAGAACTGGTTTGGATATATAGATATATATATATATATATCTCATTTGTCTCTTTTATAGATTTGAATATAAATCCGAATAAAGCTTTTGATTGATTGAACACAGTTAAATTTGCCTAAAACGTAATTAGAGGCTTATTCGAACAATCTCATTGCTTTATGTTGACATAAACATTTGTGCTAAGAAAATTCTAAATCTGATTAAAAAATTGTGATATTTTAGTGTCTGTTGAGCAACAGTGCGCCATCGCCTGCACTGTCAATCTTTTGGATGCCCTGCAAGCGTATACATTTTATCTTGGTACTATACTGCTTGACTCTGAGTAGGCTTTTGATTGTGAACTCCTGTTGCAAAGCGTTCAAAACGTACAACAGTTTTAGCACTTTATCTTAGTTCAAGGTGCTGGGATGGGCTGTTTATCGTTCTGTTCCCCACAACTTCTACATGCTCCCTCCTTTATCTCCGAGCCACCTACTCTATTGCATTCATTCAGAACAGGCTGACCGAATGTTGTAGGATGAAAGTTAGGAACTTGCATTACACGAGCAAGGCTTGTGCACCACAAAGGGTTGTGCTGTTGCATGGATTCCCTACCTGCTTTATGTTTGACTGCCTGTGCCACAGATGTGCCTGAAGGAGAAAGGAAAGAGATGAGCTACATTGAGGGCCAGGAAACCAAGACTGGATCGACTCCGAGCCAATACACAGAGGAGAAGAACTCTTCATCCACTGTCCAATGCCAGCTGAAGAGCGGATGAATCCTGAGGAGATGCTCTGTGGGATAAACCCCCCACTGCTACATATTAATCCTTAAGGACATTGTCGCTGGGGAAAGCTGGGCTCTGAGTCCTCTTGGACCACAAGCCTGGGGACTGATCACAGCTTCAGGCAAGTAGTCAAGGGCATGTGGGGTTCTTTTCGAGCACAAACATCTTGAGCATGATCGCACCACCTTACAGTTATAACGTTTCAACGTTACATCTGGGCTATGATGAGCAAGTACAATAAGAATGTCCGAGTGTGAAAGGATCCACTGGGATTCATATAGCCCCTTGTTGTCAAATTTAAGAAAGTTAAATTGAAAACAGCTTCTGCAAAAATTCGTCGATATAGGCCTTCATTTGGGATATCATATGTCTTGTATGAAACCCCTACTTTTTTTCTCTGACATGGTGTTAGCAAGGCAACGACTGTCTGACTCGATTTCATCACTTTATCACGTTTCAAGAACTCTGTTTTAAGTATAATCTCACAAGGTATATCATATGTAGAAATACTAGTGACTGAATGCTGTTTCTCATTTTCCTGTGTGTCTTCTGCGGTTGGCCCATTTGACAACTGTCTTTTGTCAGTATACAGCCTAGCTCTGGGTACTATGCCGTACTGCAGGACACTGACCTCTCCCATACTGAGATGTTTGCTAATTACTGGGCTAGGAACTTGGTATACTAGAAGCTGGGAAAGCATAGATGGATGGATTTATAACTATGGTGCACTATATATAGCCTGCTAACCTGCATACACAATGTGCTCTATCAAGAATGTACAATACATCTAGATAGTTGTTCTATAGAGCTTTCCCATCCACTTAATCTATGCTAGATGTAGTATTTCTAACACTACCCTTTACCATATGTTTTCTAATTCAATAGCTACCTTCATCATTTTGGAGGAGATGTTTTTACACATTAAATGCAGTCTGTGACATTGACTTTGTAATATATGCTGAATTTGTTATTTTTGGGCCGATCACAAATCTGACATTGTAAGTCGATTAAAACAGTATATAATAGTGTTACGACTTGAGAAAATTATTGGAAATGGGTCACTGGATGTTGCAAAATATTTTAGCGGCTTCTTTTAAAGAGTATTTTTCAATTTCTTTTACCTCTAAGAAGAGGTGTCTTAAAAGAGGAGGTGGATAACTCTTGTTCTGCATTTAATATACAAAAAAGGTCTGTTTAATTCTATAGTATGTTCTACTATTATCTCTCCATAAGCTGATCTCTGCAGTTTGCTTGCAGAATTTATTTTTACTTCAACTTCTTTCTTACCTCTCTCGCTGGTAACTACATGCTAAGTATTGCATTTATTAAGTCATGTTCTCGCCTTGATCCTTGTCCTGTACTTATTCTGGCTTTGGCAGAAGATAAGGTGAGGCACCCTTGACCATTCTTTGTAATATATCCAATGCATCTTCTTATGTGCTTCTGGGTGGAAACAAGCTCTGAAGGTGTCTTTGATTAAGGAGCCCTCAGCAGACCTAACATTGCTGAGCAATGTTTGACCTAGTTCATTTCCTTGTCTTCCACACAGTTATTAAAAAGGAATTAATAGACAGTTGTCTAAATGAGTAGGAATATGTTAGTGACGGTACCTCGTTACCCCTGAAGTTTCCTGTGTGTTTCGACATCATTTGCACACAAATATAAAATGGAGGGATGAGACAGATTGCAGCAAGTCAGTGGCTCAGCATAGACATTAAAACACTAGGACTGTTATTTAGAGTTTCACAGAACAGGAGTGCCACAGTAAATCTGTGGTGCTTCCACCACACCAAACTTGTGCCCCCCCATAATAATAATAATAACGCGTTTTAAAAAGCGCATAACTATCTTAGTGAGGTGTCCCAGCACTAGGTACAGGTGACCACAGCCCCAAATGTAGTAATTAAGCTTCCCTAGCTCCCACCCTTAAAAACAAGTTTTGAGTTGTTTCCCAAAAACACACTCTGACTCGGTTTGATGAATCATTAGAGGCAGAGTTCCATAGTTTCAGTGCAAGGTAGCAAATGTAGCTCTCACCTGATCATATTCTTTTAATGTTAGGAACAGCCACCAGCCTTTCCCCAGCAGATCTTAGATTTATATCTGGTATCTATGGTCTGATCAGAGATTGAAAGTACTGTGGTTCTTTTTTTTTCTTAACAAGGGCCTTGTGACAATAGCACAGGGCTTTAAAAGAGGACCTATGCCTTCCCTGCAACTAATGCAGCTTCTTAAGTGCGTCCCCCATCAAAGCATGCCCAGGAGGGTTCAAAAGAAGACGAGCAGCAGCGTTCTGCTCTCTTTGGAGTCTCTTGATCCGACCATGTGTGACCCTCAGGTACAGCACTTTATAGTAACTAAGCCGTGACACAATCGGAGCCTCGACCACTGTTTTTCTAGCTGGCTGTAGCAGGAGGCAGAGGATCTTTCTTGTCATCTTAAGAATTCCAAAGCATTTCCCCACCACTGCAGTGATGCGGCTGTCAAAAGGCAGCTTACTGTCCATCCAAATGCCTAGGTTCTTAACATTAGCTTTAGGTTCAGATAGATAACCCACTCCACAGGCCACCAAAGCATAGACCAGATGTTGGATTGCATGTCCAGAGTAAGCACCTCGGTCTTTCCAGCATTGAGCTTAAGGCAGTTCCAATCCATCCACCTTGCAACTTCTGCAAGACAGAGACACAAGTTCAAAGCTATGTTGGAAGGGTTTTGTGACAGCGTGATAAGCTGCATGTCAACCGCATATAAGATGATGGTAAACCCATAGTGTTCTATGACCTCTGCTAGCGGTGCATGTACACATTAAACCATGTAGGGCTTAAAGATGAGCCCTGTGACACTCCTTGGTTCACTGGAAACACTTTTGACTGGTATGCTTTTGTGCTACCTGAAAAGTGCACCCCTGCAAAAAGGAGGTGACCCAGCTCAATGCTCTATTGCCTATTCTGCAGTTCCAAAGTCTCTCCAGCAGGGTGTTATGGGATTCAGTATCGAAAGCGGTCCTATGATCTAATAATAGCAATGCTGTCGAATTGCCTGTGTCCAAAATCTTACAGATCAACTCTGTTGCCAGTAACAAGGCAGACTCAGTACTGTGTGAAAGGCAAAAGCCTGATTGCGTCACATGTTGCAAGTTACAACTCTGTATGAAGGCCAAGAGCTGTCTGTTAACAAACTTCTCCGTGATTTTAGAGAAAATAAGTAAGTTGTGAAATTGGATGGAAATTCTCCAGCTTAGATGGATCCAGCAGCGTTTTTTTGTTCTTAATAGTGGAACTACCTCAGCATGCTTCCATCGTCCAGGAACCTGGCCAGAGGCCATGGATCCATTAATCAATTCACCTACTACAGTTAGAATTACTTCGACCCCTCTTTCCAGAATGGATGGAGAGGCAGGATCCAACGACGACCCTTATTTCACAGTAGTACAAAGCGGGGGCAGCTCCTTAAGCTCAATAGACCTGAAGTTCAGTAGCTTGCAGCTATCCTCTGGGTCGTTGAACCACGAGCTTAAGCATGGGGCATCTCTAACTTTCTCAGGAAAAGACTCGTATATATTTTGGCCACATTTTCCATTAAAAATTGGGCTAAGGCATTGCACCCCTCTTCAGAGGGTTCAGTTGATACTGAAACTCGAGATAGAGATGAGAGTGACTTCACTATTACAAAGGTGTAACGTGATAAACCAAGGGCTGATTGAATTTTATTCTCTATCCTCTGTTTAGAGTTTGGGGAATTGCTGGATTTCCAGTGGAAGAGCCTCTGCTGGATCTCATCAGAAACCTCTGACCTGATGGCCTGCCTGCTAGAGAACTGTCAGGTTACAGTGGCATCTGTTCCACTCTCTTTAGGGCAGGCCAGCTGTCACTACACTTCATGTGTCAGGCTACCATGCTGTGGATGGTGGTCCCGGGCAGGGAAATTGTCTTCTATTCCCCACATGGAGTGATAAAACTCCCTGCAGCTCAAGGTCATTGGTTTTTGTTTGTCAAGGATAAATTCAGGTATTGGGAGTTTATTTTTGAAAAACATCAAACTTTGCAGAGTGGGCAGGTCGAAGAAGGCAGCCACTCAGCAAGCCTTTATTTCCTACGGAGCTGCTGGAGCAGTGGCTCCACTGAAGGCAGAGAAATACCTGCCTATCTGGCGAAGATATCTAAATATGGTGGTTAGTCCTCCACCAGGAAGGCGGAGGAAATTCACTTCACCAACCTGGTGTATTGGCCAGAATCTGTAAATGACCCCTTCGTGACATCACAGAGCACTGTGGAACACCATATGGAGTAGAAAACGCCTGAAACAAGTCATTCAGTTTGGGGTCTGAAAGAGAAGAATACGTTCAGTACAATAATTTGTATTTCAGGTTACCCCTAGTGAGCAAGAATAATTCGGTGGTTGAACTTCTTAAGTCTGTCAACCAGACCAAAATGACAAAGGCCATGCCGCAGAAGATGCCAGAATTACGCATCCAGCCGTGGACAAAATAGTAGTTGCCATGCTTTGCATGGAGTGAAAGCGCCCCCCCAGTCTTAATAGATTTCTAGGTAGTCAGATCAAAACAATCTCGTAGAACAGTCTTGTGGATATCCTTCTTCAGTGCAAATGAAAGATTAAGTTCATGGCTAGTGCTATATGTGTTAACCTGAGCACCCTGATAAAGACCTAGATTTCTAATATGGATAAAACCTTGAGCGAGTTGGAATATAAAAGATATATAGTCTTAAACCAAAGATTTAAATCACCTAACGACCCTACGATAGTAGACAAAAGCCACAGGAAAGGAACATTGTCTGCTGTGCGAGTGTCAAGTTTGTCATTAAACACATGTAGGTGTTACACCACCACAAAGATAACAGGAAATGCTGCACAAAAGCACACTGAACCATGAAAAGTTCTTCAGAAAAGGTGAATTAATTGGCAGTTCTTTTGCATTAATATGATCTTTGATCTACATAACAACAAGCGCCTTCCCACACCACCAACGCCACTCTGGATCGAAACGTTTATAACCTGACACAATAATATTCAAGATAACTGGGCTAGACACCTCAAAGAACCAACTTTCCATGATGGGAATCATGGTTAGTTAAAAATCACCTGGCAAGACATGCAAATTAGTGGTGTTATATGGTACACACCTTTCATTTTTAAGTGTTTCTACACAAGTTGTTGTAGCAAACTTAATTGTGCTTGAGATGGTCATATAACAACATTATGCAAGCTCTTGACTTGAAGCAGTGCCCTACCGATAAACCTTTGAAAGAAAGACCTTTTCGAATGATTGGCATTTGACTATGGCTTTGATAGGACTTAGTGCTGACTGGGGATTGCGGGGTATGACCTAAGGTGTTCTGGATCTTCTGAAGGAACATGGCGTTAGTGGAGAGAGTATTTCTTGTAGTTCTAATACTCCCTAAATGCACTCCATTCCTGCCTCTCTTTACTATCTTGAACTTTCATTCCAGGCTTCATATTTTTTTTTTAAATATCTTTATTGCATTTTTTTGAAATTTATAACATCCTGAGATCGTTCAAAATCGTATACATACAATCATCATGAAAGAGGACATGTAGTTGAGGTTCACAGCATAAGTACATTTACAGAACATGCATGTATATATCACTACATACGTAATATCAAAGTGTACAGTTGTATACTACTTCCATTCTGTTCTGTGTCACTTCTTTCCTTTGTGTACAAATGGTAGCGTCTGTGAGGTATGCAGTTGCAAGGGACATGGTTGCATTCAATTATCACATGGCATGTACAATAATAAACACTTGGAGGCTATGCATATATGGTCACCTCTGTAGAGAACTAATAAGTCTGCGAGATATGCCAATAAGATATATATATTTCAATCCACTAAACTAATAACTTGCTAAACAAACTGCCATCAAGAACGTATCGCAGCTGGGCCTGGATATGTACATCTTGTACATGCAAATTACGGTAACTCGCCACGGTGGCACTTTGACTCATGCACACAGTTGAGAGCCGGGCGCATCACGTGGCTGGTTGGGGACTCTGGTAAGCTCACGGCATTGGGTTCAGGCCACAAGCGTGTTACGTTATAGGTCACAGCTTAGATATTATGTGGCGTGCGCCCATTGACTTGGGGCTTTGGTATTTGTGTTATCTGCCTTCGGGAGGGGCGCTGCCACCGTAGTTATTGTTCCCATGTGTGAATGCCATAAGGATGGTGTCCCAGTGTTGCGCTATCGGGTACTTGCGGAGCCCCGCAGTTTCCTCCCTGTGTAGTGTCGTGCTTCCCGCCTGTGCCCATACCATGAGTGATTTTTCCCAGCTGGTTATTTCCGATCATTCCAGGCTTCATAATAGTGTTTCATTTTTTTATATCAATTTTTTTTTGTTTTGTAGTGAATTGCAAAATCAAATATTTATATAAAAATAGATGGGTAACTGTCAATGTCGAAGGTTTTCTCTGACGGGTTTGCAGTGACATCAAATAGACAATGAGAGAAAGTTGAAAAGCATCCCCTTTTATTCTCAGTAACTCATCGATCATTGTATGTTATCCATGGCCCCTTGATTTAATCTCCCCCTGACTGCATGAACTGTGCAGAAGTAGAGGAGCAATGAAGTAGCTTAACACAATATGACCTCACACACACCTGGCCCATACTAAATCTGGTGTCCTGCCACACACCACCTCAGGTTTATTGTTCCTCTCTACCAACCAATTTTTTTTTAAAAGCACCTGGCATTGTGCCATTTTCCCACAACATACTCCACTTTTTCCTCAGTAACTCTCATAGATATTTAAAAAAAAACAAAAAAAACCCCTAAGCTCCTGCCGTCACAGTCACCATCCTCAGCATTTATCTCCTCCCCCCGTCTAAATTGAAAAAAACACCTGGTGTCCTGCCACTCACCAACACACATCACTCTCTCTTCAATATGTCCCTCTGACCAAATCAAAGAAAATATCATGTCTACTGTCAACTTCCCTCACTAACCTCTGCATTTACCTCACCTCCAAAATTGTAACAGAAGCTGATATCCTACAGTCTACACCATCTTCTATTCAGCCCTCCCCCGATCTGCCAAAATATTTTTTGTAGAGGGACCCCCTGTCACTCATCCGCTCTACCCTCTGCATTTAAAATCCCTCCCAAAAGAAACTGGTGCCCTACCACCTGTGACATGGTCATGGCCGGTCCTGTAACCGGAGGGGCTGTGGTGGACCGCCTTTGTATATATACCCAGGTGATCTGTATTTAAAGATTGGGGGTGGGGCTTTGGGATTGAATAAAAGATGCCTGGTGTGACCAGGAAGTGGAACAGACTACTTCCGGTGTCTTGGTGATACTTACTGCAACCTAACACCACCCATCAAACCACCCTCTCTTCAACCCTCTCCCATCCACCAAGGTATGGCTGTATTCCCACCGCCCTCTGTGCCTTACCTCCTCCTTCCTACCGAAGCCATGCTCTTTGCTCACCATGGAGCAGAAAGCATGTCAACTGATGTCCAATATTCTTCTGTCAGTACTGGTTGACAGAGGACTGTGACAGTTAGGACAGGGGATCCAAGCACTTTCCCTTGTGAGATCAGAGCAATGTGAAACAACTTTTTTGTCCCACTGCTTTGATGTAGCAGAAGTTAATAACATCATTCAGAATCCAGTTATTCATGTTAATGGTCATCTGTCAGAGCCCTACACAACATATTAAATTATAGGTGGGTACCTGGAAATAACAAGGATGTTTTTCACTGAGGGATTCTTGTGGAATCAGATACACAACGAGAGCCAAGCTGGAGCTGCCTTTCATGTCACTCAGAATACCAAGCTCACAAAAAACCCTACCTCCTGAAGAAGAAACCCAAACCCCTCCCCCTTAAAACAAATCGGCGCCCCCTTCAAATAAATCTGCCTACCCCAATTCAAATACAAAATAAAAATATGTATCCTCCTTCGAACCCTCCCCCAACACCCTGTACACCATTCTGCCCCTCCTCACTGCCAAAAGCTTTGATCTCCGCTCAGAGTCAGCCCCACACTGACAGTGGCTTTGAAAAGAGCTGCTTTTCCATGTGGGTTGTTTTATCCTGTCCACATGAGTCTTCAGAGACCTGTGCTGACGAGGGCAGAGGCAGTTGGCGCAGACATTGCGCCTCCGGCAATTGCCTGCCTCCCTCAGGTCTGTGGAGACCTAGGAGGGATGAAAGAAGGTGGGTGAAACTGACATCCCACCGTTGCCCTCTTTCTCTGGAGCCATGGGCAAGGTTGTGGAACAAAAGATAAGCTAGTGCTCTTTGTAAGTTGACATTGTCTTTCGTTTTGTGATGAGTTTGTTTCAAGATACCTCTTTTTCTCTTTGCTTAGATGTGATGCCAAAGAGCTCTGGTTGTTTGCTTTTTAGTTTCTAGTCACCCCCTTCCATTTGTTTGGGGTAGGACCAGATGCATGCTACAACAGTTATCTGGAACGCACAGGTTCTCTGTAGTACTCATGTAGTCCCATTACCTTAGCATTCTATCCATAGTGATAATGAAAGTAGAATTAAAAATGGCAACTTGCATAATAATGTTCCTTACTGGTGGGTTCACTTTCTGGTCCCCACAGGATTCGGTCACCACCAGAATGTGTGATGTTAGATCACTGACATTTGTGAAATCTCCAATTTGATATCTGACCTCACTGAAACCTAGTAACAAGAACATACCAAGCATCAATTATAAAAATGTATTCCTCCAACTACTTCATGATCTGATTTGATAGTGTTGAAAACATAAGTAGTGAAAAATCACATGAAAATGAAAAAGACGCTCAAGAGCTCGTTCTCAGGTGCATTATTAGCACGCAAAAGAAAAATTGCGCCTGTACTAATAAATCTTCTTATTTACGGGCCCCAAAAAACAATGCTCATAATACTGACACATTAGTCGAATAGCGTTCTTGGTGATTTTAATATGTGGTTTGAAACTGAGGAAACTCTAGTTTCAGCAAGGACCGTAACATTTTAACCTTTCTCTTGCAAGCGTGTCACCTACTCAACAGTCATGCCATTTTGTGGACACTATTTTACTCTACTCTTCTGTGCACTGTAGAATAGATCAACCTATTACTTTAGCATGATCTAACCACTAGTTATTCCTTTTAGGTCAATGGTGCCTAAAACTCTGATATTAAAATCCAAGAAAACATCTAATACAATTAGAAACTTGAAATCACTTACTTCATAGACCTCTTCCACAAAGCACCATCTTTTCCCCACCCTCATGCCATCTCAAATAATGAAACCGTGATCAAAATGAATAAAGTCCTGGTAAATCTTAACCAGAATATGACAATATTTATGGATACATTTTTTCTGGTCAAAACCACAATGTGTGCTATTAATTCCCAGACAAGAAATCCTCCTCCCAGAATCTGACATCCTCATACTTGAAACTCACTTGCCCAAGACAATGGAGGCTCAAATAATGCTAAGAAAAGAAACAGACCTATTTGAACACCTCTGCTAACTATAAAGAGCTGATATAATTGACAAAACACAACTACTGTACACAAGAATTCAACCCTAGATGGCCTCTATTTTTTTTTATTAAATCCCAATAAAACCAAACCTTTGACAACCAAAAAGTCTCTAAAGAAGTGCACATCTATCCTTTGGCCTGGCTCCAAAAATTCTTTGCCCACCCCTCCCTCAGCTGTGCATAAAGTAGGCATTCATATTGATTATCAGTTGGCACTCAAGACGCAAATCACCAAAATAGTAAGCTCTTGCTTGTGGAAGATGAAAAGCCTAAGGAAATTTGTTCCTTTTATCAACCTGGAGCTGCACATAAACACTCTAGCCTTTTCATGCAAACCTGTTTGGATTATGGAAACTCACTTTGTCTTAAACTTGCCCAACAAGTTACTTTAGCCTCTACAATATACGCTAGACGTGGCTGCTAAACTTATTACTAGTCTGAAAAGATACAAACACATTACTCCAACATTGAGAGCCGTTCATTGGCTCCCCATCTGTAAAGAATCACTTTCAAAGCTATGACAGTGGTACACCATATCATCGACTTAATTGCCCTTCTGTTTCTGAAAGACAGATTTCAAACACAAAGCCAAGTTGCAAGTTGAGATCAGGAGATCCTATTTTGCCACACTTTACCAGAACGAGAATTGTCAGTTTTGGTGTCAATGATTTTTCCTTGGCTGCTGCCAAAATGTGAAACAATCTTCTGTTATACCTCCGGGTTCCTTCTCCTCTCCCCTCATTTTAGAAAAAACATTACTTTTCTTTTTAACCTGTGATTTGTATTAGTGTCATACATTTTACTCCTGTTATGATTCCTAATAGTGCCATGAAACTCTGGTGTATGTGTGCTGATAAATAGAAGTAGGTAGACAAATGACCCAAACTCCCATGCATGTATGCCTTTTCTTTAGCTTAACCACTCCATTTGACTAAGCAAAATTTGACTAATCCTTTCAGACTCAGTCCTACAAACTCTTAAGGTGTACTGAACCACAAGCGTGATCCCAGACCATTGATTGCACGGTAAATGTTTATATTTATATGGAGTCCTTCCACACTGCAGGTTCCACATACTAACCCCTCCACAAACTCCTTTGCCTTAGTTCTCCCCCATCCCCTTTCAGGTGATTGGAGTTGATTCCTAGATTTGCAGATATATTTTCTGTTTTGCCTTTCGATTCCTACTTCTCTTGTTTCCTTCTTGTACTGCCTCTACCGTTGCTATTTAGATTTGAAAATGCTTTTGCACCACGGCTCCTTCTCCAAATTTATTATGTTTACTTAGTTTTTCATGTGTCCGTGTGTCCAAGCAACCTTGGACCTATAATGTGCTATGCTACTGTCTTTTCTCCAGGGTGCTGATGAAAGCCTCTAAATGACTCCCATCTGTGCTCTTTTTTTAATTTTTGGCCTTCCATACAGAATTTTCAGACGTTTGTGAAAATCTCAACCAATTGGTCACAGATGTGTTTTCACTAAGTTGTTGCAGTAAACTTGTTTTAAGATTCTCATGTGCTCAATATACTGAACTGCAACTACTAGGTGATGGGACCTCTGCCCTTTTCTCTTGTTCAGACTTCTCTAAGAATTGCTCCCAGCCTAGCTTCTTTAGACACAAGCATATGCACAAGTCACAAAAGATTATTGAGATCACTTGCTCATGTTTACCAACAATCCCCTGATACTCACAAACTTAATTCAGTCCCTGTGATCAGTGTACAGCTTGGCTAATCAGCCAGTTTAAAAGAAAATCAGAAACTGATCCTCTTCAATCCCCACAGTTATTCTGATGCACCGAGGAACAGCTGACCTCATATGTGACACAAATTATGTGTTCGTGTTCCTGGACAGATCTTATCCTAAATTAATTGGTGCCTCCATCTCATTAAGCATAAACCCAGTATAAGAGAATTTTTGTGATGTTTGAAAGCAAACAAGGTGGACTGTAAGGGTCAGATTGCAAGTCAGTTGGAAGTGTATGCAGGGGTGGGATACCGCTTTGCATGATTATGAATGGCCTACAGGGAACCCACTGCTCAGAGAAGGTTGTAAATGGGAGCATTTAACCCCTCAAAAGAGGGAATATTGTGTGGAATTATGCACAGTTATTCTGTGTCCGTAAAGTTACCACCATTCCAATGGCTAACTTGTAGTTGGCGGAATTCCATGTGGAGTTACCAGCCAGTTAGGGTAAGTCTGGCGTCTGGGAA
Source organism: Triturus cristatus (assembly GCF_964204655.1). Taxonomy (NCBI): domain Eukaryota; kingdom Metazoa; phylum Chordata; class Amphibia; order Caudata; family Salamandridae; genus Triturus; species Triturus cristatus. The sequence continues at coordinate 329,996,761 of NC_140582.1, forward strand.
CCTCTGCATGGAAATCCACCAAACTGGTAATGAGGGACTAAGAAAGCCTTGAAGCCTAGATTTGGCTGACCGTGCCAGACAGTCTCATTTTAGCCTATCTCTGCTGGTATCTTCTCAAGCTCCATTGGCCCAGTTGCCGGGGACTCATGCATCAATGGAGAAACCCTGACTCCACTGTCTTTCATGTTCACACTAACCTCTCCTACTCCACTGACTCGTGAAGATGCTCACAAGGAGATATTCACAAAAGATATTCGAAAGGCTGAATTCTTCTATAGCATTATAGAAGATTCAATGGTTTTGAGATCTCTGGTCTTTGTCACATCCTTGAAGAGGTCTGAGAGTCCTTAGGCTGTGATGTGCTCGAACTGGCCCAGGAGATCTGGAGAAAGCCTCATGGTCAACAGATCATTTGACACAGTGCTATTCACCTTCCGGCTTACCCATTTGTGTATTTGGGGCCATTAGCCATGGCAAGAGACTTGCATCCTGTACCTCTGTGGATGTGGCTAAGGATTCTAACTGAAGGGGGACAACTCTGCCAGGCTAATGTTGCGGTCCTGTAGGGAAGCATGTAATAGCTGGATTGTGATGTCTCTGGCAAAATTCCTATTCATATTTCAGTAAATATCTAAGCTACCATGAACACATGCAAGCAAACCTATCCAACTAAGCCATCCTCTCACTGCTGCTCAGAGATTGAAACTAGGGGTGGATGTGAAATGTCATTCCTCTCCAAAAGGATCCAGGAGACAATACTGGACACTCTGTTTGATCTGAGAAGATTGTTTGCAAAAACAACTGATTAATCAGCATACCAGTTGTAGTGGCCGCTACCCCTGGCCTTTCTAAATGCTAAACAAAATGTAAACCAAACCAAAGGTGGCACAGTCTTATACAATAAAGAGGACCGGTGCCCTGTGCGTGTGAAAAGCTGCAGTCCCTTGAAATGTAATCTGTGTATATTTCTCTGGGGGACTAAAATGCTGGAAATTGAGCACATCCAACTTTTCTCTGCAATAGTACCAAGACTTTTGAAAGGTGAAGTGCTTTGAATAGAACAGTATTGGTGCTTTTCATCAACACCGAATCAGTTTTTCGCCGCTACTTGCACTTCTGTACGGTGTTCTCCTTGACTCAGTTCTTAGCCTAGTCCTCTGCTCCGTCTTCATTGAACTGTGTGCTACCTGTTGTGAGACATTTTGTTACCTTCCAATGAACTTCGAGTCTGCTCATTCCATACCATTGCTTAATTGTCGCTGTTGTTTGCTTGATTCTAATTTATCAGCCTCCGTAAGCTTCCTTCCTCTTATAGTGTTTGTCCATTCCTTGGAGCATGGACGCATTACTGTGTCCTTCCAACTGCTCACTTTTCAAATGCTACTTTTTTCTTATTGCTTAAGCACTCTGAGTGCACGTTTTCCAGACATCTATCTCACTTCACCTGTCTCCTTTTGACTCCCCCATTCCTCTCCTGCCCACCCTCCAATGTCTGTGTGCTTCCCCAAGTCCCTCCTGCCCAACCTTCATTGTGCGTGTGCTTTCTCCAGCCCTCCTGCGCTCCCACCGCTGTATGTGTGCTTATCTGGTCTCCCACTCAACCTCCGTTGTCCATGTGCTTTCTCCAGCCCCTCCTCTGTTATCTGTTTACTTCCCTCCGCCCCTCTCACCCACCCTCTGTTGTCTTTGTACCTTCTCCCTGTCCCTCCGGCCCATCCTCCATTGTCTGTGTTCTTGTTTCAGCCCCTCCTGCACTCCCTCTGGTTGTACGTGTGGCTTCATAGAATCCAATCCCGTCCTACCTCTATTGTTCTTGTGCTCCACCACCAACTCTTGCCTATCCTCTCCCCAACCCACGTCCTTCTCTCCCATCCACACTCCCTTCATGTAGCCTCGTCAACCTACCTGATTGTTGGAGTCATAGCGCTTTTAAAGAAACTCTTTTTAGCCATGCTGCTACACAGTAATGCTACAAATCATTGCCAAAGCCAATAGTAAAATCTCTTTTTATTCAGTTAGTTAGATTCATCAGTCAAATAAAAGAATTCATAAAACAAATGGTTCGATCAAATTATAACAACAATGCGTCAAGCGCGTTTTATAAAGAATCCCTATTCTAAGAATGGGGCAAACATGGTGTTAGCAGGAACCCATAAAGAGTTCAAGTTCAAGAGGTAAGAGTGAGCTAGAGCATAAAGCTCAAATTCATTCAATCGATGTCAGTAGAACTTCCCTTAAAGAGAGGTTCATGAAACTCAGTAGAGTCTCAGTAAAATAAGACACAAATAATCATGCAGTAGAAGTAGCAAACTGCAATAGGTTCAGGGGAAAATAAGAATGGCAAATCAGTGTTTCAACCTTTATTTAAAGCCTTTAGCATTCAGCTTCAGAGTGTAAAGTACTGAATTTTGAACATTTTAATGTTGTGTCAGTTCAATATAAATTTTACGTTAACATTGCCCATATGAATTTAACTGTATCAGAGTTGTATTTTAATAAAACTCTCCCTCAACGAGGGAGCGTGGTGTGACCACCGGGAATAGGCGATCTATTTTTCCGTTCCACTACTTTGATTTTCTTATCGGAAAGTTAATTGTGTTTACAGTTCTCACCTAACAAAAAAGTTTCCTCTCTAATTGCAAAAATGCAGAGACCATTCTTGGTCAAACACTTGTCTGTCAGTGGCTTTATCATTTTTATTTTTGTAGTTGGAAACATTTTTAGACCTTCTGTCAATTTTTAAAAGTTTTCATCTTATTCTATATTATATATTTTTAAACTATATTTTTTAATGTAAAATGTGAGGAAATTATTGGCACTGCATTAAAAATGTGTATCTGATAATGTGCGCCCTCTTTCAGTTTAACAAAGTTTTAAGAAATTATTTTAGTAAACAGGTTTTTATAAGTAAAGCGGTCATAAAATATCAATTGAAACCATTGTGTCCAAAAATGAAAACAATATTACACTTTACACCAAAAGTCACATGATCTACCATTTTAAACTCATGAGTTCAGTTGAGATATTCAAGAGTTTGTTCCTTTTGTATCTTTTACTTAGTATGATAGTTTTAAACTTATGGAGGCACTTGTTAAATTGAGTTATACAAAGTATGCTCCTTATGTATTTATCACTTACCATCAATCAATCAATCATAACATTTGTAAAGCGCACTACCTACCCGTGAGGGTCTCAAGGCGCTGGGGGGGGGGGGGAGGGGGCTGCTACTGGTCGATGAGCCAGGTCTTGAGGCGTCTTCTGAAGGACAGCAGGTCCTGGGTCTGCCGAAGGTCGGTGGGGAGAATGTTCCAGGTTTTGGCGGTGAGGTAGGAGAAGGATCTGCCGCCGGCTGTGGTTTTCCGGATGCGTGGCACTGTGGCGAGGGCGAGGCTGGCAGAGCGGAGGCTGCGGGCGGGGGTGTAGAAGCTGAGTCGGTCGTTGAGGTATTCCGGACCGGCATTGTGTATGGCCTTGTGTGCGTGGATGAGGAGTTTGAAGGTGATCCTCTTGTCGACGGGGAGCCAGTGTAGGCCTCTTAGGTGGGGTGCCATGTGGCTGCGTTGGGGGACGTCGAGGATCAGTCGTGCTGAGGCGTTCTGGATGCGTAGCAGCCGTCTTAGGAGCTTGGTTGTTGTTCCTGCATAGAGGGCGTTCCCGTAGTCCAGTCTGCTGGTGACGAGGGCCTAGGTGACGGTTTTCCTTGTGTCGGAGGGGATCCTTTTGAAGATCCTGCGGAGCATTCGGAGGGTGTTGAAGCAGGACGCGGAGACGGCGTTGACTTGCTTGGTCATGGAGAGGGCGGAGTCGAGGATGATCCCCAGGTTGCGCGCGTCGTCGGTGGGTTCTGGGGCTGTTCCTAGCGATGTAGGCCACCAGGAGTCGTCCCAGGCTGATGGAGTGGGGCAGAGGATGAGGACCTCTGTTTTGTCTGAGTTCAGCTTCAGCCTGCTGTCCTTCATCCATTCAGCGACGGCCTTCATGCCTCTGTGGAGGTTGTCTTTGGCGGTGTGGGGGTCTTCGGTGAGGGATATGATCAGCTGGGTGTCGTCGGCGTAGGAGATGATGGTGAGGCTGTGTTGTCGTGCGACGTGGGCGAGTGGAGCCATGTAGATATTGAACAGCGTCGGGCAGGGTCGTCCATCTGCAAAGAATATCAGCTTACATAGCAGTCGAAGAATTCAAGGGTTTATGAATAAAAAAAAATAATATTCTGTGTATCACAGATTCCGATGACGAAACAGAGCAGAAGCATACTGGACAGACACAGTCAAGGCACAAACTTATAGAGTTATACACAAGAGGCAATAATGCTTAACACCTGAGCGAGTCAAACAAAGGGAATATATAGGTGCTCGAAGTTTGATCTAGTGAGAAAGGAAGAAAACTACCTTCAGTTTGCAGCAAGTCTGTATACCTTTTCAGCTGAGCAAGCTAATCAATGCTTTTGCATCTCGGGAGCCATAATGTGAAAAAGACTCTCAAAACATCAGAAATGGGCCCTTACTTAAGGCATTTATTTGGCATGAGCAGGAACACACTTCCGAAGAAGGTACAGTTACACTAATAGAAATTATCATTCCACAACTTGATGCAGTAAAACGTATGCTTTGTACTAAGGGCTATTGATTAAAGTATATTGAATTGTATCTCAGACAAACACATGTTCCACACACTTGACTTATATTTGTGCACATACTCCGCCTGACGCATCATTTTATGATTAATGGGAGTTTGGTGCTGTTTAACAAGAACCGTATGAATCTAGCGTGTGGAAAACTCTCCTACGGGATTAGATGCCACTGAAGCCTCTTTGTTCTGTAAAACAACTCACTTATCCTATTTGGTGTTATTCAGCGAGGGAACATATCTTTGCAAAGCTCTCTCATCGGATCTCTGATAACATCAGCTATATATCAGATATATATATTATGATTTTTGATCTGCTTTGTACATTTGGATACAGTCTGTCTTGCCTCGCAGCAGAGGACTCTTGACTTCACTACACAGTGGAACTGTCAACTTGCAGAAAGCTATTCATGCTGCATCAGGTAACGGGGAAGGGTTTTGAGTGAATTATTACAGTAGACAACATAGAAAACCAGGCTTATTTTCTTTGCCTGCAAACAGCGTGTCTTGGGTGTCGAGCACGCTGATTCAGATTTGATAATAAATTATCAGTGTGGGCACATTAGTCTCTTTTAATGGCATTCGTGATTTCTCCCAGGTTGTGGTGTGCAAAGGGGAAATTATTATAAACAATTGTTATTTAGGTTCCTAGTGCAAAGAGTTTAGCAATTCCTTCAGATGCAATGTGCTGTTTTTTCGAAAACCAGAATTAAGGTGGAATGGCGGGTGGCATTCTGTACAAAACCGATACTAAGAGCTGGTTTAAGTTTTCCATTGGGTCGATCTTTGAGCCACAGAGTTTACTTATTATTATAGGCCATTATTAAATATTGTTTCATCATTGATTATGGCAGCTGATGCTTTGTTTACTAAACTGGTAAGACAGTGTTTGGTAGAAAACAAACTAGTCAGCCTCACTTGTCATTAAATCAGTATGTGCCGAAAGGGTAAGAGTGGTCTCAACTTCGTCCAGTAATGTTGTGCTCCGTGATTTCCCTTAACTGGTGTGTTTGTGCATCTATGTGCTGCAGCTTTTTTCTAAAGCTTGGTGTGCGGTTGTTCAGACGCATGTTCCTCTTTGGTCATTTTGTGCAACCGTTCAAACTTTTTTTTACACATAAAGGTTATGCATAAGTGTAAACGGTACATCAGTATCTCATTACAGACTGATGAGAAATTGAGTTCGCTCTGTATTTTGTTGCACTCCTCAAATGGACAGACCTAACTCCCAAAACGATCTCAAAAGTAAGCCCTGAATGTCTGCATTCTGGCAATACCAAATATGTGCGTTTTTCTATGGAATGTAGTCTGCACAATCAGTTATATCTGTATATCTTAGGTGCTAAATGTAGTACGTATGTGCCCAGTAATGCACTTTAGTAGAGTATCCGCTTGTTAAAGTTTATTATTCTGCTCTGATTCTCTTACAAACTCATTCATTTCAGCATGACATGTATAAACTGTACTCTTAGGCATGACGGACCACATTAGGTTTTTGTTTATGGTCAAATGTTTGTACATCTGTTTTGTGTCCTTAGGCCAAGAGTGGATACTCTAAGAATATTTAATGCATGATATTTGTATATTTTTTAGCTGACATTGTATTGTGCTTCCTTTGTAAAATATTTTAATTGTACTACTTTTATGTCCATTGGCCGAAATAAAGTAAACAAAGAAAAAGGTTATATAACTGCAGATCGCTACTTTGTGGCAGAATCACTCTTAGTGATGCACGTTTGATGACATATAAAATTTAGCACTAAATGGAGAGTATAAAAACAATACATTTTCTAAATCTGTAAAACCTAAGTAATCGAATGATGCAAGCCAGGTCTCCCTTACTGTGACTGGCTGGCCAGGACAATGCTCTGAATAAGATGATTTTTAGTCTTCCAAGTCATAATAATTCATTCCATTCTCCCTCATGCAGGAACATATCCCTGCCAAGTCTTGACTCATACATGTGTTCCCCTGCTACTCCTGAGTTTCGAGGTACCAGATACATATGGATTTTTTTTATGGGTTCCAGGTTCCCACTGGTGATAGACTATGTGCAGTGCATTTAGGACATTTAGAATTCAACTAAAAGCAGAGTGATAGTTTAGACTAACTGTTGGGTCAAAGATATCACCCCTGTGCCATATGGAAATTTACCATAACCATATGTTTCCAACATCTCCACATCCTAAGGTGCCTATTTCTGGGTGCCATACCTCCTCTGTCACAATTTGTTGACCAGGACAAGAGAATATTTAGAATATTTTAGCACTTTGTTGCAAAACATTGTAATTTCCTCCGGTCTCCCTCCATTGTGCTCTCAGACTCAAAGTCAGCGTCTCTTCAACCTCGATCGAGGCTGCACTCAGCTTCTGTCAAAGCACAACCATCTCCATCTGACCCACTTGGCTTCCCACTTGGCTTCCCACCCTAGCAATTCTGATCTCATACACTAAATTCCTTATTTGGAATGGATTCATATAATGACTATGATGCAGGAGATGAAATTGGCCATTCATACCACAAAGACAAGTGATATGATGACCTCAGAGATGCCAGTGGTCTTGACACCTCTTCTAATTCTGTCCTTGTATCACACCCAGGTCCTGCTGCTGAAGAAAGTGTTTCCTTTGAAATGGTCAGGCGGAGTGTGGACGAAGTTCTCTACCTCCTACTCACCAGCAAAGAGGTCAAAACTAATGTCCTAATCTAAGTACTCCTGCCGTTGCAAACCACTACTGAGCCCCTGCTACTTTTCAGTGAAGCACTCACCAATGCTCTCCTAAGGTTCTGGGACAGACCTTGCTCTAGCTACCCAGTAAATCCTTAAATTGTTTGTCATCATGTGCCTGCCCTTCGAGGACCAAACCTTTTTGTCTCAGCACCCCTCTCCTGGGAGTTTAGTTGTGCAGTCTTCCACCAGTCGAACAGATCCCAATACTTTCCCAACTACAACCCTGGATAAGGAGTACACAAGAGTGAATACTTTTGAAAAGAGGGTATTTTCTTTCAATAGTTTGGCCCTTTGGTCTGTTAGTGCCATTTGCCTGCTGGGCTGCTATTCCCATGCCCTTTAGAATTCAGTTGCTCAAGTCCTTCTCTGCGTCCCGGAACACCTTTGCCCTGTTCTAACCCAAGCCATACAGGATGGCTGTTGCGCTGCCAAATCCACAGTCTGTTGTGGCCTGGATGCCACAGATTCCATTGGGTGAGCCATTGGCACCAGGGTCACTATCCGTCGCAATGTCTGGTTGCGGTCGACCAGCTTTTCAAGCGATATACAGTTGCCCCTTTAGACATGCCCTTTGGTCGGACTCTTCTCTTTAGGGACAAGGCAGATTCTTCTCTGGAGCACTTTAAAAGAGAGTAAGGCCACAGCAATCTTTCCAGGGCTAATCTGTCCCGTCTCTCCAGCTGCATCCACCCTACTGTTCCTTTCACATTTTTGGCAGAGGCATTCCATACCGACAGCCACTTCAGCCTCTGCAGGATGCCACGCAGTTTTGCGGCTTAGGCACCCATTGACCCCGTGGTCAGGGACAGCATATCAGTCAGTCTACTGCCCCGCCTGCCAAAACCCTTTCGCATGTTCTCAGTGGGGCACGACCACCCTGTGTGAGAGGCAGCATTTGTCGATTCCTACCGGATTTGCGGGCCCTAACTTTGGACATGTGGGTCCTGCAAATTGACCAGAGGGGTACCTCCTACCTTTTGTGGATGCTCCACTGCACTTTCCACCATCCCCAAAGCGACTGATGGAGGTCCATATGTCCATCTTATGCCAAATGGGCTTTCGAGAGGGTGCCTGTTGCAGAAGAGGTTCTTGGCTGTTATTCCTGCTACTTTCTGATGCCAAAGAAAGACAGAGGCATTTGTCCTATTTTAGATCTGCACCCTCTCAAAAGAAGGACAAATTTAAAATACTCATCTTGGCCCAGGTCTCGTCTGCCCTTGATCCTGGAGGCTGGATGGTGGCATTGGATCTGCAGAATGTGCTTTCCATATACCTGCCCTAAAGCCCATCAGCACTACCATCAGTGATTTGTGGTGGTACAGAAGCATTTTCAGTTTGCTGTGCTCCCATTTGGTCTCGCAAGTGCATCTCAGGTATTCATGAAAGTATGGGCAGTGCTAGCAGCACATCTTCAGAGGTCAGGGCGTCCCAGTTTTCCCCTACCTCGATGACTGGCTGTTTGAAGGAGTGCGCGCCCCAGGCAGTTGTCAACTATCTCCAGACTACGGCAAACCTCCTGTCAACTTTGGGGTTTGCTATAAACATTCCAAAGTCACCCCAGACTCCTTCTCGAACGCTTTCCTTCATTAGAGCCATACTGGACATGATTTATTTTCGTGTCTTTCCCCCAGAATAGTTACTGTGGGACATTCAGGTTATGATCCTGGTCTTTAGCCTCTATCCTGGATTTCATTGAGGTTGACTCTGAGGCTAGCGGGACTGAGGGCGTCCTGCATCCTGCTGGTCAAGCTCACCAAGTGGCATATGCAGGCTCTGCAGTGGGCCCAACATCAAAGGGACCTCTCCGATCACTTCTCAATTTTACAGGAGACTCTGAAAGACCTGCAGTGGTGATTACTGGACTGACTGGGTCACGGCAGATCCTTCTCCCTACTCCACCGAGAGCTGACAGTGGTGACCGATGTGTCACTTCTAGGTTGGGGCGGCCACCTGAGAGTGGTTGAGAACAGAGGCCTCTGATCTCCGGTGGAGTCCTGGCTCCATATCAACGTTCCAGAGCTGTAGGCAGTCTGCTTGGCATTAGAAGGCTTCCTTCAATCCAGTAAGGGGAGGTAAGTACAGGTATTTACGGAATACACCACTGCTGTGCGATATTGCAACAAAGAGGGCGGGGTGAGGTTATGGACCCTGTGCCATGAGGCACCAAGCCCCTGGAAATGGCTGGACCATCAAGGAGTTTTCCAAGTGGTGAACCACCTAACATGATCTTTGGATTCCAGGAAGGACGGGCTCAGCCATCGGCGGCTACCAGATCATGAGTGACAGCTGCACCTGGAGGTGGCACTAGGTTTCCTCCACAAATGGGGAGAATCTTAGCTTGATCTATTCGCCACCGCCGAGAGCATGCACTATCAGCAGTTCGGTGCATTGGAGTTTCCAGGGCATCTCTCACTAGGAAACATGTTCCCCCCCAGGGTGAAACTTGGGGCTCCTTTATGCCTTTTTACCGATACCTCTCCCGCCTTGAGTTCTGAAAAAGGTCAGGCCAGACCAGGTCCTAGTCATTCTGGTGGTCCTGTATTGGGCCATGTAGAGTATTGTATCCAGAGCTCCTGGGCATGAGTATCTGTCCTGCGATTAGGCTGACCTCCGGGAGGATCTGTTGTCGCAGCAACAGGACAGGGTCCTGCACCTGCACCTTTTCAGTCTTCACCTTCATACGTGGAGCATGAGCAGCGACAGCTGAACACCTTTGACCTTCCTCCAGAGGTGGTTGATGTCATCTTGGGAGCAAGGCCTCCCTCGACAAAAGACCGTATATGTCTGTTGTTGGGACAAATTTGTGACTTGATGCGGCACACAGCAGATTGACCCTCCTCAAGGCAAAGTTATCTGATGTTTTGTTGTTTGTTTTGTCTCTTGTTGGCAAGGCTTTAACCCCTTCGGTGCTCATGACGGAACGGTTCCGTCATGAGCCACGGTTGAGCTGTGCTCATGACGGAACCGTTCCGTCATGACCACGCCCGCGCAAGATTCCGTCAGCACAGCGGCGGAATCTGCGCAGCATGGAAGGGGTTAATCAGCGACAGCTAAAGAGTATCTTTCTGCCTTTTTGCAGTTGCCAGATTGGCCCTCATTATTTAAATCACCTATTGTGATGCGATTTTTGAAAGGCCTAAAACATTTGTTTCCTCCCTCTCCCTATGTCATATAACAGTTGAAGCTTACCTTGGTGCTCACATTTTTGATGTGTATTCCCTTTCTTGATTTGAGTCCGGTGACGGATCCACTTCTAATAGGCACTGCTTTGGTATCGATTGAAAAGGTGAGGAATCTGAAGAACATGTTTCTTACCTTTGGTAATGCGGTTTCTGATAGAAAAACGATCTAATTTCAGATTGCTCACAGACCCTCCCATCCTCCCCTTTCTGTGAATTTGGACACTCTCCTTTAAAAAGATCCCAAGTCTAAGAATCTGCTGGTCAAAGCCAATTTGATGTTGGAGCTGTGCCTCAGGGGGCGCGGCAGCCTCGAATGCAACTGATGTCAGCGTACAGAAGTTGCCCCTATAATGACCCCTCACGTCTTTTCTGGAATGGCATCAGTGCAGAGCAACACAGCACCACCTACCGGCGTGCAGTGGTACTGCTCCAAAGTTTCCGGATTCAGTCTAATGTCTGGGAAATATTTTAAAGGTGAGGGATCTGCAGTTAGATAGAAACTATACCAGAAAGAGCCTTATTGAAGGTAAGTAGTTTATTACCTGTGCTTTAGAAAAAAGCCAACAAAATAAACCGTAAATAGACATGGGTACCAAAATATATCGTAGCAGTGTGCATCAGTGCCAGTAAAAAAAAACACATGTTATAGTTAGGTGGACATTTCACTCGTAAAAAAACAATGAAATTCCACCGTTATAGTTAGTTCAGATAACTATAACTCGCGCGCCCGCAATCCAGTGCTCATGACGTCACATATTTCATCACTCATGACATGGTCAGTGGCATCACTCATGACATCACTGATGACATCATCCTTGTGATAGAGTGGCGGTCGTGCGAGTTATAGTTATCTGAACTAACTATAACGGTGGAATTTCATTGGTTTTTTACGAGTGAAATGTCCACCTAACTATAACATGTGTGAAACCTATGGTTTTTAAAGTGAATTTGCAAGGTTTTTTTTTTAAATGCTAATTCCTAACTATAACGTGTGTGAAACCTATGGTTTTTTAAGTTAATTTGTACGTTTTTTTAAATGCTAATTTTATTTGAATTTTTTTTTTGTAATTTTTTTTTTTTATGGTTTATCACCGTGCGCGCATGGTGCGCGCACGGCGTGCTTCACCCCGCGATATAAAAAAAATGTTTTTTCACCCTTCGGGGTCCTTTAGGGACCCCCTGACAAAGGCTATGGGGTCAGGAACTCTCTACCCTGCCCCCTTTTCACGTTCTGAAGTACTGGGTATTTTAAGCCCAGCGGTGCAGGGGAACACACCCTATGACTTCGGGGTTCTTCCTGTTTCAGACCTACAGAAACACAGAGTCTTCTGGGTGAAGTCAAAGATCAGTTTATTGGCTGCAGACCAATTACAGGCGTCCTAGAAGTACAACAGCGTGTATGTTCTCAGGAGACTGCTGAAAATCACAGAAACGGGCTTCTCCTTAAATACAGAATTTCCTGCCTCAGGCATACATTCCTAAGTTTACGATATGGCTATTACACATATACATTACAAAACGAAAAGGCAGAGTCATGATGACCATCCCACATTCCAGTTAAGCCAGCCCGCAATTATTTACACAGCAAAGCTCAGATCCCACATCAGATATCGATAGGCCCCAATAAACATGAGCATCTCCTGTTTTGGGAAACAAGCCATAAAGCAGGAACAGTCAGGTGTGAACGAGATTAGCTGGGGGCTTGTGTAGGATGAAAAGACTTTATGGTGTGTCAAGCCCTGATGCTAATCACAGGTGGCCAGAGGACGGGGAACTCGTGAGACCAGTTTGACCTGGGGCAGCGGAGCCAAGCTGCCCAGGTCACAGAAAAGTCAAGGAAAGGCACATGTGCTCTAAAAGGCCCGTTTTTCGCTTCATGCTATATAGCCTATGTGAGGGCAACCATAAGATGGCCACCGATACAAAATGGAACCCACGTAGTGATGTGAAATAGCGTATACACAGTGCATTCATAGCTAAAACGTTACACAAAGCACTTGTACATACCGCATTAACCATTCGCGGTTCACTACTACCGGGATAGACAGGGGTAGGGCCCTGCCTCCTACGCGGTCCCAAATTCAAAAGTACGACAGACCCTCCTTTTGCCCTTACATAGGCAATAACTACACTCATTTCAATCCGAGTCTAGGTCAATATTCACGAAGTCATGGAGATGTTGCTGTAGCATCATCCTATTACTTAGCTCGTCCCTCGATACAGGTTTCCTTACACATAATGTAGCACAGAGGCCACATATCGCAGGAGCACACTGTATGCACAGACAGAACAGGAAAAGGATGGCTAAGATCATTCCAATGACCATCAGAACTTTCCAACCCCAGGCAGATATCAGTTCCCAGAACCACCCCACCAGTGACCAATCTCCTTTATCCACGTGTATGGACTCAGATATTTTATGCAGTTTGGAGATGGCTTGTTAAACTGTTGGAGCGTTATCTGGTGTGAAAATGCAACAACTGGATTGGATAACCTTACATACCCCACCACGGTCTGCAAGTATGACGTCTAGAACCATGCGGTTCTGCAAAGTCATGAGGCGATCCGCTTGGAGCTCTGCTGTCAAATTACCAAGGGCACCAGCCGTAACATTAACAGTGGATTCAACCACACGAGTCAGCTGTCTCAGGTTCCTACTATTGACCATAGGTCCCCAAAACGGCAGGAAACCCAAGAAGAAATCTCCCGCTTCCTGACCGGCAGTATCCTCCTTACTAATCACGCCTCTCACAACTCTGGTCTTGTGATAGTCAGAGGCGGCAGTAAATGTTGGCGGTAGCAGATTTGCAATATAACATGTGCCCGAGAAATCAGGGGGCAACCATGTATATGCTCGGTCATTGCAGATAAAATATGTACCCTTGGCAGCCAAAAACGCAGGGGAAAACTGTGACGGAAAAGTGTACGTTTCAGTACAGTCACTTCTTCCCAGTTGAGCTCTAGGATTCTGACCATTACCTTGCAAACAGAACCGACCTATGTGGGGTACGACCCAGATTGGGGATGAGATTTTCCGCTGTCTTTCACCTAGACTAATACTATACCCCGTTGCGTTCCACCCTACATAAGCCCTCAACTCTTCTTTGGGAATGGATGAGTATGCATCGATATCTCTACTCATATCGGCAACTCCTTTCACTAAAGCTTTGTTATTGGTGCTAGGTCTGATGGAACGCGGTTGTCGCGGGGAGTACGTATCTAGTGCATAGAGAAACATGGTCTGGAATGCCCATGACGATCCATTGTAACTATACGGTAGCACCAGATAGGGAATGCACTTATTAATGGTATGTGGCATCAAACCGCACACCCAACATTTTGTTGTATTCATGACTAGTTGGTGCTGGTGCAGGAGCTGTATAAACGAGTTATTCACAAATTCAGACCGTCTAGCTTGTTCATGTTCAGGCAGAGGGTGAAAAGAGTGTGAGGAGGTAGTAGGAGGAGGTATAGGCTGTACAGTGGGGGCAATGGGCTCTTGAGAGGAGAAGAATACAAATCCTACAGTAAACACTACCATACTACATAATACAAACAGGCATAAAAAAACAAAACGTTTGGTTTTCATTATTTTACATATTCTTGCTTTAAAGTTCATTTCCTCAGTGAGTCTCTCCATCTTACAAAACTCCATCCTCTAATCGTGCCGCTCGCGGCGGGTGAGTATCTTCTGCTAAGGAGTACGCCTGTCAGTCCAGGGAACGCCCTAGACCAACCAGAACCGTCGACCTAACGTCTTCAGCCTGTACCCCAAAGTCTTGGCACCGCGACCCTGCGGCTGAACCCGGATGGTGGTTCGAAAAACAAAAATCAAGAAAGTCCTTCAGATGGGAGAGCTCTGGTTATCAAAAAATAAAAAGGTAAAAGAAAAAGAATATTTATTTGTCCGTGGGCCTTGGCCTCAGATTGTAACGAAAACGGCCAGGCACTGTTTGATCTTGAAACAAAAGTTCAGGCTCTGTAGTGTCCAATCGAATTGACGGTGGCACAGCTTCTTGTAAAATATTGTCACTTTCCTGCGCTGAAGCTGTGCCTTTTATGCGTGCATCACTGAATGGCACAAAACGAGGTACAGTGTCTGTTTCAGAGTCTGCGATACCCTCCTGGACCCACTGGTCATACGGCACAGGCAAAGGGATCCTCTTCACGTGGGCGCCGTGGATCCAGTTTTTCTTCCCCTTCACTCGAACAGCTGATCTTGTAGATAGGAGTACGAGGTGAGGGCCAATCCAACGAGGCTCATTGTTGCTCTTGCGCTGAAAATTTTTCACCAAGACCCACGTGCCAGGGTCGATAGGGTGTCCTGGAGCCTCAGAAGCCGGAGGGAGAGTATCATGCACCTGTTGATGTAAAACACGCAGTTTAACCGTCAAATCATACAAGTAATCAAGTAATACTGGATGCTCGATCTCACTGAATTTCATCGGTCTTGGCACACCCCATACATTGGCCGGGCGGCCAAAAACGACCTCGTAGGGACTAAGTCCCACCCGTGAATGCATGGTCATTCTAGAGGACACGAGTGCTAAATGTAGGGCGTCAGGCCATTTGAGACCTGTGCTTGCCTGGATTTTGGCCAATTTTAGTTTTAGAGCGCCGTTGTAGCGCTCTACTAATCCAGCTGATTGGGGGTGATTTGCAGCGTGAAACTTCTGCCATATACCTAGTCCCTCACACACATTCTTCATCACTTTACCCACAAACTCACTTCCATTATCACTCCACACCATTCTTGGCATTCCAAACCTAGGGAAAAATTCCTTCACAAGGGCTTTGGCTGTGGACAGAGCAGTGTTATCTTTTAGAGGATAGGCCTCTATCCATTTCGAGAAAGCGCAAACAACCACCAATACATATTTCAGGTTGTTGCACCTTTCCATGTGGATAAAATCTAGCTGCAAAACTTCAAATGGATATGATGGAGGCGCAAAATGACCAGCTGGAGTTAGGGTTCCCCTACCAGGGTTGTACTTCAAGCATACCATACAATTCTTGACCACATTCTCTGCGCACTTAGGAATTCCAGCATTCTGCCATACTGGAGCCAACAACTTACAGATTCCTTTCGTACTGATGTGTGCCATTCCATGTGCCATAGTAACCACTGGAAGCACATATGCATCAGGCAACAACCATCGCCTATGTTCTGACAGATCAATCCAACAACCATTCTCATCCAACTTACCCATACTTTCTCTCCACTTGCTTAACTCTTTCTCTGTGGCTTCAGCTTGAAGGGACCTTACACTTTCTATTGTGTTTTCACACATTCCAACATCATCAACCCATCTGGCAGGGCCTGCAACATACATTCGAGTCTTCACATCTTTTGCTGTTTCTTTCGCGACTTCATCAGCAAACGCATTACCACGACCAACATCATCAGTGATTTTCTTGTGCGCACTGCATTTCATAATCGCAACTTGTAACGGTAGGGTCAGCGACTCAAGGAGATCATTCACCAACTTGCCATTCTGAATCTTAGCTCCATGCGAAGTCAGGAACCCACGTTCCTTACACAATCGCCCAAAACTATGAGCCACGCCAAAGGCGTACTGGCTATCTGTGTATATATTCACTTTCATTCCTTCAGACAACACGCATGCTCTCGTAAGGGCAATCAATTCTGCTGCTTGAGCCGAATTCTGTTGCACACGCGCAGTTTCAACAATCGTGTGCAAAGTCGTGATAGCATATGCAGCAGTCGTATCACCATTCGGAAGCTTGAAACACGAACCATCCACCCATAAAGTACCATCACACTCAGTCAGGGGAGTATCTTTGAGATCTACTCTCCCTTTCGTTTCCTCTTCTGTTCTGAACAGACAATCATGTTGCTCAATCTCATCTAGATCTGCTGGAATTGGCAATAATGTAGCTGGATTCAACGTGTTGCATCTCTTTATGTGTATATGATTTGCTAACAGTGTCAGCTCATAACCAGATAATCGCGCACTAGTTAAGTGTTGTGTCTTGGTCCTGTTTAACAATGTGTCCACAGCATGTGGAACCATAACCATCAATGTATTATCCATTACTAGGCCAGCAGACTGTCGAATAGACATAGCTAGACAACTTGGCAATGCCCTCGCTACAGGGTCCAAGGTTGACGAAAAATACGCGCATGGACGCGGTCTGTCGCCAAAAGGCTGTGTTAACACTGATAATGCACAACCATCTTTCTCGTGAACATACAATGTAAAAGGCTTGCTGTAGTCAGGGGTACCCAACACAGGAGCTGAACACAATGCATTACGCAATTCCCAAAAACTTTTCTGACACTCTTCAGACCATGGAATAGGATTCGGTGTGTCTTTGCATGTTAATGCTAACAAAGGTTTTGCCAACAAGGAAAAATTAGGAATCCAATGCCTACAGTATGAAGTAATGCCCAAGAAAGCACGCACTTCTCTCTGTGTTCTTGGCACACTCAACTGTGCAATAGCTTGAATTCTTTCTGGGGTCAGTTTCCTTCCCTCCTTCGATAAGAGATGACCTAAGTAGGTCACCTCTTGTCGACAATATTGCAGCTTTGAGAGAGACACTTTGTGATGGAAGGCAGACAAATGACGCAACAATGACAAGGTAGCGTTTTTGCAAATCTTTTCAGTATCCGCGGCGATCAGTAAATCGTCGACGTACTGAATGAGGATAGCGCCATTAGGTAAAACAAGTGCATCAAGCTGCGTTTTTAAAGCCTGACTGTATATTGATGGACTCTCACAGTAGCCCTGGGGAACGCGTTTAAAGCGGAAGCTGCGACCTCCTAAACTGAAGCCAAAAATGTCTCTGCTCTCCTCTGCAATTGGGATGCTAAAGAAAGCATTCTTTAGATCGATCACTGAGAACCATGCAGCGGATGCTGGAAGCATAGTTAACAAGGCAGTTATATCAGGGACAACTGGAAACTGTGGTACAACAATCTTATTAACCTCTCTAAGATCAATCACAAATCTGTAAACAGGTGGCTGTGAAGGGTCCGTTCGTTTTAAGACAGGTAAAACAGGACTATTGCAAACGTTGCCTCTTGTCTCTTCAATCACACCCTTCTTGATCAAATCGCTGACAATTTCTAACAACGCTTTCTGACCTTCATTGGAGATCTTATATTGGGGAATGCGTGGCAATCTGACATTTGCTTTTAAAGAGACCACATATGGCGGTATTTCCAAAAGACCCACATCATTGGGACCAGTAGCCCAAAGGGCATCCGGAAGGGATGACAATTCAGGTGGCATTGTATTTTTAGACAAATACATCCGGGAAATCACTTTCTTGCCTAATGTAAGTTGTACTCCTGAAGGAGAACAATATAGCGTGGCATGCAATCTTTTTAGCAAATCTAAGCCTAGCAAATTTTCACCACAACCTGTCGTTAGGATGAGGGGTGCTTTTAGCTCACAAGGTCCAACAGAAAGAGACATAGGACTAGAAATCGGGTTCCTAACTGGGGCGCCAGAAAAGAGACATTCATTTCGCCAGACAAAGGCACGCCAGGGAGTTTTGAATGCATGATTGAACTCTTTGCAGCACCAGTATCCAGCAGAAAGGGCTCCGTTACATTTGCTGTAGTTACTTTAACATAGGGTCCACTCTGATCCACTGGCACTGAAACAACTCCCTCTCTCTGTCTACGGCTGTCCTAGTAATCATCATCTTCTACATTGTCATCTTCTGCATAATAATCATTATTGTAATACTGAGCTGTATTACCAGTCGCGTTGGCTTGCTGATCAAAGCTATTCATGGTATTTTGAGGCGGAAGAGGACGCGCGTTCTGGGGAACATTTCCACTCCCCCTACCTCTAGGAGCTTGCTGACCACCTCTACCTCTTGCGCCATACGCATTACTGTTACGCTGCATTAATTTAGGGCAACTATATTTAAAATGACCTTCCTCTTTGCAATATGAACATTGGTTGGGACCTACAGGGATTCGTGGTTGATAATACCCATTCATTTGCTGACTATTCTGAAACTGTTGGGGCTGGTGATAGACACCTTGTGTTTGCCTATAATTATTCTGTCCTCCACGTGGCGGATAGGCCTGTTGCAAAAGGACCTTTGTCTTTAGTTCTTTCGTTTTCTTATCTGTTCTATCCTTCTCATCTTTGTCCCTATTCTCATAATACTGTGCAGTAGCCAGTATTTGCGCTGAAGAGGAAACAGCCCAAGAACTTTCTGAGTCTTTTAATCTCTTACACAACTCGGGGAGTAGATTCTGCACAAACTTATCAACGAATAACCGTTGGCCACCTTCAGTGCTCATGTCTTGACCACTGTGGTCGATAAACGTTTCTTCAAACCTGGTGAAGAAATCGGACACTGTCTCATCTTTCTTCTGCTTACATGCGGATAGTTTGTCCCAATTTACGCGCATCGCGGGCATTATGGTCTTCATGTATGTAATAATTCTACCAGGGAGCGCTGCTATGAGGGGCTCAGGTTTTGCACCACCAACTTGTCTAGTGTCTGCGGCAATGATATTAGCCCATGTGTCCCCTAGTTCTGCAGCGTGATCTACATTACGAATGGATCCCCATAAAGGCTGTGGAACCACATTCCCAAACAGCATATCTATGTCGGCTAGATTCATTACACATGATTCTGCAGTTTGTGACAACTCCTTATAATATCCTGCAGGGTTTTTACGGGGATCAGGCAATGTCTGTTTAAGTGCTAACACCTCAGATCGCTTCCATGGGACATGTACCCAAACACGCTGAAAATGTGCTGGAGCAGCAACAATACCTCGAGCGGCATCAGCCGCAACAGCTTTCTTCCATACTGGAGGTACTTCTCTCATGGGGTATTGTCGCGCTTTTCCCTCCTTCCCCACAGGGAAATCCTGGTTAAACAATGATTGCTGACAATCGCCATTTCTGAGGGACAGTAAAGTCGCAACTGCTTTATCTACATTGGGGCCCACAATTACACCTGTTTCGAAATCAAATCGCACTCGACACAATTCCTGTGGGTTTGGGTTTGCACCCTTATCCTACAATTCCTCACAGAGGAATTCACACATTTTATCAAAGACATACCTCTGTTTTGGGGCATCGCATTGGTGAAAAACATTAACAACCGATTCCACATCATAGAGTGAAGGGAAACCAATCCACCTACGCGCCAAATGATCTAACACCTCTTTCTCTTCGGGACCAGGCAGCTGACTGCGCAATTGCTTACGCTGTAAACCAGGTGTCGCACTAGATGACCCAAAGAGAGGCGACATTAAACTAGTAACTACATTAGCCAGTCGTTGTCGTGCTGAAGGAGAAGTTGAGGCGAAAACGGGGGGATAGACAGAGGGAAGAAAAACAGATTCAGATACAGGTACCGGGGTAGTGTGAGAAGGAGCGCCAGGGTAAACCGCTGGTGCGCTAGGCAAAGTCGCAGGAAGCGCGGGGGTAACAGGTAGCAAAACTGGCGGCCCTTGAGAGGGCTGCCCTGCAGGGATAGGAGCCAGCTGAAGAGGAGCTGGCAACTGCGGGAAGGCTTGCGGCATATTTACTAGAGGCTGCGCATTTACAAGCTGTGGAGGTGCGGTGGCATTTTGCGCATATGGGGGTGGTGAACTTAACAAATGGGACAGTAGGGAATCTTTCTCATTCTCTTTTGTCTCATCTTGCATAAGGGGTGACAAAACAGGGTAACATTTATCAATCCCTAGTTTGCGCTGTCTATGTAACTGTTCCTTCATTTGTTCCTCCTCATTATCTTTAAATTGCACAGCTGCTTGCATCACTGACATACCTCTCTCTCTCTTATCCCTTTTCGCTAGCTTTATTTCCTTCTGTTTGGCTTCCTTTCGCCATAGGCGGAAAGAATCAAACATCGCCGGCCGGGCTTTCTTTTTAAACAATTTAACTTCCAAATTATCTAAGATATCTGTATCGAAACTACCATTTTGGGGCCATTTTAAAACACCGTCCTTTCTGGTGTATCGGATCCATATTTCATTATATGCAATGGGGCCCACGCCATGTTTTACATAAAGCTCATAAGTAGGAGTTCCAATTGGAGGAACCGGACATGAATCCTCTAACTGGAAATCCCTTCCACAACCCAAACAAAACAATCTACAAAATACACTAGAACCAGGCATCCTCGCTCACTAGTCTAGTTTCAAACGTCAAAGGATTATCGAATACGATAGTCTCGTGAATACACAAGTCCTCTGGCTTTGGGACTTGCAAGTACCGAATCGAAATGATCCCGAAGGATACCAAATTCAAACTGGGAGACGCTCCACTTATACTTAACTGAATATTGATGATCGATGGCGTCACCAGAAGACTCTCTCGATTGTTTCGCTCTACCAAAAATCGTCAAGGGTCCAAAGCAGGGCGATTAATCAGGGCAGCAGTCCTTCGTAGCCGTCGGGACGCGGAGAACCTCGCAGAAAAGACTTTCGGACCACGTCGATATGCAGGGGTCGATGAAGTGGCGGCCTTCCTCCAGAATTTCCACACGAAGCTCCTCACGAACCTCTGGCTTGGACCGGTACCGCTGAAATCGCGCCGAGTTGGGCGCCAACTGAAGTACTGGGTATTTTAAGCCCAGCGGTGCAGGGGAACACACCCTATGACTTCGGGGTTCTTCCTGTTTCAGACCTACAGAAACACAGAGTCTTCTGGGTGAAGTCAAAGATCAGTTTATTGGCTGCAGACCAATTACAGGCGTCCTAGAAGTACAACAGCGTGTATGTTCTCAGGAGACTGCTGAAAATCACAGAAACGGGCTTCTCCTTAAATACAGAATTTCCTGCCTCAGGCATACATTCCTAAGTTTACGATATGGCTATTACACGTATACATTACAAAACGAAAAGGCAGAGTCATGATGACCATCCCACATTCCAGTTAAGCCAGCCCGCAATTATTTACACAGCAAAGCTCAGATCCCACATCAGATATCGATAGGCCCCAATAAACATGAGCATCTCCTGTTTTGGGAAACAAGCCATAAAGCAGGAACAGTCAGGTGTGAAAGAGATTAGCTGGGGGCTTGTGTAGGATGAAAAGACTTTATGGTGTGTCAAGCCCTGATGCTAATCACAGGTGGCCAGAGGACGGGGAACTCGTGAGACCAGTTTGACCTGGGGCAGCGGAGCCAAGCTGCCCAGGTCACAGAAAAGTCAAGGAAAGGCACATGTGCTCTAAAAGGCCCGTTTTTCGCTTCATGCTATATAGCCTATGTGAGGGCAACCATAAGATGGCCACCGATACAAAATGGAACCCACGTAGTGATGTGAAATAGCGTATACACAGTGCATTCATAGCTAAAACGTTACACAAAGCACTTGTACATACCGCATTAACCATTCGCGGTTCACTACTACCGGGATAGACAGGGGTAGGGCCCTGCCTCCTACGCGGTCCCAAATTCAAAAGTACGACAGTTCGCCACCTCTCTTTTTCACTCTCGCACCCACAACAAACAAAATGGTGGCCGACACTTCCTGATTTCGATCGATTCGAACGTTGACTGACATGTAACCACCAATCAGAATTACGCTCGCGCACCTTAGGGTGCGCCCAAGGTGCGCGCGCGGTGCGCGGCTATAGATATTTGTGCTTTAACTGCAATTTTCTCAGGAACTACTGAACAGATTGACTCCATATATGCAAAAGCCACTTCCCTGACCTGAGGACTACCTCTCTGCCAAATTTCAAGTAATTCTGTTCAGCCGTTCGGGCTGTACCTTCGACTAAAGGTCCTATGGAAAAATGCATGGGGAAAACGCGTTTTGGGACCCCCCTTTTTTCTCGGCCCCCGCTTGACGAATCACCCCGAGACCTTCAGGGTAGGAGCTGAACGGAGCGCCCCATTAGTTTTGAAAATTTTGCGAGGATTCGTCAACCGGCGCCAAAGTTATTCAAAATAGAATTTTCAGATTTCCTATGGAAACACGGTCCTAACTATAACTATCTACTGGCGACCGCTAGTAGATAATATATATATATATATATACATAAACTGCCTTACCCAGAATGCATTTCATTGTGAAGTCCCATCAGGGCGGGATATGAGACATAAATTCAGCACAGCTGTGGCAGTTCGTGTGCTGAGCCAGTGAGCAAGGGCATGTTGCCCGAAACGTTTGGCGCTTTTGGACGGAGGAATAATGTGCCTGCAGTCCACAATAAAGAAAGGAATTTCCTCAAACTGCGTTGGTGTTTCCGAATTAAGGGCAAAGTTTGTGTAAGCAACTAAATTACAGCGAGCCTTCGACGTGGGAACGCCCCGCCGCTCAACCTGCGGACCATGGCTTCTAAACTGGGAGGCCAGTGGAGTTTGAGGTCCAGTGTTGTGGGTATGAACTGTTGCTGGACACTTTGTTTTCCTCCATGTAACCCGCTTGGGGCAAGTATTGAAGGTGCACGTAATTGACTACAGCTACCACTATGGATAATGCATGAACTGCCTTACCCAGAATGCATTTGATTGTGAAGTCCCATCAGGGCGGGATATGAGGCATAAATTTCCTCAAACTGCGTTGGTGTTTCCGAATTAAGAGCAACCTTTGTGTAAGCATATATATATATATCTCCCAATGTCATAGATTTATATCCACAAACACCTGTGAGCGTTTCGGCCAGTTCCAAGTTCATTCCATCCCCGACAAACCACAGTACCACGGCTCCAATACAACAGCGTGTTTATTTAAAAAACACCAGCAACAACGTCCCAATGCGTTTCAGAGTCTTCTGCTCCTTGATCATATATTAGTTGTTTGGGTTGCAGTGCATGGCTGACTCGTTCTATTCCCATCTGTGAGATGCCCAAGGCCAGCCTGCCTCTTCCGCTGAGGCTTAGGATTTTTCCTTACTGTAAAGGCCTTGGCATATCTTCCGCATCATACCAGTGTTTCCATTAGACAGTAGTGTCCAGTGGTCTCTCTCACTTGTATATTTGCCTCTTCCCTCTCACCCGCTTCCAACCTTCTTAGTGCTCTGTGGCCACTTTATGAGGTTGTTTGTCGCTCTTATGAAAAACAAATAATTAAAATAAAAAGGTTCAAAGTGTACTTCCTGCCAAGAAGCACCCATACTCTTCTATTAAAATGATATGCAATGGTTAATTAATTTTTTTATGTAAAGATTTTATTGCAAGCCGAAGGCTCGATTTAGGATGTTTCCATTACTTTTCTTTCTTATTTTTATTTTTAAGGCACGTGTTTACAATAGCAAATATAATCATTGCACGTGCGAGCCAAAGCCAGACCTATTGGACTTGCCAGTGCTTGTTTAATATTTGTTGTTTCCTTCTTTATGCCGCTATTTTAATGGTGAGTGTCTTTTAGGTTGTTTTCTGCAATATTTTTAGTGGAGGCACAGTGTCTCGTTCTAATGCATAACTAACTTGCACAAACTAAGTTAGATTTGAAAAACTTTTTGGTACATAAACATTTTTGGTTTGGGACAAATAATTCCCTTGAGCTTCATGTATTGTGAGATTGTACTGCCACTGAGTATGAAATTAAATGGGAATACGCTTGAAGTGGAGTATTTAAAGAAAATGTTACATTCGTAATTTGACGAAATGTAAAAAAGTAACTGCTGACAATAATTCCTTTGTCCCAGACTTCCTCCACCACTTTTTTTGGTTTCACCTGCGTGAAATCTATTGTAGTTAATATAAATCTTAAAAGGGGCTTACATCTGGCCCTTGCTTTTCATTGGTTCCTGTGCTTGCCGCTTACTTTTACTCCATTTCTATTGGCTGTAGCATGCTATTTCCTGTTGTCCCTCGTGTGTTTCTCTTATCAGTCTCCCGTGGCCAAGTACTGTTTTTGTTTGCTTTGGTGGAACTTCTTTTAAGCATGTCAGCACCTCTGCGGAGCGTTTGCTACATGCACTCACCAGTCCCTTCGGGCCGTAGCTGGGACCCACTCTAGTGCTCCCTTTTGCTTGCAAATCGAGCAGCGCACTCACCAGTCCCCCCGAGACCGAAGCAGGGACCCACTCTAGTGCTCCCTTTTGTTTGTAAACCGAGCAACGCACTCACCAGTCCCACTGGGCTAAAGCAGGGACCCACCTAAGTGCTCCCTTCCGAGCAACTCAGGAATTACCATGCAGCCAGTAGGAGCACCGCATCAGAGGCCATCGCTTGCATTAAGCGCACTACTAGGTACTCAAATAACTAGTTTTACTTTGTTTGCAATTCCTTGAGATTTAACTTTGAGACATGCAATTATTTCTGCGTAATTTGCATTTAATTAGATGCTTGTTAGAGCTCTTTCCTTGTGGCTTTAAGGGACTGGAAGAAATTAAGTTTAGTACACTGTAACCATTCGGGAGAGGAGTACACCATTTTGCTTCTCCCCGACTTCCAGCTCATCTTCTCATGTTTCCTTGCACGTAAATGAGAGATCTTCCCACACCACTGGCCCTCCCTCCTCTGCTTAAATTGTCGACCAGGATGTATTTTGTGTGATTTACGGACAGAGGGCCTGGTTACATTTCATTGTGTCGGGGGGGTGTGTGCTCTTCTACTTCAACTCACTATTGTGTGAGTTGACGGCAGTCTGTAATCCCTACTCCTCCCCCATCCCCTGACATTCCCTTCCTACTCCAGGACAGCCATGTCAGACTAGGCTCCCTTAGACTCCAATGTCATCACCCTGACCCGGTTTGTGATGGAGGAGGGTAGGAAAGCCAAGGGTACAGGAGAGCTGACCCAGCTGCTCAACTCCCTCTGCACAGTTGTGAAAGCCATCTCTTCCGCTGTCCAGAAGGCTGGGCTTGCCAACCTCTGAATTCTTTCAGCCCCAAAGGTGCCAGTTTGTATGGTGAGAGGTACCGCAACACCACCAGCAATTTTACAATTAGATGCCCAAGTCTTACCAATTTTTAGGGCGTGTCCCTGTTTCTTTACAACCGGTCTGATGCGAATTTTGAAATTAATGCCTCTATGAAATGAATAGAAACGTGACAAGCTGTAAAGAGCCTCTGAAATGTTGGTAATCGTTGCCGTTTATCTTTTTTTCTCATTAAGAAGGTAATCTTATGTTAAGAAGAGTAAGAAAGTTGAAAAAATGATCGAAAACACTTCCTTGCCATTGTCCCTGGTCTCCCTGAACTTGTGTAAATTTTTGATTTCCAGTTTCTAAAACTGGTGCCTAAATGAATGCCAACTGCTCTTTCATACTTTGTCCCCTAATTTTTAACTGCCCGAACTCTGCTTTTCCTCCGTTTCTTTTGGATGTAGCATACTATTTCCTGTTGTTCTTCGTATGTGTCTTTTATAAGTGCCCCACGGCCCAAGTGCTGTTTTTATCCCCTTTGCTGGAACTTCTTTTAAGTGTTTCAGCAACTCTGCATGCTTTGTGGGAAGCCAATACTTCGATCGCAATGCGCACTCACCAGTCTCTCCAGGGCCGAAGCAGCGACCCAGTCTATTACTCCCTTTTGTTTGCAAATCGTGAGGTGCCCTCTGCCAGTGCCATGAGCCAACCTGCCTGTGATTAAATAACTGGAGACATTCTACGATGGCAAACATTGTTTGGAAGCTGTGTAAATTGTTTTCATCAGCACTGCCGTACTGCGCATTGTACTGCACAGAGCCATTAGGCTTGCTCTGGTGTCACTGGGCATGCATCTCCCATTGTTGTGCAGAGCTAAAGCTTCTTTGACGCTTTGCGTGTTTTTTTCCATTCTAAGTGCTCCCGATATAAGCTCATTTCTGGGCATCAAAATTATTTTTGCATTTCATAGCCACTTCCGATGTCAGCAACCTTCCGGTCAATATCGCCTACACACACCTCGCCATCAGGGTTGTATTATTATTTTCTGCTGGCTGCACGTGCATATTATGTTTTGATGATCTGCAGCTCAGAGCCGTCCACCTGAACTGGCAACAGGATGGAGTTTTCTTTCAGAGGAAGTATGCAGCAGCTGCACCGAACTTCGCATTCTCTTGTGCATCCCCACCCCATCCCATCCAAGGCAGTTCCGTACTCTACCCTTTAGCTGTGGTTCAGTGTCCTGTACACTGGACTTTGAGTGCCCCATTGATATGTGAGGTCTGATAAGGGGGCCAGTGATGTTTATTTCAGTTGCATGCAGTAGCCAGCTGGGCATGCTGTCTGAATAATTTAATTCAAATAAGCATTTTGCTAATCAGATAAGGAGCTTTTGTTGTTGACAAATACCTAAATGTTCGCCCCATGGACCTTTGAGCACTTCTTAGTGTCTTATTGGCTTTGAGGTTTCGTTAAGGCTTCTTCCTGGAAAAATCTGTGCACCGCTTCCTTCAAGCTGTAGTGTCTGCACCATCAATATCAATATGGGGCGCATCTGGTGGCAGCATGTCATCAGTGAGCTCCCACAATCCCACCCCTTGTGGCCCATTACACTCTCTTCTAAATCTCGCACAGCAAGATGACTATTATTCTCTAAAGCATGACAAGTATTACTTCTCACAGGTCTTGTATGAGCTGTTCTTCAGTTGTCCCCGCCTCATATAAAAAAAACATTTTTTTCAGAAAAAAATAATATGTGGGCTGTTATTTTGTTGCCTGTCTCTTGTACACATAATCCTCTCATCTGTACCCATTTTTCCTTTTGTAAATTGGGTGTTTTAGCCAGAGTATTCAGTCTCACCCCAGCTGCCGCAGTGGAAACATATACATTTATGCGTTTGAAATTTGAATCTACTTTTATTAAAGTGAATTTTGAGGTCACACAGTTTAGTGGAGCAAACTGAGCTCTGGTGTTTGAATTGCAGAAAATTGTGTTCTGGTCCTTGAGTGACAACACAGACACGTCTGTTTCTTATGTTAGTGCCTGGGATTGCCCCTCAGAAAAGTAATATGACTATTTTTTTTAATTGTTGACATGCAAACGCTTGCAAATATTTTTGCTAACTAACGCAAATGAAAAAAAATGTAATCCTTGCATTGGCATCTTCACCCCATCTCCCTTTGCCTTTCAGTCTTTTGAACTAACAGCTTTGGAGAGATTATTTCGAAAATGTGACTTATTATTTTTTGTTTTTGTTTTAAGCTTTGACTTTCTAGCCTTCCTCTTTGCATGATGTTTTGCACATTGATATCCATTATTGCTAAACTTCTTCCTCAAAGTATGTTTCAGTTTCTAACTAAGACTTGAAACTAAGACGCTTTCACACTTGATGACCAGGTACTGCTTTGAAGCGCACTGTTAGAATGCGTTTTCAATGGAGGCACTTCACAAGCAAGGGTTGACACGCTGTAAGCACGTGGCTTTCTTCAGAACAGCGCAACATTGATTTGTTATTCTATATTTCAATACATGCGCACTGCAGGCCATAATGGGAACAAGCCTGGTTCTCCTTTCAAAATATGGATTTTAATTCACTGACACATTTCATTCTTGCACAGGTGCATTTAGTTTATTTAATTTCGGTCTGACAGATCAGTGTGTGGGTCCGTTTTTTAGCAGATTGTAGGTCTGTTTTATGACCTTTACCTAATCTCCCCATGGCTGCACCCATTTCAAGCGTACTTATTGGGTTCATGTTTTTTTTTTCTTTCTCCTCCGACCTTTAACCAAGCTCCCAGCTTTATAGTACCACCAGTAACAGCACAATATATTGCCTTTCTCAGTAAACAAGTCATAACACTTTAAAGAGTTTCAGTAACGTATATCGCACAGCTGCTCACCAAGCTAAAACTTACAAAAAATAGCTTACTATTAATCACATAGCTGAAACCTATTGCATTTACTAATGCTTGTTTCTAAGGATGCAGTGACAAATATTTCCAGTGAATGCCATCCTCTACATTGAGCTGCTCTTGACTCAAATTTCTCTTTAATTGTCCAGACTCGTGGTTTTAAAAAGTACTCATAATAATGGTAAGAACACCAAAATCTCCGTACAGCACATATTAATTGACATCAGTAAACATTTTCCTATGTCATTGAGTGTACTAGATTAGTGTTACATTTCAGACACTGGAGGAACCACCTAATCCCCAAATTGAGCACACTTTCCTAGCTACCCCAGGCCCTTGTCTTTTTTAAGTGTGTTTTAGGCCAGTCTTCTTCTCATCCTGCACCCCATCAGTTGCCACTACTTCTCATATGCTTTGTTGCATGCTCTTATTTTTGTTCCCCATGTTGCATGTAGTCTCTGTGCTAAAACCTTTTGGTAGTATTTACTTTGCCGACACATCTAGTTGAATAACAACTGTTCATAAGGGTTGTAGCCTGAGCCCTCTCTGAACTGTTCATCTGAAATGGCAGTGCCTTCAAAGACTTGCGTATTAATAGCATAAAGGTTAAAATAGGGTGGTCAAATAAGTGTGCCTCAGAATCATCTTAATGTTTTTTTTCGGAGTGTTTGTTGGCGTTATGGCGCCTCTGTTCCTTAAAGAAATATGTGCAATTTTGTTTCCTCTGCCCACTATCCTAATGCAGCTTCCCTGGTCTCTTTTAAATCTTGCTCTGGTTGCACACTACTCTGAGCACCTCTGGAAGATAGTGGGGCAGTTTGTACTGACAGGACCAAATCAAAATTCTCAACAGTGTGCAGTGAGGTTCCTGCAAGTTCCCAGTAGCCTGTGTCTTAACTCTTGTAGATGGTTGTCCAGGAATCTAAAGCACTGTTACAAAAACTGTTAGTTTCTACGATACACCTATGATTGTGCAGAATTATTGCTCCCAAAATACAATTTAGCTTCTACTTGTGGCTGGTGAGAATCACCAAAGAATTCTTCCTGAAGGGATGCTCTCGTCTGACTGAGTCTCTAATTTACCAAGTGCTTGAGAAGAATAGCAGAACACAGAAAATATGTGCTAAATTTTATATTGAATATTGGTGGAGCAAATATAACCAAAATGTGCTAAGTGAATCTTCTCAGTCGCCATCTAGCATCCATGTCCCCATCTAGCATCCTACCTAAACTAAAGGGTTTCTTTATTGTTTAGTCTGTGGTACTTGATTCCAAGGGGTCAGGACAAACGTCCATATGTGGACAA
The DNA here is from genome assembly GCF_964204655.1 of Triturus cristatus. Taxonomy (NCBI): domain Eukaryota; kingdom Metazoa; phylum Chordata; class Amphibia; order Caudata; family Salamandridae; genus Triturus; species Triturus cristatus. The sequence goes on from NC_140582.1 coordinate 330,026,289, forward strand.
ACTGCTTTATGAACTCTTATTGTCTAGTGAACTGAGCTGTCCTGGCCGGTTACTTCCGGGCGTGCCGGAGTCCTGAACTGTCCTGCTATCCCTGGTTCAAGTTTGGAGCGCCACTGCCCCCTCGGGGCTCGACCAGGTGTCTCGGAGATGGACCAACGGGAGGAGGCTGCAGTCCCGGTGCTGAGGCGCGGGCGGGCTGCCACTCGAGCCCGCGGCACCCACGAGGTATCTGGGACTGGGTTCGCCGCCGACCTAGAAGAGGCGTCTCTGCTGGCATTGTGCGGCCCCCCCGTGGAGGAAAACAGGGCTCCTGTCTGATGCCCACCTGCGGAGTCTGTGGAGGAGCGGGGCTGGTCCCGAGGGGCTGATTTGCGCCAAAGAGCAGGCGGTGAGTGTGGTGGTGGAGAGACGCACCAACAGGGCTATCTGAGCTGTTGTGGGGGCCGGAGGAGGTGGGGACGCCCCCCATCGGGCCGGGGGTCGGGGGTCGGCTCCCCTCTTTTTCCCCCCTCCCCCCCGCCTACGTCGCTTACTCTGGATCTGGTTCTCCACGGCCTGCTGGGGACGTTTTGGTTGGTGCTGAGACACCATTGAGGATCGGGCCGCGAGTCGGCGGTCAAGGTGTGTGTGGCTTCCTCCCCCCCCCTCCCTCCCCCCCTTCCCCTCTTGGCTACGAGGTTCAATGTGTTGGGGGTGAAGCTGTCCGGACCCCTGGGGGGGGGGTCCGAACTGAACTTGGAGCCCGCGGGCCTAGGCCGAGCACAGGCCGTGGTGGCGAGGGACCCACTGGGAGTGGTCTGTAACGTGGGTGAACGCCTTTGCTTGTGTCCCGGAGGCCTTGAAGTGCAGGAATGTTGGTATGGGGTGTCCGGGCCCCAGGACTTTGGTTGGAGCGGTCAGTTGGACATTTGTGTATTGTATTGTACTGTAAATATTTTTGTATGTAAAGTGATTTAATTTGTGCAACAGATGCACGATTTGTTGTATGTTGATATTTAAAAGTGCAAATAAGTGTACAAGACCTTTGTGATTTTTATGTAAAAGACAGGTGAAAAGTGTAATGATGAAGTGTTCTCTCTCTTTAAAACAAGTGTAAAACAGAAAAATTAAATTGATACTTACAGTCAATAAAAAGGACTGAAAGACAAGGAAATAGTGTGATCAATGGGCTCAGAGGCATCCACATGTTTATATAGCCAGTTGGATGCGGTGTACGGCGGATGGCGACGCACCTCTCTGGCTATCGGTGGGCTGGGTTGGTGACGGACCCCATGAGATAACCGGCTGCCATATCTGGCAGCAAGCGGGGAAGTACCCTGCGGGACCTGCGACGATTGGCCTTCTGGACAGGCGGGGTGCCGTAAACGTGTTTCCTCCCTCCTGCCATCCGCCTCCCGGCCCTCGTGGAATCACTGGACGTTGCTCACGTTGTTCATCGGCTGACCTGGGCGTCCCCGTTATCCGAGGTGCCACTGCCACGGGTAAGGACAGGGCATCCAGGCCGACGCCCGCAGCCACCCAAACCAAGATGGACCAATTCACAACCTCCGAGAAGGGGGCGGGCCCCCCCGAGGAAGCGGTTCCAGCCCCTAGCACGGACCTTGCTGCCATCTTGCAGGCCATCAATGCGTCCCGCTCCTCCCTGGAGGGTATGATGGGGGAGGTCAAGGTTGATGTTGCCCTTCTCCGGCAGGACTTGCGTAACGCCACCGCCCGCATATCTGAAGCCGAATCGAGAATATCGACCGCTGAGGACGATATCCGTCAGCTGCAGGACCAGGTACGCGAACTGACCACTCATTCCAAGGAACTGCACCGCCGGGTCGAAGATGCAGAAAATCGAGCCCGGCGTAGTAACCTCCGCCTGGTGGGATTCCCGGAGGGGGCGGAGGCGGGTCGCGCGGATGACTTTCTGGAGCGCTGGTTTAAATCCTGGATGCCGGCGGACAACCTATTGGCCTTGTTCGTGGTGGAGCGGGCCCATCGTTCCCTGGCTCCCAGACCTCCGGGAGCGCCCCCCCGTCCCTTCATCCTAAAGATCCTCAACTTCAGGGACAGAGACGCAATTCTACGGGAGGCCAGGCGCACAGAAACTCTCAAATATCAAAATCACACTATAATGATTTTCCCGGATTACACCCGGGAGGTCCAAGAGCTACGGCGATCCTACACGGAGGTGAAGCAGAAGATGCGATCCCTGGGCCTCCAATACCAGCTTCAGTTCCCGGCCCGCCTTCGAATAATTTTTCAGCATAAGGCGATATTTTTTGACACGCCACGAGCGGCCTGGACCTGGTTAACGGAGGAGTGTCCCTTGCATCGATCTGGACAAAGATCACCGGCAGGGTGGGCGGGAGGTGCCCCGGTCGTCAAGAGCCCGTCGACGGCGACGCACGCTGCCCCGGAGGCGCGCAGAGGGAGAGGTGGTCGTCACACGCTCCATGGGGCGGCCGCGCCGGGCGTCTGGGGCCTCTTCTGCCTCCTCAGCTGCGCCTACAAGTCCCGCTGCCGCCGGACGGCGGGCCGTGTCCCCCGGCGGGCGGGTTCCGCAACCTGGCCTGTCGCGCAGGTGGACACCTCGGACCTTTCCCGCAGCCCTGTCATTTGACTTCCCTCTACTGTCTGTGGTATTGTCGGGGGGGGGGGGGTTGGGATTTGCTTACCGGGCTGAAGGAATTGGGGACCGGGCCTCAGTGCTCCACTATACTCGCTGTTCTCGGCCAGGGCAGATGAATTGGGCTTGTTCTGATCTATTAAGGGGTCCACTGGTGCTCAGGCCCGAGCGTTTTAGCTTGGTCAGGGTGACAGATGCTTCTGTTTTCGAAGTATAGGGTGGGGGTGAGGGGTTGGGATTAGTTAGGGGTTGTTTCTTCCTCCTAGGGAGGTTTTTGTTGATGGAGGGTAAACTCCTCTCTGTTGTTGTTCCAAGGCATCATGTAACCTTTGACCTGATGACCTGATCTCCTGTCCGATTTCTCGTTGTCCCTCCTTTCGGGGTGCTCACGCGCCCACGCCCCCCTCAGCCTTGGTGTGGGCGCAGTGCCCATCAGGCGGCTATTCTACGCGCGTTCCCCGGCCCTCCAGGTATCCGATTTCGGGGTCACCCATTCCTCGCGAGGGCTGCGTCTCTGGCCATGGCATCTGCTTCCACGGCATGCTGCAGCTGCGCAGTGTTCTGCTCCCTGTTCCAGGCTCGCTCCTCTTCGCCTATGAAATGCCCTGCAGGCAGAGGGTTGGGGTCCTTACATTCCGGAAGGCGAGCACTCGTGCTTGGCATGCCCCTGATTATACCTATGGCTGACACACCCGATCCTAGGGCCGTCATGCGCGTAATGTCCTGGAATGTAATGGCCTTTTGGACCGTTTCAAACGCATGGCAGTCCTTAAATATGCACAGCGTGCGGAGATCGACGTGCTCCTCCTTCAGGAGACCCACCTTCTTGGCAATAGATGTCCCTTTCTCGCCCGTTACGGATACGATAGGGTGTGGCACTCAGGCTTTGCTAGGGGCTCCCGGGGGGTGGCAATCCTACTTAAACGGTCCTTTCCCTTTGTACTGGCTCAGGTGCATCTCGACTCCCAGGGTATGGCCGTTGCGGTTTGTGGCACTCTCGAGGGAAGACCGCTTACCTTGCTGTACCTCTATGCAGCGCCGTCCCTATTGCAGACTGCCCTTTCCTACACCTCAGATCTACTTCCAACACTTCCGGCGGGCTCGCTCGTTCTAGGCGGCGACTTTAATGCTGTGTACACGCCCCGCCTGGACTCGACAGGTCCGATCTCCCTCGCCAGAGCCGCTCGCGCGAAGCAGCTGTCGAGCTGGGCCGAAACCCAGGGCCTGTGTGACGTCTGGAGGGTTTGGCACCCACATGCTCGCCAATACACCCACACCTCGGCGGCGCACCATTCCCACGCCCGGACCGACCTAATCTTTGTCCCGTCTACCGCGTGTGCTGGGGTTCGCGACGCCCGCATTCTTCCGAGGGGCCTTTCCGACCATTCGCCAGTGCTTCTCGCTCTTGGCCCACCTCCCTTTTCGGCCCGCCCGGTGTGGCGGCTGAACGCTTGGTTCCTTCAAGACAAAGAGTTTCGGAAAATGGTGGGAGGTGAGATTACTAATTACTACTTTCACAATGTGGGTTCCGTCTCTTCCTCGGCCGTCCTATGGGAGGCCGGCAAGGCCACTATTAGGGGGGCTGCAAAGGGGCTGGTGCAACAGCAGCACTGAAGACAAATCCAGCAGCTCATGGCTTGCGAAGCACAGGCCGTGGAGCTTGAGCGGGACCAGGAGGCGTTGAGGGATGCCACGCGGGCGCGACGACTGGCCTTTCTGCGGGAGGAGATACGCATGCACTCTCTGGAGGCGGCGAAGACTCTTTGGCGCTCCTCGGTGGCCCGGGTCTACGGATGGGGGGATAAGAACGGTACGCTTCTCCATCGGCTGGCTACCTACCCCCGGGCAGGCCGGATTATTCCTGCCATCATGGACTCCGCGGGCGAGACCCACACGGTCTCAGTGGCAATGGCTCAGACCGTTGCGGATTATTACTCCCAACTATACCGGGCTCGGGCGCCGGGAATCTCCCTTTCAGAGTTGATGGGGACGAGCGGGGCGGCCCTTGGGCGGTTGGGACAGGAGGCGTGTGAGACCCTTGACTTGCCCATCACGCTACAAGAAGTTGATGAGGCGATCAGTCACCTGGCATCCGGGAAGACCCCGGGACCAGACGGTTTCCCACAGGAATACTATGCTCACTTCCGCGAGACCCTTGCCCCTAGGCTTCTGGATCTCTTTGCAGAGGTGGTGGAGAAGGGTTCGTTCCCGCAGGACACAGACACAGCCACTATAGTCGTCCTTCCCAAGTCACAACCCCCATCACAGTCCTTCTCGGATTATCGGCCGATATCTCTCATCAACACCGAGCTAAAGATATACGCCACCATCCTCGCGCAACGGTTGCGCCCACTTCTTGTCTCACTGGTCCACCCGGACCAATGTGGATTTATGCCGAACCGAGGGACCAGACACTGCCTGCGGCACTTGCATCTCGCCCTAGCCCACCGGGAGCGCCTTTCTCCTTATCTGGCCCTTCTACTGGTTGACTTCGAAAAGGCCTTTGACTCGGTGGGGTGGGACTATCTCTGAGAGACCTTGGAGCGAATGGGTTTTGGCCCCCAGTTTTGCGCCATGGTCCGTGTCCTGTATGCGGACCCGCGAGCCCGAGTGTTGGTTAATGGGGCTCTATCCCGCTCCTTTTCCATTGGACGGGGGACGCGGCAGGGCTGCCCGCTCTCGCCCCTTCTCTTCGCCCTGGCAATGGAGCCCCTGGCCGTGCTGATCCGGCCGGATCCTACTCTCCGTGGGTGGGATTGGCCGGGTATGGTCCCTGATAAAATTGCTTTATACGCGGACGATGTCCTTCTCTATCTTTCGGATCCGGCTGTCTCGGGTCCTCGTGTCCGCCGGATTCTTCGCCGGTTTGGTCAGGCATCTGGTCTCCACCTAAACCCCAGGAAATCTGTACTGGTCCCGTTGCACCCGTCTAGGGAGTGTTTCGACTGGCAGTCTGATATTCCCCTCCGGAGACTCTCCTTTAAATATCTGGGGATCTGGGTCACCCTTCTTCCGGAGCTCTGCTGGGCCCTCAATGTGGCCCCCGTGGTCAATAAGACCAGGTCAGACATGGTAAAGTGGCAGTCGCTCCCGCTGAACCCGTTGGGGAAGATTGCTCTATATAAGATGATGATCCTCCCCAAGTTTCTATATATGCTGCAGAACACGCCCTGCTCCTTCTCCCGCTCTTGGTTCCGCGACCTGGACAACACTGCGACTAAATTTCTCTGGGGTGGCGGTAGGCCCCGTCTAGCTCTGGACCGATGCCGGGTTACTTCATATGACGAAGGCTTGAGCATGACTAATCTTTACTTGTACTATCTTGCCACTCGGCTGCTGGTGGTTCATGACTGGTTCTCGGGCGGATGGGACGATCCGGCTTATAGGCTAGAGGGGCCGCTCACCGGGTTCTCTGCTATTCAGAACATGCTCTATGGGGCGACGATCCCTCGGTCGCTTCCGGATGTTGTGCGGGCTCCCTTTTTGGCGTGGCGTGCCGCCTTACGGCACACCCGTTGGTCGAAGGCACTGACCCTGGTCACACCACTTTGGCACGGTACTTGGCTGCGGGAGGTCTCGGGGCTTAAAGGATTTCGCGCTTGGTATCTTCTGGGGATCTCCCGCTTGGGTGATGTCTGGCAGGGGGCCACATGTGTTCCTTCCAGGAGCTCCAGACCCGGTTCTCTTTACACTCTTCGCAATTCTATAAGTATCTCCAACTACGCCACGCAGTCCAATCTCATGTCCCTCTGGAATCCAGGATTCCCGACCATAGCCCGCCTGAGGCTCAGGTGATGCTGGGGTGTCTTGGGAGGGGAGGAATATCCCGTATTTATCGGTCCTTGGTCAATAACACCCCGGTGGATTGGAGCGGGTTGAGGCAGCGGTGGGAGACCTGGGTGGGTCCTTTGGATGAAAATGATTGAAGGGACGCCCTTATGGCACCCCGGACGACCACCACTTTGGCTCGACTGCGGCTCATCCAGCTTTACTATCTCCACGCCGCATATCTGACCCCGGAACGCCTATATCGTGCGGGCCTGTGTCAGGATGCTTCATGCGCTCGGTGTGGGGTAGAGCCTGCGGACTTCTTTCACATGGTCTGGTCTTGCCCACGCCTGGGGAACTACTGGGCCGAGATTGAAATCGAATTAACTGAGGTCCTAGGATGGGAGGTCCCCCACGACCCTAAACTGGCTCTGCTGGGAATAACGGATGGGTTGGACGGATCCCGTAATGAAAAATATTTCCTAACTACTGCTCTGGTGGTGGCTAAAAGAGATATTGCAGCCGCCTGGAAGCAGATTGACCCACCCAAGGGCGCTAAATGGAGAAGAGGGGTGGACTGGTGCTCCGCACAGGAACGGACGTTGTACACTGCCCGGGGCTGCCCCAAAAAGTTTCGAAGAGTATGGGGGAAATGGCTCGGGGGCTTGTTTTAGGGGGGAGAGTACGAGGGACGGGAGCGGAAGGTTGGGGGAGGGGGTGGGGGGTCTTGCGATTGATTGTCACCGATTCTCTGATAGGTCTTGTTGATGCCAATTTCATCAGGTTGATGTATGTGCTTCTTGATTTTGCTCTCTATAAGAAAAAGAAAAATTTGTTTATCAAAAAAAAAAAAGGAGTAAGTTCATTTGGACTTGCCTCACAAGCGCGACTCCATTTAGAGTCTGCATATGTTTTGGAAGAGCCTACTGCACATGGGATGAAACCAGTTAAGTTGAGAGAAGCCAGCTGCTTGTGTGTAAGCCAGTTCACCTAAGAATGGTCTCCAATTGGAGAGGTTGCTCCACAACGAATTAACCTCTTCAGAGACCGAGTGCAGGGCAAATCTACTTGACGTTGGAGGGTACTGTTTTTGTGGGTTACTTAAAACTACCAGAATCTGCAAGTTCTCAAACGTACCTCACAACTTTGACAACATTTTTGGAACATGTAACACTGAGGATCTTGGTAACTTTTAAGAATTCTGTTCGATCTCACTGTAATCTATCTGGATCAGCTTAATACTGAACTATGATTTAAAGAATTAAGGCAACGCCATTTGTAACCTTCTAGTGGTTGGCTTTATTTGAAGACTACTACATGTTTACTCTTTTAGACCACCCTTTTGGAGGAACTATAATAATCGTGGCCAGATGGTTTTTCCTTTCAGGTATTTACATTAATATTCTTCAGTTGCGTATTGAATAAGACTAGTCTGTTTAATGACCTCTACCTGTATGCTGTGTAGCTGTATGGACCATAACATTTTGCAGTAAGAAAGATGTCAGCAGATGAATGTATATGTTTTGTTTCCCATCTGCAACATTTGTGGCTTCTCTGATACCACTAGAAAATTGGTTCTAAACCTATATATGCCTAGAATAAAGCAAAACCTTGAGGAGTTCAGGACAGTCCCTCGGAGGGAAACCTTGCTTTTTTGCTAGGGTACAACAGCCATGTGTAGTAAAGATGGCACACATGCATCATAAACGTCATTGTTCTTGGCATATTACATTTTGGTGCATAGGTTTTTTATGCAGAGTCCCAGAATACAACCAACTATTAAGCAACCTAGCTACTCATATCTGCTTACCAAAGTCTTGTAAAACTTGATTCTTCTCAATATATTCACCCAGAAGGATATTTAAATGTTGTGATGTATTCTGGGATATTGCAGAATTTTTTGGAGGTCCCCATCAAGGCTCATACCTATTGATCAGGGTGAAGCACAGTGATGGTACGTGAGTGTGGATAGTAATGTCACAGGGGTTAGTGCAGTAATATTTCATACATTTTATTCAAATAAACCAATACAACAGCCCACCTTCCCCAATATAGTGAATATGTGTTTGGTGTTTTAATGTTCTTTCTGTTGTTGTATCAAATTTACATGTAATATGTTACCATAAATACATTTGTAGCATGAATCCGGGTGTTTTCAGTGTATTGACTGGGTCCTTATATCTTGGAACACCATTTCCTAGAAGAATAAAAGCCTATTGTGTTTCATAATTGAGTTTTTCTTCTGAAAATGTTCAAAGTAGAAATACCCTATGAATGATCAAGTCTACAGATTATTTTACTTTATCCTCATAGTGAAACTTGTGATTTTTGCCTTCCGGTGTATTTCTTAGTGGTGCGAAGATCCTACAGATTGCTTTTGAGGTCCTGCAAGGCTTAGACTACATGAACAAGCATGGAATGGTTCACAGAGCTTTGGCCCCACACAATATCCGACTGAAGCAAGAGGTAATGTATAGAGGCTGTTTGGAATATTGTGTATTATATATAATATAATGAAACATACAAAAAATCCTTTCTTATTTCAGAAAGTTGTCTGCTCTAGATCTTTTGCAAATAACGTAACTGCATTTATTTTTGTTTCCCATCTTAAGTTGTTGGGAAAATATCTTCTGCCTTTGTGAAGCTTTACTCCGAGAAAATGTTTGATTCAGTGACTCGGTTATGCATTTTTTAAAGATATCCTGTCATGCTTCCTTTTCACTGATTGTTGTTGTGCACAAAGTAAATTAGTCAGCGTCTACAAAGTAATTTTTTTTCCCATGCCTACAGTGTCCACCAGCTAATGGTAAATCATCAGACATACACATGTGCACCGGTCAATACACTACACTTATGTGACCACAAACTACGAAACAAATTGTGGGGATTTGGCTCGATGTCAGAGTGAAAGATAAACTGCTGAAAGTCTAAGTGCCCTGTGCCTTCCCACCCTTAGGATGAAGATGATCTCCATTCAGATTTGCCCCAAACACATATTTGTAGGATTAAAGTACTTTTTAAATCTTAGGTAAGTTAATACTAAGAAAAGCATTTAGCTGTAGTTACAATTGCCTATTTCACTGCATGGCAGCATATTTACTGTAGGAGTATTATTTTTGCGTCGTTAGTATTTTATCTGTTACCTCCTCCTTCTGCCAAAATCCATGTTTAAGGAACAAAAAGCTTGCTGCTGACTTTCTTTTTCTATAGTATTTTGACTTGACTTCGACATTTTCTGGCCTTGATCGGCATCTGGAAATTGGCTGCTGTAGCCATGAACAAGCCATCTCTGGTACCACACAACTATTTATGGTAACAGTTGCTGATCAGATAAAGCTTTTACCCTTTTTTTTTTCTCCTCATTTGTCAATATGCTAAAATGTCGAAGAGGGTCCATTCTACTAGGATTGGGGTTAACCAGGTCGTTCCATAAGGAGGGGATGTAATAAGCATCCCGGGTTAACAAGATTTCCCCCTGTCTGGTCAAAGGGACTAACTTCACTGAACAGGTAAATGAAGTAGTGGTTCTAAGAAAATCAGACCAACCTGTGAAGCATATTACTAATCATAGGACCAGAGATATAACAAAGAAAACAAATAGCAGAAGACTATATTTCAGAGAGGATTTATAGGCCGCAGAGTTTTCTACCCAATCAAATTTAAATTAAAAAAATTAGAGGGCATTTCAAAACTAAAGAGTTGAAATTGTTACATAAGCTTCAAACCATATGTCCCATAATTTCCAAAATGTTGTTCTCTTAGCCTTCTTAATAGCTCGGTCAAGAGTTGCAACCCTTTGTACTGATCGAATACATTACACCTCTGTAGGGGGGCATGGGAGTATCCATTTAATGCACAACTCTCTACATGCGAGAAGAATTAAGACAAAAATAATGTTTTTTTTTAATTTTAGTAAAGTTAATATTTATTGCTCCTCCCGTCAGTACCCCAAAGATGAATATATCCAAGCTCACCTTTAGTTCTTGGCCTACGACTTCCGATATGATCTTACCCACTTTATCCCAGAAGATCTGGATCGAGGGACACTGCCAAAACATATGCGCTTCGTTCGCATTTTCTTTGCTGCATTTGGAGCATTTTTTTACTGCCCGACTTCCCATCTTCGATAACCTCCAAGGCGTCCAGTAAGCCTTATGGACAGTGAAAAGATGATTCTTTCTCTGTGAAGCGGGTCTCACATAATACCATAAATAAGCCATAGATACTTGCCATAACGATTCATGATCATGGTCCAGCAGTTCCCTCTTCCTGCTCTCCATCAGTGGATTTTGTGCCCCTTCTTATGCCTGAATCAACATCCAATACCACTCTGCGATTTCTTTCAGCAGCATGGGACATAGAGGTATCCTAGTCTCCCCCTCCAGGTTCCCCTCACCATTTTTATCCAGATTATTTGCCCAGCTTTCTAGTTGATAGTATTTAAATTTGGAGACGGAATCACTGGAAATCTCCGACAGTCTCTGCCACGAAATTAGTTTAGATTTTTCTAGCAGCTGCCCCCAATAATTGGTCCCACATTCACGCAGAGGGGTTGCTAATGAATCCAAAAGGCAGTCAGGGGTACCCGGAGAGTCCTAAATAGGAGCAGAATCGCAGTAATATGGTATTTGCAATGTGAGTCTTAGATGATACCAGATCTTGGCTGCACCCTGAAGGATCTTTAACCTAACTTTTTTTTTTAAAATTAGGATGGCCCAATTTAAAAAGGAAAGATTCTGATTGAACTTGGGGGTCCTTTACGAGAGTCTTTAAATAAGGAACTAAGTTGGAACTTGTTAGACCCGGCCCTCGTAGCATGGCCATCCCTGTCCCCGCACCACATAACCTGACCCATGCACCTCACGCAGCCCCCGAGCCCACGGCCTAGCCGATCCTTCCCACCAGATCACACACACCCGACCCAGACTTCCCCGTCCGTGACCTTCCTCCTGTCGGCCACACCGGGCCCGCGTGCCCACTTCATGCACCATGATGGCCGCCCTGCCCCAGCGCGACCCTGGCCTAGAGGCGCCACTCCGGCTGGGGGACATCGCGCTCCCACTGGGATGAGAGAGGGAGGAGCAGTTTCCATCGCACCTCTGAGCTTCCCTGGGAAGGTGGGTTTCGATCGGCCCGCCGGCCTCCCCGTGGGCTGGCTCCACGCCTGCTGGGTGTCTGGGACTCCTCCCGACCCGGCCCTGAAAGGATCAAAAGACAATGGTAGGAAACCCCGACAAGCGACCCCCAGGTGACAAGACCCCTGCCTCAACAGACTCCGGACATCAAAGAGGGGTCGTCCTATATCAAGGGGTGCTCTGGGACTGTCCGGCAGATCCGCCTTTGGAAACACCTGAGCCCTGCTGAGTGACTCGCGGCTCCCTGAAGATCGTAAGACCTCCGAACTTGTGCTTGAGCCCTGCTGAGTGACTCGCGGCTCCCTGAAGATCGTAAGACCTCCGAACTTGTGCTTGAGCCCTGCTGAGTGACTCGCGGCTCCCCGAAAGATCGTAAGACCTCCGACTTGTGCTTGAGCCCTGCTGAGTGACTCGCGGCTCCCACAGACTCTCTTGGTCCCGCCGGACCCCGACGACGACAAGCGTATCCCCCAGCTCGAGGATTGTGAGCTGTGCGCCGGGTACGCTCCTGCATTTGATCCATATCCCCAAAGACTGTCCCGCTACCTCCTACCCCCCTCCAAGACTCTGTGAGCCCGCGCTCCATATGTATATATTTGCCTTGCTGATCATAAAGATCCTACAACTTCGATCTGATAAAGATTTGTTCTTAAGAACCCCCGGTGTGGTGTCTCTTTGTCGTGTTGTGCCGAGTGTACGATCCTAGATACGAGATTCCTCCCCTGAGGAGTCCCCCGCCAGTGCCCGGCTACGAAACCTCGAGGGTTGGTCTCAGGATAGTCAGGGCCCCCTCCGGGCTCCTCTGAGGTCGCCTTCTAACATTGGTGGCAAGCGACGGGATTCGGGCCCATAATCTAGAGATCGTACCGTGAACGGCTGACGCACTACCGACAAAGATGGCAGAAGGAAACGCCGTGGTTCTCACAGAAAACGACACCAGTACCGTGTTCCAGGCGGAACAACTGGAGGAGTACACACACAGAGAATTGAAGCAATTCTGCAAAGAACTCAAAATCGCTACCACTGGTCTCAACACCAAAGAAGATATGCAGAAGGCACTAAAAGCTTGGGTGGATTCTGGAGCCCCCCGCCCAGAAGGAGCGGTGGAGCCCCACGACGAAGCTGGACCCTCCCAAGGAGAACGCAGCAGCAACCAGGTGCGAAGCTTCGTACCAGACGGTGGCCTATCCCCGGAGGAACTCGCAGACAGTGAAAGAAGTCGCCATCACGAACTCGAACTAGCCAAACTCAAAATCGAGGGCGAGTTGAAATTAGCTGAGAAAAAGCTAGCAGTGGAACAGATGGGGGTGCAAGGAGAACTAGAAGAGAAGAAAACGGGAACACGAAGGAAGGAGACTTCAACTGGAGAACGAACGCAGCTTGAAGGAAATGGAGCTAAAAGCAAAAAGCGAAGAAGCGCGGCCCCCGGGGAACCGAGAGGCGGCCTCCCCGGCGGAGCAGAAGGTCCACATCCCCAAGGATGTGGTCAAAGAATATTACAAAAACGATGACATTCAACAGTGGTTCAGGGCCTACGAGGTCGCCATGACCTCCCATCGGGTCCCGCAGAAGGATTGGGGGGCCGGGTTGTGGGGATGATTCCTGAGCGAAGGGAGAGACACCCTGCTCGACCTACCAACCTCCATGCAGACCTCCTACGACCACATGAAAGAGGCCCTCCTCACAAGGTACGGCCTCACCCCGGAGATGTACCGCCAGCGGTTCCGGGACTGCAGGAAGATCCCGGGCACCACCTGGGTGGAGTATGTAAACGTCTTCAGCCGCGCATTCGATGGGTGGATCAAGGGCAGCAAGGTAACCCTAGAAGAACTAACCGACCTTATGTTGTGGGAACACCTGGCTGCGAACTGCTTTGTGGAACTGCGCCAGCATCTGCTCGACAGCAAGCTCACGGATCCGAGAAAGCTGGCTGTCGAGGCGGATCGCTGGACCAACACCCGGGTCTCCCGGGGCCTGTAGGAGAGTACCCCCGAGCCAGTCAGGGACCACCCCGCCAGAGAGGGGGGGGAAACCAGGGAGGGCAGAGAGAGTCTCAGTCCAGTCCCCCGAAAACCCAACCTCCGCCTTTCCCGGCACCCCCACCAGCTGTATCCAGCCCCCCCCGAGACGGGGGCACCGGGTGACCATCACTTGTTTCCGTTGTCAGAAGCCCGGTCATTACGCCAACGACCCTGAATGCCCCATGGCCCCACACACCACCCAGGCAGCACCCCCCGCTAGACAGATAGCCAATGTAGCACTGGGGGAGGAGGTTGAGGAGACCGTAGAGTGGGAACCCGCAGCCATGGCCCTAGTATCCTTAGGAGATAGAGAAATGGTCCCTGGAAGCCTCCTGCCCTCCAACACGAAGAAATATGGGCAGCTCGTAACGATCAATGGCCACCAAGTAGAAGCCCTTCGTGACACCGGGGCGAGCATCACCGGTGTCCTCAGTCATTTGGTTAACGAAGATCAGGTCCTCCCCAACGTCTTTTGCCCGGTCATTTCCGCTGACAACACGGAAAGTCTGTGTAAAGTAGCCCTGGTGCCTTTTGAATGGGGAGGGGTGGTCGGTAAACTGAAAGTCGCAGTGAGAACCTCCCAGCCAGTCGACTGTCTCCTGGGGAACGACCTGGAAAGTTCCCCCTGGAAACAAGTTGAGCGCAAGACCCACCTAGGGATGATGGGTCTCCCTGAGTGGGTGTGCGCCACCACCCGATCCATGGCGGCCCGACTGACCCCCCTGGGGGAAGTCGACGACGCCCTGACCACTGAAGATAGGATGGTCCCCGCCGAGGGTCCCCACATCCCCCCACAAGGAGGGTCGGTCGCCAGTGACGAACCCCCACCTTCCGACTCCGCACAGGTCACCAAGTTAGGCGATCTGCCCAAATTGGCCCAGTGGCGCCACGAGGGGGGCCCCTCCCGAGAGGAGTTCTGCCGAGAGCAGGCTACCTGTCCTTCCCTGGTCGGGCCCCGGCAACAGGCAGAGGCCCAGGCCGCGGGCGACCAAACTGGAACGCACCGGGTGTATTGGGAGAATGACCTTTTGTACAGCGAGCAGAAGTCGGTGGAGCTAGGATCCGCCCGGGTGCTGGTGGTACCCCTACGCTTCCGAGACCTCCTCCTGGGCTTGACCCACGACCTTCCCCTCGCAGGCCACTTGGGCCAGGACAAAACCTACAGTCGCCTCGTGACTCACTTCTACTGGCCCAGAATGAAAGCAGATGTAGAAGCCCACTGCAAGTCCTGTCCCTCGTGCCAGGCCAGTGGGAAGAGCGGAGGAAAGCGCAAGGCTCCCCTCCAACCCTTCCCTGTCGTCAGTACCCCTTTTGAGCGGGTCGGGATCGACATCGTGGGGCCTCTGGACCCCCCAACCTCCCAAGGGCACCGCTTTATCCTCGTCCTGGTGGATCATGCCACCCGATACCCTGAAGCCATACCCCTGCGCACCGTCACAGCCCCCGTGGTGGGCCGGGCGTTGATGGGAATCTTCTCCCGTATGGGTTTTCCCCGCGAGGTCGTGAGCGATCGCGGTACGAACTTCATCTCCAGATACATGACGTCCTTGTGGCAACAATGCGGAGTGTCCTATAAATTCACCACCCCGTACCACCCCCAAGGAAACGGCCTGGTAGAGCGGTTTAACCGGCATCTGAAAGGGATGATCGCGGGCCTGGAAGAGCCCCTCCGGCGTAAGTGGGACGTCCTGCTCCCCTGCCTCCTGTTCGCCTACCGAGAAGTTCCCCAGAAATCCTTGGGGTTCAGCCCCTTTGAGTTACTCTACGGGCACCCCGTCCGGGGGCCCCTCAGCCTGGTCAAGGAAGGGTGGGAGGCGGCGCACCGAGGCCACCCCCGAGATGTGTTCCGATACGTCCTGACCCTCCGAAACCAGACTAGTAAGTTCCGAGAGATGACCGAGGCCAACCTGGAGGCGAGCCAGGAAGAGATGAAGCGCTGGTACGACCAGAATGCCACTCTGGTCGAGTTCCAGCTGGGCCAGCAGGTATGGGTCATGGCCCCCGTGAAACCCTGCGCCCTCCAGGATAAATGGACCGGGCCCTTCAAAGTGGTTGAGCGGAAGAGCCAGGTCACGTACTTGGTGGACGTCCAGTCACCACGGGACCCCCTCCGGGTCCTCCACGTGAACCGCCTCAAGCCCCACTTTGTGCGGAAGGAGCTGAGCCTCCTGCTGGCCACCGATGACGGGTCCGAGGAGGAGTCGGATCCCCTCCCTGATCTCCTGTGCACCAAAGAGAAGGACGGCTCCGTAGAGGGAGTGAACCTCTCCCCATCCCTCACTTCCCAGCAACGTGAGGATTGCCGCCAGCTCCTAGGGCAGTTTTCCGACCTCTTCTCCCTGGTCCCCCGAGTCACCGACTGGTGTGTCCATGACGTGGATACCGGAGACAGCCCGCCGGTGAAACACCGAGCCTACCGAGTCCCTGATCGGGTTCGGTCCTGCATTCAAGCCGAGGTCTCGAAGATGTTGACCTTAGGAGTGATCGAACCCTCAGACAGTCCCTGGGCCAGCCCCGTGGTCCTGGTCCCGAAAGCAGCTGCCCCCGGTGTCGCCCCAGAACTCCGCTTCTGCGTGGACTACCGGGGACTCAATGAAGTCACCCGAGCCGATGCCCACCCCATTCCCCGAGCCGACGAGCTCATTGACCGACTCGGGGCTGCTCGGTTCCTCAGCACCTTCGATCTCACCTGCGGCTACTGGCAAATTGCGCTCACAGATGGAGCCAAGGAGCGGTCCGCCTTCTCCACCCCGGATGGGCACTATCGCTTTCGCGTGATGCCCTTCGGGATGAAAAATGCCCCGGCCACCTTCCAGCGACTGGTAAATAGAGTCCTGGCCGGGCTGGAAAAATTCAGCGCTGCCTATCTAGACGATATCTCAGTTTTCAGTTCCGAATGGAGTGAGCACCTCCAGCACCTCCGGAGGGTGCTAACCGCCCTGCGCCAGGCAGGCCTCACCGTGAAAGCCAGCAAGTGCCAGATTGGGCAAGGTTCGGTAACCTACCTGGGGCACCAGGTCGGAAGCGGCCAGGTCACCCCTCTACAGCCCAAAATCGATGCCATCCTAGCCTGGGAACCCCCCTCTACCCAAACAGAGGTCTGAGCCTTTCTGGGCCTCACGGGCTACTATCGGAGATTCATCCGGGGGTACGGCAGCCTCGTCGGTCCTCTCACGGACTCACGTCCAAGAAACAGCCCAAGAAAGTGCAGTGGACCCCTGCCTGCCAAGAGGCGTTCGATGCCCTAAAAACGGCCATGTGCACAGCCCCCGTCCTTCAGGCTCCTGACTACTCCAAGGAGTTTGTGGTACAAACGGATGCCTCCGAGCATGGAATTGGGGCCGTCCTGTCCCAGGTGAATGACCAAGGCCTAGACCAGCCCGTAGCCTTCCTCAGCCGAAGGCTGTTGCCCAGAGAACAGAGATGGAGCACCATCGAGCGCGAGGCGTTCGCCGTAGTCTGGGCCCTCAAGAAGTTACGCCCTTACCTGTTCGGCACCCATTTCAAGGTCCAAACCGACCATCGCCCCTTGCGATGGCTCATGCAGATGCGAGGAGAAAACCCCAAGCTACTGCGGTGGTCAATCTCCCTCCAGGGGATGGATTTCACCGTGGAACCTAGCCCTGGTACTGAACATGCCAACGCCGATGGCCTCTCCCGGTTCTTCCGCCTCAGCGAAGAGAACCCCCAAGAGGATGGGTAGTTCTCTCCGGCTTTCAGCTGGGGGGGACGCGTGTTAGACCCGGCCCTCGTAGCATGGCCATCCCTGTCCCCGCACCACATAACCTGACCCATGCACCTCACGCAGCCCCCGAGCCCACGGCCTAGCCGATCCTTCCCACCAGAACACACACACCCGACCTGGACTTCCTCGTCCGTGACCTTCCTCCTGTCGGCCACACCGGGCCCGCGTGCCCACTTCATGCACCATGATGGCCGCCCGGCCCCAGCGCGACCCTGGCCTAGAGGCGCCACTCCGGCTGGGGGACATCGCGCTCCCACTGGGATGAGAGAGGGAGGAGCAGTTTCCATCGCACCTCTGAGCTTCCCTGGGAAGGTGGGTTTCGATCGGCCCGCCGGCCTCCCCGAGGGCTGGCTCCACGCCTGCTGGGTGTCTGGGACTCCTCCCGACCCGGCCCTGAAAGGATCAAAAGACAATGGCAGGAAACCCCGACAAGCGACCCCCAGGTGACAAGACCCCTGCCTGCACAGACTCCGGACATCAAAGAGGGGTCGTCCTATAACAAGGGGTGCTCTGGGACTGTCCGGCAGATTCGCCTTTGGAAACACCTGAGCCCTGCTGAGTGACTCGCGGCTCCCTGAAGATCGTAAGACCTCCGAACTTGTGCTTGAGCCCTGCTGAGTGACTCGCGGCTCCCTGAAGATCGTAAGACCTCCGAACTTGTGCTTGAGCCCTGCTGAGTGACTCGCGGCTCCCCGAAAGATCGTAAGACCTCCGACTTGTGCTTGAGCCCTGCTGAGTGACTCGCGGCTCCCACAGACTCTCTTGGTCCTGCCGGACCCCGACGACGACAAGCGTATCCCCCAGCTCGAGGATTGTGAGCTGTGCGCCGGGTACGCTCCTGCATTTGATCCATATCCCCAAAGACTGTCCCGCTACCTCCTACCCCCCTCCAAGACTCTGTGAGCCCGCGCTCCACTTGTATATATTTGCCTTGCTGGTCATAAAGATCCTACAACTCCGATCTGATAAAGATTTGTTCTTAAGAACCCCCGGTGTGCTGTCTCTTTGTCGTGTTGTGCCGAGTGTACGATCCTAGATACGAGATTCCTCCCCTGAGGAGCCCCCCGCCAGTGCCCGGCTACGAAACCTCGAGGGTTGGTCTCAGGATAGTCAGGGCCCCCTCCGGGCTCCTCTGAGGTCGCCTTCTAACAGAACTGTCCTTTAGAAACTGGCGAAAATTCTTTAGATGGAAGGCTCGGTAATATTAGTATAAATCTGGGGTGGCGATACCACCTTGTTCTTTCTTCCTGCGTAGTTTCTTCAATGCAATTCTGGGACATTTATTTCCTCAGATGAAACCAGTAAACTCTCCTTGTATTCTCTTAAACCATGCTTTATTAAATTTTAAGGGAATGGTGTTGAACAAAAAGGTAAACTTCGGGAGCACCAACATTTTTAGAAGATTTGGCTTGCCAAGAAAAGACAGTGGCTGCGGTCCCCAGGCTTGAAGTTGTTTTTTAACTGATGTGACTAGTTTGTCAAAGTTTGTCTGAGCTAATTTTTCCAAATTATGAACTATTTGTACTCACAGATATTTAATTTCTTGCCTTATCAAGTTACAACTGTATTGGGTGTTCCATTGCATCAATTCTGTTTTTTGCTGGTTTACGGAATACCCAGATATGCTTCCAAATTGGTCCAGAGTCTCCCAAATAGCCGAGAGTGAGTTAATTAGGTCAATAGTAAAGATCAGTAAGTCATCGGCATATAGACCAATTTTTTTTACACCATCCATTGCAGACAAAAGGATGGATATTTCGGCTTGCCCTTAATTTACAAGCTAAAGGCTCAATGTAAATGTTAAATAAGAGGAGGGAAGAGGACAACCCTGTCTAGTCCCTCTACCAATTTTTATTAATTTAGAGAGATTCCCATTTACTAACACCTTTGCCGAAGGATTTTTATATACTGCTTTAATTGCTGTTAAAAAACATTCTCCCAGGTTAAAACGTTCTATCATTTTAGACAGAAAAGACCAACTGACCTTGTCAAAAGCCTTAGCGGCATCTAGAGTCATCACTGTCAGGGGATTCCCAAATTC
Source organism: Triturus cristatus (assembly GCF_964204655.1). Classification (NCBI taxonomy): domain Eukaryota; kingdom Metazoa; phylum Chordata; class Amphibia; order Caudata; family Salamandridae; genus Triturus; species Triturus cristatus. The sequence continues at coordinate 330,045,613 of NC_140582.1, forward strand.
CTTCGCAAGATCTATAGTAGCAATTAATTCATGAGTTAACTCGTAAAGCTTCCTCCCCCTTATAAAACCTTTTTGATCGACATGGATTAAAGATCCTATCACCTTATCCAGTCTTTTTGTTAAAGCTTGGGTATAGATTTTATAATCACTGTTAAGGAGAGAGATTGGCCTATATGATTCACAGACCCTCTGATTTTGGTTTTAAAAGTATGGTTATAGTAGCCATATCCCAGGACGACGGGAGGTTCTGTCTACAAATAAAGACAGAGTTAAACGATTGCAGTAATATCGGGGCAAGCTCCTCTTTCAGTATAATATAAATTTCTTTTGGGAGAGCATCGGGACCTGCGGCTTTCCCCCTTTTCAAGCCCCTAATAATGAGAAGTATTTCCTCAAGATTAAAAGAACTATTTAGTTTTCCAAACCCTGCAATCGGGAGTTCGAGGTCTTGAAGAAAATCATCAATTTTCTTATCTGCTTTAGTATCTTCTTTATAAAGGTCTTGAAAGAAGGAGGCAAACACCTTCTCAATCTCATCTTCCTAGGAGATTATATCTCCAGAAATTTGGCATCTAAGGTCCCTAATCTGATGTCTTGTCTGGTTAGCCTTTGTTTTCCATGCAAGCACTTTGCCGCACCCCTCTCTATATTCATGGTGTGACAATCTGCTTGCTTCCCATTTTTTCCTAATGATTGCCTCAAGATAATCGGGCAGCTCCGATTTAGCAGTTTGTTCTTTAATTGCAACACATTTAAACCTCCTGAGTTTTGTTCAAGTTTTACTTGGCAGCCTTGAATTATATTTTCCAGTTTATTTATCTCATCCTTGACTTTCCTATTGTGTACGATAGATAGGCTGGTTACAATGCCCCTTATGTAGGCCTTATATGTGTCCCAGACTACATAAAGTGGAGCCGAATCCATATTAATCAGAAAGAATTCACTTGTGGCACTTTTCAGTTTCTCCACTATCTGGGGATCTAAAAGTAGAGATCTATTTAGAGTTCACCTATGAGAGAGCGGCCTTGTTCTTTACATAACCACTAAGATAACTGCTGAATGATCAGAAAGATGTTCCGGGGCGTGAGTAACTTTAATAGTGTTTTTACTGATATAGGTGTCCACAAGAAAATAATCGATCCTGGATCGATGCCCGCATTTTTTATTATGGAAGATAAAGGCTCCCTCACCCGTCCCAGCCTTATCTCCCATCAACCTCCATATATCTACAAGGCCTATGTCTTCCATCAGTTGTTTTAAAGTACTTCTCATCTCGTGAGTTGCAGCTCCCCTCTTAGACGTAGTGTCATGAATTGCATCTATAACAACATTAAAGTCGCCACCAAGTATTATAGGAATATCTACCAGATGAAGAAGTAAAGTACGTAGCGAGGCCGGATCGTCCATATTAGGGCCGTAGTAGCCCACAGTGGTAAGCCAAGATCCGTAAATTTTGGCCGTAGCAATTGCCCATCTACCGAGGGGATCAACCACATAATCCCCTAAGGTAGCTTGAATGGTTTTTTAAAAAGTAGTGCGACTCCCTTTGTCGGGCATGTATGGGTGGTGCACACGCAATGTTCCACCCGTTTTTCTCCTTTGAGTATCTCAGCCCAATCATCTTTTAAAAGATGAGATTCTTTTATTAATATCACCTCGCTATCCGAGAGTCTCAAATACTCTAGAATCTTTTTTCTCCTAAAAACAACTCTGAGGCCATTGACATTCCATGATAAAAATTTAATTGTTTTGGGTCTATCTGAATTGATCATATACATAGTGATTTGGGTAGCTCAAGGTATCTGAGGTGTTTCGGTTGCTTATAACTCTCTACAAAGGCTGAACTGTGTCATAGTCTAATTAGATCATATTGACAAATGAGATTTTTTTTTTCTTTTTTAACCCATATGCTGCCACACCCAGTGCAAAAAAATAAATCATCTTTTTGTTTGTTTTTTATTTTTGCCTGTGAACCCCCCCCCCCCTTCCCACACCGGGGAACCCTCCTAACACTACTAGAGGTATCTGGATGATTACCTCCCATTTGTGCTCCATTGGATCAGGCACGAAAAATAACGGATTACTTGTGATGTGCTTTAATTTGTTCGATGAGTTTGCTGACTTCAATGTGGTCCCTGAAATTGTGCATTTTATTGTCCCACATCACTTTTAAGGAAGCTGGGAAACGTAGATTAGCAGTAGCCCCCAATCCGCTCAACTCTTGGATAAATTTCCCCAACTCCCATTGTCGATCTTGGGTTGTGCGTGAAATGTCAGGTCTAACTCGAAAGGACCATTCACCCTTTTTATATATACCAGCTTTGAGGCCCCCCTCTAGAATTCTCTCCTAAAGGGAATATGATTTAAAATTAACAACCAGAATTCTCCTTGGATTTTTTTTCCCCGGTCTCTTAAGGTAGGGGTCCCGGTGCACTCTCTGCATATCTTCCCCCAAAGTAAGCTCCTTAATATCCATATTAAACGCTTTTAAGACTCTGATTGTGAAACCCCTTATATCTTCCCCTTCAAGTCCCTTCGGGACATTCAGGATCTTAATGTTATTTCTCCTGGCGTTATTTTCAAGAACCTCCAGCTTATCCCTGAATTCTTTATCACTGTCTTTCAGTTTTACAATCTCATTTTTGTTTAAATCAACTTTTTTTGAAAGGTCGTCCAGGGAATTCTCCATTACTCCGACTCGGTCCATCAAGTTATTAATCTTGTTTTCCAGAATCTCACAAGTGCTTTGGATCTTTTGCTGATTTATGTCGGAAACGGCAAACTTTTCCCTAACTTCCATTAGTAAGGTAGATAATTATTTTTCCATGCCAGGCTGGTCCGATTTTTCAGCCAACACAGAGGCTGTTTCAGGAGACTCGTTAAAGGTGTTTGCTGAACTAGTCTCTGCTTGTACACCAAACTCGTTTTCTGCTATTGCTGCTAAAGGACTAAACCTGTTTTCAAGACATAACACGCTATCCATGACTTCTGTACTAACCGTACCGTCCATAATGCACGAAGGGTTGTCAGAATCAGAGGTGTGTGCAGGGTCTAAGAGTGTAGGTACTGAGGTAGGGGAGGGGTTAAGTACACAATCTGGGATTGAACTTTAAAGTAAGAGCGGAGTGAGGGCGTAATTTTTAAACATTCGGGGTTTCTTTTGGATCGTCTCTTCCCCGGTCCCGGTGTAGATTTATCTATCAGAGAGCCCTTTGCAGTACTAGCTGGGGGACCAGCTGGGAGATGATAGAGCCTCTTTTATCCTGTCCTTTTTGAGAGGGTAACAGGGGTACTTTTTTAATTGAAGGATCTGCGGAGTTTTGACCCTTTCCCTTTAAATCCCGGCTTCTCAGGGTGAATCTATTAGTGGAGCCGGTAGAAGTTTCATTCAAAACCTCACTTTCTACCTCTTTCAAAACAACTCTGGGAGATTTTGAACCTCCACCAAAAAGTTTTGTTTTTGTCCCTTCCCCCTTCTTTCCGGAGTCATCAAGGTTTTGTGGAGAGCTTGATCGTTCCTGCCTTCGTGTTCTCTTTGCCATTGGAGGGCAAGGACTTTCCAGTGCAAAACAAACTGCACTCATGTGTGCCGGTGATCAAATTACAGCTCCTGCTGCCCCGAAATCTGATCCTGTCGGCAGCACGCCGACCCTGTCCGAGCCGGACCGCTGCCTCTGCCCACACGCCACGCCGCAGCTGAGATGCCGTTTTTTAAAAAGCTAGTCGAACAAACGCGGACGAGGATAAAACTCCCGCAGCGGGGGACGCAAAAATGGCAAAGAACCCCTCGAAGAGATCAGGGAATCATCCGGAGGCAGCAACCTGCTTCATTCAACAAGCACATGTACGGTTTTGATCTGTTTACCGCACGGGGAATGGAGCTCGCAATCGACACTAACTGACGGCTGCCATGTTCCCCCGCAAAAAAGGCTTTTACCCTTGTGCAACATGAGAAACAAATATCTACGTTGTGTGAAAGTGGTCCTGTTTTGCTTTTCCACTGAAGGTGTATTTTGTGCGCATGAGATTTATACAGTTTGAAGTAAGAGAGGTGGTAAAACATTTTTTGATTCATTAATGCTAAAAATGCTAAAACTTTTAAGTATCGTTTTCACTTGGCTCTTTGAGCTTAATTCCTTTAATTTGTGAAGAGGTAACCAAATTAGAGTTTTTAGAAATTAATCATACTTTTGGGAATTAGGGTTCTGCTATGAGGGACAAATCCGGGTTGCATATTTAGTATTAGTGTGTAAACATATATTTTCCTTGGACACAAAAGATACCCATCCTGCATAAAAATAATGTAGACCTTTTATGGATGAAGCACGGTTCGACAAAAAACAAGTTGTAAAGAGATTTGTGTGGAGAGCTCTATCAATTGCGTTGGCAGTCAAGCTGACTCCAGTATATTCCTTAACAGTTGGCTCTAAATTGACTATTTGAGATCTACCCCTAGACTGCAACTAACTGGCTAATTCAACGTTTTTGTTGTTTAATTAATCATGCATGTTGGACCTAGCCCTTTTTGCAGGGTTATCCCCAAACGTTTTATTTTTCGGACCTGTTTTTGTTGGTTTTAGGACTCCAGACACTACCACTGCTAACCAGTGCTAAAGCGCATATGTTCTCTGTCTAAATTGTATTGATGATTGGTTTATCCATGATTGGCATATTTGATTTACTAGTAGGTCCCTAGTAAAGTGCACCAGGCGTGCCCAGGGCCTGTAAATCAAATGCTACTAGTGGACCTCCAGTTCTGATTGTGCCTCCCACATGAGTAGCCTTGCAAACCTGTCTCGGTTCTGCCACTTCAGTGTCTGTGTGTGCAGTTTTAAACTGCCATTTCGACCTGGCAAGCGCATCCACTTGCCAGGCCCAAACCTTCCCTTTTGCTACATGTAAGTCATCCCTAACGTAGGCCCAAGGCAGCCCCATGCCATGGGCAGGGTGCAGTGTGTTTAAAGGGTAGGACATGTACTGCTGTGTTTTACTTGTCCTAATAGTGAAATACTGCTAATTTCGTTTTTCACTATTGCAAGGACTATCACTCCCATAGGGTAACATGGGAATTGCCTTTAAATATCTTTGAAGTGTCATTTCCAATTGGGAGCAGATGGAAATATGGAGTTTGGGGTCTTTGAACTCACAATTTTAAAATTCATCTTTTTGTGAAGTTGGATTTTAAATTGTGTATTTGAAAATGCCACTTTTTGAAAGTGGACAGTTTCTTGCTTAACCATTCTGTGCCTATGCCTGTCCGTAGAGTACGTTTGGGTGGACTGACAGGCTCTTGTTCATTCACTCGACACAGTCACACAAAGGGAGCTGAGGGGTGCCTTGCATATCCTGATGGCCCGTCCTGATGGTCCATCACCGGCTGTCGGGCCTTCCTGAGCTGAAGTGGTGAGAGGAGTTGTCACTGACACCTAAATAGGCCTCTGCCTGTCCTCACACAAAGCTGTCTCCACCCTACCTCCCCCATAGTGTGGCTGGAGGCAGGTCAGGTAAAGGTAGAGTCTTATGCACCACAAAGACGTTCCTTTGACGTTTGCCTACTTTAAAGGGAGCTTGGGGGTATAAGTATTGGACCTCTGACAACCCAAAATCAGAACACTTCTCATCTGATGACATACTGCCAGGAAGAGCTGGATGCTGTAGAGGCACTGCCACTCTGCCTGTTGCTTTGTTGCTCTGGCCTGCTGCTTGCTGCTTCTGTCCTGGGACTGAGAGGACTAGACTTTGCTTTCTGTATCCTGCTTTCCAAGGTTCTCCAGGGACTTGTGTGTGCTTGTCTCCTATTAAGAAGTCTCAGGGCCATGAAAAACTTTATCTATCAGCACCTGGGCTCCTCTACTTGAAGCCCTGTCGTGTCAATTGATGCCAACTCCAGTGCTGGGGCCCTTGAAGGAGGTTCTTGGTGCTACAAGAACGGAAATTCACACTTTGACTCCCAGCTCGTGTTTTTATAGATGCACCGCTGAAGAATTCGACACAAAGCCATTGTAAGCACTGGAGCATGGTTCCCTCTTGACGCAACGTACGCAGCTTATGAGGGCCCCAGCTTCCAGTCGCTGCGCGTCAGAAGAACTGCTGCAGCGTGAGTTACGAGCACAACATCACTGATGTCCGTGATGCATCGCACCAACTCCGATGCATCGCCTGCTTCATCGCTGTGGATTAAATGCAACGTCACTTGGCTTTCTACGCTGATGCATTGTTCCCTGGCGCCATTTTCTACATTGACACTGCACCTCAGTGAGGAACTGACGCTTCGTGCTGCGAACGACACATCACCTCCCCTGTGGCTGTAAGGGACCGACACTTTACCACTGCAGCCTAACAGTAAGGAACCAACGCATAACTTCCCCTGCACAATAAGGAACTGACTCATCACCAGCTCTTTCCACGCATCACCTGCCTTGCAGCCCGCATAGTCTTTGTTTTTGACGAATCTGAGGTACTTTGCCCCAGCCAAGCGCTTCAGTGATTTCAAGGAACTACAATTGCATTTAATATTTTAAAATTGATATCTTGACTTGTGTATGTTGGATTTTTTTTGTTTTGAACTTGTTTTATTTAGATAAATATTGGCTAATTTCCTAAACTGGTGTGGACTCGTTTTGTTGTGTTTTCATTGTGTTACTGTGGGGTGTATGTACATATGCTTTCCACATTACCTCTGAGATAAGCCTGAATGCTCATGCCAAGCTACCAAGGGGGTGAGCAGGGGTTATCTTAGCTGTGTGACTCCCTTGTCCTAACTTGAGTGAGGGTCCCTATCTGGTCAGGGTGCAAACTGCTGCCAACTAGAGACCCCATTTCTAAAAATACAATATAGGACACTAAGTACAGACATTTGTAAGACAATTAAAACTAACAATTTAGGTAAAAATTAAGGCTAGCAGTCATTCAGTGGTTTTTCAGATCATTTTTATTGTAACCGATGCAAAGCGATTCAGAACCACATTTGTATATTTTACAGAACAGCCTCACTATGTACATGCTGTATGGCCTTTCGACAGTAGCTGGTGTGCTTTTCATCCAACAAATGTCTTTCAGACCGAGACAAATGATATGAATCAGAGTTACTCTGCCAGTATGACACAGCTGCAGCAATGATTTATAGCCCCTAAGTTCTAATATATCCTGTGAAACAAACGGGAAACTAATGCCTTTATCTCTTGCTGCTTCTTACTTGAGAAATGTGGGGATTGATAGTGAATGACTTAGTTACATAGCTATCTGAGGCCTACTTCGAAACTTTCATTTCCACAAAATCCACATATTCTTGAATTCGAGTGAGTTTTGACTAAAAGCTATGCTTGTGGTTGAAAGGCTTTCGCCAATTAGGACAGATTGCACAATAAACTGAGATCCAGAAGCGTAAGTGATTTTTTCCAAGTAGAGTGCTCACAGAGGTAACACTGAACACTTTTAGCGCCTTCTATTTAGATTTTAAAAAAGTGAGGTGATACTTCTAACCCACTTTTTCTTCCGTCCATATACCCAAATAGTTGTATTTCACAAGTCTTGCGAAATGAAACTCATCTATACCATTTAAACCTCCTCCACACTTTACGTCCATAAACTGCTACTCCAGCTTCTTTTAACTATTACCACTTTATTGTTAATATTATACTCATGCAACCATCTAACAGGACCTGAAGACAGTTGTGGTAAGATCTAGAATGATAGTGTCATCAGCTTCTTGTAGTGTTTTAGGATGAAGGTAAACTTACTTTGCAAGAAAGGACCAAGGCGGCCCACGCTCCAGCTCGCATGCCTGTCATATGGAAAATAAACTACAGGAGTGCCAAAATGCACCTGTTTTATGCCCCTGTTGATATAGATTCTGGCAGAAAAATGGGTATTTCTGCACAGTTTTACTTGCATCAACTGTGTAGTAAATGTATTCTCTTTAACAGGAGAGGTGCAATTCCCCACAGTTAGACTTTCTGCCAAAGACGACCATTGTCAACCCTCGCGAAAGCAGTTTGTAGTTTTATAAATTGCAGCTTGGGTTGACAGGCTGCCAGACCTTGATGTATTAATAATCCAAGAGCCAGGATGTTACCTGATGTACTACTGTTGGGCTTGAAGCCAGTTTATAAAGTGGGATTAGGCTGTTAAGAGAGGCTCACTCCTTAAGTTCATCTAACAATGGTCTGGGCCAACATTTAGCCGATAAATCGAACCGCATCATTACCCTGTGATTAGATGACAAATTACAATCACCCTGTTAATATATTGGCTACATTTAAGAACCTTTCCATGAGTTCGGGATTCATTCATAAACTGTACAGAGTCTATATAAAAGCAATAAGACATTCCACAGATATTGAGGGCCGTTCTTAAAGACCCTGTATGGAATAGTGTTGGATCCTGGCACTCAATCTGACCTAGAATGTGCAGTTACCCTGACAATCTTCAAATGCTTTATTTTAATCTCATCCATCTTTAAATTGACAGCCTACTATAGGCCAATATCAACATCAACCTACAGTGTCAGCCACTTGTTCTCTAAGAACAACTTAAGACTCAGTTGGGATCATATGCATACTCTTGAATAACAAACCTCTATAATTCTTTAGGGCTTCCTCTTTTGCAGGTCTCCCATACTTCCAGTCACAAGCTATCCACCTGATCACCCTTTTTTTTCTTAGAGCAATTGTTTATATGGCTTTTTTGTGCAAATCTGGCCAAACTGTATATCCTTCATTATTTCTGATTTGAAGTAATGCCAAGTCCAAAAACAGAACTTCTTCCTTCTAAACAGGCATTTGCGGAAAAGTCATATGTGAGAGAATTATTATGGTTGTTCTGCCACCACTATTATTCTGGTCTTGTTTCGATTGAAAACGTTCCTGTCAGTCGCATCTGTGCCATGCTATTACGAGGAAGACGTACACCGTAATGTCTTACACAGATTTTCTTTTGCAGGATGTCTCCCATTATCCTTATATACAGTGACCTGCAAGTAACTTGAGCTGCTTTTTTTTAAATCTCATGCTCTCGTCTTCCTAAAAATCAACTTATCTGTTTTTACAATCTTTTTACCTCCCCAGAGGCACATCAACCTCTCCCTAACACCACCTCTTGCTGGCTTTCAGCTTAACACTTGATAAATTAAATTAGCTTGGTCCTTCCATCAAGGAGGTACAAGTTACAGCATCCCTTATCTCTCCCAGAATCCCCTTTTCGTCTAATATGAGGACTATGAACCAAAAACCATGACCACCTGTCTGTCCCAAGCCCATTACTCCATTAAAGTTTAGGACATTTTAATTGCAATTATCTTTCCACTTGCTTAAACTTGTTTGTGAACTTCCAGCTCTTTTCACAAATCAGTCCTGTCCTGTAGGCTCACCTTTCCAGCCATGTGGCCCAGGAAAGTGAACACACCCTGCCAAAGATTCTTTCCCCCTTTTGTGACTCTGATCTCAATATAATATATTGTTTCAATGTATTTGTAAGATGGCTAAGAGAAAAGAATTAACGATGGAGAATGATGATTTTGTTTGTATATATTTATCATTATTGTTTTTTTACTAACTGAAGTGCTTCTCAGAAGGGGCATTTCACACGTGTACAACTGCCTAGCGAGTGCAGGTCGCTCCCAACATACCGAAATAAAGCAATCACTCCTGTTTCAGATGGGATCAGCTGTTTTCTTTCTTGATACAGCTGTGTGATGCTTCCTGAATTATTAATATGGCCGATCCACTTACAAGGGGCCTCAAAAGATCCAGCATTTATCAAGTCTAAAAAGTGATTTTGTGCTCCTTAAGAAGGCCCACTGATTGTATCGGTGCTGGTTGATATTCAGTCACGTTTCACCATGCTGGATGCGCGTTAAAGATTTGAGTGTTTAGCAACAATCAGAACGACTGCTTGCAACTTTGATACTGTGTTTTCACAGCCTTTTTAGATCCTGGTTGCCACCTGTTTCATCCAGCATGATAAAGAAACTGTCTCCTTAGTTAGTGTTAGATATTTTTTCCATTAAATTAAACAAACAGCAAATCAGTTTAATGTGGAAAAGTCAAAGATTCCAGGGTCATTACTACATACAACAGCAACATTGATTCTTTTCATTCTATCATTTTGCTGTTTTTGCAGTCCCGTCCTTACCGCTCGCACTTGCAGGGCTCGGCGACCAACCCTCCGACAATGTCTCTGTTGTTCTGAAGAAAAGGTATCTTCATTCTTCCTCTTCTTGGACACCTCACTGAATGTCTGAAATATCTTGCAAGGTGAAGGTGTCCATTTTTTAAGCCCTGTCAGACCTGTGAGACTAAGAAGACTTTTGTGGTTGGTTCACATGCAAATCATGTTTACCGCTTGTAAATAAATCGCTCTCCCCAAGAATGTGAAATTTGTTGAACTTTTTCTCTAAAGATTGACAATTCAAGAAAAAAGATTGGTCTACACCCTAAAAGACGATTCAGTGATCAGACGAGGAGTTGATGTGCAGTTTGCCATCACCGCCAGCATCTAAGAACAACCATAAAAAGGAATCATGTGGAGGATTAGATATAAGGCCCAAACTCACTTGGGCTTTGCCTTTGGCTATTTTGCCTTACATGGCCACAAAAAACTCTAAGGACTCTTGCAAAGCACACAAAACCTGGTTACTGCCCAAAATACCAACAGTGAAAGCTTTCCTGAGAGGACAAAAGCTACATTGACTCTTGTACAAATGTTTATTTGTGTCAGTGGTTCAATTTACTCATGAAGCTAATTCAGAAGCAACCAAGTAGTTTTACTCTTTTCTTAATTAAAGGTTTTGATGCACAGCTTAGGAGGCAGACATTACCATTGCAGATTCTTCCATAGTCTAACAGGAACGCAAAAGAAACATTCTCAAACAATGAAATTTAGCAGTCCCTGATAACAGAACCTCCCCTGAAAACACAACTACCTTAATGCTCTCCCTTCACAGGAGTACCTTCTCTGTTATGCGCTGAACCATCAACCTCCTTTGACACCGCAGCTCTTGGAAGTCGTGAGCCAGATATTCCACTGATGGCCAGTGGAGTTGAAACAATTTTCAAAGTGGGGTGTTGGCCAGTGTCATCAGCTCACGAGAACTACTCGTTTGAAAAATCTGAGTACCATTGATTGAGCAAATAAGCAAAAACTTATATAGGGGAGTGTACTAGTTTATGGGCATGTGAGGAGAATGACATAATTCCTCAAAGATAGGGTTCAAAAGTGAAAGCACATGTTCCTTGATAAATAGATGTATTTCACAAAGCTGCATTGTAGGGTATGAGCACTGATGGTAAGCACATTGTCCATTAAAATAATGTCTGTGTTGATAATATTTAATCAGAAAAAACGATTGTAGAGCCATCTCTGTGTGACAGCCTTATTTGCTTTTCACTATTTAACAGGTTAATATCGTAGCTTTCTGCTGAAATAAAGAATGTCTAATGCAATAATTGCAACATAATCCTCTGAGGTTATCCATTTTAACTGATCAGCATTCATTGTAATTGCTTGCTTACTTAGAGCTCGGCTCTTGATAATCCCCATAGTCTTGTAGCAGAGTCACTCAGTTCTGCTCCTGATAATGAAACCTTAATCCAAGGTCTAATCCTAATGATATCTAGAGTCTATCAAAGACCTAAGCTTGATAATAACAGTGAGAAATCGGGTGGTTGGTTGAGGGGGGTGTGAGCCCTTCTCAAGCAACAGCCATAACGGTTGTCAGGGTGAACTACAAAACGTCACTAAATTAACCTGTGCTCATCTCTCTGGTAGCTTGGCACAAAAGCAGTTAGGCTTAACTTAGAGGCAATGTTTGAAGTATTTATGCAGGACACAAACAGTAATAAAGTGAAAACACAACACAAGAACAATCTCACGCCAATTTTAAAATATTGAGTACAATTTAATACATTTACACCTAAATGACAAAAATCCCATCATTGGAACCGGGGATATACAATTAAAAAAGTTTTAGCCAAGTATAGCACTAAAAAGCACAAAGCATCACTCATGGTTATTTGGTCATGCGAGACCAGATGAAATTCACAAGTTCAGGCCGACCATGATGGTGTGCGGGCCGGATATGGGTACCAGGTTCGTCCCGCCGAAAAAGTTACCTTCTAAAGTCAAGTGCGAGGAGTTCTGTTTGTGGTGAAGGGGGCCATAAGGAGCAGCGAGAACGTTGCAAATGGTTGTTGCAATAGTGCTATGAGCAGGCTGGGTGCCGGGGATGGTGATCGCTGTAGCACGCAGATCCTGTCTGGTGTTGTGGACGGTCATTGCTGAAGCTTCCTGTTGGCTGTCACTGTGGGCTGCATTGCCGGTTGTCACTGGCGGTGGCTGTAGCGTGAAGTCGGGCTCACTGGTGCTTTGTGTTGGCAGATGGCAAGATCTTTGTGCGAACTGGCCCTTTCACAGTCCCAAAGAGCCCAAAACTTCCTCTTTCTCTTCAGGGAGGAAATCAACTGACGCCACACCAAGGGTCCAGGACCTGGGAGGCACCTCTTGGTGATCAGGAACTCACTCCAGCAGAGGCCACCATGTTTCAGGCAGGTCCAGTTGCAGTAGGTCAGCTGGGCAGTTGCAGAGGGACCTCTGGAGCTTGTTGTGTCCACGTAGCTTAGAAAAGCAGATCAGTCAGCTGACCCTTGGAGTCATTCAGCCTTGGATGAAGGCAGCAGGTTCAGTCTTCCTTCTCAGGAAGCAGAGCAAGCCTCAAGCAGCAGGGTAGTCAGAGCTTGACCCCACACCAACTTCGACTGAGCACGCCAGAAACCTCTGAATCATCCTCAACAGCAAACTTACCATGGCCTCAACAGTCAACGCCATTACTTCATTCTGCGCATGCTATGCAAGAACTTGCAATGGATCACCCAGGACTCAAGGTGCACCATCACCCAGGCCATTGTCACAAGCAGACTGGACTATGGCAATGTACTCTATGCAGGAATACCAGCCCACCTCCTCCAAAGACTCAAGACCATCCTTAACCTCCCTCAACATACCCACATCACTCCACACCTTAAGCAACTGTACTGGTTCCAGGTCCAAAAATGTTTCCAGTTCTGGCTCCTCACACACACATTCAAGGCTCTGCACAGCAGTCAACCCTCCTACCTCATCCACTGCCTCCACTTCCATCCAGCCACCAGACTTCATTGCTCTGTTTCAATTTCTCTCGCCCAAGAACCCTGCATTCACAGAAGCAAATCTGGAGGCCGATCCTTATCCCACTCGCTGTGAAGTCCTGGAATGACCTCCCTCTCCACATTAGGACCTCCACGTCGCTGCTGGAATTCTGAAAGAAGCTGAAAGCCTGGCTCTTCGACTAACACTGTAGTCCTTCCACCGACCACTGCTAGACTAAGCCGCGCTCTACAAATCCACTAGCATAACAAAGTCCTTCTGGCAGCAGGGCAGTCCTTATTCTGTAGTATCCACAGGTCTAGGAGGGTACTGAAGAGGGAGTCTGAGGACCCCATTTTTTTAACTGGAGCCCCCTTTGAAATGGGAGAAGCTTCTGGAGTTTTCCCTCTACAAAGGTGTTTGGAATTCCCTGCCGCCCTAACTTAGTTCCAGTCTGTCCTGGGGACACAGTAGGCTAATGTGAAGTCCTTTGTGTGTGAGCTGAGCCAGTGTCTTTGGAGTGCAAGTGCGGTAGGTGACAGCTCTGCCCCCCCCCCCCCCTCAGTCAAGTCAGGATGGCCCATCCTGCCAAGACCCAGCCCCTCTATTGTGATTGTGTCTGGGAGGTATACACATAGGCCAACTGCCAACTAGACCTAGTCATGTAACCCAGAAAAATGGCTGCATGCACCAACTAGTTAAGACAAGGAAATTACAACTTTCTAAAAGTATACAATGAAACAAAGTACCTTGCTTGAATCAATTTTAAAACATTAATTCCTCATATGATCAAGAATTTTAATTTGCATGATCACATTGATTAATCAACATTAGTTAATCATTATCTTTATTGATTACTTTTTGTATTAAAATAAACTTTTCTGCTTCGTACACACCATCAAAAACATGGTTAGGCATTTATTATACACATTTGACCCACAAAACCTAGAATTGTGCTAACCTACATCATTCAGTGCTAAGTTTAAAAAACAATCAAATTAACATAGACATAGCTCCAATCCATTTCAGTTCATTGAAACATAACAGTCCTTAGTAAATGTCTCAATTATACTGTCTGTACTGCGTTTTATGCAGTAAACCAGGGGTTGGAACATGTCTTTTATGTAAAGAGAGACCCGGATTTTCGGGTGTTCACTCCTCGTGCAATTTCATTCAATTAACACCTAGTAGCAAAAGGCTGTCCTTCGAAATTAGTTAAAATCCGTTAAAAAGAGCCTGTAATACCCTCCATGAGCTCTGTTGGAGATAAAATAACGAAGTAGCAAAGAACGGCTCATTTGTGCATCTACCTTTTGTCCACAAACCAATCACTTCAAAAGGATCATCCAAACAAACTGGCATAATTTATCTGAACTAAACAGTACATTGGAAAAGCCCTTAATTGCTCTAAAGAAAAATCACAGTATTGGGAAACAGTTGGTAAAGGCATACACTCCATCGTCGATGAAGAGGGGAAACACCCATTACAACGACTCCTTCTTCACGCGCTGCCATCGCAACGCGGGTTTAACATCGCGGGAGTCTTTACATAGCAGGCTTTTACATCGCGGGGACATTTGCTTCGGTGACGTTTACAACGCGGGTTTAACATCGCCGGAGCCATAACAATGGAGGGTTTAACATCGCGCTTTATGTATGTCCCTACGTTTACAATTGGTACAACATTACAAACGGACCCCGGACCACCCGCAGGGGATTTACCATTATTTATGCACACATTCAAAACGCCCACCCAGCCCGTATTACTGGTAGTGTTCACGATTAAAACAATGTTTTCAAAACCAATACAAGAAACACAACCCTGGAATTGGTGGCAAGAACGTTACATGTCATTTAAGGATGCGATTAGGGTTTAACATCGCGCATTAGGTATGTCCCCACGTTTACAATTACTTGCATATGGTATAGAAGACAGTCTATGCGCACAAGATTAACAAGCATTTGCAATGCAATAGGTCTCGCACTTACGCAAGTTTGAGCTCTTGGCATTGTATATGAAAATGCCTCTTATTTATTTTTTGGTATTTAAAACATAAATAAAAGCATTGCCATTTACAATGCTAAAAGCTTAAACTCTCGCAAATGCGATACATATTGCTTTGCAAATGCTTGTTTTAGAAAGCTGCGTTGTAATTGGCTAAAAACGTAATGCTGCCTTTAGGCTATTCTATCAGTTCAGTCTGTTTTAAATGTATTCACACCTTGTGCTTCAAGAAATAAACATGTGCCAAGCAGTGTGGCGTGGTGTGAAATGTTGCAATTGTTTCTTAAATGTACTTCTGTTAGAGACTGCGGCAGCACACTTAAAAGTTGGGATATAAGGATGTAGGGTATAACAAAGCTCCATGTTCCTTTGTCGTGACCCGTGGCTTAATGTGTGAGCAGTAACTGAGCCAGTGTACAACTGTTGACTGTTATCAGTTCCTCCCTGCCCCAAGAAGTCTGGCGTGGTGTCAAAAGTTCCAATTGTTTAGACTGTGGCAGCATAATAAAAGACATGTGGCCTGGCACTTAAGATTGCTATCTCCTTGAGAAGTTGCTGTTCTGTCCCATAGGAGCAGGGAAAAGACCATTCCATGTAGGCAGAAGGAAAACGGAAGGTTTATAAGGAGGTGCATTTTCGTATGGTACCGTATGAAAAAAATGTGTAGATTTCTGTTATCAGAATTAAGTGTTTATAATTTGGAATAAATGAAAGCATTTTTTGTAGATGTTTTCCTATATGTTAGACGAGGCAGGGTAGCCATGTGTTAGGTGTGGCCAGAGTCACACTGATTTATGGTGGGGCTCCCATTCACCAAACTTTAAAGTTTTTAATCCACTATAGAAATATTGTACAAAGAAAATTGTATATTTCTTAGTATATTTGTGTAACGTTTATGTTGTACAGTGGCATGCAGGTTTCTAACAACGCGCCTTTATTAAAACTCCTTTTTTTGTCATTTCAATTTTGACAGTTGTTCCCTCTTACTTCTATGTATCACACCATATCCGTTGCTTCTGGCCCCCTGCGTGTGGGAGCAGTGAAATATGAAGCGCTGTAAGCCAAAGCAGAATTTTAAATGTGACCTTATTAACCTCGCAGGCTCCTTAAGTATATGCAGCACGGACACCTCTGAGGGGAAACCGCAATCAAGGAGGATGGTTCTGTCTGGCTTCTGCCCTAGTGGCGCCTCTGGTCTGTTTCCTGCTGACACTTGTTAATTTAGCATTTCTAATGTAATTGCAAAGAAGCCCGCTGTCTTCATGCTTGAACCACAGTTACTATTTCCCATATCTCTAGTGTCAAGAAGGCAATATTTACTTCATTTTAATGTACTTGCTTTCGGCCTTGATTCCTTTATATGTGTAACTGTAGTATACTTCGATCACACTACAAAAGGATGCAACAAGGATACTGTAAAGAAAGTTTATATTTGCCTGTGGAACATTCCTGTGGTATGGTGAGCCAGTGAGAGTGAGTCAATGAGTGAGTGAGAGTGAGTCAGTGAGAGTGAGTCAATTAGTGAGTGAGTCAATTAGTGAGTGAGTCAATCAGTGAGAGCGAGTCAATCAGTGAGAGTGAGTCAATCAGTGAGAGTGAGTCAATTAGTGAGAGTGAGTCAGTGAGAGTGAGTCAATTAGTGAGAGTGACTCAGTGAGAGTGAGTTAATTAGTGAGCAAGTGAGCCAGTGAGAGTGAGTCAATTAGTGAGAGAGAGTGTGAGTCAATTAGTGAGTCATTGAGAGTGAGTCAATTAGTAATTGAGTCTGTGAGAGTGAGTCAATTAGTGAGAGTGAGCCAGTGAGAGTGAGTCAATTAGTGAGTCAGTGAGAGTAAGCCAGTGAGAGTGTGCCAGTGAGAGTGAGCCAATGAGTCAGGGAGTGAGAGTGAGTTTGTGAGAGTGAGTCTGTGAGTGTGGAAATTAGTGAGAGAGTGAGTCAATTAGTGAGAGAGTGACTCAGTGAGTGAGTCAATTAGTGAGTGCGTCAGTGAGAGTGAGTCAATTAGTGATAGTGAGTCAGTGAGTGAGTCATGAGAGAGAGAGTCAGTGTGAGTGAGTCAATTAGTGAGAGAATGACTCAGTGAGTGAGTCAATCAGCGAGTGAGTCAGTGAGAGTGAGTCAATTAGTGAGAGTGCGTCAGTTAGTGAGTTATGAGAGAGAGTGAGTCAGTGTGAGTGAGTCAATTAGTAAGAGAGTGACTCAGTGAGAGTGAGTAAATTAGTGAGCCAGTGAGAGTGAGTCAATTAGTGAGAGAGAGTGAGTCAGTGAGAGTGAGTCAATTAGTGAGTCATTGAGAGTGAGTCAATTAGTGTGAGTCAGTGAGACTGAGTCAATTAGTGAGAGTGAGTCATGAGAGAGTGAGTCATTGAGAGTGAGCCAATTAGTGAGTGAGTCAGTGAGAGCGAGTCAATTAGTGAGATTGAGAGAGAGAGTCAGCGAGTGAGTCAATTAGTGAGTCAGTGAGAGTGAGTCAATTAGTGAGAGTGAGTCAATTAGTGAGAGTGTGTCAGTGAGAGTGTGTCAGTGAGAGTGTGTCAGTGAGAGTGTGTCAGTGAGAGTGGCAATTAGGGAGAGAGTGAGTCAATTAGTGAGAGAGTGAATCAGTGAGTCAATTAGTGAGTGAGAGTGAGTCAATTAGTGATAGTGAGTCAGTGAAAGTGAGTCATGAGAGAGAGTGAGTCAGTGAGAGTGAGTCAATTAGTGAGTCATTGAGAGTGAGTCACTTAGTGAGTGTGTCAGTGAGAGTGAGTCAATTAGTGAGTGTGTCGGTGAGAGTGAGTCAATTAGTGAGTCCGTGAGAGTAAGTCAGTGAGCTAGTGAGTGAGTCAATTAGTGAGAGAGTGTGTGTCAGTGAGAGTGAGTCCATTTTTGAGTCATTGAGAGTGAGTCAATTAGTGAGTGAGTCAGTGAGAGCGAGTTAATTAGTGAGATTGAGTCAGTGAGAGTGAGTCATGAGAGAGAGAGTGTCAGTGAGAGTGAGTCAATTAGTGAGAGAGTGACTCAGTGAGAGTGAGTAAATTTGTGAGCAAGTGAGCCAGTGAGAGTGAGTTAATTAGTGAGAGGGAGAGAGTGAGTCAGTGAGAGTGAGTCAATTAGTGAGTGAGTCAGTGAGTGAGTCAATTAGTGAGAGTGAGTCAGAGTGAGTTAATTAGTGAGCAAGTGAGCCAGTGAGAGTGAGTCAATTAGTGAGAGAGAGTGTGAGTCAATTAGTGAGTCATTGAGAGTGAGTCAATTAGTAAGTGAGTCTGTGAGAGTGAGTCAATTAGTGAGAGTGAGTCAGTGAGAGAGTTATAAGAGAGAGAGTGACTCAGTGACAGTGAGTCAATTAGTGAGTCATTGAGTGAGTCAATTAGTGAGTGAGTCAGTGAGACTGAGTCAATTAGTGAGAGTGAGCCAGTGAGAGTGAGTCAATTAGTGAGTCAGTGAGAGTAAGCCAGTGAGAGTGTGCCAGTGAGAGTGAGCCAATGAGTCAGGGAGTGAGAGTGAGTTTGTGAGAGTGAGTCTGTGAGTGTGGAAATTAGTGAGAGAGTGAGTCAATTAGTGAGAGAGTGACTCAGTGAGTGAGTCAATTAGTGAGTGCGTCAGTGAGAGTGACTCAATTAGTGATAGTGAGTCAGTGAGTGAGTCATGAGAGAGAGAGTGAGTCAGTGTGAGTGAGTCAATTAGTGAGAGAATGACTCAGTGAGTGAGTCAATCAGCGAGTGAGTCAGTGAGAGTGAGTCAATTAGTGAGAGTGCGTCAGTTAGTGAGTTATGAGAGAGAGAGAGTGAGTCAGTGTGAGTGAGTCAATTAGTAAGAGAGTGACTCAGTGAGAGTGAGTAAATTAGTGAGCCAGTGAGAGTGAGTCAATTAGTGAGAGAGAGTGAGTCAGTGAGAGTGTGTCAATTAGTGAGTCATTGAGAGTGAGTCAATTAGTGTGAGTCAGTGAGACTGAGTCAATGAGTGAGTCATGAGAGAGTGAGTCATTGAGAGTGAGTCAATTAGTGAGTGAGTCAGTGAGAGCGAGTCAATTAGTGAGATTGAGAGAGAGAGTCAGCGAGTGAGTCAATTAGTGAGTCAGTGAGAGTGAGTCAATTAGTGAGAGTGTGTCAGTGAGAGTGTGTCAGTGAGAGTGTGTCAGTGAGAGTGTGTCAGTGAGAGTGGCAATTAGGGAGAGAGTGAGTCAATTAGTGAGAGAGTGACTCAGTGAGTAAATTAGTGAGTGAGTCAGTGAGAGTGAGTCAATTAGTGATAGTGAGTCAGTGAAAGTGAGTCATGAGAGAGAGTGAGTCAGTGAGAGTGAGTCAATTAGTGAGTCATTGAGAGTGAGTCACTTAGTGAGTGTGTCAGTGAGAGTGAGTCAATTAGTGAGTGTGTCGGTGAGAGTAAGTCAATTAGTGAGTCCGTGAGAGTAAGTCAGTGAGCTAGTGAGTGAGTCAATTAGTGAGAGAGTGTGTGTCAGTGAGAGTGAGTCCATTTTTGAGTCATTGAGAGTGAGTCAATCAGTGAGTGAGTCAGTGAGAGCGAGTTAATTAGTGAGATTGAGTCAGTGAGAGTGAGTCAATTAGTGAGAGAGTGACTCAGTGAGAGTGAGTAAATTTGTGAGCAAGTGAGCCAGTGAGAGTGAGTCAATTAGTGAGAGGGAGAGAGTGAGTCAGTGAGAGTGAGTCAATTATTGAGTGAGTCAGTGAGTGAGTCAATTAGTGAGAGTGAGTCAGTGAGAGTGAGTTAATTAGTGAGCAAGTGAGCCAGTGAGAGTGAGTCAATTAGTGAGAGAGAGTGTGAGTCAATTAGTGAGTCATTGAGAGTGAGTCAATTAGTAAGTGAGTCTGTGAGAGTGAGTCAATTAGTGAGAGTGAGTCAGTGAGAGAGTCATAAGAGAGAGAGTGACTCAGTGACAGTGAGTCAATTAGTGAGTCATTGAGTGAGTCAATTAGTGAGTGAGTCAGTGAGACTGAGTCAATTAGTGAGAGTGAGCCAGTGAGAGTGAGTCAATTAGTGAGTCAGTGAGAGTAAGCCAGTGAGAGTGTGCCAGTGAGAGTGAGCCAATGAGTCAGGGAGTGAGAGTGAGTCTGTGAGAGTGAGTCTGTGAGAGTGTGGAAATTAGTGAGAGAGTGAGTCAATTAGTGAGAGAGTGACTCAGTGAGTGAGTCAATTAGTGAGTGCGTCAGTGACAGTGAGTCAATTAGTGATAGTGAGTCAGTGAGAGTGAGTCATGAGAGAGAGAGTGAGTCAGTGTGAGTGAGTCAATTAGTGAGAGAATGACTCAGTGAGTGAGTCAATCAGCGAGTGAGTCAGTGAGAGTGAGTCAATTAGTGAGAGAGTGACTCAGTGAGTGAATCAATCAGCGAGTGAGTCAGTGAGAGTGAGTCAATTAGTGAGAGTGAGTCAGTTAGTGAGTTATGAGAGAGAGAGAGTGAGTCAGTGAGAGTGAGTCAATTAGTGAGAGAGTGACTCAGTGAGAGTGAGTAAATTTGTGAGCAAGTGAGCCAGTGAGAGTGAGTCAATTAGTGAGAGGGAGAGAGGGAGTCAGTGAGAGTGAGTCAATTAGTGAGTCATTGAGAGTGAGTCAATTAGTAAGTGAGTCTGTGTGAGTGAGTCAATTAGTGAGAGAGTCAGTGAGAGTGAGTCATGAGAGAGAGTGAGTCAGAGTGAGTCAATTAGTGAGTCATTGAGAGTGAGTCAATTAGTGAGTGAGTCAGTGAGTCAATTAGTGAGAGTGAGTCAGTGAGAGTGAGCCTGTGAGAGTGAGCCTGTGAGAGTGAGCCTGTGAGAGTGAGCCTGTGAGAGTGAGTCTGTGAGAGTGAGTCTGTGAGAGTGAGTCAATTAGTGAGTGAGTCTGTGAGAGTGAGTCTGTGAGAGTGAGTCTGTGAGAGTGAGTCTGTGAGAGTGAGTCTGTGAGAGTGAGTCTGTGAGAGTGAGTCTGTGAGAGTGAGTCTGTGAGAGTGAGTCAATTAGTGAGTCTGAGAGTGAGTCTGTGAGAGTGAGTCAATTAGTGAGTCTGAGAGTGAGTCTGTGAGAGTGAGTCAAT
Source organism: Triturus cristatus (assembly GCF_964204655.1). NCBI lineage: Eukaryota > Metazoa > Chordata > Amphibia > Caudata > Salamandridae > Triturus > Triturus cristatus. The sequence goes on from NC_140582.1 coordinate 330,066,748, forward strand.
TAGTGAGTCTGTGAGAGTGAGTCAATTAGTGAGTCTGTGAGAGTGAGTCAATTAGTGAGTCTGTGAGAGTGAGTCAATTAGTGAGTCTGTGAGAGTGAGTCAATTAGTGAGTCTGTGAGAGTTAGTCAATTAGTGAGTCTGTGAGAGTGAGTCAGTGAGAGTGAGTCTGTGGGAGTGAGTCAATGAGTGAGTCAGTGAGAGTGAGTCAGTGAGAGTGAGTCTGTGAGAGTGAGTCTGTGAGAGTGAGTCAATTAGTGAGTCTGTGAGAGTGAGTCTGTGAGAGTGAGTCAATTAGTGAGTCTGTGAGAGTGAGTCAGTGAGAGTGAGTCTGAGAGTGAGTCAATTAGTGAGTCAATTAGTGAGTGAGTCAGTGAGAGTGAGTCAATTAGTGAGTGTCAGTGAGAGTGAGGCAATTAGTGAGTGAGTCAGTGAGTGAGTCAATTAGTGAGTCAATTAGTCAGTGAGTGAGTCAGTGAGTGAGTCAATTAGTGAGTCAATTAGTGAGTGAGTCAGTGAGAGTGAGTCAATTAGTGAGTGTCAGTGAGAGTGAGGCAATTAGTGAGTGAGTCAATTAGTGAGTGAGGCAATTAGTGAGTGAGTCAATTAGTGAGTGAGTCAATTAGTGAGTCTGTGAGAGTGAGTCAGTGAGAGTGAGTCAATTAGTGAGTGAGTCAATTAGTGAGTGAGTCAATTAGTGAGTCTGAGAGTGAGTCAGTGAGAGTGAGTCAATTAGTGAGTGAGTCAGTGAGAGTCAATTAGTGAGTCAATTAGTGAGTGAGTCAGTGAGAGTGAGTCAATTAGTGAGTGAGTCAGTGAGAGTCAATTAGTGAGTCAATTAGTGAGTGAGTCAGTGAGAGTGAGTCAATTAGTGAGTCAGTGAGAGTGAGTCAGTGAGAGTGAGTCAGTGAGAGTGAGTCAGTGAGAGTGAGTCTGTGAGAGTGAGTCAATTAGTGAGTCTGTGAGAGTGAGTCAGTGAGTCAGTGAGAGTGAGTCTGTGAGAGTGAGTCTGTGAGAGTGAGTCTGTGAGAGTGAGTCTGTGAGAGTGAGTCTGTGAGAGTGAGTCAATTAGTGAGTCTGTGAGAGTGAGTCAGTGAGAGTGAGTCTGAGAGTGAGTCAATTAGTGAGTCAATTAGTGAGTGAGTCAGTGAGAGTGAGTCAATTAGTGAGTGAGTCAGTGAGTGAGTCAATTAGTGAGTCAATTAGTGAGTGAGTCAGTGAGAGTGAGTCAATTAGTGAGTGTCAGTGAGAGTGAGGCAATTAGTGAGTGAGTCAGTGAGTGAGTCAATTAGTGAGTCAATTAGTGAGTGAGTCAGTGAGTGAGCCAATTAGTGAGTCAATTAGTGAGTGAGTCAGTGAGAGTGAGTCAATTAGTGTCAGTGAGAGTGAGGCAATTAGTGAGTGAGTCAGTGAGTGAGTCAATTAGTGAGTGAGTCAGTGAGAGTGAGTCAATTAGTGAGTGTCAGTGAGAGTGAGGCAATTAGTGAGTGAGTCAATTAGTGAGTGAGTCAATTAGTGAGTGAGTCAATTAGTGAGTGAGTCAATTAGTGAGTGAGTCAATTAGTGAGTGAGTCAATTAGTGAGTCTGTGAGAGTGAGTCAGTGAGAGTGAGTCAATTAGTGAGTCAATTAGTGAGTGAGTCAGTGAGAGTGAGTCAATTAGTGAGTGAGTCAGTGAGAGTCAATTAGTGAGTCAATTAGTGAGTGAGTCAGTGAGAGTGAGTCAATTAGTGAGTGAGTCAGTGAGAGTCAATTAGTGAGTCAATTAGTGAGTGAGTCAGTGAGAGTGAGTCAATTAGTGAGTCAGTGAGAGAGTCTGTGAGAGTGAGTCAGTGAGAGTGAGTCTGTGAGAGTGAGTCAATTAGTGAGTCTGTGAGAGTGAGTCAGTGTGAGTGAGTCTGTGAGAGTGAGTCAATTAGTGAGTCTGTGAGAGTGAGTCAGTGACATTGAGTCTGTGAGAGTGAGTCAATTAGTGAGTCATTTGGTGAGTGAGTCAGTGAGAGTGAGTCAATTAGTGAGTCAGTGAGTGAGTCAATTAGTGAGTCAATTAGTGAGTGAGTCAGTGAGAGTGAGTCAATTAGTGTCAGTGAGAGTGAGGCAATTAGTGAGTGAGACAGTGAGTGAGTCAATTAGTGAGTCAATTAGTGAGTGAGTCAGTGAGTGAGTCAATTAGTGAGTCAATTAGTGAGTGAGTCAGTGAGTGTCAATTAGTGAGTCAATTAGTGAGTGAGTCAGTGAGAGAGTCAATTAGTGAGTGTCAGTGAGAGTGAGGCAATTAGTGAGTGGGTCAGTGAGTGAGTCAGTGAGTGAGTCAATTAGTGAGTCAATTAGTGAGTGAGTCAGTGAGAGAGTCAATTAGTGAGTGTCAGTGAGAGTGAGTCAATTAGTGAGTGAGTCAATTAGTGAGTGAGTCAATTAGTGAGTGAGTCAATTAGTGAATGAGTCAATTAGTGAGTCTGTGAGAGTGAGTCAGTGAGAGTGAGTCAATTAGTGAGTGAGTCAATTAGTGAGTCAATTAGTGAGTGAGTCAGTGAGAGTGAGTCAATTAGTGAGTGAGTCAGTGAGAGTCAATTAGTGAGTGAGTCAGTGAGAGTGAGTCAATTAGTGAGTGAGTCAGTGAGAGTCAATTAGTGAGTCAATTAGTGAGTGAGTCAGTGAGAGTGAGTCAATTAGTGAGTCAGTGAGAGTGAGTCAGTGAGAGTGAGTCAATTAGTGAGTCAATTAGTGAGTGAGTCAGTGAGAGTGAGTCAATTAGTGAGTGAGTCAGTGAGAGTCAATTAGTGAGTCAATTAGTGAGTGAGTCAGTGAGAGTGAGTCAATTAGTGAGTGTGTCAGTGAGAGTCAATTAGTGAGTCAATTAGTGAGTGAGTCAGTGAGAGTGAGTCAATTAGTGAGTGAGTCAGTGAGTGAGTCAATTAGTGATAGTGAGTCAGTGATAGTGAGTCAGTGTGAGTGAGTCAACCTATGGCATAAGTGGGATTTTTTTCAAGTCACTGCTTATGGCACGGAGCAAGGGAAAAGAGTAACTAAAGTAACCATTAATCTCCACTTAATGTGAGTAGATTATATAAATTAACCACAGTTACTATTTCCCACATCTCTAGTGTCAAGTAGGCAATATTTACTTCATTTTAATGTACTTGCTTTCGGCCTTGATTCCTTTATATGTGTAACTGTAGTATACTTCGATCACACTACAAAAGGATGCAACAAGAATATTGTAAAGAAAGTTTATATTTGCCTGTGGAACATTCCTGTGGTATGGTGAGCCAGTGAGAGTGAGTCAATGAGTGAGAGTGAGTCAGTGAGAGTGAGTCAATTAGTGAGTGAGTCAATCAGTAAGAGTGAGTCAATCAGTAAGAGTGAGTCAATTAGTGAGTGAGTCAGTGAGAGTGAGTCAATTAGTGAGAGAGTGACTCAGTGAGAGTGAGTCAATTAGTGAGAGTGAGTCAGTGAGAGTGAGTGAATTAGTGAGAGAGTGACTCAGTGAGAGTGAGTCAATTAGTGAGAGTGAGTCAGTGAGAGTGAGTCAATTAGTGAGAGAGTGACTCAGTGAGAGTGAGTTAATTAGTGAGCAAGTGAGCCAGTGAGAGTGAGTCAATTAGTGAGAGAGAGTGACTCAGTGAGTGAGTCAATTAGTGAGTCATTGACAGTGAGTCAATTAGTGAGTGAGACTAAGTCAATTAGTGATAGTGAGTCAGTGAGAGTGAGTCATACGAGAGAGAGTGACTCAGTGACAGTGAGTCAATTAGTGAGTCATTGAGAGTGAGTCAATTAGTGATTGAGTCAGTGAGACTGAGTCAATTAGTGAGAGTGAGCCAGTGAGAGTGAGTCAATTAGTGAGCCAGTGAGAGTGAGCCAGTGCGAGTGAGCCAATGAGTGAGTGAGAGTGAGTCTGTGAGAGTGAGTCTATGAGAGTGTGGAAATTAGTGAGAGAGTGAGTCAATTAGTGAGAGAGTGACTCAGTGAGTCAGTGAGAGTGAGTCAATTAGTGATAGTGAGTCAGTGAGTGAGTCATGAGAGAGAGAGTGAGTCAGTGTGAGTGAGTCAATTGGTGAGCCAGTGAGAGTGAGCCAGTGAGAGTGAGCCAATGAGTGAGTGAGAGTGAGTCTGTGAGAGTGAGTCTGTGAGAGTGTGGAAATTAGTGAGAGAGTGAGTCAATTAGTGAGAGAGTGACTCCGTGAGTGAGTCAATTAGTGAGTGAGTCAGTGAGAGTGAGTCATGAGAGAGAGAGTGAGTCAGTGTGAGTGAGTCAATTAGTGAGAGAGTGACTCAGTGAGTGAGTCAATCAGTGAGTCAGTGAGAGTGAGTCAATTAGTGAGAGTGAGTCAGTGAGAGTGAGTTATGAGAGAGAGAGTGAGTCAGTGAGAGTGAGTCAATTAGTGAGTGACTCAGTGAGAGTGAGTCAATTAGTGAGAGTGAGTCAGTGAGAGAGTCAATTAGTGAGTCAATTAGTGTGTGAGTCAGTGAGAGTGAGTCAATTAGTGAGTCAGTGAGAGTGAGTCAGTGAGAGTGAGTCAGTGAGAGTGAGTCAGTGAGAGTGAGTCAGTGAGAGTGAGTCAGTGAGAGTGAGTCAGTGAGTGAGTCAGTGAGAGTGAGTCAGTGAGAGTGAGTCAGTGAGAGTGAGTCAATTAGTGAGTCAATTAGTGAGTGAGTCAGTGAGAGTGAGTCAGTCAGTGAGAGTGAGTCAATTAGTGAGTGAGTCAGTGAGAGTGAGTCAATTAGTGAGTCAATTAGTGAGTGAGTCAGTGAGAGTGAGTCATTTAGTGAGTTCAGTGAGAGTGAGGCAATTAGTGAGTTCAGTGAGAGTGAGGCAATTAGCGAGTCATTGAGAGTGAGTCAATTAGTGAGTGAGTCAATTAGTGAGTGAGTCAATTAGTGAGTGAGTCAATTAGTGAGTCTGTGAGTGAGTCAATTAGTGAGTGAGTCAATTAGTGATTGAGTCAATTAGTGAGAGAGTGAGTCAATTAGTGAGAGAGTGACTGAGTGAGTCAATTAGTGAGTGAGTCAGTGAGTGAGTCAATTAGTGATAGTGAGTCAGTGATAGTGAGTCAGTGTGAGTGAGTCAACCTATGGCATAAGTGATCTTTTTTCAAGTCACTGCTTATGGCACGGAGCAAGGGAAAAGAGTAACTAAAGTAACCATTAATCGCCACTTAATGTGAATAGATTATATAAATTAACCACAGTTACTATTTCCCACATCTCTAGTGTCAAGTAGGCAATATTTACTTCATTTTAATGTACTTGCTTTCGGCCTTGATTCCTTTATATGTGTAACTGTAGTATACTTCGATCACACTACAAAAGGATGCAACAAGAATACTGTAAAGAAAGTTTATATTTGCCTGTGGAACATTCCTGTGGTATGGTGAGCCAGTGAGAGTGAGTCAATGAGTGAGTGAGAGTGAGTCACTGAGAGTGAGTCAATGAGTGAGAGAGTGAGTCAGTGAGAGTGAGTCAATTAGTGAGTGAGTCAGTGAGAGTGAGTCAATTAGTGAGAGTGAGTCAATTAGTGAGAGTGAGTCAGTGAGAGTGAGTCAATTAGTGAGAGAGTGACTCAGTGAGAGTGAGTTAATTAGTGAGAGTGAGTCAGTTAGTGAGTTATGAGAGACAGAGAGTGAGTCAGTGAGAGTGAGTCAATTAGTGAGAGAGTGACTCAGTGAGAGTGAGTCAATTAGTGAGAGTGAGTCAGTGAGAGTGAGTCAATTAGTGATAGAGTGACTCAGTGAGAGTGAGTTAATTAGTGAGCAAGTGAGCCAGTGAGAGTGAGTCAATTAGTGAGAGAGAGTGACTCAGTGAGTGAGTCAATTAGTGAGTCATTGGCAGTGAGTCAATTAGTGAGTGAGTCAGTGAGACTAAGTCAATTAGTGAGAGTGAGTCAGTGAGAGTGAGTCATAAGAGAGAGAGTGACTCAGTGACAGTGAGTCAATTAGTGAGTCATTGAGAGTGAGTCAATTAGTGAGTGAGTCAGTTAGACTGAGTCAATTAGTGAGAGTGAGCCAGTGAGAGTGAGTCAATTAGTGAGCCAGTGAGAGTGAGCCAGTGAGAGTGAGCCAATGAGTGAGTGAGAGTGAGTCTGTGAGAGTGAGTCTGTGAGAGTGTGGAAATTAGTGAGAGAGTGAGTCAATTAGTGAGAGAGTGACTCAGTGAGTGAGTCAATTAGTGAGTGAGTCAGTGAGAGTGAGTTAATTAGTGATAGTGAGTCAGTGAGAGTGAGTCATGAGAGAGAGAGTGAGTCAGTGTGAGTGAGTCAATTAGTGAGCCAGTGAGAGTGAGCCAGTGAGAGTGAGCCAATGAGTGAGTGAGAGTGAGTCTGTGAGAGTGTGGAAATTAGTGAGAGAGTGAGTCAATTAGTGAGAGAGTGACTCAGTGAGTGAGTCAATTAGTGAGTGAATCAGTGAGAGTGAGTCATGAGAGAGAGAGAGTGAGTCAGTGTGAGTGAGTCAATCAGCGAGTGAGTCAGTGAGAGTGAGTCAATTTGTGAGAGTGAGTCAGTGAGAGTGAGTCAATTAGTGAGAGAGTGACTCAGTGAGAGTGAGTAAATTAGTGAGCCAGTGAGAGTGAGTTAATTAGTGAGAGAGAGTGAGTCAGTGAGAGTGAGTCAATTAGTGAGTGAGTCAGTGAGAGTGAGTGAGTCAATTAGTGAGTGTCAGTGAGAGTGAGTCAATTAGTGAGTCATTGAGAGTGAGTCAATTAGTGAGTGTGTCAGTGAGAGTGAGTCAATTAGTGAGTCCGTGAGAGTAAGTCAGTGAGAGTGAGTCAGTTAGTGAGAGAGTGAGTCAATTAGTGAGAGAGTGAGTCAATTAGTGAGAGAGTGACTCAGTGAGAGTGAGTCAATTTGTGAGCAAGTGAGCCAGTGAGAGTGAGTCAATTAGTGAGAGAGAGAGAGTGAGAGTGAGTCAATTAGTGAGTCTGTGAGAGTGAGTCAATTAGTGAGAGTGAGTCAGTGAGAGTGAGTCATGAGAGAGAGAGTGAGTCAGTGAGAGTGAGTCATGAGAGAGAGAGTGAGTCAGTGAGAGTGAGTCAATTAGATAGTCATATGCCTTGAGATCAGCACTATCCTTTTTGGCTGCATATAAACTGTCTTTGATCTGCACGCAAGCCTTGTGGTTTTCTTTTGTGAAATTTGTGTGGAACTTTTTATCACATTTCAGCTGCATGTCCCTGTTTGATCATGCATGTGATTGAGAGCCCATGACTATGTGCTTTAAACAAGGAAGTCGCACAAAAACAACTCTTTGTTCCACAGGCCATACGATCTTCTGTGTTCTTAGATAATGTTGCTACCGAAATGCGGAAGTTTTTTTATCTGACTTGTATTTCATCATTATTAAGTACTCATTGAGGCAGACATTAATTTAAAGCTACATCATTACTGAACAGAGCCCCAGAGTGAGACGCTCTTAACGTATCAGCTGGCACATAGTCTTTTCACTGTATGCTCTTTCAGCAGCATAAACCGAAAGTCCGTGGGGCACTGACAGAGCTGAAGTGGGTGACTGGTGGCCTGCTGGTTCTGTTGAAGCAGTAAAATAAAAAAGCCATTAATCAAGCAGGATGGCTCTGTCTCCCTTCACGGCCAGGGAGGAGGGAGATGCTAGCAGAGCATCAAAGGGCTGGGTGAGAAGGGAGGGGGGAATGCAAGGGTCAAAGCAGGCGAAAGTGAAAGTAATCAAGCAGAGCATCAAAGGGCTTGGTGAGAAGGGAGGGGGGAATGCAATGAGCAGAGGAGCAGCTGTGCACGTGCATGTGATCTCGTGCACTCAAGGTTTAGGCCAGCCATAAGACTGTGGGTAGCACTTTGAAAATCCCACATATAAAATGTCTCTTCGAGCCTTTGGCTCGCGAGACCTAAAAACGGACCCCGGAACGGAAATCGACTTCTTATGCACATATTTTAACACTTGCATATGGTACGCACAACATTACAAACGGACCCCGGAACACCCCCAGGGATTTGCCATTATTTATGCTCACATTCAAAACGACCACCCAGCCCGAAAACGCGACGGTTGGAATCATTAATATAATTACTGTTATTTATTTTTCTAACACAGAGCTCAGGATGGGTGAATGGGTGAATGGATGTGTGGATGGGGGCATGGATGGATGTGTACAATTGCAACAGGGTGCCGGGTGGGTGGGTGGATGGGTGAATGGGTGGATGGATGAATGGATGGGTGGATGGGGGCATGGATGGATGTGTACAATTGCAACAGGGGGCCGGGTGGGTGGGTGGATGGGTGAATGGGTGGATGGATGAATGGATGGGTGGATGGGGGCATGGATGGATGTGTACAATTGCGACAGGGTGCTGGGTGGGTGGATGGATGGGTGAATGGGTGGATGGATGGGTGGGTGGCGGATGGATGGATGGGTGAATGGATGGAGGTATGGGTGGAGGGGTGGTGGGTGGATGGGTGGATGGATGCATGGATGGATCGATGGGTGGATGGAGGGATGGATGGGGGCATGCATGGATGTATGGGTGGATGGGTGTGGGCATGCATGGATGTATGCGTGGATGGGTGGTGGATGGGTGGTGGATGGATGGATGGGTGAATGGGTGGAGGTATGGGTGGAGGGGTGGAGGGGTGGAGGGGTGGTGGGTGGATGGATGGATGGGTGGGTGGGTGGGTGGGTCGATGGGTGAATGGGTGGATGGCGGGATGGATGGATGGGGGCATGCATGCATGGATGTATGGATGGATGGTGGGTGGGTGGATGGGTGGGTGGCGGATGGATGGATGGGTGAATGGATGGAGGTATGGGTGGAGGGGTGGTGGATGGATGGATGGGTGGATGGGTGGGTGGGTGGGTGGATGGGTGAATGGGTGGATGGAGGGATGGATGGATGGGGGCATGCATGGATGTGTGGATGGATGGGTGGTTGATGGATGGATGGGTGGTGGATGGATGGGTGGGGGCATGGATGGATGTATGGATGGATGGGTGGCTGGTGGATGGATGGATGGGTGGATATGTAAAATGGCGACAGGGTGCTGGATGGGTGGATGGATGGGTGCATGCCCATTCAAGGGCAACATTGGCAAACGCATAAGAGGCCCCCCCACCCGCACTCACCCCCACCCCCAACCTTTTACCATTATACCATTATAAGAGGCCCAAGAGGCCCCACACACGTCATCGTCATGCTACGGCGCACAAATGGCGGCTTGTACCGGCCATTCAACCCCCACCCATGGCAATTTTGAATGGGGGGATAGGTGGGTGGCTGGATGGGTGGGTGGGTGGATGGATGGGTGGGCGGATGGCTGGATGGGTAAATGCATGATGGGTGCATGGGTGGATGGATGGGTGGTGGATCGTCAAATTGTGACAGGGTGCTGGATGGGTGGATGGATGGGTGAATGGGTGGATGGAGGGATGGATGGATGGGGGCATGCTGGATGGACGGATGGGTAAATTCATGATGGGTGGGTTGATCCACTCATTCCTTCATTCAACCATGCAGAATAAAAACCAAAATTCTGCTTACCTGGTGTCCCCTCATGCAGCCAATCAGTTCCTCATATATTAACTCATTCTTACAGTAACCTTTTGGGCCACTCAAGCAACCACCCATGACAGCCAGTTGCCAGTGTTTGGTCATGACTGAGATGTCTCTATTCCCACCCAACATTTGGCCCACGTAGAAATTTATGATTTTATTAGGCAGAAGACCACAATAACATACGACAAATTAGGTAACAACATTAAAACTTCCTCAGAAATGGAACGTCATATCTATATACCCCCCAAAATGTAGTGATGTCCCATGAGAAATGTCTGTGTTTGCTGGATGTTGGGTGTGCATCGAATGGGAAAAGTACTCTGGGACAACACATGGGCCGAAAACAAGGGCAATGACATACCATACCATCATTTCACTCATTGTGGCAGCTTGGATGTAACACATATTAACACAAGGGGATATGTAATGAAACGGAAAAAAAGACAATAGGCCAATGTAGGGTTTTTTATTCAGAGTACATTGCATTAATATCACACAAAAAGAGAAATCACTTGTATTTTAGCACACAAAAGCCAAGGACTTTAAGGAGACTCTGCCGCTGTGTCGGCAGTTTCATAGATTCAACAATTTAGGGACACATTGTGGTACACCACAGGGATATTTGGTCTTAGATTTTATGGGATAAATAGTAACGTGCAAACATTGTTAGGAAAAGGAATTCAGTATATGTGCAATGGAAGATAGGTAGTCATAAGGCACAGACAAGGTAAAAAGTTTGAGGGCTGCCAATAGCCTAGCCGACATCTCTTTTGTGCGGTGGGAAATACGGGGATTGAGAGTACCCGCTAACGATTGTGACATGCGCATTTCCTGATAACTTTGCTCCCTTTGCAAAATCTCTAAGAAATTGTAGAAATTAGGGTGCGGTTTGCCAATACTGTTGTTTAAAGAGTTGTGCCATCCCTCTATTGCATTGTTTGTCTTCGCTCCTCCCTCTAAGCAGGTCGAGTAGCAGTTCCACCAGGCCACAAGAAAACGTGGTTTCCTCCGGCAACCAGACCTGCTTAGATGGCCAATCCATGTGTCTTCAAAGTAATTTAAAATTGGTGCCAATTTTTCTTCATTTGCCATGAAGTACTCGGACTCCGTAATAGATGTGTAGTACTCGTCTACACTGTTAGGAGGAACAAAGCAAAGTGCAGTTAGTTTTTTAAGCTCAAACTGTAGTTTGCTGTCAGCTGCATAATCCTCAATTAGGGATGTTTTTTGAATTTTGCGCCAAAACGCCTGAGAAAAGTGGAAAAAACATCCTTGGATTTGAGTATCCATGTACAATTTCGTTAGACTATTCAGCATTGGTAATTCAAAGTCCATGATTACTTTCCTTGGATTTCTGCTTGGAATTTTCGCTTTTAGTTGAGACAGAAATTCAGTATAGGTTGAGGATTGTTTGTCCGGAAGTAAACTGTACACTAACGGAACTACTGTGTTGTTAACGTAGCCGTGAATAGTGTAGATTTGGGTGAAAGGGGTGGGCGTACTTTTAAAGGTACCATCCATCATCCAAACATCACTGTTCTCCAACCTATTTAGATTACGGGGAGTACTGAAAATCAAAATACGCTTGTGCGCATTTCCATTGTCATACACGATGAACGGTTCATTTGAAACAGTAACAGAGAGTTCACGAGGGATTGTAATATCAGAAAAGGCTTGTGGTGTAACGCGTTTGGGATTAGTTGCCTGTTTCTTGCGTTGGATAATTCGACGCAAGTTGGGAATAGTGGGCATACTACTAGCAACATGCTCAGGGATGTGCTGGGATACCTCCCTTAAAATAGCACCGCACGGGTCATTGGAGTTGCCTGCAATCAGTTTCATTGCATTTAGCGATTCTCTCACTTCAATAGCAGTTGCAGAGGCAGAGTGGTTATGGTCTGTGCTTCTTAAAACAGAGTCACCCAGAGTAACTGCTCGGCCTCTGCAATGGCTGGAGTAGTATTGCACACACCTCCAATGACCACGTGGCTCTGAATGTCTCTCCTTACAATATATATAACCACTGTGTTTTAGTAGACGGTTTCCTCTGCTGGAGGAGATGTATTTGGCCATCTTCGGATCAGACATTACTCTAAAAAAAGATAAAGAAAGATGCATCATTTTCAAGAACCAAACTTCTGCAAAATGTGCAGTTGGAAGTAGTAAAAGGTGTACACGGGTAGAGGTATTACTCTAAAAAAAGATAAAGAAAGATGCATCATTTTCAAGAACCAAACTTCTGCAAAATGTGCAGTTGGAAGTAGTAAAAGGTGTACACGGGTAGAGGTACTTTAGCCCAATATAAGGGGAAACGAAGGAATTTTGTTGCACCAATACCCATACATATTTTCGGGGGCAATACAATGGGGGGGAATATACTTCCTTTGTGATCCCTTCACTTTGCGACTCTGTAACAGCAACATAACAATAGCGTTTGCGGGTGGATGATTTGTTGTGTGTTAAAGTTACACGTGTACTACACAAGACAGCACAGAAATGAAATGCTATGGGGCTAGGCAACACATTACTTCCAGCGCTAATTGTGTGGCATAATAGCCCATCCAAAATGCCAAACATGTACCTGTGTCGCTGTTGTCAACTTGGAATTCGTTCCTTTTCGGTACTCAGACCTTTCAATATCCCGGGAAGGCTGGGAAATGGTGAGGCCCTATTTTTTAATTAAATATTAAAATCAATAAAAGGAAACATACATAATATAACATACATAATGTAATATAAAAAAACTTCGAATTCATACAAATTATTTACCCATTAATATAAATTAATTACCAAATAATAATTAATGGGCAATTCAGGACCAATACACATTAATTGAAAAAAAGATGCTTTACTTTTTTACAATTAAATTACTTCCCACCCAATTCCCCTATAAACCCACAAGCCGCTACGGGATGCAAGTACGCAACAAAGAAATGACATAACATTCATTTGTTTAGATAGATTAAACAAACATTACAAAAATAATACATTTTTTTAACACATATACTACAAGGAGACACAGCAGAACACAGCTGACAATAAAACAACAGTCCTGAAACTTTATTCACATTGGAAACACTTACCTTTTCGTTGCAAAACGTCGGGGGGGGCACGTACGGTGAAATGCACTAATCGAACACGGCTAGAAATTGGCAGGAGTATGCCTCTGAAAGGCACGTCCTTGAGGAGAGAAATACAAATCTCATGAGAAGATACAAATGATTTGTGACAGCCTGCACCTCCATACCAAAAAACCACAGTCCAGCAGACCCAAAAAAACTAAAATTTGATTCATATTGATCACCGTGGGACACGGACTTAATTAACAATGGAGAACCATATTCATGAATGTGATTTTACATTGTAACGCTGTGATTCACAAATGAGGATTGATGGATGAAGGACACATTGAAAAACACATAAGGCTCGTAGGACTTGGGATATTTGGCGGGGATAAAGTGACATTTTCGTTGCAGACCTTCTGTAAAGATGTTTCTGCATTGTTTTACACTAGAAAAGGCACTCTACGAGCGTTAGGGGAAGAAAGCAAAACTGAAGGGTAAGAGGATATGGAGTCCTCTATTGGCCTGGGTAGGTTTTATCAGTAGAAGGATGCATACGAGACAGAGAAAATGAAGGTTTTGAAGATAGACTGTTAAGGTGGCTAGTCTGACCCAGTGTTCTAAACTGTTCTCTGATGACATCGACTTTTCTGATGAATTGCTATCTTTTTAACGTAATTTTCACCCAACTGCTAGATACAAAACTATTTTTTTTTTTATATACAATACTTGCATGGGAGATCAATAAAAAATCTTTTTTTACATTTTTAACAAATATAGCGGCTGCATATGTGCACATCCGTGGTAGTCATCCTTGAATGCATTGGGTGCTGTTTTATTATGCTGAAAAAAATGCATTCAAGGGGATGCCGACTAGGTCTCCCCAAAGTTACGAATACAGTTGTTTTCATTTAGCATTTAGTAGTGTAAAAGTAAAATGACTTCCAGAATTATATATATTGAATACTATACCTGCCTCCCCCACAACATTACCTTAAGGTCTGCCCATAAATCTAATTGTAGGTAGATGGACAAGAACTGCCGTAATTAAGGAAGGAATACGAACAACTGGGACCCAAGTGTTCCAAATGATGAGAACAGAAGGCCTTGCTCCCTGATTATACACTTTGATGCCAACTGGCCCTATCGGAATAGTGGAGAAGGGAGGAGTTTGTTTTCATTCAGGCTTTGCCAGTTAGCAAAGGCTGAAGCAGTGAAAAGTTATTCACAAAATGGACTAAAAGTCCCACGATATGACGTGCTATTGTCATCAAGTGATCACAAGAGGTCAACACACTCCCACGGCACAATATTGCGCAGTTGCCAGCGTGCTATTTAGTAGTAAGAGGGCACTTGTAACGAAGTATTTTTTCAAAAGTTTCTAACTGAGAAAAATTGTTTGCCTTCAAATACAACGTCGCAATGACTAGTCAGCTGAATTGCTCATACAACGTCCTTTTCGGTGATAAAACTACCTGTGTTCCAAAGCGGTATATGACGAAATACAGCGCCACGAATCCTCAATAAAGTAGCATCAAGTGCTACAAAACACACAAGCTATTCCACCTAGAGGTAATTCTTACAATACAGCAATTTTAAATTACTATAGTCAGCACGCTAAGGCAGGAGGGAGCTTGGCACAAAATATATGTCTGACTCCTTTTCAATGGTACAATACTTGTCTCTGCACCCCCAGGCCCTTTCTAATAAAGATATCATAGGGGAAAAAAATCAAGCAGCTTCCTGGTAATAGGAGACCTGCTCCTTTAATACGAGTACAAATATAAATCGACATGTGCTTTTTCGGCTTGCACTCAAACAGCCGTTCAAAATAATCACAGAAAATGAAAGCAGAGATGGCTGCAGTCAAGCTGAGCCTCCCAGTTCCGCTCTTTATACAACAAACACACAAAAACTATAGAAAGCTTGACGTTTAGCTCTTGAAATAGAACTAAGCAGACAAGATTGCGCTACTTGTAAAGCCAGGGGCTGCAGGAGTAAACTGATGAGGTTGCACTGCAGACGGTGTGACAAGGAAACCGAGGCCCAAATCCCAGCTTCTCCACCCAAATTCAGCGATCCTGGGAAAACCACTTTACTGACCTCTGCCGAATGTAATTACAAGATATAGAGCAGATTAAAGCCATACAACTCAGACTCTGCAATATGAAAAAACTCATTTAAACACGACTAGAATATTGTTTCATGGACAATAACACTGACTGTTTACACTCCAAAAGTGGAACCGTCCCTTGGATCACTAACATTATCAGAAGCATTGCTCTTGCGCCCTTCTTAGTGTGGTACAATTTTGTAACAGTAATAGACGTAAAGAGTCAAGTAATCAATCAATAAGGATTTATAAAGTGCTGCTAAGGGTACTTTTGGCGAAACATACATTGTTTGTCTTAAAGGAAGCTCCCAACTTTGCCGTTTCCATTTTCACTCAAACTTACCGATTCACAGGAACGTAGGGGTCACGTCTGGCCAGCTGCGAAAGTAAGGGGTAAATGGAAGGAGGCACGCAGGAACACACCTTTTATATCCCAGCAACAAGTGTTTACAAGGGTGGCCGTAAATTAGTACATTACGTACGCTTTTAAATGTACGTATTTTTCGGGGATAAATACACAGCCACAAAAAATTTCAAAAAGGGAAATAGAAATAAAGGAATTGCCGGCAGAGTTCAGGGGGGACACAGGGGGGGGCGGCAGGGACGCGATGTTATGACGTGCGATGTTACCGCGGCCAATGTAAACGTTAGCGATGTATCGCACTTGGCTATAGGCCGCAACGCACTCGCGTTGCAACGGCACACGGAGTGAAAACACGCGATGTGCTGGTTGCCGCGATGTATTACCGGCGTGCTTAACGCACGCGATGTAAATATCCGCAATGTATCGTCATACATCCAAAAAAAGCACATTGCAAGGCCATTGGAATTTACCCCCCTCTGACAAGGGCACCACAAATGTGGTACATTTGTAGAATGTGATTAAACCATTGAAGGGTCTGAATTCACATTGGATAACATGAAATGGACACATACACCATTTTCAACCTGTAAAACAAAGAATGTAGTCTCCGGAATTGTATGCCCATGTCAAAAACGTTGTTGGGGGGAGGATCTGGGCCACACTCGGGCAGATGATCGCCAAGCGCAATATAGCGCAGTTATGGGGGGGGCCGCTGCACCACCGACAATGAAGAAATGGAAAGAGGACATGGACTTGTGTATGGTGAGAGAGAAAACAGTCTATGTAGCGCGGGGATGTCCTAAGAAATGGATAGTAATTTGGACTAAATGGAATGTATATCGGGCAGGGCTGTGCGAACCCCCATCTATCCCATCCCTCGACGAACACTGTATGGTGTAGAACTCACTGCATGTACTGTAGATACAAACGCTATAACGAAAGTAATATGCCGATGCCTGTAAAGAAAATCTTGTATAGAAATGTACGAAACACATATCTGTATCGCATGACCACTGTGTTAAGTTTAATAAACAGAATTAATAAAAAAATAAAATAAAAAAATAAAAAATAAATAATAATAAAAAAAACGTTGTTGGGAAAAACTAACCAAGAAATTCGACATTGAGTAATACAGCACAATCCTAGAATTTGCCGAAAAGTTATGTCAACCCACCTTGTTAATCATTTCCAAGATCACCATCAAACAGAGAATGATTTCAAATGGACTGTCTTTTCAGTTATTCATCCTTGTCCCAGAGGTGGAGAATTGGAACTGAATCCAACAAGAAGAGAGGCAAACTTAATTTATGATTCATCACTATTGTTAATCCCAATGAAATGTCTGAACTATGAGATTCAGTTACACTTGTGCACATGTAAAAGGCCCCTTGAAAAGGAAGGAGAGAGTTACAACTCCCACTGTTTCAATACAAGAAGACTACATGTGAAGCAGAGTCCTTTTCCAAAACTTATGACACCCAGTCATGCATTTATATACCTCAAAGAATCTGTAAAACGGAAGGTGGGAACTACAAGTTCCATCGTCCCAATACTAAAACATCGCATGTGCAACAAGGTCACTACTGGCTGTGGCTACTACGTCAACTGACGCAGAAAGAAATTAGTAATACTCGTCGAGCCAAACGATTTATTCAAGCCATTCACCGGCAGCCGGATATCGCAGCATGCTGTCATTTACAGAAATGCTCCGGCAAGCCATTCCCAAAGAGGTTGACTGCACAGCTTGAGCTTGATACACTGAGATGCACACCGCGCTCCACCCACTTGTGCTTTTCTGGCCCTGCCAATGAAGTGTTCGCAGCCTGTACTTCACAAAGGTATCTTATTTCACCAACAACCCGAATGTAACTGTGTAATATGAATTGGTTGTAGAAGCCTTTTTCCAATTCCTCCCCCTTTTTTAGGTCTCGCCTGACCCAGCGCATGCGCTGGTCTGGCAAGACTTATTGAGAGGGCTCCAAAAAGTGCTACCAGGCCAGCCTGGAGCTACAGTGCATGTGCGCGGGCGCGCGCGCCTCACCGCGATTACTTTCACGGCCGCTTTGAAGTTTGATCGCGATCAGTCCCAGAAACTCGGGGTGCACTATACACAGATAACTGAAAAGTGAACACTAAAATGTGAGATGTGTGCACTTGTATAGAGTGTTTTTGAACTTTTAATTCAATTTCACAATCTGACCTTGATACTACTGTTTTGACTTCACATTGTGGCACTGCTGTCCAGTCCCAGCAACAGGCTCCACGATTTACTTTCCTGTGGTTTTCTAAGCCTAGAAATGGAATTGTATTTTAGCTGTCCGCATCCCAGGGCTCTCGTACTGCGTATAGTCACTGTATTGTCACCTATCTTCTGCTGTAACCTGGCTTTTTACACATTGTGTCTGCAGGGTCCCAATCCCTGAACAGTGGAAAGATTTCACAAATGCAGTATATTCACGCCAGCCATGGAGGTCAGGGACAAACACATTCCGTGTGGAGACTGCCATGCTGTCGATCCCACCTGTCAGTCAACTCGAAGTCGAGGCCTGCTGCTGTGGTGAGGCACCGAATGTCACCACCCGAGTTTACAATATGGCGTGTAGCTCCCGCCTACGGATGACCAGTGTACACGGCAGCCGCGATGTCATCTAGTTTGTCAAGTGACTGCCGTTAACGCATTTATTTGACATCAGATTTGAAAACGTTGTAGTTGACTAGTTGACTGACCACTAGACCTGAGGTGGTCTTTGCTGCCCTGCAGCGAGTATCTTCACATATGAAGTGGAGTCTAAGGACGCCTTATCCATCCTCGTGTTCTGCCAGCCTTGGGTGCTACCTGGCAGGGCCTGCCTTCTGGGAAAAGAGCAGGGTGGCGAAATAGCTGTGAACTGTCACAATTAATGTCAACCTTTGAGCCAGCAGCAGCTGGGCCTGTCTGTGCTGGCAGAGTGTCCCAGGGCAGAGGTCATGTCCAGGGTCAGCTGTGAGTCCCCGTCATCCTGTGAGATAATTCAGTTATGCAGACATGAGATGCGTTCATCTGCCCGGCTGCCACTGGGGCACATTCTAACACCACCCACTTCACTGCGAGCCTAACATGTTGGCAACTCGTGCTGGATGGCACTTTCCAAACGAAAGGCTTTAGAACGTTGACAGAAAACAGGCATTTGAGTGGCTATATGAAGGTGCCACTGGTGAGTCGCTGTATTTCACCTGGGAAGTTTTCCTAGTCTCCCAGAACTCCGTTACTTTTCCTTGTTTTGCATATTTAATATAAAGCGTCAATCATGTAGAGTAATATTTGCATGCAATAACAACAGTACTGAATTTAGAAGTTGCCGTATTACCACAAAATGTTGTCCACACACAGCACCTGTAACAAAAGACTGGAGGATGGTTACTGCCATCGGAGAAACACAAGTCACCCGCCACTTCTTGTTCAATCTTGCTTCTGTGACCCTACCCTTCACCTGGAAAGGGACACACAATGATTTCCACGACAGCAACCCTCTGGGAAATGTACCTTTTCACCTTTGTGCAAGCACAAAATCCATAGCAAAGACCAGAGGAGGGTTGCCTAAGTTGAATTTGCAATGCAGTTGAGCGGAGGAGAGAATCGGCTTTACATGCACTCACTTTCCCAGGGGCTATGTTTGTTAGCTTGTTTCACCTTCCTAGGACCTGTCCATCTTGAGCTTTCTTGGTACCGTCTGTCATACAGTGCCGTGACTACTCATAGGTGCGTGGTTCATGTGTGCATCCTTTGCCTTGAGAGGGAAGAGGCATTTCTTGCAACTCCAATTCTCCCCTCAGGGAGAGAATGCTGTCTGACACTGTCCAGTGCCAAGATCTGTCATCCTTTGGATTTGAGCTATTGCCCAGGTATCGTTAGCACTTCGGGGTTGCCAGATGTTAAAGTTTACGTTATTAGGAAACCCTAAACTGGAAGGCGAAAAAGCAATGGCAAAGCCTATAGGTCTCGCCTTTGAAACCAGCCTTTTGGCAATGCTGTACGGCAACAGCTATAAGTTGGTGAGTCGCTTATGGCTCGAGCCAGAGGCATGGCTCTGGCTCAGCTCGAGGTCCTATTGGACACTTCAGCCCAAAACGAGCCAAGCTTTAATGTGGCTTCTGTCTGCCGCCCACACTCTACAATCATGAGCCATGATTAAAAAACCAAGCATAAATCTTAGGTTTTAAAAAGAAGAGAAATAGGTGAATTGTATAATATGAAACCATACAACCTGGGACCAGTCCTGGATTTTCATCTTGACCAAATTGTGTGATCCTAGGCAAATATTTTATTCTACAAAGCCGTTTTAGGTCTCGCCTGACCCAGCGCATGCGCTGGTCTGGCGAGACTTATTGAGAGGGCTCCAAAAAGTACTACCAGGCCAGCCTAGAGCTACAGTGCATGTGCGCGGGCGCGCGAGCCGCGCTTTACCGCGATTTACCGCGATTACTTTCACTTTCACAGCCGCACGGCCGCTTGGCATAGCCAATAGGTCTCGCTTTTGGCCAATGCTTGTATGGATTAAATACTCTGCTTGAGATGCGCACTTTAGCGCCCTTCGTCTTCCCTGCGCTCACATCACCACTTTCACTGGAGGGGACTGCTACAGTTAACGAATGCAACCCCTTCACCCACGTGGGTGATGGTACAAATGAATGACGAGATGTTGTGCGCGTGCCTGGTAGCTATTGTTGGAGGGCGGATGAGCTTGGCACTTGTGCTCACTGGTCAGCCTTCCTATGGTATGGCCACTTCCGAAGACAGGCGGCTCGACGATTCACATCTGTGTTTGAATTAATTGTGTCGAAACCAACGATGGCTTAAGGATTTACACAAAGAAGCACTCGAATCACCCTCTAACTCACTCCAGTTGCAGAAGTGTGCAAGTGGTTTCAGTTTCTGTGTGAGCATACCACACCATATGCGACATACAGGCGCTCTTTAAAAAATTAGGCTAACAGAACTTCAATTTTGTTTTTGACTTGGACACACACATTTGTGAGTCAGACAGTACACAAGAACATTAAAGCTGGGTGGGGAAAAATCCGAGGCTACATGTTTCCGGTCAGTAAAGCGATGCGCCTCATCCAACCATCAGTAAGCGTCACTGCACTTCACCAAACCAGAGGAAGACTCGGTGGAGTGCTCATTTTTTTTCCCCTTGGGCTCGAGCGGGCATTTACAACAATAACGAAGGGAGAGTTTGGGGTGTATTACGTACAGTGATCCCAGCTAAAATTGCAGCACAGATTCACAAGGGTTTAGTCTAACATTTGTGTTCCCGTAAAAGACTGCGGAGGTAGGGAGTAGGCCATGTGGGTGGCAGTGATCTAAAGTTGTTGTTCTTTCACGAATAAAATATTTAGTTTAGCAGAAAGCTCTCCCCAATGCTGACAATGGTTAACATAGACGATTGATATGTTGGTCTCTGTAATGCCCATCATTTCACTGACCTTTGCTGGGACTAGACAGCACACAAGAACATTAAAGCTGGGTGGGGGAAAAATCCGAGGCTAAATGTTTCCGGTCAGCAAAGCGATGCACCTCATCCAACCATCAGTAAGCGTCACTGCACTTCACCAAACTAGAGGATCTGGTGGAGTGCTCATTTTTTTTTAGGTATGTCAAACCTAATCGCATATTGCCTATCTAATAATGTGTTGAAAAAGCATAGCTAAAGACGTTAAACTTGCATATCTGTCCAGAGAACATTCACAAGTAGCAAGATATTGAGTTTCGAATTCCAGTTGCCTAACCGAGAAGGGGTTTAAATTGGATCATGGAGTTTTACATACAGGCTTTTTAAATAGCTAAGAAATGCCAGCATCAGCCACGTGTCATGAGCCTCAAGCAAAACCCCTGGGGAATAGAAGAAGAAACAAGCATTGCCAAAGCCAATAGGTCTTGCCTTTTGGACCTTAGAAGTGTTTAGCCATGCAACAGTTGATGTTGTTGCACCAAGGATATTGTGCTGCATAACTAAATACTTATAAGTTTCCGAAAGGGAGACCTATTGGCTATGCCAATGCTTGTTACATTTATGGTACATCTCAGCAAATATGGTTCAATTAAGCTGTGCACTTACTGAGAAAAATTGAATTCTCTATTTCGCTCATGTTTCAAAGTAAAGGTAAATAGTTATTGATTGGGTGGTACACATGTCTAATATTCTCCACAAATTCAGCACAATTGTAATGCTTAATTTTTTCTAATGTTTTATTGTTCTACATCCTGCCTTAGTTCTATGTCCTGAGTAGACCTTTAAATCAACTAAGCCTTAACGTTTCGATATTTGCTCCTATGGTGTTGATCGTATGGAATTGCACGGGGAGTGAACCCCCCAAAATCCGAGTCTCTCCTTACATAAAGGACATGTTTCAACCCTTGGTATAGTGCATAAAACGCATTACGGACAGTATAATTGAGATATTTAGTTCATGCCATTATGTTTCAATGAATTGAACTGGATTAGAGTTATGTCAATTTGATTGATTTTTTTAACTTAGCACTGAATGGTCAAGGTTCAGCACAAATCTAGGTTTTGTGGCTCATATGTGTATTATAAATGTCTAATCATGTTTTGTTATGGTGTGCATGATGTGCTAAAGTTTTTTTTATACAAAAATTCATGAATAAGATGATCATTAACTAATGTTGATTTATCAATGTGATCATTCAAATTCTTGATTATATGAGGAATTAATGGTTTTAACTTGTTTCAGGCAAGGTACTTTATTTTATTGTATAATTATTTGTAGTCCAACCTTACTGAATTTAAAGTGTCATTTTCACAATTGTGACTTAAAATCCAACTTTACCATTATAGAGGATTTTAAATTACAATTCCTCAGACACCAAACATGACATGCCTACCTGCTCTCAAACAAAAGATATTATCTATTAAATGTAATAAGGTAACCTAATATCCTATGGTAGAGGTAGGCCTCACAGTAAATTTGTTAATAAGGGAGTTTTAGGCCTGGCAAAAAGTTTATTTTGCCTGTTTGAAATGGCAGTTTACTGTTGCACACGAAGTCTGCAGTGTTAGGCCTGAGACATGTTTTAAAGGGCTACTTAAGTAGGAGGCACAATAAGTGCTGCAGGCCCACTAGTAGTATTTTATTCACAGGCCCTTGGTACCTGTAGTAGCACAATCCTAGGGACTTGTAAGTAAATTTAATGTTCCAATTGGCGTCCAAGCAAATGTTACCATTTGTAAGGAGAGAGCACAAGCACTTGAGCACTGGTTAGCAGTGGTAAAGCATACAGAGTCCTTTTTTATCTCAAATTGTTTTTATTGAATTTCCAAAAAAGAACAAACATATAATAAATACAATCATAAGAAGTATAAAGATACAATGATAAAATTATTAAATGATACAGCATACAGAGTCCTAAACCCAACAAAACAAGTTCAGCAAAACAGAAGGGGTGAAGGTTAAGCTTTTGGGGGAAGACCACCCAAGGGTAACAAAGTCACTGTGAGCTCTGTGTTGCTCACAATAACACTGAAGATCATTCATGCTTTATATGGGGCTTACCTGTAGCAATGCTGTTGATAATGCCCAACCAGAGCTGGTCTGTTGTCATAACAGAGAATGTATTTAGACTGTTGCAACTGATAATACCCATGCTCGCTCTGACCGGGGCTTGGGTTGTAGCCTGCTTTCAGTTCTCTTCCCCTAGCCCCCATTTGCGAAGAGATCCCTGTGCCAACAAAACTGAATTTTGTGCCTATGCAATCTCACATGGACAAGGTCTTTCCCTGACAGTGCCCTCCTACAGCTGAGCCTTCACTTAGAAAAACCTTTTGCTAGAGATGGTATATTCATATGACCATAAACAACTGGGCAAACATTGACCTTTTAAGAATACCTGCATCTTGCCAATCCTTTATCACCCCTATTCATCGTACAAAATCAAACATAAGGGTATTTATTTCTGTTTTTTACTGGTAGTGGAACATAAATAAAGGCTGAAAGTTATGGCCCCTTTTCTGTATTTAGTTTTGAATGTGGAAAACCATAAGTGAAAATATACTAGTTGAAACAAAAAAAGAAATATAAATAAAGAAAGTTTGCAAAAAGTAAAGAGGGATAAATAGACAATGTCAAAACAATACATGCCATAAACCCATCCTGGCCACATTTAATTTCTTTTAAGTAATTTGGCGTGAGGTACTTGCTTATGAGCATTTTCCATCCAGTACTCTTTGTAACATTAGTAACTAATATACTTAATGTCCTATATTTTCCCTAACTGTTAACAAGCTGTGCTTCCCAACATTGTATTACTTCAGAAAACCTAAACAATGTAAACAGAAATTACTGACTTTCTTCTATACTATTCACATATATTTATTTACCAAGTTGTTACACCATCCAAATGGTCACCGTCATCGGTGCCACAGTATAACGGTCCTGAGGAAGTGATTTCAGACTAAACACGTGTTGACTTTGTTGTTTCCAGTTTAAAAATCTATCTCTTCCAGTTTGTTACATCAAGCGTTTCAACCTGGAAACAAAAACTTTGTAATGAATGTCTTCTGTTGTATGTTCAAACACTAAGAACGAATACAATATTGTGAGAAACCAATGCATTTTATTAAGATTGAGAATAAATAGGTTTACTAGTTTCTAACAAAATTGCAAATTAATGCATTTTCTGTGTGCTCCAGACTCTACTAAACAAGCTCTGAACTAGCATTTAATGTGAAATTTAGTAGTGTTTTAGTTCAGCGAGGTCAACATTTACATATTGCAGCGATCCCAATAATCCCTTAAAACCTAGAAAAAGACATACCCCTGATGAAAGCCTGCCGCATCTGCTTGGCATTACATAGTACACAAATGTGCAGTTGAACAGACCATAGTATAACCCACACAATGTATTGAAGACCCAGATCTAATTATTCAAAATAGCTAAGTTTGAAAATCACTGACCTAAATTACAGTGTTTTGTCTGTCTACAATGTGGCAATTTTAATTTAAAAATATAGTGTAAAGCAAATGAATTATAAATTGCTGATTTCACTGTGTGCAACAAAAATAAACGTAATCCTTCTTGGCTTTTTTAAATAATTGTACCCTACTTTAAAAAACCAACGGTTCGAGGCAAATGAGCTGCAGAATACATACTTGTGCATAGATCGCCATCTGGTGTTGGGTTTGGATGTTAGCAGTTTGTTGTTGTCTAGGAAGAAGTCTTTGTAGTCACGAGATAGGTGACTCCTCTCTTGGAAGATAGTGCGCATGGGCATCGACTCTATCCTCAGATTGTTTTTTTCCGCCATCAGGTTCGGATGTGATTTGCTGCGCTCCGGTTCGGTACCGTGTTTCCAACCCTTTTCGACGTGCAACCCATCACCACTCGACGGTATTGTTTCGTTCGCGTGCCTTTCGACGCGCTAACTTTAAAATCCTCGATTCTGGTCGTCGACGCGGGCCGCTGGGCCTATCGGCGCCATTCGGACCTACGGCTAATGGAAAGGACTCCATTTAAAAAATGCCCCCATGTGGAGCTAAATTTCCACACAGTGACCACCACAAGGTCTGCAACCTTTGCCTCTCGCCAGAACACGAGGAAAAGGATTGCCAAGCCTGTGCCTCTTTTCGCTCCAAAAAGACTATCCGTGATCGCAGGGCTCGACGACACGTTATGGCTCAACAGGCTACACCGGTGCCAATCAACATCTTCGACGAAGGCTCCGACGTTCCAGAGGCAGAGGATTCAGAGGAGCTCGACATTGTCTCCGAAGCTGATGAATCCGACTCCAATGACCACATCACTCCAGGTCAACGAGTGAGTACAAACATCCCTGCCCCTGCCCCACCAGATAAACGGAAGGCTCCGGTCAAAACTTCGTCTGAAGGCCTTAGTCGAGACCGAGGAAAAACTTCAGAAGCCCTGCCTCTGGGCCCAGCTCCGAATACAAAGGAAAAGCCTTCCGGCAGCTCGTGTCTGAGCAAGCCGCATATCAGTACCCATAAGACACCTTCGGTACCGAAATCAGGGACACACTATTCCGGTTACGTCAAAAAAGGCCTCGGAATCGAACCCTTCGGCACCGAAAGACCATAAGGCCTCGGAACCAAACAAACACGAAAACCTTCGGATCCGAGGAAGATTTCCGACTCGGCACCGCCATCGAAGCCAAAGGAGCACAAGACCCCTCCTACGGCTCCAGAGTCCAAATCAAAACCACGTTCAGGACCGAAAAAATCGGCACTGAAAGGAGACAACGAGCAGGAAGAACTTTTTCGACCAGATCCTATCGTTCCGAAACTAAAGACATTACATGTGGACCCTAAAATAGGCCATATTGTCAGTCTCATAACAAAGAATAGGAAATCAGATACCTCACAGCCTCCTGAGGTACCTGTGAAGAAAAGAGACTTTGCAACTTTACCCATAAGACCCTGTTCTCCTATTCTTCC
The DNA here is from genome assembly GCF_964204655.1 of Triturus cristatus. NCBI lineage: Eukaryota > Metazoa > Chordata > Amphibia > Caudata > Salamandridae > Triturus > Triturus cristatus. Next base: position 330,092,249 of record NC_140582.1, read on the forward strand.
TACCAAACCTTTGTGTCCTACAAACTCTCCTATACACTCTCCTAGATTCTTTCCATACTCACCCTTACCACCACAGGATGAGGATGATCCAGGGGACCGAGGTGGACACGATAAGGATCCTTTAGATGACCCTGAGGATGACACTACTCCACCACAAGATACATGGGATGATTACAACAGTCCCACTGGTCAGGTCCTCCAGACCTTCCTGATACAGACGTATACCCATCTAGGCCATCCCCCTCAGATGACAATATAGGGTTTAGTCAGCTCATTAATAGGGCTGCTCAATATCGTGGCGTTGAACTACATTCAGACCCCATGAACAAAGACTTTTTGCTAGATACATTTGGTCAGTCACAAAAAACAATACATACATTGCCCATGCTTAAAGGTGTCATTAAACATGCACCAGACATATTTAAAGACCCTGTCAGGACCAGGATCCTCAATCCTCAGATTGATTAAAAAGTACAAGCCTGCCCCTAACGATCCAACTTACATTAAATAACAACTCCCTTTAGATTCTTTGGTAGTCTCCAATGCAAGAAAACGTGCTAATTCCCAAACTTCCGGTTGATGCTCCACCTCCAGACAAAGAGTTTATACTGCTAGATGCATCAGGTAAACGAGTTGCCTCCCAAGCAGCCAATCACTGGAGAATAGCAAATGCACAAGCATTGATTTGCCAGATACAACAGGGCTCACTACGATGAACTCGAAAATCTTATTCAACATTTACCTGACCAATACAAAGCCAAGGACAACGATCTAGTGTAAGAGGGCAAGTTAATTACGAATGCATCCATCAAATGTGCCCTCGTTGCAGCAGACACCGCATCTAAATCTCTCAACACCAGTGTCTTACTTCGCAGGCATGCATGGTTGCGCATTTCTGGTTTTAAACAAGAAGTGCAAACAACTATCTTAAATCAGCCATTCGATCAGGAGCACCTCTTTGGCCCAGCTGTGGATACAGCTTTGGAGAAAATGAAAAAAGATACAGACACTGCAAAATCTATGGTAGCATTGCAGTTTCAAACACCACGAGGTTCCTTCCGTCACTCCTTTTATAGGGGCGCATCCAAAAACATGAGCTCAGACGCTACTTTCGCCACCTACAAGAGTCCCACACAAACCTGCCTTAGCAAGGCATATTTTAGAGGTGGGTACAGAGGAAATAATAACAAGGGTAGAGGCCGAGGTAACAACAACCGAATCTCCCTTACTACCAAACAATGAATTCCCTTCTCTCCCTTCTCTCCCTCCAGACCATTCCACTCTTGAACTCCATCTCTACAGACAGGTGGGTAAGACAAATTATCCAGTATGGTTACTGCCTGGAACTTACCGCAACTCCCCCAACCATACCACCCAAACAATGTCCAATGTGCACTAAACATCTAACGCTCCTCAAACAGGACGTTCTCTCACTTCTTCAAAACATGCATTGGAACCAGTTCCCCTCCAGCATCAAAGCACAGGGGTTTACTCCCTTTATTTTCTCATCCCCAAAAAAGACGGTACTCTCAGACCAATACTGGGCCTCAGACCTTTCAATATCTGCATACAATCAGACCACTTTCACATGGTCACCCTTCAACAGGTCTTCCCACTGTTCCAGCAAGGCGATTTCCTTGCCAGTCTAGATCTCAAGGACGCCTACTTCCATATTCCGATACACCCTGCTCACAAGAAATATCTAAGGTTCATAGTGGACGGTCAGCACTATCAATTCAAGGTCCTCCCATTTGGAGTGACCACAGCACCCAGAGTCTTCACAAAGTGTCTAGCAGTAGTAGCCGCCCACTTGCAAAGACTACAAATTCATGTGTTCCCATGCCTGGACTACTGGATCATAAAAGCCAAGTCATATAGCCAGTGTGTTCACCCCACTCTCCAAACAATTCACTTGCTTCACGACTTGGGGTTCACAATAAACCTCACCAAGTCACATCTTCAGCTGTCCCACATACATCAGTATCTAGGGGCCACAATAGACACTTCCAAAGCCTGGGCATATCCCAATCCAGTCAAAATAGCCAGCATGCTAACCCTCATAACAACATTTCAACCTCAACACTCACTACCAGCTTGAGTGTTTATGCAGCTGATAGGAATGATGGCTTCTTGCATTTTCATAGTACCTCACGCAAGTCTTCAGATACTCCCTTTACAAGAATGTTTAGCACGTCAGTGGAACCAGGCTCAAGGTCAACTTTCAGATCTGGTGTTGGTGGACAGCCGCACTCATCGCTCTCTGCAGTGGTGGAACACACAAAACCTTTCCAAAGGGTGGTCTTTCCTAGACCCAGTTCCACAGATAGTGCTAACAGCAGACCCAATGCTCACCGGCTGGGGAGACCATCTCCTAAACCATAAGATTCAGGGCAGGTGGACCCCCTCAACAAAAAGTGCTCCACATCAATCACCTGGAGTTACTGGCAATTTTTCTAGCATTAAAGTCATTCCAAACACATCTCCTCAACAAAACTGTCCTTGTCCGAACAGACAATATGACAGCAAAATGTTATATACAAAAACAAGGAGGAACACATTCTTTGCAGCTTTCTCAAATAGCGCAAAGCATATGGAAATGGGCCATCCCACAAAAGATATACCTTCTAGCAGAACATCTTCCAGGGGTACACAATCAGATTGCGGATCTGCTCAGTCGTCAGACAGAGCACATCTGCAAACGGGAACTTCATCCACAGGTTCTTCTTCCGTTTTTTCAGATGTGGGGCCACCCAGACATTGATCTGTTCGACACACATGCAAACGCAAAATGCCCAACCTTCGCCGCCAGGTATCCACACCCATTGTCCAAAGGCAATATGGATGAACTGGTCAGGCAGATTTGCGTACACTTTTCCACCACTCCTGCTCATTTCGTTAGTAGTGCGCAAGCTCAAACAACAGTCTCTCAAGATGATTCTAGTTGCTCCAACATGGGTCCGGCAACCATGGTTCACAACACTCCTGCAACTCTCAGTAGTTCCACACCAAAAGCTACAACTCTCCCCAAAGCTTCTGACACAGAACCATGGAGAGCTAAGACATCCAGCTCAACTAAACTTAGCAATCTGGCTCCTGAAGTCCTAGAGTTCGGTTACCTCAACCTTCCACCGGACTATATGAATATTATTAAGGATAAGGAAGCTAGACGCCCTACTACTAGAGCTTGCTATGCAGCCAAATGGAAAAGATTTGTCATTTACTGCAATAACAAGAAAATTGACCCACTAGATGCTTCAATTCGAAACATAATTTGCTATTTACTGCATCTATAAAGATGTCATCTGGCATACACATTCATAAGACTACATCTTGCTGCCCTTGCCGCTTACCTACAAAACAGACAACATTTGTCATTGTCTAGGGTACCTGCCATCAAAGCGTTTATGGAAGGCCTTAAAAGGATAATTCCTCCCACAATACCAACCTCTCCAGTGTGGAATTTAAACATTGTCCTTTCTAGGCTCATGGGTCCTCCATTTGAACCTCTACACAAATGTGAACTGCAGTTCCTTACATGGAAAGTAGCTTTCCTTGTCGCAATCACCTCTCTCAGAAGAGTAAGTGAGATCCAGGCTTTAACCATACAAGAACCATTCTTACAAATACATCATAAAGTGGTTCTTAGAACAAATCCAAAATTCCTTCCCAAAGTAATCTCTGCTTTCCATCTTAACCAATCTATGGAATTACCCCTTTTCCTCACAAAACCAGATTCCGTAGCAGAGAGAGCTCTTCACACACTTCATGTCAAAAGAGCTACACTTTATTACATTGACAGAACTAAATCTTTTAGAAGGACAAACCAACTGTTTGTAGCTTTCTCTTCACCTCATAAAAGAAACCCCATTTCCAAAGCTGGAATTGCCAGGTGGATAGTCAAATGTATTCAATTATGCTATCACAAAGCAAAACGCACATTAACAATTCCCCCTAGAGCACATTCAACACGCAAACTAGGGGCTTCCATGGCATTCTTAGGAAACATTCCTTTAGATGACATTTGTAAAGCAGCAACATGGTCTACACCACGCACCTTCACCAAACACTATTGTGTAGTTGTGCAGGCAAAACAACAAGCTTCTGTGGGCCAGGCTGTTCTTAAAACACTTTTTCAGACCACTGCAACAGATACAGGTGATCACCGCTAAGGGAGAGCACTGCTATACAGTCTATGCACAAGTATGTATTCTGCAGCTCATATGCCTCGAACGGAAAATGCCACTTACCAGTATGCATCTGTTCTTGGCATGTAGAGCTGCAGAATCACATACGCCCACTCGCCTCCTAGGTACCTCTAACTCTTCCAGCGTTATCTTACTTAGATACATTACACAGACATCGTTTCTGTTTCTTACAAACTTCATCATTTCCCTTCATGGCGAAAAACAATCTGAGGATGGAGTTGATGCCCATGCGCACTATCGGCCAAGGGAGGAGTCACCTATCTTGTGACTACAAAGACTTTTTCCAAGACAACAACAAACTGCAAACATCTGAGCCCAGCATCAGATGGAGATCTATGCACAAGTATGTGATTCTGCAGCTCTACATGCCAAGAACAGATGCATACTGGTAAGTAGCAATTTTCTTCTTTCTGGTATATTCCCCCATTAACATGCCTGTTGGGCCTTATTTAAAATGTGTAATCTTCAGAAAGGGAGCTAGAAAATGAAATGTTGTTCACATTTGTTGTGTGGTAGGCAGACTCGCGTGCCTCCTTCTTCAGTAGCCAGTAAGAGTATCACTAACGTTTTAAAATTGGGGTACACAATAAAAGTACATGCAGTGGTGGAGATAGCTCCCGGCCCCCTCTGCTTGCTTGCCCCCCTAGCGCCTCTCGCTTATTGCGCTGCAGGGGGCTGCTGCTAGACATTGCTGCTCGGCACACCTCCCGTATGGCCCGGCTATGCCCCGCTTGACAGCTACTGTCTCCTACTACACTGATGCAGAACGATCTCCACCTCCCCCCCTCCCCTTTTATTCTAGACCTCACCCGAGTTTTCGACCCTAGCCCTGACCCCTCCGTTCATATTACACACACGGGGAGCAGTTTGGCGACTGGTTACGCTCCCTGACCGAACCCGTGTCCAACCGCAGAAGCAGGTGCTGGAAACGTTACCCGGCACCCCCGAGGCGCTGCCCTACCTAGCGCGCTCTATGTAGCACTGATGAGGCAGCACTGGCGTACACTACGCGCAGACGACGGCTCTGCCTGGCAAACGCGGAATGATCCACTCGAACTGCGCAGAGTTCCACGCCAGGCTTGCACAGGCACTTGGCGGCCTGGGGAGCGCACCGATGAAGGGATGATAGAGTGCCATGCGCCGCGCGCATCGGGCTGAGCTGCGAAACGGCACACTGGGCTTGTCGGATGCACACGCGGATATGTACCTCTTTGTGAGCTATACTGCAACCTCCTCGTCGCGCTCCAGCTTACGCCAAGAGTAGGCTACCAGAGCTCCGTTGCCCGGAGACCTGGGCATTTGGTGGGGAACCTGGTGCTTTGCGCGGTTCCCCCTACGGGCCTAGGAGCTAATTGACGGCGCCGCACTGAGGGCTGGCACACAGCGCCCTCCTCTCTTGCAGGCAATGCGCTTCAGATGAGACACGACGAAATACAGAAAAGCACCATCGACCCACTTACACACAATGTACATACCTGATTCCTATGCATATGTTCAACTGTTTACCGCCGCCGGACCTCCGGGTTGTCGGCTAAATGGCTGTGTCTCACCATCTGAACATGTGTATTTTTGTATTGCTGAATTGACGCCTTGGCAAATGACAGTACATTGTAAACTGATGCAACTGCGGTTAATAAAGGTTTTCAAAAAAAAAAAAAAAAGTACATGCAGTGGTTCCGAAGATGTATTTTCTCTGCGCTCTGCTTATGTATGATTTACTATTTGGACACAGAGTGAATGCGGCTAGAAAAAGCATCTATTCATAAGGCCTTATCAGTTATTATTTTAATACCACCCATCAAAGTCTGTGTTGCAGCACTTCCTACACTCCTCATTCCAGAGCTCCTCCCGAGTGACCCCACAACTTCATGAATCCCTTATCCCTTCCCTGTTCTCCATAAGCCAACTTTTTCACTCCCAGAGAGCCAAAATTCGCTGAAATCAGGTAGCAACAGTAAATTTCTTTTGGTGTGCTAGCAATCCTTACTTTTTAGTCAACAGTATATATGCAATTAATTCGCCACTCTTGGTGTGTAGTAGAAAGATCCTGGGCAGCCAATATTACAACCCCTATGCAGCTCGTACTGAAGAATTCTGTTGTATAATTCTAACCACCATGAGACCGGATCTGGAATATTTCATTCAGCAGCTATAGCGTGCCAGCAGAAGGTACAATCAGACTTACTGGCAGATCCATCCCACCTCTGGAAGTGACGACGCAGAGACTCATGGCTTTGAGTTAAAAGAAATTCAGTTAATACCTTACCAGCACTTTCATGTTTAGAAAGGGCAATTGAGACCAGTATTTGTTGCTGGTGTCTGAGAACAGCTTGTCATTGTCCACTGTTTGATGGGATTTGGCCCGGCAGAGCTGAACGTCTATTGGTGGACTAGAAGTGGTAAGATCAGCAAATGGTATTATGGGCCGTGGTGGAATGGTAATGGACTTCCAGTATTTTCACTGAGGTGTAGAGGAGATGGCATAGGGGGACTTCAGCAGATGGTACAGTACTGGACTCCAGGTCTTTACTGTGTGGGAGATGCCAAGTTGACGTGTTTACTCTGAGCATGAAGCCAAGGTCACTCCTGTTGTTACCATACTCTGGTGGGCTTTGTTGGATTTGATTTAAAAAAAAATAGCCTGTGGTTTTTGAACATTAATCATTTATTAACATTTAATTTGTAACACAATAAGTTGCATACTCTTTGCAACTTTTAGAACTATAGGGGCTGCTACCACTTTCTTCTTTTTTTTATATAATTATTTTTATTAAACCATTTCGACTGAAATACATCAATTACATAATAGCAGGCGACATCAATTTCAATCAGTTTAGATTCCTCCATTTCAATATATATTACAAGCATCTTTTCCTGGCGGTTAGGGGGTTCCAATAGCCTCATCCTCAGTTTGCTGGCAAGGTGGGGGACATATATTCCCTCTATACTGGTTCCAGGCTTCCCATATCTTGCTCCACTTCCCGGGGCACCCCCTAGCTACAAACACCGATTTTTCCCTAAACATGCACCAATCTAAATCCTCTTTCCACCTCCCCCAAAGGGGTGCCCGGACAGCGCCCCACAACCGGGCAATGTTTCTTTTTGCGATCATGTACGCCAGCGTGGCCCACTGCTTAGTGTATGTGTTGAGGTCTGTAGGCTCCCAGACATTCAGTAGGCACCTCCGCGCCTCCGGCTGCATCTCGACCCCTAACACTGTCTGCATAGTGCGATGTATTTCTCTCCAATACACTTCTATCCGTTGACAGCTCCACAATATGTGGATAAAGGTCCCCAACTCTCCACACCCCCGCCTACACTCTCCACTTTCTGCCCGTCCCATGCGGACCAGTCCGGGTCCTGTTACATATGTCATATGCAATATTTTAAGCTGCACTAGTCTCAGCCTGGCCTGGGTCGCTACTACCCTCAGGGAGGAGACCGCCTCTTGCCAGTCCTTGTCATCCAATTCTAATCCCGCACTGTTCCACTTACCCTTAAGGATCTGAAGTGGATCTTCCATATTGTTAATTAACTTCTTATAAATAAGGGAAATGGTCTTCTCTGGGACGTGCCCATCTAGCACTCTGTCCTCCAGTGGGGAAGCCTCCGGTAGTTTCTCGTCCCTAGGGACCTGCGTCGCCAACGCGTGGCGGACCTGGAGATACCGATAGTATTCAGTGTCCGACATGCTGTACTGTTTCTTAAGAGATGCGAACGGCAGAACCGTATCCCTCCCCCAGACGTCTTTGACACGTGTAATCCCGATAAGATCCCACTTATCAAATCCCTTGGATTTCCAGAGGCTCCCTAGCTTCTCCGAGTTCCACAGTGGCGTGGCCAGCGTAAGCTTACCATCCCATCCCAAATGCTTATTGACAGCATGCCATACCTGGACTGCATGCGCTGTAGGGCCAGTCAACGGGAATCTACCGGGTCTAGCATACAAAGCCCTGGTGTAGTCTCCCCCTGGGAGCAACCACTTATCCATAGCGTATCCGGGGTCGTCTGGGCTACAATATATCCTGTGATTAATCGCCGCAAGCTGCGATGCTCAATAGTATTTTTTAAGGTCGGGGAGACCGATACCCCCATCGTACCAGTTCAAGGTCAACTTTGAGTACGCGATCCGGGGCCTGCCATCCCAGAGGAGCGTCCTCTGCAGACCCTCAATTTCCTTAAAGTAGGACAGTGGGACCAGATCCATCGTGTTTTGGAGAGCATACAAGAAACGAGGGATGGCCATCATCTTAAAGAGGACCGCCCTTCCCAACATGGAGAGAGGAAGGGACCTCCAGCGCAGGACATCTGTTTTAAGTCGTTGCAGGGGTGGGTCCAGATTATGAATAAAGCGTAGTCTCGAATCCAAGGTGACATAAATCCCGAGATATCGGAAGCCTTCCGGTGCAATCTTTATTTGGCAACTCAGCGGTATCACCGGAGGGTCTCCCGTCAGCACATAAATTACTGACCAATTAACTGTAAAACCCGAATATCTACCAAAAATAGCTAGCACGTCCAGTAGACAGATCAGTGACGCCCTAGGAGTAGTGACGTAGAGTAGGATGTCGTCAGCGTACAGGGAGATCTTATCCTCCCAGTCATTAGTCCACCTCAGTCCCTGGATTGATCTATCCTGTCTAATCCAGGCTGCCAACGGTTCGAGGGCCAGTGCAAAGAGAAGTGGCGACAGGGGGCACCCCTGGCGAGTGCCCCTGCTCAACTGGAAGTCCCTGGACCTACGGTTGTTCACTATTACTCTGGCCATCGGGCCGGAGTATAGGAGACGGATCCAGCTCAGGAATTCCGGACCAAATCCGAATTTGCCCAGCACTGCAAACAAATAAGGCCACTCAACCATGTCAAATGCCATGGTTGCATCTAATGAAACCAGAGCCGCCGGTTCCAGTATAATTGATGTTCTACTCAGTATTCTATGAAGGCGGCGCAGGTTGAGGGCTGTATTTCGGTGTGGCATGAAGCATGATTGATCTGGGTGGACAAGTGTATTAATCACCTTAATCAGCCGCGTAGCCAACAGTTTTGCCAGGATTTTAGGATCCGCGTTTAGGAGCGATATTGGTCTATATGCAGCGCGATTCGTCCTAGGTTTACCCTCTTTATGTATGACGACTATGTTGGCCACCCTCTGGTAGTACGGAAGCACTCCCTTCTCTCTACTCTCCTCCAGCATAGCACGGATGTGGGGTGCGAGTGCCTGAGTTTTCAGCTTGTACAACTCTACGGGAATACCATTTGGACCCGTGGCCTTCCCGGACCGCACTCCTCTGATCACCTGCGCCACCTCGTCATCCGTCAGTGCGGTCTCCATGTATGCCCCATTCTCATCCGAGAGTGCGGGAAGTCTTATGTCCCTTAACATCGCATTGTTTTCGTCTTCCGAGTACCTCCCCGAGGTATTGTACACCGATTGGTAATAGTCTGCAAATGCGTCTGCGATGGCTTGCGGCTCAGTAATAGGAGCCAAGTCGTCTCCTTGTATCTCAAGTACCAGACGCGACGCCCACTCTCTCCTGTCTAGCCACGCTATCAACTTCCCGGCCTTGTCCCCCATCTCATACACTCTACTCTGAACCCCCCTCCATTGCGCTCGAGCGCCCTCTTTGGCTATGCTATTGAACTCCTCCTGTCTCAACTTCAACAGGTGGAGGCCCTCCGGGGTTCCCCCCTGGGCTGTCTCCTCCTCCGACCTCAACACGTCTTCCTCTGCTCTCACCAAATCCGCCTGTCTGGCCCTCTTCCTTCCGGCGATCGACGAGACAACCTCTCCCCTAATGACTGTTTTGTACGCCTCCCACAGGGTCTGTGCTGAGTCGACCGAGCCCCCATTTTCCCGAAAGTAATCATCTGTAGCTTTGATGTTTTTTTTGGGGATGCTCGGATCTCTCAGGTACCATGGGTTAATTGGGGCTATCCTGCCTACGATGGTGCGACCCATTTCCATTCGAAGCCACACAGGGGAGTGATCGGAGATTCCCCGTCCCAGGTGGCGAATCTCTTGGATAGTATGGGCCTGCGGTGCTGGGACTTAGATGTAATCAATGCGCGACAGACTGTGATGCGCGCTCGATATATGAGTGTATGAGTGTCTAGAAAATTTGACAGCCACATCTGGGAGGGTCGCAATTCTCGCGGTGGGTGCCTATCTATCTCCCCGGTTACCACTGCGTTGAAATCTCCCCCCATTACCAGGATACCCAGCGGAAATGTTAAAAAGATGGAGCCCAGGTCGTTGGAAGTGTCAGCTTGCAAACCGGGTGGGACATATACAGAGATAAATGTGGCTGTCTTCCCCTCCCACAGGCCCGAAACCCTGACATACCGGACACGGACATCAGTCCACGAGGCCTGTATCGTGAAAGGGAATGAGTTCTTAACCAAAATGCCCACCCCTCTGGACCCAGTCGTGAACCCAGAGTGTGCCACCATTCTATACCCTCCCATGTGTAGGGCCAAGCATGTATTTCCGACTAGATGTGTTTCTTGTAGGAGGACTACATCTGGGGCATGCCTCCTGACGAATTGGCTGACCATCCCCCGCTTTAGTTTATCTCCCAGCCCGTTAACGTTCCAACTGAGGACTTTGACCCCCAGCCCCTGCTCATTACTCCTCGCCATGTCGTTTCGGAATTCGCTCTCGCTCTGCTAGCCACTTTGACGTCGTTGAAAAACACATTACAATAACAAATTCAACTGTAATACAAATCCCACCCTGCACCCCTGCTGATTGGGTCCACCCATAACAAACTGGCAGAGTGCCTGTCGCCCTATACCCTATCTCTAACGATAGCTAAATGTAGTACCGAGGAGGCAGCCCAACCACCTCCCCCAGGACCTCGGTTTCTAAGGTAACTGTCCCATGAGTGTCTCTCAGCAGTCCGTTGCTGCGATGCTCTATTTCTACTGACCGTGCCCCCCATCTGGGGTCCATGACCCCCATACCTGACCACAATTACATTGTCAACTGGTCCGCTCGCCGGCTTCAAGCCTGTTCCTGCATTGCTTCCTCCTCGCTCACGCGGCGCACTCCAGCTCCGTGAGCGCGCCGACTGTCTATCCAGTCCGCGGCCATTTCAGGGGTATCGAAAAACCCTCCCCTCGTACTCAACCCGCAGACACGCCGGGAACATCATGGCGTACTTAATCCCTTTGTCTCTGAGCTGTCTCTTGACTGCAAGGAAAGTCTTACGTTGTTTCTGCACCAGCTGGGTGAAGTCCGGGAAGAAGGAGATGGCGGCGTTCTCGTATCGCAGTGGAGCCGTCGTGCGGGCCGACTGCAGGATAGCGTCTCTGTCACTGAAGTTAAGAACGCGCGCAATCAATGGGCGCGGGGGCGCTCCGGGTTTGGGTCGCCCACCCGGAACTCTGTGCGCCCGTTCTATGGTGAAGAATTTTCCCAGGCCCTTGGGCTTGAGGTAGTTGAGAATCAGATCTTCCACAAAGAGGTCCGGTGCGGGTCCCTCTGATTTTTCGGGCACTCCCAGAATGTGGACGTTGTTCCGCCTGGACCTCCTTTCATATTCATCCAACTTACGTTCGGCCAGTTCGCTGAAACCCTTGAGGTCTCGGACCTCTCGCTGGAGTTGTCTGACAGGCCGGTCGTTATAAGATCCAAATATTTGACTTTCTCATTCACTTTAGTAAGGTCTGTCCAAATTAAATTAACTTCTATGGAGACCGTGTCCAGCTTGTGTTCCAGGGATTCCAGCTTTTGATCGAGGGAGGACTTGACCCCTTCTATCGCGGCCATTACGTCTTGCAGGGTCAGCTCCGGAGAGGGGCTCAGGGAATCTCTCCCGGCCCTCGGTGCCTGTCGCTGGTCCGCCGGCGGATCCCTTGGCTGCGTGTATCGATCTAGCTTGTTAGTCTGTACTTGCCTGGTCCCTTTGTTAACTCTAGGCTGGGACTTCTCGGCCTCCGCCTTACTCCCCATGCCTCCGGAGGGTCTCTGTCGTTTCCAGCCGGAGCCGGATCCCGCTTTCCCGTGGCCGGCGCTGTTTAGCTGTACCTACGCCCTCCCCCGGGGCCGCGGTAGCAAGATTGCCAATGTGCCTTTCAGTTTATGCCCCCGGCTATAGGAGGCCGCCTCCGGGGCGTCAGCAGTGCAGCGCGCCAACAGCTGCGGCCGCCCGGCACCGAACTAGCTTCTCCTCGCACCCCCGTGCACCGGTCCGAGAGGGGCCTGCGGCACGTCCCGCCTCAATGTCACTGACTGCCGTGGCCCGCCACCGCTCTCCAACACCCCGACACCTCGCCCCGGAGTGTCCACTGCTCAGGGGGGGGGGGGAAACCCCGCTGGCACCTCTCACCTCCACCGTCGCTGCCCGAGTTATTGCTGCTGATGGCTCCTTTATGACCGGCGATCCCCGGCCCGAGTCTACGGCCCTGCACCACACCTCAGGCGCCTTCACTGCCAACCGACCCGCAGCCAAGACCCACAGGCCAGCGCGAGCCCTTAGCAACCGGCAGTCGAGGGGGGACGGGTCGCTATCTATCACCGGTCACTGCACGGCTCAAGCCTCAAATCAGCGCGCCTGCCGCGATGCGGATATTTCCTCCTTGGGGCGCTATCCCCACCGGCACCCCACACACTTTGTTCTGTCCTTCGGCGCCTCCGGCGCCACACCACCGCTGCCCCCTGGGGAAGGTCCCGGTCTGTGTATGTCACGGGAGGGGGGGGAAAGAAACCGCCAATACTCCATTCAATGCCAGCTGCGTTCCGAGGAGCGGGCTGCTACCACTTTCATTTACAGTGATCATCAGTGATGGTGGCATGTGGGAAACTGTATGTTCATGTGGCATACCCTGTAAAATGCACATTGAGAAAAATGTATAGTTATGCCAGCACACAATGCTGTTCAGGGGATGTAACCCACATGCACCAGCTTTATTTACTTGCTACTTTTGTATTGAAAAAATAGTTTTCCTGTCCATACCAGCAGGCCTGTCCAGCATTAGACAAACGACTTGTTACTAGTGAAGTACGTTAAAGAGCTAAGGGCTGGCTCAAATAAACAGCATATGGGACTATGCAGGTAAGAGGCCTTAGTTCTCAGTGATGGGCAAAACGAGGTACAGAAAAATAAAAACTTTCACACCGAGGTGGATTTGTTCAGTCAAATAACAGAGTTTTTCTCTATATCCATAAGTGTATTAGTGTTTAGGAGATCCTACAGATGTCATAAATTAGATTTGTTTATCTTGCACATATGATTTAGAACTGCGGTGCTTTCTCTATATCCATAAGTGTATTGGGATTAAGAGATCCTACAGATGTCATAAATTAGATTTGTTTATCTTGCACATATGATTTAGAACTGCAGAGCTTTCTCTATATCCATAAGTGTATTGGGATTAAGAGATCCTACAGATTCTGCAATCATACATATGTCATAAATTAGATTTGTTTATCTTGCACATATGATTTAGAACTGCAGTGCTGAGTTGCCCCCTCGTCACTGTTTGATACTTTCTTTTGGCTTTTAACACTAATCTAGCTCTGCTACTTTTCTACCCTATAACGACTTGTCACGTCCCAAGTAAATTTATGGTTGCCTCTCACCGTTCTTGGAAATTGGATTTTGTGTGAAAACAGTAACAATAGATCTGCAGACAGCTTCCATTTCCCCTGGATGTAATATCCTCTTATTGAGGAGGCAGCCTGTCTCCCTGCGGGTCTGTGCTGCCTTGCAGGGCTCAGGCTTGTGGCAAAAGATAGACTTCATTGTCGTCTAATGAGAATTAAATTCAATGTATGGCAGTGCTCTATACTACCTTTGTCAGGCTATATGACACGTAATCTCTTTCCCTATTTGAGGTAGCCAGATGTTTTGTTTTATTTTCAGTTTAAAATGTATGTGAAGACTAATTGTTCTTTCTTGTGTATCACAGGGACACATTAAACTTGCAAAGTTTGGAATTTACCATATGACAGCCCATGGCGAAGATGTTGATTTTCCTATTGGGTAAGAATTCGTTTTTTTATTTAAATTTTGTTAGTATGTCTTAAAAATGTACCATTGTGTGGAGTAATGGTAAATGCGTTTAAAAAGGAAGATAAGGGTACCCAAGCACACGTAAAATCAAGGTCAAAACAGTTAGAATGTACATAAACAAGTAACACAAGTAGATCTTCGTCTCTTTCTTTTGAGTTTCTTCGATTTAATATTCTTTTCTCAGAATGTATTTCACAGTCTTCAAAATGGTTCCCAAGCCAACACATGTTTCGTCGCCTTTAGTAGTTTTTTACATGCGACTTGTTCACGGCTAGGTACAAATTGATATGGTAATTACATTAGTTTATATGTTATTACAAGATGCAAACATTTGTAAACAACGTAAACGAATGTGCTCCCAGGGTAGGTATAAAAAACTATGGGTAGATTTATCCATAGGTGGTATCACAAGGCTATAGTGTACTATCAAACACCGTGAGATATGGTGAGCACTAGCCATATCATATCAGTTGGTGATTGTCAGATCTTCTACAAACTTGCGTGTGAGTGACGTATGTGAGACAATCCTGTATGTGCTGGAACTTCATTCCAGTCAAAATTTAATCCGATATCGCATGCGGTATGAACAGTCCATTAAGTCAGAAAACACAATAAGTACGCAGACTATTGTCGTAAAGAATTATGAATAGAGATAGAAAGTGTGCCAAATAGAAAGAGCAGGTGATGCAAATAAAACAACTGACCTGAATACTGTTATATATGCAAAGTCTGTAATAAATGTAATCAAGATAAGAAAAAGTGTCACTATTAGTAACTATATAGACACTTTGTGAAATGCTTGAGTAGTGGACGAGTTCTCGTCCAAATTTATATACATACGTCTAGTATGACGATAATTCCAGGTCATACAATCAAACGACGAGGGAGGGGGAGGTTAAAGAATTTCTTCTGGGTGAAACGCTTTCACATCTCAGCTGTGCTCGAAATTTGAGCACCTCGTCTGAAACAAAAAGATAGATTGTCTCTGTATTGTCATCAGACAACATAGCTGGTCTGTCTGTCAGAAATTACATTTCTGCGGCAATGCCGAGATGAGCTATGCATGAATTTGTTAGACCCGTATACGTCTCGTCTATGTATACTATTAGAACATCTAGTCTTTAGAACCCGAGACATGTAGAGTATGATCTTAACATGCAGACAGTATGATACTGGTCTGCCCATAATATCACTTGCTATTAACGAAAATAGAATAAAATTAAATTTAAAACTCATGTTTACGAATGAAATGAATAAAAAAGATACTATTGATCAGCAACTACATCCTCTGAGTGCGGTAACTATTCAAGAAATCATTGATACTAGGCTACTTTTGTCACTAACAGATTGTGAAGATGAAATTACAACTGCAGATATTGTTATGCGTGATCTGAATGTGATAAGTGATGTACGAGTGGAAAGTGGCTTAATAGAAAAATCTAAATGGGTACCAACGTTACAGAGTGGGAATAGTATAGACATTTTCCACAAACTTGTCAGCAGCGATCTAGACAGATTTGATCTAAAGAAACGCACACCACGACTAAGGAATGATAACCTGACATATGGGGAAAGACAAGCATTACATAAGTTAAGAACTGATGACAACATTATTATAAAGGAGGCGGACAAAGGGGGCAACATTGTCATTATGTCCAACCTTGACTATGAGAAACAAATTCTCTCCCAATTGGGAGACTTGGAATGCTATGAACACCTTTCCAGCAATCCAATTTGGAAATTGACAGAACATATTAACAGACATTTAAAACAATGGTATGGCATAGGTATTCTAGATCATGATGAGTATAGCTATCTGCAGGTTAATAAACCAAGATACCCGTGCCTGTATACACTGCCAAAAATACATAAAAACCTTCCGTTCCCTCCGGGTAGACCTATCATTTCGGGGATAGAGGGCCCCAAAGAAAGAATGTCAGAATATGTCGACATTTTCCTAAAACCACTGGTATGCAACCTCCCATCATATATACGGGACACAAAACATATTTTGGGACTCTTATCGGACATTACATGGGGACCAGAAATGATACTAGTGACACTAGATGTCACGGCCCTCTACACCAGTATCAATAGAGAATGTGGATTAAAAGCGATCAAAAAAATCTTAAGCACTAGATCTGCAAGCACATGGGAACACACAGAGATGTTGATTACCATGATAGAACTTATCCTTGACAACAACGTTTTTTTGTTTAAGGATAGGTGGTATCGTCAAAAACAGGGAGTTGCCATGGGCTCCAGATTCTCTCCTTCATACGCCAATCTGTTCATGGGATGGCTTGAGGAGGAGTGGATCTGGGGCCAACATGGATCGGAATGGACAGAGTTTATTCTCTTTTGGGGCAGATATATCGATGACTGCCTGATGATCTGGACAGGAGATGAAGAAACACTCATAAAATTTGTTGAACACCTCAACAACAATACATGGAATATCAGATTCACACACGAGCATAGCAAGGTGAAAGTCACATTCCTTGACATAGAATTGTATGTAGGGAACAATCAGATTAATAGCAGATTGTATCGCAAAGACACGGCGTGCAATGCAATATTACATGCCACCAGCGCGCACCCTAGGCACCAGATCAATGCGATACCCTATGGAGAATTTGTCAGAGCCAGACGCAACTGTAGTCTGGACGCTGAATTTACAAAATGTACTGAAGAAATGACTGAACGCTTTAAATCCAGGGGTTACAACACCAACATTCTAAAAAAAGCAAAATCTAGGATCATGAAGATTAAAAGAGAAACGACCCTCAGGGATATTACAAACAGAAAGACAGATGATAACAAAGTAAGATTTATTACAAACTACAATGACATTTCGGATGTGCTAGTTAAAAGTCTCAACAGACACTGGCATATCCTCAAAAAAGACGATACCATGACAGGGGTTATTGGCAACAAACCAGAAATCACCTATAAAAAAGGAAACTCCCTTAGAGGTCTCCTTAGCCCCAGCTATCCAATAGCCACTACCGGTAAAAACTGGTTGACTACACATATGGAGGGCTTCCATAGATGTGGACACTGCTCAGCGTGCAAATGGGCTTACAATAAGAAATTGGAATTCATGGGTCCTAACGAGAAATGTTACAAGATTAGGACGAATATCAATTGCAACACTAATTTTGTTGTATATATTATCGAGTGCAGGTGCAACAAAAAATATGTGGGCAGCACGATAAGCCCCCTACGTGTCAGGATAGGGGAACACATGAGGGCAGTGAAACAGGGTGATCAAAGATACCCCATTGCGACACACATCCTGGAATGCCACTCGCAGGGAGTACACAGGGACTTTATATTCTATGGTATAGAGCAAACCATGAGAAACCCTAGAGGGGGTAACAGAGAACTCATGCTTCGTAGAAATGAAGCCTCCTGGATATTGAAATTGCGTACGACTGAGTTAGGGATCAATGTTGATGATGAAATGCATTATTTTCTTGGTAAATGAAGTCAGACACTATATACGGCCATATTATTGTATCATCTCCTGAGAGTATTGGACAGTGTATAAATACATAGATGTTGTTCTTCTGAAAACATTTGGTTGTTGTATAAATATGGTTCTATTGAAGAGATTATGAGAATTCTGCGAAGTATATGTTTCATGATGTCACTCACCCATTCACCATAAATCACCATTGGTTATATGTGGTAAGCCACTATTAATTTTATATACATCACGGTATGTACAGTCTTTGAGTTTCGGAAATTCCTTGGATACTTGACAAACAAATTTTCAGCTTACTACAGGTACGCCTCATGTTCCTTAATTATGATAGTTTCAGATTTTCTATTCGACTATTCGAGATATGTATATGTGGCCCTATACTTACGCTTTTATAATATACACTCGATAACTGCCTACAGTGCAGTCGTGATTTCTGTTCACTTTGGGCCCGTCATAAAGTTTTCTTTGCCTTCACTATCTTAGGCATGTCCTGACCCAAGATGGCTACCAAAACTTGCAAATCAATATATGCTTAAATGACGTTGGTATTAGTGATAAAATTACAATTAGATACTCTGAGTTTGGTCCTTCCTTTTACAACGCGAACGCGTAATGCAATATATTCTACCGATTTATCAAATCGGTTACGAACATGATAATGTCACTCGCACTTATATCGGGTTTGGAATGTTGATTGAACATGGTTTTAACCGCGCCTTATTCATTTAGACAATACTAAAAATAGAATACGGTGAGATTTCGACCCATTCTATACTATCCAGACGCAACCTTCTTAAATATGGCGCCTGTGGTTTTCGGTGGTATGCTTTCCGCAGCTGCCCGACTTCCGGTCACGTGACCTTCCACTCGTGCATATACTTGCCGAGTAAACGCACACCGACAACTCTAATTTGGAGCCAGACGCGGTTGGGGGAAGATACACTTCATAGACCGAGAGGTAAGAGGAGAACGAATAACGGGGCACGCTTTGTCATCTTACCATAACATTTTACTCTTTACAAAGAGTAAATACGTTTATAGATTACGAGCCAGACAGTGAGAACACAAGGATGTCTATTTGTTTCTAACGAGGATTCTTTTTGATTGAACATAGATAACTTTGGAATGAGGCGTTTATAAAATTTATTTTTCTTGTGTTCCCTTGTTTAAAAACAAATGATTGCATGGGCACACCGAGAATGTACTCGTGTATGCTGAGACTAGAGTTTTAAATTTAATTTTATTCTATTTTCGTTAATAGCAAGTGATATTATGGGCAGACCAGTATCATACTGTCTGCATGTTAAGATCATACTCTACATGTCTCGGGTTCTAAAGACTAGATGTTCTAATAGTATACATAGACGAGACGTATACGGGTCTAACAAATTCATGCATAGCTCATCTCGGCATTGCCGCAGAAATGTAATTTCTGACAGACAGACCAGCTATGTTGTCTGATGACAATACAGAGACAATCTATCTTTTTGTTTCAGACGAGGTGCTCAAATTTCGAGCACAGCTGAGATGTGAAAGCGTTTCACCCAGAAGAAATTCTTTAACCTCCCCCTCCCTCGTCGTTTGATTGTATGACCTGGAATTATCGTCATACTAGACGTATGTATATAAATTTGGACGAGAACTCGTCCACTACTCAAGCATTTCACAAAGTGTCTATATAGTTACTAATAGTGACACTTTTTCTTATCTTGATTACATTTATTACAGACTTTGCATATATAACAGTATTCAGGTCAGTTGTTTTATTTGCATCACCTGCTCTTTCTATTTGGCACACTTTCTATCTCTATTCATAATTCTTTACGACAATAGTCTGCGTACTTATTGTGTTTTCTGACTTAATGGACTGTTCATACCGCATGCGATATCGGATTAAATTTTGACTGGAATGAAGTTCCAGCACATACAGGATTGTCTCACATACGTCACTCACACGCAAGTTTGTAGAAGATCTGACAATCACCAACTGATATGATATGGCTAGTGCTCACCATACCTCACGGTGTTTGATAGTACACTATAGCCTTGTGATACCACCTATGGATAAATCTACCCATAGTTTTTTATACCTACCCTGGGAGCACATTTGTTTACGTTGTTTACAAATGTTTGCATCTTGTAATAACATATAAACTAATGTAATTACCATATCAATTTGTACCTAGCCGTGAACAAGTCGCATGTAAAAAACTACTAAAGGCGACGAAACACGTGTTGGCTTGGGAACCATTTTGAAGACTGTGAAATACATTCTGAGAAAAGAATATTAAATCGAAGAAACTCAAAAGAAAGAGACGAAGATCTACTTGTGTTACTTGTTTATGTACATTCTAACTGTTTTGACCTTGATTTTACGTGTGCTTGGGTACCCTTATCTTGATTCTATGTGGTCTGACCGCAGTTTTTAGGGAGGCTGGTGGTTCTCCCCTACCCTCTAGCACCGTCACGGATTTAAGAAGTTGACAGATATCAGGTGTACTCACCATAAGCGCCTATTATCTATTACAAATACCACTGTGCAAAACGTTAACTGCGTTTAAAAAGGACGTAACGTCTCTGAACGTTACAGTTCAATTATAAAAACCCCCATTCTATTCTATTGTATAAATGGTATCTTATAACGCGCCCAGCTACCCCGAAAGGCCTCCCGGCGCTGAGACCGGCACGCCTGCATGACCTAGGCAAGTAGCTAAGAGTTAGAATAGGTGGGTCTTTAGTAGTTTACTGAAGGAAATTTCTGTCTCCATTTGTCTAGGTTTAGCAGGGAGGGCATTCCACAGTTTAGCAGTCAGAAAAGCAAAGGAGCGGCTGCCACACCTGGTTCTCTTAACTTTGGGGATGGTCAGCAGATAAGAGTTCTCGAAGTGTAGTGATCTCCCTGGGCCGCATGGGCAAAGCAGTTTTCGGATCAGAAGAGGACCTTTTCTCTGCCAGCTCGGTGGGCCATGCATAGGGCCTTGAAACGGACCTTTTTTTATTGGGAGCCAATGAAGCGCAGCCAGTGCTGGTGCTGCTGAGTGATGTTTGAGTGTCTTGACGAGTGACTGTGCTGCGGCATTTTGAATACCCTGTAGGCGCTTTAAAATGTATTGAGAGCTTCCCAGAAACAAGGAGTTCTCGTAGTCAAGACGGGAGTTAATCAGCCCTTGTATGACTACCCTTTTGGATGGAGGAGGTAACCACGGCATGATTTTTCTTAATGTACATAATAGTTCAAAGCAAGTTGCAGACAGTTTTTTGGCTTGAGTCTCCATAGCGAGTTTACTTTCCAACCAAAAGCCAGGCTTTTTACCGTCGTAGAAGGTACTGCCGCTCTCGGAGGTATTTCAACACATTCTTCCTCCTACATTGCTTTATGGTGCCAAGCAAGGCACATTAATAACTAATAGGTAGAACTTACATAATATATCAACTTGGCTTAAGTTCAACATATAATTAATTAAAAAACTTACAAGAGAAGTGGATTTGTTATAACGATGCTTACTGGTGCTAACTTCAAACCATGTATTTATAGCGAGACCGACATAGTACATTATTTTCATTACGCAGAGATTCTAATCGCGTAAGAGAAAGCAAACAATTTTGTGAAACGGACCCGAAAATCCAATACTGAAGATAGAAGATGATGCAAAAGGAGAATAAATGCCAAACCATTCCAGTACATCCAACCTTAATCTAGTGACAGTTGATATTTAAGTTTTTGCAAAGGTCATCTGAAAGGACATCTTTACCAAAACACAGAAAAGATATACACCAAATTATTGAAAAAAGTAAAGTCTTGATTTTATTAAAAATAAGCTTGTACGTTTTTTGTTTTAACATTCTTTGGTAAAAATGTTGCAGAAAATATACAAAATGACCTGAAATAACCTATTGGAATAATTCACGCTAAACAACCTATGGGAAGTCTGAGACAATGAAAACAGGTTATGTCAGTCAATTAGGGCCTGTAAGCCTCTATATGTTCTTGTAATGCAGGCGCATCGGAAAGGTAACTTCAGTAGAAGTAGGTAGGAACTTCAATCTTCTTGTCAGTTCACATCGGTGGTATGTTTCCCCCGTATGACTGGTAATATTTCATTCCCTGTATAGAACAATTTCTGAGATGGTGGATGTAAGATTGGCCTTAAAAGAGTCTATATGGATGTCTATGAGCTGTGTATTACATTGGATCCCCCCACCCATTTCTCCCAACTGGTTAGAGTCCATATTCCGTAGTTGAGAAATAATGTACCGGACTCGCTCTTGTAAGGCCTTCTTTTGAGGCATAAAGAGAAATTCATCTAGGCAAACTATCTTCCTCGCATCCCTATTCCAGGAAACTGCTCTCAACAGCTTGAGTGCCTTAGTGAAGCATCATGATGCTGACAAAATAATGAATGGGAGGCAGGTGACCTTGCACACCTGTAAAACAAATGGTGTAGATGAGAAGTTACAACCAAATGATTTACCTTGGTACTAGCTAGGTGGTATGTTTTCTATCATTTCGACTGGTCTGATTTCTTCCCTGATCAGGGGCAATTAGCAGAAATACTTTAATGGGTCTATATTAAAATCTAAGAACTCCATTTCGATACATTAGATCTCTGCATTATAATTCTCAAGGGCAGAGTTTAGCTTTCCAATTCAGTTGTTGTAGGCTCCCTACGGAAGGACACTGCTGCTTTCATTTTTCTCGTATAATTGTCATGCACCACATCTTTGCACACTGTCCATCTCCTGGTGATAGCTTTAGTCGCTAAGAGTTTGGGATGCGACACTGCTTTCAATACACCAGTAGTAATCAATATTAAGGATGAGAACAGTAAGGACAAGAAGGCATTCATTGATTTAAGCCACTGGTTTCCCTCCTTGCATGTCCCTGCAGCTGCCTATTTAACTATTGCACTCTAGTACCTCAGAGCCATCCTTCTGTACCTCGCAGGGAAAGTTCTGTCATCAGGAAGTTGAGTAGGAACTTCCACACAGTAGCATTTCTAGGTAACTAAGAGGCATAAGCAGGAGCGGCTCCTCCACTATTGCGGAGGAGCGTCGCCCTACTGTTTCTCGCACTGCGAGCAGCAGAAGCATAAAAATGTAATAACTTTCCATTATTACCATATTATGTTTGATTGCAGACGGGCGGGTGGGTGGGGTTGCTCTGAGAGCAAGGCAGGGGAGGAGTGGTGTGCCTGCCCACTCCCGAGTGCGCAAAGACTGTTTGGTCGGTCCTATGGGGCCGCCCAAACAAGTTATGCGCACTCTGCCCTTCTCCATGCAGGCTGCACTGCAGCCTATATGGAGAAAATTGCCTCCCGATAAGCGCAGGGTGGGCGGTGTCCCAACCAATCACATTGCTGCTTGCAGCATTGTGATTGGCTTAGGGGAGGGAGGGAGCCTGGCTGCCTGCTTCTGCTTCCTGTTCCTGGAGAGCAGGAGAGCAGAGAAGATGCGGGACCCGGCCGGCGGGAAGGTAAGTTTAATTATATATATATTATATAATTAAATTAACCCCCCCCCCCTGTGCTCCCCCCTCCACCTAAGAGGTATCAGATTGGTACTAGGTGAGATTGTGCTCCCGTTCCCCAATCTACACTGTGAAGAAAACTACTGCAGAATATAGATCTCAAGCCACCCTTTGTCAAACATAAATATGCTGTCCAGTGCTCTTTTTTGCTAAGCATTCTGGGTCTCTTGGCCCTGCATTTGAAAATGGAAAGGCAGAACTACAAGAATACAAACATTTGTGGCTTGGAGGAATTAATCCCACCTAACATGGAACAGCTTGTAAACAACGGTAGGTATAGCCGTAGTACTCCCCTTCCCGGCAAGGGCATACCATGAGCAACCTGCATAGTCTCTCTTACTCCACACTTGAACGGCTGGAGCCTGCAGTGAGAGCATCTTATGGAGGATTGGTTTATACTTGTTGCTGTCCGTATGATTCAGTGTAGAAAGCAGAAAACAGCAAGTGCTGTGTCTTAAAGGCACTGCATGTGTTGCTCTGCAACCCACACTTTGACCCACTCCTTGAAGCTTCCATAAATGTTTCTGTATGCAACAGCATAAAGATGTGGATGTCTCACCTGTCCTTGGCTGAAGGAACCATGGGCCGCATGTACGAAGGTAATAGTTTGTGATTACCAAATAGCAAATATTTGCAATTCTCTATTTGGTAATCGCAAACTTCAATGTTGAAATGTGTCTATGACACATTTTGCGATTCCCATCGGCTCGCAAATAGACTTACCTCATGAAAATTCATGTGATAGGTCTTGGTTTGTGATTCATTGGGAATCGCTAAAATCACAGGAGTAGTGGCCTGCTGCGGTCCACATACCACCATGTCTGTGATTGTATTTAAATAATGCAATCGTTTTTTTCATTTTTTAAATGCAGCCTGTTTTCCTTAACCCCTTCCATGCCCATGACGGAACGGTTCCGTCATGAGCATCGGTTGCGCTGTGCTCATGACGGAACCGTTCCGTCATGGCCCCGCCCGCGCTCGAACCCTTCAGCACCGCGGGGGAATTCCCGCAGCGCTGAAGGGGTTAAAGGAAACCGGTATGCATTTAATTAAAAAAAATCAGTGGTCCATGAGACCACTGCCTGATCCTATAAAAAAAATTTACAAGCATTCTTAAAGGGGAAGGGGACCCCTTCCCATTTGCGAGTGGGTTACCACCTACTTGAAATCGGCAATAAAATGCAAATGTTTTGCGTCCGCATTTCGGTCGCAAAACATTCACACATACCACTGCGCTTTGGTATTAGGAAGGGAATCCCTTCCTAAACACGCCTCTTCCTAACACCGAATCGCAAACCCAATGTGCGATTAGGTAATAGGTTACAAAATCGCAAATAGGGCTTTGTACAGGTAAAACAGCCTTTTTACGTTCGCATATGGGCCGATTCTGCGAATCGGCCTGTTTGCAGGCACAAAAAGCCTTTGTACATGTGGCCCTAATATTTTCATGTGGGGGTGTTGGGGTATGGGACGGGGGGTTAGAGGGACCATGAAGTGGCACAAATTCGTTGGATTCAAGAGCTCAAGAGTTGCTGTGGTTTGCCTTTTTTTTTATAGCGATGCCTGGACTATTTTAGAATGTGCTTTCATGTCTGTGTGTAGATGCTCATATATTCACAGAAAAAACACAGTTAAAAACTGAGTTATGGTTCTGACCCAAAAGAGTAAAATCACTGAAATTTGCCAGTAACGGTTGTCAGTGCACTGAACACACGCCATAACCTGCGCGGCGTGCCAAGTTGCTCTCTTGATAACTGTTGTTGTGTGTCTGTGCCATTAGCAAGTTGGTGTTTCGAGCAAGGCAAGTGCCATGACTATCGGCCTGTGACCATGCGTTGAGGTCCACCTGCACAGGTGGCAAACACGGGCTGCGCACGGCCACCGGTTGTGCGCAGGGTGGGAGGTGGGGGGGTGAGGGAGTTGGGCACAAGGCCTGATCTGCAAAGTGCATTAGTGCTCTATTAATATTATTCTTTAGAAATATGACAGAAATCAAATATACCTTTTAACAAAAAAATTTTTTTTCTTAAGCTTCATTATTTTTTTTTCCTTTCCTAGATACCCGTCCTACCTTGCACCAGAAGTGATTGCACAAGGCATTTTCAAACACCGCAGTAATATGCAGAGTGAGAAGCCTTTACCCTCTGGCCCTAAATCAGATGTGTGGTCCCTTGGCATCATTTTATTCGAACTTTGCATGGTATGTAAGAAAAAAACAAAAACCTGTATAATACTTTGTTTATTGTACGAAAGAAAAAGAGATAACTGTTTGCTTTTACTTCTTCCTGTCACAGTGTATGTCTGTGGTAAAGAAGCACCTGCCTCATCATTTCGATTCAGTAACAACCCTTTAAACACAGAATAAAAAACAGAAACCACTGTTTCAGAGATTAATGGCAAACAGGTGTAATTTAAATATGGCACCCCTAGACTGTAAAATGTCACATTTATTGCATAAAAAACACACAATTGTGGGCAAGTACTTTGTTGCTCTACGTCATTATTCATAGTCACTAGTAAATTGCTTACAGTCGAGTTGTTCCGTGGAATCATTTTAATATTTAGATCTATCATTTTAAATGTAAAATATGGAAACCGTCTTTTTTGTTGTAGCAGTGGCTGTGCAGTAGTTGCTCATAGAACGAGGCATTACCTCTTCAATGCCACCTGCAGGATTCTTAAACACAGAGGCTCTTCATCTGGCCCTGTTTTAGAAACTTTTCTTTCTCGTGAAATGACCACCTGTTTCATTGTGTGGCAGAATTCTAGATAAAGAAGATGGGCACTCAGTGCCTTCTCATCTTCTCCAAACTCTATAATGTGGACATGTGTAAGCACTACATTGACTCGCTTTACAGCGCTTTTAAAAGAAGATGGCTACTACATTTTAATATGGGCTACATGTCACCCAAAAAATACTCCTGTCTAGACAGGGTGTTGCACAGATTCTCCAGCTATGGATCTTTCATAGATACACATGCTTTAGTTATTTCCCGTTGTCAGGCTGGGAACCCAATCTTGGTAATTGTGAATAATTTATGCATGTGAATCTCTCAAATACGCCAATGCTGGAGTACTGTAGTTCCAAGTAGGCAACATATTTCTTCTTCTGCACTGGATCTTTCATAAAGTCACAGCCTTAAATTATTCCACGTCATTAATTAGATCATATTCTCTTTCCAGAAGAAAAGATCCCTTACAATTTCCTTTGGTTTCTGTTAGGATTACAACTGATACCCAACAGGGTCTCTAGCAGCTGGCACTAGTTTGCCTGTATTTGACATTTCTTTCACTTGCTTTCAGTTCTGAGATGTCCTTTGACAAATGCACCCTTAATGCACATCAGACTCTTGCCATTCAGAAGATCTCCACTGTAATTGAGGCATTTAACGCGGGCGGAGCCTCTCCTCGAGGTCCAGAATCCCTTTGATGTCTACAGCATCCCATCTAACTTCAGTGATGTCCCCATCCGACCCTGCACCTCCAGCAAACTTTTTCGATACGTCTTTACAAGGCATAGAAAATTTCCATTCCTGATCACAAGGGACACATCCTCAAAAGGACCAGCCTTATCTTACAAGGGGCAAACTCTTCTAAGGCGCCACCACTAGTTTTAGACTGAAGTGTATCAATTCCAAATCACTCATTTTCAGGAAGTCTTCACTCCTCAGATTTGGAGACCGAGCTTTAGATATTATTGTTTCTGTTACAGAACACCCTCCATACTTTGATCTCCAGATTGCATAGAATATCATGGTAGCAGCAGACATTTTGGATAATGCTATTTCTGTCACATCAGTCCATATCTTTGAGGCAAATGAGCTTGTGATTGATAAAACACAATTGAAAATCGTATTTATTCTTCCCCACCCCTCTAGAAAAAAAACAGGAAGCTGCAAATGTCACTCAAACTTTCCTTGCAAAAGTTGTCATATATTGATTTGAGAGGCCAGAGAATGAATGAATAAATGTATTCTGATTAATTAAAACCATTAAGAACAATATCAGTAAAACTTTCAAATATCTATAAACTTTCTATAATTTGTGTCGAAATTCATGTTAAAATAAGAAGATTAAGAATATACAACACTGGAGTGGATTAGTGTAGAGGGAAACAGAGTTGCAATTCTAAAAACGGCTTGTAAAAAAGTTTGCACATCAACAAAGTTCAGTTATGTTCTTAAACTCCAGGCAGTGTCTTGCTGCTTCCTTGCAGGTGGTTAAATTGTTCGATAGCTTAATCTGTTTTATATAAGTTTTCCATTCTCTGCTGACGGCCAGACAACAACACAAGAGATGAATGAATGACTCATGTTAATAAGAGCACAGTCTGCATCCTGTGGTAGGGTAGCATTCTGAAGTTCACGATGCTCTGTACTCTTTTATTGGAAACAACATGAATCTCATTTGCACTATTTTCCGCCGTACTGAGTTGTGGACATTTGCATTTTGATAATATTGACCATTTAAAGTGTTATAATATTTCAGTATTAGTGATGCGAATTTATTCTTAACAAACTCCACGGTTTCTTCTGCTCGGCCTATTAGCAGCACTTGACTTTTTAGGGCAGATTTAAGGGTCATTGTTGTTGGTTTATCTTTTCACATATGGACAAACTCTAGAGTTTGAACGGCTTCCATTTAGGCCAATGCCATTGAAAACGAATCACATATCCTTTAGGAAGAAATGACAGCCATTGGGGTTGGAAAAAGGAAAAGGCTTCCAACGTGGCCACTTTTAAGGTATAAAGCCCAAGATAAACAGGCTATCTACATGTTTAAGTACCCAATGGCAGCACTCGAAGACCGGTCAAAGGAAATTATATATCTTGAGTAAGAGGAGCAATGGAACAGTCTCACTTTGTTTAGCACTGACAAATGCCACAGCTCAGCCTCTAAAATCACAATCACTTCACATGTCTTGCTGTTCAGCACCATGGTGATGTTAGTGTCTAGACTTCATCAGGTATGGAGAGACATTACCACCATCTCTGGGGAGCTGGTTACATCTTTTTTTTAAACATATTTTATTAGGTTTTTAAAGCACCACTTGGGCGGCATAGTTCACATGGAGACAAAATATTGAAAGGTTACCAGACGTGGAAATATCAATGGGTACAGTTCGTATATATAACAAAAGTGAAAAAGAAATAAAAAACTGAAACTGAAAACCTTACGCAGACTTTCCCACCCCACCCGCATTGGCAAGCAAATTTCAATACACACGAATACCCAAAGAGATAAAACAATCCATCATACATCCATCATACATTGTGACCCGCAAATATCCCATGGGGCTACTTTTACGGGGACTGCGAAGGAAGAGGAGGGAGGTCGATGCTCCTGCATGTAGCCCATCGAGACCATATTTTTCTATGTTTTTGGGGGCAACCCCTTGCTTGAAATACCGCCATCTCGGTGCCTATGCATTTGTCTAGCCCTCTTCGCCACTTTCCTATTGTCGGTGGAGAAGGAGCTGGTTACATCTTTAATTTCCAGATCATGCACTGCAAGTCTCTCCTGCGTGCGCATTATCATCAGATTTATCGGTTTCTATCTGATAGAGACATCTAGCCGCAGATTCCTTAACTTAGAATAAACCTAGGTGTCAGACTGGATCCGGAGAATCTTTAGCAGTACCTCTGCGCACCGAGGGACGGCGTCGCATGGCTCTATCCTGACGTCGTCTACCGATATGTCCCTCCCGGCAAGCTGAGCGTCAGTTTCCTTCTTTCCTTCTTTTCTGTGTCTCAACGCTTATCCAGGAGAAGCGGTTCCTCTGGTCTGTTTTTGTTTTCCGGCCTTTTCGACGCCTTTTAGCTTCTGGAACAGTGTGCGATGCCTTAGGGCTTTAAGCCATGAGAGACCTGTACGCGGCAGATGTCGGCAACAGATCCACACGAGATCCTGCATGTGGTGCTTGGCAGAGCACCACGACTCCGAGGAGTGTGACGCCTGCCGGCAGCTGAAGTCGAGGTCCTTGCAGGAACGTCGGATGAAGTTGCTGTCCGCCCAGATTTCCCATTCGGAGTCCTCGCATCGCCGGTCTCCATCTCGAGCTGGGGCTTCTGTTCGGGACAGGTCATGGAGTCGTTCCAGTGAACGTCGCTCGCCTGACTCAGATAAGCACAGGAAGAAGTCACAGAGGTAGTCGACCTCCCATAAACGGGAGGCCGGGGCCCGCTGCTCCTGGTCTTCACCGGACACGGGCCCCCAGGAGTTGGCCCTCACCTACCCACCATTTCCTGGTGTTGGGGCGACTAGATCCCAAATGGAAACCTATTCTCAGGCTTTACATGCCATCTTTGGGTCACCTCGTCTCGCTGGAGCGCCTTCGGGCCCTACAAAGAGTGTAGGGGCTCGGATTGGGAATTCGCTGACAGGTTCGTCCTCGACCCCGATCTAGTACCCTGACTCCGGTTCTGGTGTCGCTGCGACGTCGGGACACGGCCCGGAGGGGCATACCAGTCAGACGTCAGGCCCTCCTGTATAGCCACCACACAGCCCTGCGGGAATCCCTTCGCTGGCGCCGGATGCGGCTGCATGTTTGTCCCTCCATCCTAGGGCTCAAGGGCTGGTAGTTCAGGCTGCCTCTGTCTCGCTACCTTCCTCCCCTCCTCCATTGCTTCCTCCCACTAGGGAGTCTCGCTGGTTGGAGTTGTGTGGCCGCCATGTCTTTGCATCCACCAGCTTGGCCCTTCCGTCTTTGAACATGTCATGCTTGTTTGCACTGACTACTTTTGCCCTTTGGGACTTGGTCGACCGTCTCTTCCGGAGGGCTCTCGGACTGACCTAGATTTGCTGCTTCATGATGGCCGGGAACTGGCACAGTTTTCCATTCGGTCGGCCATGGACACCACTGACTATGGGTCGGGCTATGGCCAGGTCAGTTGCTCTGCGCCGCCATGCCTGGCTGTGTGATGGCAGTTTTCCTGCGAATGTTCAGGAGCGTCTCCCGGATTTGCCCTTTGATGGGGTCTCCCTTTTTCAACGTCTCATGTCTGGGTTGCCATAAATCCCGTGGTTATAAGTCCTTGTCACAGACTTTTACTTTGGTTGCAGTATTGTCACTGTTTTTTCTGATATCCGTCTATGGGGTCAAGATGTTATTGGCCGGATGGACTGTACGGCTAATCAGCCGTTTTTGTCCTTATTTGGTACAGCTAGCCAGCTGTTTCTGCATTTCTTTTTCAGTCCTCTGTCTACGAGCTAGTCTCAAGAGGTATCCCTGACTGTATACGAGGATAAGACATACTCTATGTGGGGTATTTGTTGGCTATTGTATAGCTGCTCTTCCTTGCACAGGAAGCTTCGAAGGCTCCTGCGGAATCTTCTTCGGATGGGTTTTTTCTGTCCCTCTGGCGGGGATTTTCCTATAGTTCATACTGTAAGTCCCTCCCTTCGTTGCTCTTCCTACTGTTGTAGGACGTCCCCTCTGGTGAGACCCACAAGATTGGCGTGGCTCTCTCCTGGAGCTTATGAGTTGTGGTCTACAGTTGGTCCGTAGCACTCTTCTACCTCTATGGAGGCAGACTGCTCCAGAGTATTTTTGCTTTTCTGCCACACCTGGCTCACCCCGGCGTGTTGTTCACCTTTTCACTGTGCTCTTTTTGCCTCCGTTGGCTGTCTTGGACGTAAGCAAGTGTCCCATGTGGGCATGTAGTCCTGCTCCCCTCCGGAGCAGTTTCTTTCCAAGTTCTATACTGACACAATATGTGAGTACGCACTGGGTGTGTTCAAAGTCACGGGATGCCTGCGGTGCGCCTTGCGCCACTGTCTTGGCTGCGTTCTCTTCTTGTGGTACTGTCTACTCTTCATTTTCTGGTGTTGGGACGTGCTTAGGTCTTCTTTCGCGGCTCAGACCCTGTCTGGTTTTCGCTTATGGTTAGTGGAGTCCATGCCAGACACGTCACTACTGCACGTTGCCTTGTGCCCTTTTTCACTGGGCACTTCCCAGGCAGGGGCTCTAGTCCCTCTGCTCCTTGCCGCGCGGGGGCTCAGGTACTCCTGTTCCTGGCCCCGGCTGATGTTATCAGTGGGAGTATTCTTCTTCAGGATACTCATCGCCATTTCTGCAGTATCTGTGTGTGTGTATATATATATATATATTATCTACTGGCGGTCGCCAGTAGATAGTTATAGTTAGGACCGTGTTTCCATAGGAAATCCGCAACATTCTATTTGGAATAACTTTGGTGCCGGTCGACGAATCCTCGCGAAATTTTCAAAACTAATGGGGCGCTACGCTCCGCTCCTACCCTGAAAGTCTCGGGGGGATTCGTCAAGCGGGGGCTGAGAAAAAAGGGGGGTCCCAAAACGCGTTTTCCCCATGCATTTTTCCATAGGACCTTTAGACACAGCTACAGCCCGAACGGCTGAACAGAATTACTTGAAATTTGGCAGAGAGGTAGTCCTCAGGTCAAGGATGTGCCTTTTGTAGGTCTGGTGTAAATCTGTTCAGTAGGTCCTGAGAAAATAGCATTTAAATCAATATATATATCTGTAAGCGCGTTCCGTGCGCTTACCGTAAGCTTACCGTACGCGTACGGTGCCGTGCGCGAGCTCAATTCTGATTGGTGGTTACATGACTGTAAACATTCGAATCCGTCGAAATCAGGAAGTGTCGGCCGCCATTTTCTGTCTCTCGCACTGAGAAACAAAGGTGGGGAACGTGAAACGGGGGCAACGAAGAGAGTTGCAGACCCCCTAGTGTTTGTCAGGGGGTCCAAGAAGGACCCAAAAGTACGAAAAATAAATTTAAAATTTTTTTAAAAAAATCACGGGGTACGCGTACGGTAAGCTTACCGTACGCGCACGGCAAAAAAAAATTTAAAAAATAAATAAAGAAGTTACAATCACATTTATTAAATAAATTTAAGGACCCACAAGGGAAAAAAAAACAAATGTTACTGCGTAAAAAAAGGCAAGGCGCGCACGGCATGGACTGCGCAACGTGGGCGCTCGGTGCGCGAAGCGCACGGAGCGCCCAGAGCGCGCGCACGGTGCGCGAAGCGCACCGGGCGCGCAGGGTGTGCGCATAGTGAAAAACCAGAAAAAAAAATAAAAAATAAATACATAACTTAGCATTTAAAAAACCGTACAAATTCACTGAAAAAAACATAGGTTTCACAGACGTTATATTTAGGAATTATCATTTACAAAACCTTGCAAATTCACTTAAAAAACCATAGGTTTCACACATGTTATAGTTAGCTGTACATTTCACTCGTAAAAAACCAATGAAATTCCACGTTATAGTTAGATCAGGTAACTATAACTTGCGCGACCGCAATCCACAATGTGTAATTTCAGATGTCATCATTGATGTCATGAGTGATGTCACTGACCATGTCATGAGTGATGTACTATGTGACGTCATCAGCAGTTTATTGTGGGCGCGCAAGTTATAGTTACCTGATCTAACTATAACGTGGAATTTCATTGGTTTTTTTACGAGTGAAATGTACAGCTAACTATAACATGTGTGAAACCTATGGTTTTTTAAGTGAATTTGCAAGGTTTTGTAAATGATAATTCCTAACTATAACGTGTGTGAAACCTATGGTTTTTTCAGTGAATATATATATATATATATATATATATATATATATATATATATATATATATATATATATATATATATATATATATATATATATATATATATAAAAAATTCTGACTTCTAGATATGTGTATTACCAACTCTTTTCATAGTTAGTGTGGTGGTCAATGTCTCCGCCTGTCACGCGGGAGGCAGGGGTTCTTTTCCTGACGGGGCTGATGATGTTGCCTTTTAAGTGTTTTGACATGTGTTATATCCTGTTCTGGTTCGCATTGGTGCCGTTGGTCCTATATTATATCAGGTGTGCTCTTCGAGTTCCCCTCGTCTTTCAATAAATATATTTTCATATTTACGAATATGTCTGTATGTATATATAAATGTCATGGGCTATCCACACAGCGAGTAGGCAGGCATACTAGGTTTTTACCTTGCTGTGTGGTATCTGGGGTTTTTGTCCCAGATCCTGTCTCTCTCTCTCTCTCCCTCCTCGGAGCGAGCCTTATATGTGTGCCCGACCTGGCCAGTATCCATTCATCGTTGTACCTCTGGGTACGGCTGGCCGGTTGACTACCTGGTGGTGCGCCCGCCTCTTTCTGCCGACGCATATGTGCTGTTGATGCTACATTTCATTGGGATTTTGCATATGTGTGGTGTAGTTCTCATGGTCCACACTGTCTGCTTATGTGTATCCCTGTCATCCACATACATGTATCTCCTGGTAGTCCTGGTTCTATATATCTCTACATGGTGGCATCTGTCCCTCCATATGTCATTTTTGACATCCACTGTTGTGCATGCTCCGTTTGTATGCCCTGACTCTCTTATACTGTTTTGTTCCTTTCTGGGACATTGTCTCTTGCCGATCCATGGGACTTGTGTTCGGTTTAACTTCTTCTTGCAGAAGTTTGAGGACTTTCTTCTATTCTGCACTAGCCATTCTGATTATGTGCTTCCCTTTCGTCCCTGTCTGGGCAAGAGAGATTTCGTACTATCCTCTGACGGATTGTGGTGCCTTTGCTTCCCCTTGTTAATGATCCCTTACAGAGGTTAAAGGGTCTGGTGTCAGCCACGCTGGCATTGCTGTTCCCATCGTGTTTTGGTCAATGTTATTGACAGATGAGTTCTCTTTGGAATTTGGTGGTTTTCAGTCGCAGACCCTCCTCCAATGGGGTATAGATTTGGTATCTATTCTAGGTTAAGGAATTTACGGCTAGATGTCTTTATCAGATGAACGAGTTACTTACCTTTGGTAACGATGTATCTGGTAGAGACACAGTCTAGCCGCAGATTCCTTAACGCCCACCCATCCTCCCCGCTCTGTGAGGGCTCTTTTCAGGGTGGGCTCTCCCCACTGCCTCCTTACAGGTGGCCTTTGTCTTCCTGCGGGATGATATGCTTCACCTCCCCCCGGGGTAGGATGTCTTATGCTGTTTTAACTGTTGCTTCTCCGCCCCATTCTCTTCATTGGGTGGTGGGTTCAATGTCCATCTACGCTCCTCCACTCTGGTTCTTTCAATGTTCTTATACCCTCCCTTCCACCCTCTTCTATTTTTTAGCAATACTTGGGGTTTCCTTGACCGTGTTTCGGTCAATTACTTTAGGGTCTATTTGACTGTGCTGCAGTAAATAGGTCATGTATGGGATGTATGATTGTATATTCTCTGTTGTTGCAGAAATTTGGTCAATTAACGTGAGTCATGTTGTTCCAGTTTTATTGCCCGTTACAGTTACATTCTGTGATTGCAGGCTACCTATCGTTTGCCATGTCATTCATCTCCAATGCCGTTTTGCCTCATAGGAGGGCATGGCTCTTCGTTTCTGCGACACTGTTTCTAGGGACGAGTGCTCTCCTCTCCCCCCTTCAGTCCCTTTCAGTATAAAGTAATTTTAACATTGATATACATGGTGATGTTTCTCATCATTCTATGATTTCTTGTCATTGTTGTTTCAAAGATTTTTGATCTTTTTTAGCACACTGTTCCCACACTCTCATGGTTTTGATAGTGGCTCTGCGTTGTGGTGCGGAAACGCTAAACAGTAGAAAACTGACATCAGGACGCCGGGAGGGACTTATATGGCTCCAACGACGCCATATCCATGGATGACGTCAGGACGGAGCCATGCAACGCTGTCTCCCGGTGCGCAGAGGTACTGCTGAAGATTCTGCGGATCCAGTCTGACGCCTAGGGATATTCTAAGTTAAGGAATCTGCCGCTAGACTGTGTCTCTAACAGATACATCGTTACCGAAGGTAAGTAACTCGTTCTTTACTGCAAGAAGTCTCTATAATGTGCATCATAGGGCGCTGGCGAAAGTGGCAACCATAAATTGGTGATGGGGTATTAAAAAAAATATTTTCTTGTAGAGGAGCAACCTGTCCGAAAGCTTAACTCTGAAAGTATGATTTGTAAATGAGTTCATCAAGAATGTTTTTTTTTTCACCCAAAGACAATAGCTAGGGTTGAATGTATTCAACCGACCTTCATTATCTGTAGTTCAGTTTTTCCTATCAATCAGGAAGTACTTATGTTTAATATTTTCAGAGACGTAGATAGACGTGCTTGTAAAATGTTTCCAAGATGATATTTTAATCTTTTCACCGAATGAGGAGGAGCACATGAAACATTTGATGGAAGTTTGTGACAGGTAAAAAAAAAATGGGTTGACTCTTAAGGCTTATAAATGTAAAATGTTCAAAGATACTGTAGAATATTTAGGGCACACCTTATCAGGTAATGGTGTGGTTCCTAAAAAATCTAATGTAGATGGAATTGTTAATGCACATGCGCACTCCAACAAGGAACAACTGTTGTCATTCGCTGGTATGTGCGAGTACTATAGTAAGTTTGTTAGCAACTTTGCAACAAAAATAGAACCATTAAGGAAGTTGGTGAGACATAATGCACTGTTTGAGTGGAATGAGGAGCAGCAGAAAGCATTCTTGTCCATCAAAGGAGATATTCTCAAGGCTCCCACCTTGAAACCGTTCTGCATGAACAAAGAGTGTGTGAATACAGTGGATGCAAGTTTGTAGGGCATTGACGCGGTGTTGTCGCAGAGATGTGGAGTGGAATGTAAGTTTTGCCTCTCGCACTTTAAACGAATCGGAGCGTAGGTATGCAGTAATTAAAAAAGAATTGTTAGCTTGTGTATGGGCGAATGAACACTTTCAAAATGATGTGTGGGGGAGCAAGTTCATTCTCGAACAGACCACAAACCTCTAGTAAATAGTTTATCCCCAGGTGGAGAATGGAACTCTACTGCGCGCATCGCAAGGCTCACTTCCAGGTTGCAAGAGTACTGCTTTAAGACTGAGTTTGTTCCTGGCAAGAACAATGTGATGGCTGATTTCATCTCTCGTCATCCTTGTCAATAAAATGAGTGTGAGAGTTTGGATGATTTTGGTGTTCTTACCAGTATCCAAGATGTTGTTTCTGGTGAGTTTGAAGAGATTTCAGAAGAAAGGTGGAGATTTTGTGAGAAGAAAGGTTTGTTATGGCAGACTATTAAACGGTACATTCTGAGTGGATGGCCCAAGAAGAAGGATCTTAGGGCCAGATGTGCGACCATTTTTGCATGCGCAAACGGGTTTGCGAACCCATTTGCGCATGCAAAAACAGCATGGGGAATGTACAAACCCTATTTTGCAAATCGCTATTTTTTGCGACTCGACTTGCTATTAGGAAGGGGCGTTCCCTTCCTTATAGCGAGTGCAATCCTATGTAAGAATGTTTTGCGTCCGCAATTGCGGGCCAAAACACTCGCAAATTACCACCCTCTTCAAGAGGGTGGTAATGCACTCGCAAAAGGGAAGGTGTCCCCGGGGGACCACTTCCCCTTTGCAAATGCAGGGTAAAATATTTTTCTAAGGGCAGGCAGTGGTCCCAGGGACCTTAAAAAATTAAACAAAAATGTTTACATTTTTTTTTTTTTTAAATACATCTCGTTTTCCTTCACAGAAAACGGGCTGCATTAAAAAAAATCCTTTCTTTAAAAGCTGTCCCAGATATGGTGATTCTCCTGAGCCCAGCAGGCCACCATACCTGGGAGGGCCTGCCATTCCCAATGGGGTCGCAAATTGCGAGAGGCACATTAATATTCATGAGCCTCTCAGTTTGCGACCCGATTGGGAATCGCTAACAGTGTGAAATACACTGTTGTACATTGGAAAAAGTGCCACGCAAATTGCGAGTCGCAAAAAACTCACAAATTGCGAGGCGCTATTTCCACTGTCATAGTGCTGAAGTCATGCCCATGTTTAAGGTTGCAGACGAGCTAGAGTTGGATGGAGAAATTATGTACAAAAATGGTAAGTGTGTACTACCCACCGGAGTACAAGACTTGGTCTTGAAGTTGGCACATAAGTCTCATCCGGGCATGTCTGCTATGAAAAGCCTGGTGAGGAATTTCTTTTGGTGACCGGGTATGGACTGCATGGTTGACTGCACGGTCAGAGAATGTGATGTGTGCATGTCAAGTGAGAAAATGTTGAAGCTTAACATTCCCCCTTTGAAAAGTTCCGAATGGCCTGATGAGCCATGGAATAAATTGGGCTTTGACATTTCTGGTCCGTTCATCTGTTTGTCTTATGATTCGCAGTATACATTGGTCCTTGTGGATTATCATTCAAAGTGGCCGGAGGTGAAGTTCGTGGCGCACTCAACAACCAATGTTGTACTGGAATTCTTCAAGAAAGTAATTGCCAGAGATGGTTGTCTGTAAGTTCTCGTTACAGATAAAGGGGTGCAGCTCACTTCAACGGAGATGGAGGAATTTCTTAATTGTTATGACATTAAACATGTCACTACTTCATTATATGAACCGCATGAAAACGGTCAGGTCGAGCGTTTCAACCGGGTGTTCCACATACTGTTACCGAGGTTAGTCTTTTCCGACTCTTAAAGGGAAGGGTTCCTGCTTCCAAACTATGTCTGTGGTGGTTCAAGGAGAAGTGTAAAAGAGGAAATGAGTTTGAGAATATAGTGAATGGTGCTGCGGAAAAGGTGAAAACTAAACAGTGTAAGACAAAGTTGTGGTATGGCAATAAGTGGAAAACTAAATCTCATGATTTCAAGGGGGGGGGGGGCTGGGTGAAAATCAGAAAACCTTGTTTAATTAGTAAGTGTTCAGAAAGATATTGTAAGGCTATGAAGATTACTAAAGTATTTGCCAACAGTGTTATCACTCAGGATGGCAAGTTGTGGAACGTTAAACGTGTTGCTAGATGTCTTAATGGTGCCTATACTTTTAATGTTGATGATGGGTCTACAGAATATTCCTTGGTAAGCATGGGAGATCGGTCCCTCGGTTTTGGAACAGCCTTCCTCTTGCTATCCGCTCCATCCCCATCTACCTTCACTCCTGCAAGGCCCTCAAAACTTTTCTTTTTTCTCAGGCTTTGCCTGGCTAGTCCTTCTGGGTTTTTTCTGTGAGTATGTATGAGCCCCCAGCGCCAGGAAGCCGCTTTGGCCGCAGTGCGCTTTATTAAATTCTCCTTTTCATTTCATTTCATTTCAGATTCTGTTCACAGGTTTGACCATAAAAATGACCACCGGTTCACATTCCGAAGCAAACAATGGTACTGAAGATACTGTAGCTTCTAGAGTTAAAGATTCATGTTGCATTAGACGACTTCCCAAAAGGATGTCAGATTTTGTTAGATAAGTTGTCTCTCTCCCTCCCTCTTTCCTTCTGTACCCCTCACTTTCTCCCCTGCCTTAACTCTCTTTTCATTAAATAAGGGAGGTATGTTACATCCTCGCATGCTCCTGCATGCGACCACTATCCTGGTTGTACTTGTATCACACATCTGTGCATTTTATGATCTGTGTTCCTATTCCATCCTGGAATTTGAAGGCTGAGTCAGCTTGGAGGTCAGTTGCACTGGACCATCCTGCTGACCAGTCTGGTCTATGTTGCTGTGCTGCTGAATAAACTACTTGAAACTTACAACTGGCTTTGTTACTTGCAATACTTTAATTTGACCCAAAGTCTGCTATAAGGAACTTCTCATAGTGGTTGGAAGGGGAGTTGCCTATCACAGAGAGGACTGGATATTGAATTCATACAATTTGGAGTTGATTCAGAAACATCTGCTACAAACAGTGTATTGACTGCATCAACTAGGCCTCTCTGTGATTTGTCAGGAATAATCTCCAACCCCTTTCAAAAAGTTTTAATAATATTGTTCAGAAGCTTGTTTAAGACTTTCAGGATAAACAATCATCAAAGAGTGACGTAATGCCCTTTCAGTTATTTTCGATCTATTAAACCATGTTCTTTTGAAAAGACAACAAAAGGAAACATGCAATTATCAACCTTCTAGAAACTATGATTTTATAATAATGATTAAACTTGAAATGGTCAGCTTCAATGATTAAATACCCTGAATATATTTATGTAAGCTTGATTTTCAGATTTGCAGGAACAGAACAGTATGAAAAGAATGTGCACTTGAGTTAATCATACATATACACTTTTGATTAATTAATTGCCACATGTTGCTGACCGAATAGGAAATTAGGCCCTCAAGAGAAAGAAACATAATATTTACGGCATGGGGTCACCCTTGTAAAGCCTTCTGCTGTCTCTGTGCGCTCTACTCTGTTTTCCTAGCTCTGGTCCCACATCATCTTTTCCTGACAATGCATGCCTCCCGTAAACAGATGTTGGCATCTGCATCCTTAGCAGGTCTCTGAGGCTCTCAGTACCACCAACCAGGTCACTATTTGTCCTTCAGTTTGAAGTGAGCCTATGGAGCTGATTGGACTCCATCACAGCACGCCTCATTGACGTCAAACAGTAAATGAAACGGCAATTCCTGAAGATCAGCACCGTAAAGAATGACTATACCTTAATCGACAGTTCAGCACTGTACCAGGTGCTTCACATTCTTCTATGACCTAACAGGCGACACAAGCTCTGTTTGTGCAGCCCTCTAAGCGATGGCAGACCTAGAGAAGGCCCAATGTCTTAAGTATGGATGTTGGATGGATGAGTAGAATTAAGGTTCTGTTATGGAGTTTAAGAATAATGATTCTCCCCTATTATGTACCGAAGTGGGCAATTGTAGCTTACCTTATAGATAGAAAATATTCTGAGAGAGAGGGGAAAGGAAAGGTTGCTAGGGAATCTGAAGAGAGAATAAATGAAGGCCTAGGAAACATACCTAGCACGTTAAAATACAATATATGGCAACTCCAAAGATGCAGGCCCTGCAAGTATAACACTTCAATAGAGTAAGATAAAAATAACTATTTATTACTATACCTGCAAGGGTGGAACCAGATTAGATGTGTGTATACAAATACACATCGTTGTGTGTTGCGTAACTCCCACCCCCTCATTTGGAGGTACACCTAGTTAGATTTCCAAATAGTTTTGAGTGTATCCAAGTCTCTGCAAAGAAAGAGAAAATGGTGTCTCATGTGTGTTACACAACCCTCCCTGTAGAGTTTAAACATTTAGTAGGTAGGTGTTCGGTGGACAACAGATGACTTGCAGTAAATGAAAAGACCCTTTTTGCAAGGTAATGTGAGAATTGTATTGCTAAAAGATGAATGTTCGGTTCACTTACTTTTTGATTTACCCTAGCCTACAGGGTTTTTCAACTTGGAATGGCTAATGTGGAACAAGCTTAAGGTTTGAATGTGCACTGAATATGAACACAAACTTGTTATCTTCGGGCCAGAAGATACTGGAAATGGAGAATGGATTTGCAGTGCCAACTGTACAGCAGACTCCTAGCAACAGGAGTGCACAATGGCATATGGCACAATGCAGTGCACCGAGGATGAGAGATTCCATGGCCCGAAGAGAATACTTGTTGCAGCATGTCCTGCTCTCTTGCAAATAAAATCCCTTTCTCATTAAACCTTGTGGTGATGGGCTCCTAATGTCCTCTCTCCTGCTCAGAACAACTGCCTTCTCCATGCAGCCCATCATTAACCGGAAAAGTAAGTTCTGCTCAATGAATGTTCTGTTTCCTTAAGTGTTAACATTATGACACACAGAACAACTGTTCGAGAGACCCGAGGGTGCCCTAGTGCTACCTGTCCTATTTTCTTAATCTTACGCTCTTAATTGTTACGTAACAGTGGCCTTCCTTGGGCCTGCCCCGTGGATTGAGCTAATCTTGATCCAGGGACAACATTTTACATAAGGCGTTGCGCTCTACTGAGTAGACATTAGTTAGGACTCTCTGGCGGGCTGCTCCTCTTTCCTGTGTTACAGCACTGCTCCCAGTCCTCAGAGACATGTGGTACAACTCATCCTAATGGAGTGAGCTGAGATCATATGTAGTGATCTGTTGGATCCTAAGAATTCGCTAGCGAATGTTGACCTCACCCCAAAAAGCAGCTTAATAGAAATAGCATTTGTTGTGCAAGTAAGGCCTCTGGACCGCAAGCACGATTGGTGAGAGTGGTGCATTGGGCTTTCGGGTGCTGTCAAGTCCCCTTCCTGTCTTTCTTGCAATATATGGGTGAATGGGGTCCTCTCACTACTCGCCAATAAATGCAGGCATAGCACAGCCCAGGAGATGAGGTCGCTGGAGGAGGACCTGCCCTGACAGGTTGCAATTTGCTTGGTAGGCTGCAGTTTGAACAACCTTAAGTCATGTTAACCCATTTTAAAGTTGGTGAAGTCTTTTAATTGTGAACTGAATTTTAATTAAAGAAGAATCTTACTTTTCCCAGCCATTAGTGCAGCGTGAGATGCAAAAAGAAATTAGTGGTTGATGGTGAGATTGAAGGAACTTGTGGGTGTGGTTATCCCAGCGTTGGTGTAAAACTCAGCCAGACTGAAGGTATCACATGGTGGAAAGATTCCCGTCAACTAGACAAGGATCTTACTGTGTAATGATTATGATTGTCTAGGGAAAATAGATTATAATAAATTATGGTGGTATATTTATAGCTCCGACTGATTTCCTGACAGTGAGATGCTTGTATGTTTTTTAAAGTTCCAGCGATTGGTGTGTTAATGAAGACCTATCCATAGGTGTTTCTAATAATAAAAATATTGAAACCTAAATTAAAGAAGTCATGCCAACAAGGGTGGCTGTAGTGTTCTCCCTTCAGGAACAACAGCAGCTCCACAGAACTTCTTGCGGTGCTTCCTTCCTAAACTTAGCCTCAAGGGGCTCTGTTGCCCTCTGCCTCCTGCCCACATACTTTAATAATAATAATAATAATAGTGTGTATTTCATATAGCGCTTTCATATCACACTTCTGCTTTTTCTAAGTGATGTAAATAACTGGTCTTACTATTACACAATTTGTGGTATTCAATTTACTGACTCGTAAGCATGGAAGGCTGATTCTGCCTTGTTGGGATTCTAGCTCCTGTCCCCAGGTCACCGCATCCGTCAGCAGTGAACTTTCAGATTACTAAGCTTTCATGCCCTTAGTGAGGAGTTTAGTAGGTGCATTCTTTCTGGCTGATCCAATACAAGGGGGAAGGAAGTTGTAAGTCTTTACACTTTGTTCCTTCATAAGACACAAAGGTACTAGTGTTGGGTCTGTATGTTATTTGTTAATTGACTGACTTGGCATATTTTTACCTTCTGTGGGACACAACATATTTAGCAAAGCGAGATCTTCAAGCAGATAATATTGACCAAAACAATTGCTCAGGATCACAGACCAAATCAGTAGTTTTGAGGGAGCTACTTAGAAAGTCCTGCAATAGGTAACTCAGGCAGACAAATCTCACTAAGAACAGATACTGCGTTCGCAGGTCTAACTCGTGTGGAATGACTTAACTGCTCTGATGAATTGCCTGAAGATCGGTTTTTGGTACAAACCACCTCACTTGTTGTGAAATGGGTTCTAGGAAGCTTTTTGGCCATGTCTCAAAGTGTCTCCAGTTATTCATTTTTGTGAGCAGGAAAACAGAGGCTTTGGACTAATGAGTAAAGTTCAAATATTGATAATTGTGCTTTGTTGGCATGTGATTTACATTGTTCATGATACTGACGGAACTCATTAATTGCTCTTTCAGGGAAGAAAACTGTTTCACAGCCTCGAAATAGCTGAACGGCTAAAATTGATCCTCACATTAGGTTAGTACCAAAGTGTCAGTAATTGAAATGTTTTTGGCCTTCAAGTGTGTCTGTCCTCTGTCACCAGCTTTTTTTTTTTATCATGTCGTAGGCTGTGTTGATGACATTGTGACCGTATTGGCTGAAGAACATGGCTGTGTGGACATTATCAAGGTTTGTAATTTTGTTTTTTTGTACTGTGCAAGTATTCACATTCTACATTGTAGAGGACGTGGCCACCTAATGCAGAATTGTTTTTATAACAAATAGCTCTCGCAGATTGTCAAGCTTAATTAATTTCCCTGCAAGAACTCCCAAAATGATTTATCAAAATTGTATTAGAAACAACTTGAAACACCCAATGTCACTGTGTATTCTAAAAGAGCTGTACTGGCAACTGGCTCCAGTACTTGGGTCCACAGCGCTAAAGGATGAGGCTCCATGAGCACATTTCCTGATCATTCATCATTCCTTTTATCTTTTGTTTTTTTATTTATTTACTTATTATTTATTAGAATTATATGTTAACTAGTCCTGATTTGAAGTGACCCATCTTTGTTTGATTTCTGTTTACTACTGCCTAGCATCCTCCAACTAAACTTGTACATATATACTATTTCTCTGATTTTCACTATGTACAAGCCGTATTGTTTTTTCCCTTGTTCCTTTTGTTAAGAAAAATGTCAATGAATTTCTTTGAAATGAAAAAAGAAAATACCCAAACTTGAACCAATGGAGATGAGTGCACTGAGCTCCATTCCCCCCAAATGCCACCATAGTTCATATTTCTACTGCATGTCACACGGAAGGGAGTCCGCTCAGAGCTCTGCTGTAAGATCTTTCTCTCAACTCTTTTTTTATTGGATTTCCAGCTCTAATTGCTTAGATTGCTATAGAAAATTAAAACCTGTGACCAGGCCTTTTGTTCTGAGGAATCCTTTCTTAACCCTTCCCTGCAAGGTAAGGGGTGGACTTAAACGCTAGCTAGAGGGGGGAAAGTCCCTCATACATCGTAGTCTGAGAGAAACCCACCATCTACCCCAGGAGAACACTCCTGTGAGGTCTCCAGAAAATCTGACCAAAAGCCAAACAGGTCAACAAAGTTGTCTTCAAATGCACATCAAAATGCCAGAGACACTTCAGAATGTATGAAGAGGGCCGCTTTGATGACAGATACAACTGGAACCACAACAAGACAAAGGGGGAGAGGGTTTGGGAGGGGACTCGGGGGAATTGAACCTGCAATTGTTGGAGAGAGGTTAGGCCCAGATATTGTTGGTTGCATTCTGTGC
Source organism: Triturus cristatus (assembly GCF_964204655.1). Classification (NCBI taxonomy): domain Eukaryota; kingdom Metazoa; phylum Chordata; class Amphibia; order Caudata; family Salamandridae; genus Triturus; species Triturus cristatus. Next base: position 330,136,383 of record NC_140582.1, read on the forward strand.
ACAATGAATGCCTCCAATAAGGTAACTAAATTCTCCTGCCTCAGACAGCGGAGGTCCTAAGCATACTGGATGTGAGGGGGTTCTGAAAATAAATTCCTTTTTACTCTTTGTGCAAATCAGAATATTTACAGGACTGTCCAAAAATAAAACACATAAACCGTGAAACAATTAGTGACTGATCGTGCTTGGTGACATAGTGCTAAACACAGATTCACACATATAACACATATTTACAAAGATGGACGCAGTTTTACAAAGAAAGTCCAAAATCAGATGCATAAACCACAACAGGATATAATATTCCTTATTCTAATTGTGGGGTTGCGTGGACAAGTTGAGCGAGCAACGTCGGCGTTTCGACCCTAGGAAGTAGTGCAGATTTGTAAGCATCTAAAATGGGTCTCCATCAGGACAAGAAGGGATATGACAGGAGAAGACGTCCGCGTCCGTCAGTAACTCGGCAACTAATGGTCATTAGTTGCCGAGTTACTGACGGACGCGGACGTCTTCTCCTGATAATACTAATTTGTGGCGACCGTTACGACAGCACCATCCTTTTCCATTGGATTAAATAACTCCCAAGAACAGATGACTCAGAGAGGTGTCGGCTGACACCTCCTTGAATGTGATACAAGGAAGCCAAATAATACATTTCCTTGATATCAGGCTGTCGTATCCCTTCTTGTCCTGATGAAGACCCGTTTTAGATGCTTACAAATCTGCACTACTTCCTAGGGTCGAAACGTCGACGTTGCTCGCTCAACTTGTCCACGCAACCCCACAATTAGAATAAGGGATATTATATCCTGTTGTGGTTTATGCATCTGATTTTGGACTTTCTTTGTGAAACTGCGGCCATCTTTGTAAATATGTGTTATATGTGTGAATCTGTGTTTAGCACTATGTCACCAAGCACGATCAGTCACTAATTGTTTCACGGTTTATGTGTTTTATTTTTGGACATTCCTGTAAATATTCTGATTTGCACAAAGAGTAAAAAGGAATTTATTTTCAGAATCTCCTGTATAGGTATGTGTGTGTTTTCGTCTCTTTCATTGAATGACCATTGAAACATTGATTACATGTATTAAGTACTTTATAAACAAAGGTTACGTGACTCCCAACAGAACCATTGTTTTTGTTCCACAAATACACCCAGGTTCTGAGGGTTACTGGGTTACCACATTATCTTTAATGGATGTGAGGGGGAGCAGAGCTGAACCCTCCAGTAGGAGTGCTGAGAGGAGGAAAGGTGAGTTGTTGGGTTCAGAGTTGAGACCCTGAAAATCAACAACAATGTTAATACTCACCCTTATCATAACACTTCCAATCTTTAAATGTGTTACTTTATGGCAGTTACATTAATGTTCACCTGTGACCTCTTTTATAAGACTTCCAAATAAGTACAGGCCATTAAGTCTATGATCATCGACTGTCTCTCGGGTTAAGAGCCAGCTCCTTTGCTGGTTATCAAAGTCAAGAATGCTGTTTACATTTCTCTCTAAAATAAAGAAGCATGAATAACCCAAATCCTTTGTCTCAAGACAGTTTCTTTCTTTGTCTCAAGAAAATGCCCTCAAACGTTAACAACCATGTGTGTAGCCAAAGTTTTCCTGGGTTGATGGTTTGAAGGCTCTGCCAAAGTTTAGATAATGCCACCAAACAAAGTCTATGAAAATCCACTTACCACTCTTCCTAAGCTTTTCCTTGTGAATTAAGTTTTCAGTTTCCTATCTTACCAGTCTTTACAAAAAATGCAGGAGTAGGTTCAAGTGAGCAAGCAAGATTCCTACCGCTGGGTGGGATTCTAAATAACTGGCAACTTCCAGCAGATGAGTCTGCTTTTATAGTCTTGTGCATGGCAGGGAGCTACGCCCATCCACACCCAAGATAGCTGCTTTGCTGAAGTTTCTTCCTTTGGAGCGAGGCAGCGCAGAACTTGACCCCTGAACATATGGCCACAAAATGCTTAAGACCACAGCGCCTTCTTAGGCAACACTGTTCTTTAAATGCAAGCACACCCAACTTGTTAATCAGCACAGCTCCCATCTTCACTTGAGTCTGTGGGCACAAATCAGTTGCTGAATCCTTTAGGTGATACTCTTGTATGCATACTGAACGGTGTCGCAGAGAAAACGAGGGGGCTGCGAGGTCCTGACACTCAGCCAGCACCACCACAGCCTCCTACAAATCCCCCATCTTCACCTCAGTCATTCCCACCGCTAAGGCACATTCTGCAAGTAAAGACAGATTTCTCGGATGAGGAAGAGAATGAGATTTTCTGGAACTACCATAGACTACCATGAGGAAGTGTGACGACCGTGGCCCCGGCAACCAGTACCTCCACCCCATCTCAGGAAGACTCTCATCTGGCTAATATAACTCAATTCCACTCCTGGGTAGAAAGGGCATTGAGTCATTATATTGATCACTGAAACTGTTTCCTCTTTAATTTCAAAAAGGCACCCAGAACATCAAATTGATTCCCATGAAAGATCATATCTGGAAGGAAGAGGCAAAATCATGCAGACACCATTATTGTAATCTACCATTTACCCCAGGCTCAATGTAAAAGAAAAAAAGGCGCTCAACAAAATCCCAGCATGCCTTGCTAAAGATTCCAAAGCTGAATCCTCAATGAGGCAAAATGTACAATGCGGCCCAAATGGGCAGAGAAAGGCATGGGATGGAGAATTTCTCCACTCTAGCATCGACGTCCATCAAGGACACTATTACTGTCACTACTTGCTAAATTCCTTAGGTGTCCACAGATGCTTAAGATTTTACATTGCCTTATGGGGAACCTTATTTTAGAGTTTGGCAGATGCATGACATCTGCCAAAGAGCAGGGATGTTCCATCCACTCTATTTACAGTGCATAGAGGCCCTAAATATAACACTCTAATTAGGAGAAACGGACATTCGCCAAACTGTAAATAAGACATAAGTTCTCTTTGTTAGTCAGATCAGCTTTTTGTTGCTTTTAGCCACCCATAAAGAGCACATCCACTATCAAAGCAAAGAATAGCAAGGTGGATTTCTGCTTCCATTGTGTTTTGACACTCTAAAGTTGGTAACTCCCTATGATTTACAGTGTAAGCAGTGTTTAATTTGTAAAATAATGAAAGGGCCGTCAAGGCCCGCGGCGGACACTATCGAAGGTTGGGGCACCAATAGTAAGGCTGCATATCCTTGATCCACCACCAGACCGTCCCGGTTTGTTCATCTCCCTCTTGCAGATTCTTTTTTTCATCCCTACTTTCTCACTTTTTTCTGTGTTTTTTCCATATTTCTTTACCTCCTCCTGTACCCCTTTTGTGTTTTTGTCTTTCTTGCTCTGCGTCAAAGTCTGTGCTCTGAGTCAAAGTCTGATTAGTTAAAATAAGCATGGTCCCTATAAATGCCGGTCCTTACAAATGAAAGCCGGTGGGCCTCTCCTGCAACCACCTGCTCAAATTAAGTACTGAGTGTCATGCCATTACACGAAAGGTGTAGCAGCCATGGCAGCACTTAATACTAGTGTGCCTCTATCAGACATCCGCCGAGCACCAACATGAAGGAGCTGGCTCACTTTTACAAAACATTACTGCTTGGATACAGACACTTCAAGATATTCAGCTGTCAGCCAGGCAGTTTTACATCCTCTCTCCCATGAAGGTGAGCCTCTTCTCGTTTATGCTTAGCCCACTTAATGATGGCATTGTATATGTTTCTCATGTGCATTGATTATTGATTACATACAGCTTGATATTCTAGTTCGAGCAGGTGAATCTGTGGAAAATTCAGTGCTGGAGAACAAACAAGTTAGTTAACTGTAAGTGCAGTTGTCTACTATTGGTATCTTTTGTAGATTCACAAATGACATTCCCTTCTCCCTCATCAGAGGCTTTTTTTAATCCTTTCACACTGGTGCTGTAGGAATATGAAGTATGGTTAAAACATCTGAACTCTGAGAGGAGTGGAGTTCCATGTTCTCTCTCCTCATTTTTTGAAGTTTAGGATTTTTTTTTAAATTCAGGTGATTATGCTACTAAATCCAAGTTGCTTGTAGTGATATTTCTTAGTACCTCTTTTAAAACATCACAGTGAGACTCCCAGCTGTCAAGCCTGGGAATCTCTTAAAGATATCAAACTTGGAGAACTGTAGTTATAGGTTAATAACTTTTTTATTTTAATTTTAAGTTATCTATAGTTGAACCACCCAAGCTTCTCTACAATTCCACAAAAACTCCCCAACTGCTCATTCTGATTGCCGTCTTGGAGACGGATGCAAAAACAGCCTTGGAAACATTGTTTGTGCACACTATCAGTTTGGATTTTGTGCTCACTTCCAGGTTTTCCATGTTTCACTGCGAAACACTTTGCTTAAAGTCCCTTTCTGACAATTTTTTTACTTCACAGCATTCACATAGCTGCATTATTAATTATTCACTGAGTGTACCCCCTGGTAGCATATTCCAGCCTAGTGAGATGGGATTTTGCCCTTTACCTGGTAGTAAATCCTAACTTTGGAATCATACAGATGCAAGTCTTAACCTTGACTTCCCATAGTTTTCCATCATGTCAGGCTGCTCTTTTCATCTGTGTCTGCAAAGGAAAGTTCTCCATCTTTGAGCCTTTCTAATTATTTGCGTTATCCCCTTCAGACATTACAAAATGAAACAGCACACCTGGTTCAGACACGTCTGTTTAGTCATGTACACTTCTCCTTGCCACTCGTCACTGCAGCCGCGGTTCCTCGGCTAAGTTGGAGGAGCGTCACCCCACTACTCTCAGGGCAGTGCAAAGAAAAAATAAAATGATAATAACAGAATGTTAATATTAATGTGCTCCTTAAGTGTGCACATTGGTTTGGCCGGCCGTCGTGGGCCGGCCAAACCGTCATGCACACTTAGCATGTTCCCTTCCTAGCTGTATTGCACGTCGCTCAGACCATTCATTATGCTGCTGTCATGCTGGCTATATCCACTGGTCCCTTTTCATTAATTGTGGTCACCAGCTCCTTTGCACCTTTTATGTTACATATGTAATTTTGCTTCTGTGAAGTGCAACCCATCTTTCTCATAGTACCCTGGTATTTTTAGGTTGATAAGCCCAGGCCTAATGATGTCAAAGCCCATGCCCCTACTGTATGTGGTCATTGCAATTTTGGGCTTTCTGCTAGATTTCTTCACTGCCCCAGAGACACTGCCCCTCTCCAGTTGGACCTGGAGATGATTTCAGAAGAAATCTCTTTCACACAGCATATGATTTTGACCACCTCTGGTCAGCTGTTCTAAATCTCGGCCAGTAATTGTCCTTTACCCAATCCGCTCATATCACTCCCCCCCCACCCCGCCCCCCACCCCAAGTAGATGACGGTTTTGACTGTTCCAGGCATTTTTTGATTGTTTTGCCACAGCTGGGACCAGCTGAGCCCACTTCATTCCTGTTGAGACCTGCTGGAGCACATTGGTGTCTGCTGAGTGTAGGGCTGCCCTTCTGCATCCTTTATTCATCCAACATCGAGTTCACACCACAAAGGAGTAGCTGATGAACCAACCACTCTCTCTTGTCGCCCCTGTATCTGTTAGTAGCACATCCCATTTTATAGCATATACATTCTCACATACGCTTTGTAAGCCATTGATTTTCATGTACCCAGTGTTTGATGCCCTCCTCAGTCAAACCTCACCGAGCCGCTGTTGTGGTGAAACCTACCCTGAATGAATTTGTGCAAAATTGTGATGGGGTTAAGCCTGCTCTCTGAAGCACAATATGACCCTGAATTGAAACTTGCTCCTGAAGGTGCCACCCTAATGCACAAATAGTGGAAGGGCCAGGGACTGCCTCATTTATATGAGTAGACATTTAACAAGCATCTCAGGCAGGCTGTGGGTTTTTCTGTGCAGTGTATTTGAGTCAGTTTGCCTGACATCTCCTTCTCCCAACCACTCTACACCCCGGTCTGTCTTGGACTTTCTGCAGGCCACCCTGTTGTCACCCACCTGTATGTTTATTGCCTTTTAGTAGTGACTATCCACCCTCAGGACCGCCAATTCATACACCCCGAATTATCCCTAAATTGTAATGCTAAAGGCCGTCCTGAAAGATGTTGCTTCAAATCCCAAACAGTAGTTCTCAGTGGCTTCTACGATGCTGGTCTTTTTTGTAATGTTTTAGGCGCCTTTAAACCAGAGATTATGTTCCTGGTATGAGTGGAATTTCAACATCCTCTAAATGAATATATTCCTCAGGTGGTTCATCTTCTTTATAGAAGTGAAACACTTTTGTTACTGGATTTGATTCTGGGAATACTATCCATAAATAGAATACCTCTGTCTGAAAAGATTCATGTGCCTCTATCACAAGAACTGCTCTACCACCTCTTGGTGTTAGGCCATGTTTTATAAGTTTTAGAGTGATGGCTCTCCTTAAATTTGGATGGATGTTTATAACACCCTTATCGGTTTCATTTAAACCTGTAAGATTAAAAGCTGTTACGACTTGGTTAGTCGCAGCCTCACCGGTCACGGTATTATTATCCCCGTTTTGGGACATTGTTTTTTGAAAAATGTAGAACAAGTTTCAAGGAAACAAAGATAAGGTGCACAATATTTTGGAACACTGTATCCTTCAACGTTGAACAAACCAAACAGCTAATACATAAGATTTTCGTCCTACTCAGCTATGGCGGATATTAACCCTACCCACTCCAGACGTCTTATGAAGTATTATGAGTAGGGGTCTCTGAGAAAAGCACGACTGAGTTACTTCAGTATCTAGCGTTAAATTAGTACCTTAGCAAACACGTTGGGTGCCATGTGGTGTAGTTCCTATTTCCCTTATAGGCTCTGCACATTGGAATAATATACACTATAGTTGTGGCATAGGACTGAGGTCAGTATGCCTCTATCGAGTACATTAAACTTAATTACTTTGTGTGCCCGCTAACTCAGAGGCCACTAGAAACTCCTTGAATAAACAAGAAGGGAGTAGTTTCTGGCAACCGCATAAACATGACAACTTTGTTTCCCTTAGAATCGGAACATGTCTCAGAATTGTGGAAACAACAGATAACAGTTTTACTCAGTCAATTGTGCATGCTTAGTTTCTTCAGAGTTACACAGAAATAGATAGACGGGCGTTTCAATAAAAGGATTTATTGAACAGTCTTGTTTCTCGTGTAATCGATATGAGCTGTTACAATCGCAAGACATAATGCGAGATATAATACGCACAGCGTGAGCAGTAGGAAGAAATAATACTGCAATAGCATTGTCTTCTAGCTATGACGTATATTCATATATATAAATAACATAGGCTAAAAAGTGGATACTCGTTTGATACTTCTAACTCGTTCTACCCCAGTGTACCTAACCTAAGTGTAGCACAAGGTAAGAAGTAGGTGCTGTGTGCTATGGTATGGTAAGTTATAGTTTTGCATATGCCAAGTTTGTATGCCAAGAGTCCCTCTAGGTTCTAGTCAGCTCCATACCTTAGAAGGAGAGAGGTGGGAATCTCTTTCCGTGTCTCAAACTCTAACACCCCGCGAAGGGAGTCAGAACACTGGAAGCTCGATTCTCGGCGAGCAGGGATGACCGCGTCTGATCAGTGTGTCAGGCAGGGACTTGAATTCTTCCGAACTTGCCGTGGCAAGCCGTATTGCGCTGTGTAGCCGAGCGGTGGTTTGCCATGGTAAGGGAAGGTATATTTATACCTGGAAAGTGCTTAGGAATGTTAGCATTGACGTAAAGTCGGGCAGAGGAAGACGTCATGAATGAACCCCTAAGCAATAGTAGTTCATGCATAATAGATGAGTTCTTGGACAAAATCAATAATCCTAGCTAGGGGAAGTCCGAAAGGCTTAAGGATCTGGTTTCTAAGAACTCGTTGTGACGTTGGGATGGACGGATGTAGGTGACCATGCCTGTATTTGGATAGCATGGCTAATGCCTAAATAAGGACTGGGATTCTATGCCTAAATAAGGGCAATGCTAATTGTGCCAATATAAGGGCATGATTTCGGAAAACCTATGTACGGACCTCTAAATCGAAACACAACACATACTTCTGGTGGAATCGAAACCTAGGTTGATCTCAGTGAAGTGCGACAGTCCTGATGTGTACCTGTACTCAACTCCTGCTTTTGCTCATCTCAAGAGTTCAACTAATAAAATGTTTCCCCATACCTGACCATTGTGTGTCGTGACCCAATTCCGTAAGACCAGTCACCTGTTAGAAGGTTATAAAGTACTTACTATATTTTTGGGAAATTCTTGGGGACCAGCTCGTTTTCTACCAGTGTGTCCAGTCTCATTTGGAGTTCCTAAAGGTATTGTGGGAATGGGGTCATTGCCCAGACTGCAATTGCTGCCTGCTATCTGAATCTTGATCACTGAAATAGAGAGAGGGCATTGGTCATTATGTTAGTAACCCCAGAGATGAGTCGTGCTTTCAGGTCAATATTAGACTATAATTGTAGGTGGGTTAAATTCCTCATTAATTGGAGTAAGGCGAGAAAAGTTTTCCGAACCATTGTTTATGAGTTGAAGCACCATAATGTTGTTTGAACATAAAAATAGCTTTAAATATTTTAGTTTTGGGCTCTTCAAGTGTAATGCCATGACTATTTGAAATACCTGAAGCATAGTGATATTTGTTGTGCTGCCCCTTTCCCTCAATTTCATCAGCCATCTCATGGTGCACCATGTTGAATCTAGCATCACCCACAACCTTTGATTGCCGCAGTATCAGGATACAATTCCATTTTGAAGAATGATGTCCATGTTTGCCAGAGACCAATTAAACTGTGCTAAGAGTACCTGCCATACCAGCAGATCCCTGCGTACTCCATAGTTCAGCCCTATATGGCGGTGCCCTTTGCTGACCACTTGCGTGATTTGTGCTAACTTTCTGAGAAACACCCTTCCAACTTGAATGACCTTGGTGGCAAAATTAAGTTTGCCCAGAAGTTCTTGCATCTCCCATAATGTCCCCTTATCCGGATTCAGTGTTAGTAGGTGGAGGCTTATTCTATTTCTGTGTTTGCCATCAGAACTGTAGCTCTTGCAGCTCTCACCACATAAACTGCATCGTCATATGAAGTGTAGGATACGGAGTAGTTATCTTGATTTACCCCATAATTAATTGAATCTCACTCTGGGCATGAGAAGTAGTAGATCATCCGAAATTGCCCTGGTTCCTTTTTTGCGACAACACGTAGTGGAGACACTAATTCTGGCATAGGGATCTGTGAACGACCTTGTACCCTTCCTAGCTTGAGCTCCGTTAATATCTTTTTCTTGACCACGTCCAATACTTATGCCACCAATTTGAGGTCTAATGCCTTTTGGGCCTCTGTAAGGGATGCAGAAATTCTTGAAGCTATCTTAAAGCTTTCCAGTAGAGTGGCTACTTCCCTGACCTGTGATTCCTTATTGAGTAATTGCCTTAATTTTTCTTGTGAATTCCATGCTAAATTGAATTGCCAGATGCGCATTTTTCTTTTTCCTTTGGTCTGGATCATGCGTGAGGACCTCTGTTTTTTTGCTGTGCTATTTTTTCCTGGATCCCCTTTGTTCTTCCTTCCATGCAATAGGGGGTTACCTCCTCTGCATGTGATACCTACTTGCCTGAACTTACAAGCTGGCCTCCAAGAGCAGCCGCTCCTTGTCAAGACGCCAGAATACTGCTTTTGTCCCCCAGATCCCTCTCCATCCCGTAATATTATGCTTACAGGCATTTGAAATGGGCGGTGACAATCTTACCATTTCATCAGCCATTTATTTAATCATTTGGCTGAGATTCCACCCAGTAGGGGTTCCGGCCCCTGGGCCCTAGCGGGCTCGCACCGGCGCAGACGGGCTTGCCTTTGGCGCGCCCGATGAGCACGTCTGCTGCAGCATGTGTAATTTGTAGGGGCTCAAAGCAACTAGAGCGCGAAACTACCAGGAGGGGGGCAGTGCAAGCGGAAGTGAGGAAATTGGCCGGGTCCCGTCCTCCGCTCAATCGGCAGGAAGCCGTGGCGAACCAGGGCAGGGATGAAAGCGTGGGAGGAAAAGAGGTGAGATTAGTAACAGCAGTAAAAGTACTATCAATAAATGATTCTGATAAAGCCACACAAAGTGAGATATAGCAATGAGGTATGGAAAGCCTAAAGGGGTGTTAGTCTCTACCTAGCAATGCAATACCAATTAACACACAACATTCAAGGTATCCCATGTCCTCATTCCCAGTACATTTCCATCTTTCACGGCAACAATTCGCAACCCAATGTGTCTTCTCCCTCGTTCAGACTGGCACACCAATCGACCTTGAGTGCCTCCTTCTTCGCCATGAAAACTTGTTTCCAAATTTGTTAGCGCATCTTCTTCTTGCCAAAGGTTTCCTCTAGTCTCATGCTGTCACTACATGCACAATGCCCTTTTCTAACTAACAAAGCCTTGAGTTTGAACCTGCAGAGAAGAGAACATGCAAGCAAACAAGTTTCACTTTGAAGGTTAAACACTGAAAGTTCAAAAGCTTAGGGCCTTAGTCACGCTAAACTAAAGAATCAACTAATGATCACAGGACTATTGAATATATATGCACGTGTATTAATCAAAAGAGAATGAATCGCGTGTCTTGGTATACCAGAGTATTAGGGTTGTCTCTGCAGACCCTCATTCGCTCTAACTTCAGGATCGGTATATTGTGATTCTCTGCCCTACTAGTTAGGTGAATTGCGTCATCATTGGGTCTTGATCTGCCTGAGTTTCCAGATCTCCAGGCGGTCATCAGTCCTCCACCTGGAGAGAGACCATCGTGTTTGTGACAGTCGTGACAAATATATGAATAATGCGGAAAAGAGTGAATGTTAAAATTACCTCCGTTCCTGTGTATCGTAGTTTATTGTCCAATACTTTTTTATTTGTTGTAAAGTACTACTCAGACCCTATCTGTGCTCAGAGCAATGCACCTAAGTAATAGTTCAAGACAGAAAAGTAATGATTATGAAGAAGGAAAAATAATTAAACAGTTGTACAGGGACAGGATAATTTATTGTTGTATTTTGTAAAGCGCCAATGTTATTACTTTATGGCCACTTTGCGGGGCTCAAAGTTTGGATTCAGAAATAGTTCCTGTAGGTCCTCATGTTATGAGTTGTATGTATGATATTTGCCTAGATGTCTGTCATAGCAACAGTGTGGAGTCCTGAGTGCTCTCTGAAGCTTGGGACCCTTCTTCCCTGAGACGATACAGAGTAGTGTGAAAGCCTTCTTGAAAAAACTTTTCTTCAAAGTTGCTTTGAAGTCTAGATTCTATGTTTCAGATTCTCAAGAGAGGGTTAATGTAATTCTGAAACTGTGAGCCTCTTGATTTTGATGGATTTGTCTTGCTACCATTGAAGTTGAATCTGGTACAGGAGATCAGGTTTGCCTTCTTGGACTTCGGTTTAAAAGAAGGTGGAGGGAAGTTTTTATCCAAGGGGTGGGTACAGTGCTCCTCAAGGGGCTCCATGGTCACTGGTAGCATTTGGATTTTTCACTTTAATGTAGAAGTGGGCAAACCAAAAATTTAACATTGGGAGCCGAGCCAGAGCAGAGCCAAGGGCCAGCTCTGGCTCTAAGAGCCCATGCACAAGAACACGTGAAAATATTTAGCATGTAAATCATGAAACAAACATCATGTTAGTATATGATAAAGTGTCATCAAAATTCAAAAAGTATATTTTTTCTTAGACTCGTGGTACTCCTTGGTACAACAGATTATATATTTGCATTGTGGAGCATTTATTAAAAGGGACAGTTTGAAATATGAACTGAAAAATATACCTACCCCTGTCCTTATGACATTACTATTAGTGAACTAAAAGGCAAAGCAGTTGTCATGTATACCCTATATGTGGCCTAGATTCTTATTACGCTTAGAACAACATTGTAGGCTAATAAATCAAACTTGAGAGGTTTTTGTACAGAGCACATCCTGAACTCACCTACTTGAAGGTGCTTTCGTTCATGATAATGAACAAAAAAAAGGGAAGCTCGTTGAAATAAAGTATTTGTCTAGGATTGCACATCTGTAAAAGCAGGGAAGGTGGGATTAATCCCACATTTTTTAGTTTCCCACGGCACAGTCCAGCTACTAAATGGCTATTTCTCTGACATCAAATGCTGATGCTTTTTCCTTAATGTTTTAGGGATGAGATTAGAGTGTGGGTACTGGGCACAATCCAAATTTTATGGATGGATGGGGGATGTAAGCCCCTTTTTTCAACCCTTGAGAAAAGTTTGTAAAATTGAGGCAAGGTTTTTAAAACTGGTAGAAAAATGTTGCACTTTCAACAAAATGTGACTAAAAATTGCCTAAAAAGCTGAAGGCAATTTACATCTTTTTCCAAACTAATATATACTCTTTCTTCACTTTTTATTCTACCTACTTTTATTTTTAAAGACCACATTCAAACAGATTTAATGGGCTTTATTTAGAGTTTGGCGGATGTGGGGCATCCACCAAAAATTTAAAATGTATGGGACTTCGCTACACTTTAAATAGGGTGGACTGGACATCATCTGCGTTTTTGTTTTTGGGTGGATGTCCTGCATCTGCCAAACTCTAAATTAGGCCTTACATCATTTTTTTTCATTTTTACGACTACTTAAAATAGTCAGAATGGACATTTATACATAATTTTTATTCTCATACTGCAGATCACTTAAAGGCTGTCCAGGTTACCAAGACCTTAAACGTTCAGATAGCATACAGGTTACACCAGCATAATAGACTCAAACCTCAATAGCTATAGCCGTGATAAATGAAAAAATGCCTCATCCTGAGCAACCATAGACAAAAGGGGTCTCTGCAGCCAAGGTAACAACTTCATTAAATTTCATGAACTCAGTTTGAATTATCCTACACGTATGAGCTTAAAAAAAAAATCCCTTCTCTACTTCTGGAGCTAAAGACCCACCTTGAAAAGACTCTCAAGTTCTCCCTTCTACCAACAATTCCTCCAATATAGTATACACCTAAAAAAAACGTGCATTTACCTGGTAACTAGATCCATCCAAAGCGAATGTTACTCCACTCCCCTGTTTATACCCTTCTTATTCTTTTCACTCTCACCTTGCATGTCAACATCTTGAACATCCAACCATAGCTCTTTACACTCTGCAGCTAAGCTGCATGCATCATTTGCTCATCCCTCTCTCACTTACTTTGTCTTTCGTATTAAGGCTTCCGGCTTATGTCTTTCATGCCAAAGAACAAAAATAAAACACACCATTAAAATACAGTAATATGACCAATAAGATGCTAAGATTAAATAAAAACATATGCTAGGTCAGGCTCCTTGCGCTTAAAGGAGGCTGGCTGCTACTACCACACCATGGCCAAAAGTTCCTAAATTGCATCCACAGGCATATGTTAGTAAGTAAATTACACAAATATTTTCTAACTCACCTCTGAGTGCCTAGTCCTGCCTGCCCCTCCCTTTCCCCATCACATGGCGAATCCTCTGACACCTCTATGTACCCACTCGCTCAATCTTGTCTTTGTGCTCTCTCTTCATGCTGTTACTGTTCAGATTTCTGTTACTTTCTTATTAGGTTTGCATCTGGATGAGTCCTACACATTCCTAAAAATATTTTGGAAATTTAATAATTTGACCATCTAAATATGTGCCTGCCATTCTTTGGAACGATCAACATGTTCCTGTGAAATATAAACTTTTCATTTTGAATAAAGTTATGTTCCCCCAAAAAACTTTTTATTTCCATTAGGGAAAAACAATTTTAAATGTGTTTAAAAATATAGGTTTTAATTTGTAATGAATAAACATTTGTTCATTCTGTTACGGGAGCAACAGATGTCTAAAGGTATGCTATTGGATTTATTCCTCTATAAACTAAAACCAGAGACTACTGATTAGCCTTTGATTGTATTCAGAATTGCTAGGACTGAGGATTTTATTTCTGAAAAAAGTTTAAATCATCTGTATATGAAGAAGTTTTGCAGTATATTTTGCCTCACGTCTGTCCCTGAATCCCATCCTTATATTCCAAGAGTCTTAGTCAAAACAAAAAAAACACAGGAACAGTAGAGGGGAAATGGAGCAACACTGTCAGTACCTTGTTACGGGTTAAAATGGTCGACGACCAAGCCACTCAACCTGATGCAGGCTTTGTAAGAATGCCATGACATTTCTAATGAAGTGACCTGGATTGGCCCTTTTCAGGGTGGTTCAAGGGTTTCTATGAAGGGCCATATCAAGTTTCATTTCAGCATCCAGCACAATTGCAGCAAATGATGTGGCAGATTTTCCCACTTTGTTTATGATGTGACCAAAGCAGTCCCAAATAGCTATTTGGCAGTCTGATTTTCATAAATCCAGTTTGAGCTGGACTTCTAAGTCATAAAAGAACCACCGTTTGCTAGATGTTTAGCATTGACTTTTACAGTATATATTTAGGAGATTAGCTGAAAGTTTGCTGATTCCTGGAAAGGATGTTTTGCTTTAGGAATCTGGATGGTAGTGACGTCGCCCGCTGTTCCAGGCACAGCAACCATGGATGTGAAAAAGTGTAATTTGTGAAAACAGAGTATTTTTAAAGGTTTTGTAAGAGTTTGGCAGTCTGTATAGGCCGCAGGCCTTGCCTAGTGAAAGTTATGTCATGGTAATTACACTTTTCTGTTTAGTAAGAAAAGCATTGAGTGAGATTTTCATTTTTAGAGATTTTTGGCAAATTTAATCAAATTAGATATTTTTCTTTAGTTGCCTTAGTTTGTATCGTTTCATAGATGTATATTTTTCCCAAAAAATATTTGAAAGTTTGGACTATTGTTTAGTGATTTGAAGAGATATTTACATCATAAGTATTAATAATTGTTGATGAGTAATCCAGATTTTGTTTTCTTGTCTTTAGTTCACCACTCCTCTGCCTGTTCTTCTAGTCATACAGAACTCTGTAGTTTTCTTCAAGTCATACCACTAGCCAGTATAGGTGCTCACCAACCAATTACATTCATATTTCAGTCTTTTACGTTCTGCATAAGTGCTTTGGCTGTTTGAGGAGCTGTGCCCTTTCTAGCCCGTGGAAAGTTTTTTCATGTTTAGGATTATATTCTTCTTAATCATGTTCTATTTTGGCTGATGTGTGACTAAGTAACTTCTGATACTTGTTACTATGATGTCCCACAGTGTGACAAGTTAAGTGTCAGCATGGAGTTCTCTTTGAAAAGAAGTTTGAGATGATATCAGAACTGGTTCTCTGTATGTTATCATGGTCCGAGAGTAGGTCAATGTATAAGTGTCAGAATTTTCCTTTCATCACAACCTTAGTTAGAATTAATGCAGGTGTGATCTGAAATTCAAATTGCTTCTATTTGTGTGTGTTCCATCTGGTTCACTTGACTAACACCAACTAGAAAAGATAGAACAGGAACAAGATTTTTGATGGAATCTAGAAGGGTGATATGTAGACATTGTTGTTTTGAAGCCTCTGTGGCAGTTTCAAGGCAAGTGATTGATTACTTACAATTTTAGAGCCTTGTAAGCTTCAAGCCTTAGATGGCAAAAATGTCCATTACAATACCTAGGATTATAATTAGAGTGCAAAAAATTATCCGGTGCTCTAGGAGGAGAGTGGGCCACTAGTTCTTCCCCTGCTGGATGATCCAAAAGTGAATATTTCCGAGCACTCTGTAAATCACAATTGATATTGTGGTATTAACAGCTGTGTTCTTTATTTTCATATCTTGTAAATAAACTTCGTCCTTGCCAACACGCGTTTCGTCTGTGCTGACAATGTTGCAGCAGACTTCTTCCGGGCGAGCTCAATTGGTCAAGTCCTAATATAGCAAACACAACCTCCTGCTATAATGGAATATAATCTTTTCTTCAACGAGATCACTAGGTATGTGTAGTTTCCTTGGCTTTAGGACAATCAGCATCTTTTGCCCAGTGGTTCTTCACCTTACAAAAGTAGCACTAAGGTTTCTTCTTGCCCTTTTGGATTTTTGGGACTCAGATGCAGGTTTTTGGGAGCCTTGAGAAGACTCTTTCTTGTCTTTATTCTTGTCCCTGCCCTTATCTTGAGATTTAGAAGAATCCTGCTTCTTCTGGTCACCTCTACCACCTAGGTTTTTCTTCTTGACCCTGCTGCGAACCCATTTGTCTGCCTTCTTTCCCAATTCTTGGGGAAAGGTCAGATTGGAGTACACCAGGGACTGGTGCAAAAGTTGACAGTTATTAAGGATGTGCTCCCTCATCAACAAATTGTACAGTCCCTGATAGTCCTGCACCTTGCTTCCATGAAGCCAACCTTCAATAGCCTTAAACGCACAATCTATAAAATCAACCCAGTCTTGAGTGGGTGCCTTCTGGGTGTCTCTGAATGTAATCCTGTATTGCTCAGTGGTTAAACCAAACCCATCTATGAAGACATTCTTCAAGACAGTGTAATTGTCAGCATCCTCTTCTCTAACAGAGAGGAGCTTATCTCTTCCTTTGTTAGCATAGGAGAGCCACAGGATAGCTGCCCACTGCCCTTGAGGGACCTTCTGTACTTTACAGGTTTTCTCTAAAGCATTGATCCATTTGTGGATGTCCTCCCTCTCCTGGTACGGAGGGTCTGTCCTGCTCAGGTTCCTAGTGTCAAAGGAGGTTTTCCCTGATTCTAGAGACACTGGGGCTGCCACCATGAGACTGTACTCCCAAATGTTTCCTACCCTTCTGTACTTCTAAGGCCTCCTTGTCGTGGGCCAAATGATCCTTCATAAGCCTGAGTCTCAGTTTCTCAAGTTGGACCCTTTGGTACTCCCTATCGATGGAGTCATCCCTCTTGTTAGAGATGGATGTTCCTTCAGAAGTTTCAGAGGCAATTGACTCAGCAGAGGAAGGAATGTTTAGCTATGTAATTTAAAAAAGAAAAATATTTTTTAGTTGAAGCAAACTCATTCGAATAAGCTTGTGACTATTTTATTTTTTAAATGTTTCTTTTTAGGCAATAATTTCAATCAAAAACTCAGCATAACGTCACCACGTCCAGGCAGCCTCTTTTCTTATGTACCCCTCTGGGCCAGAGGAAGGCACCTGTCAGATATGTCCTGTGTGTATTCTTTATTAACTGAGCGATTACTTAAAATCTTTACAGTATAAAACACATGAACACCAACCCCCCTCCCAACCACCCTTCCCCCAGGAGCAACCCGGTATTCAACTTAAAATAGCTCCATGGCTACATGGGCTCTATTTACTACTTAATGTCCCTTTAAAACTTCAATTTAAAAATGAGTTAAAATATTGGGTCACCACCCTTTCACACTTTTACTCCTGTAGGTTATATAAAAAAATCCAACAGTGTCATTCCCTCCACGATGTGAATTGTCATTAATAAAAGTTCTCAGGTTCCGTGCGAAAAACCCCTGGGTTAGGTGACGACTGACAGGGTTAGGGCACCAGATGATTTTCATTACAGAATGACAGGGACCCTGAAATCTGCGGCCTTTTGATGGGAATCAAGTGCAATTCTAATTTGATGGGTAAACATGCCAGCTCTGGCAAGTAAACCAGTTGTGGTTTTTGAAAAGCACCATTCCAAGGCCTCACTGCAAGTTCTGAGGCCCTTGTCCCTTAGGGACAGCAAACGACGATGAACGCTGGCCAGCTTGGGGCAGCAGCATAAAAGATGTAGCCAGGATTCTCTGTGGTAATTGCATAACCGTCAGGAGATGATGTTGTCTGTCCGTGCCCATTTTGGGTTGAAATCCGAAATCTTGAGGGCAGTAAGGCGCAAGTACAGGATTTTCTTTCTTGCTTGGGCTGAGAGGGAGTCTCGCATATATGGTTGAACTTTCCCAGGAGTATACGACTTATCCAGGGACAGTGTGAGGGAGTTGTACCGGAGTGAAGATCGATCCAGTTCAAACGAGATGGTCTGGACCCAGGTAGAGTAAGGAATTTCGTGAAGGGGCATGTTCTTTGCCTCGATTTTCAGTTGGTCTATTGCTTGATCCAACTTAGAGTGTCAGGGTGAACCCTCTACCCTGAAAATTAGTTTTAGGAAATATTTAAGATTTTTTTCAGGGGCTTTCAGTACTCTGTAATATTGTATTAGGTCCCCCTGTACTGCCAGGTCCGGTCTGTTCAGTCCTATCTCCAGCCTTAGCCTGATGTTCCTTGCTTGTCTGAAAGCTTGTAGCACGATCTTGTAAGCTTTTATCTGGGCCGCATTGATGACTTTCTCAAGTGCTCCTGGGAAGGCTAAGTGACCGTAAGTGACTGCTGGAATTAGTTTTGCCATAAGTACAGTCAGCATGGGTTCTATGGATAGACTTACTAGGCAATGGCTTAGACGTCTGAGTGACAGAATTATTTTGTTAATTCTCGGTGTTAACTTCTTTATGTGTTTGGCTGCTGTGGCCCTCTACGTCACCCATACCCCCAAGTAATTGTATGATGTAGCTGTCCTGATTCGGTGCTCACCCAAAGGCCATGTTGCTTCTTTTTTGTGAGGGTATTTACCAAAGATTACTATCTTGGTCTTGCTGTCATTGATCTGCAGGCTGTTTTCCCTGTTGTACACTGCAAGACTATTTAATGCTTTTTGGAGCCCCACCCAGTATGGTCCATGACCACAGTATTGTCTGCATACTGGAGGGTTCCCAGGGTCAACTTTCCCAATCTCGGTGGTACTAGGCTGGCGTCTTTCAAGGCTGCTTGCTTCGAGAGGTAAGAGAGCGCTAAGATGTTGTCCATGGTGGAACTACTTGCCCTGAAGCCAGTCTGACAACGCGGGAGGATACCGCTTTTGTCCACCCAAGCCTCTAGGTCCCTTTAATAATAGGCGGGCATAAACCTTAGCTAGTGACTAGAAAACTTTATCACAAACATTTTGTAAAAGAAGTGTGAGAAAAAATAAGGACCGGGTAGGCAGATAGAAAGAAGCCTGAGATGCTGGGAAAATCTGTACTCATTCTTGGTTGCTAGGGCCTCGATTTTGAAGGCAAATAAGAGGGGGGAGAGAGGACATCCCTGCTGGGTGCCTCTGCTTAAGGCAAAGGGGAGGGATAGCCATTAACCGTAACCCGTGAGTTTGGGAGATGATAGTTGGCCCTGATCATGTTGAGAAAGGCATCTCCAAAGCCGAATTGCCGCATAGTTAAAAGACAGAAACGACCAGTCTACCCTGTCGAAGGCCTTTTCTGCGTCAAGGCCCACCAGGATTGCTGGCATCTTAAATTTGGACACCTTCTCAATCAAATGAATGGTGCGCCTGATATTATCATGTATTTGCCTTCCTTTTATAAAGCCAGATTGGTCTGGGTGGATCAGATCTGGCATCAGATTTTCTCATCTAGCTGCCAGGATTGCAAAATAGAGCTTCGCATCGAGATTGATAAGGGATATGGGTCTATACGAGCCACAAAATTAGGGGTCTTTTCCAGGCTTGGGAATTACCGATATCACTGCTTCAGCCATTGGGGCAGTGCCCCGAGCGTCTCTCGCTATTGCCTGGAATAATGCAGTAAGGTTTGGGGTGAGCTCAGAGGCGTAACATTTTTAAAAATTGTGCCGTGAGACCGTCGGGTCCAAGGGCCTTGTGCAACTTAAGCCTTGAAATAGCTGTTATCACCTCCTCCGAGGTGATAGGGAGGTGTAAGGCTTTGGCGGTCGCAAGGGGAACCTGAGGGACCATCACCGAGTCAAGATATTGTTGTTGTAGGCTCGTGTCAGGGGTGGTCCCTTGGTATAGCTTCCTGTAGAAGTCACCAAAAATGTTGGCTTTGGTGGATTCATCGTGAGTGAGGTGGCCCTGTTGATCCAGTATGCCCCTGATAAATTCCCGTTCTCTTTTCACCCTGAGCTGCCGTGCCAAGTGTTGGCCTAACTTATCGCCCTGGGCAAAGGATGTGTGTCTCAGCTTTAAAAGGGTCTACTCCGCTCGGTTGGTGTAGATGGAGCGTCATTTTCCCTGGTTTGCGGTGAGTTGTCGCTGCAGCGTGCGTGTGAGCGTGGCTGTGTGTGCCTGTTCAGCTGCCTCTAGCTCCTGTTCAAGAGCAATGCGCTCTTTCGCCCTTTGTTTGTTTAGTGTTGCGTTAAGTTGGATGCATTTCCCCCGCAGCACCGCCTTGAAGGCATCCCAGTTATTCTCCGGGGAAGTGTCTTGCGGGTTGTTAAGTGTAAAGAAATCAGTGATGGCTGCCCTTAGCTCCTCCCGCAGTAGCTTATCTTGTGTGAGCGCTGTTGGGAAGTACCATCTTGGCGTTCCAGACTTGGGGCCAGCCCAGGCCAGGCTGATGGTTATTAGGCTATGGTCGGAGACTGAGATCGGCAATATCTGAGCCGCCTGCAGTGTTCCCTTCAGGGCCTGGCTGATGAATATATAATCGATCCTGGAGTACGTTTGGTGGACGTGTGAGTAGTATGTGTAGTCTTTGGTGGTAGTATGAATTGACCGTCAGGCGTCGCATAGGCCAAGTGTCTGCATTTTCTGTTTAACCCCTTTAGAGAAGGTGCCAGAGGCCATCCTGTTTAAATGGGAGCTGTCCAGTGTCTCATGCCAAGTCATATTAAAGTCACCCAGTAGCATTACGGGACCCTCTGCAAATCCGCCCAGAAAATCAAGAGCTTTAGAAAGGAATGTGGATTGACCGGAGTTGGGGACGTAAAGAGAAATGAATGTGCAGAGTGTGCCTTTCAGCCTCCCCTTAACCATTATTAGTCTCCCATCCCAATCTGATTTAGTGGCCTCCGGTTGGAACTTAGCCATGCTGTGAAAGAGTAACGCCACTCCGTTGGTGCTAGCAGAGGATTTGTATATTAAGGGGTACGCTTTGTGTTGGAGCCTAGTGTCCTCAGATTTTTTGAGGTGGATCACCTGAAAAACCACCACATCAAATTTGTGGTCTGAGAGGTATTTCCACCATTTCTGACGCTTCTGGGGGGTGTTCAACCCTTTAACATTCCACGATGCTACTGAAACCTTTGGAGTACTCGACCCCTCTCACCCCCCCTGTGGACCATATCTCCTCTGTGCATGTATCTGTGACTTTCCCCAACAAAGCAGGTCCTTTCCTCCCAGCAATCGTGAGGAACCCATCTCCTCCCCAGTCAGTGCCGCCGAACTCAGAGAGAACCAAAGGAACAAACATTAAAACTCCTAAGTCACCACCACCACCCAAAAAGATCCCAAATACCCTCCCAAACTGAGAGCCAAAAGACCAACAGGTCCATGGCTCAAAATTCTTCCACAAATAAGAAGAATTGTGGGTAACATGGGCAAGGCCCGGATCCCCCGGCTGCCTGTCAGTAGTAACTAGAGAGCAGGTCCATAGTAAGGAAAATAAAAACCTCAGTGTCCATAGTCGACGAACTTAGTGTTATGTGAACCAGAGTTGCTGACCATACGTGCCGGATTCTGTTCTCCATGTCGCAGTACCACCTCTCGAGAGAGTGTCTAAGTCGGAAATTTCGAATTTCAGAGTGGTCATGAAGGCCCTTATTCCGTAGACGCGCCGTTGGTGGATCTGCGGGTCTTCGTGACTGTATGCCAGGGCCTGGAGCCTCTCCTGGGGAGGTCTGCCTCCGCCGAGGAACCTGATGCGGTTGCCTCATCTGGGAGGGGGAAGACTTAAAATGCGAAGGCCTTCGGAGATGTCCGTTACATGATGTGTCTTGTTTTGATATTCGAACATGAGGCCAAATGGGAATGTCCAGCAATAGCGGATATCTTCGTCCCGCAGCTTGGAGGTGACTGGTCGTAGCGCTTGACGTCGTGCCAAGGTGGAGGGGGCCAGATCCTGATAGAGGGAACACTTGTAGCCTTGGAAGGACACTTCTTTCTTTTTCCGTGCCGCGGTCAAGATGGCATCCTTTGTTGTGAAAGAGTGTAGTTTAACCAGACCGTCTCGCGGCCTTCTGCGTTCCCTGGTCTGTAGGGGCCCCACACGGTGGACCCTGTCTAATTTAAGCTTCAGGTGATGAGGGGCCAGGAGTTCTGCAAAGAGGCCTGTCACAAAGGCCTCCAGGTCAGGCCCCTCCGCTCCCTCCTTCAAGTCCCGGATCCGTATGTTCTCCCGCCGGGTTCTGTTTTTCAGGTCTTCCGCTGTCAGTAAGACCTGATGAAGTTGGTCTTGAAAGGATTGCTGGGAGTCTTGGAGCTTGGTGACGCGAGTTGTAAGGTCTTGCGTCTGCTCCTCCACTTCTAGCACTCTGGTGCCCACAGCGTCTACATCATGGCGTAAAGTCGTAATTTTTTCGGTGAGACCAGCTTTCAGTTGATCCATGGAGGACCGTAAGTCCTGTTTAATTTCTTGGCAGAGCTCTGCCTTGAAGTCTCATAGAGTGGCCACCAGATCTTCTCTTGTAAGGGACATGTTGTGCAGGTGGTTTACCTCCGATGGAGAGGTACCCTTTTCTGGTGCTGTGAAGTAGCGGGAAACCTTATTTATGTTTTTCTTAGGAGGCATAGGGGCACAGCCCAGCATGGCGAGTGATCCGGCGGATCAGGTTCAGGAAAGACCTGGCGTGTAGGCGATGGGAATCTAGCATTGGCCATGTGTTCGCCCCTCGTGTCGGTGTCCGACCTCTATTGAGCGATGGGGTCAGAACGCCTTAGTAGGGTCAGGCAGAGAGAGGCATATACCAGCGTGGGGCCAGCAACCCTTGGGTGATCCTGCACACAAAAGACCACCCATTCAGTGGTGTCATCTCACAGGTTGTAATCTCCCCTTTGGTCATGGCACAGACACGAGGTTCATTTCTGTAGTCCCCGAGGCATCGCCGCCATCTTGAAGTCAAGCATTCAGCCTGAAAGACATCTGTCCTCCTTCCCTCCGTGAGCAGGGCCGACAATGGGGAAGAGACTGACCTGGCTGAAATGGTCCATGTAATTCGCCCCCTCACTGATCGCCGAAACTGCCTCAGAGGGGCTGGTCGCTCTGCAATTTCTCAGATCTACCGCAGGGCCGCCGATGAAGTTTCCGCCGCGACCACACTTCTATTGAAGTCGCGGGATGTTGTAAGTGGCTCCAGTGTTCCCCCGTAGGTCCGCAGGGTCAGGGTGGGGTCTGAGCATCGGCCGCGGTGAAGTTTAAATCGCCGTCATTGGTGAGGTAAAGAGGCCTGCAGGGTGCCCGATGTGCGCTGCTGCGCCATTTTGGAAGCGGCCTCGGAGCTCTGTCGCACTGGAATCGGGAGCCAGCACTGGTCACAGCCTTGTCACTCCAGCATGTATAAGGTTCCCGAAGGATCTCTGGACACAGCAGGTTGTAGGCATATATCGTAGGGCTCCCTACCTGCCGTGGAACATCATGTGGCAACCGTCTGGGTCCGGAGCTGAAGCGGCTCACGTCCGCTCAGCCATCTTACTTGGCCACGCCTCTCTGTACTCATTCTTTAAGGAATGGCATACCAACAGTACCTAATCATGCCTTATACGTAGCAGTTGAGACTGTTCTGCTGACAGGATCCTAGAGCATTGAGCTCTGCCATTTTGTGTGTTTTTCACTTTGGAAAGATTTCCAAACTTTGTACTCAATGCTGTTAGGGACTGGCAGCACATTGTCTCTGTTTTCTTCACAAAATACCATCCTTTTAATGAAATGTTCTATCCATGGGATAAAAAATGTAAGAAAAAAGGCTACCCTCATGCTGTTCTGTATTGTTTGCCTACCTTCTTCTCATCATCCAGACACCTGTGAATTCGGAAGAAAGATGTCAAGAAAAACTTTGAAGTACAGGGAAAAGATATGGCTGCATTGTCTTCATTGAGACCTGTTAAGATGGAAAGACGCATCTGGAAGGACGTGGAGATGGAGTTCCCTCTACCATCTCCCCTTCCATTGTCTCCAAGGACCTCTTGCAAGGGAAATGCAGGGACAGATCTCAAGAGAAGAAATAAAGACTGACTCGGTTCACTTTGAGGTCCATTATGTCAAAGGTAGGGCTAGTCACATCTTGCTCATCGAGGAGGGGTAAGTCGACGTTGGCGACAAGACTGTCAGAGTTGTTGATAAAGACATGACTCTCATCACCAAAAATATTTTTCCACCTTTCTGCGGAATGGGTCAGCAAGTTGGGTGGCCCAAGGTGGTCAAGCTTGGAGTATCAGGACAAACATTCTCGGATCTCAGCCCATTG
Organism: Triturus cristatus; assembly: GCF_964204655.1. Lineage (NCBI taxonomy): Eukaryota > Metazoa > Chordata > Amphibia > Caudata > Salamandridae > Triturus > Triturus cristatus. The sequence goes on from NC_140582.1 coordinate 330,160,486, forward strand.
TGTGTCTCTCTCTTTCCAGTGGGGAGGAGTCCGCCCCCGAATCTCCACCTGGAAACTGCAACCAGAGGCCCTCCTGGATGCAGCCTTTCAGTAGACCATTGGCATACACATACAACAATATTTTGAGGAAAATTAGGGGTCAGTGGGGAATAGAGGGACCAAGTGGGATGCCCGGAAGTCAGTTATGAGAGGACACTGTATTAAAGCTATATGGGGGGGCGGGGGAACCAAAGCATCTCTGATCCATGGCTTGCTGACACTAGAAGATCTGATCTGATCTGGGAGGCCGACAGGAAAGCGGTGAATGATTTAAAGGCCTTGACGTGCCAAAGAGCACTGCTGAAACAACATAGGGATCTGAACTGCCAACTTGGCAACATTGACTACAAAACGTATCTTGCCAGGCAACACGCTGATGGCGACAAGCCAGTGCGTGTACTTGCCTCGCTGCTGAACTCAGAAAGTCCCAGAATCTTGATCAGGGAAGTCCAAAATGTTAGTGGTCACACTGTGAATACTCAAGCAGATATTAATGCGCTATTCGTGGATTATTTTGAGGCAGTGTATGCGCCAGATGTGAGATGCCTATGTGCTTATTTGCTGGATGGACTGGGCGAACCCCACCAGTAGGGGACCTACTTTAGGTCAAAAGAGGGGTGCCATTTCCTGGATGACTCCGTTATATACCCTTATTTCTCTCCTCCCTCTTCTTCTTTCTTTCACGAATGTTATTGAATATTGGACCTCCTTCAGTAGTGGTGTTGCTCTATCTGACCAGGTCATGTTAACATTGTGTTTTATTTGGTATGTCTAGGTGCACTTAACGATCCCTAATGTAAACAGGACCTCTGCAGGGCATACAAGCTGCACGGTCGGTCACTGGGTTACTGAGTGATTGAGTGCAATTTATTATTGGTGGCAGTTATGTTGTTTACTATGTTAATTCACTAACTTTCTGTTTTTGCAGAATGAAAAAAATAGAAATGTAATACAGACATTAAAAAAAAAAAATCAATACAAACAAAGTTAAGTCAGTACAGTTTCAGAGTGTATGGCAGTGGTTGCATCTGTTCTCGAGAAGAAAGGGAATCTATGCCCATTCCTACATGGAAGACAGGCTTAAAAAACACAAATGCATCTCAAGAAGCCCAGTGTACTTGCAACACTAAATTATCTGTTTTTCATTAACTGGTGCCTAGGCATGATTCGAGTGCAGTCGATACATTACTCGTGACCAGTCATATACCAACTATCAGATAGAGTGTATTCTAGATGAAGTAGAGACTATATTCTGCTCATCTGAAGTGTCAGAAAATTCTAAGGAGGAAACTCTGCCACATCTCTCCACTTCTGGGCTCAATGGCTTCCTGCATTTTTCTGATTCCAAATGCCCATCTGCAAATAAAGACTGTTGCCACAGAGTCTGGATGGCCAGTGGTGTTAGCTGGGTGGACAAAGTGACTCTACAATAATCTGCTGTTGGTTCCCTTCCTTGGTGGTGGTGATTACCCAGTTTTCTGAAAGGTCTCACTCTTCAGCCAGAGGCTCCGTTTCATACAGTTGTTACAGATGCTTTACCGCTATTCTATTCGGGATTTATGAATAATAATGAACATTCCCTGGAGGGGAATGAATAGTTTCGTACCTGTAATACTAGTTCTCCTACAAGCGATTATTCAGTATAATCATAAGGAACTTTCCCTCCTCCCCAGAGAAAAGACAAATGGAATTATACTCAGTTCTACTATAATCCTACAACCCAGTTAAAAGTGAACTGGCTCAACTTCCACCTACAGGGCATGTTTTGGATACTGATGGTATGCTAATCCTTAATCCAAAAGCACAGTTTGGCCAGCCTCTCAATCTTCATCTTATCGGACTACATGGCCACTATTTTATCTTGCCCTTTCTTTAAAAAAGGGGTTGTGAGCGTGTCATTAGTCACTAGGTAATTCTAGTACATTTGCTTCTATTTAGAATTAGTTTTCCTTTTTTAAATTCTATCGCTGAAAAATGGCAATATGGCATTTTGTAGGCTGTTCTAAAAACTTTCTTTTTCTTAGAGAAGTTGCTGTTTCATTTAAAAAAAAAAAAAGGGAATATACCTTTTTTTAGGTCTCGCCTAGCGACGCAGCGCATGTGCGCTGCTCGCCTTGGCGAGATCTATTGTTGCCGCTTCTGTGCCGGAGGGAGACAGGAGATGGCACGCGTGGACAGGAGATGTGCACGCATACGGATAGGAGATGTGCACTCCGTACGGTTGCACATCTCCTGTCCCCGGAGGCTGGCGTTACACAGCGAGTGCATCGCGCGATTTCACTTTTCCTCCCCTCGTCGGCTCCACGGAGCCAGCTTGTTCTTTGCAGGGACTACAAGGCTTTGATTGTCCTGAAGGTCCAAAAGGAGAACGTGGGCTTCCTTTGAGTACTGTTCTGTTGATTTCATTTCTCCCCTTTATTTCCCTATCACCTCCGCTTCTCTACCCTTATTTTTCTAAACCAACGTTCTCTAGGTTTAAACATAAGCCTTCATAAAGTTCTTGATGTCTATTTGAGTTGTAATCCTTTTGAATGTTTTCCTGAATCTTGATCCAACTGTTTGCCTCTAGTAGTAAATCTTTTGAATATTGAATATTCTTTAGAATCATTTCCAGAGGGGTACCTCTTTTTTCTTGTACTTTGTGTGAATGGCCAATATTATTAGGGATTGTTAAACGTCTGTATTCAGTGTTGATCTTGTTGTTCTAATGCTTTATGTTTCAGGGAAGCACATGCAACGCCTCCAAACATGCCTGAGCTACACTTTTATTTTGATGTCCAATTATGAGATTAGCTAATTATTGGATTACTGAAAGAAGGATGTTTTAAAACATACTTGCAAATGGAAGTTCGTGTAATGTAATACGATAAGTGGCACAAGGCAAGATTTAGCTTCACATAAGCTGCTCATTAATGCAGAGTTTATTTTAATGTCCATGTCTTAGCGGTAATCTTTTTTGGCTGCTATCTGTTGCGAACCTTCCACTTTTAATGGAGGCTCACTTTATGACTACTTTGAAGATGGAATCTCATGATGACCTGCTCAAATGTTAGTTCTTTAAACCAGTGCTGCTCAAACCTTTTAGGACCACTACCCAATTTTTAAAACAACAAATTGTCGCGACCACCTAGCTTTAATGGGCATGAGATGGTGGCAATTTTTTAGTGCAATAGCAGCATTTGTTTTTAAACAGCATTACCTTGACCACCACTTTCGGTATGCGACTGTGACCAACATATTTATCTGCCCATATAAGTAGCAGATGGAGAATTGCACTGGAGCTGCAACACCTTTCAGAGTGGAGTTCTGGCTTTTTGTATCCATTCACTAAAATCACAAGGCCTCTGAAAAATCTTGGGCTCAATACCAGTGATAGCAAATTCTAGAACCTTCCAGTTTCCGCTGCAGACTAAGGCTTCATATTTCGATATCTAGAGAATACGGCCCAAGGGCTTTGAGACACTTTACATGATCGTCGGATTCATTGTATTTTAAGCACTGGAGGCTAAGTGATTTTCCCAGAATCAGTGGAGGTTGATCCACTGTCAGAAGTCCACCCTTAATCCGGTCCTCCAGATGAAAAGCCAACAACTCTGGCCATTAGGCCAATTCCATATTTCTCAATTTCTGTGAGTGAAACACTAGTGGTATGGTTGTGTATGAATGATCCTGCTGAGGAAGCACATTTTCTGTTAAAGTACCTTTGAAGTAATAAAAAAAACCAAAAACAGCAGCAACAAACACTGGAAGTTTCACTTGGAGTCTTGTTTGGGAATAATTGCAATGGTTTGTTTGAAAATTGGACTTCAGAGCATTATTTAGAATCTTTCACTAGAGCACAAACATGGGTAATTTTAAATATTACTTGCATTATTACCAAACCTTTTTCGACCCACCAGTGGCTCCAGACAGTTTTTGTTATCATTTTGACATTTGTATGTAAAAACTGAGGTTTCCACAAGGCCCTTGAGGTCTCTTGTTTATGCCAGTATAAAACCATAAATATAAAGTATGCTCTGGGGAGAAATCAAATGTCTTAGTTAACAAACATTTGCAATGCAATAGGTCTCGCATTTTAGAAACTTTGACCTATTATTGTAAATGACAATGCTTTTCATTATTGCAGGTTTTTTAAACAAATAAATAAAAGGAATTGTCATTTATAATGCCAATAGTTCAAAATCTTGCAATTGCGAGACCTATTGCATTGCAAATGCTTGTTATTTATATGCTTTGTAAAAAACGTGCTTTGGCATCCAGTATGTAAGTGGGATTGCTTATAACTACAGTGGTGATTTCTCTGGTGGAGAAGTAAGGATTACAGGTAAGTGACTATTCTTTTTTGTTTTCATTGCTTTCGAACATGACATTGAAATTAGATTGCATTTTACATGTAGAGCAGTTTGCTTATATTGCAGTGTTAAATAGTTGACATTCTTAATTTTCTTTGTGTAAGGGTGTAAGCTGAAGACATTTATTTGTCTGCCTTATTTGCTAATCTACTGTCTGTTTTGTCACAGAACCTCCCTGAAAATGCTTTGAGTTTATTGAAGAAATGTCTCACATTTCACCCTTCCAAGAGGTAAAAGCAACAACATAGCTAATGTTTACTTGTATAAAACTGGTGCCTGATAGAGCTCATGAGTCTGCACAAGTAGGGCCCAATTTGTCAGCATGGTTACCATCCAACTTAGTTGTACAATAAAGTGTGTGCACTGACACATATTCTCACAGTTAGATCTTAGCCCTATGGAAAATTTGTGAGAATGATGGATTTTCTGCCATGTTAAATTTAGTGGTAGAGGCGGAAATCCTGGTCAGAGTCTCTTGTAAGGATGCAGACCTGCAAAAAGTTACAGCTTTGCATATATTCACACCAACAATGTTTTTTAATCACCTTCACACAAAAAATCTTACTAAAAGTAATTTTTTATGGTGTTTTAATGGGGGGGGGGGACAGTTTCCCAAATACCCTTCAGAGATCTAGGAAATTGTTGCTCCATGGGGAAAATTGTAACCCTGTCGAAACAAATCAAATCAAAACGATCTGCTATGCATTTCCACAGCAAGTACTACCACAGATTCTTACTTTCAGACAATCGTCATCACGAGTAAGTGCAACGAAATAGCAGTAAGCATCCAAATGATGATGGTAAAATATCATCTCATTGTTAAGATACTCTTAATCCTCATATGAATACGGTTAACATTGTTCCTAGTAAGGCTAGGTTTATTTTTTCAATCAAGAAACAACTTATTGAACATTTTTTCCGACCTGCAGACCATCCCAAGATGATCAATTAGTATCACTCAAGAAATTTGTAAAAGGTCAAATTTGGCTTGTGAATTTTTTACAAAATTGTTTTGTGACCAATCAAAACCAATTTGATGTAAGAAACATTTGACTAATTTCTGCAATACAAATGTCACAGTGGTGAGTAACGAAACCAGTGATGGCTGTGACTGATGAGTGTAATGGGATCCAGGTATTTTTTCTCAACATTGAAAAACTACTTATAATTGTCTCTGCTACAGTGGCTTCTTGTATTGCCCACCCGCACTCCCAATGCTAGCCAAATAATACAAAGATTAATTATGTGAAAACTTCACTAACTGAAGCGAAAATGTTCCATCTCCTTAACATTCCAAGAAATCACTGCTTTTCAAGTCTGTTATATTAACTACGCTTTGAACTTCACTCATTAGGCTGACATCTGTCTGCCTAATCCTGTTAAATAAAATATAAAACACATTTATTGTCTTGATGTGTTCTAGTTGTGTTCAGATGCATTAAAACGAGTGTGGGTTAACCCTTGATTTAAAAAAAAAACAAAAAAACACATTACTTCATCCCATCTCCTGTAAAAGCTGTTGCCCAATCTCCAGTGTTCTGTGTTTTTGAAAAGACAGCAATGTTTTTAGCTGCAGACTTTTCTTGAATTGAGTATCGTTTTCAGTAAGTGCCAATCTGGTTTCAGGCCTATTTGAGTGCCAGGAACAGCTTTACAAGATGAACACTCCTCCATTCTCAACATCTTTGATGATGCTTTGACCGTTGTACTGATGCAGTGCTGGCGGATCTTCCTGCAGCATTTGACCCTTGTCGAACCTTAGCGTGTTATAATTATGCAGATGACTCCCACATTGTTTTAAAGCTTTAGGGTTCTCTTTAAGATGATTTTGCTGCTTTTGAAATCATCTTTTCCACCATTCAAGATTGGAGGGAAAGGATCTGGTTGTGTGTTAATTGAGCTGAAAACTGAGCGTGGCTCTTAGTTTTAGCAAATAAATTGAAGTAAACAGAAACCCTATCTACCTAAATACAAACTTTATACGCCATCTGATTGCAGTGTATCAGACTGCCATGGAAATGCAGCATCTTCTAATTACTATGTAAAATGGTTGTGAATGATTAGTACCCTTCTGAATTAACACCATAGAGCCGATATTGCTAGAGCCACAGTTGACCCTCCTTGAAAGCACTCTTAAAATGTATTGATTTCTGATGTTAAAGAATTCAGCCACAAGGGCAATGGCAATTACAAATATTCATAAGAGAGACCTTAGCTTATTACATTGCTTTGGGCTGTTATTACTGCCAGAGTGCCTTTAGGGACTTTCATTATCTCCTATGAATCTGTTTGTTATAACTTGTCAAAATAGTTTAAATCCAGGCTTAAATGTGGGCACTTTGATTACAGCTCACCACTTGTGTAATAAAAACCATTGCCACTGCTGCAAGATTCATTAGCACAGTGGTTCCCGAACTATTGACTTCTGGGGACCCCCACTTAATCATTACTGGAACCCGGGGACCCCAACTGAATCATTATTTGAATCCGGGGACCCCCCACGAGTCATTACTGGAAGTCAGGGACCCCGGCCTAAGCAATGTTCATGATTTGAACCACAAAACAATACACAAAAATACAAAAAAAGCATTCAAACAAATACACAAATAACACATTTTATTTAATTAGAAAACATATAATTAAAGTAGAAATCAAAATGTAATTTTAATAGAATTGCTGGAGCTTTTCTAAATTCAATTGAGGCCGCTCATCATCCATACTATATTCAGTTTGATGCACTTGCACTGCTCCCGCAAATCAATCTGAGGATACTAATTTAATTTTTAGCCTCCAGTTTCAAATTCCTTCACATTTACAGTAAGTTTTAAAATGTTCAATTGTGCATTTAGCCTCTTTATATATCTACACTTTATTGATCTGTTATTATTATTCGATTTTCAAAGTAGTCGCGGACCCCCTGAGGAGACTTCAGGGACCCCCAGGGGTCCCCGGACCCCAGTTTGGGAACCACTGCATTAGCACTTATATTTTCTAACTTCTAAGACCTGACTTGTCCAGTTTAGTGCTTGGATGCTTCAGTGCCACTTTAGCACTTTATGAGCAGCATGTTGATGGTAAATTATTCCTACAGATTAAAAAGAATCGTTCCAGCCCTGATTCTAAGCTAGGAGCTGTCAAAATTGAAAGAGTTGCCAGTAAAAATGAATCCTTGCTTCTTTGCTTTGTTATAGTAGAGGATGAGATTCTTATCTTACCGCCACTTGTCCCAAATGATAGACATTGGCTGGGTATATGTCTCCAAACACCGTTAAAATAGATTCACCAAATATTTTTTTAAAGCACATATTGTTTTCTGATGGTTACTGAATGCTGCAGCACAATCCTAATAACCACTGTCAGTTTCTTGGCCTAAGCTCATGTCTTATGTCTTTCAACCACTACTTTGTGTGCTAATGACAGTACCCCTTCTCTGCTCCCACCACTTGCAACAGCTGTACCTCTGTTTTGCTTTCAGTGAATGCCAGCCTTGCTTCTTGAATTTGTGACTTTTTATAAAGTAAATCCACTTACCACCACAAACCGATTCCTTGGCATCAACAGTGGGAGCCACATCTCCTGTCTTGGAAATGTGTATAAAAGTGGAACCCAAACTACCTCCTACTTCTTTCCAGTTGCAAGTTCAAAACCAAGGAAATTAGTGCTCTGCTTAGATCCAGGACTGGTATCTGTTGGACAGCCACTCTGTCTGAGATGAGGGGACACCACATGAAGTCTGCGCATCTTTCTTGAAATGATGCAAGTCTTTCCCTGACCTAGGTGGCTCTCTTACCTGCTTAGAGCATGTCTGGCCCACAGGACCTGACTGGCCTAGAAAGGGAATCCCAGTTTCTGAGTTCAAAAGATGGACCATCCAGAAGAGTGCACTGTTTACAACAACATAACCAGAGTTGACCTTAGAGTGCCTGATGGTCTCTTGGCCGAGTGTTTCTGGGTTTAATCAATGTGAGCCAAACCTCCTGACTGGCCCACCCCTAACATGCCTGCTCCAATGACCGCCACCAGATAAAGACAATAGATTTATATTGACCTTCTGTGCACTTAGACCGGGAACCTGCACTATGAACTAGAAGACCGATGCCAACCCCCGTTAATGCCCGGACATCCCTAATCAGAGCAGACTTCCCCAGGACCACACCCCTTGCACCTGTCCATGTGCAGAGTGGAGCTACTGCATCTGTGAGCTATTCTCTGCTGCTGTTACTCATGCACTCTCACTTGAGCCTAACAAGTGACTCTAATCTCAGGTAAACCCATTGCACCAGAACAGTATAATACACACAAAACAAAATGTTGAACACCACAAGGTTGTATAATATAAATGTTACATACTAGACAGTTCTCGTTAAGCGGGGTGATTGTTAAATCATGAATCCACATAAATCTGTAGTAAAGTGCACATCCAGTGGTCAGTTTTTTTATTTGTACAGTCTTGTTGGAAATTACCATCCTGTGCATGATATTCCCCTAGACTTTTTCTGCCTTTTGCTAAGCCCGTTTTTGCTAGTCATAGGAACTCTGCATGCTTTACACCAGCTAACCGGGGGTAAAGTGATTGTGCTAGCCGCTCAAAAATGCTAAATTGGTACATTTAATTTATTTGTAAATCTTTATTATATTGTACCATGTCAACCCAGAGCCTGTAAATTAAATGCTACCAGTGTGCTGCAGCTAAAGTAGCACTGTAAAACATGTCTCCAGGCCTGCCATTGCAGCCTGAGTATCAGTTTTAAACTGCAATTCCAACCTGTCAAAACAAGCCTTTTGCCTACACCATCCTCTTAAATACTTATAAGTCATCCCTAAGGAAGGCCCTAAATGTCTACAGGAGAGGATGCGTAGCATTTAAGAAGTAGTCATGTATATTTAATGTTTTACATGTTCTGGCAGTGAAAAACCTTCAAAGTCTGTTTTCACTCACGGCTCACTGTGGCAAGGCTAATTCTTCTATAGGAAAACACTGGGTCACACTATAACAACTTCTAGTGCCTACTTTCAGTTTGTGAGCACCTAGAAAGAAATTCAATTCAAGGGCTCGATTTAATAGTAATTTTCCAACCTAATGGTCAAATTGAATTTTATATTACTATTTTGGAAATTACACTTTTAGAAAGTTGTCCTTTTCCTGCTTAAAGCAAAAAGGACTGTTCTACCAGTGTGTCATGACTGCTGATTGGTCCCCTGTGGTGAGATGTGGATTGCTCTCAGACAGTGAGCAAAGGGCTAGGGATATGGGGAGGTTTGTTTTCCCTCTCTGAGCAGCATGGCCTGGGGCTTGTGTCCAGCCCCCATCCTGAGCTTAAAGTGATGTATACCCTGTCACTGGCAGATATAGCTCACACCTAGGCCTGCCTCCCTTTTGTCTTACTAGACAGATTGGCCCCAAACCCAGTGGGGCTGCCCCAGAACTGGTAGGGAGTGACCTCAGGGGAGGGTTTGCCCATTTTCATAGTCACATCTCTGGGTGAGCACAGGGAGCTCTGACCTGGGTAAGGAAGGTTGATCCATGTTGGATTCAGGGAATGAGGGATGCTGTGGGACAGTACAGTATAACACACAGGATGTGCTGCAAAAGTGTGTAGGGTCACTCCTAGGAACTTTTACCTGATAAATTAGGGAGTGACTGGGAGTTTCCCTTCACCCACAGGCTGGCAATTGACGTAAATGTGACTTCCCTAGTACCCTGTCTGAAGGAAAACTGGACCTGCTTGCCTTGAACCCAAGGGTCAGTTGCCTGACCTTCTACTTGATCTACAGCGATACAACAAGTTTCCAGAGACCTATCTCCTGGCTGACCTGTTCCAACTGAACCCGCCCTGGACCCTGCAACTTTGCCACTGCCAGAGTGAGTTCTAACCCCCTAGTGGTGCCCCACAGGCCCTTGACTCTTAGCTTAGTGTTAGTGTGTACTCCTCCTGTCCCAAAAACTGGTAGAAGTGGTACTTTTGTGTTTGCCAACTTTCTGTGTAGAGAACCGTCTGAGACCAGGACTGCTGTCGAAGCTGCAGACATCAAATTACTGGTCAGCCTCAGCTTGCTGGTTTGACCTGCTGAAGGAAATATGCCTTCCTAAAATGTTTCTAAGCCCAAACGTACAGCTCTTCATTTGGACGGGCACGGGGCAAAATCCAATAGATGTTGAGGCCTTCCCTGGAACGGACTTAGCACACTGAGCTTTCCTGTCTTCGTCAACAACTGCACCACTAGGACCACGTTCTTCACCAACTTGACATTGACTAACCCTGCTTCAGATCAAGCTTGCCCCACCATTGACTCATCACTTTTTCTCCATCACATTTTTTCTAAGTCAGAAAGTACATTTTCCACTGGGATGAACCTGGGCCTTGTATCTGATTCGCATTTCATTGGGGTCAGCCTTAACTTTTGACTCTGAGTGTGACCAGATAACTGCGATTGGCGCTTTCTGCTTCTTGGAATTATTTTAAATTCAAACTTTAACAATTTTTGTTTTGGATTTTTGTCGTTTTTTATTTTTTTGGTAAACATTTTTATAGGCATTTTCTGTAATTATTTACATCACATCATTACCGATGGCATTGGCATACAAAAGACATCTCACATACACTTTACATCTTGGCATGAGGTTGAGTAACATCGTGGTCTATGACCTCCCACACAGCCTCCGAGTTGATAATGGTTCTAAGGGACAAGTGGTGGGGTAGTGTCAGCACTCATGTGAGGTAGTCGCTGTTGTACACTGGGATGTGAGGCGTGCTCTCTCTGTTAGCACTGTATCATAGGGGGGGTGGTGTGCCAGCATTAATATAAACTGAAACAAACCTGGGAGATAAAACTGGGGTACACTGTGTCTAATATTGCTACCGTTTGGGAGTATTCGCCTGAATGTTGCAACATGGCAGGGTGGCTAGATAGGCATGCGGAGGTGAGAGGTGGGGGGAGTGTTGGAGAACTCCCATATGGAAATGCAGTTACGGTCCGCTCGTGGCCGCCTGTTGCGACCCGTCGGGCGTCCGGGCCCTCTGCGAGTCACCCTGGGCAGCCGCAGGAGCCACGAGTGCCCCAGGAGAACTGGTAGTCAGAGACCCCGGCGCCGCTAGTGTTTCTTGTGTAAAGGAGTGGAGTAACATGGCCCATGGCATAGAGATTGGATGCTTACGAATTCCCTTAACCTCTTCTGTACTGAGTATTCCCTCTTCTGCTGTGCCCCACTTCTTGATAGCACCCACCCATGCTGTTAGAGGGGGGCCTCCCGGTGCCTTCCAATGCATAGTAATGAATCGCTTAGCCAGGAGGAGCACCAAGGACGCTAACCGAATTTCCACTTTCATGTTTTTGCGATGTTTGCAGACTCCAAAGGCACTAGCTTTCCATGTGTATAGGTCTGGGAGTCCTGTGACCGTCCTAAGAGTGGTGTGAACTGTGTCCCAGTAGCTGTGAATCATCGGGCAATCCCATAGCATGTGTTGGAATGAGGCATTGGGCTCTGGGCATCTGGGACAGGTGAAGGAGCTTTCGGGGAAGTACTTCTGTAACTTTTCAGGAGTAAGGTACGCTCGGTGCAATATATGCAGTTGTATGTTTTTAAAGCGATAGTTACGGGACACTTTTTTAGTGAATTCTAATGCACGCGTCCATTCCTTATCGTGAAGTGGCCTACGGACGTCCGTTTCCCATTCCTCCTGGAGGGGTGCAAGGGTGGGTTGCTTAAGGGTCCGTATAGCTTTATATATCCATGTGACTAAGTGTCGGCCGGGGCCCATCTGTAGTATCGCGTGAATTACAGAGTGTGTAGGGGGTTCTGTATCTATTGTTTGCCACATTTTGTGGCAGTCTACCATGAGCTGCCTGTACAGAAGAAACCGTCCTCTAGGGAGGTCGAAGTCTTCCATGAGCGTCTCAAAGGTCTGAAGTTGTCCGTTGAGGTATAGTGTGCCTGCATCCGTCAATGAGCATTCAGTCCATGTGTGCAGCATCCGCTCCGTGTAGTGTGCTCGACTCTTGGGAAACCCCACCAGCGGCAGGAGGGGGGAGTATGGAGGTGTTGCATGGTCCAATCTGTGGATGCGTGATAGACAGTCGTGTGCGGTCATCACCTGGAGTGGCTTGGTCTGAGTCGGCGCCGCCCCTGGCCGTAACATATGGTGGATGGTTGGAATGTGGATCTGCCCGGCTGCTGTGAGCAATTCCCCCTGTGCCTGACCCGTCGTCCAGTGCAATACCCACTGAAGCTGGGCGGCTAGAAAGTAAGCTTCAAAAGCTGGGGCTGCTAGTCCCCCTTGATCGATGGGCAGCTACAACTTGGCAAGGGCGATGCGTCTGCGACTGGATTTTTGTCATGTTGGTGTTATTTTATTTATTAAAATGTTCCCTACTTTTCCAACATTGTTTGGGATTTTTCTTGTGTAGTGTTTTCACTTTATTACTGTTTAAGTGCTGCATAAATACTTTTTCACATTGCCTCTAAGTTAAGCCTGACTTCTTTGTGCCAAGCTACCTGAGTTGTAAGCACAGGTGTATTTAATTAGTTTACTGGTTCACCCATACGAGAATTGGGATTATTATTTGAGGTGGGTTCACACCCCCTTCAACTAATTCTCCAATTTCTTCCAAATTTGAATTAACTTGCTTAATAAAGCTATATGTGACGGGCTAGTCATTAAGATCAATCGGTAGTATTTGATTTTTCACTTCTTTTTTTGAAAGACGGCAGAACAGTTCTTGGTGACTGCAGCAAGAAAAAAAGATTACCCTGTATGGGGAGGACATACCTCCCAGCCCACTAGCATACTGGCCTTTTTCATTATTCATGTTCTTTGTCCAGCACTGTAGAAGACTTTGTCAAAGGTGATGGCTCTCACAGCTAGTAGTGATGATGCTGTGTAGGCAGGAGTACCCAAAACATGAGCACAATGAACTGTGAAACCTCTGCAACTGGGTGTCAGCAGCCTTTTTGAAGTAGCACCCAAGGAGAGACAAAAGGAGGAAATGCTTACTTCTCTTGAGCAACAGAATCTGCTCAGGAGCTATCTAATATGAATCCCACTAGTCTCACACATACATCCACAAGGAGTCATGCCACCGTGCCTACTTTACACAATACACACCCCACAAGCATATAAGGTGTTAGCACAAGAGTGTGTGCGAGTGTCATCTGCAAGTACACTTTTCTCAAGTTAGGCCAATATGCTTTCCACTCCTTCTAAATAAGAGAAAAAGGTCTGGTCCAGCCAAGAATTATAAATGCAGTATGCTGCCACCATCGCTTAATGTCAACAATACAGTACATGAACAATAGTCCCATGTCAGCTTGATGGCACGTTTGGTGCTCTCATCCATGTCTCAGTATTTAGCTCTGGACCTCTGAGTCAGTGTACTGGCCTTAGTTTGCACACAGGTTTAACATGTCATTTAGCCACAAAAAAAATCAGCATACCAAATATTGAATGCAGTGAAGTCACTCAGGACAGAGGTACACCTGTTTGCCATGCAGTGGGCTTCCCCCTTCAAGGATCTCCTGATCCTTTTTCTACTAGGAGCCAGTCACTGTCTCTCCAAACACAGATCTCTTAACTGATCTAAAGACATGGTGTCAGGGTCTGCTCCAACCACCATTATATCTTCTATTTCTGTGTGCAGGAAATGTGGTCAAGCTGGTCTTATTGTTCTGCTCAAGACTGGTCTAGAGATCCTACACCACTTGCCACAAATTGTCAGTTCTTGTTCGGACCAGTGTCTCAGGGGAAACTGAGGCCACTGGGCCACAACTGTGATGGTTGGGGTCATTTGCCTATGGGGTTCGTCCTACTGTGGGTCTGCAAACTGGGCTACATACACCCTTGTCCCCCACTGTAGTGATGGCGAGCAGTCACAGGCTTAACCTCCAACAATCTGACAATATAATTATTTGTTACGCTGAGTACTTTTCTTTCAGTAAAAGAGAAGTACGTCAATCACACCAAAATGAGGTGATCCACACACAACATTGTAATCGCTACTAGACTGCACACTACAAATGCTATTTGGGTTATCTACACAGAAATCAGCAGTCTAGATTAAACCACAGGTGCAATATGGATGCAGATGAGCAGCTTTTCTGGTTTCTGTGACCCATAGGCCTGCTCATGTTTCCTTTACTAGACAGTTATCCTTAAGGAGAAGTATTGTTAAGGCATTAATCCAACATAAGCCTATAGTAAAGATCACAGTCAGTGTTCAGTTGAGGTGATGGTTTTGCCTGAGATTATGGGTGCTTCTTAGGCTCAAGCACGAGCGTGTGGGCCAAAGGGCACAGACGAGCAGATATGCCCTCGGGTGCAGTGACTCTTCCATGCTACCCCTTCCACCTTTTCCTCACACAGGATCTGGTGCAGGGGCAGTTGTTTTGGGGATCTCAGCTCTGATAAAGGAGGTCCTGGCTCTCTCAGAGGTTGTCTTCTATCATCTGGTCCGTGGGGTAAGCCCCCAGTCTCTGACAATAGTCAGTACAAGTCATTTGTCTTCCCCTTGTGACTCTTGCTGGAACGTTCATGCTGGGGGTTGGCAAGTGGTGTCTGTGAGCTTGTTCGGGACATGTTGCTTAAAGTAGAAACACTTGGGGATTTTGGGGTGCCATGATACCTTCAGGCAGACTGTTCAACCCTGCTTACTCTCCTGTAAACAGTCCTCTCTTCTGGGCTGCCCCTCATCTGGGCTCAGTTGCTTGGATTCTCCTTCCTCAGGGAGTCCGCTTCTGTAGGGACAGAAATATCTCAGATCCCTTCTCAGCATGTCAGTCAAGCTCCGTGGTCACAGACAGTCCCTCACCTCTAACAGCAAGATGGTGCAAAATTCAGGTGTTATCTCCTCACATCTGGGAGACTGGCTGTGCAACAGACGCCAGTCTTGGATCTCAACAGCTCTTTGAGTACTCACACTTCCCAGACAGTGGATGTTGACCCCACTGCCAAGGTCCAGGAACCAATTTGGGATGATTCTCTAATTGTTTCTACAGTGCAGACTGTCTATGTAAACAAAAACAAAAAACAAGCACAATGATGTGTGAGACCTCTGCAATTGGCTGTCATCAGCCTTTCTGAAGGAGCTCTCTGGGGGAAACAAAAGGGGCAGGCCTTGTTCCCTTTAACAACAGAATCTGGTGACTCACTCCCCTTCCTTCACCATTAACTCAAATGAGTGTGCTCAGAAAGACTAATCAGCAACCACTGCTGAAGAGGTAACTATAGAATTTCTAAAAGCATCCCTATCTCCATCCTCCCTTTCTTCAATTTCTAGGTTGTACCCTTCAGCTCTGGAATGCAGGCTGTACCCTTGTATTGTCGGAGGAGGCTGTACCTCAAATGTTATCTTATGACATCTAAATCCATGGGCAATCCAAAATGGATCTCGCTGGTCTAGAGGGCTTGCTTGGTGTGCATCTCCATGTCAAAGAACCAGACCCAGACTCAGAGTCAAAGTATAGACCTAGGCCTCGCGGGCATGATGTAATAGCGCGTAAAGTGGGTCACAGATAGAATAAAATATATTGCATGCAAATAGGTCACTTAGGCAGGGGTGCACGTCTGTTTCCTATGAGGTGAACATTTCTGTGCTCTCCTAATAAAGGGATTTGGAAAAGTCTTTACGGGACATACTTAGGCAATCTTTACCTTGGGAAAACCATTTGTATTCCTTACACATAATGTGTTCTTGATGCTGCATGGTTATAAGGTTGTTATTTACTAGTTCCAAAATGATTTACTCATGAGACCATTAACCAGTGACCATGTTAAATATCCATTTACTAGAAGATTGAACTCAGGCCCAGCAGCTTCATTTTGAATGGTTACGATCAGGTTGTGCCTTATTAAGTAAGTATATGTTGCTTGAACCTAATTTCTATTGTGTTTTCCTTTGAAGGCCAATTGCAGCAGAGTTATTAAGTGACAGTGTCTTCCGGGAAGTATCGCCAATGTATATGCCTTTCTCCAAGCCAGCCAGTCTGTTCTCATCGACTCTGAGATGTGCTAACCTGACGCTGCCGGAGGACATCAGTCTTCTCTGTGAAGGTACTCTACAGTAGACGAGGTGTTGTAGTGGCACTGTTAGTTGAGAATAAAGTTTGGTGGATCTGTGGGTTAAAGCTCTGACCTTCTTACAGCTTATGTCAGGATCTACTTGCTTTTGCTTATAGAAATGGGCAGAATGTTTCCATGACAATAAACAGACATTTCTGTTTCAGATAGAGACTTCTAGCCACAGATTCCTCCCCTGTAGAATATTCCTCAGGCGACAGACTGGATCCAGAAACTTTCCCATAGTACATGTGTGTGCTGGAAGGTGGCTTTGCGGCTCCGCACTGATGCTGTTCCTCTTCGGAAATGACGTGCAGGGTCTATATAGGTGCCGGTCCAGTGCACTGACGTCAGTTACTTTATTTCTGTGCCAGCAGATTTGGTTCCAGAAATTCTCTTGTCTCTCAGAGATCCTTTTTTTTCACAATTTTTCTTTGAAAATGCATCTAGTGTCTGTGGGATGTCAGCACCCCTAAACCCTGTAAGGACTGCCGCAAACAGATGTCTGTGAGTATCCCCAACTGGTGTGCCTGTGGTTTCTGGGGTCGAACCATGACCCCAAGGCCTGCGAGAGACTGAGTGTCGATGAACAAGAAAGTCATAAGGGAGCGCGTGGTAAAACTTTATGTCTCCAAGCACAAGAAGACGCATCGCTCCAAGTCAAGGGAGCAAATTCGTACCTGCTCCAGTTCCTGGAGCCGACAGAGCCGCTCTAGAGACCATTCCTCATAAAGCTCCAATTCTGCAGGTAAGCACAAGAAACGTAGGAAGTCGAAGTGGGGTTCTGCACCTTCTCGCCATTCCCACTCTCCTTACAAAGTGCGTAGGCGATACCAACGGTTCCATTCCCACTTCTGAAGTGGGCAGACTTCAGAGCCAATTCTGCACTGGTTGCGGCGCAAACCCTAATTTTCTGGGGCCTTCAGTCACGTTGTGCCAGGTCTGAGATTTGCGTGCAGATATGCTCCTGTTCTCCGCATCCTTACCGACTCTGTCTGGTGCGCCTTCTGGCCCTGCGTAGCCAAGAGGCCCTCCTCCTGGATTACCGCCCGCAAGTTTACCCTCGGCGCAAGCTGGACCCTCTGAGCCTCTTTTGCCCTTTGCTTCAATAATTATCTCATCCCTGGCCGCCATGATCCAGGCCCAGGTACGTCAACGCTGATGCTGACTTCACTATCCAAATTGGTGGCTCCCATCGTCCTTTCTGGCGCCAACGCAACGCCGGTCTAACTTCGACTGACATCTCAATTGAATCCGACCAAGGTTGCTGCATTTGCTTTACCTCAAGGCAGAAAACATTCTCTCCAACCCCTCTTTTGAATGGATTCAGACCATGATGGCGACCAGGGTGTTGTGCTCCCTCAGCCCTATACAGACGAATTGGTTTGCGGACTTGTAAGATGCTAGTGGGCTGGATACCTCTCCAGAATCAGCCCTTTTCTCTTCTCCAGGACCGCCTACAGAAGAATGGCCTCCTGTACTATGGTTATGAGTAGGGCGGCAGAGGTGCTCGACCTCCATTTCCCTTCCCTGGAGGTGAAAACAAATCAACTGACCAAAGCCCTGCAACCTGGCCAAACTGCTTGTGAGCCTTTTCTTCCATTCAATGAGGCTTTGACAGATACCTTCCTAGGGGTGTGGGCATTTGCCGTAGACCGGTCAACCTTTGACCATCAGATTCCCTAAGTGCCACCATCCTCCTCTGTGTGACCCAGCCTTTTCGTCCCAGCACACCTCTCCAGAGAGTCTGATGGTGCAATCTTCCACTTGCCGGACTGACCCCAACAATTTCCCAACAAAGAGTGAAAACATTCGGGAAGAGGTTATTCTCCTTGGTCATCTTGCCTCATCAAACCCCCCCATTCAATTAATGCCTCCTGTTTGCATGGGCTTACACTCACGCACTTTGGGAATTGGTAGCACAAGTCCCCCCCAGTGTTCTGAAAGGCCTTTACCCCTTTCTGTCTCAGGCAATTCAATGCAGTTGCTATGTTGCTAAGTTCACGATTCATTGTAGCTTGAACTGGTGGATGGGCAATAGGCAGAAAAGTCGTTATTCGCCGCCATGCATGGCTTCGATCCATTGGGTTGTTGAGTGACTTACAGTCCTCGCTGATAGGCATGCTGTTCGATGGGATTTGCTTGTTTGTGGACAAATTGGACTCTGCCCTCAAGCGCTTTAAGGAGAATAGGGCTATTGTTCACTCGCTGCTTTTCTACCCATCATCGCCATCAGCAGTAGCAATTCCACTGTTCGCCTACCCCACTCCATCAGGGAACCCAGCAATTTTGCTGAAGAGGCCGAGGTGCCCACCACTCTGCGGCCAAGGTCAGCGTGCCCCCCAGTCCACCTCCCCTCACTAACACCCCCGCATCCTTATTTGCCAACCTCTTTAGTGTACCCTCGCATGGTCACAGCCAACCGATAAGAGGCAGGTCTACTGATTCTATCTGGGTTGGCAAGTGATCACATCGGACAGTTGAGTCCTTCAAATTGTCCACAGGTGTTACTCTTGCCCTTCCTTTTGTCTACTCCGCACATTCCGCCGGCTACCCCGTGACTGATGGAGGACCATCTCTCCAGTTTGTGGCAGGAAGTGCTAGCCCTTTGTCATGTTCCGCGGCGCTTGCCGTATCCCCGCCAACGCACACACAGAAACGCCGGGAGACTCACTTCCGGTTGGAGGTCGAGTCCCGGTCTAGTCTTTTGCAGCAGACGAGAGGTCGCAGAAGCACTTCCGGGGGAAACGCTTAAACTTTGCGTTTCCCGCCGGCTCCGTGCTTCGGATTCTCCTGGATTCCCTAGCGACGCGAGTTCTGTTCCCGGAACCGAGTCGCGTCAAGAAAACTCTGGTGTCTTCCACGCCGAGGCGCAACTGGTTGGCCTTCCTCGCCGCGCTGGAGCGCACATCGAGGTATTGAACCTCCCCCGACTTCTGAGCCCTTGTAGCGCAAGAGCACTTGTGGGGTTACTTGCTTTTCATAGCACAGGAGCGCTTGTGGGGTTACTTGCTTTTCATAGCGCAGGAGCGCTTGTGGGGTTACTTGCTTTTCGTAGCGCAGGAGCGCTTGGGGGTTTAGTTTGATTTCGTAGCGCAGGAGCGCTTGGGGGTTTACTTTGAGTTCGTAGCGCAGGAGCGCTTGGGGGTTTACTTTGATTTCGTAGCGCAGGAGCGCTTGTGGGGTTACTTTGATTTCCCTAGCGCAGGGGCGCTTGTGGGTTTACTTTGGGTTTCCGGTACAGCGTTCTGTTTCCTCATCGCGCAGGAGCGCTGCAATGGGGAATCGCTCCACAGAGCTGGAGCATTGTTCCTAACCAACAGTTGCCTTCCAGGGATGCCACTGTTTTAGCTTGCCTTATTGTTTCAGCAAGATGCGCAGGAGCGCCATTTCTCAAGGTTTTGACTTTTGCTTTTGGCACGTTGCGCAGGAGCGCTTTCCTTTGGTTTCGCTGAGGTATCCGTGTTCTGGAGCACCTCGCCTGGATTAGCCTTCTTTGGAGCAGCGCTGATTCTGGGTACCGTGGTCCACAGAAGCATTGGTGAGTCCCCAGGAGGAAATCACTTTCTGTGTGTGTGTTTTAAGGGTTGCTTAAAAACAGGAGTTGGGGTTCTCTACTGATCTGGTCCTTTCCTGTCTTCCAGGGGGCACCGAGATACCCCACACACCAAGCCACTACGTCCTTTCTGGCTCCCTTCCCTGCGTCCATCTCATCCCTGCTGGGTCCTACTGTCCACGAGGGTCAGGTGGGTACAGGGACGGGTGCTCTTGTCGTCTCTGCGGAATTGCTTCACAAGCAGAGGTAAGTCTTGTGGGGCACCTGACACCCTTGTGACCAGATGAGCTATAGAGAGGGTGCCAGTGCCAGAAGCAGGGCGTGGTCCCCAAGAAAAATGGAGGTCTTCAACCCATTTTTGATGTGCGCCTTCTCAATCTCTTCCTCCAAAAAGAGAAATTCCAGATGCGAACAGTGGCCCATGTCTGTCCTCCTTAGACCCTGGAGACTGGATAGTGGCATTGGACCTGTAGGATGCTTATTTCCATATTCCCATATTGCCGGCCCATCGTTGCTACCTGCGTTTCGTGGTGGGAGAGGTGCATTTCCAAATCTCTGTGCTCCCCTTTGGACTCATTAATACTCTTCAAACGAACATGAAAGTGGTGGTGGTGGTGACATCATACCTTTGGAGGTCGGAGTGCCTGTCTTCCCCTACCTCAACAAGTGGCTGTTGAAAGCGGACTCGCCCCAGGCTGTTGTCAACCACCTCCAGACTACGGCAAATCTGTCATTCTTGAGGTTCACAGTAAACATGCCGAAGTCACAACTGACACCTTCTCAGACACTCCCATTCATGGAAGCCATTCTGGACATGGTTCGGTTTTCTTCCTTTCCCTCTGGAAAACAAATCAAGGACATTCAGGCTATGATCCCAATCTTACAGCCTCAGTCTGAATTTCAGCACTTTTGATTCTGAGGCTGTTGGGACTGATGGCCTCCTGTATCATGCTGGTCGAGCACACCAGGTGGCATATAGAGGCTTTGCAGTGGGTTCTGAAGTCCCAGTGGGACTAACATCAAGGTGATGTCTACGCTCTACTTCCAGATTTTGGGGAAGACTGCAAAAGATCTGCAGTTGTGGCTAATGGACCCTGATTGGGTCAGCTCCCAGAGCTGACAGTGTTGACCAATGCATCCCTTCTGGTTTAGGGCAGCATCTGTGAGAGGTGAAGATCAGAGGCCTCTGGTTTTTAGCAGAGTCCCAGCCCCATATCAGCCTTCTGGAGCTAAGGTACATCTGCTTTGCGCTGAAAGCCTTTCTACCATCCATCAAAGGGAGTCTGGTACAGGTGCTCAGGGACAACTCCACTGCCATGTGGTACTGCAACAAAGAGGACTGGATGGGATCTCGGAACTCAGCCATCTGCACCTATCACGATCATGAATGGCAGCTTCATCAAGAGGTGGGATAAGGTCTCTTCCGCGTATGGGGCGAGCCTTGTCTCAATCTGGTCTCCACTGTTGAAAATGCGCAGTGTCAGCACTTCTACACGTTTGGAGTTAACAAGGCATCTCACTCAGAAATGTGTTCCGACTCAAGTGGAATTCGGGACTCCTGTATGCCTTTCCGCCTATATCACTGCTTCCACGAGATCTCAAGAATATTTGAATAGACCGGGCCCAAGCATTCCTAAAGGTCTCCGGACTGGGCACCGAGAGAATGTTATCCAGACCTCTTGGGTTTGAGCATCTGTCCTCTGTTCAGGCTGCCCCCATGCCTGGATCTCCTGTTGCAGCTGAACAGTCTAATTCTCCACCTCGGCCTTTGCAGCCTCCACTTTCATGTGTGGAGATTGAGAGGCGACAGCTGAACACATTCAACTCTCCTCCAGAGGTGGTTGATGTCACCTAAGCAGCCATGCGAGCCTCAAGGACAACTGCATACACCTGTCGTCCGGACAAATTTGTGGTTTGGGGCAGCACTTACCAGATTGACCGCCTACCTTTCAAGCTGTCAATTGTCTTGCCATTTGATCTGTCTCTCACCCAGCAAGGCCTTGCTATGTGTACAGTATTGCCAGATCAACCTCTTCATTTAAATCACCTATTGTGATGGGTATTTTGAAAGGACTGCAGCATATATTTCCCCTTTCTCCTATTGTGATGTCCCAATGGGACCTCAACCTCCTCCTTGCTTTTCTGATGTGTACTCCATTCGAGCTGCTCCACAGTTGTCCCTTACAGCTCCTCACAATCAACACTGTTTCTCATTGCCATCACCTCAGCACGGCATGTGAGTGAACTTCAGGCTCTGTGTATTCATTCACCTCATACCACCTATTTTCCCTACAAACTGGTTCTGCGTACTAAGGCATCCTTTCCCCCAAAATCTGTGACGCCATTCCACGTCGGCGAAATCATCACCCTGCCACTTTCCATGCTCTGCCTCACCCCTCTAAGGAGGAGGAGAGGTTCCATCATTCAGATAACAAGAGAGCACTCAGCTTGTACATCGATTGCACCAAAGACCACCGGGTGGAAGATCAGATCTTTGTAAGTTTCGCTGGAGTGAAAAATGGCAAAGCTTTGCTGAAGCATACCATCTCACACTGGATTGTGATCTGTATTAGGATCTGTTAAGCACTGATAAAGCAGGAACTTCCCGAAGGACTGCATGCCCAATCCACCAGGGACAGAGTTGCTGCCACTGTGTTATCGCCCAAAGTCCCTGTCTTGCACGTTTGCCAGATGGCTACATGGGCGTCACTCCATAGGTTCTCTGGGCACTATTGCCTGGACAGCCAAGTCTGCCAGGAAGGCCACTTTGGCAGCTCAGTTCTGCAGTACTTATTGGTTAGAGTCAATCCACACCCCTGCTCCCTTTGGTTACTGCTGTGATATCTATTCTAAAGGTGAGGAATCAGCAACTAGAAGTCTCTATCAGAAGAACAAGTTACTTACCTTCAGTATAGCTCTGCCTGTTAGAGACTCTATTAAGCTGCAGATTCCTCACCAACCCTCCCATCCTTTCTGTTCTGTGTTTTGAATCTATCCATTAATAAGATCCCAAGTCTAGGAATCTGCACATTGGTCACATCAATTTGCTTTTGGGGCTCTGCATCTGGGGGCACACCCAGCCTCAAAAGCAACTGACGTCAGTGCACGGCATTTGCCCATGTAGTCCCTGCACGTCATTTCCTGAGCGGAATGGCTTCAGTGCGGTGCCGCAAGGGGCCACCTTCCAGCACGCAGAGGTACTATGGCAAAGTTTCCAGAACCAGTCTGATTCCTGGGGAATGTTCTAAATGTGAGGAATCTGCAGCTAGATAGTCTCTACCAGAAAGCTTGTTACTGAAGGTAAGTATCTCGTTCACCGCTTCCTTTTCTTTCAACTACCTTACTGGTATGCAAGTGATGTTTAGAATAAGACACTTACCGACTACTGCATCTCACGATCTCACAATTATCAGTGATGGAGGGCAAGGAGAGATACGCGTGGTTTGCTCTCTGTGCTAGTTTGAGGGACGCTTTTTAGGTCTCGCCTGACCCAGCGCATGCGCTGGTCTGGCGAGACATTTAGTAGGTGGGTTTTGAAAGTGCTACCCACATTTTAGTGCTGGCTACAAGCTTGAGTGCACGATGGCGTGCACGCGCACAGCTGCTCCCCGCATTCCCCCCTCCCTTCTCACCCAGACATCTGCCTTTCCTGCGCCAGCCTTCAGCACCATCTCCGCCCGTCCCCCCGCTGCTGCGCGCGCATCCCTAGCGTGCTTTAGCGCGTCATCGCGATCACTTTCGCTTTCAGAGTGATCGCGATAACTTTCGCTTTTACGGCCGATGCTTGTTAATGCTTGTTTCTTCTGCTGAATGTCTCTCGCTTTCTTTCTTTGACTGCCTGTCTCTTTCTCTTCCGTTGACTTTCTGTCTGCCTGTCTTTTCTACTTGGCCTTGCTCCTCTCTCTCTCTCTCTTTATGCTTCTATCTCACTCCACTGCCTGTCTCTGCCTCTCTCACTAACCACTGCCTGGCTTGCCTCTTTCTCTGTGACTGCCTCTCTCCCTCTCTTTGACTGCCTGTCTCAGCTTCTCTCTCTCTTTGACTGTCTCTCTCTCACTCCTCTACCCCTCCCGTGTGCTCTCTCTCCTCTGAGTCTGCTGCCGGTCTCTCTCTCTCTTTGACTGTCTGCCCCCCCCTCACGCGCTCTCTCCCCTCTACAAGCCCGCCTCTGCCTCGCGCTCCATGCCACAGTCTCTCCCTTTATCTTTCATTTATGGCCGAGGCGCCGCCAGCCAGAACCAAATTGTATTGCTTTAGGTGCCTCACATATCATGTTATGTGAAACTTACCCGACTGCTCCGTGTCTGTCATATTCCGGTTGACTTTTCCTCCCTTTGTGCATTCCAGTATGGATGAATAACACGCAAATGACTACACCTGCCACATTTCACCCTGACATTACAACTGTTATCGTCTTGCCATAAGTTTGTAATTCTGTTACAATGGCATAGGCGGTTGGATGTTTGTTAAAACACTTCTCGTTAGATACCAGCTGCGCCATTTTCTGCCTCGCCTCCGACCCTAAAACCCACCCCGGAAGCAGCATTGTTGCGCTGTCTACACACTCCTCACCTGCAAGTCTTCGACCGCAGGAACCAGGGCATCCCCGCCTGGCCCCAGGGACCCAGCGACAGGAACAGCCATCTCTGCTGCCTCTTCCTCCGGCTCGCTGTCCTCCCCCACCCTGGTCTCCGCCATATTCCGCGGAGGGAGCTGCGGGAGAGCCCACCCCAGTTGTGAGCAGAAACACACGGAAGGAGGGACCGGCGAACCGAGGCACCGGCAGCCCCTGCAAGGATCCGGGAGTGGAGGTCCCTATAGCAACGGGACTCGAGCCACGCCGCCATTTTATCCCTAAATCGCACCTATAAAGCAGCCCACGAGGTCTTGCGAGAATCTGACATCTCTGGCACCATATTGGGTGTGGCCTCAGTATGAATGCCAGCCACACCCGACGTCAACCACTCGTACTTGAAGAACTGCAGTCAAGAGCGTCTGTTTCAGTAGCGGTCTGATGGAGTCCTGTTTCCAGACGCTGCTGCACATCTAAATGTACGAGCTAGATTAAGCACGCATAGGAGCTAAGGTGAAGCGTAGGAGCTGGAACTGGGTCAGAGGAGGAAGTTGTGATCATACCGGAGCAATACTATCATATTGTGCCTCATTGCTTCATTACCTTGTAACACCAACGTAACTGCTCCAGTGCGCTGCAGTGCTGCAAACGTAAATACGGTGGAGACTGTGGAATGAAAAAGGAAGCTGAGAAGCAGGCCAAAAGGTACCCCGTAATCGAGTGCCGCCGCGAGTTACAGCAGTTACAGAAGCGGCTTTAGAGAGTGTGCCAGGAGGTCGCAGGGGTGGCATAGTTGATCTGGGCGCAGCCTGTGTTCTCCCTGAGGCCCTGCTTGCACCTGAACTATTGAAGCACAAGAAAGTA
The DNA here is from genome assembly GCF_964204655.1 of Triturus cristatus. Taxonomy (NCBI): domain Eukaryota; kingdom Metazoa; phylum Chordata; class Amphibia; order Caudata; family Salamandridae; genus Triturus; species Triturus cristatus. Next base: position 330,185,920 of record NC_140582.1, read on the forward strand.
AAGATACTGTATTGATTAATTTATACACGTTGAACCATTGTTACCTGCTCTGAACCACCGGATATTCTTTGCTGCTGCTGGGGCCTTGGACTACATGTACCAGGAGCCCGTGTGAGGGGATTGTTGCTGCTGCCCCTCCCACCACCCTATTTTATTTTAGCGCCTCGCGCCACCCTGCTGCGTACCCGCTTGAGACTGTGAGACTGTGAGAGACTGGGCCATCCCCTTTAGTTTTGTGTTGCAGTGTGTTGTTGGTTTATTAATAAGCCGTCATTCTATCAGCACTGAGGTCCATTGTATATATATATATATTGGGGTTAGAATGTCGTCCTGTGGGGGGAAGAGAGGAGCGGGCTCTGGATCCGTTGTGGGAACACTCGATAATTTTTTGACGAGGGCTACATCGGTCCTCAACCATGAAATAGCTATTGCTGAGCGCCGTCTCTCAATCGACCCTGTCCTTGCAAAACGATCATCCTTGGGGTGTCTGGCAAATTCACGTACACCTGTGAGGCCACCTGTTTCTATGCCAAGTCCCCAGACCCACACTGCATTGAACCCCACTGGAAATTTTGCACCTACTATTCCACTATCCAATATGCCATTAAGCTCCAATGGCACGCTAATTACGTGTTTGGCTGAAGTGCATGAGGATTCATGCCACTCGCCAGAACCCGTACAAGGGCCTGCCCCAAAAAGGAAAAGAGGGGCTGCCCATTCGAGGGGTAAGAAGGCGGAGTCCTCTAAAGTTATCAATACTAGGAAAACGCCTATTGAGGCAATTACTACAGTTAAAGTAACAAAGGGAACATTGTCCTCCATACCTGATACGAGCATGGAAGATCTTCCTATCGTGCCCCCACAATTAGAGCAGTCCTTTTGGTCAAAAATAGAAACCCATCTAACCTTAGCACTTGACCCCCTACTGAAAAGATTGATAGTGATTGAGAATAGGCTGGAGGGTTTCGAAGGGCAGGTGAACTTAAAACTGGGAGATATTGAGGGGAAAATAGTAAGTGGTCGCTGCAATGCGGACATGGAGAAGGAAAAAGGGTTAATCATAGAGGCCCCGAATAACCCAGATGGGGTTGCACTAGTAAAGGACCCAAGCGAGTCGAGGGGCGAAACAGGGATCAGAGCTGATGAGGTGATCTTAAGCACCCAGGGCAATAGGTATATTACCCCCAGTGGTCAAGAGGGCGCCCCCAATAAAGATGGTAGAACCACCAGGGGTTTCCCCAATGGGAAGGACGTAAATATTCAGCCCTACCATTTAGATCTACCCCCTGATTGTTCCCCCTATGTTGTGGTTTTAACTGGAGTTCCCGAATTGAAATCTGGCACTGTCGAGCTGTATGACCAATTGAAAAACAAGACGATTCATTGGTTAAACACCAATAGACCCCTCCCCAGAGAAATACACTCTCAGATATTATCAGTTAAAAGAGTGAATTGGGTAGGATGTAGAGCTAAAAATTCCCCGGGTGATTGTATTGTTATCAATTTTCGAAACCCGAAGGTAGTGGAGTACGTTTGTACAGGCCCTCAGACCTTTCAAAGAACTGCTATAAAAGCCCGGGACTTGAGTTATTTCTATAACCTGCCTGATCATATGCCTAACTATGGGTACCACAAACAGTATAGGGGAGTCCCTGGTAAGTCGATCCGGTCTACCGGGTGGACAATAGGGGAAAGTAACAACCCCTTACAAGGAATCCAACTTGGTAATAGATTCAGTGTTCTGGGCCTGGTAGACTCACTATCTCCAACTCATCCTGATCAGGACGAAACCCTTGTAGAACAAACCAAGCTATGTCAAACAGCAGGAGGGGGACTCCATCAGTCTCTTGGCCTAAGAGGGGAACTAGAGAGTGATAATGGGCCAAAGCTCCCCCTAGTTAAACTTGTGGGGGAATTAGAAAGGAATGCAGTTGCATCAATAACACCCTTAATAGACTATCCTGCAGTAGGACGAGTGACAGAATCTGTTCCACCAACGACTGAAACTCTAACTGTAGCTGTGGGTGAGGGAAATGCTAGTCGGAGCATCCAACCGGTCCCAGGTGGCCCAAAACTTCTATCCTGGAATATTGCAGGCCTTGTGTCCAAACTAGATGAACCAGATTGGGGGGATTATATTGATTCACACGTAATCTGTTTATTCCAGGAGACATGGGCCGTAAATCCCCAATATAGGGTAGGGTTTGTGACGTATTGTGAGGCGGCCACAATGGGACCAAAAGGGAGACCATCGGGGGGACTATGTATATGGGTAGCTTCCCATCTAGGCTATCAGATCAAACGTGTGGATACATACTCTCCCGATATAACATGCATAATTTTGGCACATTGCAAATTACCCCATTTAACGATTATAAATGTCTACTCTCGCCCTGTGAATTACGGTGGGACTTCACGTACCCTAGACCTGCTCTCTAATCTCTTGAATTCATTAGCAGGAACCACAAACTTTTTAATTGGCGGAGATTTTAACTGCCATTTTGAACCCCTCGAGGACAATATCCAATCTATAACTAGCGAGTAAGACGACACCTGGTCAATACCGGCTCCTAGCATGTATTTGACAAAGCGTTGGACCCCTCTGGCTCTCCAGTTGACTTCTCTAACCCTGACTTTTTCATTAAGGGCCTGTAATGGACGGTTTCCGGGAGATAATCCCGGCCGACCAACTTTCAAGAGGCCAGATCGGGTAATAGTGATTGATTATATCTTGATCAGCGTAGAACTCTGGCATAGTGTGCTGAATTTTGGTATTGAAATACGCAATGAGAGTGACCATGACCCCCTTGTTCTAACATTAAAATTTCAGATGGGGTTCCATGATCAAAATCCCGAAATGTTTAACTCAAATAAATTTGCGGTGGTTAATGGAGGGAGGCGAATCAGATGGACAAAAAGTATCCACTCGAGGGATGCACTGCCCAAATTGTACGCAACTATTATACCCCTTCTAGATCAGGCCAGCCTTGAAGCGCAACATTTTCCTATTCCAAATAGTGCCAGCAATGCCGGGAGAATCCATCAAGAGATGGTACAGGCTCTCTCTGGTTTTTTTTCTTGTAATGTTTTTATTAATAATAAACCTAAACTTCTAAGGGCTAGAAAATAATGGTTTAATAAGAGTTGTAGAGAGGCAAAACAACTTTTGTTGAACTCTCTAAAAGAGGCCGATAGCAAGAATATTCGGGATGCCAGGTTTCAAAAAAAAAAATTACAGCAAGTGCAAAGACAGAGTGGGAAACTGAGAGATGGTCCAACATTAAGATGGCTTTGGAGCTAAAAGACAGTAGAAGTTTTAGGAATTTGGTCCATCATGGCCAAGCCGAAGGTAGGACTGTCATTGATCCTAACATCGTTGAGGATATATGGCACCAGCACTTTAAGGAACTTTACTTCAGTCCCTTTAACGATGTAAGTGCGGTGAAGCTGCTGCCCTGCCCTTCCACTCCTGAGTCCGTCTGTGATATTCCCCTATGCACTATGAGCGAGGTTACCTCTGCCCTCGCGAAACTCCAGCCAAATAAAACCCCCGGACTGGATAGAATTCCCAGGGATTTATATAAAAGTGAACAAGTAGTTTGGGCCCCATATTTATTAGCACTATTTAATGCAATTTTGTATGGCCTACCTGCACCAGCAACATGGGCTGGCGCTGAGATTGTTCCAATTTTTAAAATGGGCTCGCCGACCGAACCAGCAAACTATAGGCCTATTAGCCTTATAGATGTGTCCCAAAAAATCTTTGGGAGGGTTTTGCTGGCGAGATTGCAGGATTGGATTGAAGATTCGGATGTCCTGACCCCGCTGCAAGCAGGCTTTAGAGCCAAGATCTCAACAATTGACCAGTTATTTAGACTGCAGCTAATATACTGGAAACATGTGGTCTTGGAAAAAGGGAGTCTATACCTTACCTTCGTGGACTTCAAATCTGCGTTTGACCTGGTTGACCGTGACCAGCTGTGGAAGATCCTGCTGGACATGGGAGTTCCACCCTACTTATGTCTCCAATTCAAACGCCTCCACGAGGGCACATATGCCAGAGTTAGATTTGGCAAGAATGGTCAAATGACAGCCCCCTTCCCTGTTGGTAAGGGGGTGAGGCAAGGCTGCGTTCTTGCTCCTACTCTTTTCTCCCTCTTCCTAAACGGCCTAGTTAATGACCTCTTGGCCGCAAAGGATCTGGATTCACCCAAATTGTCGTCCTGCAAGTTTCCTGCACTAATGTTTGCGGACGATACCCTGCTCCTCTCGAAGTCCCCGATGGGGATGCAACGACTATTAAATGAATTTAGCGAGTTCTGCAAAAAAAGGAATCTTGTGGTTAATATAAACAAAACTAAATATATGGCTTTTAATTCAGCTCATACTAACTTCCCTGTCCCCAATTTTACACTGGCAATCGAAGATACTTCCAACGAGGAATGGCTTAATGATATTTTAAAGTTTTTATATTAATTTATAGTATTAAATTCCTATTTGTAACTATTAGTAACAAAATAAAGTACCTTTTATTCTGCTCTCCTGAAGCCCTGGCATCTATAACTATGTATATAACACCCTGTTGATACTATTCCTTTTTTATTTGATCGGAGTATGTTTTTTTAATGCTGCAATAAAAAATTCTGTACTTTTATGGCTGGAATAGCCGCAATAAAGTAATATTGAATTGAATTGAAAACACTCAACAAGACCGCCCATGATATCCGCATTTATTTTATTGGGCAATACCATTGCCTTATAGTTACTACTAAGCCTTCTGGGTCCTTTTGGGTTATGTTTCAACATATGAACACTGATGTGTACAGTTAAATATATTTTCAGCATTGGTCCCCTCTCCTCTAACGCGAGTGGAGGCAGTGCTATAACTTATGTTTCAGAGTTATTACCATCTAGGTACTCTTAGTATTTCTGTTTTTCAGTGGGCTATCTTTTGCATGTTGCATGCTTGGGGAAACGCTATGCGCAAGTGCAGTGGCATTTATTTGAAGCTGTCTCAAATAATAACGAACATTGTCTATTTTACTGTCTCTAAACCCTGTGTACATTGTCTTCAAAACGTCCATGCAAGATGGAAAACAATGTTCCACTGGTGGATATTTACACTTTGTTTCGGCGCCTTTTTTAATTAACTATTTATTCCTCTAAATTGAGTGGTGTATTCAGAGATGATCGATCTTGAAGGAACCGCGGGCACCTATTTAGGGCATTCGAATTAGCAGAAATATGATAATCTCACCATGAGGGTAGAATAATTCCCATTCGTTTTAACTCCACCTACTGAAGAGCCCAATAAAATGTTGGTCTACCAGTAGGTAGTTTTAACAGTTTTCCCCTCTGCATCTCACATTAGATTTATTCCCACACCAGAAGATTCAGGCCCCACAGTTACATGGTGGCTGATATTTCCACCTCAGAAGCCCCCCTGTCTCTCCGGGTTATAGCCCACATTTACAGAGCATTTCTACCAATGTGGGTAAGGGCCCATGATGAAGCATACCACCCCTGGGTGGTTGGGAGCATTAGTCCCTAAAAAACAAGATTTCTTTTCCCCTACATACCATCTCCTGAGACTCTTATCACTGTTCCTTGAGCACCTAGCATTTACTTTGGGCCCCGCCAATGGATAGCCTATAGGTCTTGCCTTTAGAACATTATAAGTGTTTAGTTATCCAGCACAATATCCTTGATTAAACAACATCAAGTGTTGCATGGCTAAACATTTATAAGGTCCCAAAAGCGAGACCTTCAACACATGGACACGTCCTTGTGTAATGTTACTAGTGCTCATGTCTGCCATATAAAAAACTGACAAACGAGTCCCTGCAAAGTTGCATCAAAAGCAGTGCTGGGTGCTATATTGACGAGTTAAGTTTCTCCCCCCCCCCCCCCCCCCCCCCCCCCAGGGTAACAAGCATTGGTATAGCCAATAGGTCTCGCTTTGGGACCTTAAGTGTTTAGCCATGCAACAGTTGATGTTGTAGCACCAAGGATATTGTGCTGCATAACTAAATACTTATAAGGTCCCAAAAGCTAGACCTATTGGCTATGCCAATGTTTGTTGAATCTTACTGCTGCAGTGAGTTGAGGCTCCCCACTGTTGTATGCGGTTTTCTGGCAATCACGAGCCTCCAACCTTGGTATGGCCAACTCGGGTTTCCATTAATTTGAGCTTTGCTTTAGCAGTTCATGTGCCTTTATGGCGTTACTCGTGGTTCACATTTGAGTAGGATTTCTTTATTCTTCTCTCACCTTCATGTTAACATAAATTGAAGGGATTCGTTTATGTTTCATTCAAAGTTATTGTCTATATTGTCGAATGAGCAAAATATTTCTGAGTTTCTGTTGATGGTTGTGAAATGTTCTTGATTCAAATTTGTCTACCATAAGCTTAACTACTTTTTTTTGTATTTAAGAGCTTTGGGCTGCATTTGATGTTGATGAGTATAAAAATGGCAGTCATTTATAGAGCAGATATTCCAGCGGCAGTGCTGAGGTGCTCCGTTTTCTTTCATGGGTGCAATGATTTCTTTGCAGAGATGTGGGAAGGTCACATTGTCAGATAACGGACTGCGTGAAAGACAAACATGTCTCCAGGATCGGCGACACTTCCAGGTGTTCTGGGGCCAAACCAAATAAAGTGTTGGAAGTGAGCTCTGTCCCAATATATGGATACATATTACGCTTTTATTGCATCCTCGGAGGACACAGACCAACACATACTCACTAGTTAGAGGCGGCAGATCCGTAAGCAGAGAATCGGCCAGGGACCAGGGTTCAATTCCCGACGCGGCAGGGTCGTGGACCAGGGTCAAAACGGACTCGATAATTCTCGCCTCGGTACCTACTCTAACCAGGAACACACTCGGCAACTCTGGGCATTAAGCTTGCCTCATCTCTACAACAGCCCCCCACAGATGCCGGGGATGCCTGGTCTCACCGTGGAGATACCCAGAAAGGGACCATCTCACAGGGATAGCCAGGACGGGTTCCCCAGCGGTCTATAGCGCCGGGACACTTCCGAGTAGCTGTGTGCTGAATAAATTAAATAACATATGTATCCACGCACATCATGACACTCCTGTACACATAGAAGCAGGCATACAACATGCAATCAACATACAATCCTAAACAACGCACGTCAAGGCACACCGATGGATAGGTGTGTGAGGACAGTGGCTGGATATACATGAATGGAGTAATTAATGTATGGCTGTATGCATACAGAGATGGTTTGATTATCAGTGACAATTGGGGCTGAGTGTACAGATGTATGCATGCTTGCAGCTGCAAGGGTATTAACTCATTTTTAGGTCTCGCCTAACCCAGCGCATGCGCTGGTCTGGCGAGACTTATTGAGAGGGCTCCAAAAAGTGCTACCAGGCCAGCATAGAGCTACAGTGCATGTGCGCGGGCGCACGCATCGCGCTTTACCACGATTACTTTCACGACCCACTTTGATGTTTGATCGTGATCGCGATCACTTTGGGGCCGCAGGGCGCTTTGCATAGCCAGTAGGTCTTGGTTTTGGGACCTTATAAGTATTTAGTTATGCAACTGTTGCATAGCTAAACACTTATACGGTCCCAAAGGCGAGACCTATTGTCTATGCCGATGCTTGTTTATTTTATTTTTTAGTTTTATATAGCGCAAACTAGACCTGAAGATATCAGGTATCAGAGCGCTTTACCTGAGCACCAGTTTGTTACACAAGGGCACATTCATTTTGTTAGGCACAGGGAGAGTACGTGATGTGCCCAGAATCACAGGATGTTGAGCGTGGTTGCCAAGACTCGAACCAAGTTCCCCAGCTTCGAGGTCGACCCTTTAGCTGTAAGGCTACATCCTCTCCCATGAGAATCTACCCTCATTGGAGGATAGATGTGGGTGAATGGGTAGATGAATACTTGCAGTCTTTAATGTTAGACACGCGGGTGGGTGGGGGTGGGTGGTTTGTCATATTGAGGTGTGTGGGCGGTGATAGATGAATGAAGGTATTGTTCTGGCTTGATAGGTGCATGGCTGTGAGTTAATAAACGAATCTGTGACTTCAAGCTTGAGTGGATGTGTTATTAATTTATCTCGGCCCTCTCCTGGTATTTGGATCCCTTTTATGTTTAAACTGTACTTTCTCTCTCTCTTGTAGTTGGGATTCCTTATACATAATCCCCCACCCCCGGGAGCAGGCCAGTTAAAAGCAGACCGTAGCACTACCTCCCTGTGAGGCCGGGAAAGGGTCACCTTTAAGATTGCCTATCTGAACTTCAGGCGCCTGTTCGGCTCCATAAAATGATGTTATAATGAAAAGGACTTCTGGAAACCATCTAATCTTCGTGCTCACTTTTCAACTTTATTCAAAGGGGAAGTGTCATTTTGCAGTCCACGATGAGTTAATTTGCAATGGCCTACCAGCCCATATCCAGGCTACTTCTAATCTGGCAGCATCAGATGCCTGCTCCAAACACATCTTTCCTGCTTGCTTATAGTGGTGGGCAACACCGAGAGACTCTGGGTGTTGTATCTGGGTCTGTTGTTAGCCAAGACCTTTTGATTTGACAAATAAATATAAGTTTAACTTATAAGGGCTTGCAGCCTTTCCTCTTCATCTATTGGTCTGTTTTTGTGTCATTCACATTTTTCTTCCGCCCATCCCAATGCATAGCATAGGGCAAAGTGTCCACCCATTTTAGTCATTGGCTAACTTCATTTTGGGTGATGACATTCTACCCTTTCATACGTAGCACACTCTCACACAAAGCAGGTCCCTTCAGTGCCAGGAACTGCTAAGGCAACGTGTGCGTTTTGAGACCCAAAAATATTTGTACTTTATCCACCTTTTTTGGGGTATTAACGTGGGTCTGGCAGCTTTACCAACAATAAGGTTTTGCAAACACCATTACAAAACAAAGGAACAATGGAGAAAGCCAAAATGCTGGCAGTAGACGCCATACCTGTTGGCTTTTCCAATGCTTGTTTGTTATTGTTATGCTCCCGTTGGCACCTAGTGCATTTATGTCACAAAACTAAGGGGTTCCGATCCTGCACCCTGCCCTCATATTTTTGATGCAGGCTTATTACCTCCGCAGCTGTATCATATTGGCTCTGTGAGGTGAGTAGGGCCTTTCTCATAAAGAACTGTGTTGCTTTCTCTTGGTGCTCTGGAGAGGGAATATTGGCTCCCTGTCTATAGATATCAATTGTCCTCTGTAGGAACGAATGTGTTTTATTATTTAATAGGTAAGGGTTAATATATGAAGGGTTAAACCCTCTGAATATATAGCTTATCCTTGGAACAGTACTGCCCACTAAATATGTTGCCCTGCTTCCAAGAATATTGCATTTGAAGCTCATGGAAGAGAGGAGGGTCGGTTACTATTAAATTCTAAAGTAGTTGCTGAGTGCATCCTTTATGTTTAATGATGCTTGTGTTTGGAGGCTGTTTCTTACCTGTGGACCTGCTACACGCTGCTTTGGTCACTCCGCCGCTCCTGGGGCCCTGACGCTGCGGGTCTCCCCTGACGCCGCTTCACTCCATCGCGGCCGTGACAGGGGGAGACTACAGCTCCCAGGTTGCATTGCGCCCAATTTCCTGCCGTGTTCGCGCCCGGAGGTGCTTAAAAGACTGAGGCTCCCTCCACGTCGCGGGATGCGCGCGGGCGGTGCCGGGCTAAGCCCCGGCGAAGGGCGGGCCCTCTGAGGCTCTCAGCGGCACAAGGAGGCTGGGCTGGGCCACGCTTTTTGGCCCCAGATCTTCGCTACCGTCCCCTGTTACTTTGAACACTGAGAGACTGCTTAAATTAATAGCGCTTGTGTGGCTCTATCACAGGATAGGGAGTAGTTTTACCCCTTACTACCGCTGTGTGATTATTTTTCTGTCTAAACACAATATTTAGTCTTTTTTGAGGCCTCTGTGTTACCATTGAAAATGTTGAAATCCACAACAGGTAAAACACTTCCTGTAGCTGCAACTCTAGATAATTATCTGGTGAAAGTTGTAACTAAAATTAACAGTGAAAGACGTAAATCATTGGGCCAGGGGACCGGCTCCATTTTATTGTCTAGCTCGCCCACTGCTTTGTCTTCTCCTATTCAGGGTGATAGTTGTAGTACTGATCAATACGATGTGATAAATACGGCAGATTCAGCCCTGCCGCCCCCTGAATTAGTGCAGGATCAGGAAAATATGGTCGACCTAAGTGTCATTAATGATGCCTCACCAGACCGTTCCCCGGCCCTGGTAACACAGCGAGTGCTGAGATCTCGCAAGCTGATACAAAACAAACGGGGGGTGGCCGCAATACAAGAAAAAAACCAGACCCGCCACCTATTAGTGGGGAAAGCCTATATGAGGCCCCGGTTAACCCCTTTCCTGCTCATGACGGAGCCGCTCCGTCATGAGCCACGGTTGCCGTGTGCTCATGACGGAACGGTTCCGTCATGTTACGGCCGTTGGCGGCCGCTCCGCCTACGCGGCGCTGTTTCCCCGCCTGTGCGGGGGGACAACGCAAATGGGCGGAGTCATGACGGAACCGTTCCGTCATGAGCACAGCTCAACCGTGGCTCATGACGGAGCGGCTCCGTCATGAGCACAGCGCCACCGCGCTGCCCCCCCGCACCCCCCAGCACCGCGGCGGAATTCCCGCCGCGGTGAAAGGGTTAATAATGCCACTATTAAAATAGATTCAGAGCAAATAGATTGCCTGATTAGAATTTTAGAGGCCAAAATCACCAAGATAGTTAAGCCCCTTCTGGCCAAAATTGACACGTTGTCTGCAGAAATTGTGAGATTAGGAAACCTCCTGGGACCCCGGAATGATATAATTGTAAGTAATAGCAATGCCGATAAGGGCCCCAGGGTTAACAACGAGACACCAAAGCCCATTAAGGAAGGACCCAGTTTAGTAGAACCAGCAGTTGCTGTATCCCTGGAAACTGCGCGTAAAACTCCACCATCAGTCACATGTATTGGGAGTAAGAGAGGGCCGGCAATAGTAAAGACTAGTTGCACGGTCAGTGCACAACCCGATTTACCTCCTGAATGTGCCCCATTTGTCGCAGTGTTAAAAAATGTTCCACCCTTAGCAGAGGGTAGTCTGTCTAATAAGCCAGAACCCCATGAATCCCTAAAGAATAAAACTGTAGCGTGGTTGAATAGAGAGTGTGGGTTCCCGGTTGGTCTTTCACGACAGATACTCACCACCCGGAGAGTCTCATGGATAGGACAATCACACAAGAACATTAGGGGAGACTGTGTAATTATAAATTTTAGTAACCCACTTCTCGTTAATAATGCTTTGCTAAGAGCTTCCTCGCTGCCACATACTGATCAGGGCATTACACTTCGTCCACTGGGATACTTTTATAGACATCTAACTCAGCAGCCCATCAATGGCTTATGTGAGGGCAGAGGAATTGGCACCGTAGGGGTTACCGGTCGCGGGGTTGCCATGTTTAATAGTTATCAACCCCTGAGTGACCTAGATTTAAATGATTGACTTGAATATGGCCGGGACCAGCCCACACCTGCTGCAGAAGTTTCCACATCGATTGTGGAGGAGGAATGTGGGTTAATTGGAGACTCAGGGAGCCCTTGTGGGAGTGGTACCACAAATGTTATGAATACAGAGGGGGACGCCCAAGGTGGTCATACTGATGGTACGGTGGCAGTTAGGGCCCCACGTATAGGTACGAGGGTCCTTAGTTGGAACATTGCTGGGTTGAATAGTAAAGCAAATGATGCACAATGGAGGGACTGTTTGACAGACTGTGAAATTATTGGGTTACAAGAAACCTGGGACACGGAGAACACCTTTTTTTTGGATGGGTATGCGGCTTTTTGGTCGGCAGCAGTCGCTTCCCCCATGGGGAGGGCGAAGGGTGGTCTTTTAACCCTCATCTCATTAAAACGTGAGGGGGTTTATTCAAAAGTGGAGAAAGGCACGCCCTACTGCCTTGCTGTGGAAATTTTAACAAAACTAAATGAGAATTGGCTCATTGTCAACTCTTATAACTCCTTTGATAAGAGTTTTTTTAATGAACATTTGGTCAGTCTTTACGACTTTTTGGAATCGTATAATGTTAATAGTACAAATCATTACTCGGTTATTATGCTTGGAGATTTTAATGTTCATTGTTGTAAAGGTAACTGTTTTATTTGGGACAGTTTAGGTCCAGCAAACCAAGACAATATCCACTTTGAACACACCCCGTCGGGATTGTATTTAGAAGATTTGGTGGTAGGTAATGATCTGATCTACCCCACCAAATTTGCAGGAGATATCCCAACCTTCAAAGGAAGAGGCTCTGGGTCAACTATTGATTATATTTATGTGAGCGTAAACCTAGCAAGCAGGGTTAGTCAGTATAATGTTAGTTGGTCCCCTTATGGAGATCATAACCCAGTAAAGGTGACTCTGACAGATGATCTAAGGAAAATAGTGAAACCCAACCTGACTGCTGGAATCCATGACATAAGGCCCACCGATCAAGCGCGACGCCTGAAATGGTGCCGCGTGGTGCCAATGGATTTCAAGAAAAATTTGCTGGGAAAGGTTGGGGACCACATGACCACTTGTCTGAAAGATGGTGTCATAGGGGAAGAGGTCCTAGCAGCCTATGGCAGAATCTGTACTCAGGTCGATAGTGACCTTAAAAAAGTAGTTAAGGGGCAACCCAGGGACGGGAAAAAATGGTTTGACCATAACTGTTCAATAGCCTAACGGGAGTTGAAGGTAGCTTTGAAAGCTGATTTGCCCGACAAAGCGGTAATTGCCGCCCTTAGGAACAATTATAAAAAAGCACAAAGTAAGCGAAAAAATAAAATTAGGCAGGAAGCCTGGAACGAGCTTTTGTCAATAGATGTAATTAAAAATAGTGCTAAGTTTTGGTCTGTGATAAATATGCCTGTTTTCCAGGATAAAAATAATAGCGAGCTTGATTGTGGTATACAGGAAGAAAAATGGCACACTCATTTCAAACAGGTTTATGATGGAAATGGGATGTTGGATGGCCCAGTCTTAAACATGGAGAAATATTCTTTGACCTTCACTGAATTAGAAGTAACACATGCCATTATGCAAATGACAAGTAATAAGGCTCCGGGACCCGATGGAGTCCCGGCAGACCTTTTTAAATCAGATGTAAAAAACCTGGTCAAAGATTTTATATAATGTCTTTGTTAACGCCTGTCAATTGGGTCTACCCCCGTCATGGGCACGATCTGTTATTATACCCATTTATAAGAAGGGTAACAGAGGCGATCCGAGCTGTTATCGCCCGATATCCCTAATTGATTCTTCTGTGAAAGTTTTGGGTAGGGTAGTCCTTGGCCAACTGACTGGCTGGCTCGAGGAATCTGGAACACTCTCTATGGCCCAGTATGGCTTCAGAAAAGGGATGGGCACCACGGATCAATGCCTGAAGTTGCAACTACTAATAGGTAAATATACGGTGGCAAAGAAGGGAACACTATTAGTAGCTTTTATGGACCTGTCCTCGGCCTTTGATCGAGTAAACAGGTCAAAGCTGTGGTCTTTGCTCCTAACCTGTGGAGTAGACAAAAACATCGTCTATTTCTTAGCCGACCTGCATAGGGATTTATCTGCAACGGTGAGGTATGACCAACAGGGTAATTGCACGGAAGGTATACCCATATCAAATGGAGTCAGACAGGGGTGCATTTTGGCGCCCCTGCTCTTTACATTATATATCAATAATCTAGATACTGCCTTAATTGCCTCCTGTAAAGATATTCCCTGTGCAGGGAAACGCTTGATTCCCGCACTTTTATATGCGGATGACGCCGCCCTTTTAGCAAGAACGGCTGTGGGACTTCAATTATTGTTAGATTCCTTTTCTTGCTTCATGAAGTCATTAGATTTAAGCGTAAATTTCTCAAAATCACATGTAATGGCTATTGGACAGAAATCCCCAAAGGCTAAAACCTTTTATTGTGAGGGCCATATATTAACCAGGGTGTCGTCGTTTCCATACTTGGGTGTACTTTTCGACGACCAAGGATCCTGGGTAACTCAAATCACAGCGAAAAAAATTATACTGATAAGAGCAACCCTAGCCGTACTTTGCCAGAAAGTTAGGAGCCAGGCCAATGAAGGCCCTCATTCAAATATACAGAGCCAAGTGTGTTTCACTAGCTATGTATGGGGCCGAGCTATGGGGAATAAAAAATGTAAAGAACATACAGATTGTTAAAGATAGGTTCCTAAAGAACCTCCTATCCGTCCCTAAAACAACAGCCAACTACAATACACATCAAGAGCTTGGAATCGGCTTTGTTGAAGATGCTATTGTCGTAGCACCATTATTGAAATGGATAGCTACTTGGTTAAATCCTGATTTAATGCTTAATCATATTATTATGAAAGACTGTATGTCACTTGACTATGGGTTGTGCATACCCTGGCTTAAATATATTCAGAGGCTGGCAGCAAAGCTAGGTCGTTCAGAATTATATCACTCCCCAGAAGCTCTAGTGAAGGGAGATATAAAATGGTGTAAGGAAATGTTCTTGCACATAGCCACCATGGATAGGGAAGAGAGAGAGCTGGTAAAGGTGACAGTAAGGGCCCACCAGCTATGTAAAACAACACTATCCATGGAACCATATCTAGGCTATGTCACAAATAATAATCATCGCTTCTTACTGACTAGATTTAGATTTAATCAACTGCATCTTCTTATTGGAGAACAGAAAGGATGGAAGAGGGTAGAGGATCTTGGCCCTTGTACTTGTGTTAATTTTTCACAAGACATTACACATTTCCTCTTTTTCTGTGAACACCTTATTGTCATTAGGAAACGTTTTATTCTCCCTATTTTAAAAAACAAAGGTTTTGTGCAAGTGAGACCTGCCCTTCTCTACTTGCAATTGTTAACTGACGTTTGGGAAACTTTTAACGTTGCCAATTTTTTATCAGCAGCCATAAGAATGTTGAGGAAATGAACTTAATATTATATCATGAACATTCTTTTTTTAATTGTGTCAAAAATGAAATTGTTTTTATGTGGTTTTATTGAATGTTTTTATAAGTCTTTATGAGCCATGATTGTGTTAATCGAGTCACGTACCTACAACTGTTTTTATATATTGCGTTTTGTAGTATGCTTTTTTTTATGGTTTGCATTTAAACCGAATAAAGATACTTGACTGACTGACTGTTTAATTATGCAAAACTTAAAATCTCTATGGCCACCCTATTCTTGAGCAGTCAATTCCTTGACTCTTTATTATACTCACAAGCAAAAAGCACCACAGTTCAGCCCTTCATCTGTCTGGTCTGACTACAGTGCACACTACATTTCCCATTGTCATTGGCCTCTGGTTTGACAACTTCATATTATTGTACAGAAACACCAGTCAATAATGGATTGTCTGTCACAGTCGAAATGCTTAACGTAATATTTTTTCATTAACTTGCAAACATCCTAGTGATCTAGTGTTTATACATAAAAAAGCATCGACGGATTTCGGTGTAAACGTGTTTCGGTACAATAATATGAACTTTTTGTCTACTCTTTTCTCCCGCTCTTTTGTGTATAAATTGTGAGGACGCGCTTTTCGAACCTTCCATCGTTGCTTCTGGTCACAGGCTCGCCGTGAGGGGAACGGCATCTTCAGCGGTGACAAGACCAATCTCTACCCGAACTGGGACGCCGCCGGGAGGCCGCCAAACTACAAATCCCAGCACCCTCAGCTCCGGGCGCCTGCCGCTGATGTCACCAGGCAGCGCCCGGGCTGCTTAAATAATTCCCAGGCTCCACGCAGCGCGGGACGCGCTTTTCGAACCTTCCATCGTTGCTTCTGGTCACAGGCTCGCCGTGAGGGGAACGGCATCTTCAGCGGTGACAAGACCAATCTCTACCCGAACTGGGACGCCGCCGGGAGGCCGCCAAACTACAAATCCCAGCACCCTCAGCTCCGGGCGCCTGCCGCTGATGTCACCAGGCAGCGCCCGGGCTGCTTAAATAATTCCCAGGCTCCACTGCCTGGAACAGTCTGGGCTGGGCAACCCCTCTAACGTTTCCTGCACTCCACCCCATCTGAGGTACTGTTGCCATAATTATTTTTCATCTTTTCCAGGGGCGCCTTGCGCACAACACTGATATGCGAAATGAATATCTATTAATTATTGCTCTTGCTCTTGTTGTACCACCCCTCCTTGCAGTTTGTCCCACTGTCCATCATTATGCCACCAAAGGACATCAAAGCTAGGGCGGCAAACGCTCATTTCACTGGGACAATGGACCAATTTGTGACTAAAGTTAATTGTGTCATTGATCAAGAAATAATGCTTCTGGAGCGCCGCGTCTCCCAGGATCTGGCAGCCGCCAGAAGGTCGTCCCTGGGATACCTTGCTAATGTTCGGTCTCCAGTATGTCAAACTTTATCTCCCACAAGCATAACTAGATCTGACACAGATCCATCAGCCCAGGAGCTGCCAGCTAGCGGAACGGTTGCTGACACTCTAGTGGAGGATCAGTCTTTGGTCCTGGACTCTTTGTTATTGTCTCCATGCCCACTGCCGTCTGCCCCTAGCACAGCCCCGGAGTGTAGCACTAGGCAGCTTCGGGAGCGTAATTTGGGGGCTATTCCCAAAACAACACAAGGGCGCCCGCCCAATACTGGCAGGAAGGGCAAACATCCCAAAAGCAAACATAAGGCGCCAAATCATAAGGGAAAAATGAATAAAACCCCTGATATCACTGAGCAACCCTTACAGGGGGCCTCACTGGATGACCCTGTCCCCCAACCTATTCTCACATCAATAAGGTTAATGAGCCAGGAGGAGGGAGATGTGCAAAGCGTAGCGGCCAAGAGAGGGACCCCTGATCCCCTGCGCTTGCACGACATACGGGATCTAATTAGGTCCTCCCTTTGTCCTGTGCAGGACAGATTACTCAAAATCGAGGAACATTTAGCCAGGATCGAATGCATCCTAGGGGGTCTGTCCACTGCTTTAAGCTCTACTCTTAGGCCAGAGGTCCCTAACCCATCTGCCAACCCTAGAGCCAAGAAAGTCCCGCTGGACCCTAAACCTTTATCCCCAGCCCAAACCGAAAGCCAACCCCTAATTACACCAAACGTCTCCATTAGAGCAGGCAACCCAAGGAAATCCATCTTGTCCAGCCAAACCGACTTAAAAGAGGCTGCTAGGCCTTTAACATCAGAGTCTATAACCATGGCTAATATTCCTAACTTGCCTCCTGAAACAGCTCCATATGTAGTAATCATGGCAGGAGTGCCCGAATTGGAGAGTAATGCACCTGAGTCACCAGCAACCCTAAGGAATAGGGTTGTATTTTGGCTCAACACAAATAGACCATTACCTCCGCACATCAGCGCCAAAATTCTTATGGTGCGACGGGTTCCATGGGTAGGCCACTTAGCTAAAAACATAAAGGGGGATTGCATCCTAATTAACTTCAAGGATACTAGAACAGTTGAGCATATTTGTAATTGGAGGTCGACCACCACAGGCTCAAGTATTTTAACTCTCCCATTAACCTATTTTTATCCCCCTGGTCATTTCACAGAACCGTGGACAGTTGTACATGGAAAAGGGAGAGGCCCTCCACGGGGGAGTAGGCCTATACATCTGCCACCCTTAGACTTTACCCCTACAGCAAATCGTTTCAGCAGTCTTGAAGCTGTAGATTGACTGGAGGATAGTAAAGCTACCCCAGCCTCTCCTCTGCTTTTCATAGCAAGTTGTCCCCCAGAGCCCATTCTAGTGACTGAACACTTGGGGTCGAATTTATCAACCATGTCAACGAGCCTGACAAGGTCCATTATTAGTTCAGACCCCCCACAAATTTATCCTCCAAATCCTTCAACTCCCGGGGTACTTACACCTAGTCTTCTCAAGATTGTCTCTTGGAACATTGCTGGTTTACGCAACAAATTAGATCTCCCTGACTGGAACGCATTCATAGAAGAACACGACATATGTATCTTCCAGGAAACCTGGAGTGCTGATCCAATATACAAATCAGGGTTCTGTTGCTTTTTTATGCCAGCCATCTCGTCAGGTCGTGGGCGCCCTTCTGGGGGCCTAATGGTTTGGATCAAGGCGGATCTCAACCTGATGGTCACCATTGATGGTCGCTCCACGCCGGATATAATGAGGCTTACCATCAAAGACACCCAGAACAGTCCACCCTGGGAACTTTTTAACGTTTATTCCCGTGGCACTCAAGGGGGTGCTAAGTCGCTCACCATTACAGCACTTTCAGAGATACTCTCTGCATGCACCCCGAACTCTTATCTTCTTGTCGCCGGTGACTTCAATTGTTCTTTTGAACCACTCGCCGCAGAAGATTTATTGGGTGCACATGATGAGGACACTAGATGGAATATCCCCTCACTCTCCTTGAACCCCGTTAAAAGATGGACCCCTGCTGTAATCCAAATGAACGCCATAGCGTTGGAATTCGGCTTAAGAGCTGCCAATGGGCGCACCCCTTCTGATTTAGTGGGTGCTAACACTTTCAATAGAGTAGGCAGTCAAAGTAGAATAGATTACATCTTAATTGACAGGAGGGGATGGAAATTTGTTGTAGATATGGCTGTAATTCCATCAACATCCAGCGACCATAACCCCCTGTCCCTTACCATGCGTGAAGTCTGGCATAGACAGGCCACCTCCCCTCTACCAGGTATGCAGCTGTTGACCAAGCAGCTTGAGCCTTCTAACTGTGGTAGATCCCTTAAATGGTCTAAAATCGCTCTCAGCGATACTAAACTTTTTGAGCTGGAGAATATTCTTGCTGACTACACCACCAGGCTTTCCTCATTATCTGTGGACAACTCTAGCCATACTAAAGTCTATGTGGATTCTATGAATGCAATTGGGGCATTGTTCATTGACCGCAGAAAAAAACCCAACCACAGAGCTGAAAGAGAGAATGATTGGTTCAATAAAGACTGCAGAACTAAGAAAAATTGCCTAATTTCTGCAATCAAATCCAATAATCCTGCTGAGGTTAGGCAAGCGAGGTTGCTTTATAGGCAAGCCCTTGCATCTGCAAAAAAACTCTGGGAAGAACAGCGTTGGGTTTCACTGAAATTAGCGAGCCAAGCAAAAAATGGCGAGCTTTTTTGGTCCATTATGAGAAAATCATCCAGCCGTGCCCAGGCGCAAATCCCTAATCACATCACGGATGGGGAATGGTTCAACCACTTCAAGAACTTGTACGCAGATCCTGAGGTTGTGGTAGACCAGCCCACTAGCCCTGGGTCTGTAATTAAATCCTATGGCCATGTCTTGTTCCCAAGTATCGAGGAGAAGGAGGTCCTAATTGCAATTGACAAGATTGTATCTGCCAAGGCACCAGGTCCTGACGGCATTCCGGGAGACCTCTTTAAAGCGAATCCAACAGGCTGGGCTGCATTTTTTACTATTTATATCAACAGCCTATTGAATGGATCCCCGGTGCCGGAGTCATGGAAGGGTGCAGAAGTAATCCCCATTTTTAAGAAGGGCTTAAGGGGAGACCCGGCGAATTATCGCCCAATCAGCTTAATCGATTCAGGTCAGAAGTTGGTCGGCAGGGTTCTTCTGGAGAGGATACATTCCTGGGTGGATGAGGAAGGGATTCTAACCAAGTTCCAGGCGGGTTTCAGGTCATGCACCAGCACCATTGACCAAGCTTTTAGGTTAATGCTTCTTTATTGGAAGACGGTTACCATCGGCAAGGGTGCTCTATACCTTGCGTTCATTGACCTTAAAACCGCCTTTGATTTGGTCCCCCGCGACCGTCTCTGGTCAATTCTGGAGGAGTTGGGCATCCCTTCCTACATTCTGAAACTCCTCATCCGAATGCACGAAGAGAACTTTGCCTGCATTAGATGGGGGTCACAGGGCCAGAAAACAAATAAAATCCCAGTGAATAGAGGGGTTCGACAAGGGTGTGTCATGGCGCCAACACTTTTTACGCTATTTGTGAATGGCGTGGTCTCTTTTCTGCTTGAAGTTGAAGCGGACGTTCCCGCTTTGGCGGGTGATAAAGTTCCAGCACTTCTTTTTGCAGACGACACCTTGCTAATATCAAAAACTCCGTCGGGCTTACAGAAGCTGTTACAGCGCTTCTCTCTGTTCTGTGAGCGAAGAGGCCTCGTCATCAATACCGCCAAGACTAAACTCCTCTATTTCAATCCCTCAAAATATTCTGGTTCCATTCTGACCCTAGAAGGGAAACCACTTGAGCGTGTCAGAGAGTTTGACTATTTGGGAATCAGAATCTCTGACAGGCTCAGATGGCAGCCTCATATAGATAAAATGGCACTTAATCTTAAAAGAGTAATTGGTGCTTTGGGAAAGGAATTTCGGGCCTCCACCTCTAAACCTATTTCCCCAGTACTAAACATCTATGTTGCAAAGGCTGTGGGTAGCGCACTCTATGGCGCCGAATTATGGGGCTATAGTTGTGTTGACTCATTGGTGACCAGCGAAAACAAGTTCTTTAGGGAACTTGTATCACTTCCCAGGGGCACCCCGACTAAACCACTCTTTAGCGATTTTGGCAGGCGTTCAATTAGGGATCTAGCCACCCTCCGCCCTCTGTTATATTGGGCGCGGCTGTGGCGAACCCCTGAGCTCTCTAACTATGCTGAAGGGCTCAGGGAGGTTATGAACCTGCAAGGTGCCCATAAAATTGAGTGGCTTGCAAACACAAAAAAACTCCTGATTGCAACCGGCCTTACAACTGACTGGTCAACGGGGGAACCATTATCGAAGACCGAGGTTAAGCGAGCCTATTGGGTATGGGTGGCTGCCTCGGAACAAAGAGATCCCAACATTGGAAGACTCACAGAGGCTTTTTATCAGCACAAGTCAACTATCCTCTTAGAACCATTCCTTGACTTTATTACTAAGCCCAGGGACAGGTCACTTTTTATCCAGTTTAGGATTGGGACGCTCCCATTACGCAACCATACTAGTAAGTGGAAACTCCCCCACAAGACCCTCCCTGACTGTCCATTCTGTCCTGGTGTCATCGAAAGCGTCTCCCACTTCTTCTTTGCATGCCCAGCCTATCTATTACCCAGGACGAAATGGCTTAAACCTGTCTGTTTACTTTTAGGAACAAGGGATCACATTGTCGCTATGCGAATCCTTAAAACCACCACTAATACCACCCTAGTTTGTGGAGTGGCCAAATTCCTAGGTTGGGCATGGCTAATCAGGCAAAAATCTAGCAGTTTTAATTAAAACTTTTACAATATTGTTTTTAATCCCCAAAGCTGTGAAATTTAATACATTTTTAGATATTTATTGTACATTTCAAATTGGATTTTTTACGACATGTTTTAAAAATAATGAATTTGTAATTGTTTTTATGTGCTTTGTGCTTTTATGACATCACGTGTCGAAATAAAGCTTTGTTGATTAATAGTATAAATTGTGAGGAAAAAAATGGTGTGTTTTCTATGTGACCCTCTTTTGTTACAGCATAGGTTTTTATGCCTTTTTTAACATGCATATAACAATTGATTGTGTTGAGGACCTCTGGCCCTCTGCGTTGCTAGCCCCTCCTCCTCCTTCTCTAGTGGTTAAAAATGTAGGGTTGAATTTGGACAACCGCCTCGCCATGAGGTCGCAGATCATTGCTTTGTGTTGCTCCCCCTGTTGCAGTTGGAGGCGAGAAGAGTAGTGATCCATGCCCCGATCATTTCGCGGTTGGAAGACACCAATGTCCTGTCTTTAGGAGCAGCGGAAGCTCAGGTGAGTCGGTTACAGGTGGCCCAAAATGCGGCAGCCAGGCTAATTCAATGCCTGCCGAGACGTTCTCCGACTGCAGTTGCACTAAAAGGTCTGCATTGGCTTCCCGATAAGAAACGGATTTTGTTTAAAGTCTTCTTTCGTCCACCGGGCAGTGCATCTTTCTAGCCACGGGTACTTGGCTGTGAGATTCGCCCAGTATATTCCCTCTAGAGCGCTTCGTTCTGCTTCTGCCTCACTTCTGGTAATCCCACGCTTTAGGTGTGTCCGAAGGGGAAGTAGTGCATTTTCCTTCCTTGCGGTTTAACGCATGGAATGAGCTCCCTCGCAAATTGCGCCTCATCCCTTCTCAGCTCAGTTTCCTAAAAAACGAAACACCTGTCTTTTCTCTGGAAGGCAGGAAGATCTCTGTTGGGGGATGCGTACCTGGGCCCTGCCTGTTGCGCCGGGACACTCTTTGGAGTAGCCGCACACTCTACAAGTCCCTCCTTGATTCATTCATTCATTCATTCATTCAGGGCTTTGTTAAGCAAGTCTCTCGAATTTAAGAGCACCTGGATTGACATTTAAATTAGTATCAGGAAATGTTTTCATACTGTATTCTATAGGATTATGTCTCCCTCTCGTGTGTTATTTACGAATAATAATGAGAAATGTATGTACTTCCCTCACACTACTGCTTTCATGGGTTACAGAGAAAAAAGTCCCTTGTGAGTATTTGCCTGTGGCATTCTGCCTCTACTTTGTGCTTTCTGGCCTGTCCTATATGTACATATGGTACATATCACTCTAGTGACCCAGACCCATTATTTTTGTTTGGTTTTGATTTCTTTCTGTTTGAATGTTTCTTCCCTTTGCAATTGATTGACTCATACAATGTATGTGATCGTGTAACTCTTAATCCTGAATACGAAAAGGCGATTCAAAATACTTCTGACGGAACCTTTTCTGTATGTGTTGAGCTGACTGCTGACTGGGACTAGGGGAGGCGACAGATGGGAAGTCTGCTTAATCGCTCTCGGAATATATGTCCCTTTCACCGTTTATTTACTGTCCCATCTTTTGTGAAAAGGCAGGCCTTGTATCACATTGATAAGAGTAATAATTATGGAAAGCAGCTAATTATTTAATTAGCTATTGTGTCTCACCTGAAACTCCAGTCCCCCACTAACAAATATGATGTGGCGGCCAGAGCTGGTTACTTGTATTTTCTTTGGGCTCAGAAGGCATTATGCAGCACCGGTTAGAGAAGGTGTTTCACCATGACACACGCCCTAAATTGCCATATCTCCACAAGGATGGGGACACGCCCGGGAGACTGGAGCCCTGCTGGTATTGTGCCGTGCCTTGGAAGACCATCTTTTGGACTATGATGAAAGGACCCCCCTTGACCAGGATGGGAAAGAGCAGGATCCGACGCACTCGAAGGGCTGCTTGGAGGATTCATTAAAGAAGTTACTGATCAGAAGCCAGGGGCACTGGGCGATCCACACGGTCACCCACATGGGTGTGGATGGATCATTCGTACACAGAATGTTTCTGTGGTGAGCCTGCGCTCCTCCTGACCTTTTGTTGTCTATTACTGGCCTAAGATGCACACAACCAGCTTGCCTGGCACTCAAGGAGCTTTACTGGTTACCAATACACACAGCATGCTTAGTCTTCAAAATACATAACTGGGAGAAGCTGGGCTGGGCTTCAGAGCAGGTCCCTTCAGACCTCAGGCAAGGCCCTCTATTCTGCACTTCTAAATAGTGATGGGAGAACTTGAGTGAGGCGGGGGGGAGGGGGGGTTTCTGTCCATTCGGCGGGTGGTCTTAAGGTGGACTGTGGACCACAACGGGAGGGAGAGCGGCGTGCTCCCACATTGCACTGGGGGAAAGATCGGTGCCAGCTTAGCTTCTGAGCTGCGGAGATAAGTTCTTTGATGGGGATTGCAGCTCGAGGTTTGGATCCTTCCAGGAGCTGTGTATCCATTGAGGTGCATCCATTAGGGTGGGGCATGCAACCACCCTGAGTGGGAGATGGTTTATCAGAGCCTTCTCCACTGCACCTCGCTTGCGGCTGAGGGGCTGCGACATGGGAGAAGGTGAGGGAGACCCTCACCATTGGAGAACACAGTGTGCAGTGCAGTGTAGGCCTGTGGAACCTGGCCTACTGGCTCAGTGGGCTAATGCATCCCATGCAGGTGCCTGTGTAGGACCTCATGGTCACAGGTTCAAATCCCGGTGGGTCCACTCAGCCTTTCATCCATCTAAGGTCGATAAAAGGAGTACCACTGAGTTAGGTAACAATAAGCATCTGTTATTCAGCGCCAAGATGCCTACGGGTGAATGTGTGCTTTACAAATACACGGTATGCTAATAGCGCTTTTGAAATCTCTGCAATAGCGTTTACTTCCCATAGAGTTGGCATTGCCATAACTAGAAGCAACCACGCACTCAGCGACAGCTTACAAGGAAGGCTGGGGCGGGATTGAAAAAGGGAAAGATAAACACAGGAAGTTCTTTGCTTCAAGTCATGAAGGTGACTGGAGGTTGAGGAGAAGGCTCGACGGTGATAGTAGATGTCAACAGTTTGAGTCCTATTGTCAATTTTGGATGCCCTGCAGCAGGGCTTTAAGTGGGATGAAAATGGGGAGTCTCTCAAAGGGGCGTGGCCAATGTAATTGAGGAAGTGGCTTAAAAACAAGTAAGCTAAAAAT
Source organism: Triturus cristatus (assembly GCF_964204655.1). Lineage (NCBI taxonomy): Eukaryota > Metazoa > Chordata > Amphibia > Caudata > Salamandridae > Triturus > Triturus cristatus. The sequence goes on from NC_140582.1 coordinate 330,210,382, forward strand.
CTGTGCCGAGCACTGCTAGTTTGCTTTTTCTGTCATTGCATCAAATATATGATTCAACAAGTAACATCAGACCTCCAACAAGTCAAGACTATTGGCTTTGTCAATGGTTGTTAGTTGCATAAGATAAATAAACAGCAACAATGGCTTGTATACAATATTGAAAAAGCTTTAAAGAGAGAAAATGACTCTCTTTAAAATGCTCACCTGGCATGACGTCATGCCGTAGCTTCTCTAGTGAGAAGTGAGCAGTGTGAGAAGCACACATCGATGCGCCTGCTGATACTTCAGTCGGTGGGAAAAAACGGTCCGCCTGTGCCGGGGCTCAAAACAGAGCCCGATAGAGAACCGTTTCGAGCCCCCCAACCCCCCTCCTGCCCGCACCGCACCCCCCCCCCCCCCTGTAAAAAAACTGCCGTGCTCAGCACCGGTGAGACCCGGCCCACTTAAAGCCCTGCAGGATTTACCACGAGCCACTACAATCACAAAGTAGAAGGTGCCCAAGATAGACGCCACTTCGATGTCCGTGGACAAGAAACTGTCAAATGACAGGTGACCTGCAGGTCGGGACAGCACGAGTCTTCCGCGTGCATTCTTCTATCGGAGCTTTAGCCAGTGTGTGCTGCTGTGCACGGTGTAATAATGTGAAGGATAGCGCTGAGTGTTCCAGCAGTAATCCACGACTGCTCACGTGGGGTTCATGGAAGATGCTGTCAGCGCTGCACATATCCACCTTTTGAGTGTCCGTAATAATTCTAATTAGGAACCACTCCACCCATTAAAGGTTTCTGGACGGGTGAATCCTCCAGCCGGGATAAGCATTTGTAAAGCCTACAGTCTCCCAAGAAGTGGTTCAAGAGGGTTTGGAAAACAGAATATCGAGCTAGGTTAGACCCAAGTAAGGCAGCCCGTTGGAATGACAGGCGGTGCTGTGTGAAGCTGACAAGCGGAGCAATGCAACTCTGAAGGGGGTAAAGATTCGTTTTTTTCCGACTACATTCATGCTGCAGAACACAGATAAAGTTAGCTACAACAAATTACACACATTCGCAAAGCTGCTGCGCATTATGGCTAAAATACACGAACAAAAAAGTGCTATGACGTGTTCATCGCTGGCCGCTTTATAGCGTTTTTTTCAACTTTCATCCATGCTGCACAGTAGCCACGCAGCTGTACAACACAGCAAAGAAAGGATTGACAAGTCAACTAGCTCTATAATTTGGGTTTTGAATGCTTTGATCTGAAATAATCAGATTTGATCACTAGAGGGCAGAGTTGTACTATATAAAATGCAAAAAAAAGAAGACATCGTACTTTAGTCACAGGGCTAGCACGGAGAGACACTAAAGATGAATTAGAAGGCAGCAAAGAAAAGTGATAATGATGCTAACGAATAGTAAGTAATGGGTGGACTAAAAGCCCCTTTTTAGAGTTTTTACGGTCTGCTTGACAGCGCAGCTGTCGCCAGATAATTCTGTGATCATCACTAGAGATCAGCTTTGGCTCCGCCCCCATGTTTTGAGCCGGAGTGCATGTTTTGATTCTGCAGAAATTGTGTGCTTCCACAAAATATGTGCTTGCCCTCCACACTGCTGTGATCATTTGGTTATCCGGCTGCCTAAGCTTGAACTTTCAGGGTCACATAAATGGCATTGTAACGCCATTAAAGTGTCTTAAATAACTACATAATGTGGAGGAGTGTGGCTCAATGGTTAGAGCGGCGGACCCTGAAGCAGAGTTCTGGCCAGGGACCAGGGTTCGATTCCCGCCTCGGCGGGGTTTGGGCTCAATTTCCTCGGACCTGTCTATTCTCGCCTCGGTGCCTATTCTAATCACGGGCCCCACGCTGCAACTCTGGGCAATAGCTTGCTTAGCCTCCACACCGGCCCCAACAGCGCTAAGGATGCCTGGCTTCACCCTGGGGGCGCCCAGGAGTGGACACTTCCCAGGGAAAGCCAGGAGGGGTTCCACAGCGGTATGAGTATCAGCGCCAGGAAACCGCAAAGGCGACACCGCAAGGTGGCCGTCTGGTGACAGTGCGCTCTATAAGTACCTTGACATTTACATTTACATGGTGTTTTTCTTTGGCAGAAGCACAGGTGGGAGGAGGGCAGTCATTAACCTGCGTGGATCTTTGGGTCTGGCTTGACTGTGCAGTTGTCACCTGACCTTTAAACCTACACCACTATTATTCTACAGTTCTTTGCTTCCACACACATACATATCTATCCCGATGCTATTTATTTGCAATGCTTCACATTACCATGCAACATACCTTTAACGCAGGCCTATTGGCATAGCCAATGCTGGTTTTATTTTATTATTTACAATATATATATTTAAAATTATTCACAATAGATAGTCACCAAGTGATAGTGCATGCGTGCTGCTTGCAGGCGAGACCTAAAATAAAAAGAGCATATCCACCTACAAATCTAAGCATTTCTATGGTGCTCATTGAAGCTGAACAACTTGGACATTGCTGTGTGCCATGTTTTGTTGCAGGCCGAGGTCACAAATATCTTTTTTACCCTTTTCCATGCATTTTGAGCCTTAGCTATGTGGGGTATCAGATTCTCTGTTTCTGTTTTGATGGCATGAGGAACACTCAGATGACTGAAACAGACCTGGGATCTGTATTTTTGTCCTCCCTCCCTCTACCCTCTGCATCCTATCATTGTTGGCATATTGATAGGAGACAGAGGTGACAATTGTGTCCTAACTGGAAGTTGATGTTTGTAAGCTTCCCTGTGCTTCCACGGTAAAAAAAACTTTGATCCTTAAAAAAAAAAAAAAAATCACAGGACTTGGCCAGACCTACGTAAAGAAGTTGACATTGGGTTACAAACACAATCTAAACTCTCTTTACCTGTTGGAACTGTTGCACAAGAGCCAGCCTTGCGTACTGGGAATTGTTTGTAGACTTCTGGTCAACCTATCGCCCTTGAGCTTGGCTGCAGGATTGCTGGACACATACTCTATGAATTTAATTGAAGTTTATTTGCATAAGTTAATTTAAACCATTGCATAACAATCACAAATGTAAACCCTTGCTTAGATCTTCAATTACATTAAAAGAAAACCAGTTGCTCTGGGGACCATTTAAAATAATATTTTTGTATAAAACGTTACAGATCCTTGCATCTAGATGTGTTTATCAGTGGTGATGCAACTTGAATTTCGTGCAAAGAATTGCCCATTGCTTATTAGTTCGACTCCAGTGAACATGTCACCAGTTTGAGTCCTGTGAATTCTCCATCCCTGTCTCTGGGAGCACGTATTTGACCCATGGTCGTGATTCTCTGTAAAAGTGCATATGCTTTTATATGCCTCTAGCCCCATAGGAATGAATGGGAAGACATTCTTTAATGCGACTCGCAATTCGCGGAATGTTTAGAAATCGCTATTTTTTTGCGATTTCTACATGCATAGGCTTTTGCGATTCCTTAATTGCGATTCCTTAATAATCGCAATTAAGGAATCGCAAAAGCCTACCTTGATGCTTGTGCCCAAGTCCGTAGAAAGTCTAAACAAATTGTCAATATTTATGGGCCAGTTATAACACGTTATTCACTTTCCAGCAAATGTCTCCACACAGATAGTGTCATGCATCATTTTGTTTTACCAAAAAGCTAACAAAGCAATTCCTGGTAAATCAAGAGCTCACTTCACAAAGTGGAAAAATCCAACCTCTTTTTTGATCTCAGAATGCTGGCAAGCATGTGCAATATTGAGAGTCAGTCTAAACAAAAAAGAACGTCGCGTCTGGTGTCTGCATTCTGTGAATTTGTCGTAGTTAACGTTACGCCACGATAGATCGCTGGTAATTATAGGTTGGAAACGTTTCACTGATTTGAAAAAAACGTATCTTTTCAAATAGATTCCTTGGACTAGAGTTGCTGTATAAAAAGGACACTAATTCGCTAGTATAATCATATTTCGCACTTAGGGTGAATTACTGATTCCAGACAGGTGCAGTTGTTCTCTTAAAACGTGCAAGCAAAAATTGTGTAAACGCAATATTTACAAGAGACGCACCTTTGGCGCCAAACAAGGCTGCCCAAATACAAATGAAAGGAATTACAATATTCTTACATGTAGCAGTGCTGCCATCTGCTGGTCGAATACATTTATTTTTAACTTTTCGTTCTTAAGTACTATTTAATTAATTGTGTGATAGTACAAAGGCACACAATCACGCATACAACATGCTACTGAAATTGACATTCATTTTATATTCCAGCATTTTTGTTATGTAGTAGCATTTCAGTTTTGAGTCAGTCAACCCGTGGCTACCTGTTGAGATTTTTGCTAGTGTTTATTAGTGTATGTGAAATGATAAATTAAGCTTCTTTAGTCTCAGAATTAACCAATGCTAGATAGATTTGTTGCATTATTTATTATATTATAAATGTTGAAGCTGGTAATGCTCAGGGTCGTATATTAAAGGGCTGAAGAGGAGGTCTATTAAATGAGTTTTGTTAGGTGCAGAATGTAAATACAAATATCCGTCTTGAGTGAGGATAGAGATGCTTGTGGAATCCCAGTGACTTTACCCAAAGACTTCTTGATTTTACATTTGAAACATTTTAGAGCGCCTTTGTTCATAAAATACCTTCACGAATGACTGACCAAGACCTAGGGAAGGAGGTAGAGTTAAGACGTTAGCTATAATGGACCTTCTTTAAAGATCTCCAGCGAAATGCACAGTTTGTGATCAGAAGGCAGCACAATCATTATAGGGTTCGCCTATGTGGTTTGAATCCATGGTGGTGGTTGTGATGATATGCTACACGAACACGAACAGCTGCCCAACTTTCTGTCCTGGTACTACGCAGCTAGGAGCACAGATAGATGGATACATTTTTATTGCACAATTACTTAAAATCATTGCAATTAATTACATTTAAAAAACCATGTGATTATCGTTTTATAAAACTAATATCGCCTTGTAATCATATTTCTCGGCAGAATCATAATATTAAAATCGCAGTAGGTTAACAGAAGGGCTCATATTCAGGATGTTTAAAGTTCTTGGGAATGTTCAGGTTCCATCAAAGTTGTTGCCGCTGTCATGAATTTCATAAAGCGTGCAGCAAATTATACTGTTTCACCTTTCATGCACTCTCCTACTCAGGCGGGCAACTAGAGACAAATTTTGGGGGGGCTGAAAAAGATTTCGGGGGGGCTAAGTCTTCCAGCCATAGGCAGAGTGGCTGTAAGAAGGGGTGAAAACCCAACAAAAGCCTCATTAACGAGTAAATGGTCTTTGAAAGACCTGTGAAGTACTCGGGTCCGGCTGCAATTAGACGGACGCCAGCCCGCGAGGCTGTCTCAGCCGGGCTGACACACATTACGGGGGGGGGGCTGAAGCCCGGTGAGCCCAATGGGTGTTGCGCGCGCCTGCTCCTACTGCATCTTGACAAGTTTGAATATTTAAGATATGCCCGATGGGGAGGACCTAAAATTTTCTCAAGGCGGTCAATTTCTTGCAGACGCACAGGACATGAATTAATGATTCCTCCCCATTTCTGCAGAGGCGTCACTGTGTGTTCTTTTCATCCCGATACCTCAGACCGTACCTATATGTCATCTATAAGCACATAGTTCGAGCCAAAGAAACAGGTATTCAAACCCTTGCAAAATTTCCAGGAGATCTCCTCTGCCCGAAGTGTAATGGGCAGCAAATTCCAAATCTTGGGGGCAAGATATGAAAATGCTTTTCTTGCCAGTCGAGCACCAAGACACCAAATGTAGCAAAACATCTGAAGAACATAGTGGTCATCTGGAGGAATAACAAGCCAGTCTAGTTTGAATGAATAGGTGTCACTTTTAGGTCTCAGCTCTAGACAGCGCATACACTGTTTCGAAGAGACATGTTCTATATACTTTGTAGGCTTCAGCCCTCCCACAGGCTTCCTGGCTCCATTGTCGCTCTCCTATTCTTTCTCCCCATTTGTTCATAGCATGCATGGGTCATGCCTCTTCCTGGGTTTAGCCCTCCCAAAGAGCAAGGACCAAGTTCTATATCAATCCACTGGTCCCCATTTTCGCATCTGTTTTAGGAACTACTTTTTTCTTTCTCTAACAGCTGTCCACACGCACTCTTGTGTTTTGCTGCAAGCTCCTCTGCAGAACGACTTGTAAATCTTGTTCTTATCTCGTCACAATGGCTGAGCATTCAAAGACCAAGATCAAATATCAAATGCTGTTTTCAGAGGGCGCCTGTGCCGTGCCTCCTCCCCATGCCATGTTACTGTTGCTTAGGCTCCCGCGTGAGTGGGGCCGAAGCTGTACACCTCACTCATACACATAAGCTATTGGACAGCATTCCCCATACTTGGGAGTGGAGGCTTCAGGTACTGTGACTTGGTAGGTGGAGGGTGTAGTTGCAGCTCTAAGGTGTGAGGTGGAATTTTCAAGATTCCTTCTTCCTTCGCTCGGCTTTGATTTTTGAATGCCTGTCTGCTCGCTGTCTTTCAGCATTGCAGGAATGTGTAGAAACCCGAGACGACCAATGAGAGATGCATAACCCGGGCTGGAGTCACACCGGATCACTGCCACATACGATTGGGATCCGATGACCACATTAAACCTGTAGGCAGGAGAAAGACTAACCTAGGCTGAAACTTTTCAGATTCATGCAATATTACATAGCACCCACACACTGCAGCAGAGGAAGAGGGCACGCATGAGAGGATGTCTCTTGAAGCTGGATAATAATAAATAAGAGACCATTAGAATCGCAAACCAATTGCCACATCAGATGGATTTTACAGATTAAGAATCCCACGCCAGTGATGGAGCTGACGGTTCAAATCTAGCCCTAAACAGCTCAAGCCTACAGCATCTGCATCAAACACACACACACCTTCTTCAGCGAGAGTACGGCACAACTTGGCAGGCACCATCACTGTGCTATGCAAGGTTGCAGAGGAGTTGAAGGAGAACTTTCACCCTTCCAACAAGTCCAAAGAGCACTAGGCTATCGAGTTCTCATTCTCATGCGTGTCTCTCTGGTAGCCAGCTTCCTTTGCCAAATTTAAGTTGCACTCCCTTGAGGTCACCGGCCATGGAACCAATACCTCAGTTGACCTGCAAAGATAGAACCACAGGGCTTAGGGTTACCGCTGGTGTGTCCTTCCCCGGTGCATCTGTTCCAGTGAAGCATCCACTATGGCTCTGAGATCCCCACCAGTCTCTGGACTCCTCCGGTGTCAGTTGATAACCCTATGCCCATGTCAGACCCTGAAGAGACATCAGCTCAAGCTCGACTGATGTCACATTACAAAATTCGCCTTATCAGCAGAGGCTTCATTTTTGCTTTAGTTCTGACTGTGCTGGACCAGGTATACCTCAGGATGATGGTGATGATCGAAAAGGAGATGACTTGCTCGGCCTTCATTATACTGATGAGGACTTATACCGTGAATTGCAAACCACCAGTAGGTTTGATACACCCGTCTCTCACCTGGGCCACCAACGGAAGAAAGTGCTTCGGAAGGCAGCTAAGGTACTAGAATTACAGCTGTCTTCCACTGAGACTAACATGAACATTTTGATAGACATTTTCAGCCTTAAACAGCAAGATCAGAACTCTTGCTCCCATTTAATGACACCATCACTGATAGTTTAATGGCTGCTTGTTCAAAACCATGGACTTGCCCGCCTTTTAGTCGGCAGGTGGCCAGGCGCATAGGTCATCGCCCAGTGACCTAGATGTTCTCACCAAGTACACTACTCCAGAGAGTCTCACTGTACAGACTTTGACTAGTAAGGTGAATCTTAATTCATTTCCAACTAGTCCCCTGGATAGAGAATCCAAAAAGATGGATGGCTTTCGTTAGCTCATGTTTTCTTCTGCCAGCCTGGCACTGAGATCTGTAACTCAGTCTGTCTGTTTGGCTGATACATACATACCCCTTTGTAACTTGACCAGCGAGATCTTGCAGAAGGTCCTGGAGGACCATAGGGCCTCTGTGGCTCAGACGATCCATAGCTGGCAGGACGTGGTGAAGTTAGTCCTCTATGCAGATTAGAATACCACGGACTGCATTGGCAGACCAGTCAAAACCAGTGGTGTGCTGTGCAGACACACTTGAATGAAATCAGCTGGATTTTTCTGGCAGTGTACAGGTCTCACAAAAGGACATGCCTTGTGATGGGTCTCGCCTCTTTGGAGAGAAGGCGGATTCTGCTTTGAAATGCTTTAATGATAGTTGGGATACAGCATGTTCCCTGGGGCTGTAGACTCCTGCACAGACTGTCCTCCCCATTTCTGTAAATTCAAGGGCTATTCCATATGGTTGGCATATTATCAGTCTCAGCATTCTCAACCAGTGATGCAGCAGACAGCCCAGTACTTTCGGGGCCATGGACACAAATCCAACAGACCGGGCATAGGGCACCAGTCATCCTATTCCTCTTCCCTTGCCACAACAGCCAACAAGTCGCTTTCGTTTGCCCAGTGGCTTCTTTAGCCCTTCATCAGAATACCCTCTATGCCGTATGCCACAGGCCCTGTGACTTTGTTAATCTTGCAGGGCACCTGTGTGTCAGCAGCAAAGTCAGTGACCAGTCCACCGAAGTCCCAGGGGAACCTCTAGTGCCCCCCTGCAGGTCCATTCCCCCCCACTGTTCCCCCAAGGCCGTAAAGGGCCCAGCACCACTGACCCTGGAGTAACACTCCCAGTCCCTGGGTGCCAGTTGAAGTCAAAGTCCTTCAGCCCATCCTTGTAGGGGAGTCAAATTGGTTCTCCTTACAGCTGGGGTTTCTTTTGTCATCATCACTCTCAGGTCCAATGAGTTTTCAAGTGTCTCTTCTCTTGCTTGTGCAGGGGTTTTTAACTGGGGGTTGAAACTTCTGGAAGATGGGCATCTGTACCCAATCATAAGCCACATCATCCCTCCACCCCTTCCCAAACCTCCTGCACAGCAATTCTGGGACATTTCAAAATCGCAGCTTCTAATGGTCTATGGAAAGATCTTCCAAGAGAGCCTCATAGTGCTATAAGTTGTACAGTTCTCACAAAGTGGCAATGGATCTGCACTAATGGTACATTTTTACTCTGATTCCTACGTAGTCAGAAAGTAAAAAATATATGGGGATTAAATGGGGGGAACCCCCTTTTTTTTTTACACAGTGCCTTGTGCATGAGTCATCAACACTTACTTTGGGGTTACCAAGCAGTGGACGGACCAGAATTGGTTGGCTGTATAATGAAGATGAGCACCTCACATGCCACATGGACCTTGGTTGTGATAGTTAACCTCAGAGGCATAGCTTCAAAGGGGGGTGTTTGGGGTGCTACGCCCCCCGCAATAAATGTATTTTGTGATAAACAGTTGGGTACAGATGCTATTAGTCAGATATGGTGAGGTGTCCATCGTATTTCACTGAGGATTTTTACACACACAAACTAAAAATGCACACATACTTGCACCTTCTATCTGTTTGGGAAGAGAATGAAACCATGTTGGTTAGTTCACAAAAGAATGTGTTTTCTCTCACTGAGTACCTCTACCAGTCTGCATTAGTCTCCCTTTCCACTGCCTGTTAAGCCCCTCTCGTGCCCCCTGCTTGGTGTATGTGGTTTAACATTATGGGGTATATTTACTTATATTTTCTGTACTTTGTGACGCAAATTGACGCCAAATCAATTTTTCCCCAGTTTACTATCCAGGACAAAACTTGTTTTGTGCTGGAAATCACCTTTAAAGTAATACAAAAAAGCGCATAGCATTGCTTCGCATTACTTACTGCCAAGGGGACGTTCCATGGATGGTTGACGCAAAATCAATTTTCCCCCAGTTTACTATCCAGCGCAAAACTTGTTTTGTGCTGGAAATTAACTTGAAAGTAATACAAACAAGCATTTGCAATGCAATAGGTCTCGCATTTATAAGAGTTTGAGCTATTGGCATTGTAAAATTACAATGCCTTTTATTTATGTTTTGGTTTTAAAACAAATAAAAGGCATTGGGCCATATGTAGGTAGGCTGTGTTTTGCGATTCTCTAATTGCAATTTTTAGGGAATCGCAATTAGAGAATAGCAAAACGCAATGTAGGTAGGATTAGCAAAATATTTTGCGAATCCCACCTTTTCCTTATTTGCGATTCTCTAATTGAGATTCGCAAATAAGGAATACCTTGCCATTCATTCCTATGGGCTAAAAGGCCCCTAGGAATGAATAGGAAGACATTCTCAATTTGCGATTCTCAATTAGAGAATCGCAAATTGAGAATGCAATTTCAAGGTTGCAAGGGTGAATCATGGGGCATTTCATAGTTCTACTGTCATGTTTGATCAACAGGTATCTGCCGCCGGACCTCCGGGTTGTCGGCCACGTGGCTGTGTATAGAATGGGGGAATATGTGGGGAAGTGTTATCTGGAGCCGGCCCGTGAGGTTGTAGGCGGGAGATGTATGACTGTGTCAGGTGATAATAAAGGTTTTGGAACTTTAAAAAAAAAAAAAAAAAAGGTTGCAAGGGTGTCAATAGGACACCCTGTTGCACCCCTGAAATGAGCATGGGTGCACATGTGGCGCACATACATGCCCTAAGGGCATGTGTGTGCGCCACATGGCACTTTGAAAAATGCAAAATAGTGCATTTTTCTAAGTAATCGCAAATTACCACCAACCTGAAGTTGGTGGTAATATGCGATTCCTTAATCCAAAATCGCACAACTTGGGTGCTTCCTACATTGCATTTAAGGAATCGCAATTTGGGATTCGTTAAATGCATTAGCAAAATAAGGAATCGCAAATTTAGCGATTCCTTATTTTGCATGTGGGTTTTTGTGTACTACATAGCACACTGCCCAAATTGCAAAACGCTGAAATTCGGCGAATTTCAGCATTTGCGATCGCAATTTGCCTTCCTACATATGGCCCATTGTCATTTACAATGTCAGTAGCATAAACTCGCATAAAAGCAGTGTGTGGAGTGCAGCAGTGTGCCGCATGCAGCAGTGTGCTGCGTGCAGCAGTGTGTGGCGTGCAGCAGTGTTTCGTGTAGCAGTGTGAGGCATGGAGCACTGTGGCGTGCAGCAGTGTGCAGCGTGCAGCAGTGTGCGGCGTGCAGCAGTGTCGTGCAGCATGCAGCAGTGAGTAATGCAGCAGTGTGCAGCAGTGTGTGGCGTGCATCAGTGTGTGCCGTGCAGCAATGTTTCGTGTAGCAGTGTGTGGCGTGCAGCAGTGTGTGGCATGCAGCAGTGTGCGGCGTGCAGCAGTGTGCGGCGTGCAGCAGTGTGCGGCGTGCAGCAGTAGTGCAGCAGTGTGAGGCGCGCAGCAGTGTGTGGCGTGCAGCGGCATGCAGCAGTGTGAGGCGTGCAGCAGTGTGAGGCGTGCAGCAGTGTGAGGCGTGCAGCAGTGTAAGGCGTGCAGCAGTGTGAGGCGTGCAGCAGAGACACGTGGAGGGTGAGGAGAGACACGTGGAGGGTGAGGAGACACGTGTAGGGTGAGGAGAGACACGTGTGAAGGGTGAGGAGGAGACACATGTGGAGGGTGAGGAGGAGACACATGTGGAGGGTGAGGCCTTTTCCATGCAACGTATTCTAAAACGTCATTCTCATTCATACATTCACAGCAAACCTGTTCACAAGAGTGACAGAAAATGTGGTATTAGCGTTACTTTGTTTACATCCATACGGATGCCAAGCGGAAGTAATCGCGTTTGCGATCAAACATCAAAGCGGTGAAAGTAATCGAGCAGAGCATCAAAGGGCTGGGTGAGAAGGGAGGGGGGATGCAAGGGTCAAAGCGGCGAAAGTGAAAGTAATCGAGCAGAGCATCAAAGGGCTGGGTGAGAAGGGAGGGGGGAATGCAAGGAGCAGAGGAGCAGCTGTGCACGTGCACGCCATCGTGCACTCAAGCCCTAGGCCAGCAAAACCATGTGGGTAGCACTTTTGAAAGCCCACTTACAAAATGTCTCAAAGAGACAGCTTTCGCTGTCTCAGCAAGACCTAAAAAACCTGTGACGAAAAAAAGAATTAGGATGGTTTCAGGGAAAGCAAGTGTTTGGGCTACTCAGACTTTACCGTGAGGACAGACCTGACCAAAAGGCTCCAAGAAACTGGTGCACACAAGAGCAGCTGAGACCGCAAAACATGTTCTCAGAACAGAGGTGGTACTGGCACAGACAAAACTTTTTTAGACAATCCACTCAAACGTTAAAATGCCTGTCTGCAAAGCTCTACTCACAGCTCCCCAACAAGCAAGAGCAAACTTTTCAGGTGCTATCAAGAGTGTTGTACTAGTGCTTTTACAGACCAGACAGTCCTTAGCTGGTCTACAAGCAGTTTACCAATTGAAGTGTAGGCTATCTGAGCACTCAAGCTGGCTGTGGCACCATGGTCAGCATAACTACCAATAAGAGTGCCAATCTGAGTACATTAACACTGCAGTGATTCTCTCTAGGGCACTACAATTTATAAAGCACTTGTGAACCCACCAGTAACCAGTCTATGGAAGGTTCCACATATCCATATCGTGCTGAGAATGGCAGACCAAGGATGCTCTCGTTTTCTAAAATTAATATAAATATAAATACCCTTCTATCAAATAAATATAAACTAATTTCACCATCAATCAAATCCATCCGGCATTTCATCAGAACACCCAAATCCTGTTCATAAAACTTCGGCATCTCAATCACAGTTCCAAAGTAGGAAGCATCAACTCTTTACAGACAATATTTGTTTCCAAGTGTTTCAAACAAAAATCACACCGATATACATATTCCGAGCTACTAAACAGCAGTTCCATCCTAGCCCTAATACTAATCTTTTTAATGAAACTACTGGAAATCTTAGATGAATCAATAAGTTTGCTTTATGAATACGCCTAGACACCATAATTTACACGAAAATCGTCATCATTGATGACATGGTCGCTCTACTCAGATGTCCACAAGGAGACCGCGCTACTACTATCTACTGAGACAGTAGCAATGACTTATCAGTTCAAGACTGACATTTCTCACCGATTCACTCCATTCAACTGCACACCTTGTTTCAGGCACCAAGTAGTTTGGCTTCAATCCCATTCCAAAGTGCCCTTCAAGATTTAGACACGATCATATGTGGCTGCTTAATATGTAAAATCCTCACATTTAAACAACCTTATTTACGTCACATGCTACTCATCACAGTATTCCAGCACATTACCATCTAACAGCTGCCACAATACCACCAACCCCCACTAATCACCATCCTGCACAGTGCAGAATGCCCAGTGGCGTGCGTGTCAATGCACCTCCTCCCAAAACACTTCACAGTCGCTGAAACGAAGGGTCGGGGACTGTCAAAGATCATTAAAGGGTCATCAAAGATCATTAAAGGGTCAGAAAAACCAAGCAACACTGAAGAACATGCGGTAAAACAAAACACAGGAAGGCAAGCACCTTACAGACACTAAAAGGAATGGAGTCATTGTGACTATCAGGTGGTGCAAGTAGAACATTCACCAAACCTCTCGAATGCAGAAATACTCATCATATTTCACAGAAAAGGCAGTACAAGCCCTGTAAGTGGAGACACTTTTTGCGAACGGTCACCTCGACAACTGCAACAGCCAATGAGAGCTTGAAGGATAAAGATGTGTCCTCTTGCAAAAGGAGAACAGTCAGATTGTGTGGGGAGAAATTGCAACACAAGTCTGCAAATGAGGGGAAACAGCTCTTATAACACCGTACAAGGGAGAAACCCCCGTATGTGCCAGAAAAAAAAATAAGTGCTCACATACAAACCGTGCATGAAGGGGGCACCTATCAGCGTGACAAATGGGAGGAGCATTGCAGCTAGTTAAAGGAAGCTTATCTCTCCGCGTCACTGCCTGTTGTGAAGTGAAACACCCACGTCCCAAATCTCGGGAGAGGGGAGCAAAACGTACTGCCAGTCCCTTAAAGAGGGTGTGAGATTCTCCCCGTAATAGGTTTCGAAAGAGCAGAAGGCAAACACTATCGAAATGACTGCCGTGAAAAAGGGCAAACTGTTTGTCAAAGCCAAAGGAGGGTGGGCAAGCACCATGATAAAGGGGCGGTACGTGTCACAGGACATGATGAAGACTCACACCCCGTCAAGGGGGTAACTCAAACCTATCGTCACAGATCGATATAGGGTGGGGGCAAACACCGTCACATTGCCCTAAAGCTGAGCTGACACCCTGGTAACGATGAAATGAAATCAAACGTCGTCATACTTTGTCAAGTAAGGAATCCTTCATTAAAAAAACACCAAAAGAGGCGGGGTCTTAACAAGCATTGGCCGCGAGGCCACGAAAGTGACGATGAAATGAAATCAAACGCCGTCATACTTTGTCAAGTAAGGAATCCTTCACTAAAAAAACACCAAAAGAGGCGGGGTCTTAACAAGCATTGGCCGCGAGGCCACGAAAGTGACGATGAAATGAAATCAAACGCCGTCATACTTTGTCAAGTAAGGAATCCTTCACTAAAAAAACACCAAAAGAGGCGGGGTCTTAACAAGCATTGGCCGCGAGGCCACGAAAGTGACGATGAAATGAAATCAAACGCCGTCATACTTTGTCAAGTAAGGAATCCTTCATTAAAAAAACACCAAAAGAGGCGGGGTCTTAACAAGCATTGGCCGCGAGGCCACGAAAGTGAAGCAGACGCGTCCGTGAAAGTGATCGCGATTGCGATCGCGTGCTGCGGGGGAAAGACACATGGCGCTGCGCGCGTGCACGTTCACGTGCACTGAAGCTTTAGGCCGCGGCAGCACTTTGAAAAGCCCATTTACAAAATGTCTCAAAGAGACAGCTTTCGCTGTCTCAGCGAGACCTAAAAAGCACATAGCACTGCTTTGCATTCCGTAATGCCAACTGGACGGTCCATGGGTGGTGCATTGGCGTTCCCATGCAACCTCGCATGATTTTTGACGCAATACCCTATTTACTAAAAAAAAAAGTAGACAGAGTTCTGCGTCAAAAAATAATGCCCATTTCAAATTGGCATTCTCCAGGAGAAATGCTTTTATCTCTCCTTTCTTTTCCGACTTTGCATATGTATTGCACTGTACAGAACACATACAAAGTGGAACACGTTTTCAAGTTAGTCTAAGCACTGTATTTTGTACTGGAAGTACAAAACCTATGCTAGACTCATGCAGCTACCCTTGAACTGTGGTGCAAAGGTGTGTGTGTGGCGCACGACTACCTGACTGTGCGCCAGCGCTACGGAGTGGGGTGGAGAGTGCCATATCTCTGTAAATATGGCGCTCTCCTACTCTCTCCTTCTCACGCAGCACAGCATTTGTGGCTGCTGCACTGTGTGCGAATTTGGTAAATAGACCCCCTATGTGCCAGCGTGATTGTTGGGAAATTTGAAGCTCACCCTGCCCCCAATCGTACCGACCAAGCTACGCACTTGGTTAACCTTACATAGGAAGTTAAAACATTTGGGGTGTATTTGACTAAATATCAATGAAAGATCGTGTCACTCAGGTAACCTAGAACTGTCACTTAAACATGTTATGTTATATGCATTTATTGCGTGCACAGTTACTCAGGAGTATCCCGGCGCGAATCTATAGAGGTAATGTACTCATCGTCAAACAAAAAGATATCCACTTATCCACTGTTAGTGTAAAAACATACCATTTTCAAAAGAGGTGAAGAGCCACATTAACTAGAACCGTTGAGGGACTCTACACAATATGCTGCTTTTCAACACTAGAAGAAACTCATGGTAATATTTTTTTTTTAAACTTCTGTTTATTGAAATTAAACAACTTTGTCATGGTTACATAATTCTGCTTCAAAGGAGATACTATTACACAGGGTTTAGAGGCTGGTCTCATGGTAATATTAAGAAATACAGAGAATAAAATGAGAAGAATAGTGGCAGGCATGGTGAGAATTACACCTATTTCAACGAACACCATAAGGCTTTGCTCAATGCTAGTACCAACCTGAGTGAAGTTTAAAATCAATAAAGTGTTATCCAACAGAGCCTATGCATTAAACTGTTGAAATAAAACAACAACTCCTTTTAGGATTCTCACATTGCAAAGATTTTCAATGGCTCCCAGGTTCCAAGCACAGTTTGGGGAGAGTGTCCACCCCACTTGTTTCTCTAGGTGTCCTTCATTCCATCCTCAGTGCCATGTTTTGCATTTTCCAACGCTGGCATGGTGGAGCTCCTGAGAACTGAATCATAAGCCCAGCAGCCCTCCCATACCTATGGCTCCTGGCAGTGTCACAGGAGAATGCCATCCTGCTTGCCAGTGATAGCTAAAGAACAGTGAAGTTGAAGACCCAGTTTCTGGGCACGAGGACAGCGCAGTCCTCGTAGTTCTCGCTGTGTTTTAGCTTTTGTAATGAATGTATAGCCTAGTATATTATACATTTCTAGAGGATAGTGATTGGTCATTTTTGACATGGGACTTCTAACTTGGGCCTTCATTCTCGGTTGGCTAATAACGCTGCACATGTGTTTCTGCTCCGGAATTGGCATTTACAAGTTATGAGCAAATTTCGCACTAGCCTAACCCCCCCTCCCCTGTACACTTTTCCTTGCAATACTTGGTGAAATTAATGTGGGTAAATAACACCGTATTCAGAGTTTTGCAGCTCAGAATCGCAGGAAACACACAGTATTGCTGTTTGGCGGTGGGAGTGCCTGACTGAGGATGAAATGCACCCCACCGTATTTGTTTATGGGCCACATTTATGACCCTTTTTAGCAACTGCTAAAAAGGGTTGTAGCATTTACCAACTCTATTTTGCAAGTTGCTATTAGGAAGGGGCGTGCCAAGGGTGTCCCTTCTAAATAGTGAGTCGCAGGGGGGTGTACAATTGTTTTGCGACCAGAATGCGGTCGCAAAACAATCGGAGTTTACCGCCTACTTGAAGTAGGTGATAAGTTAGTGGCAAACTGGAATGGGTCCCCAAGGGAGCCCTTCCCCTTTGTAATTGGCAGCGAAAACAAAACAAAAACGTTAAGAGCAGGCAGTGGTCCCATGGGTGTCTTCTGTCCACAGCAGGCCACCATCCCTATGTTTTTGCCTGTTACCAGTGGGTCGGAAATTGTGACCTGCCTCATGAATATTGATGAGGTAGGTCATTTGCGACCCCATTAGAATCACAAAATGTGTCTGAGACACATTAGTATTTTTCCTTTCTCGACTTGAAAATTGTGAGTCGCAAAAGGAAATGGTCATACATGTGGCTATATATTCGGTGGGGAACACCGGGCTAGTCGTTATACATTGTGAACACAGAACACAGTTACTAAAACAGCTGAGTGCCTTATTATTTACACCTTTTTTCTTCCAGAAGGGCCTGAAAGTGTAATTAAGATGCTTAGGTAGCAAAGAAGTGGTCAGTTCCATGGAAATGTGGTCTGTGGCTGTATTGATAAGAGCAATATGTGTGGGTAATGCTTGACTACTAATCTCTCTTCCTCCTTTCCTTTTCACGGAGGGATATGTGGGGAGGAGTTTTCTTGTGGGGTGGTGGGGGGGGGGGGTGGAGAGTGTGGACGATGGCAAGTTTTGTGAAAGTATAGCTCTGTGGTACACTATTCAGTTGCACATTTCCCCAGAATACTTGTCTGCAGATACTAAAGCTGTAACAGCACTTTGTAGCTTGATTCGTTGTATAATATGCTCTGCTTGCAATTTGTTTTAAGAGTGCTGTCCAGTCAGCAGTGTTCTGCAAATATATTCACAGACTCCTCTAACTAAAACTTTCTAATGCTCGTTTCTTTCTGCTGCCATCGAAAGGTGAGAGCAGCGATTACCTTTCAGAAAGATCGATTGACGAGGTTTATTACCTCTGGTGCTTGGCTGGTGGAGATCTGGAGAAGGAGCTCATTAACCAGGAAATCATTCTGTCCAAGCCACCAATCTGCACACTGCCCAAGTAAGCCAAGTCAAATGTTAGCCGTCTTCTCTATGTAAGCTTTTGTATTTTATGACCAGGATATAGAATCAGTGAGTTAGAACTGGTGTAAGGAGATTGCATGAAGCCAGCCTGATGTTTATCTGGTTCAGCTTTCATCTTAACACCGTAGTGTCCAGGCATCACAGCCTCCAAAATATAGGTTGCTAGCAACTAACTAGCTTTCAAATATAGCTTGCATGTATTTGTAGTCATATACACCTTTGATGTCAGATGAATCATATACCCCTTTCTCTGCAGATATACCTAGGCCCCCTGTACGTTATGCAGCAACTAGTGGCAGTATCTTGAAGGGTGGATACATTAAGAGGCATTTTGTGGTTTATGTGATCATTTAATATAATGTTCAACTGCAAGCCTCCTACATCCATTTATCTTCTATTAGGTTACCATAACATGTATTTGTAAAGCACACGTATCACACAAGGGTATCAAGGCGCTGAATAACAGATGTTTATTGTTACCCAACTCAGTGGTACTCATTTTATCGACCTCAGAAGGATGAAAGGCTGACTGGACCTGCCAGGATTTGAACTTGGACCATGAGGTCGAACACAGGCCCCTACAGTGGACGCATTAATCCACCAAGCCCAGATGTAGCGTCTCTCACTCAAACATTATGCAGTAGTAGACCTCCGTTTCTCCTTTCAGCAATTAATTAGAATTTGTCAACAAATGGTGTATCCTCTTTTAGGAAGTTTTGGATAAAATGTAGAATTATAGCTGGGAGACTGACTAACAGAAATGTTTTCAATGAGGGGTTCTAAGTTACATTCATGTCACTCTGAACCCAGAGGTGAAAAACATCCCAGCTATTAACCATGTACAGTTTTATGTTACTTATTACAGCTATGCACTGGTATAGAGAGGAGTCATGGGGGGAGGGGGCATAAATAGCATAAACATACCTGGCGTCCAGCCATCCACCCCCTTTCACATATGTGCCATTCGCACCCTCAATTCCCTAAATCTGCATCCTCCACTTTCACATTGAGAGCAGAGTGCTGGTGCGATGCTCTGTAAGAGACACTTTTCAGCGCAGGACGTTTTGTCCTATCATCGTGGGCCTGCAGACACGTCCGCGGAGGTGGGAGAAGGCCTTTGGTGAAGGCAGAGCACTGCCCCAGTTCTCCTGTCTCCATCTGGTCTGGAGATCAGGTAAGTAAGAAGAAAGCTAGTGAGACCACCAATTGCCATTCTGGCCCTGTACTCGGGTCTGTGGAGACCTAGGTGCAGTGGAGGAACAAGAAGAATTTAGGGCTTTCCCTTGTGACGTCGCAAGTGTGGGTAGACACTTTGGGCACCTCCAGTTGAGACACTATTGCAGTGATTATCTGGATTTTGATCCAGTTATTTCCGATCGAGACTTCCTAATAAAGCCATGTATAACATATAGATTTATAGATGGGTAATGTTGAGTACGCGGAATGCCTTCTTGGTATCATCAGAGGGATGAAAGCGAAGCTTGAGTTTTCTATGTTGTCACTGAGAAACCGAGACGAAAACTATCTCTTGTTATTCACTGTTTACTCATTTATAAATTTATTTTGTTTAAGCTCCCCTCCCCAAATCATCTGTCTATGCTTCCATCATATATGCAGGGGCAGAGGAGTAATGAAAGAGCCTTGCATAATGTAGCCTGCCCTCCAGACACTAAAAAAGAAAAAACCTTACCTATAGCCACCTTCTCCTCGACATACATTTTTCTCCTCAACCACCTAGTCAAAATGAAAAATAAAATTCTGACCTCCTGCCACTCACCCCCCACCAGCCACTGAAAATGACTCTCTCCATACCTATACAAAAAATAATATTTGTATCCTACAACCAGCGCCATCGCACTTTGTCCATTCCTATCCCCTCCCCACCCAGAGGGTGTCACGTCAGTGGCAGTCAGAGAGCTGCTGTTCAACATTGGTTGTTGTCTTCTGTCAGC
This sequence comes from Triturus cristatus, assembly GCF_964204655.1. Taxonomy (NCBI): domain Eukaryota; kingdom Metazoa; phylum Chordata; class Amphibia; order Caudata; family Salamandridae; genus Triturus; species Triturus cristatus. The sequence continues at coordinate 330,230,242 of NC_140582.1, forward strand.
ACAGATTTGCAGAGACCCATACTGATGAGAGAAGGCTGTTAGCGCAGGCCTAGCAGCACCTCTGTTCTTCTGCCTCACTTGGGTCTCTGAAGGCAGTTGAGACTGCTATTTCACGACCACGCCTGGGTCTCTTGAGATCTGGGCGAGGCAGCATCATAGGAAGTGAGTGCTTCCTGTGGCGAGGGCACAACAGATGGTAGCCACTTGTGGTACCCATTGTTACATATTAGCAATTAATAACTGGATTTTGTTCCTTTTGTTTACAATAGAGGCTTCCAGTGGTAGCCATATATAACCAAAGTGTGTTCTCATTATCCTCTCTTAAAACACTGTAATCACATTACCTTCTATCCAATGACGTCTATTGATCTGCCTGCTTGTTAAAGTGGCATTAATTACCTTGCAGGTTTTCAACAACACCATTATTGTTGCTAATCTATTTGTGAAGATGCCTATAAAGCATAATTGACAATAACATTCATTGACTGTCTTCGAAGACAATAAGATCACAAATGATGGCTGTCTCAACTATCCATAATTCTGTTGTGCTATATTTACATCAGTGAGTTCAGCCTCCGCTCTCTGTCCCTTTGAAAAGGGAGGGGTGAAACTTTCTAGGCTCCACAAGCATCTCTTCTGCATGGAGCTGAGGTGTGGCTCACTTTCTGAGCTTCAGATGGTCTCATTCTCAGGGTGGCAGGGTGTGTGAGAAGCTGCTGCACACCTACTCAACCTGATTTGAGTGCTGCTGTTACTTGGGTTGGCTGATGGAAGACTGAGAAACAGGCCTTCCTCTAAGATGTGTCCTTTCCAGATGGATGGCGCTGCCACATTGGAAGCAACCTTAGGGTGAGGCACTCTTGCGTAGGCAGAACGGGGACTGAGCTGCTTTTGTGATAAAGGTAGATTTATGATGAGCTGATCCTATAGTCCATGAAGCTTGATGGAGCCAGGAGGCTGGGATGATTTTTGAAGCGTTATGACAGAAGAAGTACAGGTTTTAATACTCAATGGACTGGGGCTGTCAGCCTGATTGTTTTGCATTCAGCAGGTGTGAGAGTATCAGTTAAAGTTGATAAACTATGGAAGAAGCATATTAAAGTGAGTATTGCAATAGTGAGTTTTTTCTACCTGTGTGGACACTTTAGGTTGTTGTGCTTAGCCGAGCTATTCATCCCAATGCCTCCCAAAGTAAATAAGACCAAATCTGACTATCGCAATATACAAATGTTCATTTCCAGACCCTTGATGTTGCAATAGGATGCTGATAATGGTGGATATTGGGGCCTGGTGATCATTGCCATGCCTAGCCCTTCTTGAAGGTAATCGATTTTGTTTGGTCAACAAGTCAAGCAGCAGGTTGAGGGGAAAGTCTTTTTTGTACAGAAACACATATGTTCTGGGTGGTAAGTGCTGGACACAAGGTGCAAAGATTGCTGAATAAAGTAGCATTATCTCACGGCTTCAAGCATATTACAGAACTCCAACAGCACGGATTGCACCATTGCTGCCATGGTCATATTTGAAAAAACTGTTGAAGGACTTGGACAATGCTGTGTGGGAAGCCAGAGTGAGAGCATTGGGATTCCCATCCAGCGGGGCAGTATATCAAGACTCTTCTCAATTTCATCAACATAGAGGTCTTCAAGGGTAACCACCTTGTTCAACGTGGCATACACAGTGTAAAAAGAATCCACACAAGAGGGTCATGTTTTGCGTCTTGTGGAATGGGCACGTTCATTGAGGACTTAAGTGCTGACAGAGGGAAGAACAAAATAGTGCAGTAAAAGGATGAAATGGTGGTCCTTAAAAAACAAAACAGTATATTACATATATCTGTGCTTGCCATGCTCATGCAATTACAGAGGTAGGCACTTCAACTTCTTGACACAAGAGATGAATGCTATGGACAAGGAGGCTTTAAATGACATTCGGAGAAGCTGGGTGGGCTTTGTCCATCTCTTCATTCAGCCTGAGAAAGCTCAAGGTTTCCTCTCGTCTGCAAAGCCCAAATGGGAACAAAGATAAATAATTCTGCATCCTCTCACCTAGTATATCTCAAGTGTCTGTTGAATTTTCCTGTAAGTGCATCTTTGTGATCTTGATTTTCTACACTGTGCTGGGGTGTTCAAATGTTAGTGTAATTTTTTTATGTTCTCCATTTTGAAACCTGTTTGGTCTTCTACTGTGCCTCCCACGTATTTCACCGCAAGCCTCCCTCTCCATATTATTTTTTAGGGGAAGGGGTAGACGATGCTGAAGGCTGTAGTCTGTGTTGGGTTGGCTACAGGGCCTGGGTCAAACCCCCCGCAGGTGGCCAAGTCTACCCACCAATTACCGGCATATAATGGCTGACAGACCCGTACCCCACATTAGCATTTTAAAAACAAATATTTTTTACTAGTCTGTATTCTCCCACAGGACTGCACAAAGCCCACGTTGGCTCTTGTGGGACCACGACGAGCCCAATTCTTTTTTTATTTAGTCCTAGGGAGGGTTTATTTGGGCAAGGGGGCTGGGTGACCAAAATCTATCCCTTGTATCGTTTTGAAAAAAATATTTCTTTGACTTACATTGGGTGCTTCTATGTCTCTGGGCAAAGCTATGGCTCTGACTAGCTCGATTAAGAGCGAAACACATTTGTCAGAGACTGTTTTTATTCATGCTAGGTCAGCTTGGATGGTATTTTACTAATCCAAAGCTGTAATATTGTGCCTGGAGTGGTAAAAGGCTTTTTTAATATTACAGCTCTGCATAGTTTGGCACCAGCTAATCCTGTGCTTAATGACTTTGCTGCAAAAATGGCAAAGGACTTTGTCACTTTCTAGCTCGGCATGAATGGCATTATAATAATCCTATGCTTAAAAATTCTGCTAGTAAAACAGACATTTGATGTGAGCAGTTTGACCCGTGATGTTGTAGAGGGTTCCATCCAAAAGTTTGGCTCGCCACCTTAAACTTAGGGACTACCGAGAGTTCCCTGCTTTCTTTTTTTGCATAATTTATGTGGAACACAGCCTGAAAGGATAATGCCTTGGGATCAGACTAATTTATGTCTAGTAGTAGGAATGTGTGGTGTAAAATGTTTTGGGTTTTCTGATATAATGATATAATTTCTAAAATGACTGCTGAGATTACCATGATAATATAAAATGTCCTAGCTATTGTAACGGAAAGTTTCAATTTTATTAAGGACATGGAAGGGAGGATTATGCTCATCTTTCTCTAATTTATTCCATACAGCAGCCTTTTAATAAATAACTAGCTTTCAAAAAAACCATTAGGGAAAGAGGAAAAAACATCACAACCAATCCCTAAACAGTCCATGTAATTTAGTCCATCATCTCTGTTTATGCCCCCTCTTTCTTCGTGCGAGAGCTGCATCCCACAATAACGATTCCTTCGATCATTAGCTCACTCCTGTTTAGTGGCTTTGTTCCTTAAAACAGGAAAAACAAACCTGTAATATCTTTCCACATTATTATAAAGATCAAACTTCAAATCGCATGAAACATTATCATGAGCAACCTATGATACCTCATCTACAGAGAACACTACAGTACATTGTGATAGTAACCATTGAACGTTTTCCTTGCAAGAAACTTAAATGTACTTATCCTCAAGAAGAACTACTGAATTTCACAGTAATGCAAAAACAACAGGGAGGGAATAATCCTCACCTCTGTGTCTTTAATAGAATTCCGTTACAGTAGCTTGGAGATTTAGTATTCTATATCCGGACCGGAGGCGAGGATTATGCTCAGTCAAAGCTTGTTCATCACTAGGGTAGTAAAATACATGACTGGTTTAAAATAGAACTTCTTAAATGTGGAGTCTGATGACCAATCAGCAGTGTTCACTATGTCCTTGAGGCAAGCGCCTAAAGAAAAAGCTTTGGAAGACATAGCACCTCCCTCCGAATGTGCTCCGAACACTGTTGTCAAAACCTGCCTCTTGCATGACATACCACCCGGCCATGGTGGGAGAAGAAACCGTCTTGAAAGGTGTACGTAAAACAATCAAGCTATAGTTTCCCAGCTGGGTGAGCTTATTCGTTTAATACTTCTTATGCTTTAAGACAGAGGACCACACATAATTTGTGGACATCCACGAACATTGAGTAAAAACAATCCTGGAATTGCATTTTGTTTGTCTTGTGATATGAAAGGTAACCCCTTGAAGGATTAATCATTTACCTGTAATATCCCGGGCACGTACATCTGACACACGCTTGCAGGAGATTAAACTTCAGCATGTCCATCTCAGGTGATAATTGTTTCCTCGAGAGATACTTATTGCTTGGCCAAGAGAAAAACAAATTGAGGACAAAATTTACATCCCAGAGGGTGAAGTATCTAGGGGCAGGAGGGACTGACAGTGTCACTCCACTCATCAATTTCCTTACCAGTAGGTGTGCCCCTTCCTGAAAACCCTCTATGGGCAGGTGACCTGCCGATGTAGATATACCATCACTAACCAGAGAGGACAAAACAAACCGGGATAGAAATAACTCCTGATGCTACGGGATCAGCATCCCTCTACACACACCAAAACACCCATCTGCCCCATGCTGACCTGCATCTCTTATTGGTGCCATCCGCTCAGGCCTTGGACAAAATACCCTGAGCCGTATCCAAAAGTCCTCTGACATTCCACCTAGACCTGTAATCCTCCATGCCATTAGGGGCAGTTTCCCCTCCAGGACTAGATGGTGAGGATTCCCCAACAGGCCCCGCAGAATATCTTGTCTCCGGGGTAGATGAATTGGAAAATCCCAAGAAAGTTCCATCATCGCTGGAAACCAGACTTGTGATCTCCAAATTGGTCGGATTACCATGTGGTTCCTCTGCTGCCACTGGACTTGCGTGGCGATTCGCCTCATTATCGTGAACAGGGGAAGCGCGTACCCCTGTTCCACACTATAGTCTTGCAGGAAGATATCCGTCGCCTCCGCTTGCAAATCCAGCCTCCAACTGAAGAACCGATCCGGTTGACAGTCAAGATGAGAGGCATAGAGATTCACAGAGAATAGCCCCCATATTCTCTGAAGTATGTGGAACACCTCCGGATGCAGTTGCCATGAACTGAGATCCTAAAGGTGGTGGGAATGCCAATAGGCGACTTTGTTGGCCTTCCCCAGGAGATATTCTGCCGTCATCGAGATTCTGCGCTCCAGGTAGTAGTTCCAAAACCCTTTCGTGAGGTCGACCAGCATCTTGAATCCTGACTCCTCCAGGTGATTCATTTACCTCACTGCCGAGATGAGTCCATCTTCAGCAGCACTGAGCAACTCACTTTGTCCTGTGTCCAACACCGGAGTGCAAAGAAGCCTGCCAGTAATTCCAAGCAGTTGGTGTGCAGGAATTGTTCGGATGACCACTGCGGACACACTGCCACAGCTGGCCCCTCAGCTGGTTTTGCTGGCATCGGATTTGATCACAATTTCCGGACTGGAACCAGAGATGGCTCTCCTGTTCCAGGCTTCCGTGTGGGTCAACCACGACCGAATTTACAACTTGGCCTCCACCGATACTCGTACCATTGTTGAATAAGTTGAGCCTTCCAAAAGGTAATGTGCCTTCATCCTTTGTAGAGCCCTGTTATGAAGATGACTCAGGAAAATTGCCTGAATGGAGAATGCTAACAATCCCACCAGACAGGCCAATAGCCTGAGGGACGTGTGTGTCCAGGCCATGGTTGTCCTGAGTTTGTGACAAATTTTCGCCATCTTCTTGGAGAGGAGACTGAGAGTGGAGGCTTGGGAGTTGATTACGAAACCCCAAAAAGTTGTTTGCTGAGACTGGGCCAACAGGGATTTCCTTTCGTTCAATCACGAATCCCAGATGCTCCAGCAACCCTAATGTCATCTAGAGCTGCGATGACGGCATACGTGGGCACTGATCCATCAGCAGAATGTTGTTGAGATAAATGATTAAGCGTATGCCCCTGGTGCGGAGAAACTCCACCACTGGTTTGAGTACCTTGGTGAAACACCAAAGGGCTGACGACAGGCTGAAGGGTCAGGTTCTAGACTCAAATACTTTGTGACCCCAAAGCAACTGCAGAAATCTGCAATGAGGTGGGGTAATAGGGACTGTCAGATAAGCATCCTTGAGGTCCAAACGAACTAGCCAATCTCGCGGATGCAGAAGGTCCTGCAAAAGATGGATCCCCTCCATCTTGAAATGGCGGTATACCAGCCATTTGTTGGCTTCTATGAGGTTGAGTACTGGGCGCTGGCCCCCATCTCTCTTTTCCACCAGGTAGATGTTCCAGGTAGATGTTATTGACAAACCCAGACCGATGAAGAGTTCAATGCACAATCACCCTTTTCTTCAACAGTTCTGTTCCCTCTGGATCTATGAGGGCAGCCTGACTTTTGTTAAAGACCAGAGGATGGGTCTTGGGAACCTGAATGGGAGTCCCCAGGAATTCCACTCGAAAACCCTTGATCGTCTGAGGACCCCAAGCATCAGATGTGACCCCCCCAGTTCACTACGAACAGGGCCAATCTTCCCCCCACTATTAGCCTGGAAGAAAGGAGAGTCCTTACCTTGGGCAGATTCTTGGGCGCATCCACATCCACCACCTCTGCCCCTGCAGTAGCGTTGGAAACGTCAGGAGGGGTAAAAGTTGCCAAACCTCGCGGAGTACTGGTATTGTCCCTGCCAGGAGCCTTGGCCTTTTTGAGAGGCATTGATAACAAAGCAGCTGAACCTTGTCCGACCCCTGCAAAAATCTTGGCTGAAAAAAATCTTTTCAATCGAGGCCTGCACATTATCTAGAGAGTTGAATGTGGTAGCAAATTTTCCACGTTCCTTTGAAAAGGGATCCCCGAACAACCGCCATTGCACAGTGGGGCCCGCTTCTGACACTGCCAGGTCCCCAAACTTCGGGTCCACCTTAATTGAGAGAGAACGCTTTCTCTCTACCGAGAGCACACAGTTTGCGTTGCCCAACAGTATGAATGCTCTCTGGACCCATCCCGACACAATCTTGGAAGATATGAGGTCACCTGACTGCTTGGCTTCTTCAACCATGCCTAAGATTTTTGTCATGACATGACCGCCAGAAGTGATCTATTCCCTTCTTGGGGTCATAATACTTTGTCAAGAATGTAACCATGCGCTCGTCTATCACAGGAGGGAGGGCTACCTTGCTCTCCAGGAACGGGTGGAGACACACGAGCCCTGACGTCTTTGTCCAAGGGTTTGTGAAGCCGCCCTGCCACTTATGCCGCTACCTTCTCGTTTGAAGACCACATGGAAGACCTGGGATGAAGTAGATCATCTAGATCCTGCATGTCTGCAACTAAGGATTCCTGGACAGTAGCAGGAGTAGAAAGAGAAAGGGATGCTTTGTCAGCAGAGGGGCCCATGGCCTGGAAAGTCTGGGTCCCCATCAGATCGCCCTGAGAATCGTCGTACGCTAAGGGGCTGGGTGAAGAGGGAGGCAGAACAAAAGGGTCAGGTGCTGGAGTCTGTGGCTAAGCCTGTAGAAAGGCTTTTTTGAGGCGCTCGAAAGCGTCTTTATCAATGACCTGGCCTGCACGGTGCTTGAGCAGTTGGCGTGGTACCTTTTTGAGTTGCGCCTCTGCCAGCTTCTCAATCTTTCTTTCTAGGGGTGCTAAGACCAGTGACACAGCGTGCTGTATCGAGGTGTCCTCTGCCTCACAGAATCCATCATCTAAAGGCAAGAAGGAAACAGATTCCTCCTCCATATAAGCAGCTTCTGCTTCTATCATGACAGAACAAGCTTGGTGGCGCTAGGCATTTCCTATCTAATATAAAGAGTCAAGGACTCAAGACAATGTGGGACCTCACCCTAATGTATGCAAAAGGTAGAAAGCCGTGGCCAGTCCCTGCGGTGCCGGAGGGCTTGACATGTGACTAGAAGGCCTTCACTGGCCTGTTAACCAGGACACCCCAAAGAAGGTTGAGAAGGGCTTATGAGCCCAGAGTGGACACACACTGCCTGCAAGCAAGGATCTAGACCAGCGTCGGATTGGTAACGCGGGAACTCGGGCAATGCCCGAGGGGCCAGTATCTGACTTCCAGCTGTGAGTTGCTTTTTCGAGCAGCCTGGGGGGCGATTTGGGCGGTTTCTGCGTTGTTCAATGCCGCCAGCGGCCCAGTGGGTGCCTGAGTGTTCTTTCGGGAGGTAGATGGGCGTCCATTACTTCCCTCTTATCAACGGCAGAGGTGACACTCCCTTTCTCGCTGGTCTGGCCCATTAATATATGCATATTGAGCGGGGGCAGGGGGCCTGAGCAAAAGTGGCCTCACTTGTTTTCAGGTGTGTTTCACCAGTGTAAACTAATCTGTGAATTTTTTCAAACCCAACCCCCCCTTTTATAAAATTTCGCCGAAGCAGTGTTTTGCCGAAAGGCAAAATGCAAATATGGGCCATTTTTTTTTAGCGTGCCCGGGCCGATTTTTAATCCTAAACCAACCCTGATCTCGACCCATCTGAAGAAGCAAGCCCCAAAACCACCCTTAACAGGCTTTGCAACCAAATTTGCTGCCTGCCGGCACACCTACACAGTAAGTCTGACACGTAGGGGTAATTTTCTACATACCCGATCCCATGAGCATATTGGCTACCAAACTTTGTATTGAGCGTCTACCATCAGTAGCACTCTGATTTACAGACCCTCATAGCGCGTATAGGCTTCCAGGCTGCAAAAGCGGGCACCCGTGACAGGCCAAGGCTCTGCGATGCAGCGTCCCCATCTTTTCAGAAACTGCATGCAACGTTCGCGGAGCCCGTGAAGCGTCTCGTTCTAGTTTGAGCGCCCTCTAGTGGCGGGTGGGCATAACCACACATGTGGCCTCTGTCAAAGTTTGCAAGCCACGTGAGGAGCACTCCCGTCTGAAACAAAAGGTAACGTTGGAACACACGCAGCATTAAAGCATGAGTATCTCCCTGAAATCACTACAAAAATCACCAGTAAAAGCATCAAAGCTGTACATTGAAGTGAGGAGACGATGCAAGACACTTAACTCATTGCTGCTGAGCAGCAAAGAAAGAGGAGCCATAAACCGAGAAGATGGACTATATTACATGGACTGTTTAGTGATTGGTTGTGATGTTTTTTTTCTTTCACTAATGGCTTTTTTGGGAAAGGTAGTTGTTTATTAAAAGGCTGCTGGAAGGAATAAAGTGGAAAAAGATTGGCATAGAATTACCTCCATTCTGTTGCATAAGATTTATGTGTTACTCCTATGTAAAAATAACTTATTTTTTGTAAATGTATTAGATAACAAATAACTTCTTATTGTAAGAAATCAATAACTGTCGGTCTACTATTTCTAGCGGATGATATGAAGGTTCACCAGATAAGAGTTTCTCTGGCAGGGTTGTCTTGAGTGTTAGAAATGGGATCTCTAGTTGGCAGAGGAAGGTACCTTTGACCAAGTAGGGGCCCTTGCTTCTAGTCAGGGAAAGGGGGGGGGGTACACTCCTGGATAACCCCTGCTCACCCCCTTGGTAGCTTGGCACGAGCAGACAGGCTTATCTCAGAGGCAGTGTGTAAAGCTTTTATGAACACATACAATAATACAGTGAAAACACTACAAATGGACACCACACCAGTTTAGAAAAATAGGTAATATTTACTAGACTTAACACAAGACCAAACGACAAAAATCCACAATACTGTAATCAAAAAAAGACTTTAAAATGGTAGAAATAGCTTAGTTCAATGTAGATGGTAAATGCAACACTTTACTATCACAGTACCTTGGATGCGTCACGCAATACAAACAAAAAGGGTCGCAGGGAAGTTGATGTGCCGTTCCTTACACCCAGGGGAGTGGATGCGTCGGTTCTTTACTGCTGTGCAGGGGAGTTGAGGCTTGCCTCCTTACTTCGTGGGGAGTTGATGCGTTGGTTTCTTACTGCATCCCGGTTGCGATATGACAAGATGGCGCCTCGATACAATGCGACGATCCGGTGCGATGCAACAAAATGGCGTCTTTGATGCGATGCGTGCAAGTCCAACGGCCATGCGGCAAACTTGGTAACTTCTGAGCCGCGACAGGCCCTGCTGCGCGCTTCTCCAATGATGCAACGTCAACCGCTGCGGCGACGACACGCTTCTCCGGTGATGTGACATGCTTCGTCGGTGATGCGACGGCGAACAGCTGCGGCACGCTTCTTCGGCGATGCGACGGCAACGCGCTCTACTCGTTGCGTCGCACTTCCAGCTCCCAGCGACACAAAGTCTTCTCAGAGGGCCCAAACAACAGTAGGCACCTCTCTGCAGGTAGAATTCCCAGCAAGAGAATTCAGGGGAGCTGGTGGTGAAGTCTTGTATCCCTGAGACTTCAGGCAGGAGGCAAGCACACTTCAAGCCCTTGGAGATTCTTCTTCAGGTTGATGAAAAGTTCACAAAAGTCTTCTTCCCCTTTCCTTGGCAAATATAGTAACCACTGCAAGCCAACCCCAGAAATAGCACAGCACAGGGGCAGTCTCCTTCTTCAGCTTTCATGGTTCTTCTCCTTGGCAAAGGTTTGTCTTGATTACCAGAAGTGATCTAAAGTACTGGAGTCTTGTCACCTATATTTATACTGCAAAATCCTTTGTCCTCTGAAGGCAGAGGGTGCCTGTGCGCAGCCAAAACCAGTTATGTCCTCCCTGGTGCAGCTTCCTGGCAGGAGGTGGACAGCGCATTGTTGAAAGCAGACCTGGCCCAGGTAGCTGAAAGGAAAACTCCTCCCCTTAGTCTCTATTCTATGAGTGCTCAGGTCAGTGAAAGGAAATCTCCTCCCCCTACTCTCTATTCAATGTAGGCCCTATTCAGCCCAGCCCTGACCCATCAGACTGCTGGAGCCGAAGCCCTCTACAGCCTCCTGTCACTCACAAACCAGACATGAAATACACAAACCTAGCAGAGGCATGCTGGATGGTTAGGCAAGAAAATACCTACTTTCTAAAAGTGGTAATTTCAAACACAGAATGTAAAAATCTCCCACACTAAAAGAAGTATTTTAACATTCTGAGTTCAGACATACTCAACTTTATTTTCCTATCTTGTTCCCTGGGTCAGTTATGATTATAAGATGTTATAATCAAACTGCCCATTCTGGCCTATGGGAACAGATAGCCTTGCAATAGTGAAAAACTAAATTGGCTGTAATTCACTATCAGGACATGCCACACACATCAGGGCCTGTCCTACCTTTTGCATACAATACAACCTGCCATTGGGCCTACCTTAGGGGTAACTAATATGTAGAAAAGGGAAGGTTTAGGGACTGGCAAGTGTGTGCACTTGCCAAGTCGACATGGCAGCCCCAGCCTGCACACAGGCTCTGCAATGGCAGGCCTGAGCCACATTTTACAAGCTACTTCTGTGGGTGGCACAACCAGTGCTGCAAGCCCACCAGCAGCATTTGATTTGCAGGCCCTGGGCACACAGAGTGCACTGTACTAGGGTCGACAAGTATATCAAATAAGCCAATCATGGAGTCACTAATCCAATACATCAATATACAATAGGGAGTACTTGCACTTTGGCACTGAACAGCAGTGGCAAAGTGCCCAAAGCATCTAGACCAGCAAAACACATAGCAAAAATACAGGAGGTAAGAGAAAAAAATGGGAGACCCACGCCAATGGTACCAGGTCTAACACTGAGTCATACCACTCTGAATTTAGATGAGCCTAACTCATCATAGAAAAGAGTGAGAAACGCCAGTCTGTGTTATATGTTAACCTGGAGCAGATCATCGGACTAATATGTTTACAGATGTGCGTTTATTATTGTGTTTGTTCCAAATAAAATGTTTTATTTGGTCACATTTAGCTTCATTTAAGTGTATCTGTATGTAATCATTTTTTGTGTAGTTTGTAAAACACAAGAAAATATGTATTTCATGTTGTTTTTTTGTTTTTTTATTTCACAAGCATCTTATTTGAAGATGGCGAACGTTTTGGGCAAGGAAGGGATAGAAGCTGCCTCTTGGATGACACCACTGTGACTTTATCTTTGTGCCAACTCAGAAACGTAAGTTTCTCATTGCTCTTCCTTATAGTCCTGAAATGTAATGCCTCTGCACTTTTAAAATGTTTCATTTCGTCTAAAACTTTACTTCTCAAAAAAGTGAGGAATATTTTAAAATGTTTACATCGAAAAATCAAAAATCAGGATAGCTAGGGTAAGTATGGACCAGGAAAACATAAAAGACAAGGTCAAAAGATGGAAATAAGAAATAAAAGTACCAAGTCCAAACATGTTGCCACAAGTCTGACATACCATCTGGTGTCCCCAATTCTAGGTCTTTTGTATTAAAAAAAAATGACAACTTCAGGAATCTGGTACACCCTAAATGCCCTCATCAGATGTTATTGTTTAGGTTATTGCCTTGGTGGTGAGAAATGATTCGTAGCCAGTCTAAACATTATCCTTGGTGAAATTGTTTAAAGCCGGAAGATGATACTCCTGGCAGGAAGATCTTCAGCACCTCTGCCACTGTCATTAAGGAGGCAAGCTTTACTGCCCTCCATCTAATCATTCACTGTGGGAGGCAATTCACAGATTTTCGGAAAACCTCTCCAAAACATGAAACATGGCCTCGTTGAAATAACTAGTGTGGGCATGCTGGCTTCCAACCACTTCATCAGCGCCTTAACAGATAATGAAAATTGGTCGCCATTTGTATTCTATTGAGGCTAACAGGCCTTACATCTGACACACGATAGACAGAAAATAAGCTTTCTCTTCTAAAAGCTTTTTTTTTATTCCCATCCTGACCACAAAATCTTAAAGATGGAAGCAGATCACACAAATGGGCCCTGCTGATATTCCTTACTAATCCATACTGTCCCAGCAAATCTAGACTATATTGTAAGTAAATTATCAGTTTTATCCCAGTTGTGTTGAAATTATAGTACATTTCATGATCAAGAAAGAATAATTCTGCAACTTTCAAGTTGCTTTCTTTTGTACATATATAAAAGCATATTTTTAATAGGTAACCAATAGAAAAGTGGGGAGAGGAGTTTGCCTAACGGCTAGGGCGCTCGACCTCGGACCTTGGGAACAGGGTTCGAGTCTCGGTAATGACGCTGAACATCCTGTGATTCTTGGCAAATCACTTAATCTCCCTGAATGTGTGTCCTCATGTAACTTAACTGGTGCTATGTAAAGCGCTCTGATACCTGATTGGATTCGGGTCAAGTTCGCGCTATATAAAACTCTGCAAAAAAAAAAAAAGTAGGCTTTGATAAAGCAAGTATGTGGTCATTGCCGTGATTAGTGTTTAATAGTGATATTCAGAAGTGCATTCAAATGTTAAGAAAAGAGGAACCCATTTGACTGGCGCACGCTATAAATCCCAAACTAAATACATTTTTTACAAATATTTTGGTGTGTAGATGGGTTGAAGAGTTGTAAGTAGTTTAACAACGTGTGTGGGTGACATTTTCACCCTGTGCAGTCATAAAGAGATCTTGATCTGAGGGAGCTGGGGTCAAGGGCACTCTACATAAAGTCATTCACTTGAGCACTTGGGGAGGTGATTACATTGGGGCGAATGGTCCACTAAGATATGAAATCTGAACGTAGATCATCTGTTAATTAGTAGATGCCCAAAGAAGGTAATGGGTATTATCTGTTGGGAGGATTTCCTTAGGTCTGAGGTTCAAAGCACACACTGACAGAACCCCGACAACTTACCCTCAACCAGATGATAGAAGAAATCCGTCAGCTGCAGCACAAGCAGTTGAAAAAAAAAAAAAAAGGTTTCCTGGTCCCTCATGGACAATGACATACATTGTTTCAGGGTAGTTCCTGATCCAGAAGAAGAGCTCAAAAGAATGAATAAAGAACCACTTTAGACATGTATAAATAGGAGGGTGACAAAATTAGCTTCCACGTAGCTAATCCTATTTGCCTACAAATCCTTCAGGGTATTGAGTGGGTAGGCTTGTAAGATGCTTATTTCCAGATCACATCAGCACAAAAACTCAAAAATGTTCCTAGATGTTGGTAAACAAAAAGTCGGATTTCCAATGCCTTGTGGACTAAAATCTGCACAAGAGCCTTTACCAAGTGTGTGGAAGTAATGGCATGCTTCCTTTACCTACGCTATGTGGGCGATGGGTTACTAAAACAAGATGTCCAGGCAGCAGTGCTAACCATGCAAAGTCTGAGTCTACCCATCGCCTTTAGCTAGTAAACGTCTTCCTCCCCTAATACTGAGGATTCACTCTCAAGGAGCACTGTTAGACATCGGCCGCTCTAAACTCTATCTTTTGGAGGAGAGACGATGTCTCGATGAAAGGATTTTTAAAAATAGTATTTATTTATAAAAAAGCTTCATCCAAAAGCTGATGAAATCCAGGATAGGCTCTACATTAACACCACTAGACCGCAAGTGCTCTCCATATTGCATGGAATAATCCAAAGCACCTTGTTGCTAAGAGACGAGTACTTTTAATTCCCAAACTTTTTATTGAAGCTGCTCTTGTTACTGAACCGAAGTTGCTCTTGAGAACCCTGCAGACGTGCCTAGAAGACCTGTTTAATCCGCACTCTTGAAAGTGGGACAACAAATGTACGCTTTCGGTGGCAGCTTTGCAATCTTTCCCATGGGGAACGAGACCATAAAACGTGTTCTGGTCTAATGCAGAAGACAGAGCTGTATGACTCTACCCAGGAGTGCCATTGTGTCGCGTAAACATGCAGGCGCTAAGAGCGTTTCACCTCGCATCAAAATCCATTTGGCCACTGCTAAACACCAACTGACTGCTGATAGAAACAGGCAATACTACAACTTGGCACCAAGTGTACAAGCTTTGAGAGATTAGATTAAGGTACCCCTCCCTGGGACGCTGGTGGTGTCTGCCACTGCCTCGAACCGAGGAATCAGTCTGTTTCTCTCTCTGCCTGTCATAGCAGTCCTCCTGCTGAAACAAGGAACGAGCAAGCTAATGTTCTATCAGAAATATCACAAAATGCACGAGTAGGTCATTGTAGCAAGGTTCATGGATAAATGTTTTAACTTAGGAAAGCCTCACCTCACAGTAGTCCTCTAGGCTCAGTGAGGTCGAAGGTGATTAAGGAGCTGAAGTCCACATGCCCAATTTGAGCCACATTTCCTGAAACCACAGCCATTTCACATAGCTATAAAGAGTCCTTCTGAACTTGTTTGCATGACATTTAGCAAATTGAACTGTTCCTTTTAAAAGGTTTGGTATTTGTACTTTAAAAATGACACATCAAGGTTGCTGTTTTTTGTGATACTGTTCTCTCTTATCGACTCTTCTGCCAAGATCTTTAGGAGAGTGATTTGGGGAAATTGGAAGCCTGGGCAAAAGAGAGAGCCTTCTTTATGGAGGTCCATTACTGGTTTCGACCAGGTTTAGGCACCTAAGAACATGCACCCAATCTGTCCCTTATTTTAGGTAAATATGTCTAGGCCAGGAGAGTTGCCGTGCATATGGCCTTTATGGACCTCTCCTCAGCCTTTGATTTAGTGGACGGAGATGAACTCTGGGATATTATGGGTCGAGCTGGGGTTGATCCCCTCTTTTAATGGTTTTGGGAAGGCTACATCCAGATACTACCATGAGGGTCCGTTTTACACAGAAAGGGGATTTGACGTCACCTATTCAAGTTACTCGGAGGAAGACAAGGCTGCATTTTGGCCCCCTTTATATCAATGCATTAGATGCTTTTTTAAGGTCGTTAACCACCGACATTCCCAAAGTTGGCAACCGTTTGGTCCCCTTACTTCTTTATGCGTATGACGCAGTGCTTTTATCGCGCACCGCAAATGGGTTGCAAATTTTGTTGGACATGTTTTATTCTTTTATGGGTGATTTCAATCTTAAGGTTAACCACAAGAAATAATACATTCTGACCAGCAGTCCTAAAAACACCCGTTCTAGGAAGTTCTTTGTGGGAGGCATACCTATAACGAAAATACCAAATTTTAGTTATTTGGTCATTTTATTTTCTGCATATTTGAACTGGGCTAGACTGGTAAACCTGAGGTCTCAACTCACTGAAGCAGCATGCGAAGCAATCAACAGATTTGCCTAAACATTGGTCCACAAACCCCCAAAAGAAATAGTGATGCTATATAAAAGTAAGTGTCTGTCATTTGCCATGTATGGAGCCGGAGTGTGGGGCTATGCCCCGGTGGCATCTTCACAGACAGTAGAGAATATTTTTTTGTCTAGACTATTAGGTCTCCCGAGATCCATTACAAGCCTGAATACTCATAGCGAAACAGGGCTAGGTTTCCTGGAAGACCTGGTGGGGCTAGCTCCTATTATGCTATGGGTTATAATATGGCGGTCTCAGGATTTGAAATACACGCATGATATTGTTGAAGATTGTCTGAAACAAAGTAATGTGCAGGCCATACCGTGGATAAGGTATGTTAAATCATCCTTGCAAAATCTCAGTTTGGCAGACCTGTGGGCAAATACAGATAATATTAGCACTTTTTCCAAAAAGCAGATTAAGTTGAAGTTTTTAGAATGTTATGAAAAGTTAAAGATTGGAAAAAGCTATTGATATGTTATCAGTTCAACATTACACAGCTCTTTCGACACGCAATAGCATGCAGCTCTATCTTTTGTGGATCAAAAGTCCTCTACATAGATTTTAACTTTCATGGTTTTGCAATAATATGATTCATTATCTAGGGGTTTTTCCGGTCACATGATCTTGCTTTGCATCCTTGCCGCCCTGCCGCTGTAAAGGGACCTCCAGTCAAACTACTAAGCACTTTATTTTATTTTGCCCATTGTATGCAGTCTGCAGATCCAAATTTTTATGGCCAGTTCTTAAAGGAAGATTTTTTAATTCGCATTATGAGGGCTTTATTTTCTTGCCGCACCTTGAGTCTCCAGCGATTTGTTTTGCTGTCTTAAATTTTTTTATTCAGGCCTTGAGTCTGAGAAAAAGGTATGCATCACGAATTTAAATTGCCGATGTTATACTGCATGATATGTTTTTTCATCTGATATTTAATTGTGTCTTTTATTACACATTGCTGTATATAAATTGTTTTATCTTATGAGCTTTTATGGTCGTACATCTGACCAAATAAAGATTTATTGAATTGAATTGGGATACTATTTAACATTTGAAAAGTTTTAGGAAGTAATGGTGGTCTTGTGTTTACTATTGTAAAGATTTTTCTAAACATGAAGCGAAATAAAAATACATAATACGTATTGCAAATTTCACCACACATTATTAGCAAAGCCGATGTGTCTGGTCTTGGCAAGCTGGTGCAATGGTTAAACATTTTATTTTTTATTGCTAGCATGTGCCACAACAATAAAGAGACATTAAAAAAAGAGAACACATCAGCATCTAAACTTGGTTATCATGTGCTTCCAACAAATAATGTAATGTATTGTTGCAAGCTCCTATATATAGTCATTGCTGGTGTTATCCTGCTAATAAAGTGGATACACATACGATGGCTATCCCTCACTAATTGCACAAATGTACTTTGATGTAAGAATTGGTATTTGTATCATGACGTATACGTGCTGTCAGCAGAGGACAGCACCATTGCCCACTTCTTCTTTATTTATCTATAAACCTGCCTTGAGAGAACGCACATAAAATAATATTCCTTCAGAGTAGCCTCATACAGAATAATTTGAGGGTCTGCACGAAGGCAAGGGCATCTGCATTCATTCTGGTGTAATGCTCTTCCCAGAGAAAGGCAGACAGGCCCAGTTAGCTCGGCATTTAAACATCTGAACAGGAAGGATGCACTGGACACAAACTCTACCTATAAGCTCTAGCTGGCCAGCAGCTTACTGATCATCTCTTGGCTTTTTTTGGGGGGGGGGGGAGGGGGGGTGTTTTACATAGCACAAACTCGACCCAAAGGTGTCAGAGTGCTTTACATGAGCACAAGTTGCGTTACACATTCATTTTGTTAGGCACAGGGAGATTAAGTCATTTGCCCAGAATCACAGGATTTTGAGTGTCCCTGCCGAGACTTGAACCCAGTTCCCCAGCTTTGAGTTAGACTGCTCTAGCCGCTAGGCCACATCCTCTCTTGGACCTTGTGAGGATTTACCTTTGGATAGCGAGGTGGGGCAGATGATGGCAGCGACTGCTGACAGGCCTGCCTAGCAGGTTAGTAGGGTCAAACGCCACTGCAGCTTAGGATAGAAGACAGGCTGAGGTAACTGTCCTAGTGCAACCCAAGTTGGTAATGGTTAAACAGGAGCTGGGCGACCATGGCTCAAAGGCATCCGTGGAGCAAGTCCGAGCTTGTGTAGGTAGGGATGCAGAGACCAAAGGGAGAAGGATAGACGGGGCTTTGGGAATCTGCCTTGCAAGTTACAGGCAATAGAAAGCAATGGAGGGAATTTGGAGGAAAGACCTGGAGACAGGTAGAGAAAAGTGGGAGGAGCTGGAAAATGATTTACCAATGGAAAGAGGATATTCACAAGGAGTATGCTTCAAGAAAGGGCATACCCGAAAGGGAATAAGCAAGAATCAGAAGAGGGAGGGCATCATTAAGGAACCACTACAAGTGGCAGGTTTAAATGGACAGTTGATGAGAAACAGCCCAGGAGAGAAGACATGAACCACAGTTTTTCCATACAGATAACTCATGAACAGTTTCAGGATACCTGAGGGA
Source organism: Triturus cristatus (assembly GCF_964204655.1). Classification (NCBI taxonomy): domain Eukaryota; kingdom Metazoa; phylum Chordata; class Amphibia; order Caudata; family Salamandridae; genus Triturus; species Triturus cristatus. The sequence continues at coordinate 330,248,874 of NC_140582.1, forward strand.
GGAAACCTATATATTTTTTTTAATAATTCTTTTTATTAACAAATACTAGTCGACTTTGCAGGTTTCAACAAGGCAGAAACAGATCACAAATTTCGTCATGATTACAGGGCACATAGATAGTTCGTGGTAGTTAACAATTGCGTTGGGATAGTCAGGTTCTCTAGCGCTGGGACAATGGGGGGGGAACACAAATATTGCCTCTGTATTCGTTCCATTAAGGAGGAAACCTATATTGGTTCTGGGATAAATTGAGGAAGCTATGAAGGACTGGGAAGCTGTGTAAATAGTTGTGTTCCTGGACCTGTGGGGCTAAAAGGGTATATGAGGTAATAGACCTTAATACAGTATGTAAATAAACTTCTAGCATTGAAAAAAAGAATGAGTCATTGATGTGAACTGAAGTTATTCCTACCGAACAGTTTTTAGTCTGATACTATCTTTGCATTTTTTTTTAAACTTATTTTATTGATTTTAGAGATTTTGGATGTAATCTACAGAGTAAAAAAACAATATATCAACATTACAACAATGGGCTGCATTCCCTAGTCTCCTCCTCCCTGACACCACCCACCCCTCCCCAGAACCCCTCTCCAGCAATTACATGTAGGGTATTCTGCCCATCTAATATCGAACATCCCTATCCCCACAGGTACAAATTTCTGTCTCCAGAGTCATGATTCGAGAGCCTCCTGGTGCAATGGTGATCCCCCCGTAATCTGGTTGTTTCCTACTTGTGCACCAGTCTAGTCCCTTTCTCCACTCCTCAACCGAGGGGGAAGCATTAGATTTCCATTGGCGGGGATGTCTCTTTTGGCCATGGTCATGCCCAGCCAGAGCAACACCAGTTTATAACGGTCTTCCTCATTATCTGTGTTGAAATGTAGGAGGGTCATTTTACGGTCATATGGTATGGTCCATCCCTGCATCTGGCCTAAGCAGGAGAGTATCTGTCTCCAGTAAGGGTGTAATTTGACGAATTCCCATATGGTATGCAGTAGCTATCTAGCATTTTAGGTGTGGAGCCTGTGTGCAGTTCTCTTCCTTCAGAACTGTCCTAAGCCTGATGGTCCTGCTGAAGCTGTTCTGGCCTTTCCTGCTGATGACCTTATCCAGCTTAAGAAGATCTGAGAAAGTCTAGGAGTCTTCTGTACTTCTTACAGTAGGTCAAAGCCTGGCTGCTAAACAAATCAACCTCCACGACTGCTGGTGTTTGCTTACAGAGACGGATGAGCACTCCCTGAATTCTGGCTGCTATAATGTGCGGGTGGGACCCTTGCAACTATGCCTGGGGAGCGCTGCACACCCCTTTCTGCATGTCTCATTTGTAACAGTTGCATCTTTTGCTCCCTTGACATTGCCCAGTGCAGCTGTTCAGCACCTGGCTGATTAGCCAATTAACTGAACCCAGAGACATCTCGTGTAAGGTACTGGCCTTGGTCGCTTTTGGGCTTATTGACCCATACCTAACCTGAAACCCTGTACCTCTCTGACACACACACAATCCGAGACGCGGTCCTCTTCCTTTGCAGGCACCATCAATACTGTAATTACCATGGTGTTTGCTTAGTGCTGCTTGGATTTTCCTAAACCTTTATGGTTGCAAACATTTGTCAAGATAGAAATCATAAAAAGTAATTCATTTAGGAAGGAAGATTGTTATTTCTGGGTTTGCTGCAGTGTTTGCTTAATGTTTTGCGATAATGAGCAGTTTTTGATCTTTGTGTTTTTTTGTATCCATAATGGATTGCATTGGTTCAGTGCCTTTTCCTTCAAGGCATGTTCCCAGCTTTGGGAGCATTGGAGCTTCACAGACATTGTATATAGTGTTCAGTTAGTGGCCCTGGTTTCATTGGTATTAAGAGCTTTTACAACTGCTTTATTTAATTTTCCACATTAGAACATGGATTCACTGTACATTTCTGTATTGTGTCCTGTGTTCTTTGTTTTTTTGGTTAATGTTTATCCTGTAGATAAGTTTCTGATTGATACTTATTACCGCAGATTCCTCACCTTTTGAACATCCCCAAGAGTTGGACTGGATCCTGAATTTTTCACAACAACTAATGACTACTGTGACCTCCAGAAGTTTAGGTGCAGCGCCTCTTCTATTCATGTCCTTTGCGTATGGATATCCGTTACTTTCTTTTTGCTCCCATTGATCTGGATCTGTGCTCTCTACTTTGTCATAGTATTAACTTCACCAAACCCAGACAGTGTGGCAGGACAGTATCTATCCCCAAATGCCACTGGCTTCAAACTGCGCCTCTTGCCGGTCATGGATCAGCGTGATGTTTGCTTGTGGTGTCTGGGGTCATTTGAAGTTGTGCGACAAATGCTCCCTGATGCACCCCAATGCACCTGCTATGCCGCACACCTCCAGAGATCTTCTTGGAGGCAATGATTGCTGGCATTTATTCGTATCTCAGTTCAACTCTACAGCACACTGCGACAACTGAATGATGGCATACACTATAGTGTAACTACATGATTGATATAAATCCAGTTAGTGCGCCCCGATAGGGCCATGTTAACTGCTTTGTGCGCCGAGTTGCAGACTCAAACCAGCAGAACTGGGATTATGAGTAATGCGGGAAAACCACACCCCTGTAGTTTAAATCCCTTTCAATTGAGTTTACTGAAAGCTGATGAATTGGATCGAAAATAGGGAATAACTCGCAGAAAGCAATATAGGACCACCAGTTCTTACTGCTATTATTATGACTTCTATTCCTGCAACCTGAAAATAAAGATACTTTAGACATTGGTGCTTCTGGATGTGGGAATACTGAAGTGGAATTCCCTCATCACTTATAATCGGGACCTAGGTTATTGTGACGTGTTCATTGGGCGGGATCTTACAAGTAAGTTGGGAACGGGTATCATAACTCACTGCCTTTCCCGTGGAATATTTCTTGGAGATACTGAAATGAGGAGAGGGCACAGGTTAAGAGCGAGCAATGACTGTGGATAGTTGTTCTGACCAATTTGTCAGGTAGGAGTGATATTCCTATTTTGAAATATAGCAACTTCTGTTCACTGCTCTGCAGTATGATTTCAGCTACATAATTAAGTTGAATCTAAATTTATAGCAATTCAAATTGTGGTTAATTTTGGATACAATCTAATATTTCAAACATTGAAAACCATCATAAATATATGTGTAATAAGCAACGCTTTCCGTCTTTACTTTACGATGGTATTAACATTTATAACTGTGCCTCACTGTTCCTCATTTCTTTCTCTTTTCACAGAGATTGAAGGATGTTCCCGGGGAAGCCTTTTATCCGTTGCTGGAAGATGAGTGAGTGTCCATCGTTCAATAGTTTCTTTCTGTCCGTTTTTAACATTGTTACTAGAATTCCAACTTTATCTTTAGTGCCTCTGAATGGTCTACATTGCACACACTGAAGCCAGTTTGCCTTCACTTGGGTCCATCTCTGTGCATGGAAAGTTTAAATCCCGCAATGAATGAGCTTCTACCTGTTGGTTGCTTCTTCAGCCACTACCTTATCTGGAACATGAAGGCAGCGACGCTAGTGCAATGGTAACAGTAATGGTCCACTCAAAGTGTGGTGCTGGTGCAAGTGGTAGATGTTGCTGTGGTGAAAGGGACCTGCATTACATTTGAAAGGGGTAACAATAAGAAGGCACTAAACAGCGTTGCATCTCAGTCTAAGAGGTCACTATCACAGAACGTGCTCAAGCAGTACCTGGAGTAAGTTTGGAGCTGCCCATCCTCAAAGCATGGTCTTGGCAGCATGACTTACTGGGGAAACTATACTAACAGACACTGTTAGCTATTTTGAGCCTTGAGCATCATCAAATATTGAAAGCATTAATGGCTGTCTTGGATAAACTGGATTTGTCTCATTTCACTAAGATTTCTAAATAATCCTTAATGCCATTGAGCAAATTACATTTTGGTTTTCTCCACCCTAGGAGAGGGCGGGGGCTAGGAGGGAGATACAGTTTCAAGCATGTTTGCATTTTGCTATCTTAATTCACAGTATTCTCTGCATTTGAGGTGAGACTGAAGTCTTTGTCAACTGCAACTTCTTATTTTCCTCTATTCATATGCCCTGTAGAATAACCTTTTTTGTTTTTTAATATCATTTCTGCAGCCAGTCCAATTTACCCCATTCTGGAAGCACTAATGAGTTGTCTGCAGCTGCCACTCTCCCACTGATAATCCGAGAGAGGGACACAGAGTACCAGCTCAACAGGATCATCCTCTTTGATAGGCTGTTAAAGGTATGGACACTTTCCTTTTGTTTACCTTTGGATGTTTTTCAGATCCTTAGTTTTAAACCACTCCACCCAAACATTGCTTGTTTTTATTCCCTGATCTTCTAAAGTCATGCTGAATTTCTAGGATTCCATAAAAAGCTGCCACACATACAGTTTGGCACCATAATCACACACCCTGTAGTTGTACTGGATGATGGCAGATAGGTCAGTTCATTTTTCCGGCTCTTGGAAACAGGATCCTGGAGCACTGAGCTCTGCTTTTTTTGTCTGACAGGAAAGTATTTTATTTTCCCTGAAAAATATCTGCACTTTTTTTTAGGGCCCTTGTGGAACAAAGAAGGCACATACAAACCTCCACATGGTCTGTGTCCTTTGCTTTCCCAAGATCATCTTCTAGAATACTGCAGCCACAGCAAGAACATTTCTATAAGAACTCTGAAGGATAGGGAGAAAATCAGGCTGTATCGACTCCAGGAAAGAAAGCAGTATGAAGATGCTGCAGGATCTCTAAGAGGCTATGGGAAAGGCCAGTCTTCGACCAGAGTGCCCTCTTCCTGCTCCAAGGACTCCCACCCGGGACAGATCCAAGGAGAAGGGACTCCAGAGGAAGAGGTGTCGCTCGCAAAAGACGTTGGAGAGCATGATGTCGAAGACGGGCAACCTGCCTGCATGCTAGCCATCATCTGGTACGCTGCCAAGACACAACTCGATGTTAAGACACCATTTGGCTTCGAAAGAACCCCGGCGCTCACTGATGAAACATCTATCGACTTTGTAGTCACAGTCACCAACATCTATGCCACTGATGTTGAAAACTCCATCCAAACCTTATTTGACGTCCAGAAGAAGATCTCCATCACCATCCATTCATCTTTCACTAAGATGGCTTCAAGACCTTTTGTAAAAAATAAAAAATAAACTACTATCTGGAAGTCTGGACTCTGGGTATATTCATGAACATATTTACCCTTTTGGAATAGTTCTGAAGTACTGTTCTCTGGTACCTCATCACTAGAGGGAGCAATATCACCTAGATTTTCACCAGGTCCTGTAACATCTCTTAAGCTTTCAACAGGTCCTGTAACATTTCCTAGGCTTTCTCCCAGGATTTACCCATAACAACCTACTTCTGCTCCTACAATGCCTCAGGGAGATGGAAGCTCACATTTGCCTTCTTCATATCCACATAAGTCTGGAAATCAAATGACATTGGTCACGCTAAAGGTCAAAGACTAGAGCTCAGAGAAAATCAAGAAGGAAATCTTAATCTCTTCACTCTAAGTCAAAGAGATCCAGTTGAAGACCTAGCAGAAGGTCACAATCTCAGCATAGAAGGCGTACTCCATCCTGAACAACTACGTCAAGCTCTTCCTTCAGAGAGTACTCTCCTATACTGACAGGCCTCCAACAAGGATTTACTTGTATACCGTAAATATATTTCTGAAGGTTACTTATGATCGCTGATTCCTCAGCTTTTGAATATTCCCAAAAGCCAAATTGGATTTGGAATTTTTCACAGCAACTGTTACTGCATGCCTGCAGGGGGTGCCATTGGCTCCACAGCGATGTCCCACTAAATCCAGAAGTGTTGGCATGGAGCCATTCGTAGGCACCACCCTTGCACGCTGATGTTAGTTCCTTTCTTTGTCTGGCCAGTTGATGATCTTACCACATTTTATGATGGATCAGTAAGGAGCAGGAAAATTAAACATTGCAATGCCCTCTGCTTGTGTCTAAGCATTTGTCATATTGAAGACCTTCTATCATAAGAAAATCCTTATGGCCCCTGCATCCTTTAGTTCCTGATCTGCTTGTAACCTGCTCTGCAGCTGTTACTAACACAAGCTTCAGTAAGGTCAGCTCCATCTCAACTTCACCAGCACCAAAGCAACAGATTAGGACCCTCTTTTTCTGAGAGCAGATCCCACACCAGACTCAATTATTGTGGCTGCAACTAGAAAATCTCATACAGTAGCTCCTTCATCGTCTGTTCCACTGGAAAAAGAACCACCCTATGGACTCTGTAGGCAGACAGATGTGCAAAACGTCTGTTTCTACTATGAAAGCTGCCAGTGCTTGTGCACCCTTGGGGAAATACAACAGATGCCTCTGGGAGTCTCTCTAAACATATATATATTTTTTTTATTTTTTATTTTTATTTCAAAAGAATTTTATTATTTTTAAAAGAGCAAATAAGGACATCAGATACAAGCAAAAGTGATACAATTGATATCAGACAATGATAAACAATATAATAGAATGAAATTAAATAAGAAAAACATACCATTAACAATCATTATTCTGCAGATATCATATAAATAAATTAATTAAGGATGAAAGAATTGATAACCTGCAGAAGTAATCATCAAGAGTATCACCATCAGATAATACGATAGGGATAAGAGGAAGAAAGAAAGGAAGGAAGAAAAGACGGAGAAAGTAGGAAAGAGAGGAAAGAGATGAAAAAAAAAGAAAGAGAAAGACAAATAAGAGTGAAAGAAGAGGAGAGGATTTCCAAAGAATTCATCCGACCCACAAGACAACAGTAACCAGACATCCTTAACCAGGCAAATCAAAAGGATATTGATCCACCAACCCCTCCAAGGCCAAGACCATATACGTATCTAAAGCTTTCCAAACACCAGCAGATATAGAAGGACAAAGATGAGCATGATCAACTGACGTATGAGCACTTCGTAAAAAGGAAACCCAAGCCCACCAAGTATGATAAGAAACAGAAGAAAAAGATTTCCACTCCATGAGAATAACTTTGACTGCAACAGTCAATAACAGATCCAACAATTGTAATTCCATGGAGTCTAGAGGCAGAGGGGTCGGAGCCGCCAGCGGACCTAATATAATTAATGGAAAGGAGAGTTGAAACTCAATATTAAATATAATCATGAGGTGTTTGTGTATCAAGTTCCAAAAGGGTTGGAGAAGGGAGCAATCAAGGAACATATGCTGAAAGTCACCTGGTAACAGCCTACAACTCCAACATATATTATTATCTTTGAGATTCAACGCAGACAAACGAGTGGGAGTCCAATGAAGAAGATTAATAGAAAAAAACTTAGACTGCATTAAAGAGGGGGCAATTTTGCAATGAAGAGAAAGTTTACCAATGTCTTGCCACGTTTCTGAAGAGATATGATCGGTAACACTATGATCAAAATGACGTAGCCATTTTTGCTGTGCGACCGTTTGGGAAAGAGGTGTAGAGGACGATAAGAATTTATAAATTCTGGACGCAACATGACCAGTCTTGATCCATAATTGAAAAAGCGTAATCGTAGGGGACGAGGGATGAAAATGTATTTTAGCAAGTGCTACCTTTATCTTAAGAAAGGTGTAAAAGTCTAAGTTAGATAAAGAAAACTGTAGAGCTAGGGAAGAGAAAGGGATAGGATCATTATTGGAGTCATAGAGATGTTTAACAAGCGAGATACCTTTCCCAGCCCAATAAGACATCAACTGAGGTTCAATATTAATTTTGATTTTAGAATTCCGCCAAATAGACGACCATCTAGTTTTATGCAGTGGAGTTGCCACCTTCTTATCAACCTTGCGAACCGCAGCAATTGTGTCTAAAATAATAGATCGAGAGAATGGAATAGAAAGGGTACTTGTGGTTAAAAAAGAAGCCGTCGGCAGCGGAGAGGCCAGTTCTTGTTCTATTAGCAACCAAGATGGAACAGGAGTAGAGGGAGAAGAAAACCAAAGAGCACCCTGAGACGCCAGGAAAGCAGTTTGATATTTCCCCCAATCAGGAAGATTACAACCACCCATATCAAAAGATTTACGTAAGAATTTATAAGCAATTCTAGCTCTTTTACCATTCCATAAAAATTTGGAAGTAAGTATGTCCAGCTCATGAAAAAAGGAATCAGAGAGCTTTACCGGAAGCATAGAGGAAACAAAATTAATAATAGGTGTTATCATCATTTTAAGAGTCTGTAGTCGACCCCACCATGAAATATGTTTCGGAGACCAAGTTTCTAAAAGACGTCGCACCTTAAGAATAGTTTGAGATTCATTATAAGAAGCCGTAGCATAAAGGGTGGAACAAAAATAAATACCCAGATATTTTAGTTGTTTAGATTGCCATTTGAAACCCGCTGAACCCATATGAGAAGAAAAACAATAAGCATTTAAGGGGAACATCTCTGTCTTATCTTTGTTCAGAGTATATCCTGAAACCTTCGAGAAAAGAGAAATCATGTCAAAAATAGCAGGGATGGCCAGTGCAATATCCTCAGAGAAAATAAGAACATCGTCCGCATAGGCAGCTGTTTTTATCTGATGAGACCCAAAAGAGAACCCCTTAATGTCTGGATGTAAATCAATCATTCTGAGAAGAGGATCAATAGATAACAAAAATAAAAGAGGAGACAGGGGACATCCTTGCCTAGTACCTTGGCGAAGATTAAAAAAAGACGACGTAGCTCCATTCACTCGTATGTTAGCTCTAGGACGGGAATAAAGAGACATAACCATACGGATAAAGGAATCACCAAGATTATGCGCACATAAAACAGCACGAAGAAAAGACCAAGAGACCTTATCAAAGGCCTTTTCAGCATCAAGGGCCAAGGCCGCCGCCGGAAGATTGGATCGCTTGGCTGAACCGAGAATGTGACAAAAAGTACGGATATTATCACGTGCAAGACGACCTTTTACAAAACCAGTTTGGGAAGGATGAACCAATTGAGGAATAAATGATTCTAAGCTTTTAGCCAAGATTTTAGCAAAAATCTTAGCTTCCATGTTAAGAAGGGAAATAGGGCGAAAATTCTTAGGGTCAGAATGATCTTTCCCTTCTTTGGGGATCACCACAATAGTGGCATCAGCAGCAGAACCAGACACAGAACCATCTTTAATAAAAGCATCAAAGACGGATTGAAGATGCGGCACAATCACAGATAAAAAGGTTTTATAAAACAAAATAGGATATCCATCAGGACCAGGAGCCTTACCAGAGCGAGTAGCTTTAATTGCAGAAATAATTTCGTCAGGGGTAATCGGGCCATTCAAAGAATTATTATCTTCCTCCGAAACCGTTTTCACAGGAAGTGTCTTTAAGAACTCTTGGCACTGTTCAAAAGAAGATTGATTAGAGGGGGTATATAAATTATTATAAAAATCTCGAAAGACCTCAAGAATTTCTGTAGTCTGAAATTTTTTCTTACCAAGACGATCAGTGATAGAAGAGATTTGGGAAGATTTATACGAGGATTCCTGGAATTTTAATGTGGCCGCAAGCAGCTTACCAGCACGGTTTTTTAACAGCAACTTCTTAGATTTCTGAGCCTGAAGACCAATATGAGCTCTTTTAGTGACTATAGTATTGTATGTATATTTTAAATTTTTAATAGATTGCAAACAACATTTATCTTTAGATTGTCGAAAAAGAGATTCTTGGGTTTTAATCTCAGCTGCTAAATCCAAGAGTTCTTTCTTAATAGCAGCATTCCTCCTTGACATACACTTGATGATCTGACCACGGAAAGTGCATTTAAAAGAGTCCCAAAGAACAACAGGGGAATCAACTGAACCAATATTCTCAAGAAAAAACGCCTCAATCTCATCAGAAAACTCTCGAACCTGGGATTCATCATATAAGACTTCTGTGTTTAGTCTCCAAGATCGAGATCTCGCTCTAGGGGCAAAAGACAAAAGTGTGAAAGTTACCGCGGCATGGTCTGAAATCAAAATAGCATGAATAAGCGGAGATGAGGAAGATTGAACAAGAGATGAATGAACCAAAAGATAATCAATGCGTGAAAACGACGAATGGGGGGAAGAGAAAAAGGAGAAATCACTACCAGTGGGATTATGAAGACGCCAGACATCCTGAAGATTAATAAGAGAGCACATATTAATCATTTGTTTATGTGATTTAGGGGGACGAAAGTTAAAGGCAGAATTCCTATCAAGGATGGGATCCATTGGTAAATTAAAATCTCCACCTACAATAAGATTACCAGAATGAGGTGTGTCATTTAGCTTTTTGGTGATTACTTTCCAAAACAACGGATCGTCCGTGTTAGGGGCATAAATATTCATGACAAAAAGATCAACATTGCCATCAGTCAACTTGGATAATAACCAACGACCCTCAGTATCACATTCAGAGGAAACAATAGACAAACCAGAATGTTTAGAAACTAAAGTGATTACCCCATTTCTTTTGCCGCAAGCATCTGAACAAGCAACCTCAGAAACCCAATCTTTCTTCAGAAATAGCGCCTCTCTGACACAGACCTTCGTCTCTTGAAAAAGGACTAGATCCGAAGAAAGAGATTTGCAGTAGTCGAATATCTTTGACCTTTTAACTGGGTGATTTAACCCTTTCACATTAAGGGAAAGTATATTCAATCCAGTCATAAAACTACTAATAGGGAAAAAAGAAGCAACATAAATGATAGAGGATATACAATAACCACAGAAATGCACCCCCACATACTAGCCAACAACACGAAACAGGAAGAGTCCAAAGAGAAAAGGAGAAAGAAGAGGAAAAGGAAAGAAAGAAAGTATAAAGAAAAAGAAAGAGAAGAAACAACAAGAACGGTCTGAAAGAGACCAAATTCATACTAGGGGGACATGGGAAGATGAGCAAGGAGGCCATCACGAGGAAAAAAAGCAATCGGCATAAATGCCCCAATACAATATATAATAAATATACTTGTGTAAGAAAAGGAAATAACTGAAATATAAACAGGAATTAAATATGGTATTCTAGAAACAAGTCATTATATAATACTATAAAGGCAACAAGAATGTGCCAATGATAAAAAGGTGGCATAAGCTAATAACTATCTCTAATATTAGATAGAAACGAAATCGAAGCAGACATCATGAAGAGCCGTAGAGAATAAAGAGAAAGAATTACATTTCAAAAGAAGGCTATAAGGTAAAATAGGAAGAGAATAAATGTGACATAATAGAGAAAGGCATAAAACAACTGAATCATTATAACAAACTATGAAGCACTATGGCAGATAAATAGAAGAAACAAGTATATATGTAAATATGTAAAAACTAAAGATAGACATCTAGTTGACTGTGCTTAAATATAAAAAACATATTATATTAATGTAACGCAAAAGAGGCAAGAATATCGTAAAGTTATAACCATATAAGTAAAAACATGAGACAATAAAAGTGCAATACAAATATGTTAAGTTAGAGCTAATAGCGAGAGGTAGTTAATAATAATGAGTAAACAACCCAATCCATAATATAGCAATATAATAAATGTAAAAAGGTCTGTACAAAAATTAAAATTAACTCTATATATAGCAAGTACTAAATATCTATGAGCAATTTATATAACATACTAGCAAACAATATAGATAATCATTAATGGCGTACTCCAAATAAACACAACAACAAGAGAAAAACACCACGCGAAAAGAACAAATAAAAATACATTAATGGAAGTAACATTAATTGGAATCAGGGAGCAAGGAAGAGCAAGTCTACACAAAACTACCAAGGAATTAAAAGAAGTCATAAAGTGAGGTAAAAAAGATCCGAAACCCGAAATGGACAAGAAATCACGAGCATGAGTGAGGACAACCTACAAGGAAACAATACCACAAAATAATAGAGAATACAAAAGGTAGATATACCGGAAATAGTAGTTCACTACAACACAAGGATACGAAGGTAGAACAGATATGGAAAAGGAGAAAAGAACACAACCCATCACAAATTTACAAAGCGTACCAAGCGACGCACGAAAAGACAACAAATGCACGCCAACAGCAGTGGACAATAAGACCACCACACAGAACTAAAAAGACAAGCTTAATAGATCCGGAAAAAAGAGGACTCATTGCAGCTAAATGAAACCACATCAGGTGCCAGAGAGCCCAGGATCGCGCGAGGCTTCCATTTGAAGATCCATTTGTAGCTCCATCTGATTATCCAAAAACGAGGCCAAGTCAGCAGGTTCATCAAAAATTCTGGAACGACCTTTGAAGGTAATGCGGAATTTTGAAGGACCAGAAAAAGAGAAGGGAATATTCATCTCAGAGAGACGATTCCGGAGATTAAGAAAGCCTTTCCTCCTTATTACCGTGTCTCTGGCAAAGTCCTGAGAAATTGAAATACGATGCCCATTCCATGAGACACCTTTAACCTTCCGCATATGGGCCAGAATTTGTTCCATCTGTTGATGGCGCAGTGGCTTAAAAATTATCACTCTTGGTTGCGTGGCCGATTTAGATCGAAAGGTGGGAACTCGGTGTGCCCGTTCCAACTCATGAAATTTGCAGTGTAGAAGGAATCCATTTATATAAGAAATCAATCATAGAGGGTGCGTCTTTCTCAACGTCCTCCGGAAGACCAAAAATGCGCAGATTGGATCTACGATTACGATCTTCTTGTTCAGTGAGATCCCTCCGCAATGCTGCCATAGAACGCTCAAACTGACAAAGAGACCTGGATTGCTTTTGGATAGTATCCTCTGCACCACTAATACGTGTTTCTGTGGCTGAAACACGAAGGTACAAAGCCTTGAAATCATTCCTAATGGCTGACACCTCCACTTGCAACAAATCTGTATTAGTCTTGGTAGACTGCGCAATTGCATGAACATCATTAAGGCGCGTCAGAATAGTCTCAAGAGTGGAATTAGTGTCTTTTTGAACAGCCTCAGGTGAAGGAGACACTTGTTTGGACCTCTTAAGAGAAGCTTTAGATTCCTTAGCATCTTTAGCATTTGGTGACAAGCCCATATTCGCAGCCATAGTGCCCACAGCCACAGCGGGAGCAAAATATATCTCTTCAGAGAAATGAAAAGAAGGGAAAAAAAAAAGAAAAACCAGAGGAAACAAGTGTACAGAATATGCAAACCAGAAATGCGCAAAAATTGGAAAGCGCACTGTCAGCACCAAATCCAGGATAAAAATAATGGCGGGCTTACATGTCAAACATAATACCATACCAAGGTAATGAAGGCGCCCTGAAGAGATGTATACTTAGAAAACCCCAAAAAAGCTCTTACCATAGGCATCAATGTAAAGGAGGAAAGAAAAAAAAAAAATACACTTTGTAATTGAGGAGATAGTCACCAGCATCTGTATATCCTCACTTCTGGTCAGTTCAAAGGAAAAACGATGTCATGTTGTGGAGAATAAACACCTCCCTCAGCGATGAAAAAAGAAAAACAAAATGGCGGCCGCTCGTGAAGCCAACGAGCGCCACCATAAAACGTAATAAATAAAGCCACCGGCAGTGTTAGAGAGCAAGAGAGTCTCACACTCAGCCCACCGCATCGTCAGAAGCATGTGACCAGTTTTAGTCCGATATGAGGCACTCCAAAGCAGCAAGAAATCCTCGAACGGACCCGCTCGTCACGGAGCTCAAGCGCGAACCGCCATCTCCCAGCAGCGCGCAAGCCACGCCCCCGACTTCCAGGAAGTTCTAAATTAAGGTATGCTTGCCTCCCAGCAGATCATTGACAGCAGCAGACAACACGTCCGGCCTACTGTTGTATGGTTATTTCCACTGAATCTGCATGATATTCTGTTCCTGGTTTAGACTGACTGATCTAAAGCCAGAGGGACAACACAAGATCCTGAATTTACCCATTTCAGATCGTACACTTTTCAGCTCTCATGCAGATGATGAAGTTTTCTATATGAAAACTGATGTGGCGACTCTGAAGGCTGTTGAGCTAGAAAGGAAAAAAGAGTACAGACTAAGGTAAAGGCCCTATGATAGGCTCTACTTACCTCAGAGGGTTGAAACTTCTCACTGGTCACACCAACAGCAGCAACAGCAGAGACAACCGTGCCACCCTCGTAGGTACTTAAGGTCAGCAACAACAACCTGCCCCAGCAGCAAAACCTACTGCCAAGGAACGATTTCCTTCATTCCTTTCTCTTTTGCTCACTCCAGTAGGGGCATACCCACAAGAGAGGCAGTGCTTAAGAACGGACAAATGGGTCTTGAATATTGTATAGAATGGATATTCCATCACAACAACCACACAATTGAATTATCAACTAGATTTGTTGCAAAGAGAAGCCAACATATAGCTACAGAATAATGAATGCAGTGGAAGTGGTTTCTTTTCACCAAAAAGGACTGGGAATTTATTCCCATTATTTCTGGTTCAGGAAAAAGAGTCAAAAGAGGAGTTCAGACCCATCCTCAGTTTGTGAATGTTGAATGCTTGCATTATACCACTGAACTACTCACTGCACCACTCAACTACATCTTAGAGACTGCATGTGTGCAGTATACCTTTAGGATGCTTACTTTCATGTACCAATTGCAAAAAATTATGCAAAATGTCTGTTTTGTAGTAGGCTCCAAACACTTTCAATACAAATTCCTGCCACTCAGACTGAAGTCAGCGTCACACACATTCGCAAAAAAGCATGGCTGTTGTTGCACCACATCTAAGGAAACACACATTTTTTGTCAACTCTTACCTAGGCGACTGGCTAAAGTTGCATTCTCAGACGAAGCTCTGAAGCATTTTCAAATATTCTTCGACACTCTTTGCAGTTTGGGTCTGGGGGTGAACATCAACAAGTCAGAAATCCACCCAGTGTGCACGATTAACTACCTCGGTGCAATACTGGAGACCCAACCTGCAAAAGTGTATCCTTCTTAGTATAGATTGTCATCTATCTGTCTCAAATGTCACGGTCTTTTGCATATTCATCACCCAACAACACAACAGATATCATCCTTGCTAGGGTTGATTGTGTCCTGTATATTCCCGGTCCTTTCCTCCAGGATTCACATTAGGCCTCTACAACAATGCCTAGAGGACGAGTGAAATCAGTTCTCATATAACTGCAAGAAGAAACTGAATCTCTCAAAATCACCAATTCAGTCCTTCCGATGGTGGGCCAATCTGATGAATTTAGTGATAGGGACGTCATTCCATCAGGAGCTCCCAGTAAAGGGTGGGAAGCTCACATGGGCCAATAAATGACACAAGGTTTATGGTCAGACAAAGAAAAATACCTACCATTTCATCTTACTAGAGTTAAGAACAGTTCTTATAGCCCTAAAATCATTTTTACATGAGATTACAACAAACTCCTTGCTTGTCCAAACGGACAACACAACAACAGTTTGCCTGGACAAGCAGGGATGGGCCCACTCAAGACCACTATGTCTAGAGTCTCAAGTAATTTAGAAATAGCTCATGGTGAGGAATCAAACAGTTACATCTGTCCCCCTACCAGATGTTCAATACCCAGAAACAGACTCCCTCCGTAGAATGAAGAAAATCATGACTAGGTTCTAAATGACAAGGTTGTAGATGAAATATTTAAAAACTAGGGCTATCTGCACATAGACCTGTTTACTGACACCAAAAAACAAGAAATGCTGAGATTATGTGTAGGAGGCTGGCTTAGTATATGGTGCACACTTATTTAAGTGAAGCACTTTGCACTAATACAGACAACCCTTATGGTGATGTTAGTGGTCTTAGACAACCATAGAAAGCTCTCTAAGTGGTAGCTATGGAGAACAGCCTTCGGGCTTAGTGCAGAAGGAGTTTTAATCAGCCTGTTTCACCAGAACTAATCATATAGTGTAGGTTAAATGAAAAAGAACCATACAGTGTAGTTATAAAAATAAGTATATTTATTATATACACTCACTAACACATTGGTATATCTCCTACCTGGAGATATAAACACAATACACACAATACTTCAAATGAAAACAGGTAAGTAAGCACAAATACACAGTGGTCTTCAGGGGTATACCAAACCATATACTAAAGAAGTGGAATGTGAACTGCGACTGAAGTTGGGACTTGGACCAGAAAACTCAGAAGAGCTGGGGACCCAAGTATCCATCCGAGGTAAGTACCCAGCAACCCCACGGAGGCTGTGTTCATAGTGGAAACACAGCTGTGTACTCAATGCAAGTCAACGAGGAAGTTGCGATTGAAGTTTACAAGCAGAAGGACCCTTCCCAGTGGACCCTGAGGAAACCCAGTGGAATATGCAAGGTTGGAGAGTCACCCCACCCGTGGATATGCCAGGAACCAGGATACCTACATCTGAAAGATGGGTGCATAGTTGCAAAGTGACTTCAGAAACAGCCGTAGACCACAATGGATGGCCTCAGTAAAGATGCCACTGGCGAAGAAGGTGAAAGAGTCCGGTGAAATCCAAGGATGGATTCTTGAAGAGAAGTACCTGCAAGCAGAGGGGACAGAGTCTAAGCCACTCGGGAGTGACTAGGAGGCACGGAAGACCAATGACCACCGATGACGGAAGATGCAGGAGAATTGACAGTGACCTTGTTGCTGCAGCTGTGAGGACCAGGCGACGCTGTGTAAGACCAGGAGCAGTTCACGAACTGTCCCATGTGAGAAGTCGAGAACCAGGGGTTGGTGTCCGGCAGGAGCACCAACAAGCCTTGGCAGCAGCAACAGACATGGTAAACGAAAAAGGTGTAACATTGGGACCAGCAAGGTCCAAGGAACTCACCAAGTGAAGGAGAGCCAGAGCAGCCCCCGAGCAAGCAGGGGAGCTCACTAAAGCCAATAACCCTCAAGAGGATCCACAGGCCGAAGGCGTAGGAGTCACAAGAGGACCTTGAGCAGCTCACCAAAGATGTGGGCCCACGTTGCAGAAGATGCGTAGAGGATGAAGACATTAGTAGGGAGAGATGCTGGAGGCTGGAGCTTCTTGTAGCCCAAAGATCTCTGGAAGACAACGTCAACAAGCCTTGGCAACGGCAAGTCGACATGGTGCACATGGCTTCTGTTCCAGCGCTTCCGATGAGGGATACTGGCCTCAAACTTGCTAGTAAGATAGTGCAGGCCTCAAGGGAGTTGCAAAACCACCACCTGTGTTGCTTAGCCTTTCGAAGTCTGTCGGACATCAGGAGCAGTAGACCTGTCAGCTTAGTTGCAGTACCTGCAGAAACAGGGAAATGACTCCTTCACTCCAGGGGATATTACTTTGGGTGTCCTTGATGCCCACAGGCCTAGAGAAGAAACTGGGTGAAGCACAGACGATGCAGAAGACCTGCAGGATGAAGAGACCAGGAGCAGCAGGAGTCTTCCTTGATGCAGTCTCGATTCCTAGGCAAAGTCCAACGAAGTGCCCGGGCAGTAGAAGTTGAAGTGGTTTTGAATCTGAAGAGCCACCCTCAGGAAAGCCCTTAAGTACCCTATGGAAAGAGTTGGAATGATTCAGGGATCCCTCCCAGAGGAGGGGCTGGACAGAGGGGAGGATACTCCCATGTCCTTAGTCCAGTTTCATGCCAGAGCAGGAGTCAACGGCTCCCTGAACTGGTTCCAACTGGAGTATGCAAGGAGGGCACCAAATGTGCCCTTCAAAGCAGTCTGGTGGTGTTAACAAGCGTCCACACCCCAGCCCAATACACTAACTCCTGTCTGGGAGGTGGTGATACCTCCCTGTGACAGTAAACCAATTCTACCTACCCCTGCTCGAGCTCAGCAGCAGGAGGGCAGAATCGTGTCCGTGGTCGGCAGCAGCACTAGCTTGCTGTTAGACCCTGAAAGGCTGGTACTGGGAATACAGGGGGGCTTCCTAGGGGAGCTCCCCAGTACATGGGATCCTGCATCCAACACTGTAATCTGTGTTGGGGTAGGATTCCAACATGTTTGATACCAAACATGACCGGTCTTGTTGCAGCCAATATATAGTTAGACTTCTCGTAATTGACTTGATGTCCAGTATATGTATTAAATGGCTGACCACACTCACAAAGCCTGGAGAATCGACTCCAGTGTTTGTAGTGGGTGTACTTCTCGTGCAGGGCACCCTCACACTTATAACCTAGCACCCTGTCTTCAGGATTGAAAGGCCTGCCTTAGGGGTGACTTATAGGTTTTAAGTGCAATTACTTCAGATATAAGAAAAAGTGTATCTGTTTTAAGGGGTGCTTAGCACCAACTCACACAGGCTGCAATGGCAGGCCTGTAGTCACAGTTTGAGTGGTCTCTCATGGGTCGCATAATACATGCTGCTGCCCATGGGAGACCCCTGGTGTACCTATGCCCTGGGTACCTTTGTACCATATACTAGGGACTTAGAAGGGTACAGCCGTAGCCAATTGGGAAGGTACCAAGGTACTTACCATAGTCAAATTAACGGAGAGAGCACAGTGACTGGAGTACTGATTCAGACTAGTCAGAAAAAAGTATAACACTGTCAAACAGTGGGGGTAACCATGAAAGCAGATCCTACTTTCCTACATTATGTCTCCAGATTTTACCAACCAGAGTCGAAAGAGGATACCATTTTGATAAATTTGTCAAAGAAATTTCAATACACATTTCCTCTGATACCCCTCAATCCAACGGTTCTGTTAAATTCTACCAGTTCAAGTCCAGAATGATAATGATAGCACCAGAATGACTTTGTAAGGGGTGGTTTATGGTCCGCCACTTATCTAAACATCCGCACACGAGACTGATGTGCAGATAGGATATCCTGTGTAAGTTTGGGGGTCCAGCTTCTGCAAGCCAACCTTCCATCATTGAACTTAGCAGCCTGGCTCCTGAATTCCTGTAATTTGACCATCTTAGTTTACCAGAAGACTGTATGGACATTCTACTAGAAGCCAAATGACCTTCCACTAGAAAATCCTATTCCTTCAAGTGGAAAAAGGTTTGCATTTGTTGCATTAAAAACAACCACAGTCTTTCCCTGTGTCAAGAAAATGTGGTCATCCCATACATCACTTTTTGTATTCTTTGGTGCATCACAAGACATGAACATACATGCATCATGACTTCTGCACTCATGCATATGCATCAGCATTCCATCTTAGAATGTCTTCCTGCGCTCGCATGTGTAACGGGGAACACGTACATCATGATGCATGCATATACATCGGTGTTCATCTTAGAATGGCTTTTCTTTTATAGAAATCCCATTCCAAGGTGACTGCCCTAGTGCCCACAGATGTCACGATTCGTTGATATCCATTTTGACATTAGCTGAAGCAATGGAAAAAAGAAGCCTTAGGACAGCCAGTAGTAGGCAATTTTACAACAGAGGTCCATTCGCTTTGCAATTGCTTATTTGCTTTCTTATGGCTTAAGTCGAATATGGCAGTTCCCATGCTAACATCCAAAAACATTTATTTTTGGGCACTCCCTTTAAAACTTTGAATTGTTCGACCAATCTAACACAAATTTGGCATGATGAAAAGTTGATGGACATACCCCTGTGAAAAAATGACTGATTTGCTTAGTCATTCCTCTAACTGAATGAAAGAATGTGCGTGTCTATAGCGGTCACCATTACATGTACAGTTCAAGTTATCCAATTGTTTATTCAGTACATTTGTTTGCATTCAAATGCTCATTTTGTGTTGCTTCTGATGTTCTACATGATATTCTTCTTCCAAAGAACTGCGGGCACATTTCCAACACTTCTTTCTTTTTGCAGGCCTATCCGTACAAAAAGAATCTAGTTTGGAAGGAAGCCAGAGTGGATATCCCTCCTCTGCTGAGAGGCCTTACTTGGGCCGCGTTACTTGCAGTGGAGGTAAGAACAATGACACTTCTGTATTCTTGCTTCCACTTCTCACCTCTATGGCTAATTTGAGTGCATTGTTTTCTGCAAACACCTTTATGATAGTAAGATTTTTAGAATAAGAATTTTGTGAGTATTGTTTCTTGTACAGTTTCTTATACTTCAATCATTCCCTGTCGTCATGCTTGGATTCCTCAGTAACAAAATAAATAGCAGTAACCAGCATTAATAATTATGATTGTAATACATAATGTAGTAGCACATTCACATCATTGCAATTTCCCAAATTTAAACATATATGCTTAGTGTGCGTAGAAATCCATGCTGACTAGATGTTGCTACTTGAAAATTAGCAAATTATTGCTCAAAAGTATGGTGCTGAGATACCAGAGTGTTAAATCTGGAAAGCTGATCTCATGCAATGGAGTCAGTAGCGGGGGAGTATTCAAACTTCAAAGAAACTAGTGAAAGCAATGTGCCTAATAGACACCAAAATGAAAGTGCAGGAAAATGCAGCCGTGACCGGCCAATATACATAATTTGGGATTTCCTCCCATTGAGGCTGAATAATCCATACTGGAGGTAATGCATACAATTTTTACTGAATGCATTGTCTTCCCAGAAAGGGATATGCTTGATATTGTATGCATCACCTATAAACGTTCCTCTATTCCCTGTGGATCGACAGAAACCCCCAACAGGACACTGTAATAGTGGCGGTCCTAAGCCCGGAACTCCAGAACTAAGTACTGTGCACAGCAGCCTCCCTGAAGGGATCACTCCAGATAGAGGGGAGCCGGCAGCCCCGACTCATGACTTGATTGAGTAAATGCAGTGCAGGCAACGGCAACTTCATGGAGCTGTAAATATGGGAATCAGGACTTCATTCTGGAATGTTGCAAAGGAATCCTTTCTAGGTGGACTGAAATTTGGAACTTAGCCTAATGGTTGCTGCTGAATGCCTTGCCGAACTGAGTCGGTTTAACGTCACAAGTTGCTCTCCTTATGGCATGGAATAGCATGACTTAGGCTACCTATCCAATCTTACCTTTCCCACTTTGCCCACTCTCCTATATTGAACAGTTTTATTTTAGATAAACGTTAGAGGTCTTTCTCTTAAATTGAAATAACTAATAGTTTTTTTTGCAGATAATATGTAGGTTGGTTTACTATTGGGGAAGGCCTGATATCTGTCAGGTAATAAAAACGATTTAAAACTACATAGCCAGTGAAACGTAATGTTACAACAAATATCCCTCGTACTCGTTTTGCATTAGGGGAATTGTATAGATGATATTAGCGGCAAGTATTGTTTAATTTAGGACCGCAAACAAAACAAACAGTAGACAGGAATGTGGCCAAGAGTAATTCCCAGTGGATAGGATTCATTTAAGCGTTCCACCATCACATTTTTGTTTTTCTCTTTGAAGCTTCTTTGATGTGGGCTACAGTTCACACATTTAACCGGACATTACATTAGAAGAAACTTCTGGAGATGGGTCTCTATGACCCAATATTACACATTTGTATTCAGCTTCACTCTGGTCTACTACCTGGTGCAGGGTAGAGAGCACTTAGGTCAATTGTTAGTGCCCAGAATTGTAGTTAATAATGGTCTTCAGGTGGCTTTACAATGTAGGTCCAGGAAAGCTGGATCCATGTCAGATTTTCAAGATAGTTAAAATAGTAAATGTATAACCAATTCATCTAAATGGAGTTCATCTTCCTAGTGAGTGGTTTTCTTAAATATCTTATTTGTATTTGATCCTCCTAGGCCTACATTGGGCACCAGTGGTTACAGCAAGTGCTCTTTCTTGTTTCTAGCTGGGATGCCACCCACATTAATGTCATGTAACTGCTTTGCTGCACAACTCAGTTATTCCTGTGTCTCAATCTTGCCAATTGCAGCTGACATGGTTGCTCTTGATCAAATAACTGTAAGGTTACAGATATTCTTAGGTAAGTTTAGTGACTTTGCAAGATTAACATTTTAATAAATGACTCTAAAAATAAACGAGCGTTGCTATGCTATTGAAGGATTTGTAGTATACCACTTAAATGTTACTCACATGGTTACCTATGAGCAAAAGATAAATCATAATAAATCTTATTGTTTTGTTATTCTATTTGCGCAAAATTAGTGGTGTTATGTAAACATTAAGGCTGAGGGCCAGATGAACGACTATTGTGATTTGCAACTTGCAAACTGCGACATTCTCGTTTGCGAGTGGTTTACCACCCTTCTGTGAAGGGTGGTAAACTGCAACTGTTTTGCGACCACAATTGTGGTCGCAAAACAGTCATACATGGCATTTGGGGTTGCTATTAGGAAGGGAACGCCCCTTCCTAAGAGCGAGTCGCAAAACTCTAGTTTGCGAGTCGCACATTTTTGCGAGTTGCAAAATAGGGTTTGTTAATGGCCAAAGGAATTTTTGCATGCGCAAACGGGTCTAAGACCTGTTTGCGCCAGCAAATATCCGTTGTACATCTGGCCCCTAATGAGATAAATCTCGAAATGTTACAAATTAGCTAAAACTATTCAATCTGTTTTACGGTGACCTTAGATTAGATTTTCCATGAAGGCATTAGTCTAACACTTGTCCATTATTGACTATGAATAGGGCATTATGAATGGTATATGGTGGTCCTTTAGTGGCGAACTTTGAAATGAAATTTTTACATAGAGCTTTGACTCTATATGAAGGCAGTAGGTAGCACTTCAGGACGACCTTCAGGGGTCTGGTAACATTGGTATCTACCAAAATTGGCTCAAGTATTTAAAAAAAAATACATTTTATTTCCATTTATTTACTTCTACATTGTCTTCGAACCACCCTTATATTTTTCTTTACTTCTTGTTTCTCTACTTCATATCTCATCAGTATGTTACTGTACATCTGGTAAAATTGGCTGAAGTATATGGGAAATTCAGACACAGTGTAGTTGGCGGCTTGCTTGTGGGATTAAATTGACCGGTGCATGTACGGGGTAAAATGTATTATTATCCTGAACATCTATGTGCATGTAAGAAGTTTTTCTAATTATAAGGAAACCGTAGAAGTGTTAAAGGAGGATGTGGCTAACATACTTGCACAGTACCCTAAGGATCTGATCATTCTGACAGGGGACTTCAAACACAAACTGCTGTCAGAGAGTGTGGAGGAAAAGTATGTGGACTGTTTAGCTGCTGTTAATATACAATGTGTCCGCTCCGCACCCAATGAGGCCTTAGGGAGAGATGCAGCTTTATTAGATTTCCTAATGTCAAATGGCTTTGTGAGTCTAAATGGTCGAGCACCTGGGGGCGTGCTACAAGGAAACGTTCCAGTATGGTGATCAGAAATGCCCAATCAGTTATGTGTTCGTACAGCTAAGGGCCTTCAATCTGATTAGAAAATTCGAGGTGCTCCAGTTGGAAGGGAGTGATCAATACCCATAAGTGCTGCCTTTAATTTGGGTATTGTATCAAGGCAGACGAGGTTGGATGCTGGAAGTGTCCGCGAACTAGGCTGTCAGAAAAGCACAAAAGTCATTTAAAGGCTCTGCAGCTTAATTATGCAGGGCTAATAGCTGGAACGGGCACCTTTGACCTACTATCCTGGTAAGTTGAAATAATAAAAAAGGTTGTCGCTTGCTTAAAAGTAGAAGTGTTGACTTATAACTCCGCACCAAAAAAATTTAATCTATAAAGAATGATAGGAATTGTTGGTTTGACAAAGAGTGTAGGATTTTAAAAAGCAACATTCGTAAGCTCGAAAGGCACACCAGTCTTTCAAGAAACAATAAAGGAGCACTACACCTTTGTAGTTTAAAGAGTAAATATACAAATCTTGTTGCCAGGAAAAAGTGGGAATCAAATGTAAAATGTTGGGAAGCAATGAGGGAGACCATAGAGTCTAAAAATATAAGGACATTCTGGAGGCTGGTGCCTAGTGGGATGGGAAATTGCCAGAGCCAAATGTCGGGTCCCGTAGGTGAGTTTGTATAGGTAGAATTCCTGGAGGAGACTTACAACAAGGTTGCCATAGCTGTGTAGCGCCCTATGAGATTCCTTATTATTAAGGAGACTACAGAGTGCTTCACAGAGCTGGCAATTAAGAAAACAATCGAAATGCTAAAACTTACATGCATGGGCTGCCGGTCCGGACAACTTGCTTGCAGTCACAATACAAGCATTTGCAATGCAAAAAGGTCTCGCATTAACGAGAATTTAAGCTATTGTTAATGCATTTACTTAAACTCTTGCAAATGCAAGAGTTATTGCATTTCAAATATTTTTTTTTTACTGGCGCCCATAGGGCGCTTTCACATTCGGGAAGGCCATGCCCCTTTCTTTAGACAAGCTGCGTCTAAAGAAAGGGGCGTGTTTGACCTTGAAGTGAAAGAGGCAGCATGGGGGCTTTGACCCAAAAAAGCATCTGTGTGGCAAGTTGACAAACAGTTTTTTTTTTAAAAGCGCTCATGCCGCGTTATCACTTTAATGTCGGACGCGAAGCTTTCTTTAGACTCGGTTTCTGTAAAGAAAGGGGTGTGCCCCCTATGAATGTGAACGCGCCGCTTGAGCGCTAGTAAACAAATAAATAAGTACGCGCTAAATGCGGACTGGGCTGCTAAAATAAATAAATAAAAAAATGCGGCAGCTATAGTTAAAGCGGACCGCCATTAGTAGAAATTTAAATAAAAGTGGACGGCGTGCTGCGAGGTAGTGGGTGGAATAGGGGAAGACCATTAAATAAAATAGTGCTTACCGACTTATAAAGCAGACCATGTAACAACACCTGTAAAAGGTCCTGTCGTTATGGGAGGTAACAAATGCAGACAAGGCGGTACCAAGGAGGGACCAACAAGCCTAATAACTACTCGGAAGCCAGCGTTTACGAAGGACAATGACACAAGCCAATTAAAAATATGGGTGGAGAGTGAATGGAGCTTCACAGCCATACTCCACTACTGCATGCCTTACAGCAGCGCATGCGCTGCCCAGGCTCGACCTAAAATGCAAATACTTCATAGTGGACAGTCTTGTTTTATACCCTCTTCTAAGGAATACTCTCGACAGCAATATTTCCGGATAGTTGGAAGGGAGCAGTGATCAAGCCGATATACAAAAAAGTCGAGTACACCCTCCTGGTGCATTACAGACAAAATAACCTCTTGGACATAAGTGGGAAAGGTTTCTCAAAAATCTATTTAAGGATGCTAAAGGAGTGGGTTGAAGCAAACTCTATCATCCCTCAGGGACAGGGTGGTTTCAAGGAGAACCACTCAGCGATTGATCATTGTTTTAGTTTGTGGGCCATTGCCAAGAAATCTATAGAGCTGTTTGGGGTCCTGTATTGTTGTTTTGTAGACTTTAGTTCTGCATTTGATTCTGATGATCGAACTTTGCTATGGGAAGCATTATTGGCTTACAGGATCCCAAAAGATTTGCTTTTAATGCTGCAAGAATTTCATAGGGATAACTGGGTCCAGGTGGAACTGGACAGCGAAGGCTCCCTAACCAAGAGAATTAATATAAAAAATGGCTTGAGACAAGGGTGTGTACTGGCACCTACATTATTTTCCCTCTTCCTGGCCAATCTCCCAAAAGTCCTCAGTTTATCCAATGTGTTTAGTCCGAAAATGAATGGTGTGCATATTAGCTGTCTGTTGTATGCAGACGATTCATTGATTTAAGACCACACAGGAGTTGGTCTTCAGGGAAAATGACATATTTTAGCTGAATATTGTAAGGAGAAAAAATTTAAACTAAACATGGAAAAGACCAAAGTATTCCCAATAGAGAAGCAATTGAAAAATATGGCCTGAGAAATAAATAAAGTTAAACTAGAAAGAGTTAACAAATACAAATATTTAAGTGTGTGGTTCTTCCACGATTTAGGATGGAAAGATCACCTGGCGCTTCAAACAATCTTGGGGCTGAAGAATTGTAATTAACGCTAAGAGGGGCCTTCCATGCAACCGATGCTGGTGGCCTATCAGGCCATGATACGGCCACAATTTCAGAATGGTGCTGAGGTGATAGGCTTAAGGGGCAAAAGAGTTGGGATCTTAAAGAAGGAGGGTGTTGCAGGCAGTTAGAGTGGAAAAGGGCCTGACGGGGTGGATGCATTTAGCACTGGTAAAGATTATAAAATTTTGGATAAGAATAGAAAGTGTGGAAGTCCCCAAAATCTCCCTGTTATGTAAAATGGAGATAGTATGTGAGCTCAATTGGGACCAGGGAGTAAGAGGGAGAATTCAAACCTGTTGTAAGGAACTAAAAATAGAATTAGCAGAAGGTACTAATGCAATAAGGGTGAGTAAGGAGGAGTTGAAAAGAATACCAAAGCAGGTCTCCAGGGAGGAGGATCTTTTATATTTAGGGAAGAAACATTCTGTCTCCCACTTGATAAATTTGTGGATGGGAGGCGAGACCTTTCCCTATCTAGAGAGACTCCCAAATAACAAGGTGCGATGCGGGTTAAATCAAGCCCTAATGTCAGAAAGAGGCGGTGCTTTACTAGGTGAAAGAATAATCTGTAAGTGTGGTCTCAATAAGAAGGGATATTTAATCCACACCCTAGTGGATTTCTTGTGGTTTTTGGCCCAACGGAAGTTCTTTTTAAAACATATTTTTATAAAATATGACATAAAGGATAGAGGGCAAGCGATTAAATTATTGGCTGAAGTGAGATTTCTTGATGTGGCTTGTTCCATGGGTCGATTTTTTATTATCTGTTGATATACTTTTACAGTTAAACTAAGAAAGCCTTATTGAATTATGTGAAATCGTTTGCTTGAGTGTTAAGGATGGTTTTAGAGATTGCAAATTGTATTGGCTGGATTGATTTAAATGTATTGTATACTGTGTTTTATATTGAGTATTTTCGTATTTGTATTTTATCTTGTTTTTAGAATCCTTGTTTAAAAGACTAAGGTATAAAGAAACATATGTTTGAACTGACTCTAGGGAATGATACACCAGTATTTGTAATGTCTTATCTTATAGGCCAGGGTATTCCAATAAACAGCATATATTCTTTGGTATCAGAAGGGTTATAAATTAACAAGAAAAAAATGAACCTTGAATTCTCTTACAATTACAGTTCAGTGCTGCAAATCAAAACATTTCAATGCAAAGTTTTGCTTTATATGTATACATGATGATATGAATATTATTGATTTTTATAGTGAGGACAGTTAAATTATTGTTGTCACAGAAGTCGAGAACTTTATGTCCATATCCGTATAATTTCACAGAGAACTTTATGTCCATATCAGTATAATTTGACATAATATGAGAGAACATTTTTCAAGAATATACTGAATCCGATGTCTCTTAAAACTGGTGAAGAGCACAGAGTCAAAACCAAAAATATGGTGGATGTTTTCTTGTTTCAGGACCCTTGTCCTGAGATAATTCAACATTTAATGTGAGAATGCTGCTTGTATGTTACTGTGAGATATAAAATCACTAGGTTTGTCCTAGCATTTTTAAGTCACAGGCCTACACTGATATTGATGAAATTGTTTGCATATTAATAAAATTTCTGTTTCATTAATATGAACATATTATCAATAAAAATGTACATAGAGCTCAGTAGCATAATACGTGTGCAATCTTGTAATGTTGTGACATAAGTTGAATATTATTTTTTAGTTCCATTTTATAACAATGATAATATAAAATTAAATTTGATAAGTCTAAAAGCAATAAAGTATTTAGGTCCTTACTATAAGGATTTATGGTAGAGAAAAACTATTTATATGACGGATGAAGAATGAACAGATTGCTAGTGTTGAGTGGAAAGTCTTCCGAGTGCTTCATACTTATAACATGTTCATTTTCACTGTATCTTTTTTTTCAGGGTGCGATTCAGGAAAAGTATGAGGCAATTGATAAAGACACACCGATTCCAACAGACAGACAGGTAAGTGTTTCTAATATACATGACCAAAAATACTGTTGGTTCAGCTTTGAATCTGCCAAATAATATGGTTTCAACTATATACCTTTTCTAGATAATTATTCATTTTGCTTTTTTGACCTATTTTATTCATGGATTTGGGTTCCCTGTCGATGAGTTGGATGACTGCTATCAGAATTCACTTCCAGAGCTGTATTCCTATATCTGCCTGGTGGTTCCATAGAGTTCTTTCTTTCATAATTCCGCTTTTATCGTGGTTTGAGGACAGCTTCCCAAAGTCACTGGCACTCCATTTCTGGATCTAAACGGTCAAAATTAAGAGGCATTTATGAAAATCATTCTGTATTAAAAAATCAGCCCGGGAGATGTATCCCATTTATCAAGGTTGAGGGTTTGTTAAGTATTCTCAGTCAACGTTAAAAGTCATTTCAGTGATGAGGGTCTCGGGCCTCTCCCTTTCTGACAACAGCGGAGTCGCCTTTGCCTAGCAAGTATTGGAGGAGGGTTGTGCTACTTTCTCTGCTTTCTCCAGATCCTCCGACTGCAGTGATTCCTATCCTAACACCTGATGATGATGTAGCTTCACATCCTATTCAGAGGGCAGAACTTATTCAGCCTTCATAGGAGGTGTCAGTGCCTCCTCAGATTAGAAAGCCTTTGATTTATCTGCAACATAGAAGTATTACTACTCCTTATGAAAGCTGTCATGCAACTAGAACTGACACTGCTTCTGGTCATTTCCAAGTGTCTGAGCCTAAATGAGAGACTTGTCAGAGATGTCATGGTGTGTAATGGATTAAACCTTCCACTCTGCACAGAGAAAGAAGACACATAGATACTAATCATCATCTTAAAGACACCGACTCCTGCTTTTTCCTGTATTCATTCCAGCAAGGATTTCTTCTGTTGATAACCCCATGTCTATCTATGAACTGCCCATTAGATATTTTAGATATTTTTAAAAACATTCAGACAAAGCTTTATGGATTTGTTATTACACCGTGCTCATGATGAACCAATTGCTTGAGTTTCTCATTAGAGTAAGTGAAGGCATTAAAGAAATTGTGAAGGAAGGCATGACCACTTAAGACAATTTAATTAATGTGACATTGTTAGACGGCGACCTCAGAGGAGCCCGGAAAGGGGGTCCTGACTACCCTGAGACCCACCCTCAAAGTATCGTAGCCGGGCACTGGCGGGAGACTCCTCAGGAGGAGAAATCTCGTATCGAGGATCGTACTTCTGGCACCACACGACACAGAAACACCACACCGTGCGTTCTTAGGAACCAATCTTTATCAAACAGGTTAGCACTGCAAATATTTACAAGGAGAGCACGGGCTCAATGAGTCTCGGAAGGGATAGGGGGTAGCGGGACAGTCTCTGGTAAAAGGTTCAAGGCAAGGGCGTACCCGGCGCACAGCTCACAATCCTCGAGCTGGGGGGTAGGCTGGTTGTCGTGGGGTCCGGCGGGACCGGTGGAGTCTGTGGAAGCCGCGAGTCACTCAGCGGGCTCAGGTACAAGTTCGGAGGTCTTACGATCTTCAGGGAGCCGCGAGTCACTCAGCAGGCTCAAGTACAAGTTCGGAGGTCTTACGATCTTCAGGGAGCCGCGAGTCACTCAGCAGGCTCAAGTACAAGTTCGGAGGTCTTACGATCTTCAGGGAGCCGCGAGTCACTCAGCAGGGCTCAGGTACAAGTTCGGAGGTCTTACGATCTTCAGTGAGCCGCGAGTCACTCAGCAGGGCTCAGGTACAGTTCGGAGGTCTTACGATCTTCAGGGAGCCGCGAGTCACTCAGCAGGGCTCAGGTGGTTCTAAGTTCCAGGAGCCGCGACCGCGTCAGCAGGCTCTCGTTGTTCCAGCGTCGAATCTGCCGGACAGTCCCAGAGCACCCTTTGTTATAGGTCGACCCCTCTTTGATGTCCGGAGTCTGTGCAGGCAGGGGTCTTGTCACCTGGGGGTCGCTTGTCGGGGTTTCTGCCATTGTCTTGTGATCTTTTCAGGGCCGGGTCGGGAGGAGCCCCAGACACCCAGCAGGCGTGGAGCCAGCCCTCAGGGAGGCCGGAGCTGCCGATCGAAACCCATCGCCCCAGGGGAGTTCAGAGGTGCGATAGAAACTGCTCCTCCCTCTCTCATCCCCTGGAAGCGTGATGTCCTCCAGCCGGAGTGGCGCCTCTAGGCCCGGGTCGCGCTGGGGCCGGGCGGCCATCTTGGTGCATGAAGTGGGCACGCGGGCCCGGGGTGGCCGAAGGGAGAGAGGCCATGGACGAGGATGTCCGGGTCGGGTGCGTGTGTTCTGGTGGAAAGGATCGGTTAGGCCGGGGGATTGGGGCTGCCGGTACCAGGCTAGGTGGTGTGGGGACCAGTAGAGCCATGTTACGAGGCCGGGTCCAACACGCGTCCCCCCCAGCTGAAAGCCGGAGAGAACTGCCCATCATCTTGGGGGGTTCTCTTCGCTGAGGCGGAAGAACCGGGAGAGGCCGTCAGCGTTGGCGTGGTCCGTACCAGGGCGATGTTCTACGGTGAAATCCATCCCCTGGAGGGAGATTGACCACCGCAGTAGCTTGGGGTTTTCTCCTCGCATGAGCCATCGCAAGGGCCGATGGTCGGTTTGGACTTTGAAATGGGTGCCGAACAGGTAAGGGCATCGGCTCGGGTGACGTCATTGAGCCCCCGGTAGTCCACACAGAACCGGAGCTCGGGGGCGACACCGGGGGCCGCTGCCTTCGGGACCAGGACCACTGGGCTTGCCCAGGGGCTGTCAGATGGCTCGATCACCCCCATGGTCAACATCTTTGAGACTTCAGCTTGAATGCAGGACCGGACCCGGTCTGGGACCCGGTATGCTCGGTGTCTCACCGGCGGGCTGTCCCCGGTGTCCACGTCATGGACACACCAGTCGGTGACTCGGGGGATCAGGGAGAAGAGGTCGGCAAATTGTCCTAGTAGCTGGCGGCAGTCCTCTTGTTGCTGGGCAGTGAGAGCTGGGGAGAGGTTTACTCCCTCCACGGAGCCATCCTGCTCCTTGACACACAGGAGGTCCGGGAGGGGATCAGACTCATCTTCGGCCCCGTCATCGGTGGCCAGCAGGAGGCTCAGTTCTGTCCGCACGAAGTGAGGCTTGAGGCGGTTCACGTGAAGGACCCGGAGGGGATCCCGAGGCGACTGGACGTCCACCAAGTATGTGACTTGACTCTTCCGCTCAATCACTTTGTAGGGCCCGGTCCACCTGTCCTGGAGGGCGCCTGGCTTTACGGGGGCCATGACCCATACTTGTTGGCCCGGCTGGAACTCGACCAGAGTGGCATTCTGGTCGTACCAGCGCTTCATCTCTTCTTGGCTTGTCTCTAGGTTGGCCTCTGCCAGTGCTCGGAACTTCCTGGTCTGGTTCCGGAGGGTCAGAACATAGTGGAACACATCTCGTGGGGTGGTCTGGGGTGCCGCCTCCCACCCTTCCTTAACCAAGCTGAGGGGACCTCGGACGGGGTGCCCATAGAGCAACTCAAACGGGCTGAACCCTAGGGACTTCTGGGGGACCTCTCGGTAAGCGAATAAGAGGCAGGGGAGCAGGACGTCCCACTTACGCCGGAGGGGCTCTTCTAGGCCGGTGATCATCCCTTTCAGAGTCCTGTTAAACCTCTCTACTAGGCCGTTCCCTTGGGGATGGTACGGGGTGGTGAATTTGTAGGACACTCCACATTGTTGCCACAGGGACGTCATGTACTTCGAGATAAAATTAGTGCCGCGATCGCTCACGACCTCGCGGGGGAAACCTACCCGGGAAAAGATCCCCATCAGGGCCCGGCCCACTACGGGGGCCGTGACGGTGCGTAGGGGGATCGCCTCAGGGTATCGGGTGGCGTGATCCACCAGGACCAGGATGAAACGGTGACCTTGGGAGGTGGGGGGGTCCAGGGGCCCCACGATGTCGATCCCGACTCGTTCCAAGGGGGTACTGACGACCGGGAAGGGTTGGAGGGGAGCCTTGCGCTTACCCCCACTCTTCCCACTAGCTTGGCACGTGGGACAGGACTTGCAGTGGGCTTCTACAGCTGCTCTCATTCTAGGCCAGTAAAAATGGGTCACGAGACGGCTGTAGGTCTTGTCTTGACCCAGGTGGCCGGCGAGGGGGACGTCGTGGGCTAATCCCAGGAGGAAGTCTCGGAAGCGGAGGGGTACCACCAGCACCCGTCCGGATCCCAGCTCCACCGACTTCTGCTCACTGTACAAAATGCTATTCTCCCAATAAATTCGGTGCGTTCCAGTTTGGTCGCCTGCGGCTTGGCCCTCGGCCTGGCGCCGTAGTCCCACCAGGGAAGGACAAGTGGCTTGCTCCCGGCAAAACTCCTCCCGGGTGGGCCCGCCCTTGTGGCGCCATTGGGCCAACTCGGGTAGATCGCCTAACTCGGGGACCGGGGCGGTGACGGACAGTGAGGGCTCGTCGCTGGCGACGGGCCCTTCCGGTGGGGGGACGGGAGGACCCTCGGGGGTTACTGCTCTGACTTCTTCGGTCGGGGCGTCTTCGACTTCTCCCAGGGGGGGAAGTCGAGCTGACATGGATCGGGTGGTGGCGCACACCCACTCGGGGAGCCCCATCATCTCTAGGTGGGCCTTGCGCTCGACGTGCTTCCAGGGAGAACTCTCCAGGTCGTTCCCTAAGAGGCAGTCGACCGGCTGGGAGGTTCTTACGGCAACCCTCAGCTTACCTATCACCCCACCCCACTCAAACGGCACCAGAGCTACCTGACACATACTCTCTCTATTATCGGCGGAAATTACTGGGCAAAAGACGTTGGGGAGGATCTGCTCCTCGGGGACTAAGTGCCTGAGGACACCGGTGATGCTGGCCCCGGTGTCCCGCAGGGCCTCTATTTGGTGGCCATTGATCTTGACGAGCTGCCCGTATTTCTTCGTGTTGGAGGGCAGGAGGCTACCAGGGACCATCTCCCTATCTCCCAGGGATACTAGGGCCATGGCTGCGGGTTCCCACTCCCCGGTTTCCTCAACCTCCTCCCCCAGAGCTATGTTGGCTATCTGTCTTGCAGGGGTGTTTTGGGTGGCCATGGGGCATTCTGGGTCATTGGCGTAGTGGCCGGGCTTCTGGCAACGGAAACAAGTGACGGTTACCCTGTGTCCCCGTCTCCCGGGGGGTCCGGTTACTGGTGGGGGGGGCGCTGGGAAAGGTGGAGGTTGGGTTTTTGGGGGACTCGGCTGGGACTCTCTCTGGCCTCCCTGGTTCCCCCCTCCTCTCTGGCGGGGTGGTCCCTGACTGGCTCGGGGGTATTCTCCTACCATGTCCCGGGTGACCCGGGTGTTGGTCCAGCGGTCTGCTTCCACCGCCAGCTTCCTGGGATCGGTGAGTTTGCTGTCAAGCAGATGCTGGCGTAGTTCCACAAAGCAGTTCGCAGCCAGGTGTTCCCACAACAGGAGGTCGGTGAGTTCCTCAAGGGTGGTGACTTTGCTGCCCTTGACCCACCCATCGAAGGCCCGACTAAAAAAGTTTACATATTCCACCCAGGTGGTGCCCGGGATTTTCCTGCAGTCCCGGAATCGCTGACGGTACATCTCGGGGGTGAGACCGTACCTTGTGAGTAGAGCCTCTTTCATGTGGCTGTAGGAGGTCTGCAGAGAGAGGGGTAGGTCGAGCAGGGTGTCTCTTCCTTCGCTCAGAAACCGTCCCCACAACCCTGCCCCCCAGTCCTTCTGCGGGACCCGATGGGAGGTCATGGCGACCTCGTAGGCCCTGAACCATTGTTGAATGTCATCGTTTTTATAATATTCCTTGACCACGTCCTTGGGGATGTGGACCTTCTGCTCCGCTGGGGAGGTCGCCTCTCGGTTTCCCGGGGGCCTCCCTTCCTCACTTCTGGCCTTGAGCTCGATTTCTTTCAAGCTGCGTTCGTGCTCTAGTTGGAGCTTTCTTCCTTCGTGTTCCCGTTGGAGCTTCTTCTCTTCTAGCTCGCCTTGCACGCGCATTTGCTCTACTGCTAGCTTTTTCTCCGCTAACTTTAATTTGCCTTCGATTTTGAGTTTAGCTAACTCGAGTTCGTGATTGCGGCTTCTCTCTCTGTCCGCGAGTTCTTCCGGGGATAGACCCCCGTCTGGTACGATGCCTCGCACCTGATTGCTGCTGCTTTCGCCTTGGGGGGCTTCGGCCTCGTCGGGGCGCTCCCCCGTGTCTTCCGGGCGGGAGGCCCCGGCATCCACCCAGGCTTTCAGTGCTTTCTGCAAATCTTCCTTGGTGTTGAGACCGGTGGTAGCGATTCTAAGTTCTTTGCAGAATTGCTTTAGTTCTTTGTGTGTGTATTCTTCTAGTTGTTCCACCTGGAACACCCTGTTGGCGTTGATTTCTGCGGGGATCATGGCGTTTCCTTCTGCCATCTTTGTCGGTAGTGCGTCCGTTGTTCACGGTACGATCTCTCGGTGATGGGCCCGAATCCCGTCGCTTGCCACCAATGTTAGACGGCGACCTCAGAGGAGCCCGGAAAGGGGGTCCTGACTACCCTGAGACCCACCCTCAAAGTATCGTAGCCGGGCACTGGCGGGAGACTCCTCAGGCGGAGAAATCTCGTATCGAGGATCGTACTTCTGGCACCACACGACACAGAAACACCACACCGTGCGTTCTTAGGAACCAATCTTTATCAAACAGGTTAGCACTGCAAATATGTACAAGGAGAGCACGGGCTCAATGAGTCTCGGAAGGGATAGGGGGTAGCGGGACAGTCTCTGGTAAAAGGTTCAAGGCAAGGGCGTACCCGGCGCACAGCTCACAATCCTCGAGCTGGGGGGTAGGCTGGTTGTCGTGGGGTCCGGCGGGACCGGTGGAGTCTGTGGAAGCCGCGAGTCACTCAGCGGGCTCAGGTACAAGTTCGGAGGTCTTATGATCTTCAGGGAGCCGCGAGTCACTCAGCAGGCTCAAGTACAAGTTCGGAGGTCTTACGATCTTCAGGGAGCCGCGAGTCACTCAGCAGGCTCAAGTACAAGTTCGGAGGTCTTACGATCTTCGGGGAGCCGCGAGTCACTCAGCAGGGTTCAGGTACAAGTTTGGAGGTCTTACGATCTTCAGGGAGCCGCGAGTCACTCAGCAGGGCTCAGGTACAAGTTCGGAGGTCTTACGATCTTCAGGGAGCCGCGAGTCACTCAGCAGGGCTCAGGTACAGTTCGGAGGTCTTACGATCTTCAGGGAGCCGCGAGTCACTCAGCAGGGCTCAGGTGGTTCTAAGTTCCAGGAGCCGCGACCGCGTCAGCAGGCTCTCGTTGTTCCAGCGTCGAATCTGCCGGACAGTCCCAGAGCACCCTTTGTTATAGGTCGACCCCTCTTTGATGTCCGGAGTCTGTGCAGGCAGGGGTCTTGTCACCTGGGGGTCGCTTGTCGGGGTTTCCTGCCATTGTCTTGTGATCTTTTCAGGGCCGGGTCGGGAGGAGCCCCAGACACCCAGCAGGCGTGGAGCCAGCCCTCAGGGAGGCCGGAGGGCCGATCGAAACCCATCGCCCCAGGGGAGTTCAGAGGTGCGATAGAAACTGCTCCTCCCTCTCTCATCCCCTGGAAGCGTGATGTCCTCCAGCCGGAGTGGCGCCTCTAGGCCCGGGTCGCGCTGGGGCCGGGCGGCCATCTTGGTGCATGAAGTGGGCACGCGGGCCCGGGGTGGCTGAAGGGAGAGAGGCCATGGACGAGGATGTCCGGGTCGGGTGCGTGTGTTCTGGTGGAAAGGATCGGTTAGGCCGGGGGATTGGGGCTGCCGGTACCAGGTTAGGTGGTGTGGGGACCAGTAGAGCCATGTTACGAGGCCGGGTCCAACAGACATGGAATACAGCATCTTGCCACTGTGGGCATCTACCATGGTATTTCAGTATTTTGGTTTCTAATAGGCTAAAACCTGTATCTTTAGGTCCTGAGGTGCAACACAAAATGCTTGTGTTCCCATTATAATGGGTCGCCTGTAGTTAGTTCCTGCCAGATGAAGAAATCCCAAATATATGGACAGAGATAGACACAATAAAGTCTGTTCATGTAATAAAGAGAAAGGAGTTCCTATAAGTACACTTTAAGGGTCTTGGCAAGAAACATTCTCACATCCCATACTGGAAGAGGGAGCTTCAAGAACAAAAACCATAAAAGTAGTTTTTCACTTCCAAAAGACCTTCCGCGGAAGAAGTGATCACCAGCAGTCTTCTGCTGCTGCAGTGAAGACCCCTGGGAAACAGTGACTCCATCTGCTTACCCACCACGCTGGTGGGAGGGACGTAACTTCATTCATATCATAGCTTTAAAAAAAATCACAAAGGGCACATGCACTGTACATATTCCATGAAATGTGTACAAAATCAGATTTCCAGCTCTTATGAGCAGTTATTTCGAAAATTGACTAGCTGGTTCAAGAACCTCAGTCTCTACTGGAGAAACATACACTAGATTAATTTACGTCTGTGATTTTCTAATCAAGAGCAGCAGCTCCAAACAGAAGTTTCCCCACTCAAGATGGCGAACTAGTGGGTAAAAAAGGTAAATTTCATGTTGTGGACTCTTCACCAAATTGTCCCTCATCTTTAGGACGGTGGTTGGTTGTGTAGTCTAAATTGGCCAAACGAATATTTTCATGGGCCAAGTTGTATGAAACATAGGAAGGTTCTATGTTTCAAAGTCAGTAAGGGTCATTATAAATACATAATGCTGCCTCCTAGTCCGCACCCAGGGCTTTCATCAAGACTTTCACAATAGTATACTAGCTTTACTTCCAGAATAGGAGTATTCATGTTCCTTTTTTTATACAATTGTCTGATTAAAGCCTCTTTAGTTCATAGACTTCACCAAGACCTTCAGGTTTTTTTTCTTCTGGAGTTTTATATAGCCGAACTTGAACCGAAGGTATCAGAGCGCTTTATATGAGCACCAGTTGCATTACACAAAGTAACATTAATTTTTTTGTTAGGCACGGAGAGATTAAGTGAT
Source organism: Triturus cristatus (assembly GCF_964204655.1). NCBI lineage: Eukaryota > Metazoa > Chordata > Amphibia > Caudata > Salamandridae > Triturus > Triturus cristatus. The sequence goes on from NC_140582.1 coordinate 330,285,496, forward strand.
GTGCCCAGAATCACAGGATGTTGAGCGTCATTTCTGAGACTCGAACCCGGGTCCCAGGATTTGATATATTACCTACTGGCGGTCGCCAGTAGGTAGTTATAGTTAGGACCCTGTTTCCATAGGAAAACCGCAACATTCTATTTGGAATAACTTTGGCGCCGGTCGACGAATCCTCGCGAAATTTTCAAAACTAATGGGGCGCTACGCTCCGCTCCTACCCTGAAAGTCTCGGGGGGGATTCGTCAAGCGGGGGCTGAGAAAAAAGGGGGGTCCCAAAACGCGTTTTTCCCATGCATTTTTCCATAGGACCTTTAGACACAGCTACAGCCCGAACGGCTGAACAGAGTTACTTGAAATTTGGCAGAGAGGTAGTCTACAGGTCAAGGAAGTGCCTTTTGTAGGTCTGGTGTAAATCTGTTCAGTAGTTCCTGAGAAAATAGCATTTAAATCAATATATATATCTGTGGCAGCTTACCGTGCGCTTACCGTGCGCTTACGGTAAGCTTACCGTACGCGTACGGTGCCGTGCGCGAGCGCGATTCTGATTGGCTGTTAGATCTTAGTAAACATTCGAATTGGTCGAAACCAGGAAGTTGCGGCCGCCATTTTCTCTCTCGCACTCTGAGGGGGGGAGGAAAAACAAATTTGGATAACATGATAAGGGGCACGCTAGACAGCTCTGAACCACCTATCCTTGGTCATTGTGTCCCCAAAGAACGCCCCAGGGCAAAAAATCTATTTTTTTTTTTTTAGAAAAAACGCCGATTACGCTTACCGTACGCGTACGGTAAAAAATAATTAAAAAAAAAAAAATTATCCACATTCACCCCACCCAGTGTGCAAAAGGTGCCCATAGGGCACCTATTGTGCATAGCATATTTTTGTTATCGATGTAAACATTTAAGTGATAACCTTTCACAACGAAGCGCATAATATGTCCTCCGTGTGCGGACGGTGCGCGAAGCGCATCGTGCGTACATGGCCCATCTAGCGTAATGTGGGCACGCGGTGCGCGTAGCGCACCGCGTGCCCACCGTGCGTGCACGGCACTAACTGCGTAAAGTGGGCGCACGGTGCGCGAAGCGCACCGTGCACGCACGGAACGACCTGCGTGAAGTGGGCGCGCACGCCACGAACGGCGTAAAGTAACTTAGTATTTAAAAAACCGTACAAATTCACTGAAAAAACCATAGGTTTCACACACGTTATAGTTAGGAATTAGCATTTAAAAAACCTTGCAAATTCACTGAAAAAACCATAGGTTTCACACATGTTATAATAAGCTGGACATTTCACTCGTAAAAAACCATTGAAATTCCCCCGTTATAGTTAGTGCAGGCAACTATAACTCACGCGACCGCAATCCTCTGCTGATGACATATGTGTCTTTATGAAAAAAAAATATTTGCAATATATGTATAGCTAAAATTTAATGGAAGAAGACATGGGCAAATGAGTGTCTAAATACAGTATTAGCATCAGCAGAGGATTGCGGTCGCGTGAGTTATAGTTGCCTGCACTAACTATAACGGGGGAATTTCAATGGTTTTTTACGAGTGAAATGTCCAGCTTATTATAACATGTGTGAAACCTATGGTTTTTTCAGTGAATATATATATATATATCTCCTAAGCATTGAGAGCGCACTCGACAGTGCTCTGCCCTCCGGCTCTGTACTCCAGTCTGCCCTCCAGCTCCACCTTTCATATGTTGTGCCGACGCGTTTCAACGTCGAAACCTCTTCTTCTTGGGCTGCACAAATGACACTTAAAGATCGCATTACTTTAATTTCTGGCTCATTTTATTGCAAGACTCCCAGTGGGCGTATACTAAGTGCAACGTCACTCTGATGTTTGCTCGGACTCGAAGTCCGTAATGCGAAAAAGAATGCGTGTTTTAAGTAAGTTCAAGTGTTCATTTGTAAATGATGCTTCTTTAAATACCTGTAGTAGGTTGTGTCACGTTTGAGCAGGCTTCATTTACATCAAGAGCACTGAGCCAAAAAAGTCCCGAACAGTTTCAGACTCCAGCCTCGCTCAGCTGGTAATAACATTCGTCTTCCAGCAGGTGATGGTGCCTTCCCCACGGCCAGGCTGCCGTGTGCAGTAATCGAAAAACAAAATGCCCTAAGCATTGGGAGGGCACTCGAATGTGCTCTGCCCTCCGGCTCTGTACTCCATTCTGCCTTCCCGCTCCACCTTTCATATGTTGTGCCGACGCGTTTCAATGTCGAAACCTCTTCTTCTTGGGCTGCACAAATGACACTTGAGGATCGCATTACTTTCATTTCCGGCTCATTTTATTGCAAGCTCCCCCAGTGGGCGTATGCTAAGTGCAATGTCACTCTGATGTTTGCTGGAATCCAAAGTCCGTAATGCGAATAAGAATGCTTGCTTTAAGTAAGTTCAAGTGTTCATTTGTAAATTATGCTTCTTTAAATACCTGTAGAAGGTTGTGTCACGTTTGAGCAGGCTTCATTTACATCAAGAGCACTGTGCCCAAAAAGTCCTGAACAGTTTCAGACTCCAGCCTCGCCCAGCTGGTAATAACATTCTTCTTCCAGCAGGCGATGGTGCCTTCCCCACGGCCGGGCCGCCATGTGCAGTAATCAAAAAACAAAATGCCCTAAGCATTGAGAGGGCACTCGACATTGCTCTGCTTTCCAGCTCTGTACTCCAGTCTGCCTTCCCGCTCCACCCTTCATATGTTGTACCGACTCGTTTTAAGGTTGAAACCTCTTCTTCTTGGGCTGCACAAATGACACTTGAGGATCGGATTACTTTCATTTCCGGCTCATTTTATTGCAAGCCCCCCAGTGGGCGTATGCTAAGTGCAACGTCACTCTGATGTTTGCTGGAATTCAAAGTCCGTAATGCGAATAAGAATGCTTGCTTTAAGTAAGTTCAAGTGTTCATTTGTAAATTATGCTTCTTTAAATACCTGTAGAACGTTGTGTCACGTTTGAGCAGGCTTCATTTACATCAAGAGCACTGTGCCAAAAAAGTCCCGAACAGTTTCAGACTCTAGCCTCGCCCAGCTGATAATAACAGTCTTCTTCCTGCAGGCGATAGTGCCTTCCCCACGGCCGGGCCGCCGTGTGCATATATGTGTGTGTGTGTATATATGTGTATATTTGTGTATATATATATATCAAGAGCCAGAGCATCATACGCAGTCGGCAATGTTCCATCATCATATTTCCTCGTGCCTAACGCGTTTTGGGCTCAACATAGCCCTTGTTCACAGGCAAAACAGCAGCCATAAATAACCATGCCAGGACTGCTAGTCTGTTATTTATATATTCTTTAATGACCCTCAGGTGAGCCTCATGATAAATCACTATGCATGATGGGACTAGTAGTCCTGTGTCCTTCAACCACTTCCCCAGTGGGTGTTGCAATGCCATTTAAAAATAACAATATTTATACAAAGCCACTAGTAGGCTGACAGTCCATAGCTACCTTTGTTGCACATGATGTGCCCCGATGTTCTGTAATGACTCTGATTTTTCAAAGTCACAGACCCGCCATCACATTAGGCGGTGGTGCGCTCATATGGCTGGACTGCCGTCATCATAGCGAGAGCCACAGTTTGTCCACAACAAAGCGCACTCCTCTCCAGGTAACTGCATTTAATTTCAGCAGCATACAAAGTCGGCAATGTTCAGTCATCATAATTTCTCGTGCCTAATGCGTTTCGGGCTCAACACCCACTGGGTAAGTGAATGAAGGACACAGGAATATATAAATAACAGACTAGCAGTCCTGGCATGGTTATTTATGGCTGCCGTTTTGCCTGTGAACAAGGGCTATGTTGAACCACTCACACACCTACATAACCACTCACACACCCATACAGCCACTCACACACCCAGAAAACAACTCACACACCCAGTTAACCACTCACAAACCCATTCACAGACCCATACAGCCACTCACATAGCCACTCACAGACCTATTCAGGCACTCACACACCCACTGACGCACATACAGCCACTCGCACACCCATATAGCCACTCAGACACTGATACAGTCACACAACCACTAAGATGACATTTGTTTGAAATAGTATGCTTCAGCTAGTTGCTGAAATCCAGGTCTGGATGATGTGCAAGCAGAATTTGAGGCGTTGGATATCTGAAGTAGAGGAGACTTTTAAGTAGAGTTGTGTATCATCGTCATATAGGTGATTCCTGATGCTATTATCTGTGAATAGAGCATTAAGCGGCTCCATGTAAAGTTTGAAGATGGAGACAGTATGGGGGACTCTATATGAGATAGGGATCTTCTGTGACTGAGAGGTGCCCATGTGAACAAACTGGTGTTAATTAAAAGGCTAGGAGGAGAAGCAGTGAAGGACATTGACGGTGAATCCCATTTGTGACTCAAGGCTGTAAATGAGTGTGGGATACTGTGTCGAAGGCATCTAAAAAGTCCAGCAATATCCGGAAGGAGGGGCTATCATCGTGTGTGGTTAAGAGGACATCATATACAATGTTTAAGGTGGCGGTCTTCATGCTGCAGTGTGATCTAAAGCCAGACTGGCAGTCAAGAAGTAGATGGTTACTATTGATGTGATCTTGGAGTTGAACATAGATAAGCTTTTCCAATAATCTTGCCAATAAATGAAGGTTAGTGATGGGCCAGTAGTTGGTGAGGTTATCAGGGTCATGTGTGGATTTCTTTATGAGTGGGATGATCCAGCCAGTTTCGAGAACTTCTGGGAAGGTGCCTTAAGTGAGAGACTTATTGATAATGGTAAGTTAGGGGCAAGAGAGCATCCCCAGAGAGAGCTTTGATGAAGGACGGTTCTAAGACTTCATCTTCATAAGAAGTAGCTTTGAGGAAGTTGATTATGTTAACCAGATCTGGTAGAGATAGCTCTTTTAAGGCTGACCATTGCTGGAATCTGAGGGGGTGAGGTGGGGGGGTGGTCAGAATCGATGAGTGTGAAAGATTAAACAGGCCTGGTATTGTTGATGTGAGTTTGGTTTTTCTTTATTTTTTCACTGAAGAAGAGGTTGGCGGCTTTGCTCTTTTCTGTGTAGTGAGGAATGAATGGGTCTGGCAGGGTTGATGCAGAACTTGATTATTTTGAACAGTGTTCTTTTAGGGCTTAATTAATAAATAAGGAGGAAGAAGGTCCATTGCTGTCTGTCAAGAAGCTCAGACTATTTGGCATTAAATGCTGATTATTGGCACTCCTCTATCTGCAATGCATCTGGCAAGTCTTTAGAATTCCAAAGGAGACAAGTTAAGATGCCATTTACTAGAGCAGCAGTGGATCATAAACAGTGGCAGATATCATCTTTTGCTGAAGCTAACAGAAGTTCATTTGTTTCGCAACCATATTCCCCGGGGTTTGTCCTTTCTATGACCTGTTTGAGAGGCATTCACTGGGCTTTTCTTACGATCCCTTTTATTCCAAAGGTGATCACCAAGTTAAGACTCAGCACCTAAAAAATTAGCTTCATTACTCCAAATTGATCAAGACCGTGGTGATACATAGACCTCCTTTTGGCTTCCACATCTCCAAAACAGGATAATTTGCAACACGCCAGTTCCTTAATCCATGCCTGCCATCGCTGACCTTGACTACCTGGGACCTGAAATACTACAATATGATCATTTGAAACTGCCTGATAATTACATGTCAATTCTGAAGGAAGCAAAACACTTTTCCAAAAGTTTATCATATGCATTCTGGTAGATGAGGTTCTGCAAATGATACATCAACGGCCATGCGGACCCTAAACATGCCAGGAAGAAATGGTACTACCTTCCCCTTTTAATCTGACTTGATCTGGCTTGAAGTTTTTCTCTTTTAGCGTACAGTTGGCTGCCATTTCTGCCTATTAGAAGTCTCTTTCTCAGATCTCTTTTTTTCACTGTTCAGGCGATGAATGTTTTCCTGAAGGTTCTTAGGAAGATTTTCTGCCCAGTTAGGAAATATACCTCTGCTTGGGAACCGAATGTGGGTTTTTCAAATTGATGAGTAGCCCCAAGTTTCCTCTTTTGAACCAATCTACAAGGCCGATTTATAGCACCTGTGATTACCTTAGTGGCCATTATGCCATCCAGAAATCTGAAAGAGATTCAAGCTGTATATACAGATTAAGTATACATGCTTTTCCACTGAAATAAGGAGTCAGTAAGGACTAACTCTTCTTTTCTACCTAATACTTTTTTGATTTCCACTTTGATCAGACTGATTCTATATCTCCAGTGGAAAGTTTTTTGTACATTCTTGATGTTAAGGGGCTATTGTATTATTATCTAAATAAGGAAATTCGTGAAAGGAACATTTCAAACAGGTTATAGATTGATATATAGTCTCTTGTTTTTCTACCTAGTGTTGGAACTGTTGAAAGTGGAGAGGCCGTTACCTGGAAACCCAAGGGCCCCCTCTACATGAAGAAAAGTATCTACTGCAGCTCTCAATAGAAATGTTGCCATCTCTGGCATTTGTAAAGCTGCTGCTTGGAGGTTGATCCATACCTTTGCATTATTGTTTTGACTTGGACTCCCAATCTTTATGTTTTGATCAGTCAGGCTTTGGTTTACAATTTCTTTGCATGAGAGTTCACTTTGTCGCCGATATTATGAATTTAAAGATTGGGTTCGCTTGCTACCTTATTATACCTCTTAAGAATATTGGAGAGAATCCCATTATGAAGAAAGAATAGTTACTGTGATCTTAGTTCCCCACACAATGGGTATTCTCTCTGACTTCATAAAAGCTACACCCATCTTGCCAAATGTCAGGGTCACAGTCTTTAAACAGGCACTTACCTTCTTCTCTTCTCACTTCGAAAAAATGCACCAAAAATGTAGAAACAAGTGTACATCAAACAAATACACATATTATGGAATATTTTATTCAATACTTCAACAATATCCACAAATCGAAATTATAATTTTAATGGCAAGGATGGAACTTTCCAAAATGTGGTTGTATTTCTAAAACACAAAGCAGTATACTAGACTTTAGCATACAACTTTGACATTTTTTTAATCCTAATGCATGCTGTCTTCCCTATCTGCGTGTGCCAGTGATTTAATTAAGCTCACCATTTGAAAATACATTTCGTTGCTCCCATAATCAAGGTAAGGACAACAGCTTAATTTTTAGCCCCCAGTTCCAAATTGGTTGACTTTTACAGAGCATTTACAAGTTTTCCATTTTCATTTTTGCTTTTGTATGTACGCTTTACTAATTTAGTAATCGTAATTCATTTTCTAAACAGTTGTGGAAGAATAGGTGTTGCGGACCACAGATTAAGAACGCTGACGGAGAGCAGAAAATTCCTATCGGACTTTCAGTGAAAAATAAATCTTTTGTAAAACCAAAGCCTGGTGTAACATGCATTACTAGTTTTGGGACGTTTTCTGCGGATTCATTAATAGAAGCAAAGTTATTAGCCACCCAAAACTGTTCTTTTGATGTAAAGGGCGATTCAGCCACACGAGTTGCATTTGTCGAAATAATGACAATCTCAAATGGATGACGGCTAAACAATTCCTCCAGGGGACATAACTGAGAGCTTTCGCTGCTAAAACGTTTTGGAGTTTATAAAGCCAGGAGCAGGAGGGAATGAGAGAAAGGAGGAAGCAGACACAGGAATCCAGAAGTCAGATACACCTGATAACCAGATTCAGAGTGTACGAGAAGATGAAACAAGATTTTGGAATTCATCTTTTGTGACCGAGGGTTTGGAAATGAGAAACATTTAAAAACAAATGCTCAGGAGAGAGCGATTTAACATTCCCAGACCACACTATTGCTCAATTAAGGAAAAGCTGCCTGCTGTAGCTCTGCCGAAAAACTAGAAAATTAATTGTGTACCGTATCTCATAAGACAAAATTATTCATGATAACAGTAATTTTATCTAAGTGTTTTGTTGATTTGACAGAGACTTCTTGCTGCAGATTCCTTACCTTACAATATGCCCCAGGCGTCAGACTGGATCCGGAAACGTTTGGTGGGCAGTACCCCTGCTTGCAGGTAGGTGGCATCATTCGGCTCCGCGTGATGTCGACATCGTCCGTATCAGAAGTGACATGCACCCCATATAGGCGCCTCCCCAGGGCTCTGACACCAGTTCTTTCCTTTCTGAGCCAGTCAGTGCATATCCATAGAGAGTTACCCCAGTCAATTGTTGACGGACCTTTTTTCAACCTTTTGTTGAAAATTTTTTTAGACTGTCTCCTGTTGTGTAGGATGTCCGCCAGAAAGGCAAGTTTTAAACCATACAGCGCCTGTCACCAACAGATGTCGGTGATGCACTCACACTTGGGTTGCCTATGGTGTCTTGAGCGTGACCATGACATCAAGACATACGAGCATTGCCGTACCATGCCCGCAGAACTCCTCACCTCCCGATGTCTAACAACTCTGCGACGCTCCAGATCTCAGTCGTTAGGTCATTCGCAAAGTCTAACCCGATGATTGTTGTTCCACTCCAAGTTGTCGAGGAAGCCCCACAAGAAAAAAAAGAAGTTGAAGTGGTCTTCGACTTCGCTGCACAAGTTGCAGGGCCATCAGCACTCGAGGCCTAGCGCTGTCGTGGAGCCTGTGCCTGGGCTGCCTCCTAGTTTCCAGTAGCTGGAGTGACCCTCTGCCCAACTGAAATTCTTTTGTGAGGCCATGCACCTCATCTTCAGGTGACCAGACCCTCTTACAGCGCCCTTATGCCCTACGGGTCTGGAAGAGGCCCCTACTGGTCTTCCTCTGGCGGCTTCGCCCTCGGCACCACTGCGGCCCCAGGGATCCATTGACTGATCCGGAGCAGCGCCGATCGAGTGACCACGACTTTCCCCGGTGCCTGCTCCAGTGCTGACACCCCCGGCACCCCCATCATCATTCTGAGTCCGATATGGAGCCAGACTGTGCCATTGATGCTGGTCCTGGCTACCACCGGGGGCAGACCCCCGATATCAGAGCCAGCGCCATATTTCTACGATGGGCCAGGATTGGGTAATGACTGGGAGGGGTGTGCGAATTCTTATGGTTACCAAACAGAAGATCCTGAGGACATCTGGGATGAGGGTCTAGCGGATGCCAGTGGCCTGGACACCATCCCAGACACTGGCCTGGACACCATCCCAGACACTGGCCTGATCTCTCCTCCTACCCTGACTACAGAGGAGGGTGCCTCATTTGCTATGGTGGTGCGGAGGTCGGCATGGTTCTGAACCTCACGTGGCAGTCAAAATAAATGTCTTGACCGAGGTGCTTCAGCCAGGAGTTGCCCCACAAAACCATTAATCCCATTAATGAAGCCCTAAGAGACATCTTTCTCGGGGCCTGGTCCAAGCCCTTTACAGTGGCTCCTGTGCACAGAACGATTGCCCACCACCATCGCCTTGCACCAGGGTACCACAGTTTCCTCACACCTCACCCCACCCCGAGCTTGGTGGTCCAAACCTCCACATCCAAATTTAATCGTGACACATTCCCCACCAGCCCACTGTATAAGGAATCCAAAAACTGGATACCTTTGAGAAGAGGATGTACTCTTCTGCCAGCCTGCCTCGCATTGCGGTCGGCGAACAAAACTGTGGTACGTGCAGGTAAGAGCGGTGGGGCAGTGGATTTCGACATACGACGGAAAATTAATTATTTATTTAATTTTCCCTCGCGGCCGTATGTTGAAATCCCCCCCACCCCCCCACCCCCGGCCCCACCGCTCTTACATGCACGGTCCGCGGCTGGGTGAACACTGCATACCTCTTGGGCCAATACTCCCATACTGTCTGGTGACTCAGTTGCACAGGTGTTGTCCGTGGTCTTTGAGGAGGCCCAAGCCATACTCTTCCAGGCAATTGCCGATGAGAGAGATGCAGCCAAGTTCACCATAAGATGTGGGCTGGAAAACCACTGACTGGCTAAGCACTACTGGCTTTTTTGGAGTATGTCCAAGCTTTGCTCCTGGACTCGCCCTTTGATGGCTCCCGTCTGTTCGGTGAGAAGGCGGACTCAGCGCTGGAGCCCTTCAAGGACAGTAGAGCTACAGCCAGCCAGGTCCTTGGCCCTTTCTATGGCCTGTCACTAACCCCAGTCTACCTTCTGATCCTTTCATGGCCATGGAAGGAGCTTTCAGCGCTGTCCCTACAGTTCGTGCCACCACGACCTGCAAGGTTTGCAATCCTTTTGCGGCTGAGGACACTGTTCCCACAGACCACTTGTGACAGGCAGCCAGATGCTGGGCCAGTCCACTACCCCCGGCAGCTGCAGCCTCCAAACCTGTTTAGTTTACCTCCGACCATCATGGGCATCCAGTGGGGGCCAGGATACACCATCCATCACCTACACCACTGGAGGTCAATCACATCCGACCATTGGGTTTTGCAGCTTGTCCAAAGGGGCTTATCCCTCCCCTTTGTGGCCACCCCCACTTCAATGCCACCCACGTACAACAAGCTGATTGAGGACCACATCACCTCTCTTGGCCAAGGGAGCTATAGACTGGGTGCCGGCATCAGAAGTAGGTTGTGATTGTTCTTCCCACAACTTTTTGATGCCCAAGAAGAATGGAAGCCTTTTTCCTATCCTAGGGGTGCTCCTTCTGAACCTCTTACTGAAAAAGGAGAAATTCATGATGCTCACACTTGCACAAGTCCTGTCTGGCCTATATCTCGGAGACTGGATGGTAGTGTTGTACTTGCCCATCCTGCCTGCCAAGAGATGCTACCTATGGTGGGCCAATAACACTTTTATTTTGTCATATAACCCTTTGGCTTTACCAGCGCTCCTCTGGTGTTCACAAAAGTGATGATGATAGTGTTTGCAGCTCACCTGCGGAGGTCATGGGTTCCAGTCTTTACCAACCACGATGATTGGCTGTTGAAAGCAGGCTCATCCAAGACTGTCGTCTCACAACTCCAGACTATGGCAAACCTTCTGCACTCACTGGGGTTCACTATCAACGTGCCGAAGTCACACCTGACTTCCTCTCCGACACACCCTTTCATCGGAGCTGCTCTGGACACAGTGCAGTTTTGGGATAACCTCTCGTGCAGCGAGTCCAGTATGTTTAGGCTATGATACTGATGTTTCTGGCTCTATCCTTGATTTTGGTGAGAATGACCCTGAGGTTGTTGGATTTCATGGCCTCCTACATCCTGCTGGTTACACATGCCCGGTGGTATATGTGGGATCTGCAATGGGACCTGAAGTCCCAGTAGGTTCCGCATCAGGAGAATCTCTCCGACATGGTCCAGATCTCAGAGGGAACTTCAAATGATCTGCAGTGGTGGTTAACAAACCGCAATTGTGTCAGTGGCAGACCCCTGTCCCTTTCCCAACCAGAGCTGACTGTTGTGACAGATGCGTCACTCCTGGGCTGGGGTGGCCACCGGGGAGAGGTGAAGATCAGAGGACTCTGGTCTCTGCCGGAATCTGGACTTCACATTAACCTGTTTGAGCTTTGGCTGATCCATTTGGCACTGAAAGCCTTTCTTCCTTCAATCATAGGAAGGCTAGTGCAAATGTTCACCGAAAACACCTCTACCATGTGATACTGCAACAAACAAGGCGGGGTTGTGTTGTGTACCCTTTATCTCATAGAAACATCTAGCCGCAGATTCCTTACCTTTGAACTTCCAGGTGTCAGGCTGGATACAGAAGATTTTTCTTGGCAGCACCCCTGTGCTCCGGTAGGTGGCGTCGGTCGACTCCGTGTGATGTCATCTGCGTCATTATATCCGCCATTCCGGCGCCCTGGTGTCAGTTCTTTTCTTTCCACGCCAGCCAGCGCCGATCTGTCGAAGAGAGCTTACCTCCTGTCATGTTTTTTTACAGACTTTTCGTCGACTCCTTTTGGTGTGCTGAGGGTGTCTAATAAGAAGACCTCGGAGTTGAAGCCGTGCAGTGCCTTTCACCGTGCCATGTCGGTCACAGACCCCCACTTAGTGTATCTCTGGTGCCTGGAGCGTGATCACGACACAAAGTCGTGCTCCGATTGCCGGACCATGGCGCCGAAGGCTTTGAGGGAGCGGTCCCTAAAGCTGATCGTGGCCCGGTGTCCGACACTACGGAGGTTGCCTCGCCGATCCCAGTCCAGGTCTCGGTCAAGAGGAAGGTCCGTGCAGAGCTCCAGTGAATCGTAGTCCTCTTCATTGAAGTCATCGAAGTCATGTAAGAGGCACCACAAAAAGCACAAGTAGTCGAAGCGTCTCTCGACTTCACCCTGCCCATAGTTCGCCGAGGTGGAGGAACCTCAGTGTTCGAGGCCTCACTCCGCAGAGCGGGTGCCTGGGTCTGCTCCGCGCTTCCCTCCCTTTTCTGGGCTGGGAGTGACCACCGCCCAACTTAAAGAGTTTTATGACACCATATTTGCCATATTTGAGTGGCCTGACCCTGCCGGCGTGCCTTTGGGCTCTGCAGGCTCGGATGAAGGAGGAGTCCCCGTGGGATCCATGCCTTCAGCTCCGGCCCCAGCCTCACGGCCTCCAACTTGACCCGTTCCCCGGTCCTGACCGGTGCTGGTCGCACTTCCACAACAACCTTCCCTGGCACCGCATCTGCCGCCAAGGTCCTTGGCGTTGCCGGCACCCACCGGCAGTGCCTCCCCAATCCTCATTCCCAATGAGACGGAACCGGTCGAGCATCCTCCGACGCAGAGACCGGCGCCGACAGAGCCGTATGGGTTAATGCCGTTCGCCCTGTCCTATTCTGAAGTGTTAGGAATGGATAAGGAGTATTGGGAGGAGGAGCAGGATCCCTTAGAAATCCCGCAACCACAAGACATGGACTGGTATGAGGACCTGGGTGATACCAGTGGTCTTGACACCTCCCCAGATTCTGGCATGCACGTAACCAGAACCACTCTACGTTGCCTGAATACGGAGGATGGGGCATCATTCGCTATGGTGGTGCGTAGGGCTGCGGAGGTCTTGGACCTGTAGCTCCCTATGGTGGCAGTCAAGACTAACGTCTTGACAGAGGTCTTGCAGCCTGGTGTCTCCAGCTCAGAACCCTTGCTGCCTTTCAATGAAGCCTTAACAGACGTTCTTCTGGGCACCTGGTCTAAGCCCAGCACAGGGACTCCTGTGAATAGAACGATTGCCCGCTGCCATCTCCCTGCACCAGGCAACCCAGTTTTACTCACTGCCCACCCCACAAAGCTGGTGGTTTAAGCTTCCAGTTCCCGTGGTGCTTTCCCTTCCGCACCTCAAAACAGGAATTCCAAGAGACTGGAAAGCTTTAGAAAGAAAAAAAAATCTTCTGCCAGTTTAGCATTGTGTCGGTGAACACAGCATGCCTTTTGGGCATTTACTACCATTCGATATGGGACACAGTTGCGCCGGTGCTGCCTAGGGTCTCGGAGGAGGACCGGATTCTACTCTCCCAAGCCATTTTAGATGGGAGAGATGCAGCAAAGTTTGCCATCTAATGTGGCTGGGACACAAAAGGCTCGCTGGGCAGAACGATTTTGGTGCCTGGTCGAGGACGTCTGGTTTTTCGAGGGTTGTCCAAGCTAACCTTATGGACATGCCCTTTGATGGCTCCCGTCTCTTCGGAGACCAAGCAGATGCCGCTCATGAGAATTTCAAGGGCTTGCGGGCAACGGCCAAGTCCTTGGGCCTCACTACAACATCCCGCCTGTTTCTGCTTTTCGCTCCATTCGTGGCTACGGAAGAGCTACCCTATTCCGGTCAGAGGGTCTCGCAAGTTCAGCAATCTCTGCGGGGCCGTGGACGCAGATCATCTATACTACTGATGAAAATATAAGGAGAAGCAGATGTCACTGCCCGACGTATATCTAAATTAGACACTTGTAGCAACAGCCCACGAGACTGTCATTCCAAGAGTGGAATGGCCCAAAACCATAACTGAATTATTTGAAGACTCACACGCCATAGAAACCACACATCTAATCAATCTACATAAAGTAGACTCAGATGGATTTTGACCTTGTCTAAACACCCCAAAAGAAACAAATAATTACTCAGAAATACAAAAATGTGAGACGCTCTGCAAATAAATTTACACTGCTCTTTCAACTTTCAAGGAATGTAGTGTCATTTCATCCTCTGACGAGGGAGAAGGGAAGAAATATAATAATACTGTATCCTAGTGACAATGGAAACTAAAGACAATCTTTGGCAAAATAGGAGCTAGGTATAGACAAGGGAAGCCATCGCCTCCTCCTGACAGGAGACTGCTTTGGAGGTCAGAAAAAACAAACAGAACAAACCGCCGCCGCCCGGAGCAGCTGTTTTGAAGCACACTCGTGCTTGCATCAGTACTGTCTTGGGAGCACGCGTGAGAGAGAGAGGGGGAGCAGGAGGTGAGCCCGGGAGTGGTGCGCGCGCAGTCTGCTCTTTTTGGAAGCACACACTTGTGCTTGTGTCGCGCCCCTGCGCGCTCCCGCAAGGTGGATGCCGCCACAGGCACGGTATGTGCTTCAAAAAAGAGCAGAACGACGGCTAAAGGTCCTCCTATGCAGCACATGCGCGCTGCGTAGGCGAGAACTAAAAAAGGAGAAGTTAAAGATGCTCGCCTTAGGTAAGGTCCTGTCTGCCCTAGACCCGGGAAACTGGATGGTAGCGCTGGGCTTGCAGGGTGCCTATTTTCATATCCCCGTCCTGACTGCCCATCGTTGCTACCTGCGATTTATGGTGGGCCATGAGCACTTTGTTTACCGTGCTCCCCTTTGTCCTCACCAGTGCCTCTCGGGTGTTCAAAAAGGTGATGGCTGTGGTCGCAGCCCATCTGCGGAGCTCAGGGGTTCCAAACCTCCCCTATCTCGACAACTGGTTGTTGAAGGCTGGCTCTTCCCAAACGGTCGTCTCCCATCACCAGACTACGGCGAACTTCCTGCATTCGCTGGGGTTTACTATCAACGTGCCGAAGTCACACCTGACTCCTTCTCAGACGCTCCCTTTTATTGGAGCAGATCTGGACACGGTGCAGTTTTGGGCCTATCCTCCTGAACGGCGAGTCCAGGATATTCAGGCTATGATACCGATGTTTCAGCCTCTGTCCTGGATTTTGGTGAAAATGACTCTGAGGCTGTTGAGCCTCATAGCTTCCTGCATCCTGCATCCTGCTGGTGGACCATGCAAGGTGGCGCATGCAGGCTCAGCAGTGGGACCTAAAGTTCCAATAGGCACAGCATCGAGGAAATCTCACAACCTGGTTCTGATATCAGAGAACATTGCAAAAGATCTGCAGTGGTGGGTGTGAGACCGCGATTGGGTCAGAGGCAGACCCTTCTCCCTTCCCCACCCAGATCTCACAGTTGTGACGGACGTGTCTCTTCTGGGATGGGGCAGCCATCTGGGCGAGGTGGCGATCGGAGGACTCTGGTCTCCGGCGGGAGCCAAGCTTCATATCAACCTATTGGAGCTTTATGCGTTCCATTTGGCACTGAAAGCCTTTTTACCATGCATCGAGGGAAGGTTGGTTCAGGTGTTCAGGGACAATACTACCGCCATGTGGTACTGCAGCAGACAGAGCGGAGTGGGGTCGTGGACTCTCTGTCAAGAGGCCCTTCATCTCTGGACTTGGCTGGAACAACTGGGCATTTCCCTGGTGATTCAACATCTGGCCAGTTCTCTGGACACCAGAGCAGACAAACTCAGCCGAAGGTGCCTTGCGGGTCACGAGTGGCGTCTCAATCTGGAGGGTGTCACAAGGTCTCTTTCAGCGGTGGGGAGAGCCTTGGTTTGATCTGTTCACCTCCGAAGAGAACGTGCAATGTCAGCAGTTTTGCGTGTTGGAGTTTCCAATGGGGCTCTTGCATGGTGACGCTTTTCGTCGCGATTAAAGCTCAGGCCTCCTGTACGCCTTTCCGCCCATACCACTCCTGCCCAGAGTGCTCAAGAAAATCAGGAGCAACCGGGCACAAGTCATCTTTGTGGCTCCGGATTGGGCATGGATAGTTTGGTATCCTGAGCTTCTGGCTATGAGCATCGATCCTCCGATCAGGCTGCCCTATCGGGAGGATCTTCTGTCGCAGCAGCAGTGGAGGGTACTCCACCCGAACCTGCCCACTCCACCTCCTTGTGTGGAAATTGAGCGGCGCCAGCTGACAGCTTTTGACCTTCCTTCCGAAGTCTGCGAGGTTATTCTGGCAGCCAGGCATCCCTCCACGAAATCGGTATACGCCTGTCGATCAAATTCTTTTTGTAAATATTGTACAGAATGGTGTGTTGACCCCTTATCTGCTTCTCTGTCAGATATTCTCCTGTTTATACTTTCCTTGGCCCAGCAGGGATGTGCTCAGGGCACTTTGAAAGGGCAATCTTTCTGCCTTCTCTGCCTTTCTCAGCCTTCACTTTTTAAGTCCCCTCTAGTGCAGAGATTTTTGAATGGGTTAACCCACTTTTTTCCCCCTTCCTCTTTTTCGATACCACAATGGGACCTTAATTTGGCCCTTACTTTGATTTGTGCACCATTTGAGCCGCTGCACAACTGCCCTCTATGGTTGCTCACAATCAAAACAGCAATTACCTCTGCCAAGAGGGTGAGCAAACTGCAGGCACTGTCATCACAGCCTCTTTACCTGTCGGTCTTTCTGGACAAAGTGGTACTAAGAAATAGGGCATCCTTATTGCCCAAGGTTGTAACTCCCATCCATCTGGGACAGTCCTTTACTCTGCCCACTTTCTATGCACCTCAGCATCCTTCAAAAGAAGAAGAGCGTCTCCACTGTCTGGACCCAAAAAGAGCGTCATCGTTCTACCTTCATCGCACCAAAGAGTTCCACGTGGATGACCAACTCTTTATAGGTCATGTGGGAGCAAAGAAGGAGCATGCTGTCCAAAAGAGTAACATTTCATGCTTGGTTATCCTCTGTATCAAAATATGTTACTCCTTCGCTAAGAAACAGCCTCCTGAAGGCCTTAGGACCCATTCCACCAGGGCGAAGACAGCCACCACGGCTCTCCAATTGCTGATATCTGCCAAGTGGCCACGTGAGCATCTCTGCACACGTTTGCCAGACACGATAGCCTAGATTCTCAGGTTCACTGGGAGGGCCTGTTTAGTCGCTCTATCTTGCGGGATTTACTGGTTTAAAGCTTTTCCGCAGTCCACCTCCCGGGAAGGTATTACTTGGGTATCTGTTCAAAGGTAAGGAATCTGCGGCTAGTTGTCTCTATCAGATGGACTAGTTGCTGCAGATTCCTTACTGACCCACCCATCCTCCGCGCACTGCGGAATTGGTTTTAGTGTCAGGGATGTTCCCCTTCAGGGCTCTAGCTTCTTTTTTAACACACCATGGTCAGTCACTTCATGGCTGTATGCTTCTGGCGTGGAAAGTCGTGAAAAGTACTGACGTCAGCGTGCCAGAGTAGTGGTTGGACATGGACTTGGACATCACGACAAGGACGAACATGACGCTGACGACGTCACGCTGAGTCAACCGACTCCACCCACAGGTGCACAGCGGTACTGCTAAGAGAAATCTTCCAGATCCAGCCTGACGCCTGGACGTTCAAAGGTAAGAAATCTGTGGCTAGAGCATGTCTCTACCAGATAAGGCATTACCGAAGGTAAGTAGCTTGTCCATCAAGAGGCCTTGCGCCTCTGCACATGGCTGGAACACCAGGGCATTTCCCTAGTGGTTCAACACTTGGCGAGCTCATTGAAAGGCAGAGCGGATTAACTCAGTCATTGGTGCCTAGCGGATCACAAATGACGTCTCCACCCAGATGTGACGTAAGGTCTCTTTCAAGAGTGGAAGAACCTTGGTTAGATCTGTTTGCCTCCGCTGAGAACATGAAATGTCAACAGTTTTGTGTGCTTGAGTTTCCTGGGTTGCTCTCGCTCGGAGACGCTTTTCATCTCAAGTGGAGCACTGGCCTCCTATACGTTTTTCTGCCTATACCACTCATGCCCAGAGTTCTCAATGAGATCAATAATGACCGGCCTAAGTCATTCCTGTGGGCCCCCAATTGGGCAAAAAGAGAGTGGTGTCCAGAGCTGTTGAGCATATGCATTGGTTCTCCGATCAGGCTGTCTCTTTGGGAGGATTTTCTGTCGCAGCAACAGGGCAGGGTCCTGCCCCTGAACCTGAAAAAGCTTTGCCTTCATGCGTGGAGATTGAGCGGCGACAGTTGCTTGCTTTTGACCTTCTGCCCTAAGTCTGCTATGTTATTCTAGCAGCCAGGCGCCCCTCCACCAAGACGGTATATGCCTGCCGTTGAAGTAAGTTTTTGGCATGGTGTACAGATAAGCATGTTGACCCTCTATCTGCACCCCTTTCTCAGGATCTCTTATTCATTCTTTGCTTTGCCCAGCAGAGCTCTTCTCTGGGCACCTTAAAAGGTTATCTTTCTAAAATTTCTGCTTTTCTGAGGTAGCCAGAACCGCCATCCCTTTTCAAATATCCTATTGTACATAGGTTCCTAAAAGGCCTCAACACATGTTCCCACCAGCGCCTTTTTATTATGCCTTGGTGGGACCTAAATCTGGTTCTTACTTTTTTGATGTGCGCTCCCTTCCAGTCAATCCAAAACTGCCCACTCAGACTTCTTGCTATCAGTACAGCTTTCCTAATGGCTATAACATCTGCCCAGAGGATAATGGAGTTACAGGCGCTCTCTGTGCATCCTCCATACCTCACTTTCTTTTCTGACAAACTGGTTCTACGATCTATTGCATCTTTCTTACCAAAAGTTGGTACCCCTTTTCATGTAAGCCATTCATCACTCTGCCTAGCTTTTACTCTCCAGCTCATCCTTCTAAAGAAGAGGAGAGACTCCACCGACTGGACCCAAAAAGAGTGTTGTCGTTCTACCTTAATCACACTTGTGAGTTCCTGGTGGACAATCAACTCCTCATTGGATATGTTGGAGCCAAGAAAAAAAAGGTGGTGCAGAAGCAAACCATCTCCCGTTGGATAGTTCAGTGCATCAAAATCTACTACATACTGGCCAAACACCAACCACCAGATGATTTGCACGCTCATTCTACCAGAGCTGCAACCACTGCGTTAGCTCACGGAGCTCCTGCCCTGGATATCTTTCAGGCATGACAGTGGGCTTCTTTACACATGTTTACAAAGCACTGCTGCCTAGATAGTCAGGTCCCGTGAGACGGTCATTTTGCCCGGTCAGTCTTATAGGACTTCTTAGTATAATCTGTATCCCAGCCCTGCCTTCCTGGGAGATATTGTTTGGGTATCTATTCTAAGGTAAGGAATCTGCAGTTAGAAGTCTCTATCAGATGAACAAGTTGCTTACCTTCGGTAAAGCCTTATCTGGTAGCGACTCTATCTAGGCGCAGATTCCTTACCACCATCCTTCCCGCTCTTTGACCGGATTATAGAGTCAGGATTGATCCTCATAAGGGCCATAGATTTTTACACCAGTGGTCAGTGTTTCTCATGGCTCATCGCTTCTGGTATAAAAAGTCACAAAATAAACTGACGTCAACACGCTGGAGTGGCACCTAAATAGGCATCACACACGTCACTTCCGGCACGGACGACACCGACAATGGCATGCAGAGCTGAGCGACACCACCTACCGGCACGTAGGGTTACTAAGCACCAAAAGTTTCCACATCCAGTCTGACTCCTGAGGAATATTCCAAGGTAAGGAATCTGTTGCTAGATAGTCGCTACCAGATAAGGCATAACCGTAGGTAAGTTACTTGTTCTTCTTTCCTTTTGGATTAAGTGGGCTACTGTTACACCTTGACTATGCTGGGTTCTACTAGAATGTTAAGGGCAAGGGCAATTGAGGTGTAGCTGTGGACCTGACTGCACCACTGTTTTGTTCATTCGCCAAGGCTGTACTTGAATAAAGAAGAGGTCGCTTTCACGCCTCAAATAAGGAAGGGAACGTTTTTACACCTGTGTACGTGTCATCATTTGCAAGACAAAGTCAAGTGTTGATTGTGAATCTCTGCTTTTTGTTTTAAAGCCAGAGTTGATGGAGGCTCAAAGAGCGCGGAAATAAAACGGAAACGAGCATAGACACAAATGAGAAGTCATGCAGAATAGATGTTAAAATAGCTTAAAATTCATAAAATAATTAGATGACTTTCAAACTTCAGTGTAGTGTATAATTAGTTCACATCTCAAAAAGAAATCTAATAATTCTTAAATATTGACCATGATGAAAATGGGACTCTATTTATTATGAATGAGAACCGCTGTGTAATCTAAAAAAATAGATTTCCTGATAAGAAGTCTGCGATATACAAGAATGCTTGTTTTTTAAACCCTGTAATTCATTGAAATTATTTAGAGATCTAGCCATTTTAACAACTGAAGTACATGACTGAATACTGACGTAACTGTTGAATAATTTACATTATCGGTAATCGTTGTAAACAGATGTGATAAATAGGAAGTAAGGTGATGTAATAAGTCACAGGTGACTGAAGCTCACAAATCAGCCCTGACCACTATTCGTGTAAGCAAAATGGTTTGTTGTTTCATCCTTTGTCAAACATGTCATCGACATGGTTACCCTGAGTACTGTTATTTCAATTAAAAATACGTTTTTTTTAATTAATACTCACTGTTTAGGTATTGATAAATGTTGCAATGTCTTCAGTTCTTGTGAAATGGGGTTACCTTTTTTCTTACCTGTGTTTTTTTCAATGCTACACTACTTGCTGCTTTTTAAAAGCTAGGCTTGACTAGGGTCTGACATAGTAGCTCCATGGCCAGTGCATCATTGTGGAGCGAGGCATCCGCATTTCACTGGAAATGGGGTAAACCTTGTAGTTAGCTTCTAAACTTTGTTTATTGAGTTTGAAGGTTCATACTTAGGGGGACTTAGGATGCCTATTGTTCAGTATATGTCTGCGCTTTAGTGGTTTCATCTCTTTAATTTCTATTGGAAAATAACCTTGTAGTGTGCTGCAAGACACTGTTACAATATGCTTCTTTTAATAGAGGTGCAGGCTTGTTCAATTTAACATTTATCAGTAGAAGGGGCTAAGAGATACTTTCCCTTATCTTAGATAGACTAGCAGACAACTTTAGTTTCGTCAGTTTAGCCTGAATGTTCTTTGTAGGCCACTTCTATTTGTCCAATGCAGTTCTGTGCTGGTCTTCTGTCTGATCTGGGTATCATTTAATCCAATCAGAAGTAGGTCATTCTATCTTGTATCCTTAAAACTATTCTCCATTTACCCATTGAGACAGTCCTAGGATAACATTTGAGCTGGAGCGCCTGGCTCCTCAGTTCCTACTTACTCCCAGCTCAGAATTGATCAGTTGTGTAATATATATTTACTGTCCGTATTATTAAGGCTTAGTAAATAAGAAAACTCAGCCATAGGTTGAAAGGGAGTTAAGATTGACTAATATGTTTATAATGGCTTCATCATACCAAGTAAAAAGGTGAACATTCATGAGTTATAGCACTATCATCAATTAGTATCCCAACTCTGCCGTACTAAGTCAGCTTTCATTCTTACCCTGTTACAACACGATTAACCCTGAAATGAGATGTGTTTCAGAGACTAATTGATTTCCTTTTTAGGTGTGTTAAAGGTTGTGTTTTGGTATGACTACAATCTTGGAGTAGCACTGTAAACTAGAGCATAATTTGCCATATTTGTTTCATCATGATAATTTTAACTAACCCTTTTCTTATATTCTTTCTGTACGTCATTTTACTGCAGATAGAAGTTGATATTCCTCGCTGCCATCAGTATGATGAGTTGCTGTCGTCACCCGAGGGTCATGCAAAATTCAGAAGGGTTTTGAAAGCTTGGGTTGTTTCCCATCCTGACCTGGTATACTGGCAAGGTAATCAGAGTTACTGGATGTATTTGTATTAACTCTTAACTAATATGGTTAAAGTAGCCCTTGATCACTAAAACATTGCTCTCTTTGAGGGTTATATATTTATCTGATTTGCAAATTATTACTTTCCAGAGTTTTTCAAAAAAATGACTTCTGTTTCTTCAGTGATCTCTTTTGTGTGGGCTCAATAAATCCAGATGTTTTCTCAATGTTATTTTTATTGAAAATCTGTCATGCTGGTGGTCAGTTATACAGTTGTAGTGCTTCACTCTCCTATGCTCTGAATTCAGCTGGGTGAAGGCAGATATAGTTTAATGAACCTGTGATTAGCTATTGCATTAGCTCCTGCTCTCCATCATCTCTTTAAAAAGGCTCCAGGAAGAGACGTACAGAAATAAAAAGTACTGAAGTCCTCAACACAGCTTTGTGAACCTATGCAGCCCTGCCTTTCTATGTTTTCTTGACCACTCTGTCTGTTTTCCCCCATGAGCTTGAACATCACGCGAACCCACTGAAGGTGCCATCTTGGTGTAACCATTTGTTTGATATCATAGCTTGGCTCTGATGTCAGAGAGACACCTAAAGCATGCCTCTTTTGAAGGAGAGTGGCTTCTGCCGGAAGACCTTGGAACCTGTCTGGGTCAAGCAATTCATGAGGTTCAGGACACAGCTAAATGCGTGATTTGTCTTTTTATCACAGATTGCCTGAGAAAGGCGGTTGACTCAAGCATTGTGCTTTGCAGCCACACATGAATGCGATTCTTAGGGATTTCTGCGTTATGCCGTTTGATGGTTCACATCTTTTTGGTGATAAGGAGGATTTCCCTTCAGTGTTTTAAGGACAGGAGAGCCCGGTGCACTCCCTGGGTCTCTGGACCCCTGCCAAGCAGTTCCCAAACAGTTCAGAAAATTCAGAGGCTACTCCAGAGGACTGGTGTATAGACAGCGACAGTCACCCCAACTGCTGCAGCAGTTGCTCATTTCTTTTGAAGCTAGAGACATGGGTCAGGCAGGCATTACGTATGCCAGAAGGGGCACCAGTCCTCCCAGTCCTAGTCCCCGGCAGCAACAGCCACTAAGCCAGTTTACTTTGCCCTTAGTGCCGCACATCCATCCCATAGGGGATAGAGTTCAGTTTTTCTTCCCAGGGTGGTGCTCCATCATGTCCGACAGCTTGGTCATACAAATCATTCAGCACTGCTAAGCCCTACCTTTTGAGGTGCTCTGCCAGAACAGTTCAGCCCTGTTAGAAAACCCCGGGCAACCGGGTTAGCAGTCACCCGGTTCTTTCCAAGCACAAGGGGTAGCTTGGCTCGAGCGGTCGAGGGTCAGGCAGCGCGTTAAGCGTACGTCACACCCTCACAATAACCATGCGTTCATCCGTTCCAAAAACGACTCTACACCGTAAAAATTTATGAAAGAATCTCTTTGTGTTTATCTTACTTTTCTCTTAGTTGCAGGGTTATGTCACAAATACAATACAAAAGGATTTTCTTGAAAATAGCAGGTCAATTAAATAATAACACTTTACAGGTACAATAAATAGGATTAGGTCATAAATACACAAGGAATAAATAGAGGTGCGATAAATACATAGGGCAAATAAATACTGTCAGACAATAAATACCAGGCAGGAATAAATACGGTCAGACATTAAAATAAATAATATAAGCAGTCAACCAATTGCAAATCAGATCATATTTATGAGGTAGATTGATTTTACCATGCCCAAGTACAGCTTGTGGTCACTGGGGTGGCCTGGGAATGTCCCACCTAGGGTGGTCAAGGCTGGGGCCTAAGCTGAGGTAAAATGAGGGTACCCTAAGGTTCTGGCTCACCAACTACACAGTCCCTCACACAGGTCCCTGCACCAGTCTCAGTTTGGTCCTAACACCCCTCTAGCCCCTAGAATGGTCTTTTATGGCTCCACAGGGCCTCAGATGCCCTTTCTACCACTTACTGCCCTTTTCTCGGTGTTCGGCTCCACTCGGCGCCGGGTCGACGTCGATGGGCGGCTCCGGTTCGATGACGAGTCGATCGGTTCCACTTGACGCCGTGTCGATGC
The DNA here is from genome assembly GCF_964204655.1 of Triturus cristatus. NCBI lineage: Eukaryota > Metazoa > Chordata > Amphibia > Caudata > Salamandridae > Triturus > Triturus cristatus. The sequence goes on from NC_140582.1 coordinate 330,309,283, forward strand.
CGCCGGCCGGTTCCGGTTCGATGTCGCTGGGCGGCCTCGGTTCGATGTCGGGTCGATCCGCTTTACCTGACGCCGGGTCGATGCCGTGAGGCGGCTCCGGAACGGTGACGCTGGGCGGCCTCGGCTCGATGTCGGGTTCCGGCGTCACAGGGTCACGGTCTCCCCGCTTCCGGGCGACTCCGGAGTGCGACCTCCACTCCCGACCTCCGTCGGCTCCACTCCGGGTTCCGGCGACTCCGGAGTGCGATCTCCACTCCCGACCTCCTGCGCGCTTCGCCTCGACCTCAGGCGACTCCGGAGTGCGATATCCACTCCCGACCTCCTGCGCGCTTTACTTCAGCTTCCGGCGACTCCGGAGGGCGGACTTCACTCCCCCGTCGACGCCTCACCTCGATCTCAGGTGACTTCTACTTGACCTCCGGTGTCTCTCCACGACCTCCGTCGGCGCCCTCACTCGACCTCTAGCGGCTCCGGGTACGACGTCTGCCTTCTGTCAGCGCCGCTTCTCCACCTCGGGCTCCAGGTCTCCAGGCTTCTCGACTTCGGGTCTCCAGGAGGACTCCACCAAACAGGTCAGGAACTTGCTGTTCTTCTACTTTAAGGCCTGTTCCGGCTGTTCAGGTCCTTAAGATGATTTTCTGGTCTTTATCCCACACAGGGTTTTAGGCTGGGCTCGGTCAGTAGGGACTAGTATCAAGGCTGGGTTTCTGGTCCCCAATCCAGGCACAAGTTTCCACCCCTGCTGCCTTACTCCTTCCTCCTTCTGTTTCTCTGTCCTCTCTCTTCACTGGTCAGGTGCCAACTGCTGCCTTCCAACTGCCAACTGCCAACTCTGAGCTGGCTTCCCAACATTCCAAACCTGCCTCACACTGTCACAGGGTTCTAGAATGTTCCGGAAGGTACTAGTAGGTTCCAGTGATGTCACAGGTGACAATGGGTGGCCACCATTTTGTGTCTCAGGCCCTCAGACAGAAGTTCCAGGGGTAGGGAAAATGGCTCCCTGACCCTGCATCAACACTAAAAAGTCTGGTGGTTCCCAAAAAGGAAAAATTCTAACAGGGTTTGAGGCAGAAGGGGGACAAAATAAATAATGATGAGGAGGGACCACCCAAAGGGCTGACAGGTCTAACACGCGTCCCCCCCAGCTGAAAGTGGGGAGAGCTACCCAACCCCTTGGGAGTTCTCATCACTAAGGCGGAAATACCTTGAGAGACCGTCTGCATTGGCGTGGTCCACTCCAGGCCGATGTTCCACCTGAAAGTCCATTCCCTGTAGGAAAATAGACCACCTTAGCAACTTGGGATTCTCCCCCTTCATCTGCATCAGCCAACGAAGGGGTCTGTGGTCGGTCTGAACCAGGAAGTGCGAGCCAAACAGGTATGGCCGCAACTTCTTCAGAGCCCATACCACTGCAAAGGCTTCTCGCTCTATTGCACTCCACTTCTGTTCCCTGGGAAGTAGTCTCCGGGATAGGAAGACCACGGGTTGATCCAGACCCTCTTCATTGAGTTGCGATAATACTGCCCCAATGCCATGTTCCTATGCATCCGTCTGGACAATGAACTCCTTGGAAAAATATGGGGCCCTTAAGACCGGGGCCTCGCACATGGCTTGCTTCAGTCTCACAAAGGCCTGCTGGCAAGCCTCCGTCCAGACTACCCGTCGAGGTTGGTACTTGGACGTGAGCTCCGTGAGGGGGGCTACAATGGTACCGTACCCCTTCACGAAGCGGCGGTAATATCCTGTGAGGCCCAGAAAAGCTCGGACCTCAGTCTGTGTCTTGGGGGGTTCCCAGGCCATGATAGCCTCGATTTTCGCCTGGAGGGGTTGCACCGCTCCCCTACCCACCAAGTGTCCAAGGTACACTACCGACCCCTGCCCGATCTGGCATTTGCTGGCCTTGATCGTCAATCCAGCTTGTCTCAGGGCCTGGAGAACAGCTTGCAGGTGACGCAAGTGATCCTCCCAGCTGTTACTGAAGACGGCTATGTCATCCAGATAAGCAGCAGAGAAACTCTCCATTCCAGTGAGGATCTGGTTCACCAGACGCTGAAACGTGGCAGGTGCGTTCTTGAGCCCAAAGGGCATCACACAGAACTGGTAGTGGCCATTGGGCGTGGAGAAGGCTGACCTTCCCCTTGCTCCATCAGTCAGAGAGATCTGCCAGTACCCCGAAGTAAGGTCAAAGGTACTTAGATATTGGGCAGCTCCCAGCCGGTCAATCAATTCATCCGCCCTCGGGATCGGATGAGCATCAGTCTTGGTTACTGAGTTCAGTCCCCGGTAGTCCACACAGAACCTCAGTTCCGGTTGGCCACCCGGTGGTGCAGCTTTTGGTACTAACACCACCGGACTGGACCAGGGGCTGCTGGAAGGTTCGATCACTCCTAGCTCCAGCATCTTAGTGACTTCACTGTGAATGCTGGCCTTCACCTTGTCTGACATCCGGTAGATCTTGGACTTCGCAGGTGGGCTGTCTCCTGTGTCCACATCATGGACGCACAGGTGAGTCCTACCCGGAACAAGGGAGAACAACGAAGAGTACTGTCCCAGGACCTGGCGGCAGTCCTCCTGCTGTTCAGGAGTTAGAGATGGGGAGAGAATCACTCCCTCCACCGACCCATCCTTCTCTTGAGACGCAAATAAGTCGGGGAGAGGCTCGCTTTCCACGTCCTCTGCTCCGTCAGTCACCATCATCAATATGACTTCGGGCCTCTCGTGGTGGGGTTTGAGGCGGTTGGCATGCAGCACCCGTAGGGGCTGGCGAGGGGTCTTAAGATCCACCAAGTAGGTAGCCTTACCCTTCTTCTCCAATACCTCAAAGGGTCCTGACCAGCGATCCTGGAGGGCGCTAAGCTCTCCTGGTTCGATCACCCACACCTTCTGGCCAGGCTCCAATTCCACCGGGTGAGCGTTGTGGTTATACCACGCCTTCATTACTGCTTGGCTGGCTTCCAAGTTGTCAGAAGCTTGCTTCCACAACTTAGCCATTTGGCTCCGGAAGGCCAGCATGTAGCTCACCACATCCTGGGGAAGCTTTCTGGGAGTTCTTTCCCATCCGTCTCTCACCAGGCTGAGAGGTCCACGCACAGGGTGCCCATACAAAAGCTCGAAGGGGCTGAAGCCCACTCCCTTCTGTGGCACTTCCCTGTAGGAAAACAATAGACAGGGTAGGAGGACGTCCCATTTCCTCCGCAGGCTTCCAGGCAGACTTTTGATCATGCCTTTCAAGGTTTTGTTTAACCTCTCCACCAGACCATTGGTCTGGGGGTGGTAAGGAGTGGTGAACCGGTATGTCACTCCACACTCCTTCCACATGGCCCGCATGTATGCTGACATGAAGTTGGTCCCCCTGTCGGACACAACTTCCTTGGGAAAACCCACTCGGGTAAAGATTCCCATCAGGGCCCTAGCCACAACAGGTGCGGTAATGGTCCTCAGAGGTATTGCCTCTGGGTACCGTGTGGCATGATCCACCAGAACCAGGATAAACCTGTGATCAGCTGTAGTAGGCGGATCTAACGGTCCCACAATGTCGATGCCCACCCTTTCAAAGGGGGTGCTAACGACAGGAAGTGGTTCCAGGGGAGCTTTCAGCTTCACCCCTGTTTTCCCACTGGCTTGGCAAGACACACATGTCCGGCAGTAGGTGTCGGACGACACTTTCATTTGAGGCCAATAAAAGTGTGGGACAAGACGGGCGAAGGTCTTGTCTTGCCCCAGGTGTCCTACCAAGGGGATCTCGTGAGCCAACTCCAGTAGGAAGGCTCGATAACGTTGAGGGACTACTAAGGCTCGTGACGATCCATGTAGGGGTGCCTTGGGTTCACTGTAGAGGAGACCATCCTCCCAGTAAACGTTGTAGTTCCCCTCAACGTTCCCTGCTCCCTGGGCTTCGGCCTGTCGCCTCAGTCCCTCAAGGGTAGGGCACTCCCTCTGGCCCTTGCAGAATTCCTCCCTGGTCGGCCCCCCCTCCACGTGCCACTCGGCCGGGATGGGTAGGTCCTCCAGTTTGGTAACATCCCCCACCGCGGACTCCTGGTCCACCACCTCCGGTGGCCTATCCGTCACACGGGGCGCGGATTCCGAGGCAGGCTCCTCCTGTCCTCGGTTCTTCCCTTGGTCGGCAGCTGACTGGGCCTTTGTTCCAGGCTCCAGCCGAAACGAACTCCCTCTCCGGGTAGTCGCAGACCCTGTGCTCACACAGGCCCAGTCAGGTGTACCCAGCATCTCAGCATGAGTCCGGTATTCCACCTCCTTCCAAGCATTGTGCTCCATGTCATTCCCCAGCAGACAATCGACTGGCACGGCAGGGCTTACGGCAACTCGAAGTGAACCTGCAACCCCCTCCCATTCAAAGGGAACCTCGGCCACCGGATAGTGGCCTGTTCTGCCGTCAGCCATCGCGGCTGGGTGGAGTACATCGGGAATTACCTGCTCTGGAGACACCAGTCGGCTACGTACCATAGTCATACTGGCTCCTGTGTCTCTCAGAGCCTCCCCTCTTTGGCCGTTGATGGTGACCCACTGCCCATACTTTACGGTATTTGCGGGCACCTGGATCTTAGGAACCATCTCCCGTTCTCCCAGGGACACTAAAGTGACACCCGCCCACTCCCTTCCCTTAGTTAAGGGCATCTCCTCCCCGAGCACTGCACTAACTACTCCGGGGGCCTTTCCTCCAATGGGAGGGGGTGGTCTTTTCGGGCACTTCGCATCTCCCTTATAGTGTCCAACGCCACCGCACTCGAAGCAATGGACAACCCTTGGCTGCTGACTCTGGCCAGGATTAGGGTTTCTGGGTGGGTTAGCCCTAGGGGTGAATCCTGTTCCCTTCCCTGGGAAACTATTTTGGGGGCCTTTAGAGAACTCCTTTTTCTTTTCCCCTCCCTCTTTCTTCTGGGGGGCGCCCTGTCTGGTCTTTTGAGAGTCCCCTCCAGTCCCCCTTGTGGACACCCGGGTACTAGCCCAAATGTCCGCCTCCTCAGCAAGCTTCCGGGGATTGGTCAGCTTGCTATCCACCAGGTGTTGACGCAGTTCGGGGAAACATTTTTCGAGCAGGTGTTCCTTCAACATTAAATCAAACAACCCCTCGTAGTCCCTCACCTCACTGCCCTGAATCCAACCCTCTAATGCCTTCTTCGCATAGTCCAGGAAATCCACCCAATTCTGTGTGCCCAGTTTGTGGCTACCCCGGAACTTCTGTCTGTATTTCTCGGGTGTTAGTCCAAACTTTCTTACGAGCGCCACTTTCATGGTGGGGTAGTGGGTCTGCTCATCCTGCTCTAGGGCCAATAATGCATCCCTATCAGCTGGAGGCATGTATTTGTACAATCCCCCTCCCCAGTACTTCTCTGGAACCCCATGGGCCCTTAAAGAGACCTCATAGGCCGCTAGCCACTTGGCAATATCATCCCCTGCACTATAGCTAGCTACTATATCTTTCGGCAGATAGGGTTTGGGTTCCCTGGTGATCTCTCGGTCTTTGCTGCCACCATTAGGAACAGTTTGTGCCCCGACTCGTAAGATCTGGAGATCCATCTCCTTGAGCCTCAACTCTTGAGCCATCCTCCGTTCCTCCTTTTCTTTCTCCAGCTCCGCTAACTTCCATGTGAGCTGTCTTTTCTCCCTCCAGTCAGTTAACTCTGCTTCAGATAAGCCACCGCTAGAGACAGTGCTGCCCTTCCTGGAAATGGTTTTGGGCCCCGCTAACAGGTTCCCCACCTCAGGTTGGTACAACTCAGCCCCCTCGCTGTCAGGCTCTCCATCCCTGTCCTCCTGCTCAGCCTTACTTTCTCGTCGTGCCTCCCCCCAAGCCCTCAAGCTGGTCTGGAGTTCACCCTTCTTTGCACCTTGGGGGCAAAACACCCCCTCTCTCTGACAAAACTCTCTGAGTTGGGCCACAGTGTAAGTTTCCACATCTTCCAACACAAACTCCATTTTGCCCACTCAGATTAGGAGACAGGTGTTTACAGAGCTATGCAGGGGGGTACCTTTTATAATACCTCCTCCCACCACCAGAGTAAATTTGGAAAAAACAAAACTCAGAATTAGGAAGTCCGCTTTGAGAAAACTCCCGGTGTAGGCCTATGGACTACCCACAGTTATTGTCGAGTGGACGCAAGCACAGCTCTATCCCACCGCTGAACACCAATTATGTTAGAAAACCCCGGGCAACCGGGTTAGCAGTCACCCGGTTCTTTCCAAGCACAAGGGGTAGCTTGGCTCGAGCGGTCGGGGGTCAGGCAGCGCGTTAAGCGTACGTCACACCCTCACAATAACCATGCGTTCATCCGTTCCAAAAACGACTCTACACCGTAAAAATTTATGAAAGAATCTCTTTGTGTTTATCTTACTTTTCTCTTAGTTGCAGGGTTATGTCACAAATACAATACAAAAGGATTTTCTTGAAAATAGCAGGTCAATTAAATAATAACACTTTACAGGTACAATAAATAGGATTAGGTCATAAATACACAAGGAATAAATAGAGGTGCGATAAATACATAGGGCAAATAAATACTGTCAGACAATAAATACCAGGCAGGAATAAATACGGTCAGACATTAAATAACACTCCTTCAATAAATAATATAAGCAGTCAACCTATTGCAAATCAGATCACATTTATGAGGTAGATTGATTTTACCATGCCCAAGTACAGCTTGTGGTCACTGGGGTGGCCTGGGGATGTCCCACCTAGGGTGGTCAAGGCTGGGGCCTAAGCTGAGGTAAAATGAGGGTACCCTAAGGTTCTGGCTCACCAACTACACAGTCCCTCACACAGGTCCCTGCACCAGTCTCAGTTTGGTCCTAATACCCCTCTAGCCCCTAGAATGGTCTTTTATGGCTCCACAGGGCCTCAGATGCCCTTTCTACCACTTACTGCCCTTTTCTCGGTGTTCGGCTCCGCTCGGCGCCGGGTCGACGTCGATGGGCGGCTCCGGTTCGATGACGAGTCGATCGGTTCCACTTGACGCCGTGTCGATGCCGCCGGCCGGTTCCGGTTCGATGTCGCTGGACGGCCTCGGTTCGATGTCGGGTCGATCCGCTTTACCTGACGCCGGGTCGATGCCGTGAGGCGGCTCCGGAACGATGACGCTGGGCGGCCTCGGCTCGATGTCGGGTTCCGGCGTCACAGGGTCACGGTCTCCCCGCTTCCGGGCGACTCCGGAGTGCGACCTCCACTCCCGACCTCCGTCGGCTCCACTCCGGGTTCCGGCGACTCCGGAGTGCGATCTCCACTCCCGACCTCCTGCGCGCTTCGCCTCGACCTCAGGCGACTCCGGAGTGCGATCTCCACTCCCGACCTCCTGCGCGCTTCGCCTCGACCTCAGGCGACTCCGGAGTGCGAAATCCACTCCCGACCTCCTGCGCGCTTTACTTCAGCTTCCGGCGACTCCGGAGGGCGGACTTCACTCCCCCGTTGACACCTCACCTCGATCTCAGGTGACTTCTACTTGACCTCCGGTGTCTCTCCACGACCTCCGTCGGCGCCCTCACTCGACCTCTAGCGGCTCCGGGTACGACGTCTGCCTTCTGTCAGCGCCGCTTCTCCACCTCGGGCTCCAGGTCTCCAGGCTTCTCGACTTCGGGTCTCCAGGAGGACTCCACCAAACAGGTCAGGAACTTGCTGTTCTTCTACTTTAAGGCCTGTTCCGGCTGTTCAGGTCCTTAAGATGATTTTCTGGTCTTTATCCCACACAGGGTTTTAGGCTGGGCTCGGTCAGTAGGGACTAGTATCAAGGCTGGGTTTCTGGTCCCCAATCCAGGCACAAGTTTCCACCCCTGCTGCCTTACTCCTTCCTCCTTCTGTTTCTCTGTCCTCTCTCTTCACTGGTCAGGTGCCAACTGCTGCCTTCCAACTGCCAACTGCCAACTCTGAGCTGGCTTCCCAACATTCCAAACCTGCCTCACACTGTCACAGGGTTCTAGAATGTTCTGGAAGGTACTAGTAGGTTCCAGTGATGTCACAGGTGACAATGGGTGGCCACCATTTTGTGTCTCAGGCCCTCAGACAGAAGTTCCAGGGGTAGGGAAAATGGCTCCCTGACCCTGCATCAACACTAAAAAGTCTGGTGGTTCCCAAAAAGGAAAAATTCTAACAGGGTTTGAGGCAGAAGGGGGACAAAATAAATAATGATGAGGAGGGACCACCCAAAGGGCTGACAGGTCTAACAAGCCCGAACTGCCAGGCCAGGTCCTCTATGGATTGGAAAACAAGCATCCTGGGACCGGTTTTGGGGTATCACCCCTCAGCAGCCAGGCTAGCTTGAATCCAGTGGCTTAGTGAGCATGGGACCCAAGTCTGGACATACCCTTTCACTTGGGGCGACTATAGCAGCACAAAAAGATGGTGGGTGGAATGCTGAACATTTTCACTCTTTCACCCCAGTCATAGATCTGGGTTAAATACATTGTTTAAGCTGGAATGAAAAACTGGACTCCTGAACACCGTGAAGCCCCTATCTCTCCTTCCCTGAGTTCTCAAAAAGATCCAAAACCGTCAGGCCCAAATCATTATAGTGGTTCTGGATTGGTCCAGGAGGATGTATTACCCAGAACATCTGAGCATGAACTCTTGCCCTCTATATGGCTTCCACTTCAGGAGGATCACCTGTCGTAGCAGCACTGCATGATCCTGAACCTGTGCAGTCTACACCTCCATGTTTGGAGATTTTGTGACAGCAGTTGACTGCATTGGATCTGCTGCCTGAAGTGGTGGGCTTCATCCTCGCCACTAGACACCCTTTCACAAAGTCCATTTATGCTTGGCTCTGGGACATTGCCGCCTTGTGCGGTATCTGCAAGATTGACCCTTTATGAGGCAAACTGTTGGATGGTATGTTGTTCATTTTGTCTTTGGCCCACTACAGCTGTGCAGTGGGCACTATTTAAGATTGTTGGCCCTTTCAGCCTTTCCACTTTTGCTGGAACAACCATCCTTTAAAACGCCTATTGTGATGAAGTTTATGAAAGGTTTGACAAACTTCCTTCCAAGCAGTGCTTAATTTGAGCCGGAGCATTCCAGTGCTGAGCACTGGCACTTAATTCGTTTCCGGTGCTCGGCACTGACTCCTAATTGTCAACACCACACTTAGGGAAGTCTGCCCCAGGGTGGCGCTGCTCATGTAATTTAGAGATGAGCAGTATAACAGTTGTTTTGGAAAACAATATACATAAAAAAAATACCAATACCTGCCTCCTTAGCCATTCCTTTAGCTTTGGGGACCTGGAATAATCTGTCGCATTTACATGCAAGAGAGATGGTTAGTAGTTGTTTTAGGAGCGATGAAAGGGCGATGGGTGGTGCAAGCTGCAGTGGCCTCCTTGTCAGATCCCTGGCACTTAATATTTTACAAATTAAGCTTTGCTTCCATGATGTTTGTGGTGCCACAGTGGGACTTTAATGTAGTCTTCGCATTCATGTTCAGGCCCTATGATTTGATGTGTAGCTGTTCTCTGCTTCCCTTTACTTTGAAGACTATCTTCCTCATGGCGATTACTTCAGCTCATTGCATGAGTGGGCTTTAAGCACTGTCATTGCAACCTCTATACACCACCTTTTTTCAGAAACATTGTTGAGAACTGGAGTGTTCTTCTTGCCTAAAGTTATGACTCCTTTCCATGTTAGGCAATCTATCACCCTGCTTGCATTCTTTGCCCCACCCTCACCCCTCAAAAGAGGAGTGGAGGCTTCCTCATTTGGAACCCAAAAGGACTTTGAGCTTTTACATTGAGCTTTTACATTGATCGTACTAACGAACATCATTAGAACAATCAACTATTTGTGGGGTTTGCCGGGTCAAAGAAAAGGGAATGCTGGGCATCAGGCTGTTTGTCTTGGTGTGGAGCTAGACATCCCTCGTGTTGGTTTACGGGAATCAGCTGAGCTAGAATTCCGTTGTGGTAATCCCGCAGTATCAGCTGAAAGCTCCTATGTCTAAACAAGGAAGTGGCTGTGTATTTATAACAGTAGAACCCATTTAGCCATATTGCAACCCCTGTTTGGGCCACAGTTGTTTATTTTAGTTGGACAGCAGTTTCGCCGGACGGACAAATAACAAATATGATGTTTGCCCAGTGAACTTTATCCCTTGCACTGAATGTTACACGCACGATTTCACAGGTGCCCGGTGTGAAGCAGAGAGTGATCTTACTTTATCCTTCAACTGGGATGATCTTAGCTAGACTGCCTCTGTGGAATGATTCCCATGAACAAAGAGTAAAGAAAAGGGCCCCCTACTAAGAGGATATGGTTCCTTAATGTAGGGAATTCATAACAATTGTACAGAATTAAGGTAACCAAACAACACGATTTAATAATATATACTGTCAAGTAGAACCCAATACGACAAAACATCAATGATTATGGCAAAAATGCAAAATACATTTTATTAAACATCAATTTTATATAAAAACATTATGACATTCTTACAGGCACTAGCGTATCCATCATACACACTTCCAATCATACTATCAATTGTTCAAATACATATAAATTAATTGACAATAGTATATAAATATTCAATATTATAGAAAAGAAGGAAAAAATTACAAAAAAATTACAAAGCAATGTGGCATAGTTTTGATTGACATGGGTGTTCTCTACGCGCGTTTCGGCACACCAAGGTGCCTTCGTCAGGAAAAGTAGGCCACTGGGGGAAGACAATGAAGATTCTGTAAACATTAAAAAGGGAAGTGTAATTACTCTTGAGGGTTCAAAATGACAGTAATGATACAAAGCGATGCAATATCAAAGATTGCATTGAACAGAGGAGTAAAGTTACCAGGCTGGTAATGAAACTAGATTAGTAAATAGGGAATAACCTACCACCAAAAGAGTGCAAAAGATGATGAATACATCCTTATTGACAGTGCTTATTGACATCTCTCCCTTTTTGTAGGGGTGTATAATGTCAAAAGTTACCTTAATAGTCTTTTTGGTAAAGACCTGGGTCTTGTAAAAAGCTGACTACAATGGATATAAATTTGGGACAGAGTAAACTGTGAAGAAAAACATGTATATATGTATTCTAAATGGTTAAAAAACGTTCTTATAGAGCAATTAATTATATATTTAGATTAGTACCTAAAGTAGAAGTCAAAAGGGAATCTTATAATTTCCCTAAATTCGATGAAAGGAATAATTATAACATCTTCAAATGCGGTGATCGAAGCTTTTAAGAAAAAAGGAAAAACAGTGTATAAATATAAAACTAATCTTACAGTTAGATGCATTCAGCTATTAGTGTGATGTTTATCGAAGATACCTAAAGTACCTGTAGGTCTCTGGTATGAAAACCAACAGTGAACAAGTTTCAGTATTCAGAGGGATGCAGGATGTCGCAAAGTTAAGGTAATCAAAGCTCTAAATTGTCTGGATATTCCTGGGTCAACAATGATATGTTAGAACCAGTATCTCATGATACATGCATATCTGAAATAAGAAAAAAAACGCTTGTGTAATATTTTCAATCCAATATACTAACTTAAACTGTCAGTTGATTGTTTTTTTATATATAGTGGCAACTGGAACTAAAGATGCCAAGATGGTGTAAATAGCGTCTAATAGATACATGTCTTAATGCGGGACATTGGTTAAGGTAAAAAAATCACTAGCAAAAAATATTGTACGTATCGGGGTATGATGTGAATAGCCGCATTGTCATATATTATAACATATATGGATAAAGAGCCAAGATGATATAGATATGAAGTGGCGTCTAAAGGAGTCCTTAACTAAGTACGAGGCATAGTTTAAGACTTAAAGTGGCTCACAATAAAGGTTTGGTCATATCGACTAATGACGTCAAGATCGCATATGTTTAAAGTTAACGTTTCGTAAAGGTGTAGCTGGAGCCGGGTGTAAACTACATTAGGCATGCTCGCTAAAGTGGTAAACCGATTTTTACTGTAACTTCAAAGTAGCACACAGACGACTGTGGCTAGAAGGGATTAGTTTATTTGAAGAAACAACAATGAGTTTAAAAAAACCACAAGCGACTACGGCACTACTTACTTGCTGGACTCTGAGCCTTCGGGGCTATGTTTCCGGTTCCTGCACGTCCTTTCCTCCGCTGGAGGTTGCGTGCACAAATTATGGTCATATGACCAGCGTAATGAGTCACATGGGTCAGATGATCCAATGGATGAAAAAATGAAAAAACGATTTCGAAAACATCAACTTTATTGATGTTTCTAACGTATACACATCGACATTCAGGTATAACGATTACACGGGCTAGCTTGGAATTGGAAAAATAATGAAAATGAAAATAAAGCCTACTGCCAGTAAAGTTTCTAGTTATGCACAATATAGATGCCAATTGTGGCAAAGTAAATAAAATACAAACTAGGGAATTTGTGTATAATACAAAAGAAATAAATGTAATGATTAAAAGATAAATGACAGTCAATGTCCCGCTTCAAAAATGAGCATATGAAGAATGTGTCCACCAGAAATTTCTTTCAAGAGTGAATATGAAGATTATTTCTGATTGCAAAATAACAGAAAAGGAATCCGCAAGTTCTATGTAAAGAATGGATACTAACACTAGATATTCTATATTGTGTTATTGGAGCAGTGACAGAGATCTATCCTGTATTATAACGTATGGCCTGTTCTCAGGGGATTTCCTGATTCAATCCATTTTTTACTGTATCTAGAGAAAAGATCCAGTAGACTTCTCGACTTTTTCTGATATTATCAATGTCTCTGCCTGTTTTAGAGCTAATCTTTTCTAAAATTAGCCACATAATGTCGTCACGGCTAGGGTCTTTCTCTATATAGTGCTTCACTAAAGGAGCTACCATCTTATGTGTTCGTATCGCAGAGCGATGTTCTGTGAGTCGTGTGGCCAATGTCCTAGAGGTTTCGTCCACGTATCCTAATTTGCATGGACATAGTAACAAATACACAACATTTGTTGTTTTACAATTTGTAAATGACTTTAATACAATGGAAACCCCATTGTATTCAAATTTTGAAGTAATGATTGCATTGTCACATGCCTTACATTGGGAACACTTCTGATTGCCCCAAATGGGCGCACTACCATCAATAGTTTTCTGGATGAATGAAGGTTTGGTATGAATGCGCGAATGGACAATGTGATCCTTTAAATTTTTGTTTCGCCGATGTGCAAACATGGGACGTGGTAACTTGGTCGTTTCCTCAAAGTTGGCATTTAATATGTGCCAATTGGCACATGTAATTTGACGGACTTGTTCATTTCCTGTTGAGTGCCTGGTGACACAAACTAGAGGAGGTGTGATTTTTTCTTTAGTCTGATTGGATAGGAGATGATCTCTATCATAAAATCTCGCTCGTTTATATGCTTCTCTTATGACTCGTTTTGGATAACCACGTGCACTGAACTTGCTTTTCATCAAGGAAGAGAAGAAAGCTGACCTTTAAGGACCAGATATCTTTCAAACTTGAGTCCTTGAAAATGCCCAAAAAGGTCAGGGAGAAAGAAGGCCACCAGTCCGCCATCCCATCTCCCCTCCCCCGCCTCACACCTCAACTAAAGCCACCACCTCATATACCTCATATACCAAAACCTGTCACTACAGCTGTCCAGGCCCTCATATCCCACCGACTCAGATCAGGGTACCTCAGGGTACCTCTTATGAGCCTCAAGACCTGTACCATCAAGCAGTCACACCCAGAAACAGGGTTGATCCCTGGATGGACTGTCAAGGACCACCTCAGGAGAATATGGATTTGGAGACTTACCCTGTAAACGCTCACCAGATGACACCACTGCGTACCATGCAGTTATCTAGAGGGCAGCGCAGTACCATGAGGTGATTCTCCTTTTGGTCGAGGAGAATGACTACTTTTTGGTTGACACCCTTTCCATGAAGAAGGAATTTGTACAGTACTTTTCCATTCTGAAAAGCATGACCAGGAGCAACTTGGACATCTATAAAAACCAGGTCAAGGTCATCACACCGCAGGTCTTTGAAATGTTTTTTTTTATAAGTACAAGTCTGCTCCAAATGACACGGCTTACATTAAGGCTATGTCCCAACAGACTCCTTTGTGATGCATGCTGTGAGAAAAACTGCCTCAATTCCTGCAACCAGAGATGCTCCGCCTCCAAACAAGGCGAGCAAGAAGATTGATATGGCTGGGAAACATGTGGCTGTTGCGCCTGCCACACAGTGGAGGATTGCTAATTCAGTTGGATTGCTTTCCAGGTATGATTTCTACCACGGGGTGTAAATGGAGGAGTTGATATTGCACCTCTCCAAATCCTACAGTTAGAAGAGGCAGAAATGTATTATGGTGGGCAAGTTGTTTTTGATCATTCGTGACAGTGACCTCGACTCCACCAGCATGGCCTCAAGGGAAGTCAATACCAACATCCTTCTGCTAAGCAACATCTGGTTCGAGATTTCTGGCATGATGACAGAGGTTCAGCAGCACCTGATGAGCTTCCATTTTGATGGCGAACCTCTGTTCAGCCCACTGGTCGAGAGTATGCTTGAGAAGATTAAATAGGATTCGAAGACTGCAAAATTCATGTCGCCCAGGTCTGTCTTTCGCTATCTGCAGACAATACAAGGTTCCAAGTCAACCACTCCTACTCAAAGGCAGAGAAACTAACAGCATCAGTTGTTTCAGGACACTCCGGGACCCAAATCATTCAGTAGAGGTGGAGTCTGTAGCAACGGAAGATGCAAAGATAGAGGTGGCGCTGACAAGACACCCCTACCTCCAAATAATGACTTGCCTATCATTCCCATGGAGGAAGATTAATGTTTGGGATGAAAACAAACTCTGATGTCATTTCTCTGCTCTGGAAAGGAGATCATGTGATGACTATTAGCCTGAAAGACACATACTTGCATGTCCTCATTCATTTGGAGCACCACCACTACTTGCGATTTGTGGTACATAGACAACATTAGCAATGTAAAGTTCTACCCTTTAGGGTTATAACAGCCCTAAGAGTATTTACCAAATGTTTCGCTGTGGTAGCGGCGCCCTTTCACAGAAACACCATTCACATCTTTACATAGCTGGAAGATTGGCCGGTGAAGAGTTGTAAATCAGGAGCAATGCTTAGCACACAATCAGAAAGCAATGTCTGTGTTACACAGGTTAGGTATAACACAGCCAAGAAATCAAAACTCGTGGTTTGGCAGATCCAGTACTTTCTAGCGGCTGTGTTAATCTCCGTCATGGGGAAAGCCTACCCAAACCAAGACAGGGTGATGCAATTTGAAAGGCTGCGGATTCTTTTTCAGACACCACGGCCTCTTACAGGGAGGGCAATAATGAAACTGTTGGGGATAATGTCTTTATGCGTAGTAAGAGTGTCTAGTGAGGCAGCGGTCACATGCAGAGGGTTAATTGGGAGATCTATTGTTGGTAAAGCCCAGAATACAGTGCACCCTCCTATGGTAGAACAGCAAACATTTGTTGCGGGCATGCCTTTTCTGGACCCTCAACTGCAAGTGAACATAAAAACGGATGCCTCACTGATGCTGTGGCGAGCTGTCTCAAGCACATTATAATTCAGGGTACACAGGAATAATGGGGTTTTTACATCACTCACCTGGAGCTCACACCAATTGTCTTGGCACTCGGAGCATTCTACACTCTCATTCAAGACAAAACAGTCCTGATAAAGACAGACAACATGGCAATGGTGAATTACATCCAGAAGCAAGTAGGAACACACCTGTCCCTATTGTTGGAACAAGCCCAACGGTTTTGGTATTTGGACATTGGATGGCGAACCTCTGTTCAGCCCACTGGTCGAGAGTATGCTTGAGAAGATTAAATAGGATTCGAAGACTGCAAAATTCATGTCGCCCAGGTCTGTCTTTCGCTATCTGCAGACAATACAAGGTTCCAAGTCAACCACTCCTACTCAAAGGCAGAGAAACTAACAGCATCAGTTGTTTCAGGACACTCCGGGACCCAAATCATTCAGTAGAGGTGGAGTCTGTAGCAACGGAAGATGCAAAGATAGAGGTGGCGCTGACAAGACACCCCTACCTCCAAATAATGACTTGCCTATCATTCCCATGGAGGAAGATTAATGTTTGGGATGAAAACAAACTCTGATGTCATTTCTCTGCTCTGGAAAGGAGATCATGTGATGACTATTAGCCTGAAAGACACATACTTGCATGTCCTCATTCATTTGGAGCACCACCACTACTTGCGATTTGTGGTACATAGACAACATTAGCAATGTAAAGTTCTACCCTTTAGGGTTATAACAGCCCTAAGAGTATTTACCAAATGTTTCGCTGTGGTAGCGGCGCCCTTTCACAGAAACACCATTCACATCTTTACATAGCTGGAAGATTGGCCGGTGAAGAGTTGTAAATCAGGAGCAATGCTTAGCACACAATCAGAAAGCAATGTCTGTGTTACACAGGTTAGGTATAACACAGCCAAGAAATCAAAACTCGTGGTTTGGCAGATCCAGTACTTTCTAGCGGCTGTGTTAATCTCCGTCATGGGGAAAGCCTACCCAAACCAAGACAGGGTGATGCAATTTGAAAGGCTGCGGATTCTTTTTCAGACACCACGGCCTCTTACAGGGAGGGCAATAATGAAACTGTTGGGGATAATGTCTTTATGCGTAGTAAGAGTGTCTAGTGAGGCAGCGGTCACATGCAGAGGGTTAATTGGGAGATCTATTGTTGGTAAAGCCCAGAATACAGTGCACCCTCCTATGGTAGAACAGCAAACATTTGTTGCGGGCATGCCTTTTCTGGACCCTCAACTGCAAGTGAACATAAAAACGGATGCCTCACTGATGCTGTGGCGAGCTGTCTCAAGCACATTATAATTCAGGGTACACAGGAATAATGGGGTTTTTACATCACTCACCTGGAGCTCACACCAATTGTCTTGGCACTCAGAGCATTCTACACTCTCATTCAAGACAAAACAGTCCTGATAAAGACAGACAACATGGCAATGGTGAATTACATCCAGAAGCAAGTAGGAACACACCTGTCCCTATTGTTGGAACAAGCCCAACGGTTTTGGTATTTGGACATTGGAATTACATTTTGGTCCTTGCAGAGAATCTTCTGGGGGTGGATAACGAATAAAATAAAATTGGTAACCAAGAAGCAACAACAAGACCACTTTGTGCTTCATGGTTTCCCATGGTCTTTGATTAAAGACCTGCTTTGGTCATAGGAAATGTTCTTGATCTTTTGTGAAAAAATGTTTTCTTTGTACTTTAAAAAAATAATATTAATAACATTCAGCTCTCACAGTGCAAAAGCAAGAAAAACAACCTATACAAATATATGAAATAAATTGGAAACAATAGAAACTCAAGAAAAATTAAAAAAAGTTGTGAATAAACACAGATTTTGTTTCTTCTTAAAATGGCATCATTCAAACCTGCATGCCTTTAAAACGAAAGTCACCAAATGCACCCCCTTAGCCAGTGCATCCATCTCAAATACTCAAGAAGTGTTGGTCGGTCATTAAAGCATCCCCTTAGCCAGTGCATCCATCTCAAATACTCAAGAAGTGTTGGTCGGTCATTAAAGCATCCCCTTATCCAGTGCATCCATCTCGAATACTCAAGAGATGTTGATCATTAATGCATCCCCTTAGCCAGTGCATCCGTCTCAAATACTCAAGAGGTGTTGATCCTTAATGCATCCCCTTAGCCAGTGAATCCGTCTTGAATACTCAAGAGGTGTTGATCATTAATGCATTCCCTTAGCCAGTACATCCATCTCAAATACTCAGGAAGTGTTGGTCATTAATGCATCCCCTTAGCCAGTGCATCCATCTCGAATACTCAAGAAGTGTTGATCATTAATGCATCCCCTTAGCCAGTGCACCCGTCTCAAATACTCAAGACGTGTTGATCATTAATGCATCTCCTTAGCCAGTACATCCGTCTCAAATACTCAAGAAGTGTTGATCATTAATGCATCCCCTTAGCCAGTGCATCCATCTCAGACACTCAAGAAGTATTGGTCATTAATGCATCCCCTTAGCCAGTGCATCCATCTCAAATACTTAAGAAGTAGTGGTCATTAATGCATCTCCTTAGCCAGTGCATCCATATCAAAAACTCAAGAAGTAGTGGTCATTAATGCATCCCCTTAGCCAGTGCATCCATCTCAGACACTCAAGAAGTATTGGTCATTAATGCATCCCCTTAGCTAGTGCATCCATCTCAAATACTCAAGAGGTGTTGGTCATTAATGCATCCCCTTAGCCAGTGCATCCATATAAAAAACTCAAGAAGTAGTGGTCATTAATGCATCCCCTTAGCCAGTGCATCCATCTCAGACACTCAAGAAGTATTGGTTATTAATACATCCCCTTAGCTAGTGCATCCATCTCAAATACTCAAGAAGAATTGGTCATTAATGCATCCCTTCAGCCAGTTAGCCAGTGCATCCTTCTCAAATACTCAAGAGGTGTTGATCATTAATGCATCCCCTTAGCCAGTGCATCCATCTCAAATACTCAAGAAGTATTGGTCATTAATGCATCCCCTTAGCCAGTGCATCCATCTCAAATACTCAAGAAGTATTGGTCATTAATGCATCCCCTTAGCTAGTGCATCCATCTCAAATACTCAAAAAGAATTGGTCATTAATGCATTCCCTTAGCCAGTGCATCCATCTCAAATACTCAATAAGTAGTGGTCATTAATGCATCCCCTTAGCCAGTGCATCCATCTCAAATACTCAATACGTAGTGGTCATTAATGCATCCCCTTAGCCAGTGCATCCATCTCAGACACTCAAGAAGTATTGGTCATTAATGCATCCCCTTAGCCAGTGCATCCATCTCAAATACTCAAGAAGTAGTGGTCATTAATGCATCCCCTTAGCCAGTGCATCCATCGCAGACACTCAAGAAGTAGTGGTCATTAATGCATCCCCTAAGCCAGTGCATCCATCGCAGACACTCAAGAAGTATTGGTCATTAATGCATCCCCTTAGCCAGTGCATCCATCTCAAATACTCAAGAAGTAGTGGTCATTAATGCATCCCCTTAGCCAGTGCATCCATCGCAGACACTCAAGAAGTAGTGGTCATTAATGCATCCCCTTAGCTAGTGCATCCATCTCAAATACACAAAAAGAATTGGTCATTAATGCATCCCCTTAGCTAGTGCATCCATATCAAAAACTCAAGAAGTAGTGGTCATTAATGCATCCCCTTAGCCAGTGCATCCATCTCAAATACTCAAGAAGTAGTGGTCATTAATGCATCCCCTTAGCCAGTGCATCCATCGCAGACACTCAAGAAGTAGTGGTCATTAATGCATCCCCTTAGCTAGTGCATCCATCTCAAATACACAAAAAGAATTGGTCATTAATGTATCCCCTTAGCTAGTGCATCCATCTCAAATACACAAAAAGAATTGGTCATTAATGTATCCCCTTAGCTAGTGCATCCATCTCAAATACACAAAAAGAATTGGTCATTAATGTATCCCCTTAGCTAGTACATCCATATCAAAAACTCAAGAAGTAGTGGTCATTAATGCATCCCCTTAGCCAGTGCATCCATCGCAGACACTCAAGAAGTAGTGGTCATTAATGCATCCCCTTAGCCAGTGCATCCTTCTCAAATACTCAAGAGGTATTGGTCATTAATGCATCCCCTTAGCCAGTGCATCCTTCTCAAATACTCATGAAGTGTTGGTCATTAATGCATCCCCTTAGCCAGTGCATCCTTCTCAAATACTCAAGAGGTATTGGTCATTAATGCATCCCCTTAGCCAGTGCATCCTTCTCAAATACTCATGAAGTGTTGGTCATTAATGCATCCCCTTAGCCAGTGCATCCTTCTCAAATACTCAAGAGGTATTGGTCATTAATGCATCCCTTTAGCCAGTGCATCCTTCTCAAATACTCAAGAGGTGTTGATCATTAATGCATCCCCTTAGCCAGTGCATCCATCTCAAATACTCAGGACGTATTGGTCATTAATGTATCCCCTTAGCCAGTGCATCCATCTCAAATACTCATGAAGTGTTGGTCATTCATATTAATTCCAAAATAATAATGCTAGTTTAACTGCCTCCCTACTTTCTGGAATTTATGTCTCCCCTTAGTTACAGTGATCTGCTATTCAAACGATTAAACTTCACAGAACTTGATATACTGTTCCCAAAATGAGGCTGCCCGTTTGCTTTTCCTGTTACAGGTCCAAATAGTTCTAGCACACATCACTAACCATTACAGCTTAAGGTACTCATGTTTCTCTTTGGAAGCCAAATATGATTATTGAGTAGCATCTGAGGAAATGGCCTTGATCTGCTTTGTTTCATTTCAGTATTTTAGATCGGGTTTTATAGAAGTTGAACAGTTGACAGTTTTATTGAGATTCGTGTTTGACCGAGATCAGTGCAGAATGGAAATCCATCTAGAAGCGTAGATGAATGAGTTTCCCCTCAAAATCTCTAGCATTATGGTTTATTGCCTGTCTTGCTTTTCGTTTAGCAGATAGCCATAGCAGGTAGTTATAAATAGGTGACAACTTTGAATTAAGCATAGTATATTTGCTCAAGAATCTTACCAAGTGTGATTTGCTGTAGAAATACTCTATGATCTGTAAGTATTTCAAATACTTTCTTCTAGGGACATCGCGCTCTAATACTATGCCTTGCTATGTAGCCCGGGAAAGTCTGTATTCCTCTTTACTTCTTCCCGGACTGTAAAATAAAAGTGTCAAGGGTTTTAAATTGTTCTGTTGCTGAATTTAAGTAGTACACCTTCAAGTCCTGGCTCATAGAAAGCATCAAGAAAGGGCTATGGTCAAATTTTGGTTCGAGTCAGGAGAATCAGCCTTTGCCCATAGCTGTCTAATTGTAAAGACTCTTGTCTGGTACTTCCCATCCCACTCTTAACATTTGGCTTTAGGTATATACAAGTCCTCCTCTTCTCCTTTTCCTAGGGATTGAGAACAATGCTTTTTTTCACTTTGTCAAGCTATCGAGAAGTAATGCACAGAATAAAATAGAAATGTTGAAAGATATATTGGCTTAATGATGTTAATATGACTAACCAGTGAGATTGCAGAGAGCGACATCTGTTGATAAACGTAATACATTGAGAATGAGTTGCTTCATAATTCAACTTGAAACAAATTAGGAAATTGCTTGACTAGGTAATACAAAGCTATCTGGCTGAGGTGACTCTCCATGGGTGGGTGACTGTCCTACTAGCATAATTTGAGTTTTAGTTTTATTTAGTTCATAGCCAATACTGTGAAATTCTATTCTTGCTTTTTTGGTCTGGGCACTATCATATTTTGTTACACCAAATGCATATATCTTTTGGGTTTGGAAACTGAGTGAATGTTTTGATGCCACTCTTCCCACTCTTTTAAAATACTTTCTGCAGTTAGTCAGACTGTCCCTCAAAAAGAGCTCTGCCAAAGGCAAGTAACTTGTTCCTTTCTTCTTCAAGGTACCCCTCGGGAAATGCCAGTTTTGTCGCCAAAATGTGCCGGTTAAATTGCCAGAAAGTGTGTGATTTAAATCGCCACACAGTTAGTGGTCCTCTAAATCTTGACAGTTCTAATATTGGACCTTCATGTTTTAGGGCCATAAATAGGGCAATGATTAAAATATAATCTGTTTGACTCATAATCCGTCTACTATCTGAATCTCTTTTTAGGTTTAATCAGTTTAAGATTCCTACCCAATATGGCTAGTACCACTGCTCTCGAAGCAGACCAGGAGGGAGTAAGCTCACAGGTTGCAAAGTCCAATGGCCTATACATTTAATGACTTTCACTGAAGGCGGTCTGTGCTTTCTTAAAGCAGACTGTCTCGATGCAGTCCTGGAATCTCACGTAAAACATGAAATTGTTTTTTAGCTTGGTGTTTTCAAATACATAAATATAATACCCCTTGCCATTCAGTTGCGTTGTCCTACCATCTTGTTTAATCCGTTTTTTTGTTGATTTTGAATGCCTCCACCCCTCTGTGTGCCCTGCCTCTTAAACTAGTACCCATCACACCCTTCTTCCCAACCCAAACCCTTCTAGCTTCAGCTAACCACAGGGGTTTCCTTCCTCAGTGTTTTATAAATACAGTTCAGCAAAGGTACTGAGGAGCTAGTCTTCTACCTATTTCACTTTTGGCTTAGATATGCAAAGTATTTCATTTCTTCAGTACTCATTATTACTCCCTAGCATGCACAGGGAGTTTTAAAGAGTGTTCGGATAAGCCTTTCACCTATAACAGGCATCAATCCTAAAGACGCTTACTCCCTTTAGGGTGTTCATAAAGTCCCACTTCTTCAAGTTTTGTTCCTCAGGAAGTGATATTGCCTGATTATGCCACATCGAGTTATCCATCCCAAAGTTTCCTTTTTTAGAGAATTCAAATGAAAAAGCGCCAACAAAAATAAAGCGTCACATAAAGTCAATGGCATGGGAGGACAGAAAAATAAGATTTTGGCCTTTTTGAGCCCTTTTAAAGGTGCAAATGTTTTACATGTGCCCCAGACAGGCCTGTCATGCACAAATTTACAATGTTGTGCCAACTGGAGGGGCAACAACGCCCACCTTAAATATTCTGCTAAGCTGAAATGAGCCGCCCCTGACTATTCAGGTCAACCTGTCAATCAAAGTTGTTTATTGTGCGCCTCTTGGAAGGAATTTCATACCTCATTTACAGGAAGGACAGGGCTGGCCAAGCACCTGCACGCTAAGGCTATTTAGCTGACAGAAGCTTAAATAAATAAATTAAAATATTCAGAATGTTCTTCTTTTCCTACTTA
Organism: Triturus cristatus; assembly: GCF_964204655.1. Lineage (NCBI taxonomy): Eukaryota > Metazoa > Chordata > Amphibia > Caudata > Salamandridae > Triturus > Triturus cristatus. The sequence goes on from NC_140582.1 coordinate 330,332,043, forward strand.
ATATGGAGAGGCAAGATGGCGGCCGTGGCGTGGGCTGTGTAAGCAGCTCTTCACTCTGGCTCCGTACCCGGTGGAAACGAAGAGCGTTATTTCGGAGCTTTCCTACCTAAGACGCTGCCATGTGGACGGGTTGAGTCGGGGAGACTGATTTGCGCCGCTGGGGGGCAGAGGAGCCAGCCGTTTGAGCCCCGTATGGTGCTGTGGTGCTGTGGAGATTTCGCAGGGAAGGATTGCGGTCCCGAGGCGGGAATCGGACTACGGCTTGAGCACGAACGTTGATTCGGAGGCGGACGCTTTGGGAGACGCCGCCGTTTGGGGTGAGGCTGCGGAGCTGCTCTTTCTTTCGGAGAGAGGCGTGAGCGAGCTGAAACTGTTTGACTGTGTGGGCGGCCCAGTGCGACCTGAGCTCATCTCTGTTTTGAGATTGAAGTGGACGGCGTCTGCGGGAGCCTCCGGTTCCGCCTTTTGAAAATCGTAGATAAGAATATTGGTACCAACTGCACCGAGACCCTGTGAGTAACAAACTGTGCTTTATTATAAGGAGAGACCCTGTGAGTAACAAACTGTGCTTTATTATTTATCCGGAGCAGCGTCGGATAAGGCTGTGGGACTTTGCAGGCTTATACCTTGGTAAACTGGTCATTTGATTCCTGGTGACACCTAGGCATAGTCAAAGCTGAAAATCAACTCCGTTTAATCTACTACAATGTCAGGCACAAAGAAAGACAAGGTGGTTACGGGGGCAGGCTCCATGAACAATTTCCTTGTCAAAATGGTGAATAAAATCAATGATGACAGAAGGGCTTCTTTGGGCAAAGTAGCTTCTCTAGACTATGACCTCCCTCTAGAAAGAGCAACTACGCCGGAGGCACCTCTAGAGGGCGAAAATAGCACTGACCGTGTGTTAGGAGAACAAAACGCATGTAATCCAGCTAGCGTAGTAGTAACTTCGATCCACCAGGCCCCTGATACTATTACGCTTGATCCTATAATGCTTGATAAATTATCTTCTGACTCCGAGGAAGAGGTAGAGGTAACGGTAACGGAAGGAAGTAAAAGAGAGAGACCTGTTAGAACATGTAGAAAGCAGCAAAGTAAGAGGGGGGGTAAGATCACCCACAGGAGAAGAGGGGACACTCACTTGCCTGATAGTCACATCTCCCCTAAAGCCAAATCGAACGCAGAGAGTAAAAAGGAAACTAGCATCACCCTGAGCCCTGAGCAGTTTGGTTTGCTAATCAAAACCATAGAGGCCACTTTTGACCTAAAACTTAAGGAGTCCATTGACTGCCTTGCAGCCAAATTGGACACCGCGAATGCGGAGTTAAAAAGACTAGGAGGTTTATTGGACCAACAGTTGGCCAATCTATCTAAGGCTAACCCCCCACTCCCTTCAACTAGTTCAGTGAGCTCTGAGGTTGTAGGGAAAAATGCTATAAAAGCCCCCAATCCACCTCCTTTGATCCCTCAGGTCAATTGCACGGTCAACAACCTTACTGTCCCCCCAGCCACCTGTCCCCCACCAGTAGACTCGGATGTAGACCCGGCTAGGAGCCATCAGAGATCAGGTCTCTTATATAACATGAATGCCATACAAAGTAGGCGCAATAATTTTATTAATCTGCCCCCGGATTGCGCCCCCTATGTCGTCGTGTTAGCCAATGTTCCGGTGCATACCCCAGGCTCTTCCGAGCCACAAGAGGAAGTGCATGATTCCCTCAAAAACAAAGTGGTGGCTTGGCTGAGTGCTAAATGTGGTTTCCCTACTAAATTTGCTGGAGACATTATCACGACTAGGAGAGTGAATTGGATTGGTCCCTCGAGGAAAACATGTAGAGGGGATTGTGTGGTCGTGAACTTTAAATACCCACAACATGTGGCCACAGTCCTCCTACGGGCAGCATCTCTGATGGAGGACAGCAATGGTATTCAAGTGCGCCCGTTAGGGTATTTCTACAATCATGACAACTTAGCCTCTCTGCCCAGACAAAGACTAAGTCCATTTACCCCGGTGGGGCCCAGATCGGCTCCTCAAAGTTTGTTTCAGGGACGTGATAACCTCTTTACCTTTGGTCCCCCTATTACAACTCTCAACAGATTCGATGTTCTCTCAGGTCTCGATCTTTGCGATTGACGGGGTGATGGAGAGGGTACAGTGGACGATGTCATAGTGGATTCAACACCAACGGTTCATGTACCTTCTTCTGATGTGGATGATAACAGTTTACCAGAGATCACAATTGATAAAGGGGACACGGTTAGACTGTTATCCTGGAACATTGCTGGTTTGCGGTCTAAGAAGGGAGACCCAAACTGGGAAAATTTTGTAAAGCGCCACGATATCATTGCCATTCAAGAGACTTGGGATATGGAGTGTGATTACTGGTTGGACGGTTTTACATCTTATTTTGTACCTGCTTTGCCTTCCCCCGCAGGCCGGAACAAAGGAGGTCTTTTGACGCTGGTATCGGTGAACATCAAGGGCAAAATCACCCTGATAGACTGTGCCTCTCATAGTTTCCTCGTATTGGAGATAATATTAGAGGATGGTTGTAAATTGCTTCTTGTTAACTGCTATAATGCACCGAACGGTCACCCAGAAACTGTGCATTTTACATGGTTATCAGACTTTTTAAGTCTTTACAGAGACAAACAATCCACTTTGTGTCGATTTATTCTAATGGGCGATTTTAATGTTCATTTGTGCTCACATTGTGCCCTAGTGGATGAAGATAGGCCAGATAGCGTGTGTCCCCCTCACCTAGAACATACACAGAAGGGTTTGGTGCTCGAAAATGTATTACGGGAAAATGAGCTGTATGAACCAGAATTCTACGATAAAAGTACACGGGTTGCCACTTATACGGGAAGGGCTAGTGATTCGATCATTGATTTTATTTTTGTTTCAAGAGGTTTTCTGAATTATGTGATTTCATATAATGCAATTGCTATGCCTATGAGTGACCATAATCCTGTGGGGTTGGAGCTAGTGAATAGCTCCTTCTTGTTAAAATCAGCTGTCTTCCATCGGTCTATATTGCCTGTAAAGGATAAGGATCAGGGGAGAAGAATTAAATGGGAGATGGTTGTACCGGACAACTTTTTCTTAACTCTATCCTCCTCAGTTTCTGAAGAGCTAAATGTGTGTGCCAACCCGTTAACTGGGAGCAAGGAGGTTATATCTTCCTTTGAAGGTATTTGCCGGTTTGTGTCCATTTGCCTCATAGCTAAAGGTCAGGGGGGCAAACACAAATCGGTGAAAGGCTGGTTTGACAAAAACTGTAGCAAAGCACACAACCGCCTTAAGAAAGCCCTCAATACTCGCCCAAGGGACAAAGCGTTAGTGGCGCGACTAAGAAAGGATTTTACCACGGCCACTAATCTGCGTAAAAATGAACTAAAGAGTAAAGCCTGGGAAGATTTAATGGATAAAGCCACCCTAAAAACAGCGCTAAGTTTTGGTCAATTATTAACACCCCCTTACTTTCAGGCGACCAAAACTCAGTGCTGGAACTAAACATATCAGAGGAGGACTGGCTTCGGCATTTTGAAAAAATTTATGATAGTAATAGGGAGCTGGAACCTTTCACAATCCCTACTATTGAGATCCCCCTGGAGCCTGTGAGATTTGATACAATTGAGGTACTTAGAGCTATAGAGGAGACAGCAGGACGCAAGGCCCCGGGCCCCGATGGAGTGCCAGCGGATATGTTCAGGGCAAATCCGCTGTTTTGGGCCAATATTTTAACAAAAGTTTTTAATGCCTCTGCCGCAGTGGGATTCCCTCATACCTGGTCTTTAGCTATAATTGTGCCAATATTTAAAAAAGGGCAGAGAGGAGACCCAAAATGCTACAGACCAATATCGTTGCTGGACTCCTCGGTAAAAATCCTAGGAAAGGTTGTCCTAGCGAGAATATCCGCGTGGGCCAAGGGGAACAACATCCTGTCCGAGGCACAATTCGGATTTAGGTCAGGGAGGAGTACAGAGGATCAATGCCTCAATCTCCACCTCATAATTTCTAAATATACCAGAGCAAAAGGGGGAAGTATATTCCTTGGCTTCATGGACTTGTCCACAGCCTTTGATCTTGTTAATAGATCTAAGCTGTGGGCAATACTCCTGAAGATGGGCCTCGATAGTTCCTTGGTACACTTTCTGGCGGAGCTCCATAAAGACCTGAGGGCCCGCATCAGAATGACCACTGACGGAAAGTGTACCGAGAGTTTTAGATCAACTAGAGGGGTCCGTCAGGGATGTATACTGGCGCCAATGTTGTTCACGCTATACGTGAACTGTTTGGAGGATGACCTAACGGCTGCCTCAAAGGATATCCTGAGCATGGGGGGTGCACCAATTCCGGTGCTCCTCTATGCTGATGATGCGGTGCTAATAGCCAGGACCCCAGTTGCCCTGCAAAAGTTACTCGACTCCTTCGGCAATTTTATGTCCAGTCTTGACCTGGTGGTTAACAAGAACAAATCACACACTATGTCAGTAGGATGTGGTAAACTTAAAGAAAAAACCTTTTTTTGCGATGGAGAGGTGATTACAAGTGTGAAAGTTTTTACATACTTGGGAGTGATCTTTGACCAAAGGGGAACTTGGACACCGCAGTTAACATCTAAAGCGAATGCGGTGAGAAGCTCATATTCTGCAATCCTGGGGTTTACTAAGAGATTGGGGGGGAAACCAATCGAGGCTGTCCTGGCCGTTTACAAAGCCAAGACAGCCGCGATCGCTAGATACGGGGCTGCAGTCTGGGGTTATGTTAATTCTAAATGCATTCAGACAGAGGAAAACAAATTTCTTCGTTCTCTGTTGGGACTACCCCAGTCAACTGCCACTCACTCTTTACATCTTGAGCTGGGTTTGGGTTACATTCTAGATATAATTAATCTAGCTCCACTCTTGATGTGGATCAAGCTCTGGCTTAACCCGAACCTCAGCCTTAATCACAGGATAATCAAAGACTGTCTTATATTAGATCACAGGAGGGATATTCAGTGGCTGTCATATATTGAATCTATGGCCGCACATTTGGGACGCCCTGAAATCTTTAATAGTCCAGAATCCCTGTGCAAAGCTGATTTGCTGTGGGTGAAGACCAATTTCATCAGATTACGTATGGCCGAGCGTGAAGCGGATGAGTTATGTAAACCCTCTGTGAGGGCTCATGCATTGATAACCCCATCTTTTGAGTTGGCTCCTTATTTGTCAGTGGTCACTAATTCTTTTCATAGGTGGCTACTGTCTAAATTCCGTTTTAACCAAATTTATATGGTTCTGCGGGACGAGAAAGACTGGTGTAAGCTCGAGGAATCGTCCCCATGCAAATGCGATGGTTTCTCCATTCAGGATAATGCCCATTTTCTGTTCTTCTGTTCTTTTTATCACGAACCTCGTACCCGATATTTAAAATCAATTCTGAAGGAGCTGGGTTTTACGCAGTACAAGCCTGCGTTGTTATATTTACAGATGATGCATTCCCCTGTAATTATGTATTGCACTGCTAGCTTTTTGGCTGCATCTGTTAGACGTAAGAGATCAAGGTTAAGATTGGAATCACAGATGAGGACAGATACCTGAATTCATGTTTATTGTAGTGTTGAGTGCTAACTGTAATGAATTTTGTGTAAATAATGCCTTTTTAACTTGCTTTTAAAATCCACCTACTGTTTAATACTGTTTTAACCTGTTTCTTAAGATATATGAATGTATGATATTTGTTGTAGAATACTTTTATGATTTTAATTAATCGAATAAAGTGGATTTTAAATTTGAATTTTGAAATTCCTACTTAATATGAGTTTAAAATAAAGTTAGGAATCGTTCTTGAACTTTTTCTGTAGCGGTTTCCTGCTGTGTAATGCAGAAATAGTGATTTAATCTGCTTTACCAGTATTTTCTATGGGAGCAGTTAACCTCAATACAGTAAATATAGTTTTATATTTAGTCACTGTAGGTACATGCTAACTTTAATTTAGGCTTGTACGCAGCCCTGCCAAGTACCGCACATCAGATGTTAGACTAACGCATTTCAGTGTGGCAGTCCACATCACCGCACTAAAATGCAAAGTCACGCATAATTGCGACTCCTCAGCTGTCAAGCTGGAGCGCTATTAGCATCACTAACAGAAAGCAGGCTGGCTCAGTGCTGCTTACAAGCAGGCTTGGGGGCTGGCTCACCTCGCTCTGGTCTGGCTTAGGCAATGCACAAACAATGTAACAACATTCTCACTGCAACCTCAGATTTACTGATGTCACAACTCGAGTCAGTGATGATTTTCCCAATAGGCGGGCCGCTCACAGCGTGAGCGGGCTGCAGACAGTTATGTTAGCAGCGCACCCCGTGTTGTAGTGCCACGTTGCCGTAATGATGTGACGACACGCCATGACTTGGTCCACGGCCGGAGTGGTGGTGCCTCAGCAGGCAGCAGGACTGAACTCCATAAGGCATGTCACTGATGCAGCACGAGTCATTGAGTCCTGGACCATGGCTACTGCCCACAGCCTGTGCAGGGGGGAGTCATTGCAGCGGGCTGGACCGTACCTCTCATGGCGCTGTTTGCTACAGACTACTAGTAAGTGTCACTACTACCTTCTCCAATTTACTTTTAGCGCGTCACCATGAGCCAGCCTAAGTAAAGTTGCATCTAAGCCTGAGGCATCAGAGCCTGTTGCTCCTCTGTGACAGTCTGACTGTCTGAGTGCTCTAAGGCTGCAGCTCATGCTTCATCAGCTGCGGGGCTGCAGCAGCGGCGCGCACCAGCATCGAAAGTCGTTGTACTAGTGACAACCCACTTCATTTTTATACCAAGACACGCACATTTGATGCCCTCAAATACCCCGTTTGCAGGGGATTATTCATTATCAGGGATAATTGTAATCCCAGGCAATGTTGTAACATGTTCTGGGGTGCTGACCTGGCTGTCAGTGGACCCCGTGCACGAGTGAAGATATTAGCCAGTCCTGCCCTTTTTAACAGGTAATATTTCCGCGTGCTGAGATATTAAGCCAGTGCTTACAATGTGAAGACCAAAACTACAAGTCCCAGAATGAAACATGCTGCTAGCCAAAAAGGCTGGACTATTTATTTGTGTCACTCATGAGATGAGGTATCAGCAGGTCAATGTCACCAATGTCTTTCCTGAACTTTACTTCCGGTCAACGGATTGTTTACCATAAGGTTCTTGGTAAGTCTGTTCGTTTTAGTCAGATAAGTGTACAGAATGTATGGCGAAGCGCCAGTACAGGTTTGGAAAGTTGGTGGTAACCCTTATTCAGAGTATTTTTTGCAGTATGGTATTCTAGCAGAGGGATTATTTGTGTACTATTCATGTGCCGTGATCGCCTTTTATTTTGGACAATGGTATGTCCTAGTTGATTACAAACCAGTTTCCCTCTTAGACCGACCCTTCAGCTGGTATTAACATCATAAGGATATAACATTTTGAGCTGCTTCCTTGTTAATCTAAGCAATCCGGCTGTAGTAGTGAATGTTTTCACATCCTTGAGACTGGAGTGAAATAAAGACCGTAATAGTATTGAACAAGCATTTACAATGCAACGGTCTCGGCATTGTTTTTTTTTTTTTTTTTTTTTTGAAAAAGTTTTTATTGAGCAACAATTCGGTCACAAGTATGGGCCTACAACCACCCGGGCCGGCCGCTAGGTACATAAGGAAATATACACATATCAAAGTTGCAATCCGTTCCCAGGGCACTGCCCCGCAGTGGCTCAAGATAGTTCTCGAAGAACAGCAAGCGTCAGTCCAACAGTAACAGAAACAAAAGAAAAACAATAAAAACAAAAGGCGAGTTACGAGGGATACCAGTGCGGTTCAGGCTCCCCCCGGGAAACTCCAGTCAGAACATTTGAGCAATCCGCTAAAGAGAGGAGTACCGGGAGGCCGGGGACGGAGGGGGGGGGGGAAAGGGGGGTCAAGGAAGATGAACGTCCCTATGTAGTTGTTACAAAAAGCGCCAGGAACCGTCGAGGGTCAGGGGGACATGGCGATATCAGTGTCTACCAGGGGGGGCGTACAGATGCCTCCGCGATACGCATTCCATTGGCCCCAAATTCTACCCCATGCCCCCGGCTTGCCACGGGCCACATACACTGTCTTCTCCCGAAACATACACCAGTCCATATTCTCCTTCCATACTGACACGGTGGGCGGCCGTTGAGCGCCCCAAAGTTGCGCTATATCCCTCTTGGCAATCATGTTCCCTAGGGCCGCCCACCGAGTCTGAGCCGCGTTGTAGTCATTGGGCTCCCACACATTCAGGACACAGCGACGCACCTCCGGCAGCAGTACAACCCCGGTGACCTGTCCCATAACCGTGTGGACCCGGCGCCAATAGTCCGCCACCTCGCGACACTCCCAAAGGATATGAAGAAAGGTGGCGCTGAGCCCGCAGCCTCGTTTACAGAGCCCGTCGTCGGAAAATCCCATCGCGACCAAGCGCGGACCCGTAACATACACCCGATGGAGAATCTTGAGCTGTACCAACCGGAGACGAGCCGGAATGGCAACCTCCTTGGGGGACGACAGTGCAGACTGCCAGTCTTCGTCATCCAATTCGACCCCATCCCCAGTCCAAGCCTCCCGAAGGCGCACCAGGAGATCCGCCCGGTGATTAATCAATTTCTTATAAATTAAAGAAATAGTACTATCAGGGACATGTCCGTCAAGCACGCGGTCCTCGAGGGGCGAGGAAACAGGGACCGTGGTCCCCTCCCCGAAGACCGAGAGCAGGGCGTGTCGAACCTGGGCGTAGCGGAAGAACTCCCTGTCGGTCAGCTCGTATTCGGCCTGGAGCACCGCGAAAGTCTTGACCGCGCCCTTGTGCCACAGGTCTCCCACTTTGCTGATACCAATCGTGTCCCACTGGTCAAACCCCTTGGTGGTCCACAAGCTGCCCAGGCGGTCGGAGGCAAACAAGGGAGTAGCACATGTCATTCGCTCACTCCAGCCCGTGGCCGCAGTGGCAGCCCTCCAGGTCCGCACAGCAATCTTAGTAGGACCCGTAAGGGTCCGGTCAGCCAGGCGGGAATAAAGTGCCCTGTTGTAGTTCCCGCCGGGAAGCAGGAACTTGTCCATCTCATACGCCGGATTCAAGCCGGGCGCATACGTGGCGTGGTTAATGGCAGATAGCTGCGAGGCCCAATAGTACCTGCGAATGTCAGGAAGCGCGATGCCCCCGTCATACCAGGGGAGAGTGAGCTTGGCAAGAGCAATACGCGCCCGGCCGTTCCACACCAGTCTCCTCTGCAGGCTCTCCACCTCCCGAAAGTAGGCCACTGGGATAACGTCAAAGGAGTTCTGGAGTGCATAGAGGAACCTGGGAAGGGACATCATTTTAAACAGCGCGGCCCGACCCAGCGGGGACAGGGGCAGCCTGCACCACCGGGCCGTGTCCTCCCGCAGCCGCCGAAGTGGACGCAGAAGATTCTGCTCGTAGCGAGCCACCGGGTCCAGCGAAACGTATATCCCCAGGTACTTAAAGCCGCTCAGAGATATTTGAATCGGGAGCCGAGGCGGCAGGAGAGGAGGACCACCAGCGATGGGATAAACGCAGGATTTAGACCAATTGATCGTGAGACCCGAATTGTTCCCAAAGGAGGTCAGAACGTCAAAGAGGACGTTGAGTGACTGCCGCGGTGAGGTGAGGTACAGGAGAATGTCGTCCGCATACAGCGAGACCCGATCTTCAAAGCCCGGGCCCCACCGGATCCCTCTGAGCGAGGGCTCCCAACGGAGCCAGGCAGCGAGTGGCTCCAGGGCGAGAGCAAAAAGCAACGGGGACAACGGGCACCCCTGCCTCGTGCCCCTGCCGAGGGCAAAGGGCCGAGAGACCCGCCCATTCACCACCACTTGAGCCATGGGTCCCGTGTAAAGGAGCCTCACCCAGCCAATAAATCCCTCCCCAAAGCCGAATTTATCCAAGACGGCCCAGAGGAATGGCCACTCAATAGTGTCAAATGCCATCGTGGCATCCAAAGAGACCAGCACGGCCGGCTCGGTGAGGAGCTCCGCCCTGGCGAGGACCCCGTGCAGACGCCGCAAGTTAAGAGCGGTGTTGCGGTGCGGGATGAAGCCGCATTGGTCCGGATGAATAAGGTCGCACACGACACTCAACAATCGATTGGCCAGGACTTTCGCCAGGATTTTAGGCTCTGCATTGAGCAGTGAAATAGGCCGGTAAGAGGTACAGCGGTCACGCGGCTTGCCCTCCTTGGGGAGAACGACTATAGTGGCCAGGCGCTGGTCGGCCGGAAGGGAACCCGCCGCAAGAGAGTCGCGGAACATGCGGCCGAGGAAGGGCGCAAGCTTATCAGGACGCAATTTGTATAGTTCAATGGGCAGACCGTTAGGACCCATAGCCTTGCCCGAGCGAAGGGAACGAATCGCGGTCGCTATTTCATCCGACGATAAGGGGGCGTCCAGCCGCTCCCGGTCCTCAACGGACAGGCCGGGCAGAGCAATATCTCTCAATAGGAGGCGAGAGTCATCTTCGTCCCTGTCAGCCACCGGGGAGTACACCGCCCGGAGGTGGTCAGCGAAGCATTCCACAATCTCATCCGGTTCAGTCACACACCCACCATCCGCAGCACGCAACTCGGGGACCACGCGATTCACTCTCTCCTTTCTGTCCAGCCACGCAATCAACTTTCCCGCCTTGTCCCCCGCGTCATACAATCGGCCCTGCTGCTCCCTATACATAGTTTGGGCCGCGTCAGTGACCAGGGACCTATATTCGAACTGTTTCAGGCTAAGGGCATGTAGCCCGTCCGGAGTAATATTCGCCTCCAAGGCCGACTCCAGCCCCGAGACGTCAGTCTCCAGCTTCACCACCGCCTCGCTCCTAACCTTCTTGGCCACCACTATCTGGGCGAGGGCGTGTCCGCGTATAACAGTTTTAAAGGCTTCCCAAAGGGACAACGCAGACGACACCGACCCCTCGTTTTCACTGAAGTATTGGTCCATGGCCTTAACCAGGCTGTCACGAGTCACAGGGTCCCGCAGGTACCAGGGGTTAATGGGAGCTATCCGCCCTGCGGACCGCGGCCCGGTGTCAAAGAGAAGCCACAGCGGAGAATGGTCGGAGATACCACGCGCCAGGTGTCTGACCTCTCGAATCCGACCAGTCTGCGCCGCTGGCATAAGGAAGTAGTCTAACCTGGAGAGACTCCCATGCGCCCCCGAATGAAAAGTGAACTGGCACTGGGTCGGATGCAGTAGTCTCCAACTATCCACCAAGCCGAAGGTCTCCAACATCCCACCCAGCCATGACTGGGCAGCGGGGAGGGTCCTCGGTGGGTGACGATCCAGTTCACCCGAAACCACAGAATTAAAGTCCCCGCCCATGAGCAGGAGGCCGTCCGGGAGGTCAAGCAGCATTCGACCCAAATCAGCAAAGGTGGAGTTCTGGAGGCCCGGGGGGACGTAGACTGAAACCAGGGTAAGGGGCTGCCCCTCCCACCTCCCAATCAGACACACATAGCGCCCTCTGTCATCCGAGACTATCCTCGTGATCTCCACCGGAAGGGAGGTTCGCAGGAGAATGCCCACCCCCCTGGAGCCAGTTGTGAAACCAGAATGGGCTACGAGGCGGTATCCCCCTCTGTGCATCGCATGGCAGACATTGCCGACCAAATGCGTCTCCTGGAGAAACACCACATCAGGAGTCAAACGGCGCAAATATTGCAGTACAACACCCCGCTTAATACGGTCCCCCAACCCATTGACGTTCCACGACATAAGCCTCAACCCGTCTCCCCCCATCCCCTCCAATAGAGCAAGAAGCCCCCAGCCCGCAGCACCGCTCCCAAATATGGATAAAAATCAATTCCTCGCCCTGTAAACAAAAAACACACAACTAAACAACCCCTCTTCCCCCCCAACCCCACCCCAAGTCCACCGCCCCCCACCCTGCACCCCTGCGGGCCTAAGACCCCCCCCAACTTGCAGTGTGCCTGTCGCCCCGCTAACCCCATTCTACAAAAAGACCCCGGAGGAGGAAAGGGACCCGAACCCGCCCGCACCCCTCACGGGTCCTGGTAAAACACAGTATGCAAAAGAAGTAAGACCCAACTGTACAGTGCAAAAACGCAAAAGCAAGGACCAAAGGTCAGTCTAAGGGGACCCGTCACCTGCGGTGCCCCCAGAGGGCCCGGGCCGGCCACCCCCGTCCGGCAGCGAGTCCAGCCAGTCACTTGCGGCCACAGGAGTGTCAAAAAAGACTGTCCGCTCTCCATGCTCCACTCGAAGTTTCGCCGGGTAGAGCATCGAATACTTCAGGCCTAGCTCGCGGAGACGGCGCTTCACCCCCTGGAATCCCATCCGCTGTTTCTGGACCAGTTGCGTGAAGTCCGGGTAAAAGTTGACGATCGAGTTCTCGTAGCGGACCGGGCCACGGGTCCGTGAAGCCTGCAGAATAGCATCGCGGTCCCTGTAGTGGAACAGTTTAGCCACGATAGGCCTCGGGGGGGCCCCCGGCCGCGGCCGGCCGCCAGGAACCCGATGGGCCCGCTCCACAGCGAAGAATTTACTTAGGCCAACCGGGGACAGCTGCTGCAGGATAAGTTCCTCGACCACGAGGTCCACCGGGCGGCTGTCGGAGGACTCCGGTACCCCAATGATACGGATATTGTTGCGTCGGGCCCGTCCCTCGAAGTCCTCAAGCCGCCGGGCCATGTGGTCGTTGACCACTCTAATGTCCCCAAGCGCGGCCCGCAGATCCGACACCTCCGCACCCAAGGTGGAGGTCCGTGTATCAAGGGCCTGGACCTTCTCGTTGGTTTTAGAGAGGTCGGCCCGAATCAGGGTGACGTCGATCGCGACAGTGTCGATCTTACGGGCCAGGGCCTCATATTGCGTCGCGATAGTTTCCCTGATGCCCTCGATGGCGCCCATAATGTCCTGTAGGGAAGGTTCCGCAGCGACGGTCGTGCCTCCCCCCGCAGCATCCGGGGAGAGGCCAGCAGCGCCAGGGGACCCCCTGCCCTGGGTATAGCGGTCCATGTTGTTGCTCTGGACCGCTCCCCCGCGTAGTGAGGCCTTGGTCTTGCGCCCTTCCGGTCCCCCTTTGCCCGCCATGTGAGCGCCGTCACTCAATGGGACCTCCGATCAAGGGGTGCACGGGTGCCAGAGAAAGGATCACAAACTGTCGGTGTAGGGGTCGGAGGCGTCAGACCCGTCCGTAGCAGATGGAAGCAAACCTCGGGCAGAGGCCCAAGAGGCACCCCGCCACCTTGAGCACGCACGCCAGCTGATCTCCTGAAGGCCAAAATCGAAACCGAAAGTGCTGAATCGGTGACTGGCACCGCGCTGAGGCCGCTGTTGTTCAATTGCAGCCCGGCCCCACGGGTCACCTCCACCCCGGCCTCCTCCGTCGGGTGGGTCCCAAAAGTTCCGGCGACGATAACTCAGGATTCCCAGGTCCGATTAGAATTTTGGAAAGAGATATATAGTCAGCTGGTCTTCTTCTCTCAGATTCCATACACCAACTCAGGATAGTCTCAGGATTTATTCCGAGGAGCAGAAAGGGTCCGGGGAGCCCTGTGCTCACGCGACCATCTTGGATGCGCGCTAGGCTCCTCTGGTCTCGGCATTGTTAAAGTTAGAGCTATTGGCATTGCTCATGACATTATTTTTGTTTGTTTTTGTTGGGTGGGTCTCTCTTAGGGAATTTTAGTTACGGTTTTGTTTAGGCTCCGGTGTTCGAGCGCACTGATGAAGTTTTTACGGGCCTTTGTGAGATGAATCAGGCCGAGCAAGGGCTTCAGGGGTATCAAAATCCCTACTCTTTGGCACACGCCCCTTTCATCTGGACAGGGGGCGAGGAGCACAGTCCCAAAAGCCCTTCCATAACCAAAAATATTAATCTTGTTTTATGGTTTAATCCACGCCAGCGCTTTTCATCCAGCTGAACGGTCCAATTTTATAGGAAGCGTTTCAAGTTTGGCTTTGAATGCCCCGTGCAAATTCGGCCGTGCAATGCATCGGTATTGCCTTTGGGACCTTATATGTCAGTGGACTTATCTATTCCGAATAACAAATGGATTTTTTTGTAAAAAAAAAGAAAACACCTCAGAAGAATATATTTGGTTGTATTTTATTTTTTAGGAGAAACCACGACTAGATGCCGAAGTGCTAGCCACCTTGCCAGGCTGATGTGAGGGAGAGCACAAAAGCAGACAGGTATTGGCAGGGACATCGCAGATCAAATCTTTTCACAACTTTTGTTTGTGGACGAGAGGCGTAACTGTGAATAGTGCAGAAGTTGCAGTGGCACTGAGCCCCCGACGTTTTAGGGGTCCACTGCCCCTTACTACGCAGCCAGCGGCTAGCTGGCATCTTCCATACTTGTATTAGGGTTTATTGTCAGCTTGCCAAGCCACTGGTGTTCAAAGGTTCAATGTCGTCTTTTGTTCTCACTGGTAACCCTCAATTACAGCCTAAAATAACAGCCTCCATTTTGGCGAATCCAGCACAACACAAAGTGCAAAAAAAACAGGCACCGCTTTAAAACCAGAGAGACACTGCTGTGTAATGTTAAACTGGGAAGTAAAACTGAGGATGAGGAAAAAAAGATGACTGGAGACTTACACAGTGATACGTCTCAAAGCCGGGCTATGTCCCCTTCCACCTCTCCTGCTCCTACGCAGAGTTCGCACAGCGCCCGGTGCGGGTGGCAAACTAACAGCGCCTAGAATGCAGCTCCAACCCGCGGTCCACTGTTAAGGTCCTAGCGAGGATTCCTGGAGAGAAGCAGACTCTTTGAGGACCAATAAGACAAAAAAGTCCCCAAGTGCCCTCTTTCCATCCACACCAGAGTACAGAAAGATAAACACAACCAAAACATAACTAGTGTGCAAGGGGGGCAACAGACACGGGCTGAGGGGACAGAATGCGGAGCCCTTACCTCAATTGACCATCCTGGCTCCTGCCACCTCGGAGAGAAAAGATGCGAGTCCCATTCAGAAGTAGACATTGGACAGACACATCCGCATTTCAGCCCGTGACACTCCAGTTAGCAAAGGGGGGCTCAGTGCGGCCGGGAGGTGAGGCAGGAGTGGGAAGCACAGAGAAAAGGAGGGCGGGAGGAGAGCGCGTCTGTATGTGTGTCTGCATGCATGTGAGCTGAGGGGTTTGGGGGGGGGGGAAGTGCTAGATTGAGGAGGAGAGCGAGGCAGCAGATCTCATGATGGATGTGCTTCCCGAGTCAGTGCTGCTAGGCTGAGACAAAGTGTTTTTGGCCGTGCCGGGCTGGGTGGGGGGCCACGGGCTGCAGTTACAATGTGGTGCTAGGGGTCTGAAGCGCCGCCTGGGGACAATTTACATGAGATCATGATCCACTACTTTGGCCCAACAGCAATCTCTCTTTTTGATCAGCATAGACACCCATCAATATCCCGCATACTGTTTTCACAGTATATGTGAGCTTTGTGATTCTAACAGTTTTTTACTCAAGCCAAATTCTGCTTGACATATCCTCCCCTGGATTATTCATTCCACAATAGACATCCATTTCTAGCAGTCTATCATCTCACACGAGATCAATAAAGTTTTTTTGAAATAAATAAAAAAAAAAATTCTAAGGTACTGTGTTCCATTACACCATGGCAGCTTCTCTTTACCAAGCGCCATTCATCTTTGACAGCACCTCCACACGTCAGGCATCATCCTCCGTAAGTCAGTATCCCTACTGGTTGTTCTAATGCCTGATTGAATACTAACACATTGTCTCTTTACTATGTCCTGCATAATCACCCTTTTCTAAGATGGCCGCCCCGGTCGTACCCCGGATCACGAGCCCTCTTCGCTTTCCAAGCGAGCTGTGACTTTGGCATTTTTCTCCATTCCGGAGCAACACCGACATTAACACACTTGTTTTATCATTGCATCTCCACACATAAATATTCTTTCTATCTCATCCCCCCAAATACTCATAGACTTAGCAGACACTTAATATGCTGTCTCGGTAATCGCCCCAACCTAAGATGGCCGCCCAGATAGGGTTTCGGTTCACGAACCCTTCTCGCTTTCCATGCGGGATTTGGCTGTGATAAACAGCCCGTTACCGGAGACACGCCAGAATGCGGTCCGGTAGGCTTTGGCCCCAGTAGGTGATTAAGAGTGAGGCTTTCAACGTACAAGTAAGTGACCATTCTGGACCCAACTCCCTCCTCCCTCCCCCGTTTATCAGCTAAGCGGAGAACAGCTATTTCTCCCGCTTTTCCTTCCATAAGGGCGAACCATTAATACGGAGGCAGATACAAATTCAACAACCTCCTCTACATTTTCTCCTAGATGTACGAGATCGCCACACCCCCTCCGTTGACCATGAGGCACATTGTTGCTTTTTAAAAAGTATGTAGCTTTTTAAAAAGTATGTAATGTCATATTTGTCAATTATATGTTCGTATGGTATATGTTATGTCAGACACGTTAGTTATGTTTAAACTTGCCATTTCATTCACTTTTTCAGCACAAACGCCGGCATGGAGAAAGCGATTTATTGTTTCTTTCTTTTTAACCACAAGGCACATCAGAAACTAAAGTGTATGTACACTTGGGTGTAGTGTGCTCACAACTTCTTATGATTAACAGTACATTGTGCTTTTTTCCATTTATCATTTATTTTATTATATCCTACAGATTATACCAGACGTACATTACGTATGTATTTATTGTTACGCATGCCTTATAGTTGCAGCGTCTCACACTTTGCACCTTATTTAGGTTAACTAGGAGTGGTACCGTCTCACTGGGCTGGTCCCGGTGGAGTCCTGAAGAAGAGCTGGGGAAGCTCGAAACTAGTTGACCTGATCATATGCTAGGCACACCTACCCATTATAGTTAGGGCCTATAGCATATCACCCCGTTTTTAACCTTTCAGCTTAGAGCATCAATAAAGTTTATTTAGCCCACTAGCTGATTATTTTAATTTTCCTACTCCACTTTTTCACTTGCACTACACATATTCTGACCTATAGTGCTCCTGCGTAATCCGTAAGTCGCAGCACGCCCCAGTTCGTAGAGGACTGGGAGGACCCCAATGATGAAGCATGTCACCATGGGGAAACCCTGGTGAGTGAGGGGACTCAAGAAAAGGAAACATTTTTCCCTTTCTTTCAAATAGGTGATATTCAGAACCAAGTTGATTTCTGACACCTCCTATTCCCCTGGTTTAGGTTCTTGTAACTTGACTACCTCAAGTTTTTTTTTTGATACATGTAATGTTGGAGGGCGAACCTAACCATGAACCTCTAATTTCCCCCCCTTTTTTTGATAACATCTCTTTATCTATAACATTTCCTACCGTGTTTACTACCTCCTCCCAAAATGCTCGGAGATCAGGGCAGTCTCAGAATATGTGCAGTGTATGTGCCTCTCTGTCCTCGCATCTAGAGCAAGCCGCCTCTTCTGCTTGGAAGTATCGTCTGATTCGTGCGGGTGTGAGGTAAGCCCTATGTAATACATAATAGTTTATCAACTTAAGTCGCAAATTCCTGGATATCTTAAGGGTCCTTTCCACAATGGCTCCCCAACTTTCCTCTGTAATCGGTACTCCCTGATCCTCCTGCCACTGAAGCTGCAATCATTCCATGGGTTTCTGGATGTCACTCCTGATCGCCCTGTGAATACAGGAGACCGTTTTAATTCTATCTGCCGACAGGGCCACATATCTACAGCAGTCTAGTGCCCTTGGCTCCATGGATCCAGTGCCCCAATGTTTCTTTAACGCCGCGGTGAGGGCTCTGTACATCAAGAAGTGGCCTCGGGGGAGGTCAAACTCCTTGCGGAAGTCCTCAAAAGGAAGCATCTGAGAGTCTCGGAATAGGTCTCCTACTACAGTCGCTCCCGCTCCCCTCCAGTCATCCAGTCACGCCCAGTTCCCTCCATGCGGTAAGTACCTGAGCCTTTCCAGTGGTAAGTCTGGGGAGTAGGGAATTCTGCACCGGGCGCACTGCAACCATGTGGTCCAGCAACGTATCACTGTTTTTGTCTCTTCAGTGTCTGCCCGCGGTCGTCGTTTCAGTCTTAATAGTATTCTCGCCAGGTCTGGGGTCTCTGGAGCAAATTGGCATTACGCCCCTCCCGGCTTCCTACTGGCCGCCAACCACCTCACAAACCACTGGAGCTGTGCCACGAGGTAATATGCTTCAAGGTCGGTGACCGCTAGCACCCCCGTCGCCATGGAGCGCTGCATCGTGGCCAAGGCTACACATCTATCAGGGTCGGATTGGTAAGGCGGGCACACGGACAATGGCCGAGGGGGCGGTATCCGAGTTCCAGCTGTGGGCTGCTTTTTTTGGGCAGCATGGGGGGCCGATTTGAGCTGTGTCTGTGTTGTTTGGATGCCGCCAGCTGCCCAGTGGGTGCCTGAGTGGCCTTTCTGGAGGCAGATGGGCGTCCATTACCTCCCTTTTTATCAACGGGCAGAGGTGTCACTCCCATTCTCTCGCTGGCCCATTAATTTATGCATATTGAGGGGGTCAGGGGGCCTGAGCAGAAGTGGCCTCACTTGTTTTCAGGTGTTTTTTACTCGTTTGAACCGTGCATTTTTTTTTTATCTAAGTAAAGTTGAGAAAACATGCCTCTGTCAGAGACCTCCCTTCCCCTTCTTTATATAAAACTTCGGCGAAGCAGTGTTTTGCAGAAAGGCAATATGGAAATGAGGAAGGGATTAGAATTGCACGGTCTAGTCATTTAACCTCAGTTCTTAACTATTTGCCTATTTCCACTACACCTGGGATAGAGCAGTATTTAACCTGGTAGGAAAAACCAGAACATAGATTTTATCTCACGAGGCTCAGGTTACATTCAATTCATTATTTGGTTACTTTCTGTAAATCTGGCTCCTGTTTTGAATCTCTTCCGGGCTGCCCATGCAATAACTTCTCACCACAAACACCACCTTTATTTGCACCTTATATAGTAGCTTGAGAAGACGCTTCTTACGACCACTTTTATAGCTCAAGCACTTTACAACGCACCAAGAGGGGTTGATCTTTTTCAAATGTTTTTTTTTTTTAATGAAATCTTTTTATTAAACAGATAACAAAAGACAGTGGCATACAAGCGTACATTTTCTTCCCGCAAGGTACAGTGTTGGTCACAAATTATAGCAGTTGTTTAACAGCGTATTCACTCTATTGTGCTGTCTCAGTTCTGGGACTGCTAAGTATTGCTTGTTCTTCTAGGGAGGGGGCCAGTGGGGGCTCACATATATTCCCACGGTATACCTTCCATTTAGTCCATAACTGTATCCATTTTCGAGGACATCCACGGGCCACGTACACCGTTTTTTCCCTTGCCATACACCAGTCCATGTCCTGTTCTTTTTAAAATGTTTAAATACTCCTGCAATTTGTTATACTGTCCTCAACTATATCTTGTCTGCAATAAAACTGAGGAGGAGGGATGCTTCATAAGGATGCTTATTTTAGCCCTGGTGAGATTGTCAGTGGTTTTAAATGAGTGCTAGTCACCAGGGGTGCTAATACAGTAATTTGATACAATTGGCTAAATGTATACATAAATTATATTTAATGATGTTTTAAATCTGTTTTTATTTGATGTATGAAGCCTTTTTAATAACCTCTGAAATTGAAAAATTATATGATGTACAATGTATTTTTAATTCTATATTTTTATGGTCATTGTTATGACTGAATAAAGACTATTGAACTAAACTGATTCTTTCATCAAGTCACTCTTATTGGCATGTCAGTTTTACCTTTATTTAGCTTTGTTTTTCTGGCTGCCCCATCATTCATACAGATATTTTTTTTTAAGAAGTTTAGTCTGCTCTTCTACTTTATATGGGAAAATATAACTCCTAGATTATCAGTTGCCACTTTTTACAAACCACTTGAACACAGTGGATTAGCTCTCCTTAGTATTAAATCATACTACTATGTATCATTTTTACATGTATATTCCAAATATGAAAATAAGCATATTTCACGCAGATATTACAATAATGACTTAATGATAATGATAGTTAAAGATCAAAGGCTTGAGGGTATTATGGTGTTAGTAAAATCCCCTAACAAATGTTCAGTATAACGATTTATAATGTTTTTTAAAGCTAAGATCAGTTTTATTAAATGTCATAATTCCTCACATAAATGCTGCCACTGGTCTTAAGGATCAGCCACTCCTGGATAAAATAATACTAGGTAGTTTTGGTTTTGTAAATTATCAGACTTTTTAATAAATAGATCATGGCGACCCTGGACAGATATTGACCCCTTAAAAGAGAAACTTAAAGGGTGGCTAATGTTGTCCTATAATATAATTTATATTTTAGCATACATCGACTCGTCACTCATTTGGATTTGATTTCAGAGTTATTTCAGAAGGCAAATGTAAGATCAATCTGCTCTTGGAAAACTTACCTAGTCAAGGCAAAAGAGACATAAACTTTCATGAGAATTTCTAATAGATGGCAGAAAGAGGAATATATACTAGTGAAAATGGTTATGTGGAATAAAATTAACAAAATGAATTTTTCGGTTTGAAGAATGGTCAGTTTACGTAAAATGCAATTTTATGCAAAGTGGCTAATTTACCACACTCCCGTGTTTCTAAATAAGATCAACCCTGAGCTTTGTTACTGGTTTTTAATGTGATCTAGAAAAATGTTTGCACATTTATTTTGATGTTCTAATTTACATTCATATTGGAAACGGATTTTGGAATATTGTTTAAATAAATTAAATGTTCAATAGCCATATGATCCCCAAATGGTTTTATCTGATATTTCACCCCCTAATGGATCTTTCAGACAACAATAGTAAACTACTATTTATCTCTATACTCATACCGCGATTCTCCAGAGATGGGAAACTAAAAACATTCCAACATTTCAAGAGTGGTTAGCGAAAATGCAGAGTTAAAGATTGAGAAAATATGTTTGTGGTCCAAGTGGGATCGACACAAAAGTTTTATAGGCAGTGGGTTAATTTAATTAAAAAAACAATTAATTTTAATCTATTTATAAGGTGAAATCTGTTTAGCAGATTATATGCATAAGCAATTCTTCTTAAAAACTACGTATTTATTAATTCTATTGAATGTTATGACTAAGGAACTTGTAATATGGTTACTTATTGTTTATATGAAATTTTACTTGCTATATCGCTCAATTAAAAAAATTACAAACAAAACAAAACAAAATCACTGTCTCAGAACAGTCAAACAGCCCCTCGCAATAAGAGCTCGAGATGAGCCCTAGTAGAAACAAGGTTGGTTGAAGGCGAGGACAAAGACGAAGGGGGTGATCAAGCATACCACCTTCTATGGGTGAAGCAAAGTTGTTTAAATGCATGTAAATTACAGATCTGCTCTCAAAATGTTATGTTGTGTTCAACCTGCTAACATTATGATCTGACTCAATCTTGATCTTGATGTAGTAGATTTGTTGTTTGTTCTTGCTAAGTAATGAGCTAGTGTTTTTTCCCTGTTTGACTCCAGTATGACATTGAGGCAGGCATAACACCTAAAGTGGGTTCCTTTCTTTTCTTTAGGTCTGGATTCTCTTTGTGCACCTTTTCTTTACCTAAATTTTAACAATGAAGGTACGTGCCTTATTTCCTTATTTTAAGCAGTATGTATGTATATGGTATTTCTATAGTGCAAACCTAGCCAAAAGGCAGCGGAGCTCTGTACATAATCAGCAGTTATGTCCAATTGGATGTTGTTTTATTTAACTCTGAATAGCATTTATTTTTTGTTTAATTAATTTTGATTCTTATTCTCAAGCTATTTAGCGCACTGTAAAACGTAGTTGAACGTAGGTGAACTAAAATGATCAAGTTATGAGCCAGTGAGATCACTTAGTATTTAGACGTTCGCCCTTGACATCTGATATTATGTGCAGGTCACGAGTTTGAATCATGTCAAAGCCACCTCAGGCTTCTATTCTTCCAAAGTTAGTAAGTTGAGTAAAATTAAATCGGGTTATAAAAACACAATGTTAAAGCGGGTTATAAAAACACAATGTCCCTTTCAGCCCTTTGAAATCGCAGAAGTATGATATGAAGCACTATATGAAAATCAAGTTATTTATGGGCCCTGATGCTGAAGTATTGTAGACTATAGTACTGTGGAGAGACTGCTAGATTTTTAGCAGCAATAAGGTTAGGATACAGAGCAGCAAATGGGATATTGACTGGACGTGGGAAGGGTAACAATGAAAAATACATGGAAAACTGACAAGCCTGTAAGTTTGTGAATATTTCCCTAACAATTTTGACAAGGGCAAAAGGAAATGATCGGCTCCTGTGACAGTGATTGAAATATTGACTAAGTACCCTTTGTAATGATGGCTATGTATACTATGGAAGGGAGTAGCATGGAACAGAATGAATCTAATGTATTTATGAACTTTAAAGAAGTAGATGTAGCAAGCAAGAATGCATGAATGTATTTAGGAATGGAAGAAGTAGTAATTGCGTTAGTAAGGTTTATTTGTGGGGCGGTGTTAAGGCCAATTAGAGGATGAACCCATGGTGGTCTTAGTGGTAATGATGGGGCATAGGAAGACTCTTTAGGAAATACTGGGTTAAGGTTAGATTGCTAAATCAGCTGATTATGTGGTGCATTACTAGTAGTAGTTTTCTTATTTATTCCAGTAGTTGTGGATGCTTATTGGTGTTCAGTTCATTATTATGTCAGGGATGTCTTCCAAAAAGGCCGGCTTCAAGCCCTGCAGCGCCTGTCACCGACAGATGTCAGTGACGGACCCGCACCTTGTTTGTCTTTGGTGCCTCAAGCGGGGCCATGACCCAAAGGCCTGCCCCGACAGCCACACCATGCACCCAAAGGCCTTGAAGGAGCAATCCTGCAAGCTTCTGGCAGCTCTACGCACAGCGTGTGACGATCAAGGTCCCAGTCGAAAGCAAGTCCCGGGAGCGGTCGCAGAGCCCGAGGTCGTCATTGCATTCCAAGTCACTGAGCCATTTGGGAAAGTCGAAGTCTCACAGAAAGGAGTCGTCAAAGCATGTTTGACTTTTTCTCATCCATCTGCTGTCGAGGGAGCGTTCAATGAAACCCTCATGGACGTCCTACTTGGGCCCTGGTCCAAGCCCAACACCGGGCCCTTGTGAATAGGAGGATTGCCTGCCACCCCCGCCCAGCTCCAGGGGACACAAACTTCCTCACCAAACCTAGATAGCTTGGTGGGCTACTCCTCAAAGTCCCATGTAAATCCTGGTGCATTCCCTACTCCACCTCCGTACAGGGACTCTAAAAGGCTCGACGATTTTGGTAAGATGTTTTCTTCCATTAGCCTGGCACTGCGGTCTGGGAACACCATGTGCCTTTTGGTCTGCTATTCCCATGTCCTGTGGGATACGGTTGTGCAGGTGCTACTAGCGGTCCCGTAGGAGGCCTGGGTCATACTTTCTCTGGCTGTGGCCGATCAGAGAGATGCAGCAAAGTTCACAATACGATGTGGACTGCACACCATCGACTCACTAGACAGATAGGTTTCATTGGCAATGGCCCTAAGATGCCACACTTGGTTGAGAATTACTGTTTTTTTGGGGGGATGTCCAGTCCTCTTTTATGGACGTGCCCTTTAATAGCTCCCATCTCTTTGGAGACAAGGCAGATTCGGTGCTAGAGCCCTTCAAGGATATTAGTGCTACGGCCTGGTCCTTGGGCCTTTCCATGGCCCCCCAGCATCCACAATCCACCTTTCGTTGCTATGGAAGGGGCTTCCAACCGTACTTCTACGCTCCCAGCCACAGCAGCATGCATGCATCCCAGCCTCTGCGTGGCCAAGGGTGCGGTATCCATAGACCCCTTGGGTCGGGCGGCCAGGGGTCGGACAAGCCCACATCCACCCATCTCCCCTGGCATTCTAAGCCTCCAAACCCTCCTAATCTGCCTTCGTACAATCATGGCACCCAGTCGACGACAGGATTCACCATCACCTGCCCCGCTGGCAGTCTATAACTTCGGACTGGTGGGTTTTGCAGATCGTTCGGAACCACTACTCCCTGCCCTTTGAGACTACCCTTCCCCCATGCCACCATCTTACAAGCAGCTGACGGAGGATCGTCTCTCTCTTCTCTGCCAGGAAGTTATGGCTCTCTTGGCCAAGGGACCCATAGAGGGGGTGCCGACACCAGAAGTAGGTCATCGTTGCTATTCCCACTGCTTCTTGGTGCCAGAAAAGGATGGAGGCCTTCGTCCTATCCTAGACCTATGCCCTCTCAATTACTTCCTCAAGAAGATGAAGTTCAAAATGCTCACTCTGGATCAGGTCCTATCTGCCCTGGACCCAGGAGATTGGATGGTAGCATTGGACTTGCAGGACGCATACTTCCATGTCCTGCCTTCCCACAGACATTACCTGATGTTGGCCATGAGCACTTTCAGTTCACCGTGCTTCCTTTTGGTCTTACCAGTGCCCCTCGGGTGTTCACCAAAGTGATGATGGTGGTTGCAGCTCATCTGTGGAGATCAGGGGTGCCAATCTTCCCCTGTCTCTGTGACTGGCTGTTGAAGGCATGCCTGCCTCAGGCTGTCATCTCCCACCTCCAGACTACGGCGGACGTTCTGCATTCGCCGAGGTTCGCAATCAGTTTGCTGAAATCACACCTGAATCCCTCTCAGACACTCCCTTTCATCATGGCGATTCTGGATACGGTGCAGTTTTGGGCTTATCCTCACGAACAACGAGTCCAGGATATTCAGACTCTGATAGTGATGTTTCAACCTCAATCCTGGATTTTAGTGAGACTAACTCTGAGGCTGCTGGCCTCATGGCCTCCTGCATCCTGATAGTGACACTTGCCCGCTGGCATATACAGGCTCTGCAGTGGGACTTGAAGTTCCAGTGGGTGCATCACCAGGGGAATCTCTCTGACATGGTCCACATCCCGAAGGGAACTGCAAAAGATCTTCATTGGTGGCTAACATACTGTGAGTGGGTCTGCAGCAGGCCCTCCTCCCTTCCCAAATCGGATCTGACAGTAGTGATGGATGCAATACTCCTGGGATGGGGCGGCCATCTGACAGAGGTGGAGATCCGAGGCCTTGGGTCTCCGGCGGAATCCGGGCTCCACATTAACCTTCTGGCGCTCTGAGTGATCCAGCTGGCATTGATAGCCTTTCTTCCCTCCATCAAGGAAAGGCTGGTGCAGGTGTTCACGGGCAACATCACCGCCATGTGGAACTGCAACAAACAGAGTGGAGTGGGGCCGTGGACCCTTTGTCAAGAGGCCCTGCATCTCTGGACATAGCTGGAACCTCAGGATCTTCAGCTGTTCCTGCAAAAGGAGAAGTTCAGAATGCCGTCCCTGGCACAGGTGTTGCACATGCTGGAAGTGGAAGACTGGATGGTGCCTGTTAACCTGTAGGATGTTTATTTTCACTTACCAATTCTGGAGTCGACAAGGAAGTATCTACGCTTCACGGTAAGATCGGCGCATTACCAATTTGTAGTGCTACTGTTTGGATTGGCTTCAGCTCTATGTTTGTTTACGAAGGTCATGGCAGTGGTTGCTACCCATCGTAGATGGACAGGACTCTATTGTTTCCATACCTGGACGTCTGGCTTCTCAAGGCCGAGTCCACGGAGATGGTATTGCACCACTCACAAGTGAAAATTTCTCTGCTGTTCGATTTGAGCTTTTCCATCAGCAAGCCCAAATCTCACTCTGTGCCCTCTCAGCGCATCCTGTTTGTGGTGGAAGTACTTGACACTACATTGAATGGAAGCTTTACCCTTTCTCAGAGGATAAAGAATGTTCAGTTTGTGACTCTGATGTTTCAGGACAAAGCACAAGTTCCTATTCTGACAGTCTTATGCCTGCTAGGTCTATTAGCTTCCTTCATTTTCCTGGTCGCTCACACACACTGTCACAGGAGGGCCCTTCAGAGGCAGTGTTCCAAACATGGTGGAGATCTTGAGGGACGCTGCAGTGTACTTGATCTGGTGTGGAATTCAACCTGGTGCAAGGAAGGCCATTCCACTTACCACTAGTAGCAGCCACAGCGATACCAATGAATACATTTGAATCTAGTGTGAGGATTTCAACTGGATTGCCTCAAGATCAGAGTCCTTATGTTCCAGTGGAGCATATATTCGATATCAATCTGCTGGAATTGCTGGCTATTGCCTGCTTTCTTTTCCCCTCCGCATTCAACTAAAGAGGAAGAAAGGCTACATAGACTGGATCCCAAGAGAGCCGTCAGTTTTTACATTAACTGTACCAAGGACTACCGAATTGACGATCAGCTTTTCGTAGACTACACTCGCAAGATGAGAAGGGAAGCCATCTAGTTGAAGTAGCTGTCAAGGTGGATTATCTTATGCTTTAAAGTGTGCCAGACCTTGGCCAGCAGGAAACCCATCGAGGGCATCGGAGCTCACTTCACCAGAGTGATATCTACTTCAGCGCTGGCAAGGGGAGTCCCCATTACAGAGATCTGCTAAGTGACAACGTAGGCTTCCCTCCACACTTTCGCTACTGTTTAGATTTTGAAGTGTGGAGGGAAAGTAACTGCATGTTCTGTCCTTCAGGACTTATTAGTTTAAACTGACCTTTCAAATCCATCTCCTAGTTGGGTACTGCGTGAGCAATTTATTTAAAAGGTGAGGAATCTGCAGGTAGAAGTATCAGAAGAAAAAGTTACTTGCCTTAAGTTACGATATTTCTGGTGGATACTCTATCTGCCTTCAGATTCCTCATTTGCTCTACCCTCCTCCCAGTTGTGAAGGATGAACTATTAATGTAACTAGCAGAATATGGTTCCTGTCTAGACGTATTGCACCTTGTCAATCTGATGTCATTCTCATCTTGTTCACCATGAAGGCGTGGGAAAATGGAAGGGAAACTGATATCAGGTTGCCAGTGGTGTTGCTTTATGGCTCCTGTGGCATCAGTATGAGTTTGCAGTTTCCAGATTCAGTCTGACACCTGGGATATTCCAAAAGTGAGGTATCTGAAGGTAGATATGGTATGCAGCAGAAAAATTGTTTTGGAAAGTAGTTAACTTTTTCTTCTAGGGATACTCTGTCGAACTGCAGATTCCTCACCTTCCTCCGTCTTCCCCGTTCTGTGGAATGGCCTCTTTTCCAACTAAAGCGGTTACAAATTGGAGATTTTCACATTGGCACTATTGATTACTTTTGGGCTGTGCTTCTGAAGGCAGGAACCCTGGTGTCAGAGCTCTTGGATGATGCCTCTATATGGCTCCAGTCGTGACCTTTGGGGTGGAACAGAGTTGACTCTGATTCGCACGACACCACCTATTGGCATGCAGGGGCTATGCTGAAAAGTGTGCCGGATCCAGTTTGGCGCCTGGGGATATTCTAAAGGTGAGAAATCTGCAGTTAGAAGTATCCAATTAGAAAGAGTTTTACCATTCCTGCTTCTTCCTAGGGCATCACTTTAGACTACACATGGTGCCAAAGTGAGACATCGAGAATGCAGGCTAATTCTAACACCATCTGCGATTCACTCTTTCTCATGGTGCTGCAAGGCAAATAATATTCTGAAATGTCCTCCTGTTCATCAAGACATTTTAAGTCCGATCATTGTTGCAGATGCATCTCTGAAGAGATGGTAACCCCCTAAGCATCAACTACAAACAAATACAAGGGACGTGATCCCAAAAAGACATCATATCAATCTACTGGAGTTGAGGGCACTCCACCCTGCCCTCAGGTCTTTTCTGCTGCTAGAAAAGATAAAGGGCTTCATTTAGACCCAGGTGGATGTTCTGGCAGTCCACCAAAGGATCGGAGGCATCCCCCCCATGTAGATGTCCATGCCCACCTGGCAGGGGTGGCTGTGTTTAGAAGGGAGCTACAGTCAGATTTTAAGAAAGGTAATTGTATTCACAGTGTTCATGGTAGTGCAGAGTATTCTTCTGTGTTGTAGGGAAATGGATTTTTATCCTCGACACTTGTATTTGAGACACGATTTATGCATCTTTTAATTGAGAGGCGGCAACATTGCTCAAATGCTTTTGATTGATATGTTTTTCTGAGTGATCGCCAGCCTTAGCTGGCAGCACAGCATCTTGGCATGCAGATG
Source organism: Triturus cristatus (assembly GCF_964204655.1). NCBI lineage: Eukaryota > Metazoa > Chordata > Amphibia > Caudata > Salamandridae > Triturus > Triturus cristatus. Next base: position 330,360,120 of record NC_140582.1, read on the forward strand.
CCGAGCACGCTTCTTAAGTACCATTTACAGCCCATTAATTGCAAGATTGTGCGAGCACATTCGTTCTGGGAATAGCAGCCTGCCAGCAGAGGCGAGGGATGAAAGTAGCTCCCGGAAGATGGCTGCTGTCGTCTCTCGACAAGTTCCACTGGGAGGCTGTATGCAGCAGCACCCTTCAAATGCAGTAATATGATAATGGTAACAGATGAAAGTAAGAAGTGGCCTCAGAACATAACTGATAATATGAATTTTATTTACTAAATAGATTGTTTCGCTCATATAAATTCAAAATGTGATCCGGGGCTGGATTAGCTCAACTGTTTTACAGACACTACTATTTCGCCTCACCGTGTGAACAAAACAGTTGATGTAAAATGATGTTTTTGCTCTAGACAGAAAGAGCAAGTGTCCATATCAAATGGCACCAGTACAATCTATATAATCCTGGAGATGCCTGTAGAGAATTGTCACGGTGCCGTTTTTGTAATTTTACCTCTGTTTTCCAAAGAGTAAGGTCCTGATTTACGAACAGTTTACTATGACTTAATCGTGCAGTACTCCTGAATTCCAGAAGCAAGACAGGAGGGCTCATGACTTATTCCTGAACTTCATCAGTAAGCCATGTGTAGAAGAATAATGACACCCACTCATACACTAATCTTTAGGAATCGGGCCCTAATTTTATATTAATAGACAGAAGACGTGTCAGCCCAGTGCAGTATTTTTGTGCAGACCATGATGAAGAATTTGTCCCCTATTATAAAGTGAATATGTAGGTATCAAACTTTAATTTGAAGGTATCACATAAATGTACTGATTGAAAACCAATATTACTGTCAAAAACTTTTAGCTTCTATCTTGTGACCATCACATCAGTTTTAACTTGGGTTCAGGGCCTTTAACAACCGGTATAACCCTCAGCAGTGGGCTATAATACTATATTAGAACAGTGGGATGTTGAGAGCATTGAAGACAATGGAGTAGCTCCGGGCTTATAATGACTGGTATAAACCATCTGCCCCAGCATTCCAATGTTTTCTTTGTTTCTCTTGTTTAATTTAGGACATTCTACCCCTAGTGGGTAGAATGTTCTAATAGCCTTATAGCCCTTCTGCGGAGGTTTTACCTGTTGTTAAAGGCCCTCTCCCTCGTTATAGGCCCTTGCCTGTGGCTCCCGACTATAACTCGGTTTCAGGACGTCTAACAGCTGGTATAGCTCTCGGCAGAGGGCTGTAAGGCTGTATTAGCCCATTCTTCCACCCCATACACGAGGGCACTCTTTTTAGGTCTCGCCTGGCGTAGGTTGCGCAGACATTCGCAGTCTTGCTGGCGAGATTTAATGATTTAGGGTAGATTTCACTAGCGGGGCTTAAGCCCCGCCCCTCTTTTCCATTGGCTGGCGTCACCGTTCATAGTAAACGGTGGGCAGCCATTGGAAAAGAGCTTCCAGTGACGTACACTTCTCTCTTTTAGAGCCGTCCCAGTTGGACTGGCTGCCCCGACTTAATGCTGGCGTAAAAGGTTTGTTATCTTTATGGGGCCAAACACATGGCCCCATAAAGATAAGAAATCTTTTAGCACAAAAGGAAGTCAGGCGAGCCAGTCCAACTGGGACGGCTCTAAAAGAGAAAAGTGTACGAACGAAAAACGTCATGGCGAGCATAAACAGAACAAGCGTTTTGCAGAGGGAAATGTATTTATTACTTCTTTTGTATGGAGGACAGTCACAGTACAGTAGTAAACAATCAGTTTGCTCAGAAGAATATCACCGTTCAAAAGATACGCATTAACAGAAACAAAACACGCGCGTTGGAAGATACAAACTTCCTATCCACAGTCGAAAAGGCAGTAGCAAAGGCAAAAGACCAGAGCCCGCCCCGGATAAAAAGGAGTAAAAAAATGGTTGCTCCATGAATTAATCATTAAAGCACAGCATCCTTTTGCTTCCTCGGCATCCGTCACAAAAACTTTCACTCAGCGTGGAACACTTCGAACTTCCGCCTCTTTGACGTCATGGTTTCACTATACTCCTCCTCCGAGGCGTGAATGAACTTCGCACCCAATCAGAACGCTAGGTACCCAGATATGTGCCGACCTCGCGCCTGGGCGCCTGCGCGAAGGCCGCATGGCTGTATAAACATGGCTGATGCAGCACCGGTGGCACGCCGCTGACCTGTGCTTGCGGAAGTGGCTGTTGTAGCTCGGTGTCTCCCCGGTGGGGAAAATACCTGTGATGAGGGAGTCGGTGAGGCACGGCACCTAGCTTTCGTTTGCTGCGTGCCTGGCACTACGGCTGTGTTGAGCTCGGCGCGCGCCCGTGGATGGCCATGTGCGTTCAGGGCTAAAGCAGGTAGCCGCGCTGGTGCCGCGTGCTCTGGACCATGCCCCCAGCATGAGCGCCGCCGTTCCAGCCCGCCCCCACCCTGAGCCCCCGACACCTGGGGTACCAGCCGCCCCACCCCAAGGTGCTCCTGTTTTCCCTGTGTTCAGTGCTTCGCTCTCTCTGTCAGCTCCGCCGGGTCCCCTTATAAGTGCCCTGGCTGCAGCAGTCCCCGCCCCCCAACCTGGAGCAGTTCTGGTCACCAGGATGACAACCATGGCCGGTGGCGCACAGCAACCCACGGTCACAAGTTCCCCCAGGATGCCTGCCCCGCAGACCTTGCCGACCAAAGTTCCACCTACGTTCCAGCTGCCAGCCAACTTTCAGATCCCACCAGGTGAGTCCAGCGCCTACGTTTTGTCTTTGCAAGTCACATCTGTCATTCAGAAACTCTATTGTAAAGTTTGCTTAATTGCGCAAGTAGTTGATGCCTAGAGATGGATTTGAAGTTATTGCATTCCCACTGTAGCATTCCTTTTCAGGCAGAAAATTCCCAGCACTTCTTGTACTTTTCGTGCCTCTCTGCGAAGTCGACTTGTAACCTGGGGCTTCTGGTGGTGACTGCTGTTTAATTCGATTTTCTTTTCGCTTTGGAGTGCGATAAGTGTTCCATTGGCCTCAAGTGTATTAACTGGTTAACATATCATGCGCTTATCTGCTTATCTCACAAAAGTTAGTGTTTTTACTTGGGGCCTTTCAGTGTAGTGGTGTTGAAAGTCTTTCATTGAAATCCAGGGCTTATGGTAATTCCGTGTTTTATACGTTTAGATCAGTCATACCATAAAGTGGTGAGGAAAGGGCGATATCTTGTAAATCTACGGTGCTTCTTTGTTGCTTGTTGTTCCATTAGAATTTTGATCTTACCTGTACGGTATTTTTCGGTACTTAAAATTAAATCTTCAAATTTGAAGGTTCTCCAGGTAAGCCCAATGAAGGAAAACAAGTGATATGGCTAATTGGCAGCCGCTACTCTCTTATACCCTTTTTGAAAAACAGTCCTTTAATCTTATTACACATCCTATTGGTACTGCAAATACAAGTGCATATACGTTCTTCTGTTACTCGGACAGTGTTTCCCCAATATCCGTCCATTGAATTCTAAAACATGCTGTCACTACCTCCTGGACTTTGACATCTCCACGGCATTATCATCTTTGCCACGAAGTTAGCATACATAACCCAACATCCTCATTATTTACACTGATGTTGGCATCATCAAACTATCTTCAGTTATAACATTCTGACGAATTTAGCTCTTTACAACTTTGTCCAAATCCACATCACAGAATAGACACACTAACTTGTGTATAGAAGAAGCTTTAATGAGATTCCAAGTGTATTAGAGAGCTGTTTTGTTTTAGACCTACAGAAGAGAACCAATGATGGCTTGAAAGCCCAGTGCAAGCAAAGCAGTTGCATGTTGAGGTTGCAAAGCACCAGTTATGTGATTGATTCTTTGTTTTGGTTAGCATGTATGGTTGCAGTTTATTGCACAGCTTACTGCAGGAGCCATTTTAGTGTTCTGAATCAGTTATTGCATTAGAATGTGTTACGTGTAGTGCGAAACAATAACTATGCTCATAATTAACAAAGTTTCTGAAGAAATCATTCAAAATAGGAATGTGGCAAAGGGGTGGTTATGAAAGAAAAAAACTTAAGGTGTGGCTACACTGAAGTTAGCTTCAGCGCCGTACTGTTATCACCCGCTCAACACCAACATTAACATTTGTATCTGTAACATATTCACTTATGCTCACAACTTTATACCACCAAAACTAAAAACTTGTTTAGCATTATTGCCATGCCAAGCTAAAAATGGGTACTGAGCCTGACATCACTTCCAGCCGCCTTGGACATTATCTTAATTTCCCACTTACTCAAAATTGTAATGCTGCATTGCAACACCAGCATTATTTGTATCACCACCTTTGACTTCGACATAGATATTTTATTTTCATAGCATTGCCTTCCTTTCTATTTTGCAGTCAATGTACTGTTTTGAGGTTTCCATTGACATTACCAATTAATACCAAAGTTAGGCAGATGTTAGCACCTCAAAACCCATTTTACATTGATATTGCCAATACATTTTAATTGACACCACCATAATCCATTACATTGACTAACGCTGCTGTTACTTTGACATCTACATGGTGGTTATTACTCTCCTAACAATTTATAATGATACATATGTATCCAGATAGACTTCAATTTCATATTGTTGGTAATCTCCCCATTACTCACTCATTATACATGGAGCCAAAGAAGGAGGAATAACGATCAGCAGAACATATCTTTATGTAGAACTTGTTGTGAAAAACATGAATTAGAAGTGTTGTTAAACTTATTGATGGTTGATTGTGCAGCAGGTGTTATGAAGTTGATGTCCGTGTTTGCTCAGTCATGGAAAATAGCCCTGTCATCCATTATTGATGTCAGAGTTTTGGGAAGTTTCAGCAAGAATGGAATGCTAGCTAACGTGTCATCTTAGCTCGTTGTTGGCTTTCCTTTGAAGTTATGCTGAGCACAGAATTCAAATACAATTGTCAGGCATCTGATTTTTTTGTTGTTGTCCTCCCAATAAAGATTTAAACAAAAATGGGCAATGGTTAAGTGATCAGTCAGACCATCCACTTACGATTTTGCAGTCCAAACTGAAGGTTAAGATGAATTTGGAAAACATTTAACTGACATTTAAGATTACAATCAGCATATCAGTAAACTGCAATACCAATTTGAATACAGAACAATAGGTTGTTTGATAGTAAAATGCTCAAGTTTAGAGTTAGTCCTTGGTTATTTGGAGAGAAAGTTTATAAATGGTACCCTTAGATCAAACAAGCACAAGAGAATGGTATTAGATTTTGCCGGATTGGGTTTCATTCTGTGGGTAAAACGGATATCATTCCAACACTATGTAAAGTTTGAAAGGATAGGGTGAATATCTGTTGGATATCAGGTGATTGCTGTAAAGTCGGTCATGTAGTTTAGACTTCAGGTCACCTTGAGGCTGGTTGGGAGCCTGGTTAATATAGCAACCAGTCAGTCAGAAAGGATGTTTATTTAGACAGTTTGGTCCTTAACCATTTACAAACATCAATCTTCTGCAAAAACAATGTCAAAATATAATCTTTCTAAAAATGACATAGAATTCCAATGTAATTATTAAAACGATTTTTCTCAGCGAGGTACCTTTTTATCATAGACTATAAAGATAAACAAGCATTGGCATAGCCAATAGGTCTCGCATGCATTTCCTTGCTCTATCCCCATTGTTTCCTGTTTCCCCATGCCCTCCTTCAATATCCCCGCTCCACTCCTTCTGCCCCTCCCCATATTACATTTCTTGATTATTATTATTTTGTTTACGAGTTTTGCAACTTCCAAGTGATGCAGGCCGCCCTCACCCTTTAAGCTCTTTGCACGCCCTTATTTCTCACTTTTTTTACGTTTTATTTTACTGTTCCCACATGGCCAGTCACCATGCTAGAAGGGTTTATTAATAATGGTTACCTGCCTCAAGAAAACCCATTGTAACATTGCCAGCCAGGCATGCTCATACGTTTCGTTTTGAACTCCAAGAAAGGTTAGCACCTCTGATCTTAAAAGTAATCTGGTGTAGCCAACATTTTATACCTGTCACATCATCTACACTGCCCCACAAAGGCAACCTTTTTTTTTCTTTTACACCACCTTGACATCTGTCTTACGCAAGTTTGCATTCAGTTTTTTAGTCACAAACCACACCCTCTAAGCATTCCACTAATTGCACTCAATTTTTTTTACCACTAATTGTGCGCTCAAGCGGTAATTAGTCAACAAAGGTAAAACCTAATTCGTTCTGTTTTGAGCATCTGTGCTATGCCGATTCGTTAAAGAAACAATAACTCTTTTTGGACTACGCCCCTGCTTCTTTTGTCTTTCTTCAGTCGTCACTTCACTTAAATTTTTGTCCTGAGAAATACTTGTTTTTTTTTTTTACTCTGAAATATACGCAAGTTGCCCATTCTGATACAAAGGTGCTTTAGATGCTTCAGGCCGATACGAGAACAGGTGGGGAAAGGTGCTTCTTCTAGCAGAGACCAAGTACCGAGTTATATTCACAGCCCTTTAAATAAAACTGCTTTTAAATACATGTCTCAAGCAACCAGTGTATGTCTTAGAAACGTCGATATTATGGGCAGAGAGGAGGAAGCATGCAGTACGAGGCAGCACACTGCACACTTACTTTTCACATAACACTTATTTAATTTACAATAAGAGGCACAAAGTCATGTGCCTCGCGCTGAAGCCATTACATCTTCCTCCCAGGTTCCTTGATTTTACCTGTAACATTAGCACATCCGTCTGGCAGAAACATAGGAAGTGGGTAGGCCTCAGTTCAAACACTTTTACCTGCACCCCCGTTTTCATATATAAATAATATATATGTTCAAGTGCAGTATTTTTTGTTTCTGAAACTCCTGATCCAGGAAAAACTTTTTCTGTAAAACATTCCACTGGTACTTGATGTTGTTTTCTGCTGTATCAAATATCTAACAAACATTGACAAAGACAATAGGTTTGGCCATTCGGCAGCAGATATTCAACACATACAAATCACTAGTGGGGAGAGTGCCACTGTAGCCTTGAGCCAGAAGTCTGCTTGTGGCTCAGCTTGAGGTCCTGTTAGACCCTCGAGCCCCCAACGAGTCGAATCTTCATGTGGCTTCTGCCTGCCACCCATGCTCAAGCCTCATGCACCAAGAATTAAGGACAAAGCATTAATCTTTGATGTGAAACAGGAGAGAGAGATGTCCATCTAGTGGCTGGATTGCATAATATCAAACCAAAAAACATGGGATCACACCAAGCTTCCCCACGTCACTAAGTTGTGTGATCTTAGGCAAATATTCTCTTTCACCGTGCTCATATTTCTTCATTATTATATAAGAGAGCACCTTGAAATCCACAAGTGTAGGATTCACTTTGTACAAAAACCTCTATTGTATTTAATTTAATTTAATAGACTTTATTGTTGTTCCATGTATCATATACCGTGTACGTGACAACTGACTTGCCTCTTGCTTCACTAACACCATTGTCATCAGGACACAGGGACGTGAGCGTTTCTAAGTTCTTATTTAAAAACTAAAACTTTTAATACATTCCTCTCAATGCAGTGATGCAATCTGATGCACTAAGCTGAAGCGAGTCTGTTTATTCAAGAGACCTTATCATACATTTACATGATATTTATTCCTTAATTTACATGGCAAACGTTTTGTAATTTGTTGGTGTGACCACTTCTAATGGGCCCATGCATCACAAGCACAGGTTACACACATCCAGGCCCAACTCCCATACTGGTAGAGCTGCCTAGTTGCCAAGATGCCATATCAAGTGCTACGCAATAAAGTAATTCAGGAATTTTGGACCAACAGCATTTGTGTGCTGTAATTTTTATACCCACACTTGTGACAATAAAGGATGAACTACATTACAAATCCCAGAATACAAAGTTATTTTGATCTCAAAGCCAGACCTAGCTGTAGTGGACACAGGAATACAGAACGCTTATGAGCTACAGGGACTAACAGATGATGGAAAACATGTTTGGTATTTATGCTATTGGCATTTTGACTTATTTTATTTTGTGTAGGAGGCTGGCTTAGTATATGGTGCACACTTATTTAAGTGAGGCACCTTGCACTAATCCAGGCAACCCTTATGGTGATTTTAGTGGTTTTAGACAACCATAGAAAGCTCTCTAAGTGGTAGCTGTGGAGAGCAGCCTTCAGGCTTAGTCCAGAAGGAGTGTTTAGGAGCTTGTTTTACCAGAACTAATCATATAGTGTAGCTTACACACACTCACAAACACATTGGTATATCTGCTAACCGGAGATATAAACACAATACACACAATACTTCAAATGTAAAAAAGGTAAATAAGCACAAATACACAGGTCTGGGCTGGCAGTTACAGGCACCAGGCGTTGCCCCAGTGGGCCGCCAGGGTAGGCCAGTTTTAGACCACTGGGGGCCGTTTTTTGTTACTGGGGGCTGGTTCTGCAATATCGGCCCCCTGCAACAAAAGCGCGCACAAATCTTTCCCTTATCCCTCACCCGGGAAGGGGCTGTGCTCTTCACCAGGGCTGGTTGTGGTTCCCAGTCCGGCCCTCTCTAGGGCGAGACCACACCATATACTAAAGAAGTGGAATGCGAACTTTGACAAAAGTCGAGACTTTGACCAGAAGACTCAGAAGAGCTGGGTACACAAGGAACTACCTGAGGTAAGTACACAGGAACCCCATGGAGGCAGTGTGCAGAGTGGAAACACAGCCGCGTACTCAATGCAAGTCAATGGGACAGTCACTGTTGCAGTTTTTAAGAAGAATGACCCTCCCCAGTGGACCCTGAAGAAACCTCATGGAAGGTTGGAGAGTCACCCCACCCATGGATACCCCAGGAACCAGGATAACTACACCAGGGAAGCCGGGTGCATAGGTGCGAAGTGACGTCGGAAACTGCCCTAGACCATAATGGAGGAATTTAGAAAAGATGCAGCTGGTGAAGAAGGTGAGAGAGTCCGGTGGAATCCAAGGATGGATTCTTGAAGAGGAGTACCTACAAGCAGATGGTACAGAGTCTATACCACTTGGGACTGACCAGGAGGCACGGAAGGCCAATGACCACCAATGACGGAAGATGCAGGAGTCATGACGGTGACCTTGTTGCTGCAGCTGTGAGGACCCGGTGATGCTGTGGAAGACCAGGAGCCGTTCATGAGCTGTCCCCGTCAGAAGTCAAGAACCAGGGGGTCGGTGTCTGGCGGGAGCACCAACAAGCCTTGGAAGAAGCAACAGACGTCATAGTCAAATTTAGGGAGAGAGCTCAGTGACTGGGTCCTGATTAGCAGGATCCCTGCCAGACTAGTCAGAAAACAAATTAACACCAGCTAAAAGTGGGGGTGAGTGATAGAGATCAGGGTGTATATAATATTCCCACTACCACGGATAGAGTAATCTCACAGTTACACGCACATGCATACATCATACGCTAGGGCCCATTTCACTAACATACGCTCAAATACTCTACCAGCAATAAACCTGTGGAAAGAAAACACTCCTAAACACCCTGCATCTATATCGAGGCCGATAAGACCTGGTTTTTGTGACTGTCCCTAAGCATAGTCTATACAATATATACAACAATAATCAATAACGCAAACCCAATAATTGACAAAAAAGAATATCCAACACCATGTTTAAAATTATATTGCTTTATCTAAAATTAGTCAAAGAAATTCAATCAGAGTAAATCATTTCTCATAGTTATCTATTCTAGCTAAATGTCAGAACGGGTCAGGACAAGTCTCTCGGTAAATGTCTCTCAAGACGACGAAGTCCCTTCAGCATCAATCCTCAGCAACGCAGGTTCAATACGCGGCAAAGGCAAAATGGCAAGTGGCAAAAGACCCTCTCTAGGCTAACATCTTATAATATTCTAAACAATAGAAAGATACATTGGAACATAGGAAAAATCATAATGTCCGCCGGACTTGCTGAGCAGAGCGAGAAGGAAAGGATGTAACATTGCTACATTTGTGAATCTCCGCTCAGGAAAAATACACATAGCGAAAACTACGGAACAGGAACCAAGAAAATAAAACATGTATCACTATTATCCTGCTTCTCCTCGGCCATCGAGCCACAGTTCAGAGTTTCCCTCTAAGGCTCCTTTGTTTTCCAAGGCTTCCAAGGACACTTTCACTTCTCTTGGAGAACTCCCAAAAACTGCTGCTGTCCTCATGGAAAGTTTTTCGACAAGGACCATGGTCAGTTAGCTTCAGAACCATTTCCAGCAGGGGTCTCCCTCGTCTCAGTTTTCAAATTATAATCACAGCCAGGGTCACTATTCAGCCTTCTTTCTTTAGCCAACATAGGCCTTAATAGACCATCTTAATTAAAAGAGACAAAAACAATGTTACTACAGCATAATGATTAAACAGTGTTAACCCCACTAATACCCTTATGTGTATGCATTTATCTAGCACTTGCAACATAGAAAAGCATTAATTCAATAGCGTTTTGTGCTCAAAAATAAACAGCACATAGCAACGTTTAAACATGAAAACGCATTTAACACACGCGTTATTATCAGTCAGCACATTTAAGCACATTCACGTGTAACTCTTTCTTGTTTAAACAAACGGATTGATTAATATAAACGCACTTGCACAAGACAAATAATTAATTATTAATTATTAATACTTTAGTACAACGAATAGACATGCCAGAGCTTCAAAAGCCCCAGAATTTTCAAACTGAAAACTCTGCTCCAGCAATCCCCCCTTTGGTGATTTTATCACCAAATAAACCCCCCAAAAAAATTAGTGAAAATTTAGTCCCATTTTAGGAGAAATCAGAAATGTCTTTTCCCCTTTACACAACATTAAACACCAGTCACTCTTTCATCATCCCTTTTCGTCTCTAAGTAAGCACTCTCCCTCAATTCTTCTAGTTCAATTTCTTGAGGTTCTCTCTTCAACCTCTTATTTTTCTTTTCTTTATTCAATTTCTTCCTCCCTCCCCTGTTTTTACAACACACACACACCAATCTTATTATTAATAAAGCCACAATTATACAAGACAAGGGAAACAATATTCTACCTATAATAGTACTACCTATCTTTGCAATAAAATCCTTAACAGCTATCATCTTATTAGCTATTTTAGTCCACAAACTCTCAGCTTCAAGTGGTACTAATTCTTCATGCAAATCAGTAATATTTTTGATATAGACCTTTAGGTCTCTGCTTTCGTCTGGAATGTAAGTGCAACAATGTTGAACTTTCAGCATTCCACAGACTCCACCCTCCTTGGCCAATAGAATATCAAGGGCAAGTCGATTTTGCATAGACATGGCACGTACGGCACTTAATTCCGTATTCACCAAAAGAAACCCTCCAGCGGTATTTGTCGATAAGCGATCAACCACTGTAGACAGCTTCCGAATTCCATAAGCATTCAAAGAAATTCCCACTGCTGGAATCAAAACCCCAAAAATATCACCCACTATTTCAGACCAAGTTTCTCTCTTAAAACGCATTAGTAAGTTAACATCTTCTACATCTGTTACTTTATCTATATGAAAAATCTTTGGAAAAACTAGGCCCACATAACACGTGCCATACCAATGGTCAGGCAACTTGTAATAAGCCTTATTCCCACAAACATAATATACTCCTGGAAAAATCGTATCTTCTCCACCTCTGAAACCCCAACCTGTTGCAATGAAGTATGTATCATGGCACTCACTAGTCCCGACAAAATATGTATCATATTGGGATTTCCTTCTTGTAATACAAAGTTTACCCTTCTGTGGTGCATCTAGAGCTAAAGTTGGACTAGCCCCATTCTTCAACTCTTTTCCCATCTCAATGTCCCAAATTGTCTCACTCACTTTATATTTTCCTGCTTTCTCATGCATGTTCAATCTCCTTTCTTCTACCATATCCAGGAAAGCTTTCTCCTCTCCTTTCAAACTGCAACTTAAATTATTCTTAAAAATGTAATCTAATGTTAATCCTTTTTCTTCAATAAAAATCTCACCAAAAGTGTTAGCTTCTTTAGCTGGATTCAGCTCTTTGTTCATTGGCAAATGCCCAAAAATACTATCTCTGTTAGACATCTTATAATCTACTTTCCCTAACAAATAAAAAACACTACTTAAAATACTACAGGAAATACCATATGTAGCTGGTAAATGATGATAAGTAACACCCTCTGAGACGGATGCAGGTAATTGCATACAGACGTAGCAATCCCTTACTTCCATTGTCTTCACATATTCATATAACAGTTTCGAAAAAACATTACTAGAAAAGTTATTAATTGACCTATCTTTGTGTGTGTAAGCATTACTAATTCTAATTGGAACTACTTTTTGTGAATTCTTCCCTACATTTGTCACATTCTCTGTATGCATCTCAAACTCTACTTTAAAAGTAACTAATAAAACTAAAACACCCCATAGAAGCATTAATAATCCAGTACAACAGCAGCACATCCTACACCACCTCTTAAAGAAGGCACATCTATTTCTATTATCCTCTATGTTAGCCATTTTAGTTTAGCCTCTACTACTCCACTACTGTTTGAACTTCTTCAATTCTTCAGCAATTCTTCAGCTTTCAGTTTATCCAAATGATCTCTTCGTTCACTTGATCCAAGTGAATCCTTCTTTCACTCAGTTTGGATACTTGTCATTCTTCACTTCAATTTCTTCAACATCAAATTGTATCAGATCTCCAACATCAAAATCCTCAGTACTCGACTCTTCTCCAATGTCAGTCAAGAGTACTTTCAGAATTTCACCAGTATCTTCCTCAACCACTTCTCTCAAGATCTCTTCCGGATTATCTCGAGTCACTGCCTCTTCTTTTCCTCCTTCAGACAGTGCCACATAAGACCATTCCGGTGATCTGTACTTTTGGTTGGGTCTTCTTACTCTTTTTATTTCCACTGGTTCGTTTGACTCCTTTGATTCTTCTCCTTCAGCTTTTGAACTTTGACTCGAAACTTCATTCACCTGTTCAGCTTTCGATGTATTTGCTCTTATTATTTTGTATCTCAGCCTCTTAACTCTGTTGTTAGGCCAACGGTCTCCTCTTAACACCTTTTTCAGCTTTATTTCTTTATTACTTCTTTCTCCAATCCAAGTTCTCTTTCTCAGAACTCGACCCTCTGTTTGTTCATCCTCATCATCTGTTTCAAGTGCCTCTTGTTTCCGTTTTCCAGCAGCTCTCTTCTTTCCCACAGATTTTTTCACCACTGTTTGAGACTTCCCTACTCCTGTCCCTCCTCGGGTCTCCGACACGCAATCTTCTTGCTGTCTACTTGTCCCTTCACCTAGCTCATCAAGAATGTTCCCTACACCTCCTCGGGGGTCTTCCGCAATCTGTCCCTCTCTATCTTTTTCTGACCCTACTTCTTCAAGTATAATCTCAAGTTGTTCTTCAATCTCCTCCTCTTCTGATTCAGGAGTAATCTCTGTGTGATTTCTCTTTTCTTTTCTTTTCCCTTCGCTGCTGTTTGAAACCTCAGGCTCTCTCACAGAACTTGATCTCCTCTCTGATACTCGCAGTGGTTCATTCGAAGCTCTTCCTACTTCTTTCCCCACTGATTCTGTATCTTCATCATCACTGGAATCTGACTCTTCAAAATACTCTTTACCAGTCCCTTCTTTTGGGTTTGGAACTCTCAGAGTATGACTTGCATGTACCCAGTGCTTCACTCCAGCACACTTTACTGCAGTCGTCGTAGTCAGAATAACTTGTCTCGGCCTTCCCCACCTTGGAATCAAGCAATTTCTTCTTCTGTGAACTTTTATCCTCACCCAGTCTCCTGGACTCAGATCATGAGCTTGCTTCTTTTCAGCTTTATTTCTTTATTACTTCTTTCTCCAATCCAAGTTCTCTTTCTCAGAACTCGACCCTCTGTTTGTTCATCCTCATCATCTGTTTCAAGTGCCTCTTGTTTCCGTTTTCCAGCAGCTCTCTTCTTTCCCACAGATTTTTTCACCACTGTTTGAGACTTCCCTACTCCTGTCCCTCCTCGGGTCTCCGACACGCAATCTTCTTGCTGTCTACTTGTCCCTTCACCTAGCTCATCAAGAATGTTCCCTACACCTCCTCGGGGGTCTTCCGCAATCTGTCCCTCTCTATCTTTTTCTGACCCTACTTCTTCAAGTATAATCTCAAGTTGTTCTTCAATCTCCTCCTCTTCTGATTCAGGAGTAATCTCTGTGTGATTTCTCTTTTCTTTTCTTTTCCCTTCGCTGCTGTTTGAAACCTCAGGCTCTCTCACAGAACTTGATCTCCTCTCTGATACTCGCAGTGGTTCATTCGAAGCTCTTCCTACTTCTTTCCCCACTGATTCTGTATCTTCATCATCACTGGAATCTGACTCTTCAAAATACTCTTTACCAGTCCCTTCTTTTGGGTTTGGAACTCTCAGAGTATGACTTGCATGTACCCAGTGCTTCACTCCAGCACACTTTACTGCAGTCGTCGTAGTCAGAATAACTTGTCTCGGCCTTCCCCACCTTGGAATCAAGCAATTTCTTCTTCTGTGAACTTTTATCCTCACCCAGTCTCCTGGACTCAGATCATGAGCTTGCTTCTTCTCAAGTGTGGTAGCTTCTTCTCCAACCAGGTGAAACACAGAATGAACTGTGTCAGCCAGGCCTTTACAGTAATCCAAAATCATGTCATCAGTTATTGTCACCAACTTATTGACAGGCACGAATGCATGGCGCATAGCACGTCCCATGATTATCTCGTGCGGACTCAAACCAGTAGTTCTATCTGGAGTAGATCTCATTGTCATCAGAACTAGAGGCAAAACATCTGGCCATTTCATGCTAGTGGCTAAGCACATTTTTCCAATTCTATTCTTGATTGTGCCATTAATCTGCTCAACCACACCAGAAGCCTCTGGTCGGTATGCACAATGTAGCTTCTGCTGTATTTTCAATGCTTCACAAATCAAACCCATAAGCTCATTTTGAAAATGTCCACCCCTATCAGACTCAACTGTTACTGGAAACCCGTACCTAGGAATCAACTCCCTTAACAGTAACTTTGCCACTGTTAATCCATCATTTCTTCTAGTCGGGTAAGCTTCCACCCACCTTGAAAACAAACAGACTACCACTAGAACATACCTCAGTCTGTTTACTTGGGGCATCTCAATGAAATCAATCTGCATTCTTGTAAAAGGACCTCCTTCTCTGCCTATTGTTCCCAGACTCACCACTGTCTTTTTCCCAGTGTTAAATTGCTGACAAACTAAACACCTCTGACAGATGCTTTCTGCAATTGTCCTGAACTTTGCATTGTACCAGGTCTGCTTGAACGACCTAACCATCGCGTCCCTCCCCAAATGTCCCTGGCCATGATACATCCTTGCCATTGACGACAAGATGGAGTTGGGCATCACTGGTCTGCCATCTCTGTAGACCCAAACATGGTCTGTTTCTCTTGGAGCACATCCTGCCTTAATCCAATCTTTTTTCTCTTCCTCTCCTGCCTCATCTTGCAACTGTTTCACTTCATCCCAGGTCTCTAGGACATTAGTAAACATCACAGATAGAAAAGACATTTCCCCTTCTCTGTCCCTGTTGATGGACTGATTCGTTTTGGCACAGTATTGCGCAACATCGTTGGCATATCTGTTTCCAACCGTTATAAAATCCTCCCCTGGACCATGGGCAGCACATTTTACAACTGCTAACTCCTTAGGCAGCTGTATCGCCTCAAGCAATTTACCAATCATTTCAGCATTCTTTATTGGAGTTCCACTCGATGTCAAGAAACCTCTTTGTAACCAAAGTTGGCCAAAATCATGCACCACTCCAAATCCATACTGACTATCAGTCAACACAGTTGTCCTCAAATCTCTCCCAATTTCGCAAGCTTTTGTCAATGCTATCAACTCAGCAACTTGCGCAGATTTCACCCCTTTCAATGGTGATGCTTCCATGACCTCTGAAACTTTGCATACCGCATATGCTGCACATAGCACACCATCATCATTTCTCAAACATGATCCATCCACAAACAACACATGATCACTCTCATTCAAGGGTAAATCCCTTATGTGTGGTCTCGGTTTTGTACAGTACTCAAGCACATCCAAACAATCATGATCATCTTCCATTTTCACACCCACATTTTCAATGTCTGGCAAAAGCGTCGCTGGATTCACATTCACACATCTCTCAAGAGTCACATTTGATGCTCCCAGAATCACTTTTTCGTACTTAGTCAATCGACTATGTGACATGTACTGAGTTCTGCTTCTTGTCAAAAGAATTGCCACATTGTGAGGTACGAATACCCTTACAGGATATCCCATTATGATTCCCTCACTTTGTTCCAGACTCCTGCATGTTGCAGCCACAGATTTCAGACAACCTGGTAAACCCACAGCTACAGGGTCAAGTGTCGATGAGAAGTACGCAATAGGCCTTCTCAGTAATCCATGTTTCTGAATTAATACTGAAAGTGCACATCCATTTCTTTCACTGCAGTACAGCTCAAATTCTTTCTCATAGTCCGGCATACCCAAAGCTGGAGCCTCACACATTTTACTTTTGAGCTCTTCAAATGCTGCCATTTGTTCTGCATCTAGATCCAATGGATCTGTCATCTCACTTTTTGTCAGTTTAATCAGTGGCTTTGCTATCAGAGAAAAATTAATTATCCACTGACGACAATAACCCACCATACCCAGGAACATTCTCACTTCTCTCTTTCTTTGGAGCTTTCATTTCTCTGATTATCTTGATCCTGTCAGTAGTCACTTTTCTCAGACCCTTTTCAATATTGTGTCCAAGATAATGCACCTCTTTCTTGCAAAATTGCAATTTGGCTGGAGATACCTTTAACCCTCCATCTGCCAGATGATTCAGTAAAGCTATGGTATCTACTTCACAAGCTTCACGTGTCTTCGATGCCACCAGTAGGTCATCAATGTACTGCACTAGCACTGAACTCTCAGGCATGATCAAACTTTCCAACGATTTCTTCAATAACTGATTGAATATCGAAGGACTCTCCGTATACCCCTGTGGGATTCGACACCATGCTAAGATACGCTGGCCAAACCTAAATGCAAAAATCGGCTGGCTGTCATGATGTAATGGAATTGAAAAGAACGCATGACACAAA
Source organism: Triturus cristatus (assembly GCF_964204655.1). Taxonomy (NCBI): domain Eukaryota; kingdom Metazoa; phylum Chordata; class Amphibia; order Caudata; family Salamandridae; genus Triturus; species Triturus cristatus. The sequence goes on from NC_140582.1 coordinate 330,377,216, forward strand.
TCAATCACTGTATACCACTCAGCATCATGTGGAATTTGATACAAGATCACTGATGGATTTGGCACAATAGGACAACATGCCACTACAATTTGATTAACTTTTCTCAAATCCTGTACGATCCTAAATTTCCCATTGGGCTTTTTTAGTCCCATTATCGGTGAATTACACGGACTACTCAGTAGTTCTCTCAGGACTCCTTGCTGAATCATTTTCTCAATTATAGGAGTTATCCCTTCAATTATTTCTGGTGTCATTTTGTATTGAGGAATGTTAGGATATGTGATTCCATCTTTTACTGCAATTTTCACTGGATCTACATTATTCATCAATCCCACATCCTCTCCAGTAAAATCCCAAACTGTCCTTTTCACTGTGTCTCTCAGCTCTTGAGGCAAATCCTCCGGATTAAACACAGCAAATGCACCAATTAACTCACTCTCTCTATTTTCTAGAGTCACTCGGTACAAAGCATCTTCATCTGGTGTCTCAAAGGCTATTCCATCCGGTGTACAAAAAATTGTGCAGTTCATCTTGCACAACAAGTCCCTACCCAATAGGTTCACTGGACTCGTGTCACAGACAATGAATCTATGCATGTCTGAAAATTTCCCTATCTGTACTCTTACAGGTTCAGTAAGACGTGTTTTGATCTGTGTATTGGCTATACCAACTACTTGGATTGCTTCATCCGAGAGAGGAAGATTTCTAACATCTGTTGACCTGACAGTTGATCTTGTCGCACCTGTGTCTACCAAAAAAGTAACACTCTCCTCATTTATTTTCCCATCCACAAATGGTCCTGCCTGGTCTATTTCTAGAGTTGCACCAAGTATGCACTCTTCTTCCTCTCCTCGGCACCGTCAATAATCACCCTCAGACTCACTCCCTTCACTCTTTAACAAGTACTGCTGTACTTTGTTAGAACGTCTTGGTTTGTTTACCTGCTCATCATTGTAGAATCCTGAATCCTGATTATACTTTTGTAACCCTCTATTCTGCGGCAAGGGCGGTTTTGGCTCTTGACTCTGCTGTCTCACAACTTTCTGTTGTTGCTGTTGTTGATTATTTCCTTCGTTCTGGTTCTGCACCTGTTGATTTAAAGGTTTATTCTCATTACTCACTAATGGTGGATTAGGACACTCTGATCTCCAATGCCCCAATTGGCCACAGTTGTGACAAGGGAACTTTTTCTTCGCTTCCTCAAGACTTCCTTTTCCTGCATATCTTGGTCTATTTCCTGCATTATTTCCTGGATTATTCGCCTGTTCCACCAACTGTGCTTCCTGTCTCTCTGCAACTTTCACTTGTGCCCACATTGCTTTCTCTTTCAGCTTTCTTTGTTTTGCTTCAATTTCATCACTGAAGTATTTTGCATGTCTCAGGATCTCATCTACTTTTTTACTCTGCCAATCCACTGTGTGCTCACGAATTCTCTCACCAATTTCAGGTCTAAGGCCATATACAAATCTGTATACAAAGTGACTCAAATCTTTGTCACCCAGGTGTTCATCTCCACTGAATTGTTTAAATGCCAGTATCAGCCTCTCGTAAAAAGCATGAACTGATTCTTTCGCTTCCTGTTGTGTTCGATCTATCTTTACCCAGTCTGTCTCTTTTGCTGGTACTTTACTCTTCAGGTATACCATCACCTGATCATACTTTCTCATTACCTCTGGATCTGGTGCCCCTGTTCTTGGGTCTCTTGGATATTCCTCGGTAGGCCAACTCACAACTATTTTACACTCAGTCCACAAGTCTGCTGGAACAATTATATCAAACAGACTATTCAGGTCAACCCACAGCACTTTTGACAATTTCACAAACCTATCTACCTGCCTATACCACTCGACGGGCTTTTCTCTCAATCGAGGGAAATCATTCGTAAATGATAAAATATCCTGTCTGGTCCATGGAACATGTACATATCCTCCTCCAGGTATTTCTCTCATAGGATAATTATCCACTGGTTTCTCCTTTTCTCTCACTGGAAATGCTGAATAAGTTGTTCTATCTTCAGTCTCATCTCTTTTCTTATACCACCTATCCTTCCACTTTTCAACATCACCCCATCTTCGCAATAATGCTACCATTTCCTTAATCTGTCCTGTTCTACCAGTAGCATTCAAATTTTCAATGTCCTTCTCTGTAAAATCCATCCTGTAAGTTCTCTGTAAAGCTTTCATTTTATCAATGTCAACTCCCTGTTCATTTGCTATTGCTCTTAGCCTGTCATGTGTATTCCTTGCTCTCCAGGTAACACTCTTGCACATAAACATTAGTTCACCATCATGATGACTCTTCAGAATCTCTGTTGGAACAGTTCCTGTAACAAGCTCTTCTAGTTCTACACGTAACTTAGCTACATCAATTACTTGTGAATCTTTATCCTTTTTCTGTAGAACCTTCATCCAATCATTCAAATCATCAACTGTTATTTCAGCAGTTTTTCTCACTGGAACCACTCTCTTTTGCGGTTCTAAAATCGGCATCCCTGAACAACTAGCTTCACTAGCATCCAATATTTCACTACATGTGTCATGTCTTGATTGTCTCAGGTCATTTCTTTCTGCTCTTTTGCCTGAATCTCCTGAAGGACCAACTGAATTTGTCAGATTATTCCCAACATATGGAATCACCAGTCCATTCTCACCTGTCCTCTGTTTGTCAAACACAGGCATAACTGGACCTATTGTTACAGGCACCGTAACAGCTTCTAGATTTTTCGTTAACTCCCTAATTTTCTCAGTCAACTCTGTTGTAGTTCTGGCTAATTGTCTGGCATTCTTATCAAGGTAATGATCACTCCTTACCTCAGGTGTCTCATTTTCTATCTCATTAACACAAACTGTATCTCTTATCGGAGAAACAACTGGTGTACTTTTGTCCGGTTCTGGTCTATATGGAGGTGGTCTTTTGTAAATCATGTCATTCAAGACCTCATCCTCATACTCATTAACTCCATATTTTCTTATTTCTGACTCAGGAACCCTTTCTGCTCCTCCTTCAACTGTTCTCATCGGATATAATCCCTCTGACATACTAGCATCTCGCCACCTTTTCATTCGATCATGATGAGTTTCACGATCATGTCTCCTCCCAAACATGTACCTATAATACCCTCCTGATCTTTGTTTCTCTCTCTCATGTACTTCTTCTTCCCATTCCACTAAAGCCTCGAACTGTGTAGGTCTCGGTTTCGGGTCAAGATATACCATCTTTTCCCGTAAGTTTCTCAACACGGCCAGATTAAATGAACCATGTTCTGGAAATGCTAGAACACCATCTTCTTTAGTATACCTAACCCAATTCTCCAACCATATACAGGTATGAAACCCATGTCTCGCAGCCATGAAGGATGCAGGTGTTTTCGGTGGAGGTAACAACTCGCCCTCTCTTGTTTTAACATCTTTATCCTTGCTAAACCACTTTTTAATTTTACAAAAAATGTTTTTTTCTTCTTCTCTTCTTGATAATACATTTTATCGTTTACAAAGAACTCTCTACTCTTTCCGTATTATAAATATACAATACGAATTTTCAACCAATTGCAGCGCGACTCACATTAACGCACCAATCCTGTCTACGTCACTAAATAGCTCTTCCAATCCTTGCGCGGCTCACACTAACGCACCAATCCTAGCGCGAGCACTATTCTGATCTACCATCCAATCAGAGCGCGGTCTTTCTGACGTCAACAGTCGCTGCAGTTTGTCTCTGTCTTCTGTCACTCGTCTACCCCTCCTTTACAAAATCTTTTCAGTAGACTTCGTGTCAAAATTTCTACAAAATCTATTAGTTACAACATAAAAACATCTCCATTGTCTGCTTCGCTAACCACAGAATAGTAAAAAAGAGTCTATTTCATAAGAAACCTTTCATTGACACAGTAGCACTTCCTCTACTCTGCCCTACTAACATACATTCATTAACTGTTTCCTCTAGGACTTGTCCAAAGAGTCTTACAATCAACTAAATGTACAAACATTCACGCACATTCATACAAAGGAAATATAGTACATACGCACAGAATCCTGCTTCCCGAGAACAGACAATCTGCTCCACTACAGAATTATAACACACATTAACTAAGCAAGCTTTCTTTGCCCAGTTCTTCAAATAAGCTCAGAGAATACCTATTACTCCTCCCGCGATAGGCTTTAACGGAAATCCTTACGGATCCCTGGGACTTAAGACCAGAGTTTCACAGATAACCTTCACTATCATACACACTCCTTATATACCAGAAATATCTAATAGTAACATACGACGATGTCACTGATTCCGAACCCAGACAATGTGACGCGCAACTTCAATTGTCACACGTTATTCCTCAATTCCGTCTTTCCCGAGAGCAGCATATACTTCCCTCTGCCCTACTACGGAACTGCTACAGCTTCCAAGTTCCAGAAGCACTACATATAACTCAACATTACGACTCCAACATATAGTATTAGTACATATACCAACATGAATCAATAATCAATAAAAACAATCTTATCTAATCAAGACAATCATCAAAAACCATCCTCTGCTACCAGGAAATTGATAGAGATCAGGGTGTATATAATATTCCCACTACCACGGATAGAGTAATCTCACAGTTACACGCACATGCATACATCATACGCTAGGGCCCATTTCACTAACATACGCTCAAATACTCTACCAGCAATAAACCTGTGGAAAGAAAACACTCCTAAACACCCTGCATCTATATCGAGGCCGATAAGACCTGGTTTTTGTGACTGTCCCTAAGCATAGTCTATACAATATATACAACAATAATCAATAACGCAAACCCAATAATTGACAAAAAAGAATATCCAACACCATGTTTAAAATTATATTGCTTTATCTAAAATTAGTCAAAGAAATTCAATCAGAGTAAATCATTTCTCATAGTTACCTATTCTAGCTAAATGTCAGAACGGGTCAGGACAAGTCTCTCGGTAAATGTCTCTCAAGACGACGAAGTCCCTTCAGCATCAATCCTCAGCAATGCAGGTTCAATACGCGGCAAAGGCAAAATGGCAAGTGGCAAAAGACCCTCTCTAGGCTAACATCTTATAATATTCTAAACAATAGAAAGATACATTGGAACATAGGAAAAATCATAATGTCCGCCGGACTTGCTGAGCAGAGCGAGAAGGAAAGGATGTAACATTGCTACATTTGTGAATCTCCGCTCAGGAAAAATACACATAGCGAAAACTATGGAACAGGAACCAAGAAAATAAAACATGTATCAATATTATCCTGCTTCTCCTCGGCCATCGAGCCACAGTTCAGAGTTTCCCTCTAAGGCTCCTTTGTTTTCCAAGGCTGCCAAGGACACTTTCACTTCTCTTGGAGAACTCCCAAAAACTGCTGCTGTCCTCATGGAAAGTTTTTCGACAAGGACCATGGTCAGTTAGCTTCAGAACCATTTCCAGCAGGGGTCTCCCTCGTCTCAGTTTTCAAATTATAATCACAGCCAGGCTCACTATTCAGCCTTCTTTCTTTAGCCAACATAGGCCTTAATAGACCATCTTAATTAAAAGAGACAAAAACAACGTTACTACAGCATAATGATTAAACAGTGTTAACCCCACTAATACCCTTATGTGTATGCATTTATCTAGCACTTGCAACATAGAAAAGCATTAATTCAATAGCGTTTTGTGCTCAAAAATAAACAGCACATAGCAACGTTTAAACATGAAAACGCATTTAACACACGCGTTATCAGTCAGCACATTTAAGCACATTCACGTGTAACTCTTTCTTGTTTAAACAAACGGATTGATTAATATAAACGCACTTGCACAAGACAAATAATTAATTATTAATTATTAATACTTTAGTACAACGAATAGACATGCCAGAGCTTCAAAAGCCCCAGAATTTTTAAACTGAAAACTCTGCTCCAGCATGAGCATGAAAGCAGATCCTACTTTCCTACACTTCGCATAAGTGATTTTTAATGTGTTTCATACGTGAACATTTTGCTCCAGTCTGTTATTTTTGTTGTGATCTGCTTTCTTAAAAAATGTTTAAAAATGTAAATCTCTAATGAGAATTTAAAGCACTAAACACGTGCAATAAACTATTTGTATGTGTCCCCTACATAGAAAACATCACTTGCAAAAGATTTGCCTTAATTTGGAGACAAATAGGCCTCTGCGGATAAAAGTCATGAATCACTTTGAGAAAAAAAAAAACTCTCTCACTAAGTTCTCAGAGTCAGCCAATCGTGCCCTCCAGTGACTGACTGAGACATTAAAACCTCGGGGATAGTTACTGCTTTAACCTGTAGCCACACTGAAAATCGCATATTAGCGCCGTAAAACAACGAACTTCAGTTTTTGATGCATGACGCTTGCTCTTGCTTAGCCGCCTGTACTTCCACATAGCACTCCATGGTCCCTTATTCTTTGATCTCTAAAAACGCTTAACTTGAATAAAATATAGACTGAAACATTCAACCGTAAAAAATGTGAACCTGCCGAAGACTGATAATCTGAACAAATGTTAGTGCTTCAGCAGCCAGCAGATGGCAGTGTTGCCACATCAATCAAAAAATTCGCTTTACGTGCACACAGTATGTTGTCGACATCTTTCGCGTGCAAGGTGATGACTGATGGTATTTATTTACGCATATGTATATTGCGTGGACATTACCCAAAGGTGCTAGAGCGCTTTACAGGCGAAATATTTCGTTACATGGAAGTTACAGATGGTTTAGGATAGACAAAACAGCTAAAAGTAATTGCAAAGGTTGAAAATACAACAAAGTAGACCATTACATAAAACAGAATGCACAAAAGCCCTTAAAGGTTGAGGTGGTATAAAGAGTGTAAAAAGGTGTATATGGCGGCAGAAAGACTGATGCAAAAAGAACAGATGGACGGAATGCTGAATTAATCAAACATGCAACCCCAGTCACAGATTTGGGTTAAATCCAATGTTTTTTTCCACTCCACGTCATTGCAGTTTAGACTCAACCATATGCAAATCAGTCTTGACTCTGCCCCCCATGGGAACAGTCCAACCCGAACTGCCAGGCCAGGTCTTCCCTGGACCAGAAACGAGCATCCTGGGACCTGTTTTGGGGTAACAGCCCTCATAAGCCAGGTTAGTTTGAATCTGGTGGCATAGCGAGCACGGGACCCACATCTGGGCATACTCTTCCCACTTAGGGCGACTAATCCATCGGTTTTTTGCATGCCACGCCATTCCACTTTAGACCAACCCATTTGCAAATCAGTCTTGACCCTGCTCATCATTTGTGTGTCTTTCGCAGAAAGACTGACACAGTATACAGTCGTAAAAAGGATGAGGTAGGGTAAAGGTCTGTGCCAAGAGTTTATGACAGTATTTTAGCTAAAGTATCCTTGGTATGAGTCGCATTTGACGCAAAGTTTTGTGCTAGTCAGAACGTTTATGAGAAGACCCGAGCCACGGCTGTCGTTTGACTCCAAGAGCCAAAACACATTTCAAGCAAGTATAAAAAGTCATATTCTGTGACAGACTGGAGGGTTGGGGTTGGGGAGCAGGGTGGTTGGGAGAAATTTAAAGGGGGGAGCAAGTAGCATACAGACTCATGTCTCTTACTAACCACTAGCCATTTTCTCTCACTAACCACTGCCCATTATCCTCTGCCCTGTCTCTCTACCTCTTCACTGTCCTGTCTTTTTAGTCTTTCACTGTCCTGTCTTTTTAGCCTTTCACTGTCCTGTCTTTCTCTCCAGTTTCTCTTTCCATCATATCATGGGCTACAGAAGTTGGGGATAGGCTCTCAGAATTGGAGTGCCTGGAAGCAGCAGCAACTTGATCCCGTGCATTGTCAATGAAAGGATCAGATGGGGCTGTGTGCTTTGGATTGGTTCTGCTCACAGTCTGGCTATTTTTTGGCTCAAGGTTTCTAAAATGACCTTGAGTCAGAGTAGGGTGTCTGGCTTGAGCTTGCTTCAAACCTTCAGTGGCTCACCCACCTTTAGGCACAAAGGCAAACATACTGTTGTGGTATTATGATTTCTAAAATATCCTTAATACTTTATGCATCTAAAAAACCTTACGTTTTATTATGAACATACACGTTAATAGCGGATGGAGACGCTTTATTGACTTTTGTTCATGTTGTGTTTCATTTTTTCTGTTTTAGCCCTGGCATATGCCTGCATGTCTGCTTTCATCCCTAAGTACCTGTATAACTTCTTTCTGAAAGACAACTCTCACGTGATTCAGGGTAAGTTAAGGGGATTTGTGTTGCTTCCTACTGAAACTGTTAAGACATGAATTAGTTTGGCTCGGTCTACTTTTTTGCTCATACTGATGAAGTGATGTACATGTGCCTGTTTACCTCCACATTCTCGGTTTTAATTACTCACAAGAAGGCTGCTGGCCATTCAGAACTCTGCGGCCCGATTACCTTCAGATTCATCCTCCTGCTGCCGTTCATTCGTCTGAGACAGGCTCCTCCTAGGGGTCTAGTAGGTGAACTTGCCACAAAGTCTTTAGAGGTCCTTCTCTGGGAAAGTTTCCCAAGAACATTGGCTTTCTAGTTTGTATTGTGTGTGAAATGCAGGAACACATTTATTTTCTATGTATTTATTCCAGAGTTGTGTGAAGCCCTTCAGTTACTTCAGAGCGCATTCTTAGGTTATTGAGGTATATTGAAAGGACAAAGGTGGGGTACGATCAAGTCTGATCAAAGGGTGATGGATGATTCTGATGTTCTTCCATCGGGCCTTAGAGTCTGATGGTTTAGTTGAAGTCATTTTCTGAACTGCATGTGTTGAGGTTCAGGTTATGGTAAAGGGCATTTCACATTCCTCATCTTTGGACTCCCAATGGTTGACCTCCATGCTTCATTCTTTTGTAAGATCAACAGTTATTTGAATGGGCAGACCCTGAATGGAGGTTTGTGGCAGGAGTGTAATAAAGAGCCAGCTTGCCCAGATATCTCTGGTTTGGTTCTGAAGCCTTTGTAACCTAGAGATAAGGTTTTCAGAGAGACTAGTGTAAATTACATTGCAGTAGTCTAGGGATTCCACAACCAGAGCTCCTGTCAGCTCCATCTGTAAATAAAATGGAGTTTCAGGAGAATTTTGCTGAGTAAGGAGAACTGGAGATTGGTGCACTGGACTTTGGCATTGATCCATGATGCCAAAGAAAGGTCATCATCAAGGAGTATCCTCAGGTTCTTTTTTTGGGAAGCTTATGGTGGTTTTGAGGCTCGGGGGGGTCGGTCAAAGTTTAGTGTATAATTCGACTTTCCTGTTTTCAGTTTCTATTTTTGGTGAATTCTGGTGTTTTTTTAATTTGAATAAACCAATACCAAAACGACAAAAATCAAATATACACCAGTAAAGATGTCACTTTTTAAAAGTTAAATCAGTTCACTCCATAGAAATGTTTGGATACGTCACTTTTAGCACAAAGTACCTTGGATGCCTCTAAATTTAATGAAAAAAACGCTCAGGGGAGGTGAGGCACTGGAAAAGAAAAGCAATGTGTTGGTTTCTTACTCCAAGGGGAGGTGATGCGTCGGTTCCTTACTGCTGCGCAGGGGAGGTGATGTGTTGATTCCTTACTGCTGTGCAGGGGAGGCGATGTGTCGGTTCCTTTCTGTCAGGGGAGGTGATGCATCTCATATCCTGACGCGCTGCGTCGATTCCACAGCGATGAAGCAGGTGCTACGTCGGAGTTAGAGCGACACGTCATAGACTTCGGTGATGCGGTGCTAAAACCTCAGGTTGCGCTGGTTCTTCTGATGCGCTGCAATGGAAAGTTGGGGTCTGCTGTGAAAGCCGTGATTCATGCAGCGATCGGGAACCATGCTCTTGTGCTTAAGGTGGTGATGCGTAGAAGGATGTAGTGATGCGTCGATAAAAACAGATGCTGGGAGTCGATGCATGAATTTTCTCCTTCAGCTCACCAGATCCCAATTCCAAGGGCCCAGGGACTGGATTTGCCACCTCTTGGCATGTCAGGACTCTCAGCAGAAGAGCCCAGGCACTGGCAGGAGAGGTCTTTGATGGCCCTGAGACTTGTTAACAGGAGGCAAGCTCACACAAGCCCTTGGAGAACCTTGGAAGCAGGCTACAAAAAGCAAAATCCTGTCCTTTCACTCCCAGGACAGAAGCAGCAAGCAGTAGACCAGCACAACAAAGCAACATGCAGAGTATCAGTCCCTCCTGCAGCATCCAGCTCTTCTTCCTGGCAGAATGTCCTTTAGTCCAGAAGTATTCTAATTTGAGAGTGTCAGAGGTCCAATACTTATACCCCTTTCTGCCTTTGAAGTAGGCAAACTTCAAGTGAAAGTCTTTGTAATGCACAAGGCCCTGCCTTACCCTGACCTGGCTCCAGACACACTACAGGGGGTGGGAGACCGCTTTGCGTGAGGACAGCCATAGCCCTATTCAGGTGTCAGTGACAACTCCTCCCACCACTCTAGCTTAGGAAGACCCATCAGCCTGGTGATGGCCTATCAGGATATGCAAGGCACACCTTCTCTCCGTGTGTGTGATTGTCTACAATGAATGCAGAAGAGCCCAACAATCAGCCTAACTCAGATGTGAATTCTACAGACAGGAAGAGGCACAGAATGGTTAAACAAGAAAATGCCCACTTTCTAAAAGTGCTGCAGCAACATATGATGGATGGAATTCACACCCAATCAAGATCTGAGTTAATTACATTGTTCTTTTGCTCACTACGCCACCCCAGTTTGGACCCAGCAATATGCACGGACTGTTCCTCATGGGAACAGTCCAGCCGAACTGCCAAGCCGGGTCCTCCCTGGACTGGAAACAAGCATCCTGGGACCGGTTTCGGGGTATCACCCCTCATCAGGCAGGCTACTTTGAATCCAGTGTCACAGCGAGTAAGGGACCCACGTTTGGGCATACCCATCACACTTAGGGCGAAAATTGCTGCAGCAACAACTGATGGACGGAATGCAGAATAAATCAAGCATTTAACTCCAGTCAAGAGATCTGGGTTAAATTCATCGTTGTTTTGCTCACTACGCCACCCCAGTTTGGATCCAACCAAAAGAACGATGGACTTAACCCAGATTATTTCGCTGGGGTGAATGTTTGATTTGTTCCACATTCGGCCCATCATTTGTGTGTCTTTTGCTTTCGCGCCAAAGTGTGTCCGGTATGCCCATACGTGGGTCCCTGGCTCACTGTACCACTGGATTCAAGCTAGCCTGGCTGATGAGGTGTGATACCCCGAAACCTGTCCCAGGATGCGTGTTTCTGGTCCAGGGAGGACCTGACATGGCAGTTCGGGTTGGACTCTTCCCATGAGGACAGGGTCCAGACTGATTTGCAAAAGGCTGGGCCCAAAAAGGGGTGGCATGGTGAGCAAAAGAACGATGGATTTAACCCAGGTCTCTTGTATCTGGGTAGTTAGTACATTGACTTTTCAGGCACTGATGAAATCTGTGGCTGGTGTCTGTTTTGGGCTTTTACGAGGACTTAAGCCTCTGCTTGGGTTCTGTGACACACAGACACACCAGATTATCATCCAGTCCACTATACTCTCCAGACTGGATTATTGTAACTCTCTATACCTGGGCGCCAATATAGCAGGGATCAGTCATCTTCAGAGAGCACAAAATGCCGCGGTGCGAACTCCATTCGCTCTTTCTAAATCCTGCTCAGTCTCCAACTCTGTTCACAAGCTGGATTGGCTTCTGGTGGAGAAGAGAATCCACTTTAAGACACTGTGCATCTCACACAGAATTCTTATTTGCCAAGCGACCCCTATTCTGTCCACACTGCTACTTCCTTACCTCCCCTGCCACATGCTGCACTCTGTAGATCGACACCTGGCATATGTTCCTTGAGTTAGAAGAGCACGTGCTGGAGGTCGGTTGTTCCGTGCCTTGGCATTGGCCCTCTGGAATGCCCTCCCGAGAACCATCAGGAGTATCCAGAACCATTGGGCATTTAGAAAGGCAGTAAAGACCTGGCTATTTATGGCATAATCGCCTCTTGTTTTTGCTACCTGAAACCAGTGCTGGGACGCCCTGTTGCTGGGACAGCCATGTGCTTTATAAATTTGGTAACATAACATAACATAGGCTTGTCTCTGGCTCGGTCACCAGCAAGTTATATGTAAACTTTACCTTTAAGACCATTTCTTGTTCTTCTTCGTGAGTGAGGTATGAGGTGGACACTCTTTCTTCCTCTTTCTCCTTTCCATAAGCAAGTAGATCGATGTTTCCTGAGTACACATATACGTATTGTGACCAGTGCTAAATGCATAGAGATCATGATCTACACCCAAGATGAGCCAAACCAGCTCTTTGTTTTGTACCTACAGAATTCTGGTATGCTGCCTACTTCCCAGTCCTCCTGCTGTTATTACTTCTTCATGGGTCCTGTCTTTCAGTGAGTGGAGTATTGATGCCCCTCATTGTTACATCTCTTTCTCATCATCACTCTACTGCAAACATACTGAAGTGTTGAATGACTTACATTTTTTCAGAATCCATTTCTCAGCTATTTAGTCAGTTAATAAGCAAGAAGATTGTCTTAATCCTTTCTAGAGAACTATTTGAATACAGTTTTCACAATGTGATTTACGTTTTCCGTTTCCACTTCTGGTTAAATATTTGCCCTAGCTTCTAACTTTAAGGTTAATGAGTTTGGAAAAACATACAGGTTATCTAGGTCATTGATTTATTAATACTGTTAAGGGTGTCCGATATCTTCTAGTAGTGGAAAGGCATACATTCCAGAAGCTGGTACAGAATAGTTTGGAGTTTTCAAGGGACATGATACATAACACCCTTACTTTCTTGGATTCAGTAACTGGGTCGAAATGTATTGGTCTCAGTAGGTAATCAGTGCAGTCTTGAAGATTCATTCTTTGATCGACATAAATAGACACCCAAATAGATAATTCCTTTGATTGTTTAAGGAGAGTAAGAACTTAACATTATTTTTGTGCCCTGTACCCAGTTATGACCCTGCCAGTGAATGTCAAAGGTTGCAAACTGATTGAGTTCCTTGCTCAGTAAAAGGCATATAGGAATTGTAACAAGGGGTAAACAAGCTTATTTATAATATGGTAGCTGGTCAAGTGATAGGGTAGAGAATCCTGGCTCCTTTGCTGTGCTTACAACTGTATTTTGTTTCTGCTGACTAACCTTAGGTTAACATGGGTATGCTTCTTTTAACCTTTTCCTCCTGTTTATCAGACTTTCAACAAGGAGAAGAGCATAATCACATATGTACACTGTGCCACCTGGCACTAGGTATTACTTTGCCGGGGATTATATACATTACAGGGACAATTGGGCCACTGTCATCGCCAACAGAATCACACAAGTAGTGAAAGATAAACACAACCAGTAACTACTGGCAATGGTGCACTTAGCATAAACACAATCGGGCCAGTGTAATCATCATCACATATAGTTGGGGCGACCAGTAAGTACTGGTAGGTTTGTTCCTAGCACAAAGCCTTAGGCATAAACACAGGGATGGTATTTCACATAGCACACTAGGTAAACCATCAGCCCCCGTGTTCCATAGAAACCACTGGTCGCAGGGCACATAAGCTCCTTATGCCTACACAGACTTAGTAACAGTGCACCACAGTATCACACTGCCCAGTGGTCCATACTAGGAACATATCGAGCCCCCACCAGGCAACTGCCTCAACTCATAGGCACTTAACATGTACTTTCCGCTGGGCCCACATATTATGAGCACGCCATGCCCCCAATCATCAGGAGATGCGCAGCTGCCCGTGACTATGCGGTGCAGCTGCAACAATGTGAGGAATGTGGGGTATTGCTTCGGCGCTCACAAAATGCTGGCATTCCAGGTGCCCCCAACCTCCGGTAGGGCTGAAGCTGCCCACGACCATGCGGCACAGCTGCACAATATCCGAACTACGGTGCCTTTCACCACCACGGCCCGGGTTGGAAGAAATACCTGGACGCTCCGGCCATGAGAAGAGGGTGCAGCGACCTGTCCCGCTCCTCTTCTGACTGCTAGATGAGCCCGCGAGTCTCCGTCTTCCTCTTGCCGCCGGTCTCGCACACAACAGGCTTGACAACACGGGGGGCTCTCCTCGTGAACATGGGAGCGCCGCCCACATCTAGGCGTCCTTCACCTGACTTCCTGCTCCCGTTTGGCTTCCTCTGGCCGGGCCCGCCCACGGCCAGGCTCTCCCTGCCTGACTTATGGTTTGCGGGCAGCCCTCGCTGTGGACCGAGGAAGAGCCCTCTTCTTGGGCATAGGGGAACCTCGCGCTTCTAGTGGGCAGGATCCCCTCTCCTGGCTGGTTACTAGGCAACGCCAAGTGCCCCAGCAGCATGAGGCGTGGCCCTCAAGACAACTTCGCTGCACCTCTGAAGCGCTTCTACAAGCCCAGATCGTGGAGCCGAGCAAACAATCGCTCCTCCCTCCGGCCAAAGTGATGTGCCCAACACGTTTTGATCCGCAGTTAGGCAATTAGGAAGGTAATGGGCACAGCGCTCACCACACGCTATTGCCAATCAGCCCAGGCAAGCCACCAAGCCCTGGTGGATCTTTTAGAAGGAAGGGAAAATTCAGCGCTCACAACACGCTAAGTCCCAAAGTCACAAGGGGCAGAGCTGGGCCCAGGCAGGCCAGCTCACAGGGCCCTCCAGCAGAGGGAAAGTCCTTTGTGGCGGTTCCTCCTGGCGCCCAACAGTCCTTTTCATCCTGTCCTCCCAAGTAAGCACACTTTCATGGGGTCACAGCCCCAATATTTATATCACAAGTGTCTTTGTTCTTCCCCTGGCACAGGGTTCTGTGTCCAGTCCAAACCAGTTCTGGGGAGTACTTACATACAGCTTTTTACTTACACAGCACCTTTATTGTTAGTGTAGGCTCTGGTCCCAGACACACCACAGGGGGGAGGAGCCAGCATTGTACAAGGCAGGCACAGACCTTTTCAGGGTCAGGGGCTACTCCTCCCAGTACTCCAAATGCAGATCAGGCCCATTCAGCCTAGCGCTAACTCACCCAGCCCCTCTGGAGCCACTGCACCTCCCCAGTCTCTGTCACTCCAAAGCCAGACATGCAATACACAATAGGCAGGCACAATGACACATAGCACACAGAAATGCCTACTTCTAAAAGTGGCATTTCTAAAACAGTGATAATAAATCTACAAACACCATTACCCAGCATTTAATACCACTCTTCCAAACATAACAAACTTGATCACGCTACTCCCCTCATATCAGGAATTACCACTGAAACACATATCCGGGAATCCCCAATGCATTCCTATGAGAGGGCAGCCTCACAGTAGTGACAAACCAAAATTGCTGTTTGTCTCTTCCCGGTCATGCCACACAGTTAAGGCACATGTCCTACCTTTTACCTACATTGCACCCTGCCCATAGAGCTAGCCAGGGCCTACCTTACGGGTGACTTATATGTAGTTAAAGGGGAGTCACAGACGTGGCACTTACTTTATGTGCCAAGTCACAGCGGCAGTAAACTGCGCGTGTAGGCCCTGCAATGGCAGAGGCCTGAGACAGGTTTGAAAGGGTACTTTGGTAGGTGACGCAAACAGCGCTGCAAGCCCACCAGTAGCATTTAATTTACTGGACCTGGGTATCTGAGATACCACTTTACAAGGGACTGATAGGTAAATTAAATATGCCAAACTGGTGTAGACCAATCTTACCACGTTTACCATAGAGAGCACATCCACTTTACAGCAGTGATAAAGTGCCCAGAGTCCTAAAACCACCAACACCAGGTCAGAAAAAATACCAGGAGGAAGGCAAAAAGTTCAGGGATGACCCTGCAAAAGGGGCTATGTCTAACAGTCTACAACGCCTGTTCTCTCCAAACCGATTCATCATGCCCCAATGTGATTTGAATCTGTTATTAACATTATTGATGTGCTTGCTATTTGAGCCTCCCCACAACTGCTTTTTATGCTTTCCTACCATACAAACTGCATTTCTAGTGCAATTACATCAGCCAGGAGGATTAGCGAACTGCAGGCACTATCCATGCATCCTCAATACACCACATTCCTTCCAGACAAGCTGGTTCTGAGAACACATGTCTCTTTCCTGCCGAAAGTGGTGACACCCTTCCACGCCGGCCAGACCATCACACTGCAGACTTTCTTTGCTCCACCTCACCCTTCCAAAGAGGAGAGACTCCATCAACTGGACCCAAAAAGAGTGGTATTGTTCTACGTTGATTGTACTAAAGAACACCGGGTGGACAATCAACTCTTCACTTGGTTCACCAGAGCAAAGAAAACAAAGGCCTACAGAAAAGGACCGTCTCTCAATGGATTGTATTCTATATTAACATATTTGATGGGCACTGGCCAAAAAGCTATCCCCTGAGTGCTTGTGTGCTCATTCCACCAGAGCCAAAGCTGCGACCACTGTGTTAGCTGATGAAGTCCCTGTCCTGGACATCTGTCAGGTTGTGACGTGGGCATCACTACACATGTTTACCAAGCACATCTGCCTGGACAGTCAGGTCCATCATAACATACACTTTCCTAGTTTGCTCCTCCAGGACTTCTTGGTCTGAATCAGTTTGCAGTTTCACCTCCGGGGATATATTGCTTTTGGAATTTATTCTAAGACAAGGAATCTGTGGCTAGAAGTCTCTGTCAGATGAGCAAGTTACTTACTCCTTATCTCATAGAGACTCTATCCCGCCGCAGATTCCTTACCGGCCCTCCCATCCTCCCTGCTCTGTGAATGGATTTCTCCATATGGGACAACCCTTATGAGGTCCTTAGTGGCCATTGGTAATCAGCAACCTTCGTGGTTTCGCACTTTCTGGCATGAAAAAGTTGCGAAACGTAAGTGTGCTAAGGTGGCGTCTATATAGTGTCTATATAGGCATCATTCACATCACGTCCGGTTTCACTGATACAGAGCAGAATGACGCCACCTAACGGCTCACAGTGGTACTGCTCAAAAGATTTCTGGATCCAATCTGATGCCTACTGATTTTTCTAAGGTAAGAAATTTGAGGCTAGATAGAGTCTCTACAGATAAGACATTACCGAAGGTAAGTAACTTGTTCCTACGCTCTTTTGGGAAAAACAACTTCTAAAGGGGCTTACTGTTGCATCATCTTGTTTCGGAAGATCCATATTTTTCTGCATTTTGACAACCCATTAACCAAGAGCTGCACGGAGGAGAAGTCCCTCTGTTTGTTTCAAAAAGACATGCACTGTACTCTGACCGAGGATTCTCATTTAATATTAGAAACCTTCCTGTGTCTCGTTTTGCCATCCTAAATGTGTACAGGCCCTTCTGTACATGATATTGTTTGCCTAGCATTCAAGGAACAGACTCCAGGACCTTTTATAGATCATTCTTCTAACCATTATGTGGGTCCAATGTATTAGAGAAATAACATCTTGCATGTTTCTTATTCCAATGAGCCCCTTTGTATGTGCTGAAAGTCGATGGTAGCATGGTCTAACTTGCTTCTTAAAACTCCATTGGCTGTCACTACCGGTGTGTTCAGTTATTGTAGTGTTCAATGTCAGGGACTCATTTTCTAGTAGGGGATTCATTAGACTTTCTTCTGCACAAGACATTCATGCTTACCTATTCTGGAGCTGAAAACTGCCTTCCTGGATCTTCAGTGTATTGTCCTTGCAATACAGGCATTTATTGTGCTGGTTGTGGCATAAACCTGAGACATGATAATGATGAATTAGCAAAGCAGTAGTGGATGCAATGAGCTACATTCCCATGTAAATAGTTCACAGGCCTTTTTATCTGGGCCAGTTATGAGGGTAATGATGATTACTATCCCCCAATTGACTAGTCCTGAGAACTGTAAGACATGATCGGATCCAGCTATAGAGAACATTTTACAAAGTGGAGTTTCGGAACAATGTTCTTAGATGAAACTGCTCTCTTTGAGACAGCCATAGTCCTTTTTAAATTGACTGACAGGAAATGGCATCTGTTACAGGGAATTTCAAGGAAAGGATTCCAGGGAAGAGCTCTGTGGGAGGTGCTTTTGAACTCTTGAATTCTTGGCATTTGTCATGGAGATTGTTTTCTTACTGGTCGTAAATTTGTCTCTTGAGTTTTGTGACTATCCTACCTTACCTGTACGTCCTCTCGACGTGCCATTGCAGACTAAGGACAGCCTTGAGGTACCTGGTATCATGGTAGATCACCACTGCACCAGTCACTTTTGGAAGTGTAACACAGCCCTAGAGATAGTGAAAGGGAGCAAGAGAGAAAAGTAGGCTTAAAAGAAGTATCTACTCTGCTTCTTTTCTGACAAAACCAGTTAGGTGTAGGTGGAGAACGGGGACTTTACAGAAGAATCTCAAACCACTTATGTAAGAGGTAAGTACATTTTTCAATGTTGGGTCCTTAGCTACAGCTGCAAAGCTCCAGTCAGGCTCCAACCTCCCTTCCTTTGAAATTAACTACCCAAAAAAATGTGCCTCAGCACACAGACCCCAAACATTCTATACATTATTCTATTCTTAGAGAGCCCACACTCAACATTGTACAGCACACCTGTACACCTCTGCATACAGAGACATGCCATGTCACTGCATCATACCCTTTTTTTGTATAATGGACAATGCAAATGCTCCAAGTACCATTCATAATCCAATTCCCATACACACCGGACAAAGGTTAACAGGCGCAACAATCAGAAATAGGAAAAACTATCACCTCTGATGGGAAGACAGTACATCCACATAGTAACATAATCCCTTAACTATGCACACAAGTGCAGCCAGGTACTACACAACACCCAAGGCTCACTCACACAAGTTGGCCAAACCAACATGACTTAGCACCAGACAGAATAATGCACTAGAAATGTACACACGTCATCTTGATGGTACACGAAAACCAAACTGAATGTCTCCCAAACACAATGAATAACTTCACCCAGTGTGCAGAAAGGAAAACTGTGAAGAGGGAAACAAAACATCCAAACACAGGTCAAATCCAGCAGTCCCAACTCTCAACACCAGCCCACGTCAGCACACCCCGACCGGTGTCATAGGGTGCCAAAGTAAGACAGCACCTGCATACTACACCCTCTGAACCCACACATACACGCTTGCCAAATCCTCCTATTCACACATAACGCTCGTTCTCTCATACAAGCAGAAAGCTTGCACACATTCAAAGCCAAAAAAACAACAAATACTATGCCTCCATTAACCAGTGACAACAAGTTTAAGAGCGCATACAGAAGTCATACATAGACACCATAGTCACTAGTATACCAAGACCAACAACAAAACACCACTCACAAACATGGACCAAGTGACTGCCTGCCTGTGCAACCGGGGCTGCTGCCCTTTTACATGCTTCTTCTGGCAGCATGGTACTCACTTCCCTTCCCCACATTCGCAGTAGTAAGAACACACACACACCAAGCACCGACACTATGTAACTTGTACAACAAAATGGTTACACCTTATGTGTAGGAACACATTTTTATGGGGAGATCAGATTCAGTGAGCAACGAAATATATTTTTTCCTAGCTTCCTGTTGACTCGTTTTAATTTTAGCTACATTGCAAGATGTGCTGGGAACTGTCTGTTTTCTATATTTTGCAAGCATATTATGCAGACAGGAATCCACGATTGCCCCTATTGTGGACATCTTCCTTGACAGAGTTTACTACAGAGGAAAAAGACAGAGATATGAGTAATGTACAATCATATCCGGAATGCTTTCCAGACTTCAAAGGACAGTTTACCGTAAGAGTTCTCACATGTCCGTGCTTGCCAGCTGATGATGTACGGACCCATTTAGTCTGATGACTGCCAGTAAATGTAAAAACTAATGTGTTTACGTTGACATTTCAATAGATTGCACTGTGCCCTGACATCATATTAGTAGCTTTGGCTTAGCCAGCCATTCAGAGTTTTTCCGTATTGTGTTGCCCTAACTGGTAAGTATTTGAGAATTAACTAGAGAATACCATGTGAAAACTGTGTATCTGCATGTTTTTCCATACTTAAAGGTGCAACGTTAGCACCAGCGCTTCTTTTGTAGCTGAAGACATGGATTTCCTGTGCAGTGGAATGATATTTCTGGATTAATGATGCTGCAGTGCCACTTTGCTCTGAGTCGAAGAATTGTTTAAGTGTGTAGAAATCCGCTTACCACACATTTACCACATGTTTCTCTACACAATCCATCTTCTGTACATGTAGGGTTTAGTCTCCTAGTGGGTCATGAAGAGGTGGGCGGTAATGGCCATCTGCTATGCATTGCAGAGTTTCTGTTGAAAGAGCCTTAGCTCTGCCATTTGCATTTTCTTACCAGTTGTCAATCCACCACTGGAGGCGGCTCTTCTGCTATGGCGGAGGAGCGTCGTCCCACTGCTTTCGAGCAGTGGAAAGGAAATATAAAATGATAATAACTTTAAGTTATTATCATTTTATGTTCCCGTTGCTTCGGGGCTGCTCTGCTCACTGAGCAGGGGAGGAGTGGTTTGCCCACTCCTAAATGCGCAGTGACTGTTTGGTCGGCCCTCTCGGGGGCCGACCAGTCATGCGCACTTTCCCCTTCTCCATGCAGGCTGCATTGCAGCCTGCATGGAGAACATGCCCACCCCTATAGCCCCTGGTTGAGCGACGTGTCATGGCGCTCAGACCAATCACAACGATGCATTACAACGTTATGATTGGTTTAGTGGGGGGAGTCTGGCTGCCTGCTTCCTGTTCCTGTGGTCGGAAGCAGGAGAGCAGGATCTGGACCATTGATGCAGGACCCAGCGGAAAGGTAAGTTATCTTACTTTTTACACATTTTTTATTACGCTCCCTCCCGCAATCGAGAAATTGACCTCCCACCCACCCTCAAACCATGCCGGCCGCCACTGTCCACCATTGTGCTGCTGGCTTAACACCATTTGAAGGCCAGAACGTCTTGGGGATGGCCTTGTGACAATGATGCTTCTTGCACATGCAGGTTGGTCGCCAACGGAAAAGAGCAGAAATCCTCCCTCTCCCCCACAAACTGTGAGAAAATGATAGCGCTTCTCAATCTGTATCTTTTGTGATGCCGACTGCTGCCATGATTATGTTTCGCCTACAGACCACTTTTAAAATGCCGGTTGTTGATGACTTATTGTGGACAATACCAATACATACAGTGGACGTTGGAACAGACTATCTCTTACAACTGGTTGACTTTCTAGTCACTCTCATTTGCTTGTATCTTATTTGATGGCTTTCCTTCCTCTTATCGTGTTTGTCCCTCCAGTGGAGCAAAGCTTCTTTACTATCCTTTTGTTCGCATCTATTGTTTCCTTCCACCGCCTCATGTTAAGGAATTCTTTTTTTGTATTGCTTCCAGCACTGCATGAGAGTTCATGTGTTTTTTAGCTCTCTAGCCTGTGTGCTGCTCCCTTCCCCCATATACACGCTCTCCCTTTTGGTCTCCCCAAACGTGTTCTTTAGTCGTCCGCTCTCCTTCTCTCACTTTGTATTTTTTTTTGCTTTTCTTTTTTATTTAAACACAACCGCCAACCCACCATGCTTCTCTATTGCTCCCTCCTTTTTCCGTTGCATCCTTTTATTTCGGTCTTTTTTTGGTGAGCCCAGTAGCTGCAATTTGCTGCTACACCATTCGTTTCTGTTAAGAAAAAAAAGGCTTTTGTGCATTTTTATATGTTTTGTTTAATTTACTGCTCCAAAATGGGCGTCTTTTGTTTTCACACAGGCATTCAAGTCACTACACAATAAGGGACCTGCATACCTCAATCACCGGCTTCACTTCCACCAATCCACCAGACAACTTCGCTCAGCATCACTCTCACTTGCACACACAGCATGCATCCACAGAGGCAGAACGGGAGGTTGATTATTCTCCTGCCAAGCCATTAAATCCTGGAACGACCTCTCCCAACACATCAGGACCTCTTCCTCACTTCTTGAATTCCGCTAGAATCTGAAGACATAGCTTATCAATTAGTCTTCTTGCTGGACCATTGAGACTGCCTATACTCAAGCCCAGCCTCATCACACACCTACTCAGCGCCTGGATACCCTTGCGGGTGACAAGAAGCGCTCCACAAATCCATCTCACATTTCATTACATCTCAATTAAGCTTTAGGAAATTACAAGCCAACCAGTCCAGAATAATAGTAAGGCACTCTCAGTGGTGGCTAATTCCGCTTACGGGTAGATGGTCACAGCTCAGCAGCAGATGTGTATCGTCCGCATATGAGAATGTTTTAGTGCTGAAGGCACAGATATTACATTTGGAGGCTGACTCCTGTAGAACACCACGACACACAAACTTGAGTCTATCTGTTCAAAAAAGATCTGAACCATTCAATCAGCCACACCTAAACAAAATAACCTAAACGGTCAATCCGGATGTTATGATCAACAGTGTTGAGAACCTCTGAGGGATCCAATTGCATCAAACCAGCCACGATGCCCTAAAGTCTTGTGGCTCTGAATTCATCTAGAGTGGACACTAAAACTATCTCTGAGCTCTTTGTCTTGCCAATCCTAAAGCCTTTAGAGTCTGAATAATAACTAGCCAAGTGCAGTTCTGTAATTTTCTAGAAGAAAGGCAACAGAGCAATTGGTAAACACATGGAGATGATGGACGGAGTGCTGAAACTTTTCAGACACCCCCGTCACAGATCTGGGTTGAATCCATCATCGTTCTTTAGCTCACTTTGCCACCCCAGTTCAGACACAGCTATATGCAAATCAGTCTTGACCCTGTGCCTCATGGGAACAGTCCAGCCCAAACTGCCAAGCCAGGTCTTCCCTGGACCGGAAACAAGCATCCTGCGACCGGTTTCGGGCTAACAGCCCTCATCAGCCAGGCTAGCTTGAATCCAGTGGCTTTTTCTGAAGGAGGAGTCACAGAGCTTAAGCAATGTTTGGAGATGCTTTGTTAGTACGCTGAGAATTGTCGACACTAATTGATATAGTTGCAGCGTATACTTTGGACTATCTCCCAGTGGTCCGTCCAGAACTACTTGGAGGACACTAGTAGGAATTATTTTTGTTTATTTAGGGGTTAGTTTGTATGTACATTTCTTGGTTTTCTTTTTTTAGGTTTGTGCGTATGTACAATTTATGTGTATATTTGTATTGATGTCCTTTTGTTTCCTTCCTGATTACAAGTCATTCTTTATGTAGATATGTAAAGAATATTTTGATATAATTCTTTCTAGATTAATAAACTAGAGATAGATCAATTAAGTGTGCTCTATCTAAAAGTAATTTGTATATTTATTCCTGTATACCATTTTCTGTTTATATATCCAGTGGCAAAGTGAGCAAGGGACCCGCGTCTGGGCATAGCCTGCCAACTTTGGGCGAACAAAGCAAACACAAGGAGATGATGGACGGAGCGCTGAAACTTTTCAGACACTCACCCCCAGTCACAGATCTGGGTTGAATCCATCATCGTTCTTTAGCTCACTTCGCCACCCCAGTACAAACACAGCTATGTGCAAATCAGTCTTGACCCTGTGCCTCATGGGAACAGTCCAGCACGAACTGCCAAGCCAGGTCTTCCCTGGACCGGAAACAAGCATCCTGGGACCGGTTTCGGGCTAACAGCCCTCATCAGCCAGGCTAGCTTGAATCCAGTGGCAAAGTGAGCAAGGGACCCACGTCTGGGCATACCCTGCCAACTTAGGGCAAACAAAGCACACACAAGGAGATGACGGACGGAGCGCTGAAACAGAGCAATTGGCCTAAAATTAGTTAGTTACATCCAGTTTTTATTTCTTCAGGAGAGGAGTGACCACTTCCTTCTTGCATCTGTCGGGCACCACACCTAAGACAAGGGTTAATAAAACACTAGCATAAGAGTGATGTGTAGCCAGCAACAGTTAATATAATAGCTATCTTTTCAGCTCAGCTCATCCAGTGCAAGGAGGTGATCCTAGCCAAGGGATTCACCACCAATGCGGAATGCCTCTCCTATCATGTGGTTACAGAGAATGTAATCCCCTCATAGATGTTCTTGACCTTTACAGAGAGGCCGCCATGTTGCCACAGAGAACTTGTGAAGTAAATGGTGAATAAAAAGCAGGAGGAACAAAAGCTTTGTTCATCAAGGGCCATTGCCCTCGGGACAAAACGAGCAAAAATACTGGTCAGAAAGAACCCTCGAGGTATGAAGAGAAAACAGCGGAGCATAAAAAGTGCTTGAAAAAGAGACTGGGCCGCAGATGACACCTCTCCAAAGAGAGACGTGTCTGTCGCTGCTGCAGGCGCGCGCTCATACCTTCCGGGCAGCACGAGATGCCGGCAGGATGCCAGTGGCTTCGCTCCATTCATTTGCATGAGTGCAGCGTTATCACCCCTTCAGAGCATCGCATACAGATGCGCGCGGAGCATCTGATTTCATGGCTTACCTTCGGAAGGGTTCCTGTCAGGCTTATCGGTCTGTGCTTCCACCGGAGGTGTCGGATGAAAAGCTCAATTAAAGGTCTGCAGATAAAGAATATCCTGGATTAGCATATCCGGCCAGGTAACGAGCTGCGCATCCCCCGCCAGCAGCGCATCTGAAAGGCTTCTGTGTGCTCCTGACGGCGGACGGGCCACAACAGCGAGGATTGTGGTTCGCAAAGGAGACTTCTAATGCGCGTGCCCAGTGCACACCTGTGGCACCAAACACTCCCGGCTCGATTACCAGGAGGCAAGGAAAGAAGATGGCAGGTTTTCAGTTTATTTGCCGGTGATGGCTGAGCAGAACACGAGCTCTGCTCCTGACACGCTGCCTCGTCTCTTTTAGGGACTGCTGCCCATGTGTGGTCAATCTGAAAAAGCAGTTGCATAATCTCACAATCTCATAAGTGTTCAGGTTTTTTTTTTAAATAAATATAATACTTAATATTGGTGGTGGTGAGCCAGATTGGTCAGGCGAGGATACTGGCTCTTAGCAGGGCCGGACAGGCCTTTTATTTCACCGAGCATTTCCCTGGTGGGCCGGTTTTGAAAGGCCAGGGCCGCCCGTGGCGCCGCTGTCACTTCCCCCTGCTCCCCTGGTTAATTGTAGACGGCCCGGGTTACTGTCTTCGAGAGGGAGAGAACGAGTGCGAGGAGGAAGGCAGAGAAAGTGGTCGGAGAGGAGAGACAGTGAATGGAAGAAAAGAGAGACAGCACGAGGAGACGAAGGAAGTGGGACTGGTTTGAGCATTTCTGTCAGGGCTGCTTTTGGCTCCCTAGTCCGGCACTGGCTCTTCGCCAAAAGACCGCATCCCCAAGACGATTACAAAGTCAAACACGAACTTCCAGTTCCTCATAACTCCAGTTTCACATACTCCTCTGCATGTACATCAGTTCGCTTTTCCTCTTTGCCGGTCAATTATTGATCCTGCATATTTGTCACTGAGTCCAGGAAGTGGCTACTAAACTTGTTTCTCACTTGTTTATCTAGCTCACATTAGGAAAAAGAATAAAGGAGGAATGGCAAAGCCAATTGGTCTTGTGCTGACAACCACCCTTATGACGTGGTCAGTTCTGGTTTTGTTTTATCATTATTTTTGTAAAACTTCATTGTTAGTTGAGCTGCCAGGCCCTCGCAATTTATTTTAAAAAAGCACATTGTCTTAAAAGCAAAACAAAACCCAAAAGCACATACTCCTTTAAGTAGTCCATGCCACTGAAGGGAACTACTTTGTGTGTCGATGTGCTCCTTGTGAAAGAGCCTCATTCACAGTGAAGTTAGCCAGTGGCTGAAGTGAGCTGGCCAATGGATGAAGAGGTTGGGCTGGAAGTCAGCATGCTCTTAAGGCATTTTGTCTGATTAAACATCACTGTTAGCTATTGATTGGCGTTACACAAGGGCGCAATTTCCATTGGTGGAATCAGGGCTGTGGCAACGGGGCCCAAAGGCCTGAGGGGCCCTCAGAACCCTGATAATAGCTTCATTTTATCGTTGAAACAGCAGCCGGCGGCCCATTTCCTTCCTTGACTGAGACCCATGACACACTGGCTACACTACTGGCAATGCAGTTGTAATGCTGTATATAGTAATTGTTTGCTGTGTATCTAGGTCCCTTCAAAAAGTTCAGACATGATGAATATCTTGCCTGCATCACTCTTGGCAGGACAGAAATATTAGACCCAGGAAATGTACCTGCTATATCCTATATTGTGTCTTCCGGTACATCATCGAAATATTGGTGCATTCTTTTTTCTACTAGTGGGGTCACGGGGGCAGAGGTGTACAGATGGTGAGTTAAGTGGCCCATCTGTAACTGTTCTGGCCACACCTTGTGCCCCACCACCGGACGGCAACCACAGCTGGAAAAAACAGAGATTGCCCTCTCAGCCACGGAACCGCTGTGCTCCTGTTTACCTTTCACATTTTACTTTTGCATTCTACAACAGTATTTGTTTTTCAGAGATGTTGCATATCTGTTTTATTTATGTAACATATTATTTATGTATAAAGCATACAGTGAAAATAGTTGCCTCTATTTCGATGTGATTTTAGGTTGTATTGATACTGGACCACCATTGAGAGCTGTGGAGTTGATGTTGATGTCAGTGCAAATTTCACAGTGGCCGTCAGTAGGTGATACAGGTGTTCAGAGTATGTGCTCATCCAATCCTTGGCCTCTCGGGAGGGTGCACAGAGCAATGGTTGGGTATGCCAGTTGTAATTGTGATTCCATATGAGTGTATGAAGGAAAAGCACATTTGTTGAAATTTTAACACGGGGACAGTTAAAGAAAATACTGTGCTTTCAGGTGAGCGGGTGTGGTGTGTGTTGGAGGTTGGTGCAGTGAGTAATACAAGAAAATATGTGCAGGAGAGGGTGAAATGAAGGCACTGAAGATGAAATAGATGTGGTGTGAGATATGCAGATGGAGTGTTCCAGAAATCTAGGGGGAGAAAAAGAGTCCAAGTGTCTGAGAGACAGCATAAGAAAGTGGTATTGAGGAGAGTGGGTGTGATTGAGATACTGCCTATCCCTTTCACAGACCTAAATAATTAAGTAATGTTTAAATGTTTAATGCACAGCCTGATGAAAACATATATATATATATAACCTACTGGTGGTTGCAAGTAGGTAGTTACAGTTAGGGCCCAGTTTCCATAGGAGACTTGTTTTTTGACTTGCTTATAACTTTGGTGCCATTTGACGAATCTTCAGGAAATTTTCCAATTAAAGTTGCACAGTTTGGCTAGTTCCAAAGTTTTAGAGTGGTCTGTCAAGCGAGAGACGAGAAAAAGGGTGGAGGTGGGGGGCTTTAAAAAATGTGTGTTTCCCAAGCAATTTCCCATAGGGATTTTGAACACAAGTATAGCCAGAACCACTGCAAGGAATTACACCAAATTTGGCAGAGAGGTAGCTCTTGGTCCAGAAAGAGCCCCTTTTTGTGATTTGGTGTACATTCGTTTAGTAGTTGTGAAGCTATTAAAAGAAAAACAAATTTGTATATATAGGGACGCAGACCCTCCGCGGATCGCTGAGATCTCTTGCTGAGATCTGATTGGCTGCCAACACTTCAACCAGGAAGTGTTGACAGCCTTTTTGGGACTAGGACTCAGTTGAGTCCTAAAAAAAGTTTTAAAAAAACAAAAAGAGAAGGGAGCAGGGTAGGATTACCCTGACCCCCTAGGCCTAGTGGTGGGGTCCTCAAGGGACCCTACCGGGGTCCAAAAGCATTTTTTTCCAGCATGCCGCGGAATCGCAGTGGATGTGCAGATTTGCGGCAAAATTGAAAAAAAACGACGCAAGGTCTCCCACGCTTGTTTCTAGTTGAGCTCCTTGGTGGGCCAGGTCCCAGGGGCATATACAAATATTAATTTTGCAGAGGGGGGGCATGCAACATCCCTCCTCATGGCCGATATCGGCCCAGGGTACCGCCACCTGCCCGGTGCCAGGCCATCGCATAATCATGAGGCGGGGGCTGCACGGCCCCCCTCTGTAAGCTGTTTTTGTCACGGGGGTCGCCACCTCCCTGAGACAGGGCTGAACAATATAGAGGGAGGGGACCACTCGGACCCCCCTCCTGGGCCCTATTACTGCCCTGGAGACCACCACCTCCCTAGGGCCAGCCCCAAATGCAAAATGGGGGAGGGGAATCCCACAGCTCCACTTTGGGCCGTTTTGAGCCCCAGGGATCACCACCTCCCCGGAGCAAGCCCTGCAATAAGGAGGGCTGTGCCCCCTCTCCCCTTCCTGGAGCCATTAATGGCCCTCGGGACTGCCTTCCCCCAGGGCGGGTCCCTGTGTCCCGAGGTGCCCACACACGGAACATAGTAGTTTGCTGTTGCTTGGCGGGTGTTATGACAGCTCCTGCCAAGCATGAGCAAAAACAGTAAGTCTGCTTCCAGCAGGAAAACAGATAAAACAATTGCTTCCACATGCGGAGAGCATCATTTTTGGCTGCTCCCTACATGCGGGAGCAATGCTGGCTCTTGCTGGAGGCAGGCAACCGGCAGGGGCCGCGGGGGCTTTAAGGCTCTCCCTGAAGTCCTCAAAAGTGCACACTGGGTGCCCTAGGTGGGCTCCATCCAGGCACCCAGCATCAAGTGGCCGGATCCCGTTAGATGGGGTCCCTGGTGTCAAAACTGGCTTCAGGAGGGGGCACTGTGCGGCCCCCCTCCCCTTCTGTATGAATAAATGATCCTAACTTCCTGGGCTTAGCAAAGGCAAAGCAAGTGTTCTCTCACAATTCCACTTAGAAAACTATCTGAAATCCTTGGTGGAGGTGACTGCATCATTGATCTATCGGAGTGTGATCTATAGTGACTGTGACAAGAGGGTTCTTTCTTAACCTCTCCTGGTGAGAGCAGAGTCCATAGTTCTCCCTTTAAATTACTACGAGTATCCAAATGTGCAAAATCACCTGCAAGCCTCGCCTGTTTGGTCCTGCCTGCCTGAGTAGACTAAAAAGGTCTTCCCACCTTTTGCCAGTATGATGGACAGCTTACTAAAAGGTCCCCAGTGCGTTTACCGCTGATTTTGGGGACGCCTTCTTGATGCGATGAATACGAGGACATCTCCACCAAACAAATAAACACTTACTTCATATAGTTAAGAGGAATTACCCTTGTTTTGTGGAGATTCACCTCTTTGTCCTCTCATCATTTTCTCTAAAACAGAATTCATGTTAATACAGATTTCTGGAAGAAGATTGTACCCAACGAGTTAGCACTTACTAATTAACCAGTAGAAAGTACTCCAGCTGGGTAGACATTTTGTGCAAAACTGTGGACTCTTGTTGGAAAAACGTGCAGGTGAGGTTCCGTTCTGGAATAGCCACTCACACAGCTACTAACACACACTCAAGACACCCATTCAAACTCAAATTCTCACATCAACTCACAGACCCACACACCCACAAGACCACTCACATACCCACTCACAGACTCACACAGTCACTCACAAACTTACAAGCTCACTTACACGCCCACTCACAGACCCATACAGCCACTCAAACACATACACTCACAGACCCATACATCCACTCACAAACTCACTGACACACCCACTCACAGACCCATACAGCCACTCACTCACCCACTCACTGACCTATACAGCCACTCACACACCCACTCTCAAAGGTTACAGGTTACAGTTAAAAAATAAAACAGATCCTTCAAAATTCACTGAAAAAAAGCCAAAAGTTACAGGGACGTTATAGTTAAGGAAATAGATTTTAAAAAACTTTGAAATTCACCGAAAAAGCCAAGGTGCGTTGCTTCCCCCTCCCCAGGAAGTCATTTGTCCCGGGGATCCCATCCCAAAAATATTTTATAAGGGCAGGGCCCCCACCCCGCCTGTTTTGGGCCCAAGGGACCCCAGTTCCTTGGGCTGCAGGTTTTTTTTTTATAGGGAGGGGGCAGCCCAGGCCTTCTTCAGCCCATGAACCCCATCCCCCAGGGCCTACAGTATTTGTAAGGGGAAGGGGGCCCGCCTAATTGGCCAGGGCTGGCTCACATGCTATGTCTTAGGGAGCCCACCCCTGGTACACTGCTGTTTCCCTGCCCGCACGGGCATGGAAACTTGCGTTTGCTCCCGCTTGTCAGGAACATTTTTAAAACTCCTGCAAAATGGGAGCAATCACCAAGTCTGCTTCCAGCTTGCAGGTGCTTTAAAAATGCTTCTGCCAGTTGGGAGCAGACTTGAGATCTGTTTCCCTTCCCGCGCTGATGCAGACAGGGAAACAGATCAAGAGATTGCTCCTGCCTGAAGGGAGCAGCATAAGTAGCTGCTCCTTGCAGGTGGGAGCCATGCCGGCTCCTGCAGCATGTGGGGAGCTGACTGAGGCCGCAAGGGCTCTAGGGCCCTCCGCGGCTCCCAACAAGTGTATGTTGTGTGCCCCGGTTGGGCACCGGGGCACCCACCTTTAATTAATGTGGACCCCGTGCTGGGGTCACGGGCTGAAAACAGCTTGGGGAAGGGCGCCATGCGGCACCCTCCTTGTTCTTTTAAGTAGTGACCCTGGAGGATGGGGTAACCCAGGACCTAATAAGGTTTGGGGGGCTGCGAGACTCTTTTCCCTTTTAATTAATATCTATGGCCATGGGGGACGGGGTTCACATGGCCATAATCGGCACAGCCCCCTCCCCTTTATATAAATATATATGTAGGGCTCTGGGGGATGTGGGGGCTATGTGCGCCACTCCCCTTTAACTAAAAAAAATGGCCCTTATAGATGGGGTCCCCAGGGTCCAAAAAAGGCTCGGGGGACAATGACCGTCCCTTCCCTGTTTAATTGTATTTGACCCCTGAGGTTGTGGTCTTCTGGCACCAAAGGCCAAATATATACCACGTGGGAAAGGCTCAACCCCACGGCGTGGGGTTGACTGTCTGATGGGGGTTGGCCACATGGCCTGGTTGCAGCCCAGGCCCTGTAGCCAACCCCCACCACGCACAGCCAAAGGACCTGCACAGCGTGGGGTTGGCTGCCTTTTGCGGGGGGGGGGAGTTACAAGCCAGGCCTTGCGGCCAACCCCTCAGCCACTCAGGGCCAAAGGTTGTGCACAGCATGGGTTTGGCTGAATGCAGGGGTTGGCCACAGGCCAGGCCCTGTGGCCAGCCCCCCATCGTGCATATCCAGAGGCTCTGCCGAGTGTGAGGTTAGCTGCCTTTGAGGGTGGTGGCCACAGGGCCTGGCTGCAGACCAGGCCTTGTGGCCAACCCACCTACGCGCATGGCCAAAGGCCGTGCGCAGCGTGGATTTGGCTGCATTTGGGGAGTTGGTCACAGGCCAGACCCTGTAGCCAACCCCGGCTGCGCACAGCCAAAGGCAGTGAGCTGTGAGGGGCTGGGAGAGGTGGTTAGATTTACATTTAGTAATAATTTATGCAGAAACCAATGGTTAAAGTAACGTTATAGTTTGTTCAAATGATCAGTAACAAGGTTACGTTTTAAACTCTAAAACCACAGAAATTCACCTGTTATAGTTCTCTCTAGTAACTATGACTCGTGCTCTAAGGTAACTATGACTCGTGCCCTTGCCATGCACTGCCGATTGCCCCTACATCAGTCATGACATGTTCTATGACATCATTGATAATATCACTGCAAAATGTGAAATGAAATTATTGATGAGAAAACTGAGCATGGGGAGGGTGAGAGTTAGAGTTACCTTAGTGCACAAGTCATATTTGCTTGAGAGAGCTCTAACTATAACTGGTGAATTTCTGTGGGTTGTAGAGTTTAGAACATCACGTTGTTACTAAACATTTCACCTAGCTATAACGTTACTTTACCCTTTGGTCAAGAAGACTAACTCAAAAAGAGTTTGAGATCATTAATTTAGGAAAAACCATGAAGAATGTGAAAAAACTGGAAAATAGAAAATGCAATATACATCTCTAATACCATTGATTCAATAAAAGGATATAAAAGTCAAGTCCCATAAAAGCTTTCAATTACAGAAATAATGACCAAAAATCAGATAAATAAACTAAGTCTCATTTGTGAAAAAAAATCAATAAGAAATCAGTCATCATCCCTTGGGGCTGAGAAAAAGGTCCGTCTAACCTCAAAATTCAGGGGTATTTATAGTCAAGTCAAGAAAGTCTTTATTGCGAATATTTCATCATAAAAGACATGCTAAAACATCGATACAAGTTAAAAACATACAAACATATGTTGCACCAATATACATAAAATCCTATAAATAAGTTTTCACTTTTAAAAACACAAATATTAAGAAAAGTATTAAATGTACAAAAATTGCAAAGACTTGATATATTTAAAAGTAATGTCATAACAGACTATACAGTGTTAAGTACAAAATATTTAGGGACTAAGGCTCCGACTACGTAAGAGCCATGCCCAACTTAAATACTTGGCCACACCAATAATCACAAAACTTGAAGTATCAGATTTCAGTATTCTGCTAGCAATAGATGCTGTTCTAACTCCAAGTTTGCGACAGACAGGGCGTAATCACAACCTTTTTGGGCGAATATACTCCGGGCAGACGTAGAGGAAATGATCTAGAGTTTCTGTCATATCCTCACAATGGGGACATTTGTCATTACCCGGGGTAGACCAACTTTTAGTGAAGGAACGTAGTGGTAAGGTGCCTAATCTAAATTGATGGTAGAGCTTCCTGTCCTGCAGTTTTGTGATTATATCCCAATAATCCTCAAGGTAGGGGTCGTCTTTATTGGTCAAGTATAGTAAGGTCAGAGGACCTCCGGTCATAGAGGCAAAGCGCTTGTCTTTGACCCACTGCCAGTATCTGTCCCTAAAGATCTTTTTCTGAGGAAAAACAGCCATCTCGGGATTAGACCACAACTCACCCATTCCCATATCGGTCAGGATAGGTTTAATTTCGAACAACCAACCGATTCTGTGGGAACCCCCAAGGTTTTTAACTTCAATCAAAGCGTTAGCGTAAGAGGACAGCTCAGGTGTTGTCCACAGACGTCGCCAAAAAGCCAGTGGCCTAAACCGCACCATGTCCTCAATAGGGTGACATCCCAAATCAAATAGAAGGGGTATGCGTGGGGAAGATTGTGGTAACCCTATTGTAGACCTGAGAATTTTTTTTTGAGCCACTCTCAGGGGGTTCAAATTCCCAAACCCCCACAGTTCAGCACCATACATGACCGCTGGTAGGATTTTGGACCCATAGATTTTAATCAGGGGAGCCATAGGTTTGGTTAGCGAAAGCCTATGTTCCCTAAGTAATGCTCCACCCAGTTGGATATGTTTAAGGGTATAGTGGTCAATCTGGGGCTTCCAGCTAAGATTGTCAGAAAAGGTGACCCCCAAGTAGGTAAAAGTAGAAGTCTGTTCCAATGTTGCTCCTCCCATTTCGACCCTGGCCCTAACCGGTCTGGCACCGCGTAAGACCATAAATTTGGTCTTCCCCACATTGACCTCAAGCTCATGTTCGCGGAAGAACAACTCGAAGCGGGTCAGTGCTAGCTGGAGCCCCTGACGCGTTTTTGAAATTAGGAGGGTATCGTCCGCGAACATGAGCAGGGGGATCTTCATGCCAGCCAATGTGGGCGCATCAGTCGGAAAATCTGAGAAATAGTCAATTACCCCATTAATAAACATGCAAAAGAGGGTAGGGGCCAAGACACAGCCTTGTCTTACCCCCTTGGACACCTCAAATCTAGACAAAACCTCCCCTGGTTTCCCCAGCGGACCTGGGCATAAGTGGAATCATGCAATCTAATCAACAGCCTCAGTAAACCAGTTGGCATGGACAAGGCCCGGAGAACTTCCCAGAGTTTGAATCTTGGGACAGAGTCAAATGCAGACTTAAGGTCCACAAAGGCGGCATAAAGCATGCCACCCCCAAGAAATACTTCCTTCCAGAATAATAAGGTAAACCTAAAAGCCTGGTCAATGGTTCCAACATGTGAACGAAAGCCCGCCTGTAGTGGGCTTAAAATATTAATCTCAGAAATCCAATTCTGGATGCGACCCAGTAAGAGGCGAGCAATAATTTTTTGGGCAGCATCTATGAGGCTGATTGGGCGGTAATTGGCCGGGGCAGAGCGATCACCTTTCTTGTAGATCGGCAATATCTCCGCCCCAAACCAAGTATCCGGAATCAGCGCACTGCCAGCCAGGGCGTTAGCAAGAATGGTCAGATAGGGAGTCCAGAGGTCCAGGTCCTGCTTAAAAAGATCAGCAGGAATGCAATCGGGACCCGGGGATTTACCACTTGGAAGAGACTTCAGGATTGCCTTCACCTCACTTGGGGCAAACCGTAGCTCTTCCATATCAGCATCAAAACGCAAACTTCTGTCTGGACTCTCACCAGACTTGAACTGACTTTCAAAAAAGGAAACCCACTGGGCAGGTTCGACATGATTTAGCGGAATCATATCCTGTGGGTTCTTGCCCCATTTAAGAAGGGACCAAAATTGGAACATACTCCTACCTTCACAAGCCTCGTATAACTCCTTCCATCGATTTTCGTCCCAGTTCTTCTTGGCTTTTATTTGGGCAAGTTTATACGCGGATCTACAGCTCCTAATGCTTTCAGGTATCCTGGATTTAATAGCTAGTGAAAGGGCTTTACGAGAATCTTTACAGCTTATATCAAACCAAGAGCTATCTCCCAAGGATTTATATTTGCTGTTAACAGGGATGCTCTTGACAAAAAAAGATTTAAGACCTGCAAATAAGTCTCTGTGAATATCCGGTATACTACACTTAACCCCGTCATCGGTCACACAACTAGTCAATTTATCCATAGCTATAGTAACCAAGTTCCTAATGGCTTCCTGTACAAAAGCATTAGAAGCAATCTTGGGCCAGCGAACCCTTCTCTGATCATTAGATACGATGGCATGCGCTTGCACAACACAACCATCATCAATTGGCGGGCAGTTAAAACTGCTATCTGATAGGAGCAGCGTCAGGGGATTGTGGTCACTTTCTATCCTGTCGGTCACCACCATATCGATAAAAGCCGGCCACAACTCACAATTGACCAAAATATATTCTATTCTACTACCATTCCTGCCATTGTTAAAGGTCAACATCCCAGACCTATCTGATGTCGTTCTGCCGT
Source organism: Triturus cristatus (assembly GCF_964204655.1). Classification (NCBI taxonomy): domain Eukaryota; kingdom Metazoa; phylum Chordata; class Amphibia; order Caudata; family Salamandridae; genus Triturus; species Triturus cristatus. The sequence continues at coordinate 330,412,192 of NC_140582.1, forward strand.
TGGCAGCCCGCAGACCTTTTTCAAGACAAAGGCCCTTCATATATAATGCTGCTTGGGTTCAATTCCTGATTGGGCTTAGTTCCAACTGTGGAATTCCCCACACAGAATCCTCAACCTCAGACAGTTTCCCGTCCTCATCACCCAGAGGCTCAAAACATGTGTTAAAATCACCGGCCACCACCCTATGGCCATCACTAGACACTGTGCAGAGTAGATGGTCTAAAAGATGGACTGTGGGGGAGCATTTACCACCCGGGAGACCTCTCACGTAGATGTTAATAATAAGAATGTTAAGGCTCCTTGTGGAAGTAATCCTGGTAACCAAAATATCAGGGTTATCAATCGGGACTTCCACAGCTGAGATGCCCTCACATTGGCAAATCCAAGTGGTCAAACCACCCACCGGTCTACCTCTGGGACCCTTAATAGCCGGTTTGAAAAAGTTCAAATACCCTGTACGAAGTAGGGGAACTAACAACCAGGTCTCCTGAAAGCACCAGATATCTGCCTGGTCGACAAAAACCAACCAATCAGGAACTGCAAGTCTAGATGATAGACCTGCTATGTTCCAGGAGGAGATGTTAACATTATAAGAATCACTTCTTTTGTGCACTATCTGGTTCACCACATTAGGGTGGGAAGTAGAGCAGACATTGGGTAGGCCGGATAAAGCTAAGGCTTCTCCTTGGACCAATGGAAGTGATTGGCCAGGAGGCGCCTGACTAGAGGGTTCAGTGACCCCTGTTGTCACAGACCCGGAAAGGACACTAACAACCCTCAGTCAGTCATTATCCTCCAAGGAGGAAAGGGCAGTGAAACGGTTATGTAACGGAATAGAGTTAAGAGGCTGCTGACCCTGCTGGGAAGCAAAGTATGAAGCACGAAACTGTCTAGTATGCGCATCCCTTGCTGGTCTATAGAAGTAACCAAGGGGCAGGATCATGATCTCGTTAGGATTAGGAGCAAGTTGGGAGGCCCTCTCCAAAAAATTTTCAACCAGTAGAGGGGTCCTAAAACTCAGAACCACACAGTCCCCTACCAGGGATTTGTGGGAGTGGCCAACCCATTTTACCCGCCTAACCATTTTGAATTCGTTAAACAACCTTTTACTTGCCCCTAGTTTATTCCCTAGGTAGTAGAGGGCTTTATTTTTAAGATTAGACCAATGCTCCCTTGTCTCTGCTGATAGTAATGGAACATTGGCTAAAATAACTGTATAGGGAGTTGCTTCCGGGGGGAGGTGTAGATTTATTAACACATCAGGATCCACAGATTCTTGTTCAGCAGGGCCTTGAGTAGAACCCCTTAACTGGTGATCGGTCAAAGGTCTATCAACAATAGTATGGGGGGCCATTGGCTGATTGGAATTAGCACTATTAACTACGTGGTCTGAAGGGTTAACAACTTGGGGTCTTAAAACAAGAGGACCTTCAGAAACCCCTCTGCTTGCGTTGCTGGCCACATCATTCGAACTAGGTTCAAGTGAGGTTACTGCAGGCGGGGTTTTACTTGCCAGAATTGTTTCAATACAATTTAGCCTTGAAACCACAGAATCTAGCTTGTCCAAAACAGGTTGGATAAGTGAGACTAGCTGTTCCTTAAGAAGTGTATTTAAAAGCTCGAAGCTCTGCTGGGTCATAGGTTGCAAAGGGGGGATACTAGCTAAGACAGAAGGAGTCCCACAAGAATTGGCTCCTCTAATACCAAGGGGTGCCTTAGCTACACTTGGCTTACTTGGGGCTCTACCTTTCCTTTTCTTGCAGGGCGGTTCACTAGTTTTAGGGTCAATAGCTCTTTGTTTGGCCCTAGTTGTTACCATAGCGGGACTGGGGAGGCTACTTACGAGTGGCAAGTGGTCAATAATCCCTGCCCTAGGTATTAGACATGCATTATCCTCCAGATTACAATTACCAGTCCCGGTATTCATAAGGGTGTCCTGTTCATCCACATGCTGTGCAGGAGGTAGCGCCGAGGCTGGTTCTAGGGATAATCTTCTCTCCACTGCTAGAATCTTATGGTTAATTACTGACTCAGCTCTAGTAAGAAAGTCATCAAGAGTCCCCACCAGCCTAGCCTCAGCTTTTCTCTTACTCATGATACTAGTAGCTTGATGCTTACTGCAATAAGCATACACAGAACCCAATGAGGGAACACCAAAGCAAAAGAACAGTGCCCACTTTTTATGACTTAACTACAAACAACCCAGCAACATAAACACAAAATGCCAATCAAGAACCAAGAGAATAGGCCCAGCCCGGCCTCACCCGGCCACTGACGGGCAAGGACGGGCCCACCCTTGGCCCGGGCTTCGCCCGGGCCCGGCCCCAGCGCGTCCCGCGCTGCGGGGCAGTAAAGCGGCTTAAATAACGCCCCGGCGCTGCCTGATGTCGTGTACGGCAGGCGCCGGGCACTGTGTGGGCTGGGGGATGTAGTTTGTCCAGGCCGTTCACCTCTCGGCAGCAGTGTCAACTGGGAAGGGCAGGGCAGGAGGAAAATACCCCCAACGCAGGCCGTTCCCCTCACGGCAGTCCCAGACAAAGGATAGTGGCAAAAAGTCCTTATAGTCGTTTTCAGCATAGGAAATCATGGAAATTGCAAAGTCAGCATGGTGTGAGCATCATTATAGCAATTCACATTTTATTTTTCTAAAACGTCACATAACCCTACCATCTTAGCACTACCCCACTACATGAACATTGATTCGCCTCTTCTGATCAGATGTTATCCAGAGTTGTCAGAACAAACTAGTTACATGAAAAACAGTAAACAGTTGTGAATGAATGCAATACAGTGTGCTAGCAGGAAGAGCCTTGAAAAATAGCAAAAAGCTTCCACCAGCGAATTCTTCAAGAACAATATGTCGTACAAATGAAACAATCCACATCTTGCTGCGTGCAGTGTCAAGTGAGAACTCTAACCACATAATAAACATCATAAATATGGCAGCCATTTTAACAAAGATGGAGTTGAGGCCTAACTGAGGCTTAGTTTAGTTTAAGCCAGAAAAGTATGTTAAAGCACATTTTAACGATGTTGTTTCAATTGCAATAGCTTTATGTTATTACACTCATGATGTCAAATGTGTAATGGCTAATATTAATGCACATATACAGTTTTAATTAGAAATATCGTCTCTCTCTCTCTCTCTCTCTGTGTGTATATATATATATATATATATATATATATATATATATTACCTACTGGCGGTCGCCAGTAGGTAGTTATAGTTAGGACCCCTTTTCCATAGGAAAACCTCAACATTCTATTTTGAATAACTTTGGCGCCGGTCGATGAATCCTCGCGAATTTCTCAAAATAGGTGGGGCGCTACGCTCCGCTCCTACCCTGAAAGTCTCGGGGGGATTCGTCAAGCGGGGGCTGAGATAAAAGGGGGGTCCCAAAACGCGTTTTTCCCATGCATTTTTCCATAGGACCTTTAGAACGAGCTACAGCCCGAACGGCTGAACAGAATTACTAGAAATTTGGCAGAGAGGTAGTCCCTAGGTCAAGGAAGTGCCTTTTGTAGGTTTGGTGTAAATCTGTTCAGTAGATTCTGAGAAAATAGCCTTTAAATCAATATATATATCTGAGCCCGCTTACGGTACGCTTACCGTACGCTTACCGTAAGCGTACGGTGGCGTGCGCGAGCGCGATTCTGATTGGCTCTTAGATCTTAGTAAACATTCGAATCGGCCGAAACCAGGAAGCGGCGGCCGCCATTTTGTCTCTCGCACTGAGTGTTGTTTATCAAACAAGATGGCCAAAAACATGTTACGGGGCTGTTTTGACAACTCCCTCCCACATAGTCATGTTGAGGGAGTCCCCAAACATCCCCCAAGAGCAAAAACGGTTTTATTTTTTTTTCGGCAATTTCGCCGAGTACGCTTACCGTACGCTTACCGTAAGCGTACGGTAAAAAAAAAACAAAAAAAAAACACTATCCACACTTACCCCACCCCCTGTGCTTTTGGTGGCCGTAGGCCACCAAATGTACAGGGCTTATTAATAGGGAAAAAAAACTAAATTTTGGCAACATGAAATTATAAAATCGAAATAAAAAAAACACTATCCACATTGACCCCACCCCCTGTGCTTTTGGTGGCCGAAGGCCACCAAATGTACAGGGCTTATTAAAGTTGATAAAAACCGTGCACGGAACGAACTGCGTTAAGTGGGCGCGCACGCCTCGAATGGCGTAAAGTAACTTAGCATTTAAAAAACCGTACAAATTCACTGAAAAAACCATAGGTTTCACACACGTTATAGTTAGGAATTAGCATTTAAAAAACCTTGCAAATTCACTGAAAAAACCATAGGTTTCACACGTTATAGTTAGCGGAAATTTTACTGATAAAAAACCAGTGAAATTGCCCCGTTATAGTTAGTGCTGGCAACTATAACTCACGCGACCGCAATCTTCTGCTGATGACATATGTGTCTTTATGAAAAAAAAATATTTGTAATATATGTATAGCTAAAAATGTATGGAAGAAGACATGGGCAAATAAGTGTCTAAATACAGTATTAGCATCAGCAGAAGATTGCGGTCGCGTGAGTTATAGTTGCCAGCACTAACTATAACGGGGCAATTTCACTGTTTTTTTATCAGTAAAATTTCCGCTAACTATAACATGTGTGAAACCTATGGTTTTTTCAGTGAATTTGCAAGGTTTTTTAAATGCTAATTCCTAACTATAACGTGTGTGAAACCTATGGTTTTTTCAGTGAATATATATATATATATATTCCGCAAACGTTACCTCAAAAGAGAGCCCACCACGGGAAGATAATGCTTTAAATGTTATTCAGGGCTGCAGCGCAGCTTCGTAGAAGTGACACAGCCATTCTTACATGCCAGCCGCATTTCGGGCTCCTGCCCTTAATCATTGGCTTGGATACTGGAGCTCAGGAAATTGATGGTGCACCTGGAATCGTCTTAAGTCACCCGCCTCAGTGGGCGCAGCCACTCCCACGGCCTCCTGGGACTTGTAGTGCACTCTGTATTACTCAAGTGAGCTTTCATGTCCTCCAGTTAATAAATATATAGGTTTTGCCACAGTGGGTTGCTTGACACTCCCCGTTCAAGTGCGCTGACACCTCATTGCCTCAAATATCTGCTCCCATCCTGAAACGATGACTGCCTCCTGGCGTCATCTTGTCTGCTGAAATCACAGGAAACTCTGGGTCAATCAAGGAGTTTGTATAACCCGGCTAATCACCCGTAAGGGTCTCAAGGCGCTGAGAGGGGCAGGGCCGCTGATCCGTCTGGGCGTGGAGGTCCAGTCGAAGAACTAGGTCTTTATCCTTGAGTTCCCAAGTTTTAGGTGGAGAACAGTTCCTTTATATGGAAAAATCTGCAATTTTTCAAATCTGCTCACCTCAAATTTCTGTTTTTCTAACAGAGTTTTTTAGGCATAGGATTCGGTGCAAATAAACATGGTTATTGGATCAGAAATCAACCCACCTGGTGGGTTATAATAAGTGTTCCCTTGAGATAACTGTTCCTTCCCACTCTAGACAAGTAATGTTAGACCCATTCCCACTTCGCAATAGATTTGCCTGTCTAAGCGTTGACAGGGAGAGCATCAGATAATTAAGGGGGAGTAGAAGGGGACCCAGGTAGATGCCCCTCCGCCTGGGGAGTTGTCTCCTGGAATGTTCATGGTTTAGGAAACTTGATTAGAACAGTTGATTTCACTAGAATTTAGAAAGAAAATGTGATAATGTGCTTACATGAGACCTAGATTGCGGGTGATCAAATTTACTTGAGTAGATTTAAGCAATTTGTAAAAAGGGACACAAAATCAGGACCTGGGCAGGTAAAAGGTGGGTTAATAACGTTGTTATCAACCAAATGCATTAGAGGACCAAGAGTAATACAAATAAGCAGCGAGTGGCTCCTGGCATGCTATCTCGATTTGTATGACATAGGCAAAAAACCTAAACGTTTATTAATTGTCAGCATCTATGTAAATCAGAATGAGACCCACTAGGAGATGTGGGAGGTCTTCCAGAGGGATCTGACGGCTTTGATGGAGGCCTCAGGATCCCCCTCCCCGATTCTTCTATTAGGGGGACTGCAATCATTTTTTAGCCCCAGCCCAGGTAGAGGTTGGGGGCTTTGCCATACTTGAAGGCTATGGAATCCCACATGCAACCTTCCCTCTATGTATTCAATCTAAGTGTGCTCTGCAATTTGTAAGATTCCTATCCGTGCTAGGTTTGTGTGCCTAAATGGGCAATTCAGGGAGGATATACCTGCGGCTCAAACATTTTTGCATGGGAAGCAAACCTGCCCAATAGACTACATGTTTATACAGGCGTGTTTATTCGACATTTGTACGAGCTTTCAGGTATTAAGAATAAAGGGTCCACTGGCACGTGAAAACAGCCCTACCTGCAGCTCCTTACTGAAGAGAATGTGCGATACTGATGGAAGTAGCCTACCCAAAGTGTTTATTCACAAGAATCGATGAAAGATATGTGACCCAACTGATGTAATTCCAAATGTCTAATGATTTGGACTTTGGGAGGACCTAGGGCCGAAAATCCTAGAATGGTACTCAGAAATCATTGAAGAGGCAGTAAAGTGGCTGACCCCTACAGTTAGGATATGTAACCAGGTGGCTTAAAGGGATATTCCTGGATGGCCCCTAAAACAACAGTGGTTTAATATAGAGTGGTGAAATGCCAGGAAGAAGTTGAAGAAAGCAGGGAGGATGAGGTGCTCTAAGGCGAACTCCAGTGGAATAGAGGGTTACATTAACATGAAGGAGTATGAGACCCTGATTAGGGCTAAAATGCAGACTTTTTACCAATCTAACTGGGACATTATGATTAGTCTCCTCCAGGATAAAAATATGATTACGCTCTGGAAGTTAGCCCAGAGGGGGTGTAGTAATTTGAATTCCCCCCTTAGGTGCACAGTCCCAGAAAACTGTTGGGTTATCTGCCTAAGTAACATCTATAAGGTGAGGAGGCCAACTGTGAGAGGAAACTGGCCCCAATGAGAAGAGGATTCATTGGACTCCTTTTCGGTACAGGCTACAACTAAACTGATATCTTCCCTAAACTTAGAAAAAGAGTCGGGCTGGATAACCTGCGTGCAGCTGTATTAAAGTCAAATTCTATGTGGTGGGCAGCCTTCTTCTCCAAAGTCTTTCTAGCAATAACAAAGTCTGGTGTATTCCCGCCGAGCTGGAAAGCTGCAATAATTAAACAAATACACAAAAAAGGGAGACAGATGTCCCAAGTAAATCTCACTTGATAACCCTTCTTGATGTGGGTACTAAATTGTACTCAAAGGTAATCCTCATTTCTCTTAAGAATTGGATTGACTGCAAAGATATGGTCTCTATGGAGCAAGACAGTTTCAAGCATGGGCATTCTACAGTCGATCATTGTTTCAGCTTGTGGGTCCTAGGGCAAAAGAAGATAAATCTGGGATTTTGATCTGTTGTTTTGTCGACTTTAGCTCGGCCTTCGACCTTGAACTATCCTGTGGGACAAGCTGCGGAAACTGAAAATACCCTCCAGCTCACTTGTAATCCTTTAGGAATTGCACTCACGGTACTGGGCTCCAGTAGAACTTGATTTAAATGGGGCCCTATCGAAAAGAATACCTTTAGAAACTGGGCTAAGGCAAGAATGTGTTTTGGCACCTACACTGTTTTCCCTTTTCCTTTCTTACCTCCGGGGCACACTTGTTTCTACCAACTCCTTTTCTCTGAAAATTGGGGGTAAGCACATTTCATACGTCCTTTATGCAGATCATCTGGATATTTTGGATTTGACCCCAGTAGGCTTACAGCGGAAATTGATTAGATTTAGTAGTTATTGCGAAAATAAACTTAAGTTAAATATGGAAAAACTAAAATAGTAGCCTTTGTGAAAACTTTGAAAGATTTTAAATGGTATCTGGGGAATAGGCGGGGGTGGTAACTTCGTATAGATACTTAGGCATGATGTTTACTAAGAAGTTGAACTGGACTTTGCACAAAGAGTCAGCGGAGACCCAGGTGGCGTCAACAATAGGAGGATTATTAAGATTTAAGAATAGCTTTGGAGGCCCCTCGTGGAGTCCCCACTTAACTGCTTACAATACTATAGTACCCGCTCAATTCCTATGTGGGGCCGAGTTACTGACCCTAAATGTGGAGGCAAACTGCGGGAAGTGCAAGGTCAAATATTTGAGGACATTTTAGGCCTTCCAAAAGGCACAATGGCCCCAGCAATAAGATTGGAAGGAGATCTTCAGGCCTGCCATTATTTGGCCTACAAATCAACCCTGCGATTTTGGGATAAACTTTGGTCCTCTGAGATTTTGAAGGTTTCAGCCATCTGTGCTAATGAAATTGTTAGGAGTGAACTAAAATGAGCAGGGCAAGCCAAAAATAGACTAGGGAAATCTCTGCAGCCCTACACATTGAGAAAGTTAAGCTGACTGAGGCTTTTCATTTTTTCAAAAGTGATTTAAAAGAGGCATGAAGAAGAGCATCTAGGATCCGGAATGTGGAGTATGTAAGGAGAAAGGCCTCAGCCAACTATACATTGGAATCCTGGGAAAATCAGGGGATGTTCCCGTACATATCCACACTCCCAGACGCGCAGCTTCAGCTGCTACTATTAAAATTCCGGCTGCACTGAATTTCCATTACCAGAGGCCTGAAACATCTGATGCACTTTTAGACACTGAGAATATCTGCAGGAGTGGGTTAAGGCTTCAAAATGTTAATGTCCATTTTTTACTAGATTGTGTTCACTTTTATAAGGCTTGCTGTTTGATTTTAAAACCTCTTTTTTTTTTTTTTATAAAATATAATATAAGACACTGGAATGAAGCACTTGCACTTTTGGTAAAAATGGAATTTTTAGATGTAGCATGTGTCCAAGCAAAATTTTAAAAATTAAGCTTGGGATAATATGGCAATGACTGCAATTTTAAGACATGATGGGAACTTGGTGACCTCTGTAAAGGCTGAGGGCATGGAGCATTATATAGTGTCTCAAGTGCTTGTAGGACTAATGTTTATGGCAGATTTTATGGTTTGTGGAATTGGATTGTTTTAGTTGGTGGGGGTTCGGGTCATTTTAATGTTTTTTCTATTATGTGTATTATTGTATTATGGTTTAAATACAAGTGTCTAAACATTAATAACATCTTGAATTGACATACCAGGTTGGCTTGGATGGAATTTTACCAATCCAACCTGTAATATTGTGCCTGGAGTAGTAAAAAGACGTTTTTCATTTTCAGCTTGGCATGGATGGCACTTACTAATCCTTTCCTTAAAGACTTTGCTGAAAAAAGGGTGAAATGCTTTGTCACTTTCTAGTTCAGCATTCATGGCACTGTGCTAATCCTGTGCTTAAAATCTCTTCTAGATAAAGACATTTGAGGTTAGCTGATTAATTGTATCGGTGGTGGAGTACAGTGTTGCATTACAAGGAACTCTGTCAACCCAGTGCTTAATTTTAGCCAGTGGTTGCCGACGGGGCTCACCGGCACTCATTTTTGGAGACCAGTACTATTTTTTCCTCATCAGACATTGATAAAGATCATAAAAGGAAAAATCACACAAAGAGGAAAGAAGGAGGAAGTGAAAGACTAAATAAAGTGTCACAAAGGGAGAACGCAGGGATAAGTAAGACAGATAAAACGTGGCAGGCAGTGTCGGATTGTGAATTAAAAAGGACTGAGGTGGATTCAAGACTACGCAGCTCTGGTATTCAATGCACCAACATTTAATAATACCATCCGCAAGCTTCTGAGCAGAGCGTTGGGCACCCACACTCTTACAAATTAAGCATTGTCACCACCTAAAACTTGGGAACTACCCAGGGTTCCATGCTATCTTGCCGGAAAGGGCATTGTTTTGAGATATATACATATATGTATGTGTGTGTGTGTGTATATATATATATTGCACAATCCTCACGATTTCCCCTTGTAGGTAGCCCCAACAGAAAAAAACTTTAAAAAATGGTCTGCAACAAACAGTTGAAAAAATATATAAAAAATAAATAATAAGCAATATGCTAAACAAAATATAGAGTGTGATCTGGATCTGTTTTAGTGGGATTTAATCCTATCTGAAAACATTTCTAGGCAGGTAGGACCTCTTTAATGATTGATAGCCCCAACAGTTTTATCCGCGCCCCCCTAGAAAGCAGTTCTCGAGTTGTCAGTGCTTTTCACTTGTCAGTACACGCGTCAAGCAGCCAAGTACAGAGCGCGCGCAGTGATTGAGTCCGCGACGAAGCGTGGTGCATGTGTCTGGGGGAGCGTGCATGCCTTTGTGGGTGCATTTTAGTGGATACACATTGTGCAATTGTCTTTCTTCCCGTTGGGCGCGGCTGTCCCTAATGCTGCCGCCGTTGTCGTTGCAGAGTATCTGACCGTCTTCTCCCAGATGATTGCGTTCCATGACCCGGAGCTGAGTAACCACCTCAATGAGATTGGCTTCATCCCCGACGTGAGTAGCGAAGCCACGCGCAGATGCGGCCTAATGGGACTGGCATAAGATGTGAGGAGGGGGGGGGGGGGGGGGCGCGTGACTGCTGCGTCGTTTTTCAAACCGTGCTTTTCGCAGCTGGAAACTAACGTGAGCGCTAAGGAGAACCGACAACTCTAGCTTTGATGAGAGGTTTCGCGCAGCATCTTTTTAATGTTTGTCAAAAGGAATGTTTTATTTATCTTGGCACATCGTGGAAGAGCGGGCGAAAGTAAACCAGTGTATTGTTGCTGATTATACTCGATGCATATACACAGGAGTTGAATTTTCACGTATATTGCGTCACATCTGTCCCATGTTACCTCTTCAACACGGCGCGCGATGCAGGTTATCATAGGAGTCGGGCTAGTGGACAGGCCACTGTGTTTTATGCTGAGCAGGGGCCCTCAGCACTGACTGGGGGGCTTTCCTGCACTTAGAGTGGAGCAGGACTGCAGGAGTACACTGTATTTGAATTCCAAATCTTAGTTGGCTGTAGAAAACAGATGGAATGATTATCGTGCGCTTGCTGCATGTATGTAAACTTGTGTGCTCGGCTCATGGACAGATATGTGCCGACAGGGCAGATGTTTGCAGCTTGTTTAAGGATACCATACTCTCGCCATCTAACATGGAAACAAACTTCCTGAGTTGTGTTTTTCGGCTGTTGCTTAGGTTCCTGCTGAGGCTCGGACTCCTGCACTTCTTATACCCTGGCGCTGCGTTTGCTTATTCGTGGGCACACACTGGCAGGCAGCCAGAGCTCTGGTATTCCAGAGTAGTGAGTCGCCCTTCTAGTGGAAGCGTTCAGCAATGTTACACATGGCGTTGAGCCACAGCAGCAAGAATGGGTAACACAAAGCGGATAAAGGAGCTAAAGAGACGGCCCTATTTATTTAAGTATTGATTTATCTTTCTATTCAGTGCTTGAAATGGAAATATAGAAGTATGGTTACTCCTTGTCCCAAAGTACCTCGTTGCTACTGAGAGGCGTCGGTACTCTCCCATTAGAACCATTGCAGCAGTACTGAGAGATGCAGGAACTATCCCTTTCAGTGTAAATAAGTAAAGCTACTGAGTACCTGCCCATATACAGCGCTGATTTTAATGACCTGAATACACACATCTGGTATCCGGTTACTTAGAATTCTGGAAAAATTAGGTATAAAGCTTCACTCGAACATTGATGCTTCTGTCTTTTCAGATACTCAATTTCTCAGGGAGGATATTAGTACATTTTGTGAGATTTAAAGTATATACTTATATGACTTTTCCACCTTAGCGGAGGTAACACCAGGTCTTTGAAATCACTTTAATTAAGATGTTAAAAAAAAAAAGTATAGTTCCACATCCATGTCCTTGGCCATATTAGCTGCACTTTTACAGTGAGCTGAAATATCTAGAATTTTCTGAGATGTATTTTTTAATTTTAGAATACATTGCCTTATCCTAGAATAAGGTTGTCATTCTGTAAGTGAAACTTTATTGTGCAGGTAATAAAAACCTTTGTTGTAGCCTATATCGTAAAGAACATGATTGAAATCCCGTTATTCACTTCTGTGATGTCACAACAGTGGCTAACAAACTGGTTAATCACTGTTGTGACAGGAGAAGAGGAAGTGTTCGCTTTCCCTTTGTTCTGCCACCTCATCCGGGTCTCTAGAGATGCATGCACAGTGGAGAGGAATGGCGATTCATGGTCTCACCTGCGTTATTTCTGCCTCGCCCAGGTCTCCACAGACCTGAGGAAGGTTGGAGTAAGTGGACAGTCCTGTGCCTCCTGCCTTCGACCCTGTAAGCACAAGTCTCTACAGATCCACACTATCAAGAAAAATCAACCCGTACTGACCATCACCACTCACAGAGCCTGGGAATGCTGTTGCTCCGTATAGTAACAAAGGGATACCTTTTGCTTTTATTTACTTGAGGAGCGGGTCTATTGTAGTAGCTGGTAATTGACCATAAGACGAAGAGCAGATGTTAACAAGGCTGATTTAGATTTCAGTTTGCTGAACTGGACTTTATATATTCCCCTCAAGTCCATAGTGACCCCTGGACATTCAAATGATTGTGCTACCTCAACTTTTTTACAGTATGCCATGTATAATTTGACATCCACCTACCAAGGACCATTATCTGTGTTCTGTTGCCGATTCCGATGGTTGTATCTATCAAGGGATTTCAATGAGTATTGCAGCTCAACTGGAGCTAAGCCGATTGTTATGATATTGCCTACATACTGCAGTTGTCAAATTGCCTTGCCTCTAGCCTGGGCCGGCCTGATATCTTGTTGGCTAGGGAGGAATCTAAATCCGCTGTACATAGGCTATAAAGGAGAGTGGTTAGTGTACATCGTTGTCTAATCCCCATGATTATCCTTGCATAAGTTCTGCATTCAATTTTTACCATGATCCACGTATCCTTGTAAAGTGCTTTTCTGATGGATACTTTTGCCTGTGGACTCCTCACCTTTTGAATACCCCCTGCACCAGCATTCCTCGGGAAAATTCTTTCCTAACTCTCCCACGTCGACGAGGACGTCACAATTGCACGGCTCCGCTCGCGACACCGTATGACGTCATCGGAGCCATAAAAGGACCTCGTCGGCGCGCTGACGTCAGTTCCACCCATTTTTCCGTGCCACCGAGGCAAACGGGCGGACCGACACATTTTCAAATACACATAGCATATCAAATATATACATATATATAAATTCACAAATGCATAGTCAAGAAAGGCATAGAGAATTAGCAACAGAATAAGCATTTCTCATTATTAAAATGTAAACATGATTAAGGCATATTAAAATAAAATATTTTTTGGTAGAAACAGGTGGACAACGGGGAGGCGGGTGGGAGCGTGAGGAATCCACAGGCAGATATTGTATCCACCAGAAAAAGCGCTACCGAAGGTAAGTAACTTGTTCTTCTGATGGATACTTCTGCCTGTGGATTCCTCACCTTTTGAATAGATTCCCAAAGCCGTACCTCACCCGGAGTAGGGTGTCCACCTGACTAGACCAAAAAATCCTGCTAAACAGAGAGCAAAATGGCCATCCCTCCTAACCTCAGAGTCCAAGCAGTAATGCTTTGCAAAGGTGTGGAGGGAGGCCCAAGTTGCTGCCTTACAGATATCAAGAACAGGAACAACTCTAGCCAAAGCAGAAGAAGTAGACTTAGCTCTGGTGGAATGAGCTCTGATACCTTCGGCGGTTCCTTCTTGGCCAGGGCGTAGAAAATCTTGATGCACAAGATAATCCACCTGGAAAGCATCCTCTTGTGCACTGCCTTGCCTTTCATTTTCCCAACATAGCCCATGAAGAGCTGATCGTCCAGCCTCAGATCTCTAGTCCGATCCAAATAAAAGCTCACAGCCCTCTTAGGGTCCAACCGATTCAGTCTCTCTTCCTCCTTGGAAGAGTGAGGGGGAGGTTAAAAGGTGGGTAAAGTGATGGATTGTCCCATATGAAAAGGGGTAACCACCTGGGAAGGAAAGTAGCCCTGGTCCTTCAAACCAACTTATCCGCATGAATGGTCAGGAAAGGAGGTTTTGAACTAAGAGCTTGAAGCTCACTTGCCCTCCTAGCCGAGGTGATGGCAATCAAGAAAACCGGTTTAAAACAAAGAAGCCTAAACGGGCAAGAGTGAAGAGGCTCAAACGGAGAACCCATTAAAAAAGCGAGTACGAGATTCAAATCCCACTGAGGCATACTGAAAGGTGTGGGAGGAATCCTATTTGTAAGGCCCTTAATGAACCTCATGACAATGGGGGACTTAAATAAAGACGGCTGGTCCGGCATACATAAAAAGGCCGACAAAGCCGATAAATAGCCCTTAACAGTGGCTACAGCACAACCCTGCTGTACTAAAGAAAGAGAAAACTCAAAAATATTAGACAAGCGGACCTTCAAAGGGTCAATGTCTCTCTTTCCACACCACTTAACAAATCTGGACCATCTGGAAGAGTAAAGAGACTTAGTGGAGTGTCACCTGGATGATAAAATAACATCCACTATAACCGGCGGGAGAGAGAAAGAACTCAGGTTGCCCCGTTCAATCTCTAGGCATGAAGGTGCAGGCTCTGGAGGTGGGGGTGTAGAACCTGCGACTGCGAGAGGAGGTCTGCCCTGAGAGGGAGATGGAGCGGAGGGTGCGACGAGAGGTGAAGCAGGTCTCTATACCACACCCTTCTTGGCCAATCCGGGGCGATCAATATAACTTGGGCCCGGTCTTGGCGAATCTTCTTCAGAACCGAGGAATCAAGGGTATGGGAGGAAACGCGTAAAGGAGTTGTGAGCTCCAATCTATCTGAAACGCATCCCCCAAAGCTCCGTGCATCGGATACTGAAGAGTGCAGAATAAAGGGCAGTGCGTGTTCTTGTGAGTGGCAAACAGGTCCAACCGAGGAGATCCCCACATCTGAAAGATGCGATGGACCACCTCCGGATGAAGCCGCCACTCGTGATCGGCCGAGTAACGCCGACTGAGACTGTCCGCACGAACCTTCAGCACACCGGCCAGATGATTTGCAAGTCCCAGAGCCTCTCGACAGAGACGATACGACCCTACACCTCCCTGTTTGTTGATGTACCACATTGCGGTAGTGTTGTCCGTCAGGACGTGAATCGGCTGACCGCGAAGGGAAGGGAGAAAAGCCTTCAGTGCCAAACGAATTGCCCGCAATTCCAGAAAGCTGATGTTAAGCAACCTTTCCTCTGGAGACCAAAGGCCTTGGACCTCCAGATCCCCTAGATGAGCACCCCACCCTAGAGTGGAGGCATCCGTAATCACTGTGGCCACTGGCAGAGGGGCTGAAAGGGCTTACCTTGAGACAGGTTGCCTTGCACACTCCACCAAGACAGCTCCCCTGCAGCTTCTCTGGAGATTCTGATATTCTCCCCGAGATCTCCATTGTGCTGATACCACTGCCTGCGGAGGCACCACTGGAGTGCCCTCATGTGCCAGCGTGCATGGTTGACCAACAGAATGCAGGAAGCGAACAGACCGAGCAGGCGAAGAACCTTCAGGACTGGAACAACCGCTCCATCGTGAAATAAAGGAATAATTTCCTGTATGTCGAGAATCCTCTGCAGAGGCGGGAATGCTCTGCAAAAATAAGTTTCCAGTATTGCCCCTATGAACAGGCTGCGCTGAGAAGGCACCAGGTGAGATTTGGGTACATTTATCGAAAAACCCAATTTAAACAACAGATGAGTTGTCACCTGCAAGTGGCGCAAAACCAACTCTGGAGACTCCGCTTTCAACAGCCAGTAGTCCAAGTAGGGGAAAACAGGAACCCCTGACCTTCTGAGATGAGCCGCTACCACCGCCATCACCTTTGTAAAGACGCGGAAGTGAGACCGAACGGAAGAACCGCAAACTGGTAATGTTGCGATCCCACCGTGAACCGGAGATACTTCCGATGCGACTTCAGGATGGGAAGATGAAAATACGCATCCTGCAGATCGATGGACACCATCCAGTCTTCCTGTTGGAGCGCAAGGAGAACCTGAGCCAAGGTCAACATTTTGAACTTTTCCTGCCTGAGGTAAAGGTTCAAAATCCTTACGTCCAAGATTGGTCTCAAGCGACCATCCTTTTTGGGGATCAGGAAATATCGGGAGTAGCAACCCTGACCCCTTTCCTGCTCCGGAACCACCTGTATCGCACCTTTTTGGAGTAATGTAAGCACCTCCTGCTGCAAAAGCAGCAAGTGGTCTTCTAAACAACCACCCTGGCGAGGAGGGTAAGGAGGAGGAAACTCCAAAAATGGGAGGGCGTACCCATTCTCTACAAGATTCAAGACCCAACGATCTGATGTGATCAGTCTCCAATCTTGTAGAAAGTGAGACACCTGACCTCCAACTGGGCCAACATGTTCTAAGATGGGGAATCTAGAACTGCTTTCCTCAGGTACCAACAGTGGCAGGAGGGGAGGTAGAGGAAGAGTAGGAAGTCTGTTGTCGATTTGCACCCCTTAGGCCTCTCTTATTCTTCCCTCTGTATGATTTGTACAAGGGATTCTGCTGTTGTTGGCCCTGCTGAAATTGTTGGCGGCCACGAAAGGAAGCAGATCTCCCAAAGCCCTGATATCTTTTGTACCCATAGCCTCTAGACTGCACCTGGAGGCCTAAAGATCTTGCGGTAGCGCTACTGTCCTTGAAACGTTCCAAGGCTGAATCCGCCTTTGAACCAAAAAGCCTTGACCCATTAAAGGGTAAATCCAGCAAAGTCGCCTGAACATCAGCCGAAAAACCAGAAGACATGAGCCATGCCTGTCTCCTTATAGCCACAGAAGACCCCATAACACGAGCCACAGAGTCAGCAGTGTCCATGCCTGACTGAATCACTTGACGTGCTGCGGCCTGCGAATCCGAAAGGACTTCCAAGAAGTTAGCACGATCCTCCTCAGGCAACTTAGGAGCCAATTGAACAACAGAGTCCATCAATGCATGTATATATCGTCCAAGAAGGCATGTTGCAATAGTTGACTTTAGAGCCATACTTGCAGAAGAGAACACCTTCACAGCTTGCTCCATCTTCTTCGAGTCTCTAGCACCCAAAATGGTAGGAAAAGCACTAGAAGACTGTTTTGAGCAAGAAGCTTGGACAACTAAACTCTCCGGTGTCGGATGCGATGACAAAAAAGCCGGATCACCAGGGGCAGGCCTGTACCTTCTCGAGATAGAACGAGATACAGCCGGAGCAGACAAAGGCTTCTGCCATACCTCCAGAATTGGATCTGTTAAGGCATCCGTGAAAAGAAGTAGAGGCTCAGAAGTTGACGAAGAAGTATTTAAAACTTCCATTAATATATTGGACTTTATGGCCGCAGAGGGAAGTTTAAGGCCCCATAACTCGGCCACCTTCTTTATAACTACATGGTAAGGTGCAAAGTCCTGTACAACACATCCACTTGCAGATGGTAAGTCATACTCGGGGGAAGTATCTAGGCCACTAGCTTCCTGAAGGCCTTCAAACTCATCCACAGAGTCCACAATTTCTCCTTCCTCCTGATCTTGCAAATACTCTTCCTCCTCAAGCAATCTCTGAGCCTCTCTCCTGGAGCGTTGCTTAGGCAACGGCGTCGGTGGAGCCACACGCGGTGCCGGAGAAGACACTAGCGGCGTCAAAGGAGGAGCCTAGACATCAAACCTCGACGTCGATCGAACTCGAGGTGGAGCCGACTCAGCAGCTGAAGGAGTCCGGGGAGCCGGAGTAGACGATCTCGGCACCAGGAAATGCCAAGCCGAAGTCAAAGGCAAAAATGGCATGAAAGGAGCCTGGGGATAGAACTGAGGAACACCCAGGTTGAAAGCCAAAGGACCCACGGGGCCTGAAGGCACGCCGGATGGAGTCAAGGCTCTGGTAATTAAACCAAACATCGCATTGAAAAAATGCGAAGAGTCAGCCCCAGGAGCAGGAAAAGGAGGATATGGATCCGTACCTTCCTGTAGGGGAGTCACCTGAGGTCGCACTGGAGCCTGCGGAGCCGGGGACGGCGCCCGCACAGGTGAAGGCACACGGCCTGGAGAGGACCCACCTGGCCCCGGTGACGTCGCTAGAGCCGGTGAATCTTCATGAAGTGAAGAAGCCTCTGAAACCGGCGACGCCGCAGCTGGAGATGGTACTGGCGTCGCTTGAGGAGAAGGAGTTGGAGAGATAAAGTCCCTTCTCCGAGGTCGCTCAGCCGGAGTCGGCGACCTCGATCTCGACCTCGAGACCCTGGCTTTCGCAGAACGATGACGAGAGGTATGTCTTCTCTTGGATTTTTTGTGCTTCTTCGACCTCGAAGTGTAAGAAGTCTAAGACTTCGCCCTCTTCCTACCTCTCTTCTCCTTCTTGGCTTTCGCCATGCACAACTTGGCTTCACGTTCTTTAATCGCCTTCGGATTCATTTTCCTGCAGCTTCTGCATTCCTCGACGTCGTGGCCCGAAGATAAGCACCACAGGCAGTCATCATGCGGGTCCGTAATGGACATGTACCCGCCACACTCTCTGCAGGGTTTGAATCTGGTCTTCCTGGAAGTTGCCATTCTGAAACAATATAGAGATACAACATGTTTCACGATGAAAATGGAGAGGCCTGAAAAAACCGTTAAGCGCCAACGTCGCGGAAAAAAGGGAACTGACGTCAGCACGCCGACGAGGTCCTTTTAAGACTCCGATGACGTCATACGGTGTCACGAGCGGAGCTGTGCTATTGTGACGTCCTCGTCGACGTGGGAGAGCTAGGAAATAATTTTCCCGCGGAATGCTGGTACAGGGGGTATTCAAAAGGTGAGGTATCCACCAGAAAAAGCATTACCCAAGGTAAGTAACTTGTTCATTAGGGCCAATCGTATACCTTGTTTTGTTAACTATGACCAAATAATGCTTCTGTTTACTCTGTTGAGCAGCTGGGAGTAATCAAAGATGCATACCAACTGCCTCATTTCCTCCTTTTTAGGTCAAGCCTGCCAGACAGCCAAGCTGTCTAGCTGCAAAATAACTATTGCTGGTTTAACAAGAACTTATAGTGGGCTTATAGCTTGTCCATTGCTTACCATTGATTGGCTTTTTTGTCACTCTCATTTGCTTGCTTCTAATTTGATGGTTTGCCTTGTCCATCATGTGTGTCTCCCTTCCCTGTATAATAGCCTCCTTAGTTGTGTTCTTCCTTTGCTCACTCTTAGATAGCATTTCTTTCTGTTTGCTTAATCATTCCCCGAGAGAGCATGTGTTTTCCAGCTGTCTATTCTGTATGCTTCTCTCCCCTGCGCTCCGTCTTATTCTCTCCCATCTTTGTGCTTGTCCCAAACGCTCCTTCTTGCTTTGTCTCCCACTTTTCTGCTCCCCGCATTCTATTTTGCTCTGGCCTGTATGTTTCTTCCTTCGCCCCTTGTTGTTCTCTCTGTTGTGTCTCCCCTGCCCTCCTTGTCACTCCCTCCCTCAATTGCTTCTTTTCGCTTCTTACCGCCTGCTATCCCATCTTGCTTCTCTTTTGCCCCTCACTAATTTAGCTTCTTATTTTTTGGAGGTCCAAGACGCAAAATGATGTCTGGCCTTCTGCTTTGTGAAATAACATTTTTTTCCTGCTACTTCGATTTTAGATTTTTTAAATTGACTGATCCATCTCGGATCCTTAAAAAATGGCTTCTGCATCACACACATGCATCATGATGCATGTATATGCCTACAAATGTTCCCTTTTATCCTCTTTCTTTTCATGCTGTACAGCAACTGCATTTTTACCGATGCAGTACAACATGAACAAAAGACATTGCCAGAGCCGGTAGGTGTGAAAGGCGATACTTCTTCTTTGCCTGTGCTTGTTTTGCAGATTCTGCCATCCTAAATAATACTCATACACCCTGGCCTAAAGCTGACTTGTTCATTCAATTCTACAACTCGTCTAATAGCAACTTGGTGTAAATTTTCTCCTATGTATGGAAGCGCTGTCTTCCGGAAGCTGGATGGATCACGTTAGGAATCCTTTTTCATACAGTAGATTCATAACCAAGCCTTTTCAAAAGTCAGGGATATCTGCGAGTGGAATGATAGATGTAAACAGTGGCTGCAATCAAGATTCTCAAAATGCTTGGTCAAACTTTAGAGCAGCTATGGTTAATCCTTCAGGGCCGGAGCACCCAATCTCCTGCTTCAGCTTTTCAGATTTGTGATTTTGCCTTTGGTTAAGTGACTGGACATATCTCCTACCAAATCTGAAGTAGATAGTGACGGATTTAAATAATAAGAGGTTATATTAGAGATTGTCAGTTCAGAAGTTACACTGTTTGTGTTCACTGTTTGTTCCAGAGCTTCATATCCATGTACAAATTTACATTTGTTAATTTTGTTCATTTCCTTCTACAGTGTCGCTTGGCTTTCTAGGTGTTATCTATGTGCTGGTTTTTGCTGTTGTTTTGATCTTAGTTGTTGGTTCTGTAGAGACCATCATCTGACTAACAGGCCCCTTGTGGGGTTATTTTCCTCTTTATCAAAGTGTGGGGTTCTTTATACATTGCAGATCCAGACAAGTCACAAAAGCTTAGCCTACTATTGATTCCTGACAGTAAAGACTATTCCTTTTATGCCTTTATAGAGCACCGACAAAATTGTTAATGTCTCACTGTCCTGAAGTGTATTTCCGTTTGAAGGTTGACCCGCTCTGCATTGTAAATGGTTTTTCAACTTTATTTATTGTGTGTTTTATATTTGTATTGAATAAAGGCTATATAATTAAGTTGGCCACTCTTTTAAGGGTTTTTGGCTGTGTAGCTAATCTAATCAGCAGACCCTCCTATGTTTATCCTTGCAATGCCTTTGCCTTCCCATATAAAACTCCAGGAGGGTTCGACCTGGATCTCGCATGAATGTCAAATGCTAGGTGTTGTCTACTTTCCACCTGGTGAATTTGAAAGGTAGGATGCATCTGGTCATCAGGCCAATAAGCCTCAGACCTGCTCTCACTGAGGTCCAGAACCAAGGCAGAAAATCGGGATCACAGCCCAAATGTTCTGGAATGCTTGTGATGGAGGAAAAGCCCTGAGCTTCACTGTGTCCAGAACAGCTCCTATAAAGGGAAGTAGCTGCAAATTAGTCAGGTGTGACTTTGGCTCATTGATCTAGAACTTCAATGAGGTCAGGTGGATAGTCATTGTCTTGTCTGGAGGTGGTCTACGAGTGACTGTGGCAAACTCGCCTTCAACTGGCAGTCATCCGGTATCCCTAACCTCTGAAGATTGACAGCAAACAGTACCATCACTTTTGTAAACACCTGAGGAGTGCTGGTAAGGCTGAAAGGGAGTACAACAAATCGAAAAGGTTCCTGTAAACCTTGAACTGCTTGTAAAATCTGTGAAAATGTATGATGGGCACATGAAAAGATGCGTCCTGCAGGTCCAAGGCATCCAATCAGCCGCCCAGATCTAGAGCAGCGAGAACTTGGGCTAGCGTTTCCTAAACACATCAGTCCTTTTTTACACCCAGCCTCCGGGGAAGTGGGGGTTAGTGGGAAGCGAATTGGGATTCACCTTGCAAGTGGAAGCTTAGAACATCAAACTCTCAAGAGTAGGATACTGCATAAGGAAATCAGGGTTGCAAGACAACGGTCTGTGATGTCTGGCCACCTGCCTATTTACTGGCAGACAAGGGCACGTCTTAGACCAAATGTCGATCGGAGGGTCAGTTAGGGCTTTGTTTAATGGGAGTAAGGGTGTAGGAAGGTAGGATCTTTCAAGCATGGTTACCCCCACTTTTTAACGTAGTTTGCTGGTTTTCTGCTAATCAGGACCCCAGCATCTGTGCTCTCTCCCCAAAATTGGCTCTTGTAAGTACTTTGGTACCTCCGCAATTGGCTACTGGTGTACCCTTATAAGTACCTAGTATATGGTACTGAGGTACCCAGGGCATTGGTACACCAGGGGTCTCCTTTGGGCTGCAGCATGTATTGTGCCACCTATGGGAGTCCACTTAAACTGCAACTACAGGCCTGTCATTGCAGCGTTTAGGAGTTGGTGCTTGCAGCTCTCACAACAGATGTTTCCTTATATCTGAGGTCACTTCACTTAAAACCTATAAGTCACCCCTAATGCAGACTCTTTGGTCCTGAGGGCAGGATGCTTGGTTACAAGTGTGAGGGTGCTCCTGCATGAGCAGAACACCCCTACAAACCCCGGAGTCGATTATCCAGGCTTTGTAAGTGCAGTCAGCCATTTTAAGGTATATAATGCGCATCAGTCATTACGAGATGTCTAACTATATAATGGCTGCACCGAACCTGCTCATGTTTGGTACCAAACATGCTGGAATCTTACCCCAACACAATGATTCCGGTGCTGGAAGTATGATCCCATGTACTGGGGGGCGCCCTAGTGGACCTCCATGTATGTCCTGTAACAGCCTTTAAGCGTCTGCCTGCAAGCTAGTGCTGCTGCGGACCACAGACACAATTCTGCCCTTCTGCTGCTGAGTTAAGCTTAAGCGTTACAACAAACAAATGATGGACGGAATGCTGACAATGCAGACATTCTACCCCAGTCAAGAGATCTGGGTTAAATCCATCGTTCTTTTGCCCACTACGCCACCCCAGTTTAGACATGGCCATATGCAAATCAGTCTTGACCCTGTGCCTCATGGGAACAGTCCAGCCCGAACTGCCAAGCCATGTCTTCCCTGGACCGGAATCAAGCATCCTAGGACCGGTTTCTGGCTATCAGCCGTCATCAGCCAGGATAGCTTGACTCCAGTGGCGTAGTGAGCACGGGTCCCACGTCTGGGAATACCCATCCCACTTAGGGCGAAAAGCGTTACAACAAACAAATGATGGACGGAATGCTGACAATGCAGACATTCTCCCCCAGTCAAGAGATCTGGGTTAAATCCATCGTTCTTTTGCCCACTACGCCACCCCAGTTTAGACATGGCCATATGCAAATCAGTCTTGACCCTGTGCCTCATGGGAACAGTCCAGCCCGAACTGCCAAGCCATGTCTTCCCTGGACCGGAATCAAGCATCCTAGGACCGGTTTCTGGCTATCAGCCGTCATCAGCCAGGATAGCTTGACTCCAGTGGCGTAGTGAGCACGGGTCCCACGTCTGGGAATACCCATCCCACTTAGGGCGAAAAGCGTTACAACAAACAAATGATGGACGGAATGCTGACAATGCAGACATTCTCCCCCAGTCAAGAGATCTGGGTTAAATTCATCGTTCTTTTGCCCACTACCCCACCCCAGTTTAGACATGGCCATATGCAAATCAGTCTTGACCCTGTGCCTCATGGGAACAGTCCAGCCCGAACTGCCAAGCCATGTCTTCCCTGGACCGGAATCAAGCATCCTAGGACCGGTTTCTGGCTATCAGCCGTCATCAGCCAGGATAGCTTGACTCCAGTGACGTAGTGAGCACGGGTCCCACGTCTGGGAATACTCCTCCCACTTAGGGCGAAAAGCGTTATAACAAACAAATGATGGACGGAATGCAGACAATGCAGACATTCTCCCCCAGTCAAGAGATCTGTTTGTTGTAACGCTGAGTTAAGCCTAAGCAGGGAATGATAGAACAATAGGTTTCCGGTTGAAGGGAGGTGTGACCACTTCCCAGACAGAACTTAGTATTTGGGCTGGGGTGGGGGCACTTTCCAACGCCACCAGACTGCTTTGAAGAGCGCATTGGTTGCCCTCCTTGCATCCTCCAGTCTGAGCCAGTTCAGGAACTCTTGGTTCCCGCTCTGGCGTGAAACTGGACAAAGAACAGGGAAATATCCTCCCCTCTGTTCAGTCCCTCCTCTGGGAGGAACCCCAGAGTAGTTCCATTTCTTTCCCTAGGGTACTTAAAGGTTCCCCTTTGGGTGGGTCCTTAGATTCGTTGTGGAACAAGACTCGCCTCTGAAACCAAGACACTCTTTGACCGTCTGGACACTTGGACTTTCACTGGAACTGAGACTGATTCAAGGAAGACTGCTGCTGCTCTTGGTCTCGCTGTTCTTCAAGTCTTTTGCGTCGTGTGTGTCTGTGCTTCATCCAGGTTCTCCAGAAGGCCTGTGGGCATCAAGGACATGCGAAGTTATCTCCCTTGGAGTGAAGAAGTCACTCCCCTGCATCTGCAGGCACCGCAACGAAGCTGACCGGTCTGCTTCTCCTGTTGTCCTACGGACTTCCTGAGGCCCAGGAATACAGGTGGTGGCTCTGCAGCTCCCTATAGGCCTGACCTGTCTTTGCAGCAATTTTGAGGACAGTATCCCTCTTTGGAGCTGCTCGGACCAAACCCCTGTGCACCGCGTCGACTTGCCATTGCCAAGGCTTGTTGGCTACAAGAAGCTCCAGCCTCCAGCACCTCATCCCTCGAAAATTAGTGTCCTCACTGCATCCTCTGCAGCGTGAGC
The DNA here is from genome assembly GCF_964204655.1 of Triturus cristatus. Classification (NCBI taxonomy): domain Eukaryota; kingdom Metazoa; phylum Chordata; class Amphibia; order Caudata; family Salamandridae; genus Triturus; species Triturus cristatus. The sequence continues at coordinate 330,436,550 of NC_140582.1, forward strand.
CTGCATCTCGGGTGAGCTGGCTGCGGTTCTCCTGCGACTTCTGTGCCTTCGGCCTATGGGTCCTCCTGGGGGTCTTCTTTTGCTTCAGTGGGCTCCCCTGCTTGCTCCAGTGGGCTCCCCTGCTTGTTCTGGCCTGCTCTGACTCTCCTGTTCTTGGTAAGTCCCTTGGACCTTGCTGGTCCCAATCTCAGCATCTTTTCGCTCTCCACACGAGTTGTGGCTACCAAGGCTTGTTGGTGCTCCCGCTGGACACCGATCACCTAGACACCGACATCCACCATGGGACAGCTCATGCACTGCTCCTGGTCTTCCTCAGCGTTGCCTGGTCTTCACAGCTGCATCGACATAGTCACCATTGTCTCTTTTGAACCTCCCGACATCGGTGAGCATTGTGCTTCCATGCCTCCTAGTTACCTCGGAGTGGCATAGACTCTGTCCCTTCTGCTTGTCGGTTCTTCACTTCCAGAATCCACTCTTCGGTTCCACTGTACTCAATCACAGTTTCTCCAGAGGCATTTTCTTTGAAGTCTCCCATTGTGGTCTATGGCATGTTCTGATGTCACTTCACCCATATGCACCCAGCTTCCCTGGTGCAGGTAACCTGGTTCCTGGGGCAGCCACGGGTGGAGTGGCTCTCCAAACTTCCATCTTCCAAAGGGTTTCTCTGGGGTCCTCTGGGAAGGGTCCTTCTTTAAAACTGCAACCGCGACTTCTCTATTGACTTCTATTTGGCACATGGCTGTGTTTTCATTCTGCACACCATGCCTCTGTGGGGTTCCTGGGTACTTACCTTGGGTGGTTCCTTGTTTCCCCAGATCCTTTGAGTCTTGTGATGCAAGTCCTGTTCTCCTTTGCAGTTTGCATTCCACTTGCTTAGTATTTGGTTGGGTCGCCTCCTGGAGACCAGTGTATATTTGTGCTACTTACCTGATTATTTTGAAGTATTCTTGTGTATTGTGTTGCTTTTTCCCAGTAGGAGAAATACCAATGTTTTTGTAATTGTGGCGTGTAATGAATAGAGTTATTTTTATAAAATACTGAATGGTTCTTTTCATCTAATCTACCCTGTCGATTAAATGTGGTGAACAAGCTGCTTTACACTCCTTCAAGGTAAGCCTGAAGGCTGCTCTCCACAGCTACCACTTTGAGAGCTTTTAATAGTTATTAAAGACCACTAAAATCCCAATAAGGGTTGCCTGGATCAGTGCAATGTACATCACTTGAATAAGTGTGCACCATATACTAATGCAGCCTCCTAGAAAAGGCTTAGAGGAAGCAGTTCTAGGTTGCAAGACTTCTTTAAGGACAATTGTCTTAACAAAACATAGGGCAGAAGTAGGTCTAGAACCTCAGAAGCACGTCTAATACCACCACAAAGGAAGCTTTCTCCTCTATTGGCGACCCGAGGGGAAAGCAATCCCATATCATGGTAAGTATCAAGCTCTCTGGCCTCCAATAAATCAGTGTATAAATTGTCACCATCATAATGTGGGGAAAAATCATCCTTCTCATCACCATTTTCATTTCAAAGTGGTAATAAACTTTGGTCAGAATTGGAACCTGGAAGCTGATGGAACTTCAGAGGATGGCTCTGCAGTAGTGGGAATCCATAGTCTGAAGCACGCTGTGGGGAACCAGGGTGTGCTGGAGTTGAGTCAAAAAGCCAACCTCAGTGAGGTCAAGACGGATTCAGTTTGGGGTTGGACATCAGAGTCGACACCAGCGACGTTGGGAACAGCATCAATGAAAGAGGAACTGGTGCAGGTCTTGAAACCCGAATGGAAGTCTGCACTGGAGGCAGTGCGGAACCCAAGATGGGTTTAAGGGACTCAGACAGTGCAGAGGATGGTTCCGGCAGCCGCAGCCCGACTGGGGGTCCCCGCAGATCATTGGGGACTGAAGGCAAGCCAGAAAGAGCTGGAAGAGTGCCAAAAACAGAGTATCTTCCTTAAAGGCCTAATATAGTATCCACTTTGTTGCTTCCGGGGCAGAAAGATGTCAATGCAGAGCACTGATCATTAAAAAGTCCAGGTCTTGTCAGGCCCCTGAAGACTATTCTAAATGTGAGTTTGAATGGCAATTCTGGCTATTGCAAGTAGAGAGGCTCCTTTGTGATCTTTAATCCACACATGCTTGTTGGTGGGTGCCAGATTGACTGACAATCCCTCAAAGTCATCAGTCTTTCTGAGGACTAATAAAAGTTTAATCTTGTCATTAAGTATGTCTCGTTAATCAGTCTAACAACAATCATATCAACCAAAGGAATCCTCTTGATGACACAGTGTCTCATTGATAGGATAGGTGAACTCCCCGAGAGAGAGAAAAGGCCCCCACCCGAGGCGCTCCCAGATTTCAAGGGAACAGACCAAAGATAGTGATTCTGCCTTTATGAAAGGTTTGTATGATCTGAAGATTTAGATTTGCTCAGCATCCCAAATGTCTAAGTTTACTTTGAAATCTCTTGGTGTACATTCCTGCTGCAGTAACAGAATATGACGGTGTCATAGCTGTTAGGCAGTGAAGACACTCCTGTTGATCCGACACAGCCGCAATACCAATACATAAACTCATTGTAGTTCAAAACAGCAATACTGGAAGACTAGAGAATAAACACTTTGAAAATAAACTAGAAAAACATATTTAAAATGGCATTAGATGATAGGAGAAGTGAAATCGTTCCCACTGCCTTATTTTGCTCTAGTTGAAATGGTTATATTGGACTCTTAAGAAAAAGTATGCTCTGTGCTTGTAAGAATGGAACACTGTTACATTCATTAGCTAGCTATATGTATATGTATATATATATATAGATTACCTACTGGCGGTCGCCAGTAGGTAGTTATAGTTAGGACCACGTTTCCATAGGAAAACCTCAACATTCTATTTTGAATAACGTTGGCGCCGGTCGACGAATCCTCGCGAATTTCTCAAAATAGGTGGGGCGCTACGCTCCTACCCTGAAAGTCTCGGGGGGATTCGTCAAGCGGGGGCTGAGATAAAAGGGGGGTCCCAAAACGCGTTTTTCCCATGCATTTTTCCATAGGACCTTTAGAACGAGCTACAGCCCGAACGGCTGAACAGAATTACTAGAAATTTGGCAGAGAGGTAGTCCCTAGGTCAAGGAAGTGCCTTTTGTAGGTTTGGTGTAAATCTGTTCTGTAGATTCTGAGAAAATAGCCTTTAAATCAATATATATATCTGAGCCCGCTTACGGTACGCTTACCGTACGCTTACCGTAAGCTTACGGTGGCGTGCGCGAGCGCGATTCTGATTGGCTCTTAGATCTTAGTAAACATTCGAATCGGCCGAAACCAGGAAGCGGCGTCCGCCATTTTGTCTCTCGCACTGAGTGTTGTTTATCAAACATGATGGCCAAAAACATGTTACGGGGCTGTTTTGACAACTCCCTCCCACATAGTCATGTTGAGGGAGTCCCCAAACATCCCCCAAGAGCAAAAACGGTTTTATTTTTTTTTCGGCAATTTCGCGGGGTACGCTTACCGTACGCTTACCGTACGCTTACCGTAAGCTTACCGTACGCTTACGGTAAAAAAATAAAAATAAAAAAAAACACTATCCACACTTACCCCACCCCCTGTGCTTTTGGTGGCCGCAGGCCACCAAATGTGCAGGGCTTATTAATAGAGAAAAAAAACGTAATTTTGGCAACATGAAATTATAAAATCGAAATAAAAAAAACACTATCCACATTGACCTCACCCCCTGTGCTTTTGGTGGCCGAAGGCCACCAAATGTACAGGGCTTATTAAAGTTGATAAAAACCGTGCACGGAACGAACTGCGTTAAGTGGGCGCGCACGCCACAAATGGCGTAAAGTAACTTAGCATTTAAAAAACCGTACAAATTCACTGAAAAAACCATAGGTTTCACACACGTTATAGTTAGGAAATAGCATTTAAAAAACCTTGCTAATTCACTGAAAAAACCATAGGTTTCACACATGTTATAGTTAGCTGGACATTTTACTGATAAAAAACCAATGAAATTCCCCCGTTATAGTTACTGTAGGCAACTATAACTCACGCGACCGTAATCCTCTGCTGATGACATATGTGTCTTTATGAAAAAAAAATATTTGTAATATATGTATAGCTAAAATTTAATGGAAGAAGATATGGGCAAATAAGTGTCTAAATACAGTATTAGCATCAGCAGAGGATTACGGTCGCGTGAGTTATAGTTGCCTACAGTAACTATAACGGGGGAATTTCATTGGTTTTTTATCAGTAAAATGTCCAGCTAACTATAACATGTGTGAAACCTATGGTTTTTTCAGTGAATATAGATATAGATATACATTAGTTTTATATAGCGCAAACTTGACCCGAAGGTATCGGAGTGCTTTAAGTTTGTAATCCATGATCACTCCTAAGTTCCCAGTCTGATCAACTAGTTTGGGTTGTGACCCGAAAATCTCCGGCTACCGAAAAGGTACGTTTGGTATACAAACTCGACATTTTTCTGTGGATAGAGTGCATAGAGTATGCTGCAGACGTAAGCAATCAGTTCTCAACTGAAAATATATATTCACAAAGTTTCCTCCTTCCTTATCACTTATGGGACTGCTTGGCCCCTACTCTAATCAAGACCACAGCTTTTAATTTGTGACCCTGCCCCCCCCCCCTCCCCCCCAAGAGTGACTTCTTTACTCCAGTAATGTCAAGAGGTTCCAACATCTGACCATGATTTAATTTGCCAAGATAACACATTTTATTTAAAGGGCATTTGTACCATTCATAACAACCTCCCATTTTCAGAGGAGCACACGGCCACAGAACCAAGGACACTTCAATGAACTAATTAATCTGTAAGAATAAGCATCTACTTTACTGGAAAATTAGAAAAAAATAATATCTTTTCCACTATTTATCAATATCACAATGAAGGCTGTTTTCTTTTTGCCTTGCATCTCAAATGTGGCATACCTCCTTTAAAATAAACAATTTAGCCTAATGGAATGCAACACTTTCCTTTAACACCCCCAAGCCCACAACACACATGTTCTCTTGGGCGCAAAAAGAATACCTCTTCCTCATATGGAAGCAAATGACATTCCAAAACACTGTTAATTTCACTCAAAAAATGTAATACGTATGAGGATTTATTTTCAAAATATAAAGCAACCGGAAATGTATAAGCACTTTCTACAGCTAGCCCCTGCATGTTTTAACATTTTGCAAGCAAATTTATGTATCACATTTAATCATCAGATCCCTTTAAAATACACCTCATGGCCCTATGACGTAATTCAGTTTATAATCATGGCAGAACATGTTGGTGGGCCATTTCTACTGTATAATTTATAACGTAAAAACACACCCTTCCACAATTGTTCTTCACTTCTATAAATAAAAGTAGTTTTGTGTCCGTTTGACTCCGATAACATTCCTTAAGCCCCGGGCCCTCTCTCCCTTCAACTCATATCTTTAAATATAAAAACAGCTAACTGCTAAACAATGAATCTCTACTGCAGAATATATTATGCGCGATTCATCTGACCTGCAGGAATGTAGGAATGTGCGTGGGAATGAAATACAGGTGTCATTTATTTAAAAAGAGAAATAATCTGCCTAAAAGTATCCATGGTATCTATTACGCGAGCCCTTTTGATGATGGAAAGCTTCCAACAGCACAATCGAGATATTTTTCCTATGGATCTGATGTGCGTGAAGTTACAGTGTTCTCCATCTGAGGAATTAGTGACATTTAAAAGTTTCTATCTAGCAATTTACTGGCTGGCAACTTTAACGAACCATTAGCTTACACCCTAATGTTTTTTTGTGTATACTTTCCTAGCTTTGATTCTGGAGTACTAGTTTTTCCGACCTCTAGTCAGCAAATTCTAGCTCTTTCTCCTAGCAGCCAGAGGATCCAGTGCTTTCAGGTCCTGAGCCATCAGCCCAGCTGCCCCCAAAGGCCAGCCTCCAGAACCAAAGACCCTCTGCTAATCCCCTAGACCTGCACTTCTCTTCGATATCCTAGTGGTCAGTCCCCCAGAATGGATCCTGCCCCTTCTAGGTACAACTTTACTGACCCCCCCACTTGACCAGTTTGATATATAAAACTACGTGTTTTTTTGGCCAGGAGGAGCAGAGTTTGCTCAGAAATCAGTCAGCACAATAGGAACACATTTACTTGGTGCAAGAATCTTACTGAAATGCAACATTCAGGACAACATCACAACATGTGGCTGAAACACAACCTTGATTCCCAGGACTTGTGAGTTTTAAGCGTTTAGTTTGTCACACATTATCAGCCGGACTACTGTCCATGGCCAGGTCATACTTTTGTTTAATTTCAGTGAAGCAGTGCCATTCTTGGAATTATACCTTTCGGATTACAAGTTGCAATGACTAGATATCTCACTATTGAAACACAATTCGAAACGCACTTCTGTTTTCAAAATGTGAGGTAACAATTTTGGTCCTGATAAATACACAATAATTCATTACAATACAATTGCTCATCACATAAATCCTCTATTGCTAATATTACATTCATTATTTAAAGCCAGTTATTAATTTCAGTCCATATTCTGCATAAATTACTTCTACACTTGGTCTGGTGCAAATGTCTGTTATACTGTGACATGTAACCCATTCTGAGTTCCTTATTGCACGGCCTGCAACCAAAACCAAATCATACCTTGTCTACCTGGACCTCTGTTGAGAACCTGACTTGATTTTGTCCAGGCAATACTTAACACAAAACATTTGATCACTAAACCTACACTTAGAAGGCAATAATACAATCACAGAAAAAAAGTCCAAGCCAATAACACTTTTGATTTTACCAATTTTCTTGTACTTGCATCGAAGACTGCACCTCCCTCAAGCAGTCGTTTACTTTGTAACGGCACAGGGAAACGTCTTCACTTCTCTGCAATCCTTTCATTTTAAAGAGATCACCAGTGAGTGTCATTCACAGTAATGCAAATTATTTCTGCTATATACCTCTGCTAGCAGCTACAAGTAGCGTTAAAAGAAGGGCGATTGTCCTGAGTATTAATGGATAGCCACAGTAAACCAATCATCTCAACTAGGTGGATGGAGTTAGATGACAAAATAAGACTGACCCTAGACCATTGCAAAATCCTTAATTCCTGTCCATCGTTCCTTCTTACCTAGACGGACCTGGCGTTAACTGCAGCCACTACAATCTTGGAAGTCAAGCAGCATATGTACTGCCAGTTTTGATCTCAACAAACCAGACTGAAAAGGATGGAAAACGCATGACAAATCTCTGTAGTTCTGAATATGAAAATAAAGTATAGGCTCACTCATTTACATGAAGAAGGATAGGTGAAAGCTGGCCAATGGTTTGCTTACTATGAAGTTCAGCATACAATTCATGATCAATTGAACTATTAAAATGCAGTGGCGGCTTCTCCGTTAAGGTGGAGGAGAGTCGCTCCACTGCTTTCAGCAGTGTAGGTAAAAGAAAAAGAAAATTATAATAACTCGTTGTAATTATTATTTTATTTGTTCCTGCTGCAGCAGCTTTCCAGGCGGGGCTTCCCATCACTTTTATACACTTCAATGCTTGTTATGGTCTGGCTTGACAGTGCAGCTGTCGCCAGACAATTATGTGACCACCATTAGAGAGGGGCGTTTGGGTCTGCCCACATTTTGGGATGCAGAAGTACATGTTCTTATTGGGCAGAATGTGTGTACTTGAACAAAAAAGTGCTTTCCCTCCACACAGCTGGGATCATTTTGTTTATTTGTCCAACTGCCCAAGCATGGACTTTCAGGGGCACACATGGTATGGTAATGCTATTAAAGTATCTTAGATAACTAGATAATGTATGTTGTTTTTCTCTGGCAGCAGCACAGAAAGGAGGAGAACAGTCATTAAACTATATGAAATTTTAGGTCTAGCTTGATAGTGGAACTGTCACCTGAACTTTTAACTTTCACCAATATTATTCTACAGTTGTTTGCTTCCATACAAATGCATATCCATTCCTATGTTATTTACTTGTTTTAATTGGGTCAGCAGATCCAGAAATATTATATTTTGTATAGTACTTTAAGATGACATGTTTTGCCATATATTAGCTTGCTTTTGTATGCCCATGATTTTATGGGCTTCGTGAAGCAGATGAAATTGAAATTATTGACTCATCTCTGCACTGTTGATCAACCATGTAGATATATGGTACTTTTTAACATTTCACTTTTCTATCTAATCTTCTTTAAGAGATACTAATCTATCTGGTGAATACAAATATATTGTTGACATGCATCTTTGATTATTCATGTGCAATAACAGCTATGGGTTGTAGAAAGAATGGCTGAGATCATGTAAACCATCTAGTTAAATGTGAAAGGGACACCTACAGCATACAAAGGGAATATTCAGTAAAGCTAGAAAATTGTCAGAAACGCATTGAACTGTGTGAGAACGAATTAAAGGAGTGTGTAAAATTAATGTTGGCTTGGTATGTTATGGTTTTTGTATAGCATGCTGTGTTTTGCTTGTGTGTGTCACTTTCTATCACTATCCTATGATGAATCTTTAGGCGGGGGGTTGTGAAACATTCGGCTAATGAATTTCAACACACCTTTCACAGGCCAATTGCAGAATCTAAACCGTGGTCTTCATTTTGAATTTGTTTAAACAAAGTTACTTATTTACAGAGAAGCCAGGTGTGAGAAACTGGGTTTCTGGTTGAGTGGGGTGTTAACCCTGCTCAAGCAACAGCCACACTCCCTGTCAGGGTGAACCACTAAATTGACCTCTGCTTAAACCTCTTGCAGCTTGGAACAAAAACTGTTAGGCTTAACTTAGAGGCAATGTGTAAAGTATTTATGCAGCACACACAGAGCAATAAAGTGAAAACACAACACAAAAAACTCCCACACCAAGTTAGAAAAGTCGAGTACATTCAAATACATTATTTGACACCAAAACAACAAAAATCCAATCAGTAGAGCCAGAGTTATACATTTTTAAACTTTAAGGTAAAAACTAGTGACTAAAAGATCAAAGCACCAACCGTGGACATCTAGCCGTGCAAGACTAGCTCAATGTCGAAAAATATAGCCGACCGCGATGGAGTGTGAGTCGGATACAAAAAATGGATTGAGCCCGTCCGGCGATTACATTCGGACTTGAAATACTGAGAAATTAGGAGTTCAGCGGGGCAAGGCTACAGGCGGTGTCCGAGGAGGAGGCATTATTGGGGAGCTGCTGGGCGAAGTCACACTAAAGATTTCTAAGTTTAGACTTTGTTTTTTTTTGGGAAGTTAAAAATCTCCAGCTGTACGGAGATAGAGACTGAGGCCGACAAGAGTTTCACAAGGTCGTGCCCTGGGTCCACCTGGGGGGCAGTGGGCCCAGAACTGGGAGCGCCTGGCCTTGTGGGGGCGGGCTGCGCGAGGTGAGCGCCACCTGACGTTACACCTGCGTACGCCTCCCGCTGGGGTTTGCATTGGGCCTGCACGGCAGTTCAGCTCCGGACCTGATGCTGCTCCTTCCTCTTCCAGTTGGGATAGGGGAGAGGTACTAGTGCCAGCAGGTTGCTATGATTGCACGAACCCCATTTGTCACCACACTGCAATAGCCTAATAATACTTGGCGTTACTGAGGTTTGGACGGATGCCCCGTTGGGAATACGCCCTACTTGTTACGCTGTTCATAATGGTTCTATTGTTTACATGGCAGCGCATTAACATGCTCCCCCGGACTGTGGCCCACCCCCCCTCCCTGGCGCGGACGCCCTGCCCCCAGCCCGGCTTGCTCACCTAGCTTTGCGATGACGACACTAACATTGTGACCTGGAACATACGGGGCATGCACACGCCGTCCAAGCGCTACGCCATCTTCTCCTATCTGCAGCGACACTCCGTTGGGATTGCCCTCCTACAGGAGACGCACATGTCCTCGACGGAACTGGGCAGGCTCTCTAGGCGCTGGAGGGGACACGCGTACGGCACCGTTTACTCGGCGCACACGCGGGGCACGCTGATCTGGGTGCGAGCAGGCGTCCCTTTCGATTGCAAAGAGGTGGTGGTGGATCGGGAGGGCAGGTACACCTTAGTGCGGGGGAAGTTGAACGGCCAAGAGCTGTTGCTGGGCTCGCTATATGCGCCTAACGTGGACCAGGCCTCCTTTTTGGCGAGATTGACGCAGCTTCTACATCCTTATGCTGGGCTTCCCTGGATGCTGGGAGGGGACTTTAATATGGTGCTGGATGTCCATTTGGACAGATCCTTCCCTCCCCTCCGTGCCATGGTGGTGGAATCTAACGCCCGGGCACTGGGAGACTGGCTCGCGCACTGGTCGCTGCAGGACTTGTGGCGCACACTTCACCCAACGGATCGGATATATTCTTACTATTCGGCGGTCCACGACCGACATGTATGGTTGGACAGGATAGTGGGGTCCCGGTCATTGCTTCCGCTTATCGAACAGTCGGAATATCTGGGGCAGACGCATTCCGACCATAACCCCTTATGGCTTTGGATTGGCTGGTTGGCGGAACGCCCGCCGGTGCCCACCTGGCGACTTCAACCGAGCGCACTGGAGGACCCGGAGTTCCGTTCCTCCCTTGGTACAGCCATCCTAGCCTACTTTGACGCCAACGAGGGGACGGCGAGCAGTGCCTTGGTAGAGTGGGACGCCCATAAGGTGGCCATTCGGGGGCACTGCCTGGGGACCCAGTGGAACATACGTCGGACCCTCTCGGACTCCCTGGCGCGCCTCGAAAACGACCTCCTGCAGTACCAGAGGGAAGGAGAAGGGGGGGGGCAGGCACTCATGCAGTCTGGAGGATCTCCGCAGGCAGCACGCGGAGCTCCTGGAGCGGCTCCGCTGCCACAATTATGCGGCGCGCACAGCCAGAACGCACGCCAGGGCAGATAGGGCGGGCCGTCTGCTGGCCTGGCTAATCCGGCAGGAGGACCGCCGGGCCCCGATCGGAGCAATCCGTAAGGAGGACGGAGTGATGGTACACACGCAGCGCGAAATACATAGGGCCTTCGTGGACCACTACAAGCACTTGTACGCGGCTCAGGGGACGGGTTCCCGGCACCTTCTTGGGGAGTTCCTCGCTTCCATTCACCTGCCTGTGGCCTCCAGGGAGCAAAACGCAGCGCTCAGTGGCCCCCTTTCCCTAGAGGAAATTGGGGAGGTGATCCAATCAATGGCGACGGGCAAAACTCCGAGGCCGGACGGATTGCCTGCGGAGTACTATAAGGCATACCGCGAGTCCCTGGTGCCGCTGCTGCGCGAGCTATATAACAAAGCGCTGGAGGAGGGGTCGCTCCCACCCTCCATGCGGGAGGCGTTCCTGGTCTCCCTGCCTAAACCGGATCGTGACCCCACGGCCCTGGGCTCCTACTGTCCCTTGGCGATGGTCAACGTCGACTACAAAATACTGGCGAAGGCCCTAGCGGACCGATTGGCGCCAGTGGTCCCGCACCTGGTGCACTCCGACCAGAACGGGTTTGTCCCTGCGAGGTCCACGTCGCTAAATCTTAGGAGATACTTCAGGGTGGCCGGTGAGGCCGTGCACAGATGGCCCAGAGCGGGGTGCCTCCTCCTAGACTTGGAGAAATCGTTTGATTGCTTGGAGTGGGGCTATCTGTCCACGGTGTTGCTACAGTACGGGTTGGATGGGGACTTCCTCCGGATGGTCGACCTACTCTACAGGAATCCCACGGTCCGTGTTCGGCTGGGCCCCCAGGTCTCGGAGGCGGTGCCGGTGGGCCGGGGCACCTGGCAGGGATGCCCCTTGTCCCCGTTGCTGTTCGCCCTGGCGATGGAACCCCTGGCGGAGACTGTGCGGACGACCCTGGGAGATGGTATACCACTGGGAGACGCTGTTCACCAGGTGTCGCTATATGCGGACGACCTGTTAGTGAACGTTAAAGATGTCGGTAGTATGCCGGAGCGGCTGGCCCCGTTATTGCGGTCCTTTGCCACTGTTTCGGGGCCCCGCGTGAACGCGGGTAAATCTTGTCTGTACGCTTTTAGCGAGGGGACCGCGGACCCGGGTTACAACCTGAATGGCACGCCGGTTCAATGGAGGGACGGCACCTTTCGATACCTGGGGATACACATCTACCGCTGCCCAACCAACTTATTCGATGGCAACCTGGGGAGGGCGGTCACGGCGCTCAGGTCGCAGGTGGCCTTTTGGAGCACGCTCCCGCTGACAACCACGGGCAGGGTGGCGCTCGCCAAAATGGTCATGCTCCCTCGCCTCCTGTACTACTTTGTCAATTTACCGCTGTACGTCCCCCCCGCCTTTTTTGGTAGGCTCAATAGGATGCTGCGGGATTTTGTCTGGGGCACGGCCAGGCACAGGTTAGCGCTCGCAAAGCTATTCCTCCCGACGGACAGGGGTGGTCTGGCGGCGCCATGTTTTGAGCACTACTACCTGGCGGCCCAGCTGCAATGGATTGCCCGCTGGTTGGCTGACAGGGGCAGGGATGATACAGCCACGGTGGCAGCCCCCTACTCGCTGGAACGTGTGACCGGTCTTTTTCACCCCTTGGCTGCGGTTGCGGGACCGCTGCCGCTCCTCCTGGCTGTGGCGCACAGGTGCTTCAGGAGGGCCTTGTACCTCACGCGCGCAGTAGTGCCATACGCGCCGGCAATACCCCTAGAGGGTTCTCCCGGAGGTGGGGGGGTACTTGCGGCCCCCGTGCTGACGGGCTGGTGGGCGGCGGACTTGCACACGCTGGGGGACCTATACAGGGATGGTGAGCTGATACCGTACGAGACCTTGGTGTCGGAGGACGGGCTCCCACCCGGCGGATTCCTCACACACCGCTCACTACTGGCGAGCTTGACCGCCAAATGGGGAAGCATGGCTACGGAGCCTGGCCAACACCTAACTATGCAATACCTGCACGTCATGGGAAGGGGCGGGCACCTGGTCCGCTGGTTCGCCGCCTTGTTGCGGGAGCACACGGCGGTTGGTCTGGGCCCACTCCGCGGCAAATGGGAGCTGGACCTGGGGAGGCCGCTGGCGGACAAAGAGTGGGAGAGGGTCCTCAAAAGCCCTGTGCGTATCCCCCGTAATATGCGGTTCCGCCAAATCCAGCTGTTCATAGTTCACAGGACCTACCTCACACCTGAGCTGATTAATAGGTACTTCCACCGCAACGACGCGCTCTGCCCTAGGTGCCGGGAGCTGGGGGCGGGGTTTTTACACATGCTGTGGAGCTGCCCTGCGTTGCGCACCTATTGGAGGGCGGTCAGTGGGCAGTTACTGGGGAGTGTGGGTCGTAGCATCCCCTTAGACTGGCCTGAACACATCTTACACCAATTTACCAGATCGCCCAAAGACAAGGTAGCGTCCCGATTCCTAGACCTGGGGCTTGTAGTAGCGAAGCGCCTCATCACCAGGAGATGGAAGGCGCATGACCCACCACACACACGGGCCTGGAGTTCCTCATTCCAGGCATGGGCCAGGGCGGAGGGGACAGCCATCCGCAGGGAGGACACTCTGGGGCTGCTGAGGGAGCCCATGGCGGACCGCTGGGAGCAGTTGCTTGCTGAGTTTCGGCGCTTGGAAGGGGAAGGTACCACGGGCTGCATAGGGGAGCCAGACAGGATAGCGCAAGCGGCGGCGCAGTGCAGGCAGTCTCGCTGACGAGATAGCATAGCCCCTATTATCTCTGGCCCAAAGATGGGGCGTCTACGAACACTTGGGGATAATTGCATCCGTGGGAGCTGGGAGGGCCGATCCGGGGGTTCGGGGGGGGGGAGGGAGTCAGGGTAGGAAGGGGGAAGGAGCACACTATGTGAATCACTGTTCACGCTGCCTCTGTTATGGGTTCTTCTTTTTGTATTGCATGTAACTTTTCTGTCTTTATTGACGCCTCAGTTGTGTAGGCGACATAAGTTTCCATGTACGGCTCAATGGCTGGTAGGTGGTGGCGATGGCCCCTCCTCAAGAGATGACACCGGAAATTATAAGGACAATGTGGCCGGCTCCTAAGCGGGTGGTGGTTGGCGCGCAACCAGACAGCAGGTTATATCCTCTTGACTGCCGGCATGACTTGCCAACCTGTATAAGTTTATGACTCACTGTGTGTAAAGCATGCTGCCGTACAATGTACTTTCTCACCAAATTACAAAACCAATAAAAACAGATTTGCAAAAAAGAGTTTCACAAGGTCGTATACCACTTGGTCGAAGAACCGCCAAACAGGACTTGCTGCTACTGAGAAGAATGTAGTGGGAGCTACAGCGAAGTCAGGCCAACTGGCTATGCATCTTGGGTGAATAGACAAGCAGGTTGATCCTGGTCTACCCTCGGTTCTCAGAGAAGTTTTTAGCCAAAACAAAATTAAGTCCCAAGTTTTAGATTTTGGCTATCTGGGCACGTTTATCACTATCACAAAGGATCTGTTACTGGAGGGGCACATCTTGGGGGGGGAGTGGGGCGAGGGTTAGGACTCATTCAGGCGAGGCCCAGGTGCAGGTTCAACATGGTTGGAGCCTTTTCTATCCATGAAGCTCTGAGCAGGAGGCCAGCCAACCATCCTTTGGAGTCACTCTGGTAGTCCTGGGTTAAAGAAGTAGGACAGATCTGAAGTAACAGGGCAGGCCCCTGAGGGTTCAACACAGGCTTCAAGCACCTAAGCAGTCCTTCCATGTGCAGCAAAGTAGTCTTCTGAAGTAAAAAGCAGGCCGCAGCAGCAGGCAGTCCTCTGAGAGTCCTTCTGCAGGTCCAGAAAGTGAACTGAAGAGTGGGTATTAGGGTTCTGTTTGTATACCTGATACCTTCTTTTAAGTAGGAGAATGTTTACCTTTGAAGTGCTTGACGTTTCCTGCCTCTCCTGTTCTGGCTCCAAACTGGATGCATGAACAATGCAGGGGTGACAAGTCTTTTGTGTGAAAGCAGGGCACAGCCTATTCAGATGCAAGTGGGGTTGTGCCTGGCTCTGCCCCGCCCCCCCCCCCCCCCCCCCCCCATCATGCCAGTGATGGCCCATCCAGGCACACCTAATCCCTCTATTGTGTGACTGGCTGAGAGGAATAAAACAAATTCCAACTTCAACTACACCCAGTATTTCATTACCGGTACTATTTTTATGCGGTAAAGTCTAGTAAGAATAACTCAGTAAATATAAGAGGCAGAATCCGTGGTATTAGAGGTTCTAAAAGGCTTTATTCCTCTACAAAGGAATTACAGTTCGAACTGTAGGCTTCAAATTCCATCACCACGAAGGTTCAGGAAGGGAAGGCAATACATTATTGACAAGTAATGATATTTATATGAAAAGTATTACATTAAGACAGATGCAAGAGGCGTAACAGCTGATAATACAGATAATGATACACATACGTAATGAAAAAAGGCGTAAACATAGGCGTAACTAAAACGTCATTAAACATGATGTCACAAGTAGGTGGATCCATGAGAGAATCCTGCAATGTCAGCAGAAATATTTGGCAGAGATGCGCGCGCAGCCGCATGACGTGTGATTGACGTGCAACTAGAGGGTGAAGGGGACTTGACATTTAGCTCTACATGTGGAGACAGAAGTCTGAGGGGTCATGTCAACCTAATCCCAAATCATATCTAATATCTTATGTTTAAAGAACTGTATTATCCAAAAGGAAAGGTCTCTATGATGGAATCTATTCTATACTGACTGTTAGTGCGTGTACAAGCGTCTAAGTGTCTACATGAGATGCGAGGGGGCAGGAATCTTCCATGGTAACAGGGGCTATGAATAACTTGCATGAGGACAGTGAGGCCCGGCCCTCTGCACGGTAGCTGGAAGAATGTTTACCTAAACTACTAGACAGGAATGCATCGGATGAGGAGCGGAGCAGATAATCTTGAAGGTGAAATACAGTTTTTGGCAGGCAACAGGCTGGATCAGGCACCGTTAGCCGCGCAGGGAGTAGGACAAAGTTCATGGATACAGATGCAGGCTCGGACTGGAGCTTTCAGAGGCAGAAGGCAGGAAAAGGCTTGATGGCAGAATTCAGGGCCTACTCGCCTGAATCTGTAAAATGTGGAAAGTGAACCACATAAAGTCGGTGGCCTTTCATACTTAGAAATGGAATATCTGACCCATTCATGGCGGATCTGAAAGAGGACATGTTGACGGTGGACGCACATGTATTTGCGTCTTCATAACTGGAACTGGAGGGAACATACATGTACTTATAGCATGCACATGGAGCCGTTGGGGTCTACGATAGGGGACATAACTGATCACAAAATTCATATTTCCTCATTCCCTCCTTGTCCCCTACGGACCCTCAGGAGATATCGATCTTCATTAATCCATCGATCTGTTCATATAGCATCATTTGTTCTTCTTTCTTCTTCCGGGATCTTGAACGAAAACTTGGATGCGGGATACACGATGTGGCACACAGACCACAAATCGCTGGCCCACATTGTAGACGTAAGCAGCAACTGAATAGTATGAGAAAGCCAATACCTAGGAAGGATAGGATCCTCCATCCCCAGGCTGACAACACGCTCCAGAACCAACCGGACCAAGTCCAGGTGCCTGGACTCTGGTGTATCTGGCTTATAATCTTATGAAGGCGAGTTATGGCTTTATATACTGACGGCGAGTTTTCTGGTATGAAAACACAGCAACTTGATCCGATGACCCTACAAGCTCCGCCCCTATCGGCCAGGATGACGTCAAGGACAAGACGATTTTGAAGCACAACAATCCGCATAGCAGACTGCTCCTCTGTTAAGTTGCCTAGGGCGGAAGTAGTCTCGTTCACTACTGCTTCAAGGGTTCTAGTTAATCTACGTATCAGTTTACTATTAGTGACTGTACCTATATAGGGAAAGAAACCTTTATTGAAATCTGTGTATTGCTCCCATGCCGTTTCAGTGTAATCGACAATCGGGAGATCTCTCTGCTGTCTATTGTGTACTAAATGGGTATTTCTGTGATAGTCAGGAGGGGCTAGGAAAACAGGTGGCAGAAGGAATGCTATGTAACAGGTACCATCCCAATCTAGAGGTAGACGTATATATGCGGTCTGGCCACATATGAAGTAGGAATGACGGGAAGCTCTGAATGTAGACTTGCCTTGATCACTGAATTTTATTACAGTGGTGCATTTACTATGGCCCATGTGTATGGAACCATTCTTTCTTACACATAATTCCCCTTTAACTGGGAATACTGACATAGCGGATAAGATTGGCGTAGCTTCGGATTCAACATTCAGAATCATGAGGTTAAGTGTAAAATTACCTAATTCATATACTTCATTTTCTAGATCAGTTCCTGTTCTTTTGGGAAGTCCCTCCTTGTTAGGGTAGCAGACTTTAAGCAAAACTAGGTTCAGGTTTCCCCATACCCAGTTGTCTTGATAAACTACTGAATTTGAATCTAGGGAATTAATCAAACTAAACCATGCTCCACAGGAGCCATTGTGTGTGAACGGATACGGAAAGAGGGGCAAAACTCCCTTATAGTTCTGATAGGGAGGGAGTCGGCCACATATCCAACAATTTGTAGCATTGCTGGTCTGATGGGAATGATGTAACATACTAATGAAAGTGTTGTTGCGCAGCGCAAATCTATAGGACAACTCATGCGGAGGTAATTCGCTAAAAGAATGTTCAGCAGTAACATTGTAAGCATGCTTAGAAATAGGGTAATACATATGTAGCAATACACTAGAAATGATGATCAGAAGACTTAGAAAAAACAAAATTAATAATGTAACTGTGCAGTGACTACGAAGCGATTTACAGTACGCATGTTTTTTAAGCTTTATCTGTCTATTTCTCTCTCTATTTCGGTCTAGAGGATACATGTCAGAGACAAATTCAACCGATTCACCTTGGAGAGGACTTAAACAATCAAATTGTCTGACTTGCTAGACCTTAGTTTTAGTTTATAGAGTTCGTTTGTTGTTTGTTCAACCAAGGGGAGATTTGAGTCTGTCTGTGAGGGAATGCAGGGCTGAGTGTTCACATCGGACGGTAGTCCATAAAATTTCTTGATATGACTCGAGTGCAACCACCCTTTACGTCCCTCAACCTTCACGGCTGTCCTTGTTGTCAGCAAGACGAGTTTGGGCGACTTCCACCTGGGCTCCAGCTGGGTCTTCCGGTCGAAGTTCCTCACAAGAACCAGATCACCTGGAACCACGTCATGGGGCTTCACCTCAGTGTTATCGGGAAAAGCTGCAGCTACCTGTGAACGACAAGATTGTAGTGCAGACATCAAGGAAGCCAGGTAATCTGTCAGCATATTACAGTCAACATCAGTGATTTTACGAGGTATAGGCGTCCCCCACATATTTGGTGGTCTAGAAGATCACCTCGTACGGGGATAGCCCTGTTCGAGAATGTGCTACCATTCTCATGTAAAAGAGCGCAACTGGTAAGGCTACTATCCAATCGACACCTTTTTCTCTACATATTTTGGACAATCTGATTTTCAGAGTTTGATTATGACGTTCCACAAGACCTGCTGCCTCGGGATGTCGAACACAGTGGAATTTCCATTGGTAACCTAACAGAAGTGAAACGTGTTTCATTAGTTCGGATGAGAATGGCTGGCCGTTATCTGAGTATACAACACGTGGTAAACCGAATCGTGGGAAGAATTCTCGAACTAGCTGTTTGGCAGTAGTCGGGGCAGTGTAATCTGAAACCGGGTAGGCTTCTGTCCAACGGGAAAGAGCACAGACAACTACGAGAACATATTTGAATCCTCGACATCGTTCCATCTGGATATAATCCATCTGGAGGACTTCAAAAGCATGATCGGGAGGTTGAAATCTACCCTGCTCTACGGGGATGCTTTTACCTGGATTAAACTGACAACATATCATACAGGTACGTACTTTCTGTTTGGCTGCTGCTCGCAAGTGTTTGTTGAACCAAATGTGTTGAATGCTGTCTAGCATAGCTTTTTCTCCTAGGTGCGCTGGACTATGTATTGTGTTAATGATGACTTGAACCATGGAGTCGGGAAGAAACCATATAGATTTTTCCTTCGTCATCCATCCTTGATTCGTTTGGATCCCTCCTAATTCAGTCCATTTCTTTATTTCTTCTGGTGTAGCATGTGTCTGTATGTCAATTACATCAAGGGCGGGATCCTTAACTGTCATGCAATGTGTTGGTGTCGGAACTATTGTCTTTGTCGTGTCCGTTGTATGAGTCTGATTCTGAGAAGTCTGTTTAGCTGTTCTGTCAGCTAGGTCATTACCCTGAGAAATGATATCGGTAACTTTTGTATGGGCTTTGCATTTCATAATCGATATTGCAGTAGGTAGATGAATCGCGTCTAATAGAGCTTGAATGAGGGGTCCGTGTTGGATGTGGGCACCGTGAGAAGTTAAATAACCTCTCTCTCGCCACAGTACGCCGAAGTCATGGACGACTCCGAATGCATAACGTGAATCTGTGTATATGTTGACTTTCTTATTTTTGGCTTGAATACAGGCTTGTGTCAGAGCGATGAGCTCTGCTGCTTGAGCTGACAAAGTGTTAATACAATTTGTTTCAACGACTTCAGTGTCTGTTGTGACTGCGTAAGCGGCCACTAACTCTCCTGTACTTGTTCTCATACATGAACCATCTACATATACTGTCAGGTCTGGATCTGATAAAGGGATGTCTGTCAAGTCTTGTCTGGGTTTCGTCGTGATAGTAATGACTTCAATACAATCATGTGCTAATGGATCTGTTCCATTTACGGGCAAAAGTGTGGCAGGATTTAACGTATTACAACGTCTGATTTCTATATGTGGCTGAAACAATGTTAATTCATAACCGGTGAGTCTTGCTATAGTCAAGTGTTGTGTTTGTGTGCGGTTCAAGAGAACTTCTACTGCGTGTGGTACTTGTACTGTCAATTGATGTCCTAACACTATGGCATCGCTTTGTCTGATTGCTAAAGCTGTTGCTGCCACTGATTTCAGGCACGCAGGAAGAGCCTGAGCTACTGGATCTAATGTACTAGAGAAATAAGCACATGGTTTGTGTGATCCTGCTTGTTCCTGAGTGAGTACTGACAAGGCAGTACCTTCGCGTTCTGTAACAAATAGTGTAAAAGGCTTACTGTAACATGGTGTTGCTAAAACAGGTGCTTGGCATAAAGCTTTCTTTAAGCTTTCAAAGGCATGTGTATGTTCTTGAGTCCAAGGGAGAACAGTCGATATGGCTGCCTCCTGTGTTGTCAACTGAATGAGTGGTTTTGCTAGAAATGCATATTGCGGGATCCACTGCCTACAGTATGAAGTGAGGCCTATAAAAGCCCGCACCTCCTTTTGTGTCTTGGGTGGTAGCATGTTAGCAATTAACTGGATGCGATCGGGTGTAAGCTGTCTTCCCTCCTTGGACAGCGAGTGCCCAAGGTAAACAACTTGCTGGACACAGAATTGCAGCTTAGAAGGGGACACCTTGTGCCCCTTGTCGGCCAGAAATTTCAAAACCGTCAGTGACGCTGTTTCACATTCAGGTTCGCTTCGGGCGGTGATCAGCAGATCATCGACATATTGAAGCAAGGCAGTGTTAACTGGCATGTGGATACTGTCAAGTTCTCGTTTCAGTGCTTGGCTATAGATGCTGGGGCTTTCTGTGAATCCTTGAGGAGCGCGTGTGAATTTAAAACTTCGTCCATTTAAACTGAATCCGAACAAATATTGACTTTCCGGATCTATTGGGACGCTAAAGAAAGCATTCTTGAGATCAATTACAGTGAAGAACGTTGCTTCTGAGTCAATAGCTGTTAGTAATGAAGAGATATCTGGGACCACAGGGTATTGTGGTACAATACATTTATTTAATTCGCGCAGATCAATAACTAATCGATATACTGGTGATGCTTTTGGATCCGTTCTCTTAAGAATCGGAATTATCGGGGAATTACATACATTGGAGTCGGTTTCTACAACCACTCCTTGTGCAATGAGCTCGTCAATGATTTGCAGCAAAGCCACAACAGCATCTGGTGGTAACTTGTATTGTCGCATTCGTGGTAGTACCACTCCTGTTTTTAGTGTGACTCGATATGGTGTAATGTTCATGCAACCAACATCAGTGGGGCCTTGTGCCCATAGATGTGTAGGTAAATTCTGCAGCCGGTGATCCATGTCTCTGGACACGTAGTGACCTTTGAAGTCACGTAAAAATAATCGTACTCCTTCCGGAGAACAACATATTATAGCTCCTAGAGCTTTCAATGTTTTTATACCTAACAAGTTTTCTGGACATGATTTAGCAAGCAATAAATCTGTAGTTCGTGTCAATGGACCAACCGTAAGTGGAAGGGGTTGCGATACTTCATTAATGATAGGCTTTCCTGAGAATCCAAGGGAAATATTCTGTGAGCCTGAGAGGGGTGCCCCTGGAACTTCACTGCGTCGTATAGTTGTTCTGCTTGCCCCTGTATCAAGTAAAAACTTTCTGTCTTCCCCTAATAGTTCACTATGTACATAAGGTCCCTCTTGATCTACAGGAACCTCGATAAGGGGTAAGCCAACTTCCCTCTCTAGGCTATTTCATGTGTATCGCTGATAATCGGGATAGTCATTTTGTGCATACTGGTACATCTGTTGTGTCGTTGCTTGTGTTGCAGCAATAGGCTGCGCTTGTGGTGGTGCTACGATCTGTTGTGGAGCTGCCTGTTGCGGAGCTGGCTGTTGCGGAGCTGGCCTAGATTGTGCATGCTGAGGGATTTGTTGTTGATTCTGATCCTGTCTAGGTGGACGTGGTCTTTCCTGTGTTCTACCCGTGGCGATATTATGTTTCAGAACTGGACAATCGTGTATATAATGACCTTGTTGTTTACAATAGTTGCATGTCCCTTTCGCCGGACCTGCGGAATCACCCTTTTTATGACCATCGGCTGGAACTGACTGGGCAACAAGCATTTTCATTTTCGTATCTTTCATACGTCTTTGTTCATGTTCTTGTTCTTCTCTAATTCTATTGTGGTGATATTGTAACATCTGTAACATCTGTGACGGGGTGTTACCTTGCCAGGTACTCTCAAATTTCAAAACTCTATTCTTAACTTGTGGCAGGGAATTTTCAACTAATTTTGTCACAAACAGATGTGGATATGACTCGCTACTTGCTTTTATGCCACTATTAATACCAAAACATTTTTCAAATCGGGAATAGAAATCACTAGTGTCTTCATCTTGCTTTTGTTTACAGGCTGAGATTGCACCCCAGTCTTCTTTTTTCGTAGTTAATAAACGTGGCAGTACCTGCACTAGTAATCCTGGTAGTGCTGTAGTCTTTTCCCCAAGCCCTGATCCTGCAGCTCGAGCCTTTTCTTCGTTTTCTAATGCTGTCCAATCTATCTTTTGGTCTCCCACCTCCCATTCCTTTTCTTTGAGTTTCTCGTAAACACCGGCAGGCATTAACACTTTTAATATTTTCATAATGTCGGGGTAGGTATACTCTCCCATGAGTAACATGTCTTTTATCTCACGGTGGAAACCTGCTGGATCCTTGTCATGGCTGGGTACTACTTTCTTCATTTCTAATAATTCAATTTTAGTTATAGGCGTGTACACAAACACGCGTGTAAAGTTATTATCTTCACCTCTGATTGGGTGTACTTCGCTTCGCGTAAGGGATTCTGTCTATCTATGTGATACATTTTTCTTCCCATAGTGGGAATTGGAACGTGTTCTGGGCATACGAAAACTATATACTGGTTTCGAAATTCTAGAATTTCTTTAATTAAATCAGTACCTGACCCTTTCCATTTATTCGTGAGTAATTCGGTCAATATGTCAGGTAAGGGTCCAGGATCGGAGTGTTGGCCTTTTTATAATACAAGGAGGTGTTGAATCATGTATATACTAGCTAAACGCTGCTCGTCTGGGGCAAGGTTCAGAAACGTGTGTGCTAGTGCATCATCACTGTATTTGCTGGGACTGTCAGCCCATTGTACTGCTGACCTGGCTAATTCTTGTTCATCCATGGAATCGAGCATATGGTACCCCCTTCGGTCTCGGAGTAGTTTATCAGCAGCTTGGAATAGGTGTTCAGGAGACCTTGTATTTAACATAGGGGCTTGGAAATGTCTGTTACATTCTGGACGTATCGGACGTATCGGATCATTAAAACATCTGGTTTTATTAAAAGATCTTCCTTTACCTACATAAGCCATCGTTTCTCTTTGTCCTGTAGGCATTTCGTCCTCCTCTCCCTCTGATTCATGTAGATCTGACTCTAATCTTTCTGTATGTATTCGTTCTACTTCTTTGCGGATCTTACGGCACATAACTACTATACATGTCTGTTTATCATGTTTCCCTTCTGATATATTCTGACCCCATTTGGTAAGTACTTGCATTTCCTCCTGATCTACCCCAGGCCTATCTCTGTTTCTGATCACACAGTTTATGAAGAAGCGTAACAGTTGTCTCTGTACATCCACTTTCTGGTATTCCATAGCTTCGTCAATACTTTCAGGGCCTCGCCCTGATTGGACAAAGTGATATATATTGTCTAAATGTGTCACCATTCCTGGTAGCGTCACTAAATATCTTGAAGCTCGTCGTATACGTAGTGATGACAACAGCATACCGTCCCGTCTACCGGGCACCGGATCATATCTACAATCCACTAGATGCTCTTTAAACAAGTCTGAAGTTGCTAGTTGGGGTGTACGTTCGTATGCTAAATCTCTAAGGGATAATTTATTTCCTCGGGGTGGCGTGGCAAAAATGTCTGTCGCACCTCCTGTCGCACCGTCTGAGGTGCTAGGCACGAAAGGATTTGTCGGATGTAAGATAGAAACTGTAGATGTAGGAAAAGCGGTAGAAGCAGATGGACCTGTGGGAATGTGCGTAGGAGTTTGTTGTTGCGGGGATACAGACGGATGATCTTGGCGTTGAGCACCATCGGTGGGCGGTGCGTGTGGCAGAGCATTAACATATTCAGGAGCTACATCATCTAAATAGGAAGAAAGGAAAATATCTTTTGCTGTTTTGGGATGTGCTTTTATCGGGAGCAATGGGGGTGTCAAGTTTTTCGGTATTTCCGGGGTGGCCTGAGGTAACCCTTCGGCCAAAAGAGGATACATACCATTCATAAGAGTGTTTCGTTGTCTGTCTACTTGTTCTGTTTTTACTCGGGTACCTTCCTTGATTAATAAATTTTCTCGGGTTTTATTCGAATTCTCCCTACCTTTCTCTTCCTGTCTGAGCGCTTTTTCTGTACGTCTATATGATTCTTTACGCCATAATTCAATGGCATCTTTCTGTGACTGTCTGGCTTTCTTTTTCCATAATTCTTCTTCTACTCTCATGATGCAATCTGCATCCCAGGTCCCAGCTGCGGGCCATCTCTGACTTTCTGGTAAATCCTTGATGTAGTCCACCCATAAATCAAGAAATAATACGGCATCTAGGCCATGCTTATGATACATAAAGTACCCTGGAGTGTCCCTAGGTGGAATGGGAACAGCCTCTTCGAGTACCCCTTTTCTGGTTTTGATCTGTCTTAATTTTGAAAAGAGCGGCATTTTTAGACCTTATTACTTGAACACACTTAATACAATAAACACAATAATGAACAATCATTCACACCACAATATGTAGAACGTACTAAAACATTTAACATTTAACAGTTAATGAACGATGATAATTAATAGAAAACTAGTTACTGACATAATACTGACACTAGATAATACTGAATTATATGCAAGACATACTAGATATACTGCTAAACAGTACAGATACACTGCTGAAACAGTGCAGACCGGATTTGTGTACCCAAACCCGTCTTGACCGGCACAACCTATGTGCACGTCTAAATGCCTCCCCGGCAACGGTACTCACCGGGTAGCACGGAACGGAAGGCCTCGGAACTGAACTGAAACTGGACCGGACTGGACTCGACTCGACTGGACTCGTGACTTCGGAACCTGGTGGGCCTCTGTATACCTCGGATCTTGCTCTCTCAGCTAGGCTCTGGTCGGGATACTTCGCACTTCTCACCGCCTCGTCTGGGTGTTGATCGCAGCCTCAGTCACCCCCGCTCGGCCGGAGGGAGATACAGGAAATCCTGCAGGTACGCGTTTTTGTCCGTTCAGCTGTGGCAGGAGACCGGGCCTGCAACGCACGTCCGGCGCGTGAGATGAGAAAGTGTCCCTGTTCGGGCGCCAATTTATGTGGTAAATATTTCATTACCGGTACTATTTTTATGCGGTAAAGTCTAGTAAGAATAACTCAGTAAATATAAGAGGCAGAATCCGTGGTATTAGAGGTTCTAAAAGGCTTTATTCCTCTACAAAGGAATTACAGTTCGAACTGTAGGCTTCAAATTCCATCACCACGAAGGTTCAGGAAGGGAAGGCAATACATTATTGACAAGTAATGATATTTATATGAAAAGTATTACATTAAGACAGATGCAAGAGGCGTAACAGCTGATAATACAGATAATGATACACATACGTAATGAAAAAAGGCGTAAACATAGGCGTAACTAAAAACGTCATTAAACATGATGTCACAAGTAGGTGGATCCATGAGAGAATCCTGCAATGTCAGCAGAAATATTTGGCAGAGATGCGCGCGCAGCCGCATGACGTGTGATTGACGTGCAACTAGAGGGTGAAGGGGACTTGACATTTAGCTCTACATGTGGAGACAGAAGTCTGAGGGGTCATGTCAACCTAATCCCAAATCATATCTAATATCTTATGTTTAAAGAACTGTATTATCCAAAAGGAAAGGTCTCTATGATGGAATCTATTCTATACTGACTGTTAGTGCGTGTACAAGCGTCTAAGTGTCTACATGAGATGCGAGGGGGCAGGAATCTTCCATGGTAACAGGGGCTATGAATTACTTGCATGAGGACAGTGAGGCCCGGCCCTCTGCACGGTAGCTGGAAGAATGTTTACCTAAACTACTAGACAGGAATGCATCGGATGAGGAGCGGAGCAGATAATCTTGAAGGTGAAATACAGTTTTTGGCAGGCAACAGGCTGGATCAGGCACCGTTAGCCGCGCAGGGAGTAGGACAAAGTTCATGGATACAGATGCAGGCTCGGACTGGAGCTTTCAGAGGCAGAAGGCAGGAAAAGGCTTGATGGCAGAATTCAGGGCCTACTCGCCTGAATCTGTAAAATGTGGAAAGTGAACCACATAAAGTCGGTGGCCTTTCATACTTAGAAATGGAATATCTGACCCATTCATGGCGGATCTGAAAGAGGACATGTTGACGGTGGACGCACATGTATTTGCGTCTTCATAACTGGAACTGGAGGGAACATACATGTACTTATAGCATACACATGGAGCCGTTGGGGTCTACGATAGGGGACATAACTGATCACAAAATTCATATTTCCTCACTGTAACCCAGGAACAGGCTGCTGGCACTAAATAGAGCAGAAAAATGCCATATTTACCATTACAAAGGATTTCTAATTACAATTTCTCAGACACCAAACATGAAATGTTTACCTGTTCCCAGTCAAATGTTAGCACTTCTTAAATGCAATAAGGCAACTCAGTGTTATCCTATGGGAGAGGTAGGCCTCACAGTAGTGAAAAAGAAATTTAGGAGTTTTTCACTACCAGGACATGTGAAACTTAAAAGTACATGTCCAAACTTTTTATTATAATACCCCCTGCCCTATGGTCTACCTAGTGCCTACCTTAGTGGTGACGTATATTTTCTAAAATGGGAGTTTGAGGCTTGGTAAGGGGGTTATTTTGGCAAGTCAAACTGGCAGTTTAAAAACTGCATTCAGTCTGCAATGGCAGACGTGGGACATGTTTTAAGGGGCTACTTAGGTGGATGCACAATGAGTGCTGCAGGCCTACTAGTAGAATTTAATTTACAGCCCCTGGGTACATGGTATACCACTTTACTAGAGACTTATAAGTACATTAAATATTCCAATTAGGATTTAGCCACTTTTACCATGTTTTAGTGAATGAGCTCAAGCACTTTGTGCACTTTACTGCTGCTAAACAGTGCTAGAGTCTTAACCCCAGCAAAAATGAAATCGGACAAAATAAGAGCCTAAAAGAAAGGCTTGGGGTGGACCACCCTAAGGCTAACAGATCTAACTCTAGAAAGGCATAAAAACAATTTACTCATGTTTCTGATGCAAAAAACAAAATGAGTCGACACTCTGGCCTATTTATTCTAAAGCAGCAGTTCTTACCCTTTTGACTTATGTGGACCCACACTGAATCACTACTGGAATCCAGGGACCCACATCAAATCATTACTAGAAACTAGGAACTTGGGTGTAAGCAATTTCTAGGAATTGACCCTGAAAACAATTCCCACATATACAAAAACAAGTATACAAATTCACATGGTATGAACCATTTTATTTAATTCACAAACAAGTCAAGAAAATGGAAATTGTAATTTTAATGGAAAGGCTAGGGCTTTTCTAAAATCTGATTTATATTTCAAAAAGACGAAGCGATACACTATACTCTTAGCATATCACTTTGTCTTTTTTATTCCTAATGTATGCTCTGTTTTTCTCAGTGTTTCAATTGAGGCCACCCATTGACCATACTTGGTTCTGTTTACTATGTCTTATGCTGCTCTCATGAATCAAGCAAAGGATACCAAGCTAATCTTTAGCATCCAATTTCAAATTCATTCACATTTACATGCATTTAAAAAAAAATCTGTTTTATATTTCGCTTCTTTACTTATATATTCTTTAATTTTAGAAATAGTCAGGGATCCTCAGGAGCCCGTGGCCCTCAGGTTAAGAATCACAGGTCTAAAGGAACTAAGTACTGGGGGCATTGCAGTCTCAGTGGGCCAAGCACCAAAGAAACCTGTTGGATGTCATCGAGGTTTCGAAGGTAACTGAACAAGATCTGCATTGATGGCTGCTCGACTGCACTCTGACCAGTGACAGCCTCCTCTACCTTTACCTCCCAGAGCTGATGGTGCTGACTGGTGCATGTCTGCTGTGGTTGGCAGGTGGTCTAGGAGAAGAGGACATGAGAGGCCTCTAGTCTGTGGCAGATACCCAGCTCCACATAAATCTGTTGGAGCTGTGGCCCATCCGCCTGGCATTCAAGGCTTTCCTACTGTCCTTTAAGGGTATACTGGTGCAAGTTTGCCATGTGGTACTGAAACAGGCAGGGCGGATTGGGGTCCTCCGTCCTGTGCCATGAGGCATTGCACCTCTGAAGTTTGTTGGAGTGTCAGGGCAACACCCCGATCATGAATCACCTGCAGTATCTTCATACGCCCAGGCGGACTAGCTCAGCCTTGACACCTGGCGGGTCATTAATGGCAGTTGTATTAAAATGTGGCACAAGGCATCTTCAGACAGTGGGGAGAGCCGTGACTGAATCTTTTTGCCACTTTCGAGAATACGCAGTGTCAAAACGGCCTCGCGTTGGAGTATCCCAAGAACGCACTCTAGGGGACTCATTCATGATAGCGTGGAACACAAAACATCTATATGCCTTTCCAGCACTGCTTCTCCTACCCTTGTGTTGTGAAGAAGATCAGGAACGACTGGGCCCAAGTCATACTAGCAGCTGCGGGTTGGGCCTGGAGAGTGTGGTACCCAGAACTTCTGCACATAAGCATCTGTACTCCAATCAGACTGCCACTTCAGCAGGATTTTCTGCTGCAGCATCAGGGCAGGGTTCTGCACCCTAACCTTCGCAATCTACACCACTATGCATGGAGATTGAGTGGTGGAAGTTGACTGCTGTCAGTCGCCCCTCCTGAAGTTGTGGATTTCCTCCTTGCGACCAGGCATCACTCTGCAAAGTGTATTTACTCCGGAAGCTAGGGAAAACTAGTAGCCTGGTGTGTGGTCCGCACTCAGATCCCTTACAAGCCACGTTGTTGGATGTTTTATTGTTTGTTTTATTTTGGCCCAGCAAACTCTTGCTGTGGGCATCCTTAAAGGGTATTTGTTGACCCTTTTGGCTTTTTGCATTTTTTGGACCAACTGTCCATGTCAAATCACGTGTTTATTAAAGGTTTGACATGCATGTCCTCTCAAACTGTTTGTGATGCCACAGTGGCATCTTAATGTGGTTCTGATGTTCCTTTTGTGTACGCCCTTCGAGCCAATGCACAGCTGCTCGTTGCGTCTACTGACTCTCAAAACTGTATTCTTTATTCCTATCACTTTTTGCATGAGTAAGCTCCATGCTCATTCAGTGCAGCTGCCCTACACCATTCTTTTTTCAGACAAAACTGTGTTGAGAACCAGGGCGACCTTCCTGCCTTAGGTTTTGACGCTTTTTCAACTTTGACAATCCATCACCTTCCCAACATTCTTTGCCTTGTCTAATCCCTTGAAAGAGGAAGAGAGACTCCATCCACTTTATCCCGAAAGAGCCTTGTGCTTTTCTTTTGATTGCACCAAAAACCCTCAGTTGCTCAGTCAACATTGTGTGGGGTTCTCTGGGGCTAAGAAAGGTAAGGCAGTGTAGAAAAGGACTCTCAAGGTGGATAGTCTATTGCATTAAGATCTGCTATGTTAAAGGTACCCATCAGAAGGACTAGTTACTTCCCTTCGGTAATGCTTTTTCTGGTGGATACTCTATCTAAACTGAGATTTTTCACTGCCCTCTCACCTCCCCTTTCTGTATAGTTGTTGCTTTGTGCCATCTAAAAAGGTTACAGATTAAAAAACTACACACTGGTACTGCCATTTGAACGAGGCCAACGGTGGCACATGGGAGCATAACAGCAAAAGCTTCTGGATCCAGCCTGGCGCCTAGGAACTTTTCCAAGGTGGGACCATGCTCCTTGCGTTGTCCTGGTGGCCCCCACCCCGGCATACTGAGGTCACCATCCTCTCTCTTT
The DNA here is from genome assembly GCF_964204655.1 of Triturus cristatus. Lineage (NCBI taxonomy): Eukaryota > Metazoa > Chordata > Amphibia > Caudata > Salamandridae > Triturus > Triturus cristatus. Next base: position 330,466,341 of record NC_140582.1, read on the forward strand.
ACACGAGCTACGGTCTGATCAGCACAACAGCAATTTTCACGGCAGCCCAACCTGGCAACCTGGCATACGGGGTCGCCGACTTCACTCTGCGCATGGGCTTCAGCCCAGTCAGCACAGCAGCATTCTTCAAACTTGCACATTGGCGATGACTCGATCAGTGTAGCTATGGCATACGGGGTCACCGACTTTTCCCTGCACACAGACAATGGGTGCAGCAGCCGGCTTCTCACACTTTGCTACAGGGATCCAATTGCCAGTATACTCCACTTGATCTTGCTCCCTCCAAGCTCTCCTGTTCATCACAGGGCACACTAGTCTTGGCTGGCAGGCAGATACTGGTGTTCCAGGCTCCAGGGACAGGTAGTCTTGGATTCCCTGGGTGATGTCCCCTCACCCACCTGGGAGACTGGCAGACCCTAGCCCCCCAGTCATGGTCTAAGGCTGATGTTTTGCAGAGCTTCTCCTCTTTGCAAAGCTTGGCTGGCTGCTTGACAGTTGACAATTTTGAGAGCCTCGAGCTCCCCTTCTTATAGTCGATTTCCAGGCACCAAATGTGATTTTCAGTCTGAGTCTTTGAAGTTTATGCTGGGGGTTTGCTTCCTTTTGAAATGCTCTCCCCTCTCCGCTGCTCATTCCTTCTTTCAGAAATTAGTCCATCACAGCAGGAGCAACTCCAAATCTGATAGCCCCACAACAGGCCAAGAGAGTGATCACAGATTCACACCAGGATGTCTGCCACAGTGATATGTGTATAAAAAGGTTACCCCTGGGCCTCAGCCCTACTCTTTATGATTCACTTGTCAGCCCCATTTTCTTTCTGAGATGTGCCTAAGCCCATTCCTAGTGACCTTTCTCTGAATCAAAAAGCACCCTTTGAAGTCCACTGAAGAGCCTCGCTCTCCCTTCCTCCAGTGTGTCCCTCCCAGCTCACAGGAATGCAGCAATCCACATATCTGTCTAGGGGGATTCCGCTACCTCCTCATGGTTCTCCAGTTAGCCCAGGGTCACCCAAAATGGAACCCATAATCTTTCATGTATTGAACCTTTCACAGGCACACATTCACCCAGCACATGCATATATCATACAGGCGCTGCAAAGCACTACTTCTTCCATGTATTGTACCATTCACTGGTACACATACACCCAGCACATGTATACAACACACATGCATTGCACAGCACTGCATCATCCCTGTATTGTATTGTTTACAGGCACACATTAACCCAGCACATGTATAACACAAACACCCACTGCACAGCACTACATACCAAGCCGATGTAGGCCAAGGGTGAGTTAAGCACACACAGCAGGGGAACTATAAATAAGTGAGTCTGTAGGCTTCACTCCATTGGAACAAATAAAAAGGCCTGTTTACTCCACATCACCGCGCTTGTGTTTCTTAACTCCACAACTTTGAGGGTAGAGGAATTGGGCACCTCTACCGGTTCAAAAGACCGTGATCCGCGAGGCAGGTCCATGTCATAGCGCTCTCGCGTGATCCGTGTTCGCCTATGACAACAATAAAATCAGCATTGAGGATCCAGACATTAAACTTGGGTCACTCAGGGTTGGGGTGCACGTCCATCACCATGTGAGGGACTTTCCCTTGCCAACAAAGTTTTTAGCAACATTTTTTCCAGTATGCGGGGGACATGTCCTCTCCAAAATCTACAGGTTCCAAACCTATGCAAACAGATGTCTGTGACGTACTCCCACATGGTCTGTGTCTGTGCTTCAAACAAAATTCAACATTTTGCAGCAATAGTGTCAAGTTGAACATTAAGGCCAGCCAAGACCGCAAAGCCAAGGCTCACCTCCTCACAGAAGTCCTTCATCCGGGACAGACGTCCCAATATCCACTCCTTCCGTTAAATGAGGCCCTCACTGACACACTGCTGGGCACCAAGGCCAAGGCAGGATCTTGCTCCCCGTTAATACAGTTAATAGACAGACCACAAGGCGGCATAGGCCTACACAGTGGGACCCACCTTCCTCTTTCAACATCCTACGCCAGAGAGCCTGGTAGTACAGGCCTTCACAATCAAGCTTAATCAAAATGAATTCAGGACTACCCCACCAGACAGAGTTGAATCTCATGGAGGCATTTGTCAAACAAATGTTCTCTTTGGCCAGCCTTGCCCTCAGATTATTAAATACCAGCTGCCTCCTAGAGAGATACTCGCATACGCTGTTGGGACAGAGTAGGAGGCATGTCGCTCACCATTCCAGATGACAGCAGGACCACCCTCACAGGCCAGGATGTCCAGTACACAGCTAAGTAAAACACATCTGCTTGGGCTGGACACTGACAACTGACTAGGTAGGGCAGTCGGGACCAGCATGCTGCTTTGATGCCAACTGGATCCTCTCCACTGGATTTTCGAGTGATGCCCAACTGTCCCTTATGGTCTTCAGAGACCTGACTCCGCCTTGGAGTGCTGTAAAGAAAGCAAGGCAACAGCTCGCTCCCTCAGATTGGCATTTCCTGTACATCAGTTCCACCAAAAATGTTGCCTCGTTCGAGGTTTTGGAAGTGGATTCCAGTGTTGGAGCTTGCCTCCACAGCAGTAGTCCTCCTAAACGTTTCAAAGCAGAGGATACTGTTCGGTTTGTCAGCGTCCAAGCCCTTAAAAGCAACAAAGTACCTAATTCCCCACACCCCTCTCTTCCACAGCGGTCGCAAAACCTCTTTAATTTACCCTCAGCAGCACACAATCGCCAGGTGGGAGGTTGTATCACCGTTCACCTTCCCGGGTGGATTAGCATCACTTCAGACCAGTGGGTGCTCCAAATTGCTAAGAATGGTTAAACCGTCCCCTTTCTGTGCAATCCTCCTGACATGGCTCCTAGACCAGAACACTTCTCGGAGGACCACTTGCCTATACTCCATGGAGAGATTCAGGCTCTCTTGGCCAAGTGAGCCATAGAGAGGGTGCCAGCATCAGAAGTCTGGACTGGTTGCTATTGTTGCGGCTTTTTGGTGCCAAATAAGAATGGAGGTCTCCGTGCTATCCTTGATCTTTTCCCTAAGAATATATTCCTACAAAAGGGCAAGTTTAGAATGCTTAACCTGGCTCAGTTTTTGTCCACCCTGGATCCAGGCGACTGGATGGTGGCATAGGATCTGCAGGTCGCCTGTTTCCACACTGCCGTTCTGCAGTCCCACAGGCGCTACCTATGGTTTCAGGTAGGCCAAAAGCACTTTCAATTCTCAGTGCTTTTTTTTGGCCTTACCAGTGTGCCATGGGTGTTCATGAAAGGGATGGTGGTGGTCGCTGTCCACCTGAGAAGTTTTCCCATACCTCGACAACTGACTGCTGAAGGAGAGCTCACCTCAAACTTTTTAAACCACCTCCAGACGATGACCAGCCTCTTGACATCATTGGGTTTCTCATCAAAAGGCCAAAGTCACACCTGCCTCCTTCACCACTGTGCCACTTAATTGGAGCCATTCCACACACTGTGCTCTTCCAAGCCTCCCCTTCACCTCAATAAGTCCAAGATGATTGGGCCGTGATCCTGATCATTAAAACCTTGACCTGGATACCAATGATGGCGGATATGTTGCTTCTTGTCCTCTTGGCCTCAAGCATCCTGCTTGTGGGCCATTCAAAATGGCAGATGCATGTTCAGCAGAAGGACCTGAAGTCTCAGTGTGCCCTAGCACTAAGGTAATCTTTTCAGATTCCATCCAGTTGTTGGAGGAGACTGCTAGACCGCAATTGGACTGGTGTCAGACTCCTCTCCGTACTCCACTCAGAGTTAACAGTTGTGATGGATGACTTGTTGCTTTGTGCAGAGGTCATCTGGGAGAAGGTGACGATCAGCGGACTCTGGTACCTGACGGAAAGCCATCTCCAACTGGTTGAAGTTGCTTGGCACTGAAAGCATTCCTCCCATCAATCAAGGGGGAACAGGTGCAAGTGCTCACAGACTACACCATGCCATGAGGTACTACAACAAACAGCGTGGAGGTGGGTAATGGGTACTGTGCCACATCTACACTGCTGGAAGTGGTTGATTCGTCATGTCCACTCCCCGATCATGCATTGGATCTTTAAATGCCACGGCGGATGAACTCCACCGATGTTGCCGAGTGATGCACAAATGGCAGCTGCACTCTGGCATCTTCCAGCAATGGGGAGAACACTGGCTTGATCTTTTTGCCACTGTAGGGAACATGCAGTGTCCAAGCTACTGTGCATTGGAGTTCACAAGGCAGTTCTTGCTCAGAGACGCCTTTCGCTTGGACTTCTGCATGCCTTCCTGCCTCTGCCTCTCCTGCTCACGGATCTGAAGATCAGGAACGACTAGGTCCAAGTCATCTTAGTGGCTCCAAACTGGGCAGAGAGTCTGGTACCCGTAATGTCTGACCATATGCATCTCTCCTCCAGACCGGCTACCCTTTCAAGAAGATTGTCTGTTGCAACAGCTGGGCAGGGCCCTGCACAACTTGCACCTCCATGCATATAGACTGAGTGGCAATAGTTGATGGCCTTCAATCTTCCTCCCAAATTAGGTGGTGTTATCTCGGCAGAGAGATGTCCCTTCACCAAAACTGTTATGCTGGACTCTGGGAGAAGGTTGTTTTTTGGTGTTCTTTCTGTAACATACAGCCTCTACAAGCACAATCTGATAGAGACATCTAGCCGCAGATTCCTTAACTTTTGAATTCTCCCCAGGCACCAGTCTGGATACGGAAATGCTTCAGCAGTACCTCTGCGTGCCGGGGATCGGCGTTGTACGACTCCGTAATGACGTTGACTCCGGTTGTGATGTCAGCTGAGTCATATAAGTCCCCTCCGGCACGCGGGTGTCAGTTGCTACAATGCGGATCCGGAGAAGCGGTTCCTCAGGCTGTTTTCTGGCCTACCTTGACATTTTTTTTGTCGGATTGGAAGAGTGTGCTTTTTTCCTCATGTCTTCAGGCTTTAAGACTTGTGAGACATGTGCATGACAGATATCGGTTATGGACCCTCATTCAGTCTGTATGTGGTGTTTGGGAGAACAGCAAAACTCCAAAGATTGTAGCTCATGTCAGAAGATGACGCCACATGCGCTCATGGAACGCTGAATGAAACTCCTGGTGGCGCGGTTGATGCGGTCCTTGGAGACTACGCGGCGGCCTCGGTCTTCTTCTCCTTCTCTGAATCGTTCACGGGGCCATTCCAGGAGGCGGAGTCGTTCATATATATACGTAACTCACCATCGATGTCCCGAGGTAAGCGCAAGCGGTTGAAGTCGCGGCACCCCCGACTTTGCCGCATGGAGACTCCGTCTCATGAATCCTCCCGTTCTCAGGTTGAGGGAGCCGGGGCGTCAATGGCACAAATGAAGAATACTATTACCTTCTACGTCTTATCTTTGGGTTTCCACCTTCCTCTGGAGTGCCAATGGGCCCCATTGAGGTAGAGGAACCACGCCAGTGGATTCACCCGTTGAGCCCTGTGCGTCATTGGGTCACCGCCGTTCAACGTCAGCCGACTCCACTTCTGGTGCATAGCCCTTCGTGGTTTCAACCTTCGGGGTCTATCCTCGATCAGCCGGCAACGACTTAATTGGTGGCAATCAAAGCTATTTTGTCCTCCTCTTGACGTTGAGGCGTCACATTCTCGGTGTCAGTCGACGCCAGGTGCTGAGTCGATGGAGTCATCTGTGGGGAATGTTGTCCTTCCACTTCCCTCTCAGAGTAGTACTTCTGAGGGTCATCATTTGGCAGATGATACGGAGGAGTAAGGGCTATTGCAATCTATATCTGAGCCTATTCCGCTTCTTATGGAGGAAAATTGTCTGTCTGCCCTAGGGGAGGCTAGTGGGTTGGAGTGTTCTCCAGCTTCGGGGCTTCTTTCCCCTCCTAGCCTTGCTACTGAGGCGAGTTCCTCTTTTGCGGACAAGTTAGGTAGTGTGGCTATGGTCTTAGAGTTATCTCTTCCTTCTGTGGAAAAGTCTACGTATCCTCTGATTGGTATCCTCTGTCAAGGTCAGACAAGGGTGGAGCCTGTTTTCCCATATACCGAGGCCCTGTACGACATTTTGTTGGGTACTTGGGCTAAGCCTGATAAGGGGGTCTTGTGGATCGGGATATATCTCACAGGCACAAACCTGCTCCTGGAGATCTGGTTTGTCTCCTTAGGCATCCTTCTTCTTGAGGTTTGGTGGTACAGGCTGCTTCAGCCTCACATAATATGGATTCTCTACCTAATGTCCCGCCGGACAGAGATTCTAGGAGACAAAATGCGTGTGGCAAACACATTTTTTCCTCTACTAGTTCTGCTTTACGGTCCATTAACATGGCTTGTGTTCTTGGGCATTTTTCTCATGTATTGTGGGATTCATTGCAAATTATGCTGCCGTCACTTCCAGATGACCTCCGATCCAACCTTGATCAGTTGATTCGGGATGGCCAGGAGGCAGCTAAACTGATAATTAGATGTTGCATGGATACCACTGATTCAGTGAGTCGGTCCATGGCATCCTCTGTGGCACTACTTCGTTGTGCCTGGTTACGTACCTCAGGCTTTTAATAGGCTGTCCAAGATGCTTTGGTCGATATGCCTTTTGATGGCACCCATCTTTTTGGTGCCCAGGCTGAGTCGGCTGTACGGCGTTTCTGTGCTAGACAAGGTGAAACAGAGTCCTAATTTATCTCTTTCTAATTTATATACCTCTTTAGTTTTTTCCCTAAACTGGGCTTGTATGGGGAATGTTGATCTTTTGTTTCTTACATGGCTGGCCATGTGGTGGCAGTGCCATACTGGTCTAAATTCCACCTGTTGGTATCACCCGATGTGGTGTTCCTGCGATTAGTAGATATTATTCTTTGACAGATTGTATTCTACAAGGATACCTATTGCATAGGTTTTTCCCTCCCCTTTTTTCCGCTGATGATGTGCTTCATGCTGAAGAGATCGTTTGATTGTGATATTTGTTTACGGTTAGGAAGTTTACCTATATCACCTGCCCCATTGGAAGCATTTCGGTATGCTGGTATGCATTACTTTTAACTTTCAGTATCTCTTAAACGGGCATCTTGTTTAAGCCTTTGTGGGGCTTTTATACAAAGAGTATGCTTATTATTTTCTCTGGGTTTCCACTTCAGTGAAGTTTTGGGCTCTTTTTGGTGGTCTATGTTTCTGGCCTGACGAAGGTTCCCTCTAGGACATTCTTTTTTGATTGGTCCTTCGTTGGGTTGCAGACCTTTTCGCTAATTTTTGGCATGGTGCACTGGTTTTGCGTTAGGTGATTCTCACAAAGGTTCTGCTATCCTATGATGACTCTATTTTGTATTCTTCCAAATACTTATATTACTAAGGGTCGCCTCCATTCTTGAGTGTTGTATTGTGGCCTACTTAGGATCTCTTTAACATGGTTGTTCTGTGAACACTGCTTGCTAGGTTATCTGGGAGGCAGTGTCATAATATTTTGACCTCTAGGGGTTAGCTATTACGCCCATGTTCTGTATTTTCTGGGGGGATTTCTTTTTCTCTTAAGAGAATGTTCAATTCTATGGTTCTTTCCCTTCCTTAAGAATGTTCTGAGTTTTCCTTCCCAAATACTTTGATATGCTAGGATTGTGGGCGTAGTTACTCTTATCCTGTCTGGAGGTTGGATGTCCTCTACCTCCTCTGGAACATTTTCTTCCTCTAATCAGCAGGGGCTAGATTTACCAACTGGATACCTCTTTCTGAGATTTACAGGGGTTGGGTTGTTCTTCATCTTGACCTTCTGAACCAAGTGTGGTCTTAAGTGTATGCTGATGTTGGCGAGGTTTCATTTTCCAGTTGTTTTTGTTCAGGATTGTGGTTGTAATAGCCTCTCAGGATACTTTTGGTCAGCTAGCATTACCTTGATGCTAAGTCACCCATGTCGTTTATTGAGGGTGCAATCTCTTTCTTTTTGTTTCTCCCGCAATTTTGTTTCTGTTGTATGGGTATCATGTGCTGGTTTTCCATCTCTATTATATCTAATCATGTATGATATTTGAGTGTATGTATATGTTATGTATATATACACACACAGGTATATGTGTATCTGTATTTATGCATATTTAGATATGGCTCTGCTATATACAATGATGCAAGGTATAGATTGTGTGTGTGTGTGTGTATATATATATATATATATGTATTTATGTACCATGGGTATGGATCTATATATACACAGAGCATGGGCTATGTAGATTTGGGCATATTTGATCAATTTTCATACTAGATTCATATCTGTATAATTGCCATTGTTCCATCTCTACGGGTTCTACGTGTTGTGTGACTCTAGTGGTGGTTATTTTGTATAATACTGTTTTAAGCAAGGACAGTTTTTGATTTGCATCAGTCCTTGTTCTTGTTTTGGTCTTTCTGACTTTGTTCTGAATGCATTTACTCATCCTGGCTCTATTGTGGATGTGTTCTGGGAGTCCCTTTTTCTGGGATTCTCAGGAAAAGTTTTCCCCCAGATTCTCCTTTACTGGCGGAGGGAACTGTGGTTTCCATGGCTTTTGCTATTGCCTCTGGTCCTCATAGTCCAAAAGCTCACTTCACCCTTTGGGGATCATGTAGCATTGTCATGCTTTTGGCTGTTGTCTTTTGAAATAGTATATTTTCGCTACCCTTGAGACACGGTTGTGCCTGCAGGGCTATTTTTACTTACATTGTCTCTGGTCCTTGCCACAGTTTTTGTAAGAAGCGGCATGCTCCTGTTCATCTTTGTAGAAAAGTAGGATCTGCCTTCATGGTCACCCCCACGTTTTGCTTGGTGTCAGTGTGTATTTGACCTCGTCTACTGGGATCCTGGTAATCAGGACCCCAGCAACTGTGCTTTCTCCATAAATTGACAATGGTAAGTACTTTGGTACCTCCATAATTTGCTACTGGTGTACCTTTATAAGTCCCTAGTATATGATACTGAGGTACCCAGGGCATAGGTACTCCAGCGTTCTCCCATGGGCTGCAGCATGTATTGTGCCACCCATGGGAGTCCTCTTACACTGTGATTACAGGTCAGCCATTGCAGCCTGTGTGAGTTGGTGCTTGCACCTCTCAAGACAGATATACGTTTCCTTGTATCTGAGGTCACTGCACTTAAAACCTATAAGTCACCCCTATGGCAGGCTCTTCAGTTCTGAGGGCAGGGTGCTTAATTATAAGTGGGAGGGTGTCCCTGCATGAGCAGTACACCCCTACAAACCCCAGAATCGATTCTCCAGGATTTGTAAATACGGACAGACATTTTAATACATATAGTGTACATCACTCATTACGAGATGTCTAACTATATAGTGCCTGCACCGGACCCGGTCATGTTTGGTATCAACCATGCTGGAATCGTACCTCAACACCGATTCCACTGTTGTAAGCATGACCCCATGTACTGGGGGGCTCCCTTGGGTAACCCCTGTATTTCCTGTAACAGCCTTTGAGGGTCTGCAAACAAGCTAGGGCTGTTGCCGACCACAAACAAAATTCTGCCCTCCTGCTAGTGAGCTGAGGATGAGCAGGAGAAAGTAGAACAATAGGTTTCCAGTCACAGGAAGGTGTGACCACCTCCCAGATAGGACTTAGTGTATTGGGCTGGGGTGGGGGCTCTTGCCAGAGACACCAGACTGCTTTGAAAGGCACCTTTGGTGCTCTCCTTACCTTGTCTAGTCAGAACTAGTTCTGGGAACCCTCGGCTCCCTCTCTGGTGTGAAACTGGACAAAGGACATGGAAGTATCCTCACCTCTCGGAGGGACCCCGGATGGTTCCAACCCTTCCCTTAGGGTATTTAAGGGTTTACCTGTGGGTGGGTCCTTAGGTTCGTTGTGGGACAAGACACAACCCTGAACCTACATGACTCCTCAACTGTCTGAACTCTTGGACTTAAATTAGAACCAAGACTGCACCAAGGAAGACTCCTGCTGCTCCTGGTCTCACTGTTCTTCAAGCCTTCTTCGTCATCTGTGTCTGTACTTCTTTCAGGTTCTTCAACAGGCTAGTGGGCATCAAAGACACCTGAAGAAAGTCACTCCCTTGCACCTGCAGGCACCGCAACAAAGCTGACCGGTCTGCTGCACCTGTCGTCCTACGGACTTCCCCAAGCTCAGCAACACAGGTGGTGGTTCTGCAACTGACCTCGAGGCCTGACCTGTCCTCTCTGTAGCTTTGAGGCAAGTATTCCTCATCGGAACCTCTGGGACAGAACCCCTGTGCACGTGTCGACTTGCCATTGCCAAGGCTTGTTGGCTCTGCACTCCAGAGGTCTTTGGGCTACAAGAAGCTCCAGCCTCTCTTCCTTCCAAGCTCGGCATCCTCACTGCATCCTCTGCACCATGGGCCTTCATTCTTGGTGAGCGGCCCGAGGTTCTCTTGCGACTCCTGTTCCTGTGGCCTGTGGGTCCTTTTGAGGGTCTTCTAATGCTTCAGTGGGCTCCCCTGCTTTCTTGGGCCTGCTCTGACTCTCTTGCTGTTGGGAAGTCCCTTGTACCTTGATGGTCCCACTGTTGCTCCTTCTTCGTTCTCCACGCCAGTTGCGGCTACCAATGCTTGTTGGTGCTCCCGCCGGATACTGACCATCTAGTCACCGACATCCAACGTGAGAGAGCTTGTGGCCGCTCCTGGTCTTCCTCAGCATCCCACCTGGTCCTCACAGCTGCAGCGACAAGGTCACCGTTGATTCTGAACCTCCAGTCATCGGCGGGCATTTTGTCTTCGTGCCTCCTGGTCACGTCCGAGTGGCATAGACTCTGCCCCCTCTGCTTGCAGGTTCTTCACTTCCAGAAACCACTCTTGGAGCACTTTCTTCTAAGTCTTCCATTGTCATCTACTGAGGTTTCCGATGTCTCTTCACCCCTAAGCACCTGGCTTCCCTGGTGTAGGTATCCTGGTTCCCGTGGCATCCACTGGTGGGATGGCTCTCCAACCTTCCATCCTCCAACGGAATTCTTCTGAGTCCTCTGGGAATGGTCCTTCTTCTGCAAAACTGCAACCACAACTTCTCCATTGACTTCCATTGGGCACGTGGCTGTGTTCCCACTCTGCACACAGCCTCTGGGGTGTTCCTGGGTACTTACCTTGGGTGGTTCCTTGTGTCCCCAGCTCCTCTGGGTCTTCTGGTCCAAGTCCCATCCTCCTTTGCAGTTCGCAATCCACTTTCTTAGTATATGGTTTTGTCTCCCCCTGGAGACCACTGTATTTTGTGATACTTACCTGATTGCATTTGAAGTATTCTTGTGTATTGTGTTGATATCTCCAGGTAGGAGATATACCAATGTGTTAGTGAGTGTTGTGTAATAAATAGAAGTATTTGTATATAAACACTGTGTGGTTCTTTTTTCATTTCACTCACTCTATTGATTAAACTGATAAAACAAGCTGCTTAACACTCCTTCAAGATAAGCCTGAAGATTGTTCTCCACAGCTACCACTTTGAGAGCTTTCTATGGTTATCAAAGACCACTAAAATCAGAATAAGGTTAGCCTGGATTAGTGCAAGGTACATCACTTAAATAAGTGTGCACCATCTACTAAGCCAGACTCCTACAGCCAGTCCATCACTTTGCTGTCTACTTTTTGCACTCCACCTCATCCCTCAAAGGAAGAGAAGAGACTCCGCTGTCTGCACCAAACCGTCTTGGATAGATGATCAGCTCTTTGTGGGATATGTCAGAGCCAGAAAAGGGAACGCCATGCAGAAGCGAACCATCCACCAATGGGTCATGCTCTGCATTAAGATCTGCTACACATTGGCCAAGAAGCAACTTCTCGAGGGTTTGCATGCTCATTCTACCAGATATAGACAAAAAATAGGTATGAAGGAATTAATATCTCGTTTTTATTTTATCATAGGAAACAGTTAATTATCCTATTATTAGATTTCAATCCTATACAAATGTATTATCCAAATTATTTCAAAGCACACATATGCTATGGGACCGATCTTTGTGAATAAAAATAATATATAGCATTCAAAAGCACAAGGACATACCGAAAATGACATGTATAAACAACAAGACAACGATTGTGACATCAACTTTACGTTGCCAAAACCCACTGATATTTATATAACCAGTGTTCACTCATAGATTCTGAGTGATACACTTCGAGGTAGTCTTCCGAGCACATAGAGGGAGAAGCCTCTTTTCCCTTAATTCTATTGTGCCCCACAGTAGTTTAAATCACACTTCTTTGTATTTTTATAGAGACTCCTCAAACGAATGTCGACACGGACGCGTTTCAGCCTTTATATTCTTTTGGCCTCCTCAGGACAAGGGCAATGGAACCAAGCTAAATAAATCCATAAGATATATGTATATTAATATACACATCTATCCTTATAATTGTACAAAGCACGCTGGTTCACCACACTACTTCAAACACTAAGTGCAACACCACTTAATCCAAAAAGTGAAAAAGGAAAAGACTAAAAATCTCGAAATATATAGAGGAATAAATAAAAGAATCTGTGAAAGAATCAAAGCCAATAACCAATGTGAGGCTAGTAATCACAGTGATGGTTACTAATTGACACCAATGCGCGTTTAAAAATGAAGCACAGGGTGTGCACTCATTCAAGCCATATCTAGTAAACTCCATTGGAGTGAGTGTAAAGAAAGGCGACCAACACCACTTTAAAAACGGGACACCAAGTGTGCACTCATTCAAACCACATCTAGTGAACTCCATTAGTGTGAGTGTAAAGAAAGGCAACCAACGCCACTCACATTTACTATCTGGTCTAGGTCATGTGATTCGCAACCACTGAATCATGGACTCCCAGGTTATATCTAAACCCGGGGTGCCTAGAAAAAAAGGGGCAAGCAAAGCACACTAATTATATCATCCGTAAGTGCATAAATGCATTGTAAATCGAATGAATCTATGTCAGAAAAGCACATTCGGTCTGCACCTACCTCTCTCACTAATGGGAACTGCAAAAAGACTGTCCCTCTTATTCCTTATCACTTCTAGTCCTGTAAATGAAATGAACAAAACAAAACCCTCTGTCATTCTAATTACCAAAGATCAGTGTGAGCTGCACAACGAAGTCCGTGTGGGCCTCAAAAACCCCTCATCCCCACCTTTTTGAGTCACGATAGAACGAAAAATCAATTTCCTCGGTCCTCCACCCCAACGGTCGGCGTTCAGCGTGTGCCACAACGGATTGTCGTGGTTACAATGCTTTATGGGCTAAACGACATCTCAGCAGCGCGAGTACATAGCGTTGCGAATAAACACTAATAACAGACTCAATCTGGTCTCTGCTTTCGCTACGGCTCCATATCACTCCAATAATGGCCGCAAAACTCATTTTCTATGCCAGGCATACTGCACAAAACTACAGAAATAAAAAAAGTAGTAATAATAAAAAATAATAAAAGTGGTGTATGAGCTCTACTCATCGGTGATATCTAATAAAAGAACAACAATGTGCATATAAATTGCCCAAGTGATCGGAAAGCTAAGATCAATTAAAAAAAAAAAAAGGCGATATGAAGCACCAATGGTTATCATCTAATATCCAGCATGTTATGTACAATAAAGGCTTACAATGTATCATTCATGTGAAAATCAAACACAATAATCATAAATACTGAAAAAAGTGCAAATATATATAAAGTGGTCATGCATTATGTACAGAGCGCACGGAGCTTTCTACATAAGGTGCACACTCTACAGTTTAATCTGTTTCTGGAGGTGTTTATATATTAAATCAATGCCCAGATTTCATCGTGTTCATTGATTCCTTCTGTCGCTGTATCATACCTTTCGATCATACGTGCCTCAAGGCAGTTCAAGTTCATTTGAAGTTCAACTTTATTATGAGGTTTCACCACTAACAGTACTGACCACCTTATATCGAGTGATACACTTAGAGGTAGTCTTCTGAGCACATAGAGGGAGAAGCCTCTTTTCCCTTAATTCTATTGTGCCCCACAGTAGTTTAAATCAGACTTCTTTGTATTTTTATAGAGACTCCTCAAAGGAATGTAAACGCGGACGCGTTTCAGCCTTTATATTCATTTATATGTATTATATTTCAAATTGGATTTGGTATATCCCTATTTGAAAGAGGATTTCTTTGAAAACAACCCTAGCACTTTAAATTTGCAGTATTGTGGGAGATCACGGACTAAGTTTTGACTTTCTCTGACTCATCCTCTGACTCGAACCAGGGATCTGGATCTTATTATCAGCCATGCCAACCATATTATCAATATCCAAGGTCCCAGCCTTTTTTAGACAGAGGTGGAAACAGGGGCAGGGGATTCAGAGGGGGTGGCAAGCTCCAGTCCAACAACTAAATCAGGAACAGGGGTACTTCAGAACAAGACAGAATCTACAGGCGGTAGATGAAAATCTTAATCAGAAAAAAACAACTAATAATGAGTTAATGCCCATCTATAATGTATCTAAATACTCTCTATCAGATCTGGAGACAAGAGTATTACAAAAAGGTTTGTCATTTGTTCCATCAGGTACAAGATCCAGTAGACACCAAAATGGAGGTCCTCCCATTTTTACGTAAAATTAGACTCAGTCTTTTTCTCTGATTACAGTGAAGCTACAGAGAAGAACATAATGGGGCTCAAGAGAAAGTCTGTTTTTTTGTACTGAAAGTGCCACCATGCCGAATGATATTCTATTATTCGAAGATCAAATATTGTGGGAAATTGACAAACTTAATACCAAACAAATTTTTTACAAACCTCATTTTTCCAAAAATGAACAAATTGCGTTAAGAAATCTGGCAGAGAATCCCCTTACAGTAATTAAACCTGCCGATAAGGGAGGGGGAATTGTCCTGTGGGACAGTGATAAATACGACGAGGAGATTATGCATAAATTGAATAATCGGGAACATTACATCCCTGTCCAGATAATCCTGCCCCACGGTTTAAAGCACAAATTTTACATTTTACAACTGAAGCTTTGGAGCTGGGTTATTTGTGTAAAAAGGAATATGAATACCTTAATGTTACCACACAAAAGACACCTAATATTTATGTACTCCCTAAAGTACATAAAAATGTACAACAACCACCAGGGAGACCAATTATTTCGGCATGTGGGTCCCTGCTTGAACCTTTGGCTAAGTATATTGACTTTTTTCTGAAACCATTCGTGGTTCAAACAAGAGCATACATAAGAGATACGATGGATCTTATTTCTAAGAACGAACATTCGGTGTTTGATAGGGACCAACAGTTGATGGTCTCTTTCGACATCGAAAGTTTGTATACAAACATCCCCCAAGAGGACGCATTGGTGGTTATGACTATGGTCCTTGATAACAGACCAAGACCCCATCAAGTACCAACAGAATTTTTGACTGCATGAGCCCGGATATGTTTGAAAAACAATTTCTTTGCTTTCAAAAATGATCTGTATTTACAAGTCAAGGGCGTGGCTATGGGCTGTTGCTTTGCCCCAGAAATAGCCAACCTTGTGATGGATTATTTCGAAATGAAATATATCTTTAACGAGACTACCCCCTTCAAACCACACATAAACACCTGGGTGCGATTTATTGACAATATATTTATGATATGGAAGGGGAGTATAGAAGAATTGAAACAATTCCATATGTGGCTCAATTCCCGCACCTTAGATCTGAGGTTCACTGAATCGCCAAGTAATTCGCAGATTAGTTTTTTAGATGTTAGATTATTGAGAACGATGGAAAACTGGAGGTGAGTCTTTACACTAAGCCCACTGACCGGAATACCTTGTTGGAATATACATCTGGACTCCCCAGAAATCTCAAAGACAACCTACCATACGGGCAGTTTTTGAGAATCTGTCGAAATTGCTCCAATAAAAATGATTATTTTAATAATGCAGAGGTTTCACAACACAAATTGTGTGAGAGAGGTTACCCTAAAAAACTGATCCGGACGACAGTTAAGAGAGCCTGGTTCACTCCACGAGAAAGTCTTTTAATACCTAAGACCAAACAAGACTCTGAGCAATTGACTTGTGTACTCACCTTCAATCCGAAGGCTAATAAGGTCAAACAGATCATTTTACGAAATTGGCGGTTGGTTGAACACTTTAATATCCCAAAACAACTCTTTGCGTTCCTACCGAGGTAAAAATTTAAGGCAACATCTAGTGAGAGCAGCACGCACACAAGTGGCGAAAAGGGATGTGAGGGGTCTACTGGGCCTTCCGGCATTGACAGGGCATGCCTACAGACTAATGACTCTAAATTTGTTTTGATCAACAATAAAAAACATATTCAACATAGTTTGTCGAATTGTAACACAAAAAATGTTGTGTACTCAAATATGCCCTTGTGGGAAAGCATATATTGGGCAGACGACCCAGGCTGTCAAAATGCAAATATTGCAACACAAATCACACAGACAAGGAGCACCATTAGTCCAGCATTATGTGCAATGTGACCACAGTGAAAACGATATAAGGTGGTCAGTACTGTTAGTGGTGAAACCTCATAATAAAGTTGAACTTCAAATGAGCTTGAACCGCCTTGAGGCCCGTATGATCGAAAGGTATCATACAGCGACAGAAGGACTCAATGACTGCGATTAAATCGGGGCATTGATTTAATGTATAAACACCTCCAGAAACAGGATAAACTGTAGAGTGTGCACATTATCCCTCCTGTTGTGTGTATATATTTTGTATATACAATTGTATACTGCTGTGTCTACATTTATTCGCAGGACCCTTGTGTAGAAAGCTCTGTGCGCTCTGTACATAATGCATGACCACTGTATATATATTTGCACTTTTTTCAGTATTTATGATTATTGTGTTTGATTTTCACATGAATGATAGATTGTAAGCCTTTATTGTACATAACATGTTGGATATCAGATGATAACCACTGGTGTTTCATATTGCCCTTTTTTCTTTTGAAATGATCTTTGCATCAAGAGTTAGCTTTCCGATCACTTTGGCAATTTATATGCACATTGTTGTTCTTTTATTAGATATCACCGATGAGTAGAGCTCATACACAACTTTTATTAGTTTTTTTTTATTACTACTTTTTTATTTCTGTAGTTTTGTGCAGTATGCCTGACATAGAAAATGAGTTTTGCGACCGTTATTGGAGTGATATGGAGCCGTAGCGAAAGTAGAGACTAGACTGAGTCTGTTATTAGTGTTTATTCGCAACGCTACGTACTCATGCTGCTGAGACGTCGTTTGGCCCATAAAGCATTGTAACCACGACAATCTGGGGTGGCACGCGCTGAACGCCGAAAGTTGGGGTGGAGGACCGAGGATCACTCTCCACCGCGATCTGGCCTGTATCTAAAGCCCTATGGTTGGGACACTCGAGGAGCGGAGGAGCACAGACATAGGCGCAGAGGCGGGGACCCCGTCACGTGTCACGTTTGACCTAAGGGGTCTCCTGCCTTCACCCTCCTATGGGGCATAGTATCCCAGCCATAGGGCTTTAGATACAGGCCAGATCGCGGTGGAGAGTGATCTTTGTCACCCCACCCAGTGGAAATCCTCTCACCACAGTTTGGTAAGAGTGGAGCCCGCATATGATTTACTCATTTAGGTCCTGATGAATGCCATGAACCCTAGTGGGCCACTGGCAGAAACCTGTCCACCGCATTGATAACGGTAGGGGGACAATAATATCCCCACCACACCGATCACTTGATTTTAAATTGCCATATACATGCCAGCACCATTCAAATTTAATTTGACATCTATAATGGCTTTTTAACCTCACTATTTGTCTTATAGCCCCCGCTTAGTTTAGAAGTGCATCCCTGTCGTCAGGTGTATGCCCGCCCTCTATCAAACCAAGTTTTTAGAAGGCGAGGACTGGTCAATGATGAAGCATGACACTAGGTGGTGTGTGAGACCAGTCCTTCACTTTTTGTGAGATGCCAGCACTCACTATTTATTTAGCACTAGCACTAGCACTAGCTACAACCCACTGGGAGCAGCTCTATTGTGATTAACAGCAACATGGCCCTCACTGCACTCGTTCACTAAGCACTACTTCCTGGATAGTCCGGTCCGTCGGGACAGGCACTTTGCGTGTTCGGTCCTGCAGGACTTCATAGTTTATTTCAAGTTTGCAGACCCACCTCCTGGAGAGGTGTTGCTTGGATATCTAGTCTAAGGTAAGTAATCTGCAGCTATTAGTCTCTATCAAATAAACTAGTTACTTACATTTGGTAACACCTTATATGTTCGGGATGCTTGAAGTACAGGTCTGCTCCCTTCTCAGGGCCATAGTTCCACACACCAGTGGTCTGTGTTGTTTGTGGCTCTGTGCTCCTGGCATGGAAAGTGGCAAAAAGAAACTGAGTGCACTAGGGTGGCTCCTATATAGGTACCTCGTACATCCTTTCCGATGCCATTGGAGCAACCGACGCCACTTACCGGTGCGTAGGGGTACTGCTTATGAACTAATTTCCTGATGCAGTCTGGGGCCACTATGTAAACTATAAACAAACTAACACACTCATTGGATGATGTCATCAATGATATTATTTGAGATGTCATCAGTGATGCCATCACAGAACATGTCATGTCCAGTGGCGTAACAAAGGTTGAGAGTGCCCCCCTGCAAGGTACACGGAGGGGACCCTGCTCCAGATTCAATCCGGACTTCTCAGGCCCGAGTACTGTGCTGAGGGGGACCCCTGCAGCTTGGGTGCCCACCCACACCGCTGGGGCTGCGGGGTTCTGTTTTACGCTCCTGGTCATGACTAATGTAATATGTGAGGTGATGAGCAGTGCAATACTGGTGAATTTGTAGTTCAAAATTTTAAAGTTATCACTGACATATTCACCTAAGTCTAACGTAAGTCTAACCTTCGTTTTTTTAAGCAAATAGTTATCTAGATATATTGATAGATAATTAGAAATTTACATTTTAACCTATTTTTTTTAACTTATTCACAGGAATCTTTCAGAAAGTTTAATCCTGTTTGCTAGTGTGTTTGTACCTGTACCTTATTGAGAGGCAAAGCCCTTCGTGTGTGTGTCTGCCTATCTGTCTCCCGTTTACCGGGCTGAAAGCTTTCTCGTATATATGTACCCGTTTTCTTCATTGTTCTCTCTGACTTTAAAACTGTGGCCTCACTAGAGGGTGTTTTTCCGGCGCCTCTAACAAGATTGTGCGTGATCCCGAGAGTCGAAAGACATGCACTTTAGCGCTGGGAAATGAAGCTAGGTGCGTGTGCGAGCATTAATCCTGTTGAGGTAAACCCTGATTAATCTTTCATCGCACAGACGCAGCCTCCCGCTGCAGGAAGGATTGGGTTTCCTGGCAACCTTCCATGCGCTCGGGGTCATGGAGTTCTCCGAATATTGAACGCCGCTGAAGCTTGAAGCTCGACGAAATTTGTTTGCTGCCTTAGTGGTGTGGCAGAAAATGTGAAATCTCCGAGTGTCCTATAAAATACATTGCAGAGGGAAGTGTTCGAGCACGTTTTTCATTTCTCCTTTTGTTTATTTTGTTCTTCACTTTGTGTCAATAGCTTATATTGGCAATATATGTATTCACCACAGTGTTGATTCTAAACGTGCATTATCCTTTTGTTTCATTATAGCAGTTGTGTAATACATATACCACTTGCACGGGTTGTAACGATATGACACGCAATATGCGTCCGAGTGGGCAGTGGATATAATGTATTCACTGGTATGTGAGAGTGAGGGATGAGTGAGTGATCTATGAGCCACTCAAGGGCCCTCAGTCTCATTGAGAAATTAAACTAAGGTGCTGTTATACGGCCTGCTGTGTGCATGTTTTCACCAAATCTTTGTTTTATAGGTTTATGTGAGATATATTGGATGTAATATTAATGAAGCTTTTTATACTCTTGACAATACGTTTTGTTAAAAAAAAAAAAAAAATATATATATATATATATATATATATATATATATATTTATAATTTCACGATGGATACTTCTAACGGCAGAACGATCCCTCACCTACCGAGTATCCCCTGGTGCCGCACTGGATCTGCAGATTGTATTTATGTTTTTTACTCCCAATGCGCCGGTAGGTGGCATTGTGTGGCTTCGCATCAGCATTGTCCTGCTCTGGAGGTGACACCGGAGGCACTTACACGCGCCACCCTCACATGCTGACATTGGTTCCTTTCTTTCTGCGCCTTTGGTTGTGGATCTTGTCTCACGCCCTCAACTTTTTATCTTAATATTGACAAGTGTTTGTAAGACTTTCTCTACAGTGTGCAAGGGGCCACGTCCCCTTTGAAGACTACAGGGTTTGTTCACCTTGCAAGCACTGTCACAAACAGATCTCTGCGACAGCCTGCCACTAAGTATTTCTCTGGTGCCTAGGCCCTTCGCACGACCCCAAGGCTTGCCGGGACTGCGCCAGGATGTATCCCAAGGCAATCCAAGGCCATGAAGGTAAGCTCTATGTCACCAAACACTGTTGGAAGGTGCTTAAGCATGGATGTCATTTAAGGATCACCACGGGTCGCAGCTGCGACCTCTGCCTTGCCCCTGGCGACTCCTGTCACTGCCTATGCGACCCTAGGCCACAGATGTGGCAAAAACAGTCCCAAGAGTGCTATGGCACTTGTTTTCTGCTATTTTTTTTACATTACATTAATAGTGAATAATAGCTATTCACTATTAGTGTAATAAAAAAATTGGAGCAGCATGTTCTGGAACGGGACATTTACTATCATCTCAGGTAAGTAAAATAAAATGCTTTTAAATGTTTGTTGTGTGTGTGTGCATGTGAATGAGAGAATGTTTCCGATGAGAGAACTTGTGTATGTGTGAGCAGGTATGTTTGTATATGGGATTGAGTGTATGGTAGTATGTCAAAGTGAGAGAGTGAGTAACTATAAGTGAGTAAGAGTGACTGAGAGTGTAAATGACTGAGTAAGGGAAAGAGTGAGTGCAAGAGACTGTGTGACAATGAACAAGTATGAATGAGAGCAAATGAATGAGCAAGGGGGAGTTCAAGTGAATTAGATGTTTAAGTGAATGAAATTGAGCATGAGGGAGAATGTGTTTTTATGTTTACAAGTCTGGTGTTGAAGCTGGCATGCTTCTTGGTTTATAGAGGCACCCGTGGCAAAATGCTGGCACAGTGGAGATAGTACTTGCATATGGAATAACCACTGCAACACTTTGGCACTGGCATAGCTGAGGTAAATCTTGGCATGAGGCACCTGTCGAAAAAATGCTGGCACTGACATCCTGGAGGAAATTCTTGGCTTAGGTGGCACCTGTGGCAAAATGCTGGCACTGGAACATTGGAGACATTTCTTGGCATAAGAGAAGGACAACCATGACATGTCAGGGAAGCATTCATGACAAAATGAGGTCCCTGACATACTAGAAGTAACATTTGACATAAAGATCACCTATTGTACATGGACTACAGTAGTGGCAAAATTCTGACACTGCAAGATTGAATGTAATATAAAAGGGGCACCCAGTACAAAAATCTGGCCTTGCAAAGGAGGTAATTTTTGACATGTGGCAGCACCATAGGAAATACAAATTAGAAAAAAGGTAGACTCATGGGGACTGTCAGGTTTTATTAGCTTGGCACACCATGAGAGGGCTTGAATATTTAACGAGTGTCTTTTCAGAGTCTGTGGCTTTTTACCATATTTCTGTGAAAAGTGTGCTTTAAAATACATTATTAGAGACAATTTGTTAAAAAAATTCTCATGGGAGAGAACCTCCCACTAGCCTGTCAGACTAACTCTGGGGAGAGGAGTTGGAGAGGAGTTGGCCTAACGGCTAGGGCGCACGACCTCAGACCTGGGTAACTGGGTTCGAGTCTCGGTTATGACGCTTAACATCCTGTGATTCTGGGCAAATCACCTAATCTCCCTGTGCCTAACAAAAAAATGAATGTGTGTCCTCATGTAACGTAACTGGTGCTATGTAAAGCGCTCTGATACCTGATTGGATTCGGGTCAAGTTCGCGCTATATAAAACTCTGCAAAAAAAAACACCTCACTTTGCTTGCTTATTGTAAATAAGGTGAATGTTCCCTTGACGTATCATGTCAGCACATTAATATAGATTATATCTAAAATAGACATTTGTCTGTTTTGTTGTGGTATATTAATCATGTAGATTTCATGGAAGTTCAGCGATGTTATTTATTGTGATGTCATCAGGGTTAAATCACGTGACCTCACTTCCTGGGAAGATTCAGGGTCAAAGGTCATATGATGTCACTTGCTGTGACTAGGGGTGGATGGAACTCGTGGAGATTTACTCAACGGAATTCCGCGGAGTTACATAAAAACTCTGCGATATTTTGTGTAGTTCTGCAAACAGTGGAATTTCAGCACGTCTCGCTGATTTTTAGCGCCGGTAGGTTGTTCTGCGCTGCAAAATCAGTGTAGAGTAGATTTTCTACTTGAGCAGCAGCATTCTCAAAACGAACGGTAGTGACCCGCTGCAACCGCCCCATTAGAAATTGTGCTAGGGCTCGTCCTAGAGCTGATTTTTTTGCTCTTGCTAATTTAACATTGACAAGCCGCGTGCAAGAAAAACTCCGCCACACCGTGGTTTCCAGAGTTTTTTCGGAGCTCCGCGCTCCAGGCAGAGCTGGCAAAACTACGTGAAACTCTGCCAGCGGAGCGGAGTTTACAACCCGACCCTGGCTGTGATGTCAGTAAGGTCAAAGGGTCCATGATGTCACTTCCGCTACCCGTAGCATTTTGGTGAATCAACACCCATGTGCTTAAGAGCTGGTCTCGGGTGAAGTTGGGGATGCTGACCTGTTTCCAATCTCGAGGCCGTTGCCGCAAAAGGTCCTCTTCCTATTCCAAGTCATCAGGTAAATCTAAATTGAAAAGGAAACAAAAGAAGTTGAAGCCTGGCTCTCCCTATTCCTGTCTCTCTCGTCAGGAGAAGTTGAGTTAACATCAAGGTGCCTCCTGATCTTGGTCCAGGTCTCCTGCCTTGGAACTGATCCCACAGTTTACAACGATTCAACCTGAATTACCCAGTCCATTGACAACAATGCAACAAGTTGAATCCTTCAAGGAGTGTTGGAAAGTCTCTGGCACCATTTTGGCTCCCTCCGGCATGCCTTTGAGCCCCAAGGATCCAAGAAAGTCTCCCGTCGGATTGCCATTGGTTAATCCAACTTCGTTGCTGTTTTTGTCTCTTGACATTGCTGCAGGCTCTGCCCTGATTGCAAGGCCGATGCCCACCCCAAGTTCTAACCGGTCACCACCATCTTCGGTGGTCCCCCACACGTCAATGCCGGAGGAAGAACCCATTGTTTTATTGGACTCACAAGCAAATCTGACACTATGCTGACTGAAATTGCACCTTCCACAAACTCGGGTGCAACTGGTTGATGCTCAGTCTGACTCAGATTAACTCGTTTTCCCAGAACACTCCAAATTCCTTTTGCTTCTGATTCTGAGCACAGTCACCATGTTGTTTTAGGATTGAGGAGGATGAAGCATCTACTATTATGAGTTGGAAATCTGCTTATAGTCCTTCAGTGCACCACTGGGTTAGACAACTCCCGAACACTGGGTTTAACTTCCCCCCCCCCCCCCCGGCCCTCCACAGACGAATCAGCTTCATTTGCTGCGGGAATAAGGAAGGATGCTGAAGTTTAAACCTTCAACTTCCATCTGTCAAAGTGAAGACTAATGTCCTGAGGGAAGTCCTACAACCTGGACAGACTTCCACGGAACCACTTCTTCCTTTTAATAATGCTCTGATAGACAGACTAATTAGCACTTGGGCCTAGCCTGGCTATTGCTTACCAGTTAATAGACAGACCTAGATCTTCTCCTGGCAACCTGCCCTTCCTTCTGCAACACCCTACACCTGAAAGCTTGGTAGTCCAGACATTGACTAGCAGACTCAGCCGTAACCCATTCCCTGCTGTGCCTCCGGATTGAGAATCAAAACCTTGTGGAGAAAGAGAATGTTATCCTCAGCTAACCTCCCATCCACTGAGTGAATGATAGTTACCTCCTGGGATACTGTTCACTTGTGCTATTAGATATGGTTGGCAAGATCTTGCCAATAGTCCCTGAAGAATTTGCACCAATCTTGTGCAGATTATACGAGATGGACAAGATGCAGTGAAATTTATCATTCACTCTGGGCTGGACACCACCATCTACTTGGGCAAAGCGGTTGGTACCAGAATAGTGCTTCGGCAGTGTTTCTTTAAAAGAACAATAATCCAATACATGGGAGGAGCCTAGCGCTTGACCAAGATGGCTGCGTGAGCTTTGAGCTCCCGAGACCCTCGCGCCCTCCGTCAACTATCCTGTTCTTCATCCTGTTTTTTATGCACGGTATCCTGCAGATGAGTCATCGCGGGGGCGATTGACGCTGCCCGGGCTAAAATCGCCCGCCGGGGACCGGAGTTGTGGACGACGGCAGATTGCGGCCTACCTCCGAGGGATGCCAGGGGCTCGCGTTGGCAAGATGCCCGGCCACTAATTGAACAACAGCGGGCCTGTGGGGTGTGAACGGGCGGATGGAGACCGCCGCACTTTCACTTTCACTTTCTCGCCCTTTGTTGGCTCCGGCCTGGGAGTGCTTCCTGAAGATCCACGGACATCTGGAGGACTTGCGCCCGACCCTGGTCGTTGAGTGACGGTCCGGCCTGTCCCATTTAGCTGGGTGAGGGACGTTTCTCCGTATTTGCCTACATCGAGTCTGCAATGTCGGCCAAAGCAGAGGCTGACAAGCCGAAATTCAAGGCTACCAGGCGGGGAAGCTATACCCAATCCAACAATATGGACCGATATGCCCAGCAGAAGGGGTCGCCTGGTGGATCGGGACAGTCGCTGGAAGTACAGAAAGCTGACTCGTCCCCGGCCTCGGAGCTGTCGTTGCAGGATGTCATGGGGGCTATTGAGGGGATGCAAACATCGATCGGGCGACAGTTTGATGCCTTGGCGCAAAAAGTGGACACGATTTTGGTCGATGTTAACTTGATACGCGCGGACTTGGCCAAAACCAATGAGCGGGTCAAGTCCCTGGACCTCAAGACTACTGGCCTTGCGGATGATGTTTTGGGACTGCAGGCGGAGGTCGAGAAGCTGCGGACTGCTAGTGACCTCTCCGCCCGTTGGCTGGAGGAATTTGAAGGTCGGGCCAGGCGCAACAATGTGCGCATTACTGGAGTCCCGGAATCCTACTCGTTGAAGACTTGGTGGTGAACCATCTTGCGCCTAAGGGCCTTGGAAAGTTTTTTGCCGTAGAACGGGCTCACAGGGTGCCTGGCGGGCGGCCTAAGGCGGGTGCTCCCCCGAGACCGATTGTCGCCCGGATCTTCCATTTTCGAGATCGGGACGCTATCCTGCAAGCGTCGCGGGTGACGGGCCCGGTTCCTTTTCAGAACGCCTCTGTGAGCTTCTATCCTGACTTCACCCAGATGGTGCAGAAGCAAAGGCAGTGTTTCCTGGGGGTTAAGAGACGCCTTAGGGAGATGGATTTGAAGTACGCTATGCTTTTCCCTGCCAGACTACGTGTGGTGTATGAGGATCGGACTTTCTTCTTCGACTCGCCTGAAATGGCCGGAGATTGGTTGGACGCTCTGCCACGGAAACGGACCGGCGGGGACTGTGTCACAGGAGTGGACAGTGGCCGGGCTGAGCAGGAGTGATGCCCCGGGTGTCAGGTTGTTTTGATTTTGCCCCGGACAATGACTTGTGGCTAACTGCAATAATGGGGGGGTGGCGGAGGGCCGTTCGGAGCTCTTTCCTCCCTCGGGGTTCTTTTTGTAGATTTGTTTTTGATAGGGCGACAGGCACACTGCAAGTTGGGGGGGCTTTGTAAGCTGACGCAGGGGTGCAGGGAGGGGGGAGGATTTGGGATGTTGGGGTGGTTGTTGGGGGGGTTTTTCTTGCAAGGCGTAGTAATGGTTGTCAGGATGGTTTGGTGGTGTCTTTTCGGGGGGGGTGGAGGTCTCTTGGTGTTTGGGGATGGGGGGTAGGGGCCTAAATATTATTAGCTGGAATGTTAATGGCTTGGGTGATCGTGTTAAGAGGGGGATCGTCTTACAATTCCTGAAGCGGACCTCGCCCGATGTTGCCCTATTGCAGGAGACACATCTTATAGGGAATATGTGTTATGCACTTAATAGGAAGGGTTACAAATTCATTGCCCACTCTGGCTTTTCATCGGGCTCCAGGGGGGCGGGCATACTTGTTCGAGCCTCACTGCCACTCGAGGTTGATTCCACCATTGTTGACGATAGGAGGCGGTTCGTAGCTGTGGCGGGGAGATGGGAGGGTAGAATGTTGGTATTGGTTTCTGTGTACGTTCCTCCGGCCCTGCAGGCCTCCACGTTTGCGGATCTGGGCAGGGCCTTGTTGGAACTCCCTGAGGGGCTGCTAGTAGTGGGGGGAAATTTTAATGCTGTTGGTTCTGGGCTGCTCGATAGGCACCCGCCCAGGGATACCGGGGGGGCTCAGAAGTGGCTTCCTGACTTCATAGACACCTTTGGTTTGGTGGACTGCTGGAGACTCCGGCACCCCACCCGGAGTCAGTATACCTTTCACTCCGGGGCGCATGGTAGTCTCTCCCGGATTGATTACTTGCTCACCCTGGCTGCGCATGCCTCGCTAGTTTCTGAGGCTAGGCATATGGCACGTGGCATATCTGACCACTCGCCGGTGTGGGTCCGTTTCGACATTGGCCGGGTAGGAGGGGGTAGGGTGGCTCCTATTAACCCCTGGTACTTCCATGACCCCAAGACGCGCAGGGCACTGCTGAAGGCAGTTGATCACTATTTTCAGGACAATCAGGATTCGGTTGATTCGGCGGTGTCTCTGTGGGAGGCGTTTAAGACCGTATTGAGAGGGGAGGCCCTCTCATTGGTGGTGGCCGCCAAGCGACGGAAAGACGCCGAGGTGATACAGATTGAGGATGAGATCGCGGCTCTAGAGGTAACCCTGGAGGAGGAGGTCACAGCGGACACTCTGCATAATCTGAGTTTGAAGCAATCTGAGTACAGGGATCTGGCGGAGAATGCTGCCAAGACCCTTAGCAGGGAGCAGCAGGGCCGTCTGTATGATGTTGGGGATTAGGCCGGGAAACTGCTAGCTTGGTTGGACAAAAAAGAGCGGGTCAATAGAGTGGTGCCGGAGTTAACGATGGAGGAGGGAGAGGTTGTTACTGACCCCGAAGGTATAGTCCAGCGTTTCTCGGATTATTTCCGCGTAGTGTACACTTCGGTTTCGGACAGGCCGACTGCGGACTCGTGTGACCTTTTGCGTGAAATTGCTCTGCCCTGCCTTTCTGACATAGATAGGGACGACCTAGATGGTGATATAACGGTTGATGAAGTAGCGGGTGCTATTCGGGCGTTGAACTCGGGAAAGGCCTCCGGTCCGAATGGTTTGCCTATTGAATTGTACAAGCTTTGCCCGGATAAGGTCGCTCCTCACCTGCGCGCCATGTTCGTGGAGGCGCGGGTGAATGGGTCTCTGCCGCTTGATCAACGACTGGCAACCATAGTGGTGATACATAAGGACGGTAAGCCTCGGGACAAGTGTAGTTCCTATCGGCCGATATCGCTTCTTAATGCTGAGCCGAAAATCCTCGCTAAGATCCTGGCGAACCGCTTGGTCCGGGTGCTTGAGGATTTGATCCACCCGGACCAATCGGGCTTCATTCCGCATCGTAACACTGCATTAAACCTTAGGCGTCTCCATGGGGTGATTGCTAGGGCGGACACGCTGCGGGAGCCGGCTATTGTGGCGTCTCTTGACGCCACGATGGCGTTTGATACAGTGGAGTCGGCATACCTGTGGGCTGTGCTAGCCAAGTTCGGCTTCGGGCCTGGTTTTGTGGACTGGGTGAGGTTGCTTTTCGAGGGTCCCCTTGCTAGTGTTGTGGTAAACGGGAGGGCGTCCAAGCCGTTCAAGCTTGGGAGGGGCACCCGGCAGGGTTGCCCCCTGTCGCCTTTGTTGTTCGCCCTTGCTCTTGAACCGCTGGCGGCGTGGATACGATGGCATCCGAGTATACGTGGGCTTCGATGGTCGCCCGACCACGAGGACCGTATCTCACTTTACGCCGACGATATCCTATTATACCTCGCCTCGCCCCAGAAGTCTCTCATAGTGGTTTGCGACGTCTTGACTTCTTTTGGTAGGAACTCGGGCCTTGTTATCAATTGGGGAAAGTCATATCTGTATGTTTTGTGTGGCGATGTTCCGCCTGTCCCCCGAAACTGTTCAATCCAGATCGCCCGGCAGGGCTTCCGGTATCTAGGGATTTACATCTCCACTGACTCCATCTTGCGATATGAGAAGAATCTGCTCCCCCCCCCTGGCGCGTCTGCGGCGGGATGCGGCGGGCTGGCGGCGGTTGCCGCTCTCCCTCCTCGGGCGCGCCGCGTTGTTTAAAATGATGTCTCTTCCCCGTTTCCTCTATGCCTTGCAGAATACCCTTGAATGGGTCCCGACTAGTTACTTTCGAGAGGTCGAGAGCCTCCAGCGTTCGCTATTGTGGGACGGGCGGCCGCGCATAGCGATCGCTAAGTTGACGCTCCCGTGGTACGACGGTGGTATTGCGCTTCCGGACATTCGAAGATACTACTGGGCCACCCAGTTGTGCGCGATTAATCATGGTGTCTATGGCTCGGCGTTGAGCCCCGGCTATGCCATGGATCGGTGGTTACTGCGTGGCGGTAATTACCACAGAGCTTTGTACTCGAAGTCGTTGGACTCATCCCTTACGGGGCCCACTGGGGTGGCGGTGCGGGTGTGGAAGTTGGAGACGGACTCCCTGGGTTGGGGGGGCAGGCTCACCCTCGCTACCCAGTTGTTTGATTCTGATATCCTGGGGAAGTTTTGGCATACAAAAGGGTTCGAGAAATGGGATTTGATCGGTATCTCCAGGGTCGGAGACTTGCTGGCTCAGGGCAGGGTGAAGTCCTTTGAGGAGCTGCAGAAGGAGTATGAGCTGGGGAGCACTGAGTTTTTCCGCTATGCCCAGGTGCGTCACGCCTTGCGGTCGGTCCTCGTGGAGGGTGAGAAGGTGCCTGCGTCCTCTCCGTTGGAGGACCGAATTTTGGATGGCCATATGCCGGAGAGCGCGATCTCTCTCATCTATAAGAAGCTGATTAATGTCCGGGCTGACCTTCTTCGGGGGTTGCGGGATCAATGGACTAGGGATGGCCTCGAACTGGATGACGAAGATTGGCAATATGCAGTTTCTTCTCCTAGGGAGGTTGCGATTCCGTCGCGTCTGCGGCTGGTGCAGCTCAAAATACTCCATCGAGTCTACGTGACAGGTCCTAGGTTGGTCCGTATGGGTTTCTCTGTGGAGGGTTTATGTAAGCGAGGCTGCGGCATGGTGGGTACCTTCTTACATATCATCTGGGAATGCGGCGTGATTGTGGAGTTTTGGAGGCGAGTCCATGCAGTGATGGGGGAGGTGACGGGCATTGTCATGCAGCCGGAGGCACGGTGTTGTCTCTTGAACGTCTGGGGTCCTACCGATCTGGATGACGCACAGACTCAGTGGGTGACCCTGGGGAACATGGTGGCTAAGCGGGACATCGCGCGCCTGTGGGGCTCGGCTAGGCCTCCTGCGCTGGCAGCGTGGAAGGAAAATATGGATTGGAGCATGCTCAGGGAAAAGACAGTGTATTGTGCTAGAGGGCGCCCGCGGAAATGGCATGCAGTATGGGGGCGATGGAACCACTACAGGGGGGACATATGTCTGCCCCCTGATCCGGATCCGCCTGAGGAGCACCTTTCCCCTTGACATTCTTTCCGGCTATGTATTTGTTGTTGATGACTGATTGCCTTTTCTGAGTCTCTGCTTTCCCCCTCCCTCCTCTCATTATAGCGTTGTTTCTGGTGGAAGAAATGGGACTAGCTCCCCCTGATGGGCACCCATCATGTGCATTCGAAGCTTATCGCCTTGCTAGTGTTTGGTTTGTGTGTGTGTTTATTTAAAACGGAACCTTTTCTGATTCTCCTTTCAGTGCAGTGCGAATGCTTTTCTGTGTTGCTCAACTTAAGCTGCCGAACCTCCGGGTTGTCGGCTGAATAGCTGTGTTCCGGATTTACTGAATAAAGGTTTTTCAAAAAATAAAAAAAATAAAAAAATCCAATACAGTTGTTGACAAAACAGTGCATTAGTTCAATACAGTGGACTCAAATTTAAAGTATTCAGGATCATCTGTCCTCTGAGGCTGCCACTTCAGGAAGTCCATTTACTCCAGGAGCTGTGACCAGTTTATGGCCTGGTGTGGTGTTCGCAAAACAGACCCTTTACAAGTCAAGCTGTTGGATGTTTTATTGTTTATTTTATCTTTGACCCAGCAAGGACTTCCAGTGGGCTTGTCAGTCCTTTCGGCTTGTTTGCGTTTACCGGACCAATCCTCCTTGTTTACGTCACTGGTTGTGATGTGTTTCATTTAAGGCCTTGCCCATGTGTTTCCACCCAAACCTTTTGTAATGCAGCAGTGGGACCTTAATTTGGTCCTCACCTTCCTGATGTGTACTCCTTTAGAGCTGATGCACAGCTGTCCTTTGAGGCATCTAACTCTTAAGACAATCATCCTCCTAGTCAGTCGCATGTCTGTATGGGCAGCGGGGCCATGCCCCCCCACATTTTTCACCTGGCAAGAAGGTCTACTCTCAGGCTGAGCAAAGGTCAGCTCTTCTTGTTCAGGTCAGGCAGCCAGGAGCTGTACATGTGCTAAATGCACAGGCACCTGGCTGTCTGAGCTGAACTTTGCCAGACTGAAGTTTTCACAGCCCTGTGGATGTAACCTCCTCAGCCTGGCAAAAGTACCTCGAGGCCCTCCTCCTTGTGATGAGGGGGGAGTGCCACAGATTGTCTCAGACCTGGCCGCTTCATTGTTACACCCTGAAGTGCCCAGGGCTGAATTTAAATTAGTGACACCTTGACACAGAGTGGGGTGGGATCTGCAGTCTCAATGACCCCCATCCTCTGTGATGAGTGAGGAACTGCTGCCTCTTCTCATTGGTTGACCTAAGGTCAGCCTTCGAGAGGAAGCAGCAGTCCTAATCCTCCTTGGACTGCGGAGTCTTCCCTCCTGAGCTACAGGACAGATACGTTTTAGTTTTTTGAATGTTTGGTGAGTGCATGTATGTATGTGTGAATGGATGAATTTGTGAGCGAGTGTTGTGAATGAGTGTGTCTTGTGTGCTCGTGTAAATGCAGGGGTTTATGTCTGTGCCTGTGGCTCGTCCACCCCCCTCCGTGCTAAAATTACTGTTCGCCAATGTTCTTAGCCATAACCTGAGTTTGTGGTGTGAGTGAGCTACAAGCTCTGTCTGACCACCCACCGCATACCACCTTCTTTCCAGACAACCCGGTGTTGCAGATTATAACATCTTTTTGGGCAAAATTTGGATGCCCTTTCACATCTGACAATCCATCAAGCTTCTGGCATTCTTTTCTCCACTTCATCCCTCGGAAGAGAGAGACTCCACTGTTTGGACCCCAAAAGAGCTTTGCTCTTTTATATTGATCTTACCAAAGACCATCAAATGGACTATCAGCTCTTTGTGGGTTCGCAGAAATGAAAAAGGGCAAGGCAGTGCAGAAAAAGACATATCAAGTTGGATAGTCCTCTATATAAAGATCTGCTATACATTGTGTAGGAAGCAGCCCCCAAGAGGGCAGAGGGCTCACTTGACCAGAAGCAAGGCTGTTACCACTGCATCGGCATTTGGAGTGCCCGTTCTGAACATAACCAGGCCACGGCGTGGATGTCAGTCCTTACGTTCACAAAGCTGCCTTCAAAACCTGATTGTGTGGGAGGGGCACTTTGCCCATTCTGTCCTGCATGATTGTCTGGTCTGATCTACTCCGAAGACCCACCACCTGGGGAGGCACTGCTTTGATATCTATTCACAAGATGAGTAATCTGCGATTAGTAGTATCCATCAGAAGAACAAGTTATTTACCTTCGGATACACTCTTTCTGGTCGATCCTCAATATAACTGCAGGTTCCTCACTGCCCTCCCTACTCCTCGCTCTGATTCCTTTCAACATCCATAAAAAGACTCCAGATTAGTTACCTGCACACTATTATATCATATAAGGTCATAAGCTCCGGGTCCAACGGTGCAGACAAAGTCAAGAAAGAAACTGACATCTGAATGCAAGGCTGGCGCATACATGTGTCTTCATTGTCACTTCCAGGGTGGGACGAAGCTGACGCAGAACCCCACGGCGTCATTTAATGGCTCATGGGACCAATGCACATTGGGGTATTCACAAGGTCAGTAATCTGTCGTTAAGACACAGTATCCACCAGAGAGAGTGTTACCAAAGGTAAGTAATTTGTTAATTTATACACATTTAGAGTAGAAAATTATTTACACAAGTCTCTTACTTAGAAATATCTCAGAGGTGTCAGACTGGATTCAGACAATTTATATGCAGTTCACCACTATGGGTGCTGGGCAGCGCCAGAGTGCTATCAATCAGTATCATCCAGGAACACACCATCTCCATATCCGTGGCTCCCACATCCATGTCGTCATTTCCTTAATTGCGAGTGCCACAGTGCCGCCAATTCGTTTGCTTGTTGTTTTTCACTTTTTCACTTAAATTGTTGTTTTTGTAAGGCAGCCTTTAAATTCTACACACTACAACCCCTGTTCTAACAGCAATATGAAGATATGCGGTTGTGACCTGTATGCAAGTTGCTTGCGGTACTTGGACCCAGACCTCGATACTGGTGCCTATCAGCTTTATGCCAAAATAACCCCATGCCTGTCTTGGCGAGGGAGGCCACTCCTGCTATTGCGCAACATTGAAATGACCGGTGGTCAGTCACGTTCTCTGTCCTAGAGTCATGTGCCTTTGTTATAACGTCTTTCTCATAATTGACCTGAAGCAGCTTCTTGCCACTTTAAAAAGAAAAACAAGATGGAGAAACGTAAATGGAATTTTTCTTTCTGATCTTTGCCATAGACATGCGTTCCTGGCTCTGAGCAGTGCTATCGGGAGAGGTCAGTTCACTCAAGTCTTGTAAAACGTTATTTAGATAGCACATCCCTATCCCGGACAAGGTACATCGTAGACCTGGCCTAGCATGTTTCCTCCCTACTACTTTGACCCTGTCTAAGGGGAGCTCTTTCATAATTCAGCAGTTCAAATATTTGCTGGTAGAGCTAAAGGGACACGGTCCCTAGGGACAGACACTTTTAGGGGGTTATCAAGGTCTCTGTAACTTTGGGAGCAGCTTTAGATTGAGGTTGAGGTCCTTTTCTCTTGTGTTGCCATCTGCCCCAGCTACAATTTTGCTGCCTTTAAAACCTTGTTCATCTGGCTGAAGGGAAGCCATGGTGCTGAGTAGGCAATGGGTGCTGGCTTTGTAGTCGAGATCAGAATAGTTGGTACCAGCTTCTGCTCAGAGACCAACTGTTGTGACAGATCCGATTTTGAAAACAGATAGAAAAAAAAATCCACACTTTATTCTAAAGTAAACCCTCAGCAAGCAAGACCCCTGCCCCTTACCAATTTACAGTGGCCAGTGGGACTGTGTGGTTCTGATACAGATGCCTTCCATTCTCTGAAACCTACTAGTACAGAAATGAGAGACAAATCTGAGGCAAATCATCTACTGCCTTATATAGAGAGTGTGAGTGGGGTGGATACCTCATTTGAGGTTCCTAATGTCTATGCTCTTCCTACAGAGGAACAATTTCTTCACAACCGTAGTTTGCAAGGCAGCAGAAGATTTGTATTTGCACCTTTCCAGGCTAAGTCTATATTAGGTAGGGGAATTCTCTATCAGCGGTTTGTTTTTTGAGCTACTTGTGCATTTTGAGATTTTTAGTGACCAATTTCTGGCAGCATGGAAAAAGCCTTCGCCAGCCATGCAGACTCAAGGTGGCTTGGAAACATACACCTGCCCAGTCAGGTTGTAACTCCTGAGCATACATGTCACCCCAAAGAGATTTGTGATGTACGGTTCATCAGGTGATCTACAGCCAATACTTCACCCCATTCCCCAGAATGGAGAAGGGAGGCACTTGGGCTCTAAAGGCAGAAAGGTTAGCACAGACAGATTGGTGCTGTATACTCCTAATTCGTCTTACTCGTCATCGTTCCCACATGCTTTGCAAAATGGCCAATAATCATCTACCAAATCACATGAGAGGGGAGTTTTTTCAGTTGCATTTAAATAGGCACTGCATAGTAACTTGCATACAGTGATCAGGTTCATGGGCATGGTGGGTTCGTCATTCTGTGTTGTGCTTGGATGAGATCTTGTGGCAGGTCTGAAGATGTGCAAGCCAGGTTAATTGGTATGCCCTTCAACCGTTAATGCTTTTTGTGGAGATGGCCCACAATTCCTTGGAGGGTATCCAGCAAAGCAGGGCTATGACCTTCTCCTTGGATTTCGATTCTTCTACAAAGCATTGCAATCTATCATATGACAAATTAGGGGTGTACAGGCAACCCAGCTATTCCAGACTCCTCGGTAACAACAGCCCCAGTAGAATTTCATGTTTGTGCATGGAAAGAGTTCAGGTTGGAGCCCACACGAGTAAGGCACCACCTTATCGATTTGGTGAACACCTACACCTATGTAAGGCACTCACCTGTATGATGTGATAACTCTGTGCAGTGAAGAATAATGGAGGGAGAATGACTTGTATGGGTGCTTTTTCAATTAATAAAATCAAACTTCCCCCTTCTAATCTCAAAAGAAACCCCACCCATGTTCTACAGGGCTCTGTGTGGAAGATGCCAATGTAATAAAGAGGCAGGAGTTGCGATTCCATCTATTTTCTGCTGTCAAGAAGGGAAATGAGCTTCACCTGTCCTGGAATAATTTTTCCTCAGCAAGTTTCTAAGGGACCAGTGATTCAAGACTTAAACACTGGAACAGATGCTGAAAGCCCTGGAGATTTGTTACTGGATAATTTCTTTAGATTGTTAAATTACGTTTTCCAGGTGCCTGTTCAACATTGTAGGAAGCTAACTTTTTATGTAGTGGGCTAAGCTAGGAACCACAATGCAAAAAGTCCAGATGACCTTTACAGGGCTTACTTTAATAATCCCAAGTGCTCTATTTGTTTTAGTATTGTCAAGCAGCTTAGGCTTATTAGAGGTGAGTGTTAAGCATTTGTTGTACCCACTGAGTCAATAAATGAGAAACACACTCAAACAGAAATCCGAGACCAAGTTATAAAAATAACACAGATCTTTATATTATTTTAGACACCAAGATCATCGGTATCCGGTAAGTAATTTCGGAGTTATAGATTTTTTGCGAAATAGAAAAAAATGTCAAATAATGGTTTTGAAGTATGAGCCTTAAACGCTGCAATTAATGTTATCCTATGGGGAAAACATAAACTGCATAGAGATACTAGCTAACATTTTTGAAGGGTGCATTCAAGGACTTAAGGTGCTTAGGGGCCAAGGTCTAAGAAACCACCAGCAGTTTAGTTTTACCTGCCCTGATGTGTCTGGGTGCAAAGGTGCTGGTCACGTTGGTAGCCTCAAGCGATACGTGTTAAAGTCTATGGAAGAAGTACCTACAAAAAGAAAGGCTGCATGTGGGGACTTGAGGACGAGTCTGGACGAACCCAAAGGAGGGCTGCGATGTTGAGGGTCTCTGGAGCACAGGGACACAGTCGATTTACATGACGCTGGGCTGGGGGGCTCGTGCGCAAAGGTGTTTTGTCAGGCAGGTCGCTGTAGTTAGAGGCTCTCACTTGGCTTTGGCGACCTGGAGAGGAAGAGAAAACAGGACAGCAGTGCCACTCTTGATGAAGACTTTGTGGATCCTGAAGTCTCGACGGCAGGTTGGCGTTGGTGGTGTCTGGACTGGACACGCAACAAGCCTTGGTAGTTGCAAAGGCTCTGGCACCCAGGGTATTGGAGTTGAGAGACTCCAAGAGGGGTCAGCGTCTCGAGACAGTTGAGAGCGATGGAACAGACCTCCTGCACTCACAACAAACTCTTCCTGGTGAGTTGCTCCCTCGATGGGATTGATGGCCAGCAAGACAAAGTACCAGGTTGATGCAGTCAGTGCCTGCAGATGCAGTGGAATGGCTCCTCAACCCAAAGGGAGATTCTGCTTGGTTGTTGAAGGTAAGAACAGTCGCCAAGGGTTTGGGGAGGCAATTGAGCTTCTGGACGAGTCAGTCTTTGTGATTGTTGCGGTGCAAGCAGCCAGGCAGGGTTTGGCGCCAATCTCGATACAGGACCTTTGTTCTCACGACTTCGGCTCTTCTTTGTCCTTCCTTCAGTTCCCAGCAGATGAATCTGAGTTCCTGGTGTCAGGGGGACCCCATATACTGAATTTAGGGGTGTTTAGGGGAGTGTGGGCTGGGAGCCAATGGGCTACTTTCCTCTGGCATGACTACACACCCTAAATGACCCCTTCTTGGGGAGAGTGGGCATCATTCTGACCCAGAGTTCCTGGTTTCACCAAATTCAAAATGATGAAGCCCTTCCTTGGTTGTCCACTTCAGGTGGCCCACCTTAGAGGTGTGCCGAGCCTGAAAGTGTGACACGCCTTCTGACTAACTAATTTCCCACCTGTTTGGTGCCAAATGGGCCAGAGTGCAGGGGCAGTGTTCCTCAGGTCTGGGGGTAGCCATTGTCACATATCGAGGGCAGCAGAGGATTTGAAGCCTCTGCCCTTGAAATGCTAATTCACTAGCCATCCTGCTAGAGGAAATGTGATCCCCTTCCGCTAGAGTAAGCATTGTTTCTGACCACTGAGAGCATAGACTCTCACCTACAAGGGATCAGAAACTCGTCTGTGGTGGCAGACTGGGAGGTACGAGTCAGCCAGCACATCAGAGGGCTAGCAGGTTTTCAAGAGGCACCACTAAGGTGCCCCCTGGGTGCATGTCATAATAAATTTAGTACTGGCATAAGTACAGATTTATTAAGAGGAGGTGTTTGAAACCAAACACCATTGTTTTAGCTCAGCTGGGTAACTCGTAATGACCAGTGCTCAGTACATGTCCTTAAGATGGCTGCCTGATCATTTGCAATATCTAGTAATGGAAATAGACATTATAGGGGCCTATCTTCTGATGCAGATATGCCCTCACAAATAATATAATGCACCCTGCCTTAGGGCTCTAAGGCCTGTTGTAGTGGTGACTTACTTATAGTACATGCAGTGTACCTTGACATGGCACATAGGGTGTGTGCCATGTTGTATCTCCAAAATGATTTGCACTATTTCATACATCCTGCAATGACAGTCTGCATGCAGTTTTGTGTGGGTCCCTTTGGGTGGCATAATACATGCTGCAGCCCACAGGGACTCTCTTTAGTAACCATGCCCTGGATACCAGGGGTACCATTTACAAGGGACTTGTAGGGGTGCTAAAGTCCTTGCCAATTGTATTACAATTAGACATTTACCCTATTTTAACGTAGAGAGCAGTGGCACTGGGGGCCTGGTTAGCAGGGACCCTGTGCACTTTCACTCGAAAGCATCAGTGCTAGGGCAATAAGTGTGGTTGACCATGTCAAAAAAGGGCACTTTCCTACACCTAGTAATGCGTTATATTTTCCACTGCAGAAACCCTAACTATGAACCCTTCAGTCAGTGGTCAAAAACACTCGATGGCTGGTTTGCGGCGCAGCGAACAATGGGATGGGCAGGGAGGATTACCCAGGCTACGCCTCTCTGGGAGACAAAACAGCTTGGGGTACTACGCACCACCAAGGGGTTCCACCAGTGGGATCTAATTGGCATCTCCAGGGTCGGGGACCTCTGGAAGAAGGGAGAGGTGGTCACTTTTACCCAATTACAGGCAGACTACGACTTGGCAGACACAGAACGTTTCCGGTACTTACAAATCCACCACGCACTTCGGGCGGCGATTCCACCTGGGACACGGCTCCCGGAGTCATCGCCGCTGGAAGACCGGCTCCTCACAGAACACCTAACTCAAAGAGCGACATCCCTAACCTACCGGAAAATAATAAATAATCGCCCTGATCCTTTCTTGACTCTTAAGAGTAAATGGGAGGCAGAACTGGGAGACTTAGATGAGGCGGAGTGGCAGTCCGCGCTCTCCTCCCCCAAAGAGGTGGGCATATCGTCCAGACTAAGGCTGGTCCAACTTAAAATTCTGCACCGCACATATTACACCCGTACACTCCTATTTAAATTGCAACGGGCGGAATCCCCGCAATGTCTTAGGCAATGTGGACACGAGGGAACTTTCTTTCACACCCTATGGGAGTGCCCAGTCATAGCGCTTTACTGGAAGGGGGTGTTGCACACGCTCTCCCAGGTGACCAGAGTCCTGACGCTCCCGGAGCCTCGGAGGTGTCTCCTCAATATCTGGGAACAAACGGACCACAAGAGAGTGACACAGCTCTGGGTGACGTTGGGGCTCATGCTGGCAAAACGCAATATAGCCCAGCGATGGGGATCGGGGCAGTCGCCCACCCTGGCGCAATGGATCCAGGACATGGACTATGTAATGGTGGTTGAAAAAACTGTATATATGCATAGAGGTTGCCCCAAAAAGTGGTCCCAGGTGTAGGGTGGGTGGAATATATACAGAGGGAATATATGTGAACCCCCGCACGATGCCTCAGACTCTGAACTCAGTGACCAAGAATAGCCATCTTATCGCTAACAGCGGTTGGGGATGGGAACAACTGTATGATGCATATGAAGTGTCTTTGTGTCTCAATTGTGCCTGTACTGAACTGTTACAATACTTTTGGGCTAATTTCCTGCTAAGCCTGATACGAGATGAGTGGTGTTTTTGTTTGCAAAAACTTAATAAAAATATTCCCAAAAAAAACACTCAATGGCTTCTTGTTAAATTTGGAAACTGGCGAGGGCGTCTGTACGCAGGGATAGGTGTCATGCTTCCATTATATATGCCTGCATGGAACGCGCATACAATGCTCTGATATGCCATGTTTTGAACCAGTTTCTTCCCCTCTATGCTAGATGAGAATTGGGGAAAAAGCACACTGAATAGGAGTAATGCGGTCACAATAAAGGGACTTTAGCCTTGTGGTGCATCCTTCCCAGGAGGTCCCTGTTCTCCTCCTGGTCTGCTGTACTTCTAGACAGAATGGAAACTTTGATTGCGAAAGAGTTTCAGAATTCTTGGGCTATGCTGTATACATAGACTTAGGTGCAACAGATGGGCACTATCTACCAACACCACTTACTTCTACTTCAGGGCATCACACGCTGCCTACTGTACCCTTCGGGAAGATTTGTGCCCTGTAGGAGATACTGGTAGAGACCCCCAAAAAAACGAATTCCTTCATATTACATAGCTCTGCATACTCATCTGGCACTAAGCAAAGGCAGCGAGTTACGCCCCCAGCGTAGTATTAATGAGGCAGGCCGCTGCTGTGCAAACGTTCTGCAGCAGCATTGAATAAACAGACTGAGGCTAATGCAGCGAGGCCAGCACAGAAGGGCATTTGCGAGTTCCACCAACTCTTCCTGCAAAATGGAACCCGTCCACCCTGGACTACTGCTTCTATTTTGCCAATGGCATTCAGACGATCCAGACAGCTTAATCCATTTGCTCGTTTTCGAGTAAAAAATGTTTCTGCTAGTGTTCTGCCCGTTGTGGATTATTTTATGACTGTGAGAGTGACAAATAGGCATTTAACATTTGAAAAAGAGCAGAAAGACTAACATTTTGTGCTGGAAAAAATATGTGCCCGCAAAAAGCATTGGTACATCTGACCCAAAATGTTCACTTTTCCTAATCATTTTACGTTTAGTCACAAGAGGTGTATGGCTGTTTTTCATACACATCTGTCAGGAAAAGTTAGGGCAAAAATGTGATTCCAATTTATAACAAAGCTTTTGCAAAACGTGACCCCCGTGCACTATGCTGTGGTGCCCTACCCCCGTTGAAATTGTTGGTCCGGATAAGTCGGCTAGGGCTGTCTGAAAAATAATTTGGTGCGTCTACAATAGTTAAGATTCGCTGTGGCGGGCACGCGTTTCTGCTTTCACTCCCACCATACATACTTAAATATACACAAAATTAGAAAGCGAAGACGGAGCCATGGCAGAGTCCCACGATGTATGTCATGGAGACTGAAGGAACTCGGAGAAACTGTAGTTCATTGACGGGAAAGGGCAGACACGAGGCACGTGCGTCCTCTGCAACCCTCTCCTTTCTCACCTCCCCATCACGTCTGCTTTCTTAAATGTCCACAAAGGGGCTAAGACATAAAGAGGGCGCTGCCCTCCACAACACAGCAATAGTAAATGTTTCCTGAAAAAGATCAGCCCGCATCCGATGTATTAAACCGCAAAAGACCTGAAAGCATTTTTTCTAATTAAGCCCTGAGCCTCTGCCGTAACAAACAGGTGGAGCACAATAGCCAATGGCGAACTGTTGCCAAGCAACCAGGGAGCCAGCCGAGCAGGCAGGTAATCAGATTGAAGGGCACGCACAAAAAGAATATTATCTATCACGCCACGGACGTGTGAGCTGCGTGATGGGCAGAAAGGGGTCACGACACCGCCGCAGTCGAATATGAATATTTTATTGATCCTGTAGAAAGCAATGACGTAGGATCAATAACGATTGGGGTGCGTTGCACACTGTCGCTGCTTTAGGGCCTTGCAGGTTGCACAGTCATGGGTCACCAATATGTGCCTTACAAGATCCTCCATTTTTACAATATGAATAATTATGGATGGGTAGCAGAGAATTAACGGGGTGAAGCTCGAGTTGTCTATGATGTCACTCAGAACCCAGAGGTGAAAAACATCCCTGTAAATCACTTTTGCCCATCTTTAATTGCAGTTTATGTATGGCCCCCACGTCATATGCCTCTGCTTGGAGACTACTAAGCTGTGGCAATGGAGTAATGGAAGAGCCATTACATTGGCCTTACTTCTATGTCGAAAATGTAAAAAAAAAAAAAAGAAAAAGTACCCGGCCTCCGGAAAGCCACCCCCACGACTCACTGTGCCCTCTCCTCCAGAAACTGTGCTCCTTGGTTTCCAGTGCTGCTCTGACAGGCTCTTAGAGAGCCCAACCACAGCAGCCTGGAATTCCTTTATGAATTAGCATCATTTTTAACTCACATTAGTAGCTATCTGCCAGAGCCATACTTAACAAACAAACCTATGATGTCTGCCTTATTTTGCAATGCAGGATGACTGACAAACATTGAGATTGGTGTGATCCATAAAGAGCTTAAAATGCCCTTCCCTGTAGATCTTACCAGAGACTTGTAAGTCAGTTTTTCAAACTGCCACCTGAAGGCAAGGTGAAGCAAGTAATGGACGACTGACAAAGACACAGCGTGGCTCGACTGCAGTTAGAGCAGATCATAGGACAAGGCACCCACCGCATGATGCAAGCTGCAGAAAATCTGCAGAGAAAGAAAGCTTTGAAAGGTTTGAAAGGAGGTTTGAGCTTAGAATATTAATGTGGTTTGAAAAGGGAAGGAGCAACACAGCATTTCAACATCACTCAGAGAGATGAAAAACAGCCAGAAGCAGACAAGGCTGATGAGAAGTTAGCTTCGAAGTGTACGGAGAGCCGTACAGTGGATTTCCTCTGGGGTTTGCTGCGGCGTGGTTCCAGGTTGGCTCTGGTGCTCTGAAGTGTTCCTAGACTGCCCCTACATAGCCCTTCTCAGTTCAGCGGGGCCTTTCATCATGCCTTCACTCTGCAGGTTTTCAGAAGGCCAAATAAGGTGTCCGAGGAGGGATCACTTCTGAAGTCCGCCTGAGACTCATGCATGTTGCCTGGTCTGTCACAGTAATAGTGTGCTGCATTCATTTTATAAGGAGCAGATTTTAGGCAACGAAAACCATATTTCTGCCTCCCAGGTTGCTGACTTCACAGGTGCATTAACTTTTATTTATACATATAGTTCCGCAGCAGCTAGCCCCACTGCAACTTTGACAGAAAGGATTGCCCTACACTTAGGGCCCGATTACGAGTTTGACGGTGCAGCAGGGGGACCGCCTGCCACTGCACTGCCAAACCCACATGAGAACCGCCCGCCGTATAATTAACTTTTAGTCATTTGGCTGGCGTTCCCACGGCGGTGCCTATAAAATAGGCACCGCAATGGGAACGTCAAAGGAGGTTCCAGCACGGCTTGGACTGTGAAGTCCATGTCGTACTGGGGGTGCATGGGCACATGTTGTGACCCCACGGGTGAATCCACATGAAGTGAGGCACAATTTCCTCACCGCCACTGTTTTCATGAAGGAAAGACCTCCATGAAATCAATGACGGTGAGGAATGTCGTAATATGCTTGGCAGGACCGCTGCGGTCCCGCCAAGCATATTGATGCCTCTTGACCACCGCGCCACTGCCAGGGATCGGGGGATTCATAATGTAGCGGTCAGAAAACCGCCGCCTCACCACGAGTCTGGCTGTCTGCGGTTTGCCAGACTCGTAATTATGCCCTAAATCCATTGACAGTGATGTTATTTTCTGAATCACTGTTTCCAACAACCAGGAGTTGAATGGAATGCCAAAAGCAGTGCGGGCAGAATACCAGTTGTATGGGCCTGTGCATCACATAGCAAGTCTATGAGTGGCAAACATTTGTTTACACTGCAAATAGAAAGTGAGGTGAGACAGTGCAGATGTGTCCAGCACACTGCAGCTTTACAAACGTGCGAGGAGGGTTTAAACCATGAGGTTCTGATCCTCAAATCTTTAAATCCCACATTGATCAACTGGAACAGAGATCAAAAGTGGTTGCCGGATCTCTAAACAGGTTGGACTCTGTTTTGGGGCATATGTCTGTGTGAGTCTTGAGGCAGATGTGTAATTCGAAACTAATCAATCTGCTGCTCAATGACTGTGAAATTCTTCTTGAGAAAAATATAACTCGCCTCCAGACTATAGAAATAAATATTTTAAACAATGGTCTGGCCTCCCAAAAGGCACATTTAATAGTGCATTGAGGCTTGAGTGGGGACCTGCGAACATCATATTTAAATATAGTCAACGAATCTTAAATTACTGTTTTTATTTCAATAACACAGTTGAAGGATCTCTCAGGTACTTAATTAAATAACATCTAGATAGTCAAATAATCAAGCTTCACAGTTTGTGAACTCCTTACAATTATGAATGGTCTTGATATATCAGCTTTTAATATAGGCGAAAGTCAAGTGCCTAATAGGAAGAAAATGGTAGCATTTTTGGTCAAAGAATCAACTATGAACCATGATTTAGATGACAGTAGCAAATTATGTCAATTCATGCATTTATTGCTTACGGAGTATAGAGGCGATCCACAATCATACTTAAGATATAAACGTAATTTATAATAGAAGGTGGATCCTGAAACTAAAACTTAGTCACATATTTAGGTTTATAAAAAGGAGGAAGAATTTTGTTATATGGAAGGCGGGAACTGATTCGGTCATTTGACCCTTTTGTAAAAGTTGTACTCTTACGCTGGCACATTTGCTCGTATTTTGTGCAGCTCTTGGACTAGAGAGAAGGAGATTGTTACTTCCAGTCTTTAGAGAATTAAAGATTTGTCGTTTACAAGACTTAATGATATCTGTTATGATGTAGCAATGTGAGATTGTTAGTCTGGGATAAGTTTTAGAAACTGATGAAAAGTATGGTATAGTCGATTGAGGTAGCATAGAAATTATAATCTATATAATCTATTGCTAATAGGGTGTAAAGAAATGCCTCTTTTTTTAGACTGATGCTGCTGGTTTAGACTCTGAGAGCACTGAGGCCTGCTAACCAGACCTCAGTGCCTGTGATTTACCCCTAAACTGGTATGTCAAATTGGTTCTTACCCAATTGGCTAAGCTAATTTACCCGTAAATCTCTTGTAAATGGTACCCATGGAATGTAAATTAGAGGGTCCTCTCAGGGATTGCAGCACTGGTTGTGCTACCCTAACACAAGTAAAATGAGACCCCAGCCTGCCTTTTGAAGGCTGGAAGAGCAGTTTAGACAGAAAAGAAACCACAGTGGTAGGGACAAAATGCGCAGAGAAATGTAATATTCGTGCTAAAAGT
This sequence comes from Triturus cristatus, assembly GCF_964204655.1. Taxonomy (NCBI): domain Eukaryota; kingdom Metazoa; phylum Chordata; class Amphibia; order Caudata; family Salamandridae; genus Triturus; species Triturus cristatus. The sequence goes on from NC_140582.1 coordinate 330,510,268, forward strand.
AAAAGAGAACCCTTGCTACTAGGTAAGCAATACGACAACCACCAATGTCGTAATCTAGGTAAACCAAGTCTACCCCAAACATCAACAATTTTTGAAACCGAGCAATAGGGTTCAAAAGTAAAGTCCAAGTAATGGTGCTAGTGCACATCAAAAGAAATCTCAAATTGGTTCCAATTGTTCAGGTCTTGTCTTTATTCTTAGACAGAGCTTCTTCGATGTAAGCCCCCTGTCAGCCAACACGTGTTTCGTCCTGACTATGTTACGTCATGGACTTCATCAGGGCTGCAGGCAAACAAAAATATATGATAACCATAATCCATAAGCATATATTGTTAGTCAGAAAAACATTCATACATCTAAATTAACATAATAAGCTATAGTATTAATAGTACAATTTGTGGTGCTAATTAACCTAATAGGTACAAATGATGGTCGGAGCAAAGCATATGGTTTGTGTGTTCACCGAAAAGTAAAGATTATATTCTGTGATTATAGGAAAGGAAGTGAAACGCCAGAAGGGGAATAATTTTGTTAGAAAAGAACCCAATAAAGAACCAATAGAAGTGAATATCAAAGATAAAAAAAGAGATCAAAAGGCTGTATAAACCTCAAAGACGACAGCCACTATCTTAACCACTAGTCTCCTAGGTAACGGCAATAGAATTATTAATAAACACCCAAGTGTATTCTTGCTACCTAGGTTAGTACTACAATGTTCAATCATAAAAAAATAAAATAAAACTCACCTATATTAAGTATGATCAAGGGCTTTAACTATTAAATCCAGAAGCCTAATGTTGCATTCATTTGCTAAAAATAAACAGAAGATTATCGACTTAAGTGGTATTTAGTCCAAATAAAGGTCCTATATTAGGCGCTAGTTTGAATATAAAAAGAGCGTACCAGTGATTTCCAGACGGTAGGCTTATTGCAAAGTCTTCACGTGTAACGATCTGTAGTGTTCCGCACTATTAGTTAGTCATGTACCCTAAAGTAAAAGAAGAGACCGGATTTTAACTCACTTGTCCGATAATGCCACGGACTCTAGTTAGGAAAGGCTATCGTCAATAATCAATGAGTAAAAGTTAATCTCGCCAGCAAACGGCCAAGAGAGAACCTAATATCGATATAGTATCTTTAATGTAATTAGTTAACCCGTAACGTAATCGCAAAACAAAACGATGAGCCCTGTTAAGCTCCTATGCCATATCCAACCCAACTTAATACTTCAGACAGTCAATGTACCATGAATAGTCTCATCTTGAGAGGACAACGCTTACCTCATCGTATTCAAACCGGTCCTATATCTCGACCGCATATGGTTATCTCGGCGTCTGCAACGAGCGCCATCTTAGAGTGGGAATAAGTAGTCCAATTAGATAACGGACTAGGAAGTACTACTCTCATGTCTCCACTGAGCGCCATATCGGAACGGTTAACCTTAAACGTAAATCTAGATTGTACATTAAATTGAGTAAGGCCCTGCTAAATTGGACACTATACTGTCAAAGTAGTCTTTATCTCTTCTACTCATAGCAGCTGCTGGCTACCTGTACATGGGAATAAACGCACCTTATTAGATTAGAATCATCGCGTCAACATGAAAGTCTCTACGTGACGCGCCATCTTTCTTGAAGTTGGAGCATTTGTAGTGTTAATATCTATGTACAGTGATATATCGAGTGCTCACTAGCAAATTAGCATTCGACTAATATAAAGCTAAACACACCATCTAAAGTGTTTATATCAATTCAGATGGGTTAAGAGTATTAATCAATCGGTAGATATGCGAAAAATTAATTATTGAGTAATTTGTTGATTCTAAAGAAAGGAAAGAAGAAGAAAGGAAAGGACGAGTTACCATAAACCAAAACCAAAGTAGAACCCCACCATAGCAGATTCCCTGTGTGGCAAGGTTTACAGTAATAATCAGCATAGTACTTTGTATACATTATGATGGGAAAAGTTAGTACAGTTTTCCAGTAAATACATTGAGAGGCTAAAAGAGGAAGCTTATAATAGAATCACAAAGAATAATTCACAATAGCTGTATCATATATTACAATGTTGTTACGGCTAACATTATTATCAGAGGCTGACGTGAATAAGAGACATATAGAAGCACATTCAATTATGTACCCAAAAAATACTGTAATTCATTTTCCATATTAATCCCCTTATTCACCGCATGTAGCCTCAGAATCCAGCGTGCTTCAGACTGCCGCAGCTTTAGTTCTCGATTTCCACCTCGGATATCACTAGGTACTGATTCTAATGCATGAAATTTAAATTTCTGAAGCTTATTCTGCTCTGAGCATTCTAAGGCATGATGAACTATAGGGTATCTGTCATCCATATTTTTCAATGCTCTAAAGTGCTCAGCAATTCGAATTTTAAGGTTCCTGACCGTACTGCCCACATAAATCTTCGAGCAATTACAGATAATAACATAGATGACAAATTTGGTGTTGCAATTAATATACTGGGTTATATGAAACTTTCTAGATCCATTAAAAGAAAATTCTTTAATTCCTGATAAGGCGTGTTTGCACATGCTGCAATCCCCGCATTTATGGAAACCCAAGCTTCTGCTCTGTAGCCAAGAGATAGTTACATCTTTTTTCTTCGGATAGCTTGGGCTTACCATATTTCGAATTGTTAAGCCTTTACGGTAAGTAAGGCTAGGGTAATTAGTCAGGATCTTGTTAAGGTCAGAGTCTGATGTAAGAAGACTCCAATGACGTTTAAGTATATTGAATACTTTATGAGACCAAGGGTGGAAATTTGTTACCATTCTCACTAACTGTTCTTGTTTGTCCTTAATCTTATGATGTGATTTTAAAGTGTCATTTCTATTGAGAAGACTAGCTCGTTTTTTCGCTCTCTCAATTACGTTTTTGTCATAACCCCTATCCAAAAATCTCTCTTCAATATCTGTTATACAGTTGGAGAAATCGGTATCCTTGCTGCGGTTTCAAAAATGGAAGAGCAGTTTAAACTGCTAGACTGGCTTTGCCATTTAAAATAATGGCAAAGCCAGACTTCCTCCTAGTATATGTGTAAGTCACCCATGTGGCTGTCCTACGGAGTCCTAAGACAGGGTGCCACATGTATATGTTCTGACAGTAAAATCACAAAACTGTCATTTTTACTGTGCAACTGGCGAGTACAGAGTTATACACTGACCTCTTGGCTGTGCTAACTCTGGAGCAGTCCGCCCAAAGTGCGTCATCATATGTATTAAACAAGTCACCTGAAGCCCGACTTGATTTTCAGGTTGAAATTAATGTAGAAAGTTGCAGTATGCTTTGTTGCCTTTATTCCCCTGTTCCCATACTGGTTGCATATGGGGTCCTGTTGCAGAGACAGCTTTATGCTCTCCAGGGAAGACATACTAACGACTTCCAAGAAAGGATACAATAGGGGCCTGCACTGGAAGGGAGTCACCTCCCTCCCGCAGTAAGCCACACTGGTTTTGGCCCAAAAGGGGAGCTTCAAAGGAGAAGCCCCCTTTAAATGGCAAATTAGTAACACTTGGGAGAGGGCCTGCTCCATTGTTCAGGCAGACAATCTGGTACTTGGGATAGAAGAAGAGAAAACAGTAGCCAAACCTGTTTTCCAGGGGCGTGAGGCACCCTTGGGTGCCACACCTCTGGGAGAGGGGTCCTGCTAAAATGAAAGTGGGCAGAATGGTGCATCCTGGGATGCCCACATGCCATACTTTGCAGGACGTGGTCATCAGGTGGGAGGGAACCTGGTAGCCCATTGGCTATCACCCGCATCCTGCTCTGAGGTCATTTTCTGATCAGAAGTAGGCACCCCTGGCATCCCGAACTCCGATCTTGACTGGACTGGAGGAAGGACTGCCCTGCTGCACCATGGAACCGGTAAAGAGAGGATGCACTGTTATCGACTACACTCACCCATGGATACCCAGGGAACCAGGATACCTACACCAGGGAGCATAGGTGTGAAGTGGTGTCAGAAGCGCCTGTAGATGTCAATGGAGGATCTTGGAAGTCCGGCGGTTACAGCGTCTCATGGACCCGGTCGGTGGAACCCAAAAGTGGATCTTGGACGAGGAGTACCTGAAAGCAGAGTGGACAGAGTCCAAACCACCCAGAGGTGTCCAGGAGGAGCAGGAGCCACGATGCCACCAGTTGTCAGAGGTACTTGCTGCAGCACAAAGGTCATGATGAAGCAGCTGTGGAGCCCAGGCAATGATGCAGAAGCCATCCACGAGCTATCCCACGACGGTCAAGGAATGCAGGAGATTCAGTGGCTGGCAGGACCACCAACAAACCTTGGCAAATGCAACAGTTGGATTGCAGGAAACCATGCTTGATTGCAGACCAGCAAGGTCTTTGGGTCTAACCCAGCAAGGGTAAGTCAGGGCCAGTCCTCAGCATACAGGAGAGCACAACAGGAATCGATAGAGACCCCAGGAGGAACTTCTGGCAGCAGGCACATGGATTCACAAGGAGGCCTCATCAGCACTCAGAAGATGGACGCCCACGTCGCAGGAGATGGATGAGGGCGGCACTCTTGGAGCTGTGTGATGATCGAGGCTGGGGCTTCTTGCAGCATGAAAACCTTCCGTCAGGAGAGTCGACAAGCCTTTGCAACTGCAGCCAGATGCGGTGCACAGGGATGCAGTTCAGGTCGGCTGGAGAGGGATTACGGTCTCTCAAGTTGCAGGGAAGACTGGCCAGGCCTCTAGGGAGCCAATAAATCACCACCTGTGTTTCAGAGCTGGGAGGCAGTGAAGTAACAAAGGCCCCCACAGCCCCTGCAGTGTGGGGGGTCCGAGCTCTAGGGGGCCCCCTCAGCGTAGTACCCTGGCCTGAGAGCTGCCGACTAAGTCCGGAAGGGGGGCCCTCTATGCTCTTTGCAGGGAGTCCCCTCAAGTTTCGTTACCCCACTGCCGTGAGGTGTCTGTGGGACAGCAGGATCAGCAAACCAGTCGTCGGCATTGAGGTGTCTGTGGATACAGGGAAGTGACTCCTTCACTCTAAGGGAGATTCCTTCTTGCTTAGATGTATGCAGAGTCATGGAAGACTTTGGGGATGCACAGCCACGAAGTTCCAGAAACTTGAAAGAGCACAGAGATGAAGTTGCAGCAGGAGTCTTCCTACCGGGAGCAGCATTGTCTTGATTCCTGGCTGGATCCAGCAGCAGAGTTCCAGTGTCCAACCACAGAAGACTCTTAAGACGATCTTAATATGACAGCCAGTCGGCTCTTCAAGATGTAGTCTGGACGGATCTAAGGACCCACCCTCAGGGGCGCCCTTATGTAACCCTTATGTAACCCTAAAAGGGGAAAGGACATCTTCAGCGGTGACCCACCTATCGGGGGGGGCAGGGACCTAACCAGTCAGATGCTCCCAAGGGCCAAGATTCGAGATGGCAGAATCAAGTGACCACCTGGAGGACCTCGGGGCACCTCCTGGGGGGGGGGGGGGGGGAGCTGGACAGGGGCGTGGTCACTCCCATGTCCTTTGTGTAGTTTTGCACTAGAGCGGGAGCTAAGGGCTCCTGTACTGGTGGAAACTGGTTCATGAGAGGAGAGCACTAATTTTGCCCTTCGATGCAGTCTGGAGGTGCTCGCAAGCATCCCCATCCTATCTAATTCTAAAGGAAAGGTGGTCACACCTCTCCTCTACAGGAAATCTATTGTTCTGCCTTTCTCTGCCCAAGATGAGCTCATCGTCGGTGGGGGGGGGGGCAGAACAGTGTTTGGAGTCAGCAGCAGCACGAGCTGGCAGGCAGACCCTGCAAGGCTGCACAGACAGGTATGGGGGGGGTCCTCTAAGGGGCCCCACAGTACATAGTATCATGCAGCTAGCTCTGGAATCGGTGTAGTTGCATGATTCCAACATGTTTGATACCAAACATGACCAGGTTCGTAGAAGCTATTATGTAGTTGCACATCTCGAGTTGCCAGTGTGCACTACATACCTTAAAAAGGCTTCCTCGCTCTTACAAAGCCCAGAGAATGGAGTCCGGGGTTCGAAGGTGTACCTCTGCTCGTGCAGAGGTAAACACACACTTAGAACCATAAGGCCTACCTTTGGGGTGTCAGATAGGTCTTAAATGCAGTGATCAGGATATAAGGAAAACCCTGTATCTAAAATGTAAGGTGCATGCACTATTTTATGCCGACTGTGATAGGAGCTCTGCAGACACCGTTTGCATGGGCTTCCATGTGTGGCATAATACATGCTGCAGCCCATGGGAGACCCCTGGTGTACCAATGCCCTGGATACCTCAGTATCATACACTAGGGGCATACAAGGGTGTACAAAGTACTTACCAGTCAATTTGGAGGAGAGAGCACTGCCACTGGGGTCCTGGTTAGCAGGATCCTAGTGAACTACAGTCAAACACACTGACACCAGGCAAAAACTTGGGGTAACTATGCCAGAAAGATCCTACTTTCCTACAGACATCACCCACTCACACAAGAGTAAGCCAGTTGCTTTACTCCGAGGGTAGAGAGGTGTAACTTACACTTTTGTAGTACGCTTACACTCGAAAGTTTGGAAATTCAGAAAGCAGTAAACTTGCTGCAAAGTGTAAAACTTACTCAAAAGTGTATCTTACCTTTGTGAATCAGGCCCACCATATTTGCCAAATTTGGAAGCTTATTATAACACACAGCATTAATTAATCAGTTGTAGAAGGTGCAGGGAGATTATACAATCACCAAAAATGTATTTACCAAAGGTAAGTAACTTTTTCTTCTGATGGATACATCTAGCGGTAGATTTCACACCTTATGAATGAGTCTCAAAGTAATACCCCCTCACCTTGGAGGTGCGTAGTGCCAAATAACCTACAAAGTCATGCAGCAATTTCCTTGTAATGTATCTATCACTGTGTGCTTTGGAAGAGCTGAAGTGAACTTTAGCAAAAGTATACAAGGATGACCACTTGGTGACTGGGCAGATGTCAGGTACAGGAAGGCATAGGATGCAGCCATGGCTTGATTACAGTAAGCCTGAATGCCCTCTGTGGAATAGTTCTTGTATAAGTCATAACAGATTTTGATACAAACGATTCTCCAATGATAAATGGTGCTTTGGTCACCACATTGCTCTTTTTTTAGCTCTGGCAAAACCCATTAACAGCTTTTCATTCATTCTCTAATGTCGAGTTTGAGCGATGTAGTAGGACACAGCAAGTCTAGACCCATTTTGAAGGCAGGTGCCACTTTTAGTAGACAGGATAGGCAAGTACAAAGAAGTGGCCTATCTGGATAGAAACCCATGAAAGGTCTGCAAATTGAGAGGGCCTGAAGTTCTCTGACCCTTGGTGCAGAAGGTGTTGCCACTAACAGTGCAAACTTGAAAGTCAGATGTCCAACTGGGCAATTGTGCATTGGTTCAATGAGGGACAGTAGTCAAAGAGAAAGATCCCCTTTTGGCACAAATGAGCTTCTATCCACACATTCACAAATACAACCAATCTGTCACCAGGACAAGACACCAAAGACTATCCCCAGTCAAGTATTCATATGAAAAAAATCTATGTATTTTATTAAAAAATGATCATGTAGCTTCACACAGTTACAAATTCATACAGCACAAAGTTAGAACAATTAAAAACATAAGAAAATGTTTGTTATCATGAATGCTCAACAATACACAACAAAGGGAGAAACAGTAAGAATTTTTTTTTTTCTTATCAACAGGAATAGGGAGACATGTGATCAAGATCAACTCTTTTCCTAATTGATTATCTCAACATTCAATAGTTCGGAAAACAGATGTCATAACAATCTATAGTCTCCCTCCTAAACTTGCGTCGACGCGTTTCGGTGGAAATCAAAAGATAAACGACCACCTTCTTCAGGACAAATGTTAAATTCTCCCATGGGATCTTATATATGGGACGGTACGTTGTCTGCGAAGATTAGGGGTTCCAGGCTTCCCCTATGTCAACAACTGGTCCAACCTCCAGACAACAGCGAACCTCCTGCACTCACTGGGGTTCACTTTCAACATGCCGAAGTCAAACCTTACTTCCGCTCAGACGCTTGGTGCAGTTTCGGGCTCTTCCTCCCGAGCGTCAAGTCCAGGATATTCAGGCTATGATACCGATGTTTTGGCCTCTATCCTGGATTTCAGTGAGAATGACTCTGAGGCTGTTGGACCTCCTGCATCCTGGTTGTGGACCACGCCAGATGGCACATGCAGGCTCTGCAGTGGGACCTGAAGTTCCAGTGGGCACAGCATCAGGGAAATCTTGCCGACCTCGTTCAGATAACGGAGTGCACTGCGAAAGACCTGCAGAGGTTGCTAACACACCGCGATTGGGTCAGAGGCAGAACCCTCTCCCTTCCCCACCCGAATCTCACAGTAGTGACAGATGCGTCTCTTCTGGGATATGGTTGCCGTCTGGGGGAGGTGAAGATCAGAGGACTCTGGTTTCCGGCGGAGGCCAGGCTCCATATCAACCTGTTGGAGCTTCGGGCGATCCGATTGGCACTGAAAACCTTTTTACCATCCATCAATGGAAGGCTAGTTCAGGAGTTCATGGACAACACTACCTCCATGTGGTACCGCAACAAACAGGGCGGTGTGGGGTCGTGGACCCTCTGTCAAGAGGCACTGTGTCTCTGGACCTGGCTGGAACAACGGGGCATTTCCCTAGTGGTTCAACATCTGGCCGGTTCTCATAACGCAAGAGTGGACAAACTCAGCCCACGGTGCCTTGCAGATCACGAGTGGCATCTCCATCCAGAGGTGGTGCAAGGACCCTTTCAGCGATGAGTAGAGCCTTGGTTAGATCTGTTCGCCTCCGAAGAGAAAGCACAATGTCAGCAATTGTGCGCATTGGAGCTTCCAAGGCAGCTCTCGCTCGGCGACGCTTTTCAGTGCGAGGGGAGCTCAGGTCTCCTGTACATCTTTCTGCCCATACCACTCTTGTCCAGAGTTCTCGAGAAAATCAGGAGCGACCGAGCACAAGTCGTTCTTGAGGCTCTGGACCTCTGGAGAGCGTGGTATTCCGAGCTTCTGGCAATGAGCATCGATCCTCCGATCAGCCTGGCCATTCAGGAGGGTCTTCCATCGCAGCAGCAGGGGAGGGTTCTCCAGCCAAACCTGTTCACTCTCTGCCTCCGTGAATGGAGATTGAGAGACGACAGTTGACCGCTTTTGACCTTCCTGCCAAAGTCTGCAGAGTTAGCTTGACAGCCAAGCATCCCTCCACAAAGTCGGGTATACGCCTCCTGATGGAACACTTTTTGTAAATATTGTAAAGAAAGGTCTATTGACCCCTTATCTACCTCTCTGTCAGATGTTTTCCCGTTTATTCTTTCCTTGGCCCAGCAGGGCTCTGCTCTGGGTACTCTGAAGGGCTACCTTTTGGCCCTTTCTGCCTTTCTATGGCTGCCAGATCAGCCTTCACTTTTTAAATCCCCTCTGGTGCAGAGATTTTTGAAGGGGTGTACCCATTTGTTTCCCCCTTCCCCTTTTACTATGCCGCAGTAGGACATTAACTTGGTCCTTACCTTTTTGATGTGTGCACTGTTTGAGCCACTGCACAACTGCCCTCTACAGCTGCTCACTATCAAAACAACCGTTTTGGTGGCAATCACCTCTGCCAGGAGGGTGAGTGAACTGCAGGCATCGCAGCCTCCTTACTTGACCGTCTTTCCGGACAAAGCGGTACTCCAGACTAGGGCATCTTTTCTGCCTACCTTCTGAGACAGGCTGTTACTCTGCCCACTTTCTATGCACCTCCGCATCCTTCTAAGGAAGAGGAGTGTCTCCCCGTCTGAACCCAAAAAGTGCATTATCGTTCTACCTTGATTGTACCAAAGGGTTCCAGGTGGAAGACCAACTCTTTATAGTGTACATGGGAGTATAGAAGGGGTGTGCTGTCCAAAAGAGGACAATATCACGCTGGGTTATACTCTGTATCAAAATATGTTATGCCTTAGCAAAGAAATAACCTCCTGAAAGCGTTAGGCTCATTCTACTTGGGCAAAGCAGCCACCACGGTGTTCCAATGTGGTTTCCCAATCGCTGATATCTGCCAAGCGACCACGTCGGCATCTCTGCACATGTCTGTTAGACACTATTGCCTGGATTCTCAGGTTTGCTGCGAGGGCCTGTTTGGCTGCTCTGTCTTGCAGGATTTTCTGGTTTAAAGCTTTTCCGCAGTCCCACCACCTGGGAAGGAATTGCTTGGGTATCTGTTCAAAGGTAAGGAATCTGCGGCTAGATGTCTCTATCAGATGGACAAGTTACTTACCTTCGGTAACACATTATCTGGTGGAGACATGATCTAGCCGCTGATTCCTTATCGACCCACCCATCCTCTCCGCACTACGGAATTGTTTTTAGTGTCAGGGTTGTTCCCCTTCAGGGCCCTAGCTGTCTTTTTAACACACCATGGTCAGTCACTTCTTTGTATTGTATTGTAATTGCATTTATATAGCGCTTACTACCCCTGACGAGGCGTCAAAACGCTTTTTCGGCAAGTAGCACGCTACTCCTGGACCCATCGAGGATTAGTGTTGAATTAGTATAGTGAAACATAAAAGTCCATTTTAAGTGGTGGATAGGTTAGTCAGTTATTTGGATTCGGAAGGATAGCAGAAGGATAGAAGAGGAAAAAAGATTTGTATTTATATAGCGCTTGTTACCCCTGATGGGGTGTTAAAGCGCTTTAAAAATAAATAAAAGAAATTGGGGGCGAGTAGCACGCTACTCCGGAAACTCATAAAGGATTAGTGGTGAATTAGTATGGTGAAATATGAAAGTAATTTGAGTGGTGGATATTAGTCAGTTATTTCGAGTGAGAAGGAAAGCGGAGGGATAGAAGGGGAAGAAAGGTTTGCATTCACATAGCACCTGTTACCTCTGATGGGTGTTGAAGCGCTTTTCTGGGGAGTAGCACGCTACTCCGGAAACCATAAAGGATTAATGTTGAAAATTAGTATAGTAAAATATGAAGTAATTTGAGTGGTGGATATGTTATTCAGTTATATGGATAGAGAAGGGTCGGTGGCGGGATAGAAAAGGGAAAGAGGTTTGTATTTATATAGCGCTTGCTACCCCTGATGGGGTTTTGAGGCTCTTTTTTGGTGAGTAGCACGCTACTCTGGAACCCATAAGGATTAGTGTTGAATTAGTATGGTGAAACGTGAAAGTAATTTGAGTGGTGGATATGTTAGTCAGTTATTTGGATTGAGAAGGGTTGGGGAGGGGTAGAAAAGGGAAAAAGGTTTGCATTTATATATACTGCTTGTAACCCTGATGGGGTGTTGAAACGCTTTATTGGCGATTAGCATGCTACTCTGGAACCCATAAAGGATTAGTTGTGAATTAGTATAGTGGAATATGGAATTTGAGAAGTGAACATGTTAGTCTGTTATTTTGATTTAAAAGGATAGTGGAGGGATAGACGAGTGAAGGATTTGATTACTTTTTTTTGGAGGTCATAGCAGTAGGAGGAGGCTTTTGGGTGAGTAAAAAGGGGTTTTGGAGGGTAAGAGTCAGAGGGAAGAGTTTAGAAAGGGTTGTTTTGCGGGATCGTTATAGTTAAAAGAGGTGTCAGATGATGCAAGGAGGGTAGAGTAGGGGAGAGTCTAGAAAGGGTTATTTTGGGGATCATAGTAGTGGTATGGGCTTTGGGATAAATGAGAGCGTGATTGTAGAGGATATATTGATAGATGTATAGGGCGAGAGATAGGGTAGTGCATTGGAAAGAGTAGTAGAAAGAACTTTGAGATGAGTCAGAAAGTTGGGCTAGAAGATATATTGAGAGACGTATAGGGTGAGAAATAGGGTAGTGCATTGAGAAAGCTAAATTAGAAGAAAGTGATAAATATATAGATCCATAAGTACATTGAAAGTATATAGATGCATGAAGGTGGCAAGTATATGTAGATTAAAGATATTGATAGAGGTACAGGATGAGAAATAGGGTAGTGCATTGGAAATGCTTTTTTGGGAAAAAAGTAACAAACACACAGATCCAAGTACATGGAAGGTACATAGATGCACAATGGAAGCAAGTACATGTAGACCAAAGATACAAAAAAAATCAACATATTTATTCTACATGTTTATACAAAGCAATACACAAAGATAGGTACAGATCTATAGTGAAAATAAATGCTTATATACAGAAAGATATGCTGTAAATTTATGTTTGCGTATGGTGTGGAGAAGAGCCAATTCGGGAGTAGTTGTCTGAAGATAAGGTGGTTGTCGGTGGATCTTATGTTGGGGGTAACGAGTTCCATAGTTTAGCTGCTTGAACAGAGAAGGATGTGCCACCCATGGTTTTTTTCTTGTATCTTGGGATTTTGAGGGGGGAGATGCCCCTCTAGAGTGGAGGTTCCTTTGTTGAATGTGTTTGGTGATTTTATTCCTGATGAAGAGCTGTCCCATTCCATGTATTGCTTTTTGGGTGATACAAAGTAGCTTGAACGTGGATCTTCTGGCAACCCGTAACCAATGCAGGGCTTTCAAGGGAGGTGGGATGTGGTCTCGAGGTTTGATATGCAAGAGTAGTCTGGCAGCCGAGTTCGGAATCCGTTGTAGTCTTCTCATGGTTGTTAAAGGTGATCCATGGTAGAGGCTATTGGCGTAATCGAGTTTGGACAGAACAAGGGAGATTTTAGCTTGGACCTTGTGTGGAAATCCCAAATGAGGGAAAATTCATTGCAGCGTTTTTATAGTGACAAAGTTTGATCTTGCTAGTTTGTCCACTTGGGCATTCATCGATAGCTTGGAGTCCATGGTCATTCCGAGGTTTCTTCCTTACTTCGATACTTTAGGCAGTGATCCCAGTCAAGCCAGGCGGCAAGCGGGTCATAATGTTTCCAATCGTCACACGTGAGTATTTCCGTTTTGGAAGCATTCAATTTCAGATGGCTACAAGTCATCAACTGATCCACGGCTCTGAGACAACTGAAAATTGGGGATGTTCCAATGTCTTTGTGGCATTCCAGTTGAAGGAGTATTAGCGTGTCATCTGCATAGTTATAGCACGTTAGGTGAAATTGATTGATCAGTACTGGTAATGACTCCATGTAGATGTTGAAAAGCATGGGTGATATGATAGAGCCTTGATGGATCCCTGCTTTTGTGGAGTATGGTTTGGACGAGAAAGGTGGGGTATGGATGACATTAGTTCTGTTTCGAAGGTAGGACGCGATCCAGTCTAGAGCAGTTCCCTCTATGCCAGCTTCATAGAGTCTTTGTTTCAGAGTGTCATGGTCAACCGTGTCAAAGGCATCCGAGTGCTCCAAGAGGAGTAGCGCAGCAACCCTGTTGCGGTCTACTGTATTCTTCAGGTCATCCCAGATGGCAAGGAGGGCAGATTGAGTGCCTCTTCCCGGACGGAATTCTGTTTGGAAGTCTGAAAGTATGACATATGGGCGAACGCTGCTCTTTCTATCAGTTTTCCCAGTAAAGGTCCATTTGTAATGGGTCTGTAGTTGTCAGGGTTCAGCGGGTCCAAGTTTGTTTTCTTCAGTAAAGGGCGTATGTGTGACTTTTTGAGTTCTTCTAGAAATATTCCGGTAGTTAAGAAATCGTTGATGATTCTTCTTACTGGAGTGGCAGCAGAGGTTGTTAAAAGAATTGACTTGAAAGTTTGTGGTGGACACGGGTCAGAAGGGCTGCCGGCAGTCCTGCTTGCTTGGACCAGGTCCATAAATTCATCATGTGAGATGTGTTGGAAGGAACAGAGAGGCTGGGTTAGAGTATTCTTGGATTGTTGTTTTGTACAAGGGTTAGTTCTGGTGCTTTGTTTCTGTTTTAAGTATGAGTCCAATGTGTCTGCTTTGTCCGTGTAATGATTTGCCAGTTTGTGTTTAAAATCTTGAGTTCCTTCTAGGTAATTTGGTTTGCGAAATTCATTGAGTATTTTATAGAATTATTCATTTGCACATTTTGAATTCTGTCTGAATAGTACCTTTTCTTAGCGTTTTTTGATATCTGACTTGTATAATCTGTTAATTTTCTATAGGTGAAGTTTGTCTTGTTTGTTTTGAGCCAGGTACGTTGCAGCTTTCTAATTTGTTGTTTTATGTCTTTTATTTCTACGTTTCTCCAAGGCTCTTTTTTTCTTTTGTTCTGTTGTGTGGTTTTGACTGGTATCAGGATGTCAGAATTTGTTGTTTCCAGATTTGTACTGGATGTTAGTTGTGTTTCTAAGTGTTCCAAATTGAGTTTGTCCCACGGTCAATAGGTGGATGGATGTAAGGTTGTTTTAGGTGAGTCGCTTAGTGTTGTTTTATGTTGGAAAGCAAGCAAATGGTAGTCTGACCATGTGACTGGAGGTATAGTTTGAAAGGTAACTAGTTCAGTATTAGCTAAAATTACATCTAGGATATGTCCAGCGATGTGTGTGGGTTTGTGGGTAATCTGATGCAGGTTCAGTGCGTCTAGGCCAGTGATTATTGTTTTTGGATGGGTCATATTGGGTTTGTCAAACCAAATGTTGAGGTCACCCAGAACACGTAGGTTGGAGTGCATTGTTATCAGGTTTGGAACTGTGTCTAGAAGTGCATTTGGGAATGTCGCCTTGCTAGGTGGAGGTCTGTAAAGTAGCAGGAAGTTAGAGGAGGAAGACGGTGTAGGATTGCATCTGGTGAGAAAAGCCTCACAATTCTTTATGGTGATGCCGTCAACTTTAGTGATATGTAATGTTTGCCTGAACACAACAGCAAGACCACCTCCTTTTTTGCCTATACGATTTTGGGTGATCGTTTGATACCCTTCATGGCTCTTCGCTTATGATGTGGAAAGTTGTGAAATGTCAGCACACTGGAGTTGCAGTTATATTGGCGAAGCGGATGTCACGACGAACACGATGCAGACGACGTCACGCAGAGTTGACCGACACCATCTCCCAGCTTGCAGGGGTACTGCTATCAAAACATTTCCGTATCTAGCCTGACTCCTGGAAGTTCAAAGGTAAGGAATCTACGGCTAGATCATGTCTCTACCAGATCAGGCATTACAAAAGGTAAGTAACTTGTCCGAATGGTCATAAAGACTCATCAGGCACCCAAATAACCTTTACATGTTGCCATTGCTAGGCCCTGCTAGACAAGAGACAGTGAATTCTTGGACATTAGAAAGGCAAGATTCAAAACTATTTAGGCTTTCCGACTCGCACCATGGAGCACATTTGTTCCAGTGACACGCTTAAATGGATTTTGCAGCAGGTTTTCCAGCAACCATGTTGATGTCTGCAATTCTAATGCACACACAAAGGACTAGGAGGAAATTAAAACCTATGTGATTGTGTAGGGAGCTCACTGCAAAATTTGTTAAAACTGCCCTCACCCACTAGTAGTGGCATCCTTCATCATTGGGCTTGCTAACAACATCCTTGCACATACCAATGCCTGGGATGGAGTCGATACAAATACGCACACGTTTTTGGGATCTGAATGTGCAGGAAATTAAATGTGATTAAAACTGGCTCAGGAATCTTGCAGCAATTTTATTAATGGTTTTCCTGGTCAGGATTTAAAATACTGTCAAGGATGGTGATGATAGGGAACATTGTAATCTCTGCATCCCTCCTATCTGCAAAGTTGTCTATATTTCAGCCGTAATCTGTTGCCCATAAGGGTCAATTGGCCTTCATCAGGACTGTAGATCCCATTAAGCCCTTACTCTCCTACCTGTATTTTTTGGTAGAATGAGGTCTGACCCAATCTAGTCTGTTACCACTTAGTCACACTACAGAAGAACCAAGTTTCATCTAATGATCCTTTAGAATTGGTGTGCGAGCGGGAGCGTCTCCCTATAGTCACGGATTCATCAAGGTTGAGACGCCACCAAAGTCAGCCTCCTAATACACCGCATAAGTGATTTTACTTGCCTTACCTGACCTCGTCCCAGATGCAGTTAAACATTCATATGCCAAGGAGTAGGCATGCACTTCAGCAGGAAGGCAAAAGGACCCTACGTGGCACCACTCAAGTTCCAGCCATGCCCCCACAGCATTTGGGGACTGAGGTGAAGGACCTGTCAGGCTTGCTACAAGAGCAGGTGCACCTGTTACGGGAGAAGAAGGGCGGGCTGAGTGGCAGCAGATTAGTGTACCAGATCCTCCTCACCCAGGCTGGTGTGATCACAATCACTTGTCCTCGATCTTACTGCATCCCCCTCAGGACCTTAAACAGAAATGTGTAAAGGAAACACCAAAACCAGCTAACCCTGAAGGTATCCCTAAGGAACCAATTAGAATGATGTGCTTGAAACAAAGCAGAGAAGTTTTCACATCTGATGGAGATTCAAGCCACAGATTCCTTACATTAGAATTATCCCCAGGTGTCAGACTGGATCCAAAACAAATTCCTGAGCAGTACTCATGCGTGCCGTTAGGTGGTGTCGTACGGAGGCATGTGGCATTGTCGGTGTCGTCCGCTCTGGAAGTGACATGTGCGGGGCCTATAGTGGCGCCACCCAACGCGCTGCATCAGTTCTTTTCTCTCTGTGCCAGTCAGCGCAACCCCGGAGAAGAGCTACTCTAGTCACTTTTTGACAGACCTTCTTCAGGATGTCCACAAGTAAGTCTGGTTTCAAGCCCTGTGGCACCTTTCACCAGCAAATGTCAGTGACGGATCCGCACCTCATCTGCCTTTGGTGCGTCAAGTGCAACAATGACGCCAAGACCTGCATCCATTGTCGCGCCATGCACCCCAAGGCTTTGAGGGAGCTGTTCTTCAAGCTTCTTCCTGCTTGATGTACAATGCTGCAACAGTCTTGATCCTGTTCAACAGGAAGGTCCCGGGATCGGTCAAGGAGCTACTCCAAGCACTCCTCATCACAGTCAGTGTTATCCGGGCATTCGGGTAAATCCCACGGATGGAAGCTAGAAGTCGAGGAGGTCTTTGATTTCTCCTCGTCCGTCAAAGTCATCCGACGAGATGAGGGAGCATCGGCATTCGAAACCTGGCTCTGCGATTGGGCCTGCGCCTGGGCCGTCTCCACACTTCCCCGGGTTTCCAGGAGTGACCCCTGCACAACTTTGTGAATTTTAGGAGGCCTTGCATCCCATATTTGAGTGGCTCTCCCCACTGGAGTGCCTTCAGGCCCTGCAGATTTGAGAGGGGCCCCTACTGGTTTCCGCCCCTGGTTAAACCCCAGCGCCAGTCGGGCCTCTAGGATTCATGGATGGATCCAGACCAGTGCCAGTCAAGCCACCTAGACCTTCCCCGGTGCCGGGTTCAATGCCAACGTCCCTGGCTGCGCTGTACCAATACTCATCCCGACTCCGATACGAAGCCCAATGAGCATCACCTGGCGTTGATTCCGGCTCCAACTGGGGGCAGACCACCCAGGTCTGAGCCTAAGCCTTATTCCTTTGGACTAGGACATGGGAATTACTAGGAGGGGCCACTGAACCCTGATGAATACCAGCCCCTAGATGTCACCGAGGACACCTGGTGTGTGGATCTGGCAGATGTCAGTGGACTGGACACCTTCACAGATTCTGCCTTGGTTTCTCCTCCTACTGTGGCTATGGAGCAAGGAGCCTCATTCGCTATGGTGTTGAGGTAGGCAGCTGAGGTCCTAGACCTTCTACTACCCACTGTGGCTGTCAAGACGAATGTCTTGACTGAGATGCTTCAGCCGGGAGTCACCACATCTGAACTGCTTCTCCCATTTAACTAAGCCCTCACAAACGCTCTACTGAGGACCTGGTCCAAGCCCTACACAGGAGATCTTGTTAATAGGTCAATTGCCCACTGCCATCGCCCTGCCTCATGAGACCCAAGTTTTTTCACACCGCACTCCACCCTGGAGAGCTTAATGGTCCAAGCCTCCACTTCCAAACTAAATCCTGGCGCATTCCCTACCACTCCCCCGGACAGGGAATCCAAGTGGCGAATACCTTGAGGAAGATTCTGTTCTCTTACGCCAGCCTGGCACTGAGGTAGTTGAACACCACGTGTCTTTTGGGCCGATACTCCCGCTTGCTTTGGGACTCGGTTGCGCAGGTGCTGCCTATAGTCTCAGAGGATGCCGAACCATACTCCCTCAAGCTATTGTTGACAGGAGAGACTCAGCTAAGTACATCATACCCTGTGAGATTGATACGACTGACTCGCTAGACAAAGTGGTTTTAATTGTCGGTGGTCTTACAGCGCCAAGCCTGGCTAAGGACGACTGACTTTTCTGGGCATGTCCTGTCCTGAATCATGGACATGGCTCCCATCTCTTCGGATGCAAGGCAAACTCAGTGCTGGAGCGCTACAAGGACAGCAGGGCTACAGCCAGGTCTTTGGGGCTTTCCATGGCCCGACGCCAACGACTGTCTGCCTTTTACTCCTTTCGTGGCCACGGAAGGGGTTTCAAGCTGTGTCTCCAACTGCACACTTCTTAGTGCTTGCATGACTGAGGACGCAACACCCACAGGCCGTGTGGGTCAAGTAGCCAGAGGTCATGCCAGTTTCACACACCCCGCAAACCCCGCCCCCAGCAGCCACAGCCTCCAAGCCCATTTGGTTTGCCCTCTGACCATCATGGACCTGGGCACCCAGTGGGGGGGGCAGGATAAGCTATCACCTGTACCACTGCAGGTCAAAAACTTCTGATTACTAAATTCTCCAGATTATCCAAAGGCTATTCCCTCCCCTTTGTGACTACCCCTCCATCCACCCTCATACGATCGGCTGCTGGAGAACCACATCTTATTACTCCGCCAGGAAGTGTAGGCTCTCTTGTCAAGGGAGCCATAGAAAGAGTTCCAACATCAGAAGTAGATCATGATTCCTGCTACTTTCTGGTGCCCAAAAAGGACGGTGGATTTTGTCCTATTATAGACATGCTCCCTCTCAATTTCTTTTTTAAAAGGGAGAAGTTCTGAATGCTCACCTTTGCTCAAGTTCTGTCTACCCTGAACCCTGGAAACTGGATGATAGCGTTGGACTCGTAGGACGCATACTTCTACATTCCTGTCCTGCTTGCCCACAGATGCTACCCGCCGTTCACGGTGGGCCACAAGCATATTCAAATTGCCATGCTCCCTTTTGGCCCTACCAGCTCCCCTCGGGTGTTCACCAAGGTGATGGCGGTGGTTGCAGCTCATCTACAGAGATATGGGGTGCCAGTCTTCCCCTATCTCAATGACTGGCTGTTAAAGACGGACTTACCCCAGGTGGTCGTCTCCCACCTCCAGACTACGGCGGACCTCCTGCACTCGCTAAGGTTCACTATCAATGTGCCGAAGTCACTTCTGATTTCTTCTCAGCCACCCCCTTTCATTGGAACTGTTCTGGACACAGTGCAGTTTCGTGCTTATCCTCCCTAGCAGAGATTCCAGGATATTCAGGCTTTGATACCGATGTTTCAGCCTTTATTCTGCATCCTGCTTGTGGCACTGGCATATGCAGGCTCTACAGCAATAACTAAAGTTCCAGTGGACGCTGCATCAGGACAGTCTCTCCAACATGGTCCAGATCTTGGAGGGCACTGCAAAAGATCTGCAGTGGTGGCTGACGAACTGCGATTGGGTGAGTGGCATACCCCTCTCCTCAACCAGGTTTGATGGTAGGTGCATAAGAAAAATGTGTCACTCATAGGCTGGGGCGGCCATCTGCGAGAGGTGAAGATCAGAGAATTCTGGTCTCCGGCACATCATCCTGTTGGAGCTCCGAATGATCCAGTTGGCACTGAAAGCCTTTCTACCCTCCATCAAGGGAAGGCTAGTGCAGGTGTTCATGGGCAACACCATCACCATGTGGTACTGCAACAAACAGGGTGGGAGGGGTCATGGACCCTCTGTCATGAGGCCTTGCATACATGGCTAGAACGTCCGGGCATTTCCTTGGTGGTTCAACACCTAGTGGGCTCTCTGAAAGCCAG
The DNA here is from genome assembly GCF_964204655.1 of Triturus cristatus. NCBI lineage: Eukaryota > Metazoa > Chordata > Amphibia > Caudata > Salamandridae > Triturus > Triturus cristatus. The sequence continues at coordinate 330,530,121 of NC_140582.1, forward strand.
AGCAGACTAGCTCAGCCGAAGGAGCGGATCACGAGTGACGTCTCCAGTCGGAGGTGGTGCAAGGTCAGCAGTTAGAGGATAGCCTTGGTTAGATCTGTTCCCCACTGCCAAGAATGCGCAATGTTATCAGTTCTGTGCGCTGGAGTTTCCAAGGTGGCTTCTGCTCACAGATGCTTTTGTCCTGGGTTGCGCTCTGGCCGCCTGTTTGCCTTTCCACCAATACCACTCCTGGCCAGTGTTCACAAGAAGAACAGGAACGACTGGGCCTAAGTCATCCTTGTGACGCGGAACTGATCTCGGAGAGTCTGGTACCTCAAGCTGTTGAGCATGTCCATCTGCTCTCCGATCAGGCTGCCTCTTCAGTAGGATCTCCTGTCGCAACAGCAGGAGATGGTTCTCCACCCAAACCTGTCAATGCTCCGCCTTCATGCCTGGAGTTGACAGCTTTTGACCTTCCATCTGAAGTCTGTAATGCTCTTTTGGCAGTTCGGCGTCACTCCGCCAAGATGGTATATATCGGCCGTTGGAGCAAGTTTGTTGCATGGTGTTCAGACAAACAGGTTGACCCATTAACTGCACCTCTTTCCGAAATTCTTGTGTTTATCCTTACTGTGGCCCAGCAGGTCTCTGCATTAGGCAAGTTGAAGGGTTATTTATCTGCTATCTCAGCCTATCTGCGGCTGCCAGATCAGACCTCCCTTTTCAAGGTCCCTATTATAAATAGGTTCCTTAAAGATCTTCAGCATTTTTCATCCAGCTCCCTTCATTATGCCTCAATTCTACCTCAAGTTGGTTCCTACTTTTCTAATGTGTGCTGCCTTTGAGCCATTTCATAACTGCTCTCTTAGGCTCCTCACTATCAAAACTGCTTTTCTGGTGGCAATTACATCTGCCCAGAACGTCCTTGAACTCCAGGCGTGATCATCTCAGTCTCTGTACATCTCTTTTTACCCAGACAAACCTAGATCATCCTTCTTGCTGAAGGTAATCACCCTGTTCCACGTAGGCCAGTCCATCACCTTGCCTACATTTTACGCTCTGCCTCATCCCTCCAAGGAATAGAAGAGGCTCCACCGGCTGGACCCAAAAAGAGCAATGTTGTTCTATCTTGACTGCACACTGCTATTCTGGGTGGACGATCAACTCTTCATGGGGTATGTCCAAGTCAAGAAAGGAAAGGCCTTGCAGAAACTAACCATCTCATGATGGATTGTGGTCTGCATTAAGACCTGCTACGCACTGGCCAAGAAGCAGCCCCCAGAGGGCTTGCATGCTCATTCCACCAGAGTAAAGGCTGCGGCCACTGTGTTAGCACGTAGAGTTCCGGCCCTGGACATGTCAGGCTGCAACATGGGCTTTGCTGCACACGATCACCAAGCACTACTGCACGGACAGTCAGGTCCGTCGGAATGGGTTTGGTCCTGCAAGACTTTCTAGTCTAAATCTGGTTAGCAGACCCCCCCTCCAGGTGGGTATCTATTCTAAGGTGGCTAGAAGTCTGTCTGCCAACAGATTTTTAGGTACAAGTATGTTCCTTTTTCGTGGCTCTAGTTTCACACACCAGTGGTCTGTGTTCTTTGTGGCTCTGCGCTCCTAGTGTGGCAAGTTGCAAAATGAACAACCAGGAGCAAGGAAAAATGACAGCTGGGGATGGGGAAAGAAGAGAAATAAAGAAGGAATGTTGGAAGGATAGGTGAAAAGGAAGTATGGATGAATGAGTGTGGATGAATGAGTGAGTGAAAGGATGTGTGATTGACAGGTGGATGGATTGGTGAAAGGATGGCAAAATAAAGGGATGGGTGTATTGTGGATGTACAGGTGAGCGGATGGTAGAGTATAGGGATGGATGGATGTGTGTATGGGAGTGAATGAATAGGTGAATGGGAAGGTGGAACATGGCTGAGTAAAGGAATGGATGATGAGTGAATGGATAGATTGATAGATGGATGGACAGGTAAAAGGATGGCAGAATAAAGGCATGGATGGATAGGTGGATGGACACGTAAAAGGATGGCAAAGTAAAGGGATGGATGGATAGTGGATGGACAGGTGAACAGATGGCAGAGCAAAGGGATGGATGTGTATATTGGAGTGAATGGATAGGTGGATGCACAGGCGAAACCAGGATTGTGTAAAGGTATGGATGGGATAGATGGACAGGTGAAAGGGTGGCAGAGTAAAGGGATGGATGAGTGGGTGAAAAGACGAGTGAATATATGGCAGAGTGGATGGATGGATTCATGGCAGGGTAGATGAATGGCAGGGTGGATGGATGGATTGCTGAGTTGACGGATGGATGGATAGCAGAGATGATGGCTGCAAGCGCCGAGTAAATGAATGTATGGCAGAGTGGATACATTGATGGGTGAATGTATAGCAGAGTGGATGAGTGAATGGATATTAGAGTGGATGGGCTACAGAGTGGATGGATGGATATATGGATGGCTGGCAGAATGGATGGAGGGTTGGCAGAATGCTGGTGGGTGGGTGGATGGATGGCAGAGTGGATGGATTGATGGGTGGTAGGATGAATGGGTGGATGGCAGAGTTGATGTATGGATGGCAGAGTGGATGGATGGGTAGATGGCTGGATGGAATGGGGAAAGAATGAATGATGAAAGAATGAATGGGTGAAAGAAAATAAAGGTGAAACAGTGGACATCAGCCTGTGGATGGAAGGGTGAAAGAATGAATGGATAGATGCATGATTGGAAGAGGCAAGGAAGCTGTTTTAAGAAGGATTCGGCTCACTTGCTTCGCTTGCTTGGTGGCATTAATGCTTTAGTTCAAAGTGAGGGCTATTTTAATTTTCGGGGTACTCCTTTGGCTGCATCCACTTCCACAGGCAAATCTCTTTCCAATATACGGTGTATGACACCAACTCAGCTTGTCGATATAATGAATGGTGGTGATATTGCTTGACAGGACCCGAATGGGGCTGTCTTATAAGGAAGGAAGAATTGCATTCACAGCAAGATGGAACACCACAGCTCAAAAATTTTTATGTGCAGGTTTTGCTCTGATGTGATAAAAGGCATAAGGTTGTCATTTCACTTGGATGGACACCCAGCCCAGTGAGGAGGCGTCTGTAACTATAGTAACATGAGCCTGTTGTGAGCTGAAGGAACAAGCTAGCAATAGTTTGGAGGGGTCCATTCACCATTGTGGATCATGATAAACTGACTAGAAGATATGTAGTTGAGCCTAAAGGCTCCCTTGGTGCTGCCTTTCTGTTCTCAGGCACCACTGAATCAGCTTTCGGGCCTCGGGCATCAACAGGATGCACAAGGCCATGAGACCAAGCAGACGTAAGACATACAGAAACGGGATCTGTGACTGAGCTAGAAGCATGAGAATTGTCCCCAGAATATTCACGATCCATAGAGGAGAACGAAAAGTCTTCATGAGGGTCAGCACCGCTTCTATTAAGGGTAATGTCTGTGTTGTAGTGAGGTGAGACTTCTGATAGATACATGTGCCTGTGGATTCCTCACCGTTTGAATATCCCAAAGCGCCAGCATTCCACAAAAACTTTTCTTCTCAGCTCTCCCACATCGACGAGGACATCACAATGCCCATGGCTCCACACTCAGCTCTGCGTGACATCATTGGAGCAATAAGAAGCCCTTGTCAGCCTGCTGACGTCAGTTCCTTTTTTTCCCCATCTTCGACACATAATGTTTTTTCCTAGTTTCTCCAGTGTTAGAGTTTTGTGAAATTTTTTCAGCAAATTTTAACGTTGTTGCAGAAAAAAAATTCTCCTCAAAGGAAGTCTGGGTTCTAGCCCTGCAGGCAATGTGAGGGTCAGATGTCGATCTGAGATCCTCATGGAGATTATCTTTGGTGTCTTAGTTTGGATCACGATGTCGACATCTGTTCATCATGCCAGAAGATGAACCCCAAAGCCCTGAAGGAGAGAGAGGCAAAGCACTTCTTGGCCAAGGCAAGAAAGGAGACAAGAGGTAGCTGAAAGTCTTGTCTTCGTTCGGAGTCGCCGTCTCCTCATTCCTCTAAGTCATCAAAGAGGAAGAGCACGAAGAAGCAGCGTCATAGTTCCTAGCACCGATCTTCAAGAGAGGAATATCCGAGGTCGGTGTGTCCACGTCTGAAGTTGCATGTAGATAGAGGTGAGGTGACTTCGGCCCATCTCCAGTAGCCCTTCTAGTGTCGCCATCGAGTCCAAGGCAGCCTCCAACTTCGCCTGGATGTCCTGATCGGAGCCGGAGGTAGATTCAATTCCTCCTCCTGCTCCACCTTCGCTCTATCGACAGGAGCAGGAGTACCCAACTTTCCCGGCTCCAGGGTTGTACCCTTCAAATTACTTAAATGCTATGTACAGCATTTTTAACAGGGCCATGACTCCATGTGAAGCGCCTGGGGGCCCCATGTGTCCACTTTCCTATTCTTTGGATGGTTTTCCAGTTCATTATCAGCAGGTGCTGTTCCTGCCATTTATGCAGATGGTTGGGGGTATCCTGGTCTCCTGCGGCACAGAGGAAAGTCACTCCTTCACCAGTCGAAGTTTAGCAGGAATCACCAGTGCCTGTTGCTCCCTCCCTGACGTTGGCTGGATCCGCACCAGCGTCACATGATTCGACTACTGTGCCAATTAGCATCTTTTACACAGGTGCCATTACCAACGTCACCGACGCCGGTACTGACTTCACCAAAGCCATTGTTGAAGCTGTCACATAGATCTCATCGGGAGGTGCAGAGGCTTCTTGAAGAGGAGCAGTACTTTTTGTGGAAAGAGACCCAGAACTGGAGGAGGAAGAAATAGTGTCACTTGATCCAGAATTTGAGAAATTGGAGGTGGCAATTGGATTAGACACCTCGCCAGAAAGGGAACTGTTATCTACAAAAAGCATTCCGCCACCCGAGGTGGTTAGGAGGGCGGCTGATATGTTGGAACTGTTTCTTCCTTCAACTGAACCGAAATCTAATTTGATGACAGAAATACTGCATTCTTCTGCTTCAACATCAAAGCCTTCATTGCCTTTTATTGAGGAATTGACTTAGCCTATTCTGGAAATCTGGCAGAAACCTATGTCATCCTCTGCAGTATCTAGACCCATTGCGAGGAGATACCAGCCTGCTCCGGGGGATCGTTTGTTTTTATCTACTCATCCTTCACCTGAGAGTTTGGTGGTACAGGTTTCCTGTTCTTCAAAGTTAAGTCCTGGGTCTTTTCTGACATCCCCAGCGGACAGGGAATCAAAGAAAATGGGAACAGTCTGCAAAAAAGGTGTTTTCATCTGGTAGCATGGCTTTAAAGTCAACCAACGCAACCTGTTTGTTGGGACGGTACATTAATGCTCTGGTGGAATCAGCCAAGACAGTATTACCAACATTACCGTAGGATCTTCAGGGACCGGAGTGCATAAGCTCCCAACCTACAACACAGCAACGGTTGGAAAAAATAGCCATTTTCCTGTTGTCTTTGGATAGTGATTGTATTTATAGGTTGGCATAGGTATGAATGGTTAAAGTGAGTGAGTGAATGAGTGTGTGTGTGCATGTGTGTGTTTGTGTGTGTGTGTGTGAGGAGAGAGTGGAGTTGAATGTATGAAATTGATATGACGTATTGTTTTTGGGGAAATATTGTTTACATATAGAGATTTGTTGCCTGGTGCTCTTTAGTCGGAAATGTTCTTATAATTGTTCCCGAAGATAAAATTGAAAAGAATTGATCAAAGAACTGGCACTACATATTGGACCAAACTGTATAGTAATGTATTTATTGTATGTGTCCACATCATATCTTATGTAAAATCCAATTTAGTAATCAAAGAACCAGTACTATATATTGGAGCAAATTGTACAGCACTGTATATATTGTATGTACTCGCACATCGTTTTATGTACAAGCCGATTGAGAAATGTAAAACCTATAAAAAAAATTACAAGTTAAGAAATTAGTATTTAAATAAATAAAAAATAAAAAAGAGTTTGCCACAAGGTTTAATTTAATTTATTAATAGTAATTCACAAATGGCCAGCTTTGGGAACTACTTGTAGTCCTTTAGGAAGCAATACAGGTGTAGTGGGACAGTTTATTAATATTTATTGGTCAGGGACATTTTACAGAACTGCTGAACGACATTCTGGCTGCTGCACGTCAGGTTATTTAGTTGGGCATAGATACAACTGATTCAGTGGCAAGAGCAATGGGGACCTCAGTCGCTGCAAGGAGGCACACGTGGCTGAGAGGGTCTGGTTTCTCACCGGATGTGCAGGCTACCCTGATGGATTTGCCATTTGATGTGTTGAGACTGTTTGGCGCCAAAGCTGATTCTTCCATGGAGAGATTCAAGGACAGTAAGGCGACGGCAGGATCTTTGGCCCCTTCAATGCTAGTTCAGAGATCACAGGCAGTTTCTGAGGTTTTGGGGATTTGCCGAATCTTCTCTGTTCATGAAGGCAGCAATACCAACAGCAACAGCAGCCGTCCAGTCCCCTTTATAGGAGTTGTAGAGGGCAGGGCAAGGGTAGACAATGAGGAGCCGCCCCTCAGCCATCTTCCTCCTCCTCTTTTTCCTCACCGGCCAACGTCACAGGGAAGCAGCCCAAGTTTTGCTATCTTGGAGCATGCTTTACCGGTGGGAGGACTTTGGACCCATTTTCTACCACATTGGAGATCCATTACATCGAATCAGTGGGTTTTGAGTAGTGTAGAAAATGGGTACTCCCAACCCTTCCAAGAATTTCCCCCGCACTTTCCTCCCTAACAAGGTTTTTGTTCAGAAGACCATCTTCTGCTCCTTCAACCGAAGGTCCAATCTATACCTCAAAAGGGCGCTGTAGAGTTGGTTCCAGAGTAGGAGCCGGGTCAGGGATGCTATTCCTGTTACTTCCTGATTCCCAAAAAGGATGCTCATTTACGTCCGATCCAAACCTCTGGATTTTGAACTGGTTCCTCAAGCAGGAAAAGTTCAAAATGCTGGCCCTAGCACAGGTACTTCTTGTGCTGGAAAATGAAGACTGGATGGTCTCGATCAATTTGCAGGATGCATATTTTCACATCCCCATTCTGCAATCTCACAGGAAGTATCTCTCTCCATTTCATGGTGGGGTCTCAATATTACCAGTTTGTGGTCCTTTCGTTTGGGCATACAGTCTTCACAAAGGTGATGTTTGCAGCACATCTCAGGAGGTGAGGAATACCATTATTCCCTTACCTGGACGATTGGCTGATCAAAACTAAGTCTCCAGAGTTGGTATTGCATCACTTGAAAACTCAGTTGTTGTTCAACCTGGGCTTTTCCATCAACAAGCCCAAGTCCCACTAGAGCCCTCTCAACACATCCTGTTCATAGGGGCTGTAGTGGACACTACGGTCAATCGAGTGTACCCTCCTACCCAGAGGATTCTGGACATTCAGACTATAATTCCGATGTTTTAGAATAGAGCTATTGATCAAGACCTGAAGGTCTTGCGCCTGCTAGATCTGATAGCCTCCTGCATATTCTGTTGGTCACCCATGCACACTGGCATATGAGAGCCCTTCAGTTGTGTCTCCACAGGCAGTGGTTTCAACACAATGAGGATCTCAAAGAGCCGGTCAAAATATCTAGAGACACTGTGATAGTGTGATGTGTCAAGTAGCCACAGTGATAACGGATGTTTCCATTCTTAGGTGGAGAGCTCATCTGGGGATCTGGAGATCAAAGGTCTTTTAGGTCCTTTATGACTTCTTACTTTTAAGACAGTTGTTCTGGTTTCCATAACATCTGCTAAATGTGTTAATGAATTGCAGGCTTTGAGTGTGAAACCTCCCTTCGCAACTTTTTATGCAGATAAGTTGGTATTGGGGACCAGAGCTGCTTTCCTGCCAAAGATGGTTACTCCCTTCCACTAGGCCAGTCTATCACCCTACCTTCTTTCTATCCTCCTCAAGATCCATCTAAAGAGGAGGAAAGGCTTCATGGATAAGGGCTATGAGCTTTTGTGTAGACAGAACTCGTGATCTCCGGCTGGATAATCAGCAGTTTGTTGGCTATGTGGGCAAGGTGAAAGGAAAAGCAGTGCATAAAAGAACATTATCCCAATGGATCATCCTGGGCATAAAGATCTGTTACGCCGTGGCTAACAAAGAACCACCAGAAGGTGTTAGAGCTCATTCCACTAGAGCTAAGTCTTTTACTTCTACCTTAACTAGAGGTGTCCCTGTAGTTGGTATTTGTAAAACAGCAACTTGGGCCTCCCTCCACACTTTTGCAAATCACTATTTCTTAGATTCTGAATTGAGGAAGGACAGTCACTTTGCTTGTTCTGTTTTGCAAGATTGTTTGGTTTAGGCAGACTACCACTCACCTCGGAGTGCAGGACTGCTTGGGGATTCTATTCAAAAGGTGAGAAATCCAAAGGTAGATGTAAGTTACTTGCCTTTGGTAAAGCTTTTTCTGGTGGACACAGTAGTTACCTATGAATTCCTCACTGACCCACCCACCTCCCCATTGCCTGTCTGTATATACCAACAAGACTTCTATTTATATATTGTGTATGTATTTAATTTGTCATATTACCTACTCTGGGTCGCCAGTAGGTAGTTATAGTTAGGACCTAGTTTCCAAAGAAAGAGACTTTTATGTTCTGCTCTGCTTGATAAATCTTTCCGAAATTTTCAAAACGTATACTTTATTCAGTTCAGCTGCTGTGTTGAAAGTTTCGGGGTAACATGTCAAGCGGGGGCTGGGTAAAAGGGGGGAGCCAAACGCTTATTCCCTTTGTTAATTTCCATAGGACCTTTGAACATGCCTACAGCCCGAACTGCTGGAAGGAATTACATCAAATTTGGCAGAAATGTAGATTTGGTTATACAGATCACGCTTTTTGTAATTTGGTGTAAATCCATTCGTAGTTTTAGAGATATTAAAGGTGAAAAAATATAGGTCTATAGGGACGCTGATCATACAGTCTCCGTGCAGAAATATGATTGGCTGCCAACACTTCAACCAGGAAGTGTTGGCAGCCATCTTGGAACTCGGCTTGAGCCGAGTCCCATAAAAAAATATTTTAAAAAAAGTTAAGGGGCCAAGGCAGGGACACTGAGCCCTTAGCCATGGTTCAGGGTCCCCCAGAGACTCTGCCATGGCTAAAAAGCATTAAAACAAAAATGTCGGAGAAATCCTCGGCTGGATTAGCTGATTTTTCTGCAGTTCTTTTACTTTGACCACCACCTCCACGGGGCAAAAGTTAATAAATTAATGTGGGAGGGCTTGTGTGCCCCTCCACTCAGCCCCGGGGACTGCCACCTCCCTGAAGCAAAAGTTAATAAACGAATGCGGGGCCCATGAAGCCCCCCGCAACCCCAGGGACCGCCACCTCCCTGGGGCAAATGTAGTTTATTAGAAGCAAGGGGGCCTGTGCGGCCCCCTCGCAGCCCCGGGGACTGTCACCTTCCCTGGAGTGACCATTAGCTTGTATGGGAGGGTTGCATGCCCCCCCTGTGTCCCGGGGACCACCACCTCCCTGGGTCTAAAATAAAATAATGACAAGGTCCATCGCGGACCCCCGGGGACCACCCCCTCCCCGGTGTTTAAATAAACATTGGAGGGGGACACACGGCTCCCGTCAAGGAGCCATAGATGGCCTTGGGGCCACTCCCCTGGGCCGGCTTCTGCTACCTCCCGAGGTGCTCACCTTCAGGAAGTAGCCGACAGCTCCCACCAAGCAAAAGCAAACATAACTGCCCGAGCTCCGGCTTGTAGAAAGCGGAATTTTCATCTGTTTCCTTGCCCGCAAATATGAATGCGGGGAAACAGATGAAAACATTGTTCCTGCTTGAGGAAGCAATGCCAGCTACTGCAGGAGACGGGAGATGGCTGGGACTGCGGGGGCCATTAGGCCCCCTGCGGTACCCATAGGCTTTTATGGGTGCCCTGGACACCATTTTATATTTGGCTGGGTCCCAGGGGATAGACTCCCGGGGCATAGGGAAGAGGCCCATGTGGGCCCCTCCCTTTGGAAAACAGTATTTGGCCCTGGCAAGATGGGGTCCCTGAGGCCCAGGGGGGTCCTTGTGTCCCTCCCTTATACATTTTTTTTAAAGTAGCGCCGGGGTGGTGGTGGTCCTGGGACCTGAAGGGGGCTGGTGTTTCCTTGCTGGCCCCCTTATATTTTTTTAGATGTTGTCCTGGGGAGGTGGTGCTCACCGGAACATAGGGGGGGGCTAAGGGGCCCCCTCTAATTTTTTTAATATGAAGTAGGTGGCTTTCCTCGGGGGGGCATGTAGCCGCTCCATATATTTTTTTTTTTACTGTTGTCCCGGGTAGGAGGTGGTCCCTGGGGCCCAGGAGGGGGCCTGTAAAGCCCCTCTAAATACATTTTATGTTGCCCCCTTTAAGCTCCAAACCCCTTTGACGTGTGCGGAGTGGGGATTGGAGCTTAAACTGGGTGGACCACAGGACCTGGCCTGAGGTTTGCCCCAACGCCTGGCCACAGACCATTCCCTGTGGCCAACCCCTTCTGTGCATGGCTGAATGCTGTACGTGGTGCGAGGTTAGGTAGTTATATGGGATTGGCTAGAGGGTCAGGCCCTGCAGCCTACCTCCGCCGCACATGGCCAAAGGCCGTGCGCGGCGGTGGTTGAATTAACGTGTAGTAATTAAAATTACTTTGTGTTAAAAAAAACATAGAAATTCACTGAAAAAACAAAGGTTACAGGTATGTTATAGTTAAGCTCACATTTCACTTGTACGAATCCAGAAAAATTCAGCTTTTATAGTTATCTGAGCTAACTATAACTTACGCCTCCGCAATGCACTGCTTATGACCTCACCTATTACATCAATCATGAAATGGTCAGTTACATCACTGATGACATCTCAAATGACATCACTGATTACATCATCCACAGAACCACTCACACACCCATTTAAAACCCCATACAACATATCCTACACCCACGCACACAGCTACACAACCACTCACATAGCTACACAACCACTCACATACCCCTTCACAGACCCATGCAAACACTCACACACCTACTCACTGATCCATAGAGCCATTCACACATCAACTCACCCATACAGCCACTAACACAACTAGTAACTCACATATACAGCCACTCGTGCACCTACTCACTGACAAATACAGCCTCTCGCACATTGTCATGCAGATACTTACACACCCACTCATACACCCACACAGCCATTCACACACCAAATCAGTCACCCATACAGCTACTAATATACCTACTCACTCACCCATACAGTTACTCACACACCCACTTTCTCATACATATACTAACACATGTACTCACTGACCTATACAGTCACTGATACAAGCACATACTCTCCCATACAACCTCTCTCACACTCACTTACTCACCCATGCAGCCACTCACTCACTCACCCGCTCACTCATACACCCAGTAACACACTCATTCCGGCACCTATACAACCATTCATGTACCCTCTCACTCACCCATACAGACACTTATGTGCCTGCTGAGTCACCCATTCTGCTACTCATCCACCCTCTATTTCACCATTTACAACCACTGACACACCCCCGCACTCACCCATACAGCCACTCAATCATTTTCTCATTCACCATTACAGCCACTTACACACCCACCCACTCACTCACCCATACAAATACTCACACAGCTACTCACTTACTCATACACCCACTGACACACCCTTATAAAGACTCACACCCACTTACTCATGTATAGTCTCTTGCATACCCACTCACTCTTCTAAACATCAATTACACACCCACTCACTCACCCATACAGTCGATTCCATAGCCACTTACCATAGTATATGTATTTATTACTCAGTAACTTTTAGAAAACACTCACAATCACTTTGTTTTTTTCAGTGAATATATATATATATTATATTATCTACTGGCGACCGCCAGTAGATAGTTATAGTTAGGACCGTGTTTCCATAGGAAATCTCAAAATTCTATTTTGAATAACTTTGGCGCCGGTTGACGAATCTTCGCGAAATTTTCAAAACTAATGGGGCGCTCCGCTCAGCTCCTACCCTGAAAGTCTCGGGGTGATTCGTCAAGCGGGGGCTGAGAAAAAAGGGGGGTCCCAAAACGCGTTTTCCCCGTGCATTTTTCCATAGGACCTTTAGTCGAAGGTACAGCCCGAACGGCTGAACAAAATTACTTGAAATTTGGCAGAGAGGTAGTCCTCAGGTCAGGGAAGTGCCTTTTGCAGATCTGGTGTCAATCTGTTCAGTATTGCCTGAGAAAATAGCATTTAAAAGCATATAAATATCTATACGCGCGCACCGTGCGCTAGCGAAATTCTGATTGGTTGTTAGATGTCAGTCAACATTCGAATCGGTCGAAATCAGGAAGTGTTGTCCGCCATTTTGTCTCTCGCACTGAAAAGGAAAGGTGGAAAACATGAAAAGGGGGCAGGGAAGAGAGTTTCTGACCCCCTAGCCTTAGTCAGGGGGTAACAGAAGGACCCCCAAGGGTGAAAAAAACAGTTTATCTTTTTTTTTTAAATCGCGGGGTGCCCAAACGCGTGCACGGTGCGCGCACGGTGAAAAACCTTAAAAAAACCAAATATTAATAAATACATAACTTAGCATTTAAAAAAAAGTACAAATTCACTTAAAAAAACATAGGTTTCACACACGTTATAGTTAGGAATTAGCATTTAAAAAACCTTGCAAATTCACTTAAAAAACCATAGGTTTCACACAGGTTATAGTTAGGAGGACATTTCACTCGTAAAAAACCAATGAAATTCCCCCGTTATAGTTAGTTCAGATAACTATAACTCGCGCGACAGCCACTCTATCACAAGGATGATGTCATCAGTGATGTCATGAGTGATGCCACTGACCATGTCATGAGTGATGTAATATGTGACGTCATGAGCAGTGGATTGCTGGCGCGCGAGTTATAGTTATCTGAACTAACTATAACGGGGGAATTTCATTGGTTTTTTACGAGTGAAATGTCCACCTAACTATAACCTGTGTGAAACCTATGGTTTTTTAAGTGAATATATATATATATAGATATATATAGGTAGATAGAAGATATAGATAGATAGATATACATACATATATCTTTGATTTAAGGTTTAGAATGTTCATGTTGTTGGTTTTACCCAATCGCCTCAATAGCACAAATAAATTGGGTGAAAACTGACATCAGCACGCCACTGAGGGCTTCTTATGGCTCAAGTGACGTCACGTTGAGCCACGTGTAGAGCCATGGTGTAGGAAGCTGGCTCTCTATATAGTGCACTAAAAAGAAGTACACTGTGTAGATACTCCAGTGGGTCCCCAATTGGCTTACAGAGGCTAAAGTAGTTAATACTAACCCTCTTTTTTGCGGTAGTGTGGGTCAGCAGTAAGGCTTATTAGAGGGTAGTGCTAAGCATATGTTGTACGGTGTACTCAAGGAGGCAATAAATGAGACTCACCCTCAAAGAATACATACAAGACCAAAGTAGAAAAATAGCACTTCTTTTTATATATGTTGTAAAACAAAGAACTTTGTTCAAAAGTAAGTACTGTTTTTGTTATCAATTTTTACACGTAAATAAATCCTTCACACCTGTGCGTTTTTATGCACAGTGCAATCCTATGGGAGGAAAAGTCATAAATGCATAATGATAAGTACAGTCTGTTTCAGGGGTTCACCTTCGGGGTTTTGCTCTGTATTGGGCCAAGGTACAAAGTACTACCAGGAGTTCTTCAGGAACCACCCTGGTTTAGCAGAATGCTGGTGAGGTTGCTTAGCTGTGCACTACGTAGAAGGGGGCCACCTGGAAACATGCTGCACAGGGGGACTTGGGGAGAAGTCCTAGAGCTCCCAAACAGGGGCTTGGGCCGCAAGGGGTTTTGGAGCAAGGGGGCACAGCCGGTTCTTGAGTACCCGGGCCGGGCGGCTATGGTGCAGAGTGGGATAGGTAAGCTGGGCTGGATATGCATAGGTGCTCCTCGTGGTTAGAGACAAACAGCTGGCAGGGGCAAAATCAGGACAGCTGGGCCACTCACAAAGTTGGTCTCAGTGATTATGATGTCCCTCGAAGACTGCTTCATCGTGGTGCAATGGGAATCCGGATTGGACTCACATCGTTGCTGTTTGGTGCAGGGAGTGCGGTACCCCGGAGGTTGGTGCTGCACGACTGGTTGGGTTGGTCCTGGTGTCTTAACACTCGGCGGGGAGACAGATCTGACCTTCCAGTGCACAAGTACCTTCTCACAGTCGTCTGTGGCATCGATCGGGCAGGGGAGCTGTAAGGCGGTGGACTCTGCTGGTCGGTGGCTTCAGTCTGCAGGGGAGTAGATCCTCTACTCCAAGGGAGACTGTAGGTGATTTTCGAAGTGCTGGTAGGCTACCCAAGGGTGTGGTGGATCTCCAGCCTGCAGGACGAGTCCCTCTGTTGCGATTGTTGAGAGAGTTGCGAGCAGGCAGGGTTTCGTGTCAAAAGTCCACCGTTCTTCTTCAGTTCTCGAAAGGCAGTAACTTTTCTTCATCCTTCTTCTCTTGATCCATCAAATTTCAGTTCTTGGTTTCAAGGGTGCCACCTAAATACTCAATTTTGGGTTGTTAAGGGAGTGGCAGGTATTAGTCAATGGAATGAATACCTTAGGGGGTCTACACCCTCTATATGATCACTTCCTGTGGGAAGTGGGCATAACCCAAACCCAAGAAGGCTAATTTTGTCCAAAACAAGATGGAGGAATCTGAAATGGTGGTGTCTACATCAGCTAGTCCACTTTAGGGGTGGTGCTGGCGTATGTGGGACAAACCTAATCTTACTAACTTTCCTGTCTATCTTGCTGCCAAAAAGTGGCATCTGGATAGGGGGTGGGCATCTCCACTATCTGGAGAGGCCTGGGTCTCATAACAAAGGCGGCAGGTCTTTGAAACTTTCTGCCCTGGAATGCAGTTCCTTCGTGGAGGAGGTGTAAACACCTCCACCCAGAGCAGGCTTTGTTCCCAGCCTCTGAAGGCTATGACTCTAACCTCAGGAGGTCAGAAAGTTGTCAGAGTAGCTGGATGGTTGAGACCAGTCAGTCAAAACACTAGTGGTTGGTAGGTGTTCAGGGGGCACCTCTAAGGTGCCCTCTTTGTGCATTTCTTAATAAATCCTACACTGGCATCAGTGTGGGTTTATTAAGACAAGATGTTCGGTACCAAACGTCTGGGGTTACAGTGAAACCATCATGTAGCTGAGGAACTCATAATTACGAGTGTCCAGCCCATGTACTTGATATGCCTTCCCTATACACTTGTGGTATCTTATGAGTGACCTTAGATATCACAGGGAAATATACACTCATGCATAAAAGCCCACACATCCCGAAATCCCACTGGGCATGGTGACGGCACTCGCTCATGGGGGTGATTGGTCGAGGCTGCAGTTGTGGGAGGAGGCGGGTCTGCAGATGTTGGGGGACCTGTATGACGATGGTGTGCTGTCCCCGTTCCAGACTCTGCGGGACCGCTATGACCTCCCGAGAGGGGATTACCTCTTGCATGCGGCGGTGGTGAGGGCCATACAGGCGCACTGGGGCGAGGGCCTAGTTGAACCTACAACGACACAGGTGTGCCAATATACGATGATGTCGGCTGGCACCTTCAAGGCAGTGACGTGCCTTTACTCGCGGATGGTGAGGGAGACGCTCCAGCCCCTAACTGCATTAAAAAACAAGTGGGAGCTGGATCTGCAGGTGGACATCCCTGACACCACTTGGGCGCAATTGGTGCGCAGAGCCAGAAAAAGCACGAGAAATGCGCGATTCCAATTGATACATTTTTATGTGCTCCATAGGGCATACCTTACCCCAGGAAAAATTAGGAAATATTTTGGAGCCGCGGAAGCTGCGTGCCCTAGATGCAACAGAGTGGGAGCGGACCTGCTCCACATGCTGCGGACCTGCCCAAACCTGCAGGAGTACTGGGAGGGGGTCGGCGACACATTGAATGACGTAGCAGATAGGGACCTACAATACGACGCGGCTGTTTGTATACTCCACTGGTTCCCGCACACGCCCAAGAATAAACTGTCCAGCAAGTTTATAGACATGGGCCTTCTCCTAGCTAAGCGAGAGGTGACGAAAGGGTGGAAGTCGAAGGCGGGGCCAACACACCGGCTCAGGTACCAACTAGCTCACCGTAAACCGGACGACCGGGCTCAGGCGGCGGCAATGGTATGGGAAGTGATGGTGCAGGCCCTGCGAGATAGCCCAGCCAGTGGGGAGGAGGGTGAGAACTCTGAGGAAGCAGCGGACAAAGTCGTACCACAGGCCCCCCTGCCAAGCACGCACGATTAGGGATTACTGCATTTTTCCTGTTACCCGCCACACATGCTATATGTTCCTGACTAGGCGCAATCGGGAGGGCACAAGGGAGGGAGGGTGGAGGGGGAGTTCCCAAGTTTAAGGGTTTTTTGAAAGTAGATTGTACGTTCTGTAGGTATTTAGGGGAGCAGAGGGACAGCGATCAAAAGCGGGCAGCGGGGTTCTTCACCGGAAGTATGCTCCTGACAGTTTCGTATTAATGTGCCATGTGTCTATATGACGCCGCCCGGCCTCTGGGATGTGGGCAGTACGGCTGTGTATACTACCCGGATTAATGATTAAGGGGAGGATGGGAACCCTGCATTATTGACATGTATCCTGGTTGCTGTACGTTGTACTTGGTCCTGCAATAAAAATGGTTTGACAAAAAAAAATAAAAAAATAAAAGCCCACACATGGGTACAGTGCACCCTGCCTTAGGGCTGTAAGGCCTGCTGTAGGGGTGACTTACCTATACAACAGGTAGTGTTTTGCAGGCATGGCACACAGGGATGTGTGTCATGTCGACTCTTCACTTTTCTCCGCACCAAGACACGCAGCCTGCAATGGCAGTTTGCATGAGCTTGGTGAGGGGGTCCCGTAGGGTGGCACAATTCATGCTGCAGCTCTTATGGGATCCTCTTTAGGCCCAATGCCCTAGATACCAGGGGTACTATTTACTTGGTACTTACATGGAGCTTAAAGTGGTGCCAATTGTGGAACAAAAGGTACAGTTTAGGGAAAGTACACTGGTGCTGGGGACCTGGTTGAGTAGGAACCCAGCATACTTTCAGTTAAATTTGCATTAGCTGCCAGGCTAAAAGTGGGGGGCTACTGCTACAAAAACCCAGTTTCCTACACATGGGCATTGGGACGTCCTCGTCGACGTGGGATAACTGAGAAGTGTTTCTTTGGAATGCTGGCATATCGGGATGTTCAAAAGATGAGGAATTCACAGGTAGATACTGTATCCACCAGAAAAAGTATTGCAGAAGGTAAGTAACTTGTTCTGTTGGTTCATTGATGATAAAGCCCAGGTCGTAAAGGAGTGTCATAGTGCATCGAAGACTTATTTGACTAACACAGGGACTTAGTCTTCACCAGCCAACTATCCAAGTATGGAAAAATATGGACTCCTGACCATGGTAATACAGCCAAAGCTGCCATTACTTTTGTAAATGCATGTTCTGTGGTCTTCAGGCAGAATGTTTGGCCTGTGAACTGTTAGTGATGGGAACCCATTATGAACTTCTGGTAATATCTGTGGACTGAGGAGATTTTCAGCTAGGAGTAGGCATCACGGCAGTCCAGAGAGGCCAGCCAATTGACCATTGGGAGGCACAGGTAGAGGATGGGTCTCAGACCTCAGCACTTTGTTGGCACCAAGAGGTAAAGGGAGAAGAATTCTGATAGGGACTTCTAATTCCTCTCATTTTGAATACTTCGCCAGGATTCATACTAGATCCAGAATGTTTTTGAGCAGTACCTCTGCACTCCTGTAGGTGGTGCCATGTGGCTCTGCACTGACTCTGTTCCTCTCCGGAAATGATGTGTGAAGCCAATATAGGTGCCAATCCCGCACACTTAAGTCAGTTATTTTCTTTCAGCGCCACAAGGTGCAGATCCGGAGCTACCTGTCATCTCTTAGAGGGCATTTTCCCTCCAAAAACTCTAAAAATCAGTATATAAGGAAAAATGTCACCTCCCAAGATGGCAGGGTTTAAACACTGTAGGGACTGGTGCAAGCAAATATGTGAGAGATCTCCCATCAGGTTTGCCTGCGGTACCTGGTGTCGACTCACGGCTTTAAGGCTTGCAGTGACTGTGAGGCGATAAGTCAAAAGGCCATTCGAGACTGTGAGGTGAAACACTAAATCGTCAAGCAGCTAAAGACCCCATGTCAGGACCAGTCCTAATCCAATGGTGGGTCTCAATCCTGTTCTAGTAGTCGGTTCCAAGGTCAATCGTCGCTGTGCTACAAATCCTCGGATAAGTCAAAGAAAAAGCTTAAGAAATCTAAGCCCTTCCTGCACCTTGATTCACCTGAGAAGGCGCAAGGGTGCCCTATGCCTCTCAGTCGGACTCCCGAAGTCCATCAACATCGGGGCCAATCCTGCAACTTGCCCTGCACAACCTGAGTTTCTGGCATTGCGGGAGATCCAAGAGTTCCATGGCGCCATTCTCCAACTCTTTTGGATCCCTGTCAACTCCCTCTGGTGCACCTACATCCCAGCTGAGCCAAGAAGTCCTCCTTCTGGGATTGCGCAGGCAAGTTTGCACTCCGTACCAATGGGACCCACTGAGTCCACACCTGAGCCTCTTATGGGCTCCTTTGGAGATTCCACCTCAAGCTCCACATTCCACACCTGTCCCCAGAATGCCAACAGTGATGCCGACTCCATTGATGCCTAAGCATGAGGCACTACCCATTGTGCTCTCCTACTCGGAGTTAGTCCTGACATTGGCTTAGCCCATGCTCTGTGTCCATAGAGCTAAAGTCCTTACCTACTCCTCCTTAGCATCTTAGCATCCTGTTTCAGTAGGATAGACCTTCTCTGCATTCCCTATTTGGGACAGACCCTGACAAGGAGTGTAATGCAGTAGACGAGTGTGGGCAACCCTACCATGAAAATAACTGATATGAGGACCCCCAGAATGCTAGTGGCTTCAACACCTATCTTGATACTGGCCTAGTGTCACCTCAAGCCCTGCCACTGAGGAAAAATCTTACGTGCAATGGTTATGCGGAGGGTTGTCAAGGTTCTCAATCTCAGGCTCTCCCCACCTTGGGGGTCAAACCTAACATTCTAACTGAAGTCCTCCAACATATGCAGACCAACACTGAGCATTGGTTGCCCTTCAAAGTGGCCCTCGCCGACACTCCTTTATGGGCCTCAGACAACCCTGGCTCTGGTCTCTTAGTGAATTACCAGATTGACAGCACAATTGTCCTGCCCCCAGCGAGCCCTCTGACTTAGCACCCTTCTCCTGAGAGCTTGGTGGTGCATGCTTCCACCAGCCAGACACACCTGAAGGCTTTCCTGACTACTAGGGAGTCTCTAAGAGAATCGAGACCTTTGGGAAGATGATATTTTTTTTCTACAAGTTTAGCTATCCAATCGGTCAAGGCCAGCTGTCTTTTTGGCTGCTATTCCCACACTCTCTGGGACTCTGTAACTCAGGTTCTCCCATGGGCCCCTTGTAAATCATACAAGAGGGCTATGATGCTGTAAAATGTACTATCATTGTGGCCTGGATACCACCAACTCCATTGGTCGAGCTATTCGTTGCCACACCTTGTTAAAATCTATGGATTTCAACAGCAATGTTCAGTTGTCCTTTATGAACATGACCTTTAAAGGGGCTTTCTTTTTTGTGGACAAATTTGACACTGCCATGGAGCATTTCAAAGAAAGCATGGCCTCAGCACACTTCTTGGGCTTGTCTGACCCGCCATGCCAATCACACTAGCCTTTTTGACCCTCCTGAGTCTCTTGCAGGGGTATCTCATACATATAACCACCCCAGCCTCAGCAGGCTTCCCAGCCTTTTTGCGTCCAAGGATGTGGCACCCACTGATCCTGCGGTCCGGGTCAGTATGCCAGTCAGTCCTCCATACCACCCCTATCCCCAGCCCCCGCATGGCCCTACCTACCAAAATCCTGTAGCGAGGCCTTAGTGCATAACATCCACTTGGTTGGAGGTAGTATCCAAAACTTTTTACTGGGCTGCTAGGCTTTAGATAGGTGGGTCCTGCAAATTATACAGAAAGGGTATGCCTTAACTTTTCAAGCATACGGCCTACTCTGCATCTTCCACTATCTCTGGAATGATGGACAGAGGACCGTCTATCCTTCTTACTGCAGAAGTTGCTAGCCCATTTGGGGAAAAAAGCCTATCAAGAGGGTGTCTGCATCAGAAGTGGGTTGTGGTTGTTACTCTCTATTTCCTAGTGCCCAAGAAGGACCGAGACCTTTGTCCCATTTTAGACCTGCACCCTCTCCTTCGGAAGGACAAACTCAAGATTCTCACTTTAGCCTAGGTCCTCTCTGCCCTCACCTTCTCTCACAACAACAGGGCAGGGCTCTGCACCCGGGTATTTACTATCTCCACCTTCTTGCATGGAGATGGAGCAGTGAGAGCTGTACTATGTAGACCTTCCCCTGGAGTTTGGTTGTTGTAATCTTGGCTGCCAGACTTCTCTCGCCTGTCATTGGGACAAATTTGTGATTTGGTGCAGCATACGCCAGATTAACAGCAAGTTACTTGACGTTCTGTTGTTTGTTTTGTCTGTTGTTCGGCAAGGCTTTGCTTTAGGCACAGTTAAGAGGTATTTTTCTGCCTTTTTATGGTTACAGGATTAGCCCTCATTGTTTAAATAACTGGTTGTGATTTGTTTTTTGAAAGGTCTCTAACACTTGTTAATTCCCTCTCCTTTCGTCATGCCATAGTGGGACCTTAACCATGTTCCCACATAATTGATGTGTACTCCTTTTGAGATGCTTCACAGCTGTCCCTTGCAGTTTCTCACTATCAAGACGATGTTCCTTGTCACCTTCACCTTGCCGATTGAGTGAGCTTCAGGCTCTTCCTACCACAAGTTGTGACATCGCTCCACATCGGTCAGACTATTACCCTGCTGGCGTTCTATGCTCCACCTCACCTCTCTGAGGATGAGGAAAGACTCAATCACTTAGACCCCAAAAGAGTGCTGAGCTTTTACATCGATCAAATCAAATAACACTGGGTGGACCATCAACTCTTTGTGGAGGTCGCTGGGGCAAAAAAAGATAAGGCAGTGCAGAAGAGGACTATCTCCCATTGGAAAGTACTCCGTTTCATGATCTGCTATAAAATGGCCAAAAAGCAAGCTCCAAAAGGTCTGTGAGCCAATTCCATCAGATCCAAGTCTGCTGCCACTACATTGACGTGTGGCGTTTCTGTTCTGGCTATCTGCAAGGCGGCTACGTGGGTGTCACTTTACACATTCACAAAGTGCTACTGTCAGATCAACCACATTCGCCAAGAATGACATATTCCCCTCTCTGTCCTAAAGGACTTCTTTGTTTGATCCAATTCACAGACTCACATCCTAATAGGTACTGCTCTGGTATCTATTCGAAAGGTGAGGAATCTACGGTTAGTAGTCTCTATCAGAAGAACAAGTTACTTTCCTTTGATAACGCTATTTCTGGTAGAGAATCTGTCTAATCAAAGATTCCTCACAGACTTTCCCAACCTCCCAGTTCTGTGAACTGATCTCTACCCATTAATAACAGTGTAGCTGCTTCCAATACAAAGTGGTGGGGAAGCGCAGGGGAAATAATATTTGTTTTAGAGGACTTACCTGCAGCTGCCCGGGCCCCGCTGCTTCCATAAGTGCAGTTCTTGGGCCCCACTGCATAGGCTCCAAGACTCCCCACCCAATCCAAACGCTGCTCTCATGCTATTACCCAGCATGAGAAAGTGCCGGTATTGGCCTTAGCGGACTGGTTTGATGCTCACTCAGGGACAGGAAGCCTGTGCCTCTTCTCCAACCCGGCTGTGCAACACAGCAGGATTGGAGAAATGTAAGTCAGTTTAGCCATCCTAAAACAGCCGGCCAATCTGACAAGTGCTCTTACAGTGCCCAACTATCCTCCTCCCTGCTGCTGTCCCTAGAGGATGACCCCACCCCACCCTAGACTGGGGCATCTTGGTGGCCTCAGCTCAGCAAGGGAACAATAAAATGATAAATTATTTTATTTTTCTTATCTGATGGCTCTGAGCAGTGAGGTGATGCTCCCCGCCATAACAGAGTAGCCGCCGCTGATTAATAAGATCTTAAATCTAGGAATCTGCACACTAGTCAAAGCCAATTTGCTGTTGGGCACTGCTTCTGAGGGCATGGACAACCTTGAAATCAACTGTCAGTGCGCTGGAGTGGTGCCTACATAGGCCCTGCATGTCATTTCCGGAGCAGAACAGCATTGGTGCAGAGCCGCACCTACCGGCACCCAAAGGTACTGCTCCAAAGTTTCCCGATCCAGTCTGACACCTGGGGAATACTCAAAAGGTGAGGAAACTACAGTTAGATAACCTCTACTAGAAAGAGTGTTAGCAAAGGTAAGCAACTTGTTCTTCTGTTGACTTGGGCATCCTTTCTTCCCAAAAGTAGTGACGCTGTTCCTCATTAAGCAATCTATCACCTTGCAGGCATTCTGCGCTCTGCCTCACCACTCTGAAAAGGAGAGACTCAGTTGCCTAGGCCGGCCCCAGTAGAGCGCTGAGCTTTTACATCAATCGTGCCTGAGAACACCAAGTGATGATCAGCTCTATTTGGGGTCCGTGGGAGCAAAGAAGGGAAAAGCTGTGCAGAAAAGGAGCATCTATTGCTGTATTGTTCTCTGCATAAATATCTGCTAAGCACTCACCAAGAATTAGAGGGGGTTAAGGGCTCATTCCACCAGAGCCAATGCTTTTACGACTGCATTGGCATGTGGAGTTCCTTTACTGCCCATTTGCCATGCAGTTACGTTTGCATTCCTCAACACATTCACTGGAGAGCCAGGTTTGCCAAGAAGGGCATTCCACCCTCTCTGTCCTACAGGACCTTTTGGCTTGAGTCTATTCTCAGACCCACCTCTGGAAAGGAATTGCATTGGTATCTGTTCAAAAGGTGAGGATTCTGCTCTTAGAAGTCTCTAGCAGCAGAACAAGGTACTTACCTTTGGTAACACTCTTTCTGGTAGAGACTTTTTAACTGCAGAGTCCTCACCAGCCCTCCCATCCTCCTAGTTCTGTGAATTGGACTATGCCACTAAAATGATCCCAAGTCTAGGAATCGACACACTGGTTGATGCCAATTTGGTGTTGGGGCTCTGTGTCTAGGGGGTGCAAAGCCTCAAAAGCAACTTACGTCAGTGCATGGGAGTGGCTCCCATATTGGTTCCACATGTTAGACAACCTACCTGAAGGAGAAAGGAGAATGCTTTGGCGTATCCCTGTGGGCCTTGACCAAAAATGCCTGGCCAGTCGGTTCCTGGCAGTTTTACAGTGCACCAAAGACCAGAACTCACAGGCTGGCTGCGGCATAATGTTGCGAGCCCAAACACCACATGCAGATGTCAAGTATTCTCAACAAGGATAATTTCTTGCCACATCTGTATCCCTAAAATCTTAGGTGGAGGCATTTAGACTAGTCACTGTCGAAATGTTGAAGGATTTTGTTGGTGAAACACAGAGTGCTGCAGACCATGTCGAAGAAGCGTGGAAAAACAGAAACTGAGAAAGCTGGTAGGCACTGATTATACTCTGATGGTGGGTGCCACGGCAAGGAGGCTAAGTTACGACTGTTTCTGCATGCTGACACCTAGCGGCGATGAAGATCTTTTGCCTGCAAAATGTGTCCGGACTTACAAGAAGATGTATCAATCAGAAACATTTTGTATCTTTTCTATAGGTTAGTCACTGAAGTTTATGCATAGTATTGTAGTTGCATGCATGTATGTATCGCTTATAACCTTGACAAGAAGCTAAAGTGCCAAATGACCACAGGGGAAGCCCAGATGAACAGAACTTGGGCACATTGCACACACGAAACTAAGCAGCAGTCTGTCAGAAAGGTTAGAGCTCGGGAGTCGAGACGCTGCAACTGGCTCCGCAAACAGGTGTATCACGACCTGTCTGGCGACTCTTTATGTGAGTGTACTTTAAATTGGGACACTCGAGGTTTTGGCAGCTGAAATAAGGTTTCTTACTGAGTTCCATTTGATATAGTGGTCTACATATGGTGTATCAAATGAAGATGTTCATGATTTCCATCCTAACTCGTAGTAGATGAGGTGTACCATGACCATTTGACCTCGGCGTTTACGTATCAGTGTTAAGCCGATAAACACGACTATTTGGTCCACAAGAGGGCCTATATTGATGGGCTAAGGACCTAACTACAGCTAGGCTGAGCAAGTGACTAAGGAATTGCATAACTGCTGTTTGAATACGTACTAGCCTTGAAAAAGTCCTGTTGGACGAAACACGTGTCGGCTGTTTTTGTTTGTATATATATATGTGGGCATGACAAGAAAGAACAATAAAGAATGAAAATTGAAAGGAAAAACTGTGGAACATATTGTGGACTTTGAACATACATCTTGGTTAAAGAAATTGTGTGCTTACATGTGCCTCAACTGATGGGTAACTAGAACTTGGGCACAATCAAATACAAACAGCCTACATAATAGAAAGACTCATCCATCAAAGCATGTCTGCCTATCAGCCAATACATTTTAGCGCCTTTAAATCCAACATATAGGGTTCTGTGCAGGAATTGATCCGCCTAACTGGCAGTTAGTCTGCAAAAAAACAGTTCATTATTATTGGGTTTGCCTGTTGACAAACCAAAGCAGGCCAAAGCTTCACATAACTTTCTCAGTTTACACAGTCCCATAAACACATTATATATATGTATGAAAATGCAGTCAATTATTCAAGTTTGGATGAGCTGTGCCAACTTGATGCACAGAATATGTATTAATTAACACAATCCTCACGACTGGTTTTCAGTCTACCTATAGCAATGGGCTTCAAACTGTGGGGGCCTTAATTGATGGGGGGAACGCCAGGCTCTGGCTAAGAGAAGCAGCATGCGGATAACAGTGCTTTGTTTTAAGTGAGAGAAAAATGAGTGTTATTTATATCCTGGCTGGCAATAGGTGTCAAAGGTGAAGGAACTCAAAATATTCCCCAAACATCTCCCCACCACTCGTTTCTGATATTCACACTGTGGATGCGTTTACACTTTAGTAAGGCCTGGCTGACCAGAATATTATGTTTGCCAATCATTTCAAAATGTATTTGATCGCATTTTTAAAATGGGTAACAGAACTTAACTGCAATGTTTAAATATGTTTAGACATATGTAAACATTGTCAGTTTTTCTTTTTAGGGGGTGGCACAGCATTAACATTTTGAAGGCCACTGATCTATGGGCATGACATTGTCAATTGATATATGGTAGACGCTTGTTGTTCACAGAGTTTCATTGACTAGGACAGTGTGGTTTCAAATTATCTTTATTATCTCAAGATGAACTCAAAAATTATGTAATCAAATTGCAGCTCATCCAAACTTGAATCGTATTTTTATGCATATCTATAATGTGTTTTATAACTGTGTAAATTGATAGGAGGCTTTTTATTATTTCGTGTTCTGTCCCAGAGTTAATGGTTGATGTAATTATTTTGGGGGAAACATGTTTTCACCTCTCAACTGAACTGTACATGCTCCTGGATGCTTCGGATCTTGACTACAGGGCCTATGCTAGGCATGGGCCGTGCAGGCTTCTGCCCGGGGCCTCGCATTCAGCCTACTAACATAGGGCCTCGTGCCAGTGCCCCACAGCCAGGCCACAGCACACCTGTCTTCTTGTGGCCCCTGCTCATCTAAATGAGTGCAAGGTGTCTTGTTGCAATTGGGCTGACGGGAGGGGGCCCCCTTCCCTGGGCCTCGCAGCTAGGTATAACGCATCAAAGCCAAGAGGAGATGGGTCCCCCGTCTAAGGCCCCAGTTGCAAGAAGGCACATTCTGCAGGTTTGTCCTGCAGTCAGACCTCCTCCCCTGCTTGGCCATTCAGAGGCACCCATTGTGCCCCAACAGTATTAACCCTTTCTGTTGATTGATAAGAACTTTCACACCTTCAACCCTTCATGAGCCGTAAAAGAGGTACTTGTAGGTGACTGAGGTGAAGTGGCTACAGCTAGGGGTGGGCGGAATTTGCGTAGTCGTGATACGCAAAGCTCTGCTAAATGGTAAAAAATCTCCGCGAGCAAGCAGAGTTCCACAAACACGCGGAATTGCTTGTTCCGCCCGTTCGTGATGCTTTTTTTCCTGTTTGAGAACGCTGTTTACGTGCTCAGGGGGAAATATCTCGCGAACACGCATTTTGAAAGCGCGAACAAGCAAAAAATTCCGCGAAGGCGCGGAATGTTTGGCAATTCCGCGTTCTGCGCGGAACGCGAAATTACCCAAATTCTGCGAGCGGAACAGAATTTACAACCCAGGCCTAGCTACAGCCCAGGAGAGCCCTGCACGAAGCAGCTTCTGGAGCAGGTTGAGCTATTGAGATGCAAACAGCCCTGAATGTGTCCCATTATATGCAAATGAGAGGGGCCTTGCACTTTCCCTTTCTGCCCAGGGCCTCAAAAATCCTAGAACCGGCCATGCTTGGCTGACAATGAGTTCCAGAGCTTGATGCCTTGTACCTATAAAGCAGAGCCTGCTATGGATTTCTTATTGTAAGCTGTAAAGTAAAAAGTATTCCCTTTGGTGTTCCACCTCACCGTGGGTCACATACAGCAGAATTTCAATTAACATACAGTCTCAAGCTTACTCACATCTCATACAAACAGGACCGAAAGATGTTGAGGGCAAGAGGAGGCCAGTACTTGTGCTAAAAGTAGCCAAGACTTCAGAGGGCCTACCTTATTTGAGGAATCCTGTGTAATTTAAGAGGAGGGGTGTGGCTTTCCCAAGATTAAGTTTAAACTAACACAAAGGATTTCCCCGTATCGTAGACACTTACGAGGATCGCTTGGTTTGGAGTTTGAGATCCTGGTTAAGTCTTTGAAAAATGATGGAAAGTACATACACAACAGGGACGGATTAAGAGGCCTGCTCGGTACAAATGATAAAGATTGATATAAGAAAAAGATATTTTTGGTCTTGAAGAAGGTGGGTAGAATCTGTTGTATACTACCAAAACGCATCAACACATTTATAAGGCTAAATTTGTGGAACATATTGGCACGCTAGATGAGAACCTCTACTGATCATATGCCTGTATTGATTATTTGCACAAATTAGCAGATTAATGACAAAGTGTACTGTCATGTGATTTTCTATCTCCCAAATTTGTGATTTGGAATTTAACTATGGTGTAATATTGTTTAGGTATATGTTTTTGTCACTTTTTAGGAATTTTACTTTATATATATGAATTTCTAGATCATAATTGATGTTCTTTGATCTCTTGTGATTAAATGTCACTTGTATCCCTCTTAGGAATTGCTCTTTAGCTATATGAATTACTAGATTATAAATGATGTCTTGATCTTTTGTGAAGAAATATATATTAACTATTTGACACTGTCCATAAGTCTGTGGCACTATAATCAACTGTGGGGGTTGTGTGTATGAGATGTGAGTGAGCTTGAGACTGTATGTTAATTGAAATTCTGCTGTATGTGACCGACGGTGAGGTTGGACACCAAATGGAATAGTTTTTTACTTTACAGTTTTATACGGAGCTCTATCCCTTTGGTCTGAGGGGCCCCTCTCAAGCTATTGTTTTCTTATTGTAAGGCCAGTGCATCTGTCATTTAAATTTGAATTATTTGTAAAGCGCATTATACCCGGGCGTATCAAAGTGTTAGCTAAACATAGGAGCAGCTGCAGGAGAGACAAACAAGACCTATTCATCAAACCAAGGAGAAGAGAAAGGTTTTCAAGAAACTCTGGGTCAACTGGATCAGGGCAGGATGGTGGCACCTTGCGATCTGTCAACTCACAGTTGGTCCTGAACATGGTTTAGTCAAAATCCCAAAAATCGTGTCGGTCAGAACCTCATTCAGCAAAAAAGGAGGCTCAGAAATTGTTTAGCAGGCTGAAGCCTGTAGGAACGTTGGTCTTACCTTCCTGAGAAGGAAGGTGAAGGTCGGGAACATCCGCCGCCCTTTGTAGTACTATGGTAAAGGAGGCACTGTCTTAGGTGGCAAAACCCGGGGAGAAAACAATCCAGTGTCTGGCGAGATATCCAGACCACTGCCATTCTGGAGGTTTTTAGTACTCGTTATTACCTTGGTATGGCAATCTCATCCACAGAATCAACCCCCATCCCCCGCCCCCCCGTTGTCAGAGTCTGTGCAGAATAATTAATTGTAAAGTGCATTATACTCAGGGGTGTCAAAGTGCTAGCTAAACATAGGAGCAGCTGCAGGTGAGACAAACAAGACCTATAGATCAAAGTAAGGAGAAGAGCAAGGTTTAAAAAAAACTCTGGGTCGCCTGGATCAGGGCAGGGTGGTGGCTCCTTGCCATTTGTCAACTCACAATTGGTCCTGAACAGCATGAGAGGAAAGGCTGGCGAGGTGGGAGGGAAGGGCGTTCCAGAGTTTTGCAGAAGTGACCCGAAAGGAATTGCTCCCGCCCCCCCCAACCTGGCTTTCCGATATCTCAGGACCTCCTCCTTTTTAAGATCTGCAGAACTCAACTGTCTATTAGGAGTATACCAGTGGAAAGCCACTCTCCAATGCATCAGCTCTTGGCAGTGGAGAGCAGTGTGCACTAGACAAAGTGCTTTACAAGTCACCCGCTTTTTGAACCGCAGCCAATGCAGAGAGCGAATGTCCTCACTGATTGACAGACATTTAGGGACATTCAGGACCAGACAGGCATTGTGGTTAATCTGGAGTCTATTTTGCGTGCCTTTATTGATATTAAGGTACAGGGCATTGCGATAGTCAATGTACAAAGTAATAAGCGCAGTTTAGAGTTGCCATAACTCTAAACTCATCAGGGATGAAAGGAAAAACCTTCCTTAAGATTTTGTTGGTGTAAAAACTGGAGCTCGCAATCCTCTTCGCCTGAGTGTCAAAGGAAAGGCAGTATCAAGAACCACACCTAAATGTTTAGCCTCAGAGACAGGAATAGGTACAGGGCTGCAGAGCTTTGGCCACCACAGCTCTGACCATACTGGCCTTTGCCCTCCAAAAATCAAGATTTCAGTCTTGTCGGTATTCAATTTCAGCCAATACTCGTTCATCCAGTTGTTAATGTCAGCCATACAGTATTTAAACCTTTCTGCCGCCACTAGAATATAGTCTGAAATTGACAGGACTCCATCAGTCGCTCAACTCAGCCCAGTGCAGTCTATGCACCAGGCGGGAAGGGGACACGGTATCCAACGCCGCTGAAAGGTCCAACAGCACTAAGATGGCAGATCCTCCCTGACCACAGGCTGCGAGGTCTGGGTTTGTGGTGTTGAGCTTTCGGTGGTTACTCAATCAATCAATCAATCAAGAAAGCTTTATTCGAATGTTTGAGCAAAAACAATCATAAAAGCACAATAAAAAGAAAACAAAAAGTCTTTACACTTGTACATTAAAAACATTTTGTGAATAAAATAGTATTAAACTTAAGGAGCTTTTGATAAGAATTAATCAAATATTGAACAATTGTTTCCTATAAAACAGTTTTTTTCAAGAAAATAGTGACACTATAAATTCTGTACTCATTGTCAAGTAATTGCAAGGCCAATAAGGTAGGTCGGCATTGACGTAATCCAAGCTGTTTAAAAATAGGTTTTAAATATGTGGTCCGTAATACAGAATAATATTTACAGAAAAGAATAACATGAATCGTGGTCTGTAATGAAATGTTATCACAAGGGCAAAGTGAAAGATTTTGAGACCACTCTTTCATTGTGGGAAATGTAACAAGGCGGTGAAAAGTTCCCATCCTAAAGCGGGTCAGCAAAAACATTTCATAAGCGCTTTGAACAATAATTAAATAAGGTTGAATATTAAAAGTACTTAAAACCATCTGGTTGTGCAAGACTGTTGGTTTTAGAATCTCTGTAGTCATTCTGGCAGACTCTAACAGAAACAACCCCTCTTTTTTTAGTTATTTCCTTGATATAGTGCCGAGGGTACTAGGATTAGTGAAAAATGCTGGGTGGCCGAGGTCGTTTAAAAAGTTAAAAACATATTTGAGCCATGGTATCCTCATTGCTCCCTCCAATTTCAAAATGTCTGAGAGGAAGTCTCTATTCAATTTGGCCTCTTCTTTAAGCCACAATCTGTGCCACAAGAGCACAGGTTTAATCTTGATTAGGTCAGAAATAAATGACAGGCCTAATTCAGCATGACAAACACTTGTGGCACAACTATTTGGTACAGATAAAATATATTTTAAAAACAAGTTTTCTACTCTTTGAATTGGTAAAGGGTCAACAGATCTCCAGACTCCGCTCCCATAAATTGACACTGAGACACATTTAGCCTTGTAGAGCTTTAAAAGTTCCACCGGTGGTCTTTTGCCCAGTTTTCTTGAGAAGGCAATTAGAGCAGAAGTGGTGCGTACAAGTGCCAATTTTTTTTAGCAGAGACTACCCATGTATCATTAGAGGCAAAAAGAATACCAAGGTACGAAAATTTTGTAGTGACCCCGATTTTTTGGCCTCCAATAAACATATCCTTTTGTTTCTTGATCCCTTTACCACAGCGCATAATAAAGGTTTTAGTTGTGTTCACCCTTAGGCCTAGTTGATTCATAAAATGGGAGAAGCTGTTTAAGACCCGCTGAAGGCCAACTTGAGTACGGGACATCAGCACCGCATCATCCGCGTACAAAAGCGCTGGAATCGGACGGCTCGCTACTGTAGGGAAGTCCTGATTGTCATTCAGGAGCGCCTCCCCCAACCCGTTTATATAGAGATTAAAAAGGAAAGGAGCCAAGACACATCCCTGTCTGACTCCGCTCCTGATCGGTGGTTACTCAAAATTCCTGCGTTAAAAGCATCGAGAGGCAATTGTCCTGTCTTGTAGGGGGACTTCTGGGACATCCATCTTTAGAATGCTTTTATATATTTATCCATTTAAGGTATTCATATTGTAAGGACATCAAGTCCCTGTCAGTTGCTTTAGATAAAAAGCGCAATTTACAATAACCACCTGAGATGCTTACAAACTGCACTGCTCTGAGAAAAGACGAAGCCGGATAAAATAACACATTCTTTCCTAGTGTTGCTAGGGGGCAGTGTTGTACCACAAATAAATTGGGTCTGCTTGCGTACAGCTAAGTAAGCTATTTTTTTTCCTTTGGAATATTTTGATGGAGGAGGGGAATTCATTTAATTTAAATAGACAATGCACGTTTTCTCGCAGTTTTATTTTTAGCCAAAGTCTACAAAAGAAGGAAAAAGACGGTCGCAAGAGCGAGAGTCCAAATTTAACGAGTTCATCACAACAGTGAGGAAGCGGCGCCCATATCTTATAGGCTCTCAGAACCTGGACGTTTATTATGAGACGTTGCAGCAGGGCGAGCTGACCTGCTTCCTGCGTCTCAGCGACTGCAATTGCGAGCTATTGAGATCAAACTGTCTCCAGGCGGGGAACCAAGATAACGAACGGTGCAGCCACCCTGCGCTGCCCACGAGATCGCCGTGACTGAAGTGGCGCTCTGCGGGTGCCACCCCACTGGGAAGGGACGTGCGCAGACAATGCAGCGCCGCGTCACAGCTGCAGCCCTTGTAAGCAGCAGCTTGATAGGATGTCTTCCTCACCTACGGCCGTCATTAACCAGCTGACCTGGGCGCAGCGTTCCTACGGCTAGCCCCCTGGGGCCAATTTAAGAAGTTATAAATGATAATGAATGTGCGCAACCGTACGTTTGTTGACAGGAAGATGAATTGTTGCTAGTTTATTTTACGGCAAATTGGTGTTACCTGTGCACGATCTGGGTAGAAAGTGGAGTTAATCTGCTGAGCCGCATACCTAGAAAGCAAAGCGTTCGGATATCGATCACTTTCGGTTACTTTGCATCAATTTATTTGATACATTTGTGTACATCATTACTCCGGTACAAGACGTCTCCAGGCTAGCCTTACACTTCTTGCTCAGGAGTCTGACTTTCCCCAAAAGATTAAGGGGAACCTTTGCTTTCACCTGAAGAACTATCCATCGTGTCACCTAGTGACTTGAAGTGTAACCTTGTAGCCACTCCGATTTGCTCTTTCTAGGCTAGTAGCCTTTCAAATCAGGCTCCAGGATTCTGGGTCCATGATGAAGATGCATGAGGAATGAGTAGGGTGCCCAGAATTTTAAAGCCAAAAACCGGAACATTTCAAGTAAATATAAGAAGGACTACAATTTTACTTCACGCGAGAATGACAGCGATCCTCAGCAGAGAATTACAGAACAGGCAGTTTCGAACATACATAAAAAGCAATTTTTTAAACCCAGTAGCTTGCCTGTTAATTAAATTGTTTTCTTGAAACAACTGATAACTATCCCTGCTTTGTAAAACATTAAAAAGCACCTCGTGCCCTTTTCAGTCGACCCTCTCTAAAAACCGGGACAGGAGCCAAATGTCCTGAAATCTGCTGGGCTAGCTGTTGAAAAACCGGGACCGTCTGGCAAATCCGGGACGCCTGGTCACCCTAGGAATGAGCAAATATTAAATTATTCTAAGGCCTGCAGTGATTTTGCCTTGATGCACCCCAAGGCAATTTGAGACCGGGAAGCTAAGCTCTTTGTGGCAAAGCATTGCAAGACCCCACGCTATGGTCAGTTGAGGTCTAAAGTTAGGTCCTGGTCCCTAGGTCGCTTCCGTGACAGATGATCTTCATGATCTAAGTCCTCTGGCAAATCAAAGAAGAAGCGTAAGAAGTCCAAGCAGCACTTGACCCCGTCCCGCCACTCTCGATTTGCCCGTGAAGCTGCAAGGGCATCATCGTGCCTCTAGGTTGCGCTCCCAAATTCTCTCTACTTCAGACTGAATTCCGACTCTTGTTCGTTGCATCCATAATTTCTGGGGCCACCAGCGATGCCGCAACAAATTGAGGACTTTTGCGAAGCCAGGCTGCAGCATTTTGACACGTTACCAGCTCTCTGACATGCCTACAGGCCCCAGGAGCTGAAAGGCCTCACAACTGGGCTGTCGCCAGCCGGGTCAGTGCTTGGCACAAGCTTGGGTCCAATGGATTGGCTTTAGGTTCTAGACTGACTACGGTATCGGTTCCCTCCCGGCACCACAACATCTGCTAAAATGCGATCCGCCAATGGCTTCACCATCAACTCCAGATGATGATGGTGGCCCCATAGTGCTGGCCTGACTTCGACCAAGCTTGTGCGCTGCTTTATCTGAGCCGCAACTTATTTAGCTACCAGTCTGACTCTAATACAGTGCTTCTTTGTTCCAGAAGGGCTCAGATCCACCATTAATTATTCTGCAAAAACTGACAGCGGGGGGGTATTCATCGTACTGCAAAGGGCGGAGGATGTTCTCGACCTTCACCTTCCTTCTCAGGAAGTTAAGAGCAACGTTCCTACAGAGGTGCTTCAGCCTGGGTAAACAAGTCCTGAGCCTCCTTTTTCGTTAAATGAGGTTCTGACCTTGACTAAACTATGTTCAGGACCAACTGTAAGTTGACATATCGCAAGGTGCCACCACCCTGCCCTGATCCAGGCGACCCAGAGTTTCTTGCTCAGAACCTTGCGGTATAGTCTTCGACCAATAAGATAAATCCAAAGTTGTTTCTCACCGCTTCCTGGCAAGTAATTGAAGAAGATAGAAAACCCTTGATTAAAAAAATGTTTATCTCAACAAACTTGGCCCTTTGCTCTGTGAATTCCAGCTGTCTCCTTGGCTGCTACTCTAACACCTTGTGGGACTCAGTGGCACAGGTATTGCCCTTGGTCCCAGAAGAAGCCTGTGCCATGCAGAACGGTCATGATGCAGCCAAATTCACAATTTAGGGTGGGCTTGATACCATTGATTCCCAAGGTAGAGCTATCAGCACTAGTGTGCACCTTCGCAGGATGCGATCCACTTGGTTTTTGGGTGATGTCCAAGATAGCCTTATTGACATGCCATTCGTTGGTTCCCATTTTTCGGGTACAAAACAGGCTCTGGAGCTCTTCAAATGTAGTAGGGTATCAGCGCTCTGGGCCTCTCTGCTCCCATCTGCCAGCTGCACCAATGTTTTCGCCCCCTCTGTGGCTTTGGTAGGGGTGTTAATTATTGCCAGCAGGCTCAATTGGTACAACCATTGCTGCATCCCTTTTGTGGCCAGTTAGCCTACAAGAGAGGGTAACAGGATAAGCTTGCAGCTCAATCTTCCACTCCTCCCTCTGCCGCAGCCCCCACGCCTGTTTAGCATGCCCTTGCTGTCACACAGTCACTTTGTCGGAGGCAGGAACTTACATTTTCTTGTCAACAATAAAAAATCCCTTGGAGGAATCAATTCATTCTATTCAAACACTCCACACTTCACTTCATTCAAGCTCATACATACATCTACACCCATCTTACGAGGGACCCAAAATACAATTTTTAAACAAATAGTTTTTAATATTTCACTCCAAGTGAAAAAAGTTTATACAATTTATATAAAATTCAAACATATTTAAAAAAAAAAAATTAAAAATGTGATAATAGAAAATTATTGCAGTGTCATAAGACATTATACCAAGAGAGACAACACATAAGGCACACACATTTGTCATTTGAATGATGTTAATTTGAGTAGAATCAATAAGAAATCATATTCTCTGAGCTTTTTTTTTACTGTGTGGCTCATTGTTCCTCAAATTTAACAGAAAACAGATCTACTAAAATTTACATAATTCAAATGACAAATGTGTGTGTCTTATGTGTTGTCTCTCTTGGTATAATGTCTTATGACACTGCAATATTTTTCTATTATCGAATTTTTAAATTGGTTTTAAAAAAATACGTATGAATATTATATAAACTCTTTTCACATGGAGTGATATATTAAAAACGAATTGCTTAAAAATTGTCTTTTGGGTTCCTCGTAAGACGGGTATAGATGTATGTATGAGCTTGAATGAAATGAAGCGTGGAATGTGTGAATAGAATTAAATGATTCCTCCAAGCGATTTTTTATCATTGACAATTAATTTGTACATGGAACCCTGTTTCTGGGAGTAGCGGGACCCCTCTCTTTTATTTTGAGACTTACATTTTCTGCCAGGATGATAGGTGATAACTTCAGGCAAGTGAGTCCCACAAATTGTTCAGCAAGGTTACGCCTTACCATTTCTCAAACCTCTGCCGCACCGTCCCCCATTGTCAGGTCAGCTGAGGGAAGACCATCTGTGCCTCTTACAGCAGAAAGTACAATTTTATTTGCCCAAAGAGGCCTTATACAGGGCCCTGGTGCCAGAAGTCTGTTGT
Source organism: Triturus cristatus (assembly GCF_964204655.1). Taxonomy (NCBI): domain Eukaryota; kingdom Metazoa; phylum Chordata; class Amphibia; order Caudata; family Salamandridae; genus Triturus; species Triturus cristatus. Next base: position 330,565,358 of record NC_140582.1, read on the forward strand.
GGTTGTTACTACCACTACCTCTTGGTGCCAACAATGGAGAGGGGCCTCCGTCTCATATTAGACTTTCGCCATCTCATTGCCTTTCTGAAAAAAAGACAAGTTGTTCAACCTTGGCCAGCTTTTGTCTTCCCTCCACCCTGGAGACTGAATGGTAGCGCTGGGCTTGCTAGAAGCTTATTTTTACATCCCTGTCCTGCAGGCTCACCGGTGTTGCCTGCGGTTCACAGTAGGCCACCGGCACTTTCAGTTCTCTATGCTACCTTTTGTCCTTACCATTGCCCCTCGGGTGTTCACGAAAGAAATGGCAGTGGTGGCACAACTTTGGAGGTAAGGGGTGCCAGTCTTCCTCTGCCTCGATGACTGGCTGTTGAAGGCAAGCTCTCCCCAGTCAGTCATTACTCCTCTCCAGACAATGGCAAACCTTTTTGCATTCATGGGGTTCACTATCAACAAGCAGGGCAGGGTCTTACACCTTGGCCTGCTCAACCTCCAACTTCAAGCTTCGAGATTGAGCTGCGACAGTTGAATGCTTTTGACCGTCCTCTCAAAGTTGTTGATACATCTTGGCTGCCTGGCATCCCTCCTCCAAAGTTGTATATGCCTACCATTGGGATACGTTTGCGGCCTAGTGCACTTCTAAACAGATTGACCAACTCCATTCTATGCTGTGTGAAGTTTTATTATTTGTGTTGTCAGTAAACCAGCAGCGGCTTGCTATGGAGTACCTGTTGGCTCTTTCGGCTTCTTTACAGTTGCTGGACCAGCCCTCATTGTTCAAATAAACAGCTGTGATGCGTTTCTTCAAGGGATTACAATATGTGTTTTCCCCTTCTCCGTGTGCCCCAATGGATTTTAAATTTGGTCCTCACCTTCGTAATGTGTGCGCCCTTTGAGCATCTACATAGCTATTACCTCTGGCTCCTTAACCTCAAGACAGTCTTTCCTACCACCATAACATCAGCACAGCGGGTGAGCAAACCACAGGCCCTATCTTTCAACCCGTCCTACACCACTTTCTACCCAGGCAAGCTAGTTTTGTGAGCTTGAGTCTCTTTCCTTCTGAGGGTAGTGACTCCCTTTCATGTTAATCAAAACCACACTCTTATGGCAATCTTTGCCCCGCCAGCCTCTTCTAAGGAGGAGTAGAGACTCAGCTGGATCTGAAAAGGGCTCTCAGCTTCTAAATTGATCACACCAAAGAACACAGGGCGGACAACTAGCTTTTTATTGGATTCACTACAGGGAAAAAAGGCAAGGTTGTACAGAAAAGGACCATCTCACGCTGGATCTCACTCTGCATTAAGACCTGCTACACTCTTGCCCAAAAGCAGCCCCTTGTAGGCTTGCAGGCTCATTCTGCTTGAGTCATGGCTGTTATCACTGGTTTGATGCCTGGGGTGCATGTTCAAGACATTTGTCAGGCTGCTACTTGGGTGTCACTCCATACGTTGAAGAAGCACTATTGTCTCGACAGCCAGGTCTGCCGTGATGGGCATTTTGCCCACTCAGTTCTTCAGGACATTTTGGTTTGAGCCATTTCACGGACCCATCTCCTAGAATATACTGCTCTGATATCTATTCAGAAGGTGAGTAATCTGCGGTATAAAGCCTGTACCAGAAGAAAAGGTTACTTGCTTCCAGCATCACTCTTTCTGGTACAAACGCTAACTGCAGATTCCTCACTGACCCTCCGACCTCCCAACCTGTGAACTTGTTTTTTCTTTTAATAAGATTCAAATTTAGAGATCTGCACATTAGTCACAATTGATATGATGTTGGCTCTACGTCTGCGGGTGAGGATGAGTCAGAAATCAACTGTCAGCGTGCATGAGTGGCACCTGTTTAGACCTGTGAACATCAGGTCTGGTGCAGAACGATGTTGGCTTAAAGCCACAAGTGCACAGGGGTACTACTGAAGATTTTCTGAATCCTATCTGATGCTGCGAGTTTGATGGGCCACCAAGAGTCGTCTAATAATATTTGGAATCACACGAAGTAGGGAAGGTGACTTCCTCCTTTAACATTTCATGGGGAAGGCAACCATGGTAGTCACAAGGATGATATCACAATGTTTTTATTTTATTTTGATGGATACATCTGCCTGTGGATTCCTCACCTTTTGAATTCTCCCCTGCGTCAGTATTCCACGGAAACTTTCTTCCTAGCTCTCCCTCGTCGACAAGGACGTCACAATGGCACGGCTCCGCTCGCGACTCTGTCTGACGTCATCGGAGCCTCAAATAGACCTCATCAGCGTGCTGACGTCTGTTCCCTTTTTTCCCCGCCAACGACGCGCAACGGTTTGCTGGGACTCTCCATTTACTTCTTAAGTTACTTTGTTTCTGCTATTTCCCTCGGAGTGGCAGTGCGATGGCATTGAAGAAGTCCGGTTTTAAACCTTGTAGAGAATGCAGGGTCCATATGTCAATCACGGAACCCCATGAAGACTGTTTGTGGTGCCTTTCCTTGGACCAAGATGTCGATGATTGCACCAGCTGTCGGAAGATGAACCCGAAAGCTTTGAAGGAGCATGAGGCCAAGCTGTTCATGGCTAAGGCAAGGAAGGAGAAGAGGGGTCAGAAGAGATCGAAGTTGAAGTCGTCGACTTTGCATGCTTCGAAGTCGAAGAAGCACAAGAAAAACAGAAGGCATGGTTCTCTACGTCGTTCGTCGAAAGGTAGGGCTTTGAGATCGCCCTCACCAGCTCCGAGGCGTCGCACTAGAGATGTCATCTCTCCATCGCCTTCTCCTTCTCCTCCAGCGACTCCGGCTCGCTCTCTGACGCTGAGAGGTTCTCCGGCGTGTTCTCCGACATTGAAGGGTTCTCCGGTGTGAGTTCTTCACCGGCGCCGAGGGATACGCATGAACCTAGAATGCCCACTCCTGTGCCTGCGACCTCTCCTGTTTTGGGTCCGACGTCGCTGGTGCCTTCTCGGCCTCGTGTGGATCCAGATACGGCTCCTTATCCACCCTTTCCTGGTCCTGAGTTGGATCCATCGCATTTCCTCAACGCGATGTATGGCATGTTTGCCAAGGCAGCCTACCCTACCGGTGCGCCGTCGGGCCTCGAGGGTCCGCTTGCTTTTAATTTGGGTGTTCCTCAGCAATATGCCCAGGCACCTTTTGTGCCCTGTATGGAGAGGGCACCGTCCTGGCAGTTTCCAGCTCCGAGGTTCTCAACTCCGTTCTCTCAGTCTCTAGCTCCATCTGGTGGTCATTCTTCTTCTCGACTTCGAGCGGTGCCGTTGCCCTCGTCAGAAGCTCTGCCTTCGACGCCGGCGCTAGTTTCATTGGTGCTGCGGGTGGCGCCGTCGACGCCGATTCCTATTTCAAAGATTAGATCTAGGGGAGAAGCACAGAGACTGTTGGGGGAAGAGGAATATCAGCAGGATGAGGCTGAGGAAGGTGAAATTGAAGAGGGTGAGTTTGAAGGCCTTCAATAGGTGAGTGGTTTAGATACTTCCCCAGAATGGGAACTTTCATCACCAACGGCTTTACCCTCGCAAGATGTTGCTCCATTTCATGCAGTTATTAGGAAGGCTGCTGAACTTTTAAATCTTCAACTACCCACTGCTGATTTCAGGCCGAATATTTTGACAGAGGTATTACCCTCTCCTTCCTCTGTTCTTGAGCCTCTTTTGCCCTTTAATGAGGCTTTGACTGAGCCTATTTTGGAGGTGTGGTGGAAGCTCCTTTCTGCACCTGCAGTTTCAAGGACTATTGCAAGAAGGTACAGGCCTACCCCAAATGATCCTGTTTTTCTTTCAGCTCATCCTTCTCCTGAAAGTTTAGTGCTACAGGCTTCTTGTTCAAAGCAATCGGCGGGGTCTTTCCCTCAGACTCCTGTAGACCGGGATTAAAAAAAACCTGGAACAATCCGCCAAAAAGGTTTTCTCCTTTTCAAGTATGGCTTTGAAATCCACCAATGCAACATGCTTGTTAGGGAGGTATATTCATGCCTTGATGGACTCGACAAAACAGTTGGTTCCAAAGTTGCCGGAGAATGATCGAAGTTTCTTTTTAGAGATCATGGCGGATACGCATGCGGCTGCTCGCCAGGTTATCCAGTCTGGTTTGGACACTGCTGATTCAGTGGAAAGAGTGATGGGCATGCCTGGCTTAGGTCTTCTGGGTTCTCTCCTTATGTACAGAATACTCTTCTCGATCTTCCGTTTGACGGATCCAAGCTTTTGGGGGAAAAGGTTGATTCTGCGCTGCAGAGGTTTAAGGACAGTAGAGCCATAGCTAAACCTTTGGGTCTCCAGTGCCAAACTAGAAGGTTTGGATTTAAGAGGTATCGTGGTTTTGGCAGGATGTCTTCCTTTCAAGGCCGTCAACAACTTCAGTAACAGCAGCAGCAGAACCTCCAGTACAAATCTTACAGAGGAAAGAACAGAGGTCGTCTGCGGGGTGCAGCCTGTCAACTCTCCTCCTCCTCTTCCTCTTCTGCCCATGCCACTGGTGTCACTGGAAAGCAGCTCTAGTTCCCCCATCTTGGAGCATGCTGGTCCTGTAAGGGGGTCTGATGTCCCATACAAGATTGGAAATCTATCACTTCAGACCTTTGGGTTTTGAATCATGTGACAAATGGGTATTCCCTTCCCTTCCGGGAGTTTCCTCCTCCTTACACTCCTCGCCAGGGCTGGTGCTCAGAGGACTATTTGCTGCTTCTGCAGCAGGAGGTTCTTGTGTTATTGCAGAAAGGTGCGATAGAGGTGGTGCCGGAGCAGGAAAGGGGCCAGGGATGCTACTCCTGTTATTTTCTGATCCCCAAGAAGGATGTCAGGATGAGGCCTATTCTGGACCTCAGGGTCTTGAATTTTTACCTCAGGCAGGAGAAATTCAAGATGTTGACCCTAGCTCAGGTTCTTCTGGCGCTGCAGCAAGAAGACGGATGGTGTTGATCGATTTGCAGGATGCTCATTTTCACATTCCCATCCTGAAGTCACATCTGAAGTATCTTCTTTTCACGGTAGGGTCCCAACATTACCAGTTTGCGGTCCTCCCGTTTGGTCTTACTTCCGCACCTTGAGTCTTCACAAAGGTGATGGTGGTGGTGGTGGCAGCACATCTCAGAAAGTCAGGGATTCCTGTTTTCCCTTACCTGGACAACTTGCTGCTCAAACAAAGTCGCCAGAGATGGTGCTTCATCATCTGCAGGTAACTGCGCAGCTGTTGTATGTTTTGGGTTTCTCGATAAATGTACCCAAGTCTCACCTGGTGCCCTCACAGCGCAACCTGTTCATAGGGGCAGTACTGGATACTACAGTGTGTCGAGCCTTTCCACCTCCACAGAGGATTCTCGACATTCAGGAAATTATTCTCTTGTTTCACAATGGAGCGGTTGTTCCAGTCCTGGAGGTCCTACGCCTGCTCTGTCTGTTTGCTTCCTGCATTCTGTTGGTCAACCATGCATGCTGGCACATGAGGGCGCTCTAGTGGTGTCTCCACAGGCAGTGGTATCAGCACAACGGATATCTCAGGGAGTCAGTCAGGATCTCCAGAGAAACTGCAGCGGATCTGTCTTGGTGGAGTGTGAAGGGCAATTTGTGTCAAAGGTCTTTGGTCTCCAGAGGAAAAGTTGCTTCACATCAACCTTCTGGAATTGTGGGCGATACGTTTGGCACTAAAGGCCTTCCTTCCGTCCCTTCGCGATCAGTCAGTTCAGGTCCTGACGGACAACACTGGATATGGCATATCAACAAACAGAGAGGTGTAGGGTCGTATTGCCTCTGCAGAGAGGCTCTGCGACTCTGGTCCTGGGTTCAGGGCCGTCAGATTTGTGTGATGGCAAATCATCTGTCCGGTGTGTTGAATGTACGTGCGGACAGTCTCAGTCTACATTACTCAGCCAATCATGAGTGGCGGCCTTATCCAGAGGTGGTCCATCTCATCATTAAAATGTGGGTATTTCCTCGGTTGGACCTCTTTGCCACTCGCGAGAACGCGCACTGCCCGTCGTTCTGCAGTCTCCAGTTTCTGATGCAGGGAGCATTGCGGGACGCGTTTCAGTTGGATTGGAGTTTGCAGCTCCTTTCCGTGTTTCCGCCATACCCTTGATTTCACGAGTTCTGAGGAAAATTCGCCAAGACTGGGCCCAAGTCATATTGATTGCCCCGGATTGGCCTAGAAGGGTGTGGTACACAGATCTGCTTCACCTCTCATCGCACGCTTCGGCTCCCTCTCAGGGCAGACCTCCTCTCGCAGTCGCAGGGGCAGATTCTACACCCCCACCTCCAGAGCTTGCACCTTCATGCCTGGAGATTGACAGGGCAATCTGAGCTTTTTCTCTCTCCCACCGGATGTGGTAGATGTTATTTTATCATCCAGGAGACATTCCACCAAATCTATTTTTTCCTCTAGGTGGTCCTAATTTGTTAAATGGTGTGGAGAGTGGTCCATTGATCCTTTGAAAGCCTGTTTGTCTAACATTCTAGAGTTTTCTCTTTCTTTGGCCCAGCAGGGTTGTGCTGTGGCTACAGTAAAGGGATGTTTGTCGACCTTGTCGGCTTTTCTATGTTTGCTGGACCAGCCGTCTTTATTTAAGTCCCCCATTGTTATAGGGTTCATTAAGGACCTTACCAATAGGTTTCCTCCCACTCCTGTCATTATGCCTCAGTGGGATATAAATCTTGTTCTTACATTCCTAATGGGTTCTCCTTTTGAGCCTCTTCATAGTTGCCCGTTGAGGTTTCTTTCTTTTAAGACAGTCTTTCTGATCGCCATTACCTCAGCCAGGAGGGTAAGTGAGCTTCAGGCTCTTTGTTCTAAACCTCAGTTTTTAACCAATCATGCAGAAAAGATGGTTCTCAGGACCAGGGCTGCTTTACTGCCCAAGGTGGTTACTCCTTTCCATCTTGGGCAATCCATTACCTTACCTACCTTCTGTCTTCCTCCTCACCCTTCCAAGGATGGGGAGAGACTTCATCTCCTGGATCCTAAGAGAGCTGTCAATTTCTATCTGGACAGAACCAAGGATCTCTTCGTGGGCTATGTTGGATGAATGAAGGGCAAGGCTGTGCACAAGCGGACTCTCTCCAGGTGAATCATCTTGTGCATCAAGATCTGCTACGCCTTGGCCAAGAAGGAACCGCCTGAAGGTATTAGAGCTCATTCCACCAGAGCTAGGTCTTCTTCTTCTGCTTTGGCTAGAGGTGTTCCTGTTGTTGACATTTGTAAGGCGGCAACTTGGGCCTCCCTCCACACCTTTGCGAAGCATTACTGCTTGGATTCGGAGGTTAGGAGGGACGACCATTTTGCACGCTCTGTGCTTCAGGATTTTTTGGTATAGGTTGGTGGACACCCTCCTCCGGGAGTTGGACTGCTGTGGGATTCAATTCAAAAGGTGAGGAATCCACAGGCAGATGTATCCATCAGAAGAACAAGTTACTTACCTTCGGTAATGCTTTTTCTGTTGGGTACAGTATCTGCCTGTGGATTCCTCACTGTCCCACCCTCCTTCCCATTTTCCACCTTCGTATACCAAAGAAATTATTGATTATTTGACGTGGTAGTTTTCCTGTGTCTGTTGATTGCCTTGCTATTGGTTTATAAGGAATGCTTTGTTTCTTTAGCTTTTCCTATTTCTCTTTATACTGTGTGTATATATTGTATACTGTGTATACTTTAGTTATGTTGTCGGTTCGCCTCGGAGGCATGGAAAAAATGGGTGGAACTGATGTCACCACGCCAACGAGGTTTATTTGTGGCTCCGATGACGTCAGACAGAGTCGCAAGCGGAGCCGTGCCATTGTGGCGCAGGGGAGAATTCAAAATGTGAGGAATCCACAGGCAGATACTGTATCCAACAGAAAATGCGTTACCGAAAGTAAGTAACATGTTCGTTTAGCTTGAATAGTTAAGCTATACCTATTTTGTGGGAATAATTCACATTGAGTAAGCACTATTATGAGGAAGAGGGACGGAAAGTAATGTATCATCTGCTATGATTATCGCTGTCGTTAATGCTCTCTAAGTTCCTCTCTGCATAACTCATTGGGTTGTGAAAAAAGCTAGGTACTTACATCTGCATATCAGTAGGCACTTTATGTCCTGATGTCACCTCTGGGCTGGAGGTAGCCACGACAGAATCCATATGGTTATGTAGGAAGCTGGCTCTCTATATATTATACCAAAAAGAGGTATAGTGTGTAGAGAGTCCAATAGATCCCCCGAGACTTTACAGAGGATAAAGTAGATAATACTACCGCTCTCTTTTGTGATAGTGTGGGCGAGCAGTTAGGCTTATCAGAGGGTAGTGTTAAGCATTTGTTGTATACACAGTGGCAATAGAAGAGACATACACTCAATTAATAAATCCGAGACCAATTTATAAAAATAATTCAATTCAATTCAAAATCTTTATATCTGAAAGAAACACGTTAGTTAGATTCCTCACCTTAGAATATCCCCAGGCGTCAGACTGGATCCGGAAGATTTTTCGTCAGCAATACCCCTTGCGCGTCGCTAGGCGTCGTCTGCGGCTCCGCGTCCGTCGTCGGCGTCGTGCGCCGGGATGACGTCGTCGGAGTACTTAGACGCCGCCCTCGCGCGCTGACGTCAGTTCTTCTTTTTTCCGCGCCAGTAAGCGCAGATCCGGGAGAGCTACCCCTTTTAGTCTTTTTTGACTAAATCTTTTTTGATCATTTTTGATCCTTGTCTGTCGACATCTGGTGCCGGTAGGATGCCTGGGTTCAAGGCTTGCGAGGATTGTCATCGACTGATGTCGGTGACCGATCACCACCGCCGGTGCCTCTACTGCTTAGGCCCCGACCACGACGCGGAGTCGTGCAACGACTGTCAGGCCCTGACTTCGAAGGCTAGGCGGGAGCGGTCCCGCAAGCTTCTCGAGCTTCGCCACTCGGCTCCGCGTCGTGCGCGATCCCGGTCCAGGAGGAGGTCCAAGGATCGCTCGCGGAGCCCTAGCCGACGCCATCGCTCGTCCGGCTCCAAGTCGTCGGGTAAGTCCAAACGCTCAAAGAAGTCCAAGAGGCGACATCGCTCTTCGGACTCCCCTCGCCGGTCGCGCGACTCGGCCGAGGGTCAGGGTGGTTCCACCCCCGCGGCTCCGGCGGAGCCGCAGGTGCCGCGTCCGCCCCCATACCTTCCGGTCCCTGGGGCTGACGCGGCGCCGGCGGAGATCAGTGCCTTCCTCTCGGCCATGAGGAGCCTGGCCCCGCCGTCGACGCCCGCTGGCGCGCCTTCGGGCCCCGCGGACTCGACTGGGCGACCTCGCGTGCCGGCGGCTCCGGCCCCGGCGCCGTCGACGACTCCGGTCTCGACGCCGCAGGTCCCCGCGGGGCCCTTGCCTGGGCCCCAGTCGACGCCGGTTGACCTAGTCACTCCTCCACCGGCGCCGACGCCTGAACCACCGACGCCGTCACCGGCGCCGCCGACGCCTGTGACGCCGACACCCCAGTTTAGCCCTCATCCGGACCCGACGCCGGCACGGCGTCCGCCGACGCCGCATCCGACGCCGCTTGAGTCCTACCATCTCTACAGTCCGGTTCCGATCATTCCTCCTGTTTATCAGGAATCGGAAGAAGGGGGCGACTGGGAGGGGTTCGAGGACCCTCTGGCTGTTCAGTCACAGCTTTCTCAGGACTGGGCAGATGAACTGGGGGAGGCCAGTGGGCTGGACACCTCGCCAGACACTGGATTCACTTCTCCTCCGACCGTGGCTTCGGAGGAGGGTGCAGCATTTTCTGTGGTGCTGCGCAAGGCGGCCGAGGCCCTTGGGCTCGAGTTGCCTGCCGTGGCTGTGAGGACTAACATCCTCACTGAGGTGCTTCAAACCTCAGCAAGCTCCACTGAGCCTCTGCTGCCGTTCAACGAGGCCCTCACTGACGTTCTGCAGGGCACCTGGTCCAAGCCCTCCACAGTTCCTCCTGTGGATAGGAACGTTGCCAGGCGCCACCGCCCTGCTCCGGGCGACCCCCAGTTTCCTGTCCCAACACCCCACCCCTGAGAGTCTGGTTATCCAGGCCTCTACTTCCCAATCCTCCTTCCCGACCGCTCCGCCGGATCGGGATTCCAAGAGACTCGAGCAGTTCGGCAAGAAACTGTTTTCGTCCCTTAGTTTGGGCCTGCGGTCCTTAAATACCGCCTGTCTCTTGGACCGTTATTCCCATTCCCTGTGGGATACGGTGGAGGACGTGCTGCCCCTGTGTCCGGAGGAGGTCCGGACGCGTCTTACCCAGGCTTTGGCCGATGGGAGGGATGCAGCACGGCACGCCATACGATGTGGGCTTGACACCACGGACTCGCTGGGTCGGGCGATTTCGACCACGGTGGCGCTCCGCCGCCACGCCTGGATGCGGTCCACGTCATTTTCCGGGGATGTCCAGTCCACCCTCATGGACATGCCCTTTGATGGCACTCGCCTGTTTGGTGAGAAGGCGGACAGTGCGCTGAACCGCTTTAAGGACTCCCGGGCTACGGCCAAGTCCTTGGGCCTCGGCTCCGCGGGCGCACACCTCCGCTTTTCGCCCCTTTCGTGGCCAAGGAAGGGGCGCCTCCTCACGTCCGCAAAGCCACCAGCCGCAGAACCAACCTGCGCGCGGTCGCGGACGTGGCTTCCGCCGTGGCGGAAATGGAGGCCGACGTGGTCAGCCCACTTCCACCCCTGCAGCATCCGCCTCAAAGCCCTCCTAGTCCGAGCTTTCAGGCCCATACCACGCCAGTGGGCGGCAGAGTTCGCCATCACCTCCTCCACTGGCGGTCCATAACATCGGACAGGTGGGTGCTGCAAATCGTCCGAAGGGGCTACTCCCTCCCCTTCGAGACGACCCCTCCAGCCATGCCACCGCAGCACCACCGTATCTCGGGGGATCATTTGCATCTTCTCCGCGAGGAAGTTTCAGCTCTCTTGGCCAAGGGGGCCGTCGAGCGCGTTCCGAGTCCAGAAGTAGGTCGTGGTTGTTATTCCCACTACTTTCTGGTTCCCAAGAAGGGCAAAGGGGGCCTACGCCCTATCTTGGACCTCCGGAACGTCAATGCCTTCCTCCGAAAGGAACGGTTCAAGATGCTCACGTTGGCTCAGGTTTTAGCTGCCCTAGACCCTGGAGACTGGATGGTAGCGTTGGACTTGCAGGACGCATATTTCCATATCCCCGTCCTGCCGGCCCACCGGCGTTACCTGCGGTTCACGGTGGGCCAAGAGCACTTTCAGTTTACCGTGCTCCCCTTCGGCCTCACCAGTGCCCTTCGGGTGTTCACGAAAGTGATGGCGGTGGTCGCAGCTCATCTGCGCAGATCAGGGGTTCCAGTCTTCCCCTATCTCGACGACTGGTTGTTGAAGGCGGGCTCGCCCCAGGCAGTCGTCTCCCACCTCCAGACTACGGCGGATCTCCTGCATTTGCTGGGGTTTTCCATCAACGTGCCGAAGTCACACTTGAGTCCCTCTCAGAAGCTCCTCTTCATCGGAGCGGTTCTCGATTCGGCGCAGTTCCGGGTCCATCCACCGGAACAGCGGGTCCGGGATATACAGGCCCTGATTCCCATCTTTCGGCCTCTATCCCGGGTTTCGGTCAGGCTAGTGTTGCGGCTTCTGGGGCTGATGGCTTCCTGCATCCTACTAGTGCATCACGCCAGGCGGCGCATGCGGGCTCTGCAGTGGGACCTGAAGTTTCAGTGGGCCCAGCATCACGGCAACCTGTCCGACCATGTCTTGATCTCGGAGGGCACTGCACAGCAGTTGCAGTGGTGGCTCACGGACCGCGAGTGGGTCAAGGGCAAGAGCCTCTCCCTTCCCCAACCAGAGCATGTCGTAGTGACGGATGCGTCCCTCCTGGGATGGGGTGGCCATATGGGAGAGGCGGAGATCAGAGGCCTCTGGTCTCCGGCGGAGTCTCGTCTCCACATCAACCTGTTGGAGTTGAGAGCGATCCGGCTTGCACTGAAAGCCTTCCTTCCCTCTGTCAGGGGAAGTGTCGTGCAGGTGTTCACGGACAACACCACCGCCATGTGGTACTGCAACAAACAGGGCGGGGTGGGGTCGTGGACCCTTTGTCAGGAGGCTCTGCGCCTCTGGACATGGCTGGAACACCAGGGCGTCACCCTGGTGGTTCAACATCTGGCGGGCTCTCTGAACGCCAGAGCAGACGAACTCAGCCGCCGGTGCATGATGGATCACGAATGGCGTCTGAACTCCGAAGTGGCGCAAGGCCTCTTTCAGCAGTGGGGAGAGCCTTGGTTAGATCTATTCGCCACCGAAGAGAACGCGCAATGTCAGCAGTTCTGCGCGTTGGAATTTCCAAGGCGGCACTCGCTCGGCGACGCTTTTCGTCACGAGTGGAGTTGCGGTCTGTTGTACGCCTTTCCGCCTATACCACTTCTGCCCAGAGTGCTGAAGAAGATCAGGCGCGACCGGGCCCAAGTCATCTTGGTGGCTCCGGATTGGGCACGAAGATACTGGTATCCCGAGCTACTCAGTCTGTTGACCGATCCCCCGATACGTCTGCCCCTTCGGGAGGATCTTCTGTCGCAGCAGCAGGGGACGGTCCTCCACCCGAACCTGTCCAGCCTCCACCTCCATGCGTGGAGATTGAGCGGCGGCAGTTGATGCCATTTGACTTGCCTCCTGAAGTCTGTGATATCATTCTGGCAGCCAGGCGTCCCTCCACAAAGTCGGTATACGCCTGCCGGTGGAACAAATTTGTGGCATGGTGCACAGCAAAGGCTGTGGATCCCCTTTCCGCCCCTCTTTCTGAGGTTCTCCTCTTCCTTCTTTCTCTGGCCCGGCAGGGCTCTGCCCTGGGCACTCTGAAAGGTTATCTTGCTGCCATCTCCGCCTTCTTGCGGCTTCCTGATCAGCCTTCTCTTTTCAAGTCCCCTGTGGTTACACGCTTTTTCAAAGGCATTACACACACGTTCCCTCCTGTCCCCTTTGTAATGCCTCAGTGGGACTTGAATCTGGTATTGACATTCCTGATGTGCGCTCCCTTCGAGCCTCTTCACAATTGCCCTCTTCGTCTTCTAACTCTAAAGACTGCTTTTCTGGTAGCCATCACCTCGGCTAGACGGGTGAGTGAGCTCCAGGCTTTATCTTCAAAGCCTCCTTTTCTGTCTGTTCATCCGGACAAGGTTGTCCTTCGGCCTCGTCCCTCCTTTCTTCCTAAAGTGGTGACTCCATTTCACCTTGGGCAGTCTGTCACCTTGCCCACCTTCTTTCCGCCTCTGCATCCTTCCAAAGAGGAAGAGAGGCTCCACCGTCTGGACCCAAAACGTGCGCTCTCCTTTTATCTGGACCGCACAAAACAGTTCCGGGTGGACGACCAGCTTTTTGTTGGGTACGTGGGCGCTCAGAAGGGGAAAGCTGTGCACAAAAGAACCATCTCTCGGTGGGTCGTTTTGTGTATAAAAATCTGCTATTCCTTGGCTAAAAAGGACCCTCCTGTTGGGCTGCGCGCCCATTCTACTCGGGCCACGGCGGCTACTACTGCCTTGGGACGGGGAGTCCCTTTGCAGGACATCTGTCAGGCGGCGACGTGGGCTTCGCTACACACGTTTGCCAGGCATTATTGCCTTGACAGCCAAGTCCGGAGGGATGGCTTCTTTGGCCGTTCTGTCCTCCAGGACTTTCTGGTGTGATCTTGGTTCGCAGACCCACCACCGGGGATGGTATTGCTTGGGTATCTATTCTAAGGTGAGGAATCTAACTAACGTGTTTCTTTCAGATGAACAAGTTACTTACCTTCGGTAACGATGTATCTGTAAGAAACATTAGTTAGTTAGATTCCTCACCGACCCTCCCATCCTCCCCGTTCTGCGAACTGACATCTAGGGTTAAGGTTATCCTTTTCAGGCCCCTAGATTTTATTTTTGGCACCAGTGTCGGTCTTTGCATGGCTCTGCGTTCCTGGCGCGGAAGGCTATGTACAAGAACTGACGTCAGCGCGCGAGGGCGGCGTCTAAGTACTCCGACGACGTCATCCCGGCGCACGACGCCGACGACGGACGCGGAGCCGCAGACGACGCCTAGCGACGCGCAAGGGGTATTGCTGACGAAAAATCTTCCGGATCCAGTCTGACGCCTGGGGATATTCTAAGGTGAGGAATCTAACTAACTAATGTTTCTTACAGATACATCGTTACCGAAGGTAAGTAACTTGTTCTTCAGTCAGTTTCGACCATAAAAGATACAGTTCTAAACACTTTAGTTTAAATACAATTGATATAAATATATAAGTTACAATCGAACATAGTAGGAGCATTTTAATAAAATAGCAGTTGTTACCTATTTCATCTATCGCCATTAAAATGTATATATTACAATGAATACAATAAAAGCTAGGCAAAATTAACAAGGCAACATTGATTTAAAAACCATAACTTTTTCTTCTGTATATACATCAATTTCTATTTGGGGGAAGGTTTCTAATTGCACATTTTTTACATTTTTTTTTATCGGTTCGGTCATTTCAGTATCACAATTTCCTATAAACACCCATAGATCGTAAAGTGCAAGTGCAATATTCACTAAAAACATTTACAAAAATATACACAATCCTAACCTGTTATAACTTCAGCCCAGCTTTGGCTCTTATAAGGCTCACATTGAATAAATATCTACTTACAATGAAAACAATCAATTGTGAGGTGTCAGTCTTCAATATACGTTCAGCCTCACTACAACATCTAGTATTCAGGTTTTTGCAAACTGGCTTTATCCACCTTTTCCTAGGTCTATCATATTTGGGACAAAAGAATAATATATGTAAATCATTTTCTTTATTGTTGTTTGAAAATAATACGCGTAGTTCACTACTTTTGCCATCATGAATGTTGCTCCATCTTGATTTATTGGCATTTGTTTGAAGCACCCCATATCTAAAGTTCATGAACAAAAGAAAATTGGATGTTAATGACCCAATAAAGGGGTTATGTAGCACACTATTATTGATGTAGGCCCAAAAGGTGGACTTTAATAGTGTCTTGCAAGCTAGTGTCAGCTGGGCTGGTACTTCCCAGTAGTGAGATAAGCCCAACTTCGACATCCACAGAGCAACATGTTTAAGCCATGGGATGTCCCTACTCTTGTTGTTTCTCATAATCTCTTCTAGGCCTTCCTTATAATGTAGCAACTCTGGGGTTGACCATATCCTCACCCATATTAAAAGTGGTCTTAATAAAGCATGGTGGTCAGTGCGTTTGATATTTAAATCAATAAGAATCGGAATTAGGGGAGTTCTAATGGGGAGGCTTAATAGTTTCCTTAATTCAAAATTCTTTTTGCAATAAGGTCCCCATATTTCAGCTCCGTAAAGGGAGGCAGATTGTGCTTTATATTTGAATACTTCTAAGGCAGGGGATACTGCCTTTGATGTGCTGTCCCCATGTTTCTTTAAAATAGGAAGTGAGTTTTGAAGCAGAATTAACTTATTTGTTTCCAATTGTGGCTTCCAGGATAATTTGGTGTCCAATGTGATGCCTAAATAATTAAAACTTTGCACATATTCTAATTTTTGATTATTAAGCACTAAATTCTTTTTAAACGATCTATGAGGATTTATTGACATGTATTTGGTTTTGCTGGAGTTAATTTCGAGACCTTTCATAGTACAAAAGTTATGGAAGGAGTCCATTAAACATTGCAATCCTTTTGGGGTTTGTGAAATTAGGATGGTATCGTCAGCAAATAGAAGCGCTGGCACTGAATCACCCCCCCAACTTAGGTGCGTCGTTCTGGCAGCCATTCAAATAATTAGGGATGTCATTTACGTACAGAGAGAACAGGGTGGGCGCCAGTACGCACCCCTGGCGCACACCCCCGGGATTGCCTTGGTAAGTTCACCCCTCGGGCCCCATCTTACTTTAGCAAAATTATCATCGTAGAGCCTCATTATTTGTATGAGTAGTTCACCTGGCACCCCTTGCAATCTCAACCAATCCCAAAGTAGATTTCGGGGTACAAGGTCGAATGCTGGCTTTTGGTCTATAAAGGCAATGTGCAAATAATACTTGGTTATATTTATTTTGTAGAATCACAGAACTTCGTCTCAGGTAAGTACGTTTTGCAGTAGAAATACTTTTCAATGTAAAAAGGGGACACAGTGCAATTTTAATATTTTGCAATGTTAACTTATAGGAGTAAGAAAACATTCACGGTACGTATAGGCAGCATGGACTTGCAAGACCAGTCTTCGGAAGTTATGGTCAGTATTGGGCAAGGTTTAGTTCAACACCAGCAGTACACCAACAGCGGCACGGGGAGCAGGGTGCAAATTCGATTTTGAGCACCCAATACTAATCAATGGGAACTAGGGCAATCAGACAGGGGCTGTTTTCAAGTAAGTAGCAGCAGCTTGGGGGGAGAGGGGCAGTCTCTGGGGGTTGAGGCCAACACTGGACAGGGCCCGAGGCAGCACCAACACTACACCACCAGCGGCACTGGGGCGGCCGGGTGCAAGGTGCCAGGACAGCATTGGGTACCCAATGAAAAGCAATAATTGTTCTCGACCTCAGTGGGTGTAGGCACTCTCCTCATGAGGTCAGAACACTGTCTGATGATAGCAGGTTGGTTCAGGTCAGTGAATGACCACACTAAGGATTGGTAGATTTCAGGGGGGCCCTCTCTGTGCAATTTTTAATAAATCTGACACTGGAATCAGTGCAGGTGTATTATGCTGAGATGTTTGGTGCCAAATATACCATATTTCATTAAAGCCATCATGGAGCTGGGGAACTCGTAATGATGAGTGTCTAGCCCATGTACTTACTATGGCTTCCCTGGTCACTTACAATATCCAGGAATCAACAACGATATTCCAGGGGCATAGCTGCTCATATAAGAGATATAGTGCACACTGTCTTAGGGCTAAGGCCTGCTAGAGGGGTGTCTTACCTATATCACATGCTGTGTCTATGGGCATGGCACACAGGAATGTGTACCATGTCGACTCTTCAGTTTTGTCCGCACCAAGACACACAGGCTGCAGTGGCAGTGTGCATGTGCTTGATGAGGAGTCCCTTAGGGTGGCACAATTCGTGCTGCAGCCCTTCTGGACCCTCTTAACCACAAGACCCTTGGTACCAGGAGTACCTTTTTCTAGGGGTTTACATGTGACCTAAAGGGATGCCAATCGGGGAAACGAAAGTTACAGTTTAGGAAAGGATATCTGGCACAAGGGACCTGGGAAGCAGGGACCCTGTGCACTCCAGTCGAAACAACATCATTTTCCAGGCAAAAAGTGGGGGCTAACCATGTCCAAAAGAGGCACTTACTACAGTTCCTCTTTTAGGAGTTGGAGAGATATTGATGTGGGAAGCGTTTTATGGATCTTGTCTGACACCTGGAGTAGAGTCATAAGGTGAGAAATGTATGGAAAGATACAGTGTCGACCAGGAATATTGTTACCAAAGGTAAGTAACTTTGTCTTCTTGCCATCTTGGGACTCACTGGAGAGTTGATATTCTGATTAATATATCTTCCTGCACATTTCTCACCTTAGACATTTCCTCCTCAGCACCAGACTGATCCAAAAAGCTCAGTCCGCAGTAGTAGCTCTCCAGCATTGCCATGTAGTGTCAACCGTCTTCAGCCGTAACCCATGAACCAGAGAGGACTACACAAGTGTATAATATGCGCCAATCGGTTTAATAATGTAATTTCTTGATTTTCAATGCTTCATCGACACGTTCTGGAGTATTTTCTCTAAGTTTATCCGAAGATAATTCCTCATTTTTTATAGCGATGAGTTAAAAATGTCTCCTGAAAACGTTTGTGTCCAAGCACAGTAATAAGTGTCATAAACAGATGTCTCTTTTGGATCTACCCAGTGTCTGCATGTGGTATCTTGGCTCGGACAATGACTCCATGGCTTGTGCTGATGCACCCAAAGGTCTTGAGGGAGTACCCCCAGCATTTTCCGTTTTTAATGGTGCCACTCTTGAAGTTGTCTAAAATAATGCAGGTGGCTGAAGAAAAGTTCAGAGATTACCTTGATAAACAATCTTTTCATAGGTCCAGAAACCTGCCTAAATGGAGGAATTGCTCGGATCTTATTCTGAGGCCATAACTGTGCCTGATTAAGATTATGGCTCAATAGAAGATGGAAATTCGGAGGCTGCCAATCTGCTTCCTCCTTCTTACTCTGATGCTAGCCTTTATCATTACTTACAGAATGCCACCGGTCTAGATACCTCTTCAGAAGGGAATGGTTTCATTGTGGCTTTCAGACAGAGGAAGAATCCTTTTTTACCAAGGTGGAGCGTAAAGCTGGAGAAACTCTTAAACTGACTTTGTCCTTCAAAGACCCAAAGTCTAACATTTTGAAAGACATCTTGCAACCTACTTCTTCAGTTGCAGAGCCCTGACCTCTATTTAACGAGGGACTACTGGATTCTTTTTTGGCTACCTTCAAGAATGCTAGAATTTTGGGTTGCTGGCAGCACTTGGCCTCCCAACGAGGCAGTCACTAAAGCAGTACAGAAACGTTCAGAGCTATTCTAGAACTCAGCAGTCTTGGAAGTGGCCCAAACATTTCAGAAAATGTACCGCTCCTTTTGTGGCAGGTGTGGCTTTAAGGGTCACCATCATTATCAGCAGCAGATCCTGTCCCGTCTGTCCTCTACTGGCTTTGCAGCCTCAAGATTTCTAATTCGCCCCTACTCCTACAACGCCATTTTCCAGTGGGAGCGAAGGGTCTTCCACTTTTCTGCCCACTGGAAGACAATTACAACTCAACGGTGGGTCATCAAGCTGACCTACAACGGCTACATCTTACCCTTCCTGGCCACTCTCCTTCCAACACACATCACTATTCTTGAGTCAGAGATCCTTGTCCTGCTGAACAAAGGGGCCTTAGGGGTTGTGTCTCTAGGCGCAACAGGCACCGGGTTTCTACTCCCTTTACTTCTTGATCCCCAAGAAGGACTGAAGTGTGAGATGGATCTGGGTTTGCTGCCTTCAGAATGTATTCATTCGGAACGGCAAGTTTAAGATTTGGTCTCTGAGGAAATCCTTCTTGGCCCTGTGTGTAGAGCATTGGCGTCCATTCAACCCTCTACAAATGCAGGCTACCGTGGTCATGTACATGTCCTCACTGGGCTGGGGCGCCATTTTGGTGACATGGCGTTGTGAGCTTTTTATCCACATCAGGGAACACGCTAGAGCTGTTGGCTGTTAGTCTTGGCATGAAGGCATTCTTCTGTTCCATAGCAGAGATCTTGTTGGCCTACACCTCCCTCATAAATTTATGATAGCAATTTTCTACTGAATTTTCCCAGTTCTACTTATAAAGAAGTAACAATTGTATTGTTTATATGAAGAAGCAACCAATGAGGGTGGCTCACAATTATATGCGTCAATTGAGATTGAACATGGAAATGAATATAAATTGGGTATCTACGAAATCTCTGCACAAGATCCAGAGTGCAGAGATAGATGACATACCTATCTGAGAGAAATTTGAAACCTCCTGATGCCTTGTGATTGCAAGGGAGTTTTTTGGAAATAGTTTCTTGCTGATACAGAAATTGCTGTAAACTTTGGTAAAAAAAATAACAGCAAATGTTCTATCATCCTACGTTCTTCCAGTAAAAATGGTTCTTCACATGCGCAGGTGGGCATATTGCATAGGAAATGAAAAGGTTAAAATAGAAACCTTATGAAGTGCATTTTGCGTGCACATGTTTAACAGAAATTTGGTTGATGGAATAGCTACCATTTTTGGCCTTGTGGGCACTCTTTACCCAGGCAAACCTATCAACCTCCGGTATCTTTCTAAACTAGAAACCCATTTGAATCCAAAGAGATGTGAGTAATGTACTTTATATAATACTCTGTAAACATCAGTTATTGTTTTAAAGAAAACTATTTTGTTACATTTATGTACCAGAAAGCATCAACATTTGGTACACATTGCAAGTGTCCTACCATCTCGCATTGTTGCACTTCTCAAACTGAAAATTATATCTTGTGTGTCAATAGGCGTATCATTCAGAAAGGGGACAAAACTATAGCCTTGCCAGACTTGAAGCTGTATTATTGGGCTTCACAGTTTGTGGTGATTAATCACTGGCTGTATCGGCCCCCTGACGACCCAGCATTCGGGCTTGATAAATACCAGACTGGCCGTGCGGGATATCTGGGAGCGCTTTACTCCACGGGGAAAAAGCAGGCATATAGGCCCCATGTCCCATACACTTGACATCTGGCGCAGAGCGAATTCTAGATTAGGGTGGGCAAACGTCCTCATGAAGGCGACGCCGCTGTGGCAGGCCCAAAGACTTGGTCTGCTGTATTTTCAGCCGGGGTTCGACAAGTGGGACCTAATTGGTATCTCAAAAGTCGGGGACTTGTTAAAGAAAGGAGCCGTCCTTAGCTTTGAGGAATTGCAGACTACTTACCACATGGTGCAGGGTGAACTATTTCGCGACCTCCAGGTTCGACATGCCCTTCAAACTGCATTCACGACCCCGCAAGCTATCCCTGACTCCTCACCCCTAGAGGACAGACTATTAGATGGGCAATTGCACTCGAAGGCCATATCTCTAACATACAAAAAGCTCTGTAACAACCTCCCGGATACCTTTGACGCGCTTCGAGAGAAGTGGCAACATGACATAGGACCCATAGAAGAGGAAGACTGGAGGGAGGCTTTGATGTCTCCTAGGGGTGCAGCGATCACCCTCCGATATCGACTGATCCAACTGAAGGTTCTGCATAGGGCCTATATCACGGGGGTGGTTCTTGCGCGTATAGGTGCTAGGGCGGACAGACTATGTATTCGATGGTGTCACCAGGAGGCCACTTTCTATCATATAATATGGGACTGTCCCGCGATCCGATCGCTCTGGGAGGGGGCTACAACTAAGCTCCAAACCGCACTGGGGAAAACCTTGACCCTCACGCCTCGGGTGGGCCTACTGAAAATATGGGAGGATACAGACCTCACGGAAATAGAACAGCAGATGGTAACGCTGGGCTTCACCCTGGTTAAGCCGGAAATAGCACAGCATTGGGGGGCCGCAGGGGCGCCAGCCGTGCGCTCATGGGTTCAGGAACTAGACAGATGTATGGTAGCTGAAAAGGAAGTCTTTATAACTCGGGGGTGCCCTAGGAAGTGGGAAAAGAAATGGAAAGCGTGGAATAGGTACAGAGGGTCCCTGTGTACGTCCCCGTTGGTGGATTTGGCAATGCGACGGAAAGACTTTAAAGAAGTGTGGAACCAAGGAATGTAATTCATTGTATGTTACTCAGAAATGTGTTTTACGTTGCTGCTGATGCTAATGTGATCCTATATGTGCAACTGATAAAATCAATAAAATGTTATTTAAAAAAAAGAAAGGGGACAAAACTGACTGTCATGTGCCTTTCAGAAGGACCTTTTTCTCCAGATATTGGCATTTCGGATGGCTTTGGAGATGCCTGGCCCCTAAGGAAAACTACCAATCCAGATGTCTGTGAAATCGAAAGACTCGTAGGGTGTAGAGTGCGTTTTTAATAGATTAAATAATCTGTACTTGCCCAATATGGTCTATAAACATCACACTGTTCCTAAAACGTTATTTGTTCTAATGTAAGTGTTGCGAAACATTGAAGTTTGAAACCATTACAAACATTCTTCCTTCCTTTGTTCCCACAATCCTAATAAACGTAGTACACACATGTCTGAATGTATCTGGGTGAGGTTTGCCGATTCACACAGGTGGGTCATTGTTTATATTGGAAAAAGAGGCAGAGTATCGTATTATAAGTCAATTTGCTCTTGATGCTTTCCACAATTCTACATAGACAGAACAGTACCGGCCTTTAGTCACTTCCTAATTCACCCAGGCCTTTTGAGATCTTGTTTTTAGGAAAGTTTCTACTTTTGTATTCCTTTAAAAAAGACCCAGACCCGTCAATCGCACTAGGTGCTTCATCATTGGGGTCACCCCTTCCCAGCAATTAATGTAGTTAGACGGGCTGGGCTCTCTGTGAGCTATTTATGTGTTTTATTTTTGTAAGGAGTTTCTCATTTGTAGAAGGGTTAAATTCAGGATTCTTGTAAGAGTTAGAATATTTGTTTTCCCTTACTGCCATAAGGTTAAGAGCTGTAGGCTTCGGCTTATATAACTTCTCTGCCTATTTCCTACTGGTTAACATGTCTCTGCCCATGCTTTTAATGGCATTGGCGTAGGCTTTCTTCAGGATCGTGTGAGAGTAGCATTAACATTTAATCTAATAATTGAGTTGATTAGTTCTATCTTGTATAATTTGGAGGAAGTAATGCATTGTAAACTCCTTCATAAAAGCACGTATCAAGTAAAGCCGACTCACATGCATTCCTCTGTTGGATGGCACTCAGTGTATGCCCAAGTGACCAATACCCATCTGAATCCCAATGTACACCCAGTCTCATTGAAAACAAGCCTTTGCAATGTAATAGGTCTCACACTTGCAAGAGTTTTTTGCTATTGCCATTGTAAATGACAGTGCTTTATCTATATATGTGTTTTGAAAACCTGCAAGCAGTGCATGAACACACACTTTGTACTTATAGTCGTTGCTTATGAGAAGCAATGCTGGCAGTAACTGCCCCTCTTTTACTGCCACCTTGCTTCTCGTAAGCAACGACTATATCGGTCAAAAGCACGTTTACTTCACAAAAGACATTGCCGTTGGCATTGCCAGTGCTTTCTCAGTAAAATAATAAAATGGAGCCCGTTTATCATAGCAAATAAATTCTCTTCTGCAACTCCCGTTTTAAGGCAAGTTGCAAGATATCTCGCGCAGACGGGGTGTGCACGAGAGGTAGCAGGATGGGAGGGTGGAGGGACAACACTACTGCAAGTCCAAAGAATAACAGCTAAAAGACACATCAAAAAAAATTGTGGTTAGGGAAGCACTGAAAGGAATCCTGGGGCGGTTTGCCGCTGGTACAGCAGTGTGGACTAGCAAAGGGCGGCCGGACATTGAGCAGGCGCTGGGAGCTGTGCACAGCATTTCCGAGGCCGGCACCCCCGTAATGTACTCTGTGCAGCTAAAAGTCACGCTAAAAAAACATTACAGTTAGGGGAGCGCTAAAAGGAATCCTGGAGCTGTTTGCTGCTGGTGCCGCAGCGAGGACAGCACTGGAACTTGGCGGCCGGGCTGAGGGTTAACAGCAGTGACCGGGACCTTCAGGAGGAGGACGGAAGATGGCAGCCAGGCTGTGAACATCAGTGACCGGGACCTTCAGGAGGAGGACGGAAGATGGTGGCCAGGCTGAGGGTGAACAGCAGTGACCAGGGCCTTCAGGAGGAGGACGAAAGATGGCGGATATCGGGCAGCTAGCCCAACATTAAACATATTATAACATCAACAAAATAATCGACATAAAAAAAAGTTGGAAAAACAAACAACAATACACTGGATCGTAAGCTACAAAACAACACCATTACTGCTGAGACTGCCGCAATATTTAACAAACTGTAACTTCGATAATAATAACAACAGCGATCGATGTGTGAAGCTGAGCAGTGTGTGACTTAAACAAAATAGTGCTCACCACCTACATATCGAGGACTTTGTTACTCCCCAAGCAAAAGATCCAGTCTGGATGGGCTGGCCGAGAAGGAGACAGGGTGGTAACAAAAAAGCCTTGTTTGCAATCGGAGGCCAGCGTTTTCCATATATGATGACGCCAGCCAATGGGAATGATGAGCGGGGCTTCAAGTCCCCTTCTGAAATCTTCTCGAATACAGTAAGCCTCGCAGAGCGAGGAGCGCATGCGCGCTCCAGCGCTAGGTCTGCAAGACCTAAAAAATGGTATGTAATGAATGTGCTTTTCACTAAAAGGACACACCCAAACCCTGCACTCCCACCTAAGAGGGGGAAATTTACCACTGCACCTTCAAATAATACACGTTTGCACAGCACTCCCACTCTGGAGGCAAAAAGACGAATCCAGGTGCTTTTAAAATAACACACACAAGTTTATTAATGCAATGTTTATAAAGGTAGGCCAAATATATCAATAAATGCAGATCCCCAAGTATCAATTAACTACAATGAACAATGAAATGAACAATTGAAATAAAATGCAGTATATATAAAAATAGCAAAACTTCACCTCTTGCTGGTTGCTTGTCTTTTGACGTGCGTCAAGCCTTTGATACCCTAAGCTGGCCATATATGCTAGCGGTACTAAATTCGGCTTGCCCCAGTCATATTGTAAATGGATTCAATTGTTGTATACTAGTCCTATAGCACGCGCTAAGACGGGTACGACCATCTCTCCCTCTTATACTATCTCCCGGGGTACGCGCCAGGGTTGCCCCTTATCCCCCCTGCTCTTTGTGTTGGCCCTCGAACCTCTTGCGCAATATTTGCATCAGGTCATGGTCCCTTATGGCATCCCCTTGCGTGGAGTGATACTCGGTATCACTATACGCTGATGATATGTTGGTATATTTCCGAGATTTAGATGCCAATAAACACACGATAGCTGCTGCCTTTTCTAGATTTGGAGAAATTTCTGGCTTGTGTCTTAACGCCTCTAAATCAGTCGCCTTCTCTTTCTATAATACTTATACTTCTCCCTCTTTACAATTTGGTCAGATGCAATTCAGAGTCGAACCTGTTACTTTTAAATATTTAGGAATTGACGTGTATAGATCCAACGCCGATACCATAGATGGTAATGTAGTGTCTACCATTAATTTGTTACGCTCCCAGATCGCCTTCTGGAATACGTTGCCATTGACGGTGGCGGGCCGCTTGGCGGTGTCGAAAATGGTTATGTTGCCCCGCCTCCTTTATTATTTTGTGAACCTACCGGTTGTCATCCCGGCCTGGATTTTTAAAACAATTGACACACTGTTGACATCCTTGATATGGGGGACGGGCAGACACAGATTGGCGTTGGCTAAGTTGCAAATTCCCAGTGCTGCGGGGGGCATGCGGGCACCTGATTTTAAAACATACTGTATAGTGGGACAATTACAGTGGATGGCATATTGATTAGCGGGTAAGAATTTATTAGAAATTGGGCACTCCCTGGATTTTTTTTAAACGAGGAACCCTTCAATCACAGCTATGCCCGGCTTCACAGAAGCTGCACGATCCTCCTTATTTGCTGCATGTTGCATTACATTATTGGAAACAAGCTCATAAATTGGAAAAAAATGCCATTTCCATATGCCCCTAATATCCTGCTCTGTGGGCTGCCTACTAGGCGTGGGGATAATCTCGATGAATCGAATCAGTGGGTGGACCCGAGAGGGGGTGGGGACAGTTGGTGATCTCTTCTTGGAGGGCCACTTGATGCTCCACGAGGAGTTTGTACGTACTTATTTGGTGCCTGGAACCTTGTTTCTCACTCATGCTAAAATTGTGCGCTTTATTCAGAGTTATTGGCTCATAGATCAGAGAGAACCTCCAACTTTTCTATTGCTGAAATCGCTACACGTTATGGGGCACGGCCGCCACTTGGTGCGCTGGCTCTATCGAGGCTTGAGGGAGCATTTACATATTCCATTATTGCATCTCAGGCAGAAGTGGGACATGATATTAGGGCGGGAACTAGATGACAGAGAATGGGCCCAAATGTTAGAACACCCAAGGCGAGTCTCTTGTAATTGTCGTCAAAAAACAATTCAATTATTCATATTGCATAAAGCGTACCTTGCCCCGGCAACGATACGAAAGATGTTTCCAACTGCGTCCTCGGTATGTCCAAGGTGTAAGGCGCCTGAAGCTAATTTTATTCATATGATATGGTATTGTCCAGTGCTGCGGGGGGTTTTGGTAAGAGGTTGTCCGGAGTCTGGTAGTACCGACAGAGCGCACACCATGGGACACAGTTGAGGCCTGTCTCCTGGGGCTCTTCCACCTCCCTAGGAAGGCAAAATTGCTACGCCGATTCGCAGGTTTAGCTTTAATACTAGCCAAACGTATGATCACGCAGCTCTAGAAGTCTAATTCAGCGCCCCGTGTAGGCACTTGGCATCAGGAGGTGCCGAGGTGGGCGGTTGCCGAGAGGGAGACTTTACAACAAGAGGAGTATAGGGGGCTGCAAAAAAGGCCAATTTCTCTGAATTGGGTGCACCTAGTAGAACTATTTAAGGCTTCCGTGGGGAATAAGTTGGAAGACTCACAGATTGCAGTGCACGAAAATGGTGCAGGTGTCTGATTGCTAATGGTATAATGCCTATGCTCACTCTTCCCTCATGCCTCCCATTCCTTTCCTTTCTCTCCTACTCCGCCCCTTTCATCCTTCTCTGCTTTTCCCCTTCGGGGGCCTTCCCCCCCCCCCCCCCCTCCCTTCCCTGGGGGTACCAGACCTGACAAACACCAGATGCAAGAACATCCGCTGGGTGTATTGTCTCTGTGGCGGCAAATAGGTTAATTGTTTAGTTTGGATGTTGTTGGGGGTGGGATTTCTTGGATGGGTGTTTAAAGGAGTACTGCGATTAGTCGGTTATAATTGGGACTTCATTCAGTATACAAGTATACAGTTTGTACATTAACACTGCTCATAATGTTTCACTTCATGTAGAGTGGATTTACTCAATATATGCTTTGATCCAGGACAAGTGCAGGATTAATGCTATCTTGTCATTGGAAATGTAAACAAAATGCTTACTATTGACTGTGTACACATGTATAGTATCTGCAGTACTCAATAAAAATAATTTAAAAAATATATAAATATATAAAAACAGCAAAGAGGGGGCGTGGTCAAGACCTCGATGGAGTGAGATGTGTGTTGTCCGAGCTGCATCCTCCAGAGGCCGGCCAAGGGCTATTTTTAGCTGTCAGCGGCACTGGGGTGAGATCTGTGCCCCCCCCCCCCCCCAGCAGTTCACAGCCCCCATCAAGCTTTGGGAGGTGCGCCAGGGCCCCGACGACACGGAGACCCGTAGGGCGAGGGGACGGGCCGGCTGCGAGGCTCCTGACAGCCATCTTACTGAGGGCCGCCGGTGCGGCCTCGTCCTGCGGTGCGCTGGAGACCAGATCCGGAGCTCGTACCTGGGGAGTGGGGCACTGCTGGGGTGCAGCGCATATCCCGCCGCGGCTGTGGAGAGAGAAAACGCTCAAGGCTCTGTAACACGGCCTGCCGGCTGCTAACGGGGCTCCCGGTTCGCCCACTGGTTCGAGTGGTGGGGAGAGGAGGTGAGGAGGACGTCACATGGGCCCCGGGGGTGGAGGCGCGGGCCCTCGTGGGGCCGGGAGACGTCCCTTTAACATTGTGAGTGGCATCGGCGCTCCCCCGGGGCCCTGCCTGTACTGCTATTGAAAGCGCCCCGTCTTTGCCCCCCCCCCCGGAAGGTGGTGATAGCACGGGGGGAGTCTGGATTCGGGCGCCGCAGCATCTCTCTTGATGTCACGGCCTGCTGGGCCTGAGATCCCCCCGGCTGGGCCCACAACGGACTGGAGCGGCGACGGCCCGCGACACCCGTTTCCTGGGCCCGGGCTCTGATCGGTGTCTGCGATGCGGCCGCTGGGCTTGCCTCCCACCGTTGCACTGACGCTTTACTCGCCCCTTATCTTCACCATCTTGGTTGCCACGCTCCTGCCTGATTGTGCTGTCCTCTGCGGCCTCTGTCCCTGTGTTATGTGAGCAAGCCGGGGGGCTGCAGAGACACGGCCACATCAAAGCACTGTGACTCTTTGCCCGGGCCTGGAGTGAAGAAGGGCCCAGGTATCTGCTCTGATACTCTCCTGCTGATCAGTGCTGCTGCCTGGGCCTGAAGTGAAGACGGATCCGGATACCTGGACTGAAAACTATCACACTGCTTGGAACCGCTGCTTGGGCCTGGATTGAAGAGGGACCCGGGCACCTAAACTGCTTGCCCTCTAACTGCTTTGCACTGTGGCCTGGAGTGACGAAGGGCCTGGGCCCCTCCGGACGGACCTTCCCTAGCGGGGCAACAAGTCAAAGGCAGCGGGGCTTTCCGACATGATACAGGCGACCACCCACACAGACTGCACCCCCCCCCCCCCTCCCCGCTAGCGCTATGACTCGAACCAAACTAGGGAAGGCCGCATCACAACCAACAACCAAAGACAAGTCGGTGACGGACCTATGGAACAAGCCCACCCCGATGCCTTCACAGGAAGACCCTGCGATGGCTGACAAATTGGAGGAGACGGATAATAGCCCCATCACGCAGGCATTCATGTCTAATTTTCTCCAAGAAATAAAATCTGAGATCAACTCTCTCAAGCTGGAAGTCAAAACCTGCCTTACAGACATTCGGCGCGATGTCACCGAAATCGGCAACAGAGTGGATGACCTGGAACGCACCCTCGACTCGCACACGGAAGATCAGGAGGAGCTCTGGCGCTGTGTCTCCACACTCGAAGAGCAACACGTCGAGCTTCAAATTAAGCAGGAGGACTTAGAAAATAGAAGCTGCCGGAACAACCTCTGCATAAGGGGTGTGCCGCGAGGAGCGGAAGGGCAAGACATTATGACCTATGTCGCAGACCTACTCCATGCAGTCCAGGGCGATGATGACTCCTCTCCTCCTACTTTAGATCGTGCACATCGAGTTTCCCCCCCACGTGGGAACACCAACCTGGTCCCTGATATGTTGACCAGGGTCCACTTCTTCACGGAGAAAGAAACAATCCTCCGGGCGTCTCAGACGGCCGAGAAACTTGAAAACGAAGGACACAGCATTCAAATCTTTCAGGACCTATCCCCCCTCACCCTGAGCCGCCGCAGGGATTTTAAGCCAGTGACCGACAAACTGAAAGAATCCAATGTCAAATACCAATGGGGCCATCCTTTTGCTTTGATTTTCCACTGGGAGGGGAAGTGTAGATCCCTGAGGTCCCTTAAGGAAGCTCTACAATTGCTCCACATCTCGTCTGAGACCCGGTCTTCCTCCCCTCCGCCTGCTGACTTGGAATCCCGGATCGCTCCGCTCCGAGTGGTCGACGGTGTGACCTCCCCCCACCCCCCCCCCCCCCCACACTAGACCCTCCAGGACCAATGCAACAGCCCAACAAACCAAGCAGGACATTATCCACAACTTGAAAGCAATGGAGTCTTCGCAGTCCTCGGAAGGGAGGGGCCTGCGGTCGCCCCCCCGCCCTTCTGGTTTAGGCACCGGGGACTGATTACTGGTTAAATGTGCCTCCATCGTAATAGAAGGGAGATTCCTCTTTTGCCCTGTAGCACTAGTCCTGATCCCCTATGCAGACATTTGTTGTAGCAAATACGGCCCGGACACACTATTTGCTTATGATGTACAGTAGTACAGATGCACACTATTATTGGAACTATATGTCTGTTGTACCTCTCAAGCGACATGCATACCTACACCTCCTTTCACTTTCTCTGTAGCCCCCAGCGCACGACCTCTTTCAAACTCCAGGGACTTTGTTCTACACCAAGTTGAGGGGCTTTGAGAGCAATCATGAGAAGGCCCTCGTACCCCCTGTTGATCGTAAGGCGGACCGGCCACTGGAGGGCGGACAGTGACTCTTCTCTGACCCTGCCGTGGCCCACCCCACCATCTCCTTTGTCCCTAGGAGGAGAGACTTCCTCAGAGCTGCCCTGGTCTCCACCACTGGGCCGCTCCGGGACTAGAATGGTCCTTCTTGGCCCCGTTGGCCTTCTCGTTGTTTGTTACATTTCGTTCTTCCCGCTCACTTCTTCCCTATACACTCTTACCTCTTCCTTTCCTCCGTCTGCACCCTCGGGGAGAGAACCCACATTCGACAAGACTACCCAGCTCCTTGGCCGGAGCTTCTTGGGACCGATGAGAGGGCCTGCTCTCTCCTGTGCTGGAGCGGGCTTTCACGCTCCCCCCACGCTCCGCTACAATCACCGCCTGCACTTTGGACTCGGAGCCCAGCGAGAGAGAGATGCGATGATCCGCGTATCTGCCAGCGCATGTCCTCACTCGTAATGACCAATGGCACATCTTAAATGTCTCTCCCTTAATGTCAAAGGCCTAAACACCCCAAACAAAAGGAGGCAAATCTGGCACTACCTTCTCCTGCAAGACTCGGACATTATCTTTCTCCAAGAAACCCATCTTTTACGCACTGACACTTCACGCATGTCTCACCCCAAATTGCCAATACAATCCTGGGCCTTTGCGCCAACCAAGACAGCAGGGGTCACCGTTCTTTTTAAAGCGGGCCTTCCTTTACAGATCACATGCACCATATGGGATAAAGATGGTCGGTTCATTAAGCTTGCACTCCTAATACAGGGTAAACCACTCACTTTGCTTAATGTATACACCCCCGACCACGCGCAAGATGCTTTTCTCCGGGACCCTTCCTGCAAAGAAGCGCTGTTCCTGTGTTGTTGCTGTCTGGCCACTTCGCCACGCCTCGCGGCCCCCGCTTCGCGGGAGCCGCTCGCAGGCTTAGACTCTCTCTGGGGAACATCCTTTCTGCCTCCCTTCACGTGCTTTCAGCACCAACGCGCCCCTTGCAAGCTGTCATCTGGTTAACAGGGGTAGAGGCGGGACTGCGAGGACCAGCATTCCTAGCGGCGTGGATCGGCCGCAGCTGGTCCTCTTCCCGCCCCCTCCTCCTCCTCTTTAAAATCTGTGTGGAGTGAGTGAGCCTTGGGACCCTTCCTGCAAAGAAGCGCTGTTCCTGTGTTGTTGCTGTCTGGCCACTTCGCCACGCCTCGCGGCCCCCGCTTCGCGGGAGCCGCTCGCAGGCTTAGACTCTCTCTGGGGAACATCCTTTCTGCCTCCCTTCACGTGCTTTGAGCACCAACGCGCCCCTTGCAAGCTGTCATCTGGTTAACAGGGGTAGAGGCGGGACTGCGAGGACCAGCATTCCTAGCGGCGTGGATCGGCCGCAGCTGGTCCTCTTCCCGCCCCCTCCTCCTCCTCTTTAAAATCTGTGTGGAGTGAGTGAGCCTTGGGACCCTTCCTGCAAAGAAGCGCTGTTCCTGTGTTGTTGCTGTCTGGCCACTTCGCCACGCCTCGCGGACCCCGCTTCGCGGGAGCCGCTCGCAGGCTTAGACTCTCTCTGGGGAACATCCTTTCTGCCTCCCTTCACGTGCTTTGAGCACCAACGCGCCCCTTGCAAGCTGTCATCTGGTTAACAGGGGTAGAGGCGGGACTGCGAGGACCAGCATTCCTAGCGGCGTGGATCGGCCGCAGCTGGTCCTCTTCCCGCCCCTTCCTCTTGTTTTTCCTTCATAGCTTGTGTGGACAACGCGCACGCGGGACGCGCGCGGGGCAACGGCCGGGGCGAAGACCGGGCTAAGAGCGGGCCGTTTGAGGCCGTTCGAGGACGGCAGAGGACGGCCCTGGCCCACCCCCCTCAGTGCTCCTAACCTGCTTGTTATTGTATCATCGTGCTGAGACAGGTTAGCTTAAACTGAAGCTCCCTAGTTAGTAAGTCGAGTGACGACCCTGATCTCATCGTAAGCACCATGAGTACTAGGATGACACGTAGCAAAGCCTCCAAAGGTGGTTCACAAATCTGTGGCCCTATGGACAACTTCATCACCCGCACAAATATAGCCATCGATGAAGAAATATCTAAACTTCAAACCCGGGTATCCCTAGAATTGGTAGCTGCACGTAGGCTGTCCGAGGTAATTGCCCTCTCGAAAAAATCATCCCTAGGACATATAGCCTCTGCTGTCACTCCAGCACGCCCTGCCCGCCCAAATAGTATTACCACCCAGGTTGATTTACACCAGCCCCCGATTACTTCCACCCTCACTCCGCCCTTAGAACAATCACGCATTACAGAAGAGCTAAGTTTCGCTGCACCTTCTCACGCCCAGACCCCCACCCTTAATCCCCTTTCCCAAGTATTCCCAACTACTTCCCGTGTTAGTGGTGCACAACCCAAAAGAAAACGCCAATCACGCTCAGCCTACTCTCGTATAAAGGCAAAGGTCGCAGTCTCCCGCCAGCTCACAATGACCAACACTCAGGCATGTAATGCTTTATCTGAGGGTTCCTCGAGCACACAGTCAGTATGCCAAAGTATGGGAGAGGGTCCAGCCAACACCACCCCAGTAGACGAGGGGGCGCAGGTACAAGACCAGGGAAGGAATGATAAGGAATTTATAGATCAAGTCTGGGAAACATTAAAAAAACTTCTCTCACCACTCGACTTAAGATTGTCTAGGATAGAAAACAATCTACTCGAGATGGAGAAGAGCATTATTGCTCTGGCCACTCTTGGCCTGAGAAGTCTCGAAAACCAGGGCGTGTCCTTATCTGACTCACTTTCGCCAGCCCCTGTTTTGCAAGCTGAGCAGCACCCCCCACCAGTACCTGTTGCTGTAAGGCCTGTTCCTAAGCCGAGGACTGTGGCTGTGGATCAAGTTTCCATAACCGCTAAACCTCAGGCTACCAAACCGCAGATTCCCACACGGAACTCTAAGCCTGGAAAAGTAAATCCAAACCTGGTAGCATCCGCCAGACCCCAGCCTGCCGAAACCCAGGGTCCTCGTCCAAAAGAAAATTTTAGAGGAGGCTATATAGACCTTCCACCAGAGGCCAATGACTATGTGGTCGTGTTGACAGGCGTCCCTGTGATTGGCACTGACCAACACGAAAACCACTGGTCATTGAAAAATAAAACTATGCACTGGCTTAACGTCAACAGACCGATTCCCAATGGCAAAAGAAGCCGAGTAATGATGGTCCGCAGAATACCCTGGGTGGGCCCAACCAAGAAATCTAAGCAAGGGGACTGTGTAGTTGTAACTTTTGAAGACCCACATACGGCGCACCATATCTGTTCCTGGCCAACTAGTGAAGATTCTTTAGTCATACCAAGGCCGCTATCCTATTTTTACCCCCCACGCCAATTGCATACCCAAGCGGATAACTGGTCCTTGGTGCAGCACCACCCATGGAACACCCATCCCATGAGGCAAAAGAATACTCTTTTACACTGGAATGGCCTTTCAACCTACAATAGATTTGGAGGCCTGGAGGAGGTCGATTGACTTTCTATGTTCCCAGCATGCCCACAACTAGAAAAAGCATTGTCTCCACATGTTATAGTCATAATTGGAAATCCAACCAACGGCCCTCCAACTAGCCAAGCCGGGCTTCTGACTCTTTTGCCCCGGGCCATGGAACCGATTAAAATGGCCATTTTAGATTGCAAAAGAGTGGAAACAAGGCCAGACAGCCCCTGTTCGATCCCCCCTCCTCCAGTACAATCTAATCCAATGGAGATCGACCTGCCTGTTAGAGTTGCCTCCCCAGGCGATTCTTCACTGAGGGTCTTAAGCTGGAATGTGGCTGGCCTTGCACGTAACTTTGATAACCCGGAATGGAACACCTTCCTGGCACCCTATGACATTTGCTTGCTACGGGAAACATGGTGCCAGGAACCTAGACATAGAGTGGGGTTTTCGACCTTCTATGTTCCGGCTGTATGTCACCAAGGTTCTAAAGGACGCCCATCCGGTGGTCTTCTCATCTGGATCAACATAGCACTAGACCTCAGTGTTTCTCAAAGGACCACCGAAACACCTGACCTTCAATGGCTAACAGTGCACTACAAAGGGGGAAGTAAACTAGAACTATTTAATCTCTACTTAAGGGGCAATAGGAACGGAGGATCTCTAAACTCTTTAGGCTTAAGTAACTACCTGTCTGCCTGTGACGCCGACTCTCTCGTCCTGCTGGCAGGCGATTTTAATTGCTGTTTTGAGCCTTTAGCCAAAGAAGATATTCTGGATACCAACGAGGAGGATAACAGGAGGGGCATCCCTATTTTGAACCTCGAACCGATCCCTAAATGGACACAAAAGGCGATCGATATAAATGCTCTTTGCATGGAGCATAACTTGAGAGCAACGAATGGGCGTTCTAAATCAGATCCCATGGGTGCCCATACATACAATAGGACGGGCCACTCATCCAGAATTGACTTTGTTATGCTCAACTATAACCTCTGGCCATATCATCAAGACATGGAGGTTATAGAGACTTGTGACAGCGACCACAACCCTCTCGCTTTAACCATTTCTGTCCCCTGGCAAACTGGGTCTCAAGAAACCACTAATCAGTTATGGAAAGCTTCACATGAGATTCTTCCCTCAAACTGTGGCAGACGTCTTAAATGGGCAAGAGTCTCAGCGGATGAGGCTAGGATGTCACAAGCTGAAACCATCTTACTAGAGGCTGAATCTAGGCTTCATAGCACGAATAGCGATAGCAAGATGTTTTTATCGTTATTTACGGAGACTGTAACGGCACTAAGTGGGCTGTTCATCATTCCCAAACCCAGCTCCAGAACTGCTTCAAAGGGGGCCCTGAGAACAAGTGAAAAGTGGTTCACAGCCAAGTGTCGACTTGCTAAGGGTGATCTTGTTGCTGCAGTAAAAGGAAAAGACCAAGCTACCATCAGGTCTGCAAGGAAACTTTATAGGAAAACTGTGACTGAGGCCAAGCGGACATATGATTTCAACTTTTGGCGTGACCTAACGGAGGCGAGCACAAGGAAAGATGCTAAGGGGTTCTGGGACTTGCTAAGATCAAGAGACAAGCCCATTGATCAACAACTGACTTGTAATATCCCTGGTGTTGCCTGGTTTGCCCACTTTTCGAAATTGTATTCGGCTCAGACAGGGCCTCCGCAACCAGACCCGCTCCCAAGGCTCAGTTCCACAGATCTCCCACCAAATGAAGTCCTATTTACCACCTTGGAAGTAGAGAAGGCAATCAGGTGTATTGTTTCTAACAAAGCGGCAGGACCTGATGGGATCCCGGGCGACTTGATAAAAAATAATCCCCCATTTTGGAGCAGATTAATTGCTGCTCTTCTTAATGAGGTTATGTTGGGGGGGTCTTTCCCTGACTCTTGGAGGGGCGCTGAAGTAGTCCCCATTTTCAAGAAGGGTAGCAGGGAAGACCCAGCCAATTACCGCCCCATCAGTTTGCTGGATTCGACGCAAAAGGTAGCGGGGAAAGTGGTATTGGGCAGGATTCTGGAGTGGGTGGATGAAAATCAGATATTGTGTGATTTCCAAGCGGGTTTTAGATCAGGGACAGGCACCGTCGAGCAGACATTCCGCCTTTTAATGCTCTATTGGAAGGTAGTGGTGCTAGGAGGGGGCAGCTTATACTTAGTCTTCATAGACTTAAAAACAGCCTTCGACCTGGTTCCAAGAGCATTATTGTGGAAGGTCCTTGACGAGTTATGTCTACCTCCCTATTTGTTGGCCTTGCTGATAAAATTCCATGAAAACAACTTTGCCCAAATCAGATGGGGTGCCCAGGGAGAAAAAACCCCGTGTATTCCAGTAGACAGGGGCGTCCGCCAGGGGTGTGTGCTTGCCCCCACTCTGTTTTCGCTTTACGTCAATGGAGTGGTGGAGCACCTTCTTCAACATCCTGCAGATGCACCATCCCTGGCTGGAAGGAAAATCCCGACGCTCCTGTTTGCGGACGACACCCTCCTGATTTCGAAATCACCTGCAGGCATACAGTTACTACTTTCCAGCTTCAAGGCCTTCTGTGACACCAAGGGACTGGCCATAAATATTGGCAAGACTAAATTTCTTGTCCTCAACCCCCCTAAGAAATCTGTTAAACCCCCCACTCTAGACTCTGTCACATTAGAACGGGTCAAAGAATTTGACTATTTAGGCATACGTCTTTGTGACAGTATGAGCTGGAAGGCCCATCACCAAAAAGTGTTTCTAACCCATAAGAGGGTTGTTGGTGCTTTACTTAAAGAGCAGCGTGCTTCCTCCATAAAACCTATTGGGGCACTTCTTGATATTTATAGGGGTAGGGTTGTGAGTGCAGCACTGTATGGCGCAGAACTTTGGGGTACCCAGAGAGTGGATACTTTGGCCCACCTAGAAAATAAATTTCACAAAGATCTGATGAGGCTACCCCAGAGCACCCCCACAATCCCCCTCTTGCTGGACGCAGGTACTCGTCCAATCTGCGAGCAAGCTAAATTACGCCCCTTACTACTATGGTCTAGAATTTGGAACGTCCCCGAACTCCACAGCTATGCAGACGCCCTAAAAGATGTACTGTCCTTACCTGGCTGGCATAAGATCGCCTGGCTCAGAGAGGTCAAGAGGGCATTATACAAGCTCGGTCTGGGAGCTGCGTGGGAAAATAAAACAGCACCTCCTAAACAAGAACTGAAGAAGGCTTACTGGTCTTGGGTGGATAACGAGAGACTTGGTAAATCAAATCACCCAAGATCTGTTGCCAACTTTTTGATGGTTAAAGATATCCCCTCCAGAGAACCATATTTGGACTTGATTCACAGTTCACATGATAGGGCATTATATTTTAAATTCAGGGTTGGGGTCTTACCTTTATGTCAGTTTACCTCTACCTGGAAACCACCACTGCAAACTGTACCCTATTGCCCATTCTGCGAGCTAAAAATCGAATCTGTCGCACACTTTCTATTTGAGTGTCGAGTCTATATGGCCCCTAGACGGAGGTGGTTGAAGCCTCTTTGTAGGAGCCTGGGAACTCGCTCACATCTGGAAGCTATAAGAATACTGCTCTCAGATACAAGACCCTTTTTTGCCATTTGTTTGGCTAAATTCCTAGGCTGGGCTTGGCGCATAAGATCTGCTAAACAACTGACGATACAGTAAAGTGTCCCTTTTTCATTTTTCATAAATTTTTATCTCGTGTAAATATGAAATGTTTTTAATGGTAATACGAATTGTAAATTGCTTTGTTTCGACCATTGTTTTTATGCTGTCATGTTTTGCTTTTATGATATGTTTCTATATCGAAATAAAGCTTTACTATTACTATTACTATTGCTTTTCTCCGCGACCTACTTTGAAACTCGCTCTCTCGAGAACCAAATCCCATTATCTTCGGGGGCTATGTCTGCAGCGCTTAAGCGTGATATAGAAGCTCAGGGCCTCATCGATGCTTGGCGTTACCAGGAGCCAGAGACACAGGATTACACTTTCTATTCTCATGTCCACCGCTCCCTCGTCCCGCATTGACTACTTTTTTATTAAATAAAAAATAGCAAAGAGTAGAAAATATATGCAAAATTGAATTTGCATCATCCTTGCCAACTCAAGCTGGGGAAGCCCTTCAACAGCCCAGGAAGAAGTTTCAGTCAGGACTCAAGTTCCGTCACCTCCACTGCAATACGTCTATTCTGTGGTGAACTTCCACCTGGCCCCCGAAGGCTCCCAGCTTTTATACCATTATTCAACGTGAGGGGAAGTTTCTAGAAAACCTTGCCCCCTTCTAATGAGAAAGAACCGAGCTGGCTGTACCAGTCTGCGTCAAGGCCAAGACGGAGGCTGGCCAAGCTCCCGTATTTTGACTTCGAGGCAGAGTTGCACATTCCACAGATAATATCCAGTTCACTCTGGTCAGAGAGGAGCGAAAAACAAGTGAAGAGCAGAAACCTGCCCTTCCCACTTTGCAGCTACGTGCGAGCAGCAAGGCAAAGCTAGAAAACAAGATGACATGAGGCCATGTCAAAGCCAATAGTAAGCACTTATAATTCTTGAAACCCGAAACAACTTGCAAGCACTGCAGCAAGGCAAAGTCAGAAAACAAGATGACATGAGGCCATGTCAAACGCCGATAATACTGTTCTATTCAGTGACAGCTCCCACTAAAAGACAGCAAGATTACAAGACAGAAGAGAAGCAGGCATATGCAGGACCATCCTACATTAAGGCTAGGGTAAAATAACACACTAAAATCAATTAAAATGGTGGTAGTCGAAGGTCATCATAGGGTGCCAAACCACAAAAGTGGCTCTTTCACTACATTCCACCCCATGACCCTCGACTATCATCACTTCAATATATCAAAACTGAACTGAAAGCACAAGTATAATACTGTGAAATCATAAAAGCATGTAATAATAATTTCAAAGCATGTAGAAATAGCTCAAAATGGAGTCAGTTATGTAAAATGGAGTTAATGGTCAATACATCTTTCCCTCACTTATAACATTTCATCTCTTGACCAATGACTCCTGTAACATATCGGTCTGAAATCAACTACTTGGGGACGAAGCATAGACAAGAGATTAGGCGCACACTGAATGCAACAACATAAAGATACCAGGATACATTTTGTTAAGGCTATCCTACCTAGAACAGAGCAAAGTTTACCAAAAGCTGGCAACCACCCAAACAACCAACCCACCATCCCTTTTCTGCTTCCCGCTTGACATCTTTAGCTAACTTGTGTAAAACATCAATGTGAGATTGAATTGACGTAGAATGATCTGAAAGATTAAAGCAACACATTCCTTTAAATTCTGAACATCCATGATCATGCTTTAGGAGCAAATCAATAGCGACTCTGTTCTGTAATATAGCTCTTCTAGCCCCCGTACATCTAGTAATAATTCTGCTAAAGCAATTGATGTATGATTAATATTTTTCACCATGAAACGTGCTAATTCACTAACAGCTCTAGAATTATAAATGGCTAGGCCTGGAATTCCTACTTTTGAAGCAGCTAAACTAATATATTCAGATTTTGATAATAAATGCACTTCAAAATCAGCTTCTCTCGTATTCCGAGCATGTGATGATGGATCTAACGGAAGCATCATGAGACCTAATCTAGTGAAGGCACACGGTCCACCTGTAATGTTTGCTGAAATATACGTATAGTAATATTTCCACAAGAGAATAACCACCCTACAGGCAGTTTGACATGCCTGAAATGACTGCCAGCATTTACTATATATTCTTACACACCATGTGATTGTGCACATTTGCACAAACGTTGTCACGTCTGGTTTCACATAAAATTGTCTCCTGGTAAGACATAGTGGGTTGACCTCCGTCAAGTCGTATTTGAGCACATTTACCAATGGTAGTTGGGTTGCAAGTTAAATTGTAACAAACGTCGGCTTCAATAATATTAAAAGTAATCACTTGTGTCATGTTCTTCCAATCCGTATCGGTAGTTTCAGGACAAAAGCGTCAAAATTCGTAAGGTGATAAAAGAGATCTTACATCATGTTCCTCCACTGCCCCGTCTGCATTTGCAACATTAAACGTCTGCAAGAGCACTTCAGCAGGGGTGGGTATAGCTACGAGGCATGTGGAAACAATATCCATGGTGCTTTTCATGTTGGACATGCAGAAGTACGATCTGTTGAGGACTGTCTGTGCAAGATAAGACCACACGTTATCAGGTCGCATTAGCAGCGCTGTCAATCTGTGGGGTCGGCTGGCCACTTCGGGGTAAGGGGCTCCTCGTCCCCCCAACCCCACAAGCACACGACCACACCAGCACCAGCGAACGCAAGCAGTGCACCAACAGGCCATACTGTGATCTAAAAGAACAGAAACAAAACAGGTATTATTCATTCTCGTAAATAATATTTATCAGCAGGCACATGTTCCCATTTTTCCTGCCCTGGCTTCATAATCAATAGAACATTTTCCCTTCCAGTTGCAATGATTTCTGCCCGTGTGAGGGGACTGTTTGGAGACTCTAACCACACTTTGGCTCCTGGGGTCTTATCAGTTGAGCCAAACCCTCCTTCCCCCGTACGGTGAGGAGGGCTGGTGCAGTCCCTTTCTTAACTACCCCTCCGTACACCGGCATGATCACCATTTGAGCAATTCTGTCTCCAGATTGTATCATCAAATCTGCATCATCACTATTAAGTAGGATGACTTTGATTTCACCTTGATCGTCTGCATCAATGGCTCCTCCCAGCACTTGGATGCCCTTTAGAGCCAATCCAAATCGTGGGGCAATTAAATCAAAGTGCTCCGGGGGAATCTGAATTCCCAGTCCTGTCTCAATGAGTGTAATATCTCTTGGTTTCAGTCTGTACAGTTTCAAAGCATGCAGGTCAAGACCTGCAGCCTCCGGTGTCGCCCGGTACAGTAAAGAATGGTATTGGTGGCCACATGAGGCTGAATCTGCAAACCTTTTGTTAAAATTCGCATTAAAGGTGTTTCTGCATTCGCTAAACGTCTGTTATTTAGTATCTGCAATGCTTCACTCAAATGATCTCTCCAGTTTTTCAATGAGCCATCAGAAATTTCAAATCAAACCCACAGCCTGTGGGTAGTATGGGATATGAAAAATCTACTCAATGTTGTGCTGTACACAATATTCCTGCACCAATCTGCCTTTAAAGTGAGACCCGTTGTCACTTTGGATCTGTAATGGAATTCCATAGTACAAAATCATCAAGTACAACGTTTTCAATGTATTCACCTGAGTAGCACGTTTACATGGAAACACGATAAAATATCCAGAGTATGTATCCACAGCCGTGCACACATATTGACATCCTCGACTAGTTGGCAGAGGCCCGATGTAATCTATCTGCCAAATCTGTGCTGGTAATTTTCCTCTACCTAGCTGTCCTACCACTATCTGTGGGACTGATCTATGTCGGGCATGCTGACAAACAGGGCACTGCAAAATCACAGTTTTAATCAAATCTAGGGGAACGTGTATCTCTTTATTCTCTGCCCACCTGCTAGTAATCTGTTCTCCTAAGTGTCCGCATTTCTGATGTGCCCACTTCGCAATCCCAACCAGGTCAGAATCCTGCGTTGCCACCTCTGACTCTGAAATCTTAGCTTTTTCATCTGTGAGAGAATTAAAACAGCCTTCGTGCGGAGTAA
The DNA here is from genome assembly GCF_964204655.1 of Triturus cristatus. NCBI lineage: Eukaryota > Metazoa > Chordata > Amphibia > Caudata > Salamandridae > Triturus > Triturus cristatus. The sequence goes on from NC_140582.1 coordinate 330,605,863, forward strand.
GGACACAAGAGAAACCAATCCAGTAAGATCGAGAGCACCTTGTATTAGCAGTTGGTTTAGGTCACAAGTGCGTAGCGTCACCTAACGTTTGTACAAAGTGAAGAAACACCCGGTAATTGCGTGCGCACTTTTTTATTCGCATGTTTAAACCACTAACGAAAAACTTGACTGTGTTACTCTTCGTTTTCGAGTTTCGTACACTCAATAGACACGAAGTCTCACTATTGAAACCAGCTAAGTAACATAGTTGCCTCGAACGGCATCATTCACAAAAACATCACGCTTTTTCTGTGCCTTGGTTTCATCTACTAATAATACAGCATGGTGTTAATGTTCACTATAACGAAAAACTCGACTGTATTTTGCTTTTTTGAGTTTCGTGCACTTTATAGCCACGGCGTCTATCGGAACCGGCTAATTTACATAGTTGCCTCGTACGGCACCAATTTCAATCACAAATAACATCACGCATTTTTCTGTGCCTTTGTTTCATCCACTAGTAATACAGCATGGTGTTAATGTTCACTTTTTACTTATTTCTGATATTCTGGCTTATTCACCATATTTCACGGCCATAAGAGTCTCAGGCTTTTTTAGTTCATTAGTCACCCTTCACGTGGTCTCATATCAACACACGTTTTCACTGTAGATTGAACACTTTTGTTACATTGTCACTGTAGTGTACTGGACTGTAAGCTGCCCCGCCTTCTGTTTTCTTTACATTTTAGCATTGCTAGGAATGACCCCTGACGAAGGGTTGCATTTTGACCCGAAATGCATTGGGTTTTGAGAATATAATTGGAGTATAATACTTTATGGATACAATACTTGATGATTATGTTGGATGAAATTGCATGTTGCTTAATGCATTTGAAAGACCAATAAATCATTGAACTCATGGATTAAACTCACCTGAATGAGTTGAAATTTGAAAATTGCAAATCTAAATCAGTTGATAACAGTCATCTGTTAATTGAATAGTGCTCCCACCAGTAAGAAGGATTACTCCTTCTTGCACACTTGCCAGAATTAAACCATTGGTCAAGTGAGTCGGTGGAGCAATGAGCATCTACATGATACATGGTAACTGTACTTTGTGTCAACATGGTCCAGATTTTGTTCCACAATTCCTTACCCCACACTTCCTTTGTATTTATCATCCAATTATGAGCATGCCACGTGGGAAGCCAAGTTGCTAGCCCATTGGCCGTAGACCACAAATCAGTGTAAATATGACATTTTCCTGGCAATTCTTGCTTCAAAGCTTGGTACACAGCGTATAGTTCTGCGAACTGACTACTCTTTCCTTCTCCAGTAGTGGTCAACAATTTCTGGGTCACAGGATTGAATGACACCGCCTTCCAGTGCCTTTTAGCCCCTACATACCTGGCAGCACCATCAGTAAACCACACATGCTTCTTGTCCTCCACGGACAATTCGCTAAATGGCTTACCCCACTTTACAGAAGACTCCTGTAATTCAGGTACATCATGCAACACCTCTGTCTCTTCCATTGGCACCTGCGCCACCTGCTCATGCAACACCGTGGTGCCTTTGGGACCTACTCGGGCCCTATCATGAATACACCACTTCCATTTGATTATGCTGGCTTCCTGCCCCTGTCCAATTCTATGAGTCTTGGGGAAGCTCCTCACCCACTGCATTATTGGAAGTTCAGGTCTCAAAATTACATCGTGCCCTAGGGTCAATTGCTCAGTATCCACCAGAGCCCAATAGCATGCAAGCAATTGTTTTTCAAAGGGGGTGTACCTCTCTCCAGCGTCTGGCAATTTCTTTGTCCAAAACCCTAAAGGTACTTTCGTTCTTCCCTGCTTCTGCCAAAAACTCCAATTAGCATAAGGTCCTTGTACTGTCACATTCAGCTCAACATCCCCCTCCCGTACTGGCCACAAATCCAAAGCGTGCTGTATAGCCTCTTTTGCTAATTCAAATGCAATGTGCTGTTGCTCTCCCCATTCAAATGCATTTTTCTTTCGCGTAACTTTGTACAAAGGGGCCAAAATCTGACTCAAGTGAGGGATGTGCTGTCTCCAAAAACCAAACAAACCAAAGAACCTCTGGGCTTTCTTTGTGTATCGGGGCACTGCAAATCCTCTGATCTTTTGTTTCGCTTTGGGCACCATCTCTCTGTGTCCCTGATGCCACTGAATGCCCAAAAACTTCACAATTTGAGGGGGTCCTTGTAATTTGGCGGGATTTATCTCCCATCCCTTGCTCTGCAAATGCTCCACAATCCTGTCTGAGTCTGCACTTGTTCTTGTGTCTCTCCTTGTATCATCACGTCATCAATGTAATGACAAAGCTGTATTCCAGGAATAACTGACACCTCATCCAAATGCTCTGCCACCAGCTGGTGACAGATCGTGGGACTATGTAAGTACCCTTATGGCAAATATTTGAATGTCATTTGTCTACCATCCCATGGGAAACTGAATTGCTCTTGACATTCAGGGGCAATTGGTATCGAAAAGAAAGCATTGGCAATATCAACAGTCGCATACCAAGTCCCAGGGTGCTCCTGTATTTTCATATTCAATTCATGATAACCAACTGTCATGTGCCAAGTATTGTCACTTTTGCGCACAGGCCACTCAGGGTTAGTCCAAGCGGTAGTGACCGGAGTCACCACCCCTGCCTCTATCACGTCCTGTAGGGTTGCACTGATCTCTTCATGCCCTCTTGGAATTCTGTACTGTTTCAAATGAATTACCTTAGTAGCCTGAGGCACCTTCACTGGGGGAATTTTCAAGTGACCCACTCTTACAGAGCCAACTGAAATGTACTTCTTTGAACCAAATTGATAGTACCCATCCTCCAAATACAGAGTAATTCCCTTCAAATGATCGATTCCAATAATATATTCAAAGAGGGGCACAATCAATACAGTATATTCTCTTTTTGGTATTCTCCCTATTTTCATTTGGACCTTGGTCTGCACTGCTGGTGTCTCTTTACCACCTAAGCCTGTAATTGTGAAATACTGTCCTTTAAACTTTCTGGGATTTCCATATATCAAAGTGGCCTCCGCTCCTGTATCTACTAGGGCTCGGGCCTTCTGAACATTACGATGTTTCAAATGAATTTCTATGTCAACATAAGATCTGTTGTCTTTGCGAGTCCATCTCTGTACCGGAGCTTGACCTATTTCCTAATCTGCTTTGTATCTGTGAACCTTTGCCCAAGTCAAATCTGGGTATAATTTTTCATATCCTTGAGGGAGAAAATCCTCCTCCCTCGGGTTCTCAGTGAGCCAGTCGCTTTCTAAATCTCACCCTTCCTGCCTCCTCGAGTGGGCAGGTCTCTCCCCCTCCTTTTCCTGCTCCTCGCCCTCATCTGACTGTCTTTGGGTTTTATTTTGTTTATTCACTCTCCTGCTTCCTTCCTTCTTATCCAAACCTCTTTTCCGGTACATCTCCCACAGACTTTTAGTCTCTATTCCATCTACCTTCTCCTTTTCCACTCCATCAATGAACAAAGCCATAAACATTGTCTGTATGAGTATCAGACCTGGAAGCTCTTTCAGTCTTTATCCAGTCTCCCAATTCTCCTAACTCATGGACTGCCTCAACCACCTGTGCCGAAGTATTACCAGTCTGATTGATTAGCAAAGTCATCATCACTTGTTTGTATGCGGGGGGAGCTGTACGAATTATTCTATTTCGCACCTACGAATTCAACAGACCATCCATCAACCTATGAGCATTATCCAGAAAAATAGCAGTTTTCATCACCTCCTCCTTAAGACTCTGATTAGCATCTCCCAATGTATGCCAAGGTTTGTCATTCACTGGCCAGTCTGACTCTGTCGGGTATTTATGACTACATCCAATCACAGCCTACTGCAACAAGCTGATTTGATTATTGTCACTGTAATTCCTAAACTGCTCCTGCACTGTAGAATCAGAACTAAGCGTACAGAATTTCACTGCATCTCCATGATCTAACATTACTCCAGCAGCGCCTACATCAAACAACTGCACCATCCACGTAAGCAGAGATTCTCCGGGTCTCTGTTGGAATCTGTCTGAAAGTCATTAATCTCCTGAGTAAAGTCCTCCATACAGTCCATCGCAACTCCCTGTGGATAATTAGGACCACCCTGTATCTTCCGACCCAGACCCCCCAGGATATAGCGGCATAGATTTGCATATTTAGCGGCACAAAAATGGAAATTTAGCGGCACAAAAATGGAAATTTAGCGGCATTATTGCGGCACTTTGTTTAACTCGTAATCATTCCTTTTCAGCCTTAAATCAATGTAAACTGATTTACCTGAGTACTCCACTGTGAAATAGGCATGTTTAAAGCGTCCTTATCTGCATCTCGTGAGAGGGGGCCCTATTTCTCCCTGCGGTGTTTTAGCACCCATGTATGCACAGCTGCCGGGGCACCTCTGCCTCCTGGACCCGTCTAGAATGTGCTACACTTGTGGGCCAAGAGGAGTGTTTGCCTCAGAGCCAGAGTGAGTGATCGCCATAACTCAGGCGGTGCTACGAGCAACTCTTGAAAATGTTTAGATACCAGGCCCCACAGCACAGGTGAGTGCCACTAGACAGCTCAACCGCATTCTGGGCTGCAGTAGAGGAATGGGTGCCTTCAACCACTGTTAAATGTAGCCAGACAGTTCGTTGTACAGCACAATTTTATGTATCTATAATAAAAGCATGCACTACCCCACCAGGTCGGTTTTCAAGGCTGGGTGCCTCTGTCTACCATGCCCCGGAGTCAACCAGCTGCATACCAGGGTGTTTCTGGAGTCTTGTTTTTGTGATGGGGGGCACTGCATTTTCCATTATATCCAATCGGTGCCCGGATAAGCTTGGGAACTTTGGCAGCCGAAATTTCTTTCTTTTTCAAAGCGATCTATTTTTGTCTGTATGTGTGTGCATATTTAAAAGTGACTGTATGTTTGTTGGCTTGCATGAAATTTCAAGGACATTTTTTTAAAATTTATCTGTGTGTGTATACATGCCTGTGTCTATTGCATATATTTCCAGGATACAAATGACAGCATTTATAAGCACACAATTAGTGAACTGCAGAAGGTTGAGATTTTCATGTAGTGCACTTGCTTACAAAATTGTTCAACATCGGATCTTTAGTAAGATTAGTTCTAATTTAATAGACCGCATTGAAGCTTTCAAAATAAAATACCTCTCTAAGCACAACAGCTGCGCAGGAATGTCCTAGTGAACGAAGATATGTTCGGCAAAACAGCACGTTCCGTTACAACTAGGACAGGTAAAACCACCAAATGATTCAAAATCCTGTGTAGCCAGATGCTTTAGTAGGTCAGCTTAGAATTCAAACTGCTGCAACTTCAAAAACATCCAAGTGGCTGTGGACGCCTGAAGAAAATATCTGGTAACCTAACGGGTGGTTATTTTTCTCTTTAATTGCTGCTGATCAAGGCTCCGATTTCTGCAGACTTGTTCTGAGAAAAAAAGCGACTGATGAAAGCTGTTCACATACTGTTGTTCATGATCGCCGCACACAGCTTGGCCAGGGCAGGACAAAGTAGATATTGGACGGCGTTACGTAATGACGTGTGCGCGCTCAGCCAATAAAAGGGCATTATTTGTTTTGCTGTCTCCCGGTAGAAACTTTTTTGAAAATATCGCGGCTACAAATGTAAATATCGCGGCCATCGCGCAAGTCTCCCGATTTCGCGATTTTTTTGTGAATCGCGAAATCGCGAAAAAGCTGGAGGGTCTGATATGGGTTGCGCCTGAATCACTTTGCGTTCCATTGACTCACCCTGCCTGCCAGCCTGATCACGCTTGCCAGCTTTATCACACTCTCCACCAGAGTCTGAAAACTTAGAGGAATTCCAAATATTTCCATCCCATGTTTCAGGGTCCCAGTCAATTCCAACCTTTGCAATAGCTAAACATACTTTTCTCTTGTTAACCCTCCCTCTCCTTTTCCTATACTTGTATTGCGCGATACGAACTGCGGCCTTTTCTGCCACAGTCTGGTAGGTTTCCAACTTATCTTGCAATAACTAATTCTGACAGGTTAGCATCGTAGAGGCATTTTTGGCTTCAACAACTTGTTTCTCTAACTTCTCACATTCACCCTGCAACTGAACACATTTTTCATGCATTATACGATAAGCATTTAAAAGGATCCAGGCCCTTCTTCCTAACATAGCAAGCTCCTCTTCTTTCTTCACAGGCACTTTTTTCAAACACGCAACCACTTGTGCTGGCTCAGCATCAGCTAGACACACACTCCAATTCTCACTCAGCCCAGCACAATTAGCCCACTTATGATCTAATGCGCTATATAGGACTACCTCCCATCCAGGAATTTTAATTGGTATCTGGGAAAACGCTTTTAATTTTCTGAAATTCCCTTCAATAGCCCAGGAAGGAGTTTCAATCAGGACTCAAGTTCCGTCACCTCCACAGGAATACGTCTATTCTGTGGTGAACTTCCACCTGGCCCCCGAAGGCTCCCAGCTTTAATACCATTATTCAACGTGAGGGAAAGATTCTAGAAAACCTCGCCCCCTTCTCATGAGAAAGAACCGAGCTGGCTGTACCAGTCTGCATCAAGGCCAAGACGGAGGCTGACCAAGCTCCCGTATTTTGACTTCGAGGCAGAGTTGCAAATTCTAACAGATAATATCCAGTTCACTCTAGTCAGTGAGGAGCGAAAAACAAGTGAAGAGCAGAAACCTGCCCTCCCCACTTTGCAGCTATGTGCGAGTAGCAAGGCAAAGCCAGAAAACGAGATGACATGAGGCCATGTCAAAGCCAATAGTAAGCACTTATAATTCTCAAAACCCAAACAACTTGCAAGCACTGCTGTTCACGCAGAAGCAAGGCAAAGTCAGCTAACAAGATGACATGAGGCCATGTCAAAGCCAATAGTAATGTTCTACTCCATGACAGCTCCCACTAAAAGACAGCAAGATTACAAGACAGAAGAGGAGCAGGCATATGCAGGACCATCCTACATTAAGGCTAGGGTAATATAACACACTAAAATCATTAAAATAGTGGTAGTCGAAGGTCATCATAGGGTGCCAAACCACAAGAGTGGCTCTTTCACTACATGGTACAAGGCTTAATCTTATTCATTGGGTAATGTGACTCAGTGGTCTTTTCCAAGAGTCAACTGCTATTTCACCAATTAGACATACAGATCTTTAAAAGTAATGATGACTAAAATACTTGTACATACATATCTGATAGCTATATCTTCCCACAGACCCCACTCTTTATACATATCCTCCAGACAGGATCTGGAAACTTTTCACTTTTTCACTTCTTCCCCACAAGAACTCTCCAGGATAGCCAGGTAGCATCGCTGTGAGACTGCCCTCCGACGTGACCGTATCAGTGTATGTTAGGCGCTGTGAAATTTTCTTCTCTTTCCGAGTGAAGTAAAGTCCAATGGGATGGGTGATATATCGTTTCTTCTTAACATTTCTGTGATGATACAGAATTCCTTTGTTTTTCTTCGCATGACCCCTCCATGTCCCGGGACAACTAATTCTCATTTTTTTCTTAGATTAGTTTGTTGCTTTTTTGGGGCTTCCCCATGCTTCTTTCTTTCTCTCAAAGAAAATGGAGGTGAAATGTCTAGTGGAGCTCCTTTTCATAGTCCACACAAGGCCAATCTAATTAGAGTCACTTCTGTATCGTCTCTAATTCTGTGCAGATTGTCTTGGATATTCAAGAGAATGTGGTCTCCATTGGCTCCCAGTGAGGCCCAGTAAACACAAGTGTTGTTTTTTCATAAGTGGTTTTCAAGCTCCCATGTTTGACCTTTAGCTCGATGCTCTAGTTTTGTAATAGTTGAACTGTTGTGCATAGCTATTCCTGTTCCATAGTTTGCTCATCCATTCTTCTTTTGAGCTAGTCAGCTATACCTTAAATTTCAATTGCATCTTCACCGAATTCGTACCAGAATGGCCCCAGATCTGCTCTTGCAGTGGCAACTTCGATTTTTTCTCTTTCACAAACTCACCCACTTTGCCCTGCTGACCACTGACTTTGTTGACTCTTTTGTTTCTTTCAGGGAACCCCCTTGAAGTGCCTATTGGTGTCGCTATGTGAGCCCTTCTTTTCAAATAACATTGATAGACGTTTCTGCACTGATCATTGCCTTTTCCCCTGCTTCCAACCATGTCATCCGCTCTGTTGCTGCTTGACTCTGAATGCTAGTTCTTTTATCAGTTGTATTTTGATCAGTGTGATTTGACATCCAAATCATGGTATGTCTAAATGAGCAGAGCGTTTGTTTGCCTTTGTTCTGTGCCATGTTTATATCCTTCTGCCATCTGTTGGGCTCCTACATGGCTCAGTCTTCAGTTCTTACTTTCTGTCTAGGGACACGCACTGCGTGGTCGATATTGTTGAGATTGGTGCAGAAGACTTGAGAGGCTCCACAAGGTCACTTGCTTTGTGTGATGGTTCCTATCTCTCCTACCCCTCGTTTTCTCTGTGTACTTCTGCACTACCTGTGATGCCACCTCCACTGAGCAGAGCAACCATAGGGGATTTCCGAAACACACTCATTCTGGGTGTTGTCTACGCTGCTGAGGGTAACATGGCTCAGCTCCCCTTAACACATCTGCTGGGTTACAGCCAGTTGTCTTTTCTCCGTGCCACTGAGTCATTGTTCAGTGCCCTTTCTAAGATGTTAATGGGACTAAGAATCTAGACTCTCTTGAGTGCTGTTTGCCCCAACTCCTGTCCTGAACTCTGTTGAATCTCTGTGTGGCTTCTTCTCCCTCAACATCCTGACTACCAATGCTTCTCTTACACCATCTCTGATAAAAAGGCGCCATTCTGGTTCCTCACAGGTGGGTGTTTTCACCTTACTTCCTGCCTACCATGCTTTAACTGTGATCAAGCTCTGGTGGGATCCTAGTCACTTTTCCCTGTATGTGCAATTTTCCAGGTGGTGGCTCTTCTCTCTTTTTTCAGAGGTTTGCAGCCATGTATTGCTCCGACAGCCCCCTTTATTTTGTTCTTGAGCCACCTGCGGGTGACACCACCCACAGGTTGAAGTATTTTTCAGGTGAAAAAGTGTCAGCTGGAGCCCCCCACCCGAAGCCACTACCACAGGGCCTTTTATATTCCTTTGGCCCTGCAACCTCAGGCTTCATAGAGTGGCTCCTCTCTTCCTCTTCTGAATCTCATGGGGACATGTGAGGATTCCTTCCAGCCCCAGTGTCTGTCTCTGATAACACCTATGTGTAAGAAATCAATAGAAGCAGGGACTGGTTTGTTCAAGCTGCTGTTATGCATCTGTAGGACCCTGCAGATTCCCTGTGTGGTGCAACTGTCTGCTACCGCCCTTATGTGAAGGGCCACATTTGCTATGGCCAGGCTTGTTCGCTGGCGAAGGAGGAGGATTCAGCTCTTCAGTTTTAATGAAGTACAAAGATTTTCATAAACAATATTTTTAACCAAGAAAGGATTCTCCAGCCTTAGGTCGTCAGAACTGCTAAACCTCATTTTGGGTTGTTAATTGAAGTAAGATATAACCTCCTTGCGCGATCTCTGTTTTTCCACAGTAGTAGTTGGTTTGCCTCTGCCTTAGAAGCATTAGGTATCTTGTTTTCTTCATGTGCCTCCTACTTATGGTTCAGCCATGGTTTTACCTTTATTTATGAGGCCTCCCTCTTTGCCCTTCAATCAACTCCACATGAAACGCTCACTTTGAAAGTTATTTATATGCTTTTGTTATTTTATCCAATAGTTTGAGGCGTTTTTTAGTGAGCTTTGTACATTGTGTGTCATCAGGATAGGTGTACTATGTATGCTTCTGTTTTGCCAGGCCTTAAGTGAAAGCCTATTAACACTTTAGACAGTGTATGACTCACTGTTTTTCCAATAGGGGTGGTGGAAACTCGGGGAGTTTTACTCCATGTAATTCCTTGCAGTTACATAAAAACTGTGCAATTCAGTGTAGGTCTGTGAATTGGCGGAATTCGGCACGTAATTGGCACGATTTTTAGTGCTGGGAAATTGTTCTGCTCTGTAAAATCATCGCAAACAGCACCACACGGTGCGCCAGAGGGCACTGCTTCCTTCTGCTGCTTGAGTAGATTTTCTACTCAAGCAGTAGCTGTCTCAGTGCAAACGGTCATGACCTGCAGTGATCACCCACTTTGAGAAGTCTTGTTGGTGATCGTTCTAGTGTATGTAGATCTCACTAGGGATGCAAATTCTCTCTCGCCAACATAGAGTTGGCGAGCCACACATGTGAAGAAACTCTGCCACGTGGCCGTTGGTGGAGTTTTGCCAGAACTCCACATTCCAAGCGGAAAGCAGTGGACAAAACTCCACGAACTCCACCGGTTGAGCGGAATTTGTCGCCCACCCCTAATTTTCACCGGAGGTATATTTTCATTAAAAGCTGCACACCTTGGATTGGAAAGAACCATTGCGGTCTAGTGCTGTGTGTAACTTGTTATCAAAATTGCAATGAAAATCATGGAAAAAATTAATTTAGCTCTGATCCTTTCTTGTTTACTTATCAAAGAAGATTGTCTCCAAAAGGGCTAAACCTTGGGGAAGAGGATGTGGCCTTACGGCTTGAACGGTCGATGTCAAAGCTGGGGAACCGGGTTCGAGGCTCGGCAGGGACGCTCAACATCCTGTGATTCTGGGCAAATCACTTAGTCTCCCCATGCCCAACAAAAAAAAATGGATGTGTTCGTCTGTAACGCAAGCGGCGCTCATGTAAAACACTCTGATAAATCTGGGTCAAGTTTGTGCTATATAAAACTCAGAAAAAAAATTATTATCCTCTTTTTGTTTACACAGGGAGGTTAAACAGTCATTAAAGTGGATGTGCCTATTGTTTCTATGAACGTTGGTTAATATTGTGGTAGACTGTCTGTTAGCAGATTTAGCAGAACAGCCATAGTTTATCTTAAATTGCACTTCTTAATTGCCAAACCCTCCAGGAATGTTCAAAATAGTTTCCTTTATCAATTTAGTAGGATCCAACAGTGCAAACCCTACTAAAAGGATAGATTAAAGAAGTTAGTTTTCCAAATAGCAATATCTCCTTTTGTAGGTCGAGCCTAGCGCAGCGCTCATGCGCTGCTCTATGGGAGGCTTCTTGTGAGCACTCCAAACTTTTCCGTGTGTGTCTGACTCCTCCCACACATTGGATTGGCCTTTGCGTGTGTCTTTCAATAATAAAAGCATGCAAATGGCCAAAGGCGGGTGCATGTCTCACCTCCTTTCCAATGTGTCACTCCCACTGTGTTTTGCTGTCGGGAGCGAGCAGCGGCGCGCAGGGCGGCAGCTGCATTCCTGTGCCCGCCCCCACCATTTCTCTTGAGCATCTGTTTTTTTAATTAGCAGCCTGCGCTCCATGTTTGCACCCCCTCCCACTCTTCTTTGTTTGTTCTTTCTAGCGCGGTCCGGTTTCACTTTAGGGATTAGGCTTGCTGAAAGTGACATTTTAGTAAATGGAACTTTTTGATCTGTAGAGCAGATTCTTAACCAAATGACGCACTGTGCTAGTGCGTATTTCGTGTTTACTATGCTTGGCTGACTTGTTATGTTCTCTTGTATACCGGAACGTTCTAGATTCCAGGGAAGTTGCTCTTGTCAGCATTAAAATGGATGGCCTACTCTGGAGCTCTTCGGCTCCCAGCGGCTGCCTTTCTGTGCCAACGGTCTGTGGAAGTTTAATTGACCTGTTAATCCCCACTCATTTCCACTGTGTAGCTATTATATATATTTATGTTGTAACAGTTGTAGATTAAATTAAAAACGTCTAAACTGCAGAGCGTTTTTTTATTAATCCATAAAGTTCAACATGTGGGCTCTGCAGTCGGTGAAAAAGACCCTGAGCCATGGTGTGCGAGATTTCGGGCCCGTTCAGGGTTCAACTCGGCGTTTGTTTGCCGGGGGGCCGTGTACATTGTGCTCCTGCATAATGCTGGCTGAATAGCTCTGATCTCTTTGGGGCCGTGAATGCTGATGTTGCCAGTCAGGGTTGAGTGATTTACATTTGCTGGACAGGCACTCTTCATAGGAGAGGGGGCGCAGGACGGTGTTCTCTTGCAGTTTGTTAAAAATGCACGTTTTTCACTTTCCCCTAACCCAGGCCTTGTGCATAGTGGCAAATTAGTTCGGAAAAACGGGCAACGTGCTAAGGGCGCTAGCTAACCACCTCCCTCCATTTTGTTTGTGTAGATTGTTCAGGAGGAGAGGTGACCATTGTTCGCGCTTCTCCCCTGAAACGGGACCACAGATGATTTATTGTCTAGAACACTCCATACTTTAACATCATTCTTTGTCGTTTGCGGAAACAAAGGTGGCGAGAAATATGGCAGCGTGGCACACCGAGCTTCTTGTTTCAGAGTGATGGTGTGTAATGGGAGAAATGATTGGAATGCTGCAACGTCCCTCATATATTTGTGTTTCTTGGGTTCCTATAAGTTAGCCTTCTCTTTATTTTGCTTAGCCATGTAAAACTGTCAGACCTGGCCAGCGTCCAGAAATGTGGAATTTCCATAACAAAATGTATTTAACTGTTAAATTCAATGCTGTTAACCAAGGGATAAGCTCAACACGTCGCTATTATGGCAATGTTTTTTTTAAAGCTAAGGTCGCACAGTAAGAGGGACTTTTTTGCTTCACTGAATACATGTATAAAGCATGGTGGCGGAGGCGCCTGCGTCGGTTGGTAGGCGTCCGATCGTAGGACAGGAAGACTTCGGGGCTGCGCGCCAGTGTTGACTGAGAAGGCCTGCCAAGAAGTCGGTCCCTTTTCATGGGCGCTAATTTATTTAGTAGCTTTAGCACCGCGAATACTCACGTTTTGTAAAGGACCTGGTAGAGGTACATAGCATCCCAGGCACGGCACATAGCATCCCAGGCACGGCACATAGCATCCCAGGCACGCCCAGGCACGGCACATAGCATCCCAGGCACATGGGTTATTAACATCCTTAATAGAAGTCTGTGCTAAAATGATTGGTGCTGCACTGTGGGTTTGAGCAGCGAGTAGAGGCGTATTACCAGTGTACACATCACTAATCTTGCGCCCAGCTCTAGGCAAAGGACAGCAATTGATAACAACAGGTTGGAGACTGAAGGGGTAGTGGGCTTCCAAATTGTATAGTTTTAATTACAAGTTTTAGTCCCGAGAAAAGAAACCACTCCAACGCTCATTCAAAATAGTAACGCAGTTGGTGGTGGGATGGTTGGGGAGAAGTACTTATAAAATTAGCTATAAGGGGTGGTCATTTTTCAGTGAAAGAATGACCCTTGAATGACAGGGTAATATTCCCATGCCATCCCTGAGGCACTAAAGGAGTTCTTGTAGACCCCAACTAGCATTCCATAGCGTGCCTGTTAGCTCAACTCACTGAGCCTAAGCAGTTTTTTAAGGAGCAGAGGGTCAGAATGCCACACAGGTGATGTGAGTGATTGCTGAACCCATACAAAACATTTTACTTTGTTGTTACTGGTAATGGAGGACACACATTACAGCAGGTAACTCTTGTCAGTATTGCTGGTTCCCCCTACCTGAGCTTGCTCAGCAGCCTGCTCACTCGTCTTCCATTCTGAACCTAAACGTCTCAGGTCGCTTAGACCTATTGGCTTTTAACCCAGGATAATGTGCTGCATGGCTAAACACTTAGAAAGCCAAAAGGCAAGATCTATTAGCTATGCCAGTGCGTGTTTTCTTTTGTACATGCCTTTCTCTCTCAACTGCATGTCAGTGTTACAGTCCGAACGGATGCAAGAGTTTTGCAGCTCTTGGCGAATGGAAATTAGCAATTCTCCACCCCGGCCGAGACCCTTAACTACTCTGGTGTGTGTGCGCTCTGCGGGCATTCACCTCAGGGGCTCACCTACATTGTCTAAAGGATCGGTTCAGCCTTGTTCTTACTTATGGTTCTGACAACTATTAACTGAAGATAAAAACGGAGGGAAAATGTCAATGTAGGTGTTCTTTTTTTTAAGTTGGAGTTTATTGAAGGAAAAAGAAAAAGGGGGGGGAAGGGAAGGGGATTTAATCATCATGGTAAGCAATACACATAATAAGCAATACAATAGAAGCTCTCAATAAAAGCAAATATGACAAGCATGAAAAATACAAACAAACCTATGTATAAGAATGAAAAAATATCATATAATACAATAGAACGTGATGTCATAACAAAAGGCAATAATGTAGCAAGAAAATCAAATCATGGTGGCTTACGCACCTCAACGGTGTCAGGGTCTGGAGAAGCGTGTGTTGGAGCAGAGGAGGAAAGATAGGATACCAAAGGGGACCAAATCAAGTCGCGTTTAACTGCTAGGGAAATGGGAGATATGTAATTAGTATCTAGGCGATGATGGAAGCAAACTGCATTCCACCAAGAGTGGTAGGAGACATTTGCAGCCTGTTTCCAATTAGAAGTAATGGTATGAAAAGCCACAGCAATTAAAAGGTCAAGTAATAGATAATGGGAAGGCGATTGTGGAAGGCTTGGTGATGGGGAACCTAGAAAAACTTGCAAAGGGGAGAAGGGAATCTGAAAGTGGAATATCTTTTGTAATTGCGTCCAGACCAGGCACCAAAACGTGGAGATAGAAGGACATTCAAACAACATGTGCTTGAGATCTGTATCGGGACAGGGACAGGACCAACAAATAGAGGATGTGTCAGGTGAAAAACGGGACAAAGTGTGTGGAGTACATAAAGTTCTGGTATAAATAAAATATAAGGTTTGGGTAGTATTAGCAGCTCTAGAGGTCTTATGGAGCTTAGCCCATAATTTGTCCCAAAAAGGTAATGGCCAATCCTGAGAAAGATCCAATTCCCATGCAATCTCGATTTTAGATTTTAGTCTGTTAATGGAGTATCGAAAAGAGTTATAGATGGCAGAAGCTGATGGAGACGTTTCCAATAATGAAGAGGTGGCTTTGCGATCCAAAGGAATAGCGTTAGATGGAGCCAAGGAGCGAAGATATAAGATCAGGACTGGGAGAAGGGCATTGTATTGTGATCGAGCAGAGGAGGGCAGTGAAAAAGAGGATTTAAGATCTTGAAAAGAGAGAGGAGTGTCTTGGGAAATTAGTAGGGAGATCCAACACAGTCCTTTAGAGTACCATGTCTTCCAAAAAATAGTGCGATTGCGTATTTTGAAAAGAGAGTTGTGCCATATCGGCTGTTCGTGAAGGGAAAGGAGAGACGGATAAGATGATGATATATAAGGGAGAAGAAGAGTGCGAGAGTGAGAAATAACAGGTGAACGAAAGCGAACCAAGGGAGACGTGAAGGATAAGTACTCGCGAAAGGTAAAAGGGGAAAGAAAAGAAGATTCCATACTTAACCAGACGGGCGGATAGTATGGAAGGTCAGAAGAGAACCAACGGATCGATTGCTTCAATGAAAAAGCTCGATGATACTCTCTGAAATCCGGAAAACGCACACCAGACTGAGCCTTATCCTTACGCAATGAAGCCAAAGCTATCCGAGAGCGTTTACCATTCCATAAGAATTTCAGCAACAAGGAATCAATCCGGCTAAAGAAGGAAACTGGAATATGTACTGGAAGCATGGAAGTGGTATATAGAAGAAGAGGCGATAACATCATTTTTATAGAATTGAGCCGACCCCACCAGGACAGAAAGAGTGGGTTCCAACGTTGGATAGCCGTGTCCATTTTCTTGAAGATATAATCAAAATTAAATTTGAGTGTATCAGACAAGAAAGGAGCGAACCAAAAACCCAGGTATTTGATCTTAGATGGCTGCCATGAGAAACCCGTTTGGGAAAAGAGATGCTTTTGACAAATAGGGTTTAGAGGTAGAATCTCGCATTTATCAGCATTGAGGCGATAGCCAGAAACCGCGGAGAAGGAAGACACCTGCTGGAGAAAGGAGGGAATAGAGGAAATAGGATCAGAGCAGTAGAAAAGAATATCGTCAGCATAGACCGACAATTTAACCTGACGTGAACCGAAATTAAAACCAGAAATACTGTTGTCCATACGAATTCTGGTAAGAAAGGGTTCCAGGGCTAGAACAAAAAGTAGGGGGGATAGAGGACAGCCCTGTCGTACTCCTCTGTGTAATGAGAAGTAATCCGAGGTCATTCCGTTGACAAAAATGGAAGCTTGGGGATTAGAATAGAGTAAAGAAATGATAGAGATAAATTTGGAGGAAAAACCGACCCAGCGCAAGGCCTGAAACATAAAGTCCCAACCAATCCTGTCAAAGGCTTTCTCCGCGTAAAGAGATAGCCGCGAAGGGAAGTGGCAAAGAGGAAGCCTTGCTTAGAATGTTAAGAAAAACACGGGAATTGTCAGACGAGAGGCGGCCTTTGACAAAACCTGATTGTTCAGGACCAATGAGATCGGGTAAAAGGGGATCCATGCGTAGTGCCAAAAGTTTTGCCAAAATCTTGTAATCCGTATTGACCAGGGAAATTGGTCTGTAGTTTTTGCATAACGAGTGATCCTTATCTTCCTTGGGAATTAGACAGATTAAAGCCTGTTGGAAGGTACCGTTGGAAGAACCCGCTGCAAGGAAGGATTGGAATAAGAGTAGTAGTTTAGGGAGAAGTAGAGAGGCGAAATGGCTGTAAAATTCAATAGTGAACCCATCAGTACCTGGAGATTTACCATGTCGTAATTTAGAAACGGCATGAGAGATTTCAGAAAGCGTAATGTCCCGATCGAGGTCAGTGAAATCTACATGAGAGGCCGGGGGGGGGGGGGGGGGGAGTGAGTGAAAATATGAAAGAAAATCCGTAGTTTCGGGGATGTGTTCGGGGGTGTAAAGATTGTCATAGAATTTAACAAACTCAGAAAGAATGTCGTTATCCTTAAAGCAAGAGTCTCCAGCGGAAGTTTTAATGAACTCAATCTTTGAACGCTCTTTCCTTATCTTTAAGTAATTGGCCAAAAGTTTCTCCATATTGTTTTTACCTCCATAATATCTAGAATTACATTTTAACAAAAGGTTAGAGGCAGCATCAGTTGTAAACCTATTGAAGGAGATTTTCGCATCAATAAGTTTTTTAAGAGAGGTCTCAGATTTAGAAGCATGATAGTCAAGCTCCAAAACCTTAATATTGGCTAAAATGTGCTTGGACTTGGTTTCTCGAAGTTTCTTTCGTCTAGCTACAAAATTAATAATAAAACCCCTAGAGGCTGCTTTAAAAGAATCCCAAACAGTAACAAAAGAGGAATCAGGGGGATGATTGAGAAGGAAAAATTCAGTGGCGAAGGCAGTGAATTCAGAACAAAAAGTAGGTTCTGTAAGCAAAGCATTATTGAAACGCCATCTGCCAGAATGAGGGGAAAAAGGATGTAGGTCAAGGTCCACATGAATTGGGGCATGGTCTGAGATTAGGATAGACCCGATATCTGAGCGAATAGCGTGTTGGGATAAGGATTTACTAAGGAAAATATGGTCAATGCGGGACTGCGATTGATGTGGAGGGGAGTAAAAACTATATTCTCTAAGATCAGGATTACACAGTCTCCAAATATCCACCAAGGCATTATTTTGAAAGGTGTTAACAAATTGAGAGTGCATCCTAGAGGGAACAAATTCAACATTGGAGTGGCGGTCAAGGAAGGGATCAACTACTTGATTACAGTCTCCCCCGAGAAGTATATAATCTCCAGAGAGCGAGGACAACTTAGTTGAAATAGAGGGCCAAAATGATTTATCAATTCCAGTTGGGGCGTACACATTAAAAAGAGTGATAGGAATATTATCTATAAACAGTGTAACAATGACCCACCTACCATCAATATCGCATTCATGAGAGATTGAAGAAACATTTAACTTTTTATGTAATAAAATCACAACACCATTTTTCTTGGAAACTGTGGGGGAGCAAAAAACATGACCCACCCAACAACGTTTGAGTTTCAAAGCCTCCGATTCAGAGAGATGTGACTCCTGAAGGAGGGCAACATCAGATTTAAGTCTCGCTAAATGTGATAAAACCCTTTGCCTTTTAATGGGATTGTTTAACCCCTTCGCTGCGGCGCGAATTCCGCCGCAGCGCTGGGGGGGGTTTGGGGGCAGCACGGTGGCGCGGTGCTCATGACGGAACCGCGCCGTCATGAGTCACGGGCGAGCTGTGCTCATGACGGCGTGGTTCCGTCACGACTCCGCCCACTCTCTAATTCGCCCGCACAGGCGGGGAATTCGAGCCGCGTGGAAGGAGCGGCCGCTCCATGACGGAACCACGCCGTCATGAGCACACGGTGCCCGTGGCTCATGACGGCGTGGTTCCGTCAAGGGCACACAAGGGGTTAAACCCTTAACGTTCCATGATGTAACACGGAATGGAACAGCAAAGAGAGACATCTGACAGCATCATGCTTGTTATTGCAGAAAAAATAACTTGAAAAAACTGAGAAAATGTAAACGAAGTGATGAAGGGGAGATGGCAGAAGGAGAAAAAGCGAAGAGGGAAAAAAGGAAAGAAAAGAAAGAACCATTAAGAGAATGATACTGAGTACAAGAAGAGGAAGGGACAAGGAGGGGAAGAGAGAGGAGAGGAAAGAGAAAAAGGTAAGAGATCAGTTGTAGAGAGAAGGACAGAGACAAAAACCAACAAAAAGACAGTACACATTCGAGACGAACGACTGAGAAACATACTTACGGAACGAAAAACTCAAAAACAAAGATGGGGCGACGGCGCCGGGAGACAGCGACGACAACATCCAGAGCATACAGACAGACCTCAAATACCATGGGTCCAAAAATGCACTGTATAAAAAAGATAGCATGGTACATCAGGGAGGAGGAAGGAAATGTCTGTAGAAGCAAAGGAGATATGCAATTAAAGGAAAAGACGTGTCACAGGGAAATAAGAAAATACTAACTACAATTGAACTATACTACACTTCACAACACCACAGAGGGGATACATAAGAGTAAAACAACTCTCGGAAGAAGAGACAGTCATGGCTTTACAACATGGACACTAGCGGAGAGACAACAAAATCATAACCCAACGAATTCCAATAGGGAGGAGCAGGACTCGTCAACCAGGTCTGGATACATCCATAACGTCTGGGCCATGTCGTTGGAGAAATGCCTGTAAGGCCGCAGGATCTTCATACGTGGTTGTTCTGTCCTTATAGGTGACCTTGAAGAGACAAGGATGTAGTAGACCATATCTGGCATTTAGGGCCCGCAACTGAGGCCGCATGTCCAAAAATTTCTTCCTACGATCCGCAGTAGCCTTGGAGACATCTTGTGATAGATAGAGGCGATGTCCTTCCCACATAATTTGTTTCTTGAGCTTGGCGGCTGAGAGGACCTGTAAGAGGTCAGTGAATTGTAGGAATAGCATGATGACACCTCTGGGTTTACTAGCACTCCTCGGGCCAAGGCGATGAGCTCTTTGAATATTAACGGAGGTTAAAGTTGGAGCATCTAAAATCTTGGCCAGAAAGGATTGGAAGAAGACGGTGGGGTTTGACCCTTCTGTAAGTTCTGGAAGACCATAGAGGTGTAGATTATTCCTACGATTCCTGTTTTTCCAAATCCTCCGTCTGGCGTTTAAGTAGAAGTATCTCCTTCTTCATTGACGGAATGTGGGAACAAGTAGATTGCAAAGAGTCTGTGTAGGATTCCAAGGACTGAACACGTGACTCCAAAGATGACCATTTTTCTTGCATGGCCTGCATGTTCTTTGTGGTAGCCTCCATAAAGGGTTTGAACGCACAAAGCTCTTCCAGAATTAGATCCATGGAAGCGGATGAGGAGTTACTCCCTGGGGATGGTGGGTCCTTCTTCAAGCGTTTAGAGGAAGCTAGAGAGGATGACAGCTTTTCTTTGTTGCGCGCTTTTGGAATGGCTCCCCGTATTGGATCTATTTTTGGTGTTGTGGCGTCCACCATGTCTCGAGGAGGAGAATCTGAATCCGAGTCCACAGGTAGTTGAGAAGGAGTAGCCAACTTTAAATTCCGGAGTTTCCCCATGAAGATTCGTGCAGAAATCAACGGTTACTGTTTCGGGGAACGACAAACAAAGTTTCTGAGGATGCACAATATGCTCGCGGAGCGAGCCTGTAGTCAGTCACAGATCAAAAAGCCTATGAACGCAAGTTGTCGTGCCGTTTCCGGGAACTTACTCTGACGCAGCCTCTCTCATCGGGCATTGACCACGTCCCCTCAAACTCGGAATGATATAGTAACACAGGTAACAGGCACATATGTCATCTTCTGCAAGTTCCAACTACATTCACAATAACATTCCTTCAGGTGTCAGTGAAAGACAAGAAGTGCGCACCATATATCAAGAAAAAATTCCTTCAGTCTACTTACACCTTCTGTTGAAATTATCTGAAATCTTATTGTTACTTCTTCTCCCCATCTGCGATAATCCACGGAATAAACTGCAAATCTTTAAAGATTGGGAGGCAGACTGAAGCTTACAAAAAGTCTGTGAGGTTGGCTGCATCAGAATAATATTACTTTTAAGGAGTAGGTGCAATTGGATATAAAAGACGTTTTCCCCCACAAAAGGAACAAAGTGAAACAATCCACTGAAACAATGCCATTCCTTGTTATGAAATTATTGTTCTTTACATGTTTGAAGCAGTTGGACACTAGATGACAGCACAGACTTATTGAGCAGAAAAAAAACGAGCAAAAATCATGTTTGTGAGGGCTTGTTCAAACAATACAAGCTTCACGGGGAAGTCAATGCTTATTGTGTGGAAGATGACCAGAGAGGAAGCATTTCATTGTGGCAGCGAGCAGAAGTTCCAGGCAACTAAGGAGAGTGTCCGCGATGCAAGGAGAGCTCCGTGAGGGCAATGCGCGATAAAATTCCTGTCAGCGCGCAGCACGAAATGGCGGCCGTTACTGTGACGGAACCGCTCAGGTAAACAAATAATGATAGCGGCCCTTACATGACGGTTCCGCCGGCTGACAGCACTTCATTAGGTGCAGCTCCTCTTCCGCCAGACGAGACGCGTAGTTGGAGGTCCGTGTAGGCGGTCAACACCGCGTTAGGACAGTCGTTCTCCCCCGCAACCAGGGAGAGCTAAGGGACGTCCGCCATCTTCTACGGGCGCAAGCCACGCCCCCCAATGTAGGTGTTCTGAGCAGGCATGGAATAAAGTCTGCTTGTTCAAAATACCCTATTTGGAGAACAAAGAGAAACATTTTTGCAGGGTAAGTATAAACTCGTCATTGTACTCACTTAATACATTTGTGATGTCTAACATGCATTTATTTTGTCCTGTTCCACGTGGTAGACAAGTATAATGCTCTGGGTTGATATTCGTACTAAGAGAATGAATCATTTTATTATACATTAGTCTTGAAAAAGTAGGCCTAGGCTTGATAAAATAATATTGTTTTTCTTTTTTGCTTTGTAGCTGTACGCTATTCCTTGGTTTCTCACTATGTTTACACGTGAGTAATGTTATATTCTTTTCATCTCCCTCTCTACTAATTTTTGCTGTCATGCCTCTGTAGCTGGAACCCATTTGCATCGTCTGTAATGATTACCATAACAAAAACAGAGCATTGTGAGCCAGAATACGTTTGTGCTTGCATGCTCTGCATATCTTTTATAGTGCTGCTTTTCTTGCAAATGGGATTAAACGGGGCCCCTATGGAAAATCTAATTGTACTCGCTTCAGCAATGCTGTTAAATTTAAGAATATTTTACGTGTATTTATTTTCTGAAGCTCCAAATTACATTATGGCATTATGATGGTGTGGTTATTTACTGCTTGACTAAATGTGTAGATCATGTTTTTTTTTAACTCATTTGTAGTACATGATCTTTAAAATACCTACAAAATTACAACCTTTGAACTGCAAAAATATGATACACGGCACTAAGGAGGGATAAAGGCACGTTAATCTAAAAAATCTGATATAGACATCTAGTAGCAGATTCCTTACCTTTGAATTTCCCAGGTGCCAGACTGGATCCAGAAAATGTTTCTTTGAGCAATACCCCTGGAAGGTGGTGCCGGTCGGCTCTGCGCGACATCGTCAGCTTCATCCCTTTCACCTATATAGGCATTACCTCAGCGCGCTGATGGCAGTCTTTTCTTTCCGAGCCAGTCAAGGGGTGCTCCGTGAAGAGAGCTACCCTCTATCACTTTTTGACAGGCTTTTTTCCACTTTTGTCAACCTCTTTTTGGTGTGTAGGTTTTTCCTCATGTCTAGGAAGACTTCTGGGTTCAAACCGTGAGGCGTCTGTCACCACGACAAGTCGGTGAGGGACCGGCACCTGGTTTGCCTGTGGTGGCTAGAGCGTGACCACGACTTGAAGTTGTGCCCCAACTGCCAGGCCATGGCTTTGATGGAGCGGTCCCTAAAGCTAGTTGCAGCCTGGTAGTCAGCACTATGTTGCATGACTCCTAGGAGATGTCGTTCATGGCTCCGGTCGAGAGGATGGTCCGGGCGCCGCTCCAGGAGTCATAAGCCTTCTTCATCCCACTTCAAATCATCAGGACACTCCAGTAAGAGGCACAAGAAGAACAAGAAGTCGAAGCGTGCTTCAACTTCTCCCCATCTGTTAGTCGATGTGACTGAGGAGTCTCGGCGTTCTGGGTCCCATTTTTCGGAACCTGCACCTGGGTCATCCCCGTGCCTCCCCGATATTCTAGGGAACCGTAGCGACCATCACCCAACTTTGACAGTTTTATGAGGCCATGCACCTCATTTTTGGGCGGCCTGACCCTACCGATGCACATTTGGGCTGTGGGGTCAGAGGGGGCTCTGGCCCCGACATCCCCCTATAAATCTGGTAATGGATCTGGTCCGGTGCCGGTCATGCCATTGCGACCTTCCCCTGCGCCAGCCCCCGACGCTGATGCTCCCGGTGCTGCTGATGTCCCCGGTGGCACGGCCCCATTCTGATCCCTGTCGACCCAGAGCCAGTACCGCATCAACCGATGTCAGTACCGGCGCTGACAGAATCTCCAGGTCATAGGTTGTTTCCTGTGCCCTATTCTGAGGGGATAGGGGTGGGGGAAGATTGGGAGGGGTTGCTGGACCAGCCTTATCAGGAAATAGACAGGTATGAGGAACTGGGTGAGGCCAGTGTATTAAACACGTCTCCAGATTCTGCCATGCTTTTTTCCTCTACTGTGGCTATGGTGGAGGGAGCGTCATTTGTCATGTGTTGAGGGCGACTGGGGTCCTGGACCTTGAGCTCCCTTCCGTGGTGGTCAAGAGTAATATCTTGACAGCTGTCCTGCAGCTTGGTGTCTCCTCTTTAGAACCACTGCTGCCCTTTAATGATTACAGATGTCCTACTGGGACCCTGGTCCAAGCCCAGCACAGGGGCTCCTGTGAATAGGACAATTGCCCCAGGCCACCGCCCTGCTCCGGGCGACCAAAGCTTCCTCACTACCCAACCTATCCCAGAAAGCTTGGTGGTCTAAGCCTCTACCTCCCAGGGCGCGTTCCCTTCCGCTCCCCCAGACAGGGAATCCAAGGGGCTGGATAGTTGGGGTAAGAAATGTTTTTGTTCCACCAGCCTTGCATTGCTGTCGGTGAACACAGCATGCTTATTGGGCCATTATTCCCACTCTTTATGGGAAACGGGTGCACAAGTGCTGCCACAGATTCCAGAGGAGGCCCGTGCCATCCTCTCCCAAGAAGTGTCAGACTGGAGGGATGGACCATCCATTGTGGTCTCAACACAACCGACTCGCTGGGGATAGGGCAATTTCATCTAGGGTGACTGTTCGATGCCACGTCGGATTGAGAACTTCTGGCTTTTCGTGGGAAATTAAAGCCTCTCTCATTGACATGCCCTTTGATGGCACTCGTCTGTTCGGAGACATGATGCGGGAGCACTTAAAGGACTCGCGGGCTGTGGCCAAGTCCTTGGGCCTTTCAGTGGCCACACATCCACAGTCTGCATTTCGTGGCTACGGAAGGGACTTTCAGCCGCGCCAACCCAATCCCAGCCATAAGACTGCGCACGTTCCACAACCTTTGTGTGGCTGAGGGTGCGGCTCGTTCCGACTCCATGAGCTGGGCGGGCAGAGGTCGGGTCAGTCCACCCCCCTCTACAGCCTATGCCTCCAACCCCTCCTAGTCTTGCCGGTGGAGATTATGGGCGGTCAGTTGGTGGCAAGATCAGCCATCACCTCCACCACTGGCAGACCATCACATCAGACAGGTGGGTTCTCCAGAAATCCCGAAGGGGATACTCCCTCCCCTTCGAGTCTACCACCCCCCATGCATCCATCTTGCGACCGGCTGATGGAGGATCATCTCACTTTGCTTCAGGAGGAAGTCATGACTCTCTTGGCCAAGGGAGTCATAGAGAGGGTTATGGCACCAGAAGTAGGCTGTGGTTGTTACTCCCGCTATTTTCTGGTCCCAAAAAGATATAAGGGCCTTCATCCTATCCTATCCTAGATCTACAAGTCCTCAACTCTTTCCTCAAAGACCTAAAATTCAGGATACTTACATTAGCTCAGGTCTTGTCTGGCCTGGACCTAGGAGACTGGATGGTAGCACTGGACTTGCAGGATGCCTATTTTCACATTCCCGTCATGTCTGCCCACCGGCGCTACCTGCAGTTTGTGGTAGTCCACAAGCATTTCCAGTTCACCATGTTCCCTTTTGGCCTTACCAGCGCCCCTCAGGTGTTTACCAAGTTGATGATGAGGGTTGCAGCTCATCTGCGCAGATCAGGGGTGTCAGTCTTCCCTTATCTCAACAACTGGCTGTTAAAGGCAGGCTCGCCCCAGGCTGTCGTCTCCCACCTCCAGACTAAGGCTGACCTGCATTCGCTGGGGTTCACTATCAACATGCCAAGGTCACACCTGACTCCCTCTCAAATGCTCACTTTCATTGAAGCTGTTCTGGACAAAGAGCAGTTTCATCTTATCATTCCGAGTTGCTAGTCCACGATATTCAGGCTAGGATACCGATTCGTCAGCCTCTATCCTGGATTTCGGTGAGAATGACTCTGAGGCTGCTGGACCTGATGGCCTCCTGCATCCTGTTAGTGACACATGCCAGATGGCATATGCAAGCTCTTCAGTGGGACCTGAAGTTCCAGTGGCCACAGCATCAGGGGAATCTCCCAGACATGGTCCAGATCTTGGAGGAAACTGCACAAAAAATTCGATGGTGGCTGACAAACCGTCATTTGGTCACAGGCAGACCTCTCTCCCTTCCCCAACCAGATCTCACGGTAACAGATGCGTCACTTTTGGGATGGGGCAACCATCTGGGAGCGGTGGGGATCAGAGGACTCGGTCTCTTTGGAAGGTGGAATCCACATCAACTTGCTGGAGCTCCGAGTGATTTGTTTGACATTGAAACCCTTCCTTCCTTCCATCAAGGGGAAGCTAATACAGGTATTCAGGGGAAGCTAGTACAGGTATTCACGGACAACACCACTGCTATGTGGTACTGCAACAAGCTGGGCGGGGTCATGGACCCTTTGTCAAAAGTCCCTGCATCTCTGGACATGGCTGGAACAGCAGGCCATATACCTGGTGGTTCAACACCTGGCAGGTTTGCTGAACGCCAGGGCGGATGAACTCAGCAGTTGATGCCTAGCGGATCACAAATGGCATCTCCATCCGGAGGTGGCGCAACTTCTCTTTCAGCAGTGGGGAGAGCCTTGGTTAGATCTGTTAGCCTTTCCCGAGAACACGCAATGCCAGCAGTTTTGTGCACTGGAGTTTCCAAGGTGGCTCTTGCTCGGAGACCGTTTTCATCTCTGAGAAGTTGGCCTGATATATGATGTCACTAGTTCTAGTGTACACCTTGTATCAGTCCAAACAACCCTTATGGTGATTGGTTGTAAAGTCAACCTTATAGACCAGCTATCCTAGTGGTAGCATGGACAAGAGCAGTCTTAGGCTAAACTCTGTATGGCATGTGAAGCCAGCTGTTATACCATTTGCAACCCCTTGAATATCAAATGAAAGGACACCACAACAGATATATTATAAAAATAGAATGTATTTATTCTAGTCAAAATACCCTCCGCACTCTTTATGAGATTCGAGGTAAGTACAACACAGTGTTATTTAAGCATACATAAGTCACACAGGTAAGTAATACAGTTAGGCCCTAGGGGCCACGCAAACCATATACTAAGTAAGTGGTATAAGAACCACTGTCACGAACACAGGTTCGGCCTAGGCCTAGGGAATCGCTGGGGCTATACTATCCTACCAGTTACTAGGCAGTGGGAGGCCCACAGGATTCAGGTGCAGAGTGGAAACACTCACGCGTAATGCGTTAAAGTCGATAGAAATAGTAATGTTTAGAATTAAAGAGTTTTAGGACACTTCGGAAGGAACTAGGAGTTAGAGACTTGGAAACTAGACACTAGGATAGTCAATACCCTTGTGAGCACCGGA
Source organism: Triturus cristatus (assembly GCF_964204655.1). NCBI lineage: Eukaryota > Metazoa > Chordata > Amphibia > Caudata > Salamandridae > Triturus > Triturus cristatus. The sequence continues at coordinate 330,632,212 of NC_140582.1, forward strand.
GTACTCAAGTTACCTAGCCCACGGGCTGCGGGTGCATAGGTGTGAACTTGCGTCGGGTTTCGTCGTCGACTCCTATGGATGCCTGAAGAAAAGATGCTGACAGGCAGTCAGTGAAGAGTGTCCGGTGGATTCCAAGGATGGAATCAAGAAGGAGGATACCTGCAAGCAGAGGGGACAGAGTCTACGTCACCAGCCAGGAGCCGGGAAGGAACCTGGAAGGAACCAGGCGATGTCGTGAAGATGCAGGTGAAGAGGTGAAGCTTGTCGCAGCAGCCACGGGTACCAGGAGACGTCGAGGACGATCAGAACCAGGAGGCTAGCTGTCCCACGAGGGCTCTTGCTGTCGGCGGCGTCGATGTCGAATTCGGACTCAACAAGCCTTGGCAAGCACAACCCACGCAGAATTAAGGATTCGCTTCTGTTGCAGACCAGGAAGGCCTGAGGTGCTTCTCTTTCACAGGGAAGCAAGGGCCAGTCTGGAGGAGCCAAACCAGTGGTGGAAAGTCAAAGGTTCGTCGTCACAAAGGTTACTAGCCAACGGGCAAGCAACCGGACAGACGCGTCGAGCAGGAAAATGCAGCAGGGCCTCACGCGGAACTCGTGAAGTGTGGAGGGCTGATCTTTGGTGCAGATGGTGCTCGGGGTTGGGGCTTCTCAATCCCCAGAACACAACTTCGAGGATGCCTCAGAAGCTGCGCTGGAAGCAAGTAGCCAATTTTTCCAGGTAGCCGGTCCCACGTCTCTCGTCGCCTCCACGGATCTCAGCTTTGCTGTGGATGTGGATCAAGGTCGGAGAAGTCTGGCAGTCAAGGCGCTGGTCGGGCTCTGCAGTCGGTTCCTCGTGGAACTCGGGCAAAGCAAACGGCAGGTCGCTTGATGGTGCCTGTTTGCACAGGGTGGCCACTCCTTGGCCACAAGGGAGATTCTTCAGTCTTCTTCCGTAGTCGAATGTCGAAGGTCCAGAGTTTCTGTTCAAGTTTCAGTTATCAGGATAATCCAAAGTCCTAGGGACTCAGCTCCCACTCTTATACTAATCTGGGGGGCTGGGTTACCTGCTAGGTCCCTCCTATGGGTGGGACCAGGGAGGGGGGTGGTTACACCCCCTTCCCTTTGTCCAGTTTCGCGCCAGGACTGGGGCTGGAGTGCCCCAGCACCGGTTTGAACCGGACTATGCATGGGACACCTTGTGTGCCCCAGGCAGTGTCTCGTTTCATTCATCCCTCCCTGCCCCAATACACTAAGTCCTGTCTAGGGTGGTGCTAGCACCTCCCAAGGCAGGAAACCTATTGTCCAAGCCTCCCTCGCTGGAAGGACTCCCAGAAGCAGGAGGTCAGACTTGTGTCTGTGGCAGCAGCATCCATTTTGTGATGCTGGGGCTCTGGTTAACTTTAACCGGGTAGTAGGTCTTCAACATGTCTTCTCCCTCTAGAAGGGAGGAATACTATCCTCATCGCCAGAAATGGTGTGGGGGTAGTATTCCAAAGTGTTAGACACCTTACACGACATGTTTTGATAAAGCCAAACCATAGTTACCATAACCGCGAGGATTATAAGGCACTTTAAGAGTATATGGTAGGCGATATCATAGAACAGCTATAAGGACATGGTTCCGAAAGCTGCAGACAGGCTCAGCTCATGCTAGAGCACCATCTCACATGTTACCAAGCACTCTGCCTTCAGGATTGTTAAGGCCTGCCATAGGAGTGACTGATAGGTTACCCATGTGTCTATATATTAGGTAGGTATAGGAATACTACACCTAAGCAAGGGGTGATTACACGACCTTGCCCCAGCTGAGTGATCAGCCAGTTGTGTCATAAGGGAAGGCCAGCCAGGGGTGGCATAATACATGCTGCAGCCCCTGATAGGCCTAGGGTACATCTATGCCCTGGGTACCTAAGGTACACTGTACAGGGCCCTAGAAGGTGATCCTTACCAATTGGGTTATGTACCTAAAGTACATAGTATGAATTTAGAGAGAGAACAGCTGGGCTGTGGGTCTGATTAGCAGGCCCACAGCCACATCTAAGTCGAAAACCAGTGAAGCAAAAGCAAAAAGTGGGGGTGAACATAGAAAGCAGACCCAACTCTCCTACAATCTCGAGTGGATCTGAGGCCCCCTGTATGCCTTTCTGACCATACCACTCCTGCCCAGAGTTCACTAGATCAGGAATGACCGGGACCAAGTCATTCTTGTGGCTCAGGACTGGGCACGGAGAGTCTGGTATTCTGAGCTTCTCCAACTGAGCATTGATCCTCTGATCAGGCTGCCACTTCAAAAGGATCTTCTGTCGCAGTTATTCTGGTAGAGCCACCCTGAGATAGAAGTATTCTGACTTCCTGAGATATTCTTCTAAAAACTGTCGGGGGTGCGTGGCCAAGATGGCGGGGTAAATGGACGTGCTGCCTTGAAGCTCCCGCCGGCGGCCGTTTGAAGCACCGGCCCCCGGGCCGTATATGCGCTAGCTGAGCTCGGCCGGGATGTCAGAGTGGGACGCGAGCAGGAGGCCGGCCAGAGTGGCGGTGGGGGCCGGGGGGCTCGCCTCGCGAGCTTTGCTGCGGAGCGGCACTGAAGTGCGGCGCCGGAGTGGAGGCCCGGCGAGGCCTCCTCCGCCGGGGCATAGAGTGATGGTGGCGGCCGTGCCGGCGGAGCAGTTACGGCGGACGCGGATGGGGGTAGCGCTTCCCTAGCCCCCTGAGGCGATCACGACGATCCGGGGATCTGGAGCAGAGCCACCGAGGCGCCGTAAGCAGGAAGTGGCGGCAGCGAGCAGCGGACAGACGCCGCGCGGGCCTCGTGGCAGTCAGGGCGAGGCCTGCGGAGAGGTGGATGTCCCACGGGTGAGGGACATGGCGTCGTGGCGTGCCTGAGGGGGCCCAGCGGTGATGACCGGTGGGACAGAGAGCCGAGCGGTGGCGCGCTGTGGGACGACGTTGGAGCCCTGCGGGCGGAGTGTCGGAGATCGCACCCCACGGCCGATGGGAAGGAGGCCGGGCGACACCAGTGGTGCTGGACAGACCGAGTGTGGCTGATGGCAGCAGACCCTAGAGTCCCCGCACCTTTGCTGGTGAGAGCGGCACAGTCGGTGGGCCTGGAGGCCGGTTCAGCACCGCTTCCAGGTGAGGAACGGAGCCAAAGAGAAAGGGGGGCCGCCGGGCACCCGAACCGGCGGTGATTGACCGCTGCTGGGCCGGAGGAGACCAGCGGACGCGGCCGATAGGTTAGTGGGGGCACCACTTGAGACTCCCTAGACGGCTGGGCAGACATCCGGGCCCCGGCGGGGGGGTGCGACAGCGGAGGCGGCTGGTCCTCAAACCTGCAGCGAAGAAGGTCGCTCATTCAGAAGCTGGCGGGAATGTTGCTGCTTGCCGGAGACTGGGCCTCACCGACTACTGGATGGGCTGGGAGGCCCGAGGGGGATCGGAGGAAGGCTGCGTGGCCTTGCCAGGTGGGGCTAGCTGAGGAGCCTAGGGGCCTCGGGACTGTTTCTGAGCCCGGATCCTCGCACGCAGGGAGCACCGCCAATCGAGCCATCGGGTTGGCTGGTGCGGGATGAGGTTGGACGACGTTCTGGAGTGACCTTGTTGCGAAATGCTCACACCACCCCGGAGGACGGCGGCCCGGCGGGGCTTTGGATTTGGTTGGCCAGGGCACTGAGGGGTGGCCGAAGCATGGAGCGGAGCCGATGAGAACGGAGGTGCGGGGGCCGCACCAGGGACGAACTCCGGAGGTTGCCGCAACACCGGTTGCAGAGGAGGACGGCGAGCTGAGGGCCCAGGGGACAAGCACACAGCCGGACATTGAGGCGCTGTCCAGGGGACCACCAGGCCTCACGGGGTAGAGGCGGAGGGCGCGCGGCAGCGTGGAGGGGAGCCCCCCCCTACTTTGGACCCTGGTGACATTTCAGCTAGTGACGAGTCAGGGATTCTGAGGAGCCGGGGCCCAGGGGTGGTGGAGCTGGCAGTGATCGGCGGGACGTCGGAGGTGGACGGCGGCACGGGTGGAGTGCTGTTCCTCGTCTGTGGCGCCAGCAGCGCAGGGAGGAGCAGAGATCCAGAAGACGGCGTTCGCTGGGGTTCATGTTAGCGTGGCCGGAGGCAAGTTATGGTTCCCCCTAAGGGTCGTAAAGACAAGACCTTGAAGGATTTGTTCGCAAAAGTACAGGTCAGCTCCCCGCCTGACGACATGGCGACAAGTGCGACCCGTCCTCCGCCCGCGCAGGCGGAGGGAGCTGAGCAAATCACAAAGTCCTTCCTGGAATCCATGTTCACAGCCCTGAGAGCGGACATTCAAAACCTACAGAAGGAGTTCACGACGGAGCTTAAAGAAGTTCGCAAAGATGTGGACAGTATCAGGGAGAGGGTTACTTAGTTAGAAGGCAAAAGCGATGGGCGCGAGACGAAACTGGCGGCGCTGCAACAGGAGATTATCTGGATCCATGATCAACAGGTCGACCTCCAGACCCATGTGGAAGACCTGGAAAATCGGTCCCGGCGCCACAACATATGAATAAGGAGAGTGAAGATGACTGATGATTCGAAAGATCTGTTCAACTTTACGAAGGAACTCTTTAATCACAAATTAGATAGACCACCGGAGACGGAACTACGTATCGATCGGGTGCATAGAGTGGGACCTCCGAGACCCCCGTCAGCCTCCCCGTCTGACATTTTGGTGTGAATACAAGATTACCGCACCAAGGAGGACATATTGCGCAGGGCCCGTCAAAAACATCCAGTGGTGTTCCGCGACCATGCGCAAGTCCTTTATCAGGACCTCTCTGCACTCACGCTCCATAAACGTAGACTCTTCAAGCCTATCACGGCGCATCTTCAGCAGCGCAACATTTCGTACAGCTGGGGCCACCCCTTCCGCCTGGTGTTCCGCATCGATAGCACGCTATACCAGTTACGCTCTTTGTCAGAGGCGGCTCATTTGTCAGGGGTGGAGCAAAGGACAACAGGCCCGGGTGGCGCCAGTTGGGACGTCGGCGGCACGCCAAGAAACCAACGGCGGCGGAGATTCTCAGGGGCCGTCAAGCAGCTCTGGAGACTGTCTCCGCGGGTTTGAACAAATCCCCATCCGGCTGATCTCGGCTGAGCTTCCAGACTGTTCGGTTCTCTGCTCCTGATGCCGGCGGGAGGGTGGCCTTCTTATTGTGGTACTCGACCTCACGTCACTGACTCACCATTCACCGGAAGGTGAAGGACACTTGTTTCTGATTTTTCTTGCTCAGATGTTGGGGTTGTTGGGTAGGGTGGGGGGGTTTGGTTAGGGGGGTATAGGGTTCCACGTCCATCGTCGTAAGGAGTTGAAGCGGCCTCATTGGCGCTGGGAACTCGCACCGTTCGCTCAGGGTTCGTTCCACCCTCCAGTGATGGGCTGCCTGACTAGCGATCCCTGGGTTTTCTGGATAACTTGAATGCCCCCGCATACGCTTAAAGTACTAACTCTCAATGTTCGGGGTCTCAATAGCCCAGTAAAACGCAGAGCTGTACTGTCATGCTTAGAGAACTTGCAGGCTGACATCTGTCTCCTCCTGGAGACTCATCTCTTGGCTCAAGATTGTCACCGGCTCCGTTCTCGAAAGTTCCCGACACAGCTCTTCTCCTCTGGCTCCTCTAAGTCTGCGGCGGTGGCAATCCTAGTGGCACAGCGGTTCAGGGGGGAAGTTCTGCAGAAGGAGGCGGAAATCAGAGGTCGGTTATTAGCCTATAGATTTGCGCTCGATGCCTTGACCTTCACCATTGGCTCTATTTACGCCCCTAACGAAGGTCAGGAGCGATTTTTGCAGTCCGCTCTCACGGAGGTTACAGCCACAAGGGATTGCAATATTCTCCTGGGTGGGGATCTGAATCTTGTGTTTGATAACGTTTGCGACAGATCTTCCCAACGCACAAACCAGACCAGCGCGCTTTCGGCGGTGGGACTTGCTCGTCTTCACGATTTGGGATTGTGTGATTTGTGGTGCAGCTTCCATCCGCATAGCCAGGAATTTTCTTATTATTCTCATGCGCACAAGCCTCCTCTTCGGTCAGGGCGATGGCCGCAGGGACTGAGATTGGGGTGGCTTCCCTGTCCGACCATGCGCCGGTGCTTACCACGTTGACCCTACCCCCAGTAGTGCGGCCTGACAGTGTGTGGCGCCTCCGGGATGCTCTGCTACACCGGGACGATGTAGCGCAGATACGACAGTCCATTGATTTTCTCTCGCACAATGCCAACACTGACACAACATTAGCGACGCAATGGGCGGCGCTGAAGGCAGTCCTAAGGGGAGAGTTTATTGCTATCTCGGCTGCTGAAAACTTAGAACGTAAAAGTAAGCAGGATGAACTCACCCGAAAAACTAGGGAACTGGAGCACATCCATCAGAGGACGGGAGCCCCCAGAGTCTGGCGCCAGCTCCGAGCAGTGCGGCAGCAACTAGCGGCTCTCGATCAAGACCAGGCGGAGTTTGCGGCCCTGCGATTGAGACATGCCTACTATACCGGGGGGACAGGTGAGGGCGCCTTCTCGCTCATAAGTTGCGGGAGGTCCAAAAACGTCAGGGGATACGTGAGATTTGTAAAGAGGATGGCGAGCGGGTCACGGAGGACAGGGACATAGCTGAGGCATTCCGAGACTTTTATGCCAAACTGTACGCTGGCTCCCGGTTAACACCTGATAATGGAGCCGCTTTTCTCGATTCAGTAACGCTCCCAACCTTGCCCAAGTCCAAGGCAGACCAGCTGGACCATGATATTCACCCGGAGGAGGTAGTTGCAGCCATCTCCCGGTTGAAACTGGCGAAGGCCCCGGGGCCGGATGGTTTCACTGCTATTTTTTATAAGACGTTCTGCGGTTTGCTAGCACCCGTCCTCACCCAGCTCTTCAATTCCTTCTCGCCGCGGGGGCGATTCCTTCGGACATTTTGGGGGCTTTTGTAGCAGTTATCCCCAAGTCGGGGAAAGACCAGACCCGTTGTGGGGCGTACCGTCCCATCTCGCTGTTAAACATCGATCTTAAGCTGTATACGGGAATTCTGGCCAGTCGACTAGCACCCTGTATGCCTGGTCTTATTGAGCCGGACCAGGCGGGGTTTATCCCAGGGTGTCAAGCACCTGACAACACGAAACGGGTACTGCACCCGGTGGAAAAGGCATCACGCACGACGGGAGAATACTTACTGCTCACGATTGACGCTGAAAAGGCGTTTGATCGCGTTCATTGGCCCTATCTGGAGCAGGTGTTGATACGGTTGGGATTGAGAGAGAAATTTCACACTCATATCTTTAGTTGCTACAGTCTCCCGTCAGCTGCGGTTCGGGTGAACGGAACACGTCCTCCAGCTTTCCTATAGAGCGAGGCATGAGGCAGGGGTGTCTGCTATCGCCACTGCTTTTTGCCGCTTACATGGAACCCCTCGCCCAGAAGATCAGGCAAAATCCAGCGGTTTCTGGGATTAAGTTTGGGGGGTATGTGCACACCATCAGCCTATACGCGGATGATGTGTTGCTGTCCCTATCTAACCCGTGTGAGGCACTGCCGGCCTGCTTGGCGGACTTGGACACCTTCGCGCAGGTCGCTGGGTTCAAGGTGATTGCGGAAAAGTCGTTAGCCCTTGATCTCGCCCTGTCCTCACCCACTCGGGAGTACTTGCGGAGCTCGGTCCCCATTCAGTGGGCAGAGGAATCGGTTCCATATTGGGGATTCAGTTGGCCTCTACGCTTCCAAGGGTGGTGGCTCTCAACTATGCGGCCTTGCGCCGGAAGATTCGTCGGGAACTCGGGCAGTGGAAGTATTACCCTCTCTCTTGGCTGGGCAAAATTGCGGCGGTCAAGATGACCATACTGCCACAGATCCTGTACCTCTTCCGCACCATTCCTCTGTACCCACCTACCGGATGGATACAGCAGACACAATCAGAGCTGGCCCAGTTTATTTGGAATGGGCGAAAGCCGCGCATGAAGCGGTTGTTGTCCACTCTCCCACCTGACAGTGGCGGCCTCAGGATTCCTGATCTCCAGCTCTATTTCCGGGCCACCCAGTTACGTCACCTGGTGAAATGTAGCCGCTGGGAGTCGGAGAAGCACTGGCTGTTTCAGGACCAGGCGGTAGCAGCACGACCCCTGCAGGAAATTCTCTTTCTCCGCAAACAGCATAGACCTCCTAACCTCTACGCTTCCCTCATCACCCGTGTAAGTCTGGAGATGTGGGACCGAGTTAACACACTCCACAAGCTCACTACCTTCCCCTCCCCGCTTACTCCCCTGTTCGATAATCCGGAGTTTGCCCCGGGGATGGATTCTATTGCCTTCGGCAGATGGAAACCGGCCGGATGCCGTTTTCTATACCACATGTACGACGCAGACGGTGTATGCCCGTTTCAGCAATTTAAGCAGGAATTTGGGCTACCTGAAGCGGACCGGCTTCGCTACCTACAGGTCCGACACTTGGCGCTCGCCGAGCAGGTTCGCCCATCTACAGACCGAAGGCTTTCCCGGTATGAACGATGGCTTGTAACGCGCTCATCGGACAAACAGCTTATCACCGATCTGTATAGGATGCTGCAAGGTCGCTTTACACATACTTATAACCTGGGTAGGACGCGATGGGAGGGGGAGTTGGGCAGAACTCTGACACACAAGGAGTGAGAGGGTATTTGCTATAGGGCCAGACATTCAGCCTACTATATGGGACTCACCGACACACTCACAAAGATCGCGACGTACTGGTATTACACCCCGGCGCGTCTGCATGCTATGGACCCGAAGAGGGATAGGTACCCTGACCCATTTGCTCTGGGAGTGTGAACACATCCAGCCCTATTGGTCCCAGGTGTTAGACGAGGTGGACAAGCACTTTCACACAACGATTCCGCGCTTCCCGGCATATATATTGTTGGGCCTTCCAAACCCTCTGACCTACCCGCTTAGGTCGCGTAGGGGGCGACAGATAGCCATAGCACTAGGCTCCGCGACACAGAACATACTTATTCACTGGCACACCCCCATTATTCCAACTTTCACAGGCTGGTTACACAGGTTGTGGCATGTCCTCGGCATGGAAAAGCTTACGCTAACGCAGGCGGGGGAGGGCTCCAAATACGGGGAGCTGTGGAAACCCTTTCTGGCGCTGTTGTCCACGTAATTCAGAGAGGTCACCTGCTGTCGCTACCTGCGCCTGCTGCGCTTATCCGGGGAGTGAATTGAGGGGTGGAGATCGCGACTAGTTGAGCTAATGGGGAGTGAGGCTGATGGAGGTGGAACAAGGGGAGGGGGTGGGTAGAGGTTGGGGGGGTAGGGAGGCGGGGTTTAGAATTTATTGTTTGAGGGCACCCATGTTGGTATTTCTTAAGATGATCTCGGTGGGGGAATCCCAGCCTCGAATACCGTCATAGGTGTAATGGGTTTGGCCACTCATTTTGCATGCAAAGGGTGCTGGTAATTTCTTTGGCGGGTGTTTTTCACGTTGTTTTGAAATATCAATAAAAGATTTAAACCATAAAAACTGTCGGGGGAACTGGGCTTGGGGTATTCTGGAATGCATACAGGAGACACGGCAAAGCCATCCTTTTAAACAAGGCTGCCCTGCCCATAAGAGACAATGGGAGGGTACGCCAGTGACGTACATCGGCTCTAAGCCGATCTATCTGGGCTCGAGGTACTTCTGTAGGAATGTCCCGTGATCCCACGTAATATATATACCCAGGTACCTAAGCCCCTCTCTCACTACCAGGGCCACGCACCCAGCTGGTATTCTAGGCGTAGGACCAGACAACGGGAGTATGCCGATTTAGACCAATTAATGGTGTATCCTTAGTAACTCCCAAAGAGCTTGAAAATATGGAGTACTCTCGCCATCAAATAATATGACCTTGCCAAATAGCGGAGAATGTCGTCCGCATAATGTGAAATTCGCTCCTCTCACCCTCCTGGTGCCTCTATACCCCAAATCATTGGGTCTCTCCAGACCCAGTGCACCAATGGCTCTAGTGCGAGGACAGACAGCAGTGGGGATAAGGGGCAACCCTTTCTTGTGCCTCTCCTCAATTGGAAGGATCTGGACAACACTCCATTAACTCGCACTCTGGCCTGAGGTTTCTTATACAACAGTCTTACCCAACTACAAAAGGTAGGGCTGAAGCCCATCCTGTGAAGTGCCATAAATAGATAGGGCCATTCTATACTGTCGAACGCCATCGATGCGTCTAGCGACATCAGCGCCGTTTGCTGAGCAGCTGGGTTACGTGTCATATGGAGCACTCCGTATAGCCTCCGTTGTTTGTGGTGGGTGCTTCTATTAGGCATGAAGCCCGATTGATCTATTTGTATTATCTCTGAGATGATCGGCACCAGTCTATTCGCCAAAGCGTTGGCCAGTGCCTTCGCCTTCGCCTCCAAACTGATCAGGGAGATTGGACGATAGGAGGCACACTGGTCCGGTGGTTTCCTGGCCTTGTGTATCACAGCAATTGTGGCTGCGCGCTGATACGACGGGAGTTGTCCCTGCTCCCACGCCTCTACCAACATATTTAGTAGTGGTGGTATTATTATAGAAGCCTGACTTTTGTATATTTCAACTGGGAGTCCAATTGGGCCCGCTGCCTTCCCTGAAATAAGGTGCCCTAGGGCTCCTCCCAACTCTCCCTCCGTGAGGTCAGCATCTAATGTGTCACGTGCTACTTCAGTTAGTGTGGGTAGGTAAGTCTCACAGAAGTTCCTCACAATCGCCCTCGGATCTAGTACAGATGGGTGCGGAGAAGACCTCTGCCTTGCTGCCCTCATTGTTTTCAGTACCCTGGCTTTGTCTCTCACTCCCGTCACCCATGATTGTTCCCTATACCGCTTTTCCAGCCACGCTAGGAGTCTAGACGCTTTGTCTCCTACATCATATAGACGATTCTGGGTTGCCAGAGCATATGCTTTTGCTTCACAGTCTCGCTGCTTTAGTGCCAGTCTATGACGCAAGTCGTTAGAGGTGTCAATTGCCGCCTCCAGCTCCATCTTAGTTATCTCGAGCTCCAGAGACCTAATTTGTAACCCCTCTTCCTTCTTTTTGGCCCCAATCAGTGCCTGTGCTTGCCCCCTCAGCACTGTTTTGTAAGCCTCCCTTAGAGTTATGTGTGAATCTACAGTCCCCCTATTTTTCTTATAATATAGTTCTGAGCTGTTCCAGAGTTGGTCTCAGAGTGCCAGATCTTCCAAGGGGTCTGTAAAAGGATGGCAAAGTAAAGGGATGGATGGATAGTGGATGGACAGGTGAACGGATGGCAGATGACATTTTATTTTTTATTTTTTTTATTTTACAGAGTTTTATACAGAGCGAACTTGACCCGAAGGTATCGGGTATCAGAGCGCTTTACATAGCACCAGTTGCGTTACATGAGGACATTAATTTTTGTTAGGCACGGGGAGATTAAGTGATTTGCCCAGAATCACAGGATGTTCAGCGTCATTGCCAAGACTCGAACCCGGTTCCCCAGATTCGAGGTCGACCGCCCTAGCTGTTAGGCCAACTCCTCTCCCAGACATGGCAGATGTCTGTGACGGACTCGCACCTCGTGTGCCTCTGGTGCCTGAAGCACGACCACGACCCTAAGTCGTGCTCCGACTGTCAGGCCATGAATCCCAAGCCCTTGCGGGAGCAGTCCCGAAAGCTTTTGGAGGTCCGGCAGTTGGCTCCGCGTCATTGCCAATCCCACTTGAGAGGAAGGTATTGAGACCGGTTGTGGAGCCGCCACACCTCGTCGCACTCCAAGTCGTCCAAGTCTTCGGGTAAGTTGAAGCACAAGAAGAAGGCGAAGAAGCACCGTCGCTCTTCGCCTTCTCCCCATCGGTCGGCTGATGCTACGAGGGACCCGGAGCGTCGTCGTTCAAAGGCTCTGTCTTTGGTGCCTCCTTCTGGGACGACTCGGCGCCTCCCTCCCTTTCTGGGAGGCGGAGCATCCACTGCCCAGCTTCTTGCATTTTACGAAGCTCTTTACTCCATCTTTGGGCAGCCCAACTCTGCCGGCGCGCCTTCGGGCCCCGCAAAGCCTGTCGGGGGTTCTGGGCCTTCGAAGCTGGCAGCTCCGGCACCGGAGGACCCTTGAGGATCCAGGCCTGGATCCGGATCGACGCTGGCCGACCTTATTTTACCTTCCCCAGCACCGGCCGTGCTCCCGGCTGACGCCGTCCTCATCCCCGAGATGGAGCCGGATCAACGTCGACCGACGTCGAAGCATACGCCGGAGTGTACTTTTGTTCCCCTGTTCATCCCTGGTGTTCCCCATCGCCCAGAAGGTGGTGATGAGGATTGGGAGGGGTCTTCTGACCCTTTAGCAGAGCACTTGAAGAGCCGGACTGGAGAGAGGACCTGGGTGGAGCCAGTGGTCTGGACACTTCTCCTGAACTTGGCATGCTTACTCCCCCTTCCATGGCTACTGAGGAGGGAGCGTCTTATACTGTGATGATGAGAAGGGCAGCTGAGGCCCTGGGCCTGGTGCTCCCTTCGGTGGCAGTCAGGACTAATCTCCTGACGGAGGTGCTTCAACCGGCAGCAACCTCATCTGAGACCCTTTTGCCGTTCAACTAAGTGGCGTCCTTCTGGGTTCCTCGGCCAGAAGTAGGTCGTGGTTGCTATTCCCACTACTTTCTGGTGCCCAAGAAGAACAAAGGCCTGCGTCCTATTCTAGACCTCCGGGCCCTCAACCGCTTCCTCCAGAAGGAGAAGTTTAAAATGCTAACCCTGGCACAGGTCCTGTCTGCCCTCGACCCTGGAGACTGAATGGTGGCGCTGGACTTGCAGGATGCCTATTTTCACATCCCCGTCCTGCCAGCTCACAGACGCTGTCTGCAGTTCACGGTAGGCCACAAGCATTTTCAGTTCACCGTGCTTCCCTTTGGCCTTACCAGCGCCCCTCGGGTGTTCACGAAAGTGATGGCAGTGGTCGATTAGGGGTACCTTTCTGGTGTGAACTTAGTTCGCAGACCCTCCTCCGGGGTTGGTATTGCTGGGGTATCTATTTTAAGGTAAGGAATCTATAACTAACAGTCTCTTTCAGATGAACAAGTTACTTACCTTCGGTAACGATGTATCTGTAAGAGACATATGTTAGTTATAGATTCCTTACCACCCCACCCATCCTTCCCGCTCTGCAAACTGACTTCTAGGGACAGGGACTCTTGCAGGGCCCTAGTTCAGCACACCAGTGGTCAGTGTCTTGCATGGCTCTGCGCTTATGGCGTGGAAAGTCGTGTCAGAACTGACGTCAGCACGCAGCGGCTGTGTCTAAATAGGCACCGCAACATCATCCTGATGACCACGATGCCGAAGACTGATGCAGAGCGGACCGACGCCACCTACCGACGCATAGGGGTACTGCTGAGGAAAAAATTCTCCAGATCCAGTCTGACACCTGGGGGTAATTCTAAAGTAAGGAATCTATAACTAATATATGTCTTTTACAGATACATCATTACCGAAGGTAGGTAACTTGTTCTTCAAGTCCTAGTCTACTGACATTAGGGATCATGAACTCCTCAGCTTACCCATATCATAGCTAACACATGGCATCGTCTACTAACATCATGTTGGCATCATACCCCACTGACGGGATATTGATAATACAGTGTATTGTCATCATTTAACAACAATTAGCAGATGTCTCGCCAATTTAGTGTTAACCTCTAGGTACAGCAGTGTCATACCTTATCACCATATTGTACACACAGTCTACTGACATAAGATTATGTCACTGTTCACCGACCTCAGACAAAATTGATGTTGGGGGATCACTGAGTTCTTGGTCAGTTTTGCAATGCACAGTTGTCATTCACTGTTGTTCTGGTCACTGCTTCATGGTTTCTTTTAGTACAATAGTTGTTTGACAGCAGAGTTCATCCCCTAAGCTCTTAGTGCATGATCAGCATTCGGTTTTAAGTTATTCTTCATTGTCACAGTCCCTGTGCATCATACTCACTGTGGCCACTGTCAGATTCATAAAGGATATTAACATTTTGGCCACCGAACCCAATATTAAAGGACTCTCTGTAAGAGGACAGATCTGAAAGAAACAGTTAGTTATAGATTCCTTACCTTAGAATTTCCCCCAGGCGTCAGACTGGAGCTGGAAAGGTCTTTTTATCAGCAGTACCCCTGTGCGCCGGAAGGTGGCATCAGTTGACTCTGCGTTCATGGTCGCCTGGATGACGTCGCGGTAGCTACATAGACGCTGTCCTCGTGCGCTGGCGCCATTTCTTTATTTTTCCGTGCCAGCAAGCGCAGATCCGGAGAGAGCGGTACCCCAGTCACTTTTTGACTGACTTTTTCTTGACTTTTGTCGACATCGTTTTTCGAGTCTTCGACTCCTGGTACACGAGGGATGCCCGGCTTCAAGACTGATGTCTGTGACGGATCTGCCCCATGTGTGCCTCTACTGCGTAGAGCGCGACCACGATCCCAAGTCGTGCTCCGACTGCCGGACCCTGGCCCCGAAGTCTTTGCTGGAGCGGTCCCGAAAGCTACTCGCGACTCGCCAGTCGGCTCCGCTTCGTTCGAGGTCCCTGTCGCGTAGGAGGTCGAGGACACCATTCTACATCCAAGTCTTTGCATTCGGGGTCAGGTAAGTCGAAGCACAAGAAGAAGTCAAAGAAGCATTATCGCTCTTCGGCTTCTCCCCGTCCATCGGCTGACGCGACGGGGGTGCGGGTGGTGCTCCTCCCACAGCTCCATGTGAGGAGCCTGAAGGGTCGACTCTGGTCCCCCCCCCCCCCCCCCCCCCCCATCCCGGGGCAAGGAGCAACCCCTGCCCAGCTTTGTCAGTTTTACGAAGCGATGCACGCCCGACTCCGCCGGCGTGCCTTCGGGCCCCGCGGCCTCGGCTGGGGGCCCTGTGCCTTCGACGCTGGGGGCTTCGGCACCGCAAGGTCCCCTTGGATCCAGATCGGCGCCGGTCCACCTTGTTACGCCTCCCCTGGTGCCGATTCCACCGGCACCACGTCCGCAGCCGACGTCAGCTGTGTCCCCAGCCAACGTCAACCCCGGTCTCCACCTCGAGGTAGACACGGAGCCGGACAGGCACCGATGGGTACCTTTTTGCCCCTGTTCTACCCTGGCTCTTTGAGACCTGATTGGCAGCCAGAGTCGGGTGAGGAGGACTGGGAGGGGCCTGGGGATCCTTTAACCGAACAGTTAGGTTATGACTCGGACTGGAGAGTGGAACAGGGTCTGGATACCTCTACAGACCTTGGCATGTTGCCTCCTCCTACCGCGGCTACGGAGGAGGGAGCAACATACGCAGTGGTGTTGCGTAGGGCGGCTGAGGCTCTTCACCTCGAGCTACCTACGGTGGCAGTCAGGACTAACCTCCTGACAGAGTTGCTTCAACCGGCAGCGAGCTCTTTGGAGCCCCTGCTACAGTTTAATGAAGCCCTCACGGACGTCCTTTTGGGCACCTGGTCCAGGCCCAACTCAGGGGCTCCTGTGGACACTGCCTGGCCCCAGGTGAACCCACTTTCCTCTCCCAACACCCCACCCCTTAGAGCTTGGTGGTCCAAGCCTCCACGTCCAAAGGCGCATTCCCTAACGCACCACCCGATAGGGAATCCAAAAAGCTGGACCACCTTGGGAAGAAAATGTTTTCTTCCTCCAGCTTGGGACTGCGGTCGGTAAACACAGCATGTCTGTTGGGCCGTTACACCCACTCTGTGTTGGATACTATAGCGCAGGTGCTGCCCCAGTGCCCGGAGGAGGCCCGGGCCGTGCTCTCCCGTGCAGTCGCCGAGGGAAGAGACGCAGCGAAGTTTACCATCTGCTGTGGGCTGGATAACACCAACTCACTAGGCAGGACGATTTCCACGTCGGTAGCCCTTCGACGCTACGCCTTGTTGAGATCAACTGGTTTTTCGGGGGATGTCCTATCCACTCTTATGGACTTGCCCTTTGATGGCTGTCGCCTTTTCGGCGACAAGGCAGACAACGCGCTAAAGCGCTTTAAGGACTCTCAAGCTACGGCCAGGTCCTTGGGCCACACCACCATCCGCCCTGTGCAGTCTGCCTTTCGCCCCTTTCGTGGCTACGGAAGGGGTGCCCTGCCACGTCCCGCCCAGAGCCACAGTCCGGCGCAAGCTGTTCAGCCTTTGTGCGGCTGGGGACGTGGTAACCAGCGCCGTGGTTCTGGGGGCCAGCGGGTGGGCCAGTCCACAACAGCCCCCTCTGCAGCAGCCTCCAAACCCTCCTAGTCTGACCTTTGTGGGCCACCAAACACCAGTGGGTGGCAGGATTCGCCATCACCTCCCCCACTGGCTCACCATCACGTCAGACGTCGAGACTGCCCCTCCATCCATGCCACCTCAGTACCATCGCATGTCGGAGGATCAACTGGCACTTATCCAACAGGAAGCTTCGACACTCTTGGCCAAGGGAGCCATTGAGCGCGTTCCTGTCTCAGAAGTAGGTCGTGGTTGCTATTCCTACTACTTTCTGGTGCCCAAGAAGGACAAAGACCTGCATCCTATCTTGGATCTCAGGAACGTCAACCGCTTCCTCCTGAAGGAGAAGTTCAAAATGTTGACGCTTGCTCAGGTCCTGTCTGCCTTCGACCCTGGAGACTGGATGGTAGCGTTGGACTTGCAGGACGTTTTCTTTCACATCCCTGTCCTGCCAGCCCACCGGCGCTACCTGCGGTTCACGGTAGGCCACAAGCATTTTCAGTTTACCGTGCCCCCCTTTGGCCTTACCAGCGCACCTCGGATGTTCACGAAAGTGATGGTGGTGGTCGCAGCTCATCTGCGCAGATCAGGAGTTCCAGTCTTGCCCTATCTCGACGACTGGCTGTTGAAGACGGGCTCGCCCCAGGCTGTCGTCTCCCACCACCAGACTACGGCCGACCTCCTGCATTTGCTGGGGTTTTCCATCAACGTGCCGAAGTCACACCTGATTCCCTCTCAGAAGCTCCTCTTTATCGGAGCGGTTCTGGACACGACGCAGTTTCAGGTCTATCCTCCCGAACAGCGAGTCCAGGATATTCGGGCTATGATTCCAATCTTTCAGCCTCTATCCCGGGTTTCGGTCAGGATGTCCCTCAGGCTACTGGGTCTGAGGGTCTCCTGCAACCTGCTGGTGGACCATTCCAGATGGCATATGCGGTCTCTGCAGTGGGACCTAAAGTTCCAGTGGGCCCAACATCAGGGGAACCTGTCTAATTGCATCCAGTTCTCGGAGGGCACTGCACACCAATTGCAGTGGTGACTCACGAACCAGGATTGTGTTGGGCACCTGGTCCAAGCCCAACACAGGGGCTCCTGTGGACACTGCCTGGCCCCAGGTGAACCCACTTTCCTCTCCCAACACCCCACCCCTTAGAGCTTGGTGGTCCAAGCCTCCACGTCCAAAGGCGCATTCCCTAACGCACCACCCGATAGGGAATCCAAAAAGCTGGACCACCTTGGGAAGAAAATGTTTTCTTCCTCCAGCTTGGGACTGCGGTCGGTAAACACTGCATGTCTGTTGGGCCGTTACACCCACTCTGTGTTGGATACTATAGCGCAGGTGCTGCCCCAGTGCCCGGAGGAGGCCCGGGCCGTGCTCTCCCGTGCAGTCGCCGAGGGAAGAGACGCAGCGAAGTTTACCATCCGCTGTGGGCTGGATAACACCAACTCACTAGGCAGGACGATTTCCACGTCGGTAGCCCTTCGACGCTACGCCTTGTTGAGATCAACTGGTTTTTCGGGGGATGTCCTATCCACTCTTATGGACTTGCCCTTTGATGGCTGTCGCCTTTTCGGCGACAAGGCAGACAACGTGCTAAAGCGCTTTAAGGACTCTCAAGCTACGGCCAGGTCCTTGGGCCACACCACCATCCGCCCTCTGCAGTCTGCCTTTCGCCCCTTTCGTGGCTACGGAAGGGGTGCCCTGCCACGTCCCGCCCAGAGCCACAGTCCGGCGCAAGCTGATCAGCCTGTGTGCGGCTGGGGACGTGGTAACCAGTGCCGTGGTTCTGGGGGCCAGCGGGCGGGCCAGTCCACAACAGCCCCCTCTGCAGCAGCCTCCAAACCCTCCTAGTCTGACCTTTGTGGGCCACCAAACACCAGTGGGTGGCAGGATTCGCCATCACCTCCCCCACTGGCTCACCATCACGTCAGACGTCGAGACTGCCCCTCCATCCATGCCACCTCAGTACCATCGCATATCGGAGGATCATCTGGCACTTATCCAACAGGAAGCTTCGACACTCTTGGCCAAGGGAGCCATCGAGCGCGTTCCTGTCTCAGAAGTAGGTCGTGGTTGCTATTCCTACTACTTTCTGGTGCCCAAGAAGGACAAAGACCTGCATCCTATCTTGGATCTCAGGAACGTCAACCACTTCCTCCTGAAGGAGAAGTTCAAAATGTTGACGCTTGCTCAGGTCCTGTCTGCCTTCGACCCTGGAGACTGGATGGTAGCGTTGGACTTGCAGGACGTTTACTTTCACATCCCTGTCCTGCCAGCCCACCGGCGCTACCTGCGGTTCACGGTAGGCCACAAGCATTTTCAGTTTACCGTGCCCCCCTTTGGCCTTACCAGCGCACCTCGGATGTTCACGAAAGTGATGGCGGTGGTCGCAGCTCATCTGCGCAGATCAGGTGTTCCAGTCTTGCCCTATCTCGACGACTGGCTGTTGAAGGCGGGCTCGCCCCAGGCTGTCGTCTCCCACCACCAGACTACGGCCGACCTCCTGCATTTGCTGGGGTTTTCCATCAACGTGCCGAAGTCCCACCTGATTCCCTCTCAGAAGCTCCTCTTTATCGGAGCGGTTCTGGACACGACGCAGTTTCAGGTCTATCCTCCCGAACAGCGAGTCCAGGATATTCGGGCTATGATTCCGATCTTTCAGCCTCTATCCCGGGTTTCGGTCAGGATGTCCCTCAGGCTACTGGGTCTGATGGTCTCCTGCAACCTGCTGGTGGACCATTCCAGATGGCATATGCGGTCTCTGCAGTGGGACCTAAAGTTCCAGTGGGCCCAACATCAGGGGAACCTGTCTAATTGCATCCAGTTCTCGGAGGGCACTGCACACCAATTGCAGTGGTGACTCACGAACGAGGATTGAACGGCAGATCGCTCTCCCTTCCTCAACCAGAGTTCACAGTGGTGACCGATGCATCACTTCTGGGATGGGGCGGCCACATAGGGGAGGTGGATATCAGAGGCCTCTGGTCTCCGGCGGAGTCCGGGCTCCATATCAACCTTCTGGAGCTTCGGGCGATTCATCTTGCCCTCAAAGCATTCCTTCCCTCTGTCCGGGGAAGAGTAGTGCAGGTATTCACGGACAACACCACTGCCATGTGGTACTGCAACAAACAGGGCGGGGTGGGGTCGTGGACCCTATGTCAGGATGCCCTCCACCTCTGGACATGGCTGAAACATCAGGGCATATCTCTGGTAGTTCAACACCTGGCAGGTTCCCTGAACGCTGGGGCGTACAAACTCAGCCACAGGTGCATGATGGTCTACTCTGGGCACTCTAAAGGGCTACCTCTTTGCCATTTCAGTCTCCCTTAGGCTTCCTGATCAGCCTTCTCTTTTCAAGTCCCCTGTTGTAAATAGATTCCTTAAGGGCATTACTCATCTTTTTCCTCCTGTTCCCTTCGTAATGCCTCAGTGGGACTTGAACTTGGTTCTTACATATCTTATGTGCGCTCCCTCTGTGCCTCTACATAACTGTCCTCTCGACTTCTCTCTTTGAAAACTGCCTTTCTGGTGGCCATCTACTCTGCACGCAGGGTGAGTGAGCTACAAGCTCTTTCTTCCAAGCCTCCCTTTCTGGCTGTCCATCCAGACAAGGTCGTCCTTGTAACTAGACTTTCCGTTCTTCCCAAGGTGGTTACTTCTTTCCACATTGGCCAAACCATCACTTTGCCCACCTTCTTTCCACCTCCGTATCCTTCTAAAGAGGAAGAGAGGCTCCACTATCTGGATCCAAAATGTGCGCTTTCCTTCTACTTGAATGCACCAAACAATTCCGGGTGGACAACCAGCATTTTGTTGGTTACGTGGGCGCTAAGAAAGGTCGGGCCGTGCACAAACGGACCATCTCCAGGTGGGTCGTTCTGTGCATCAAAGCCTGCTATTCTTTGGCAAAGAAGGAGCCTCCAGTGGGGCTGCGTGCCCATTCCACAAGGGCAACAGCAGCTACTACTGCTCTGGGACAAGGAGTCCCCCTAAATGACATCTGTCAGGCAGCTACGTGGGCATCGCTGCACATGTTCACCAAACACTACTGCCTGGACAGCCAAGTCTGGAGAGACAGCTTCTATGGCTGTTCTGTTCTCCAGAACTTTCTGTTGTGAACTTAGTTCGCAGACCCACCTCCGGGGTTGGTATTGCTGGGGTATCTATTCTAAGGTAAGGAATCTACAACTAACTGTCTCTATCGGATGAACAAGTTACTTACCTTCGGTAACAATGTTTCTGATGGATACATCTGCCTGTGGATTCCGTATGACATCACCGGAGCCACAAAAAGACCTCGTTGGCGCGCTGACGTCCGTTCCCTTTTATCCGCACCATCGACGCGTGACGGTTTTCTGGGACTCTCCATTTTCTTCGTAGCCTACTTTGTTTCTGCTGTTCCCCTTGGTGTAGTAGTGCTATGACAGAGTGTGGGGGTCATATGTCTAACACAGACCCCCATGACAACTGTTTGTGGTGTCTTTCTTCGGACCACGACGTTGGAAGATGAATCCGAAGGCTTTGAAGGAGCGTGAGGTTAAGCTTTTTATGCCAACGGCGCCGTCCCGGCAGTTTCCGGCTCCGAGATTTTCGACGCCGTTTTCACAGTCTCCGGCGCCATCTGGTGGTCCTTCTTCCTCTTGACTTCAATCGGCGCCGTTGCCCACATCAGAGGCTCATCCTTCGACACAGGCTTCCTTTCAAGGCCGTCAACAGCCTCAGCAGCAGCAGAACCCTCTGTACAGATCTTACAACGGAAAGGGCAGAGGTCGTCTGCGAGGTGCATCCGGTCATCTCTCCTACTCCTCTTCTTCTTCTCCTGCCCCTGCCCCTGCCACTGGCACCACAGGAAAGCAGCTCTAGATCCCCCATCTTGGAGCATGCTGGTCCTGTAGGGGGTCGGTGTCCCATTATCTTAAAGATTAGAAAACTATCACATCGGACCTTTGGGTTTTGAATCTTGTGGAAAATGTGTACGCCCTTCCCTTCCAGGAGTTTCCTCCTCCTTATTCTCCTCGCCAGAGCTGGTGTTCAGAGAACAATTTGCTGCTCCTACAGCAAGAGGTTCTTGCCTTATTACAGAAAGGTGTGATAGAAGTGGTCCTGGAGCAGGAAAGGGGTAAGGGATGCTACTCCCGGTATTTCCTAATTCCCAAGAAGGCAGATTAAGGCCTATCCTAGACCTCAGTGCAGGAGAAATTCAAGATGTTGACCCTAGCTCTGGTTCTTCAGGCGCTGCAGCAAGAGGACTGGATGGTGTTGATTGACTTGCAGGATACATATTTTCACATTCCCATCCTGAAGTTGCACAGGAAGTATCTCCGTTTCACGGTAGGGTCTCAGCACTACCAGTTTGAAGTCCTTCCGTTCGGTCTTACTTCCACGCCTCGGGTCTTCACAAAGGTGATGGCGGTGGTGGCAGTTCATCTCAGGAAATCGGGGATTTCTGTTTTCCCTTATCTGGACGACTTGCTGCTCAAAGCGAAGTCGCCAGAGATGGTGCTTCATCATCTGCACGTAACAGCACGTCGGCTGTTCGACTTGGGCTTCTCGATAAATGTGCCCAAATCTCTCCTGGTGCCCTCACAGCGCAACCTGTTCATAGGGGCAGTACTGGACACGGTTGTGTGTCGAGCTTTCCCACTTCCGCAGAGGATTTCCGACATTCAAGAGATGATTCCTTACTTTCACGATGGATCGGTTGTTCCAGTCCTGAAGGTCCTACGCCTGTTGGTCTGTTTGCTTCCTACATACTTTTGGTCAACCATGCACGCTGGCACCAGTGGCCACAGTAATCATGGATGCCTCCACTCTAGGGTGGGGTGCTCATCTGGGTGAATCTGGAGATCAAAGGCCTTTGGTCTCTGGAGGAAAGGTTGTTTCATATCAACCTTCTAGAATTACGGGCGATACGTTTAGCTCTCAAGGAAGGCCCTTCTTCCCTCCCTTCGTGGTCAGTCATTTCAGGTCTTGACGGACTACACTACCACGATGTCGTACATAAACAAACAGGGAGGAGTAGGCTCTGCGACTTTGGTCCTGGGCTCAGGACCATCAGATTTGTGTGATGGCAAATCAGCTGGCAGGAGTGCTAAATGTGCGTGCGGACAGCCTCAGTCTGCATTTGTCAGCCAACCACGAATGGAGGCTTCATCCAGAGGTAGTCCAACAAATCTTCATGAAGTGGGGATTCCCTCGTTTGGACTTTTTCGCCACTCAAGAGAACGCGCTCTGCCTGTCATTCTGCAGTCTCCAGTTTCCGATGCGGGGAGCGTTGGGGGATGCGTTCCAGTCGTATTGCCTCTGCATAGAGGCTCTGCGACTCTGGTCCTGTGTTCAAGGCCATCAGATTTGTGTGATGGCAAATCATCTGGCCGGTGTGCTGAATGTATGTGCGGAGAGTCTCAGTCGGCATTACTCAGCCGATCACGAGTGGCGGCTTCATCCAGAGGTGGTCCATCTCGTCATTAAAATGTGGGGATTTCCTCGGTTGGACCTCTTTGCCACTCGCGAGAACGCGCACTGCCCGCCGTTCTGCAGTCTCCAGTTTCCGATGCAGGGAGCGTTGGGGGGACGCGTTTCAGTTGAATTGGAGTGTGCAGCTCCTTAACGCGTTTTCCCCCATACTCTTGATTCCTCGAGTTCTGAGGAAAATTCGCCAAGAATGGGCCCAAGTCATATTGATTGCCCCGGATTGGCCAAGAAGGGTGTGGTACACAGATCTGCTTCACCTCTCATCTCACGCTCCATCTCCCTCTCAGGCCAGACCTCCTCTCGCAGTCGCAGGGGCAGGTTCTACACCCCCACCTCCAGAGCTTGCACCTTCATGCCTGGAGATTGAACGGGGCAATCTGAGTTCTTTCTCTCTCCCACCGGATATGATGGATGTTATTTTATCATCCAGGAGAGACTCCACCAAATCTGTTTATTCCTCCAGGTGGTCCAAATTTGTGAAATGGTGTGGAGAGAGGTCTATTGATCCTTTGAAGGCCCGTTTGTCTGATGTGCTTGGTTTCTCTCTTTCCTTGGCTCAGGAGGGTTGTGCTGTGGCCACGGTAAAGGGCTATTTGTCGGCCTTGTCGGCTTTCCTCTGTTTACCGGACCAGCCGTCTTTATTTAAGTCTCCTATTGTTATGAGGTTCATTAAGGGCCTCACTAATAGGTTTCCTCCCATTCCCTTCATTATGCCTCAGTGGGATTTAAATCTTGTACTCACTTTCCTAATGGGTTCTCCGTTTGAGACTCTTCATAGTTGCCTGTTGAGGCTTCTTCCTTTCAAAATGGTCTTTCTGATCACTATTACCTTGGCCAGGAGGGTATGTGAGCTTCAGCCTCTTAGTTGTATACCTCAGTTTTCAACCATTCATGCAGAAAAGATGGTTCTCAGGACCAGGGCTGCTTTCCTGCCTAAGGTGTTTACTCCTTTCCATCTAGGGCAGTCTATTACCTTACCTGCCTTCTATCCTCCCACTCACCCTTCCAGGTTGGAGAATCGTCACCGCCTGGATCCTAAGGGGGCTGTCAGCTTTTATCTGGACAGAACTAGAGACGTACGGCTGGATGATCAGCTCTTCGTGGGCTACATTGGACGTAAAAAAGGCAAAGCTGTCCACAAGCGTACTCTCTCCAGGTGGATCATCTCGTGTATCAAGATATGGTACGCCCTGGCCAAAAAGGAACCTCCTGAAGGTATAAGAGCTCATTCCACCAGAGCTAAGTCTTCTTCTTCTGCTTTGGCTAGAGGTGTTCCTGTTGTAGCCATCTGCAGGGCGGCAACTTAGGCCTCCCTCCACACTTTCGTGAAGCATTACTGCTTAGATTCGTAGGTTAGGAGGGATGGCCATTTTACACGTTCTGTGCTGCAGGGAGCGGGACTGCTGTGGGATTCAATTCAAAAGGTGAGGAATCCACAGGCAGATGTAGCCATGAGAAGAACAAGTTACTTACCTTCGGTAACGCTTTTTCTGGTGGATACAGTATCTGCCTGTGGATTCCTCACTGACCCACCCTCCTCCCCATTGTCCACCTTCGTATACCAAAAGAGTTTTTAGTTATTTGACATGGTTATTTCTCTATGTCTTTTGATTGCCTTGATATTGGTGTTTAGGAAATGCTTTGTTTCTTTAGCTTGTCCTATTTTTCTTTATGCTGAGTGTATTTATGTATATATTGTATACTGTGTATACTCCAGTTATGGTGTCAGTCCACCCGTTGGCCTTGAAGGCACGGAAAAAATGGGTGGAACTGACTTCATCATGCCGATGAGGTCTTGTGGCTCGGTTGACGTCATACGGAGTCGCAAGCGGAGCCGTGCCGTTATGACGTCCTCGTCGACGTGGTAGAGATAGAAAAACGTTTTCGTGGAATGCTGGTGCAGGGATAATTCTAAAGGTGAGGAATCCACAGGCCGATACTGTATCCACCAGAAAAAGCGTTGCCGAAGGTAAGTAACTTGTTCATCTGGTAGAGACATATGTTGGTTGTAGATTCCTTACCGCCCCACCCATCCTCCCCGCTCTGTGAACTGATTCTAGGTATAGGGACTCCCTTACAGGGCCCTAGTTGTGGCGCGCAAATGTCTTTCATGGCTCTGCGCTTCTGGCGTCAAAGTCGTGTCAGAACTGACGTCAGCGCGCAGTGGCAGCGTCTAAGTAGGCGCCGCGACCCCATCCCAGCTACCACAACGCCAATCTCGGACGCGGAGTGGGCCGACGCCACATGCTGACCGTAGGGGTATTGCTAAAGAAAAATCTCTGGATCCAGACTGACGCCTGGGGGAAATTCTAAGGTAAGGAATCTACAACGAAAATATGTCTCTATCAGATACATCATTACCGAAGGTAAGTAACTTGTTTTCCAGAAATGGTGATTAGCAAATAAGTGTAAAGTTGCTACAAGATGCAGTAGTACATTTACACCTGTAAATTTACCTTAGTGAATAGCATCCTAAAAGGTTTATAGTGTTGGTATCCCAATCTAGGAAGTGGAGGACATAGTTCTGCTTCATCTATGTGTACCTCTGTAAACATGCTCAAGACCAATACCAAAGGAGGAGGTCCTAGTGTATTTCTTGATCTGATTGTGCTGATCAACCTAGCTGCAGCGACAATATCACTAGAATTAATAAGATCGCTAACATTTAAATTTTTAAACAAATGTGATGGTTGGACCCAATCTTGATTAAAATTCTTTATCTTTATAAGGGTGATTGTTCCAGCGACAAGTGCACAATTGATAGTATCAGTTGATGGTTCAAGTTCATACTGTGTGATGTCACCACATTTGAAGGATCTCAAAGTAGTTTTGGCCATGAGACTGATGTCCTCTGGCCTTTAGTAAAGGCCCATACAAACAATAAATTAATAGAAAAGTCTCTTTCTGGGTACATAGTTCAATAGACATCTGTTTGCATTAACATATACAGATGTGCATATTGCTTATTATATGTCTACAGCATATATTGCAAAGTATACATTTTACAGCATCAAATCCCAAATAACCTCTATTGTGTGTTGTTTTCTTAAGGGCAACGTTGTATTTATTACTAAAATTAGCTTTCACAGTTGGTAGGAAGTGGTTTAGGTTTGAGTTGTTTTGTTTGTTGCAGGCATACTCTTTGAGCTCTGACCTGGGGCCAGCCTCTGACATTTATGACAGAAAAGGATTATGATGTGCAATTTCCCCACCACGTTGTACATCCCCCTATGTAACATGGAAGAGTCATCCAAAATGTTTTTGTGGAGATTATCAGAATTTTCTTTTCTTCCGTTTTTCTTTATTCTTGCAAAAAAGTTAATGGATTCACATTATAGTTAATTTGCTTGATTATAAATGTGTGTTCATGACTGGTATTGTCGGGGAGTCAGAAAAAAGTTTGAGCTACTTTTAAGCAATCTCACTCTTTAACATTCTCTGCATCATCACTTTCTGATATTTTTTACCTTGTAGACGTCTTCCCGTTACACAAGATTTTTCACCTGTGGGACACATTACTCCTCGGTAACTCATCCTTCCCTTTCTGCATTGGTGTCGCTATTCTACAGCAGCTGAGGGACAGGTTGCTGGCTAACGGATTCAATGAATGCATCCTGCTCTTCTCAGACTTACCAGGTAACTTGTTTATATTGTGAGAGTTATCATCCCTTCAGGTATTGCATGAAACCCTTTGACAGACTTAACTGACGTTGCTATGGCGCCACATGTACCATACATTGTAGTGTTTAAGTTGTCCAATGTGTCACTGCCTGTGTGTTAAGACACTAATTTTGAAATTAAGACTCTTAACATTGTAGTTTGCTTCAGTTGTACTATGGCAGTTTTGATTCACAGACACTGTATGTATGCTGCCTCTTCTGACTTACATCCATGCACACACAAGTGTCAGTCAATTGGTGATGTCCTTTATTGCCATCATTTGTGCCATTGATTACATCATCTTCTGTAGCACAAGGATGCTGCAATTGAGAGAGTGGTAGACCTGTGTCTTTAGAAACCCAGTCGCTCCAGGCCTGCTTGTTTACCAAAAGAGGATCATACAGGCTATGAGTTTCAAACAACCCTCACAGCTAGCATCTTCTGCGAATAATGCCATAGGTGCGCTAGATGATAGGAGTCTTAACAGCAGAACCCCAGGAAAGCAAAGCTTCACTTTTAGGGTCCCACATGCATGCTTTGGGTTCACCTTTTGAACTTGAATGTGTCAGTGAATGTCCTATGATTCAGTACCATGGACTTGGCATACACAGCATTTTCCAGTGGAGTAGATATTACCAGAATATCACAAGACATTGCAGAGCAATCATTGTGTTTACATTATAAAGGCAGTGGTATTATGAAGTGTGTAGTTGTTTACTTCTAGCATAATGTTTTCATTTATAAACGTATTTCTGTCCAGTCTCTCTTCCTCGTATTCTTCTGCTGATGTTTTAGTTGGTGAACCCAGAGACCAGAAGAGGTGTGGTTCCCTTTCTATGTGGGATATCAACAAATCATGTTTTCATATGTACACTCAATGGGTACTACTGCCTTTCTTTAGTATTTTTACACGTGTGTCCATTACTTGATGATTTTGTGCAGCTTTGTCAGCTAATTGTTCCCATGTTCCAATATGACACAACTCTCCATTTACCATTGAAAGTACAAAGATGCCTGTCTCTGGGTAACATGTCTTCATGAAGTGTTTGTTTCAATTGAAGTTCATCCTAATTGTATCTATTTGATGCAAGTGCTGCTCTGAATCTCCATAAAGCTTGTGCCATCCTGGTGTATGGGTTTGAGACAGTAGAGTTCCTGAACCACGTCCTAATTTCTCAATTTCCATCCTTTGTCATGCCTATCTGATAGAGAATGCTAGCTGCAGATTCCTTACCTTAGAATTATCCCCAGGCATCAGACTGGATCCCGATTTTTTTTGTGAGCAGTACCGCTGCACTCCGGTAGGTGGTGTGGTTGGGCTCCGCATGGCGTTGTTCGGCTGTGCGTGGCGTCGTCTGCGGCGGAAATGACGTGCGCGGAGACTGTATAGGCGCCACTTCAGAGCACTTACGCCAGTTCTTTTCATTCTGCACCAGTCAGTGCATATCCGGAGAGAGCTACCCCTAGTCACTTTTTGACTGACCTTGATTTAACTTTTTGTCTAACTTTTTGAGAATTTTCTCTTGTTGTGGCTTTGCTTATGAACATGCCCTCTGGTGGCTCCCATCTCTTCGGAGACAAGGTGGACTCAGGGCTGGAGCACCTCAAGGATAGCAGAGCTATGGCCAGGTCCTTTGGCCTTTTCATGGGGCTCGTCAACCCCAGTCTGCCTTACGCTCCTTTAGTGGTCACGGAAGGGGCTTCCAGCCACGTCTTTTCCAACACAGCCACCACGGTACCCAAGCTTCCCAGCCGATGTGTGATCGAGGACGCATTACCCACAGGCCCTGTGAGTCATGCAGCCAGCGGTTCGGACTGTCCACCTCCTTTACCCCATCCCTCAGCCCCCTCCCAGTAGCCGCATCTACCGAACCCCTTTAGTTCACCTTCCAACCTTCATGGCCCCCCAATGATAAGCAGGATATGCCATCACCTGTCCCACTGTGAAAAGACTTAAGGCAACCCTGTAAGTCAGAAGGGACCAAGGATAGCAATTTATTACTAGAAATAACGGTCCATATCACGGGGGATGAGGTTATAACCACAAAACTGTAATCAGCGTCGGGTATGTATTTGTCCCAATGGAACTTATTCCATTTAATATACTTATTCAATAAACATGAAAGCACATACAATAACATAAAGTGAGCAACAAGTGAGGGTGTTCTGGAAATCAAAAGATTTCCTGACCTCAGGCATGTAGTGGTAAAGTGACTTTTAAATGATATAAAAAATTCAGTAGTCATGACATAGAGAGAACACATCTTGTACTCCACAACATTCAAGGATTAGAAATCGGAGTTACGGTGTAGTTGTCAACGACTTTTCGATCTCAAACGATGGTTATGGGATCATCATCAGGACAGGGAAATCAAAAATGCCTGAGAGATAGCTGTGTTTCTAAATTGTAGACCACAAATCAGGTGAAGCAAGGGGACGATGTCCCGCACGTCCCGGATGGGGAACAAGGTCCCAGTAGATAGGGGCGATGCCCCTGCCCGTAGACCTTGGTCTGCACGGGGGGCCTGGGGGGGGGGGGGGGGGGGGGGTGAGAAAGTGCTGCCTCCGTTGTCAATGGATGGAGGGGTATGTTTTCGTGCCTAAATAAATTAACAGGGCTCGCGGTTGAGCAGGCCTGCCAACGGGGCGAGATCCTCAGCATTGCTGTATGCTCTTCGAAACAGGTATTGCCTACATCTTGCTCCACCGCAAGCCCATTGAAATGCCCCTAAATTTAGTATTTAGGTGGCATCTCGAAAACCTGAACTTGGATTCCTCTGATACAAGAAGACGACGACCTTGTGGTGGACTTTGGGTGCAAACTCCTGCCTGCCGCCATAGAACTCGACACTCGACATCCTTCACCTTGTCTCGTCACTGTGTGGCCTCCACAAACACAGAGGGTCATCAGCGTTTTGAAATTTGCAAAAGAACTCCCTCTAGATAGAGGTACTATCTTCCTGCAGCCACAGGCACCAAAAACAGCAAAGTCCGGGCCAGCGTTGTCCAGCTCCCCAGACCGACCGATATCTCAGAGTGTCATCCGAAGGTATATCTGCTCTGGAGGGACAACTCTGCCTCTACACCAAGTCTTGAGGCCCCAGGACCCACCGGAGCTGCTCGGCACAAATGCCTGGGGTACCGGACACCCTGCTGGAAAAACCTACAAAGCCGAGTCCAGGCAGACTCCAATTTTAGTGAGCCAGCAACCAACGAGGGACTTCAGAACTCCAGAGACCCACCTCAGCTGTGGCCTAGCAGCTCCAAAATCGTTGCACCAAGGTGCCAGCCCCTGACCGCAAGTTTCAACTTCGCTTGCCTGTGCTCAGCGGCCCATGTTCACTGAACTCAGCCCCTTGGGGCATCTTTAAATCAGCTGTACTTCCGAGACCCAGAGCCCTTACCACCTCTACTGTCCCTTGAGAGCCCTCGGTCTTGCCTGCAAGTCCCCCTAGCTTTGCTTTTACAGGTAGCCCCCTGGCTTCGTAGCGCACCAGCTACAAATCCCCCTTTTCCATGTTTCCAGAGAAACCCGGGAAGCTCCCGAGAACTCGGCCTTGGCACTTTGGACCTTGGCCCTGAACCTTTCAATTTCCAAAAGAGTAACCACACTATAACTGCACTGCTTTTTCCAATTGCCTTTGCCTTTTCATAGGCAATACATTGTTCGTAATTGCGCACAACTGTGATTATTGCCTTTCACTGTGATTTGTCGTATTGCAAACAGTATTTACCTTGCACCCAAAGTTCTTGGTCCAAATATTTATATAAAAAGAGTACTATTTTTCTAATTTGTCCTTAACTTAATTCCTTGAGTGTGTCTATCATTTATTGCCTCTGTGAGTACAACAAATGCTTAGCTCTACCCTCTGATAAGCCTAACTGCTCGCCCACACTACGTCAAAATAAGCGTTAGTATTATCTACTTTTGTCTCTGTAAACCAATAAGGGTCTCTTCGACCTCTCTGGACACCAATTGTGGTGCTTTATATATAGAGATGGGTTTCCTACACCGATATTTCATTCTCTATCCTGGGTTTCGGTGAGACTGACTTCATGGCCTCCTGCATCCTGCTTGTGACACATGCCCGCTGGCATGTGCGGGCTCTGCAGTGAGACCTGAAGTTCCAGTGAGTGTAGCATCAGGAGAATCTCTCGACATGGTCCAGATCTTGGAGGGAACTGCAAAAGATCTGCTGCTATGGTTAACGAACTGTGATTGGGTCAGCGGCAGACAGCTCACCCTTCCCCAACTAGATCTGCCAGTAGTGGCAGATGCATCACTCCACGGATGGGACGGCCATCGGGGGAGGTGGGAATCAGAGGTCTCTGGCAGAATCCGTACTCCACATCAACCTATTGGAGCTCTGGGCGATCCGGCTGGCATTGAATGCCTTTCTACCCTCCATCAAGGGAAGAATAGTGCAGGTGTTTACGGAAAACACCACCGCCATGGGTACTGCAACAGGTAGGACAGGCTGGGGTTGTGGACCCTTTGTCAAGAGGCCTTGCATCTCTAGACATGACTGGAATGTCAGGGCATATCCCTGGTGGTTCAGCAACGAAGATGCCTAGCGAGTGGCGTCTACATCTGAAGGTGGTGCAAGGTCTCTTTCAGAAGTGGAGAGAACCTTGGTTAGATCTGTTCACCACTGCCGCGAATGAACAATGTCAGCAGTTTTGCGCTCTGGAATTTTCAAGATGGCTATCGCTTGGAGAGCTTCTTTTTTCGTCTCAAGTGGAGCTCATTCCTTCTGTGGTATGGCCTTTCAGCCCATACCACTGCTGACCAGAGTTCTCAAGAAGATCAGGAACGAATGGACTCCAGTCATCCTTGTGGCTCCGGACTGAGCTTGAGGAGTTTGGTATCCCGAGCTATTGAGCATGGCCATAGGTCCTCCGCTCATGGTGCCCCTTCAGGAGGATATTCTGTTGAAGCAGCAAGAGAGGCTCTTCCACCAAAACCTGTCAGCGCTCTGCCTTCATGCATGGAGAATGAGCGGCGACAGTGAACAGCTTTCTACATTCCACCAAAATCTGCAATGTTATTGTGGTGATGTCTCCGTCGAAAACGGCTCCGACCATTCCAACATGGCCGCCGCCGAAGAGCGACCAGGAAGTGAGGGCGGCGCTCTAGCGTCTAATCAGGGTGGTGTGAGCAATCCCGATAAAAGTGACGGACATCCGGTGAATGGTGTGGTGGGAGATTCGGAGAGAGGAGAAGACGCGGAGGAAGCCGAACAGGACGACCGGGAGAGCACAACCCTCTGGAGAACGGCGGGACGAGCGGAGGAGCCGGAAGTCGGAGGAGCCGATCCAGGAACCATCGTCGGAGACCCAGCGAAGGAACACAGCTCCAGGAGCACTGCGCCCGGGACCACTGCACTCCCTGACGGAACGGTGGCTTGGTCTCCCAACACCTCGGCCCTGGAGGGTCGGGGCTCGAGGCGAGTACCTATTATCCAGCCGGGGCTTGTTCAGGGGCTGTGGGCTCGTTTTAAGGGACGTCACTGAAGTCACCAACTGTTTTTCCCCCACGTTAGGCACATTCACTAGGGACCGGTGACGGTACACTTGCCCTCCCCTTTTTGCGTTGTTACAGTCTGGTAGAATTTAAAACCAGTTTGTTCTGTTTCTTTTCTTTTGGGTCCACGCTCACCTATTCCCCGAACGGAGCCGGGAAGCAAGCAAGGGAGACGAGAAGGCGGACCTGGAGGACCCCACACCTGTGTTGTTACACTTTATTTTGACTCTCTGCAAACTTTATTGTACCAAAGAAATAAAAAGAAAAAGTGCAACAGTAACCCAGTGACTGCCGGGAGTGACTTAAGGATAGGAAGAGGAAAGGGGGTAACGAACGGTCAAGGGGAAAAAGGCCACAGTTATCTTGGCAGCCCGGCGTTCCTCCACCAAGACGGTATACGCCAGTCATTGGAATTTATTTGTGGCATTCTGTGCTGAGAAACTGATTGATCCCTTATCTGCTCCCCTTTCCCAGGTTATTTTATTTACCCTTACCCAGGCCGGAAGGGCTCTGTATTAGACACTTTGAAGGCTTATTTATCTGCCATCTCCGCCTTTCTGCGGCTACCAGATATGCCCTTTCTCTTCAAGTCCTCTATTCTAAATACGTTTCTTAAAGGTCTATAACATGTTTCCTCCTTCTCCCTTTGTTATGTCTCAGTGGGACCTTAACTTGTTTCTTACTTTCTTAATCTGCACTCCCCTTGAGCCACTTCATTCTTGTCTTTTTAGGCTCCTCGCTATCAATACAGCCTTTCTTTTAATATATTTGTATTCGTTTTTTAACAAAAATGACAAAAGATGAAAATCTCCAATGTTCACAAGTATCCTTATATCATATTTTGCATTTGCTTCATGGCGTCAGACATTGGATCACCTTTTTCAATATCCTTTGCTCGTACTCTCTCTTAGCACGAGCACACTCCCTGCCACCCCATCACGCTGCTTCACTGTTTCACCATATAGTAATTCAGAAGCTAGTCGTGTCCTGCTCTTTCTATTTTAAAAAATATATATTTTATTTCATTTTCCAACATTACAACATGGTTATGCAACCTAAAAAACAGCTCCCAACACCCGGCTCCTCCCCAGCCACCCCTAGAGGTCATTGGCTGAATTACTGTCGTATCACTAGCCCAGCCATTCCAAATCAAATTTTTGGGGCATCCTCTCCCCTTGTAAATCACCTTTCCTGCGTGTAGCACATATTAAGTTCTCTTTCCCTATCTCTCACCGTTGGCATCACTGAGGAGGGCCATTTGCATGCCACTTATCTCTTAGCCAGAATGACGCCTAGATGAAATAGCAGCCACTGATAGGAAGATGCCTCAGATCCGTTCCATATCACCAACAGTGCCCACCTGAATATCAGTAGTGCCCTCCAACCTATGAGTCACCCTCTCCCACAATTTACGAAGGAACATGCCCCTCGGCCCACATCCCTGCAAACACTTTTCATCCGGTACTCTACCCAGTTTATGTAAGAGGACCCTGGTATAGTATACTCTATGTAAAATCTTGAGCTGTATCAATCTGTAGCGGGTCTTTATTGCCACCAGTCTTGGAAACTGCAGTGCATCTTCCCAATCTTCCTCCACTAGTTCTCCCACATCTCTCTGCCATCTCATTCTCAGAGGTTCTAAGTCCTCTCGTGTATTTTTCATCAGGGTTTGACAGGTGAGAGAAATCACTTTGGTAAACATTGGTCCGTTCCATAATCTATACTCCAGAGGTGAGGTCTTCATAACGTCCTTGTTCAGTGTGATACTCACGCTTAACGCATGTTTTAATTGGCGGTGCTTAAACGCTTGGTTGAGCGGCATCTCATTTTCCACCCTGAGGTATTCAAATGGTACCACTCTCTGCTAGTGTGCTGAACCCCATCTCGTGCCATTTTCGGGAGCCACGCAGATTCTGCACCTCCCTCGATCGTGTGCCCAGCCACAGTGGGGTCCTCGGGGTACGATGCCTCTGCCATCCCATTTCTCTAAGACGGCCTTTCTGGTGGCAATTACATCTGCCTAAAGGGTCAGTGAGCTACAGGCACTGTCCTCTCAGCCTCTCTACATCTCCTTTCTCCCTGACAAACTGTTTTTTTGGACTCCAGCATCCTTCTTGCCTAAGGTAGTCAACTCGTTCCACGTAGGCCAGTCTATCACTTTGGCTACCTTTTACACTCCGCCTCATCCCTTTATGGACGAGAGTCTCCATCAGCTGGACCCAAAAAGAGAGTTGTCATTCTGCCTTGACCGCACAAAACCGTTCCGGGTAGACAATCAACTCTTCATGGGGTATGTCAGGGCCAAGAAAGAGAAGGCTGTGAAGAAACGGACTATCTCCAGATGGATCGTTCTCTTCATTGTAATCTGCTACACATTGGCCAAAAAGCAACCCCTTGAGGGTTTGCGTGCTCATTTCACCACATCCAAGGCTGCGCCCACTGCGTTAGCACGCAGAGTTCTGGTCCTGTACATCATCCAGGAAGCAATGTGGAAACCCGCACACATTCACCAAGCACTACTCCTGGGACAGTCAGGTCCGTCGAGATCGGACCTTTGCTCGTTCGGTTCTGCAGGACTTTTTAGTGTGAAATGGTTTCACAGATCCACCTCCGGGAAGGTATTGCTTGGGTATCAATTCTAAGGTAAGGAATCTGTGGCTAGAAGTTTCTATCAGCTGAACAAGTTACTTACCTTTGGTAGCTCCTTATCTGGTAGAGACTCTATCTAGCCACAGATTCCTTACTGACTCACTCATCCTCCCCACTCTGCAAACTGATTTCTAGGGACAGGGAACATCCCCTTTTTAGGGCACTACTATTTTCCACACCAGTGGTCAGTGTTCTTTGTGGCTCAGCTCTCCTGGTGTGGAAGTCACAAAAAGAAACTGACGTCAGCGTGCTGGGGTGGCACCTATATAGGCATGTCGCTTCCAGCGCAGACGGCAAAGCCACATGGAGCTAAGCAGCACCACCGAGTGGCGCGCATGGGGAACTGCTCCCGAAACATTTCTGGATCCAGTCTGACTCTGGGGATAATTCTATGGTAAGGAATCTGCAGCTAGATAGTCTCAGCAGCACCTCTGTGCGTCGGGGGAGGTGCTGTCCGGCTCCGCCCTGACTTTGTCCCCGGACATGACGTCAGTGGAGCCATATGTGCCCCTCTCAGCGCGCTGATGTCAGTTTTCTTTGTTTTCCGCATTCAAACGCGGATCCTGGAAAACCAGAAGTTCCGTGGCCTGGTTTTTGGGCCATCTCGACACCGTGTGTGTCGGTGGGGGCGAGGGGGGACAGTGTGCAATGCCTTCCGGCTTTTAAGGCGTGTGAAGCCTGTGCGCGTCAGATGTCTGGCACTGGCCCGCACCGCATATGTATGTGGTGCCTCGGCGTGCACCACGACTCCAAGGACTGTGACACATGTCAACGAATGAAGCCAAAGTCCTTGAGGGAGCGGCGCATGAAATTGCTGGCCGCACGGCTGTCCGGACCAGCTCTCTCCCGTCGCTGCTCTTCTTCTCGGGATCGTTACCGAGATCGCTCTGGCAACCGCCGTGTGACACCAGGTAGCAGGCAAGGTGGCCGGGTCATCGTCTGCGGAATTTCCCCCGGCACCGGCTGTGTGCGTCGACTCCGATTGCAAAGCCGACGCGACGCCGACTAGCCAGGGCCCAGAGCACGGCCCTCCCCGTCGTTCAGCGCATAGCCCTGTAGGGCTCGGTGTGCCGATTCGGAGGCGGCGCGGGCATCGGCGCCGGGTAGTGCCACAGGCTTGGCGTCGGCGCCTTGTACTCTCTCCAGGGAGGTTGTTGGCATCCTGGTGACTCCACTACGGCGCCGATCTACGTTAGTTCTGGCGTCGAGCCAGCTTCCCTTGGTGAATGATCCCCCCCTCGACTCCTCGGCGGCTGTGGGTCTCCCCCACGGCGACTGCTACCGCCGGTGCTCCCATCTACTCTTCCTCCTGTGGATCCTGGGGCTTCCCTGGACTCCCCTGATCAAGGGGCCAGGGTGCAAGTTCCTTGTGTAGCCTGGCCTTCCGGTCAGTCTCCGCCTTCGCCACTCCTCATGTCCAGTGGTAGACTTAGCCTTCAACCGTCTCCTACTGACCATTTGTTATCACCTACTCGGATGGCAACTGAGTCTAGTGCTGCCTTCGCATGAGCTATTCATGGGGCGGCTGCTGTGCTTGGCCTACAAGCCCCCATGGTGCCTCTACTTTCTGATCCTTTATTGGATCTGCTCCATTTGGAGCCTGTTGAAGTTGAACCTTTGCTGCCCTTCGGGGACTTGCTATTTGACACCATACGTGGCACTTGGTCCAGACCTTCTTCGGGTGACCCGGTTGATCGGGCTATTGCCCGTAGGCACCGCCCGGCACCAGGTGATCCTCTTTGTCGGTCTGTTCACCTGCCTACTCAAGGCCTAGTTGTTCAGGCAGCTTTTGATTTGCACTCTTTACCATTGTTACCTCCCACAAGAGAGTCTCGGTGCCTGAATGATTGTGGCCGCAGGCTTTTCGCCTCCGCTAGCACAGGCCTCCAGGCTTTAAATTCAACCTGTGTGTTTACACACGCGTCTGCTGCTCTTTGGGACTCAGTCACTCACCTTCTCCCCTCTATTCCAGAATGGTCACGTACGGAATTGCTACGCATTCTTCTGCATGGAAGATGCATGGCGCAATTTTCCCTTCGGTCTTCCCTGGATGCAACGGATTCTATGGGACGGGTCCTAGCTCGTGCTGTGGCTTTACGTCGCCATGCTTGGCTGCGTGACAGTCGCTTCCCTGATCATATTCGGGATGCCCTCAGGGATCTTCCGTTCAATGGAGTGGATCTTTTTGACCGCCATGCAGATTCGGCCGTCTCCCGTATTTTGCCCGCCTGCAATAACTCTGGTTGCCGTGTTCTCTGTGTTATTTTCCGGGACCCGCACAGGTTGGGTTTCGGGGCTGGTTACTGTTCATGGCTGGTTAGCCATTTCTCAGTTTGTTCGGTGCAGCCAGTTGGCTGCTTCCTTTCTTTTCAGTCCTCTGACTGTGTGCTTAGCCCAAGAAGACACCCATACTGGTTTGCCTTACCCTATGTGGGGTATTTGATGGCATTCGGTTCTACCGTTGTCTTGGTACGCTCCTATGGAGTCTCTGAGCAGAGGTCCTGCTCGGAGTCCCTTGTCTCTTCCTACAGGATTCCTCGTATAACTTGCCCTATTGCAAGTTGGGTTGGTCTGTCTGTATTGCATCGGGATCTGGTGTGGGTCCTGTGCCGTGTACCGTCTATCTCGCACGTCTGGTGCACCGCCTGGTTGTGGCGGTTCTTTGGCAAATGGCACCCTATTCACCGCTATGCAGCCTGTTTCTTATTGCTGCTATGCGGCCTGTTCCTTATTGGTGCACCTGCACCTTCTGGTCCTCCAAGCTACTGGGTTAGCAGAGGTTGTCTGTTATACGCGGGCCGCTTATCCTATAGCAGTGTCCTTAATCCCTGCTTTTGGTGGCCGCTTATCCTATAGCAGTGTCCTTAATCCCTTCTTTTTCCGTATGGGGATTTCCAAGCTTTGCTTGGGGTTCATGCTGTACACTCTCCGAGGGATGTCTTTTTCTTGGATGTTCGATCCTTCGATTCGGGGACCTTTACCTCTGGCCTCACTTTTGCCAGGGTTGTGCCTCATTTTTCACCCACTCTGTCTTGCGGGGGACTCTTGCTGGGTCACGTTTTCATTGTTTCAACGTTTTCCCTCCTGCTCTGGCTCCCCTCGGTGCTCTTACCTGACGGGTTCGTGCAGGGTGTCTCCTTCATACAGTGTCCGTGGGTCCTGCCCCGGTCTACTTATTCCGCCAGTTTCTAAAGTGTCCAGCTGGCTGGTGCCTTCTTGCAGTTTGATGCCTCTGGGCTGCTCTGCTACCCTACAAGAAGTCCTTGCGTCCTTCGTATGGCTCCAATGTCCACACAATCTGCTTGGGTTCCTTCCTGTCTTCGCTCTGGTTGGTTTCGCCCCACGGCTTGTAATCTGCCTTCACATATTATGGCACCATCGCCTGGTCATGGCGTGTCTTCTAACTTCTGTGCTACCGGCATCTTGCACCATAAATTGGCATTTTGCCACTCATGTCGCTCCTGTCTTACTGGTGCCGGTTTCCACAGAGCTCCTTTTCGCTGTTGTGCTCTTTAGGCCGTTATACGGGGTCTCTGTCCTACCGGCTGCCATCTCTCATAACTTGGCTGCCATCTGCATCTACAAAACTCGCCATATGTGGGATATGGTTTCTTCTCCATGCTGGCGCTTTCTGGGTAAGGGGCAACCTATTGCCTCTGCTGTCCCACGTGCCGTTACGGGTACAAGTTCCTCAGTGTTCTTTCACACTGTTTTCTCGGACGACCTGTACTTGTTTAGGCTTTTGTCGCCACTTCAGATCCTGGAGATCTTTCCCACTCTGGGTGGGTTCATCTCCCTCTTTCAAGTCCTTCACTTTCACTTAGCCTCAACCCACTTTCCATAACTGGGTTCTTTCCTGCTGTTCGTGACAGCTTCTATTGCCTTTGCCTCCCACTGCTTCCGCTCCCTTTAGAGCGTCATGCTCTGGTGGTTACCTGCGCTCTGTCCTCATTATAGTGTTAAGTCACCTTATGGACCCCTAAGTTCTTTCTAGAACTTCATGGGATTCAGTCGCAGACCCGCCTCCTCTTTGGGTATGACTTTGGTATCTATTCTAAGTTAAGGAATCTGCGGCTAGACGTCTCTATCAGATGAACGAGTTACTTACCTTCGGTAACGATGTTTCTGGTAGAGACATAGTCTATCCGCAGATACCTTAACGCCCGCCCGTCCTCCCAGTTCTGCGAGGACCTTTTAAGGTAAAGGCTTTTCTATACTCGCCTCCCTTGGGGTGGCTTGCCCTTTTGCAGGTTGATATACTCTCACTCCAACACAGACTGATTCGTTCTGTTCATAGATCATGTGTTCCTTCCAGTCCTTGGCCTGGATTGTAGGGTGTTAATCTATTCACGCTTTTTCACACCATCCCGATTTCCCCTTCTGCATTGCTTGTGGTCTTTGCCACCTCAGCAGCCTTTCCTTCAGGTCTGTTGGCTATGTACATTGTGGATATTTGATTGGGATTGCGACGTCTCTTTCTGGTGACGTCTTGTGGTGAATTCTCCTTAATCTAGTGTTCCGGACCTGTTCTCCTTCACGGTTTTACTTTCAGGATGTGGACTTTCTGTCCAGGCTGTTTTTCCACAACCATGTCCCCCTTTAACGTTGATTGAGCCTTCGCTCTTGCGGGGTGGCTCTTCAGAGCACTGCTCTGTCTCACCTGTCAATTTCTTCTATTTTTTCATAATTTTTGCACACTGTTCCCATATTCTCACAGTTATTTGGTGATGGCTCCGCGTTCTGATGCGGAAAAGTTTCTCCGACGAAAACTGACTTCAGCGTGCCGGAAGGGGCATATATAGTTCCACTGGTGTCCTGTCCGGGGACAACGTCAGGGCGGAGCCGGACGGCGCCGCCCCCCAGCGTGCAGAGGTGCTGCTGCAGAAAAAGTTTTCCGGATCCAGTCTGACGCCTGGGGATATTCTTAGTTAAGGAATCTGCGGCTACACTATGTCTCTACCAGATACATCGTTACCGAAGGTAAGTAACTCGTTCAGCAGGGTCTCTAGCATTTCACTAAGTTGTCACTTTTATTTGGCTGGAAGTATCTCATCTCATGACAACAGCATGCTTAGTAATTGTTGGAAACTGCCTGCAAGTGTATGCGGGCTCCTGGTTATCTTGTGCACATCCAGAACTACCTTCTGCGGTTGGAGTGAGTGTTCAATATTGATATTGTGATATGCATAGGTTTCCCTTGGTCATCCATTGATGGCAGGCCTCTGCAGCAACGCACGCTATCCGCTGCCACTGAATTCCTTCAGATGTCTTTTAGCAGTTGAGATTTACTGTTCACCCCAGCCGATGTAGCTAGTCATTATTCTTAATGGTTTAGCTGATGACTTGTAAGTGTGCTTGAAGAGCAAAGGCCACCAGTCTCGTGGCACCGGATAAACACCACATACGTCACATGCCAACATACCCGATTCCGGCGGGAGTCTTCCGATTTTTAGAGCCAAAAATGGCTTCATTTTAGGTTTCTCCCGCCTGAAACTGCTTTTGCCTCAATGCACGTCATTGGGGAAAACCAAGTCCCCCGATTTTATTTTCAAAATCTACCTCTTTCTTGTTTCAAAATGCTGGCATGCATGACGCCATCACAATTATTTACAAAACTATTTACCAATTCGAGTCCTGAGAAGGTGCAGTCAGAGCTACATGAGCAGTTGAGCCCTCAAGTTATGTTCACTCTCTGTGCTTCGGTGTACGTAGAGCATTATTCACAGTAGAAAGAGTCTAAAGCTGTTCTTTAATCGAAAGAACAGGCCATTTCATAAATTAGTTAAAGGCACCGTCATGCATTTTGTTATTGAATGTTATGAGCTACACATGTGTTGCATGTGTTTGATTGAATTGTTCATAGCGAAATGAGGAGTTGGGGCTCTTCCCAGAAATCTTTTGGCTGTTATGTTTATTTCAAAGTTCAACCCTGAAACTCATATTTAGTTGGACTTTGCCTACGCTGCGATGTAATTGTATGAAGAAAAATGCTGCCAGTTATGTTCAGTTATTTTTAACCTCTCTGTCTGTTCACAGACACTCATTTGGTGTTTATTCTGGGCAAAATAAATTCATAAAGGGTGCAGGGGAATAGATGGGAAGAGTAGATTGCTGTGCACAGTCTGTTTTTTCGACTGCCTAGTACAGTGGGTGTTCTCCACTTTTTCACATCCGTACCTTTTTATATATTAACATGAATCTCAGTTCTTGTGTTATTTAGTTCCAACTCTCTCCTGCCCAAATCGACCAAAATAAACACAGGCAACATCTGGTCTATATTGCCATAGAAATAGAAAAATTGATTTTGAGTGCTGAAATTGATGTGTGGTTCTTTTTATGCCGAAAGTCATGCTTTTTACTACTCATAAAAAACTGGGTAAATGGCAGGAGTTGGGCGATTTGCTGAATAGTTGTGGTGGTGAACTGTGATACTTGGGCTTCAGTAGAGTGTGCATGTTAATGTGTCCTGTCTATTTCTAGGGTGTGTCTAGATAATTTGTTGTTGTGAGCACTGTAGCTACTCCATTAGTGTGAGTAAGGCTACACTCTTCCATCAACTTGCTGAGACTGACTGACTAAACTGGTTTGTTGATGGGTGGCTACTTCTTCGACAGGTGTGCAGAAATATCCTCTCCTCAAGCATTAGATAATATCTAGAAATCTTCAGTCTCAGCAGTGGTTGCTAAGTTGTGTCTGAACAACAAAAGTTGTGAAGGTGCTTGGCATCAACGAATGTGATGCAGAACACCATAAAGTTGTCCCTCGACACCCATGGCATTTGTTCCCTTTTTCTGCATCCTGTAAATGCTGTGATCTGGAGACAGACCCTTTGGGTCATGCTTTCAATGTAGGACCCAGATGTTGCTGTCCAACCCTCAAGGCACTGGATTTAGGCCTGACACATGGCCTGCTCTGTTTGTGTTAACATGCACCCCTATAATCTATTTGAGAGAAGGGAGGTGAAATTGGTAGCAGTTGAGTACAAGGACTACGGCTCCCGTCTTGTACAAAGCCAGAGAGCAGAAAGGAGATGCAGAACACTCCTAATGCAGAGAAGAACAAAAAAAAAAGAAGCCCTGCTACCGTTCCTCTTCTCACCTTCCAGAAAACCATAGAAGTGGCACCTCTAGGACATCTATTGTGGCCAAAGTATTTATTGGGGGGCGGAGGTCCCAAAAGCATATCAAGAATGTTTCCCCTATGGGGCAATCTGGGCAGGGGCACCACCAGCATATTTTTCACATGTTGTAGTGGGCTGCAAGCACCCCTCCTCCCCCATAAATACTTTAAAATAATGAATCCTATGTTTCTTGAAGTCTATAGCACATGACCCCAGGAAAATGTTATGATATTTTTAAGCCTTCCCCGAGCTGGATGTTTTATTCTTCAGCTTTGGAATGCAGGGACACCCCTTATGGTTGGTCTTGTGGGTGCATTATGCGGCTTGAGCAAATTAAACAGGTATCAGAATCTTTATTCTGACACCTGTGTAATTTTGTTTCAGGTACTAATGCTTTTCTTAAATGTTTATTGACAGACATTGCAATGACCTCGGCAAAACCAATAAGCCTGCCTTTTATATATTGACTGTGCCTTGCTTTAAAAATAAAAAATAGAAATTCACCAGTTATAGTTAACTGAAGTTACTGTAACTCGAGGCCAGGAGTAATTATAACTTGCACCCTGCCAACACACATGGGTGTCATCAATGATGTAATTTTGGATGTTTCAGTGATCTTATCTATGATATAGAACATGCCATGAGTGATGTAATATGTGAGGTCATAAGCAGTGCATTCCGAGGGCACAAGTTTTAGGTACTTCAGATTTTTTTTTGTTTAATTGTTGCAACTGACATTGTCATCTAACTATAACGTCACTTTAATCTTTGTCTTTTTTCAGTGAAAAAAAAAATATATATATATATGATATAAAATAAAAGGTCTTGGCTAACGCCAGACCGAAAGAAAGGTCACTAGCAAGCTATTCAATGTTGCAGAGGCAAGTAACTCTAGGGAAGGGTCATTTTCTTTGCTGGTCACATTGCTTTCTATGAAAGGGAGCTCTAGGCTCCTTCCTCATCCTGGTAATGAAGATACAGGGTACTTAGTTGTGCAGATTCTTGGCATGCATTCTACGTGCCCCATTAAGAGCAGCATGTGTTTTTTACAGCATCTTTAACTCACTGAAAGTAACTGCCAGACCTCATAGGCCACTGATAGAGAAAGTTTCTGCATCATTGCCCCTGACTTCAACATTCCATGTATTACAACGTAAACAAACACACCATGAACTCTGTGCCCAGACAAAGCAATATACTATTTGAAAAGCTCAGAGAATAGGAGCCTAAGCCACAGCCACATATTTGTACATGATTACAGAGGCTAGAATGTTCTTGTTCCTTTAAAAACATGGCTCGATCTCGTAGTTGTACCAACTTCGTATGCTGCTTCTTGTATATCAGAGTAATCTATTGCACTGAAACAGATGTGAAAAGGGGGGCAGAGAAGAAGTAATTTCACCACTGGAGACGTCTGTGGTGGTGCATGATCTTTTCAGTGCTAAATGTCCTACATAGTTTGGATGCCACATTGAAAGCATGCCACATGACCGTGGTGTGGAATTGAAGCATAATGGAGACCCTCTTGTAATCCTCCTTACCGACTGTCTGTGTCACCCACTTTACCAACCTGCACCACCTAGTTGTGGCATGGGAAGCTATTTCTCAAAGTGATTACAGGTCAGTGATACTAGCAGCCTTTGCTGTGCATGCATGAACTTTGTTCATAAAGCGTTACCTCTTCTAATATACTGGTGTGTACACTTACCATTTTCTTTTTGTTGCTGATTTTTGTGACTAGAATCTGCTTCCCTCATGGTCAGCTGTTCCATACTTTTGTGCCACTGCTCACATTTAGCTGGGGTTTCCCATGCATTAACTGAGATCAGTCCCTGTTAGTAACCCCTGGGAGCATTTCCATCAGGCTTGTGCTGTCTCCAGGTCCTTCCAGCGATTGTACTGGTTCCTAAATCACTTGCTGGTTTTGTGTCATTGAAAATGGCAGCTATTTAATTCCGGCAGACATATTGAGGACTGAGAAACAACGTACCTTAAAGAAAAGCATTAAACAGAAACCCGAAACCTAGGCTGCTGTGGATAAACTGGGTCTGAAAATGTACAGAAAACATCTTTACAGGTCAAGTTAAGTGGGTGGTAGAAAGAACCAGAGTGGAATCCAGGAATAGGAAGAGCAGCTACAGATGCGTACAAATGTCCAGATGCATTGGCAGTAAGCTAGAAAAAGTGCTATTGAGTCTTATTTTTATAGGTTGGCTGCCCAAGTTGATCCGGAAGCAGAAGTGTTGAATCTTTGCTTGTGACAAAGATAACAGTTAAATAGCAGCAGCCATAATGGGTGGGGACATAGACAGCTCCCACCTAAGGCAGGAATAGGAAAACAAATGTTCAAACACAACGTCCAACGGTGCGGGCAAGAATCGGGTGCACAGGTGTATAATCCTGGTAACTATTTCCAATTGTTTAGGACACACTCCACTCTCAGTGGTCCCACCGCTACTGGACAAATTTTAAACACAATATAACCTTGCGTTTCGTCCATTAGGGACATCATCAGGGCTTAAAACATTATTATTCGCAGTTAGCTTCTAACCGGATACCCGTCTTGGCAGCATCCATCTGTCCTTTCAATTGTATGTGTGATCTTTC
Source organism: Triturus cristatus (assembly GCF_964204655.1). Lineage (NCBI taxonomy): Eukaryota > Metazoa > Chordata > Amphibia > Caudata > Salamandridae > Triturus > Triturus cristatus. Next base: position 330,676,423 of record NC_140582.1, read on the forward strand.
AGTTCCTCTGTTCAATTCAAAATGAAGTCCATCTGGTCGGTGTGATCCTTCCCGCCAGACGGATGCTGCCAAGAGGGGTATCCGGTTAGAAGCTAACTGCGAATAATAATGTTTTAAGCCCTGATGACGACCCTAATGGGCGAAACACGTTGCTGACATTGATTATTATGGTGTGATCTGGAGTTATGAAGAGAAAATTGTGAAATAAAATGCATTGATTGGATACATATAAAACTGCCTATGGACTTTTTGTGAATTGAGCTACATAAAGAGTAATTAACTTGGGAATTTTGATGAATTAAAGCACTCCTTTTGGATCAAGATTATATTAGGAAACAAATGTACCTGCTACGCCAGAGAATCCAGCAAGAAAACTTCAAGAATTCAACTTTGCTTTTAGGTGCTGTGTGCCACCAGTAATCATACAAAGTTAAGGCATGAGTGTGTGTTTGGCAGCTAAAAGCATGTCATAGCCATACGGCACCACCAGCAGAGGTGGGCTTCAGAAAATGTTCTCAAAGGCCAGAGGAGATGGTTGCACAAATTAAAGACCCTAAAGCACGTGAAATAGGCATCAAATAGATGCCTGGAATAGATACTGCCAATAATCATCAGGTGAAGAAGCATTGCAACAGGTTTGCACTTTATCAGGACTCTAATAAAATTATATGAAAGAAAGGCTCAGCAAAGTGGCAGATCCAGAGAAGAATGACATGAAGGCTTTGTGTTCAGATTACCTTTCTGCTCATCCTCATATGGAGGGTGTCTCCCTACTTGCATCTGTCTTCACTCTCCAGATGAGCAAAGTGCCTCATATAGACTTCAGTGGAATTGCCTGTCCTAAAAAATGTACCTCTCCGTTTAACATTTTTTTCATTTTCATTGATTACAATGGGCCACCCCCAACACCACAAAATGTGACCCCTCCTTGAAGACAAAAAAGATTTAGAGGTATAGCATACAGGTAAGTGCGGTTTGTTAACCGAAAAACTGCAATGTTTTGTGCATGGAAGATGGCAGTGGGGCTGTTGACGTATGACAGACTCACCAGTTCTCTGGACAGAAGAAGACACACCGGCCCTTATCCTCCAGGACTCTCTGCAGCTTTTGACACTGTCTCATACCCCATCCTCATTCAAAGCCTACACTACATCGTATTCCAAGGACACCCACTCTGATGGATCTGCTCCTTCCTGTCTGGAAGGGCCAAGTCAGTTAGCCTGGCAAAATACACCTTGAACGCCTGTGACCTCATCTGCTGAGTTCCACAAGGATCTTCCCTGAGCCCAACCTTCTTCAATGCGTACATGATCCTTCTAACCAGCATCATCCGCTCCCACAACATCAATATCTTCTACTATGCCGATGACACACAGCTCATTCTCTCCCTGATAGACAAGACGTCCAGTACTCAGATCAAGTTCAATGCCTGTATGAGTGCAATCGACCACTGGATGTAGACCAACTGTCTACATCTAGTGGCTGAAGCTGAAAACCGACAAGACCAAAAATTGTGATCTTGAAGAAGAGAATTTCACTGTGGGACTCCACCTGGTGGCCAACAGAGCTAGGACCGAAAACACCTACACCAAGAACCTCGGGATAATCATCAACAGCAAACTCAATATGACCGCCTAATTCACTGCTCTCACCACCTCATGCTTCAGTACCCTGAAGATGCTGAAGAAGTGTTTTTCAAATGGCTCCCAATCAGCATGCGGAAAACCGTCAAGCACAGCCTCGTCATTAGCAAGATGGACTACAGGAACAACCCTCTATGCCGAGATAAACAAAAATCTCACTTGAAGACTGCAGACCATTCAGAACAAGGCAGCCAGAAACACTCTCAACCTCCCACGCTACACTCATCACACCACACCTGAAGGAGCTCCACTCACTTCCCATACACAAACAAGCATAATTCATACTCCTTACGCACACTTTCAAACCACTACATAACGCTCGCCCAGCATACCTCAACAGTCGCATCTGCTTTCACAAACCTTCCAGGTATCTCCGTTTCACACATCCCACGCATACGGAAAAACAGATTTAGTGGACCAGTCTTCTGCACCATATCTCCTAAACTGTGGACCGACCTGCCCCTACACATAAGAGCCTCCTCCTTACTTCACAAAGCTGAAGACCTGCCTTATCGAATAATCCCACTAGGGCCAAGGTTTGTCTATACTCGCACCTGCTCAGCACCAGGATACTCTCCCGGGTGATGGTAATCTCTACAAATCTGCATAATATCACATAACAGTACTCCACATCTTTTTCGGCACAGGCCTTGCACCACAGTCCTCCTGTAACCTGATATTTGAGTGCACAGCTTTCGTATTTGACACAGGACGTGGGAATAGGAGATGATGTTTATATACGAGCTAAGAATTAAACTCCCCTATGTCCTTTAAAAAAATGTTTTTAGGGATTTTTAATCGAGTCGATTTCTATTTTAAAAACAAAAAAACACGGTTCCAACCTGCCTCCCGACCTATTTGCACACTTAACAGCCCAAGAATTCGCCTTACCGTGAAAAAGGGGTTTTGTATTCTGCTTGAAATGCAGGTCTTTTAACAGGTACCTTTTACTCTTCCTCTTCTTGGGCAAGATTACACGCCGAGGTTTGAATTGAATGACTCTAATAATAACGTCTGTGGTTCTAAAATTCCATAGCCTCGGTAAATAAGAAACCATGAAGATTAGGAGTTATGCGTGGCTGTGCTCTGGGCCTTGAAGCCTGTGCCAGAGGGGCTCCCCGGCCAACCCACGTGCATTCCCGCACGTCTGCGCTCGCGAGAGACGAGTGCAAGTAGGAATGTGCGCTTTGTAAGACATCGTACGGTAACATGTTAATGACCGACCTTCCGCAAATGAGCTGCTCCCGTCTCTCATGAAATGTATCATCAGCTAAGATGGGACGGTCACGTTTTTATCAAATGCGGAAAAAGGGAGAGTTAATAAACAGCTAAACGCTTTTCTGTGCCAATGGCAATAAACATTCTCATTTTTTTATTTAAAAGTTCTTGTGTATGAGTGGTTTTTAGCTCTTCTTCACCTGAAGTTGCACTCAAATACTATGACTGTACCGGGGCTGAATTTCCATATTGGGACTTTGTGTTTCTAGCTTCTGTCAGCACTCATGAGGTTCCATTCTCGCCATCTCTTCTTTCTAAACAGGAATCCAACCTGGGTGGAATCTTTGCCAGCTTTTTAGGACGACCATTCTTTATGCTGCTTAGTGCCATTTAAAGTAGTTCTAGGTGCATTTACTTTTGTGGGTATCATGTAAGTCTGGCATGGGGTTGGTTCTCATGGATCTAAATTGGACACCCCATCTTCAAAACATGAGGAGCATTTGCGCAAAGATGTTATTGTTAATCGATGATCGACAGGCGGACGAGCACATCAGTATGGGTGGCTCCTAGTATGGTAATGAAGCACATCAGTATGGTACTGGCTCCTAGGGAGCGGTGGCAGGGCGGGGGGGTCGAAAAAAAAGACAAAACGACTTACCTGCTGGTTGCCAGATCCTGACTGCTGCCTCTGCTCTGCCCTCCCTCTGTTCCTGGCACCCGGCAGAACCCAGGCTCCTAGACTCCCCAAAGCCAATCACAACGCTGCTATCAGTAGCATGACAGCAGCATCGTAATTGGCCTGAGCTGCCTATTTGGCGTGATCCCAGCCCCGTCCCACCCTAACCTGGCTCCATACTAAAAATAAAATGATAATATCGTGTTGTTATTTTATTTTTCCATTGCACAGCTCAGAGAGCAGTGGGGCGACACTCCTAGAGGAGCCACTGGTAGGCTTTTCTGGTGGATACTTCGAACTGCACATTCTTCTAATTTGAATCCAAATCTGGAAGATTTTTCAGCATATCTCCTGTGTAACAGTAAGTGGTGTTGCACGGCCCTGTGTCAACTCAGTTCTGCCTCGGAAGTGACGACTTGAACCACACTTAGGAACCACTCAAGCATGCTGTCAGTTCCTTTCTTTCTGTGCCTTCGTATGCAGAATCAAATCTAGCTCCTGCTTTTTTCTTGTCCCTTGACGGGCACTGTAATCCAAATTTCTTTCCAGTGTACAAGTAAGCATGTCCTCTCCTAACCCTACGGGATTTAAGCCTTGTAGGGACTGTCACAAATATATGTCTGTGACAGATCCCCACAATTTGTCTCTCTGGTGTTCGGGGCCGGACCACGAATCCAGTCTTGTAAGTAGTGTGCCCTGATGCACTCAAAGGCGAACCAGGAACACAAAGCCAAGCTCTATCAGAAGTCGTGTAAGGGCTGATCCAGCTCGAAGTCAAGGACCCCAACTCAGTTCCGTTCTCAGAGCCAGTCCCACACCAGATTGTCATCGAGGTCCATGTTTTCAGGTAAGTAAAAATCAAATATTAAACACAAGTAGTCCAAGCAGGCCTCTTCCCAGCCTTACCACTCTCCACCTCAGAAGTTGCAAGGAAGTCACAGTGCCCCGTGGCCTCTCACCTGGTCCCAGGATGAGGAACTGATTCTGCAGTTGATCCTGACTCCTGTCCTTTCTGGGTCATGGTTGGGGATCTGGCAGAAAACATCAAAGAGTTCTTGGACAATGGCCTACCAGACCCCCCTGGTTCGGCTGTTAGGTTCCCTTTAATGGTGCACAATCACCCTGTGGAGGACAGGATCAGCCATTTTCTCCACAGGTTGCAGGCAATGACATCTGACAAATAGATCCTGTAGATAGTCTAACAGAAATGCCCTTCCATTTGTTTATGCCCTGCCACATTTTCCACCACATCAGAGTGGCTTTCAAGGACCACTAGTTCATTTTGTTGCAGGAAGTCTTGACTCTTTTGGAAAAAGGAGCTATAGAGAGAGTCCCTGAGATCAGAACTGGGTGTTACTCCTGTTATTTCCAAGTGCTGAAAAAGGGTGGATGCCTCCATCCTACTTTAGATCTATGACCTCTAAATTTCTTCCTGGGGAGGGACACATTCAAGATGCTCACATTGGCCAAGTTTCTGTCTGCCCTAGATCCAGAAGACTGGATGGTAGCATTGGACCTGCAAGACGTCTTTTTCCATATTCCTGTCCTGCGGGCCCACTGGTGCCATATGCAGTTCAAAATGGGTCACTAGCATTTTCAGTTTGCCGTGCTTCCCTTTGGCCTCACCAGTACCCCTTTGCTGTTCATTAAAGTTATGGTGGTGGTCGCAGCACATCTTCAGAAGTCGGGCTACCAGTCTTGCCCTTCCTCAACAACTGTCTGCTTAAGGAAGGCGCACCACAGTAGGTCATAGACCACCTCCAGGCAATAGCGAACCTAGTTAAATTGCTGGAGTTTAGGATCAGCATGCCAAAGTCACACCTGACTCCTTCACAGAGGCTCCCTTTCATCGAGCTGGCCTGGATACAGTGCACTTTTGGGCTTTCCCTTCGGACCAACCAGTCCAGAACATTTTGGCTATGATGCCAAAGTTTCAGTCTCAGTCATGGTTTTGGACTATTGGCTTCCTGCATCCTGCTTCTCGACCATGCCAGGTAACTCACCCGGGCACTGCAGTGGGATCTGAAGTCTCAATGGGCCCAGTACCAAGGAAACCTATCTGAATCTATCCAGGTTTTGAACGAAATTGCAAAAGATCTGCAGGGGTGGCGGCTCGACCGTAATTGGACCAGTGGCACACCCCTCTCCCAGCTCCACCAGAGCTACAGTTGTGACATGTCCATCACTATGTGGATGGGAGAGGTGGACATCAGAAGACTCTGGTCTCTGGTGAAGACACGCCTTCATAAATGGGGCTGCGAGACATTCTCTTGACCTTGAATTGGTTCATGTTTTCACTACTGCCATGTGGTACTGCAAAAAGCAAGGCAGTGTGGTCCCGGGTCCTGTGCCAGGAGGCTCTTCGCCTCTGGAACTGGCTCAATTCATCAGTGCATTTCTCTGCTTCTGAATCACCTGGCGGGATCTTTAAACACCAGAGTGGATGAACTTTGCCGGTTACACCTACTAGATAACGAATGACAAGTTCGAGGCATGTGGGCTGCTGAATTCATATCTGTGCATAGATCGCCGCCTAGTGTTGGGTCCGGATGTTTGCACGTTGTTGTCCTGGAAGAGTCTTCGAAGTATCCTGGGATAGGTGACTCCTCCCCTGGACTACAGTGCGCATGGGCATCCTCTCCATCCTCAGATTGTTTTTTTCCGCCATTGGGTTCGGATGTGCTTATCTTGACTCAAGTTAGGAAAAACTTTTTCCAGGCCAAAAGGCCTTTAGTTCGCGTCGGTACTGTTCTCGATCGGTATCGATAGTATCTTTGTTAGTTTACTAACTTTCAGAACCAGCTTTTTCGCATTTTGACCGTCCATCGATTCAACATCGACGTTGGAATCGAGGACACCATTCAAGCGGTGTCCGGTATGCAATGCGAAATATCCCCACATCGACGTCCATCCGGTGTGCAACAAATGCCTTTCACCGGACCACGACAAATCTACATGCATGGCCTGTGCCCGATTTCGATCCAAGAAGACTCTCCGGAATCGGCGAGCGGCGAGACTCAAGGCGCAGCAAGCAGCACCGGCCCCGGCCGATATCTTCAGCGCCGAGACCGAAGATGTCGAAGAAGTGCAGAACCTACCCTCCAGTCCCGCTTCCGAACATGACTCCGGATCGGAAGACGTCGACGAAACACTCTTTCGCAGAGATGAAGACGACACCGAGGTAGGAGACTACAATGAGGCCTTAGGGGCCGAAGAGAGTAGCTCCGGTGACGAGCAAGGCCTACCCGTTCAGACTGAGGACAGCCCAGTGCAACAGTCTATGGCTCCGGTCGAGGGATCGCCTTCGGGCCTTACCCAAGACCTATCCCGCAGTTCTTCGGGCCCGGCCTCGGACATTCAGCGGCAGCCATTAATGCCCAAACTGGCTGGTTTCCCTTCTTCGAAACCGAAACCAAAAGCTGTATTGGTTCAATTGAAACCAAAACCGAAAGTGGCGCTGGTCGGATCGAGGCCCTCCACACCTTCGACGCCAGCAAAACACGTCTGCACCGAGCGCACCAAACGAGATTTCGGTGCCGAACTTGAAGCGGCCGACGTCGGAGTCGGCATACGGAAGAAGACCTTCGGTGCCACAAAACCTGCTCGGCTCCCGGCACCGACGCAATCGACTCCGACCCCGAAGGTCAAACTGCCTGCTGCGTCTCCCACCGCTTCGACGGCACCACCAAAGCCGCATTCATCGAAGACGTCGACGGCCATTTCCGCCCCTCGACTCGATGACACACCGGCGCCGAAAAAGTCCACGGCCGCCTCTGCGGAACCGGTCGGCGCAAAAGAATCGAGGGCGCTCCAGGTGCGACCCGTTGCTGCGCAACGCACCAAAACCAAAACGGTCCTCCAGGACACGTCGGGCTCCGAGCCCATAAAAGCTCCAGCAGCCTCCTCGGCACCAGCCAACATTACTTTTGGCCTGCCACCATCCACGGCCCCGAAAATGTTCCAAATCAGGACACGGATCACCCACACCACGATCACGCCTGCCGAACGCCCTGCGGAGACGTCTCCATCGCACCTCATCGACGCCGACACCGGCAGGATGATTATCCACAAAAGGAGAATAACTTCTGAGCCAGCTTTGGACTCCTTCCGGATCCCACTTAAGAGAAAGCTGCCTGTGGCTTCGGAACCAGTTCTTTATGAACCTTTCCACTCACCCTACCAGGATCCACAATCCTTCTCTCCCACACACTCCGACACGGATGCGTTGGAGGACTACATGGGTGACCAAGTCCCCTACCCCGGAGACATGGACCCTGAAGGCCAACAGGACCCTGATCAAGCATGGGATGACCCTGTAGACCCAGGTGCACCTATGGATGCACAGGACCCGCAACTCTATGGAGCAAAAACATCTCCCACAGAGGACACTGCAGCGTTCAACGCCCTAATTGAACGTGCTGCGGCCAATCATAGGGTGCAACTTCACTCTGACACCGTCGAGGACGACTTTCTTATGGATACTTTTGCATCCTCAGAAAGGAATGTAAAGACTCTGCCCATGTTGAAGGGGGTCCTCAAACCAGCCAAGGACATCTTCAAGGAACCCACCAGGGCAAGAGTGATAAACCCCAGGATCGACAAGAAATACAGATCAGCGCCTAGGGACCCTACTTACATTAGAGGCCAATTACCTCTAGATTCCATTGTCGTTGCGAATGCTCGCAAGAGGGCACACTCGCAAACAACAGGTGACGCTCCTCCCCCGGACAAAGAGTCCAAGGTGTTAGAGACCTCTGGCAAACGGGTTGCCGCCCAGGCAGCTAACATATGGCGCATTGCCAATACTCAAGCGCTCCTCGCTCGCTACGATAGAGCGCACTACGACACATGAGAGCAACTACTCCAACATCTCCCTGACCAATACAAAAAAGGTGCAGAGATCCTCATCAGGGAGGGACAGCTCCTCACAAACGCATCCATCAAGTGTGCGCTGGATGCCGCAGACACAGCTCCCAGGGCCATAAACACTAGCGTCATGCTGCGGCGACATGCCTGGTTGCGAATCTTCGGATTCAAACCTGAGGTGCAAAATAACATACTCAACCAGCCTGTCAACCCCGACTATTTATTCGGGCCGGAGGTTGACACCACCCTAGAGAAAATAAAAAAGGACACGGACACTGCAAAGTCCATAGGGGCTCTCCAGACTCAGTCCTTTCGGAGCGGCTCCTTTCGTCGCCCCGGAAATAGAGGAGCAGGTAGAGGACAGGGGTCACAGCAAACCTACAACAAGGGCAATACACAGACCACCTACGATAAAAACACTCGGGGTGGATATCGTGGCTCCAGTACAAAGGGCAGAGGACGCGGCTACGGCAACACCAGGTCCTCCCCCAAGAACAAGCAGTGACGCCCTCTCCCTTCCTCCCGACCACATAACACCTGTCGGGGGAAGGCTACAAAGGTTCCTGTCCACGTGGAACTCCATCACCACGGACAGGTGGGTCAAAGATATTGTCAAATACGGTTACTGTCTAGAACTAACCTCCACTCCACCCACAATACCTCCAAAAAACCGTCCTATGTCCTCAGAGCACTTAACGCTCTTACAGCAGGAAGTGCAAAGTATGCTTCTAAAAGGCGCAATAGAGGTCGTACCCGTCCACGAGCAAGGTACGAGGGTGTACTCCCTGTACTTTTTAATACCCAAAAAGGACGGGTCACTCAGACCTATATTAGACCTGAGACCCCTAAACAGATACATTCTTTCCGAGCATTTTCACATGCTCACTCTACAGCAAGTCCTCCCGCTGCTCAAGCAGGGAGACTTTCTGGCCACACTGGACCTCAAGGATGCGTATTTCCACATACCCATTCACCCCTCACACAAGAAATACCTCAGGTTCACTGTTCAAGGGCAGCACTACCAATTCAGAGTCCTTCCCTTCGGCGTGACAACAGCACCCAGGGTGTTTACAAAGTGCCTAGCTACTGTGGCGGCACATCTACAGAGGCAGCACATACACGTCTACCCTTACCTGGACGACTGGCTCGTTCAAGCGAAGTCAGCCCAGCAATGTGCCAGCCACATGTCCCGCACCATTCACCTCCTTCACAGTCTGGGGTTCTCACTAAATTACCCAAAATCCCATCTACAGCCCGCACACGTACAACAGTACCTAGGCGCGACTATAGACACTCTGGCGGCCACAGCTCAGCCAAATTTAGTGAGAATCAACAGCATGCAAATGCTGATTTCCAAGTTCAAACCACAACACTCCCTTCCCGCGCAAGTGTTCATGCAGTTGATAGGCATGATGGCCTTCTGCATCTTCATAGTCCCACACGCAAGACTACATATGCGCCCGCTTCAGGAGTGCTTAGCACGTCAGTGGAATCAGGCTCAAGGACAGTTGAAAGACCTAGTGTTGGTGAGCGGTCGGGCATACAACTCTCTGCATTGGTGGAATCCACAAAACCTTTGCAAGGGCCGACCGTTCCAAGAGCCTGTCCCACAGATAATACTGACGGCGGACGCGTCTCTCCAGGGATGGGGAGCTCATGTACTCCATTACACAGTGCAGGGACTATGGACACAACAACAAAAGAAGATGCACATCAACCTTCTAGAGCTGATGGCAATCTTCCTCGCTATGAAAGCATTCAAAGTACACTTGTGCAACAAAGTCGTGTTGATCCGGACGGACAACATGACTGCCATGTACTACATACAGAAGCAGGGAGGAACACACTCTCCACAGTTGTCTCATCTGGCTCAGAGCATGTGGAAGTGGGCCATTCAGAGGAGCATGTTCCTCATGGCGGAACACCTCCCCGGCAAGGACAACCAGATGGCGGATCTGCTCAGCAGACACAACCACCAGATGCACGAGTGGGAGTTACACGCATCAGTACTCCAGCCGTACTTCCAGCAGTGGGGTCATCCAGAGATAGACCTATTCGCCACAAGCGAAAACGCAAAATGCCAAGGCTTTGCCGCCAGGTTCCCACATCCGCAGTCGCAGGGCAATGCGATATGGATGAACTGGTCCGGCAGATTTGCGTACACTTTTCTCCTAGCACCACTGATACCGCTGGTGGCACGCAAGCTCAGACAACACTCACTGACACTCGTCCTGGTTGCTCCAACGTGGGCACGCCAGCCGTGGTACACCACCTTTCTCGAACTTTCCGTGGTGCCGCATCAAAGGCTGCGGGTCAAACCCGAGCATTTGACGCAGAACCATGGAGAGATTCAGCACCCAGATCCGCAACAGCTGAACCTGGCAATCTGGCTCCTGAAGTCCTAGAGTTTGGCTACCTAAACCTGCCACCTGACTGTATGGACATCATTAAGGAGGCCAGGAGACCCACTACCAGAGCTTGCTATGCAGCAAAATGGAAGAGGTTCGTCATTTATTGCAATAATAATGACATTAACCCGCTAGACGCATCCATCCAAAACATTATTTGTTACCTATTACACCTATACCGATGCAATCTGGCGTACACCTCTATACGTGTCCATTTGACCGCAATATCAGCCTATCTGCAAACCAGGCAGCACCTTTCTCTATTCAGAGTGCCTGCCATCAAAGCATTCTTGGAAGGACTCAAACGAGTCATTCCACCTAGCCACCCACCAGCCCCAATGTGGAACCTCAACTTGGTCCTCAGACGCCTGATGGGTCCACCCTTTGAACCTCTGCACTCATGCGAGATTCAATTCCTTACCTGGAAAGTAGCTTTCCTAGTAGCGATCACTTCTTTACGAAGAGTTAGTGAACTCCAGGCACTAACCGTCCTAGAGCCATTTATACAGGTTCACGCCAACAGGGTCGTACTACGTACCAACTCCAAATTCATGCCCAAGGTGGTATCGCAGTTCCACATGAATCAAACTATTGAACTGCCTGTTTTCTTCCAAAACCCACAAACTGTCGCAGAGAGGGCACTCCATACACTAGATGTAAAAAGGGCCCTCATGTATTATATCGACAGGACCAAACACTTTAGGAAAACAAAACAACTTTTCGTTGCCTTTGCCCCACACCACAAAGGTAACGCTATCTCCAAAGCAGGTATAGCCAGATGGATCGTTAAATGTATTCAAATTTGCTATCAAAAGGCTAAACGCACATTAACGATTCCCCCACGAGCCCACTCAACACGTAAGTTAGGGGCCTCCATGGCTTTTCTAGGAAACATTCCCCTGCATGACATATGTAAAGCAGCCACCTGGTCCACTACACACACATTTACCAAACACTATTGTGTAGATGTGCAATCAAAACAGCAGGCAGCTGTAGGACAGGCTGTTCTCAAAACTCTTTTTCAGACCGCTGCAGCTGGCACTGGTAGCCGCCGCTAATAGAGGGCACTGCTATGTATTCTATGCACAGATATGAATTCAGCAGCCCACATGCCTCGAACTGAATATGCTACTTACCAGTATGCATCTGTTCTTGGCATGTAGGGCTGCTGACATTCATATCGCCCTCCCTCCTCCCCGGCGCCTGTCGCAGCTGCAGCTCTCAGAATTACTGTAAGCATGGTCATCACTTTCTGTATCTACTCCATCACTGCCACAATGGCGAAAAACAATCTGAGGATGGAGAGGATGCCCATGCGCACTGTAGTCCAGGGGAGGAGTCCCCTATCCCAGGATACTTCGAAGACTCTACCAGGACAACAACGTGCAAACATCCGGACCCAACACTAGGCGGCGATCTATGCACAGATATGAATGTCAGCAGCCCTACATGCCAAGAACAGATGCATACTGGTAAGTAGCATATTCATTACATCCCGAAGTGGCACAGGGCATCCTCCATCAATGGGGGGATAACTGTCTCGATCTCTTCACACTGCAGAGAATGTGCAGTGTTTGCACGCTGGGGTTCCCAAAAAGGCTCTTTCTCAGAAATGCCTTATGCCTAGATTGCAGCATGGGACTCCTGTATGCCTTCCCACCACTTCCTGTCCTGCCCCCCGTTCTGAAGAAGATCAAGAATAACAAGTCCCAAGCCATCTAAGTGGCTCTGGTTTGAGTCAGGAGAGTGTGGTACCTCCATTTTCTAGACATGAGCATCATCCGTCCTCCGATTGGGCTGCTGCTTTGGGAAAATCTTGTGTTGCAGAAGCAAGGCAAAGTCTTGCACCTGGGCCTGCACAATCTATACCTCCTTGCGTGTAGATTGAGCAGTGGCAGTTGACTGCTTTTGATCTGCCGTTTGAAGTAGTGGATGTCATCCTGATGGCCAAGTGACTCTCTACAAAATCTATTTACTCTGGGTGCGGGTGCAAGTTTGTGGCTTGGTGAGGTTCTCTTAACATGGACCTGTTGCAATCTAAACTGTTGAATGTTGTCAGAACCCCTTTCAGAGGGCCACTGGACATACAGGGGATACTGGGCCTAACCACATAGGGTTGAGGTCCATTACTCCTGCTGTCCCAGGCCCACGTTACTATGTATTCTGAGCAACTGGGCTAAGTACACTTTCTGCACTTGACTCTGTGGTAAACGTGGTCAAGCATTCCAAGGCTCCCTCAGTGAGATGTGGCTACAGACTAGTGAACACAGACTCACAACTCAAAATGAGCACAGCAGCAGACATTATTCAATGTCCAGCCAAATACGCACTTTTACAAATCTATTTTATTTCTACTGCCACCCACACAATGGAAAAATGTGACATTCACAAACAAACAACACAATTCCTCTTGAGGACGTGGCTCTAGTGTTTCCCTGTCTCACTCTCTCCTCACGTTAGCTCTAGTGGTTATTCTCTATTCACTGTTGGCAACATCCAGGGAGTGCCCTACTATTAGTCTGTGACTCAAGAGTCCACTCTGAGTCTTAAATTCAAGTCAAAAGTGTCGTAGCGCCAGAGCACTCTCAGCAGTGAGTTACCACGGGGGCCAACAGTGCAGAAACAAGTCTTATCCGCTCCTATAGGAGTGAAGCATGCAGAGCCCTGGAGTGTGCCCAGTCTGTGGGCGCTCACAGCAGCTCATATCCCAATCAGGTGATTCGGCTGCACACAGTCTCAATTGCGGCCCTCGCAGGCCCATAGCCAGAAGTATATGTTTTGGGGGGCATGGCCCTAAGCAACGAGCAAATATTAAAGCTGTGCTCTATACATGCATTTTTACCCAAATACTAGTTGAACCACTAAATATTGACCCACAGACCAACAGAATATTGAAAAGTAAGAATATAAAGGGAAGTTTAGATGTACTATTCCTAACTCTACATACTTTGAAGATATATGTATCGCATAGGTACATATATATGGAGATAGGTCTAGAAAATCAATATTACCTATCGTCATTTTAGATTAGTTGTGCTGTCCTTGATATTCTGTGCCTTCGATATTCAGGTGCACACCGTGTGATTCTGTGTGAAGCAATACATGGCCTTTTGTAAGTTACGTATTGAAGCACACTCAATCAAGTTTTCACAATTCAACTTTAAATTCTATCAATTAGATGGGATTTAAAGTAGAAGGATGTTAAGTTGTATGGCTCTGCAGCTTTGTGTACTTTCTAAACTATTCAAGCTTTGTGCAATGCAAAGCTTATCAAGTTCTTTAAATAAAATAAAAAAAAAACTGGCCTAAGCTGAGATCCCTTCTCCCACTCTCTTGTGGTAGATGTCCAGCTGCCACACTTATTTGCTGGAGGATGTCCTATCAGGGATATTCTACCTCAGGAAATATTCACACCTGGAACTTTCAAAAGGATAAACCTTACTTTAGGAGGCTGGCTTAGTATATGGTGCACACGTATTTAAGTGAAGCAGCTTGCACTAATCTAGGCAAACCTTATGGTGATTTTAGTGGTCTTAGATGACCATAGAAAGCTCTCTAAGTGAGAGCTGTGGAGAGCCGCCTTCAGGCTTAGTCCAGAAGGAGTGTTAAGCAGCTTGTTTTACCAGCACTAATCATATAGTGTAGGATAAACGAAAAAGAACCACTCAGTGTAGTTATAAAAGTGTTATATTTATTATACACGCTCACTAACACATTGGTATATCTCCTACCCGAAGATATCAACACAATACACTCAATATTTCAAAAGGAAACAGGTAATTAAGCGGAAATAAACAATGGTCACTAGGAACAGACCAAACCATGTACTAAAGAAGTTGATTGCAAACTGCTACCGAAGTTGCGACTTGGACCAGAAGACTCTGAAGAGCTGGGGACCCAAGAAGCCACCCAAGGTAAGTACCAAGGAACCCCACGGAGGCTGTGTGCAGAGTGGAAACACTGCTGTATACTCATTGCAAGTCAATAGGAAAGTCGCGGTTGCAGTTTTTGAGAAGAAGGACCCTTCCCAGTGGACCCTGAAGAAACCCCGTGGAAGATGGAAGGTTAGAGAGTCACCGACTCTTGGATACCCCAGGAACCAGGATACCTACACCAGGGAAGCCGGGTGCATAGGTGCGAAGTGACTTAGGAAATCGCTGTAGACCACAATAGAGAACTTCAGTAAAGATGCCGCTGGCGAAAAAGGTGAAAAAAGCGGTGGAATCCAAGGGTAGATTCTTGAAGAGTGGTACCTGGAAGCAGAGGGGACAGAGTCTATGCCACTCGGCAGTGACCAGGAGGCACGGAAGGCCAATGACCACAGATGACTGTAGATGCAGGAGTGTTGACGGAGACCTTGTTGCTGCAGCTGCGAGGACCAGGCAACGCTATGGAAGACCAGGAGCCGTTCACGAGCTGTCCCACATCGGAAGTCAAGAACCAAGGGGCGTGTCCGGCGGGAGCGCTAACAAGCCTTGGCAGCAGCAACAGCCGTAGAAAACGAAAAAGGTACGGCTTTGGGACCAGCAAGGTCTGAGTGACTCACAAAGTGCAGGAGAGTCAGAACAGGCCCGAGGAAGCAGGGGAGCCCACTGAAACCAAAGAAGACCCGCAAGAGGACCCACAGGCCGATAGCACAGGAGTCGCAAGAGGACCTTGAGGAGTTTACCAAAGATGCAGGCCACGGTGCAGAGGATGGGTGAGGATGAAGATCTTGGCAGGAAGAGATGCTGGAGGCTCGAGCTTCTTGTAACTCGAAGATCTTGGGAGGACAGAGTCAACAAGCGTAGGCAACGGCAAGTTGACGCAGTGCACCGTGTTCTGTTCCAGCAGTTCTTACGAGGGAAACTGGCCTCAAACTTGCTGAGAGGATAGTGCAGGCCTCGAGGGAGTTGCAGAAACACCGCCTGTGTTGCTGAGCCTTTCGGAGTCCGTGGGACCCCAGAAGCAGCAGATCGGTCAGCTTTGTTGCGGTGCCTGCAGATACAGGGGAGTGACTCTTTTCACTCCAAGGGAGAATACTTCGGGTGTCTTTAATGCCCACAGGCCTGGAGAAGAACCTGGATGAAGCACAAGCACAGACGACGCAGAAGACTGGCAGGACAAGAGCACGAGCAGCAGGATTCTTCCTAGATGCAGTCTCGGTTCCATGCGAAGTCCAATGAAGTCCAAGTTGCCCAGACGGTTGAAGTGGTTTGGGATCTGAATCTTGTCCCACAACAAATCTGAAGAGCCACCCACTGGTGAGCCCTTAATACCCTACAGAACGGGTTGGGAGGATTCAGGGATTCCTCCCAGAGGAGGGGCTGGAAAGAAGGACGCATACTCCCATGTCCTTTGTCCAGTTTCGCGCCAGAGTGGGAGCTAACGCTTCCCTGAACTGGTTCCAACTAGAGTATGCAAGGAGGGCACCAATTGTGCCCTTCAAAGTAGTTTGGTGGTGCTGGCAAGTACCCCCACCCCAGCCCAATACACTAAGTCTTGTCTGCGAGGTGGTCACACCTCTCTGTGACAGTAAACCTATTGTTCTACCTTTCCCTTTTCTTGCTCAGCTCAGCAGCAAGAGGGCCGAATCGCGTCTGGTCGGCAGCATCACTAGCTTGCTGTTAGAACCTGGAAGGCTGGTACCAAGAATACCCAGCACATGGGATCCTACATCCAACTCTGGAATCAGGGTTGGGGTAGAATTTTAACATGTTTGATACCAAACATGACCGGTTTTGGTGCAGCCAATAAATAGTTAGACATCTCGTAAGACTTAGACTTGATGTCCGCTATATGTATAAAATGTCTGACCGCACTTACAAAGACTGGAGAATCGACTCCGGGGTTTGTTGGGGGTGTGTGGCTCATGCAGGGCACCCTCACACTTATAACCAAGCACCCTGCCTTCAGGATTGAAAGGTCTGCCTCAGGGGTGACTTATAGGTTTTAAGTGCAGTGACCTCAGATATAAGGGAACTTATATCTGTTGTGAGTGGTGCTAGAATCAGATCACACAGGCTGCATTGGCATGCCTGTAGTTCTAGTTTGTTCTCCCATGGGTGGCAAAAGGCATGCTGTAGCCCATGGGAGACCCCTGTTGTACCTATGCCCTGGGTACCTTAGTACCATATACTAGGGACTTAGAAGGGTATATCAGTAGCCAATTGGGAAGGTACCAACGTACTTACCATAGTCAAATTTAGGGAGCGAGCACAGTGACTGGGGTCCTAATTAGCAAGATCACAGTCAGACTAGTCAGGAAACAGAATAAGACCAGCAAAAAGTGGGGGTAACCACGAAAGCAGATCCTACTCTCCTACACTTACCTCACGTAAATCTTGGAAATTTCATCTGATTTGAAGTGTCGAATTTCGTAATTCTGACCAAATTCTGTGGTGAAGTTTTAATTTAACTTGTGACTAATTTAAACTAACTTTACAGAGAGCTTAGAGCATATCCATACAGAACGTTTTGGGAAAGTAGTCGCAAACAGTGTGTTTTAAACATATCTGAAAGAGACACGTTAGTGATAGATTCCTGATCTTAGAATATCCCCAGGTGTCAGACTGGATCCGGAAAGTTTTCGTCAGCAGTACCCTTGCGCGTCGGTAGGCGTCATCGTGCAGCTCCGGTACGTCGCTGGCGTCATATTCGCCGAGATGACGTCATCAGGGCTACTTAGACGTGCCCATGTGTGCTGACGTCAGTTCTTTCTTTTTCCGCGCCAACAAGCGCAGATCCGAGAGAGAGCGGTACTCCTAGTTAATATTTGAACTTTATTTATGAGACTTGTTTCTCTTGCTTTGTCGAGTACTCGACTTCTGGTGCAGTAGAGATGCCCGGGTTTAAGTCCAGTAGGGACTGCCGTCGGAACATGTCGGTGGAATACCCGCATGACGTGTGTCTCTTCTGCTTGGGGCACACCCATGACCCAGAGAAGTGCCCCGATTGTCGGGCCATGGTGCCGAAGGCTTTGCGGGAGCGTTCCCGAAAGTTGTTGGAGGCCCGGCAGTCGGTCCTGCGATGCTCAAGGTCCCTCTCCCGTGGGAGGTTGAGGGACAGGTCGCAGGGACGACACCGCAGTTCGTCGGAATCGGGGACAGGTAAGTCATAAGAAGTCGAAGAAGTGACGCCGCTCTTCGTCTACCCCTCACCGGTCGCGGGACGTGGTGGAGGGGGCGGGTGGTCACTCCACCGCGGGTCCGGTGGAACCTCCGTTGTTGCCTGCGGCCTACCCGCCTTTGCCAGGGCCATACGCGACTCTGGAAGAAATACAGGTTTTCCTGTCGGCCATGGTCCTTTTATTTGCCCCATCGGGCCCTCCGGCGCACCTTCATGCCCCGTGGACCCGTTTGGTGGTTCTGCCCCCATGCCAACGCCTTTGGCCCTGGCTACATGAGCAAGATACCCTGCAGTGCCGTTGGCTCCGGCCTCGGCGCCGCCTCCAGCCTTGGGGCCAAAGCCAGACACAACGCCGTTGCCTACGGGGCCGGACTACGTCGAGCCTGGATTGGTCTATTATCCTCCGATTCCTATTCCAGGTGGGGAGTTTATTCCCTTTCCTCGGGTCCCTCGTCCTTACCAGCTTCTTAAACAGCCGGTAGACGGAGGGGAGTAGTGGGGGGGGGGTCTGAGGACCCTCTCGCAGCTCAATGTGGGAGGGTGATATGGAAGGTCCAGGCGATCTGGATTTCTCTCCACACCCTGGTACACTGTCCCCTTCTTCCGTAGCTACGGAGGAGGTTGGGACTTTTTCTGTGGTGTTGCTTAGGGCGGCTGAGGCTCTTAACCTCAAGCTCCCTTCCATGCCTATCAGAACCAATCTCTTGACTGAGGTGCTGCAGCCGGCGACCTCCTTGGTGGAGCCGCTACTGCCCCTTAATGATGCGCTTATAGACATTCTGTTAAGCACCTGGACCAAGCCTAACATTGGGGTTCCTGTGGATAGGAGTGTGGCACGACAACATCGCCCGGCCCCGGGCGACCTCAGTTTTCTCACGCAACACCCAACGCCTGAGAGTCTGGTTGTCCAGGCGTCTGCCTCTCCGAGTGCATTCCCTTCTGCACCTCCGGACAAAGAATCTAAAAAACTTGAGCAGTTTGGGAAAAAGATTTTCACCTCTGCCAGTTCTGGGTTGCGAGTGGTGAATACTTCATGCCTGTTGGGCTGCTATTCCCACTCTGTGTGGGACACTGTAGCACAGGTGCTGCCTCAATGTCCAGAGGAAGCTCTAGCGGTGCTCTCCCAAGCCATTACTGAGGGGAATGATGCTGCAAAATTCACTATCCGATGTGGCCTTGACACAGCCGACTCCCTCGGCAGAGCAATTTCCACAACAGTGGCGCTATGCCGTTACGCCTGGCTCAGGACAACTGGCTTCTCCAGGGACGTCCAGAACACTTTGTTGGACATGCCCTTTGATGGCACGGCCCTCTTTGGTGACAAAGCGGATAGCACTTTGAAAAGCTTTAAAGACTCCCGGGCTACAGCCCAGTCCTTGGGTCTTGCCACCACGTGCGCCCCCCTGGGGTCTGCCTTTCGTTCCTGTCGAGGTCAGGGACAAGCCGCCCAAACGCCTTCCTTTCAGAGCAGCCGGCCTGCGCAGCCACAGTCTCAGCGGAGCTGTGGTCGGGGGGCCCATCGAAGTGGGGTACGGGGCCAACAGACGGGTCAGTCCACCACTGCCCCTGCTACCACTGCCTCAAAACCTTCCTAGTCCGGTGTTTCAGGCTCACCAAAAACCAGTGGGCAGCAGGATTCGCCTACACCTCCCCCACTGGCGCACCATCACTTCGGACAGGTGTGTTCTGCAGATAGTCCGAAGGGGCTACTCCCTCCCCTTCGAGACTACCCCTCCAGCCATGCCGCCTCAGTACTACCGCATGTCGGGGGATCCCTTGGCGCTTCTCCAGCAGGAAGTTGCGGCCCTCTTGGCCAAGGGGGCCAGCAAGCACGTTCCGATGCCGGAAGTAGGCCGTGGTTGTTACTCCCACTACTTCCTGGTTCCAAAGAAGGACAAGGGCCTGCGTCCTATCTTAGACCTTCGGAACGTCAATCGCTTCCTCCGGAAAGAGAAGTTCAATATGCTCATGCTTGCTCAGGTCTTGTCTGCCCTAGACCCGCAAGACTGGATGGTAGCATTGGACTTGCAGGATGCTTATTTTCATATCCCCATCTTGCCGGCCCACAGGCGTTACCTGCGGTTCACGGTAGGCCACGAGCACTTTCAGTTCACCGTGCTTCCTTTCGGCCTTACCAGCGCCCCTCGGGTGTTCACGAAAGTGATGGCGGTGGTCGCAGCTCATCTGCGCAGATCAGGGGTCTCAGTCTTCCCCTATCTGGACGACTGGTTGTTGAAGGCGGGCTCGCCCCAGGCAGTCGTCTCCCACCTCCAGACTACGGCCGACCTCCTGCATTCGCTGGGGTTCTCCATCAACGTGCCGAAGCCGCATCTGATTCCCTCTCAGAAGCTCCTCTTCATTGGAGCGATTCTGGACACAGCGCAATTTCGGGTTTATACTCCTGATCAGCGAGTCCAGGACATTCGGGCTGTGATTCCTGTCTTTCAGCCCTGGTCCTGGGTTTCGGTCAAGAAGACCCTGAGACTGCTGGGCTTCATGGTCTCCTGCATCTTGCTGATCAACCATGCAGATGGCTTATGCGGGCTCTGCAGTGGGACCTGAAGTTCCAGTGGACGCAGCATCAGGGAAACCTGTCCGACTATGTCCAGATCTTGGAGGGCACTGCACAAGACTTGCAGTGGTGGCTCATGGACCAGCCCTGGGTCAGCGGCAGATCCCGCTCCCTTCCCCAACCGGAGCACTCAGTGGTGACTGATGCGTCCCTCCTGGGATGGGGCGGCCACATGGGAGAGGCGGAGATCAGAGGCCTTTGGTCTCCGGCGGAGTCCAAGCTCCATATCAGTCTTTTGGAGCTCAGGGTGATCCTACTTGCACTGAAAGCCTTCCTTCCCTCTGTCAAGGGGAGGGTAGTACAGGTTTTCACAGACAACACCACCGCCATGTGGTATTGCAACAAACAAGGCGGGGTGGGATCGTGGACCCTATGCCAGGAGGCTCTGTGCCTCTCGACATGGCTGGAACGTCCAGGCATTTCCTTGACGGTTCAACACCTGGCAGGTTCTTTGAACGCCAGGGCGGACGAACTTAGCCGCCGGTGCCTGATGGATCACGAATGGTGTCTTCACTCGGAAGTGGCACAAGCTCTTTCAGCAGAGGGGAGAACCTTGGTTAAATCTTTTCACCACCGAAGAGAACGCACAATGTCAGCAGTTCTGCGCGTTGGAGTTTCCAAGGCGGCGCTCGCTCGGAGACGCTTTTCATCGCGAGTCGAGTTGCAGTCTGTTGTACGCTTTTCCGCCTATACCACTTCTACCCAGTGTGCTGACGAAGATCAGATGTGACCAGGCCCAAGTCATTCTTGTGGCACCGGACTGGGCTTGAAGAGTCTGGTATCCCGAGCTACTCAGAATGAGCGTGGATCCCCCGGTCGCAGCAACAGAGGACGGAACTCCACCCGAACCTGTCCAGCCTCCACCTCCTTGCGTGGAGATTGAGCGGCAACAGTTGATTCCATTTGACTTGCCTCCTGAGGTGTGTAATGTGATTCTGGAGCCAGGCGTCCCTCAACTAAATCTGTATACGCCTGTCGGTGGAACAAGTTTGTGGCATGGTGCACTGCGAAAGCTGTAGATCCCCTTTCTGCCCCTCTTTCTGAGGTCCTATTGTTCCTTCTCTCTTTGGCCCAGCAATGCTCTTCTCTGGGCACTATCAAGGGCTACCTTTCTGCTCTTTCAGCCTTTCTCAGGCTGCCTGATCAGCCCTCTCTTTTCACATTCTCTGTTGTCAATAGATTTCTCAAAGGGGTTACTCACCTTTTCCCTCCTATTCTTTTTGTGCTGCCTCAGTGGGACTTGAACCTGGTTCTCACATACTACATGTGCGCTCCCTTTGAGCCTCTTCATAACTGTCCTTTGCGGTTATTAACTTTGAAAACTGTCTTCCTGGTGGCCATCACCTCCGCTAGGCATGTGAGTGAGCTTAAGGCTCTTTCATGTAAACCTCCTTTCCTGGCGATTCATCCGGACAAAGTTGTGCTTCGACCACATCCCTCCTTTCATGCGAAAGTAGTCAAGGCCTTTCATCTCGGGCAAACTGTCACTGTGCCCACTTTCTTTCCACCTCCGCACCCTTCCGGAGAGGAAGAGAGGCTCCACTGTCTGGACCCAAAACGTGCGCTTTCATTCTATTTCAACCGCACACAACAGTTCCGGGTGGATAACCAGCTCTTTGTTTGCTACGTGGGCACCAAGAAAAGACGAGCTGTGCACAAGCGGACTATCTCCCGATGGTTTGTCTTGTGCATTAAAGCCTGTTACTCTCTAGCTAAAAAGGAACCTCCGGTAGGGCTGTGCGCCCATTCTACCGGGGCCACAGCAGCTACTACAGCATTGGGACGCGGTGTCCCCCTGCAAGATATCTGTCAGGCAGCCACGTGGGCCTCGCTGCATTCTTTCACTAAGCACTATTGCCTTGACAGTAAAGTCCGAAGAGACGGATTCTTTGGCCGGTCGGTTCTCCATGACTTTCTGGTGTGATTTCACTTAGCAGACCCTCCACCGGAGTTGGTATTGCTTGGGTATGTATTCTAAGGTAAGGAATCTATCACTAACGTGTCTTTTTCAGATGCACAAGTTACTTACTTGTGTACCGATATATCTGCAAGAGACATTAGTTAGTGATAGATTCCTTACCACCCGCCCATCCTCCCCGTTCTGCGAACTGTTCTCTTGGGTTCAGGTCATCCCTTTTAGGGCCCTAGTTCTTTTGCACCAGTAGTCGGTCTCTGGCATGGTTCTGCGTTCCTGGTGCGGAATGGCGTGTACAGAACTGACGTCAGCGCGTGTGGGTGTGTCTAAGTAGCTCCGATGACGTCATCTCGGCGAATACGATGCAAGCGACGTACGCGGAGCCGCACCATGACGCCTATTGACGCGCAGGGGTACTACTGACGAAAACTTTCCGGATCCGTCTGACGCCTGGGGATATTCTAGGGTAAGGAATCTATCACTAACTAATGTCTCTTACAGATATATCGTTACACAAGTAAGTAACTTGTGCTTTAGGGCTGCAACAAGGGTGAAAACTAACTAAAATGTAAATGTCATTTTACAGGTGATGTTGGGAAGGATCCACAATGAATTTCACTATAAGGTTGTGACAAAAGATGGATAGTTCAATTATATTTGATCAAAATTACCAGTCAAAACTGCATGGACTTAAAGCAGTTTCACATTGGTTCAAACCCCTCATAGTTACAGGCAGGTTATGTGAAAGGTGTGGTACAAAAGAGGACCTTTGTTCGATGTCCACCAGCAAGACAGGTAGGCATAGTAAAGGACAGGTGATTGTGTGAACCAGAGATGGGTCCATTTGAAGCCTGTGGCCTGGCTGAGGACACTAGTTTTATGTCCAGTTAGAGGAGCCATAGATTAGCAGGCAGCAGAATGATTTCGGACCTTCTTTACTCTTTCACATGCAGATGACTTTTTGTATAGAAACCTGCACTTTTTTGAGTGGTGAATGTAGAAAGCATGGAAGCCTGCCATTTCTACTAGAAATGGAAAATATTTCCTTGCAAAAGTATTGTTCAGCATTCATACAGGTGCAGATAAAAGTCAAACTTCATGTTATGAAACAGTTAAGATACTGACATTTTTAAATGTACTCTAGAGAGCCAAAATGCTTCCTCAAGAGAATTTGAACTTCTGAGCAAGAGGGTTGTCCTTTCCAGCGACTATTGTAGCAGATGTAGACATGGCTGATAAGCATTAAAAGATAAAGTGGCATCACTTCTCACCAAGAGCTTATGGTAACAAATAACAAGGGGATGCCATTGTTTTTTTTTTAATGATTCTTTTTATCAAACATAACAAATCAACACTTTCATGTACATTAGAGAGGAAGTAGATCAATGTTACATCAATAATCACTGTTTCAGTAGTTGCAGAACAATAACGCTTGAGTGTACATAGCTTTCATGGTGAGGGAAGATCGTCAAGCAAGGGAACATTAGGGGGGGCTACAGATATCTCCCCGATAGGCATTCCAGTCACTCCAGATGGAGGCCCACTTTTTGGGGCATCCCAGCGCTTTACATATTGTTTTTTCCCTGAACATATACCAGTCCATGTTTATCTTCCAAGCCTCGATCTTGAGTGCGTGTGTGGCCCCCCACAATTGTGCAGTGGTTCGCTTTGCTATCATTAGGCCTAGGGTGACCCAGAGCTTGCTTTTACTGGTCAGGTCTGTGGACTCCCACATGTTCAGAAGGCACCTTTTAGCTTCAGGGTGGATTAGTAAGTGTGAGTACTTCACTCAGGATATCGTGTATTTTGCGCCAGTACTGCTGTATGTGTTCACACTCCCATAGTATATGCATGAAGGTGCCCTCCCGACCACATTGCCTCCTGCAATCTCCCTTCTCTGTCTTTCCCATTCAAACCAGACAGGGCCCTTTGCTGTAAACTCTGTGCAGTATTTTAAGTTGGACGAGTCGCAATTTGGCAGAGATTGCTACTTCTCTTGTTGAGGCCACTGCTTCCTGCCATTCCTCATCATCTAATTCTAGGCCGTCTCTCTCCCATTTCTCTCTTGTTTTCTGGAGGGCGTCAGCAGTATTATTAATCAATTTCTTATACGTCAGGGATATAGCTTTATTTGGTAGGTAGCCGTCAAGCAACCTGTCTTTGAGGGGCGAGGATTCCGGTGGGGAGGAGCCTCTTTGTAGGTGTGTTTGTAGTGCGTGGCGAACCTGCAAGTATCAAAAGTATTCTGCGTTAGCTAGGTCGTAGTCTTGCTGTAGGAAGGCAAACGTTATCATATCGGCATTCACCCATAGGTCCCCTATTTTTGAGATTCCAATCAGATCCCACTTGTCGAACCCTTTGGAGGTCCGCAGAGTACCCAGTTGCTCGGCATCCCATAGGGGAGTTGCCAGTGTCAGTTTCCTCTCCCACCCTAGGCTTCTGTTCTCAGCGTGCCAGATTTGAACTGAGTGTTTAGTCGGCCCTGTCAGGAGGAGCTGCTGGGGTTTAGAATATAGTGCCCTGTTATAGTTCCCTCCTGGTAGTATCCATCTATCCATGGCATATCCTGGGTCGTCTGAACTGCGGTAAGTGCTCTGATTGATGGCGGCCAGGTGGGCAGCTCAGTAATATTTTTTGAGGTCCGGGAGACTGATCCCTCCGTCATACCAATTAAGGGCAAGTTTGGTCAGTGCTATTCAGGGTTTCCCATTCCACTGCAAGTTCCTCTGTAGTCCCTCTATCTCCCTGAAATATTGTGCGGGAACTAGGTCGGGGGAGTTCAGCAGCGTGTAAAGGAAGCGGGCAATGACATCATCTTGAAAAGTGCTGCTCTACCTAGTAGTGTGAGTGGGAGCGCCTTCCAGTTTACAATATCTCGCTTCAGGCTTAGTAAAGGCGGAAGCAGATTGCGGGCGAAACGGAGTGCGTGGTCAGAGGTGACAAAAATACCTGGATATCTAAAGCTGACTGTGGTGATTTGTATAGGGCAACCCCTGGGTGGTGGGGGTGTGACCCTGCTGAGGGCATACAGAAGGGACTTACTCCAGTTGATTGAGTACCCAGAGTACCTGCCAAAGGTTGCAAAGATGTCTAGCACCCTGCCAAGCAACGCTTTTGGGAGGCCAAAAACAGAAGAATGTCGTCTGCATGCAATGAGATGCGGTCCTCCCATGATGCCGACCAACGCAGTCCTCGTATCACTGGGTCCCTACGAATCCACTCCGCAAGCGGCTCCAGAGCAAGGGCAAAGAGAATGGGGGACAGTGGACAGCCCTGACGGGTCCCTTGGTTGAGCGCAAACACTTCAGATTTTCTGTTGATAACTACCACCTGAGCCAGGGGCTCCGAGTAGAGGAGTTTGATCCATTGAGTGAAACTAGGCCCAAACCCCATTTTTGCTAGGACTGCGAAGAGGTACGGCCATTTGATAGTATCGAATGCCATGGTGGCATCTAGTGAGACTATTATCGCTGCCTCCTGGATTGTGGCTATTCTCCCCATTACTCCGTGCACTGTCCGCAAGTTTAATGCGGCATTTCGGTTGGGCATGAAGCCCGATTCATCAGGATGTACCAGGCCACTTATTACTTGGACGAGTCAGTTGTCCAGGAGTTTGGCTAGTATTTTGGGCTCAGCATTTATTAGGGAGATGGGCCTATAAGAGGCACACTCGTTCTCCGGCTTGCCCTCCTTGTGGATGGTAACGAGTGTCGCTATTCCCTGGTCCAGAGGGAGCGTCCCCAATCTCTTGCTCTCCTCAATAATGGCTCGCGGTTCAGGGCTAGGTTGTCCGGTCTCAGTTTGTAGCGCTCAATGGGTAGGCCATTAGGGCCTAGGGCTTTGCAAGTTTGGAGTCTTCTGATCGCTTGCGCTACTTTATCATTAGTAAAGTTGCTCTCCAATAGGCGCAGGTCCTCTGTCGATAGAGTGGGTAGTGTTATGTCTCTAAGCATCAACTGCGAGTTGTCTTCGGTGTATGGGGTACTCATGCGGTATGTTACACTATAGTGAGCGGCAAACTCATTAACAATGTCTTGTGGGTCGGTGATTGTCCTGCCCCTCCCATCTATCTGTTCTGGCACCAACCTGCTCGCCAACTCTTTCTTGTTCAACCACGCAATTAGCTTCCCAGCCTTGTCCCCAAGGTCATATAGTCTACCCTCTTTTTCTCTTCCCAGTGTTTTGGCCCTATCGGTGGCTAATGCTTTATAGTCATCTCTTTTAAGTTGTAGGACGTGTAATTTCTCCTGAGTGACCCCTTCGCTAAGTTCTTCCTCTAAACGGAGGACTTCGTTTTCGGTATCAACTAACTCCTTCCGTTTCTCTTTACGTACCCCGGCTATCAGGGAGAGGGCCTGTCCCCATATGATTGTCTTAAAAGCTTCCCACAGGATCCAGGGAGACTCTACCAACCCCTCGTTTTCTTTGAAGTAATGGTCAAAGGCATGGAGCAGTTCCTTTCGGACTTCTGGATTGCGTAGGACTTCTGGATTGCGTAGATGCCATGGATTGATAGGAGCGTACCCTACCCACCCTTCTCTGGCTCAGGACTAGATGAGCCCACACCAGGGAATGGGCGGAGATGCCACGCGCCATGTGTCTGATTTTGTGGACATTTATGATTTGAGATGCTGGGACGAGGAGATAGTCTATACAGGATAGGCTGTTGTGTGCCCCAGAGTGCAAAGTGTGTTGAATACTGTCCGGGTGATATGCTCTCCATGCGTCCGTTAGGCCTAGGGCCTCTAGAAAGTCGGGTAGCCAGCGAAATGAGGGGCCAAGCTCTCGGGTGGGTGCTGGTCCAAACTGCCCAACACTACTGAGTTGAGGTCCCCTCCCACCACTAAGAGTCCGTCCGGGAGCGAGAGCAATATTGTGCCCAAGTCCTTAAATGTGCGACTCTGAAGGCTGGGTGGCACATATACCAACAGCAGTGTCAGTGTGTTCCCCTCCCACTGTCCCGTGATTGCTATGTACCTGCCACCGTCATCCGACCAGGTGGATTGTATGGAGAGGGGAAAGGAGTTTTTAAGCATTATGCCGGCTCCCTGTGATCCGGTGGTAAAGCCTGAATGGGCCACTAATTAAAATGTGTTTCTTGAAGCAGGATAACATCTGGGGCTAATATATTGTAATGCTATACATCGTTTAACTTTATCTCCAAGCCCTTTGACGTTCCAACTCAATATCTTAAAGCTTTTGTCCCACTGCATACTCATGAAGACCTGTGTAAATCATATACTCCTCTTGAATTGTGCATATATACCTTGTCGATAAAACAAAAACATATAAAAACTCAAAATCCCCCCCACTCCCCCCATCTCTGCTCCCCTGCACTCTGGGCTCATAACTGCCCATTGATTCAACTATACAGAGTGCATGTCACCCTGATTGTGAACTAATAGTAGAGAATTGAGGTATGTAGTGCTCTGCTGCTCTGGCCCCCCACCACCACCTCCAAGTCTTTGGTAGTGCCCCGAGATGGGTCAGAATGCAGGTTTCTTATTCATGTGTTAGGTAAGGCTACCCATCCATCCAGCGCCTGTCAATGTTTCTGGATAACTGTTCCTTCCGCCGATGCAGGCAGAGCTCGGCGGGGGAAGAGTTTCCGTATGTTCATGGAGGGAAATTACCTCTCAGTCTCAGGCGCAGTGTACCCACGCCCTCAGCGGGAATTGTGTTCCCTGGCCCCTCTCCAACCCTTCAACCAGTCAGCAGCAGCTTCTGGGTGATCGAAGAACCAGGCTTTTCCGTCAGCTTCCACCTGAAGTCGGGCTGGGAACAGCATTGCGTACTTTAATCATTTTTCTCTGAGTTTCTTTTTGACGGCAAGGAAGGAACAACTTTTTGTACCGCTTGCGTGAAGTCCGGTAAGAAGGCGATCTCAGCATTCTCGTACCGTAGCGATGGGGCCTCCTTGGCATTTTGTAGTATAGTGTCCCTGTCGCAAAAGTTGAGTAGTCGGGAAAGTATTGGACGGGGGGCCCCGGGTTTCGGTCGTCCCCAGGAACCCTGTGAGCCCTCTCAACCACAAAGAATTTCGACAGAACTTTAGGTTTACGGTGGTTGAGAATGAGGTCTTCTATGAAGAGGTCCGTGGCTAGCCCCTCTGCCTTCTCTGGCACCCCTATAATGCGTATGTTGTTGCGCCTGGTGCGCCCCTCATAGTCGTCCAGTTTGCTTTCAGCAAATGTACTAAATGATTGCAGTTCTTGAATTTCGTTTTGCAGGTGTGAGGTGTCATCAACTAGACTTGCTGTGGTAATCTCGATTTGTTTAACTTTTTCGCTCATTTTAGTGAGGTCTGCCCTAATGAGAGTCACTTCTGATGAAATTGTATCCATCCTCTGCTCCAGGGACATTCTGACTCCTGTGATTGCCTCCATGACGTCTTTGAGAGTGGGTTCAGGGAGGTCTCCCTCTGGACCCCCCTCCCCCCATCGATCCTTCTCTGGACTGCGTGTCATGGAGCGCTGCCTTTGGGAGCGCATAGCGGTCCAGTTTGTTCTGCTGGGTTACCTTGAGACCCCTGGTGCCCGATATGGTGGCTTGCTATGAAGTGACGTCTATTTCGTTTTAATGCGGTGGGATGTGGTGACGCCGTTCGCAGCTCTACACTGGCGTGTAGGTGGGGGAGATTATCTCAACAGAGTCCCCGGCAACTCGAGTTTCTCAGGCTCGTGAGGGGGGAAGGAAAGGAAAGTAGACCCCCGCCCTCCGGTTCGCCCCTGATGGTGCATGAAGGGAACACTTGATTCTGCAGCAAGTGCCCCACTAACTGCACCACGTTTGGCAGCGTCCCCAGGGCCCCTCCCAACGCTGCTTATGGCTAGGAGGAGACCGCTGTCTAAGTGCAAGATCTGTGGTTAGGGTCTTCCTCCTGTCTCTGGGTCCACCAGTGGTCGGGTCTGGTCAGTTTGACATAGTTCGATCTGTTTCCCTGTGTGTGAACCCACCATGCACCCACCTCTGTTTGTGGTGAGGTACCGCTGCTTACTGGGGCCACACCCGGGGCTGAAACAGGTTGCGTGGGGTTTCAGTCGAGCACCGTTCATGTGCTACTGCGGCATCGCCTCCCCACCGCTGCCGCGATTCCCCAAGGTGGAACTGCAATGCCGCAGTATGGGCGTGCTCTCACCAGGCTGGCCTCGCCTCGGAGATTAATCTGCCGTGGGTCGTAGATCCCGCTCGTCTCTCAGGGCATCTGGATGGGCGCTGTGTTGTCCACTTTCACCTTCGGCTCTTGGTGGCTCTGCTCGCAATGTTATGGGCCCAGCCCCAGGGCTCACGCCAGGCGCAGGCCGCTTGCGGTTGCGACTCCTTTAGCCCGGAGATCACGCTAGGGCCTAGTTTCAGCTCTGTCGAGGGCTGCAAACAGTGGCGACTGTATCTCTGGCTGTGAGGGTCCCTCAGCCTTGATTCTTGACTTGATGGGCTCAGTATGCCTTCCGGCTGGTCATTCCGGTCTCGGGGGTCGGATTTGTGTGCCGAATGTTAGGGAGGGGAGACAGTTCAGACAGAGCAACTCTAACTTGCGGCCATCGCGCTACGCTGCATAGCCACGTCCCCAAGGGGGTGCCATTGTTGATTCGCAAAAAGAAATGTGGATCAAGTGACAATGGTTAGACCTTATTAGGATTTTAAAGACAAACAGGCAAGGTGATTTTTGGGGTCTTACACTAAGATGCCTTCCAGAAAATAAAATGCAGAAGTGAGCTTTGAAATCACATTGGAACAGGTGAATTGGCCAAAACATGATAACCTAAAAATTCCACTTACAATCTCCGAGCACCATTTTGTGTACCTAGCTTTCCTTTTGCTCCTTTGGGCTCTCTTACTTTCTCTATTCTGTCCCAATCTCTGTCCCCACTTGCTCTCGCAGCCTTTTCTCCACTATCCTATTCTGTTTGCTGCTGCGTCTATCTTCTCATTCCGGTCTCTAATTCTCTCTATATTGCCTTTTCTATTTATTCTCTTTTCTTTCTCTCAATCTTCTCTCCATTTGTGTAACCTTGTCTCTCTATCTTTTCTGCAATCTTCTTTGTACTGCTCAATATTTGTTATTATTTCTCTTGCCCTATTCTCCCTGGACCATATATGTCAACTAAACTGTTTTTTGGCTGTGCATGGCCATTAGCAGCACCTGCCTTCTTTCTTTGACAATTGTGTTTTTCGCTGTTCCCCAGTCCCAGAAGCCTACCATCCTGGGGACCTCCTGGAACTGGAATAGTCCCCTACTATCATAGAACAAAGAAGTTAGTGCAATGTCAATCAATCAATCAATCAAAACATTTATATAGCGCGCTACTCACCCGTGAGGGTCTGAAGGCGCTGAAAAGGGGGGGGGGAGGGTGCTGCTACTGCTCGAAGAGCCAGGTCTTGAGGTGTTTCCTGAAGGTGAGATGGTCCTGGGTCATACGTAGGTGTGCGGGGAGGGAGTTCCATGTTTTGGCTGCCAGGTAGGAGAACGATCTTCCTCCGGCGGTGGTTCTTCGAATCCGTGGGACGGTGGCGAGGGCGAGGCTGGCTGAGCGGAGCTGGCGGGTGGGAGTGTAGAACGAGAGGCGGTTGTTGAGGTATTCGGGGCCCATGTTGTGGAGCGCTTTGTGTGCGTGGGTGAGGAGCCTGAACGTGATCCTCTTGTTGATGGGGAGCCAGTGCAGGTTTTTCAGGTGGGCGGATATGTGGCTGTGGCGAGGGATGTCGAGGATGAGTCGTGCGGAGGCGTTCTGTATGCGTTGTAGTCGTTTCTGAAGTTTGGCGGTGGTTCCTGCGTATAGGGCGTTTCCGTAGTCCAGACGGCTGGTGACGAGGGCCTGGGTGACCGTCTTTCTGGTTTCGGTGGGGATTCATCGGAAGATCTTTCGGAGCATGCGCAGGGTGTTGAAACATGATGACGAGACGGCGTTGACTTGCTTGGTCATCGTGAGGGAGGAGTCCAGGATGAATCCTAGGTTGCATGCCTGGTCCGAGGGTGTCGGCGCAGAGCCCAGAGCTGAGGGCCACCAGGAGTCGTCCCAGGCGGATGGGGATTGTCAGAGGATGAGGACCTCTGTTTTGTCTGAGTTCAACTTCAGGCGGCTGAGCTTCATCCATTCTGCGACATCTTTCATTCCTTCCTGTAGGTTGGTTTTGGCGGTGGCTGGGTCTTTGGTGAGGGAGAGTATCAGCTGTGTGTCGTCGACGTAGGAGATGATGTTGATATTGTGATGGCGTGCGATGGCGGCGAGGGGGCTCATGTAGATATTGAAGAGGGTTGGGCAGAGCGAGGAGCCTTGGGGTACGCCGCAAATGATCTCGGTGGCCTCCGAGCGGAAGGGAGGGAGGCGGACTCTCTGGGTTCTGTTGGAGAGGAAAGAGGTGATCCAGTCCAGGGCCTTTCCTTGGATCCCAGTGTTGAAGAGGCTGCCGAGAGGTCCAGGAGGATGAGGGCGGTTGTTTCTCCGTTGTCCATCAGGGTCCTGATGTCGTCGGTGGCTGCGATGAGGGCAGTCTCGGTGCTGTGGTTGGCTCGGAATCCGGACTGGGATGGGTCGAGTGAGTTGTTTGCCTCAAGGAAAGCAGTCAACTGTTTATTGACAGTCTTCTCGATGACTTTGGCCGGGAACGGAAGAAGAGAGATGGGGTGGAAGTTCTTGAGGTCTTTGGGGTCCGCTGTGGGTTTCTTCAGAAGGGCGTTGATTTCTGCGTGCTTCCAGCTTTCGGGGAAGGTTGCTGACGCGAATGAGATGTTTATGACGTTCCGGAGATGGGGTGCGATGATGGTGTCGGCTTTGTTGAAGATATGATGGGGGCAAGGGTCCAAGGGGGAGCCGGAGTGGAGGGAGTTCATGACGTTGGTGGTGTCTTCAGTGCTGGTGCGGGTCTAGGCGTTGAGGGTGGTGGTGGGGCTCGCTGGTTTGGTGACTGGAGGCGGAGTCTGGGGTCCGAAGCTGTCCATAATATCCCTGCAGCTCGTTGTCAATTCTTTTTAGACAGGACATCAGGCTGCATGGATTTGGTGGGTTTTAACTGCTTTAGGGCAGACGACCTGTTGACGTCCACTACACCACCTTCACAGTGTGGGGGACTTCAACAGGTCATCCACAGTACTGGAAACGAAAATGTTTCTGGTAAAAACACCAGAAACATTTTATTTTACACAAGCAAAGTCAGCATGCAAGAGAAATGCTTCCCACAAGTCCTGAGTTTGATCTATTGTTTTGTTGTATTGCGTAGCACAGTTACACAGCAAACCAAAAGTGAAAGTAGACCACACTGTTGAAGTCTGTGGGTATCTACAAATGTCCTACCACACAGCATTCCTACACTTCTCCCAGTAACAATAGTACCCCACTTGTGTGACTGAGCTATCAACTGTGAAAGGAGAGGCTCTCAAAGGCACCTAATACACAAGGAAACCTCAAAATGCTGCCTTGCATACTGACCAATTTTGGTGATGTGGGTTGCTGTGGTATTTAGGCCAGGGCTCATTCGGCATCCAGGAAAACCTTCCAGGCCCAGACGTTTCTAAAACCAAGGTGTCTTAGGTAGTCCGGGGAGGTGAAGCTTGCATAGATCCCTCTACCTTTTTTTATACTGAATGCCTTGCAAACACCAAACTTTGGCTAAATCATAGATATTTCTATCACCCAGCATTCCCACATTTCTCCCATTAAAAACACCACCCCAAATGTTCACCAAATATTGTGCATTTAGTACATTACTTTTAGAGGACCTCTATACAGCAATTTATGGGTTATAACCATAAATTAGATAAAGGTAAAGCAGAATTTCAAAGAGGCAATACATTTAAAAAGTGATAGTCAATGTTCTGCGGAGATGTGTATAGAGGTCAATTATAATACAAATGCTTTCAGCCTCAAATGGCTTGATTATGGTTTCCACAACATTTGGTTCAAAGAGATGAATCCTCAAAGTGTTGAGCCTGGCAGGGTTATCTAGATATAAAACCATTTTTCAAATATAGTCTCTTATAGCAGCCCTTTGTGACATGCAGGCTGTATTGGGTCATTTCAGATTCACATTACTGCTAGTTCGGGTATTTGCACCCTTTGCAGCAGGCACACTAACCTAAAAAATATCTGCCTCCTACAAACAAAATAACGATCTCTAGAGCAGATACATTATCTTGCCAGGCTATATTTCACAACATGCCAGTGTGGGCTAATGTAATATCAGTCAAATGTAAGTCATACCTGAATTGTGATAACTCTGCCCCAGCTCAATAGGCTAATCAAAGCACCATGCCATATTGGAATCGGGAGTTTCCTGATTGGACATTACTTCTGAATGACTGGTAGGTTTAGATAGTGATAACCACTTATGTGTCAGAAATAGGAAATATCGTTATTGGCTTAAGAACAACATGACTCAATGTCCTGTTCAGTTGTGCAATCTCTTCACGCAGCAAATTCTTGTTTGACATATCATGTATAAAAGGTGAGGAGGAAGTCCAGCTAATGCCCACTGAATTCTTGGCCTCTCAGCTGTGACAGAGAACTAGTGTTGGTACTACCTTTCATATCAGCTCCTTGCACACATCACTATGGTATTGTCGTGTAGTTCCCACTAATCCGTAGGACCTGCGCGTTTGTTGGACAACATAAACTGTGGGTGAGGTGCCTAGACTGATTCCGGGCACCCACGCAGGATTTTTTGGCCTAGAGACCTGCTGGCTCACAGTGCCACTGTAAGCCCCCCAAACCCTATCTGGGAGCGAACAGTTTCTAGCAACCACTGAACATGACAACCCTGACCCCTCAGGGATCGTGGAAAAAGATCAGAACCTTTCCTCAGTCACCCGTGCTCCATGCTCTCAGAGAAATGTGCAGAGAATACACAGTGGGGCGTTTTCAATATGTTTATTGAACCAATGTTACTCTTGTATAGGATACATGTGCCTGGATAATGAGTAGACAGAAGCAGATGAAAGTGATTACAAGCACCAAAAGAGTAAATAGTAAATACAGTTCTACCATGGAGCTAAAACAGTGCATATATACAGGCATATAAACCAGGCAGTAATCGGGCGTTCTCCATCTATGCAAACCTACTTTGTGTGTACCTAGAGCAGTGCTTAATTTGAGCCGGTGGTTTCCAGTGCTCGGCACCGGCACTTAATTGTCAACACCGGTGCTTATGACAGTCTGCCACAAGGTGGAGCTCTTTAAGATGACCAAAACAACAGTCAATTATTAATGCAATATACATTACAATGACTATTACCTACCGCCCATCCATTATAGCTTTGGGGTCCTGTAATAGTCTGAATTGTCACACTTGTAGGAGTGTGATGGTTAGTAGTTTTGTTGTTACCATCACTTGCAGCATGGCAGGGGCAATGTGCGGTGCAAGTGCCCTGGCATTTATTTACTAATTAAGCACTGACCTACAGTGTGTGTATGTGTGAAGCTAAGAATCCCCCCAAGGGACAATCCAACCGTATTACCTGCCGGGAGAGAATGTAGGACTTCGTCTTGGTCAAGAAGTAAACACCCCTCACGGTGATGTCAGACCTCAGCGTGGTGAAGTCTCAGCATGCAGGAACCTTGGGTGTCAGCTGAAGGACCTCCTCTGCTAATCTTTTGGGATACTCATTATTTATAACAGAAAACATCCTCGTGATGTGTGTATTGATTAGCGATGTTATGGATATGTAGATAGCCCTGTCGCCCCCTAGATGAAGCCAGAACGACATTTGTACATAGAGCGTCAAGAGGCTTTGTACATGGTATTCGAGGATCATGTTATGCGAAGCTAGCTGGCTAAATAAAGTAGTTTCAGAGAAACTAATCCAACATTGTCGCACACGCAAATATGTGCAAAAGGTCACAGCAGAAATGTTTATTGTGCTAAAATTAGGACAATATAAGCAAAATGTGTAGCTCCGTTACTTGGGCCTAACCCCAGGCACATAACAGCATCCCTCAGGGGTCCATCATATCCCCTCTATTATTTAACATCTACCTAACCCACTAACCAAATCTGATTAAATCTTTCAACCTCAGCTGTTACAGCCATGAATATGACACCCAAATTTAAAAATTGATGGTCTGGAAGACCTCTGCAACTTGATGATTACCTTCGGGCGATCAACACATGGATGATGAATTACCATCTAAAGCTAAATATCACATAGAGCTTATGCGCTGCGGACAAAAATACCAGCCTAAGGAACATGAGGCCCCTCCAACAACGTCAAGAGAAGTAAGAAACCTACTGGTAACCATGGATTTAGACCTATATTTGATACCACATGCTAAAAACGTAAAAAGAGAATGCATTCTACACAATGAAAACACTGTGTTGCATCTTCCCATACCTTGGATATCAACAGAAACTGCAAGCCATCCTCACACTCATAATCTCCAAGTTTGACTATGCCAAAAGCCTATACCTTGGCGCATCTGCATTCATCTTATGCAAAATACAACTCATCCAAAATGTTTCTGCAAGACTTGTTCCCTGTCTTCACACAAGCGAACACATGATTCCAGTCTTGCAATCACTCCACTGGCTATCTATAGCTAGAAGGACAATGGCAAGGCGCTTCCTTTGTTCACAGAGCAGTGAAAGGACTGCTATACCTAGAAGCTTCATTCAAGCAATTCAAAAAAGTCAGGACATTGCACTCCAGGTTTGCACCACTTATCATCATTCTACCTTACCATAAGAAATCCATAGGAGGCACTGTTTTCTCAGTACAAGCTGCTAACCTCTGACGCTCACTACCAGCCTGCATACGCAGCATCCAGTAGCCTATACATTTCAGACGACAGTTGAAAACATGGATATTTCCAAGACAACTACACCGCCCACATCTCAGCCACAGAATCTAGAAAGACAGTCACACTCTTAAGCTCAATATTTAGCTTGCAATCCAAAGGCTGGAAACATCCCAACTAGCAAACTACTTTTGATAAGAAGAAGGGCTGACCTATGCTTTTCCAGGGAATTATATAGTTATGTAACTTCATTCATAACATTTCTGTCCCACACTAGTTCTAATGCCCTAGCATCCAGCGGTCAGCGGCCAACTGTAACTTACACCTCTTATATTCAATTGAGGCATATTTGCTACGAGGGTTGTCCATCACCAGTACTGTGCAGCCAATAAGCCAGCCATCTCTAAATGAACAGACATGGAATAACTGGAGAGATCTGTCACATACCGCCGATCAATTGGAGGACTTTAATCCACTCCATATCTATACATCATGGCCTCTTCTTTCATCTCACAATAATTTTCTTATATGAACACTCAATAAGAGAGACACATAAATAGAGACGTGTGAACACAATCCTTGGGTTAGTCCACAGGGCAGCAAAAATCATGATGTCAGAGGCAAATTATTCTTAGTGTTGTCGTAATACCTTTTTATTCATCGTTTGATATTATACAAGCGAATTGTGCAACACAGCCAACACGTTTCGCCCATGCGGGCTTCTTCAGGGCGAATTCAGATCCAGTAAATTCCCACAATGTATTATCCGGAAGATAAAACGAAATTTAATTTCAGAAAATAATCTAAATCTTGGAGTATCGATGTTAAAAACTTAATCGTAAAGTTCAGGGTATGTAAAACCATGAACTTGAGCGCATAAGTGTCGCGCTGTAAAGACAAAGGTCCTGTGCGGCTGGCAAAGCTTCACTGTCGCATTCCTGTCGAGTCAAAAAGACTTTCATATATGAGATGATAGTATCTGAAAGAAATAGTGAGTCATAGATTCCTTACCTTAGAATTGCCCCCAGGCGTCAGACTGGATACGGAAAGTTTTTCATCTGCAGTACCCCTGCGCATCGGAAGGTGGTATCGGTCGACTCCGCGTTCGTCGTAAGCGTCGTGGTCGCCGAGTTGACCTCGCGGCAGCTACATAGACGCCACCCTTGAACGCTGACATCAGTTCTTTCTTTTTTTGCACCAGCAAGCGCAGATCCGGAGAGAGCGGTACCTCCACTCACTTTTCAGCTGACTTTTTCTCGACTTTTGTCGAGTTCGTTTTTTAAGTTCATCGACTCATGGTGCACAAGGGATGCCCGGCTTCATGGCCCGCGGTTCCTGTAACCGACTGATATCCGTGACGGATGCGCAGTGCGTGTGCCTCTACTGCCTGGAGCATGACCACGACCCCGAGTCGTGCTCCGACTGCTGGACCATGGCTCCAAAGTCGTGGCCGGAGCAGTCCCGAAAGCTACCCGATCCCTCACAGTCGGCTCCGCGTCGCTCGAGGTCCCCGTCGCGTATGAGGTCGAGGGACCGGTTGCGAAGCCAACAACATTCTTCACACTCGGGGTCAGGTAAGTCGAAGCACAAGAAGAAGTCGAAGAAGCATTGTTACTCTTCGACTTCTCCCCTTCCGTCTGCCGATGCGACAAGGGATGCGGGTGGTGCCCCTCCCGCAGCTCTTCGTGCAGAGCCCGTAGGGTCGGCTCTGGGTTTCCACCCCTTCCCGGGACCGGGAGCAACCCCTGCCGAGCATCGTCAGTTCTACGAAACGATGCACACTATCTTTGGGCAGCCCGACTACGCCGGTGCACCTTCTGTCCTTGCGGACTCGGCTGGGGGCTCTGGGCCTTTGGCGTCAGCGGCTTCGGTGACTCAGGGTCCCTTTGGATCCAGGCCTGGATCCGGATCGGCACAGGTCGACCTTGTTACGCCTCTTCGGCACCGATTCCACCGGCACCTCGTCCGCAACCGACATCGTCTGTCCCCAGCCAGCGTCGACCCCGGCCTCCACCTCAAGGTAGACACAGACTCGGACCAGCGTTGACCAACGCCAGATCCGGTGCCGACGGGTACTTTTGTGCCCCTGTTCTACCCTGGCTCTTTGAGACCAGATTGGCAGCCAGAAGAGGGTGAGGAGGACTGGGACGGGTCTGGGGACCCTTTAACCGACCAGTTGGTTTATGAACAGGATGTGGTCTAGATACCTCACCGGAACTTGCCATGTTGTCTCCTCCTACTGTGGCTATGGAGGAGAGAGCGTCATACGCAGTGGTGTTGCGTAGGGTGGCCGAGACTCTCCACCTCGAGCTACCTGTGGTGGCAGTCAGGACTAACCTCCTGACAGAGGTCCTTCAACCGGCAGCAAGCTCTTCGGAGCCCCTGCTACCATTTAATGAAGCCCTCACCGACATCCTTTTGGGCACCTGGTCCAGGCCCAACACAGGGGCTCCTGTGGACAGGATGACTGCCCAACGCCACCCCCAGCCGTGGGAGACCCCACTTTCCTCTCCCAACACCCCACCCATGAGAGCTTGGTGGTCCAAGCCTACACCTCCAAAGGCGCATTCCCTAACGTACTACCCAATAGGGAATCCAAAGAGCTGGACCACCTTGGGAAGAAAATGTTTTCTTCCTCCAGCTTGGGACTGTGGTCGGTAAACACTGCATATCTGTTGGGCCGTTACACCCACTCTGTGTGGGATACGGTAGCGCAGGTGCTGCCCCAGTGCCCGGAGGAGGCCCAGGCCGTGCTCTCCTGTGCAGTTGCTGAGAGGAGAGACGCAGCAAAGTTTACCATCTGCTGTGGCTGGATACCGCCGACGCACTAGGCATGACGATTTCCACATCAGTAGCCTTTCGAAGCTACGCCTGGTTGCGGTCGACTGGTTTTTCCAGGAATGTCCAATCCACTCTTATGGACATGCCCTTTGATGGCTGTCGCCTTTTCGATGACAAGGCATACAACGCACTGGAGCGCTTTAAGGACTCTCGGGCTACGGTCAGGTCCTTGGGCCTCCTCACCACCCATCCTGCGCAGGTGGGTTTTGCAAATAGTCCGAAGGGAATACTCCCTCCCCTTTCGAGACTACCCCTCCATCCATGCCACCTCAGTACCATCGCATGTCGGAGGATCATCTGGCCCTTCTCCAACAGGAAGTTTCAGCACTCTTGGCCAGGGGAGCCATCAAGTGCATTCCTGCCCCAGAAGTAGGTAGTGGTTGCTATTCCCACTACTCTCTGGTGCCCCAGAAGGACAAAGGCCTGCTTCCTATCTGTGATCTCAGGAACGTCGCCCGCTTCCCCGGAAGGAGAAGTTCAAAATGTTGACACTCGCTCGCATCTTGTCTGCCCTGGACCCTGGAAACTGGATGGTAGCATTGAACTTGCAGGATGCTTACTTTCACATGCCCATCCTGCCGACCCACCTGCGTTACCTGCGGTTCACGGTAGGCCACAAGCACTTTCAGTTTACCGTGTTCCCCTTTGGCCTTACCAGCGCCCTTCGGATGTTCACGACAGTGATGGCGGTGGTCGCAGCTCATCTACGCAGATCAGGGGTTCCAGTCTTCCCCTATCTCTACGACTGGCTTTTGAAGGCGGGCTCGCCCCAGGCTGTCGTCTCCCACCTCCAGACTACGGCCGACCTCCTGCATTCGCTGGGGTTCTCCATCAACGTTCCGAAGTCACACCTGACCCCCTCTCAGAAACTCCTCTTCATCGGAGCGGGTCTGGACACAATGTAGTTTCGGGTTTATCCTCCCTAACAGCAAGTCCGGGATATTCAGGCAATGATTCTGATCTTTCAGCCTGTATCCCGGGTTTCAGTCAAGATGACCCTCAGGCTGCTGGGTCTGATGGCCTACTGCATCCTGCTGGTGGACCATGCCAGATGGCATCTGTGGGCTCTGCAGTGGGACCTGAAGTTCCAGTGGGCACAACATGAGGGGAATCTGTCCGATTGCATCCAGATCTCAGAGGGCACTGCACACCAATTGCAGTGGTGGTTCACAAACCAGGATTGGGTCGGCGGCAGATCCCTCTCTCTTCCCCAACCAGAGTTCACAGTAGTGACTGATGCATCACTACTGTGATGGGGCGGCCACATGGGGGAGGCGGAGATCAGAGGCCTCTGGTCTCCGGCGTAGTCCGAGCTCCACATGAACCTTCTGGAGCTTTGGGCGATTCGTCTTGCACTCAAAGCATTCCTTCCCTCTGTCCGGGGAAGAGTGGTGCAGGTGTTCACAGACCACACCACCACCTGCAACAAACAAGGCGGGTTGGGGTTGTGGACCCTATGTCAGGAGGCCCTCCGCCTCTGTACATGGCTGGAACATCGGGGCATATCCCTGGTGGTTCAACACCTGGCATGTTCCCTGAACGCCAGGGCAGGCAAACTCAACCGCAGGTGCATGATGGATCACAAATGGTGTCTTTACTCGGAGGTGGTTCAAGGTCACTTTCAGCAGTGGGGAGAGCCTTGGTTAGATCTATTCGCCACAAAAGAGAACGCGCAATGTCAGCAGTTCTGCTCTTTGGAATTTCCAAGGCGGTACTCGCTAGGTGACGCGAGTGGAGTTGCGGTCTTCTATACGCCTTTCCGCCTATACCACTTCAGCCCAGAGTGCTGAAGAAGATCAAGTGCGACCGGGCCCAAGTCATTCTTGTGGCTCCGGATTGGGCACGAAGACTCTGGTATCCCGAGCTGCTCAACATGGCCATCGATCCTCCAATCAGAATGCCTCTTCGGGAGCATCTTCTGTCGCAGCAGTGGGGAACGGTCCTCCACCCGAACCTGTCCAGCTTCTACCTCCTTGTGTGGAGATTAAGTGGCGACAGTTGACAGCCTTCGACCTTCCTCCCGAAGTCTGTGATGTTATCTTGGCAGCCAGGCGTCCCTCCACTAAGACTGTATACGCCTGTAGATGGAACAAATTTGTGGGATGGTGCGCAGCAAAGGCTGTGGATCCCCTTTCTGCCCCTCTTTCTGAGGTTCTCTTGTTCCTCCTTTCTTTGGCCCAGCAGGGCTCTGCTCTGGGCACTCTTAAGGGCTATCTCTCAGCCATTTCAGCCTTTCTTCGGCTTCTTGATCAATTTTCTCTTTTCAAGTCCCCTGTTGTAAATCGCTTTCTTAAGGGCATTAGTCATCTTTTTCCTCCTGTTCCCTTCACAATGCCTAAGTGGGACTTGAACTTGGTTCTTGCCTACCTTATGTGCGCTCCCTTTGAGCCGCTTCATAACTGTCAGACTCAGACTCCTTACTCTGAAGACTGCCTTTCTGGTTGCCATCACCTCTACTCGCAGGGTGTGTGAGCTGCAAGCCCTTTCTTCGAAACCTCTTTTTCTGGAGGTTCATCTGGAAAAGGTCGTCCTCGGAACCTGCCTTCTTTTCTTCCAAAGGTGGTTACTTCATTCCACACTGGCCAAACCATCACTTTGCCCACCTTCTTTCCGCCTCCACATCCTTCTAAGGAGGAAAAGAGGCTCCACGTCTGGATCCAAAATGTGCGCTTTCCTTTTATGTGGATCCTTACCAGTCAATTCCGGGTGGATGACCAACTCTTTGTTGGCT
Source organism: Triturus cristatus (assembly GCF_964204655.1). Classification (NCBI taxonomy): domain Eukaryota; kingdom Metazoa; phylum Chordata; class Amphibia; order Caudata; family Salamandridae; genus Triturus; species Triturus cristatus. The sequence continues at coordinate 330,718,127 of NC_140582.1, forward strand.
ACGTGGGCGCCAAAAAAGGTAGGGCCTTGCACAAAAGGACCATCTCTAGGTGTGTTGTTTTGTGCATTAAAACTTGCTACTCTTTAGCAAAGAAGGAGCCACTAGTGGGACTATGCGCCCATCCCACCAGGGTGACGGCAGCGACCACTGCTTTGGGACGGGGATTACCCCTCAATGACATCTGTCAGATGGCTATGTGTGCATCTCTGCACACGTTCACAAGACACTACTGCCTCAACAGCCAAGTCTGTAGAGACTGCTTCTTTGGCCGTTCTGTTCTCCAGGACTTTCTGGTGTGAACTTAGTTTGCAGACCCACCCCCGGGATTGGTATTGCTGGGGTATCTATTCTAAGGTAAGGAATCTATAACTAATTGTCTCTTTCAGATGAACAAGTTACTTACCTTCGGTAACAATATATCTGTAAGAGACATAGATTAGTTATAAATTCCTTACCGCCTAACCCATCCTCCCCATTCTGCAAACGGACTTCTAGGGTCAGGGAATCCCTTTTAGGGCCTTAGTTTTGTGCACCACTGGTCAGTTTCTTGCATGGCTCGGCGTTTCTGGCATGGAATGTTGTGTAAAGAACTAACATCAGTGCGCAAGGGCGGTGTCTAAGTAGCTGCTGCGACGTCATCCCAGCGACCACGACGCCAACGACGAACGCACAGCCGACCTATTCCACCTTTCGACGCGCTGAGGTACTGCTGACGAAAAAATTCTCTGGATCCAGTCTGACACCCGAGGGTAATTCTAAGGTAAGGAATCTATAACTAATATATGTCTCTTACAGATATATCGTTACCGAAGGTAAGTAGCTTGTTCTTTGTGCAGGAGGGTGCCCCTTCACGCACAAAAACAATTGTGCTCTTAATGCAGGCACCCTTGCACCATGGCGCAAGAATGTCTGCATTGGCGCAAAGCAGCACACAGTGCACCAGCACTAGGAGACAACATAAATGCGTTCAATCGCTGTAAATATGGCGCCTTTCTCATGCTTCCCTTTCACACAACGCAGCACAGCAAGTTGCCTTGCTGTGTTGTTGTGTGAAATGTAAGTAAACCTGTCTCAAAATTACTGATTGGACAACCCAATGAAGTAACCAGCTAGCAGATTATAATCATAGACTACCATAAAGGGACCTGCAGAGCTGTTCAAAGCGGACAGTATAATGTAAAAAATGTCAACTGTGTGTCACCATCAACCGCACTGCTAAAAGCTGCGTCCCATAACATGATAACAGCACCCTGGAGGCTATCACGCATAGTATGGAATCACTTTCCACATAGGATCACAAAACAAAGACACCACCCTTCCAGCCAGACACCACTCTATGGGATGTAGCTTGCTGCCCATGTGGGTAAGCACTTCAGTGCCACAGAAAGGGATAGTAAGCACTATACAAATAAAATACATTATTTATCTTTTGTGCATCACCATAATTTGCTTTCAGCCTATTAAAATATTTGTTTCTATCACACTTCAGACTTATAAAACAAAACATGCTTTCATAACTGCTAGTATATGCTGACATATTTGTAGAGTTCATTTACAGGTGTTTACATTTTTTGTGAATTAGAAACAAAATTACATACTACAGTACTTTCTTTCGCACTTCGTGTTCGCAAAGCCAATGACATTATGTTATTCTGTGGCATTTTCTGCATAATTATGAATTTGCAGCATTCCCACATATTCCTTCATTTGCTGTATAGTCTGCAAAATTTCCGAAAGCATATTTTTTTGTAATTCAAACTGATCAAAAATTGCTAAATCACTGCTGCACATGCTGCCTTCACAAAAGTGTTGACTAGTCAGATTTTAGTTATTTATAGCTGTATTTGGATGTGGAATGGTACTAATGAAGTGAAACATTGGCCCAGACAGTGCTAACATGTAAAAATTACAAATAATTCTTTCCATTTACAGTCAGGGAAAGAAAAGTAAACAACATCTCCCCTTAAAAGAATAGAAAGCTATTTTTCAGAAGACTTAATCTGGCATTTAACCTGGCTTGGAACATGCAGCAAATGTAACAAAATGAAAACAATTCTTAAAGACATTTTTATTGTTCAAACACCTTCTGTACTCCCGCACCTCTATACTGTGTCAGCTGCCTCAGTCATTTTGGGGGGCCAAAGATTAATTTAGGCTGGCCTGACCCTCAAATGCCTCCCCCCCCCCCCTTATCTGCCGGTGCAAACTGTTTATCCCTCGTGGTTGCGCTCCATCAGCGATCTGAGGTTTCCTGCACTCCTACTGCGTGGTAAATGTCTACATGCTCCAGATGAGGGGTGATTCTGACGCTCCGGTCCTCAATCTCAAATTCGGTGATGATGCTGCCACAGCATCCTCACTTGCTCAATGGGGTCAGACAATTCCCAGTCCTCGTTGCTCTTGATAACCTACAGGTAGCCACTGCTCCCAGTCTGTGGGCTCTGGCCCGAACAACACGGCACAAGTATTCCTGGCTGCTCCTCCAAGCATTCGGGGTTGCCGCTCAGTGGGCACATAAGACTTTGGCCCTTCCCGCTTCATTCTTTACCAGGCCGGCCCCTCCTGGCGAACGGGGTCGCCACAACATTACGACACGGTCTTTGGCCCTTACCGCACTGAAGTCTTTTCCACAGCTATATTCATGGCATATGGGGGTCACCGACTCAGTCCTGCCCATGGGCAACGACCCGATTGGTGCAGCAGCTGTTTGCTCATACTTCACATAGGAGGTCCACTCGATCGAGCTCCTCACTGGACTTTGCTCCCTCCAACGCTCTCCTCTTCCTCACAGGGCACACTGGTCTTGGCATGCCAGCAGGCGTTGGTGCTCCAGGATCCAGGGTAGATGATCTTTGTTTCTCTGGGTGATGTCCCCTTACCCATCAGGGGGACTAGCAGGCCTTGGTCCGCAGTCCTGGTCACAGGCAGAAGTATTGCTGAACTTACCATCCTCACGCAGCCCATCTAGCTATTTGGCAGATGACAATGTTTGTTATAGGCCATTTTCAGACACCAAATGTGATTTAGGGTCTTAGTCATTGAAGTTTTTTGTTTGGGTTCTGCTTCTTTGTAGTGCATACTCTTCTGCTCTCTCTTCCTCATGAAAAGCGGTCTGTCACAGCAGAGATTGTCTCAGAATCTGTTAGTCTCACAACACAGGCTATGGTAGTGACTACAGTCCACACCTGGATGTCAGCTACAGTGATATGTGCATCAAAAGGTTAACCCAGGGCTCCCAGCTCCACTCTTTATGATTCTCTTATCATCCCCATCTCCTTCCTAAGATGTTCCCAGGCCTCTTCCTTGTGGCCTCTCACTGAATCAAAGAGAAAGCTTTGAAGTGTACAGGGAAGGCCAGGCCCTCCCCTTCCCAGTGTGTCCCACCCAGCATAAGGAGTGAAGCAGTCCACAAATATGTTCGAGGGGATCTCTCTCCCTCCACTCCATGTTTCACCTTGCCGGCCTGGGTGTACCAAAATGGAACCCAGGGCCCTCCATGTATTGTACTGTCCACAGGCACAAATACACCCAGTGCATAAATACAACATACACATACTGCACAGTCCTATATCCTCCAAGTACTGTACTACTCACAGAAACACATACATCCAGTATCTGTATTTAATATGTACGCATTGCCCAGAACGGTATTCTTTATGTACTATACTACTCACAGGCACACATACATCCAACACATGCACTCATCCTGCATGCACTGCACTCCTCATGATTTGTACCACTCCCAGATACACATACACCCAGCACACACTTATACTGCACACACTTGCCATCACTACATCTTTCAGTTACTGTACCACTCTCAAGCACTTGCACCTCCAGCACATGCATGCACCATGCATGCGTTACTCAGCACTTCATTATCCCTGTATGGCACCCTCCCCGGACACACATACACCAAGCACAGGTATCCCACTTCTGCACTGCGCAGCACTTCACACCAACCTGCTGTAGGCCGAGTTGAGCACACAGCGGCGGTACTTTTAAAATGTAAGTGAGCCCGTAGGCCTTACTCCAGTGACACAGGATAAAAAGAACATTTTCACTCCTACTGATCACTACAAAGTATGATGGCACCTCTATGCTTGTGCTGCTGAACTCCTGGCGAAGGTAGTAACCTTCCACCACTATTAGGCTAGCGTTTTGGACGTCCCTCCCAGTCCAACAATACGAAAATCCATGAGACAGGCCTATGTCATGGCTCCCATGCATGATGCATGTTTCCCTATGACAATAAAAATCAGCATAAAGGTTTCAGACATCAGTGAGGGGTGCACATCTATTAACATGAAGAAGACTTTTCCATTCCAACAGATGTGTTACTGTTTGATCTTCTTTGGCCCAGCAAGGACTTGCAGTAGGAACTTATAAAGGTTATCTGTTGGCCTTTTCAGCCATTTTGCTTTTTACTAGACTGACTGTTCCTGTTTAAATCAACTGTTGTGATATGCTTTCTCAAAGGTGTGGTTATATCTTTTCTCCTAAACCTTTTGTGACGGCACAATGAGGTCTTAATTTGGTCCTTACCTTCCTTATGTGTACCCCTTTTCAACTCCTGCCCAGCTGTCCTTAATTCTCTTGAACTTGAAGACTGTGTTTCTCATTGTGAAAAACATTGTCTCGACTCATGAGTGAGCTTCAAGATCTGTCAGTGCAGCCGCACTACGCCACTTTCTTTCAAGACAAGTTGATGGTGGGGACTAGAGCTGCCTTTCTACCGAAAGTTGGGACTACCTTTTTCGCCAGACAGTCCATCACTCTTCTGATGCTTTTTACCTCAGCTCTCAGAGGAGAAAAGACTCCATCATTTGGGCCACAAAAGGGAGCCAAGCTTTTTCATCGATCTTACCAAAGACCATTGGGTGGATAATCAGCTGTTTGTGGCGTTCTCCGGGACAAAGAAAGGCAAAGCAATACAGATGAGCACTGCGTCCACATAAATAGTCCTCAGCATTAAGATCTACTACACAGTGGCCACCAGAACAGGTTGAGGGCCCATTCCACCGTGACAAGGCTGCTACCACTGCGTTCGTGCGTGGAGGGCCTGTCTTGGATATCTGCCAGGTTGCAGCATGTGTAACAGTACATACGTTAACAAAGCACTGTTGCTTTGACAGCGAGGTCTGACAGAAATGGCATGGTGGCCATTTGATGTGCCAAACTTTTCAGTCCAAGTCATTCCACAGAGCCACCACTTTGATATCTATTCTAAATGTGAGAAATATGTGGTAAGAAGTATCCATCAGAAGAACATTTTACTCACCTTCAGTAATGATCTTTCTGGTGGATATTTCTCACTGCCCTCATGCCTCCCTACTGTGTAAAATGGCCTCTTTTTCCCATCTAAAAAAAGTAGCAAATTAGAGATCTGCACACTGGCACAAGCAATTAGTTTTTACGCTGCATGTCTGAGGGTGCGGACATTGTTCAGAGAGAAACTGATGTCAGCACGCTTGGGTGGAACCTGTCTAAGGCTCCAGTCATCAATTCTGGAGTGAAGGGGAGTCAATGTGGAACTGCACAACACTACATACTGGCACACAGGGGATCTGCTCAAAAATCTTCTAGCTCCAGTCTGGCACCTGTTGGTATTTTAAAGATGAAGAGTCTGTGATTTTGTAAGGGTATCCACCAGAAAGAGTGTTACTGAAGGTAAGTAACTTGTTCATTTGGGACTTCCCCCTTCAGTCGTATTTTTAAGGTTTTTTCAGTCCCATCTTGGATCATCTCAGAAGAGTACACATTTCTCCCCACTTGCTATTGACTCATTGTATCATTCAGCCTCCCAGTTTGTATCATTCTGCCTCCTAGGAAATGGTTTCTTTGCAATACATGAGGGATCATTTTAGATCTAAAAAGTCGTCACATGTTTTATCACATGCATACATTCCAAATGAAAAGCCTCCATTTTTTGCTTTTTCCCCACTGCAGCAGGCATTTTTTAATGCTTTTGTGATAGCTCAAGTCTGAGCCGGACCCTAACAAAGCCCTCTTGGGGTATGCTTCTCTTTAATATCAGAATGGCCACCTCGGCTTCAGGTATACAGATGCCAAAAACAAAACCCGCTATTTTCAGTCATACCTCCTCTAAACATTTACATTCATCAATGTTGATATTACAAAGCATGCTTCTGGATGCTTATTTCATCATTCTTTATATCACCTAGCTCGCTTGAGACTCTATGTAAAAGGTTTCTCTTTGTCCTTATGGGCCATTCCATCTTTACCATAAACTTTCTAGACAAACAATTAATGGGCTGTTCAAAATACCGAATAAATATACTTTCTAGGAACCAGAGACTTGTAATATGTATAAGTATGTATAAATATTCTTCCATAGCTTTCAGGGGATGCACTCAGTGACAATGACTATCACCTTCATTACCCAGTACTGGTATGTTGTGAAGATGTATTTTTTGGTATACACACCAAGTATGCTGTTCAAATCAGATCAGAGGAATACTTCCTACAACTTGTCTAAAGTACAATAAGTAGTTAAAATAAAACCGTACATTTCCATCAGTTTGTAGCAGTCCCTTCATGCAGAATCTAAAAACATGTAGTCATTACTACATGTGGAGCGTTACAACAAACAAATGATGGACGGAATGCTGACAATGCAGACATTCTCCCCCAGTCAAGAGATCTGGTTTGAATCCATCGTTCTTTTGCCCACTACGCCACCCCAGTTCAGACATGGCCATATGCAAATCAGTCTTGACCCTGTGCCTCATGGGAACAGTCCAGTCCGAACTGCCAAGCCATGTCTTCCCTGGACCGGAATCAAGCATCCTAGGACCGGTTTCTGGCTATCAGCCGTCATCAGCCAGGATAGCTTGACTCCAGTGGCGTAGTGAACACGGGACCCACGTCTGGGCATACCCATCCCACTTAGGGCGAAAAGCGTTACAACAAACAAATGATGGACGGAATGCTGACAATGCAGACATTCTCCCCCAGTCAAGAGATTTGGGTTGAATCCATCGTTCTTTTGCCCACTACGCCACCCCAGTTCAGACATGGCCATATGCAAATCAGTCTTGACCCTGTGCCTCATGGGAACAGTCCAGCCCGAACTGCCAAGCCATGTCTTCCCTGGACCGGAATCAAGCATCCTAGGACCCTTTTCTGGCTATCAGCCGTCATCAGCCAGGATAGCTTGACTCCAGTGGCGTAGTGAGCACGGGACCCACGTCTGGGCATACCCATCCCACTTAGGGCGAAAAGCGTTACAACAAACAAATGATGGACGGAATGCTGACAATGCAGACATTCTCCCCCAGTCAAGAGATCTGGGTTGAATCCATCGTTCTTTTGCCCACTACGCCACCCCAGTTCAGACATGGCCATATGCAAATCAGTCTTGACCCTGTGCCTCATGGGAACAGTCCAGCCCGAACTGCCAAGCCATGTCTTCCCTGGACCGGAATCAAGCATCCTAGGACCGGTTTCTGGCTATCAGCCGTCATCAGCCAGGATAGCTTGACTCCAGTGGCATAGTGAGCACGGGACCCACGTCTGGGCATACCCATCCCACTTAGGGCGAAAAGCGTTACAACAAACAAATGATGGACGGAATGCTGACAATGCAGACATTCTCCCCCAGTCAAGAGATCTGGGTTGAATCCATCGTTCTTTTGCCCACTACGCCACCCCAGTTCAGACATGGCCATATGCAAATAAGTCTTGACCCTGTGCCTCATGGGAACAGTCCAGCCCGAACTGCCAAGCCATGTCTTCCCTGGACCGGAATCAAGCATCCTAGGACCGGTTTCTGGCTATCAGCCATCATCAGCCAGGATAGCTTGACTCCAGTGGCGTAGTGAGCACGGGACCCACGTCTGGGCATACCCATCCCACTTAGGGCGAAAAGCCTTACAACAAACAAATGATGGACGGAATGCTGACAATGCAGACATTCTCCCCCAGTCAAGAGATCTGGGTTGAATCCATCGTTCTTTTGCCCACTACGCCACCCCAGTTCAGACATGGCCATATGCATATCAGTCTTGACCCTGTGCCTCATGGGAACAGTCCAGCCCGAACTGCCAAGCCATGTCTTCCCTGGACCGGAATCAAGCATCCTAGGACCGGTTTCTGGCTATCAGCCGTCATCAGCCAGGATAGCTTGACTCCAGTGGCGTAGTGAGCACGGGACCCACGTCTGGGCATACCCATCCCACTAAGGGCGAAAAGCGTTACAACAAACAAATGATGGACGGAATGCTGACGATGGATTTAACCCAGATCTCTTGACTGGGGGAGAATGTCTGCATTGTCAGCATTCCGTCCATCATTTGTTTGTTGTAACGCTTTTCGCCCTAAGTGGGATGGGTATTCCCAGACGTGGGACCCGTGCTCACTACGCCACTTGAGTCAAGCTATCCTGGCTGATGACGGCTGATAGCCAGAAACCGGTCCTGGGATGCTTGATTCCGGTCCAGGGAAGACATGGCTTGGCAGTTAGGGCTGGACTGTTCCCATGAGGCACAGGGTCAAGACTGATTTGCATATGGCCATGTCTAAACTGGGGTGGCGTAGTGGGCAAAAGAACGATGGATTTAACCCAGATCTCTTGACTGGGGGAGAATGTCTGCATTGTCAGCATTCCGTCCATCATTTGTTTGTTGTAACGCTTTTCGCCCTAAGTGGGATGGGTATTCCCAGACGTGGGACCCGTGCTCACTACGCCACTTGAGTCAAGCTATCCTGGCTGATGACGGCTGATAGCCAGAAACCGGTCCTAGGATGCTTGATTCCGGTCCAGGGAAGACATGGCTTGGCAGTTCGGGCTGGACTGTTCCCATGAGGCACAGGGTCAAGACTGATTTGCATATGGCCATGTCTAAACTGGGGTGGCGTAGTGGGCAAAAGAACGATGGATTTAACCCAGATCTCTTGACTGGGGGAGAATGTCTGCATTGTCAGCATTCCGTCCATCATTTGTTTGTTGTAACGCTTTTCGCCCTAAGTGGGATGGGTATTCCCAGACGTGGGACCCGTGCTCACTACGCCACTTGAGTCAAGCTATCCTGGCTGATGACGGCTGATAGCCAGAAACCGGTCCTAGGATGCTTGATTCCGGTCCAGGGAAGACATGGCTTGGCAGTTCGGGCTGGACTGTTCCCATGAGGCACAGGGTCAAGCCTGATTTGCATATGGCCATGTCCAAACTGGGGTGGCGTAGTGGGCAAAAGAACGATGGATTTAACCCAGATCTCTTGACTTGGGGAGAATGTGTGCATTGTCAGCATTCCGTCCATCATTTGTTTGTTGTAACGATTACTACATGTGGAAGCATAACATCTTAACGTATGTCACCTCATTTACATGTTCGTTTCATTTTTATGTTGATTCTAGGACAAATGTTATCACAGGATATACAATCTTGTTAGACTGCCCACTCAGACACAAGGTAAATACGAGTCTGCAAGTTCTTACTTTGTGTTCTTTAAATAACCATGCCAAAAATCAAATCAGTTTAAAATTTAGGCCAATACAACTAGAGATTATGTAACACAAATTCACTGTGAAGAGGCTGGCTTAGCATATGGTGCACACTTATTTAAGTGATGCACCTTGCACTGATACAGGCAACCCTTATGGTGATTTTAGTGGTCTTTAATAACCACAGAAAGCTCTCAAAGTGGTAGCTGTGGAGATTAACCTTCAGGCTTATCTTAAATGAGTGTCGAGCAGCTTCTTTTACCTGTTCAAGTGATAGTGTGAGTTTAATGGAAAAAGAACCACACAGTGTTTATGTAAAAATACTTCTATTTATTACACAACACTCACTAACACATTGGTATATCTCCTACCCAGAAATATTAACACAATACACCAAAATACTTAGTAAGTAGCACAAAATACAGTGGCTGTCAGGGGGAGACCAAACAATATACTAAGAAAGTGGCATGAGAACTGGAAAGGAGGATGGGATTTGGACCAGAAGACCCAGAGGAGTCGGGGACACAAGGAACCACCTAAGGTAAGTACCCAGGAACCCCAAGGAGGCTGAGTGGGAACACAGCCGCATGCCTAATGGAATTCAACGAATAAGTCAGGGTTGCAGTTTTGCAGAAGAAGGACCCTTCCCAGAGGACCGCGAAGAATTCCTTTGGAGGATGGAAGGTTGGAGAGCCACCCCACCTGTGAATTCCCCAAGAACCAGGTTACCTACACCAGGGAAGCCAGGTGCAGATGGGTGAAGGACGTCAGAAAGCTCCGTAGAGGAAAATTAAAGACTTGGAAGAAAATGCCTCTGGAGAAGTTCAGGAAGGAGCTGGTGGAATCCAAGGGTGGATTCAGGAAGTGAAGAACCTGCAAGCAGAGGGGACAGAGTCTATGCCACTCGGGTGTGACCAGAAGGCACAGAGACACAATGCCCACCAATGTCAGGAGCTTCAGGAGAGTTGACGGTGACCTTATTGCTGCAGCTGTGAGGACCAGGCGATGCTGAGGGAGACCAGAAGCCGTGCACGAGCTGCCCCACGTCGGGTGTCAGTGACTAGGTGGTTGGTGCCAGCGGGAGCACAAACGAACCTTGCTAGCTGCAACTGGCATGGCGAACGAAGAAGGAGCAACATTGGAACCAGCAAGGTCCAAGGGACTTAACAACAGAAGGAGATTCAGAGAAGGTCCAGAGCAAGCAGGGGAGCCCACTGAAGCAGTAGAAGACCCTCAGTAAGAGCCACAGGCCGAAGGCACAGGAGTCGCTAGAGGACGTCGAGCAGCTCACAAAAGATGAAGTCCCACAGCAGTGAGGACGCTAATCTTGGAGCTCCTCGTAGCACGAGGATCTCTGGATTGCAAAGCCAACAAGCCTTGGCAACTGCAAGTCTACACAGTGCACAGGGTTAAGGTCCCAGTGGTTCCGACAAGAGATACTGGCCTCAAAATTGCAGATAGGATAGGTCAGGCCTCGAGGGAGTTGCAGAACCACCACCTCTGTTGCTCTGCCTCGGGAACTCCGTAGGACGACAGGAGCAACAGACGGATCAGCTTTGTTGCAGTGCCTGCAGATGCAGGGGAGTGACTCCTTCACTCCAAGAAAGATTTCTTTGGGTGTCCTTGATCTGTTGAAAAACCTGGCAGAGGCACAGACACAGATGACGAAGAAGACTTGAAGAACAGCGAGACCAGAAGTAACAGGAGTCTTCCTTGGTGCAGTCTTGGTTCCAATCAATCAATCAATGGCTAGTAAAGCGCTTCTACTCACCTGTAAGGGTCTCAAGGCACTGAGGGGTAGCTGCTGGTCCGTTGAAGATGCTTCGATTCAGTCGAAGAGCCAAGTCTTGAGGTCCTTTCTGAATTGAGGCAGTGACGGTGATTGCCTGAGGTGGAGAGGCAAGGTGTTCCAGGTCTTCGCTGCGAGGTAGGAGAAGGATCTTCCTCCGGATGTGGTGTTGTGGATACGTGGGACGGTAGCCAGGGCTAGTTGGGAAGAGCGGTGGTCTCTGGTGGGTACGAGGAATGTGAGGTGGTGGTTGAGGTACGCATGTCCCATGTCATGTAGGGCTTTGTAGGCGTGTGTAAGGAGATTGAAGGTGATTCTTTCGTTGACTGGGAGCCAGTGGAGGTCTCTGAGGTGGCTGGTTATGTGGCTGCAGCTGGGGGTGTTGTGGATGAGTCTGGCCGAGGCGTTCGGGATGTTCTGCAGTTTCTTGATGAGTTTCTGGGTGATGCCAGCGTAGAGTGCGTTGCCGTAGTCAATTCTGCTGCTCGCGAGTGAGAGTCGAAGTCCAATGAAGCCCAAGTGTCCAGATGATTGAAGAGGGACGTAGTTTCAGGATTGAGTCTTGTCCCAGGACAAATCTAAGGACCTACCCACAGATAAGCCGTTAAGTACCCTAAGTAAAGGGTTGGAACAACTCGGGGTCCCTCCCAAAGGAGGGGCTGGACAGAGGGGAGGATACTCCCATGTCCTTTGTCCAGTTTCACACCAGAGTAGGGGCCAAGGGCTCCCTGAACTGGTTCCAACTGGAGTATGCAAGAAGAGCAGCAGATGTGCCCTTCAAAGCAGTCTGTTGGCTCTGGTAAGTGACCCCACCCAAGCCAAGTACACTAAGTCCTGTCTGGGAGGTGGTCACACCTTCCTGTAACAGGAAACCTATTGTCCTACCTTCCGCTGCTCAAGCCTGGCTCAGCAGCTAAAGGGCAGAATCATGTCTGAGGTAGGCAGCAGCACTAGCTTGCTTGTAGACCCTGAAAGGCTGTTACCGGGAGTACAGGGGGTGTCCCCTAAGGCCCACCAGTACATGGGATCACACTTCCAACCCTGGAGTTGATGTTTGGGTATGATTCCAACACATTTGATACCAAACATGACCGGGTTCGGTGCAGTCACTATATAGTTAGACATCTCGTAATGACTGATTTGCACGAAATGTCTAAAAATGGCTGCACGCATTTACAAAGTCTGGAGAATCGACTCCAGGGTTTGTAAGGGCACCCTCACACTTATAACCAAACACCAGACCATCAGGACTGAAGCGCCTGCCATAGGGAGTGACTTATAGGTTTAAAGTGACCTCAGATATAAGGAAACTTATATCTGCCGTGAGAGGTGCAAGCACTAACACACACAGGCTGCAATGGCAGGCCTGTAGTCGCAGTTTAATTGGACTCCCATGGGTGGCACAATACATGAAGCAGCCCATGGGAGACCCCTGGTGTACCTATGCCATGGGTACCTTAGTGCCATTTACTAGGGACTTACAAGGTTACACCCGTAGACAATTCTGGAGGTGCTAAAGTGCTTACCATGTCAATTTAGGGGAGAAAGGACAGTTGTTGGGGTCCTGATTAGCAGGATCCCAGCAGACTAGGTCAAAAACACACTGGCACCAAGTAAACAAGTGGGAGTAACCGTGAAAGCAGATTCTACTTTCCTACATACCTGCTCTCCTTTGATTAGATACAGACATTTTCTCAATGTCCAGAATTTTGTCTGCAGAGTTTGCTAACAGAGTCTGCAAATCCTCTCCACCATTGATAACAGCTGGAATGCAAATTGCCAGCCTGTCCTCATACAACAGCGACAATATGGTGCTACTGCATTGTCTTACACCTTGAAAGAAGGAAGAAAGGTGATATGCTGCAAGACAGAGGCTCCTCAACATCGGCACTTACAAATGGCCAATAGCTTCTCGAATGCCTCCGTCTCTACTCTGATACAGGAAGAGTGTAAGAACGTGGGTTCCTATTTGGGGAGGATGTGAGTCTTTCCCAAGTAATAAGTCAGAAATCTGGGACTCAACCCCTAGTCGTTTTGGCACAGAGCAAACAGGCTCAACTTATGGAAAATGTATTTAAGTATTTAACAGTACCAGAACAGTGAAAAGGTCAACACTATACTTTAAAAATGAAAAAAAAAATGACATACATACATTGAAATCCAATCTGAGGAATTAGAGATATGAATTTTTGAAGTTTCTGCGTTCAAAAAGCACCAAGAAACATACTGTTTATAGTTGTGGTTGGCCGGGAGCTAGGCAAAAGTTGAGGCTGACTACAATGCACCAGAGACTGGCCAGCCTAGTGGGTCTACGCGGTCAAAGATTTTACCTTTGTACTTTTTTCTTAAAGCTGAAATCCTCCAGCGTGGCAAGGTTGAACGCAGTAGCTGACAAAGTCCTCTTGTAGTTAGATGCCATGTCTGCCTTCATCTGGTCCAGATTACTACATTCTGACTTTTTTTTGGAGCTCGGAATGCTCCAGCAGCTCAAGCTGGCACACTGGAGCTGGGAAAGTGCCCTGAAGTCAGATACCTCTGCCATAAGGGTCTCCTGAAGTCTTCTTTCAGATAGCAAAACGCTTCGAGCGAGATCATCCCGATTGTCCCTTCCAAGAAAGGACTCTTGCATCTTAGTGTGTCTCTGTAGCCACACAGTAGGTCAGTCAACGGACCCTAGGACTTCACTTCTCAGTCCAGGGTACAAATAAGAGTTGATCCAGCCCTATATGCCTCCTCAGAGGTCAATAACAGCAGGCTTCTTCCATTTCTTTTCATCTTCAGGTCATGAGAAGCTCTAAATAGCTAGAGGTGAGGTGCTACTTTTGTACAGTCCACTAGCTTAAGGTAGAGATAACTCCCTAACCAATGGTAAGCAAGTTCCAAATGGTTAAACCGTGCCTCTTTTACAGCACATCCTGCTTCTTTTATTGCAGCCTATCCCAAACTGCACCATTCTCAGGAAGAATCAAAATGGCAGAATCTTACTACCCTGGACGAGGCTTGTGGCCTACCCTCGGGTGTGTCCATGGTAATGGCCAGTCCCCTCCTACCTAACTACACCAATCTAGTTCTAGGGCCAGCTTCTCTGTTCCAATGAATGAAAGCCAGAACAGCAGAAGTGTATCCTTGGACCAACATAGCCCTCTTCCCCAGATCTCAGTTCACACTAAACTATGAATGGGGAATCCTCAACCTGGTCCCTTTCAAGCTAATGAAGTTCCCGGACCCTCCCAAATGACCCTTTCAGATTTAAACTAAGCAGCATACCTCACATCTAGGCCATCCGATCTTTCCAGAAGGCCTAGGCTTATGGTTTTCGTCTTATAAAAGCATTTTCACACCTACCCAGGACGTGAAACACTGTCATGGAGGATAGCCCATGTAGGCTAATGCTAATTAGCCCACTGGATTTTGAGGCAGGAAAAGCATAGCTATATACATATTATACATAATTGAACTTGTTTTTTGAAGAAGAAAGCACATCCTCAAGGACTAGACAGCAGTGCCACAGTGTGCAGAGTTCAAACACCTGCGGCATCAGTCCAAAAATGTGGGCGGCTATACAAAAAATGTCAATGGACTACCCAAATAGACTTCCACCAAATGGGAATATACTATGGCCTTACTGGAAAACTGAATATGCTAATTGGAGTTTAGACAATTTTGCAATGTTTTTGGGGTCAGAGCACATCCACTGAATACTACGCAGCAGTGCCACAGTGTCCAAAGTTAAAAAAGAAACAGCAGCATCAGTCTAAATATTGGGTTGGCTATCAACAAAGAGGTACTTACTCCCAGAGAGGAAAGTAGATTACCCAAGGGGACCTTCGACAAACTGGAAATGTAAATCATCTGCTTAACCCCAACTGTTCTAGGGAACTCTGTATTAACATCGTGGGGGTGTGCATGTAATAAGTCCCAGACTTTTTCCTGGATGTATTTTCCTTTGGGTGAAATTCACAGCCTCAAAAAGGACACCACCTCGTTTGTGATTGTTTTATTTCCAGCAGTTATTCTTAATGCCCCTTTAATCCGTTACTCACCCTGCAGTTCTTCAGCACGATCATGCATAGAGGTGTCCATGTATAGAATGACCTTTTCCTAGTTGTGCACTGCCGTCAATATTTCTCAGTGGAAGATGTTGGAGGTGTCCCTAAAACTGTGTAGGAGCCCCTGCACTCAAAGGTTTCTCCCTGCCATTGAATCAGTGAAATACAGACTGTCTTCTGTCTAGGGCACTTTGAAAAATGGATTAAGTAGACAACTGGTGCAAACATTGGGCTCAGTTCCTACCACTTGAAAATACTCCTGCACCCCTTCCTGCCTGTGCCTGATAGTAAATGCTGGGACTGTAACAAAATGGATTTCTCAAGGGTTGACCCCTCCCCCTTCATTCCTCCTAGGATCAAGGCCAACCCATCAGACTTTCAGAGATTCCCATATCCAAATGCTATTGGCCCGAGAGAAGCATTGTATCCCCTTTTGAGTATTCTTGTCTGAGCTGAGTATTTAATACTTTAAACTATATCTGTCTAGTCTGCTACTCCTGGGATATCGTTGGTAGTTTCCGGTCAGTGACTCAAACCAGTCTTGTTTCCCCATCTCTTGCACCTCAAAGATCTGGGCCATGGCTGCTAGAAACTGAGAAAGGTGTGCTTAAAATGAACCAAGTTTCTTGCGTGTTGACTCATTTGCGTATTTTATATCTGCACTCACCATGGCATTCCGAACCTGGTTTTCCCTAGTTTGATACCTACCTATTCCTTAGAACCTTTGATTGGTTGCTAGGATCCTGGGGGCTCCAGAGCGCCACATATTGCGGAGTTATGTCCATTTCTTATCCCACAGCACTACATTTTTCCATTTTTGATTTAGGCATTTATTTTGCGAGAACTTTTCAGATTAGGAACATTGCTTTGATTGAACCCCCCTTTGGTGCATCGGTAAGTCACTGTTTTGGTGTGCAGGAATCTGTCCCAGACCGCCAAATAGCATAGATGCATTGTGACATTCATTACCATACCATGGGTCTAGATCCATAGTATTCGTCGTAAGTAGAGACAGGCCGCTGGGTATCTGACCTTGCTGCGCGCTTGAGCTCAATTGCCTTACACTTATATTTAGGTTCTCCAATGAACAATTGGTTTATAGGGTGGTTACTTTTAGGAGCTGCAGACCTGTTTGCTGCCATACCTTGTGTGAGAAGTTGGCCTGGTATATGCTGTTCACTAGTTCTAGTGACCACCTTGTACCATGCCAAGCAACCCTTATGGTGTGGTTGTAAGTCAACCTTTTTGGACTAGCTGCCCTAGTGGTAGCGTAGGCTAAGCAGTCTTTGAGGCTAAACTCGTGATGCGTGTTAAGCAAGCTGTTTTACCAATAGTAACCCCCTTTTATACCAATGAAAGGACACCACACAGATATATATTCAAAATATATATGTATTTATTTCTCAAAGTAACCCCTAGTCTCTTTATGAGCACAGGAGCACAAATCGTCAAACAAGATTATCACAGAATACACAGAAGTTGCACTTTATATGGATAGGCCCTGGTGGCCACTCGAACCATATACTAAAATAGTGGTATAAGTACCACGAACAGAAAAGGGAAAAGGCCTAGGGCCTCTAGAATCGCTGGGCCTACAAGGAGCTAACATCAGTTAGTGACCAGGAGGTCCACGGGTGGCGTGTGCAGAGCAAATAGTCACACGCGTGCTCCCATAGGTTTCAATGGGTGCGTAAAAAGTACAAAGTTACTGCAAAAGGAATCTTCCGGATGACCTAGGAACTTAAGATTTGGAACACAGGCACTAGAGATATAATACTACACTTGGGCACAGGAGTGCCAGCTTTACCTCACCCACAGGAAGCGGGTGCATAGGCCTCGAAGTGCGTCGGGTTTCTTCTATCGGTTCCGTGGGGCCTGTAGACAAAAGTGCTGCAGGCGGTCGGTCGGGAAGGGATGCAGTGGATCCAAGAGTGGATCGGAGATGTTGAAGACCTGAAAGCAGAGGGGACAGTGTTCACAGTCACTAGCCAGTGACCAGCGTGGCACCAGGTGGGTACCAGGCGATGTCGGGTGCAAACAGGAAGGAAGGTGTAGCTTGACTCTGCAGCCACGTGGTCCCTGAAGGTCGACGACGTCCAGGAGTCGAGTCACGAGCTGTCCCACGCAGGCTCTCGCTGTCGGCGGTGTCGGCGACTTGATCGAAGCAAACAAGCCTTGGCAAAAGCAATTGTTGTAGGAAAGGAGATAAGCTGATGGCTCTGACCAGCAAGGTCAGAGGAACTGCTCCTTTGGAGGGGAGCAAGGGCCAGTCTGGAGCAACCAGACCAGCGGTGTTTGTCGTAGATTTCGTCGCCAAGATGGCCACTAGCCAGCGGGCCAGCAACCGGTTAGGCGCGTCGAGTGGCAAAATGCAGAAGGGCCCCACGCAGATCGTGGAGATGCTGGAGGGCTCACCTTTGGTGCAGATGCTGCTCGAGGGTTGGGCTTCTCAGGACCCAAAGCACAACTTGGAGGGAGCCTCGGTTGTTGCACTGGTCAGCTTGTCGTAGTCGTTTCAAGATGGCTGGCTCCACGTGTCTCGGTGCCTCCACGGGTCTCCTCTTTGCAGGGACTGTGGATCGGGCGGTGAGAGGTCTGGAGGTCCAGGTCTTGTCAGTCTCTGGGCTCGGGCTCCGGCGGGAGGCGGCGGCAAAGCAGACGTTGATTCGCTGGATGGTGCTTGCGTTAGCAAGGTGGTCACTCCCTGACCACAGGGGAGATTGGCTTCAGTCCTCTGTGCAGCAGAGCGTCGAAGTTCCCGTCTTCTTCTTAGTTTTAAGTTGATTCCAGGATGTCTGAAGTCTTAGGACACAGCTCCTACCTTTAAGCGGATTCTAGGGGCCGGACTACCTGCTAGGTCCCTCCCTATGGGTGGGACCAGGAAGGGGGGTGGTTACACCCCCAATCCTTTGTCCAGCTCGCCCCAGGCCCGGGACTGGTGTGCCCCAGGACCGGTTTGAACTGGCATATGCACCGAGGCTCCTTGTGAGCCACAGGCATGTCTGGTTTCTTTCAAGCCCTACCTGACCAATACACAAAATCCTGTCTGGGGTGGTGCACGCACCTCCCCTGGCAGGAAACCCTTTGTCCACACCTCCCAAGCTGGAAGGACTCCCAGCAGCAGGAGGGCAGACTTGTGTCAGTGGTGGCAGCATCCATTTTGTGGAGCTGAGGCTATGTCTGATTTTACCCGGGTTTCAGGTACTGTACATGTCGTGTCCCTCTAGAAGGGTGGAATGCTAACCCCGTCGCCAGAATTGGCGAGGGGTTAGTATTCCAATTCGTATGACACCTTACTCGACATGTTTTGATAAAGCCAAACCAAAGATAGCATTTAACCGCGAGGTTCATAATGCACTTAAGAGTATATGGTATGACGATATCTGGAAACAGTAGAAGGAAGTTGTTCCGACCACTGCAGACAGGCTCAGCTCATGCCAGAGCACCATCTCACATGGAACCAAGCACTCTGCCTTCAGGATTGTTAAGGCCTGCCATAGGAGTGACTTATAGGTTACCAGGTGTCCCATTTAAGGTTAGGTATAGGTATACTACACCTAAGTAAGAGGTGATTACACCAACTTACCCCAGCTGAGTGATCAGCCAGTTGTGTCAAATTGTTAGGCCAAGCCTGGGGTGGCATAATACATGCTTCAGCCCTTGGCAGGCCTTGGGTACACCAATGCCCTGGGTACCTAGTGTACACTGGTACAGGGGCTGACAGGGTGATCCAACCAATTGGGTATGTACCTAGGGTACATGGAGTCCATTTTAAAGAGAGAGCAGATGGGCTGAGGTCCTGAATGGCAGGATCTCAGGCCAACTAAGTCGAAAAACCAGCTAGACACTAGGCAAAAATTTGGGGGTAACCATAGTCAGATATCCACCTTCCTACACAACCCCCCCCCCAAACGAAGGGAGATAAGGCTGACCTTGACCAGGTAAGCCTATATTGCCCAAGTGGCCATATAAGGAGGAACCAGCACTGGCATGGTTACCCCCTGTCTCATGGTCCACTAAGCAATCCCTCACCCTAAGGGTATCAGAGGGTCTCCACCATAGGGAATCTCTACCTTTGGTGTGTCTTGGCAAAGTAAAAGGCTGGTGTTGAGATGGAGTACTGAAGTGAGTGTCCTCAAAGTGAGACCTCAGCTTCCTCCAATCATCCTTCACCATGGATGCCTTTCTTTCCTTAACTGAGTTGCACTGTGCTCTCAGGGTCAGCCTCTGGCTACCTAAAGCTGGAGGCTGGGTCCCTTTTGTGGGCTTACTGGAGGGACAGGTCAGGTTTGGGGCCCTAAGGTCCCAGGTTTGCCTGTGCCCAACAGAATCCCTCTGGGGGAGGTCCCTAACTACCTGTAAAGGAGATCCCTCAGGAATGTTTTTACCCATCACCTGACTAGGGCTACTAGCCAGGCAATCCTCATTCTTTTGATGGGGGGGTTCTTGTGGACAGGGGCCCTCTGGGGGTCCACTGGCCTCCCTGACCTCTGCAGCCCTGGGCTGACTGAGGCAGGGTAGAGAGAGGCAGGCTACCTGCACCAGACTGGGTCCCACCTTGGAAGGGGCCACTGACATCAGAGGCTCTGCCAGGCCAGGCCTGGCTACCTCTGGGGCAGTTCCTTCACAAGGGGTGAGGTCAGATCCCTGAGGAGGCTGACCTTTTCCTAATGTCTGGGGAGAGGGAGACTTTTCTTCCTCCCCACTACTCTCAGTTTGTGTGGAGTGATCCATTGTTTCAGGCTTCACTACACCTATGTCAGTCTGAGTATAGGCTGAGACCATTACAGCCTTGCCAACCTTTTCAGGGGGGCACTCAGTTTGTGTTTGAGCTGTGACTGTCACAGCTCTGCCAGTCTCTACAGGGAAGTCTGTCTGTGCCTGGGCTGTGGCTACCACTGCCCTTCCAACCTTTTCAGGGAGGAAATCTATTTGGACAGGGGTTGTGAATGGCACAACCCCCCTACCCTTTTGTGACAGGCCTACCATTTTAGAATGGGTGTCTTGTTCAACTCCAGCCCAAGCTGAGAGTTCTAAGTCATTCCCCAGTAAGCAGTCTACAGGCAAGGTTGGGGACACTGCTACCCTTTTAGGGCCAGTGACCCCTCCCCAGCTGAGACATACCTCTGCCATGGGATGACTGTTCTGTTTGCCATCAATGTTAGTCACCTGGTAGGAGAAACCAGGCAAAAGCTGCTCAAAGGGAACTAGCCAATGGGCCACCATTGTGATGCTAGCTCCAGTGTCTCTGTAGGCCTCAGCTTTTGTACCATTGATGTAGGGCTCCTGTCTGTACCTACCCAAAGTGTTGGGACAGGCAGTGAAGTTGGCAAACCCCATGCCACCATCACAGACAAGAGTGGTTGCTGTAGGGGAATTGGCTAAGCCAGGGTCCCCCTGTGTTCCCCAAGTAAACCCACCCAGATTTCTGGGGGCACTCCCACCACCTGGGGGATTACTGCTGACAGTAATAGGTGGTGTGACAGGAGTAATTGGAGGAACAGTTTTGTTTTTAGCCCTTGGGCAACCGCGGTCAGTTTTCCAATGCCCAGGAGTTTTACACTCATGGCAGTAGGGCTTTTTAGCTGTGGTAGAGGAGGGAGCTTGGGACCCACCACCCTGTGTGGAGTTTTGGGGCCCTGAGGAAGGTTTCTCTTTTTCTTTATCCCCACCCTTCTCTTGAGGCTTGGTGGTATCTTTCTTTTGGTCACCACCCTGGTTTTTAGGCCTGATCCTGGTCCTGACCCATTTATCTGCCCTCTTTCCCAATTCTTGGGGAGAGGTCAAATCTGAGTCTACCAGGTGTTGATGGAGAAGCTGGTTTTGACAATTACTTAAAATCTGCTCTCTCATCATCAAATTGTACAATCCTGTATAATCAGACACCTTACTTCCCAGCAACCAACCCTCCAAAGCCTTAGTGGCACATTCCACATATTCAGACCAGTCCTGAGTCTGTGTCTTCTGGGTGTCTCTGAACATTAACCTGTACTGTTCAGTGGTTAAGCCTAACCCATCAACTAGGACACTCTTCAGGACTCTGTAATTTCTGACATCCTCTTCTCTAACAGTGAGGAGTCTATCTCTGCCTCTCCCCTCAAAGGAGAGCCATAAGATTGCTGCCCACTGGTCTTCAGGAACCTGCTGCACTTTGCAGGCTCTCTCAAGAGCAGTCATCCATTTGTGGATGTCATCCCCACTTTTGTAGGGGGGCACAATCTTGGACAGGTTCCTATTGTCAAAGACCCTATCTTTGTCCCTAGGGACATTGCTGCCACCAGTGGGTATAGACCCACTCTCTCTATGCTGTCTAGCCTTGCTCAGTTTCTCTTCCATCAGGGCTACTTCTAGCTCCTGCTTCCTGATCCTCAGCTGGGCTTCTTGCATCTTGGCCTCATGTTCCCTCCTCTGAGGGGTGGTCATCCTTCTCCTGGAGTGACCTTGAGAGCCTCTAGAGCCATGGGAAGCATTGGAGTCACCTGAGCGATTCCTTTGCCTTCCAAGCCCTGTGTTAAGTCCACTGGGGAGATCCAGTGGGGTGAACCCACTGTCAGTCCCCAATAGCCTTGGTTTAGCTGGGCCAAGTATAACACTTGGCACTGGGCTAGTTCTCCCTTCATCCTCACCACTGTCTGTATCCCCCTCACTTTCCTCCTCTGTAGTATGGTTTTCATCTAAGGGATGGCTATTGGAAAGGGGTACCTCAGTGGCATCTTCAGAAGGGGGGCCTCCTGTTCCTGTCCCTAAGGGGGCTAACTGGGAAGCTCTCTTGAGCTCTCTTTGATTCTCATCATCTTGCAAGAGTGCTCTGAGCACAGCAGAGGTAGGGTTCTTGGGCTGTTTAAGGCCTCTAAGAGTTGCCAACTGCCTGAGCTCATTCTGATTAAGGGTAGCAAAGATGGATGGTGCCCTCGGGGGGTCACTCTCAACAGAGATGGGTACAGTGGACCCCTCTGCCCCAGCCATTGCTCTTAAGTGTGGGTGGATGTGTTGCAATCTACCTACACTTGGGTTTACCTACTAAACCTATCTAGTAGTTGTAGTCAGGGTGTGCTACTCCCTTTGCTCTACAACAACTAAGTTCAGTAGAACTTAAGTATATCTAATCTTGTTTTATATGTACCTACAGGTACCTATGTGATCTTTCAATTGGTAACCAAGAGATTACAATGGTAAAACACAGCAAGCTCAAATCCAACCGCTGCTCACCAATGTGAGAAGTTGGCCTGGTATATGCTGTTCACTAGTTCTAGTGACCACCTTGTACCATGCCAAGCAACCCTTATGGTGTGGTTGTAAGTCAACCTTTTTGGACTAGCTGCCCTAGTGGTAGCGTAGGCTAAGCAGTCTTTGAGGCTAAACTCGTGATGCGTGTTAAGCAAGCTGTTTTACCAATAGTAACCCCCTTTTATACCAATGAAAGGACACCACACAGATATATATTCAAAATATATATGTATTTATTTCTCAAAGTAACCCCTAGTCTCTTTATGAGCACAGGAGCACAAATCGTCAAACAAGATTATCACAGAATACACAGAAGTTGCACTTTATATGGATAGGCCCTGGTGGCCACTCGAACCATATACTAAAATAGTGGTATAAGTACCACGAACAGAAAAGGGAAAAGGCCTAGGGCCTCTAGAATCGCTGGGCCTACAAGGAGCTAACATCAGTTAGTGACCAGGAGGTCCACGGGTGGCGTGTGCAGAGCAAATAGTCACACGCGTGCTCCCATAGGTTTCAATGGGTGCGTAAAAAGTACAAAGTTACTGCAAAAGGAATCTTCCGGATGACCTAGGAACTTAAGATTTGGAACACAGGCACTAGAGATGTAATACTACACTTGGGCACAGGAGTGCCAGCTTTACCTCACCCACAGGAAGCGGGTGCATAGGCCTCGAAGTGCGTCGGGTTTCTTCTATCGGTTCCGTGGGGCCTGTAGACAAAAGTGCTGCAGGCGGTCGGGAAGGGAAGGGATGCAGTGGATCCAAGAGTGGATCGGAGATGTTGAAGACCTGAAAGCAGAGGGGACAGTGTTCACAGTCACTAGCCAGTGACCAGCGTGGCACCAGGTGGGTACCAGGCGATGTCGGGTGCAAACAGGAAGGAAGGTGTAGCTTGACTCTGCAGCCACGTGGTCCCTGAAGGTCGACGACGTCCAGGAGTCGAGTCACGAGCTGTCCCACGCAGGCTCTCGCTGTCGGCGGTGTCGGCGACTTGATCGAAGCAAACAAGCCTTGGCAAAAGCAATTGTTGTAGGAAAGGAGATAAGCTGATGGCTCTGACCAGCAAGGTCAGAGGAACTGCTCCTTTGGAGGGGAGCAAGGGCCAGTCTGGAGCAACCAGACCAGCGGTGTTTGTCGTAGATTTCGTCGCCAAGATGGCCACTAGCCAGCGGGCCAGCAACCGGTTAGGCGCGTCGAGTGGCAAAATGCAGAAGGGCCCCACGCAGATCGTGGAGATGCTGGAGGGCTCACCTTTGGTGCAGATGCTGCTCGAGGGTTGGGCTTCTCAGGACCCAAAGCACAACTTGGAGGGAGCCTCGGTTGTTGCACTGGTCAGCTTGTCGTAGTCGTTTCAAGATGGCTGGCTCCACGTGTCTCGGTGCCTCCACGGGTCTCCTCTTTGCAGGGACTGTGGATCGGGCGGTGAGAGGTCTGGAGGTCCAGGTCTTGTCAGTCTCTGGGCTCGGGCTCCGGCGGGAGGCGGCGGCAAAGCAGACGTTGATTCGCTGGATGGTGCTTGCGTTAGCAAGGTGGTCACTCCCTGACCACAGGGGAGATTGGCTTCAGTCCTCTGTGCAGCAGAGCGTCGAAGTTCCCGTCTTCTTCTTAGTTTTAAGTTGATTCCAGGATGTCTGAAGTCTTAGGACACAGCTCCTACCTTTAAGCGGATTCTAGGGGCCGGACTACCTGCTAGGTCCCTCCCTATGGGTGGGACCAGGAAGGGGGGTGGTTACACCCCCAATCCTTTGTCCAGCTCGCCCCAGGCCCGGGACTGGTGTGCCCCAGGACCGGTTTGAACTGGCATATGCACCGAGGCTCCTTGTGAGCCACAGGCATGTCTGGTTTCTTTCAAGCCCTACCTGACCAATACACAAAATCCTGTCTGGGGTGGTGCACGCACCTCCCCTGGCAGGAAACCCTTTGTCCACACCTCCCAAGCTGGAAGGACTCCCAGCAGCAGGAGGGCAGACTTGTGTCAGTGGTGGCAGCATCCATTTTGTGGAGCTGAGGCTATGTCTGATTTTACCCGGGTTTCAGGTACTGTACATGTCGTGTCCCTCTAGAAGGGTGGAATGCTAACCCCGTCGCCAGAATTGGCGAGGGGTTAGTATTCCAATTCGTATGACACCTTACTCGACATGTTTTGATAAAGCCAAACCAAAGATAGCATTTAACCGCGAGGTTCATAATGCACTTAAGAGTATATGGTATGACGATATCTGGAAACAGTAGAAGGAAGTTGTTCCGACCACTGCAGACAGGCTCAGCTCATGCCAGAGCACCATCTCACATGGAACCAAGCACTCTGCCTTCAGGATTGTTAAGGCCTGCCATAGGAGTGACTTATAGGTTACCAGGTGTCCCATTTAAGGTTAGGTATAGGTATACTACACCTAAGTAAGAGGTGATTACACCAACTTACCCCAGCTGAGTGATCAGCCAGTTGTGTCAAATTGTTAGGCCAAGCCTGGGGTGGCATAATACATGCTTCAGCCCTTGGCAGGCCTTGGGTACACCAATGCCCTGGGTACCTAGTGTACACTGGTACAGGGGCTGACAGGGTGATCCAACCAATTGGGTATGTACCTAGGGTACATGGAGTCCATTTTAAAGAGAGAGCAGATGGGCTGAGGTCCTGAATGGCAGGATCTCAGGCCAACTAAGTCGAAAAACCAGCTAGACACTAGGCAAAAATTTGGGGGTAACCATAGTCAGATATCCACCTTCCTACACCTTGGCTTTCAAGATATGTCGGTAATGTGTTTATGTTAATTTCAGTTTTAGCTGCTCTGTCTTTCCAGAAGTTAAGTAGTTCTGCTGCTTTTGTAGACATGTTACTGACCTGGCATTTACCTTTATTGTGTATGAGTGCAATCTTATGCTATTTTTGAACCCATCTTCGTTCCACTTTATTCACAAAAATCACCATACAGGAGTCCAGTCTAAAAGGAAGTCTTGAATAATCTTTTGCAGTGCAACAGTACAAACTTGTGGTAAAACCTAATAAGGGTACAGCCCAGTAGTCATTAGCTGCCCGGGCCTGACACCCCACTTGCTCTGTTTTCCCAGTTTTGTTGCTGTGGAGCTGGAAGCCAAGTGAGATCTTATTTTTGTAGTTCAAGCTGATTCCTTGTATGGGTGCCGGCCGTAATTCTAAATTCATCCGAACCGCACTCCGTGCCTCAGTAGTGCTGCCAGCAGCGGCTGGGCCTGTTTTCGTTTTGAGCGGAAGCCAGGGTGGAAGGATGTGGCGGGAAGGCCTGTCCGCATACAGATCAGCCGTGTATGGAGGTGGGCATGGCGGGCTTCTCGGATGGACTCCTTTCATGCGGACATTGTGGAGACATATCGCTCTGCCATCTTTATCTGCGAGCAGCAGGCCGCACGAGGTCGATTGCTTTCTTTTTATACAAAAATCTTTGTGTGCGCCAGATTCTTTTAGCAACTGTATCCATAACAAACCGGCTCGGAATGCTTGGTAGTTTGAACTTCAAGCATCCGTAGGTGAATGCAGTGATGTTGGACCTCAAGATTTTTTAATGTGCAAATATTTGTTTTTGTTTCACGTGCATAGTTTTAGAATTTTAAGAGGTTTTTGGTGAGAATTGCACGAGTAAACTTTATTCAAGTTTTTTTGTACTTAAAATAAGTATTATCAAAGTAAATAGGTCTCTGCTATTTCAGGTGACTGTTTATTTTTGTCGCACCAGCTGTAAGTTGTGTGATATCATGTATGGCTGAATAAGCATAATACACATACAGGTACCACACACGCACACGGTGATCATGGGGGTACCTATACCCCCACACAACATACACTTACAAGCACACATACAGTGACATCACAAATGGGAACACGTGCACACACAGATGGATACTATAACTGAGTTAATTCAGATCTTACAATCTGAGACTTTACGTAATTGGATGTTGGCAATGCACGCAGGCCAACAGGCATTGGCTGGAGACAGAAGAGCTATAGCTCATGGAATAATCGAACTTGTTTCTGACACTCTTGGCCCAGAGTGAGCATTGATATAGGCATATCTGTGGCTGATTCATGGTGAGGACTGAGCAATGTTGCACATGGCTGCGTGGGTAAGTAAGTTTACCAACAACAGCACAATGGTAAATGCCAGCATCTGATAGGGACTTCTAGCCACAAATTCCTCACTTTACAATTATTCCCAAGTGGCAGACTGGATCCTGAATTTTTTCTTGAGCAGTACCCCTGCACGCCGGTAGGTAATGTCGTTTGGCAGCACGCGTAATCGTCTGCGCTGGAAGTGATATTCGCGATGTCTATATTGGCGCCCCCTCCAGTGCACTGACATTCGTTTTTTTCTTTCTGTGCCAGTTAGCGCCGATGAATGTACCTTTTTGCGATGTTTTATCAAAGTGTTTTGAGGTTTTTACTTTTGGTGTGGTAGGTTATGTCATCCAAGGAGGCCGGCTTCAAGCCCTGCTGCGCCTGTCACTGCTCGGTGTCGGTGACTGACCCCGCACCTTATGTGCCTCTGGGGCCTTGAACATGGCCACTTCTCGAAGGCACGCTCAATTTGGCGTGCCATGCACCCAAAGTCCTTGAGGGACGATCAACTATCAAGATCCCATCGAGAGGAAGGTCCCCGGAGCGGTCGCAGGGTGCGAAGAGTTCGTCACACTCGGAAGTTGTCAAGTCATTCAGGAAAGTCCCGCCACAAGAAAAAGAAGTTGAAGCGTCCTTCGACTTCTCCTCGTCTGTCGGCTACCAAGATGAGGGAGCATCTCTCGAGGCCTGGCTCGGCTGTTGAACTAGCACCTGCACCAGTTCCGCACCTCTCCGAGTTTCCAGGAGTCAGAGCACCCCCACCCAGCTGAGAGAGTTTTTTGAGGCTATGCACCTCATAATTGGGCGGCCCGTTCCCTCCAGCACAGCTTCGGGTCCTGCGAGTTCAGGAGGGGCCCTTACTGGATTCAAGCCGGCGGCTTTAGTACCAGTTGGATATGGATCCTTGCCAGTCGTGCCATGTCGACCTTCCCTGGCGTCTGTCCTGAGGCTGGCGCTCCCTGTGCCGCTGGTGCCCACCAGTGATGCCATCCTCATCCCCAATAGGGAGCCGGAGGGGCATTGCCCAATATCTACTCCGGTGCCAACTGAAGCCATGACTTCCAGGCTTGATCCTGGGCCCTGTTCCTATGGTATGAATAGGAAGAGTCGCTGGACCTAGAAGAATACCAGCCTTTTGACTCCTTGGACTGGTGTGGGGATCTGGGTGAAGCCAGTGGATTGGACACATATCCAGATACTGGCATGCTTTCTCCCCCTACTGTTTCTACAGAGGAGGGAGCTTCATTTGCTATGGTGGTGTAGAGAGCAGCTGAGGTCCTGGACTTAGTCTGCCCTCTGCGGCGGTCAAGACTAATGTCTTGACAGAAGTACTTCACCCGGGAATGTCCCCTTCCGAATCTCTTCTCCCATTCAATGAAGCACTAACTGATATCCTGCTTGGGACCTGGTCCAAGTTCAACACCGGGCTCCTGTGAACAGGAAAATTGCCCTTCGCTACCGGCTCGCTCCAGGGGACCTCAACTTGCTACCTCGTAGTGCTTGGTGGTCAAAGCCTCCACTTCATATGTAAATCCTGGCGCATTCCCATTCGCACACCCGGATCGGTAATCCAAGATGCGTGATAGTTTAGGCAAGAAAATGTTTTCTTCCTGTAGCCAGGCATTGTAGTCGGTTAACAGCGCATGCCTTTTGGGCCGCTTACTCTTGCTCAGGTCCTCTCTGCCCATGACCCAGTAGCGGGATCCATATTTCCCTCCTGCCTGCCCTCAAGCATTATTGCGTTTTACGGTGGGCCACAAGCACTTTCAGTTTGCTGTCACCTGCCCCACTGGCGTTCCATGACATCTGACAGGTGGGTTTTACAGATTGCTTGGAGGGGCTATTCCTTCCCCTTCAAGACTATCCCTCCATCCCTGCCACCTAATTACTACGGGCTGATGGAGCACCACCTATCCCTTCTTCACCAGGAAGTGACAGCTCTTTTGGCCAAAGGAGCCCTAGAGAGATTGCCGCTGCCAGAAGTGGGTCATAGTTATTATTTGCGCTAGTTTCTGGTGCCCAAGAGGGACGGAGGCCTTAGTCCTATCCTCGACCTGTGCTCTCTCAACTTCTTCCTCAAGAAAGAGAAGTTCAAAATGCTCACTCTTGCTCAAATCCCATCTGCCCTGGACCCAGGGGACTGGATGGTAGCGTTGGACTTGCAGGACGCATATTTCCATCCTGCCTGCCCTCAAGCATTATCTGCAGTTTATGGTGGGCCACAAGAACTTTGTTTGCTGTGCTCCCCTTTGGCCTCAGCAGCACCTTTCGGGTGTTCACCAAGGTGATACCGGTGGTTGCAGCTCATCTGTGGAGATCATAGGTGCAAGTGTTCCCCTGTCTCGACAGCTGGCTGTTGAAGGGGGGCTTTCCCCAGTCTGTCGTCTCGCACTAGCCAGACTATGGCGGACCTTCTGCATACGCTGGGGTTCACTATCAACGTGCCGAAGTCACAACGGACTCCCTGTCAGACGCTCCCTTTCATTGAAGCTGTTCTGGACACAGTGCAGTTTTAGGCCTATCCTCCCAAATGGCAAGTCCAGGATATTCAGGCTATTCTAACAATGTTTCAGTCTCTATTCTGGTTTTTTGTGAGACTGACTCTGAGGCTGCTGGGCCTTCTGGACTCCTGCCGCCTACTAGTGACACATGCCCGTTGGCATATGTGGGCTCTGCAGTGGGAGCTGAAGTTCCAGTGGGCGCAGCCTCAAGGGAATCTGTCCAAAGTGGTCCAGATCTCAGAAGGAACTGCAAAAGGTCTGCAGTGTTGGTTAATGAACTGCTTTTGGGTCAGCGGCAGACCCATTTGCTTCCCCAACCATATCGGACACTAGTGATAGATGCATCACTCCTGGGATGTGGCAGCCACCTGGGAGTGGTGAATATCCGAGTACTCTTGTCTCCAGCGGAATCCAGACTTTTCATCAACCTTTTGGAGCTCTGAGTGATCCGATTGGCATTGAAAGCCTTTCTACCCTCCATCAAGGGAAGGCTAGTGCATGTGTTCACAGAAAACACCACCACCATGTAGTACTGCAACTAATAGGGCGGGGTATGGTTGTGGGCCATTTGTCAAGAGGCCCAGCGTTTCTGGACATGGCTGGAACAGCAGGGCATATCCCTGGTGGTGCAACATCTGGCTTGCTCTCTGAATGCCAGAGCGGACGAACTAAGCCGCAGATGCCTCACAGATAACGAATATCTTCCCCATCTGGAGGTGGTACAGGGTCTCTTTCACCAGTAGGAATAGCCTTGGTTATATCTGTTCACCACCCACGATAATGTGCAATGTTAGCAGTTCTGCGTGCTAGAGTTTCCAAGGTGGCTCTCGCTCAGACACACTTTTCATCTCGAGTGGAGCTCAGGCCTCCTGTATGCCTTTTTGCTCATACCACTCCTGCCCAGAGTGCTCAAGAAGATCAGGAAGGACCATGCCCAAGTCATCCTTGTCGCTCCAGATTGGGCACTGAGAGTTAGGTATCCTGAGCTATTGAGCATGGCCATCGGTCCTCTGATCAGGCTGTACCTTCGGGAGGATCTTCTGGCCAGCGGCAGGGGAGGATTGTCCACCTGAACCAGTCAACGCTCCGTCTTCTTGCGTGGAGATTGAGTAGTGACAGTTAACAGCTTTTAACTTTCAGCCTGAAGTCTGCAATGTTATTTTGGCAGCCAGGCATCCCTCCACCAAGATGATGTACGCCTGCTTTTGGGGCTCGTTTGTGGCATGGTGTGCAGAGAAACAAGTTGACCCTCTTTCTGCTCCCCTTTCTCAGGTTCTCCTGTTTGTTCTATCACTTGCCCAGCAGGGCTCTGCTCTTCTACGGTTGCCTGACCAACCTTCCCTTTTCCGATCCTCTATTGTACATAGGTTTTTGAAAGTTTTGCGACATATGTTTCCTGCTTCTCCATTCATTATGCTACAGTGGAACCTTAATCTGGTCATGACGTTACTGATGTGCTCTTCTTTTGTACTCTTACATAACTGTCCTCTCAGGCTCCTTACCATCAAAACAGCCTTCCTGGTTGCCATAAAATCCACCCAGAGGGTCAGTGAGCTTCAAGCCTTGTCATCCAAGCCTCCTTACCTGACCATCTACCCTAATGCTTCATACGAGGGCTTCCTTCCTTCCGAAAGTGGTCACTCCAGTTCACGTAGGCTAAACAATCACTCTGCCTACTTTTTACGCTCCACGTCATCCCTCCAAAAAAGAGCAGCGCCTTTACTTTCTGTCCCCAAAAGGCGAGTTGTCGTTCTACTTGACCACACACAATTTACGGGTGGACAATCAACTTCATGGGGTATGTCAGAGCAAAGAAAGGATGGGCCGTACAGAAGTGGACCATCTCCCGATGGCTCGTGCTCTGTATGAAGATCTGCTATGCACTGGCTAAAAAGAAACCCCTGGGGGTTTACCTTTTCATTCCACTAGAGCTAAAGCTGTCACCACTGCTTTAGCAAGTGGAGTTCCGGTCCTGGACATCTGCCAAGCGGCAACGTGGGCTTTCTTGCATACATTTACCAAACAGTACCGCCTGAACAGTCAGGTCTGTAGGATCTATTACTTAAGTATCTAATCAAATGTAAGGAATCTGCAGCTAAAAGTCTCTATCAGATCAACAAGTTACTTACCTTCGGTAACGCCTTATCTGGTAGAGACTATCTAGCAGCAGATTGCTTACTTATTTATTTTATTTATTTAGAGAGTTTTATATAGCGCTGGCAGGACGAGTGAGTATCAGAGCGCTTTACAACATGTACACAAGCAATAAGAAAAAAAGACAGACAGAATAAAAGGACAGCCGTTCGGAAGGCAGGTAATAGTCGAGAGTTACTTGATTGTAACTACAGTGTATTGTTCATAAGGTTAAAGGTGCAGAACGAGGAGGAGAGCCTTTCATTTTTTCTTGAAGGTCACGAAAGAGGGGTTGGTTCTGAGATCTGCTGGTAGGTAGTTCCAGCTTTTGGGGGCATTGCCCGAAAAGGAGCAAGCCAGGGCTTTTTGTTTATACCTCTTTGGGGGAATGAGAAGTAGGTAGTTGGTGCTCCTCAGGTTTCTTGCCTGGCCTGCCTTGGTGAGCTTAACCACCAGGTAGACTGGTTTACCCGTGTGAAACACTTTGTGGTGAGACAGGCAGTTTTTAAATGGCAACTAGCTTCAATTGGGAGCCACTTGAGATATTTCAAGGAGGGGGAGATGTGATTGTGCTTTTTTGCTCCGGTGTCCATCCTTGCTGCTGAATTTAGAGTTGTTCTCATGGGGGCTAGGTGGGAGTTTGCTGTGCCTGTGAGGGTAGCGTTCCGGTAGTCTAGTCTGAATAGAACCAAGGCTTGCGTTGCGGTTTTGAGATCATTAGGCGGGAGGAAGGGCTTGAATTTGTTAAGTAGTTTTAATTTGTAGTGGGCACTCCTAGCGGTTGTCTTAATGTGTGAGCTCATGTTCAGGTTAGGGTCCAGTATGATTCCCAGCGATTTGGCGGAGCCGGCCAGGGTTCAGTCATAGTTTAGGGAGTCCATAAGCTTTATCCAATCTAGGACCTTGTGGGTTTGTCCGTTGTTTGAGAGGAAAACAATTTCCGTCTTATCTTGGTTACGTTTTAAGTGGTTGTGTGATAGCCAGTTTTGGATTTTTTAGAATATTGTTTAGACGGCGTATGTCTTCTGGAGAGGATACTTCCAGGTAGAGCTGGATGTCGTCTGCATAGAGGTGGAAGGTGATGTTGGCTTGTTTGATTATGGTAGTGTGGGGCTCCATGTTGATATTGAAGAGAGTAGGTGAGAGGACTGAGCCCTGTGGAACACCTCTGGTTAGAGTAGAGGTATCTGAAGTTGCATTGTTTATTTTGATTTGTTGAGAGCGGTTGTGAAAAAAAGATGTGAACCATTTCAGCACCATGCCGTTCGCTCCTATCCGTTGTTTGAGGGTGTTCAGAAGAAGTTTATGGTCCACCGTGTCAAAGGCCGCAGATAGGTCTAGGAGGATGAGCAGGCAGCAATGGCCGGCATCCATACATTTGTGGATGTCATCTGCTATATTTAGTAAGGCTGTTTCTGTGCTGCAGCCCTTTCTGAAGTCTGATTGGTGAGAATCCAGGAGATTGTAAGTGTCGATGTGATGGTTGAGTTGGAGTAGGACCCATTTCTCGAAGATTTTGTCCAGGAAGGGAGGGTTTGAGATTGGCCCTATTTAGTAGTAGAGAGACCTGACCAAGTATTAGGCAGTCTGCCAGGACCCCAGTGCTTAGGGAGCTGTTTATTATCATCGTCCAGAGGGGGGTAATGACGTGATTTGAGATTTCTTACCACGGAGGCCAGAAGGGGGTCTGCAAAGTGGGAGAAGGGCTTTGAATTCCCAATTAGTTTAGAGATGTCCATTTCTGTGAGTGGGTTAAATGCTTTCCAGCAATTAAGGGTAGAGGGGTATCCTAGGATTAGGTTGCCCTCATTAATCTCAGGATGAGGCATCTCTACCCGGGAGTCAGGGGAGAGCAGGGTGGGATTTCTTTTGTCTGTGCTGTGGAGGGTGATTACTGTAGATGCTTGTGTGAGTCATTCAAGAGAGGACTCGATCATCATGATTTTCTCA
Source organism: Triturus cristatus (assembly GCF_964204655.1). Lineage (NCBI taxonomy): Eukaryota > Metazoa > Chordata > Amphibia > Caudata > Salamandridae > Triturus > Triturus cristatus. The sequence continues at coordinate 330,751,333 of NC_140582.1, forward strand.
TCAAAGAATTTAGCAAATTTATCACAGCGTTCTTTGGAGCCCTGAGGGGCTTTGGTGGGTGGTTTGGAAGTCTTGTTTTTTATGATGTTGAAAAGGTCTTTTGCACAACTTATTGCATTGTCAAGGGCACTGCGGAAAAAGGCTGTTTTTTAGGTCTCGCCTGACCCAGCGCTTGCGCTGGTCTGGCGAGACTTTAAGTAAGGGCTTCAAAAAATGCTACCGCCGGCTACAGCTTGCAGTGCATGTGCACGGGCACGCGCTTGAGCAGAGGCGCCATATGGCATTCCTCATGCTCATTAAGCGCATCGCTTGCCGCGCGCTTGATCGCTATCGCGATCACTTTCGCGTTGTGCGACGGCCGCGCGATCCATCCCATTTCAAGCTCTGGTTATTTCTATTTCCTCAACCTGTGTTAAAACGAAAAAGTTATAAGCATTTCTTACTCGATTCTTATGTCAAAACTGTCTTTGCATTCTACATGCGCTACTAGTACTAAGTAAGTTTAGTGGCAACGTGTAGTTCAAAATGAATATCTACAACATTTAATAATTTCTCCATTGGTGCAACTACAACAAATCGGCTTCTGTAAAGCGTTCCCCCAAGTTACAACCTTTACAACCAAAACTACTGGTCTGTGCACAAAGTCTGAAATCCATGGAATGTCTTAGCAGTTTACACTAAATTACAGCAAGAGAAAATCCCACCTCGCCTGCCAAGTTTCCAAAACACAGCTGGTGGCAGCGCGACGTATCAATCGCATGTTACTCTACAAAAGTTGACTGGGATGGTGCCACCGCAAAGTGATGAACGTGTGACGCCTCAGCGCCCATTAGTGTGCGTGGGAAGCCTTCCTGACAGAGGAAATGCACCGCAAACGGACCCGCTTTCCATCTGGTCTTCTCAGCTGCGTCAGGTGCCGATGCTGCTTCGGGAACCCTGAGACTCGGCCATGCGAAGGCGACCGATGCCAGCGAATAGCAGGAGCCTGCACGTCAAAGCGTTTTCCTGCGCATTGGTAAAATAAACTGACTTCTTTAACGACAGTCCCGGCCTATCCGCGACGTCACAAGCGCTCTATATTATGTTTGGTTCCCACAGAGCGCACGCGCCTCTCTCTATGCTCCACAATGCTAGAGTGTACACTTCTGCTGAGGAGGCTACCCGGCTTACCGTTACGTGTTACATTTCAGTCGCTTCGTGTGCAGCCTCCTCCCTTGTTTCCCGTTTCCTTTTCTCATGTCCTATCCACATTCACTCCTCGAACCCATGCTTTGGGAGTTAACGTGTGGCGAAGGAAATGGGATGAAGTCACGAAAAGCATGACAAAACTGTCAAATTTCACATTTATGTTTAAAAAAAAAAAGAAATTGGTAACATGAACAAAGCTGACAGTAAACCAGTTCTAACTTAATTGGTCACAAATGAGCTATATATATCTTGCAAGGTTTAAAGTAGTCACCTGCTGCTGTGCTACCCAGCAATTTTCACAGAATTATAATAATAGTAAGATAATTCTGGTCGTAAGTGTAGTTCCAGGAGAGTTCTGTGATTTGCCAGTCACAGTTTTGAGAGGTTAATGTGCATGCTGCTAAGCAGGTTATGTAATATGCAGATTATATTTGTATTTTATACAGGGAACAAGTCCTAAACAAGCACTGGCATAGCCAATTGGTCTCACCTGACCTCATGTGTTTAGCCATGCAACAGTTGATGTTGTTGCACCAAGGATATTGTGCTGGATAACTAAACACTTATAAGGTCCCAAAGGCGAGACCTATTGGCTATGCCAATGCTTGTTCTTTGAGGATGTGATTTTTATATGTTCTGCATTCTGCTCTGAGTTGGTGAAGGTGAGTTAGGGAAGGGTTTGCTCGCCAGAGTCTTTCTGCAGCTCTGTGTTACCTTCTTACTGTGTTGAGGTCTTTGTTAAACCAGGATCTCGAAGGGGTGTCTCTAATCATTTATAGTTTCAGAGGGGCTAATTGGTCTAGGACGGCTGACATCGTAGAGTTAAAGTGGGTTGTGAGTTCATTCGCAGAGAGGTTGTCAGTTTTTGGGGGAAGGCTACAGATAATTTTTTCTTCCAGATCAGCTAGGGGAATCTGGCTTAAGTTTCTGGTCCACTGGAGGGTTTTCTTACTATGGATGGGGTATGGCTCTTCCAGATTTAAGTGGAACAGGATGATGCAGTGGTCCGACAGGTCGACTGGGAGGATGTTATTGATGGTTATCACCTTCTCCTGGGCTATAATGGCGTCAAGGGTTAAGCCTCTGTTGTGGGTTTGTTCTTTGCAGTGTTGGAAATAGTTGTAAGTTGTACTCCAGTAAGGGTTTGTTTAAGGATTGGATTAGTGTGTTTTTCTCATCATTCCAATGGAGATTGAAGTCACCTAGGATTAAGTTGTTGGCATTGGAGAGTAAGCAGTGTGTTACCAGGTCTTATAGGTGTTCGTGGAAAGGGCGAGTGTTGCCAGGAGGGTGGTAGAGGAGGTGGCAATTTGTTGTTTTATTATTTTTCATCCATATAGTACTGCTGAGATATTCAAAAGTGCTGTAAGTGGAAGAGACAGTTTCCACCATCGTAATGGTATTTTTGTGGATAATGGCTAAGCCACCACCTTGTTGATCCATTCTTTCTTTCTTAGTGATTGAGAACCCAGGAGGGACTAGTAGGTCAAGGATTGGGTAGGATGATTCATTAAGCCAAGTTTCTGTGATGAATGTAATATTGATGTTGTAGTTAAGAATGGCTTCCAGCAATTTGATTGCCTGCTTAGAGGCAGAGCTGCAGTTTATAAGTGGTCAATTGATAGTACTAGAGTTGCTGTTGTGTTTCTGAGAGTTGGGTGCCCTGGGGATATCAGGGAGGTGTGCTTGCGGTCTGGCTTTTTTACTGGGTGGCATAGGGTTTCTCCCGATACCAGTGTTCACCTGGATCTTGAAGGTAGTTCTCTTTTCCTGGTTGGCGTCATGTGTTATGTATTGGCCATCTCTATCGCTTCGCTGAGTGACATCCTAGGATTAGATCGAATCGGTCTGTGAGCTCGGTTGTTTAAAGGAGTAGTGATCAAGCTATTTGGCTGAGTTTTGAAGGCTGAAGTGGAGGTCTGGTAATGTCAGAGGGGGAGAGGAGTGAACAGTGATCATAGTAGGGGAAGTTTTGAGGGTCATTAGGATTTTGTTGATATCTAGTATCACTATTTCGAGCTGACTTTCCATAAGACTTAGTCTTTTCTTTAGGTCTAGTGCGGGTAGTTGGTTAGAGGAGGTGGAAACGGAGGTGTATGGCTGCCATTTGTTGGATGTGCAGTGTTCAAGGTACACGGGGAGCAGGTCAGAGAGTTGATGAGCGGAGGGTGTGCCTCTAATTTCTCTGTTAGGGGCTGTTTCAGAGGGCTCTTTATGTAGGCATGCCACTGAGTCAGCCAACGGTATGGAGGGGGGAAAGGATACATTGGGCCTGTTGTGTGTAGGTGCTGTTTTGTCGGTTTCTCTAGTGGCGTGGGTGGATAGAAGGAGGAGGGTGTTTGGTTGAGGGGTGGGGTAGTGGGAAAATAGCTGGGTTGAGTAGGTGGACTGACGTTGGTATCTGAAAAAAACCCAGTTAGTTATAGATTCCTTACCTTAGAATTTCGCCCAGGCGTCAGACTGGATCCGGAAAGTTTTTCATCAGCAGTACCCATGCGCACCAGAAGGTGGTGACGGTCGACTCTGTACTCTTCATTGGTGTCGTGGTTGCTGAGATTACGTCACTGTAGCTACATAGAGGTCACCCATGCGCGCTGGCGTCAGTTTTTCCGTGCCAGCAAGCGCAGATCCAGAGAGAGCGGTACCTCAGTCACTTTTTGACTGACTTTTTCTTGACTTTTGTCGACATCGTTTTTTGAGTCCATCCACTCCTGGTGCACGAGGGATGCCCGGCTTAAAGGCTTACGGTTCCTGTAGCTGACTGATGTTGGTGACAGATCTACACAGCGTGTGCCTATTCTGCCTGGAGCGCAACCACAACCCTAAGTCGTGCTCTGACTCTGGGCAATGAATCCGAAGTCTTTGCGGGAGCGGTCCTGAAAGCTTCTCGAGGTCCGGCAGTCGGCTCCGCGCTGTAGGAGGTCGAGTGTCTGGTTTCGCGGAGCCATCATCACACAAGAAGTCGAAGAAGCATCGCCGTTCTTCGACTTCTCCCCATTCGTCGGCCCTGGGCCATCAACACAGGCGGCTCTGGCCTCGGCACCGCATGGTCCCCTTGGATCCAGGCCTGGATCCGGATCGGCACCGGTCGACCTTGTTACACCTACCCCGGTGCCGATTCCACCGGCACCACGTCTGCCACCGATGTCGGCTGTGTCCCCAGCCAACGTCGACCACGGCCTCCACCTCGAGGTAGACACGGATCCGGCGCCGACAGGTACTTTTGCGCCCCTGTTCTACCCTGGCTCTTTGAGACCAGTTTGGCAACCAGAGAAGAGTGAGGAGGGCTGGGAGGGGTCTGGAGACCCTTTAACTGACCAGTTAGGTTATGAACCTGACTGGAGAGATGAACTGGGGGAAGCCAGTGGTCTGGATACCTCACCAGACCTTGGCATGTTGTCTCCTCCTACCGTGGCTACGGAGGAGGGAGCGTTGTACGCAGTGGTGTTGCGTAGGGCGGCCGACGCTCTCAGCCTCGAGCTACCTACAGTGACAGTCAGGACTAACCTCCTGAAAGAGGTGCTTCAACCGGCAGCGAGTTCTTCGGAGCCCCTGCTGCCGTTTAATGAAGCCCTACCAGACATCCTTTTGGGCACCTGGTCCAGGCCCAACACAGGAGCTCCTGTGGGCAGGATGGTTGCCTGAAGCCACCGCCCGGCCCCAGGCGACCCCACTTTCCTCTCCCAACACCCCACCACTGGGAGCTTGGTGGTCCAAGCCTCCACCTCCAAGGGCGCATTCCCTACCGCTCCACCTGATCCAAAAAGCTGGACCATCTTGGGAAGAAGATGTTTTCTTCCTCCAGCTTGGGACTGCGGTTGGTAAACACCGCATATCTGATAGAGACTACTAGCCGCAGATTCCTTAACGTAGAATTATCCCCAGGCGTGAGACTGGACCCGGAAAACTTTCTTGCCTAGCATCACTGCGCGCCGGGGAGCGGTACCTCGACGTCCTCTGCGGGCATGATGTCAGCGAGGTCACAAAAGCCCCACCCCGGCGCGCTGACGTCAGTTTTCTTCTTTTCCACGTGCAACGCGGATCCAGATCGTTTTCCTGGCCTGTTTCAGGCCTTCTTTTTCTGCTTTGAGCTTTTTTCTTTAGAACAATGTGCGAATGCCTTCGGGCTTCAAGACGTGCTCGTCTTGCTCGCGCCAGATGTCGGCGTTGGATCCTCACCCCATCTGCATGTGGTGTTTGGGGGAGCACCACGACTCCAAGGACTGTGAGGCGTGTCAGCAAATGAAGCAGAAGTCCCGGCGGGAGCGCTGGATGAAACTCCTTTCAGCACGCATGTCCAGGTCGACGTCGGCGTCGCGCCCGTCCCCGTGGAAGGCTTCAAGACCCGCCGCTTCCGTCTCTGACATTGTCCCTCTCCCAGGCAGCAAGGGCATCGCTCACCTGTTGGTCAGTGTCGCAGTTTGTCCCCGAGGCCCGGTCCCCGGCCTGTTGGGGGCGCAGGTTCTCCGCGGGTGGTGCGGCCCCACACGTCGCCACGCTATCTGCCGTTCCCCGGCGGCAACCAGAGCCCAGATGGAGGCCTATGCAGTGGCCCTGCATGCCTCTTTGGCTCTTCCCTCTTCTCCTTCTCTTCCTGGGACGTCTGCGGATCCCTTGCCGCATGCGGGGACTTCTGTGGTGTCGCCTGCGGCTCCAGCACAGACACGTTCGGCTTCAGGTTCTGAAGTTGTGGTGCCGTCGGGGTGCGGCCCTTTGGGGTTCCCTTCTCTGCCTCGCCGCAAACCCCTGCGGGGGTCCCTGTGGTGTCACGGGATGTTGCCGTGGCTCGGGGCATGTCCTCGAGTCCCCCTCGGTCCTCTGGGCAGGCGGCAGCCTTGTCTGAGGCCGAGCTGATGCTGCACAGGCGCCGTCGGCTGCTGGCACTGGCGGCGCCGCAGGGGCTGGCTAGTAGTCGGGGCGTGTCCCCGGGCCCCCCTCATCCCTCCACGCCTGCGGCTACCGCATCGGAGGTCGAATCGATGCCTGTTCGGCGCCGTTCTTTAGCCGCCCCAGCTCCGACCCCGCCTCGGTCTCCCGCGCCGCGCGTTGTGGCAGAGGTCGTTCCGGCGTCCCCTTCGGCGTCAGTCGACGTTGACCTGATGCCGGTCGCGGACTCTATGGCGCGGTCCGACGTCAGGTTGTTGATTGGTCTTCGGATGCCCCCTCTTCTCCAGAGGTTCGGCGGTTGTTGGTTTCATCTTCTCCGGAGACGGGTCGCCGCGTCGTTGCCTTTTCCCCGGCGTCCTCTAAGGATGGCTGTTCGCCGTCTCCGCGCCTGCAGTCTTCGCCAGAGACGCTTCAGGTTCCTCATTCATCGGTTCACCTTCCCCCTTTCCGGGCTTGGCCTTTCTTTCCTCCGGTTGGGCTGAGGGACGGCCGCCTTAGCTTGCAGCCGTCGCCCACGGAGGAACTACTTTCCCCACCACGGGACCCTAGGGAGGCGAGTGCTGACTTCGCTCGGGCAGTTTCCACGGCTGCAGGAATCTTGCACATGGGCGATCCAGCTGCCCATTTCCCCATGGATCATCTGCTGGAGGTTCTCCATCAGGGCTCTGGTGGACGGGAGCTGCTTCTTCCCTTCGAGGCTTCGCTCCACAATTCTCTTTTGGGGGCGTCCTGCCACGGGGGACCCGGAGCCCCAGCCACTTTCTGCTCCGCCACCGTCCTGCTCCTCATGAGCCTGTCTGTCTTTCCCTCCACCCTTCTACCAGGGGCCCTCTTTTACAGACTGCCTTTCCCTCCTTGCCATCGGAGTTGTCTCCCCCGTCACAGGAGGCCCGCTGGTTAGATTCCTGGGGGCGCAACATCTTTGCCTTCACCAGTGCTGCTTTGCAGGCCCTTAAAACTCTTTGTGTGCTGGCCAGAGCCACTTCTTGCTTATGGGACTCGGCGGAGTCCCTTATGTCTTCCGCTTCTCAGGAGGGTGCCTGCGTTGATCTGCGGCACCATGTGTTGGATGGCCGAGAGCTGGCGGCGTTCATTCTTCGCTCAGCTCTGGACGTTTCGGAGGTGCTTGGTCATACCATGGCTACTTCGGTGGCCCTTCGTCGCCATGCCTGGCTACGGGATAGTGTTTTCCCTGAGAACGTAAGAGAACGGCTGGTTGACCTCCCATTTGATGGCGCGCTGTTGTTCCACGCCCCTGCGAATTCTGCCATTCAGAGGTTTCTTGCGGGGCTTCGCCCTCCTCCTCCTCCTCCCCCCCCCCCTCAGTGATCTGAGTGTCGGTCTGTGTTTTTGGAGGTGTTCTCCCGTTGTTTTCCTGGGGCCTTGTAACGGGTAGCCCAGGTTTTGTGTGTTCTGTCTGGTTGATGTGCCTTGGGGTCCTTTTGTTGGGCTCTTGGTGCTGTTGGCTGCTGATCCGGCCCTTTGTTGACTTGTGGTTTTGACTGTTGGTAAGCCCGGTAGGCCCTGAGATTAGGCCTTCTGTCTCTTCCTTATTGGCTGCTTGGTAAGCCGTCTGCGGGTTTTTTCTGCAGGTCTTTCTGTTTTGTCCTCTGCTGCGGAAACTTTTTCCTAAGAGGTGTTCCCATGGTTCTTGGGACGTAACATACCCTATGTGGAGTACTTATAGCTATTACATTGCTCTGTCATGTGCTGGGGAGGTTTGGTCACCCTTTCGGGTTCCTTGCTGTCCGTGGCATCCCGGTATGTCGCATGTGCGATTTTCTTGCCAATTGTCTTGGAGCAGCTTGCGCTAGGTCCATCCTTCTTCTTGTCGCCATGTCGCTCGGCCGGTCTGGCCTGCGGTCTGCGGCATCGTGTTGTGACGGTTCTGCACTTTTGTCCTGTGTTTTGGCTTGGTCCTCTGCCTGATGCTCCAGAGGGTTTGGCTTTCCTTGGCCTATGTGTTCTGGGGCTTGGGCCCGTCCTCCGTCTCTCTCTTCTTTTCTGCCAGTTCCTCCACTTCTTCGTGGGTCAGTGTGTGTGTGTTTATGGCCCGGCCCCTACCTTGGGGTGTATCCTGGTCCTCTCTGGCCTCTGCCCTCAGCTGGCGTCTGCCTTTTCCTGGGTGCGCTGTTCTGTGGTGTTGCCTGTTGCTGACGGCACGTGCCCGTGCAGGACTGCTTGTTCTACTCCTCCGTTGTGCTCTTGATGTGTTTCCTTGTGCCCCTGCCTCTGGTTCCGCTGGGGCGTCGCGCAATGGTGCCTTTCTTCTTCCGCCTGTGCTGTTGGCGGTGGCGCCGTTCCGGCCTTGTCCGCTGCTTGCGGCCAAGGTGTTTTCAGCTCTTTTCTGTCTCTGTGCATGTGTTTCTTCCGGTGGGCCCTGCCTCTGGCCCTACCTCTTCTCACTGGGTTCGAGGTGGCCCTTGTGTTCCTTGAGGCTTTTGGGGTGCTGGCTGCCCCTGCGGGGTGTGGGGCGCTCTCCCTTGGTTGGGCCTAGGATATCCTGGCCTTTTCCTTCTTCTTCTTGTGCCATGTCCCCTACTGGGGCCCTGGTCTCTCCTGGTGGGGAGGCTCTCTCGCATGCCCTACACCCTTCTGGGTATGGCTAGGGTATCTATTCTACGTTAAGGAATCTGCGGCTAGTAGTCTCTATCAGATGTACAAGTTACTTACCTTCGGTAACAATGTATCTGGTAGAGACGATTCTAGCCGCAGATTCCTTCACGACCTGCCCTTCCTCCCCGTTCTGCGAGGACCCTCAGCTTGGTTTTCTGCGCTCGCCTTCCTCTGGGTGGCTTGTCTTCTGTGTGGTTTTTTTTTCGTTTTCTGCCTGTCGGGCTTCCCTCCAGCTGGGTTCTCTCCAGTGTGGGGGCCTGCTTTTGTTCCTTTTCCCTTTGTTATTGCAATTTCTGATCCCCTTGCGATCTTCAACGCTGGGGATTCTTTTGCCTCTCCTTGACCTCCTGCTCCTTTCAGGGGCTATGGCCTTCCTTGATTGTGTAGTCTGGGGGTGGATTGCTGTTGCTCCTCTGTTCCGGGCTTGTGGCCCTTTGCTGTGTGGTCTATGGGTGCAGTCTCTCTCTCTTTCTCTTACAGCGCTTTTCACTGCTTGTGCCTCCGGCCTGGCTCTCGCCTTGCACGATGGTTCCACGGAGGGGTGCTTACGCTTTCCCTACTGTGGCTTTACTGATGTGGCCTTCTGGTACTTTTGTGCTGCCTGGTGCTACCACCTGGCTTGAACGGTTTTTCCTCAGAGGTGGTCTGCTCTCTTCCTGCTTTGGCTTTCCTGTTGTAGCCTCCTGGTGACTTGGTGCCACCTGGTGCCGTTCCTTGCCTTTTTTGTCTCTCTCTTTTTGTTTCTCTGGTTTTTTCGCACACTTTTCCCATGTTCTCCTCAGTTTTGTTGTGATGGCTCCGCGTTGTGGCGGGGAAAGGTTCTCCGAAGCAAACTGACGTCAGAGCGCCGGGGTGGGGCTTATGTGACCTCACTGAGGACGTCAGGGCGGAGTCGCGAGGTACTGCCCCCCGGCACGCAGAGATGCTGGGCAAGAAAGTTTTCCGGGTCCAGTCTCACACCTGGGGATAAATCTACGTTAAGGAATCTGCGGCTAGAATCGTCTCTACCAGATACATCGTTACCGAAGGTAAGTAACTTGAACGTCTGTTGCGCCGTTATACCCACTCCGTGTGGGACACGGTTGCGCAAGTGCTGCCTCAGTGCCCGGAGGAGGCCCGGGCCATACTCTCTCGGGCAGTTGCCAAAGGGAGAGACGCAGCAAAGTTTACCATCTGCTGTGGGCTGGATACCGCCGACTCCCTAGGCAGGATGATTTCCACGTCGGTAGCCCTTCGACGCTACGCCTGGTTGAGGTCGACAGGTTTTTGCAGGAGATGTCCAATCCACTCTTATGGACATGCCCTTTTTGATGTCCGTCGCCTATTTGCCAACAAGGCAGACAACACGCTGGAGCGCTTTAAGGACTATCGGGCTACGGCCGCCAGGTCCTTGGGCCTCTCCACACCCGCCCTGCGCAGTCTGCTTTCGCCCCTTTCGTGGCTATGGAAGGGGTGCCCGGCCTTGTCCCTCCCAGAGTCAAAGGCCAGCGCAAGCTATTCAGCCCCTGCTCAGCCAGGGATGTGGAAAGCACCGCCGTGGTTCTTGGGGCCAACGGGCAGGCCAGTCCACCACAACCCCCTTTGCAGCAGCCTCCAAACCTTCCTAGTCTGACCTTTCAGGGCAACCAAACGCCAGTGGGCAGCAGGATTCGCCATCACTTCCCCCAATGGCGCACCATCATGTCGGACAGGTGGTTTTGTGAATAGTCCGAAGGGGCTACTCCCTCCTGCCATGCCACCTCAGTACCATCCCATGTCGGAGGATCATGTGGCCCTTCCCCAACAGGAGGTTTCGGCACTCTAGGCCGAGGGAGCCATCAAGCGAGTTCCTGTCCCAGAATTAGGTCATGGTTGCTATTCCCACTACATTCTGGTGCCCAAGAAGGACAAAGGCCTGCATCCTATCTTTGATCTCAGGAACGTCAACCTCTTCCTCCGGAAGGAAAAGTTCAAAATGTTGATGCTAGCTCTGGTCCTGACTACCCTCGACCCTGGAAACTGGATGGAAGCATTGGACTTGTAGGACGCTTATTTTCACATCCCCGTCCTGGCGGCTCACCTGCGTTACCTGCCGTTCACGGTAAGCCACGAGCACTTTCAGTTTACCATGCTCCCCTTTGGCCTTACCAGCGCCCCTCGGTGTTCACGAAGGTGATGGCCGTGTTCGCTGCTCATCTGCGCAGATCAGGGGTTTCAGTCTTCCCCCATCTCGACGACTGGCTGTTGAAGGCGGGCTCGCCCCAGGCAGTGGTCTCCCACCTCCAGACGACGGCCGACCTCCTGCATTTGCTGGGGTTCTCCTTCAATGTGCCGAAGTCGCACTTGATTCCCTCTCAGAAGCTCCTCTTCATCGGAGCGGTTCTGGACATGATGCGGTTTCGGGTCTATCCTCTCGAACAGCGAGTCCAGGATATTCGGGCTATGATTCTGATCTTTCAGCCTCTATCCTGGGTTTCGGTCAGAATGACCCTGAGGCTGCTGGGCCTCTTGGCCTCCTGCATCCTGCTGGTCGATCATACCAGGTGGCATATGCGGGCTCTGCAGTGGGACCTTAAGTTCCAGTGGGCGAAGCATCAGGGGAATCCGTCCGATTGCGTCCAGATCTCGGAGGGCACTGCTCAACAACTGCAGCGGTGGCTCACGAACCAGGATTGGGTCAATGGCAGATCCCTCTCCCTTCCCCAGCCAGACTACACTGTGGTGACGGTGCAGTGGCCACATGGGAGAGGTGGAGATCAGAGGCCTCTGGTCTCCGGCGGAGTCCGGGCTTCACATCAACCTTCTGGAGCTCCAGGCGATTCGTCTTGCACTGAAGGCATTCCTTCCCTCTGTCCGGGGAAGAGTAGTGCAGGTGTTCACGGACAACACCATCTTTTTTATTTATTTATTTAGATTTCTTATAAAGCGCTAACAATCATCCTGAGGGATATCACGGCGCTGAGATTGCTACAGTGTGGATGCAGTGGGCATAGTTGGGTGGATTTAATCGAAGTCGGGGAAAAGGAAGGTTTTTAGTTGTTTCCTGAATGCCAGGTGGTCCTCTGTAAGTCGGAGGGCCACGGGAAGTTCGATCCACTTCCTTGCGGCGACGTAGGAAAAGGCTCGTTCACCCATTCTGGCTTTCTTTACCCGGGGTATGCTGGCTAGCGCTGAGATTTGTGAACGGAGGTATCTAGTGGGAGTGTAGAACTGAATCCTGTTTCTAAGGATGAGAGGGCCTGTCTTGTGAAGTGCTCTATGAGTGATGCACAACATTTTAAAAGTTGCTCTTTGCTTCATTGGCAACCAGTGTAGATCCCGCAGACAGTTTGTGGCCGAGTCAAATTTTCTTTTCCTGCAGATAGCCTTGGCTGCTGCATTCTGAAGCATTTGTAGCTTGGTGAAAAGGTACTCTGCCATGCCAACGAACAGAGAGTTTCCGTAATCCAGTCTACTCATCAGGAGAGACTGAACTAGGATCCTTCTGCATTCTAATGGAATCCACGGAAAGACTCTTTTGAGCATCTTCAGAGTCGCAAAGCCTTTGCCGCATATAGCGGCTACATGAGTTTTCATGGAGAGGGAGGTGTCGATCATTATTCCAAGATTCCTTGCTGTTAATGTAGGGGCAGGGGGGATGCCCAGGGCTTCGGGCCACCAGGTGTCATTCCACAGTTGCGTGTGGCCTCCAAACAGCAATATCTCTGATTTGTCTGCATTTAGCTTGAGGTAGTGCTTATGCATCCATTCAGCCAAATCAGAGAGACAGTTCAGAAGCCTGTCCTTGGAGTTGTTCTTCTCGTCCAGGATTACAGTGAGTTGGGTGTCATCCGCATAGGAGCAGATTTCAACACCCCATTTTCTGCCGATTCCGGCCAGGGAAGACACGAAAACGTTGAACAGAGTAGGGCTTAGCGAGGCCCCCTGCGGGACCCCGTATTTGATGGTCCGGCGGGGGGATGAAAACTTGCCCAAGTGCACCGATTGAGATCTTTCCGATAGGAAAGACCGCAGCCATCCCAGTGCTCTGTCCCTAATGCCTCTGGTAGCTAATGTCTCCAGGAGCAGTTTGTGTGGGACGGTGTCGAATGCCGCCGAGAGGTCCAACAGGATTAGGGCGACTGTTTTCCCCTGGTCCACAAGCATTCTGATGTTGTCAAGCACGGCCAGGAGAGTTGTTTCCGTGCTGTTGTTGGCCCTAAAACCTGTTTGCGTAATGTCCAGTAAGATATTAGTTTCGAGAAAACTGACCAGTTTTCTGTTGACCAGTTTCTCCAGGACTTTCGACAAGTAGGGGAGCTGGGAGATGGGTCTATAGTTGGCCGGGTTGTTGATATCTAGGCCTGCTTTTTTTAAAAGGGGGATGACTATGGCGTTCTTCCAACTGGATGGAAATTCTGCCACTTCTAGCGAGTGATTCAGCACTTGAGTTACTGCTGGGCAGATGAGGGGAATAATTTGTCGGAAAATATGATGGGGGCAAGGGTCCAAGGGGGAGCCAGATTTAATTTCGAGCATTGCTTTGCCCACTTCCTCTTCAGAAAATGGACCAAAGCTAGTACAGTGGGCTTGGGAAGTGGGTGGCTCATGGTCTGTAGGGGAGCCCGCCTCAGGGTTGGGGAAGGAAGAATAGATCTTGTCTATCTTTTCACAAAAGAAGTTGTTCATTTTGTCGCAACTGATTTGTGAAGGAATCAAATTAGATGATAAACTAGACGGGCTACATAGCTCATTAACTATTTTAAAGAGCTCCTTGGAGGAGTCTTTATTCTCTAGAATTCTATGAGAGAAGTAGTCCTTTTTTGCCTTCCTGATGGCTTTAGTATAATGCGACAGTCCTTTTTTGTAAATTGACCTAGTCTCTTGAGATTTTGTTAGCCTCCATTTATGCTCAAGCATGGTGCATTTCCTTTTAAGTAACTTTAGTTCCTGGCCGTACCATTTTTCTGACATAGTACGCCTGGGTTTAGAATTCCGACACTGTCGAGAGCAGTGCTCGAGAGCCATTGCGATGTGGTCCTGCAATCTATCTGTTGCTTCGTCGACACTTATTTCTCCTATAGGGGGATGTACAAAATGTTTCTTAAAGTTTCAGCCTTGAAGTTAGCATAACTTCTTTTGTGAGTTGCTGTTTGATAGGAGGGCCTAGTGTTTTTGGCCGGTAGTTGAATATCGAATTCGACCAAAGAGTGGTCTGTCCATGGTAGTGGTCTTATCCCTGAGATGGAGATAGGGTTAATATTGGAGAAAATCAGGTCGAGAATGTGTCCGGCCTGATGAGTTGGTTGGTCAATTCTCTGAGATAGCTGCAGTATCTCCATATTCTCCGTTAGTTGTTTAGTGAGAGGATTATTGCTGTCATCGTAGTGGATGTTAAAATCCCCTAGGAGTAGTATATTTTTATTCTGAAGACAGATTGGCATAACTTGTGCCAAGAGATGAGTATTGAATTCAGAGGTACAGCCCGGGGGATTATAGATGACGGTTCCCCCAAATAAGATGGTGGTGTTGAAGGATAAAGAAAATGCCATAACCTCGTGGGTACTGGCCTGAGTAATCGCTTCTTGTTTGCAAGAAAATGAGTCTTTAAACAGCAGTGCAACCCCTCCTCCCTTCTTTTTCTTCCTATTCAAATTAAGAATTTTGTAGTTCTCTGGAAGGGCCGTGGCAATATCCGGGGTATTGTGGTTATCTAGCCAGGTCTCTGTAATGAAAGCTAGGTCTGGTTGGTCATTTTCTAGAATGTTCCATACTTCCATTGCATGTTTGGGGATGGACCTTACGTTGAGATAAATACATTTTAGAGTTACTTCGAGGGTACCGGGGTTAGTGGGGCAATGCCCGGGGTTGCTCAGCCAGTGACAGTTCCAACAGCTGACTGGTCCCATGGTGCGTAAGGGTTCCAGTTTAGCACATAATGCTTGTGTGTAAGAGTCTGCAGTGTTTAGGTTTCTTAGCTCGTTCCCTGAATAAGAGATGGAGCATTTGCTCAGTGGCCGTGGATGGCTGGGGAGAGGGACAGGGGTTATGGCCCCGGGTCCCGGCCTGTCGCGGACGGGCGCAGACTGGCTCGCCTTAGGCGCGCCTTTGGCGCGCCCGCTGCGCCCGCTGCGCCCGTCCGCTGCGCTTCCGGTGTGGTGGCTCCATTTTGTAATGACAAGGGGCGGGAGGGTGGGAGGGGCTGAGCACTCGCCTGCTCGCCCTGCTCCAGCCCTCACCCAAGATGGCGGAGATCCCGGCAGCGCTTACTCGGCTGCGACGGGGATGATCAGGGGCACATCAGGCGGTAAGTACAAACGCTAATTTGGGCACTCCAATTCAGCTATTAAAATCGGCAACCTCTAGATAGTTCAGCTATTTAAACCGGCAGCAAATCGGCAGCAAATTCAATACAGTACAGTACAATGGTTTAGACAAAGTTTTTGTGACATCGCCATGTGGTATTGCAACAAACAGGGTGGCGTGGGGTCGTGGACCATATGTCAGGAGGCCCTCTGCCTCTGGACATGACTGGAACATCAGGGCATTTCCTTGCTGGTTCAACACCTGGCCGGTTCTCTGAACGCCAGGGCGGATGAACTCAGCTGCAGGTGCATGATGGATCACGAGTGGCGTCTTCACTCGGGGGTGGTGCAAGGTCTCTTTCGACTGTGGGGAGAGCCTTGGTTGGATCTGTTCGCCACCGAAGAGAACGCGTAATGTCAGCAATTCTGCACGTTGGAATTTCCAAGGCGGCACTCGCTCGGTGGCGCTTTTCGTCGCAAGTGGAGTTGCGGTCTGTTGTACACCTTTCCGCCTATAAAACTTCTGCCCAGAGTGCTGAAGATCAGGCGCGACCGGGCCCAAGTTATTCTTGTGGCTCCAGATTGGGCACGAAGAGTCTGGTATCCAGAGCTGCTCAACATGGCCATCGATCGTCCGATCAGACTGCCTCTTCGGGAGGATCTTCTGTCGCAGCAGCCGGGGATGGTTCTCCACCCGAACCTGTCCAGTCTCCACCTCCTTGCGTGGAGATTGAGCGGCGGCAGTTGACGTCTTTTGACATGCCTCCCGAAGTCTGTGATGTAATCTTGGCAGCCAGGCGTTCCTTCACTTAGACGATATACGCCTGCAGATGGAGCAGATGGACCCTTTCCGAACCTCTTTCTGAGGTTCTCTTGTTCCTCCTTTCTTTGGACCAGCAGGGCTCTGCTCTGGGCACTCTAAAGGGCTACCTCTCGGCCATTTCAGCCTTCCTTATGCTACCTGATCAGCCTTCTCTTTTCAAGTCCCCTGTTGTAAATCGTTTCCTTAAGGGCATTACTCAGATTTTTCCTCCTGTTCCCTTCATAATGGCCCAGTGGGACTTGAACTTGGTTCTTACATATCTTATGCGCGCTCCCTTTGAGCCGCTACTCAGGCTTCTAACTTTGAAAACTGCCTTTCTGGTGGCCATCACCTCTGCGCGCTGGGTGAGTGAGCTACAAGCTCTTTCTTCCAAGCCTCCCTTTCTGGCTGTTCATCCGGACAAGGTCGTCCTCAGAAGTAGACCCACCTTCTTTCCGCCTCTGCATCTTTCAAAAGAGGAAGAGAGGCTCCACCGTCTGGATCTAAAACGTGCACTTTCCTTCTGTTTGGATTGCACCAAACAATTCCGGGTGGACGACCAGCTCTTTGTTAGTTACCTGGGCGCTAAGAAAGGTCGGGCCGTGCACAAACTGACCATCTCTAGGTAGGTCATTTTGTGTATCAAAGCTTGCTATTCTTTGGCAAAGAAGGAGCCTCCACTGGGACTGAGCGCCCATTCCACCAGGGCGACGGCAGCTACCTCTGCTTTGGGACGGGGAGTCCCCCTTAATGACATCTGTCAGGCAGCTACGTGGGCATCGCTGCACAGGTTCACCAAACACTACTGCCTGGACAGCCAAGTCCGAAGAGACGGCTTCTTTGGCCGTTCTGTTCTCCAGGACTTCCTGGTATGAAATTAGTTTGCAGACCCACCTCCTGGGTTAGTATTGCTGGGGTACAGAACTGACGTCAGCGCGCAAGGTCGGCGTCTATGAAGCTACCGCAACATCATCTCGGCGACCACAATGACAAACGCGGAGTCGAACGACGCCACCTTCTGACGTACAGGGGTACTGCTGACGAAAAACTTTACGGCTGCAGTCTGACACCTGGGGGAAATTCTAAGGTAAGGAATCTATAACTAACCTATGTTTCTTACAGATATATCATTACCGAAGGTAAGTAACTTGTTCTTTAGGATCAGGTCTGATAGTTCTAATTGTGCGGTCACTGTTCTGGGAGTGAGGGTTTATGATCTGGGTGGGTGGGATGTTTGTGGCCGGCTTAGAGTGGGAGGGGGTGTGATCAGAAACCGTGGTTGTGATGAGGGTAGGGTTGTAGAATTCGAGGGAGGCTTCTATGGATGTCCTAGTGTTGAATGGCTTCTGTGTGGGGGTTTGTGTTTGGGGTGTGTGGCGTGTGAGGCAGAGAGCCTTGCAAAGTGTGCAGGATATGGATTCGAAGGAGCGTAGGTTGGCATCTTTGGCTTGAATCAGTACGATTCTGTTTCTGTAGATAGTAAGGGTGGCCTTGCCTTTGAACATGGGGGAGTGAGATATCGTCAGTATATGGCCTTGACGTATGTTAGAGGTTTTACTGGTGCGTAGGTAGTTAGTGAGGGTAGTATTCCATTTCGTAGGTTCGGTAGTGTAGAAGATGAGATCGGTTTTCTCATAACCTTTGGAGGGGTTGTAATAAAGATCTGTTATTAGTGTTTCATGATGTTTGATCAGATTGTGTTTGAGTTTTTTTGAAGCGGTAATTGAAAGGTTGGGGGGTAGGAGATGTAGAAGGAGTTACTGACCCACCCATCCTCCCCACTAGGGACAGGGCTTTCCCCTTTCAGGGCCCTCGTTTTCCACACTAGTGGTCTATGCACTTTGTGGCTCCGCACTTCTGGCGTGGAAAGTCACAAAAATTAACTGACGTGAGCAGGCAGGGGTGGCGCCTATATAGGCACTGCACACGTCACTTCTGATGCAGATAACGGCCCGCGGAGATGGATGATGACCAAGGCTTTTTACCACCTCTACCTCGTTTCACCTACTAACAGAACAACTCACTACAGGGCCATTATGCAAGGTCCTTGGTCGGTGCCGGCCGTGGTGGTATTTCCTTGGCAGGACTCCTATGATTTTCTTGATAAATGCACTACAATTCACCCTACGCGTTACATTTTTATCACTAATCGTATTCATGTGTACGTATATAGCACTAATCATATTCATTTGTATGTACCAAAACTACTGCAATCCATTCCGGCTGCAACACAAGTTATCCCATGTATCCAGGAAGGAGGTAGGAATTTAATACTGTTATGTATGATAGTTAAGTTAATCACCCCAATTGTGTCCACCCAGATCCTCTCTCGCTCTCCAAAATTACCTTCTCAAAGTAAATGTTTTGATGAAGTGCAATACCAGGGGTCATGTTTAGCCCCTGAGTCACCAGTGCTCACGGTGCATGCACTTTACGTGGCACTGTTAGACTCTGCATTTTGTTAAAGGTTCCCAGAATAATTCATTTTTAAAATGTCTTAGGTGAAAAAAGATAGACTGGAATAAGTAGTTTCAGAGCATTTTTTTTGTTAATCCTGTATGTCCCTGGGGCAGTCTTTTCATGAGGACCAACAAAGTCAGGCTTTACTAGACCAAAGTTGTAACAATGGGAGCCTTTTACCTCTAGCGTCCTGGGGCTTAACCCGCTGTTTGATCAAAACTGAACACTGAAGGGCCATTTCACATTTGTACTTAAAGTGTAAACTTATGTTCATGGCCTAAAATATCTTATTCTCGTCTGACAGAATTTCACAAAGGGATTCATGATGGTCTTAAATGCATTTATTATTACTGACTTCACCACTAAAAGTGTGGAGAAATCTGCAGTAGTAAATCTCAATCAAAGGGCGGGAAGTGAGCATTGCAAGTGGTGGTTTTCCTTGGAAAGTTGTGAATACCCACAAACATGTTGGCATTCCCAAACTTAGATGTCACCCCTTTCCAAGCTGGTAATGTTCAGCTATTTCCTCCTGCCAAAGACTACAAAGAGAAATGGATCTCCCAGGTTTACTAGGGGTTTAGGTGAAAAGATTTCTCCTTGTGAATAGATGTATTCCTATGAGAAAAAATACACAAGTGTTCATTTGCAAAGGGGATGTGTTCTCCTTGCGCGGACGCCTACACAATATAGTAATCTGCACTGCATTTATAGGAGGGTGCGGGAACAGTCACATGAAATTTCCAGTAGTACGCCAGAGAACCTGCAGATGGTGCCGCTGTCCAGACGTACAACTGGGAATATTGGTGACAAGGAAAAAATTGTGAAAGTATGTTCAAAGATGTGAATCTCCACCAGTACTTTTATGGTTTTTTTTTTTTTTTAAAAGGACCCCATGTACACCTCTTTAGCACTTAATTTTCAGGGTAGCTAAGTAGAGCAGTCCAAGGCTTACAAAGGGATGTAGTGCTGAGCAGGGACTCGGATCTTAATCAAGTCCATAGCAACAGTTATTAAATTACTTTCCACCTGGTGCTTTTACGGAGAAGGGGAAAAGAAAAAGTACTTTAATCTTGAAAAACAGCTGAATAGTACTCTTGACATGCAGAAGGCAAAAATAGTACACACAGTTGGTAACAAGGAATTGTGGCGGAGGAAGGCAGTCTTTTAGTCCTATCTGCAGGTTATCTCCCAGGTTCCTACAATTGGTTTGACAAGATCAGTGAGAAACACATCAAGCTGCCCTAAAGGCTTGTGTGGAGGCTTACTATCAGAATCCCTTTCAGGGAGAAACGGGGCACCTTGCTTCATCCTCCACAGTGATCGGAGGTGATCCCGCGCTCCTCCTGCACGGTAAGTTCTGCGTTCCTCAACATAGTTGGGGGGAGGTCGTTTCATTCCGATGCTCCTGATCTGGGTCCACTGGGCCAGGTCAGGTGCAGTCCTCAATGCTCCATATGACTGACCTGGTCATCACGTCTTTCCAGTCCTCTGGCTTCGAGCCGATCCTCGCAGCATGATTATTTCCGGCAACCCCTCCTGGCGTACGAGGTTGCCACACCACAGCCACCCAGGCACCGGGCTTCACCGCATGGTAGTCTGTACATAGGTTTGCTGGTACAATCTTGCACAGGTTTCGGCCTTTGTTATCAGGCACTAACTTCCATGGAGCCCCCTCCTGGCCCTGCCATATGAGCCTGCTGCACCGGCTTTGCTCTCACTGAACGCTACACTTTCCACAGCTCTCTTCGTCATGGCCCTCTCCTGTGGTAAATATTTCGTTACCGGTACTATTTTTTATGCGGTAAAGTCTATTAAAAATAACTCAGTAAAATGAGAGGCAGAATCCGTGGTATTAGAGGTTTAAAAAGGCTTTATTCCTATACAAAGGAATACAATTTAAATTGTAGGCGTTCTATTCCATCACCACGAAAGTTCAGGAAGGAAGGGCATATTTTATTGACAGGTAATCATTTTTATAGAAAAGGCATTACAGTACAACAGATGCAGTAGGCGTATCAACTGATAAGGAAAATAAACTAGGCATGCGTAACTAGGATAGGCGTAACTAGACAACGTCATCATACATGGTGTCATGAGTGGGTGGATCCACAAGAGAATCCTGCAATGTCAGCAGAAATATTTGGCAGAGATGCGTGCGCAGCCGCATGACGTGTGATTGACGTGCAACTAGAGGGAGAAAGGGACTTGACATTTAGCTCTACATGTGGAGACAGAAGTCTGGGGTTATGTCAACCTAATCCCAAATCATATCTAATATCCTATGTTTAAAGAACTGCGTTATCCAAAAAGAGAGGTCTTTTAGGATAGAATCTTATTCTATACTGACTATACTGACTAGTGCGTGTACAAGCGTCTAAGTGTCTACACTAGATGCGAGGGGGTAGGAATATTCCATGGTAACAGGGCTATGAATTACTTGCATGAGGACAGCGAGGCCTGGCCCCTTTGCACGGTAGCTGGAGGAATGTTTACCTAAACTGCTAGACAGGAATGCATCGGATGAGGGGCGGAGGAGATAATCTTGAAGGTGAAATACAGTTTTTTGGCAGGCTACGGGCTGGATCAGGCACCGTGAGCCGCGCAGGGAGTAAGACAAAGTTCATGGTCACAGATGCAGGCTCAGACTGGAGCTTTCAGAGGCAGAAGGCAGGAAAAGGCTTGATGACAGAATTCGGGCCTACTCGCCTGAATCTGTAAAAATGTGGAAAGTGAACCACATAAAGTCGGTGGCCTTTCATACTTAGGAAAGGAATATCTGACCCATTCATGGTGGATCTGAAAGAGGGCATGTTGACGGTGGACGCACATATATTTGCGTCTTCAAAACTGGAGCAGGAGGGAACATACATGTACGTATAGCATGTACATGGAGCCGTTGGGGTCTACGATAGGGGACATAACTGATCACAAAATTCATATTTCCTCATTCCCTCCTTGTCCCCTTCGGACCCTTAGGAGATATCGATCTTCATCAATCCATCGATCTGTTCATATAGCATCATTTGTTCTTCTTTCTTCTTCCGGGATCTCGAACGAAAACTTGGATGTGGGATACACGAGGTGGCACACAGACCACAAATCGCTGGCCCACATTGTAGACATAAGCAGCAACTGAATAGTATGAGAAAGCCAATACCTAGGAAGGAGAGCATTCTCCATCCCCAGGCTGACAACACGCCCAGAACCAACCGGACCAAGTCCAGGTGCCTGGACTCTGGTGTATCTGGCTTACAATCTTATGAAGGCGAGTTATGGCTTTATATACTGACGGCGAATTTTCTGGTATGAAAATGCAACAACTTGATCCGATGACCCTACAAGCTCCGCCCCTATCAGCTAGGATGACGTCAAGGACAAGACGATTTTGAAGCACAACAATCCGCATAGCAGACTGCTCTTCTGTTAAATTGCCTAAGGCGGAAATAGTTTCGTTCACTACTGCTTCAAGGGTTCTGGTTAATCTACGTATTAGCTTACTATTAGTAACTGTACCTATATAGGGGAAGAAACCTTTATTGAAATCTGTGTATTTTTCCCATGCTGTTTCAGTGTAATCGACAATTGGGAGATCTCTCTGCTGTCTATTGTGTACTAAATGAGTATTTCTATGAAAATCAGGAGGAGCTAGGAAAACAGGTGGTAGAAGGAATGCTATGTAACAGGTACCATCCCAATCTAGAGGTAGGCGTATATATGCGGTCTGGCCACATATAAAGTAGGAATGACGAGAAGCTCTAAATGTAGACTTGCCTTGATCACTGAATTTTATTACAGTGGTGCATTTACTATGGCCCATGTGTATGGAGCCATTCTTTCTTATACATAATTCCCCTTTTACTGGGAATACGGACATGGCGAGCAAGATTGGTGTAGCTTCAGATTCAACGTTCAGGATCATGAGGTTAAGTGTAAAATTACCTAATCCATATACTTCATTTTCTAGATCAGTTCCTGTTCTTTTGGGAAGTCCCTCCTTGTTAGGGTAGCAGACTTTAAGCAAAACTAAGTTCAGGTTTCCCCATACCCAGTTGTCTTGATAAACTGCGGAATTCGAATCTAGGGAATTAATCAAACTAAACCATGCTCCACAGGAGCCATTGTGTGTGAACGGATAGGGAAAGAGGGGCAAAACTCCCTTATAGTTCTGATAGGGAGGGAGTCGGCCACATATCCAACAATTTGTGGCATTGCTGGTTTGATGGGAATGATGTAGCATACTAATGAAAGTGTTATTGCGCAGCGCAAATCTATAAGACAATTCATGTGGAGGTAATTCACTAAAAGAATGTTCTGCAGTTATATTATAAGCATGCTTAGGAATAGGGTAATACATATGCAATAGAATGCTGATAATGATGATCAAAAGACTTAGAAAAAACAAAATTAATAATGTTACTGTACAATGACTACGAAATGATTTACAATACGCATGCTTCTTGAGCAGTATTTGATTATTTCTTTCTCTATTCCGGTCCAGAGGATACATGTCAGAGACAAATTCAACCGATTCACCTTGGAGAGGACTTAAACAATCAAATTGTCTGACTTACTGGACCTCAATTTTAGTTTATACTGTTCTGAGTTCGATTGCTCAACCAAGGGGAGCTTTGAGTCTGTTTGTGAGGGAATACAGGGTTGAGTCTCTACGCTGGATGGTAGTCCATAAAATTTCTTGATATGGCTCGAGTGCAGCCACCCTTTTCTTCCTTCGATTTTCACAGCTGTCCTTGTGGTAAGTAAAACCAACTTCGGTGACTTCCACCTAGGATCCAGTTGGGTCTTCCGGTCGAAATTCCTGACTAAAACCAGATCTCCAAGAACCACGTCATGGGGTTTCACCTCAGTATTGTCGGGAAAAGCTGCGGATACCTGTGAACGACAAGATTGTAGTGCAGACATCAAGGAAGCCAGGTAATCTGTCAGCATATTACAGTCAACGTCAGTTATTTTACGAGGTATAGGCGTCCCCCACATATTTGGTGGTCTACCGAAGATCACCTCATACGGGGATAGCCCTGTTCGAGAATGTGCTACCATTCTCATGTAAAAGAGCGCAACTGGTAAAGCTACTATCCAATCGACTCCTTTTTCTCTACATATTTTGGACAATCTAATTTTCAGAGTTTGATTATGGCGTTCCACGAGACCTGCCGCCTCGGGATGTCGGACACAGTGAAATTTCCATTGATAACCTAATAGAAGGGAAACGTGTTTCATTAGTTCGGATGAGAACGGCTGGCCGTTATCTGAGTAGACAACACGTGGTAAACCGTACCGTGGGAAGAATTCTCGAACTAACTGTTTGGCAGTAGTCGGGGCAGTGTAATCTGAAACCGGGTATGCTTCTGTCCAACGGGAAAGAGCACAGACAACTACAAGAACATATTTGAATCCTCAACATCGTTCCATCTGGATATAATCCATCTGGAGGACTTCAAAAGGGTGATCGGGAGTTTGGAATCCACCCTGCTCTACGGGGATGCTTTTACCTGGATTAAACTGACAACATATCATACAGGTACGAACTTTTTGTTTCGCTGCGGCTCGCAAGTGTTTGTTGAACCAAATGTGTTGAATGCTGTCTAGCATAGCTTTTTCTCCTAGGTGCGCTGGACTATGTATAGTGTTAATGATGACTTGGACCATTGAGTCGGGAAGAAACCATATAGATTTTTCCTTCGTCATCCATCCTTGATCTGTTTGGATCCCTCCTAATTCAGTCCATTTCTTTATTTCTTCTGGTGTAGCATGTGTCTGTATGTCAATTACATCAAGGGCGGGATCCTTAACTGTCATGCAATGTGTTGGTGTCGGGACTATTGTCTTTGTCATGTCAGTTGTGTGAGTCTGATTCTGAGCAGTCTGTTTAGCTGTTCTGTCAGCTAGGTCATTACCCTGGGAAATAATATCGGTAACTTTTGTGTGGGCTTTGCATTTCATAATCGATATTGCAGTAGGTAGATGAATCGCGTCTAATAGGGCTTGAATGAGGGGTCCGTGTTGGATGTGGGCACCGTGAGAAGTTAAATAACCTCTCTCTCGCCACAGTACGCCGAAGTCATGGACGACTCCGAATGCATAACGTGAATCTGTGTATATGTTGACTTTTTTATTTGTGGCTTGAATACAGGCTTGTGTCAGAGCGATGAGCTCTGCTGCTTGAGCTGACAAAGTGTTTATACAATTTGTTTCAATGACTTCAGTGTCTGTTGTGACTGCGTAAGCGGCCACTAACTCTCCTGTACTTGTTCTCATACATGACCCATCTACATATAATGTCAAGTCTGGATCTGTCAAAGGGATATCTGTCAAGTCTTGTCTGGGTTTCGTCGTGATAGTAATGACTTCGACACAATCATGTGCCAATGGATCTGTTCCGCCTACTGGTAACAGTGTGGCAGGATTTAACGTATTACAACGTCTGATTTCTATGTGTGGCTGAAACAATGTTAATTCGTAACCGGTGAGTCTTGCTATAGTCAAGTGTTGTGTTTGTGTGCGGTTCAAGAGAACCTCTACTGCGTGTGGTACTTGTACTGTCAATTGATGTCCTAACACTATGGTATCGCTTTGTCTGATTGCTAAAGCTGTTGCTGCCACTGATTTCAGGCACGCTGGAAGTGCCTGAGCTACTGGATCTAATGTACTAGAGAAATAAGCACACGGTTTGTGTGATCCTGCTTGTTCCTGAGTGAGTACTGACAAAGCAGTACCTTCGCGTTCTGTAACAAAGAGTGTAAACCGTTTACTGTAACATGGTGTTGCTAGGACAGGTGCTTGACATAAAGCTTTCTTTAAGCTTTCAAAGGCATGTGTATGTTCTGGTGTCCAAGGGAGGACAGTCGATGTGGCTGCCTCCTGTGTTGTCAACTGGATGAGTGGTTTTGCTAGAAATGCATATTGAGGGATCCACTGCCTACAGTATGAAGTGAGGCCTATAAAAGCCCGCACCTCCTTTTGTGTCTTGGGTGGTGGCATGTTAGCAATTAACTGGATGCGGTCGGGTGTAAGCTGCCTTCCCTCCTTGGACAGCGAGTGCCCAAGATAAACAACTCGCTGGACACAGAATTGCAGCTTGGAAGGGGACACCTTGTGCCCCTTGTCGGCCAGAAATTTTAAAACCGTCAGTGACGCTTTTTCACATTCATGTTCGCTTCGGGCGGTGATCAGCAGATCATCGACATATTGAAGCAAGGCAGTGTTAACTGGCATGTGGATACTGTCAAGTTCTCGTTTCAGTGCTTGGCTATAGATGCTGGGGCTTTCTGTAAATCCTTGAGGTGCGCGTGTGAATTTAAAACTTCGTCCATTTAAACTAAAACCGAATAAGTATTGACTTTCTGGATCAATTGGGACACTAAAGAAAGCATTCTTGAGATCAATTACAGTAAAAAACGTTGCTTCTGAGTCAATAGCTGTGAGTAATGAGGAGATATCTGGGACCACAGGGTATTGTGGTACAATGCATTTATTTAATTCGCGCAGATCAATAACCAATCGGTATACTGGTGGTGCTTTTGGATCCGTTCTTTTAAGAATCGGAATTATCGGGGAATTGCATACATTGGAGTCTGTTTCGACAACCACTCCTTGGGCAATAAGCTCGTCAATGATTTGCAGTAAAGCCACTACAGCATCTGGTGGTAACTTGTATTGTCGCATTCGTGGTAGTACCACTCCTGCTTTCAGTGTAACTCGATATGGTGTAATGTTCATGCAACCAACATCAGTGGGGCCTTGTGCCCATAAATGTGTAGGTAAATTCTGCAGTCGGTGATCCATGTCTCTGGATACGTAGTGACCTTTAAAGTCACGTAAAAATAGTCGTACTCCTTCCGGAGAGCAACATATTATGGCTCCTAGAGCTTTCAATGTTTTTATACCTAACAAGTTTTCTGGACATGATTTAGTAAGCAATAAATCTGTAGTACGTGTTAATGGACCGACTGTAAGTGGAAGAGGTTGTGTTACGTCATTAATTATAGGTTTTCCTGAGAATCCAAGGGAAATATTTTGGGAGCCTGAGAGGGGTGCCCCTGGAACTTCACTGCGTCTTATAGTTGTTCTGCTTGCCCCTGTATCAAGTAAAAATTTTCTGTCTTCCCCTAATAGTTCACTATGTACATAAGGTCCCTCTTGGTCTACAGGAACCTCTATAAGGGGTAAGCCAACTTCCCTCTCTAGGCTATCTCATGAGTATCGTTGATAATCGGGATAATCTGTTTGTGCGTACTGATACATCTGTTGTGTTGTTGCTTGTGTCGCAGCGACAGGCTGCGCTTGTGGTGGTGCTACGATCTGTTGTGGAGCTGCCTGTTGCGGAGCTAGTTGTTGCGGGGCTAACCTAGGTTGTGCCTGCTGAGGCATTAGTTGTTGATTCTGATCCTGTCTAGGTGGACGAGGTCTCTCATGTGTTCTACCTGTGGCAATATTATGTTTCAGGACTGGACAATCGTGTATATAATGACCTGGTTGTTTACAGTAGTTGCATGTCCCTTTCGCAGGACTTGCGGAATCACCCTTTTGGTGACTATCGGCTGGAACTGATTGTGCAACAAGCATTTTCATTTTTGTATCTTTCATACGTCTTTGTTCGTGTTCTTGTTCTTCTCTAATTCTATTGTGGTGATATTGTAACATCTGTAGCATCTGTGATGGGGTATTACCTTGCCAGGTGCTTTCGAATTTCAATACTCTATTCTTGACTTGTAGCAAAGAATTTTCAACTAATTTTGTCACAAACAGATGTGGATATGACTCACTACTGGCTTTTATACCACTATTTATACTAAAACATTTTTCAAATCGGGAATAAAAATCACTGGTGTCTTCATCTGGTTTTTGTTTACAGGCTGAGATTGCACCCCAGTCTTCCTTTTTCGTAGTTAATAAACGTGGCAGTACCTGTATTAGTAATCCTGCTAATGCTGTAGTCTTATCCCCAAGCCCTGCTCCTGCAGCTCGGGCCTTTTCTTCGTTTTCTAATGCTGTCCAATCTATCTTTTGGTCTCCCACCTCCCATTCCTTTTCTTTGAGTTTCTCATAGACACCGGCAGGTAATAGGACTTTCAATATTTTCATAATGTCGGGGTAGGTATACTCTCCCATGAGTAACATGTCTTTTATCTCACGGTGGAAACCTGCTGGGTCCTTGTCATGACTAGGTACTACTTTCTTCATTTCTAATAATTCCAGTTTAGTTATAGGCGTGTATACAAACACGCGTGTAAAATTATCATCGGCACCTCTAATTGGGTGTACTTCGCGTAACGGATTCTGTCTATCTATGTGATACATTTTTCTCCCCATGATGGGAACTGGAACGTGTTCTGGACATACGAAATTTAAATATTGGTTTCGGGATTCTAGAATTTCCTTAATCAAATCAGTACCTGACCCTCTCCATATGTTCGTGAGTAGTTATGTCAATATGTCAGGTAAGGGTCCTGGATCGGAGTGTTGGCTTTTATATAATATAAGGAGGTGTTGAATCATGTATATACTAGCTAAACGTTGTTCATAGGGGTCTAGATTCAGAAACGTGTGTGCAAGTACATCATCATTGTATTCGCCAGGACTGTCAGCCCATTGTACTGCTGACCTGGCTAATTCTTGTTCGTCCATGGAATCGAGCACGTGGTACCCCCTTCGATCTCGGAGTAATTTATCAGCGGCTTGAAATAAGTGTTCAGGGGATTTTGTTTTTAGCATAGGGTTTGGAAGATGTCTATTACATTCTGGACGTATTGGACGTATTGGGTCGTTAAAACCTCTGGTATTATTATGGGATCTTCCTCTACCTACATAAGCTATTGTTTCTACTTGGTCTGATTCTTGCTCCCCCTCCTCTCTGTTTAGGTCAGTGGGGTCTACCTCTAATCTTTCTTCGTGTATTCGTTCTACTTCTTTGCGGATCTTTCGGTACATAACTACTATACATAACAGTTTATCATGTCTTCCTTCTGATATATTCTTACCCCAAGTGACAAGTTTTTGCATTTCTTCCGGATTTACCCCTGGCCGGTCTTGATTTCTGATTACACAGTTTATGAGGAAACGTAACAATTGTCCCTGTACCTCCACTTTCTGGTACTCCATGGCTCTGCTAATACTTTCAGGACCTCGTCCTGACTGGACAAAGTGATATATATTTTCTAAATGTGTAGCCATTCCTGGTAGCTTCGTTAAATATATCGCGGCTCGTCGAATACGTAATGATGATAGCAGCATTTCGTCCCGTTTACCGGGTACAGGATCATATCTACAATCTACTAGAAGTTCCTTGAGCATGTCAGGGGTTGCTAGTTTGGGCGTACGTTGGTGTGCTAATTCTCTAAGGGAAAATTTATCTCCTCTGGGTGGCGTAGAAAAAATGTCTGTCGTACCTCCTATAGCACCGTCTGGGGTGCTGGATGTAAAAGGATTTGTTGAAGGTGAGACAGCAACCGTCGTTGCGGGAAAAACTGTAGAAACAGATGTGTTTGTCGGAATGTGTGTCGAAGCTTGTTGTTGTGGAGGTACAGACGGAGAGTCTTGGCGATGAGCATCATCGGCAAGCGGTCTATGTGGTGCGGTATTAGCATACTCGGGAGCTGCGTCATCTAAATAGGAGGAAAGGAAAACATCTTGTGCGGTTCTAGGATGCCCCTTGGGATGTGCTTTTATCGGAAACAATGGAGGTGGCAAGTCTTTTGGTATTTCCGGAGTAGCCTTAGGTAACCCTTCGGCCAGAAGTGGATACATACCATTCATAAGGGCGTTTCTTTGTCTGTCTATTTGTTCTGATTTTACTCGGGTACCTTCCTCAAGTAATAGATTTTCTCGGGTTTTATTTGAATTCTCTCTACCTTTCTCTTCCTGTCTGAGTGCTTTTTCTGTACGTCTATATGATTCTTTACGCCATAATTCAATGGCATCTTTCTGTGACTGTCTGGCTTTCTTTTTCCATAATTCTTCTTCTACTCTCATGATGCAATCTGCATCCCAGGTCCCCGTTGCGGGCCATCTCTGACTCTCTGGTAATTCTTTGGTGTAGTCCACCCATAAATCAAGAAATAATACGGCATCTAGGCCATGCTTATGATACATAAAATACCCTGGAGTGTCCCTAGGTGGGATAGGAACGGCTTCTTCGAGTACACCTTTTCTAGTTTTGATCTGTCTTAGTTTCGAAAAGAGCGGCATTTTTAGACCTTATTACTAGAACACACTTTACAAAAACACAATAATGAACAGTCATTCACACCACAGTATATAGAACGTATTTAAAACATTTAACACTTAACAATTTTACGAACAATGATAACTAATAGAAAACTAGTTACTGACATTATACTGACACTAGATAATACTTATTTATCTTATTTATATGCAAAGCATACTATATATACTGCTAAACAGTACAGATACACTGCTAAAACAGTGCAGACCGGATTTGTGTACCCAAACCCGTCTTGACCGGCACAGACTATGTGCACGTTAAATGCCTCCCCGGTAATGGTACTCACCGGGTAGCTCGGAACGGAAGGCCTCGGAACGGGACTGAAACTGGACTGGACCGGACTGGACTCGGAACTTCGGAACCTGGCGGGTCTCTGTATACCTCGGATCTTGCTCTCTCAGCTAGGCTCTGGTCGGGATACTTCGCACTTCTCACCGCCTCGTCTGGGTGTTGATCGCAGCCTCAGTCGTCCCCGCTTGGCCGGAGGGAGATACAGGAAATCCTGCAGATACGCGTTTTGTTTGTCCGTTCAGCTGTGGCAGGAGACCGGGCCTGCAACGCACCGCCGGCGCGTGAGATGAGAAAGTGTCCCTGTTCGGGCGCCAATTTATGTGGTAAATATTTCGTTACCGGTACTATTTTTTATGCGGTAAAGTCTATTAAAAATAACTCAGTAAAATGAGAGGCAGAATCCGTGGTATTAGAGGTTTAAAAAGGCTTTATTCCTATACAAAGGAATACAATTTAAATTGTAGGCGTTCTATTCCATCACCACGAAAGTTCAGGAAGGAAGGGCATATTTTATTGACAGGTAATCATTTTTATAGAAAAGGCATTACAGTACAACAGATGCAGTAGGCGTATCAACTGATAAGGAAAATAAACTATGCATGCGTAACTAGGATAGGCGTAACTAGACAACGTCATCATACATGGTGTCATGAGTGGGTGGATCCACAAGAGAATCCTGCAATGTCAGCAGAAATATTTGGCAGAGATGCGTGCGCAGCCGCATGACGTGTGATTGACGTGCAACTAGAGGGAGAAAGGGACTTGACATTTAGCTCTACATGTGGAGACAGAAGTCTGGGGTTATGTCAACCTAATCCCAAATCATATCTAATATCCTATGTTTAAAGAACTGCGTTATCCAAAAAGAGAGGTCTTTTAGGATAGAATCTTATTCTCTACTGACTATACTGACTAGTGCGTGTACAAGCGTCTAAGTGTCTACACTAGATGCGAGGGGGTAGGAATATTCCATGGTAACAGGGCTATGAATTACTTGCATGAGGACAGCGAGGCCTGGCCCCTTTGCACGGTAGCTGGAGGAATGTTTACCTAAACTGCTAGACAGGAATGCATCGGATGAGGGGCGGAGGAGATAATCTTGAAGGTGAAATACAGTTTTTTGGCAGGCTACGGGCTGGATCAGGCACCGTGAGCCGCGCAGGGAGTAAGACAAAGTTCATGGTCACAGATGCAGGCTCAGACTGGAGCTTTCAGAGGCAGAAGGCAGGAAAAGGCTTGATGACAGAATTCGGGCCTACTCGCCTGAATCTGTAAAAATGTGGAAAGTGAACCACATAAAGTCGGTGGCCTTTCATACTTAGGAAAGGAATATCTAACCCATTCATGGTGGATCTGAAAGAGGACATGTTGACGGTGGACGCACATATATTTGCGTCTTCAAAACTGGAGCAGGAGGGAACATACATGTACGTATAGCATGTACATGGAGCCGTTGGGGTCTACGATAGGGGACATAACTGATCACAAAATTCATATTTCCTCACTCCTGGCATACGGGGGTCACCAACTTGAATCTGCACATGAGTGACAACCCGGTCGGTGCAGCAGCTTTCTCCTCACACCTTGCACCAGGGGTCCACTGGACAGGGCTCCCCACTGGACCTTGCTCCCTCCATCGCCCTCCTCTTCCTCACAGGAAACACTGGTCTTGGCAAGCAGATAGGCGCTGGCGCCCCAGGCTTCAGAGCACGTGGTCTTTGTTATCCTGGGTGATGTCCCCTCACCCATCAGGGAGTCTTGTAGGCCTTGGCCTCCAGTCCTGGTCACAGGCAGAAGTCTTGCAGAGCTTCCCCTCCTCACACAGCCTGTCTGGCTGCTTGGCAGATGGCAATTTTTGGATCTCAACCTCCCCTTGTTGTTGTACTTTGCCAGACACCAAATGTGATTTAGGCTCCAGTTCATTGAAGTTATATGTGGGGGTTCAGCTTCTTTTGATGGGTGCACTTCTCCTCCTCTTCTTGCAAGGCCGTCTGTCACAGCAGGAGAGAATCCGAAGCTGTTAGTCCCACAACAGAGGCCACTGGAGTAACTAGAAATCACACCTGGATGTCAGCCACAGTGATATGTGCATCAAAAGGTTAATCCCGGGCTCCCAGCCCTACTCTTTATGATTGCCTGATCAAACCCATTTCCTTTCTGAGATGTGTCCAGGACCCTTCCTTGTCATCTCTCACTGAATCAAAGAGCATCCTTTGAGCTGTACAGGGGGAGCCTTGCTCTCCCTCCTCCAGTGTGTCACACCCAGTTCACGAGAATGCAACCATTCACAAACCTGTCTGTGGAATTTCTTTACATCCTCATGTCTTCACCAGGCAGGCCTGAGCTTCCCAAAATGGAACATTTGAGGACTGTGGTGTATTATATGGTGTGGTTGTGTGACATCACTGGGTAATACATTCACGAAACAGTCTTGGGTCCAGTTAGGCTTGTTTGTAAAACGTCTTTCTCACCCTGGATAGCTGTGGCTTCAAGCAGCAAGGCTTAAACAAAGGAAGAATGTAGACACTCCAAACAGAATGAGAAAGTCACCCAACATGAAAGAAATCCAACACAAATTTAAAAAAATAGATGATATATTTATGAATTTTTAAACACCAAAATGAGCAAAATCTGCCAGAGGGTTCCGGAGATAAAGATTTTTAAGTAGAACATAAATCTCAGCTTTTTAGTCCAAAGCACGAACAAGCATTGGTAACCGTAAAGCTTGGAAACTTTTGACATGTTTGAAAGAGTTGTGTTTGGCTGTTGCAGACCAGGCAACCAGTTCCAACAGGGAGAAGGTCAGGAGGGCCAGTAAGGAGTGATCTGAAAGAAACACGTTAGTTAGATTCCTCACCTTAGAATATCCCCAGGCGTCAGACTGGATCCGGAAGATTTTTCGTCAGCAATACCCCTTGCGCGTCGCTAGGCGTCGTCTGCGGCTCCGCGTCCGTCGTCGGCGTCGTGCGCCGGAATGACATCGT
Source organism: Triturus cristatus (assembly GCF_964204655.1). Lineage (NCBI taxonomy): Eukaryota > Metazoa > Chordata > Amphibia > Caudata > Salamandridae > Triturus > Triturus cristatus. Next base: position 330,784,066 of record NC_140582.1, read on the forward strand.
CGGAGTACTTAGACGCCGCCCTCGCGCGCTGACGTCAGTTCTTCTTTTTTCCGCGCCAGTAAGCGCAGATCCGGGAGAGCTACCCCTTTAGTCATTTTTTGACTAACCTTTTTGATCTTGTCTCGACTTCGGTGCCGGTAGGATGCCTGGTTTTAAAGCCTGTGCTGACTGTAGCCGCTTGATGTCGGTTACGGACCATCACCGCCGGTGCCTTTACTGCTTGGGCCTCGACCACGACGCGGAGTCGTGTTCGGACTGCAAGGCCCTGACCTGGAAGGCTAGACGGGAGCGGTCCCGTAAGCTTCTCGAGATTCGCCACTCGGCTCCGCGAGCCTCTCGATCCCGGTACAGGAGGAGGTCCAAGGATCGGTCGCGGAGCCGCAGCCGACGTCACCATCGGTCGTCGGGATCCAAGTCTTCGGGTAAGTCGAAGCATTCCGAGAAGTCCAAGCGGCGACACCGCTCTTCGGACTCCCCTCGCCGGTCGCGCGACTCGGCCGAGGGTCAGGGTGGTTCCACCCCCGTGGCTCCGGCGGAGCCGCAGGCGCCGCGCAAGTCCCCATACCCACCGGTCCCTGGGACTGACGCGACGCCGGCGGAAGTCAGTGCCTTCCTCTCGGCCATGAGGAGCCTGGCTCCGCCGTCGACGCCCGCTGGCGCGCCTTCGGGCCCCGCGGACCCGACTGGGCTGCCTTGCCTGCCGGCGGCTCCGGCCCCGGCGCCGTTGACGGCTCCGGCCTCGACGCCGCAAGCGCCCGAGGGACCCGCTCCCGAGTCCCCGTCGACGCCGGTCGACCTCGTCACGCCACCTCCGCCGGCGTCGACACCGGTACCACCCCCGACGCCGACTCCGCTCGACGTCGAGCCCCAGTTCAGTCCCGCTCCGGGCCCGGCGCCGATACGGCGTCGATGGACGCCGCGTTCGCCGCCGCTGGAGACACATTTTGTCTATCGCCCGGCTCCGCTCCTTTCTCCTGTATACCAGGAATCGGATGATGGGGACAACTGGGAGGGATCCGAGGATCCTATGGCCGCTCAGGCTCAAATGTCACAGGACTGGGCAGATGAACTGGGGGAGGCCAGTGGCCTGGATACCTCTCCGGACACTGGATTCGTCTCTCCTCCGACTGTGGCTTCGGAGGAGGGCGCTGCTTTCTCTGTGGTGCTGCGCAAGGCGGCCGCAGCCCTTGGGCTCGAGCTAACTGCCGTGGCTGTGAGGACTAACGTCCTCACTGAGGTGCTTCAGTCTGCAGCAAGCTCCACTGAGCCTCTGCTGCAATTCAATGAGGCCCTCATTGACGTTCTGCAGGGCACCTGGTCCAAGCCCTCCACAGTTCCTCCTGTGGATAGGAACGTCGCCAGGCGCCACCGCCCTGCTCCGGGCGACCCCAGTTTTCTGTCCCAACACCCTACCCCTGAGAGCCTGGTTATCCAGGCCTCTACCTCCCAATCCTCCTTCCCGACCGCTCCGCCGGACTGGGATTCCAAGAGACTGGAACAGTTTGGCAAGAAGCTGTTCTTCTCCCTTAGTTTGGGCCTGCGGTCTTTGAATACCGCCTGTCTCTTGGACCGTTATTCCCACTCTCTGTGGGATGCGGTGGAAGACGTGCTGCCCCTGTGTCCGGAGGAGGTCCGGACGCGACTTACCCAGGCTCTGGCCGATGGGAGGGATGCAGCGCGACATGCTATCCAATGTGGGCTTGACACTACGGACTCGCTGGGTAGGGCAATTTCTACCACAGTGGCGCTTAGACGTCACGCCTGGCTGCGGTCCACGTCCTTTTCGGGCGATGTCCTGAGCACTCTCATGGACATGCCCTTTGATGGCGCTCGCCTTTTTGGCGAGAAAGCGGACAGTGCGCTGAACCGCTTTAAGGACTCCCGGGCTACGGCCAAGTCCTTGGGCCTCTCGGCCCCGCGGTCGCAAACTTCCCCTTTCGCCCCTTTCGTGGCCAAGGAAGGGGTGCCTCCTCACGTGCGCCTAGCCACCAGCCGCAGAACCAACCTGCGCGCGGTCGCGGTCGCGGACGTGGTTTCCGCCGAGGCGGTTCTGGAGGACGACGCGGTCAGCCCACATCCACCCCGGCAGCATCCGCCTCAAAGCCTTCCTAGTCCGAGCTTTCAGGCCCATTCCACGCCAGTGGGCGGCAGAGTTCGCCATCACCTGCTCCACTGGCGGTCCATCACATCGGACAGGTGGGTGCTGCAAATCGTCCGAAGGGGCTACTCCCTCCCCTTCGAGACGACCCCTCCAGCCATGCCACTGCAGCACCACCGTATCTCGGGGGATCATTTGAATCTTCTCCACGAGGAAGTTTCGGCCCTCTTGGTCAAGGGGGCCGTCGAGAGCGTTCCGAACCCAGAAGTAGGTCGTGGTTGTTATTCCCACTACTTTCTGGTTCCCAAGAAGGGCACAGGGGGCCTCCGCCCTATCTTGGACCTCCGGAACGTCAATGCCTTCCTCCGGAAGGAAAGGTTCAAGATGTTAACTTTGGCTCAGGTTCTAGCTGCCCTAGACCCTGGAGACTGGATGGTAGCGTTGGACTTGCAGGACGCATATTTCCACATCCCCGTCCTGCCGGCCCACCGGCGTTACCTGCGGTTCACGGTGGGCCAAGAGCACTTTCAGTTTACCGTGCTCCCCTTCGGCCTCACCAGTGCCCCTCGGGTGTTCACGAAAGTGATGGCCGCAGCTCATCTGCGCAGATCAGGGGTTCCAGTCTTCCCTATCTCGATGACTGGTTGTTGAAGGCGGGCTGGGATTTTCCATCAACGTGCCGAAGTCACATTTGAGTCCCTCTCAGCAGCTCCTCTTCATCGGAGCAGTTCTCGATTCGGCGCAGTTCCGGGTCTATCCACCGGAACAGCGGGTCCGGGATATTCAGGCCCTGATTCCCATCTTTCGGCCTCTATCCTGGGTTTCGGTCAGGCTAGTGTTGCGGCTTCTGGGGCTGATTGCCTCCTGCATCCTACTAGTGCATCACGCCAGGCGGTGCATGCGGGCTCTGCAGTGGGACCTGAAGTTTCAGTGGGCCCAGCATCACGGCAACCTGTCCGACCATATCTTGATCTCGGAGGGCACTGCACAGCAGTTGCAGTGGTGGCTCACGGACCGCGATTGGGTCATGGGCAGAAGCCTCTCCCTTCCCCAACCGGAGCATGTCGTAGTGACGGATGCGTCCCTCCTGGGATGGGGTGGCCATATGGGAGAGGCGGAGATCAGAGGCCTCTGGTCTCCGGCGGAGTCTCGTCTCCACATCGACCTGTTGGAGTTGAGAGCGATCCGGCTTGCACTGAAAGCCTTCCTTCCCTCTGTCAGGGGAAGTGTCGTGCAGGTGTTCACGGACAACACCACCGCCATGTGGTATTGCAACAAACAGGGCGGGGTGGGGTCGTGGACCCTTTGTCAGGAGGCTCTGCGCCTCTGGACGTGGCTGGAACACCAGGGCGTCACCCTAGTGGTTCAACATCTGGCGGGCTCTCTGAACGCCAGAGCAGACGAACTCAGCCGCCGGTGCATGATGGATCACGAATGGCGTCTGAACTCCGAAGTGGCACAAGGTCTCTTTCAGCAGTGGGGAGAGCCTTGGTTAGATCTATTCGCCACCGAAGAGAACGCGCAATGTCAGCAGTTCTGCGCGTTGGAATTTCCAAGGCGGCACTCGCTCGGCGACGCTTTTCGTCACGAGTGTAGTTGCGGTCTGTTGTACGCCTTTCCGCCTATACCACTTCTGCCCAGAGTGCTGAAGAAGATCAGGCACGACCGGGCCCAAGTCATCTTGGTGGCTCCGGATTGGGCACGAAGGTACTGGTATCCCGAGCTACTCAGTATGTTGACCGATCCTCCGATACGTCTGCCCCTTCGGGAGGATCTTCTGTCGCAGCAGCAGGGGACGGTCCTCCACCCGAACCTGTCCAGCCTCCACCTCCATGCGTGGAGATTGAGCGGCGGCAGTTGATCCCACTTGACTTGCCTCCTGAAGTCTGTGATATTATTCTGGCAGCCAGGCGTCCCTCCACAAAGACGGTATACGCCTACCGGTGGAACAAATTTGTGGCATGGTGCACAGCAAAGGCTGTGGATCCCCTTTCCGCCCCTCTTTCTGAGGTTCTACTGTTTCTTCTTTCTCTGGCCTGGCAGGGCTCTGCCCTGGGCACCCTGAAAGGTTATCTTGCTGCCATCTCTGCCTTCTTGCGGCTTCCTGATCAGCCTTCTCTTTTCAAGTCCCCTGTAGTTACACGCTTTCTAAAGGGCATTACTCACACGTTCCCTCCTGTCCCTTTTGTAATGCCTCAGTGGGACTTGAATCTTGTTCTCACATTTCTGATGTGCGCTCCCTTTGAGCCTCTTCATAATTGTCCTCTTCATCTGCTGACGCTTAAGACTGCTTTTCTGGTAGCCATCACCTCGGCTAGACGGGTGAGTGAGCTCCAGGCTTTATCTTCAAAGCCTCCTTTTCTCTCTGTTCATCCGGACAAGGTTGTCCTTCGGCCTCGTCCCTCCTTTCTTCCGAAAGTGGTGACTCCATTTCATCTTGGACAGTCTGTCACCTTGCCCACCTTCTTTCCGCCTCCGCATCCTTCCAAAGAGGAAGAGAGGCTCCACCGTCTGGACCCAAAACGTGCGCTCTCCTTTTATTTGGACCGCACAAAGCAGTTCCGGGTGGACGACCAACTTTTCGTTGGATACGTGGGTGCTAAGAAGGGGAAAGCGGTGCACAAACGGACCATCTCTCGGTGGGTCGTTTTGTGCATCAAAGTTTGTTATTCCTTGGCACAAAAGGACCCTCCTGTTGGGCTGCGCGCCCATTCCACTCGGGCCACAGCGGCTACTACCGCTTTGGGACGGGGTGTCCCTTTGCAGGACATCTGTCAGGCGGCAACGTGGGCTTCGCTACAAACGTTTGCGAGGCATTATTGCCTTGACAGCCAAGTCCGGAGGGATGGCTTCTTTGGCCATTCTGTCCTCCAGGACTTTCTGGTGTGATCTTGGTTCGCAGACCCACCACCGGGGATGGTATTGCTTGAGTATCTATTCTAAGGTGAGGAATCTAACTAACGTGTTTCTTTCAGATGAACAAGTTACTTACCTTCGGTAACGATGTATCTGTAAGAAACATTAGTTAGTTAGATTCCTCACCGACCCACCCATCCTCCCCGTTCTGCGAACTGACATCTAGGGTTAAGGTTATCCTTTTCAGGCCCCTAGATTTTATTTTTGGCACCAGTGTCGGTCTTTGCATGGCTCTGCATTCCTGGCGCGGAAAGCTATGTACAAGAACTGACGTCAGCGCGCGAGGGCGGCGTCTAAGTACTCCGACGACGTCATTCCGGCGCACGACGCCGACGACGGACGCGGAGCCGCAGACGACGCCTAGCGACGCGCAAGGGGTATTGCTGACGAAAAATCTTCCGGATCCAGTCTGACGCCTGGGGATATTCTAAGGTGAGGAATCTAACTAACTAATGTTTCTTACAGATACATCGTTACCGAAGGTAAGTAACTTGTTCATTTGACAGTTACATGGTCACCAAAGCCGTCTGAAGTCCAGTTCCAAACTTTACACAAAAGTCATGATAGACTTCAATGGAGTGGTCCTGATGCTGAGGATTCAGGATGCTGAAATATGCTCTGCGGTCGATGGAGGCTTTCCTGGGGGTTGTTCCTCGATCAACGGTAAGGTGCAGCTAATTGGGCAACAGGAGTAGATGTTCCTTGAAGTCCGCCTAGCAGAAGTCCAGTTACTATTGGGTTACTGGTCACCGGTCACATCGGATCCGGCAGTTTCCGTTGGTGTTGGCTAGTGTCCTCCTTTGGTGACCAGTTTGCACTCTGATGACTTTCCTGGTCCAACAGACTTCGGTGCAATTTTTGAGCAGGAAAGAGTGGCATAAGATCAGATCAGCTACTAACAAGCCATAACGGGCTACTTCAGCTTTTATGGCCTTGGTGCTTGAACAGGGAGTCATTCAACTGACTCTTGGAGTTGACTTTTTCTGTCTGGGCCTCTGGAGGAGTTCACCTTTTCAGTCTGAGTGTCTGGAGCAACTTTTCCATTTGCCATGCAACACAGGGACAGTCTTTTTTTTTTTTTGCTACCACAAGGAGCAGCAAGCGAAGTCCAGCCGTTTGTGCTGCCTCTCTCACCAGGTCCAGGGTTCAACAGGGCAGTCCTTGTTTGGTCCTCTCACCAGTCCAGATATGATTTGAGGTTCCGTGTTTCAGGGGTGCCATATTTTCGCCGAGAAAGAATCCTGGTGGGGAGGAAACGGTCATTAGCCAATGGGATACCCGGTTCTTTCCCACCTTATGATGACTTCTGGCTCTGTGCGCCATCTTAACAATCCCAGAGTGCACTATTCTGCCCACTCCCAAGATGTCTGAACCCCTGTCTGGATGTGGGGAGCTTGGTAGCCCACCCTAGAGGTGTGGCTGCCTGTGGGCTAGACACAAAAGGAAAAAACTGTTTAGAAACTGGTTTTCCCTCTGTTACCACCACCAGCCCGTCTAGCTGAACAAAGAGGCAACACCTATCGAGTGAGATTGCCATTTGCCCGTCAAAGGCAGCTTCTCCTTTAAAGCTCACCTTTTGGGCCAAGACCCTGTGTGGATTCTGAAGAAAATCAGGGAAGTAGATCTCTATTGAGAATGATTCAGATTCAGAGGAGATAAACATCTGTCAAATTAAAGCTTCTCGTTGTAATGGTCCGATGGAGGTGGTACTAATTAATGATGCGCCAGTAAAGATGTTATTTGACTCAGGGGCCAAAGTTACATACAGGCACATGCATCGTGCTAGGATTTTGCAAGTCCTTAATTGCGAATATTAAGGATTCGCAATTAAGGACTTGCAAAATCCTATGCATGTAGGAATCGCTATAATAATAGCGATTCCTACACATTCTTTATTTGCGACTCGCAAATAGCGAGTCGCAAATAAGGAATAGCTTCCTATTCATTCCTATGGGCCTATAGGCCCATAGGAATGAATGGGAAATTGCAAGCGCAATTTGCGAGTACCAATTGGTACTCGCAAATTGCTCATGCAATTTCAAGGGTGCAAGGGTGTCAAAAGGACACCCTGTTGCACCCCTGAAATTGATCTGTGCACAAATGTTGCACATACATCTGTCCCAAGGACGTGTGTAACCTACAACTTTGAAAAATGCACTTTAGTGCATTTTTCAAAGTTTTTGCAAATTACCATGAAGTTCAACATCATGGTAGTTTGCGCCCCCTAGTAGCGAAATCGCTACTTCAAAGTGGTTCTTGCATTGCATTTAAGGAATCGCAAAATGCGATTCCTTAAATGCAATCGCAATTTGAGAACTCGCAATTAATTGCGAATTCTCAAATTGTGAGCGCCTTGATGCATCGCAAAAGCTAATTTTGCGATCGCAAGCGGACGATTTTTGCGAATCGCACCGTTTGTGATCGCAAAAAGTTTTGATGCATGTGCCAGATAGATACCGAAGTCATTCTTTGAACAATATTTAGGAAAGAAAGTTAAGTTGTCCAAACCTGATATAAGACCAAGGGGGTATGGTGGAGAAATAATCGATTTTTGGGTTATTTTTGGGGAACTTTAAGTGTAGAATTATACCTGGAAAGGTGCATGTGTCCATGAAGGGAGATTCACTTATAAGCCGGTTCCATCAACTTGATTTACATATGATCTTGGACCCCAATGAGAATCCTTCTGTATATTTGAAGGAGATTCCGTCTGTTAGTTAAGTTGGTGATGCATGGAAACCATGGGTCAAGGAGTTTCCTGAAGTATTTGATAGTAAACTTGGCTGTCTCAACAACTACTTACATTACTTAAAGGTTAGGCGTGATTCTGTACCAAAAGTAGCTAAAGTTTGGAGTGTGCCACTGTTAGCAAAGGAAAGCATGAAGATTGAACTAGAGAAGTTAGTTGCCAACAGCATCATACAAGAAGTTGAAGCCACAGAGTGGCTTTCTCCGCTCGTCATGGCCCGCAAAGCTAATGGCAAGGCGAGACTCTGTGTTGATTTGAGGGTGCTCAACAAGGCTGTGGTAGTCTATCATTACCCTCTACCCAACATCAGTGAAATGTTGTGCTCGCTAGCTGGTGCCAAACATTTCTCCTCCCTTGATTTGACCTCAGCCTACCATCAGGTCAAACTACATCCCATCTCACAAGATCGTACAGCCTTTGTGACGCCTTTCGGCACTTTAACATTTTTGAGGATGCCCTTTGGCCTTATTTCCGCTGCTTCTGTATTTCAGAGGGTCATGGAGCGGATCTTGAGGGGTGTGGATGGAGTGAAAATCTACCAAGATGATGTGTTAGTGTTTAGGGTGGACACCAAAGAGCATGACAGCAGAATGAGAGTTGTCTTAAGAAGGATATGTGATGCAGGTCTCACCTTAAGAGCTGACAAGTGCTGCTTTGATGTGGCAGATATTGAATATCTAGGGCATTTGTTGTCAGCTAATGGTATCAAACCTAAGCCTGCCCTGGTTAATACCATTGGCAATCTCAGGGTTCCTCAAGGTAAAGATGAACTTGTAAAATCTTTAGGGATGGCTGAGTTTTATCATAAGTTTATTCCCAATTTTGCTGGGGTTACGGAACATTTAAGAAATCTTTTAAAAAGGGGGTGTGAGTTTGTTTGGTGCAAGTCCTGTGATAAGGAATTTCGAAATTTGAAAGATTTGTTGAACCAAGCTCTCCATCTAGGTAGCTTTGACCCTAAGAAAGCATCTTCTTTAATGACTGATGCCAGTTCAAAGGGTCTTGGTGCCGTGCTCCTTCAGAAATTTGATGGTGAAGAGAAAGCCATATTGGTCTTGTCTAGACCATCTGTTAGAGACGTCTAGCTGCAGATTCCTTAACTTAGAATATCCCCAGGCGTCAAACTGGATCCGGAAAACTTTCCGCAGCAGCACCTCTGCACGCCGGGGGCGGCGCCGAATGGCTCCGCGCTGACGTCGTCCATGAACGTGACATCAGCGGAGCCATATATGCCCCAACCGGCGCGTTGACATCAGTTTTCTCCTTTTCCGAGTAAAACGCGGATCCTGCTAAACCAGCAGTTCGTTGGCCTGGTTTTTAGGCCTTTTTCGACACCTTCGGTGTCGCTGGAACAATGTGCAATGCCTTCTGGTTTTAAGGCTTGCGAAGCCTGTGCGCGTCAGATCTCATCTGTATGTGGTGCCTCGGCATGCACCACGACTCCAAAGAGTGCGACGCCTGTCAGAGGGTGAAGCCCAAGTCCCTCAGAGAGCGCCGTATGAAACTGCTGGCCGCACAACTGTCCGGTCCAGCATCTTCGCGTCGCCGCTCTCCCCCTCCGGATCGGGCTCAGTCCAGAGGTCATTCCCGCAAACGTCGTTCAAGGGCAGGTAAGCACAAGCACAGAGGTCCTCCTCCCATTCACGTACTGCTGGCGCCTGCTCCTCTCGCTCTATTCCAGGTAAGGGCGCCCGGCAGTCGCTTTCTCTGTACCCTCCCTTTCCGGGGGTTTGAGCGATGCGTGCCCAAATGGAGGCTTATTCTATCATACTCCAGTCATACTTTGGGTCCCCACCTCTCCCTGGAGCGCCTTCGGGTCCCAAACAGGTGGAGGGCACTCATGTTGGGTCCTCGCCGACGGATTCTTCCTCGGCGCCAGCTGTGTGCATCGACTCCGGTTCCAGAGACGATATGGCCCCAACGCCCGGCTCGACGCACGGTTTGACCAAATGTGCCCATTTTGCAGTGGGATCAATGTCGGACGGCGTCCAAGTTGAGTCCCCTCTGGAGGTCGTCGACTTCCAGACCACTCCGCCCCGGCGTCGATCGACGCCAGTGCCACCGTCCATGCTTCCTCACGAGGTTGCTGCTCCTCCCGACTCCTCGAACGTCGCTGCAACCTCCACACAGTGTCGCTCAACGCCGATGCTGGCAACAACGACTTCTTGTCAAGAGATTGACGCTTCTCTGGATTCCCCGAATCGAGGGACCATGGTGCAAGTGCCTTGTGTTGCCTGGCCTTCGGGTCAGTCTCCAGCTCCTCCACTTTTGTTGTCCAGTGGACGGCTTAGTCTCCAGCCATCTCCTACCGACGGCTTATTATCGCCTACCCGGATAGCAACTGAAGCTGGTGCTGCTTACGCACGTGCCATTCACATGGCGGCTGCTATTCTTGCTTTTCAGTCTCCAGTGGTCCCCCTGCTGTCTGATCCTTTAATGAATCTGCTCCATATGGAGCCTATTGAGGTGGAGCCTTTGCTGCCATTTCGCGGATCTTTACTTGACATTTTGCGTGGCCAATGGGCAAGGCCTTCTTCGGGTGACCCTGTTGATCGGGTAATTGCTCGTAGGCACCGTCCTGCTCCGGATTATCTACTCTGCTAGTCCACTCACCCTACGGCTCAGGGAGTCGTTGTTCAGGCGGCCTTTAACTTGCAGTCTTCATCCGCCTTGCCATTATTACCTCCCACTAGGGAATCTAGGTGGTTGGACGCGTGTGCTCGCCAACTTTTTGCCTCTACCAGTGCGGGTATATGCGCATTGAATACTGCGTGTGTGTTCGCGCGTGTATCCTCGACCCTTTGGGACTTGGTTGAGAACCTACTCCCTTCTATTCCAGAGGAGCCGCGTTCACAGTTGCTTCGGCTTTTGCTTGATGGCAGGGGAATGGCGCAATTTTCGCTCTATTCTTCCCTAGCCATGGATTGGTCGTCTGCCAATGTTGTCCCATGTGTCCAGTTTATGCAGCTTAAACAGTGCTTTTTCCGCTATTCTACATACTGGTATGCGTTTTCTGTCATACCGGTTGCCATCTCTCTGGGTTTTGCTTACAGGCGACACATTACATCTGGTGGATCTCTCAAAACCTAGGTCCAGTTCCACTTCTGGTGGTGTGAACAGATCCTGTTAACTCCAGCGTATCTACTATGCGTGTTCTTGTTCCATACCGGCACTTGCCGGGCAGGAGTCAGCCCCTTTGCCTCCGTTACCCTCTCTATCTTGCAGCCGCAGGTTCAACACTGTTTTTTCCACTATTTTGCTTGGTTGCCGGTAGTCGCTTTTTGCTTTCTATTGACACCTCGGATCCTGTGGATCCCTCGGGCCCTAGGCTTGTTCCTCTTCCCTTTTCAGAGTTGTGAACACTTGCTCCAGCACGCGCATTCTGGCTCTGGACTTTCCTTCTCTCAACCCGTTATACACAAAACGGGTTTTTATGCTGTTCTTGTCGGCTTGTCGTACCTTTGCCTTCCATTATTCTCCACTCTCTTCTGAGCTTCATGGTCTAGGAGTTAGCTGCGCTAACATTACTGTCCCCACTGTGCTTCGTCACATGGTTGACGGCACTATTTTAGTCACATTAGTGCAGGCCAAGTTCTCTCTAGAACTTGGTGAGGTTCAGTCGCAGACCCGCCTCCTCTATGGGTATGGCTTTGGTATCTAGTCTAAGTTAAGGAATCTGCGGCTAGACGTCTCTAGCAGATGAACGAGTTACTTACCTTCGGTAATGATGTATCTGGTAAAGACATAGTCTAGCCTCAGATTCCTTAACGCCCGCCCATCCTCCCCGTTCTGCGAGGACCTTTTCGTTTTGGGCTTTATACGCTTGCCTCCCTCCGGGTGGCTTGATCATTCTGCAGGGTGACGCTTTCACTTCATTCCCACACAGAATGCTTCATTCTGCTTTCATAGCTCTACTCCGCCCATTTTCGTAATTGGACAGTTTGCTCATGTGTCATGTATCCTTTCCAACCCTGCGTCCTGTACAGTGTGGGTTCTAGTCATGTTTTTTCCCACCCCCGCTCTCCCTTACTTTATCACCTTGGGGTCTCTTTACCACCCCTGTGCTCCATTTGTTTGAGGTCTATTGCCTCTGCACCATTTTTTGAATCTCTTATTGGGGATGCAATGTCTCTTTCTGGTGGCGTCTTGTGGTCAATTGTCCTAGCTCCTATGTTCCGGACTTGTTGTCCTTCACGGTTATACATTAAGGTTGTGGACTTTGTCGTCTGCCATGATGTTGTTTACATCTTCAGTTACCTCCTAGAGTGGTTGGCCTTCACTTTTGCGGGGTTGCTTCTCAGAGTGGTGCTCTGCTCTTTCCCTTTACTAGTTTCCAATATACAGTGCCTGGCACTTTCCTTTATGGTGCTGTTCTTCCTCATTCTATGTCTTTTCATCATTTTCGCATACTGTTCCCATATTCTAACTTTTTTTGGGTGGTGGCTCCGCGTTGCGGCGCGGAAATGTTTCTCTGACGAAAACTGACGTCAACGCGCCAGGAGGGGCATATATGGCTCCGCTGACGTCACGTCCGTGGACGAAGTCAGGGCGGAGCCGTGCGGCGCCGCCCTCGGTGCGCAGAGGTGCTGCTGCAGAAAGTTTTCCAGATACATCGTTACCGAAGCTTTTCTTCCTTCCACGATCCGGGGGTTGGTGTTGTACGGATTAGTGGATGGACATTGTATGTCTTGCTATGTTTCACATTGGTGCCGTTGGTACTCATTGGGTGACCTCCTATTCTCTAGGGCTGCTCTTCGAGTTTACCCTTAGTTGTCTCTGTCATGACTTTTTCATATATTTCTGTATGCTCTATCTAAGTCATGAGGTGTACACACACGAGAGGGCAAGCATACAGGGGTTTCCCTGCTGTGGTTTCTGGGGATTTTCCCAGATTTATTTTTCTTTCTCTCTCTCTCTCTCTCTCTCTCTCTCTCTCTCTCTCTCTCTCTCTCTCTCTCTCTCTCTCTCTCTCTCTCTCTCTCTCTCTCTCTCTCTCTCTCTCTCTCTCTCTCTCTCTCTCCTCTCTCTCCTCTCTCTCCTCTCTCTCCTCTCTCTCCTCTCTCTCTCTTCTCTCTCCTCTCTCTCTCCTCTCTCTCTCTCCCCTCCCTTCCCTTCCCCTCCCCTCCCCCATCAAGGGAAATAGCCTTGTGTATTTCCGGCTTGCCGGTGACCTTTGGTCATTGAACCTGTGGGTAAGGTTGGCTGGTTGACTACCTGGTGCCCGTATTTTTCTGCTGACGCGCACATGCTGTTGTTGTTACATCTCATTGAGCTTGTGCATTTGTGTGGTGTGGTTCTCACAGTACACAATGTCTACTTATAATCCAGATCTATGTATCTCCTGGTAGTTGTAGTTTGTATAACTCGGCATGATGACATCTGCCCCTGACATGTCATTTTTGGGCATCTGCTGTTGGGCACACTCACTTTGTATGTTCTGACTGTCATACTGTTTAGTCCCTTCTCTTGGACTTTGTCTCTTGCGGATCCTGGGATCTTATACTCAGTTTCTCTTTCTTTTGCAGAAGTTTGTGGCATTCTGCCATTATGCACTGACCATGCTGGTTCTGTGATTTCGTTTCGTCCCTGTCTGGGCAGAAGTGGGCTCGTACCGTCCTCTGATGGATTGTGGTACCTTGCTTCCCTTGCTCATGCTTGCACCCTTAGCTCATGGGTCTGGTGTCAGCCACGCTGGCATTGCTTAGCTTCATGGGTCTGGTGTCAACCACAATGGCATTGCTGTCCCCACCTTGTTCTAGTCAATGCTATTGACGGATTACTTCCCTTGAGAACTTGCTGGCTTTCAGTCGCAGACCCTCCTCCAATGGGGTATAGCTTTGGTATCTATTCTAAGTTAAGGAATCTGCGGCTAGATGTCTCTATCAGATGAACGAGTTACTTACCTTCGGTAACGATGTATCTGGTAGAGACACAGTCTAGCCGTAGATACCTTAACGCCCGCCCATCCTTCCCGTTCTGCGAGGACCCTTCCAGGTTGGGTTCTACCCACTTGCCTCCTTACAGGTGGCCTTGGTCTTCCTGAGGGGTGCTTTAGTTCACCTCCCTCCGGGGCAGGATGTATTACTCTTGTTTTCGCCCGTTGACTCTCCACCCATTCTTGTTCTTGGGTGGTTAGGTTATGTGCTCTTCCATGCTCCTCCACCCTGGTTCTTCCGGCGTGGGGATTCTCATGTTATTCTACCCTTTCTCCGCCCTCGTCTGTTTCTTCCCATTACTTTGGGGTCTTCTTATCTGTGTTGCAGTCAATTGGGTTGGGGATTTATTTGACTATGCTACAGCCCATAGGTCCTTATGGGGGGGTGGGAAACATTCTCTGTTGTTGCACATTTTGTGGTCCTTGCCATAAGTCGTGCTGTTCCAGTCTTGTTGTCCTTTACAGTTACAATCTGTGTTTACAGACTGTCTGTCATACAGTTCCATCCTGTGGTTGCAAACTGTCCTTCGTTTGTCATGCCGTTCATTTCATCACTATGGTGATGTTTCTCATCCTTCTATGATTTCTTGTTTCCAGGATTTTTTATCTTTTTTTGCCACACTGTTCCCATACTCTCGCAGTTTTGGAAAAGTTTCACAGTAGAAAACTGACGTCAGCGTGCCGGGGGGTACTTATATGGCTCCATTGACGTCACTTCCGAGGACGACGTCAGGACGGAGCCGGGCGACGCCCTTCCCCGGTGTGCAGAGGTACTGCTGGGGAAAAAGTTTTCCGGATCCAGTCTGACGCCTGGGGATATTCTAAGTTAGGGAATCTCCGACTAGACTGTGTCTCTACCCGATACATCGATACCGTAGATAAGTAACTTGTTCATTAAATTCTACTTGGACTTCAATTCAGGCTTAATGGTACGATTAATTAGTCCTATTCAGAAGTTATCAGGACTGAGATGTCAGCCTATAACTCTGTACTTGCCAATAGGACTGCTAACCTTGCCACAGTAAAAACAACAGTTTGGGGATTTTACTGTTAGGACATATTAAAGTACATGTCCCACGTAGTAATACACAGCTCCTTGTCTTAGGACTCGATAAGCTTTCCTTAGGGTAGACTTACATATATTGTTATTAAGTGTAGGCTTTGCCATTGGTTAAAATGGCAAAGTCGAACTAGCAGTTTTAAACTCCTTCTCCACGTTGCAGTGGCAGAGCTATGTTGTATTTCGTCACACTCAGAGTGGTACAATCACTGCTGCAGCCCTGAGTGGACACTTTAACTTACAGGCTTTGGGTACCCTTGTTACCATGTACTAGGGACCTACAAGTAAATTAACGTATGCCAATTGGGGGTAGCCAATTCAGGATACATTTTGTAAAGGTTTAGAAAATTGCCACTGAGGTCTGATTGGTAGGCCTCGGTGTACTCAGAGTCGAAAAACCAGCAGCATCAGTCCAAAACTTTGGGGGTGATCATGCAAAAAGAGGCATTTCCCTGCATACCAATACAGGCACCCTTGCGCTCAGTGTATGTACACAGCACACATGTATTCTGCCACCCCAGGCATAAATACATTCATCACACACATTCAATCTGCACACACTGCTCGGTATTGTAGCCTTTCTGTGTTGTGCTACTTGCAGACACACATACAGCTAGCACACACATTCATCATTTGTGCACTGTACACCACTGCCCTCTTAATATACTGTACTCCTTGCAGGCACGCATACACCCAGTACATGCATGCACTGCCAAGCACTGCATTTCTCATGTACTGTACTCCTCACAGATACACATACACCCAGTACATGAATTCACCATGCAGTCACTGCACAGCACTGCTCTATTCTTGTATTGTACCCTTCCCAGGCACACTCACAACCAGTGCAGAGTCACTACTCTTGCTCCGCACAGAACTTCACATCTAACTAATATAGACCAAGGAGAGAGTAAAGCACACAGCAGCAGAACTTAAAAAAACGAGTGAGTCTGTAGACCTCACTGCAGTAACACAGGTTAAAAAGAACTTGGTCATTCCTACTGATCATTACAGAGTATGCTACAACCACTGCGTGTGTGCTGCTTAACTCCTGGCGAAGGCATTAGCCTTCCACCACTATGAGGGTAGTGCTTAGGCGCGTGTCCGGGTCCAAAAAGACAGCAATCCGTGAGACAGGCCTATGTCATGGTGCACATGCATGATCCATGTTTGCCTATGACAACAAAAATCAGCGTTAGGGATCCAGACAACAGTACAGTTGAGCACTCAGGGCAGGAGTACACGTCCATTACCAAGCAAAGGACTTTTCCGTCCCACCAGTTACAATCTCCTTTCTCCCCAACGCTGTAGATACAGCCATAATAACACTATCACAGTACGTATAACTCTAAACAGACTCAGTATCTATCAAAGCTAATATGGGTTGCATGCCAGAATGATATTTCTGTCAGATTAAATTTCAATAACAAAAAATATTCTGTTGTTCCCTCCAATGGGGTGATATTTTTTAAAACAATATTTTAGGAAAAAATATTTCTGCCTGACGATATTTTTGTTACAATATTTTGGTAGCATTCTGATGTTGTGGCCCCTGCAACCTTGATTTCATGCTCTATCTTGAAATCGTGTTGTGCATGTTTCTCCTGTTACACTCTGCCAGTTGAGGAGGTGGGGTGCTGCTCCCAATAGTGTGCACATGTGCCCGCAGCCTAGGGAGCAGCATCGCTCCCTCTGCCCTACCCTTGCTGACTTAAGCAACATCCTGGGATGGCACAGCTGTGTGCAGGCGCATTCCACCTGTTCGGAAGACATGGCATTTCGGTTAGTCTGATAAAGGTCGCACCTGCTCACACCTGTCGCAGGAAAAAATCTCCTTGGGTGGATCTTGCCAGAGCTTGAGCCCGCCGCATAAACACATGAAAAGCCCGCCCCAAGGTTGCAGTGGTGATCTTTGTCAGGGGCCTGATATGAAACCACCAAACGTGATTTCTAGCCCCTAGCCGTCAATGGCACGTCTTCTTGAAATGAAACTACCAAATCCGGTTATGAGTTTTCTTACCTCCAAACCATTGCAAGTGATTCTTCTTCAAATCTTGTATTTTGTAGTCTATTTTGCTTTCTCTGTCCTGTAGAGCCATAAAATTCCTCAAAACCGCAGCAACAGAACTGGCAAAAAAGGAAACCATTAACTAACTTAATAAGTTCCAGTACACCTCGTCCAGAAACTAACTTATTGTATTGTCTGTATGTTTTATACTCGCCTGTTTTTACTCCAAAATTTACATTTCATGAATGGTGGTTCTCTACCCTTTTATGATTTTTTTTAATGAAATCAAATAAAAGTATTTATTCATGCTTTCTCTGTCCACCTTGGTTAAACTTTCCCTGGACTGATGGGGGAAGATTAAAGTGCTCACATGCAAGCACAGATTATGGAAGCAAGTTGCATTGCATTAGGATGCACTGTAGGGGGACCTGGGTTGCAGGCCTCACTCACCAAATGATATAGCAGTGCAGATCCTTCCCCGGAATTCAATGAGTCACCACTCTGTTTTGCCTGCAAATTTCTTCACGGCCCCCTCCTCTTCTATGCAGCCTTTTGTTCATGCAATAGTACATCCAGCACCCCTTCTAGGTAGTCAGTTGGCACTGCCCTCTCAAGGTAGTTTCAATGGAGTTTTGCCTATCAGGATTTAGAATGTCCACTTTTCCAGTTTCAAAGCCTGGCAATGTTAGTTGGCAGTCAGTGATTTCCCATCACCAACTTTGGAGCTCAGAAGTCTTTTTTGGTTTCCACTGTTGTGGGTCCCAAGCACTTGTGAATGAGAAATCCCGGCACACACCCCCATACTTATGCTAAGTTTGCTGAACGAGAGTGTGGATTCCACAGGCTGCTTTCAGGTGGTTCTTTTCTTTTTGTTTATTCCTCCCTCACTAGTCAAGCCACAGTCAATCCTCAATTGTCAGCAGGAAGGTGAGTTGGTGCTAGTAGCGTATGATCAAACCCAGAACATACACACAAGAGGGCAGGGCTTATTCGCTCAGCTGAAACACCACCTGTTGGGGATAACATGTCTGGGGAAGAATGGAGCATGAAGGGAGCAAAGCGCCCTTGTTCTGTTGTTCTTTAAAGAAGTGCTCTGTTTCCTATCCTCCACACCCTAAAGAGTGGTCCACTTCAACGGACCTCAGGAATGCTTAGGTGAAGTCCTGCATCTCACATTACTGTCAGGCAGCCGCCATCCAGCCTTCATCTTTTGTAAAATCTACACACAGGAGACCATGGACTTCTGAGATGTAACAGTCAAACAGCACCTATCCTCCTTGTCCATACTGCCACACATTTGGTGTAAACATACTTGCAGCATTCATATTGCACACAGATGGAGTGAAGGCCCTGTCACAGGGTACCGGCAGACCACTTCAAACAGTAGGCAAATTTGCCATGCATGCCACAGATAAGGAGTGTTGTCCTGCAGGCATAATAAGTTGCTGCCACTACTATCATTCCTATTATTCCCAGTGTGCTGATGTTAGTGATGTTCAGAAATGGTACCTCATGTGTAGCTGTTGACTGCAGATCTCCGCTGTGTGTCTTTTCCCCGTAAACCATCAGTGTACAAATGTGACTGTCATGTACGTTTAGGCCAAACAAATCAAAAATATCCAGAGACTCACTACATGGAAAACTCAGGGCGGTGGTGCACATTTCTAGGGTGCTGCAGGGGACATTTCCATCAAAACCTTCCTTTTCTTTACCATGTATTTATGGATCATAGCCACAGCTGCAAGCGCTAGACTCTTTTCTCATCCAATAATTTATCACTTTCTTCAGCTGTCCTATTGGCATTACTAAGATCCTTTACTTCTCCTAAATGAATGGTATAAGTGTGCACATTTACGGGTACTTCACAGTTTGAAAATAAAATGGTAATTCCCCATATGAGGGTTGAGTGCTGTGGGTGAGACTCTAATTAGAAGTCCTGGTAACTTATTTGATAGACCCCCTTACTCTTTGGCTTTCGATACCCAGTATTCATACCGCCGTCTATGACCAATTTTGGTCTGGCTTCTCTCTCCCGCTTGGGTCAAAATCCTAGTAGCATACAAAAGTGAATGAGTTTTTAAATGCCCCAAGCTGCACTGTAGGATTTTTATTGATAGTCATAAACCATAGAATGATTCCCTGCTGTGTTTGGGGACCCTAGAGCAATTCAAACCAAATATATATGAGTAGATAGGGTGAAAAGTCTAACATTGCCTCGTGGAGCAGAACATCCTCAAAAGCCTATCAAAGGCAAGGTGTTCTCAATTGTAGACTATATTACAAAAAAATCTCAAAACTATATTGCAGCATCAATTATAAAAACTGATGCCTAACATGTTTAAGCAATGAGGAAAAGAGCAGCCTGATAGGCTTTATATTATAAGAGTTAAAAAGCACTCTGTTACTTTAAGGATACAGGGGATTCCTGTACCCATGATATCTTGTACTCGCAGCTGCTTCAGAGTCACTTCTTATTTACGCTTGTATGAGTGGGATCCTGGAACACTCTGTTTTTTTTCACCTATTTTCCAAGGCATTTTCTCTCAGAAATATATATATTTTTTATTTCACTTGTTTTTTTGTTTTTGTTTTATCATTTGTGTTTTTTTTTCCTAGGATTTTTCCTGCCAACATGCCTTCACTCTTGGTGAAGTGCCCATCCTATGGAAGAAAAAAAGGGCTGCCTCGGACCTATTCCAAGTGTGTGCAATTTACCATCGTACCACTCTGTTAAGGAATGTCATTTTGGCATTATAACTTCCAATGGGACCCTGTAGGACAGGGAAGGCATCAGGCTTTGTGGAAATCTTGAAGACTTAAAGGTGAAACAAAAGGAAAAGACTGACAGGGCCTCCACAGTCCACTTGGTTTTCACTGTGACAGTGCCTGCAACCCCTAAATACTCTCCTAGAGAGAGATCGGGGAGAGAAAATCAATGGGAGGAAAAAAGAAAACATTGATGTCAACATTCCCATTGGTTTCATTCTCAATCACCATCAGACTTCGATGTTAGAGAAAGCTAAAACCTAGGAATGATCCCCATCAATAAAGGGGTTACTTGAGACGTTCAAGCACTGTCATTGGCACCAGTAAGACACGTCCTCAGCTTCAAAGCATTCCACTCAAACAACAGCTTTTGCTGTTAATTTGTTCAATGTTGCCAAATCATTGGCTATCGATCTTATTACTTTCAGGACACAAGTTAATTTCATACAAATCAATGTTGAGGCTTTTGACTTCAAACCTTTCTCCAGATGTGGCTTTTATACCTAAAAGGAGTATAAGGCTTTCATCCCTTTCTAACCAATCCCCACATCAAATAGATATTTCTTGATTTGTCGTATCAGCTCAGGACCCTTTGCAAACATCAATGAAATCTTTAAACTTACCTATTCCTCTTAAATGGTTTCAATGCAAAACCCAATGTCCCCCATAAGGAAATTGCCGTTGACTTGTAGACGGTCTCCAGGCATTTATAATGCTACTCAAGTGTCTTATTCTCCATTGAGGAATCTGGTACACCACACAGACAAAAGAAGCATAGATGAGTCAGGTCTTCCTTATATTTGCCAACACCACCTCATTTGGATGATGAGAAAAACTATTATCCTATGTGCCTACATTGCTGACAAGGTCGCCCTCAAGAGCCTTCCGTGTGGATAATAATAGGTGTCAAATTAAAAAAAAAATATGTAGCCTCCTCACTCAACATTGTGAAATTTAAATTTTAATGAAATTAAATTGAATTTATTGAGTGCATTAAGCCCAAGGGTGTCAAAGCGCTGAGCCATGTTGTGGGAGAAGGACCCTTTGTAGGGGAGAGGCACAGAGAAAAAGAACCACTCATTGAAAGTAACTGAGAATATTCAAACCAGAGCCTCAGCCATGCATTATCTACCTCTGGTGCCTGGTCTACTTGACTTGACAGAGAAAATATTTTTTACTCTAGCCATGATGACACCAGCAATCACCCACTTGTTAAAGGAGTATAATCCACTGGAGGATTCTGAAGTCTTAAGAGCAGACTAAAATCTGAACACTATGATGATCTCGGTAATAAGAATACATGCTAAACTCTACCCCTTTCTGCAGAGATCAGTGGCACTTCCCAACAGACAGAGCAGTAGGATGAACATTGCAGGCAAAAAGATGGGTGGGTCGGCAAGCACTGCTCTGAAAACCACTAGAATGACTGCCTTTCCATGTCATTATCATTGTGAAATTCAGAATGGCCTTACATTTTTAGAGATGATCTGCCGAGACATCGCAGGCAGGATTTTGTGCAGATAGTTGTGGAGCGTCTCCACATCTTGAGCAAAGTCATCTGTGGGGCCATTGATTTGGTAGAATTGGCAGCTTCAGGTAACTGCCATGGGATGACATTGCACCTTGCTACTCTAAACTCAAATATGCAAATTAAAACTTTCTATGTCCAAATTTCTGGTTCATCCTTGCTTGGCCAACACACTGACCAATTGAGAATGAAATATGAGACTAAGACCCTAAAGGAGGGTGAAGTTAGAAGAAAAGATCCCAATTTAATTAAAGAGATTGCTGCTATTATCCTTGACAGAGGGTTTAATCTCCTCCTCCGTCATATCCTCAGTAGCAGCAGCAACATCAGGATGGCCAGAGATATATCCAGCAGCAGAGGAGAGGATCAAGTGATAAGTTGGCCCTGTCTGCCAACTCTTTTGGGCTCCCGCCCTCCAATGATCACCAAGTACTCCTCCTCTGCCTGTCTGTTAACCACTCCAGTTGGGGGCACTATATATCGCCATTTAAAAAAGTGGGAAAAAATCATGAGGACAAGTGGGAGTTGGCTGTTATGAGAAATGGCTACTCACTAGACTTCAAAGCACCGCCACCTGCTATTCCACCAAAGCCAGCATTGAAATTCCATCTAGCCGATCAGTACAAGGATACCTCTAGGTTGTTATGCGAACAAGCAGTAGAACCATTTCCCCCTCCTCATGGGATAATGGCATTTCCTCAAGATACTTTGTGAATCAGGAAAAATGTCTGCTGAAGGAACACAAACCAATCTTAGAACATCGCCTGGCCAACAAGAGGATCAAAAGAGAACATTTTTGAATTTCTGATGTATAGGTCTAATCGCAGAGTCTTCAACTTGCTGAACCGCCCTAGGCACCAGACTGGATCCAGAAACCTATGCAAAAGCTACTGTGTGCTGGCAGGTGATGCCATCAACCTCTGTCGCGATTCTGTCACACCTCCGATATGAAGACACAGAGACTCGTAGAGGCACAACCCCACCTTGTTCCTTTCGCTCCTTTTTGCTGCAATCTTTGACGTGGATCTGGAACTTAGATCCTTCAATCTTCAAACTCATAGTTGTCTTCTCTAAACATTTGGCAGTGTGCAGGGATGACTCCTTTTCTGTTGGTGCTGACTGTTGTTTCTTTATCAACACCACCCCCATCGACAGTGGATTCTACTCTTACTCTATGGTGGATTTGGAACAGACTTTGCTGGGGAATGGCATATGAAAAGCTATTCAATCAACAGAGCTCAACACTAATAGGCGGCTGACTCTCCGCCTGTCCCCTTGCCTCGCTGACAGTATTTAAGAAGGATTGAGACCCTCTTTGACTCAGACTCTAATGCTTTTCAGGGTCTCGAGAATGCTCCCCACAATGAAGTTGTCAATGAGGAGGACCATTTGCTCCCCCTTACTACATTGATGCTGCCTGTATCTTGACCTACAAAACACCAGTGGCTTGGACACTTCACCAACGATGGAATTGAGTTGGCCCTCAGGGACCCAGACAAAATAGAAATGTTTCTTTTGATGTGGTAGTGAAAAGAGCCAGTGAGGTGCTGGACTTAAATTTGCCTACAATGGAGACTTAGGCAAATCGTCTGACATAAATCCGCTTTTGAGCCATTTTTGCAATACCATGAACCTTTACCTGAGACCCTTATGGCGGCGACCCTGTCTAAGCAATGCCCTACTCTCCCACCACCAGAGTGAGTTATCTAATAGTCAAACGGCTTAGGGTTCCCCATGTGTTTCAACTTTCCTAACTCAGCATCCTATTAAAAGGAGTCTTCTTGTTCAGGCCTCTCTACAAGCAAGTGCCATCCCAATTATTTTACCACTGTTCCACTGGACAAAGAATCAAAGAAACTAGACACTTAGGGCAAAATCGTTTTTTAATATTCTAGCCTGGTGCTCAAGTCCTTATATTCAGTTTGTCTCTTGTTACGCTACACCCACACCCTCTGGGATATGGCAAGTGAGATTTTGTCAAAAAACTTCCACAATTCATTTGCACAGGTGCTACAGGATGACCAGGATGTGGCAAAGTATATTTTGAGTTCTGACCCGAATACCACCGATTGTGTTGTCTATATTAGAAGTCATTTCTCTTTAGCCATGGTTCTTCTCAAATTCTTCATTGCCACCTCATCTCTTCTGAAGTTATTATGTGGTATTTGCTATTGTTTTTCTATATATTCTGCTTAGCTCTGGCTTTCTTCCGGACCTCTGCGGAGTGGGAAACTGGCCGCAACTGGCATCAGGCGTGTGAGGCAGTACTTTGTTGAAGTTGTGTTTTTGCATCCAGTGGGTCAGCTGGACAGTCTTTGTGGCAACGTATCCAGTGTCGCTCTGGTGCCCAGCTGGGGATGATGTGTAATTGCAGTCTGAAGGCTGGTCAGATTTAAACAGATGATGAATCTGCAGAAAGACAGTTTCCATTAAAATCTAGAATCGATTCTCCCCTGCGACTGGTCTGACCACTCCATTATCACCTTCCATAACAAGGAAGTAGTTAAACTACTCTCTGTCCAACCTAAGAGAACGAAAATCTGGAAGAGGAACCTAGAAAACATCAATCCGGCTGATCCTGCATCCGCTAGTCACATCCTCACGCCAGATCCGGATGGATCAAACAATGTACAGGATTTGGCCAATCACTACTTTAACTCTATGAACAGGGTTCTTGACACCTTAGCCCCATTACAATTAAAAAGAGTCACCAAAAAGAACTCAAACCCTTGGTATGATGGTAGACTAAATGAAGACAGAAGAGCACTGAGAGCGATTGAAAGACAAGGGAGAGCCGCCCCGTCCACTGCCCACCTCAAACTACTACGATGCACCAGAAATGCCTACTACAGAAGGATTAGACGCTCAAAAGCTGACTTCATAGGTGTACAACTAGACCAAGCCAAGAATCGCCACAAAAAACTGTTCGAAATAATCAATACTCAGTCTAAGGATGGCCCCCACTCCCCCCAAGCCAATCCAGATACAATCACCAACTGTGAGGATCTTGCCTCCTTTTTCACAACAAAGACTGACAAATTAAAGACAGACTTACTTAATGATCTATTATCCATTACCGATACACACTCAATCCCCTCACGGTCCACACCAAGGGCCCCGCTTAACTGTCCCATAATACTCGACTTCAAGGACAATGCCTCCTGGACTGCCTTCAACCTCTACAGCGAAGAAACTATCCTAAACACGCTCACCACTCTGAATCCTTCCAATCATTTCACAGACCCCCTTCCAGCATCCCACTTAAAGACCTTCATGCCACTGCTAGTGCCCCTATGGACTAGAATCATAAATTCCTCCCTCTTGCAAGGAACCATCCCTGACATCCTCAAAGCTGGTCAGGTAACCCCCATCCTTAAGAAAGTATCAGCGGACCCATCAGACCTAAACAACTATCGCCCAATATCCAATATCTCAACCTTGGCCAAACTACTCGAAAAATGTGTCCACATGCAGCTTAGTAAGCACATAGACCACTTCAACCTGCTCGACCCAGATAATTGATGACGCGTTAAAATTACTGGATAAAAAACAAAACATGCTTGCTAATCCTACTTGACCTCTCTTCAGCGTTCGATACTGTCAAACATGACAATCTACTGGACCTCCTGAAGCATAGAATGGGGCTATCTAAAACAGTGTTAAATTGGTTCACCTCCTTCCTCCAAAACAGAACACAAAGATTCAAGATCAACCAATCTTTATCCAACCCCACCCCAGTCACCTTGGGAGTACCCCAGGGCTCTTCCCTCTCCCCGACACTCTTCAACCTGTTTATGGAACCACTCACAGAGCTTCTCAACTTCGAAAATATCCAATATCACATGTACGCAGATGACACACAACTGTACATTAAGATCCAATCTCTTGAAGACATCAAATCCCTTAACGCAATGCTCAAAAAGACACAGACCTGGCTAGCTAAGAATCATTTAAAGCTAAACACACTAAAAACAGAATTTCTCCTAATCGCTCCCCCCAACCAAACAACGATCATCCGTGAGTGGATGAAGCACCTAACTGCACTCGACGGTCAACCTCTCATCATTGACTCCGCTAAATCTCTAGGAATAACCCTGGATAATAAGCTAAACATGCAGAAGCACATTAGCGCTGCAACAAAAGGAGCAAACTTTCAGATTAACACACTGAGAAAATTGAAACCCTTCATTCCCGCAAAGGACTTCAAACAGGCGGTTCAATCCCTAGTAATTCCCAGAGTTGACTATGGGAGCGTCGCTCTCTGTGGTCTCCCCAAGGCAACGACCGCTCCTCTCAGAGCATCAATCAATACAGCCGCGAGACTCGTTACAGGCATCAAAAGAAACTGCCACATCTCCCCTGACCTGCATGCCCTAAACTGGCTACCTTTTGAGGCCAGGATCCAGTTAAAAATCGCCTGTATGACTCATAAGGCACTACACTACAAAACCCCGAGGTACCTAGCCGAAAAACTGGTACTATCAGGTGGTAACAGGTCTACCAGGAGTTCTAACAACCTCTTACTGAAACTGCAACGTTTCTCCAAGAAAAAAACGTACAATCGTACCTTCTCAGGAATGGCCCCCAGGATATGGATTGCCTTACCCCCAGAAACGAGACTCAATCCATCTATGGCTTTTTTAAAAAAAGAAGTGAAATCGATTCTCATGTCCAAATTCACATGAACTATAGCTATCTGCCTTTCTCTGTATTATGTATCTTGTATACACATAATTCTGTATTTATATGTACACGTCCTCCTTTTTTCCTATGTTTGCTATGTGAAGCGCTCTGATACCCGCAAGGGTCTTGTTCGCGCTATACAAAACCGTCAAAATAAATAAAATAAAAATAAAAAACAATTAAGTAGAGTAAATAACTTACTCATCTAATTCTTCTGCGTTTCTTGTGATACCCATGCTGGGCGAACACATTCTGGGTGCTATGGGGTAAACATTGCTGCCATTTTATTATTTTCTCTGCTTTAATCTGTAGTTCTTGTCCCGAGGTGAAATTAGCCACATTAGTAGTATTGTGGAGGGTAATTTGTCGGTAGTGTGGCAGAGGATGCACAGTAATACACTCTAGTGTGACTTTATTTAGCATGTTAAAATGTATTATGTTCAATTCCAGTAATGCTACGGATGTTTTGTTTTGAGTACTGCCAAGTAAAGGCGTATTGGTTTAGTTACTTTCATTTAATATCATTTAGAAATCGACATTGAGCGTTGTGTCCGTGAATCGATCAACCTTTTCTGCTGGACCCCAAAGAGTGCAACCTTTAGACAGCATGCACAGCCACCAAAGCAAGTCAATGACAGTAATGGGATGACCAGGCCCTCTTCCCACTTCTCAACAGACTTCCAAGATGCACCAAAGGCTGACCTGGTGAGTGCTTCTTTTCATGTTGTTCTTTTCCTACAGTTAATTGGATGTAGTGTGGCCAATGTGGATTAAGCATACAAGATGTGCCATGACCTCATTGTTCTTTTGCTCCCTGTTGATGTGTAATATGTCACAGTGGTGAAATGCTTGCAGATTCTCAGATTTTTCATCCACTACCCAGGGGTTCCTAACCGCTGCTGCTTCTATTACCCCACTCTAACTGAGCTACTCACCATCCACCATCACTGCCCTTCTCCTGCACTCTCCATTTTGCTCTTCTGTCTTTCCCTACCCCGCTCTTCATCCTATCACTCCTCCTTGCACCTTGCTTGTGTTATCACATCTTCCCTCTCTCTGCCATTTAGGCACCAGGCCCATTACTCTCTACTCATTATTCCTCCTCAACCCCCTATATTCCCCAGTCTCTGTACCAATCACTCTCCCTGACCCCTACCTCATTGAAAGGGGCTCAACACAGCACACCCATCCACCTCGAACCGGTTTCGGTTTTAAATTAAAGAAACCAGTCAGAGTTTCCAGTTCCATTAAGCCAGTTCCTTCCATATTTGTTACCTTTTGTCGATCGTTGATGGAACTCTTCAGGGCTCTCCTCATCATGGGCCCTCTGCTGCTTCCAAGAGTTTAGTAGATATGGGGTTCTGGCCTCCTGACCATCTCGCAGTCCTACTTCTCCATCAGCACTGCTGTGTCTCACCCTGAAGCTGCTATAGACATCTCCTGCGCTGGCAGAGCCTCTTCTGGATTCAAGTCCAGAGTCTGTTTAAACTGTTCATTAATCAGGGGAGATCCTTGTTTGTGACAGAATGAAGGCCAGACATGCTCTGCGGACCAACCTTTGGCATATCCTCTTCCGGGACTCAAAGGTTTGCCCTGTGAAGGTTTTTTGGCTCTAGTTCTGATGTACTGGACATGCCAAAGTAGAGTTCTAGCCCACTGATGAAGACAATTCAGAGGTTGATAAACTTCTTTAACCACAGTTTGTAAATGCTTGGCTTTCGCTTGATCTCCAAAAGACCAGCGGCCTCAACACATCTAGAGAAGGGACCGTTCTTTATGCTTTGGGGCCTCCTTCAAAAGAAGTTTGGTCATTGGTAGCTGTCGTATGCAAGGCAAAGGAGGCACTTGAATTGCCTCTCCTCACTGTAGAATCCAAGCCTAAATTGGTGACAGAAATATCACACCATCTTCAACAGCTTCTGAGCTCTTCTGCCTTTTTTTTAACAACTTTATATTCATTTTCCAAATTGAAGTAACATCACAAGTAAAACCATGTCACTTACGGATTTCACAGCTTATGCCATATGATTAACATATATTACAATAAATTTACATTTGCGTGTGTGTGTATTTCAATCAGTTCATTAGAAGAATTCACAGTTTATCCTTTCGGGACTTCAAGGCAATTTTAGAGTGTCATGGGTGCCAGGTTTTTCCTACGTCATATGTGACTCAGCCAGCCTTGACTTTTAACTAACAGCCTGTTGCACTGTGAGCCTTGGAGTTTCTCTTTAACATGGCAAGAATTGGCTCAAAATTTGTAGCTTGTAAATTTTACTAAAAGGCCTGGCCTGACATGTCTCACATGTCATTGAGCCATTTGTCAGCTGTGAAAGTGAGACATTACAGCAGGAGGATAGGAGCTTGCCAATCGATTCGCAAAATTTCCTCCAGTCAATTGGCATGTTCCTACTTCCCTTCGTTAATGCCTCAGGTGTGTGTGTGGGTGTAAATGGAAGGGGGATTTCTAAAGTTACATACATTAGTCTGACATTCAGTTTCCGTGAAGGTGGGTGGGACATTCTCCCTGCGCAGCAACCAATAAAAAACAGTTTGTATCAGGAGAAGGGGACCAACCCGACAACCTGAAAAGCACACTGCAGTGAGAGTCATAGCTGCCAAGGTTTCAGGTTGGTTATGTGTGGCATTTTCATAATTTCAGTGTAATTATGAGCGACATTCAACCACTACGAGTGACACTTTCTCTCTGGAAAAATCAAGCAATGAAGAAGCGGGAAACATAAATATCAGACATTACATACATTTGAGCAACAAGAAACTCTAAGAAGAACTTAAAGCTACCGCAAAGCACTAGAAATTAAAGGGCACTTATCGACATGCCACGGACAGTGTCTATGGTATGTGTACTTGTAGCCGAGGTTTGTTGTTCTGAACAGTGCATCTCATGACACCTCGTGGACATTGTTTGAGGTATGTGCTTGTAGCTTGTATGTTATGGCAGACAGTGCAGCTCATGACACCTCATGGACAGTGTATGAGGTATGTGTGCTTGTAGCTGAGGTTTGTTGTTCCGGACAGTGCAGCGAATTGTTATTGTTAATTGTGACTTGTATAGCGCTTAATACCTGCAGGTCTCAAAGCGATAGTCCCAGGGTGAGTTTTGTCTCTCAGAGGGGAGTGCTATGCCTGGGCTTCTGTGAATAGTAGGGTCATCAATTTCTTCCTGAACAGAAGGAGGGCGCTTTCAGAGCGAAGCTGACCAGGCAGCCTGTTCCATAATTGCGGGATGAGGACCGAGAAGGCTCGGCCAGCTTTAGTGGTGTAGTTGAAACGTGGACATTTTATTAGACCCTCTGTGGAGGACCTTAGGGAACGGCCGGGGACGTATTTCACCAGGCGATCTTTGATATATTTGGGTGCCTGCCCATATAGGGCCTTATGTGTAATACAGAGGCCTTTGAATTTACCCCTCTGCTTAATGGGAAGCCAGTGCAGTGCACTGCAGTGCAAATGACACCTCATGGACAGTGTGTGAAGTATGTGTGCTTGTGGCTGAGGTTTGTTACTCCAGACAGTACAGCTCAAGACACCTCATGGACAGTGTTTGAAGAATATGTGCTTGTAGCCGAGGTTTGTTGTTCTGCCGGACAGTGCAGCTAATGGCATTCCAAGAGCAAGGGCTAAGGTGTGTCTGTAGTGCAGCTCATGTGACTGAGTATTCCATGGTCAAAGTATATCTGTCTGTAGGAGTAATCTAATAATTGTTTTAATAGTGCAATAAGTGAAGTCAGTTTCTGTATTTATTTAGTCATGCCTTGGCTGAGAAACCAACAAATAGCACCACTGAGTGACCTTTACTCAGATTGTTTACAGATGTAATGCCCCCTCGGAAGCCTTAAGATCTGCTCTATCGAGATGTCTTTGTATCCGACTTGTGTGCGATTTCTCAGCATTAGTATGAGAGAAGCAGGCCCGTGAAATGTGATGTCCGGTATAAAGGAAAAACATGTGGATTTCTTGTGGGCAGTTGCCTAAATGTACATATGAGGTAATAATATAGTATCAACCTTTATCAAAGCATCACAATGCATAACAAATGTAAGCAATAAACTAATAAGCAAACCATGCATTTACAATGAATACATTATTATTGTGTGGGAGGTTCTAAAAAGCCGAAAAAACGCAAAGCACCGGATAATAGGCTCTGAAGAAGGCATGATCATTCTGTATTGTGATATCAGGGCCTGGAGAAGGGGTGATAGTTAAGTATTTGGATAACGGGCACAATAGAGAAGGGCAGAGTGTTCATTTCTGAGACAACAGGGAATGTGATTGAGGCCTGAAAGCTCTAGAATGTGTAACATGATCAGGATATAGTCGGAGTGTTCTGCTGTTGGATAACCCGGTGTAGGAAAGTGCCCCTTTTTGCATGTTACCCCCCACTTTTTTCCTGACATCTGATGCCTCCTGACTTGATGTGCCTTGGGTCCCTGCCAATCAGGTCCCCATGGCCTGTGTTCTTTCCCAAGAATGTACCTTTGTATCGACAATTGGCTCATCCCTGGCCACAGGCAAGCCCATTGTAAAAGGTATCATGGGTCCCAAGGGCACTGTGACCAGGGAAGGCCTCTAAGAGCTGCAGCGCCTATTGTGCCACCCTAAGGGGCCCTGCACCTTAACACCCACAAACTGCCACTGCAGGCTGCATGTTTTGGTGCAGAGAAAAGTGAAGAGTTGACATGGCACACATCTCTGTATGCCATGCCTAAAATCCACTGCCTGAGGCGTAGCTAAGTCACTACTCTAGTATGGTGCACTAACCTTAACGTGAGGGTACAGATGCTTGAACCCTGTACCCCTGCAGTGTCTAAGTCCATTCTTAGACATTGTAAGTGTAGTAAAGCCATAAAGAGTATTTTGTCTGTTAGTTGGTCATTACAAACTCCACAGCTCCGTAATGCCTTTACTAAATCCTAGGAAGTTTGGCAGCAAACTTCGCAGCACATTAAACCCACACTGATGCTAGTGTAGGATTTAATGTAAAATACACTCAGAGGGCATTTTAGAGATGCCCCGTGAAAATTGACCCACCCTGGTGTGGTTCCTGAATGGCTACCTGCCATTTGCCACCACCAGACAGGTTTCTGGACCCCTGGGTAGAGAGCCTCCGCTCTCTGGGTCTAGAAACAAAGCTCATCCTGGGCAGAGGTGTCATGCCTAATCCCCCAGGATGGGCTGGGTCCACGAAAGGGGAAACTTCAAAGGCCTGCCGCCTTTGAAAGCTGTTCCTGCCTTTTGCTGCCCCAGCAACTGGCTCCCACCAGTTCTGGCCCCCACGTTGGGCAGGAGAATCAGCGGGAACTTCAAGCTAGGAAGAAAAGTGTGCCTACCTTTGCCAACCCGACCCCTCAGGTGGGGGAGGCGAGGTGAAGCACACATCTTAGTCCCCTCCATCTTGAAGATGCCAAGAGCCAATTAGGAAGAGGCTCATGAGCCCTCCCACTGGAGGGTGGCATAATAGGAGGTGTACCCACCCCAAGGAAGGGACCCATTGGTCCCAGCCTGCACACCCCTTTAGCGCCCCTAAATTTAGTATTTAGGCGCAACCCTGAACCTTTCCTCCTCTGGTTCGAGGAAGAATGAAGAAGGGCCGAAGAGCCGTGCTGACACGGGAAGGAGAAGAGGACACCAACTGCCTTGGCCCCAGCCCTACCAGCCTGTCCCATCTACGACATGCCTACAGCAAGAACCCTGGCGAGTTCAGCACCCAGTAACTCCCAGAACCCGGAGGACCAGCCCTTTCGACCTTCCTACAGTCTATATCTCCCTTAAGCACCGGATTTGCTCAAACAAAGACTCACCTCCAGAATCCAGATTCCGGTGACTCCGCGATTCTGCACCACTCTGCACCCGACGCCCACGGCCCGAGTTCAAGTGGCCCAACACCCCAACAAGGTCGCCCCAGCGATCCTGACCTGGGATCTGGTGATCCCTGACATGCCTCAAGCCGACGCCTGCAGCCTCAACCTGAAGGGTCCCCCCAAGCGCGACAGGAAGCTGGTAAGAAAACCCAACGCCAGAAGACACCCCTGCACGCGACGCCCCACCACCTTGGGTGGACCAACCGACAGTGTCTAGGCATCCCCCACGATCCCAACTTGCCTCTCCAGCCGATGGTCGATTCAGGAAGTCTCCCTGTCCGAGCCTGCAGCATCTTTGCGAAACTGAAGGTCTTCATTGGAAAGCACAGGGACCCTGACGTCTGTTTTACACCCGGCTGCCCCAGTGCCACTGGTGGTGCAGCTCCTGTGCTGGTTGTTGACCCCTGCAGTGCTGGCCTTTACCCCAGGAGCTTTGCTCCCACAGCCTAGTGGCCTGCTCGCCAGCAGTCCCTAACCGAAGGCCCCATTGACTAACATTGGGCCCCTGCTCTCTGCACCTGGCTGCCCCAGTTCCACTGGTGGTGCAACTTGAGTGTCCATCTAGACCTTGGGGAACCTTCGTTCTAACCCCCAAAACTCGCCCTCATAAGTTGTGTACTTACCTGTGAAACCGCTAACACTTTTTCACCATAGAAACACATGTAAAGAGATCTTTGGCCTAAAAATGTCCAACTGTTGTAATTGTAGGAAGAAAAGAGAATTCTATTGCAAAGTATAAAAAGTCGTACTTACCTTGTATGTAGTGATCCTAAGGTGTTGTATCTAGGCATACCACACCAGCACGCAAAGTAATCCAAGAGTAACGAAAAGTAATTACTGTGTAATTTAAACTGCTTCCAAGGCATCTACAAACCTGTAACAATTGCAATTTCAAACACAACTGCATTTCCTTGAACGGTCTTGCATTTGAAAATATATTTCACTTACCTGTGCAAAGTATTGCTTGGTTCTAAAATAAAGCATAAGTATACCTTTTTATACTTACCTAATTGGTCTGGATTCTGTCTCTGAGTGTGTGTATCAGTCCTTGATTGAGTGAATACAATAAATGCTTAACACACCCTCTGGATAAGCCTAACTGCTCGCCCACACTACCACAAAGAGAGCAGTTGGTGCTTAACTAATATAGCCTCTGCTATACCTCCGGAGACTCCCTGGACTCTGTGCACACTATACCTTACTTTGGTATAGTATATACACAGAGCCAGCTTCCTACACTGGAGCTCTGAAGAAGGGCTGCATGTTCTTGTATGGGGAATGCAGGACTCTAGACCAAGGCTGAGTGTTCTGTAATGTGATAAGTCTCTGGAGAAATGTAGTATATAATACAGGCCCAAAACACTTGGCCCCCAAATCCGGAATCAAGATATGACATAAGAATTAGAACATTGGTTCTGTGGGTCTCGTTTTTTATCAGGTGTGTTCTCACATGTGATAAGCTGCAAAGGACACGCTTCTCATAATACGTTAAACAGCAAAGACATTTCAATGTGCATATCAATTCTGTTCTTGTTTGAACTTGGCTAGTGAAACAATTCACAATTAGATGGAGCAGTAGAGGCCCCGGCCACATGGGTTCAGCCAGCCTAATCATGACATAAATTAATAGTCTGTCAACAACAATCAGCTAACTCGACTCGCTTGAGTCGCTGCAGACTGCACTGGGCATCGGGCAAGCCTCAGGAGAGTGAGGCTGAGGCACATTATCTAGTGTTTGTTTTGTCAATTGTGTGTTATTTTGTGTAATTTAAAAGCTGCACTCTCTCTGACGACAAGTGACGTAGCTGGTGCTGGATATACTGACACAGGTGGTACACACTTTGAATGAACGTAAAGGTTTCGACTTCTAGGAAGTCACTGCTCCAGGTCCAACCACCGCTCCTTTCGTCATGCGCTGAATTAATAGCAAGCTCTCCGCAGAGATGATTCACGTCCTGCACTGGAGAGAGGTCCACTGTACTGACAGCTGCAGCAGAGACCAGTTAGTATTGGTGTGGCTAGTGCTGCACACATGAATGCAGCGTTGTGTGTGTGCGCACATCTGGAAATGTAAGCGCTGCATTTATACCTTGTAATCCTGCCGGCGACTGAATGATTATGCCCCTCACTTGACTTTAGGCGGTTGTGTGCAGCGTGCAGATTTCTTAGCATTACCCCAATTCCGCCGGCAATTGTTGGGCGGAATTTGCGAAATCCACTTTCGCAAATTATCGCGAAAATGTTAAAAAATTATCGCAAACACGCGGAAATATCGCGAAGATGCAGAAGTTTTTTTCCCGCATGTTCGCGAGATTTTCTGCATGGTTGCGGCTCGCCAACTTACCCATGTGGTTGCTCGCGGGCGCGGCCATCTTGTTTTCAGTTGTCTCGCGGTGCATGATCGCGAGAAGAAAGACGTGATCGCGCGACGCATGACGTCACTGTGGGCGCGAACTGTCGCGAGACAGCGCAAATGGCTAAAAACAATACAACATCTCATGGAGAACGCGACCGGATCAAGAAAACTTATCGGCGAACGCAGGGATTCAGGTAAGGCGAATCGCGCGAGAATGTATTATTTTACAGCGCGAGCAAGAACCAAATTATCGCTAAGCTGCGGAATGCGGAAATTTTGACATTTTCGCGCTTTCCGCAGAACGCGAAAATGTCAAATTATCGCAATTTCCGCGAACGGAACAAAATTTTAGCCCAGGCCTAATGATTATGCCCCTCAGGGCTAGGCAAACTTCTGTTTTTTGCTGCGAGCTCCACCAACCCCCAAGTTTGCGAGCTGCAGCGCGCACGCTGCCTTCCACACTCGACTCTCCAGAAGATTACTGTAATTAATTAAGCAACCAGTGCTCTCCGGTCTGCAGCGCTTGACAGGCACAGATGAGGAGGTGCTGGTGATGCAGACCACCACACTGAAATGCGTAAGTCAAATGCCAGATGCGTGGTACTTGGCAGGGCTGGTGAGTTAAGAAGTCAGCTGAGCCCGGTATCAGGCTGTAACCAGACAGTCGACTGGTGGAGGGAACCAGACACATCTCTCATTGTGAGAAGATGGAAGTTAGCCGGCATCTAGATGCACTGAGTCGTCAGCTTATTTCCTTCGCTGATTCGTTGTCCGTCTCAGATCCATGTGAATTTAGTAAGCAGTAATCTAACACAAGCAACCTGATTCACAAAGGTAACGTACACTTCTGTGTATGTTTATTATTTTTTGATATTCACAAACTGCAAGTTTAATTTTACTACTAGTAATTTTAGAACTGCGGAGTGGGGCGGAGAACTTTGCCCATAAAAAGACAGGACAGGCCTATTGTTTTAGCTATGCGGAGTGTCCACCATGAGTGTGGAGTCTCCGCAGTCCTAAAATTACTATTAGTAAAATTAAACTCGCCATTTGTGAATATCAAAAAAATAGAAAACTTACACAAAAGTATAAGTTTACTTATGTGAATCAGGCCCATGATGCGTAACACTTTACAGCACCGGATCCTCTCGTTCAAGAACTTACTTTGGAGCTCTGCAGATGCGCCAGACCAGAGTTAGGACCCCTGCAGTATGAGTCAAAGCGAGGCCCTACCTTGTACGTGTCCCCGTTATGTTCCCCAGCAGAGACTGATCTCTTGACCTCGGTCAGTCCATCGAGTCACGCCCCCCGACCATCCCCCTCTCTCAGACATGCTGAAAAGTTCCAACGGGGTACCTCAACGCAGGCGCGCAACGCCCATAGAGCTAAAAGGGCTTGTACTAAAGAACATGCACTATGCAGATCACAGAACTGAGTGTGAGTAAACTACGGGAAGCCCTATAAAAAAAAAATGTTTGTCAGAAAGGGGCCATAGAGAGACGAGGTGCACTGTTGGCAAATGGTAGTGAGGGAATTCATGGAGAAGGAGGAAATGGGGAGGGGGCAAAAAAAGACTGTTGCACTGTGCGCGACCAGTGTTAGGGCCACTGGGCCAGCTCTGGTCTGGAGTCTTAGCCCCCCCCCCCCCCCCCTCCTCCCGAAGTTCGGGGCTAGTTGCGCCCCTGTCTCAACGTATGCTATATGTAACCTATGGAATGTACTGTTACTATGTACGTTTGAGTAAAACATAAATAAATGAATAAAAAAATAAGTGTCACTGTCGCATGGTGTCGACTCATTAATGCGATCACCTGTGAAGAGCTGTTCTTTTATGAAGAGTATAAACGCCTACTTAGTGTTTTTGTTTTGCTTTTGTGTGGAGGGGTCAGAACGTTGCAAATCCTTTACGTATGTTGCACACTCCTCGGAAGCGTACGTCTTCAAAACCCCTTACTTTACTTATATTTGTGCTTTTGGAGAGGTAAGAAATGGCTTCTTTAGCACAAAGTTCCGCAATTCCAGGCCCCGCCTCCCTCCAGCGTCTTTCTACCCCCTCTCCCAGCATCCATCCTCTGGCACAGGTCTGCTCGCGGCTGTGGGACCCTTTCTCAGTGGTCGATAACTGTTTGCCGCCCTCCCGCCTCCCTGTCAGGGTCTGTGTCTGACTGGAGCGCGGCGGCCATCTGCTGCGATTATAATACGTGGGAGAGAGAGCGTGCTTGTACTATGAAGACCTGCTATTCATTTTCTTATAACACGCACGTGCTGGCGTGGCACCTGTTAGTAATAGGTGCAACCCTCACTAGTCCTTGAGGTTAGGTGTTCGCGACGACATTACACTCCTTCCTTTTGTCACAGACTGAGAATAAAGTAATACGTAGGTGGTCCTGTGTTAAGCATTAATTTTCAAGATTTTTTCCAGCTTTTTTTACATTTCCAATTCCATTTACATAATAGAATGTAAAACAGTTGGAAGCTTGGCTGATTTCACTGCTTCGTGTAAATAAAGGGGCTCCCCGCTCCCGCCTAGAACCATCAGTGTGTGTCACGCCTAACAGTATTTGCGGCAGAAAAGGAGGGACCTGTGTGTGATCGTTTAGCTTTAATTGGGGGTAGTATGGATGAAAGTAGTGGTCGGATATTGGCAGTACGGATTGCCTGCGCAGGCGTTGCTTCCAGGGAGTCTTCATAGCTGCCAAGGTTTCAGATTGCTAATGTGTGACATTTTAACAATTTCAGTGTGATTTCGAGTGACATTAAATGACTATGAGTGACACTTTCTCGCGAGCCAAAAATCAGGCAATTAATACGATGGAAACATATAAATATCAGAAATTACACACATTTGAGCAACTAGAAACTCTAATAAGATCTTAACACAGCTGCACAGCACCAGAAATAGCTGCCAAAAAATTCAGCCCATACAGTGAACCTGCCACACCTACACTTCAGGCTCTGTACTGGGAGACAGTGTGCATATGTGAGTTTACTGCAGGAAAGGTTTGTGGTAATATCAGAAAAATCAAGAGTAAAACCCAACACATCCACAAACAACAGCCCAAAACAATCAGCTAAACTGTCACTTCAGGGGTTGCATTGGAGGCGGGCATGAAAAGAAAGCTACCCCCTCAATGTCTCAACAAGGTATGGATGGGAGAGTGCGTGTATTTAAAACCTTGCTGCAGGCCAGTTTTTTTGATAAAGTCAGGAAATCAACAGTAAAACTCAGCGCAAGAGATTTAAGAGGCCAAAAAATGTCAGCCACACACTGGCCTGTTCAAGACCCTGGCTGCTCCAATTTTTTTTTTCTCTTTGCAGTTTTAGGTAGCGCCGGCACAGCCAAAAGGTATTGAATGGCTTTAAACGAGCACCAGTTAAATTTTATGAACACAGGGGGTTATTTGCTCAAAATCACAGGATGTTGAGCCTATATCGGGAGTCAAACCTGTTTCAGTTCCTCAGTTTCAAGTCAGTAGCTGACTGATGGCTCATTCTCTTTATAATGCTATTCCACTACTTTTTCTCGGATGCAAAGCACTTACTTAAATCATATATGGTAAGCTTTGCTTGTACCCAGAAGCACCCAGCGTGTTGGACTCACTCTCCACGCCTGTGACAGGTTGGCCTGCGCCAGTTTGGACACCATTAGTGTGGAGGGAATAAACTGCTGTAAGCAGTGCTCAACTCACACACGGCACCAGGACTATTCACCAGGAAATGTGAGAAAGTAGCAGAAGGGGTGATGCCCACTGCCCAGACCACCATAAAGTTCATTGTGCAGCACTGGAAAAAAGAAACCAAAGAACTTACGTCTCCTGGAAACAATTGAACTGCCGCATATAACGGAAAGTAACAGAAGGCGCCAGGTCCATATGAGCTGGGCCAGAGCTTACTGTTGTTCTGTGGCGGCTCATCCATGGGGCGTTTGGGCATCGCCTCACTGCTTTCTCACAGTGCGAGAAGCAGAAACATAAAATGGTAAAAACTACTATTTTATGTTTCTGCTTCTCGCACTGCGACAAAGCAGAAGTGCCTGGTTGGGGGCGGGAGGGTGGGCAGTTGTGCTCGAGGGCAGGGGGGAGTGGCTTACCCACTGTTGTGGGTACTGACTGTTTGGTCGGCCCCTGGAGCCGCCCAAATAGCCAGTACCCACAATAGTGGATAAGCCACTCCCCCCCTGCCCTCCAGCACGACCGCCCACTCTCCCTTGTCCTCTATTCAGGAGTAAATGGCGCGGCTGGGGCGCTCTCCTCTGCGCCTCACCAATCCCAACGCTGCCATTGCAGCTTGTGATTGGCGGAGGCGGAGGGAGGGAGGCTGCCTTTCCTGATGACGAGGTCACGAGTAGAGCTGCAGGAATTGGCGTAGGACGGCGGGAGCCGGAGTCAGACCCATCCATAAGCTGAGTAAGTACTTGTATTTGATATTTTTATTTAATGAAACCCCTCCCGCTTCCCACCATCCTCCCCGCGACAACCCCATTTCCAACCCCCCACCCACTCGTAATTCCGGCCCGACTGTGTGTGCGCAGTCTTTTTACAACAATTTGCATATGTATCGTAGAATGCGTGTTATGGAATACATATCACATGGAGGAGGTTTGTAGGGGCACAAGCTAAGCAGGCGGTGCACTTATTGCTTTGTACATTTAATTTAACATGCGTTTCTTGGGATGCGTATGTCAAGGCCTGCGCCTGGAAACATTACGTATTATTTCCAGAATCATCCAGCATCATAGGTTTGAAGTTTTTATGCACGTTTCCTCGACTGCTAAAGTCATGCTTAGGGATGCGTTCTTCAAAGACTCCATGTTTGATGGACTTCCCACAAACGCATTTCTTGTCAGGTGCGTATTTTTGACTCAGGCGCGTTTCTCACGGCCTGCGCATGGTTTGTAAGTTAAGAATTGCAGTGGCTGCTGGGCGAGTGTAGAAATTATACTTCATGTCACCATGTGCAGGCCATGATAAACGTCAAAAAACCACAAAAAAGCGTGTCCTTGTGTGCCTAAAAAAACCTCTGTGTATCTTCACTCTAAAGCGTTAGCCCGCAGGCTTGACTTATGTGAGGTAATGTTTGACTTCTAACAGAAAAAACTTTCAGTTCCACTGCAACAAAGGTTGGGTCTCAATGGTAGGTGCAGCGCTTCTTGCTCCAAGTGTCTTTGCCGCATGTATGTTTTGTAGATTGCCATGCTTTACAAACCTCTGCCATCGATCCATATTTACTGCCTAAATGCAATTCCGCCTGTGGCCGAATCTGGCACTCACTCGCTCTACTTGACACCTTCTGGCCTTTCGCCAGTCTATTAGTACATCTCCGGATTTCCCTATAGTCACTGGAGACAATCGATTTCGTGCCAGCTCCGTATTCCACATAATTATGGATGTAATCTACCATTTGTTGCATAATTTGCAGATTTGCAAAAAACTATTGAAGCTTAAACGACTGAAGTTAGAAAAAAGATAGCACAGGTGGTGGTGCGCAGAGACATGTATTTTTTGCAAAAATTAAGTGGTCACCTTTGAGTTGCTGATGGCTGTATTTACGTTAAGCTGGTAGTAATGAGGTGAGATATTTGGTCATATAGTATTAATGTGCATTGAAATGTCGCAATAGTGAAGTAATACTTATATAGTGTATGCAGCAGTGTGCTACATAATTTACATTTTCTTTTTGCAAAGTTTAGTCAACCCCATCGTTAAATTTGGACTTCCTTTGCTGCATAATTCCAGTGGCCGTGCATATAAGCCATTTCATTTGTTAAGTTCGGTCTTCCTTTGTTGCATAATTCCAGTGGCCTTGTATATAAGCCATTCCATTCCTATTCATGTAAAGTATCCCGAAGCCCCTGGAAGGTTCTAAACATGCATGCATACTTCTGTTTTTTGAGTGCTAACACCATGCCCCCAGGAAGGTCGCCAACTGCGCACGCGGAGCAGGGAACATTCAAATGATAAAATGGGCTGACTTTCTAGGTTATCTCTCCTCTTGGAACAGTGTGAGAAAAACAGCAAGACGCTGGTTGGTCTGCTCTTCCTTGACCTGGACTGCAATTCTAAACTCACGACTGCGAAGCTGACCTTTGTTGGGAGCTTACCTGTACATGCAAATGAATTCTAACCGCAAACATGAAACTTAATTGCAAGTGTCTTTTTAATGTGTGTTTTGTGAGAGCAGAGACAGCTGCACTACGTCAGCAGAGGATTGTCCGAATGGGGTGGGTGGCAGGGAGAGGCGCAGTGATGGTTGAGGTCAGGGGTTGGCTTGTTTTTACTCTTTTGTTAAGACCTTGGTGTCTTTTGGGCCTCGGTTATGATTATGCTTGAGTTTTCCAGCCCCTGCAAAAACACATTTATGAGCTGGGGTGGAGTTTACCACACCCCGTATGTGGCCAACTTCTTACCTGCGGCGGTCTGGACTCTGCCAGTCACCGCTGTCTATGCTCGCTCACTGCCGTGCAGTATGACAATAATTTTACGCTTCACCACTTTCAAATGTCACCACCCACCACTGCTGTTGTTTATTTTTAAGTGACGCCCCCTCCGAATGCAGTCACCATAATAACAAGTAGGGTGACTGCGCACAATAAGGGCCAGTGCACGCGGCTGTCCTTGGATTAAATGCACAATTATGTGCATGTTGTGGGCAATTAAAACTTAAAGATCATCTGTGTGGTGGTACTGGTAGAAGTAGAAGTGTGCGTTTTTAGGCCGGCACAGAAATGTTACATTTGCTCATTCAGCCTACGATAGGTGTCTGCGTGCTGTGCGTGCGTGTCACTGGCTATGTGCAAGTTTGTGGCTGCAAATGTAGGTGTGTCGTGTGTGTGAGAAGCAAGCACATTTGGAACTTTACTTACTTACATTACCCCACCAGCATCTGAATGATTTTATGTTCTCAATTCAGGGCTAGGCGCACTTTTTTGCAGTGATACAGCCAGCGGTCATACATGGCCGCGGCCTGGCTCACCTCTCTCTGTGCAGCCTGGTGACCGTCCGACGGCATCAAACAGGTCCGCCGTACTGCCCGCTACCTACAAGTCCAGTGGCACCACAATCAGTGGAGCGAAGTCTCCCCGACCCAAAAAAGGTTTGCGCACTTTCGCACAAACCTGCACAGGCTGGTACTTACTTTGACCTCTGCAGCAGTCGTCTGTACTCGAAGATTGGCGGGTTGAGCTCCGTAATTGCAGGCACGACTCTCCTCTGCAGGGCACCAGGCAGGCTCAGGCCGTAGGCCACGAAATTCACGTTTGCCGCCCGGCCTGCCTCCGGTGATAATCGTCCAGGCAGAGGCTGTCTTGACTCCTGTGAGTCCCGGGCGGGGCCGTCCAGTGACAGACCGTCATTAGACACATTACCTCGATGATTTCAGGCTGACCCCGGGGAATCGCAAAAATGGTGATGGTCTGTGCTACATTGTAGCAGTTGAAGTGAGTGTGAGCCTGCCAGCAGCAGTAACTCTGGGAATGTGCACTGCCACACTCAACAGTTTTAGGCAGGACTTTCACTGACAGCTCAAACATGCATATGCGTGACAATGCATTTCAGTTCGGTAATGCGGAGTAAAACACTGAAATGCGTTAGTCTAACGCAGGGGTACTCACAAACTTTCTGTCGGGGGCCAAAATTACAGTGTGGTTAGTGGCCGAGGGCCGCACTGGTAGGGGTGGAGTCAGTGGGGGCGGGATCAGTGGGGGGCGGAGCTAGAGTAAAAAAAAAACCTTTCAAAACATTAGACTATGGTGTATTTCGCAATCAGTGCAAGTACAAAGAGCACATTTTGATAATATCCTAGTTTGCAAGTACTATGAGTAACCCTGCACTAGACAAAACACCATCTCTCTCTACTAAGAACATTAATCACTGGAATTAGCAAGACATTTTTATTGTTGCCCAAAAATGTTGGAGGCCAGGAAGGAGGCAGCAAGTGCTTTTAAAACCATATTATACTTACAAACACAACGCCCCCACCTGAAGTTAGCGCCCGGTGCGGTCGCACTGCCCTGGAGCCACCCTGCTCAAGGGTCCTGTGACCTCAGTGACAGAGTCACTGCCACTCTATGGTGTGCTGCTTCATAGGTATGTCCCCAAGACTGGAGGTGAACTTCATGGATAGTGGTGGCCAGGCCTTCAAGGTTAATCCACACTTGCCAACGCTAGGGTCCACCTGCTGGCGCTAAGACACCAGGCCTTTTAAGATTTTGCGGCGCCTTCTTAGGTCTAGCACGGGAATGAACTCCCTCAGGAGAGTGGTCTGGGAGCCTGGTCAGGAAGGCTGAACCTGGTTCACCAGTTCCACTTCAGCAGCTCTGACCATAGCGCCACATCCTCTCCCCCACTGAACACCATACTGCCCCACTGAGAGAAACTTTCACTGCACTGACCCGCTATAAACACCTGGATGTGACTCAATTCTAATTACGCCCTAGACAAGAGCAATATGCTGCGTAAAAAAAATTAACATCCTAGAAAAAGCAAACACTCATAGGGAATGCCAGATTAAGTAAAGCATGTGAAATGTAAGCAGTGAGTGCTTTCGCATGAAAAGGTAAGGCCATGACTACAGGGCCCTGAAGGGACCCGTTTTGGTGCCCATTGCTTATATTCTTTCAAAACACAGGCAGTCTGGTTTTAAAAGACCACATTCGTGTACACACAGCCGCTGTTCACATCTTGTTTTCCAATTCACCCATCAAGCAGGTATTTCAGTACCTCCAGGCAGGGTGCACTTTCCCACACAGGGAAAACAATGTTGTTGAAAGAGAGACAAGAAAACAAAAGTAGCCCTTCACTGGCAAACACTGTAAAGTGGCGCTAATGTGTTTAGGTGTAAATAAATCAATCTGGGC
Organism: Triturus cristatus; assembly: GCF_964204655.1. NCBI lineage: Eukaryota > Metazoa > Chordata > Amphibia > Caudata > Salamandridae > Triturus > Triturus cristatus. Next base: position 330,826,901 of record NC_140582.1, read on the forward strand.
ACCTTGCAACCACTCTGTCTTGCTTTAATTAGTTATTTATTTTTTACATTTGGAATGCTTTATTCCTCTCCATCCCGAGGCTGCACTGGTGTCAGAAAAAGACGTTTCCAGCAAAAATCTTTTTTGGATCCATTTCACAGGGGAGCAAATAAAGGAAAGGAGGAAAGAGTGGGTAATACCCGTTTCTTGAAGTCTCGGTTTTCACTAACTGAGGAGAGAGGGAAGACTCGGAGGCTTAGACACCGTCACCGGGGCATGCGCTCACAGTTTAATTTATAGGGACTTGGGGAGGCTGCGCGCAGGAGCCATATGGACTAAATGTACATAGCTGTGCTTACGAGCCATGCTTCGCTATATTAAAAAGCAAGTTCATTTAAAGTTCGTATCCCAGGTCTCGCGCAATGGGAAACTAAACTAAGTGTGAACGTTTCACAAAAGAATAAAGAAAACATACCTGTGCAGGCGCTGCTGTGAAGGTTCTCCGGGGCTGCGGGCTGGAAGGACGTCGTCAACACAGGAAGCTCACCAAAAGGTCCTTTAAAAGTCAGCTGTAACTAGCGCTAGTTACAGCTGACTTTTAAAGGGCCTGAGCTTCGTGTGACGTCAGAGGCAGGCAGGCCAATCGGAGGCAAGCAGTAAGCAGAGACGATGGCCGCAGGAGGAAACGGTGTGAATACGTATTAAAGCGTATTCACAACGTTTGCTCCTGCGGCCATCTTCCCTGCTTACTCCAAGGAAGTGTATTGTAATCGATCAAGGTCCGCGGGCCGCCAATGAAGGCCGGGTGGGCCGCCAGCAGCCCGCGGGCCGTTCTATGAGTAACCCTGGTCTAACACATCGCATGGTACTTGGCCGGACTGAGTCTTCTGACTGTTACAGGCAGGCCTATCAAGCAACAAAACAATGAGCGTTGCCCAACCGCAAACAACCCGGGGTCTCAGAAGAAAAGAACCCCTTGCGGAGGTCAGGGCCGGACTGGGAACCAAAACCGGCCCTGGCAAAGTGCTCAGCCGCCCCCCCCCCCTGGGGCTTGGGGGTGCCGCCGAGCTCTTTGCCAGGGCCGGTTTTCGGCCGATTTTGTTACACGGCCGATTTTGCAGCTATGATGCAAAAACGGCCCTGTAACAAAATCGGCCCCCAGGGGCCCAAAACCGGCTCCCACCCGTGCGGCGTACCGGGGGATTGCCCGCTACGGCCAGTCCGGCCCTGGCGGAGGTCCTTCAGAAGAATCACTTTGCAGACGCCTTCCCGACAGGAATGTAGGTGTTTAGGGCGCACACAAATCCAGGGAATCCAAACCCCCGGAAATTAGGCTTTGGAAACGACCCCCCACCTATATACTCGAGTACCCTGATGAGCAGTCGCTGTAGGTTCGTATTGAGCATCTTTGGTCTTGATTCTGTATCATGAATGTTTCTTAAATACTTCTGACTTATGGCCTCCCGTATGATGCATTCCATTCTAAGAGGTTTTTGTGGGTTGAAATGCAGCGTTGATTTTTTAAGCAGACATGCTGTATGATGTAACTTGTTTAAAACTCTGAATTTAGTTCAATTTATCAGAGCTCTTTTTTTATAATAGAGTTGAAGTCATCATGTTATTCAAGAGTTGTAGTGAAAGTAAAGCGAGGACTAGTTCTGCCCTTCAGAGACAACGTGGGAGAACTTGTAATAACTTTACCAGTTTATGTATTCTAGTACACCACAGGCAACCAGGGGTTCCAGTCTTAACAGACTCCACAGACAGAGACAACAAGCAGTCTACCAAATGGGGTGAAGGTGTAAAGGCTTGTACCCCATGATTCTTAATCAGCTGCCACCAACTTTTCAACGAGTCTTGGCATGGTTATGGGGACGGTACACATCCAGGATTCCTCCCTTACCCATCAGGGTTAAATACTCTGGCCAACACACATACATTTTGAGCAGGAGGCTTTAAACAAGAGTGTCCTGTAAAGGTAACATACTGGGGCAGAAAACCAGCTTAACACAGCAATGAAAATACTGATAAGGCATCAGGATATCACGGTGGAACCTTCTGAGAAGCCACATCAGATGCAGTGAAAGAGTAAAAGTGAGAAACTGTTGCTGGAATAAGTTTGCCCCCTCCCCCTTTTGTGGTGCCCCCTGTATAGTAGAGTGCTCCTTAAGGTTTAGGTGTACTCACGACCCCTTCTCAGCCTACTGCTTAGCCCTGCCTCTTCCCTTTCATCTCACACTGCAGAAAACAATTCAAACTCAGTTGTGCCTGTCTAGTTTTAAATTGCATCCACATGAATCGAGCTGGAAGATTTATTTGCATTCACCTGGCTATGCCTGACCAAGCCAGTTCCAGCAGCAGATCATCCTTTGGCCTGAGAGAAGTAAAACATAACCAGTGACTGTTGCCAAGTTTGTGACCAAAGCTTCATATCTAAAAAAACAAGATGTCTGCCTATCCTCGCCATTCCATGTCCTGTTCTACCCAGAAGCCAGGATCCAACAGCAGTATCTGCACAGAGATCATCTGGTTCTCAAGCCACAACCTTAGAGGGGCAGTTCCTTTTGGTAACTGGTTGGTATAGAACCATAGCACCCCTGAAGGAAATGCACTAAATGATTCTTTCTCCAATGGTTTGGAACCAATATTGAACTTGAGTGGCCAGCTGGCTGGTGTAAACTTTCTTCATTAACGCCAATTCTGATGGCTTACTCAGCGAGTCCTCTTTTTCTTGATCGAGTTCTGTATACCTATACAGAAAAAAAGGCTACAGCCAGAGTCTGAAGCTTGGCTGTATTCCCTGGTGGGGTAACTCTTGACAGTGACGTCTGTGCTGCTGCAACCTTAAAAAGAGGAGAAAGGTTGCTTAGCGTGCAGAGAATCTGCATTTCATTAGATAAGTTCAACAACAAAGTACACTGCTGGGAGGAGTTCTGACAGACTGAAACTTGGACCAACAGCCTGTGGATGCTGCCCACCTCAACAAGTAATCCCTTTGCCAGTGAAACTCACCCAAGTGCAAGGACCCATTTGCCTGTACTACTCTTGCCACACTTGTGACTACATGAGGGCCCCACATCCCTCATTTGACTTATTGTAAGCAAATGCCTCTTTTTTTATGGTCACCCCCAGGTTTTTAGACTGATGCTGTTGGTTTTTTGACTCGGAGAATGCACTGAGGCCTGCTAACCAGACATGTGTCGGTTCCCTAACCCCAAAACATGTATGTTACATTGGCTATACCCAATTGGCATAGGCTAACTTACCTATGCATCCCTAGTATATGGTTCCCAGGGTACTTAGAGCCAGTAAGTTGGAGAGTCACCCCAGGGATTGTAGCACTGGTTGTGCCATTCGGGGTGTGACAAAGGTAAAATAAGTCTCCCAGTCTGTAATTGCAAACTGGAAGAGAAGTTTCAAACTGCTAGCCGGACTGTGCCGTTAAAAGTCATTGCAAAGTCAACTGTCCCCCTGAAACATATATATCACCCCTGTGGTAGGCCTACCTAGCCATAAGGCAGGGTGTACCATATTTCATGGGCAAAACATGTATTTTACGTGTTCTGGCAATAGAAACACAAAACCGTCGTTTTTACTGTGGAAAAAAATTGGTTCCACCCCCCCCCCCCCCCCCCCATTGGCGAGTGCAGGGTTACATGCTGACCCTTCAGCAGTACTAACTCCTGAATGGTGCGGCCATAGTTAATAATCCAAGGTATCAAACAACATGTTCCTTTAAGCCGGACTCGGTTCTCAAATCGAAATTATTGTAACAAGTAATAGTGTGCAACTTTTAGGAAGTTGCCACTTTGTTGCCTTCAGTCTCCTGTGCCCTTCACAGTTACACATGGAGCTTGAACCCGGGACAACTTTCTGCTCTCCTAGGGAGACGTACTCATGACTCACAGGAAAGGAGATAATGGGGCCTGCACTGTAGAGAGGTGTTACGTTCCTCCTGCAGGAAGCCACACTGGTGTTGGTCCAAGAAGCGTTAAGCTGACTAGGTGGCACCCAGTAAAAGAGAGGGGAAACCGGTTGCAAAACCAGTTTTTCAGGGGCATGTAGCTCCCTTGGTAGCCACACCTTTGTGTTAGGCTAGGGAGCTCTGAATGCCGAAAGAGGGGTTCTGCCATTTTGGGAGAGGGCAGGATGGGGCATTTTAGGATAGACTGATGCCATACTTCCTAGGAAGCGGTTATCAGGAGGGAGGGAAACTAGTAGCCCAATGGCTACTGACCGCGTCTACTCTGACATTTTCTGAACATACATTGGGCCCCCCTGTCACCAGAACTCAGATCTCGTCTGGGCTGGAAGAAGGACTGCCCTGCTGCACTGTGGAATGGGCAAAGATAAGCTGCACAGGCATGGACGGCATCTGATGAAACTGGTGGCTAGCAAAGAAGAGGGACTGTGTCTGCTGTGCAATAGAGAAGTCTTCTCCAGAGCCCAGTGGAAGCAAAGAGAGTCCAAGGGTCAGTTGGATGACCTCCTGTTCACAGCACAGGGCCTCAACAGCTGAGAGGCCTGCTGGGGCAAGTTGGTAGCCCAAAATCTTCAGATCGCCGCCAACTGCACCTGTGCAGAAACAGAGACCAGGACCCGATGCACAAAGTTGCACCCAAGTTCACTAAGCCTAGGAGAGTTGTCTGAATGCAGCTTGGTCACCCAGAAGCTGAGTTAACACCCAGGAAATGATTTGACTGTGACGGCAATACTAGGCATCTGGTAGCCCAGGGCGACTCACAGAGTGGACTTTAAAGGACGTCAGCCCTGTGACCAATACAGCCTCACCCTCTTTGCAAACTGAGGAGTAACCGTAGGAAGACTCCCATTGACCGCATCGCACCACAGCATCCTTGAGCATCTTCAGCATCCTTTATCTCTTGTATCAGGACCTCTTCCATAACAATTAATAGCAAAGGGGATAAAATACCTGGAACTGTCTGGAGACTGCTTCACCTGTAAAGGTAACAGAATTTATGAGCCTTGCTGGTCCCTCGATTGGCTTCCTACTGGAGTTGGTCACCTAAAGAGACTCTCGTGACCGCACTACAATATGCCCAATGTTTTAGTGAGATAGGTTCTACGTGTCAAATTTGTTAAATTTGTCAATGTTTCTTCGTGTTTGCGTGAAATTCTTTGAATTATTATACCTTTTAAATTCTATATATCCTGAACCCTCAGGTGGATATTTTTCACTGTGGTGTCTAAAATACATAAAAATACAGTTTACGTTTATAAATTGGTGTTGAATTTCTTTGGTGGCTGGTCGATTTTTTCAATTGTTTTGGTGCTATTTAAATGCTTTACAATTGTTCCTTTGTGTAAGCCTTGCCGCTCAGAACCACAGCTCCCCAGTGTTGAGCTAAAGGTTTGGCAAATGAAACATACTAGTCCTAAAGGATTTGGTAAATGTTTTACATAGTAAAGTCGCACAACCACATCATATTTGGTTTGGGTTCCAGAGTAGCGCGCTGTTTGGTTTCCGGAGTAGCGTACTCCTTGTCGAAAGGTGCTTCATCACCTCATAGGGGTAGCAAGCGCTATATAAATCCAAACCCTTTCCCCTTGCATACCTCCACTATCCTTTCAATCCAAATTACAGACTAACATGTCCACCTCTCAAATTAATTTCATATTTCACTATACTAGTTCACCACTAATCCTTTTAGGTTCTGGAGTAGTGTGCTGCTTGCCGAAAAAGGGTTTTGACGACTCATTAGGGATAGTAAGCTCTATATAAATGCAATTGCAATACAATACAATAAAATACACCCCATTCTCTCACACTTGTGATTTTCCTGAGAGTGACCCTGATCCAAGAATGAGGGCCTATTTCTCTACATACCCATCTCTACATCTGTAACCTCCATGCACGCGCATCAACCCCTTCCAGGGGGGCCAGGTGCCTCTTCCCTTATAGCCGTGTTGTACATCAACGTGACTGCTGTTCTGCATGGTTAAAGGTTTGTGGCATAGAGGAGAATTGTGTGGAATGGCATGTCATAGAATGGCATGTCGTAGAGTGGTGTGCCGTAGAGTGGTGTGTCACAGCATCGTAGAATGCAGTGGCATAGATTAGAGTGATGCAGAGTAGACTTGAGTGGCATAGAGTTCAGTGGCATAGAGTGGAGTTCTGCAGAGAAGAGTGCAGTGGCATACAGAGCAGTGGTGCAGAAAAGAGTGGTGTATAGTATAGTGGCGTAGAGAGCAGTGGTACAGAGTAGTGACCAGATAGGTTGTTGCACAATCATTAGTCTGCACTTAAACATTCAATTCCAAGTACGCGTGATTTACTTCACATTAGTTAGAAACATTCTTCACATTCTTCAAAACATTTCATCATGTCATAGAAAGAAACACACAGAAAGTTTGGTGCGGTGAACTTGTGAAAACATAAACTACATAAATATCACTGTAACATGCAAAGAATCAAAATAAACCACTATTTACATACACATGTAAAAAACATATAAAAAGAAACATAGACACCAATCCAATTGTCATTGTCCTCCTACTATTTAGGCGGCACCAGTCCTTGTGTAACACATAGAAACCAGGCGGACCGATTACAATTCAAGAGATCCTGCCTGAGTGATGGACCAAAGGCAACACAATTATAAATGGGGTAGCATGACCAATGGGAGAACATTTCTTTGCACTTATTGCCATATGCACCCCAACACTACTTGGCCTCGGCCCCAAAGCCAATGTGTTTCGAACCCTGACTTGTTCTGGGGCTCTCCTCAGGACGTGGACTGGAAAGGACCTTAACTGCTACTATGTAGGGCTCCCATGTAGTTTTTAGGTCTCGCCTAGCGAATGCAGCGCATGCGTGCTGCTTTGCCTTGGCGAGACTATTGTTGTTGGTTTGGTGCGCGAAGGGAGACAAACCATGTGCGCGCACGGACAGGCGATGTGCACGCGCATGGCGTTTCCTCTCTAGGAATGCTAGCTTTCACATGCTCCCACCGCGCGCTTCAGTTAGCTTCTTTGCTGTGCCAATAACACAGACTCGTTTCACTTTATCCTTGGAATTCCTGTCTACACGGAGCCATGCAGTTGTTTCAGATTAGTTAACAAATGGATATTAGTGTATTACATCTGTTGTTAATCCGCGTCGTGGTGCAAGGGAGGTGCCAACACATCATTTATTAGGCACGTCAAAAATATAATATTCTTTTTTTGTTATTTTTGTCTCTCATTTTAGAATATAATAGCCTCTAGGATGTCTTTTCATTTTGCTATATGCTACTTTTCTTCACTGTATAATGAAGGGCGGGTGGTAATGCATGCCGGTTCACAATCAACATGTTCACAATTATAAAGCTGCTGAACGTGGAGGAACGTTTCCATCTCCCCGGGTGTCACATCCCCCTCTGTCCTTCCCCTGGTGATCTGGTTGGCAGGGAACCTCAGTAACATCACTATTGCTTTAATTTTAACTTCTATCATTTTCAAGAATGGAGAAAACACGAGAAAGGGTGTAAAATAGGTAAAAACACATAATCACATGGAGGAGTTACAGTTACACCACACCCACACCCCACCAGCAAGGGTTGCACCCCATCCGCACCTCCCTCCAGCGTGCAGGAGTTTCTACCCTTACCTTCACACAAGCTCTACAGCCTTTTAGTTGCTTGCAATGGATTAAGGGAGGAGTAAAGGCTGGGAGCTACAGGAGGTAATCATTACTCCTGCATCCCTTTTTAGGCCTGCCAGGCGGCACAGCAGTCTGGTTTCCTGAAGACATCTTGGGGGCATACGGAAAGCTTCCCTGGGAATGCATTCCACCTATTATTACCATTGGCTTTGTGGTTTGTAAGTCACATTTGGGTGCTTTCTATTTACTGCCTTCATTTGTTTTAGGCTGTCCAGCATTTCTTTGTCAATCCCGTGGAGCTTCACCTTTTTACCTTCGGTCCTTGTTAGTGCAGCTTCAAGGCAGAGTCTGCTTGCTGCATTTATTGGTTGAGGTTGGAACAAATACAATGATATAATATTTACTGAATAACTTCCTGTTAATTAATATATGATCTCACAATTTTATGACACTATGCATAGGATCATTCTGTGGTCATCAGGACATGTTGATAAATGCATGCAGACTGTGCGGAATGCAGCGGCTAATTCAGAAGGCCAGTGTAGAACCATACCACTGCCATAAATATGTTTACAAACGTTTTAGTATTTCCACAGTGCGCTGTTTTACTGCAGTCAAGTATTTATAGGGCACCAGCAGAGGTGCATGCACGGCATGGTGGAACAAGGCGTACATTGCTTTTGGACGTCCTTGTCATGAGGTCTTTAGCATCTAAAAGAGGGCAGAGGGAGCTCTGCTTGAGAAAGGTGGTAAGGCAGTGCTGGGTTGGTAAACAGAGGGGATGTTTCAACATGTAGGGAAAGAAGGTTAAAAAAGGAATAGGAGCAGGTTATCGATGTCTTTGGAGATGAGGGTGAGGAGTTTGTAGAGAGTTCAATTGTGGACAAAGATGAGGGGCTATGAATGCCATTTGATTATTCGGCACATGATTTCATAGTTCATGCCAGATGAAGGAGCCATCTAGTGTAGAGAAAACATGTTCTCTTTCATCAGCCTTGGTAAACGTTTGCTTTGTTGAAGGCAGTCTATGTTTTATAGAGTGCCCGATGCTGCTTTACATAAGTTCTACTTGAGAAGACATTCCTCTGAGGACTGCCCGCTCCCCCCCGAGGCTGCCCAAATGAATTGCCGAAGGGGAAGCTGCCCAAAGTGACAGCTTCCCCTTTACAGATCTGTTACCATCACTTTTGAGGATTTATTAACATTTCAGTGGTTGATGACGTCATATGCTCCTACAAACCATTGATACATCTTATTACGAATCACAGATAGGGGGGCACACCCCTTTCACACCCTCTCCTACTTGCAAATCATAGTGAGTGATTCAACCCGTTGTGTAAGCGGAAAGTCTTTATCCAATCGCAAGATATATGATCGGAAAATTGTTTTAATACATGGCAAAACCCTGTGATTTGGGGGAATCAGATAGTGTGAGAACACAAAATGGGTTTGTATATCTAACCCAGAATGCAATGGCAAAATTGAGAACCTTATGGGGTCAAAAGTGAGGTAGACTGCTGAGGCCACCGTTGTAATAGTCAAGCTGACTCAAGATCAGAAATGAGCAACTGAACTCATTATACTGTCAGCATCTTCCAGCTGTGCCCTGATGCCCAGAGCAGGTGTTTTGGCTGCAAGGAAACAACTCCCTCATTTACTCACCCCAGCAGTCTTATAGTTTAGGAAACATGAGCATTTGCTTCTCTTTGGCTTTCTGCTTGTCTGTCAGAGAAATGTGTGCGAGCTTTTTATATACTTCGATTGAAAACACCTACCGAAAACGTCACTCACACTTCAGACCACTGCCCTTGAGGAAAAAATCTATTTACCCAGATGATCATTAATAATTAGTCCCTATAGTTATTCGCGATTTCTACTTGAGTTTTGAGGCCTATTATGACAGCATTCACCGGATAGCCCCTTTCACTCCGCCTCCCCGCACCGACCCCCTCACCTCCCCTGTGTTCTGATTTTGGCCCTATAGCAAACATGTGCATATTCATATGAATTCCATTTAACTGTGGTTCTGTGTGTCTTTGCAAACATACTGTCACATACGAAGGTGCAGGAGGTAACCATATAGATCCGTATTTGTTAAGTCTGCTGATAAACATGGTCTCCCTTCTATCGAGTCAAATGAGATATTTAACAATCTATAAATTTAAATTAAAAAAACACAAACATATGTTAGCAAAGGACAACAACAGAGGACAGGATCCCCACAAGAGGAAATCCTGGAGAGCAGCAGGTGCAAGGCAGGTAAGATGCCATGCTGCCCCTACTGTGAGGACCTGAGCCCGTGGCCTACTCTGCCCTCCCTGCCTTCCAGGCAAGGATGAAGGGATGTAAAATAAAGCAGAATGAGGAAAAGGATTTCTGTTGCAGAATAAAATACAATATATAAAAATAAAGACACAAATTATTACAAGACTGTGCTTAAAGTAGTCGCTTAAAATGAACAAACTTTGGCAATGAAAATTAACAGTGACGATGAAAGTACAGAGGTCCCTCTGCAGCATATACTCGTGCTATGGCATTATTAAAGGAACAAGCATTTGCAAAGCAATAGGTCTGGCATTTTCGAAACTTTGACCTATTGGTATTGTAAATGACAATGCCTTTTATTATTGCAGGTTTTTTAAACACATAGATAAATGGCATTGCCATTTTCAATGCCAATAGCTCAAAATCTCGCAGTTGCGAGACCTATTGCATTGTAAATGCTTGTTTATCCATGGTGCAGCCTTGCTTTCAATACTCCGACTTATATAGAGCAGTGTGAGTGGAGTCTTCAGTAAGTAGAAAACTGCCGTCGTCATAAACGTGCAGTGGAATATTCAATATTGCCCTTCTTTATTCTTGTTGAAATCCGACCTTTCGTCTGCTTCAGTTCGTAAGCATGTCGTCTAGAGTGATATGTTACAGTGATATTTATGTAGTTTGTTTTTACAGGTTCACCACACCAAAAATTTCTGTGTGTTTCTTTCTATGACATGATGAAATGTTTAGAATAATGTTTTGAATAATGTGAAGAGCATTTCTAACTAATGTGAAATAAATCACGCGTATTTGGAATTGAATGTTTAAGTGCAGACTAATGATTGTGCAACAACCTATCTGGTCACTTGTTTGTTACAGATATTAGAGTGGTCCAGGCCAGGTAGTGATAAGACCTAAGCCTTTGTTTGGTTTTGCTGGTGGTACAGAGTAGAGCGGCATAGAGTTCAGAGGCAAGAGAGTGCAGTGTTGCAAAGTAGAGTGTCATAGAGTACAGTAGAGTAGAGTAGAGTGGTGCAGTCACATAGAGTGCAGTGGTGCAGACTAGAGTGGCTGAGAGTTCAGTGGTGGAGAGCGCAGTGTTGCAGAGTAGAGTGTCGTAGAGTGCAGTGGCATACTGTAGAGTGGTGTAGAGTTGAACGGCATAGAGTACAGTGGTGCACAGTAAAATAGAGTGGCATTGAGTTCAGTGATGTAGAGTGCAATGGTGTAGAGTGGCATAGAGTGCAGTGACATAGAGTGTTGCGGAGTAGAGTATAGTGGCATAGTGTACAGTGGTACAGTGTAAATTGGCGTAGAGTGAGTAGCATAGAGTGCATTGGTTTTAAGTCGAGTGATGTAGAATGGAGTGGTTTAGAGTACAGTGGTGTAGAGTAGAGTGGCATAGATCAGTGATGTAGAGTGGAGTAGAGTGTCATAAATTGCAGTGGCATAGTATGGATTGTTTGAGTAGAGTGAAGTGACGTAGAGTTGAGTGGTACAGACTAGAGTGCATTGGCATAGAGTGTAGTGTTGCAGCATAGAGTGGAGTAGAGTGCAGTAAAGTGCAGTGGCGTAGAGTGGATTGTTTGAGTAGTGTGAAGTGGGCGTAGAGTTTAGTGGTGCGGGGTATAGTCCATTTGTATTGAGTGCAGTGGTACAGAGTAAAGTAAAGTGGCTTAGCGTGCAGTGGCATAGAGTAGATTGATTAAGAATCGAGTCAAGTGGTGTGGAGAGATGTAGGGTAGAGTGCAGTGGTGTAGAGTACAGCGCAGTGGGGCAGAGTAGAGTAGAGTGGTATAGAGCTGAGTGGTACAGGGTAGAGTGCATTGATGTAGATTGCAGTGGCATAAAGTGCAGTACTGCAGAGTAGAGTGGCGTAAATTGAAGTGGCCTAGACTGAAGTGATGCAGAGTGTAGTGACGAAGAGTGCAGTAGCACAGAGTGACGTAGAGGGCATGAGCTTAAAGTAGAGTGGTGCTTAGTAGAGTAGAGAGCTGTAGAGTTCAGTGGTGTAGAATGGAGTGGTGCAGAGTAGAGTGCATTGACACAGAGTAGAGGAGCTGAGTGTGGAGTGCAGTGGCATGAAGTGGTACAGAGTAGAGTGCCATAAAGTGGATTATGCATGGTTTGGTAATGCACTGCCATTACAGACAACACATTTTTAATTTAAATGACTATTGCATTTGCACAGACAAACAGTTTTACTGATAAAAGTATCTGATAGAGACATCTAGCCACAGATTCCTTAACTTAGACTATTCCCCAGGCGTCAGACTGGATCCGGAAAGCTTTTTTCAACAGCAGTACCTCTGCACGCTTGGGGACAGCGTCGCTCGGCTCTGTCCTGGCGTCGTCCACGAAAGTGACGTCAATGGAGCCATATAGGTCCCCCCCCCCCACCCCAGGCGTACTGACGTCATTTTTTTTTTTCTTTTCCGTGTCCCAACGCGGATTCGGGAGAAGTGGTTCCTCTGGCCTGTTTCTTTTCAGGCCTTTACAATGCTTTTTTGCGTCGGACACAGTGTGCCGATGCCTTCGGGCTTCAAGTTTTGTGCGTCCTGTTTGAGGCAGATGTCGGCGACGGACCCCCACAAGATTTGTATGTGGTGCCTGGATGAGCACCATGACTCCGCCGAGTGCGACGCCTGCCGACAGCTGACATCGAAGTCCCTGCGGGAACGACGGATGAAATTGATATCCGCCCGACTGTTCCGGTCGGACTCCTCGTGGTGCCGGTCTCCATATCCAGCGGAAGGCTCAGTACGGCGTAGTTCTTCTTTCCACGCTGAGGTTCCTGTCCGGGACAGGTCCCGGAGTTGTTCCAGTGGACGTCGCTCGCTTGCGTCAGGTAAGCACCGGAAGAAGTCACGGAAGTCGTCGACCTCTCACAAGCATGACGTCGGGGCCCGCCACTCCAGGTCTTCATCGGACACAGGCCCTCGGGAGTCGGCCCTAGCCTACCCCCCGTTTCCTGGTGTGGGTGCGACTCGAACCCAGATGGAATCCTATTCCAAGGCTCTGCAGGCCATCTTTGGGTCACCCCCTCTCCCTGGCGCGCCTTCAGGCCCCATAGTGGGGGTAGGGACTCAGGTCGGGGGTTCGCCGGTGGGTTCGGCCTCGGCGCCGACCGAGTACCTTGACTCCGGTTCTGGGGTCGCTGCGATGTAGGGACACGGCCCGGAAGGGCATCCCACAGCGACGTCTGGCCCTCCTGATGCGCCTTCACACAGCCCTGCCTGGCTCCCTGCGTCGTCACAGGAGGCGGCTGCAGCGTGGAGCTTGAGTCGACGTAGTTTCTTCCCGCAGGCTCCTGCCTTGGTGGAGGTCAAGTCGACACCGGCCCGACGCCGGGCGGAGAGTCCTCTCCGGGGGTCGTCGTCGTCAATCCGACGCCTTCTCGAGATCGGTCAACGCCGGTTCCGTCCCCGGCTGCTCCTCTGCTGGTAGAGGACGTGACCCCAGTGGGTTCTCCATCCCCAGCGTTGTTTCATTGCTCCATGGAGTAGGGGCCCATGGCGGAGCTGGGGTCTATTGGACAACAGGGGCCCATGGGGCGCTGGCTGGCTCAGCATTTTGCAGGGCCTCTGTCATTGGGTGGACGGATTAGCCCGCAGCCATCCCCAACGGATGAATTGCTATCTCCATCTCAGGTGGCCACGGAGGCTGGTGCTGAGTTTGCCAGGGCGGTTCACAGGGCTGCGGATATCTTGCAGTTGCAGCCGCCCTCTGTCTCCCTCCCTTCGGATCCTTTGTTGGATCTTCTCCACCAGGGCACGGTGGATGTGGAGCCATTGTTGCCTTTTGGCGGGTCCTTATACGATGTCCTTCTGGGAACTTGGGCCAGACCCTCATCGGGGGATCCCGTGGGTCATGCTATTTTGCTTCACCATCACCCACCCCCAGACGACCCTGGCTGTTTTCTTCTTCCATCCTAGGGCTCACGGACTTGTAGTCCAGGCGGTTCTTCCTTCCTCTCCTCTTCCGTTGCTTCCTCCCACTCTGGAGTCTAGATGGTTGGAGTCGTGTGACCGCAGTGTCTTTGCGTCCACCAGCTTAGGCCTTCGGGCCTTGAACACGTCCTACGTGTTTGCTCGGGCCACTTTTGCCCTTTGGGACTCAGTTGAGCGGCTCCTCCCCTTTTTGCCAGAGCACCCTCATGCTGACCTGGTACAACTTATTCGGGACGGCCAGGACATGGCGCAGTTTTCCGTCCAGTCGGCCATGGACACCACTGACTCCGTGGGTCACGCTATGGCCAGGTCAGTTGCTCTGTGTCGCCATGCGTGGCTACGTGATGGCACTTTCCCTGACAATGTTCGGGAGCGACTCAGGGATCTGCCCTTTGATGGGGTCCATCTGTTTGATGAGCATGCCAACTCGGCGGTCCGGCGCCTCCTTTCTGGTTTTCGATGACTGCCAGGTTTTGTCTTTTTTGAGAACTTGTGTTTTCGAATGCGCTATTGTCCCTGCTTTTATAATTTCCGTCTCTGGTCAAGACACTATTGCCCAGACAGTCTGTATGGCTGTTCCTCCTTCTGGTGCAGCTGAGCCGGCTGTTTAGAATGATTCTTTTAGAACTCTGCTTATGAGCTTGTCTCAAGAGGTGTACCTCGTTTTTTGAAGGGATGTGACTTACCCTATGTGGGGTATTGGTTGGCTATTGTGTAGCTGTTGTTCCTTGCTGGGAAGTTTCGGAGGCTCCTGTGGAATTCTCTTTGTTATTTCCTGTCCCTCTGGGATTTTTTCCTGTGGGTTCTGCTGTGAGCATTCCCCTTTGTTCTTTGCTTTTTGATGTGGTGGAAAATCTCCTTTGTTGAGGCCAACGCGCTGGCTTGGCCCTCTCCTGGAGCTTCTTTACTGCCTACAGTTGTTCCGTTGCACTCACCTGCATCTGGGGAAGCAGTCTGCTCCGGTGTGGTGTTGGCGTCCCAAAGAGGGATTCACCATCTCCTGCCTTGCATTTGGCTCTTCTTTCCGGCTTACGTTCTGCCCTTAGCACTTTGGCTGTCTTGGGCGTGGGTGCGCGTCCCTGTGGGCGCTTTGTTCCATTCCGCTCCAGTCTGGTTCTTCTGTGTTCTGGGCGGGCATAACATGTGGGTCCACACTGGGTGTGTGCGGTATCACGGAGGACCCGTAGGGTTCCTTGAGCCACGGTCTTGGCTGCGTAGTCTTCTTCCCTGGTGTTGGAACGGGCTCGGGCTCCCCCTGTTGGGGTTTGCCTATGGGCAGTGGGGTTTTCGCCAGGGCTGCTCCTGCTCCATGTTGCGTTTTCCCTTCCTTTGCCGGTTCCCGGCCTGATCTTTGGTCTTTCTGTTGTTGCCACACACGGCTCAGGTGTTTCTCCTACTGGCTTCTGCTGCGTTTTTTCGACAGACTTGTTCTATCCCCGGATATTTTTTTGCATCATCCGGTCTCTGGCTATACTTCTTCAGACATTCTGTGTCTGAGGGTTACTGACTCCTTTTTCTTCCTTAGTGTGGTGGTCAGTATCCCGTCTGTTTCGCGGTGACTCAACCTTACCTATCCCGTTCGGGAGGTTGGGGTCTCCCTTTTTGTTCATGGACTTGGGTGTCCTGCTACGTTCATATCGGTGCCGTTGGTGCCTCTTTGGACGGCTTTCGGGGTCCTCTTCCAGTTTCCCCTTGGTTGTCAATTTTTTTACTTTTTCATATGTTTCTATGATGCTGTGTTTTCACATGAGAGGGCAGGCATGTGTGTGGGGTTTCCCTGCAGTGGTTTCTGGAAGTTGTCCCAGATTTCCTCTTCCTCTTTTTTTCTCTCTCTCCTTCATGGGAGATAGCTTGGGTGCGTCGGGCTTGCCGTTGGCCCTTCGTCGTTGACCCTGTGGGTGAGGTAGACTGGTTGACTTCCCCCTGCGCCGCCACCCTTCTCTGTCGACGCGCATGATTCATTGGCCTATGCAGTGGTGTGGTTTTCACTGTACACACTGTCTGGTCCATATCCTCTTGTGATTCACATCTATGGTGGACGTAGTGTGTATGTCTCGGCATGATGCCTTCTGCCTCCATTTGCTGGCCCCTGATGCTGTGCCGCTCATTTGGTGTGTTCTGACTCTGTCCTTATGTTCAGTCCTTTCACTGGGGCTTTGTCTCTTACGACTTCTGGGATCCTGTACTTAGTTTCCCTCTTTTCGTGGCAGCTGTGGCATTCTGCCATTGTGCCCTGACCCTTCTGGTTTTGGGTTTTCGTTTAGTCCCTGTCTGGCTGATGGTGAATTTGTGCCGTCCTCTGAAGGATTGTGGTACTTGGCTTCCTTTGCTCATGCTCCACTTTTTACTTTGTGGCCTAGTGTCAGCTCAGCTGGCATTGCTGAAGTTTATGGATCTGGTGTCAGCCGCGCTGGCATTACTGTCCCCACCTTTTTTTCGTCACTGTGCTTGACGGTTTACTTCCCTTGGGAACTTGGTGGCTTTCACTCGCAGAGCCTCCTCCAGTGGGGCATGGCTTTGGTATCTATTCTAAGTTAAGGAATCTGCTGCTAGATGTCTCTATCAGATGAACGAGTTACTTACCTTTGGCAATGATGTATCTGGTAGAAATACAGTCTAGCCGCAGATTCCTTAACGCCCACCCATCCTCCCCATTCTGCGAGAGCCTTTCCAGGTGGGTCACTACCCACTTGACTCCTTGCAGGTGGCATTGGTCTACCCCAAGGATTTTCTACTTCACCTGCCTCTGGGGCAGGGTGTGTCATTCTGTTGTGGCACCTGGGCTCTTAGCCTCTTGGCTAGGTTCTGTGCTTTCCATGTTCCTCCACCCTGATTGCTACGGCATGGAGATTTTCATGTCCTTCTGCCCTCCCTCTGCCCTCGTCTATTTTTCCCCATTCCTTGGGGTCTTCTTGTCTCTGCTGCAGTCGATTGGGTTGTGCTTCTATTTGACTATGCTGATGTTCGTCGGTCATTGTGGGGGGTGTGGTGAGCATCCCTGGTTGTTGCTCACTTCTGGTCACTTGTCATAAATCATGTTGTTCAAGTCTTGTCCTTTCCAGTTACAGTATATGGTTACTGACTGTCTATCATACAGTTCCATTTTGTAGTTACGAATTAGCCTTCTTTTGTTATGCCATTTATTTCCTCTGCCGTTGCCTCTTACGGGGGCCGTGGCTCTTCGCTTTGATGGGACTTTTTCTGGGGCGGGTGCTCTGTTCGCTCCCTTCAGTCCCTTCAAGTGTTGAGTGTTCTTTCAATGCTCATGTTTCTCATTATTATCTGATTTCTTCTCATTGTTGTTCCGAGAAATGTGTTATTTCAATGATTTTTACTCTTTTTTTTGGCACACTGTTCTATACTCTCACAGTTTTTTGTAGTGGCTCCGCGTTGTGGCGCGGAAAAGTTTCAGAGAAAACTGACGTCAGCACGGCAGGGGGGACCTATATGGCTCCATTGACGTCACTTCCGTGTACGACGTAAGGACGAAGTCCGGCGTGCAGACGTACTGTTGGGGAAAAAAGTTTTCCAGATCCAGTCTGACGCCTGGGGAATATTCTAAATTAGGGAATCTGCCGCTAGACTGTGTCTCTACTAGATACATCGTTACCGAAGGTAAGTAACTGGTTCATATAGCGCACAAAGGATAATGTGTGGAAATGTCATCACCTAGTGTATTGATTTGCCTTGACCGTATTAAAATATTTGTTTCCACCACACTACAGAATTGCAAACAAATTGCTTAATTTGTGCTTTCCTAATTCTGATATAATCTCAAATATCTGCAGAGTTCATTTACAGACATTTAAATTTTGTTCTGTGCTAGAAAAAAACCTTTCTTTCCACCAAGATTGTCACTACAAATCCTCACACTTTGAAGTTAGAGAAAGAAACGAAACACCAAGCCCCCTCGGAAGACAGAGCCTGACATTTCACCTCTGTCTTTGAATTCACAGCAAATGTGACAAAATAAGAACAAGATTTAAAGGCCTGTTTACATAAAGCAAGCACTCTGAAGAATACAGTAAGCATGCAATGCTCCACGGGAGGGACAAACTTAAGTTGGACAGCCTAAAAGAAATAATGCCAGCAAATAGAAAGCAAAGACATTTGACTTACAAACCACAAAGCCAATGGTAAGCAGTGGTCAGAATGAAAAGAAATAATGCCAGCAAATAGAAAGCAAAGACATTTGACTTACAAACCAGGGAAGTAAGTCAAATGTCTTTGCTTTCTGGGAAGCTTTCTGCATTACCCCAAGATGTTTTTAACAAATCAGATAGCTGTGCTGTCTGATAGGCTTCAACCAAAAGATGTGCTGCCTTCAAAGTAGATATGAGTTCACGCCTGCAGAAAGGACAGCACAGCAGTGAAAAATCAGCAGTTTAACCTGGTCTGTCTTTGTGCCAGACTGATTTTGGTGAGGGGGCAGAGACTGCTGAGTTCACTGCCCAACCCCCTGCTGGCGGGTACAGTGTGCGACTTCAGCTTCCTGTGAGGGCTGTACTCACCTGCGTGGGGTGGCCTGGAAAGAGTTAGTGGGAATTCAGTGCCCCTTCAAATCGTGCTACGCAGGAGAGTGCTTGCCCCCTGTATCCATCACCTTAATACATCACAGAAGCAATAGCAAAGGCGTTCCCTTATTTTCATGCGGTTTTTCCCCTTTGACATCAACCGGATTCAAAAGCTTCGCCCACACACTCCATCTGCAGCCCTTCTCCAATATGATAGGGCCCAGGGGTTCAAAAATAGCCTGCAAACTTTTCTGCGCTCCCAGGACTCGTCCCTAACTCAGAATCTGGTCTTCTTAAGGTGGCATGTGGGGCTATACAAGGATACCATAAAAGGCAGCCATGGTATAATAGTTCTTCGTCTGAGAAACCCGAGTAGTCTTTCTTTTAATTGTATAAACTGAAAAGGAGAGTAGCTTTGGGATCGTATTCTTCTAGATAGTAATTTGTGTACTTTACGTGCTTCATAAAGTACGAATCTGCTCCCTGAATGTATATTCTATGCTCTGTTTGTTCCCAGTTTACCATCGGCGTGCAGTGTCTGAAGCGTTTGGCTTTGACTTTATGGCTAATGTCTAGAAGCAAAATATGAGAGCGTTTATATCCAAAGCTGATGTTAAAGGAAAGCATCACGTTCAGGGGCCGATTGGGGCTATTATTTTACAGGCATAGATAGCAGCGCCTATCTAGCCAAAGCCTTTCCATCAAAAGGAACTAAAGCCGTGTCACGGTAACACTGGCACTTTTGTTAGTTTGTTTCGTTGGTATCACTCTGGCTGAAACTGCTTTCTGAAAAATGCAATAGCCATTTCATCTTGTGCCAAGACCTCCCCCATAACACTCCCCCTACACTGGGCAATATTTTGTTTTAATAGAATATTATCAAAGGCAGGCTCCAGTTCCATTAACAGGTCTGTCTACAGAGGAAGAAAACAAAGAGTTGATTAAAGTTCTCTTTTTTTGGGGGAGGTGAAAAGTGGGCGATGCATTTCTAATAAAAAGCTTGTGCTTTGAAGGAAACCCTTTGACCAGGTTTTTTTCTTCTTTGACCTGTCAAAGGCAGCTTCTTTCCTGCTCTTTGGCCAAACTGTTTATACGTTTGCCAGGGTAAATCTTTTTTCTTTTCAAACAGGGAACCTCTGAGCTTTGTGCCTTCATTCGTATTCTGTTTGTTTTTTACTGTGTTGGCACGTCCTCCTCTGTCCTTTTCCACAGACACCTGAACAATTGTTATGTTTAAGTAAAGGATTTATACTATTGTATATATGTGTATATATGTGTTCATCTGAAGTGAAAATCATTGCATATGTGTGGCTGTTTACACACATAATCATGAGCATTTATAAAACATGAGCAATTTCTGATACATTTTTCTAACCGCAGATTCCTCCCATTGTGCATTTCCCCTGGCGCCAAACTGTATCCGGAAAACTACAAAACAATGCTCATGCGCACTGGTAGGTGGTGCTGTGCGACTCCACTTCTATGCCATTCTGCCCCGGAGTGACAAAAAGAGCCACGTATAAGTGCCACCCATGCGCGCTGACGTTCGTTCCTTTCTTAGTGTGGCTTATGATGCTGATCCAAAGATCTGCTCCTTTGATCTTTCACTATTTGAAGAGATTTTCTTTCAAACTTTTTTCCAGTGTGTAAGTCGTCACCCCCTAAAACTACAGTGACAGATCCTTACCCCGAGTTCCTAGGTTCATAAGCGATGTTGCAGCAGATCAAAGCCTTAAAAAAAAGACCTTGCTGTGCATTTTTGGTACCCTTCCTGGCTCCCTTTGGCGTACCATTCGGCCCCAAGGATCCGCATGGGCTCCCAATTGGGTTACCACCAGCGGTTCCTGTTTATTACTTTGCTACACCCACACAATAAGGGACATGGAGGGTGACACCTTACCTACTGTGTTTTTGGACCTCCTTGAACCAAAACCTCAAGATGGTTGGGATGCGGCTGAATTTACCATCCAATCGAGCCTGGATACAATGAAATGTCTGGGTAGGGCTATTGGAACCAGCATGTTGATTCGATGCCACACCTGGTTAAAGTCCCCTGACTTCTCAGGAGGCATCCATGCGTCCATGATTGATATACTTTTCGACAGCTTCTTCCCGTTTGGTGAGTAGGCTTATTCAGCCCTAATGATTTTTATGGAAAGTCAAGCCAGAGCATACACTTTGAGCATGTCATCTCCAGTCAGGCAATCTCCTCCAACAATTTCAGTTTTTGAGGATATGCCAGTGGCTTGGCGTATCAACAATGTCGGGCTCCACCCCTCACACAAGAGGCCTCCCAGCCCTTTCGAGGTTGGGGTTATGGACCCAACAGGCAATGACCTGGCCACCAGGGAGCAGCGCTCATCTCCATCTTCCCCCATCCAGCCACAGCCTCCAAGTTGCTTTAGTACGCTCTTACAGATGCACAGCCATTCGTTAGGAGGCTGGATCAGCCACGTCCTGCAGGGGTGACAACACATTACATCTGACAAATGGGTCTTTCAGATTGTCCAAAGGGGCTATGTCTTACCATTCCTTTTTGACCCCCAGCACCTGCCATCTGCATCAGAGCACTTCTTGGGGTATTGAATGTCTTTTTTATGCCAGGAATAGAAGGCTCTTTAGGCCAATCGAGTCATAAGGAATATGTTGGCCTTCGAGGTAGGGACTGGGTACTATTCCCACTACTTCCTTGTGCCAAAGAAGGATGAAGGTCTCCATTCTTTCTTAGATATTCACCCTCTCAATGCTTTCCTGCACAAAGACACATTCCAAATGCTCACCCTGACCCAGGTTCTATCTGCCCTGGATCTCAGAGTCTGGATGGTGGTGTTGGACCTGCAGCCCCTTATTTTCAAGGACACTTGAATCATACAGCAGGAGATGCCAAAATATGCTGCAGGGTTGAGAACATTTTGAGGCAAGAAAAGGCAAATTATGCAGCACATTTTGTCATAGTGTTACCTCATTAATTTGTCATTTTTAAACTTGGTAACACTCTCTAGGCTTTTGTTACACCTCATTACTACCAGTTTAACACCCCAATATAATAATAAGTAACAGAAAGGTGAGCAGTCCAGTGTTTGAAAGAGCCTTCCACTGCGCTGCAACACGCGTCGGTGTATATTTAGTAACTTTTGAACCATTTGAGATAGAAACAAAATAATTTTTTGTTAAAATCTGCAGATTAAGTGGCAGAGGATGGATTAGGTGGCAAATGTGGCATAACTATAATTATGCGAAAATCGCTGCAGCCACACAATTGCATAATTCCAGTGGCCCAAGTTATTTTCACATCCCTGCCCTTCAGGCCCGCAGACACTACTTGCAGTTCAAGGTGAGTCACAAGCACTTTCAGTTTACTGTGCTCTCATTCAGCCTTATGCGTGCCCCTCATGTGTTAATGTGATGGATGCCCATCTTCAGTGATGCCACAGTGGGACTTAAATCTGTTTTTCACAAATCTTATGCATACTGCTTTTGAACTAATGCTCAGGTGTCCGTTGCACCTACTCACCCAACAAACAGCTTCTCTCTTGTTGGACAAGCCATCACCCCCCAACCGTCTTTGGTCTACCTCATCCCTCAAAAGAGGGAGGTAGACACCACCGTTTGAACCCCAAGAGAGCAATAATTTCTTACTTTGACTGTACCAAAAAAACATCGGGTGGACGATCAATTCTTTGGGGGGTTCTCTGAGGTGAAGAAGATCAAGGAGGTGCAGAAATTGATAATCTCTCGAGAAATAGTTATCTGCATTAAGATATGCAACACATTGTCTAAGAAACAGCCTTTAAAAGATGGAAAGGCTCACTCAGTCAGGCCATTGTGCTTGCATGCACAGTGCCTGTCCTGAATATCTTTCAGACACTACACTAAAAATCCTCAGGTAAGTATAAGTCCTAAAAGAAGTAGAAGAAAACAAAGCAGGATTCTTCCACGTCCCGCACCTCTCAACCAGAGAACTTGTGCAGATGTCAAAGTGCCCCTCAATCTTAGTCTCATACCGAGGAACTGATTCCCCAACGTGTCCCAATGCAGCCTGAATTTCCAGGTTTGTGGTGGACATTGCGACAGATAGAGGCTTGCAAAGAAGCCATGTTGTGAATATTCGGCACCATTCCAGTTCCCTCTGGTGCGCCATCGTACCCCACAGACCAAAAGAGGCCTCTAGTTGGATTACATCAATAGATCCGTTCTCGACCCCAGCTGTGCCTCTTGACCCTGCTGCGTGGTCGGTCCCAACTCTGGGAATGACATCTAACCTGCTTTCAGTTTGGACGCTAAAATACACGCTGGTTCCTGCCATGTTGACACCGCCCGATGCAACTGATCCCAGAGGAAGAACAGATTGTTTTGTACAATTCAAAATTGAATCAGACACACCCTCAAACCAAGTTGGGACCTGTGAAAGTCCTGACACAACCGTCCCCTTCTCCTTCACACTCCAACAGGATGTTGCCACTATGTAGGAGTGGCTCACAAACACTCCATAGTTTTTTTGGATCAGATTCTGAACATAGCCAACAGGATCTGGGTGATGACAATGGAGATGATGAGAATAATGCATCCCATTATTGTGATTTTGGACAGTCTCCCCATGGATTTACAAGAGGCCAGTGGTTTGATTTATTTTCCTGATACTGGGTTGTGTTCTCCCTCTGGCAGCTTGACAGAAGAATCAGCATCTGTTGCTGTATGATTCAGGCACGCAGCCAAAGTCTTGGACCGCCAACCACAATCTGTAGAAGTCATAACTAATGTCTTGACAGAGGTAGTCCAGCCGGGCCAGGCTTTGACAGAGCCACTTTTGCCTTTCAATGAGGTCCATACAGACACATTAATGGGCACTTGACCCAAACCTTACTCTTGCTCGCCAGTAAACAAGCTAGACTCCACAGTTTTGCCCCAAGTAACCCTACCTTCTTCACTCAGCATCCCATGCCTGAGAGCCGGGTGGTCCAGCCATCCACAAGTAGCGGGAACTCAAACTCAATTCCTATGACTAAACCCAGGCAGGCATTTGGTTAAGGATATTTTCTTCAGCCAGTCTTGCTCTTCACTTCTGTCAATGCTAGCTGTCTCCTTCGGCGATACTTGCACTCATTATGGGATATGTTCAGAGAGATCTTGCCGGTAGCCCCTGATGAATTCCACTCTAACCTAGCACAAATCATTCAGGATGGCCAAGATGGTGCAAAACATGGCATCTGTTCAGGACTGGACACTACCAGGTGCTTAGGCAGGTCAGTCAGTACCAGCTTGGAGCTTCAGCCACACGTCTGGATGAGGTCCATAGGCTTTTCAGGTCACATCCAGATGTTGCTATTTGACAGTATCCGTCTGTTTGGAGACAAAGCAGGCTCTGCACTGGAGCTCTTGAAAGAAAGCAGGTCTACAACGCACTCCCTCTGCCTTTCTGTGCCCAAGCACAGTATTCCCAACAATTCTTCCACTTTTGAGGCTTTGAAAGGGGTATGATCTAAGAACAACATCAAGGCCCACCACCTTAGCAGCGAGGCTTCCCCCAGTTCTTTGAAGACAGGGGACACAAACAAATAATCTCTTGGCCAGCAGGGACAAAGTACTGCCCAGTCATCTGCCCCACCTGCATCAGCTTCCAAGCCCCCCTTAATTTGCCGTTGGCGGGATCCCTACTTTGTACAAGGCAGGATTAGTTATTGCCTACAACGGTAGCAGAGCATTACACCCAACACCCCCAAATAGTTGAGCAGTCTTACACCCTGCCATTCCTGACCTATCTACTTCATATTTCACATATATCATAGCAGCATTTGGATGATCATTGATCCATTCTGCCGTTCAATTTCTTTTGGACAAAAGAGCAATAGAGAGGGTCTCGGTGTAGGAAATAGGGACTGGATGGAATTCCTGTTATTTCCTGGTTCCGAGGAAGAGCAGAGGCCTTTATCCTATTTTAGATCTTCACCCTCTGAACTTCTTCCTGACAATCGACAAATTTAGGATGCTCATCCTGGGCCAGATTCTATCTGCTGTGGATCCTGGAGACTGGATGGTTGCCCTGGACCTGCATGACACCTATTTCCATGTCCCTGCCCTGCAGCACCACAAGCATTATCTGTAGTTCAAGGTGGGTCAAGATGTTATGTTATGTTAATTTCCATTTATATAGCGCCAAATCACCAGTATTCTCTAAGCGCTTGCGAAAGGAACATAAACCTAGAAACCAGGGCACGCCTCCCGGACCTCGGTGAGTCTGGGTGAAACTTATCCAAACGCCTTTGTAAACAAAATGGTCTTAAGAGCATTTTCAGTTCTCCGTGCTTCTCTTCGGGCTCACCAGTCTCCCTCTAGAGTTCACGAAGGTGACGGCAGTGATTGCAGCACATCTTTGTAGGTTGGGTATACTAGTTCTTTCCCTACTTGGATGACTGACTGTTTAAGGCGGCCTCACCACAGTCAGTCGTAAACCACCTCCAGAGAACAGCAGCCTTGTGACATCTTTGGGTTTTTCAATCAACATACCAAAGTCACAACTGGCTGCTTCACCGAGACTCTGGTTAATCAGAGCCATTTTGGATGTGGTGCACTTTTGAGCCTTCTTCTGGATTGAGTCAGGACATTAGGGCTATGATCTTGATGTTTTAACCTCCATCCTGGATTGCAGTGAGAGTGGTTCTGAGACTTTTTGACCTCCTGCATCCTGCTTGTGGACTATGCCAGATCCCAAATGCCTGCTCTTCAGTGGTACCTCAAGTTTAATTGGCCTCAGCACCAGGTGAAAGTTTCAGATTCCATCTAGGTTTCAGAGGAGACTGCAAAAGGCCTGCAATGGTGGCTGCTCAACCACAATTGGACCGGCGACATACCTTTCTCCCTACCCCATCATGAGGTGATGGTGGTTTCAGATGCATCACTGCTGGGTTGGAGAGGTCCCCTGGGAGAGGTGGAGATCAGAGGACTCTGATATCCAGCAGAGACCTGGCTCCACATCAGCTTGTGGTGTTGCAGGCCATGTGCTTGGCTTTGAAGGCCTTCATTCCGACAAACAAAGGGAGGTTGGTTCAGGTCTTCATATACAACACCACTGCTATGTGGTTTTGCAACAGTAGGGCGGGGAGGGACACCTAGCAGATATTGAATGTCAGTTACATCCAGAGGTGGCACAGGGTGTCTACCAGCAATGGGGCGAATCCTGGCTTGATCTCTGTCACTCCAGAGAACGTGCAATGTCAACACTTTTGTTTGCTGGAGTTCCTAAGAAGGCTCTTGCTCTGAGAGTGAAGCTTGAGACTCTTTTATACCTTCTCACCTCTACCCTTCCTACACAGAGTTCTGAAGAAGGCTAGTTAGGAATGACCGAACCCAAGTCATCTTAGTGGTTCTGGATTGGCCAAGAAGAGTGTGGTACTGGGAACATCTTTGCATGAGTATCTGTCCTCCAATAAGGCTGCTGCTCTGAGAGGACCTTCTGTTGCTGCAGCAGCAGGGTCTTACAATTGAGCCCATGCAACCTACACTTGCTTGCGAGGAGACCGAACAGTGGCAGTTGACTGTACTCAACTTTCCTCCTCAAGTCATGGATGTCATCCTGACAGCCAGGCACCCATCTGCAAAACGTGTCTGTGCTGACCTGGTGTGGTCAGCACAGACACAGTATGGACCCATTACAGCAAAACTGTTAAATCTCTTGTTGTTTGTGTTGTCTTTAGCACAGCAAGGAAATGCAGTGGGCACTGTAAAAGATTATATGTCAGCCCTTTATGCCTTTTTGCGTTTACCAGACGAACTGTCCTTGTCCAAGCCAACTGTTGCAATGAGTTTTCATAAAGGCTTAGAACATATGTTTCCACCTAAACCCTTTATGATGCCTCAGTGGGCCTTAATTTAGTTCTCACACATGTGTACCCCATCTGGGCCAATGTACATCTGTCCTTTGCGTCTCCTGACTTTCAAAACAATATTTCTTGTTGCAATAACTTCAGCTCGCCGTATGAGTGAGCTTCAGGCTCCTTCAGTCCAATTGCCCTACACATCATTTTTTTCTGAACAAACTGGTGTTACCAACCAGTACAGGGTTCCTGCCAAAAGCTAGACTCCCTTTAATATTAGACAGTCCGTTTATCTTTCGACATTCTTTGCTTTACCTAACCCCTTGAAAGAAGAAGAGCAACCATTAGCCTTATTACATCTGTCATACCAAGGACCACTGGGTGGATGATCAGCTTTTTGTAGGTTTCTTCGGGGTCAGGAAAGGCAATGCGATGCAGAAGCGGACCATATCACGATAGATAGCTCTCTGTATTAAGATCTGGTACGCACTGACCAAAATGCAGCTTCCGGAGACTCTGAGGGCATTTGACCAGAGCCACTACCACTGCTTTGGAACGTGGAGTGCCTGGCCTGGATATCTGTGAGACTGCAGCCTGGGCATTAATGCACTCGCTAACAAAGCACTATTGGCTTGACAGTCAGGTCAGTCGGGATGAGCACTCTGTCCGTTCGGTGCTGCAGGACTTTTTGTTTTGGTGTTAGATATTCCACGTCCCACCATATTGGGAGGCACTGCTTTGATATCTATTCACAAGTTGAGGAATCATTAGGAGTGAGACGTATTCTAGAAAAACAAGTTATTTTCACTCACTAATGTTCTTTCTGGTGGAGACACTATCTAGCCGTCGATTTCTCACTGCCCTCTTGCTGCCTTGTGCTTTGGAATGTTCTCTATTCCCATACATAAGAAGATCCCAGTGTAGAGAACTGCACACTGATGAGTTATTGAGCTCTGCACCCAAGGATGTGGACAGGGTCAAGAAAGACACTGACGTCACGGCGTAGAGGTGGCGCTTATATGTCACTCAAATGCCACTTCCCGGTCTGGGCGAAGCTGGAATAGAGTTGCATGACTCTACCTGCTGGCGCACGCGAGCAGTGCATGAAAAATCTACTGATTCAGTCTGGCACCTGGGGATATTCACAATCAACTAAGGTAGTGCAGTTAGAGGCGGTTAGATGGAGTGTGCACCAGAAAGAGCATTAACAGTGGTAAATAACATGTTCATCAGCAGAGGCCCTTGACTAGTTTTATACTATTCCCAAAAAGTTCAATATATTTACTGTATGTATTGGAAACAAATAGCCATAAAGTGCTTGCAGTACAATGCACATTAGCTTGGTAGAGCAACACAGTGCCTTGGCTCCTGGCTGTTCACGCTGTGTACTTCTCTCGATCATTAAATGACTGCATTAGTGGCACAATACTGAGAAGTGAACACATAACACAATAGCTATGCAGTAACTTGAGCATTGAAATGATTTAACAATGTTCAGAGTACACCCCCAAAAACTGAAATAATTAATAAACAGTTTTACAAATGTATCCTATTCACTCTCCTGATGGAAATGTAAGTCACTGTATATACGAAGCTATGGCTATCTTCTACTTTATATTATGATTAAGTAGGGTTGCTCCCCCAAAATCTGTGTTGTGACCTGGGGCCTCTAGATCCTACAGAATCAGCTGATCTGTTTCATAATTGGGGACCAACCTCAATAATGAAGCCACAGACAGAAAGGGCTTTGCTAAAACCACACCAATCTCTCTGGATCCAGCTAGCTCTCACGTCAACTAGGTACTCCACCACCACTGAAACAGAAAGGTCAATGAATAAAAAAATAAAAGACAAAACATAAATAAAAGGCATTGTCATTTACAATTCCAATAGCTCAAACTCGCGTAAATGCGAGAGCCAATTGCATTGCAAATGCTTGTATTTTTTTGCGTCATTGGTCGAAGATTAAGATCACATACTGTCTCACATGCTTTTGGGAATTGGCTGCAGTTGGATCATCTGTGTGGCTTTATAAACTTTAAAAAAGTACAAAAAGGAAAGACAGCAGTGTTTATGGCTGGGTTGTCGGAAAATGTCACCAAATGACAGGAGTTTTAAGAAAGACATCTGCCGATGACCTGGCAAAATTAGATTTTTGGTTGTGACGTATAAGGAAGCACTCCATCTCTGTGGGAGTGCTGACGCAGTGTCGGCTCCTTGAAAGGAATTTTAGGGAGTTGGTTGCAGCTGCAGTCTATTTTCTGTTTGGCAATATCTGCTCTAGGTATAAATAAACCATCACTTTTTATAATTATAAGTACATGTATGTTACACGTTGCCTGCAGTTGGAAATGTTACACTGCTGTCAACTGTCATATTAACCTTTGCAATAATAATAATAATACACCTCCATCGGGCACGCTCATGGAATGAGAGAAAAAGTACCTTGTCTTCACATACCTGAATTTTTGTAGCGGTAAAACATGGAGGTTTTAGTGATAGGGCTCATATAGGTTTTTCTGCAAGGTTTAGTTGGAGCAAGATCATTGTGTATTTTTAGGTCTCGGCCTAGGCAGCGCATGCGCTGTCTTGTCGAGAGATGCTTTATACAGTATAGTGGGGCAAGCTCCGCCCACTTTCCAGCTATCTTTGTAATTGGCCGAAATCGTAAATGCCGCCTTCGCCTTGGTGTTCGGCAAGTTAGTCCCGCCTCCTGACGACCATGACGTAATTTTTGTCCCTTTACTTTCAAAACAGTTCTGTTTCCCTGCCTCCCCCCGTTCCCTCCCGCAGTCCGTCACTTCTCTGCCCACCACAACGCCCCCACCCACTCCCGTTCCTGCCTTCTTGCACGACCACAGTTTTGTTTATAATGCAATAGGGCTCGCGTAAATACGAGTCCTATTGCATTTGTAAATGCTTGTCTTCTCCTCTGATTGGCTGAGTGGATTTGCACTCTTTTTTTGCCTGACCTGTCCAGTCTCTCGTTTAGGTCGTGATTCACACGACTCCGTTACCCAGAAGCGTAAGCATGGCGGCTGTAATGTAAATGCGCATCCTGCGATGTACCTTACCGAGGGCAGGCAGAAGCTCGCGGCAGCTGGCGGCGCTAGAAGTGGAGCTCCATACTGCCATATTCTCGGGAATGGGCCCAGGACAATCAGGCCCCGGGGGCTCCGGTAAAGCCCACCTCCACATACAAGTTGCAGGCCCCTCGTACAAGAAGGACCGGGGAGAGAACACAGAGGCGTATACTTAAATCAGTGGATCCAGTGTGAAGCTAAAGGCTCACGCCCAACTGCTACCACTCAAACTGTTGAATAAACAGCAATATTTTCATGTTACGTGTCGTCTGCAGTTCTCTCCATGAGAGGGGGCGGAAGATAACACGGGCACCGCGCAAGGCAACAACAGGGCAGAATCCAGTCAAAGCATGTCCGTCCCTCCACGGGTGTTTGTCGGTGAAAGGTTGCATGCAGGTCACACAGAAACAGATTAAGGGAGTTCAGTGTCTCCTGTAGAAGGAAATGTGTTTGTGTGTATTGTGCAGTGTTAGTGTCTGTTCGTGATGTGTGTACATTTGTGTGTCTGCTCGTGTGTGTCTTTGCATGTACTATTTATTGCCTTCTCTATGTGAGTGTGTGCATTATTGCCTCCAGTGCACCCCTGAACGATTTTGTGTGCATGCATCTTTTGCCGACCTCGAGTGCTTTTACGAATGTACGTGCAGACCTCTGTTAATGTTTCCTACCAGGTTGCCATAGCGCTTATGCTTTTGGCAGTCTGCTACCATCCCCAGACCTCCCTGTTTTTGCCCATCTGTCCTCGCGTCCTGCACTTCCATTTTAATTTGCCAGGGGTCACACCATGGGACTGCATACTTACTATGGCATTAATAATCTCATTAACATGACCCATTGGCCACACTTTGATTTTTACAAACTGCTGTCTTGCTCTGCCTTTCAGCTACACTTAAAGGTTTGTGTCCTGCGTAGCAATTGCGATTAGTTCCAGTGTTGAAGGTTCTTTGTCTTTAACCCCACATGCATTCAGTGCTTTTCTCTTTACACCACCCACAGACCCAACATAGCACAGTCATGGCGCATGGAGTGCTTATGTGAGCTTATTTAGTTTTTACCTCCTCACGCAATTGATGCCTCTTATTCACAGAAATCAGCCTTTACGTGGTCGTGTTTCACACTATGTTTATGTAGGATTCATCTTTATAATCCTAATCACCAGGATTTCCCTGGCATTTTTTCACCTTCAGGAGGGTCTGATCTTTGGACGGCAGGGTTTTGTTAGCATTAATATTGTGTTTTCCAAACCAGTAACCAAAATCCCCCTCCCCCATTGTTTTAAGGCTCCCACCCACCCATGTGTCCTTGCATAATGTAACAGAGGCTCAAGTTAAGCACCCCAAAACTCTCGTGTCTAGTTCGCGCTATATAAAAAAAATTAAAAAAAATTGAAGGTTAAAGAACTCTAGATGTTGTAGCACCCAGGATAATGTGCTGCATAGCTAAAAACGTATAAGGTTCCAAAGCCGAGACCGATTGCATTGCAAATGCTTGTTCTTTTGTGTGTTTGCATTTGTTTCATTTGCTTAGATCACGCTGTTTCATTTCATTGCTTGTAGCCTCTGTAAAGCTTCGCAACAGTTACATGCTAGAAGTGAGCAGGTGACTTCACTTATCTCAATCTTATGTGTCACATTTTGATGCCAGGTGGTCTGAGTTACATTGACTTTATCTTTACGTGCGGCGTAGCTAGAGGGGGGGCGGTGGGGGCGGCCTGCCCCAGGCGGCACTATTTTGGGGGCGGACAAAGGCATTCAGATAAGGCTCGGCTTGCTTTCGTGGACGTTCGGGGACGGGAAGAGAAGGAATAGGACTCGTGCAATGTCCTCTTCTTTTTTGTGCTGGCAGCTGTCCCCCCCCCCCTCTCTTCCTATTATTCCCTCTCTTTCTGCCTTGCTCCTCACTTACTGAAAACCGTAACTTGAAGAAACGGTTCACAACCTCTTTCCTTCTTTCATTTAGTTGCTTCCCTGTGAAATGGATCCAAAAAAGAAAAACACTCTTGCGGGAAATGCCCTTTTTCTGACATTTTTCTATTCCAAAGTGCAGCGAGATGGAGAGAAATAGAACGTTTTAAATATGTAAAATAAATACATAACTAAATAAAGCAAGACAGAGTGGTTGCAAAGTGTCCAGATTGGTTTTATTCACACCCAAACACATCAGCCTCACTTTACAGACTTGGCAGTGAAGCGCTACTTTTGTTTTCTCGTCTTTCTTTGAACAGCATTGTTGTCCCCAGGTGGGGAAGTGCACCATTCCTGAAGGTACTGCAATACCTGGTTGATGGATGGATTGGAAAACAAAATGTGTACCATGGCTCTGTTTATGGATGTGATTTTTTTAAACCATACTGCTTACGTTTATTAAGGATATAAGCAATGGACATTGAAGCGGTTCCCTTCAGGGCCCTGTAGTCATGTCCTTAACTTTTCAGGTAAAACCACTCGCTGATTTCTGAATAGTGAGTGATCGTTAAGGTAACCATGTTGTTTCTGCTTACATTTCACATGCTTTACTTAATCTTGCATTCCCTATGAGTGTTTGCTTTTACTTTTTTTTTTTAGGCAGCATATTACTCTTATCAAGTGCATAATTTGAATTGAGCCACATCCAAGTGTTTATAGCGGGCACAATTAGGTTGTAGCTGAAGGCAGTGCGAGTTTCTCTCAGTGGGGCAATATGGTGTTCAGTGGGGGAGAGGATGTGGCACTATAGCCAGAGCTGTCGAATTTGGAACTGGGGAACTGGGTTCAGCCTTCATGACCAGTCCACCAGACCACTCTACTGAGGGAGCATATTCCCATGCTAGACCTTACAAGGCCCCACTAGACCTTAGAAGGCTTGATGTCTTAGCACAAGCAGGTGTACCCTAGTGGTGTCAATTGTGAGTTAACCTTGAAGGCCTGTCCACCACAATCCATACTGAAGTTCATCTCCAGTCTTGCGGGCAGGCCTACGAAGCAGCACACCCTAGAGCAACAGTGATCCAGTCACTGTGACTCTGTTACTGAGGTCACATGAACCTTGAGCAGGTTAGGGCGGTGCAAACGGTGTGACCGCACTGGGTACCTATTTCGGGTGGGTGCGTAGTGTTTGCAAGTATATTATGGTTTAAAGAAAACTTGCTGTCACCTTCCTGGCCTCCAGCAATTTTCAGAAACAATAAAAATGTCCTGGTAACTTCGGTGATTAATGTTCTTCCTAGTGAGAGATCCCAGTTTTGTCTAGTGGAAGGGTTGACTCCTGGAAAGGTAGCACAGAGGGTTAATATGCCTGCTGCAAAGAAGATGTACCATGCAGATCACAAAGTGCACCGCTTTAATGGGGGGACCATGATGAATGGTCATTTAATGTCAGCTGTAGATGATGGATCCCTGAACAGTGTCATGTATGTGCATGTTTGCATTGTGCTGAGGGGATTACCAGGTAATTGTTCACGCAGCTCTCTGATGGATGTCACATGCGGTTTTTCTGAGTCCCCAGATAGATCATGCAGTCTGTGTGTTCTCTTTTGTACTGCCAGTCACTGCCAGTCACCGGTGTATTCAACTGTGTAGCCTTGGACCGTGTCATGTATGTGCATGTAACTTGCATGATCGAGGTAACTATTAGCGGCGATACTACGTGTCTCTCGGTCCTCTTTCTAGTGCTTGCCGTCCTTTTTCCCCAGCAACTCCCCCCCTCCCCAGGGGCGGCAATCTGAGGGATAGCCCCGGGCGTCACAAGCTCTAGCTACGCCTCTGATGTGCCGGGCAGATAAATGCCGGCTATACGTCACTTTTACTGTGGGGCGCATCCATGCATTTCATAGGCGTCTCTTATAATTGGTAAGAAGCATTTCCTGGTCAAGCTTTGGCAGGAGTTCAAATCAGTGGAGTTTAGTGTTTCTCTAATGAGCATATGTATTTTTATAAAATACATTGTTTTTTCATACGTGTTTGTTAACTTTTATAACAGACATGACACATGTAAAACAGTTCAATGCATTATTTACAGACAGGAGAAATTCTTAGATTCGAAGTTACAGTTGTACAAGGCAAATGTTTGATGTGTACATCGCAGAGTCTTAATGGTCGATGAAACTTAGTTATGGGTAAATTTGTGCATTGCGGGGTGTAGTACATGTAGGACAGGGTGAAAGAAATGAGCAAGAAAGAGAAAGCGAGTGGAGAAAAGAGAGGTACAAAGACAGAGTGAATGAATAGGCGTTGCGTTTCTTATGTCTTTGGTTTGGTGGTTGGGTTGCTACGTTAGGGGGTTTTAGTTATGCTTGTGGGGGAGAGTCAGCCAGTGTTGGGCACATGTGGACATTGGTGCAGTGAGGCACGTTTGTTGTTTCATTGTTTAGGGTAGTTTTGATTTCTTTATATATTTGTCTAACTTCTCCCATATGGACTGTAGGCTGACTTTTTCTGTTATGTGTGGCTTTGTATGCACTTCTGATAAAGCAGACCTTGCCCATAATGTGTGATAGAAAATGTCATCTGAGTTCTTCCATTCACAAAATAACATTTTACGTCCTATTATTAAAATGCTCTGCGACTCAGTCTTGGGCTCAGTACCATCAGATTTGCATGGTAGCTGATCACCTTGTCGGAGTGCTTAGTGTTTGAGTGGATTGTGTCAGTCAGTATCGTCTTGTCAACCAGAAGTGACGTCTTCACCCAGACGTAGTCCAGGGCATCTTTCAGTCATGGGGGAATCCTCAGATAGACCTGTTTGCCTCTCTAGGGAATGCTCAATGCCCAAAATTCTGTACCCTCTATTATCTGATGCAAAGAGCATCCGGTGACACGTTTTGCTTGAAATAGAACTTTCTGCATCTGATAGAGACATCTAGCTGCAGATTCCTTAACTTTTGAATTCTCCCCAGGCACCAGTCTGGATCCGGAAAGTTTTCAGCAGTACATCTGCGTGCCGGGGGATGGCGTCATACGGCTCCGCGATTACGTCGACTCCGATCATGACGTCAGTAGAGTCATATAAGTTCCCTCTGATGCACGGACGTCAGTTTTTTCTTTTCCGCGTTGCAACGCGGATTTAGAGAAGCGGTTCCTCTGGTCTTTTTTTTCTCAACCTACTTCGACACCTGGTGTCGGTGGAACAGTGTGCCTTTGTCAAATGTCGACAGGCTTCAAACCTTGTGGGTCTTGTAGCCGACTGATGTTGGTGACCGACTCACATACAATTTGTATGAGGTGTCTAGGTGAGCACCACGACGCCAAGGATTGTGGTTCCTGCCAGAAGCTAAAACCAAAGTCGTTGAAGGAGTGCAATTGAATGTTGATGGCGGCGCGCATATCGTGATCCGCGGAGGCTTCCCAGCCTCAGTCTTTGTCGTCCCGGGAAGAACATTTGCTGGGTCGATCTAGGAGC
Organism: Triturus cristatus; assembly: GCF_964204655.1. Classification (NCBI taxonomy): domain Eukaryota; kingdom Metazoa; phylum Chordata; class Amphibia; order Caudata; family Salamandridae; genus Triturus; species Triturus cristatus. The sequence continues at coordinate 330,861,476 of NC_140582.1, forward strand.
CCAAGCTGATCTGGGGGACGTCGTTCTCCAGGGTAGTCGAAAGGTAAGGGCCGGTTGAAGTCACGGCATTCTCGGACTTCACCGCGTGGAGACTCCGTCTCCCTTGTCTCCTCCCGCTCGACGGCTGAGGAAGTCGAATGCGACTACGCACCGCATCTCCCCGTGTTTCTGGGAGCCGGTGCGTTGATGGCTCAGATGAGGGTATATTGAGATTCCTTACACCTCATCTTTGGAACCCCATCTCTCTCTGGAGCGCCTCTAGGCGCCAAGGAGGTGAGTGGGGCACCGTCAAAGGATTTGTCCTCGGTGACAGTTGAACCATCGGAATCGATGGATAGACGCAGGTCGCCGTCGCCTGATGTCGCTTTAGTGCAGGCTCACAGTTCTTCGGGATCATTGCCTACGATGCCAGTCTTTGACCAACCAACTCCGACATTGACGTCGGCTGCACCGGTCGAAGTCTCCGCTCCTCCCCAGTCAACGTCGTGATGGTTCCACTTCGGCGTCATACAGCGTCGGAAGCGGATTCAGCCGTGAAAACTTAGAGGATTGTACAATCTGTGGCCCCTTTTGAGGAATAGGCATTGGGAGGTACACCTGGATCGACAGGGGCTCGACTTATTCAGCCCATTTTCGACACCAATGTGTTTCAGGTGGAAGAGAGCTGGCTTACAGCTCTTGGTGAGGCTAGTGGGCTGGATTCTTCGCCAGCCTAGAGGTTGCTCTCTCCCCCTAGTCTTGCCACGGAGGCAAGTTTCTCCTTTGCAGACATACTGAGGAAAGTGGCTGCAGTTTTAGACTTGTCACTGCCCACAGTGCAGAGGTCTACAGACCCTTTGTTTGAAATTCTTTGCCAGGGACAAATCGGAGAAGAGCCTGTTCTTCCGTATAGTGAGTGCCTATTTGATGTTTTATTAGGTGCTTGGGCCAAGCCTGAGTCGGGGTCTCAGTGGACCATGATGTTGCACGTAGACATTTGCCTGCACTAGGGGACCCAGTTTATTTGCATAGACACCCTTCCACCAGTGGGCTAGTGGGCTGGTGACTCAGGTTGCAACGTCTTCTCAGGATGTAGATTCTACTCCTAAGACTCCGGTGGGTAAGGCTGCCAGGGGTCAAGATGCTTGTGATAGTATATATTTGCTTCAGCCAGCTCAGCATTGAGAGCCACCAACACGTCTTGTGTGCTGGGGCGCTTTTCCTATGCCTCATGTGATTCTTTACAGAACATGCTCCCATCTCTTCCGGATAACCTCTGTGCTGAGGTAAGCAACTTGATTAGAGATGGCCAGCAAGCCGCTAGGCGTGCCATAAGGTGTGGCATGGACACAACGGATTCTGTGGGTTGGGCCATGGCATCTGCAGTGGTGCTAAGACATCGGGCTTGGTTGGCATCTTTGGGTTTCTAAGAGGTTGTCCAGTCTGCTTTGGACGATAGACCATTTGATGGTGCCGTCTTTTTGGCGATCAGGCAGATTCGGCGTTAAGACGCTTCCATGGAAGCCAGGGAACTACAAAGTTGTAGTCCTACATTTTCTGTCTATGTGTGCTTTGCTTATAACTTGGCAAGAAGTAGCTTTATTAGGACGTTTTATATGTCTGGTTTGGTTTCAGTATTACCACGTGTACTCCGGTGAGGAGTAGTGGTTATAATCTCAGTTATATTATTTTTTATTTGCGTATTGATTTAAATGAGTAAGGGAAGTCCCTTTAATTTCCTAGCCTCTGAGAGTGAGCTTTCCGCTCAAGAGGCTATTATTATTAAGAGAGGTGTCTTCCTGTATGGAAGCAGATCTGTTATAAGCTTCTTCAAAACAGTCAGTATGCAAGTTGCATGGCTTTCTTTTTCAGTGTTCTTTTAGAGGCATATTGTTATGTCAGTTGTAGACTGGTGTATAGTGACTCTTTGATCTACTCTTGGAATAATCCGGTGCTTCAGCAAGTTGAAGCATTGCTCTGACTCAGACTGTGTTTGCATTGTTTGAATGCTACTTTGCTTGCGAGTTCTTCCTTTAGGATAAAAGAACAGTGTCTCGTAAAGGCATAAATATTACCTCAGCTGCTAGCAATTCCTAATCCTGCTCCATAATATGATGCTGTAAATTGGTAGCCAAAGGTTTATGATGGCTTGTTGTCCTTGACTTCAGACAATATGTCCTAAGATGTTGGCCCATTTTAGATCACCAACAAGGCCGCCAATTCATCTATACAAATCTTGGGAGTCAATTTTATAATAGCAGGATTTTTGACTTTATAATAAGCTCTTCTTCTTCATATGATATTCTGGATATGCTTGGTTCTGTCTGATCCACATTGCCTATCTTTTGGGGAGGATGTACTTATTTTTTTCTGCATTCCTTAATTCATGTTGAATCATAATTGCTGATTCCTGTGATGTCAGGTCTTTATAACGGACAGCTTTTTCTTACGGCAAGTCACCTGCGGTGTTGTATTGGTGGTGTACTACCCTGTCTTCAGTGAGTTGGGTATTTTTTGCAGATCCTCTAATTTCAGAGCGGGGTATACCTGATTTAAGGTGCTGCTGTGTTTCACTTAATTATTGGACTTACAATTATATTTGTCCTGTATCACAGGTGTGGTCGTGTGTGCTTGTTGTTGATAAGTGCACTAATAAGTGCACTACTATTTTTAAAATTATTGTAAAGCACTTTATGGAACTGTTTCTTGGTTCCAGTTAGCTATTAGGTATACAGAGTATACATGACTGTATCATATGTGTTATACATATTGTTCTTAAAAAAATACAAAAGGGAAAAGAAAGAAGTTTTAATTTAAAGATGTGGTTGATTCTCTTTTTCTCGCTTGCCTTGGTGTTTCAAGCTTACCTATGGCTCAAGGTCATGTTCAGTCTTTCAGGCTATAGAACTGAAGACTGTACGAGGGCAAGCTTTATACGTTCTTGCGATCTGGCAGTAGTTATTGGCCAGTGAAATTCGGTGAATTGCTGGGCCAGTCGGAGTTTCTGGTGGCACGTTTATTTTTGTATATATATTTATGATCATATATGCATCTTTGTAGCAAGATGTTGTACAATTGTCACATTTGATAAATGTTAATGCTCATTTTGTCCAAACCAATTATTTATACCAAGGAAGTGTGGTTCATCTCTCCTTTGGAGAAATGGGTTCTGAAGGTCCTTCTTTGGGCTTTTATCAGGACAATTATTTTTTCTGATTTTGTTTTTTGTTATGAACAATGCAGATTACGTCATGCAGGCTTTTGTCATGCAGCTGACCCTTTTTGGTCATCGAGTTTTCTTTTCCCTTTGGGGGATAGGGGATAATGTCTGTTTTCTGACAGATAGTTATTTAGGGGTTGTCCCCCTTTTACCTCAAGGGCCGATTCTGTGAAATTGTTTTTTATTTATATGTTCCGTGACAACGATCATGTATTATATTAAGAGCAAGACATTGTTCTGCTATTCCTGCGTACATTTGGTCAGTTGTTAGTTTTGACCCACTGGTTCTCTTTGAGAACTTTTGTAGGACTAGTTCGAAGACCCTCCTCCAGTCGGATACAGCTATGGTATTTAATTCAAAAGCTAAGGAATCTGTGGCTAGATGTCTATCAGATATAAAAGTTACTTACCTTCGGTAAAGTGATATCTGGTAGAGACGCAATCTAGCACCAGATTCATTAACTCCCTGCCTATCCTCCCCACTCTGCGAACGACCTATGAGGTAAGAGTTATACCCTTTTTTCAGTACTGGTTTTATATACCGGTGATCACTATCTCAGCTTAAGTTGGGACCCAACAGACTACTTGGCCTGGCCACATTGGTTTTGTCTAGGCGTTGCCATGCTATCCATTTCCAAATGTGTGTAGTCAATAAGGTGGGGGTGTTTTTCACTTTCACACTGGATTACACACCAGTTGGCAGTATTGGTTTATTTGGTCTTTCTTTGAAAGTCTTTGTTTAGTACCATTATACCTTTAATTGGCAATTTCAGTATGTCACGCAAAGATGTGATTCCGCAAACAGCTGAGTGTTGTTTTTATAGGTTTTGCTTGCTATTATCATGCCATTCATTATCATTGGTGAATGGTCTATAGTGTCTAAGGTTTTCTTCCCTTACATGGGGGTTATTCACTAGGGCGCACGGTTTTAATTAGCCTTGTGCTTCGTTGATTCTTTTGTGGTTTTCTTTCAAATCCATGTCTGGTATTAACATACCATTTGATGTTTCTTCTTTATTAATGTTTCAAAGATTTTTAATCTTTTTGGCACACTGTTTCGACACTTTTCAACTGGGAGCAATAGAGGGGAAATGCCAAGCCGCCCTCCACTCAACATCTATCAAAATCAATAAAGGCTTGGCATCAAGAGGAATCACATTGGAAATCAAAGGCCTCCATTCCTGTAGGGGATACCTATCTCCCCCCAGTCTCTGGCATTACGTCCAAATTAGTGAAGTCCTAGGCCTCTTAAATTTCAATAAAAAAATTATGCAACATTACCCTCCATTACCTGACAATATTTTCCACACAAAGTAAATCTCCAGGACTCAAAGAAGTAGTCAAAGAAATAGATGTGAAAAGTGAGAAGGCACCTCACGTACGCAACACCAGGGAGGCTACCAGCTGGTTCTCGCTAGTATGCCCACGTTTTGTCATCATCGGTTGCCAACTCACAAGAATCAGAAAATTAGTGTCCAGTGAGAAGAAAGTAGACAAACAAAGCAAGGAAATTTAGAGAGAAACTTTGTTGTCCCCATACACAGGAAAAGAAAAAGAAGAAACCCAATATATTGCAAAGAACAAATGTTCAAGGCAATATTAAAATTGAGTTGAAAACTCACTGTAGATCACCCTCTTTATTCAAACCAGTGAGTTCACTCAAAATAAAAACACTATATGTTGCTAACCTTTATGAAGAAGGCCACAAAATAAAAACACTATATGTTGCTAACCTTTATGAAGAAGGCCTTCTTCATAAAGGTTAGCAACATATAGTGTTTTTATTTTGAGTGAACTCACTGGTTTGTTTGTCTACTTTCTTCTCACTGGACACTAATTTTCTGATTCTTGTGAGTTGGCAACCGATGATGACAAAACGTGGGCATACTAGCGAGAGCCAGCTGTTAGCCTCCCTGGTGTTGCGTGCGTGAGGTGCCTTCTCACTTTTCACATCTATTTCTTTGACTACTTCTTTGAGTCCTGGAGATTTACTTTGTGTGGAAAATATTGTCAGGTAATGGAGGTTAATGTTGCATAATTTTTTTATTGAAATTTAAGAGGTCTAGGACTTCACTAATTTGGACGTAATGCCAGAGACTGGGGGGAGATAGGTATCCCCTACAGGAGTGGAGGCCTTTGATTTCCAATGTGATTCCTCTTGATGCCAAGCCTTTATTGATTTTGACACTGTTTCGACAACCAGTTTCTATAGTGGCTCCAAGTTCTGACGCAGAAGGTTTCACATAAGAAACTGATGTCTGCACGCTGGAGTGAACTAATATGGCTCTACTGATGCCATGATCGAGGTCGATGTCATCGCCGAGCCGTACAACGCCGTCCCCTGGCACACAGAAGTACTGCTGAAAAATGTCCGGATCCAGATTGCTGCCTGGGGAGAATTCAAAAGTTAATGAATCTGCGGCTAGACTGTGTCTCTACCAGATATCACGCTACTGAAGGTAAATAACTTTTACTTCACTACACGTTGCCCCCATACCCTTGATTCTTGTGTATTGAGAAAGGTTCAAGTCAACTGGGCCCAGGTCATGTTTTTGGGCCCAGACTGGCCACTCAGGGTGTGGTATGCAGACCTCATTTATCTCTTCCTGTGCACTCCGTTCTGTCTCCCTCACAAGGTAGATCTCATCTTGCACTCATAAGAGCAGGTTCTACACCCGACCTCCAGAGCCTCCACCTACATGTCCGGAGATTGAGTGGGCATCCTGAGTGCGTGTTCTTTGCCCCAGAAGTGGTCGGTATTATTTTATGAGCTAGGCGACATTCCATCAAAGTGGTGTATTCCTATAGATGGTCCAGATTTGTTAAGTGGTGTACAGACAGTTCCATAGATCGCCTTCAGTCTCAGGGCTCATGGTGGCTACTGTTAAAGGTTATTTGTCAGCCTTATCTGCTCTTTCATGTTTACCCGACCAACCTTATCTCTTTAAGTCTCCAGTTGTTATGAATGCATAAATCTTCTTACAAACAAGTGCCCTCCTACTCCATTTATTATGCCACAAATGGGTCTCAATTTGGTACTTACTTAATTAATGTGTTCCCCTTTTTTTATTTTGAAAAACAAAGGGGTCCCCTGCATACGGGTAGCTTGCCAAGAGCAGGGAGAGAATAATGTAGCTTAGAAATGTATCTTGAGCAAGAAATTGCACACTCAAATTGCGGGCATATAAAAGCACCCTGGTAGCTTAATCCAAAAATACATTAATGATTAATTTAATACAAACATAGTCAAGATCTGATTTAGTTTGTATTCAAAATAACAAAAATATTTATTTGATATACAATTAACAAAAATGCTAAAATATCATGAGAAAACTTTGCATTTAGCTGTTGATAATCATCTTTTGTGGTAAATCTGACCGAATTTCATTTCATAAATATACAACAGAGCAGCTTGGTATAGATACAATGTAATGTTGCTATCAGCGGAACATAAGCTCAATTAGACATGATATTCTCTGTAAACATTGATATTAATTCATTAATTTTAGTCAATAGGTGGGGGAGGAGCCTAGCGCTTGACCAAGATGGCCGCGTGAGCTCTGAGCTCCCGAGACCCTCGCGCCCTCCGTTGACTATCCTGTCTCTAATCCTGTCGGTATGCATGGCATCGTGTGGATGACCTGTCAGGGAGGCGATTGATGCAACCCGCGGTCGGATCGCCCACCGGGAACCGGACTTATGCCTGGCGGAAGATTGCGGCCTATCTCCAAGGGATGCCAGGGGCTAGAGTTGGCAGGATGCCCGACTTCTAGTTGAACAACAACGGCCAGGCGAGGTGTGAACTGTCGGACGGAGGTCCCCGTCCTTTCACTTTCGCTTTCTCTCCCTTTGTCAGCCCTGCCCCTGGAGAGCTCTTGGTGGCTTTATTACCCTATGGACGCTCTGCAGGCTACTCTGGTGGCCCACTGCAGAACTGATCACTCCTGATTCCTTTCATTGAGAGGGACCTGTCTTATCTGAACCGACCTGCTTGGTATCAACCATGTCGGGCAAAGCAGAGGTGGATCGGCTGAAGGCTAAGTCTACCAGGCGGGGAGCCTATACCCAAGTCAATAGTATGGACCGCTATGCTCTGCAGAAGGGATCACCGAGTGGGTCGAGCCAGTCGCCGGATACCCAGAAGGCGGCCTCGCCTTTGGCCCCGGAGCTCTCACTACAGGATGTCATGGGCGCGCTAGAAGGGATGCAGACTTCGATTGGGAGACAGTTTGATGCCCTGGCGCATAAGGTGGATGCCATCTTGGTGGATGTTAACCTGATCCGTGCGGACTTGGGCAAAACGAATGAACGGGTTAGGACCCTGGACCTCAAGACCACGGGCCTCACCGATGATGTCACGGAACTGCAGATCGAGGTTCGTAAGCTGAGGACCGAGAGTGATCTCGCCGCCCGCCGGCTGGAGGACTTTGAGAGCCGGACCAGGCGCAACAACGTGCGCGTCATCGGGGTCCCGGAGTCCTCGGATGAGGCTTCGGTTGACCTGCTTGTCGAGGACTTGGTGCTTAATCATCTGCAGCCTAAGGGTCTTGGAAAGTTCTTTGCGGTCGAAAGGGCCCATAGAGTGCCGGGTGGGAGGCCCAAGGTGGGTGCCCCACCGAGGCCGATCGTCGCTCGGCTCTTTTATTTTCGAGATCGGGACGCTATCCTGCAAGCATCGAGGGTGACGGGCCCGGTCCCCTTCCAGAACGCGTCGGTGAATTTCTATCCGGACTTCACCCAGCAGGTGCAGAGGCAGAGACAGGGCTTTCTGGGGGTGAAGAGGCGGCTCCGGGAGAGGGATCTGAAGTATGCCATGCTCGTCCCTGCCAGATTACGTGTGGTGCACGAAGATCGGACATTCTTCTTTGACTCTCCTGTTATGGCCGGACGCTTTGCCCCGGCGACGGACGGGGGAGGACATTGCCGAGGATGGGGACAGTGGCCGGGATGGGCAGGGCTGATTTTTCGGAGCCGGTCTGACTCGATTTGGCTATATTTGAAGACTTGAATAGAGTGCAGTCAATGCGGAGGGCTGCGGGAGGACGAGGGGTGCTCTTTTCCTCCCTTAGGGTACTTTTTGTAGATTTTGGGTTTTGTAGGGCGACAGGCACACTGCAAGTTGGGGGGGCTTTGTAAGCTGCAGCAGGGGTGCAGGGTGAGTGGGGTTTCTGGGATTTTGGGTTTGTTGTTGGGGGGTTTATTTCTGCAAGGCATGGTGATTCTTTCCAGGACTGTTCCATGGTGGCTCTTCGGGTGTGGGGTGGGCCTCCTTACGTTTGAGGATGGGGGGTAGGGGTTTAAGTGTTATAAGCTGGAATGTTAATGGTTTGGGGGATCGCATTAAGCGTGGGATTGTTTTGCAATTCTTGAAACGGTCAATGCCGGATGTTGCCCTGCTGCAGGAGACGCATCTTATAGGTAATACGTGCTATGCTCTGAATAGGAAGTGTTATAAATTCATAGCACATTCGGGATTCTCCTCTGGGTCCAGGGGTGTGGGCATCCTAGTCAGAGCCTCGCTACCATTCGAGGTGGACTCCACCATTGTTGATGATAGGGGGAGGTTTGTGGCGGTGGCGGGGCGGTGGGAAGGAAGAACTTTGGTTTTAGTTTCGGTTTATGTCCCGCCGGCCCTGCAGGCCTCCACGTTCACAGATCTGGGTAGGGCCCTGCTGGATCTCCCGGGGGGTATGCTTGTGGTGGGAGGTGATTTCAACGCTGTTGGCTCCGGCCTGCTGGATAGATACCCGCCCAGAGACACAGGGGGGGCTCAGAAGTGGCTTCCAGACTTCCTAGACACGCTTGGCCTGATAGACTGCTGGAGGCTCCGGCACCCCACACAGAGCCAATACACGTTCCACTCCGGGGCACATGGTAGTCTTTCCAGGATTGATTACCTACTCACTCTGGCTGCGCATGCCTCATTGGTCTCCGAGGCGAGGCACATGGCGCGTGGTATATCTGACCATTCGCCAGTGTGGATCCGGCTGGATCTAGGTCGGGAGGGAGGAGGAAGGGTGGCCCCTATCAACCCGTGGTATTTCCGAGACCCCAAGATGCGCAGCGCGCTGGTAAAGAAAGTAGATAATTTTTTCAAGGACAATCAGGGATCCGTGGACTCGGCAGTGTCGCTGTGGGAAGCATTTAAGACCGTGCTCCGAGGGGAAGCCCTCTCCCTAGTAGTAGCTGCCAAGCGGCGGAGAGATGGCGAGGTTCTGCAGGTTGAGGAGGAGATCGCGGCTCTGGAGGGAGCGCTGGAGGAGGAGGTTACAGAGTCCTCACTGCATGAGCTTTGCTTGAAGCAAGCTGAGTATAAGGACCTGGTGACGAACGCCACTAAGACCCTCAGTAGGGAACAGCAGGGCCGTTTGTATGATGTTGGTGACAAGGCAGGGAAACTCCTGGCTTGGCTGGACAAAAAAGAACGGGTCAATAGAGTTGTGCCAGAGTTGACGGGAGAGAGGGGAGAGGCGATTGTGGAACCTGAGAGGATTGTAAAGTGTTTCTCGGACTATTTCTGTAGGGTTTATGCCTCAGTGTCGGATAGGCCGCCCGAGGACTCGTGTGACCTCCTCCGTGATATCGAGTTGCCCTGTCTCTCTGATATAGATAGGGACGATCTAGATGGTGACATAACGGTTGACGAGGTGGCGGGGGCTATCCGCGCGTTAAACTCGGGCAAGGCCTCGGGACCGAACGGCTTGCCGGTCGACCTGTACAAGCTATTTCCGGATAGGGTCGCCCCTCACCTGCGCGCCATGTTTGTGGAGGCACGGGGGAGTGGGACCCTCCCGTTGGACCAGCGACTGGCGACGATCGTGGTTATACACAAAGAGGGCAAACCCCGAGATAAGTGCGCCTCATATAGGCCTATCTCACTTCTTAACGCAGAGCCGAAAATTCTGGCTAAAATCCTGGCGACCCGATTGATTAGGGTACTCGGTGACTTGGTCCACCCGGATCAATCCGGCTTCATCCCGCACCGAAACACAGCGTTAAATCTTCGGCGCCTTCATGGTGTAATCGCCAGGGCAGGCACGCTGCGTGAACCAGCTATTGTGGCGTCTCTTGACGCCACGATGGCCTTTGACACGGTGGAATGGGCATATTTGTGGGCCGTGCTGACCAAGTTCGGCTTTGGCCACGGTTTTGTGAGCTGGGTGAGGTTGCTGTATGAGGGGCCACTTGCGAGTGTGGTGGTGAATGGTCGGGCGTCGACTCCGTTTCAGCTTGGGAGGGGTACTCGGCAGGGTTGTCCCTGTCGCCTTTGTTGTTCGCCCTCGCCCTCGAGCCGCTGGCTGCGTGGATACGTTGGCACCCGGATATACGGGGCCTTAGATGGTCGCCTGAACACGAGGACCGTATTTCGCTCTATGCCGATGATATCCTGCTGTATCTTGCCTCACCCAAGAAATCACTTATAGTGGTCTGTGACGTACTCACATCTTTTGGTAGGAACTCGGGTCTTGTTATCAACTGGAGTAAATCGTATTTGTATGTTCTTAGTGGCGAGGTTCCACCGATCCCTAGAACATGTTCGATACAGGTCGCTCAGCAGGGCTTCGTGTATTTGGGGATTTTTATCTCCATGGACTCTGCTGTGCGATATGAGAAGAACCTGCTCCCCCCCCCTGGCACGCCTGAGGCGGGATGTTGAAGGCTGGCGGAGGCTGCCGCTCTCCCTCGTTGGGCGTGCGGCCCTGTTCAAAATGATGTCTCTTCCCCGCTTCCTCTACGCACTGCAGAATACTTTGGACTGGGTTCCGGCCAAATACTTTCGGGAGGTCGAAGGCCTCCAACGAACGTTGCTTTGGGACGGGCGGCCGCGAATAGCTATTGCAAAGTTGACGCTTCCATGGTACGACGGGGGCATTGCGCTCCCAGACATCCGACGGTACTATTGGGCCACCCAGCTGAGCGCGATTAATCATGGGTTTTATGGCCCTGCCCTCAGCCCTGGGTATGCCATGGACAGGTGGTTGCTGCGTGGTGGTAACTACTACAGGGCGTTGTACTCGCGGTCCCTAGACTCGTCCCTCACGGGGCCCACTGGTGTGGCAGTGCGTGTGTGGAAGATGGCAACTGACTCGCTGGGCTGGAAGGATAGGCTCACCCTCGCTACCCCGCTGTTTGAATCGGAGAGACTGGGAAGGCTTTGGCACACAAAAGGGTTTGATAAATGGGACCTGATCGGCATCTCCAGGGTGGGAGATGTGCTGAATAAGGGGAAGGTGAAGTCCTTTGAAGAGTTGCAGACGGAGTATGAGCTGGGGCCCTCCGAGTATTTCCGATATATTCAGGTGCGTCACGCCCTCCGATCAGTCCTCGTAGAGGGTGAGAAGGTGCCTGAGTCCTCTCCTTTGGAGGACCGGGTCCTTGATGGCCATATGCCCGAGAGCATGATCTCGCTCATCTATAAGAAACTGATCAACGTCCGGGCGGACATGCTTCTGGGGCTGAGGGACCAGTGGACTAGGGATGGCCTCGAGTTGGATGATGAGGATTGGCAGTCGGCTGTTTCCTCTCCTAAGGAGGTCGCGATCCCGTCGCGTCTGAGGCTGGTGCAGCTTAAAATACTGCATCGAGTGTATGTGACGGGGCCAAGGCTGGATCACATGGGATTCTCGGAGGACGGCCTATGCAGGAGGGGATGTGGTATGGTGGGTACTTTCCTGCATATCATTTGGGAATGTGGTGTCATTACGGAATTCTGGAGGAGAGTCCACGCAGTGATGGGGGAGGTGACGGGCATTGCTATGCAGCCGGAAGCGCGGTGTTGCCTCCTGAATGTCTGGGGGACCACTGACCACGATGAGGCACAGACCCAATGGGTGACTCTGGGTAACATGGTCGCTAAGAGAGCTATCGCGCGATTGTGGGGCTCCGCGGGGCCCCCCACATTGACCGTGTGGAAAGAAAATATGGACTGGAGTATGTTAAGGGAGAAGACGGTCTATTGCGCTAGAGGCCGCCCCCGGAAGTGGCACGCCATCTGGGGGCGGTGGAATCAATACAGGGGGGGAATATGTCTTGCCCCGGATCTGGATCCTCCCGAGGAACAGCTTTCCTCCTAACATTCTTTCCAGCTCAGTATGGTTTATGGACTTATTTGGCCTCTGCTGTCCCCCTTCTTCCTCTTTACACTGTACTGTAACTGGTAGATGAGTGGGGTCCGGCCTCCCCTGGGGGGCTTCACCATGGGCTTTCAGTGTTCTTGCCTTGCTGGGGTTTGTTGTGTGTTTTTGTGTTTACTTAAAATTGAACCTTTGCACTTCTCCTTTCACGGTACTGGGGACGCATCTCTGTTTCTATATATCGATGCTGCCGAACCTCCGGGTTGTCGGCTGAATAGCTGTGTCCTGACTTTTGAAAATAAAGGTTTAAAAAAAAAAAAAAAAAATAATAATAATTTTAGTCAATAGGTGATAACAATACAGCATGGAGCTGGCTCCTCTGTGACATCGGGCCACAATGCGTAACTACAATACTTATGTACAGATACCAATGTGATGGCTTCCTGATGAAGGCATTTCGCCGAAACGCGTGTAGTAATTAAATCTTTAAGCCTTCCACAACATGCTGTATTGTGTTATCACCAATTGACTAAAATGAATTAATTAAATCTAGAGTCCTTATCTGTGACTACTGGGAGCATACTTATTTTTATTTCCTGAGAGTTAATTTTAAAATCAGCATCATCATCATCCTTTGTTTATATACAAACACTACTTGGGGGCTGATTACGATGTCGGTGGGACTTTGGAGTGGCTCACACAGGGCCGTGGACTACTGTGAAGTGTGTAGGGCCCCCACACATATCCATGGTGCCTGGCAAACTATTGAAACACACCACCCCCCCAACGACCCTCACCCTATACTTCAACCTTGGAAGTGTCTGTCCCCCAAACTCCCACTTAAGAGCAAACAGTAGAAAAAGAGGGCATGAGGCCTTCGCCGGCACCTCCCAGCATCAAACCATATTAAGGAGTCTGTACTGCTGGTTAAGCAAATGAAAGGCATTAAACTATTATGCAAAGAGGCATTCAGCAAAAAGTGCAAGTTTAGATGGTTTGTGCCTCCAAGGCAAAATTGCTGCAGATCAGTCTATGTTCACAGGGCACGTTGGCCCGGGGTCTTAGCCCAGAAGCCTGTGGGGTGATCTGCATCGTGGTCCAAGATCTCTCAATGGGTTCTCTCTGCATCAGAGGAGCTCTGGTTGCCCACCGCCACCTACCTACTTCTCTGCGAGTACTGGCGCCCCCTGCTGCAAGATGCACCCATAGCCAACCCTGATGCACGAGGCTTGTCAGATCCCCGGAGGGGGGAGGCATATGGGGCTGAAGTGCCTAGTGCTCACTGGCCTCGTCCCTGGCAGCCTCTGAAGTCTCCAAAGTAGGAGTGTTGCATGTATGACAAATTCAGCGCTCAAAGTTTTTGCTTGACTTCTTTGAATGCCTTGCACTGTTTCTGTATCATACAGGTGTAGTCCGTAAAAATGAGGATGCAGCCATCCTGGAAGGGTATGGGTCCATTTGATCGCGGCCCTCGGAGGATGGCATCTCTATCCTTATAGTTAAGGATTCTGGCTGTGAGGGGTCGAGGAGGGGCCCCTTGTGGGGGACGCTGTCCTAAGGATCTATGGGCCCGTTCAAAGACAGAGCAAGAAGACAGGGCATCTTATGGGAACCAGGATTTTATTTAATCTTCCACAAATCTTTCAGGGGAAGGACCCTCCACACCCTTATGGAAGCCAATGAGGGGGAGGTTGTTCCTGTGTGCCTGGTTTTTAGCATTCTCTGTGCGCTCCTCTAGGAGTTTGGATGCAGAAAGGCAGTGTACGGTAGAGCTGAGCTCTCTGACCATTTTCTCAAGCTTCAAGACCCGACTCTCTGCTCCCTGTCCACCACACTGTGTAGGTTCTGGCGCAACAGTACCATGTCCACTCCTACCTCGCCAATTTTAGTCTTGAGGGCTGTGCAGGTGGCCTGTATGGCTTGAAGAATCGGTGCAACACCAGCATCACCCAAGGGTGCCAAAACAGATGGGGGATCCACGACAGAACTTGAGTTCCCAGACTCTGAAATGGTGTACCTGTCGATTTTCATCTTGGCTTGAGCAGAGGATGGGCAATTCTTACCAATGGCGAGGGGGCAGACCCTGAATCCAAGTGACTGGGGGGGCGCTAGTACTGTGCCCCATGACCTACTTGCACCACAGGTCATAGTGGGCAGCACGAGCAACCAGTCACCCCATGGCAGTATGTCCCAAAGTATCGGTGAAGGAGAAGCTGGCTCCTTCGACCTCCGTCTCGGTGATCCAGACTCACACAGGTTGTCTAGTGAGGTCCTCCAAGGTGGCATCTGCATCACTGCGCAGCCACCACCATCTAAAAGCCATGCCCTGGGGAGGGGCATCAACTGCACCCCTTTTTCACTGCACTAGCCCAGTCCCCAGACACAGAGGGCAGAGGAGGGGATGCAACCACCAGGTCTAAAGTGCCTGCACATCGTAGGCAATTTTAAGCCTCCAAGGGGGCTCCAATGAGAAAGGGGGGGGGGGACACTCCAGCACGGCCCCAAAGGCAGCACCACAACAGCTGCAGCACCTGCAGCCTGTGCGGTCCCACCGACCCCAGTCAGGCTGCACGGGGGGAGGCAGGAGCTGAGCGGACCAAGGCTCCCACCTCGGGACCTGCAGAAAGCATTGCAGGGCCGCCCGGTCAGCCCTCCAAGCTCCTGGTGGAGGCCTCCTCAGGATCAGGTGCTGCTGTGAGTGGCCGGCAGCCGAAATGCAATGGTAGGGCTCCACGAAGGCTGGGGGGCTCCCTCAGCCACAGGTAAATGAGCCAGCAGCAGGATGAGGGCTCATGCCAGGGTTGGCGCGGGAGTTCCTCACAGAGCGCCCACCATCTTCGGTGTTTATTCCACACCACATTAATGGAGATATTAAAATTCTGGCCAAAGTCCTAGCATCCAGAGTAGGCAAAGTGATACAATCTCTAATGCATTCCTCCCAGGTTTTTTTTTTTTTACCTGGATGCTCATCCTCAGCCACTGCACATGTGTTATAAGCTTCTAGATATTTGGAAGGAGAAACCATGGCTATCTCACTTAATAGAGAGAAAATCTTTGACCGAGTAGAGTAGTCATACCTGTTTAAGGTTCTTGATAGGTTTGGCCGGGGACATCAGTTTATCAAAAAGTCAGATGACTGTCTTAACAGAGGCTAATCTTAACTGTGGTGACTTCCTCTCAGGCAGCATTCTCATACGGTGTGGAACAAGACAGGGTTACCCCCTTTCCTTGTTGCTGTTCTTGTTGATCTTGGAGCCACTAGCCATAGCAAGATGCACAGAGTTTCTATCAGCACAGTTACAGTGTAGGGGCTCCTTTACATAGATGACAACCTCATGACCAACATTAAACTACGGGAATCACGTCCTACATGTATGGTAATGCTAGACACATTCTCTTGGTTTACAGGGACAATGGGGGCAAATGTAAAGTAATGCCTTTAGTCCGGTGCACAGCTGGAGCCTGTATTGAAGACTATTATTTCAGATGAGTGCCAAAAGGAATAAGATATCTAGGAATTATTATCACGAGAGATCTAGCACTCATGGTAGAAGATAATATATTACCCCCTCTAGCTAGAATTGAAATCAACTTTGATAGCAGGTCAGCCCTTCAGCTCTCCCTATGGAGTTGGGTTCAAGCCATGAAAATGGTCCTTGCACCCTGTTTCAACTATGCATTCAGAATGCTCCTGCTGTTAATCCCTATGGTCTTACTGATGCAGATATAATCATTCATAAAATCATTCATCTGAAGGGGTACACGTCCCTGTCTAAAAATGGACAAGCTATTCACCCACAGTGTATCGAGGGTTTATACTTACCTCATATGTTCTATTGTTAAACTGCCCACCATCTCTAACAAATAATACACTGGGTGGCCATAAACCCAAATCCGACCATTTGGGTAGGAAACAAAAACACTTTCTTAAGGTGCAATAGGTCCAACGCAGTTCTTCATAAATTCGGCACTCTCCCACCACAGAATGATAACCCTGTGATTAGAGCTATGTTGTCCAGAAGGAAATTGCTTATGGTCCCCAAAAATTAACCCATGGCTACATGCCCCAGCCTCAACATGGTGCAACCATGAAGTACGTATAGAAGAGCAGCTTGTTTCCTGGCTGGCATGGAAGTCTGCTGGACTCAACCACATTGATCAACTATTTATACGAAACACACTTAAAATCTTTCAGGACCTCCAATTGGGTTTAGACCCAGCACCACACCAATAGTGGTTGTATACCCAACTGAAACATTGCCTCAGGAAACACAGTGCTATTCCCAAATCACCTAGGTGCCTATAACTGCAGACCTGGGAGAAATATAGGGGGCCGTGTCTGACCTTTGTGCTCTCCTTATAGGCAGTTTATTTTCTGTTTCCATATGGGAGAAGGCCAGAGAACAATGGCAACTTCTACACCAAGAATATACTCCAGAGGATTGGAAGCTCTCCAGTACAGACCACAGCCTCCTTCATGAGGCTAAATTGAAACAAAACTATTTCTAGATATTGCATAACTGGTACCGGACCCCCGTGAATTTTCACAAATTGAGTCTGTTCTTGCATTACTCTTGTTGGAGAGGATCGCCAGAGGGTTGCTATCTGCCACATGTCCTATGGCACTGCACAGCACAGCACTTACCAGTGCCCTACCGTTATATGCACAGCCTTGGGTCTACAGGGGCTGTATGTTCGGCCTGTGATCCACCTTGCCTTACTCCTTGAAATGACAGATTCTGTGGTACCTAACATACATAACCAGCTGTGGTTAGCAATAGCCCTTGCCATGATATGTGTCTTAAGGCACTGGAGACAGCCTTCCCTTTCTACTCTCTCAGAATAGCTAGCTGAATTTTTTTATTTTTTTTGAAACCGTTTATTACAAAGTTCAAAGAATATACAAAGATGGGCCTACAACCTTCAGGCCGGCCGCTAGCAAACAAGAGGAGCATATGATACACACAGTAGAACGCATGCTGCGGCAAAGGGAAACGTACAGGAGTTAGCAGCGTTGATGGCTACACCATCCGGACCCCACATAACGGTTTCTTTTTAACATAAATAACAACAAAAAATCAAACCACAAGGCAACCCACAATCGAAAACAGCAGCATGTGCTCCCCTAGAAGGGAGACCCTACCAATCCATAGGAGTATCAAGGGGGGGAGAAGGTCAGGGCAGGGACTGGGTGGACTCAGTGCTAGCTAGCTGAATTGTCTAGAATTACGGAATGTGAAAGGGTGATATATAAAACCCGTGATCAACTATGGCTGTTTGAAGATATATGGGAACCATTTCTCAAACCCGCACCCCCCTGGACCAGGGTCACTAAGCGAGCAGTGGAGGCTCAAGATCTAGGTTACAGGGACCTACAATATGTGTTAAACCTATAAAGCTTATACTGCTTGGGACTTATGTTGCAGCGCTTCTCTCTGTATGTCACTGCGACTGGATACCACATTTGTATGACTATAGATGGTGCTAGGGATTATACAGTTTCATCTTCATTAAGTATTCAATGTTTATAATGTCAGTGCAGTCTTTTAGGTTCTGTAGACCTTTGCAAATACTGACGCCACCATCAAGACACCAATCCTCTAATGCATCCCGATCTTGCCTTGTGCTTTACTGTCCCTGTGTGACCGGGATCAGGATGGTGGAGATGTGGTGGGGCATGAGGTATTTATCACTGTTTCCCAGCTATCCCAAATGGCTCATGCTATGATAAACTATGAGATCTGATAGAGACATCTAGCCGCAGATTCCTTACCTTTGAACTTCCAGGCGTCAGGCTGGATCCAAAAGATTTTGCTTAGTAGTACCCCTGTGCGCCGGTAGGTGGTGTCGGTGGACTCAGCGTGACGTCGTCGGCGTTGTGTTTGTAATCGTCGTGATGTCCACAGCGTCAATATAACTGCCCCTCCGGCTCACTGGCGTCCGTTCTTTTCTTTCCGCGCCAGCCAGCGCCAATCCGTTGAAGAGAGCTTCACCCTGTTAATTTTTGACAGACTTTTTTTTACCCTTTTTTCGACTTCGTTGGTGTGTTTAGGCATGTTGAGCAAGAAGACTTCGGGGTTCAAGCCGTATGGCGCCTGTCACCGCGCCATGTCGGTCACAGGCGTCCATTTAGTGTGTCTCTGGTGCCTGGAGCACGACCACGACTCCAAGTCATGCTCCGACTGCCGTGCCATGGTGCCGAAGGCTTTGAGGGAGCGGTCCTAAAGCTACTCACGGCCTGGCGTCCGGCACCACGGAGGTAGCCTCCAGGTCTCGGTTGAGAGAAAGGTCTGAGCACCGCTTCGGTAAATCGAAGTCCTCTTCGTTGAAGTCAGGTAAGAGGCACCACAAAAAGTACAATAAGTCAAAGACTTTGCCCTGCTCGTCTTGTGAGGAACCTCGGCGTTCAAGGCCCCACTCCGCATTTCACTGACTTCCCTGGTCCGGGAGTGACCCCTGGCCAGCTGAAGGAGTTCTATGACGCCATGTGTGCCATATTTGGGTGGCTTGACCCTGCCTGTTCCCACGCCTGCCGCTGCGGCCCTGGCGCCACGGCCTCCGATTGGACCCATTCCTGGGTCCAGACCAAAACCGGTCGCACCTCCACAGCGACCTTCCCCGGCGCTTCCGAGGTCTTCTGCATCACCGGCGCCCACTGGTGGCGCCTCCCATATCCTCATACCCGACAACGCGGAGCCGGTCAGGCGTCCCCCGACGATTCGGCACCCTGCCCTATTCTGAAGGGTTAGGGATGGAGGAAGAGGTTTGGGAGGAGGAGCATGATATCTTAGAAATCCTGCACCACCAAGATGTGGACTGGTATGAGGAGTTGGGTGATGCCAGTGATTTGGACACCTCCCCAGATTCTGGCATGTTTTCCCCTCCTACCCTGGCTACGGAGGAGGGGGCATCATTTGCAATGGTTGTGCATAGGGCTGCAGAGGTCCTGGGCCTGCAGCTTTCTACAGTGGCGTTCAAGATTAATGTATTGACAAGAGGTTCTGCACCCCGAGGTCTCCAGCTCAGAGCCCCTACTGCCCTTTAATGAGGCCTTAACAGACTTCCTTCTGGGTACCTTGTCCAAACCCAGCACAGGGGCTACTATGATTAAGACAGTCGCCCGCCGCCATCACCCAGCACAAGGCGACCCACTTTTCCTCATCTCCCACCCCACCCCAAAAAGCTTGGTGGTCCAGGCTTCCACTTCCCGTGGCACTATCCCCTCTGCACCCCCAGACAGGGAATCCAAGAGACTGGAGAGCTTCGGAAAGAAAATGTTTTCTTCTGACAGTCTGGCATTGCAGTTGGTGAACACCGCATGCCCTTTGGGCCGCTATTCCCATTCGATATGGGACACGGTTGCGTAAATGCTGCCCAGAGTCTCAGAGGAGGACCGGGCTCGACTCTCCCAAGCTATTTCAGACAGGAGAGACTCAGCTAAGTTCACCATCAGATGTGGCTTGGACACGACGGACTCGCTGGGCAGAACCATTTCCATGACGGTGGCCGTTCGTCACCACGCCTGGCTGAGAACATCTGTTTTTTCGGGGGAAGTCCAAGCTAACCTCATGGACATGCCCTTTGATGGCTCCCACCCTATTCCGGCCATTGGGCCCCGCAAGTTTAGCAACCTTTGCGGGGCCGTGGACACGGTTCACCCAGTCCCCTTGAGTCGGGAAACCAGAAGTCGAGACAAGCCATGATCCCCTGCTCCACCGCAAAACCTTCCTAGTCTGATCCCCCAGTATCACTTTCAGCTGGTCGGTGGCAGAGTACGCCATCATATCCACCACTGGCGAAGCATCACATTGGACAAGTGGGTAATGCAAATAGTCCGAAGGGGCTATACCCTCCCCTTCGAGACTACCCCTCCATCTATGCCTCCAGTATACGATCGGCTGATGGAGGATCACCTTGCCTTACTCCGCGAGGAAGTCAAGACTTTCTTGACCAAGGGAGCTATCGAAAGGGTTCCCGGCCCACAAGTAGGCAATGGTTGTTATTCCTGCTACTTTCTGGTCCCAAAGTAGGACTGAGGCCTTCGTCCTATCCTAGACCTCAGAGCCCTCAAATATTTCCTCAGAAAGGAGAAGTCAAGATGCTCACCCTAGCTCGGGTCCTGTCTGCCCTGGATCCGGGAGACTGGATGGTAGCGCTAGACTTGCAGGATGCTTATTTTCATATCCCTATCCTGCCTGCCCATCGTCGCTACTTTTAGTTTACAGTGCTTCCCTTCGGCCTCACCAGTGGCCCTCAGGTGTTCACAAATGGTGATGCGGTGATTGCAGCCCATCTGCGGAGATCAGGGATTCCAGTTTTCCCCTATCTCGACGACTGGTTGTTGAAGATGGGCTCGCCCCAAACAGTTGTCTCCCACCTCCAAACAATGGCAAAATTCCTGCATTCATTGGGGTTCACTATAAACGTGCCGAAGTTACACCTGACCCCCCTCTCAGACGCTCCCTTTCATTGGTGCAGTTTCGCGCCTATCCTCCCGAACCACGAATCGAGGATATTCAGGCTATGATACCAATATTTCAGCCTCTATCCTGGATTTTGGTGAGAACGATTCTGAAGTTGTTGGGCCTCATGGCCTCCTGCATCCTGCTAGTGACCCATGCACGGTGGCCCATGTGGGCTCTGCACTGGGACCTGAAGTTCCAATGCGCCCAGCATCAAGGAAATCTCACCGACCTGGTTCAGATTTCAGAGGGCACTGCAAGAGACCTGCAGTGGTGGCTAGCAGACCACTGTTGGTTAAAGGGCAGACCCCTCTCTCTTCCCCACCCAGATCTCACAGTACGGATGCATCCCTTCTCGGATGGGGTGGCCATCTGGGGGAGATCAGAGGACTCTGGTCTCCGGCAGAGTCAAGCTCCATATCAATATGTTGGAGCTTCGGGCGATCTGACTAGCCCTGAAAGCCTTTTTTCCGTTGATAAAGGGAAAGCTTGTGCAGGTTTTCACGGAAACACTACCGCCATGTGGTACTGCACCAAACAGGGCAGACTGAGGTTGTGGACTCTGTCAAGAGGCCCTGCATCTCTGGACTTGGCTGGAACCACCTTCTATGCACCACCGCACCCTTCCAAGGAAGAGGAGCAGCTCCATCTTCTGGACCCAAAAAGAGCGTAATTGTTCTATCTCGATGGAACTAAAGAGTTCCGGGTGGATGGCCAGCTCTTTATATGGTATGTAGGTGCAAAGAAAGAGTGTGCTGTCCAAAAGAGGACTATATCCCGCTGAGTTATCCCTTGTATAAAAATGTGTTATGCCTTAGCGAAGAACAATCCCCCTGAAGGGCTTAGGGCCCATTCCACCAGGGCAAAAGCGGCCACCAAGTCTCTCCAGCATGGTGTTCCTGTTTCTGATATCTGCCAAGCAGATCATTTTTTAACACACCATGGTTAGTCACTTCATGGATTTGCGCTTCTGGCGTGGAAAGTCATGATAAGTACTGACGTCAGCGCGCCGGAGTGACGGCGACGTCACGACCACGACGAGCATGACGCCGACTACGTCACGCGAAGTAGACCGACGCCACCTACCGGCGTGGAGGGGTACTGCTAAGAAAAATCATCCAGATCCAGCCTGATACCTGGAAGTTCAAAGGTAAGGAATCTGCTGCTAGATCATGTCTCTACCAGATAAGGCGTTACCAAAGGTAAGTGACTTGTCCATCATGAACAGATGTGGCGGAAACTAAGTGGGAGCTACCCAATGGTGGTATGGTGTGGGCGTCATTACTGTCCCTCCTTGCATTTACATTTCACCGGTGCAGTTCTAAGGGACATGATAGCCAAAAGGCTAATATTAGTTTGCATGGCGTCGCTGAACCATCTACTTCATATTACACCCTATTGGTAAGGGAAGTGCATAATTGCTTAAGGGTGTGTGCTCATACATATTGAATAACAGCTTGCTTTAACTACAGTGGAAAGATTCAGCTTAGGCCTTGAAATTGTTACAAAATACATTCCTCCTCCTTCTGTCTTGAACAGAACTGATTAGATCAGTAGAAGGTCGGTCCTGGATTAGCATGTCGTTTTTTTCTGCACATTTGCACTTCACCATTTTTACATTGTGGTTCGATTTTTAACTTTGAATAATTTTATGTGTTTCATTCAAAACAGAACTAAAACTGAAATACTGAAAATGTTGTACTTGTTGCTAGCTCGGGGCTCCATGAGGGGGAAGTTATGCTTTAATCAAGGAAGGAGGAAAAAGGAGTCTTCCCGGTAGGACAACTAGATACGCCTTATTTTCTTTAGTCCGTGCTCTACTCGTCGCCGGGGCTCATGCTTAAAAGCAGACATGTTGCACGGACGTGTGCTGTTGGCGCACCAAAAGGCAAGCCCGTCTGTGCCCGTGGAGCGTCCAGCCATAGCTATGCTGGCCGGGAGTCCCCAGAGGGTAAGGACCTCATAAGATAAAGCAGAGATGCTCTTTTGAATCTTGCGCTGACTACTACATGTCAAAAGGAGCCTTGGCCCCTTTGTCTGGGCTGAATACTAACTACTCAGACTGTAACTTTCACCTTACTAATGACAGTAGAAAGCATGCTGGTGTCCGTACAAGGCTAATTAAGAAAGGTACCACCCCAGTTCACGCCGCTCTTATTGATACACCCTCAATGCAAAAACATGCTTACAACATTTATGATCTTCCAGAGGAAGGGAGTCTTGATTTTCTATGTATAACGAAAACTTGGGTATCAGACAAATCCAAATCTGCCATTGCCATGCCTAATGGCTTTAAAATCTATAGACAAGATCGTCAAGGGGGAGGGAAGTCAGACTGGCAGTTATCGTCTGGGAAGAATGGGGCTGCCAATGTACAGAGGTCAAAGACTTGATGATTGCAGCAGCCATGGGCTTTTGCATTACTCTCGCACCAGCCCTCAGTAGCGGGAGTTCCAACCTATAGGCCACCGGGACCAGCTGGCTCTTTTCTAAAAACACTAGATAAAGCCATTACACACTTAGCCCTAAGATAGTCTCACTGTATGCTTCTAGGTGATTTCAATCTACACCTAGATAAATCAAACGATACTGAAGCCCTGGATTTCAAAGAGATCATGAACTTGCTTAGCCTAAACCAATATGTGGTCAAATCAACACACCAAGTCTGCTCTAATGTGGCAGTGCAAATGGAGGACCCGAAACCACTGACTTGGTCAGATCATTATCTTGTTACGTTTTCCTGGCAGCTGCAAACAAAACTAGATCCAATACTAAGCAGGCCGACCCGTTATGGGAAAGCCTTTAATAAAATTGATCCTCCAGAATTTACGAATGTCTTAAAACAAAACATCCCAGACCTATCAGCCGTATTGGAGGACTATGTTACAAAATGTAATAACTGGATCATAAATGCTGCAGAGGAGTGGGCACCTGCCCTTCAGAGCAGAGGTCAAAGGAAAAGGCCTTCCAGTCCTTGGATTTCGGCCGCCCTCAAAATAGTGAAAAAGCGCTGTAAGACACTAGAACGCAAATAAAGAAGGGACTACAACTCAGCGGACAAAGAGACTTTTAAACTTGCACAAAAGAAATACTATGCAGCTGTCTCTAAAGCTAAACAAGCTTATTTTCAGGAGCGCATCGGAAAGGCAGAAAACAATTCAAAAGTGATCTTCTCCATAGTTAAGAGTTTTATGACCCCATCGGCCTGTGCCTATTCTCAGGCCGCTTCGGTCGAATGGTGTGAAAAGCTAACATGCTTTTTTGCTACTAAGATACTAAGCATTCAAGCTAGCCTATCTGTAGGCTGGACACCTGATGTAGACTTTGGGACAATACCGCAAAGTAGGGAGAATACAAAAGCTAGTATAAATCTGAGCTCCTTTGAAACTATCTCTTTGGACTGCTCCCTGAGGGCTCTAAAAGCTTTCAAATCAGGTTCCCCTAAAGGTCCATGTCCCCGAAATTTCTGGCTGTGGGGGCGGACACCATCAATCTGGCGGCAAACTGGATTCTAAATACATCTTTAAGCACAGCTACAGTCCGTAGTTCATGGAAGCAGGCAATGATTCTTCCACTCATAAAAAAGCCAGCTGCAGATCCTACTATCCTGGCCAATTACAGCCCTATCTCCGTATTACCAGCCTGATTCAAAATCAGAGAGAAGCAGGTGAACATACAGTTGTCGAACTTCTTAGAAGTAAAAAAGTTACTTCACCCAAGTCAATCAGGCTTTATAGCCCAGAATAGTACAGAAACAGCTCAAGTTGATGTAACAGAATATACTAGAGGTACCTTGGACATTGGGGGGGGGGGGCAGTAGCCGTACTGATAATTTTGGGCCTATCAGCATCTTTCAACACAGTCCTCCATGCGCTGCTGCTGTACCATCTCCAGCAAAAACAACAGTTGATGGACAGAATGCAGAACAATGTCATACATTCACCCCAGTACAGAGATCTGGGCCTAAATCCATCATTTGTTTGCTCACCATGCCATTCCAGTTTGAACCCAGCCATATGCAAATCAGTCTTGACCCTGTGCCTCAAGGGAACAGTCCAGCCCGAACTGCCAAGCCAGGTCCTCCCTGGACTGGAAACAAGCATCCTAGGACCGGTTTTGGGGTTTCACCCCTCTTCAGCCAGAATAGCTTGATTCCAGTGGCATGGAGAGCAAGGGTACCATCTCCAGGGCATCAGAGTGACAGGGCAGGCATTGGGCTGGCTAACATAATTTTTAGAAAACAGAAATAAGCAAGTCTGGATCCCTCCATGTTTAGCCAGCCTCTGTGGAGTAGATACAGGTGTTCCCATGGCTCGGCTTTGAGCCCAACACTATTCAATCTATATCTCACTCCTCTGGCCCAGTTAGCAGAAGAATTGGGAGCAAAAGTGATCTCCTATGTGGATGATACACAATTGCTCTACTCCTGAAACAAGGTAATTGAGCTGAAGGGCACACAAATCAAACCCTGCCTTACCACAGCTTTTTTACTTGTTAGCAAGGGCACAACGCAAATGCAATGAGGAAAACAGAAATTCTCTTCTTTGGGGTGTTCCCACCACATTTCTGGCAAACTTTCTAGCCAGATGATACCCTCCCCAGGCCCCCAAAAAGATTTGGTAAAAAATCTGGGGATTACATTTGATAATAGACTATCTTTCAGCCAACAAGTAAAAAGGCTGGTAGACATCTGTTGTGGGATTATGAGATCCCTTAAGAAATTTCTACCCCTTCTATCATTTTATGCAAAGAAAACAGTCATTCAGGTGCTGATTACATCTAGAATTGAGTATGTCTACGCCCTGTATTTGGGCCTTCCGGAGCACCTAATGGATAAACTTCGGGTGATCCAGAATGCGGCAGCTCGACTTTTGCTAAATGTTCCGAGGCATACTCATTTCAAGTCACACCTGTGGGGACTCTATTGGTTGCCCATTAGAGAGAGAGAGTTAAATTCAAGGCCCTGGTAATAGTTCACGATGCTTTGTATAATAAGGGACCTACTTACCTTAGAATCAGATTTAACTTCTACAACCCTACAAGACAGCTAAGATCCAACTATAAATTTCTGGCAAGCATGCCAAGGATTCACCGACAGAGAACAGGAGGTAGATTGCTAGCTTTTCTGGGCTCGTCAGCATGGAATCAGCTCCCGTTGGAGCTATGGTCCTTGAGTAAACCATTGTTATTTAAAAAGAAACTGAAAACCTGGTTCTTTGTACTTGCCTAGCTCTTCACCGCCAACTTTCTGCTAGTCCTGTGCCAGGGCACTCCTTGGAGTAGCCACGTGCAATCTAAATGGCCTATCATATCATATTATAGATGTATACACGGAGTCCTTGGCTGAGACTGTATTTTTATTGGATTCCTGAGAAACATGCTTGTTTGTAGATAGCCCGTACACATAAAATACACAGACACTTGTTTTCTTCCTTTAATGTGGATGATTTTAAATGAAGCAAATTTCACGTCATGCTAACTAATGTTCCTAAATTAATCATTAATTTCTAGTAAGTTATAACACACTACATAAATGCCACTTGATCGAAATTATCACTTTCGTGGATAGCACTACTGATAACTCCAGTACATTGAATGAAGTAAGTGTAATGGGTATTATTGGATTTTGGATTAGAATGAGAGGTATTATTAGGTTTACAGTAAGGGTTTAGGTTTTGTTTGTTTGGTGTTACATAGTCGTTAGGCTTCATGTTAGGGACAGGGTAAGAAGAAGGTTTAGGGTTTAAGGTTAGGACACTTAGTATATTTAATGTAGTGGTACTCTCAATAGTGATATTTCTATGTAGTGAATTCAGTCTAGCCGTATCTTAATGTACGTCCCAAGTAACAAAACACCACGCCAAATCGCTAGAGTCAGCCATGTTAAATTCTTGCTAATACGCATTGAGTTGAAGCCATGACCCGACCTTGTGAGGGTAAGTGCGCACCTGTCATTTGTTTGTGCATACACATTTGTTTATATCAAGTACACAACCACCAGAAGTGGCACAGTGTGTTCCTCACACTGATATTGTGTTTTTCTTCCTCCGTCTCATTTTGATCACCTTCATATCACAGTGACAAAATGCTTGGCACGCAAGACGTTTATCGCTTGAGTATTGCTGTCATTGTTTTGCAGATCAAGACAACAGTGGATCAGTTTGAATTTCTGGACCATTGTTTTTATCATATACCTTACTACCTTTACAGTTTCACCTTAAGGTATGTTGCAGAACTACTAGAATATAGGCATTGAAGAACGTCTAGACACCTGTTTAAATGTAACAAATGGATGCAATATGTTGACCCCTTACACATATTTGGGTTAAAATATCTCACCATATATTTATCTCTACCCTTAAGGACTTAATAAATGTTTTTCTCAGTTCCACAAGGAGGTAGTTGTAATCATTTCACTCACCATTGCGCTCTCCACCCCACACTCACACCACTTGCCCATATAGGGAATACTCATCCAAATAACTCCTCTACTGCATGGTAGTTGCAGGCCACACCATAAACTCTGTTATGGTGTGAGGAGGAACCCTATGATGAAGCATGCCACCCAAGGCTGGGTGAGAGGTATTGCCCTAATAAGGCAGACATCTGAGGATCCACAACGATTGAGTTGGTAACAGTGTACTGTGTATATTGTCCTGACCGTGAGTATTCCTTGTGTTGTTCATTGAATTTAGGGAGTTAGTACACAAGTGGGTCTTTAACCCCTTCCATGCGGGGCGGATTCCCCCGCGGTGCTGACCGTTACCTGCGCGGGCGTGGTCATGACAGAACGGTTCCGTCATGAGCACAGCTCAACCGACGCTCATGACGGAACCGTTCCGTCATGAGCGTCGAAGGGGTTAAAAGAACTCTCTGGCCCTTTTTTGTTTTTGTTGTATTCTGAATCTTGTCATTACCTTAGCTATTGAGACTTCTATCAGATATCAAACATTGAGCTTTGCTTGCTATGCACTAAAAATCTTTACAAAAGCCCATTGGATCGAGAACTTCTTCCCACAGCTTCCTTCTCTACAACTCTTCTCAGTCTTTAAACTAGATCATTTTTGTCAATTCACCCATTTAGCATTAAATATTACCATTGACACGACCGGTAGTAGTGAGCGTGAGTGCCAGATCTGGCGCAGTAGTTGCTTAAAGTTGAAGAACCTGGAAGCTAAAGGCATTCTGCATTTCTGAGTACTGCAAGCAAAGTTTTGGATGCAGCTATTGCATGGTTGCCTCAGAACCCGGTAGAATTAATGCCACAACAGCTTATTAGACCATGTAATAATCTCATTCTAGCAATAAAATGCTCTTCTATGTTGGTGGGACCCATAGCATTTCCTGAGAGGTTACTATTGTAAAATACACCTCCTGCACTGGGTATAGGTTTCAATGGGCAAAACAAAGATGATGTGGACTCCAAGAATCTTTGAGACAAACCTGGCCAAGTTAATTAGCTTGTCAGCAACTCTTAATTCAAGTGTTGAGGCTAAGGGACCAAGGGCTGTTATAGGCTGGTTTGATGGGGCATGCACAAAATCCTTACAAGAATTTAAAAAAGCCCTCACTAGCAACCCCAGGGATAGGGTTGTTGTCAGTTCGCTAAGGTGTATTTACAAGGAGCTCTTGATCCGAAGAAAGCAGGAGTTAAGGGAAGAAGCATGGGAAAATGTGTCTAAGGCAGCTGTGCTCAAGGATACTAAGTTATTTTGGAATACTGTAAATAGTCCCTTTCTCTGGGTCTCTTATTTTTCTAGTATTTTTAATCCAGGGGGGTCAGCTCTGGGGAGTGCCGTGCCTATTGACTCTAGTCCTAATACTTTCCTTAATATTACCATCGCTGAGGTGGATAACGCCATCCGGTGTAGTAAGGGAGGTAAGGCACCCGGGCCTGACGGGGTTCCGATTGACCTTTACAAAGCTGATGTACAGCTATGGAGTCCTTTTTTAACTAAGGTCTTTAATGCAGTTGCCATGGCCACCTTCCCCCGGTCCTGGGGCGAGTCTATAATCATTCCAATATACAAGAAAGGAGATCGGGGCGAGGCTAAGAACTATCGCCCTATCTCACTTCTTGACTCCTCCCTGAAAATAATGAGTAGGGTGTTATTGTTGCGACTGGAGGAATGGGCAGAGGTCAATGGAATCCTTGCTGATTCCCAGTATGGGTTTCGCAAGGGGCTGGGCACGATTGAACAGTGCATTAACCTAGATTTGATTATAGGTAAATATACGCGTGCAAAACAGGGCTCTTTATTCCTCTGTTTTGCGGACCTTTCAAGTGCATTCGATCTGGTGGACAATGCATTACTGTGGACAACCCTACTGGATCTAGGTGCACCATCTGAAATTATTTATTTCCTGGCACGACTGTATAGTAAATTGTCGGCTAGGATTCGCTTTGGTCAAGCGGGAGAATGTACCACCAACATTAGAGTGGGTTGCGGCATTAGGCAAGGCTGTGTCGTCGCCCCCCTTCTTTTCTCCCTTTTTATTAATGCCATTGAGTCCGAGCTGAGACTGGTTAATGCTGATGCCCCAACTGCTGAAGGACTAGCAATTCCAGTATTGCTTTACGCAGACGACACAGTGCTTCTATCTAGAACCCCTGTCGGACTGCAGAGACTCATGGATACATTTTTGGATTTTATTAAAGGGAGAAAGCTCAAGATTAACAACTCTAAAACTTTCATTATGGCCTGTGGGAAGAAAGTAAAAAAATTAAGAACCTTTGTGTTTGATGATCAAACGATCCAAATGGTTGAGAAATGTTGTTACTTGGGTATCACTTTTAATACTGGTGGTTTATGGGCTCAGGAGATGTTTAATGTTAGGGCAAAAATGAGGAAATGTGCCTTTGGTATCTTTAAATTTGCTTCCAAATTGGGAAGTAGGCGCATATATGACATGTTGTATATTTACCGCCACAGATGTGTATCTTTGGCCCTTTATGGTTCAGGCGTGTGGGGACATTGTCGCCATGAGGCTTTACAAGTGGAGGAAAATACATTTTTAAAAAGGCTCCTTTGTTTACCATCCTCAGCCTCTACCAGCCTGACCCATCAGGAGGTCGGATAGGAGCACCTGGCAGACCTCATAGGATTAAGACCCCTACTGGTATGGAGATCTATCTGGTCTAAGGAGCAAACTGGCTTTACAAGGAAAATTATCAATGATTGCCTCCGTTTAGATAAATTTAGACTGATCCCATGGCTTAATTATACTATCACTACGTTTAGAGAGGTGTTTAATTTGAACGTCTTTGAAGACCCTGCCTGCGCTATTGATATACCGAAGAAGGAGTTAAAACATGTTTATTTGGGGGGTAAAGCTAAACTACGTAGTGATGCCACATGCCAGTTCTCTACCCATATATATTACTATTCTTATAATTTGGCTGAATTTGGCTTCTCAAAGTATCTAAAAGTGGTCACTAAACACTCTCATAAGCATGTCCTTACTAGACTGCGACTAGGGATAGTTCATAAACTGGTAGCTTACCCTCAAATTAAGAAACATACCTCTGCCCCATGCCCGTGTGATGGGATTTCGAAACAAAGTTCTGAGCATTTTTTTTTGATTTGCCCATTATATTTGTGTTTTCGTATCACTTACCTGAAACCACTTTTTAAAAAATACTTTGTGCTCACTGCGAAATCCGCTATGAGCCTTCTATTTGCACTCGATGAACCTGATGTGTGTTACTTTACTGCTGTATATATTTTAAAATCTGTATCTGCAAGAAAAAGTATGTCCTTTTTATCTTAATGTGTTTAATCTGTTTTCAGTCAAACCCATTGGTTTCCGTCTTCCCATTGTCATGAATTTTATTGTGCTTTTATGATTGTTTTCTAAAATGATCGAATAAAGTTTTCTGAACTGAACTGAAGTGTCGAGGAATTTGAGTGCTAATGCTCTTAGAATGGCATTCCCCAACTATGTATAAGAACTTCACACTTCAAGGGGTTTTAGCTGAAATATTTTCCAGCCGAGGCATTTCATCACTAGACATCTCTGCCACTGGATGGATTCAAATGTGTTCATTTTATTGTATTTGATATGGGATTTATTCACTTTGGAGTATGCTTACCCTCTTCACTATGCCCTTCTACCCTTTACTGTTCTACCTAAGTCCATCTGAAAGATAAGTCATCCTTTGGTAGACGTCATTCTGATTTACCCAGATTGTGCAAGATCTTCTTAGTTTCTGGACTTTGTAGATCTCAACCTTTCCTGTCCACAGAGGCCTTGGATTAGGAAGGCTTTCCTGTTGCAGCTGAAGAGCATGGTTCCTTGATGAAATATGGGAACCCTCTACTCTCTTGCTAGGTAATTGAGAGGAAATTCGAAGACCTTATTCGCTGTTAAAGAAGATAACTGCACTGGTCTTTAAGACTTTATGGTGATGCATTCCTTTAAGAAGGTTCAATATTCTGGGCGATGGATGAGGCTTTCAGATTAGGGTACAAAACAATGTGAAATCTAACAGCAAACATTTCTACACTTCACCAGTATACTCTTTCCTTAGTTCGGGAATGTCTTAAACTGGAATATATGAATGAATACTTTGTGATCACATCCATGTTATTTGGTAACCCAGATCAATTTATTTTTTTCTAGTTACCTTTAGTTGGTCCATTTTTTTAAATAGTTGCAAGCTTCCTTTCAACCAATGCTGTTTATTGCAACTGTGGAAATAAGCATCTATTAGAAGAGCATGTTATTTAACCTTTCTTTTTTATAAAGGATGCTATACCTTCCATATTTCCCTCGTGTATTTTCCCTCCCATTTTTCTGAGGATGTTTTATTTCCTTGGTTACTTTTTTGGTGGTTTACTACCTTTAGGCTGTCTTGTTTTTTTGCTGGTGCCTTTAAAGCGGTGAAATGGAGCGGGATGACATCACTGGTGCGGGTGTCTGTTATCCACATCGCTTCTGGCAGTGACATTTGACGGACACATAATTTGCGCCACGTACACCAGATGGGTAATTTTATTTTATAAATTCTCAGGCCCAGTCTGATGCCTGGGCATACTTCTAGCTAAAGATTAAGCAGGAAAGTAGAGGATCCACTGGGTGAGTGTAACTGAGGATATGTAAATCGTATATATGTCCCCATCTTAGATGAACTGCAAGGATAATACCTCTTTCAGAATCTGTGGTAAAGCATATCAAGGAATTCGTTGCTTTTCTTCTAAATATGAAGGGAAATTCCTCCAAGGTAACTCATTTAGTCTTCCTGATATTATTTTAATAATATAAACTGGCTCCGCTTTCCAGCACATGCTTTGTGTACATTAGAGGATTAGTGTGCAGAGCCCCTCTACGTTATTTTTCATCCTCCTTTCAGAATTGTGCGCCTTGGAAATGTTTGCTGTTTCAGATTGTCCATATATGTTGTTTACTGGCTGGAAAAGGTAATTGACGCCATTGCTGCCAGCTCTGAAAATGTTGCGGAAATGTCTGTGCTGTGCCTGTTTTCAAGGTTTTTAAGGCTAAGGTCGATAGATAATGGTACCAATGCTCATGGATCATTTTCTACACACGTGATTTTGCGCATATGTGTTTTTTCGAATCTTATACAAGCTCTAACTGGCAAACAGAGATGTGTGTTTCATTAATGTCCCAACTCACTATATCCAACTCAATATGGATGAGAAATACAATGGGGAAATCCCCTTTATAAGGTAACTGATGTGTGAGGTCTTTGCTTGTTTAGGAATAAGTATGACATGCTCAAATGTAAACGTCTTAATGGACCTTTTACTTTTATCCGAGGAAAGAAGACGTTTTTTAAAAGCCGGTATTAAACAAATATGTTTTAAATTTATGTTCAGAAGCTATAATATTTTTATTTGCATTGCCGTTTTTAGATGGGTGTACAGTGCGCACATTTTGACTTCCTATAAAAACCCGTGTAATGATTTAAAAGTTGTTATTATATCATGTATGGGTAGTAGTTTTATGGACTACGTCCTTATTAAACTTATTCTGAATCTTGAGAGCGCCCGTCTGGCAATTCTGGCTGCAAATATTTTTCATTTTTCCCAAAGTATGTCTTTCATGTCCCAGCATGCTGAGCACAGCTAACTTTAAATAAGCATTGGCATAGCCAATAGGTCTCGCTTTTGGGACCTTATGTGTTTAGCCAGAACCTGTGGCTATGTGGTAGAGCATTGTGTGCATTATGTTGGAAAGTTATAATAAAAGTGTTAAGCATTTTTGTTAAGAAAGAGTGCGTGTGAGGGAGCGGGAGAAAGGGCGCCCAAGTACAGGAAAGAGTGAGAAAGAAGGGTAAAGACATTGAGCTGAAGGGAGAAAGAGAGTTCACAATAAAAGTGTGTGTGTGTGTGTTTTGACGAGATGATAGCCATAGTGAAAGCAGATACACAGAGCAACCATCCATACTCGACAGCATTGGCAGTTAGACACAATCCAGAGTGGACACCTAAACAGAGGAGACTTGCGCCAGTTGGCCCAGGGCCCTGTAGCCACAGATTAATTCTCTAGCTTCTGAAGCCGCATCGGAGGAGGCTTAGGTTGCACTGGGATTTAATGCAGAGATGGGTATTTGTGTGGCCTTCCACTTTGAACTCCATCCTCTCAGAAGAATTAAGAAAGTATGTAGGAGGAAAATCCAGCAGCAAGACCTAAGGGTGGCTGGTAGTGGTGTGGCAAAACTTGGTCCAGCAGCTCCTGGTCTGAAGGATCGAATCAGTATAATCTTTTCATCATGGCACATGCGGGGACAGTCCGTAGGAAAATACTGACTGTTCCAGGGAAATTAGTACAAGCACTGAAGTCTAACAGTGAAGCTAGTGGCAGGTGTTACATTGTTGTTGAGATGGTGCTCTTCCAAAGCTAATGTGCACCCAGACTCCAGGTATTCTTCCAAAAGGACAAGGGGTTTGCACAGCAGAGACCAATGCATCCTGGTCAGATGAGAGCCCTGGTGCGGTCTGATACTAGGGGAGGCTTGCCTTCTGTGCTTCTTCCTGCACCAAGCCACTCACCTGAATGGGTGATTCCAAGCAGTACACCCTCAGAGGGTAGGAGCCAGGAGAGGAGCATACTCTATTAAGATGGTCCTGTGAATTAAACCACCAACAGAAGGGGTTTGGCTCTACTCCCCAAAGCAACTTTTTGGAGTGAATGGAATAGGTGAAATCTGGATCCCAGTCTGTTCAGGCAGGTAGATAGACTCAACCTTGTGATGCAATGGAATTGTAGCACCAAACCCAGAAGCAGATACTGGTGTAACTTCTCTGTGGTGGCTCAGTAGCAGAAGCTAGAAAGTTCTGCACCTAGAGATGGTGCTGGGATGTACCTAAATGTGCAACACGTCACTGGAACAGGTCTGGACGCCAAAAGATTCTCTGCTCTAGGGCACTGCATACTTTTCTGGAATGTGACACTAAGACCAAGTGGGACAAGTGTTCAGATATAGGGAATAGCTTGTCTTTTAATCAAGTAATGTCACCTTCGCAAGGATTACACATACTTGTAGAGCAAATGAAGGTGACCTCCACAAAGAAGGTGGAGGCTTTCTTCTGGAGGTTGCCTCTCTACCTCACCAGGAGGAAAAGTGCTCGGTATCACACCTCGTGCCAGAGCTTGCCTCTTGCCTTCCACTTGAAAGACTGGAAAAATAAGGTAGCCTGCTAGCTACAAATTCCAGTGCACACCACAGGAGCAATCCATAGATTCACCAGGACAAAGGTATTAAACATACAACATTGTCCTTCTAGGTAACCAAGTAAAATGTTCCCCTTCTGTCAATACTTTGATCCCTTGTGGATTACGGACTCTGCACTTACTATTGGCGTAACACTTTCAGCTCTTTCCATTATCCCTGTTTTAATTGTGATCACTTTTTTTGTGTTGCCCACACAATTGAACGTGATAACATTGTAGATTTCAGAATACAGTGCAAACAAAGTTTACAAAAGTGCCACAGCATGTAAACCTGTAAAATCCCACCACCCCCCCACCACCTCCAAATTAAACAATAAAACCCGTTACTCACCAGGGTTGGAAGTCGTCAACAGGCATGAAAACTTGGGCTCTGTGCAGCTGCGCACCCTCAATGACAAAGGGGGTTTAAAAGCGACTCTCTGAGAGGAAGCAGGCACACACAAGACCGCCTGCAGCCCCGTGATGATGCTGTGTGTGTGCGCAGGGAGGGCAGAAGGAGAGCACCGCTCTACATGCAACCCGTAGTCAATTCAATTCACCCTGTAACACACAGCGGCAGCCTTTCCAAATTTAAAATAATGAAACCCGCGATGTACACATGCGGGTTTCATTATTTTAACTAAAAGCAGGCTTTTAGTTAAAAGGCGCGCGGCCTCCAAATCAAACAATAAAACCGGCAATGGTGAAAATTAAAGCGGGTGTGTAATGCAATAGGTCATCGCCATTTATGTGAGTTTGAACTATTGGCATTGTACATGACAATGCCTTTCATTTGTGTTTTGGTTTTTAAAACATAAATAACACGCATTGTCATATACAATGCCAATAGCTTAAACTTGCGTAAATGCAAGACCTATTGCATTGGAAGCGTTTGTTTTCCTTTGAATTCTGGGATATGTAGTCCTGTTTTATAATGAAAGAAACAAGACTACAAGTTCCAGAATTCAAAGGGAAAACCTGACGAGGACCAGCACATCACATACGGACCCTGGAGTAGAGAGCACAAGAATGTGCATAAAAAAGCAAATTTAGCAAAAACATAAGAAAAAGTGGCAACACGGTGCTTCATTTTGACACTGATCCGAAAGTATTACTTGTCAGAGAAAATCGGCTCAACCTCAGTGCAGCCAAAATTCCTGTATACAAAAATGTTCACGTTCAAAATAGATACTATGTTCTGCAAGAGGCTGACTGAACGAGCGAGGAGAAGTGATGGAGTAGGTCATAAGACCCCTGATTCAGGAAGCTTGCTTGCACATGGAGGGGGTGGGGTACAGAGATATTTTGACATTGGGATGGGAGCTCTTTCATTTCTTTCTTGAACGTGTACGTCAATTTATTAACATGACCAGCGCTTCCGCCGGTTAAGCGAAATGTAATTCCAGATTTCTGATTGATACATCTGCCAGTGGATTCCTCACCTTGTGAATATCCCCCGTGCTAGCACTCCACAGAATTTTTTCCAAGCTCTCCACGCCGCCGTATGACGTCACCTGAGACATAAGAGAGCCACGTCGGCGTGATGACATCAGTTCCCTTTTTTCCGCGCGGGCGACGCGTAACGGTTTTCCAGCACTCTCCTGTTACTTTGTAGTCTCCTTGTGAGTTACTGTTTCTGGAATACTCATGTCTTTGTCGAGGAAGTCAGGATTAAAGCCGTGTAGGGAATGTGGGGGGTCACATTTCCATCACTGACCCCCATGAAGACTGCTTATGGTGTCTTTCGTCGGACCACGACGGGGAGGACTGTTCCTGCTGCAGGAAAATGAATCCTAAAGCACTGAAAGAGAGGGAAGCGAAGCTTTTCATGGCGAAGAAGGAGGGCAGAGGTCGGAAAAGAGACAAGTCGAAGCCGGAGTCGTCGACTTCGCACTCATCGAAGTCGAGAAGAAACAAGAAGAAGAGGAAACATAGCTCTCGGCGCCGATCGTCGAAGAGTAAGGCTTCGAGGTCGCCGTCGCCTCGATGTCGAAGTAAGGACTTTGTCTCTCCTTCGCCTTCCCCTTCTCCTCGTGTTTCTCCGGAGAAGTCACCTTCGCCCAACTTAACTCCGGCGCAGTCTCCGGCGACGTTGGATTCTCCAGCTGCCGAGCCGGAGCAGGTTATTGATCTTTCGCCTGTGCCCGAAGGTGAACCTGTGGCTCCAGTAGAGGATTCTTCTGCTCCGATTCAGGTTCGAACCCACACCCGCATTTCCTGACTCCGGGTGCGGATCCTATGCATTTCCGTAATGCTATAAGAGCAGCCTTCCCATCCGGTGCATCTTCTGGTCCCGTGGGTCCAATGGCGTTCAGTTTGGGCGTGCCGCAACACTACGCTCAGGCACCTTTTATGCCCTTCTTGCCGATGGCTCCGTCATGGCAGTTCCCGGCGCCGTCTGGT
This sequence comes from Triturus cristatus, assembly GCF_964204655.1. NCBI lineage: Eukaryota > Metazoa > Chordata > Amphibia > Caudata > Salamandridae > Triturus > Triturus cristatus. The sequence goes on from NC_140582.1 coordinate 330,898,291, forward strand.
GAGCCTTCCTCCCGGCCTCGACTGGATCGCATGCCCTCGTTGGAGCCTCCCTCGACGCCGGCGCCGACTCCAGCTGCACTGTGTCTGACGCCGCAGACTCCTCCGGCGCCACCGACTCCACGTTCGGTGCCGCTGACTCCACGTATGGCGCCGCCGACGCCGTGTCCTCGGATCCGCTCTCGAAGAGAGGCTCAGAGAATTATAGAGGAAGAGCAATATCGGGCAGAGGAAGTGAAGGAAGATGAAGTGGGTGACTCCACTGATGAATTTGAAGGTATTCAGGATGCAAGTGGATTGGACACTACTCCTGAATGGAAGCATTCTTCTTCCAGGTCTTCTCCCCCTCAAGAGTTGGCTCCTTACCATTTGGTTATCAGGAAGGCTGCGGAGCTGTTGGGCTTACAGTTGCCTTCTGCAGAATATAAGCCAAACCTTTTGACTGAAGTCCTTCATTCTCCTTCTTCCATTGTCGAGCCTCTGTTGCTTTTTAATGAGGCTATCTTAGAGACTGTCATGGACGTCTGGCGCAAGCCACTTTCTTCACCTGCGGTTTCCAGAACTGTGGCGAGGAGATATAGAGTGGCTCCGGGGGATCAGAGCTTCCTTTCCTCGCACCCTTCTCCAGAGAATCTTGTAGTGCAGGCATCCTGTTCAAAACAATCTTCAGGTGCTTTTCCACAGGCTCCAGCTGACAGGGACTCAAAGAAGATCGAGCAGTCGGCTAAGAAGGTCTTCTCTTCTGGAAGTATGGCACTTAAATCAACAAATGCCACTTGCTTATTGGGCCGCTACGTTCATGCTTTGATGGACTCTGTGAAGCAGTTAGCACCTAAACTGCCTGACGAGGAGAAGGGCTCTTTTTATGGAGGTTGTTGCAAACATTCAAGCTGCTGCTAGGCAAGTTATTCAATTGGGCCTAGATACAGCTGATTCCATGGCCAGAATTATGGGATCTTCTATAGCCACTAAAGGGCAGGCTTGGCTTCGCTCTTGCGGATGTTCAGGCCACTTTGGTTGACTTACCTTTTGATGGAGAAAGCTTTTTGGGGAAAAAGCAGATTCCACCCTGCAAAGATTCAAGGATAGCAGAGCTACTGCAAAATCTTTAGGTTTGCAGACGCAGTCAAAAGGGTTTGGCTTCAGGAAGTATAGGGGATTTGGGAGGTCATCCTTTCGTTCCTTCCGTCAACCTCAGCAGCAGCAGCAACAAAATCTTCTCTACAGATCCTATAGAGGAAGACAAAGGGGTCGGCGTGGTTCTGGCCACAATCCCTCCTCCTCCTCAGCCTCCTCTGCTCCCAAAGAGGCTACAGGGAAGCGGCCGTAGAACCTCCATCCTGGATCATGTGAGGCCTGTTGGGGGTCGGGTATCCCACTTTCTGCGATGTTGGAAATCGGTCACGACGGACCTTTGGGTTTTAAATCTTGTGGAGAATGGGTATGCCCTTCCCTTTCGGGTATTTCCTCCCCCTTACCCTCCTTGCCAAGGTTTTTGCTCAGAGGACCATCTGCTTCTTCTGCAGAAGGAGGTTCTTGCATTGCTTCAAAAAGGTGCGATAGAGGTGGTTCCAGAGCAGGAAAGGGGTCAGGGATGCTACTCCCGGTATTTCCTGATTCCCAAAAAGGATGACAGATTGCGTCCGATCCTGGACCTCAGAGTCTTGAATTTTTACCTGAGGCAGGAGAAATTCAAGATGCTAACCCTTGCACAGGTTCTTCAAGCGTTGCAGCAAGAAGACTGGATGGTGTCGATCGACTTGCAGGATGAGTATTTCCACATCCCAATCCTGATGTCGCACAGGAAGTATCTCCGTTTTACGGTTGAGTCGCAACACTACCAGTTTGCGGTTCTCCCGTTTGGTCTTTCTACTGCACCTCGAGTCATCACCAAGGTGATGGCATCGGGGATTCCGGCTTTCCCCTACTTGGACGACTGGCTTCTGAAAGCAAAGTCGCCAGGGATGGTGCAGCATCATCTGCAGGTAACATCTCAGCTGTTATTCAACTTGGGTTTTTCAATGTGCCCAAATCTCACCTGGTACCCTCTCAGCACAACCTGTTCATAGGGGCGGTTCTGGACACTACTGTGTGTCGAGCTTTTCTCCTCCACAAAGAATCCTCGACATTCAGGAGATGATCCCTTTATTCCACAATGGAGCAGTTGTTCCAGTTCTGAAGGTTCTTCGCCTGCTCGGTCTGTTCGCCTTCTGCATTCTGTTGGTCAAACATGCACGCTCCAGTGGTGCCTCCATAGGCAGTGGTATCAGTACAACGGAGATCTCAGGGAGTCAGTCAGAATCTCCAGAGAAGCTGCAGCGGATCTGTCTTGGTGGAGCGTGGAGGGCAATCTGTCTCAAGGAAAGCCCTTTCATCTTCCTCCAACAGTGGCCACAGTGATAACGGATCCCTCCACCCTGGGGTGGAGTGCTCATCTGGGGGTTCTGGAGATCAAAGGTCTTTGGTCTCCAGAGGAAAGATTGTCTCATATCAATCTTCTAGAATTGCGGGCGATACGTTTGGCGCTCAAGGCCTTCCTCCCTTCCCTTCGTGGTCAGTCGGTACAAGTCCTGACGGACAACACTACCGCGATGTGGTATGTCAACAAGCAGGGAGGAGTAGGGTCGTACCGTCTCTGCAGAGAGGCTTTGCGACTCTGGTCCTGGGCTCAGGACCATCGGATTTGCTTGATGGTGAATCATCTGGCCGGGGTGCTGAATGTACGTGCGGACAGTTTTCTGCCGACCACGAGTGGAGGCTTCATCCAGAGGTAGTTCACCACGTCTTCCGGACGCGGGGGACTCCTCGGGTGGACCTTTTTGCCACTTTCGAACGCGCATTGCCTGTCATTCTACAGTCTCCAGTTTCTGATGCAGGGGGCGTTGGGGGACGCGTTTCAGTTGAGTTGGGGCTCACAACTCCTTTACGCGTTTCCTCCCATACCCTTGATTCCTCTGGTTCTGAGGAAGATTCGCCAAGACCGGGCCCAAGTTATATTGATCACCCCGGATTGGCCAAGAAGGGTGTTGTACACAGATCTACTTCACCTTTCATCGCACCCTCCGCTCCGTCTCCCTCTCAGGGCAGACTTCCTCTTGCAGTCAGAGGGGCAGGTTCTACACCCCCACCTCCAGAGCCTGCACCTTCATGCCTGGAGATTGAACGGGGCAACCTGAGTTATTTATCTCACCCGCCTGATGTGGTGGATGTTATTCTATCGGCCAGGCGACACTCCACCAAGTCTATCTCACCCTTCCAAGGAGGAGGAGAGACTTCACCGATTGGACCCTAAAAGAGCTGTGAGCTTTTATTTATTTGGACAGAACTAAGGATTTTCGTTTGGATGATCAGCTCTTTGTGGGCTATATTGGACACTCTAAAGGCAAAGCTGTGCACAAGCGCACTCTGTCCAGGTGGATCATCCTAAGCATCAAGATCTGCTACGCCCTTGCTGGTAAGGTTCCTCTTTAGGGTATTAGAGCTCATTCAACTAGAGCTAAGTCTTCTACCTCTGCTTTGACCATGGGTGTTCCAGTTGCAGCCATTTGAAAGGCCGCGACTTGGGCCTCCCTCCATACTTTCGCAAAGCATTATTGCTTAGACTCTGAGATGAGGAGGGAGGGCCATTTTGCACGCTCTGTTTTGCAGGACTTTTTGGTATAAGAAGGTGGACACCCTCCTCCAGGAGTGGGACTTCTGTGGGAATCTATTCACAAGGTGAGGAATCCACTGGCAGATGTATCCATCAGAAGAACAAGTTACTTACCTTCGGTAACGCTTTTTCTATTGGATACAGTATCTGCCTGTGGATTCCTCACTGGCCCACCAGCTTCCCCGTTGTCCACCTTTGTATACCTTAAAGGATGCTTTGTTTGACTTGTTGTTTTACATTGTATCTTCTTTCTATCTGGTACACTTATAGGAAATGCTTATGTTCATTAGCTTTCCTTTTTGTATATGTACTGTGTATATTTGTTCGAATGTTGTATACTGTGTATACTTTGATTCTGTTGTCGGTCCACCTGTTCACCTCAGAGGCACGGAAAAAATGGGTGGAACTGGCGTTATCACGCCGACGTGGCTCTCTTATGGCTCCGGTGACGTCATACGGAGTCGCGAGCGGAGCCGTGATATTATGACGTCCACGTCGGCGTGGAGAGCTGGGAAAAAATTCTATGGAATGCTGGCGCAGGGGATATTCACAAGGTGAGGAATACACAGGCAGATACTGTACCCACCAGAAAAAGCGTTACTGAAGGTAAGTAACTTGTTCATTTGGTACTGCCGCAAGAATGACTCATTAAGAGTGTTTTGCTTTCTGAATGTTGGGATTTTGAAGCACCAGTCCTTCTTTTCTGTAGTTTTTGTTTTCCCTACCTTTGAGGGCAGCCTAGCAGGGCAGGACATTTCTTGTGAGGGGAAATTGAGAATGTTATTATGACCTATCTTGAGGGACAACAGTGTGAATGATTATCTCAATGCATGTTCATATCGAATAATTCCGTTTTTTCAGAGGGCCTGAGTTTGACCCTCCAAAATAGATCTCACAATTTTAGATGTTGCATAACGGTCCAAAGCAGAATCAATGTGGTAAAGTATTGTCTAATCAGACTGAAGTCTCTGTTCTTCAGCACTGTCCAAGAAAGTTGGTTCATTTGTTCCTTCCTCACTGGAAGACAGGAGGCAGGCCAACGCAGGGTTGTGCCTTTCTCAACAGGGACACGTGATTTATCCACAGTTTAGTTAGTTAAATATGCTTCCCTGATCTGTGCTATGATCACAAGCGTGAATTCATGCAAGGCCAACCCAGCCTAGGCCTACCCAGCCTCCCATCCTTTCGATGTCGATATGCTGCAATCGTGGCATCATGTTTTTCTATTTCTTTACTTTTGATTAAATCACGGCACCCTAGTGGGTGCTGAGATTGTAACAAAAGTAAAGAAATAGAAAAGAAATGGCAGGCGGCCGCATTTAGCATGCGGCTTGCTGCGCCACTTAAAGAACAAGCATTTGAAATGCAAGAAGAGGAGCGGTGTAAACGTACTTTCGGCGATGTGCGCGGACGCCATAAAAACACAGCAGGGCACAGGGAGGCCGTGGGCCATATGGTGGTTTCACAGTGTGACTGTCCTACATGTACGCTCCGTGGAAGCCTCAGGGGAAGGGGGGGTGGAGGAGCAAGAAGAGGAGCGGCGATAACCAGCATGAAGTGTAGTGCAGCCTGGGGATTGCAGGGGTGGAGGAGCTGCCATAACGAGAGTAAGGTGTCGTGCAGCCTGGGATTGGGGGAAGGGGGGCTGGAGGCACGGGTCAATGGGCAAGATTACTCCATGTCAAAACTAATATATCAGGTGAAAGCATAAGGAAGGGCTGGAAAAATCACCGTCCTCATTGTATCAAAACAACACTAAAGAGCCGCTGCGGAACGGTCAGCTGGATTCATTCTGCGGGCTGTAGTGTATCTGTCGTCCCGGGGAGCCTCGCGTCTTCAAAGGCTGACCGTTCCGCGGCGGCTCTTTAGTATTGTTTTGATACAACAAGGACGGTGATTTTTCCAGCCCTTCCTTATGCTTTCACCTGATATATTCATTTTGACATGGAGCAATCTTGCCCATTGACCCGTGTTTAGCACGCCACTCACGGAAGTCCGCCCCCTATCTTACCCCTGTCCTGAGGAAGACCCCCGTAAGGTTCAACTATTACCTCATAACTTTGTGGGGTCGAAACGTCGACAACCTGTCCACCTGCCAGCTTCTATCCCGACCAGATGAATTTGCACAAAAACTTTGAAAGCATGGCATTGCATAATTTATGAACATTCGCTGTGAGATACTCTGGCTCTGTGCTGAAGCCAGTACTTTGAATTGTTTTGATAAAGGTCACATGACCTTCCCTTTATCCCTTCCCAAACCTTGCACCACTTTTTCACTGACACTTTCCCTCCCTCACCCTTTGGGGCACTAATGTTTTCTTGATGAAGTTGTGCATTTTTGCTTGATATACTTGGTTATGTGGCGCATTGTGATTAAATAACGGTGCACCCTTTCAAGTGGTTTCTTTAGATTTATTTTTGATTCTTGTACTCACTGTTTTGCATTGTTTTTAATGTATGCGTACTGGGACCCCTTTCCTATTTGTACCATCTTTCTTAGAAAGACGCACGCAAAGGCCAATAGGTGTGATGAAAAAAAAAGCACACGCACGAGCGTGTGGTGCGAGTTAAAAAGCCCTTACTAGAAGCCTTGCCTCGCAACGCATGCACGCTGGCTCAGGCGAGACCTAAAAATAACACTGGCTAAAAGGCACTTTTAATTACATGGCTCCCGTTGATAGCTATAAATGTGCTCACCTTCAATACCACACAAATCCATGGCTATAATCAAGGAAGATCTACTTTTCCAAAGATACTTTAACTAAGGATTTAAGTAGATGCGATTCCAAACTCAAAGACGCTCCTACTATTTGCTCTTTGGTTATGTATATCATTTTTTCCAATCTCTAACATTTAGTTATTTTGCCCACTGTGATATGTTATCTCCGTTGTGTTGCTTTCCCATGTCTTCCCCTACTTAATATTTACTTCACTTTGCTGCATTACCCTGCCAGGTATAGGTCTCTGCACCATATTGCAATTGGTATCCACCATCCTAGTCCATCTTTATTGTCCTTCTTTTATACCCCCCCCCCCTTCATCATGTTCCAACTAGGTTAATTTTCGTTTTAGCTGTGCTGCAATGTATCATGCTCTGTACTGGTATTGATCCGTCTTCCATTATTTTGTACTGCGCTCTAACACCCTTGGTCCATTTCCACGCTTTAACGCCATTGGTCCATTTCCGCGCTTTAATGCCCTTGGTGCACTTGCACACTTTATACAACTGCATAAATAAATACATTGATAAATACGCATAAAATGAAGATGTGTGTGCAGTGCTTTCAGACAACAAAGGGACTTCACACACACCTGAAGTTAAAAGCAATAAAACAGCAAATTGATACTCAAAAACTGAACCAGTTACAACGTGAAATTATTTTCAAAATGGCAAATTCAACAAAAAGGAATTAAATAATTGCATATGAAGAGGTAATAGAGGCCAGTGACGCAGGACACAAGTCTGCCTGCCTGACCAACACCTCCTTGCAACAAATGTTTACATGAGATGGGCGTTTTAGGCAAACCTGTGGTGTGAACCAAGACCGTAATTCATCATCAGTTACATTATAAAGCAGATTTCGCTACTGTATTTCTTATACATATAAAGTAGTATAAAGTTAATTGGGACATCCAATGCATCTCTGTTTTCCAGCTAGACATTGTATAAGGGTCGAAACACCACATATATGTAAAAACACGTGCCTTGAAAATTATCCATGAGCATGTATACTGTTGAATTGTTGACTTTAACCTTAAAATATTATACGCTATAGTCACTTTAAGCCCCCATATTCTTGCAAATACTTAGCCATCCCCGGATGTGTGTAAAAGGAATTTAAAGCAATTCTGCTTTATGGATGACATCTCATTTCTGGATTCCGAAAGGATGTTATAGGTGTAAAAACGGTATCACTTAGTCATGAATCCCACAAAGTTGTAGTAGAATCCTTCATCATTAAATAATAAAATCATATTGTTCAGCTTCTACTTTCATCCTTAACCATAATTCCTGTTTAAATGAACTGTTCAAAGTAGTTTCAATGGGAGATCTGAGAGAATAGTTCTGTAATCTTCCCTAATTGCTCTCTCAGCCCATCTTAATTCACTGCTCATGAGGTGCTCTCATGAGGGCAGCCGTGCTGTACTAGTTGTTTCCTATGCCGCTTATTCGAGTCTGCCGTAGTGTGGATTGCAGTGTTACACTGTCCACCTTCACATCTAGCCACGGGGCTCTTGTGCTGTTGAATGGATGCTTCCCAGCTCCCTTGGATGATTCTCTGCCTTCCACTAGAAAGAGGCTCTCTTCTTAGGACACTTAACCGCTTTTCAAGAAAGGATGCTGCTGACATCAATCCATTTATGACAATGGCTTTCAAGCCAAAGAGGTTGAAAAATTGTTGAAGTGCATAATAGGATTTTTGTGTTTTAGAGAAGTTCTATTCTATGCATAAAAAACGCACAACACAACATTAGATTTGAAGCAGTGGTTTTGAAAAATAGCTGGCCGTGGTCACTTAAACTCACAGATTTTTTGAGAATTGGGGCCTTGATGTACGAGAACCACAAGATTTAGACAACACACTCCTCGTCTGTCATGTCTGCATTGTCCTTTATTGCATGCCTCCGTTACGTAGCTGTCGCAACGAACAGCCTTCCATTGTACACAGTTCTTAAGACGCTCTGATTTAATGCAAAATAGACTATGCCTTGTCATACCATAGATACTAATTATGGAGAATGCTTGACTGACGAAAAAAGCGTACCTTTGTCTTGCTCCCCTTTGACTGGATCTATCTGATTACAGCGCGCTCCCATTTGGGTTCATTGGGCGTGAAAGATATGTTCAAAATCCTCTCACAGAAACAGAGATTTTGACACCACGTAATAAAGGCCAGTAATATGCAATGGTGAATTAAATTACGGGTTATTATAAGGATATGGAATCCCACGACTATCACCTTACTAGGGGTCTGCAACAGAGGAAGATATTAGATGTATAGATTCTCAATGTGGTTGGCGCTAGTTGAATTGCACTCGTTAAGGACTGGCTATTTCTAGGTAAACCTTTCTTTAAGACTAGTTTTGTGTATACACGGGTACATCCAGGATATTCAGATCAGATTCACAGGTGTCAGATCCATTCCATAAATCCTAATCTGACTTACTTATCTGACTGATAAACAGGCATGCTGCAGATATTGCAGCAGTGAAGAAAACATATACATCCTGTCCGTACCTGTCTCCTGTCTTATGATAGAGGTCATGTTCCTTTGGAAATGATGAAAAAGTAATGCTTTTTAGAGTTCTAGCACATGCCAGTACCCGGGGATTTGAATCTATTTCCAACCTATATTGGCCATCCCTTTGTTTATGATGGATTTCCCAGGCTATATGCGGTGCACCTGGATATATGGATATATGAAGCAAGATGTGCATCGCATGAGATAGAAGTGCCGGGTATATTCTGGCAGTAATCTGGCATCTGCTGCAACACCTAATCAAATAAGTCTACATTTGGGCAGTGTGGTTCCAAAATAAATTTGTCTGAGTATCATTTGACATATTATATAATTCCCTAAATATCATCTGGCAAAATATCACCTCAACGAAGTTCATATTAAAAAATCTACACCCTTTGATATTTTTTTAAACAGTGTGTCAAACGATATTTCAGTATGCAGTATTGTGTAGTACTTCCTATTTTTATCATGTGATCTGTACCTCAGGGTATTAAGTTTATGTAGCCACATGAGGCTGTGTGTGGATATATGACAACTGCATAAAGGAGCACCTGGCATACAATTTTAATATTTGGACAGATGAGTCTGCATTTGGCATATGTGGTATTGCCTTTACATAAAGACATCGCGGGCCAGTACTTGATGCTTATATTTGGTGTGACCACAGGTTACCAGTTCAAAACCCAGGAGGGCCAGCTCAGCCGTTTATCATTTTTAGGGAAAATAGAGTGAGAACCATTGCATTTAGCAATAGTAACACACCTTGTTCTGATGGATACTTCTACCTGCACATTCCTCTCCTCTCTTGAATATCCTCTAGGAGCCAGACTGGCCCATACTATGGACAGCTTGGCCTCCCTCTCCCGAATGGCCTTGGCTTGCTTGAGGTCACAGTTTACAAATTACCTGGAGTCGTGCCTCAGTAAGTGACACCTCTAATATACCCTTCAGGGGTCCGAAATGGACATCTGCTTAGGGCCCTGATTTTCTGGTATGTGACATCCTGCCAGCAAAAAATAATTTGGAGGAAAGCAACTATAAGCGCGAGCAGGCATCTTCAGTTGCCCTTTATGGAGAATTTCACCAAGAGTGCCATCTTCCAACCCAGCGTGTGCCCAGCCATGTATATGTTTTCAAATCACCAGATTGACGGGTATGAGCAGATCACCTCTTTTAGAAGGGGACTTTGATCCAGGAGTGGTGGACTGATGTTGGATTGAAAGGGAAGGGTCATGTATACGTTCATCCAACCTCTAAGCTGCCATACTTGGGGAGCTAATGTTTGCCCGCATATACCTTTGCTCAGGGATCTTGAGTCCCCAGTAAGCTGCCTGGAAATTTCAAATCCTCCACCGGTGCATAATGCTAGTTACAGAGGCCAGTCTTCTGCTATTAAGCATTACCAACGAACATCAGACACAACTGCTCAGTGCACATTCTGTGTGCTTCTGTAACTAGCAGGTGAGCACCTGCGAAACCTATCATCTGGTCATTGAGATTAAGAGAAACAGGCCTAGAAAATACTTCACCTCCACTAAAGAAGTCATTAAGCTCTATCTGATGAACATAATGCACCTCTTGCTTCCTCACAGGCGTCATGTATGAATCTGGCCTTGGCCAAACGAATGCACAAACCCTTCAAACCCGTGCCTCCCTGCCGGATAAAACTTTTCACTTGAAATCGATCTTTTCTTGATGCTATAAATTGTGCCAGGTTTGTTAGAGAACTTGATGCTTTTTGTGCCTCATACCCGTATGCCATGTTCCCTCGAACAAAGTAGTGTAGAGGACTCATATTTCCTCCCAATGTGTTTAAAGACTTCCAGAAGATTGTTGAAAACTTCCTGCTGACTCTGTGTGTCCAAGCACTTTCTCGACTGAGGAAAAGCTGAACAATCTCCATGTTGGCGTTCATTACATTGTTGCTCTGACAGACCCAGGTCCCCTCTTTCCTCAGACCAATTGTTCATTACATTTGGAAGTAAAGAGATGAGCTGAGCTGCAGCTGATGGCACATTGATAGATATATTACATGCTACATATCTTATTTCTATACTCCGCTTGGTATGGAGCCTCTATACGGTGTCCGAGTACACTCCATCAGAGCAAAGTCAGCTTCAGTGACTTTCTCAGTGCTCACATATAGGAATACTTGCTACTTGAGCTACATAGCTCCCATTCAAAAGGCACTATGTTTCTGATCGATAGTTCTAACTGCATAGTCCTCACCTTTTGAATATTTGCCCAGGTCCCACCTGGATCCTGAAAACTTCACAGCAGTACTCTGGCAAACAGGAATGGAGTGCCCTGCAGCTCTGCAGTAACTCCCATTAGGATTGATGGAGTGGAGCTGCATATATTCATCATCCCTGCACTCTGCTCTCACTTCCCTTCTTTCTGTAGTAGAGTGTGGCCTTCAAGGATGTCATGCTTCAAATGTTTGGTGTAATACCGGCCACAAGGAGCCGCAGAGGCCTCCACTCTATTTCGGGTAGGTCCTCTCCTGATGCAATCTGCCCTTGCAGCCCTTTCCTGAGCACGTACCAGTTCCAATACTGTCTTCCACGTCAGATCATGCAGTACTGAACCAGCCGACACAACATAATGCTTACACCCAAGTCATAACCCTTGCAGACCCTTACCGATATTTTAATGGCTGCATGGTCAGTCAATACATGGCGGACAAGACATCACAATGTTGGTGATTCGTGCTGGCTTGGATACTGCAGATTGCATGGTCAGAGCTGTTGGTACTAGTGTGGTCTTGAGGTGGCACACTTGAATGAGGTCTATGTACAGGCGTCCTTAATGGACATGCCCTTCATGACACCAGCAAAACAGTTTTCCCGCCTGTTCCTTAAGAGGTTGCTCCAAAATGTTGGAGTATAGATAGAGACATCCAGCCTGTAGTGCAGCTGCCAGCTCTATCCTTTTGGACTGCGCATGTGGTGCTGGCCAACAGTGTGCAGGGCAGCTGGGACTACTCACCGCCTTGAACTGTACCCCACATATTGTTGATTCAGCAAAATCCCTAGGAATAACACTAGACAACAACCTCCCCATGATGAATCACATCAGCTCCACAACTAGCGGGGCCAATTTCCATCTCCACGTCTTAATAAAACTAAAGCCTTTCCTGCCCAATGCAGATCTCAAGATGGCGGTTCAGGCTCTCGTGATCTCCAAACTTGACTATGGGAATGCTACCCTTGTTGGCCTACCGAAAATAAAACTAGCACCACTAAGGGCTTCCCTCCATGCTGCTGCACAGCTCATCACAGGTGTAAAGAAAAATGATCACATCACCCCAGCCCTCCACTCTCTGAACTGGCTACCTTATGAATCTAGGATCCACCTAAAAATAGCATGCATGACATACAAAGCCTTCCACCACAACACTCCTCGCTACCTGGCTCAGAAACTGGTGCTATCCGGAAGGAATAGAGCTTCTCATAGTACATGCTCTCTTCTGCTGAAACCCCCAAAATTAAACAAAGAAAACCTATAAGAGATCTTTATCCGGAATTGCCCCAAGAATTTGGAACTCTCTTCCCCCAGACATCAGGACCATCCCTTCATTCATTCATTTAAAAAATGAGACTACTTATTAACCTCCTTCCTATATGAGGCGACTATCCATGCCAATTTGATTTCTTTGCTGGTGTTTTCACTATGTCTCTTTGTATAATCTTTTCATGCTGTGTGTTCTATATTTTGCTCCTTGTATATTTGATGCTATTTATTAGGTTGTACAGTGCTCTAACACCAACATTTTGGTCATGTTCACGCTTTATAAAACTTTATAAATTAAAAAAAAGAAAATAGAAGAAAACAGTCCTCCAACTCCAGCCCTCTTGCAAGAGTTGGAGGACTGTTGTCCCACCTACCAATTTGCTTTAATTAGTCCTTGATGGGCCTTGCTGGGTTGGTGGGCTGCAGGATCCAACATTTCCTCCCCGGCTGGAGTTCCATTAAGCCAGGCAAATAGGTCTTACAGATAGTTCAAAAGAGCCATGCCCTACCCTTCATTTCCTCCCCAGTCCATTTATGATCCATACCCGATGAACTTCGGAGGAGTACTTGCAGATCCTGACGCAGAAGGTAGAACTTTTGCTCTCCAAAAGTCCCATAGAGTGGGTACCACACTCTAAGAATGGCATTGATGTTTTTACGCCTATTTCCTCCTCTCAGAAAATGTTGGGGGTCTCAAGCCCTTTCTAAACCTCTGCATTCTGAATACCTTCCTATGCAAAGACAAATTCAAGATGCACATGTTGGCTCAGATTCTGTCCACTCAGAAGACTTGCAAAACCTGTACTTTCATATCCCCGTCATATAGACCCACAGACGTTACCTGTGTTTCAGGTTGGTCCAAGAACACTTACAATTTGCCGTGCTACCCTTTGGCCTCACCTTGACATTTCGATGTTCACGAAAGTGATGCTGGCCATCTTTTGAAAATCACAAGTATGTTTATTCCTGTACCTTATCAACTGGCTGCAAATGGCAGGATCTCCACAGTTAGTCGTACATCACCTCCAGAGGATGTGTAGCCTCTTGACATCATTGGGGTTTCTCATCACTGATTCGTAGCCACACATGACCCCCTCACACAGGATCTCATTCATTTGGGTGATACTGACATAGAGCCGTTCAAAGACTTTTGCCTCACAGCTTTGAGTCCAGGATTTTGGCAAAATGATCCCAATGTTTCGAGCTCAGTCCTGGCTCTTAGTAAGGAAGGCGCCTAGGCTGCTTGGTCTCTGTGCCTCATGCATTCTCATTATCCTATACACCAGATGGCACATGAGGGCCTTGTGGTGATACCTCCAGTCCTATCAGGGTTGACTCTGACACCGTACTGATCTCGGGGGAGATGCTTAGGATCTGTAGTAGTGACTGACAGATGTCCACCTGAACTGTGGTATACCACTTCACCTCCTCCTCCCAGAGCAGACAGACTTGTTGCTGGATTGGAGGGGTCAACAAAGATTTGGAGATCAGAGGCCGCTGATCTCATTCAGAAAGCCTTATCCACATTAACATTCTTGAGCTATGTGTGAACCGGTTAGCCATGAAATCCTTATTGACATCCATCAAGAGATGCTGATGGAGGTACTCACTGACAACGCCACCGCCGTGTGGTTCTGCTATAATCAGGACAGAGTTACATCTTGGACCTTGTGCCATGAGGCTTTACATCTCTAAAAGAGGCTCGAACAACAAAACCTCTTTCTGGTCACCAGCCACCTGGCAGGGGCTTTGAATTCCATAATGGACGAGCTGAGCAAGCGTAATTCGGCAGACCATGAGTGGCATCTCCACCCAGATGAAGATGACTTGAGCCCGATCTTAGCAAAGTACTTTCTTCAATACCATTTGAGCAGTGGAGGTTGGTGGTATGCCAATTTGTGAAGCATTTTATCAGAAGTCAAATGGAGTTAGCCACATTTCTTTCCGACTGAGCTGCTACATTTCAACATATGCTCATTGTCCAGTAGGCAACCCTACCAATTTCACTGGAGTTAATGTTAAGAATTTTGATTGAATAAGTCGGTCACTGTTGTGACATTAATCTCATTCACTGTACTGTGCTCTCCAGGCTTGTTACTGAGGTGAACGGTCTTGATTAATCACTTTGATCTGGTAGAGACTGTTGCAAGCAAATGTCTGACAGATCCCAAAAAGGTGTGTCTTTGAGTTTGGGTTCAGCACACAACTCCAAGTCCTGCAAAGAGTGTGCCCTTACGAATCTTTAAGCAATACAGGAATGCAAAGGAAAACTATACATCGCTGAACTCTGAAAGAAGTCTCGAAGTCTAGGACGTGGACATGTTCCCATGGCAGGTCCTTGTGGTGGTCCACGTTTTCCGATAAGTCTTAGAAATGGAAGCACAATAAGGCCAAGCAGGATTCATCCCAATCCTACCACTCTGTCTGAGAAGTAGCATTGACATGAGGGTGCCTCGTGTTCTCACTTCCAGTCCCCCCGCCAAGGTCATGATTCTGCTAGTAATTCTGATGCACCCTGAGTTTTTGGGTTCTTTGGCGACGTTACAACAGATTGAGGCCTTTAGAGAGGCCTTGTTGGGAATTTATGCTGCTCTTCCAGCTCCCTCTGACACCTTCGGGTCCCAAGGATGCATGGAAGCCTCCAGTCAGCAGGTCCACCCTCACTGCCTCCTGAACCCACCTCATGTTACTCTCCACCGGAGCCTATTTCCAAGCCGGCACCAAAGTCTACACTGGTCCCTTCAGCATTAACCCCTTCAGTGCCCGCCCCTTTCCCCGCCCTGTGCCGGCCGTTGCATTAGCGGGCGGGGTTTATGACGAGCTGGTCTCGTCATGGGCACAGCGCAACCGCGGCCCATGACGAGACCAGCTCGTCATGGGCATTGAAGAGGTTAACATTGGTACTAATGCTGCCACAGGATAACCTTGTTCCCATAGTTCTATCCAACTCCGAGCCAAATTAATCTCTGCCCTTACTGAGGTCCTGAAACTGTATGTACCATCCCATCCGGCCCCAGGAGAGTCTGATTCAGTCAGAGCCATAACTGTGCCTTGGAGTCGCACCCCAGCACTCCAACGACTTTTCATTTTGGACTCTAATCAGAGCTAACCAGCCTTTGGAGATGACATTGTAGATGAGAGTGGTTATTTTCCCCAACACTATTATGATGATGCTTTATAAATGGACATGCAGGGGGGTCAATGGGTTGGACAATCTCCCGGATTCTCTCCCTGGCCATCAACAGAAGAGAGTGCCTCCTTTGACGTAATAATGAGACGAGCAGCAGAGGTATTGGATTTGCATCTGCCAGTTATGGAAGTCAGAACTAATATAATAACAGATGTTTTGCAACCGGTACAAACTTCATCCAAACCCTTAATAAAGCCTTGGCTGACACTTATCGGCACCTGGTCTAAGCCTTGATCCTATCTATCAGTGAACAGGCAGGTTGTCAGATGTAGCAAGCCGGTGCCAGGCAATCCTGACTTTTTGAGGCAGCATTCTACAACCAAACGTTTGGTGGTTCTGGCCTCCACCAGTAGAGTGAATGCCAATTCATTCTTCATAACTCCCCCAGACAGAGTGTCAAAACGAATTGAAGCATTTGAGATGCAGATGTTTTCCTCAGCGAGCCTGCCCGTCCTGTCAGCCAGTGCTAGCTGTTAGCCGGGGATGTATACACCCATGCTTTATGGGACATGGTTGGTGAGATCTTGCTGCAATCTCTGACCAATTTTGGGGCATCCTAGCTCAAAGAATTCAGAATGATCAGGATGCTACAAAATATATAATCTGGTGTTGGCTGGACACTACAGTTTGCTTGTGCAGTGCAGTTGGCCCTAGCGCGGTGCTTTGCTTTGTGCTTTGATGAGGTCCACGAGCCTCTCTGGTAACATGCAAGCCTCATCTGATAGAGACTGTTAGTTGTAGATTCTTTACCTTAGAATTTACCCCACGCGTCAGTCTGGATCCAGAGATTCTTTCTTCAGCAATACCCCTACGCGTCGGTAGGTGGCGTCGGTCGACTCCAGCGTCGTGGGTGCTGGGATGACGTTGCGGTGCCTACTTAGACAATGTCTTTTTTGAGTCCTGGACTCCTGGTACGTGAGGGATGTCACTACGTCGCACCGGATTCAAGCCTTGCGGTGCCTGTCACAAGATGATGTCTGTGATGGATCCGCACCTTGTGTGCTTGTGGTGTCAGGAGCGTGACCACGACCTGAAGTTGTACTCCGACTGCCGGGCCATGAACCCGAAGACTTTGCGGGAGCGGTCCCGAAAGATCTTGGAAGCCTGGCGGTCAGCTCCGCGTCGCTTCTGGTCTCGTTCGAGAGGAAGGTCACGAGGCCGTTCGCGGAGGCCCCACTCCTCGTCCCACCCCAAGTCTTCAAGGTCCTCTGGTAAGTCAAAGCACAAAAAGAAGGCGAAGAAGGACAAGCGCTCTTCACCTTCTCCCCCCGTCGGTCGGCTGACGTGACGCGGGACTCTGATCATCGTCGCTCGAAGGACCCGTCTCCGGTGCCTGCTTCAGGGACGACTCTGCCGGTCCCACCCTTTCCTGGAGCCAGAGCATCCGCTGCCTTACTTAGACAATTTTATGAGGCCCTACACCTCGTCTTTGGGCAGCTGGACACCGCCGGCGTGCCTTCGGGCATCGGGAGTCCTGGGCCTTCGATGCCGGCGGCTCAGGCCTGGATCCGATTGACACAAGTCGATCTTAATCGACCTTCCCCGGCACCGATCTCGACCACAAAGCCCCCGGCACCGGCTATGCCCCGGCTGACTCCGTCTCCATCCTCATCTCTGAGTTGGACACGAAGCTGGACCGACATCGGCTCCCCTGTTCATCCCTGGTGTTCCCTATCGACCAGAGGGTGGTGATGCCCTTAGATGCTACACTTGGTTGAGGACATCTGGCTTTTCAGGGGATGTCCACTCAACCTTGATGGACATGCACTTTGATGGCCGTAGTCTTTTTGGTGACAAAGCAGACTCGGTGCTTGAACGCTTTAAAGACTCTCGAGCCACGGCCAGATCTTTGCACCTCACTGCGCCTTCCCGTCCACCCCAGTATGCTTTTCGGCCCTTTCGTGGCTACGGAAGGGGCGCCCAACCACATCCGGCCCAGCCTAGCCACTGGTTCACACAAGCTACCCCGCCTCTGCGAGGCCATGGACCTGGGACCCAGCATCCTCGCGGGTCTGGGACCCGGCGGGTGGGCTAGTCCTCCATCTCTCTCCCCTGCCACTGCCTCCAAATCTTCCTAGTTTGACATTCCAGGCCCATCTTCAGCCAGTTGGAGGCAGGATTCGCAATCACATCCTCCACTGGCAATCCATCACGTCGGACAGGTGGGTTCTGCAAATCATCTGAAGGGGCTACTCCCTCCCCTTCGAGACTACCCCACCCTCCATACCACAGTCTTACGATCGCATATCAAGGATCATTTGGCACTTCCCTGCCAGGAAGGCTCAGCTCTTTTGGCTAAGAAAGCTATAGAGAGGGTCCCTGCACCAGAAGTAGGCTGTGGTTACTATTCCCGCTACATTCTGGTTCCCAAGAAGGACAAAGGCCTGCATCCTATTCTAGACCTACGGGCCCTCAACCGCTTCCTCAAGAAGGATATGTTCAAGATGCTCACGTTAGCTCAAGTTCTATCTGCCCTCTACTCCGTAGACTGGATGGTGGCATTCGACTTGCAGGACCCTTATTTCCACATTCCCGTCCTGCCAGCCCACAGACGCTATCTACGGTTCATGGTGCTCCCCTTTGGCCTTACCAGTGCCCCTTGGGTGTTACCAAAGGTGATGGCAGGGTAGCAGCTCATCAGTGCAGATTAAGGGTTCCAGTCTTCCCCTATCTCGATGACTGGCTGTTGAAGGCGGGTTTGCCCCAGGCTGTCGTCTCCCACCTCCAGACTACGGCGGACCTCCTGTATTCGCTGGGGTTCCCAGTACTGTCCACTGGCCAAAGCCGCATACTGCTCAGCCAGGAAGACATACCAAAAAACTCTACAGAACCATAAAACAACCTACTATTCATCTAAAGTCCTCAACTCTACCAACAAGTCAAAAGAAATTTTCAGGATTGTGAACGACCTTTGCAACGACGATAGAACTTCCCCCCCGGTAGTTCCCTCACAAGCGTTATGCAACTCCCTGAACGACTTTTTCCGTGATAAGATCTTAACGATTAAGCAGAACATCTCCACACTCCCATCATCCGCCCCAGTGGATGACATCTATCTCAATCCCTCAACCTTACATTCCTATCCCCTTATTGATTTGAAAACTTTCTTGACATTATTGTCTAGAGTCAAATCAGGATCCCCTATGGATGTCTGTCCCCCCCATATCATGAAAGAAATTGGTCGAGCTATGCCCAACAGCATGATATCTCTACTCAACGACTCTCTCACGTCAGGGACAGTACCTAGCAGCTTCAAACAGGCCTTACTGATTCCCCTCACCAAGAAGCCTGGCATCGACCCGCTCGACCTTACGAACTATCGGCCCATATCTTTGCTACCTTTTCTATCGAAAATGCTGGAGGCGCACGTCACCAACTGCCTCTCTAACTTCGTGGAGGAAACAGAATATCTCCAACCCAACCAAGCAGGCTTCCGACCTGGTCACTCCACTGAGGCAGTAATATTGGCAGTCCAGAACACCTTGAGGTCCAACGCTGATAACAACCTTCATCAAGCCTTAGTACTTCTCGACTTGTCCGCGGCATTCGACACGGTTGACTATTCCATTCTGGTCAACCGTGTCGAACAGGCGGGTCTCAGAGACTCTGCCCTAGCCTGGTTAAAATCGTTCATCTCCGAACGCACCCAATCGGTCCGCTTAGGCTCCTTTTCTGCCGCCAAGGTCAAGTCTTTCTGTGGGGTGCCCCAGGGCTCCTCACTATCCCCCTTGTTGTTCAACCTGTACATGCGGCCCCTCCTCTTTGCCCTGAGTAAGCACAAAGTCACTGTATATAACTATGCAGATGACTTACAGCTTATCTTTGTTCTCAATTCCCCTAACGCGGTGGAGGACTTCCAAGCCACCATGACCCTAATCCAGAGCTGGATGTCCTCAAATCACCTCAAGTTAAACCCAGGGAAAACTGAGTTGATTCTGCCCGGCAAGAGCGAAATCAGTTGGAGCCCTAACTTCTGGCCGTCGGACATGGGTCTTCCCCCTAAGAAATCTTCCACTGTAAAAAGCCTGGGGATAACCATCAACGGGGACCTCTCGCTAAAATCCCAAATTGGTACCGTGGTCTCCTCTGGATTTTTCCAACTAAGGAAAATCAGGAAAATCGCCCATTTCCTCACTCCCTCCGCCTTAATCCAGGTAGTCATGGCCTTAGTCCTCTCCCACATTGACTTTTCTAATAGCCTATACCTAGGCCTACCTGCAGGACAACTTAAAAGACTACAGTACCTGCAGAATCAGGCCGCTAGGCTGATCTGCAAAGTACCCAAATGGGAACCTATCAAACCAGGCCTGGAGAGTTTGCACTGGCTACCTGTGGCTCAAAGAGCCGAATTCAAAGCCGGGTGCATTATCTTTAAGGCTCTGCAAGGCAAGGGACCCCTATTTATCAGACAGCTGATCGGTAGATATGTCCCCTCACGGAACCTAAGATCCGCCCACAAAGACCTTTTAGAAGTTCCTCGTTTCAAGAAAAAACGACAAGGCGGCAGCAGCTTCCACTTCCTGGCAGCCACCCTATGGAACTCTTTACCACTAGCCCTCAGACAGAGTAAAGACCTCCTTGCCTTTAGAAAGGCTTTTAAAACTCACCTCTTCACAAAAGCTTATCCGAAATAACTCTTCCGGCAGACTCACCTCTTGTTATGTTTTTTATCTTACCAGCGCCAAGAAGCCCTTGGGCGTACGCGCGCTTTATAAATTTTTAATAACATAACATAACATAACATAAACGTTCCGAAGCCACACCTGACTCCCTCTCTGACGCTCCCTTTCATCTGAGCTTTTCTGGACACAGTGCAGTTTCGGGCCTATCCTCCCAAACAGTGAGTCTGTGATTTTTAGGCTATGATACCGATGTTTCAGCCTCCATCCCGGATTTTGGTGAGAATGACTCTGAGGCTGCTGGGCTTCATGGCCTCCTGCTACCTGCTGGTGGATCATGCCAAGTGGCATATGTGGGCTTTGTAGTGGGACCTAAAGTTCCAGTTGGCGCCGCATCAGGGGAATCTTTCCGAGTACGTCCAGATCTCAGAGGGGACTGTGACACAGCTGCAGTGGTGGTTAAGAAACCAAGATTGGGTCAGAGGAAGGTCCCTCTCCCTTCACCAACCAGATCTAAGGGTAGTGACGAATGCGTCACTCCTGGGATGGGGCGGCCATCTGGGGAGGCAGAGATCAGAGGCGTCTGGTCTCTGGCAGAGTCTGGGCTCCATATCAACCTGCTGGAGCTCCGCGCGATCAGACTGGCACTGAAGGCATTCCTTCCCTCTCTCAAAGGGAAAGTGGTGCAGGTGTTCACAGACAATACCACCGCAATGTGGTACTTCAACAAACAGGGCGGGTGGGGTCGTGGATTCTTTGTCAGGAGGCCCTCCGTCTCTGGACATGTTGGGAACATTAGGTCATTACCCTGGTTGTTCAACACCTGGCGGGTTCTCTGAACTCAGCCGTCAGTGCTTGTTCGATCATGTATGACATCTTCATTCGGAGGTGGTGCAAAGTCTCTTTCAGCGGTGAGGAGAGCCTTGGTTAGATCTGTTCGCCACCGAAGAGAACGCGCAATGTCAGCAGTATTGTGCTTTAGAGTTTCCAAGGCGGCATTCGCTCGGCACCACTCTTTGTCACGAGTGGAACTGCGGCCTCCTGTGTGCCTTTCCGCCTGTACCTCTTCTGACCAGAGTGCTCAAGAAGATCAAGCGCGACCTGGTCCAAGTTATTCTTGCGGCTCCAGACTGGGTACGAAGAGTCTGGTACCCCAAACTTCTGAGCATGGCCATCGATCCTCTGATCAGACTGCCCCTTCAGGAAGATCTTCTGTCGCAGCAGCAGATGATGGTTCTTCGCCTTAACCTGTCCAGTCTCCACCTCCTTGCGTGGAGATTGAGCGGCGACAGTTGACAGCTTTCGACCTTCCGCCCAAAGTCTGTGATGTCATCTTGGTAGCCAGGCGTCCCTCCACTAAACCGGTATACGCCTGTAGATAGAACAAGTTTGTGGCATGGTGCACAGCAACAGCTGTGGATCCCCTTTCTGCCCCTTGTTCAGAGTTCCTTTTGTATATACTTTCTTTGGCCCAATAAGGCTTTTCTCTGGCCACTCTCAAAGGTTATCTTGCAGCTATCTCTGCTTTTCCTCAGCTGCCAGATCAGCCATCCTTGGTAAGTCTCCTATTGTTAACAGTTTCTTTAAGGGCATTCCTCATCTGTTTCCTCCATCTCCCTTCATAATGCCCTAGTGGGACTTGAATCTTGTTCTCACATTTCTTATGTGTGCTCCCTTTGAGCCTCTTCATAACAGTCTTCTCAGGCTCCTCACTCTCAAGACTGCCTTCTTTTTTGCCATCACCTCTGCTCGCAGGGTGAGTGAGCTTCAGGCTTTATCTTCCAAGCCCCCTTTCTTCTCTGTGCATCTGGACAAAGTGGTGTTTAGAACGAGGCCATTGATCCTTCCTAAAGTGGTTACACCATTTCATGTAGGACAATATATCACCTTACCACCTTTTTCCCACCACCACACCCTTCCAAGGAGGAGTAGAGACTCCACCGTCTGGACCCTAAACCTGCGCTGTCATTCTCTCTTGGCCGCACAAAAGACTTCCAGGTGGATGATCAACTCTTTATTGGCTATGTGGGTGCCAAGAAAGGCCGAGCTGTTAAAAAATGTACTATCTCTCAATGGGTTGTCCTCTGCATTAAGATCTGCTGTGCTTTAGCAAAGAAGAATCCTCCAGTGGAATTGCATGCTCACTCCACTAGGGCTATGGCAGCAACCACTGCATTGGCACGCAGAGTCCCACTCCTTGATATCTGCCAGGCGGCAGACACTATTGCCTGGACAGTCAAGTCCGAAGGGATGGCTATTTTGTCCGTTTGGTCGTTCAGGACTTTCTGATGTGAACTTGGTTCGCAGACCCTCCTCTGGGGAGGGTATTGCTGGGGTATCTATTCTAAGGTAAGGAATCTACAACTGACAGTCTCTATCAGATGAACAAGTTACTTACCTTCAGTAACGATGTATCTGGACATATGTTAGTTGTAGATTCCTTACCGCCCTACCCATCCTTCCCACTCTGCGAACTGATTTCTAGGGATATGGACTCCCTTACAGGGCCTTAGTTGTGGCACACCAGTGGTCAGTGTCTTACATGGCTCTGTGCTTCTGGCGTGGAAAGTCATGTCAGAACAGACTTCAGCGCGCAGGGGCGTCATCTAAGTAGGCACCGCAACTTCATCCCAGCAACCCCGATGCCGACGACGAACGTGGTGTCGACTGTCACCACCTAGCGACGTGCAGGGGTATTGCTGAAGAAAAAATCTCCAGATGCAGACTGACGCCTGAGGGAAATTCTAAGGAAAGGAATCTACAACTAACATATGTCTCTACCAGATACATTGTAACTTGTTCTTTAATGGACATGCTGTTCGATGGATCTTGACTGTTCAGTGAGAACGCTGATTACGTTTTGGCACGCTTTAAAGAAAACCAGGCTGCAGTACTTTCCTTGGGTCTTTCTACCCCTGCAAGACAGTGCCCTCAACAGTTTTACCCTTTTTCTGGCTTCTCCAGAGGGTTGACATACTGGCACAGCCAAGACCTATGGCCCCTGCAACAAGTAACGATGTTCTGTCCGGGTCAGACCATCAGGAGCAGCTCACTTCCCAGTCCTTGCGGCATTAGCCACCAAGTTCTTTAGTTTGCCCTTAGTGTAACACATCCAATCTGTGAGAGGTGGGATCAGACATTCCCTTGTTGGCAAAAGATAACATCTGAAAGGTGGGCCCTTTAGATCGTTCAACAAGGCTATGCCCTGCTATTCCTTTTAGACATAATGCACCTCCCACACACTTCAGAACACATTTCAGAGGAGCAACTGACCACCTAGCTCCATAAAGGGCAGGTTTACTTACTCAAAGAAGCCATAAAGAGGGTCCTGGCTTCAGGAACTGGTTGTTATTCCTACTATTTCATTGTGCCAAAGAAGGAGGCATTCATCCCATATTAGATTTTCACCCTCTGAATGCCTTCTTGAGGAAGAACAAATTCAGGTTCTGTCTGTCCTTGATCCAGGTGACTGGATGATGGCTTTGGCCCTGCAGGATTCCTACTACTTTCATGTACCTGTCTGGAGTCTCACAGACCCTTCTTGTGGTTCAAGGTGGGTCAGGAGCACTTCCAATTTTCTGTACTCCTCTTTGGCTTCACCAGTGCCACTCAGGTGTTCATGAAAGTGATGACAGTGGTTATAGCACACCTTCGGAGGTTGGGTTCCCATGTTTTCCCCTACCTCAGTGACTGACTGCTGAAGGCAGATCACCACAGTCAGTCGTGGCGAACCTCCAGATATCGTTAGGGTGCACTATCAACGGTACAAAGTCATATTTGACTCCTTTGTAGAGACTCCCTTTCATCTGAAACATCCTAGATATGGTGCAGTTTCTGGCCTTCCTTCCACCACAGTGAGTCCAGGACATTCAAGCTGTGATACTGATGTTTCAGCCTCCGCAATGGGTCTTGGTGAGGGTGGTTCTGAGACTTCTGGGTCTCTTGGCATCCTGCATGCTGCTTCTCGACTATGCCAGGTGTCATATACTAGCTCAGCAGTGGAACCTGAAGTCTCAGTAAGCCCCGCACCAGGAGAATCAGTTGATTCCATCCAGATTTTGGAGGAGACTGCAAAAGATCTTCAGTGGTCACTGCTTATCCTCAGATTGACCAGCGGCAGACCCCTCTCCCTGCCTCGCTCAGAGCTGACGGTGGTGACAGATGCGTTTCCGATGGAATGCGAAGGTCATCTGGGAGAGGTGGCGATCAGGGGGTTCTGATCCCCTACAGAGACCCATCTCCACATCAACCTTTTGGAGTTGGGATGCATTTGCCTGCCGCTGAAACCCTTCCTCCCTTCTATCAAAGGGAGGTTTGATCAGATTTACACAGACAACATGACCGCTATGTGCTACTGGAAAAAGCATTGCAGGGTGTTCAGGGCATTTGCCTTGTCATGAACCACCCACTTGGAGCTTTGAATGCCAGGGCAGATGAACTCAGCTGGTGGCACCTGGCGGATCACCAATGACGGTCTCATCCCCAATGAAGAACCCTGGCTATATCTGTTTGCCACCACAAGAACACCCAATCAAACTTTTGCACGCTGGAGTTTCCAAGAAGGCTCTCTCTTGGAAATACATTTGGGATAGAGTGCGGTGGAGTGGAACTCTTGTATGCCTTTCTGTTATTTGCTCTCCTGCCTGAGTTCTGAAGATGATCAAGAACTGGGTTAAAGTAATCCCTAGAGGCTTCAGATTGGGCAAGGAGAGTGTGGTATCCGGAACTTCTGGACATGAGCATGTTTCCTCTGATCAGGCTACCACTTTGGGAGGATCTTTTATCACAGCAGCAGGGCAGGGTCCTGCACCCGAACCTGCGCAGTCTGCTCCACCATGCATGGAGATTGAGCAGCTGTAGTTGACTCTGTTTGATGTTGCTTTTGAAGTTGTGAATGTCATCCTGACTTCCAGGCGGTAAGCTTGTGTTATAGACACAACACTGACTTGTTGCAGACCAAACTGTCGGCCCAGCAACAGCTTTTAGCGGGTACCATTAAAGGTTATATGTCAGACCAACTGCCCTTGTTCACATGACCCCTTGGGATGAGATTTCTAAAAGGTTGAGCTCATGTGTTTGCTCCACAACCATTTGCAAGGCCACAATGAGATCTTGATTTGTTTCATACTTTCCTTATGTTCATGCAGTTGGAACCAATGCACAACTGTTCGCTACGTCGCCTGACTGAAGACTGTGTTTCTGGTCGTGATAACTCTGGCTCGCCGCATGAGTGAACTTCAAGCTCTCTCCATGCAGCCACCTTAAACCTCTTTTTTCCCAGATAAATTGGTGTTAAGGACCAAGACAGCATTTTTATGAAAGGTAGTGATTGGTTTTTATTTTGGGCAATCATGTTGTTTGTTTTGTATAATCTTTATTGATATATCTATCATGGATATCCAGGCCAATATCATCATCTTCAAATACTTTATTCAGTTTGAACAACCATAAAAGCACATAAGACAAGACAAAACAGGACAGATAAATACACATATTAATCAGTCATGTACAGCAGCAATGAGGAAAACATAGCTTCAATAGAAGGCCAACTAGGGCCAGACACCACTTGAAGCTATCCTAGTGATTTTGCTCTGATAGACCAGCTCCAATGGAGGTATATAGCAACAGCACAGACAACCGACTTCCTGGTTTCTGTGCGTAGAAGCCTAAGCTTCGGGAGGTGTTGCCTGCCCCTAAGCTGCCTGCAGATCGGGACAATCTAGCTTTTCCTTGGCCGGGTGTAGCCAGAGCAGAAGAAGATACATGTGGCAAGGATTCTTCCACCTACAGGCTTATTGGGCAGATATCATTTTTATATTTCTTCAGCAATACCCCTGCGCGTCGCTAGGTGGTGACAGTCGACACCACGTTCGTCGTCGGCATCGGGGTTGCTGGGATAAAGTTGTCTACTCCTTTCCATTCAGTTAGTTTGCCCCTGGAACCCCATCAGACTTGTGCATATGTGCTTTCATGTAGGTGGATGAGGATAGCCAGAAAGGGAGACAGCACCTTACTGCTCTTCAAAGCCTCCCATAGTCTGTAGATGGGGACCAAGTCGAATACCGACTTGAGATCCACGAATACTAATATAGGTAGGATTTTACGATAATAACTATTTTCCAATAGATAATCAAGAACTTGAAGACCTGGCCAACGGTGCTTATCTGGCTCCTGAATCCTGCTTGCAAATATGACAAGGGACCTATGCTTGTCGACGGGGACAATCTCGGCTGCTTTCCAGCTGCACGGGATTTCCATCCCCCCAGAACAAGGGTGGTTATCTTGTGTACATATCCTATATCGTATAAAGGGAAAATCTTGTCACAGTTTGTAGAAGGCTACATTTAGATCCTAACGTTCTTTGCTCTGCTTCACCCCTCGAAAGAGGAAGAGAGACTGCATCATCAGTATCCCAAAAGAGCTTTAAGGGCCACATGTATCATGCATTTTACAGGTTGCAAATGGCCTGATTAGCAGAATCAGGCCGTTTGCAACCGGGAAAATGCATTTTGGTATGTATGAATTCCAATTTGTGATTCGGTAACATGTTACCGAATCGCAATTTGGAATTGTGAATCCATACTGATTTGGTATTATGAATGTGCGTGTTCAGGGCGTCCCAGGGCGTGTTCATGGTGGTCTGCTGAACCCAGCAGGCCACCATCCCCATGATTTTAGCGATTCCCAAAGGGTCGCAAATTGCGACCTACCTCATTAATATTCATGAGGTAGATCGATTTGCGACCCATTAGGAATCTCTAAATGAAACTCATGGAGTTTCATACATTAGGAATGGCGATTTCTTAGTTGCGATTCACAGAAAATCGTAATTAGGTAATCTCCGTTTCCAATATTGATACATGTGGCCCTAAGTTTTTACATTAATTACACCTAAGACCATTGGATGAACGATTAGCTCTTTGAGGAGTTCTCCGGGGCAAAGAAAGGCAAGGTGGTGTAAAAAAGCACACTGTTTTGGTGGATCGTCGTCTGCATCATGGACTGTTATGCACTGGCCAGGAAGCAGCCTCCAGAGGGATTGAAGGCCCATTCCACTGGGCCAATATAACTACTACTGCTCTGGTCCTTGCCATCTGTTGGGCTGGGACATGGGCGTCAGTTCACATGTTCACGAATCGCCACTACCTTGGCAGTCAGGTCCAGCAGGATGGGCCTTTCACCTGGTTGGTCCTGCCAATTTTGATCTGAGTCATTCCACTGACCCACTTCCTTGGGTAGGTACTGCTTTGCTATCTATTTCAAAGATGAGTAATCACAGTTAGAAGTATCCATCACACGTTCAGGAATGCTCTTTCTGGTGTATACTCTAACGCAGCTTCCTCAGTGCTCTCCCACCTCGCCGTTCTGTGGAACGGTCTCATTTCCAATCTAAAAAAGTCCCAATTTAGAAATCTGCACACCGGTACCTGTGATTATTTTTGAGCTCCACATCCCAGGGTGCAGACAGAGTCAAGAAAGAAACTGATGTCGACTCACAGGAGTGGCGCTTACACGAGACTTCATTTTCACTTTATACCTGTGCAGAGGAATATTAATGTTGAAAGTCTTCCCGATCCAGCCTGGCACCAGGGGGATATTCTAAAGATTAGAAATATGTGGTTAGATAGAGTAGGCGCTAGAGTGTTACAGAAGATAAGCAACTTGTTCTTTGTGGGCACCTCGGATACAGCGGCCTCTAACATGGCGTGCAGAACATGCATAATATTTCTCACCTTAGACAAAGACTTATTAATTTTAAATGTTACATAGAGGTTTCCACGCTGCATTCATTTTACATGCATGTGGCATGATTGTGACTGTCCATATTAAGGGCTTCAGCTTGCAGGAAGGGGATATCCATCACCTGGGACTAAACTGCAGTGTAATATGGAATTTACAAGAAAGTCTTACTGCTTCATTAAAATTTGTTAGATACATGTGTTCCCTAATCTTCTATTATTGGTACTTATAATGGGTTTTCCTGTTCAGTTGGAACCATTTGGCTGTTTAAACTACTGTGCCAGGAGGTTCTAGAACAAATTAGAGCGTTTTCAGCCTTGCTACCTTCCTGGCTCTGGGAAAACTGTCTTGAGTTTGTAACTGATTGTGACCAATCCTACAGTGCATTAAGTTAGATTCTTTTGACTGCAGTTCAGGTATTGCAGATTTTAGTTTATGAAAGAGGGAATTGTTTACTGATTCTAGTTTGCAGACTAGAGTGGAAATTGATATGTCCCAGAGGATTGTAATTTCTTTGGAACATTTGTAAGAATTTAAAGAAGCAACAACTCTCTTTATTGTGACCACCTGACCATTACCGACACTGGTTCCAGTCTTGAACTTTTCCCCTGCGAATCACTGATTTCCGGTGTATAACTCTACTTAGTTCAATCGAAATAAAAGAATATTTCAACACCCAGACTACATTAGGCTATCAAACAGTGGCCGTAATGACCTTGACGGTGGTGATCAGCTTAACTCTAGGGGTGTAGAAAAATATGCAGGGCCATAAAAGGTTTTGGTTTGAAGTGGTCGGTACATGTTCATTTCACTGTTACGTGGACATGGAAGCACGAACATGCACTCCTAATTGGTTTAAAACAGCCAATTTAAAACTAAGTGCCTCCAAAATAATAAACGATTTAAACTGATATGCAAGCATTTAATGTTTTTTAGGGGGTAGATATTTGATTTTTTGCAGACGTGTTACTGAGTTTTTATTCTGTTTCGTATAAACAGCAATATACTGTGCAAAGTAGATGTAAAAACAGATTTCTAAATTCAGCTTAAAAAAATAATCTCTTTCATCTGTATCAAAATTCAAGAGAGCCTTCTGTTTCATTGTGACGATTTCTTAATTTTTAAAATCCATGTCTGTTCTGACTTCATGGGTATTAACTCCTCTTGAGTATATTCCATGATGGTATGTGCATTGGTGAATAATACACGGGAGCCTGCAATACCTATTTAATAGCTTGTCTCCAATTTCCTTATTACAGTCAAAATTTGATAAAAACATGATGTAGCTGCTCAACAGTAATTAACTATTACAGCTGCATTGTACTGTGATGATGCCTGGTGCCACAGTCAGCAACCAAGGTGAATGGCAGATCACAGAGTAGAATTACGGATGCAGTTCAAACAAAGAAACTGAGATTTGGCTTTTCGTTCTTCTGATCTTTTTTCCTATAATGAACAGTGATCAGCAGAAAGGAACAGTAATAGGGGGGGCAGAATAACAAATGAAGCCTTCACAAAATAACAATATCATAAAGTGAGACAAAGTCCAACAAGATCTTCACCTGAATTTTAGCAGGAAGCCCAGCTATGTTCCAGTCTAACAGCTTAACCATACAAGCAGAGACTGACACCGACAAAGTAGACTTATGTTCAAAGTCCGTTTCCAAGATCTGAGGTGACACAGCTGGTGTTTTGTCACCCCTAGACTGGACATTATGTTCAGTGCCCCTAACTGTACAGTTGTATACATTAGGCTGTCAGAGCTGCGAATCTCAGCCAGAGTGGCAAAACGGTTGGTCGTAGGCACTGAATAAAGGTCACTCAGTATCTGCTCATGGGCCAACTCGCAGGCTGGCTTCTGCAGCAGGATTCCACACCTTGGTTTCACATATCTATAAAAAATACCCTAATGGCAGAGCCTTCACAGTACTTTACAACGCTCAGCCCAAATAAGTGCCACAAATCAGTTCCTCAGCTACAGATTGTTTAGCAAAATATAAATTTACACAATCCCCTTCAAATTCCTTTCTCGTTAGACCCACCCAAGGGATTCTGCGGGTGAACAGAACATCAGGGAACGAATTAGATTTGCAGTTGACATGTGAATGTAGCCAGTGGGTAACCTCGTTCATTAGCTGCTCAGTACTTTCGACTATTTGCGGCTTGAGCCTAGGTGCATTAGCAAGTATCACCACAAAGGGGCAGGTAGCTGGTGGTAGGTTGAATTCAGGAAAGCTCCCCTTATGATGATCCTTAACTGACTGGGGTTGGTTATCAGCTAGATACAAAGGAAGGGGGAGCCCTAATGATGAATTAATGTAGAGGCCTCACAAGGGACTTAAGGTGATACTGAACATGGCAGTGTAGGAACTTGTGAATGAGCCCTGCGCATGTTTGATGTAGCAATTGTCTGAGAGGCCATGGTTCCAGCTATAGGCATAGATTCTCATCTACCACGTGGGCCAACCGCAGACTCCATAACCTTAGACAGTTTGCTTTAAATGGTAGACAGACAAGCAAGCACTGAGGAGAGGCTGTCGCTCAAGATGGATTTAAAGGAGTTAGTTACACTGGTGATATGATAGTTGATATCAGAACCAGTTGATGGAGCAGATGAGGTGGAAGTTAGGTCACTAAGGTGTGGAGCCAGAAAAGTAGACTGAGGGTCTTTTGATCTTGGTTGTTTGCCTTTCTTTTTGCGCTTTGCAGGAGGAGAGCTAGCAGTAATAGTAGCCAGGGTAGGTGTAAGAGCGCAGTCAGAAGAAGACAAAATAATAGGGTCTCCGTTTCCGAGGCATAGTAACTCTACAGGGGGTGCAGATGTGTCCCTATGGTTGGTAAATGTGGGCAGGACAGGGCTATTGGAGACAAGAGATAGCCTCCCGTCTGCAGTCTGAATGACATTATCAGTCACGCCCACCTCCCATTCAATGAAGCCCTCAAGGGTGGAGTTTCGAGTAGAAATTAGAGCATTTTCAGCCTTGCCACCCTCCTGGCTCTGGGAAAACTGTCTTGAGTTTGTATGTGATTGTGACCAATCCTACAGTGCATAAAGTTAGATTCTTTTAACTGCAGTTCCGGTATTGCAGATTTTAGCTTATGAAAGAGGGGATTGTTGACTGACTCTAGTTTGCAGTAGCACGTTAGGACCCCCCAACTTAGTTTGCCCATTTTTAAAGCTGGGGGCTCACTACCATCAAGAAGACCAACAAGGCCCTAGGGCAAGCCGACACTAGCTCCCCTGACTCCACTGAGAACTGGCCACTAATTTAACAAGAGCAACAAAACGATAAATCCAAGTCTTACCTCCCAAGATGTATGCAACGGGAGAAACTAATTCTCGCAGATCGGGAACCAGATGAGAAGTAGGGCCGAGAGAAAGGGCCTGGGCTCTGACTGGTGCCGACGAGCTCGCTCTTGGCATGGGCGTGTCCCGCAAAAACTCTTACTACACCAGTCTATTCTGGAATGGCAACAAAAGCCACCTAATGGACAAAGACATCTCAAAACACATCATCTACCTGGAGCTGGCTGATGGGCAACTGAAGATTGATGATATTGCTCCGTAACACACAAATCCATACCTGTGATCTTTCGACACAGATTCATAGCAAGATCAAGTTGGCCACCGCCCAGTTTAATCAAGCACCAACCAATACACTCAATTGCTCTAACCTCACCACCCACTATGCAGTCTGGGTCACCAGTAAACAGTTTTATAACGGAATCTAGCCGACCTCCTTGTCTCCACACGATGAGCTGTACGTTTGGTAGTTGATACAGGGACTGTGCAAAATGGTGGTGAGTGTTGTGAAAAGTCACACAACACAACATTAAAATGTAGGTACGTATGGTGTGTTGATGTTTCTGACCAATGCAATAAGCCCTTTATTCATAGATATGCTTTACACCCTGCCTTCTCCGCCTAATAACTCACCTATAACAATCAAAGCATAATGTTATTTTATTAACAGAAAACTGTAAAGCCTAAGGGTGTTATTGCAGCTGTGTTTAATTGAACAAGGGTAATTGTTTTCAGCTACCTATTTGCATAGAAGGACTATATTTATGTTATTGTTTGAAATATTTCAGATGTTGACTGCACACAGATGTTCCGGACTTTTATCTTATTATTTCAGTCTTTATTTCATATATTTATTTAAGAGCTTTCTGGAGAAATTGATTTTTTGTACCTCAGTTCTGACTGATACTTAAACCTACAGATTCCTCATCATTCATGTGAGGTAGGTGGTTTATTATATGGTGTTGTTGTGAGACCTCACTGTGTAATAAACTCACTACCTGTACTGGGTCCAGTCAGATTCGTTTGACAAACCTTAGCTCACTCCTGGGTAGCTATGGCGCTTAGCAGTCTGGCTTTATCAAAGGAACACGTGTAAAGCATTAAGAAGTACCAAAACAGCTGAAAAGTAAATAAAATAAAAATCTAACACCAATTTACAAAAATGGTTTTAATTTAAAAAAATCTACCAAAAGGATCCAGGGATATCCATTTTTAAAGGCACAATAAATCACTGCTATTTCCTTCAATTTAATGAATCATTATAATGTACCACACTTGTGGTCAAACTTTGTAAAACATTAATAAAGCTGTAAACTACTACTCCGGTCCACTTTGGATGATCAACCCCAGCAGAGAGCGAATCCCAGAGGCTAAAGAGGCTTCGTTGAACAGTTACCTCCTAGTCAAAGCAGTCCCCAGTCCAGGTCCAGGCTGCATGGTTGAACTGCCATTAATTTCAATGTAGTAGTCCTGATGCAAGGGATAGAGGATGCGGTGGATGGGGATCCAGTGACTGGAGGTCCACGAACACAATGGGGTTGCTTAGGCCACAGGGGTCGATGCTCCTTGATGTCCAGCCAAAAACCAGGTGCCACTGGTCTACTGGTCTCCAGTTACAGGGAAAACAGCAGTTCTCTTTAACTGGTGATAACTTCCATCTTGGGTGACCAAACTGCACTCCAGTGACTCTCCCAGGTCCAGCAGACTAGGGTGTAACTTTTGAATGCCTTGTCTCAGTCTCCCATGCTTCACATTGGCAGTCAGCAGTGGTTAGGTGTTCATGGCTGCCAACTCGCCATGGCAGGCTTCTTCAGCTTTTGTGGTCCTGTAGCTGTAACAAGAAGTCAGCCAACTGGCTGTTGGAGTCGCTTCTTCTGTCTAAGGCTCAAGGATGACTTTTCCTTGAGCAGGGCACCACAGGCACAGTTCTCTTTGCAAACCCAAGAAGCCGCAGGGGTAGTCCAGTCTTGGTGCAGCCTCTCTTTCCTTGGTCTAGAGAACAGCAGGGCAGTCCTTCTTCAGTACACTCTTCAGTACAGACATGATCGGAAGTCTGGGTGCCAGTGGCAACTCCTTTATTCCCAGTTTGTGCCATTGGGGGATGTGGGGACTACTAGCCAATGGACCACCAGGTCCCATTCGGGTCAGTGATGACTATCTGTGAAGTGTGGCAGCTAGCTATCCCAGAATACACTTTTATCCAGTATTGGGGTATCTTTCATAGATTCACATGCCTGAATCATTCCCCGTCGCTGAGGCGGGAGTCCCACGGTAAATACAAAAGTAGTGCCAAAAGTAAATAATAGTAGTAGGCTAAAAGAAAAGGCCTAAGGCCTACATACTAGTAGCCTATCTACATCATTATAGTAAAAAGAACCAAAACTTGGTTCTCACCAATCAGCTACCAGCACCCTCTAGAACCTTCCCAGCAGAGGCAGTTCTCCTCAGATTTTCACCGCACGTCGTGTGGAAGGGAGTCTCCCTGAGTGCCACTCAGTTCCTCTAATTTTTCTTCAGAATGTCTGACAGGAAAGCTCTTTTCAAACCCTGCAGGACCTGTGATAAAAAGGGGGTCCATGTGGATGATCAACATGAGGACTGCATTTATTGCCTTTACCCCAAACATGAGGCAAAAAATTGCAAGATTTGCCGTACTTTCCCTACCAAAACTCTTCGGGTTAGAGAAGCAAGGCTGCTTTTGTGGCTCAAATCTTCTGCGGCTGAAGAGGATGACAGAGCGTCTACTTCCAGCAAGAGAGCCAGGTCCCATGACAGCTCTTCAAGTGAGGGGAGAAAACACTTGAAATCATCCCATGATGTTTCTGACCCTTCACAGAGGTCACCAAAACGTTCCTCTGGGTCAACGCTGTCTCCGTCATCCACAGCAGGCAAGGACTCAAAAAAGTCTTCCACTTCAAAAACTGTAAGTAAAAGCCATATTTAATCTGTCACGGTGACTACTTCATCCACTATCTCTGTGACTTCTTCTTCTGCCTCATTATCTACGGCTATTATTTCAACTACGGCCATTCAATCGCCTACTCTGTCTACAAAGATCTCTATTTCTAATAACAAAACAGTTTTTGAGGAGTCGTCGACGAAAAAGTTGAAATCACCGTCGAGCTCATTGATAGTACCGTCGACAAAGTCTCCGCTGTCGACGAAGAACTCATCGTCGACGAAGTCTGCACCGTCGACGTCTGCCTCGTCGACAACGACGGCAACATTGAAGATCTCATCATCGACGACCTCGTCGACGAAGAGCCCGTCGACGAAGAGCCCGTCGACGAAGAGCATGTCGACGACGACCCCGTTTCTGCTGGTTGAACTCTACCTGCGCGTCAACGCCTAAGTCATCTGGTTTTTACCAGCTTAAGACTTTTCAAAGACAACCAGATTACAAGATCTCACCACTTATGCCTTCACATCTCCTAGACACTTATACTGAAGAAGATGACTATGAGGATTAAGGGGATGAGGGACCCTTTGGTACGGCTACCATCCTTCTGAATTAAATATCAAGTGTCAGGATGACGACGAAGATGATGACTACCAGGAGCATCATTATCAAGAAGATATAGTTGTTCCACATCATAAATTCCATCATCGGGAAGGACGCCAAAGGGAAATGAGTCACCTC
Organism: Triturus cristatus; assembly: GCF_964204655.1. NCBI lineage: Eukaryota > Metazoa > Chordata > Amphibia > Caudata > Salamandridae > Triturus > Triturus cristatus. Next base: position 330,933,189 of record NC_140582.1, read on the forward strand.
CCTCCAACGCTCATTCAGGATTTAAAAGCCATGCTGATGGATTACCGACAAAGGTTTCCCCCAAAGCAGACAGTTCCGGAGAACCCACCCATACCAGCGGTGTTTCCTGTTCCATTGACTCAACCGGAAGTTCCTGTTACACCTGTCCCTCCTTTAGATCAAACGGAAGAAGTGCAAAATGACACTACCTCCTCCTCCGAAGAGGTTGAAGAGGGGGAACTACCTGACAATACTAATATTCCGTACCCATGGGAGGACTACGTAATTCCAATGCCTTCTCCACCTCTTTCTATGCCGTCTGATTCCCCACCTGAGGACATCGGGGGCTTCCATAATTTGATGCAACGGGCTGCAGCCAGATTTCAATTGCCGGTAACAGTCAAGCAGACAGAATGTTTCCTTCATGATTTCATGAGTCCAGGAAAATCACGAGAGCTGTACCTATAATAGATTATATATGGAATGAAGGGGTAAAAATCATGAAAACCCCTGTATCTGTTCTGGCGGTACTTCAGCGCATAGAGAAAAAATATTGTGCTCCTGCCAACAGCACAGCTTGCCTCATTGGTCACCCGCGTCCTGATTCGGTGATTTCACAGGCCGCCCAACAGTAATCTAAGAATCCTGCAACACCTATCACCACACCTCCTGATAAGGAAGGACGTCGTCTGGACCTTATAGGCAAGAAATTCTCTACCATGGCAGTGGCCTCTATCAGAACTGCCAATTCTTTAGCCATTATCGGTCGTTACGACCGCCAAATGTGGTCAGACATGACAAGTTTCATTGACCTCATTCCAGAAGACCGTAGGCAAGAGGCAAGAAAGATTCTGCAGGAAGGGGAACGTGCAGCATCAGAAACTATAGATTGCGCTTTAGACATCGTAAACACCAACTTCCATAAAATTGCAGGAGCGGCAGTGCTTCGGCGCCAGGGATGGCTTAAGGCCACCACTTTCAGACCTGAGGTGCAAACAAAGATTCTGGACACGGCTTATGACAGAGAGTCCTTGTTCGGGAAGCACATTGATGAGGCCCTCTTAGCCATAAAAACTGACACGGATACTGTACGATCATTGGGTACCCATCAGTACAGGCGTGGAAATTTTAGAGAAGCAAGAGGGCGTGGTTTTTCATCAAGAAGAGGATACCAGAATCAGCAGAACAGGCAATATCAATCCCATTATAGACAGCCCTACAGCCAGTCTTCATACCGTCAATCATCCACGGCTAGTTTCTGTTGTCAGGTGGTCGGAAGAGATCACAAAATCAAGGCAGAGACACAAGCAGGAAGCAGTGATTTCCACAGGGCGCCAGCCATATTACCTTCCGTACCCTTGGGCGCGAAGATTTCAGCTTTTGTACACAAGTGGCGAGAAATCACGTCAGATCAATGGGTTCTAGACCTAGTAACCAACGGCCACACCCTCGAATTCATCAAACAGCCACCTACTACTCCGCCCAGGGGTACCCCTCTCCCTCGTCTTCACTTGTTATTCAAGGAAGCCTTTACGATGCTCCTCAAAAATGCCATAGAGAAAGTTCCATCATCTCAGAAAGGAACAGGTTTCCATTCTCGTTTCTTTCTCATCAAAAAGAAGTCGGGAATTGGGACCAATTTTGGATCTCCGCAAGTTAAACAAGTGTCTCAAGAAACAAAGTTTCCGAATGGTCACGCTTGCCGAGATTTTAAGTTGTCTAAACGAAGGGGATTTTATGGCTTCTCTGGATATGGAAGACACTTAGTTCCACATACCTATACACCCCAAGCATCGCAAATATCTTCGATTTACTGTGGCTGGCGTCCACTATCAGTTCAAAGTGCTCCCTTTTGGGCTGAAATCGGCTCCAAGAATCTTTGCGAAGTGCTTGGCACCAGTAGCTGCACCATTGAGATCCCAAAGAATACAAGTATTCCCTTATTTAGACGATTGGCTGATTAAAGGTCCATCAGAACAAGATACCAAGGTTGCCACAGAAGAATGTTTACATCTATTTGCTTCTCTGGGGCTGACCCTCAACGTGCGCAAATTACAATTACTCCCTCTCCAAGTCATGCCTTTTCTCAGAGCACGGTTAAACACGGTCCAGTGCAAAGCATTCTTGTCACACGACCGTGAGCTGCGTCTTCAGAAATTGGCAAAGCTAATTGCAAAAAGAAGGTCAGTTTCAGTCCGAATGTTTGCTTCGCTCCTCGGAATGTGCTCTTCTGCGATACATCTACATCTCATTCCCTTAGCACGGCTCAAAATGAGACCTCTTCAGGAGGAACTGCACCTTCAATGGCAGCAGGCCATAGGTTCGTTCGCCGATACTATCAGGATCACCCAGCGCATAATAAATTCTCTATGTTGGTGGTCACAGGCAAAGAATTTAACCCAAGGCTTCACTTTTCTACAAACCATTCCAGATTTCATTTTAACAACCGATGCCTCCATGGAAGGATGGGGAGGTCATTTGCAGGATTTGCAGATTCAAGGGAAATGGTCTCAAGTTCAAAGGCAACAACATATCAACAGTCTGGAGCTCCGCGCCATTTTTCTGTCTCTCCAAGCGTTTCTCCCAAGGATCCCGGGATCCTCTGTGCTGGTTCGTACCGACAATACAACCAGAATGTATTACATCAACAAGCAAGGAGGAACAAAATCAGTTACACTCTTGAAGGAGGCTCAGGAACTGTGGGAGTGGGTCACATTCCACAAGATAACACTGGGAGCCGAACATGTCAGGGGTCTCCACAATACCCTGGCGGACACGCTGAGCAGGTCTCTAACGGACTGTCACGAGTGGAAGCTAGAACGGGAGCAAGCTAACGCAGTGTTCCAGGTTTGGGGCAGGCCTGCTCTGGACCTATTCGCAACGAGGGAGAACAAGAAATGCCGATACTATGCCAGCAGGTTCCCTCAACAGGGATCAAGAGGGAATGCCCTGTCCATGTGATGGTCAGGGATTTGTGCTTACGCTTTTCCCCCAATACCATTGATTCCAAAAGTGCTCCGCAAGATGAAGCTGGAGGGTTGCCGTTTAATACTGATTGCAACCCGTTGGCCAAGACAATATTGGTTCCAGGAACGTCTCCTATTGTCCCAAGACAGGCCCATTCGCCTTATTCCAACGCCTACAATGTTATCGAGGGACAAAGGGCAAGTACTTCATCCGGACCCACAGTCCCTGCACTTGCGCGCATGGCTTCTGATTTCTTAGAATTTAAGGACCTCAACATTCCACAGGACTGCCATGAGATTTTGGGCAAATCCCGTTCCCAAAGCACAATAAAGACTTATCGCCTCAAGTGGAAGCGATTTTGCTATTGGTGTGAAGCGAATAATATTCAGCCAATTCAGGCTCCGGCAGAACAAATACTCCCGTATCTGCTTTCTCTCGCCAAGTCTGGGCTTACTTTTTCATCAATTAAAGTACATCTTGCTGCTCTTTCCAGATTCAGGAAGTGCTCAAACTTCCTTCTCTTTGCTCGTCTTCACTTGTCAAACAATTCATGAAAGGACTTTTCTCGGACTTTCCCTCCAGTGCGAGCACCCCCTCCAGAGTGGGAACTCAACACAGTGTTAGCGCAATTAATGAAGCATCCATTTGAACCGATCCATAAAGCGGATCTCAAATTCCTTACTTGGAAGGTCGCCCTTTTATTGGCTCTCACCTCTGCAAGAAGTGTTAGTGAGATCCAAGCTTTCACTATCAAGGAACCCTTTTTGCCGTTTACTAGTGACTATGTAATCCTTCTAACAAATCCCAAGTTCATACCTAAGGTACCGACGCAGTTTCACTTGAATGAGCCGATAAGATTAAAAACATTCTTTCCGGATCCATCCACTCCAGCCGAAAGAGCATTACACTCCCTGGATGTTAAGCGCTGTTTAAAATTCTACCTACAGAAAACTAGGGACATCAGACGGTCTAACCAATTGTTCGTGGCCTATGGTCAAGCAACTCTTGGGAATGCAGTAACAAAGGCAACTATAGCCAGATGGTTGGCATCTGCTATTCATTTCTGCCATTTGAAAGCTAATAAACCTTTGCAGAGGAAAGTCAAGGCTCATTCTACAAGGACTATTTCAACTTCTACAGCTTTGTTTGCTGGAGTGACTTTGGAGAATATCTGTCGTGCTGCGACATGGAAAAAATGTCCACACGATCACGAAACATTACTGCCTTCAATCTTCGCATCAAGAAGATGCAGCAGTTAGACAGGCTGTTCTACACCATCTCTTTCATTAAGATCTGATTCAGGTACTTTCTCTTTTATGATTAATCCGTTATTTTTAATATGTATGCAAATATACAGGTTGATATGTCTAAAGATCGTACTTATCGCTATATACTTATGTGTGTATATATATATGTGTTTATATAGTGTCTTTCCTATAGTTTTCCTTATTTAAGGATTGTTTAAAAAAAAAAAAAAAGATATATGTATGATGTTTTCAACCTTTGTGGATAAAATTTGGGAGTTTATGAGCACGTGTCTCCCACCGTCCGTGAACGACAGTATATTGGTATACTGCTTGCTACTCTGATTCAGGCATGTGAATCTATGAAAGATACCCCAATACTGGATAAGAAAACAAGTTACTTACCTGTAACTACAGTTATCCAGTATTGGTATCTTTCATAGATTCACATGCACCCACCCTCCTCCCCGAGGAGACAGTTCTCTATATCTGGTATACATATTTCTCACTTGTGCTAGGAATATCTGAGGAGGACTGCCTCTGCTGGGAAGGTTCTAGAGGGTGCTGGTAGCTGATTGGTTAGAAACAAGTTTTGGTTCTTTTTACTATAATGATGTAGATAGGCTACTAGGATGTAGGCCTAATGCCTTTTCTTTTAGCCTACTATTATTATTTACTTTTGGCACTACTTTTGTATTTACCATGGGACTTCCTCCTCGGCGACAGGGAATGATTCAGGCATGTGAATCTATGAAAGATACCAATACTGGATAACTGTAGTTACAGGTAAGTAACTTGTTTTCTGCTGCCCACTTCCAACATGGCAGAACCCTTCTCTTGGAATGTGGAGCTCCCTAGCCCACCTTAGAGGTGTGGCTAACTGGGGGCTACATGGCCACTGGAAAAATGGTTTGACAGTGGCTTCTCCATCTCTGTCCTTGACACCAACCTGTCTGCAAGAACAAAAGAGCAGCCCGTCTTCTTTGTGTCCACCATTTTCCCTTTGAAGGAGGCTTTCCCTTTGAAGCCTGCCATTGGGACTTACACCCTCTTTGGCCTTTCTGCCAGGTAGAAGTCACACCTGCCTTGGCTGATCATTTGTGTTCCTTCCTGAGAGGCATTCATACCTCCCCCCTGGAGAGCAGAAGGCTTTCTCAAGGTCAGCAGCTGGTGTGCAACCATCAGTGGTCTCAGGAAAACTTGGACAGCAAAGTGGCAACTGTGGACCTTAAGGAACTGACAATGCTGGCAGTGTCAACTCTAGTTGCAGAACAGGCCTTTTTACCTGGTACCTGCATGGGGGAGTGGTCTGTTTTCCTTGCGGTGTAAGTTGTTCAGTTGATCATAGTCCGGTCCTGAGCTACATCCCTGTGTAGAGTGACAAAGTGTGCCATGCGCCACAAAGTGCTTGCCTCAGGCAGTCTTTATTGCATACAGTGATTGTCAATTTCCTTCTCGTCTTGTAGTAAATAGATTATTCCTGAAAAGGGGTGAGATAGACCATGTAGTATTCACGGATAGGTTAAACTTGGATATTGAAGCCCTCACACAACCTGCAGGGTATCGTGATTCACGTACCCCTTAGGATGTGTCATCATCGGGCTGCTCCTACGTCGAGTCGGCTGGTGCAATACCCGACGGGCTCTTGTTAAGGGAGCACTCTTGTGGAGATCTTTTTATCCAATGCAGCCGATGGGTGAATGGGTGTGTGGGGCTCAAACTCCAACTCTATAAGAAGAGGATCCTCTAGTAACAGCAATTCTAGCTCTGACTCAGTCAATTATGGTACCTCCCGCAAAGGGAATCGCCAGACCTACCCTCACTTCCAGCCGACCGCTTTCCAATATCCTGCCTTCTGGCAATATCCTATGCATCCACATGGGCAACCACAATACCCAATGCCACCACAAGGCCCGCCCCAACTCTACCCCCCGGTATACAACCAGCCTTTTTTAGGCAGAGGCTGGGGCAGAGGGCGCGGGCAAAGAAGAAGAAACAATCAACCAACCCCACAAGGAACCAGAATCCAGTGGGAGGACACCCCGAGAACAATGGAAACTCGGAGCCATACCAACAACAGGAAGAAGACCTAGTAGTTAATCTCTCCCAGAAAAACCTTACTGATGTGGAACACAAAGTACTTCAGAGAGGGTTGGGCTTTGTACCAACACCCAAGATTGACCAATTTAAACAACAATGCCAAATCCAACAATTTTTTTGCAAAGTCAGATTAAAATCTTTTTTTCAAGAAACAGAAACAATACAGCGGACAGACAGTGGTTTGCACATTAAGTCCACTTTTACCCCCAATACATCTATGATTCCACCAGAAGTCATCACTTTTGAACAAGCTGTGCTTAAAGATCTAGCCAACATGACTAAGCCTAAGATATATAACAATATGTCTAAAATTGAAACCGAGGCGATTAAGAACTTGTCCAATGATACATCAATCACGATAAAACAAGCCGATAAAGGTGGGGCTACAGTAATAATGGACACAGCAGACTATGACTTGGAATGTAGACGACAACTGTGCGACAGAGCCTACTACACTCCTGTCTCTACTAACCCGACCCAACGATTGCTTACTACCATCACAGCCTTAGTCTTCTCGGCTGAGCGTCAAGGCTGGATAAGCAAAAAAGAAGCCTCTTTTTTGGTCAAAAAGAATCCATGTACCCCCTACTTCTATACCGTTCCTAAAATCCACAAGGGTATTTCAACCGTTCCTGGTAGGCCAATTGTATCAGGCATTGACTCTGTTCTGGAACCCTTGTCTCAATTTTGCGACTATTTCCTCTTACCTGCAGCCTCTTGCTGACATAGTGCACTCACTCGGCGTAGGCATAGTGACCTACGCCGACGATACACAATTAGTTGTGTCTATGAATCAATCTGACTCTTCCCGTTTGAACCTAAGTAACTGCCTGGTAGCGGTTGCCCAGTGGATGGCTGCCTCACATCTGAAATTGAATGGCGAAAAAACGGAGCTCATGATGCTAGGTAATTCAACCATTCCCAGCCCTATGACGGATTGGCCCCCATGTATGGGCCCCCCACCCCAACCAAAACCTCATATAAAGAGCTTGGGCATATGGCTGGATGCAAACCTCAGCTTCTTGCAACAAGCTACCACTCTGTCCGCCACGTGTTTTGGGCTCATGCGCATGTTGAGGAAAGTGCTGCCACTTCTCCCTTTTGAAGCCCGCAGAATAATGGTGCAAGCCATTATATTGTCTCGGTTGGACTATGGGAACTCCCTATATTTAGGGGCTCCCATCGCCACAACAAGAAAGATGCAGGTGGCCCAAAACGCTGCGGCTCGTCTTTTACTGGGGCTAAATCAACGGGAATCGGGCACAGCGGCTTTGAGGAAGCTGCATTGGCTTCCCATTAAAGCCAGAGTGCTATTCAAATCCATGTGTATCATGCACAAAGCCATGTGGAAGACCGCTCCAACTATGATCTGTTCCTTGGCTAACCCCTACCTCCCCCACAGAGCTTTGCGATCTAGCACAGCTTCTTTAGCCACTATAAACAAAATCAGACGCACCAGATGGGGCGGACGCTCCTTTTCTTGGAACGCCGCAAAGTCATGGAACTCTTTGCCCATTTCCCTTCGCAGCGAACCCAACCTTTTAAAATTTCGGAAGGAACTAAAAACCCACTTATTTGCTTAATTTTCCTCATTTTTAACTGTATGTTCTTTTAACTCACTTATCTTAACAGTCTGACTATACACAGCGCTACGAGGCCTCTGGGTTGTTTGCGCTTTATAAAACCCAATTAATAATAATTAATAATAATAATAATTACCACTTGTTAAAAAGACTGCATCATACATACAAGACACCTCAGATCTGTTAAGACTCCTGATTGAGCTACCCCCTTCAGACGAGATCACACTCCTGGTGACCCTAGATGTACAGGCCCTATACACCAACATACCCCAGAGGGCTACTATTGATGTGGTAGAAAATGTCCTTAATCAAGAACTCTGGGAACATAACACCCCCATTAGCTTTGTCATGGAGTGTGCAACTTTAGTCCTTACAGAAAACTTCTTTGAATTTAAAGGCCAGATCTATCAACAAACACAAGGAACTTGTATGGGCAGTACAGTTGCGCCAAGTCTAGCGTGCCTGTACATGTCTGATTTTGAGACTCGTCATATTTTCCATGACTCTAATCCATTTAATACAGGCATATACCTCTGGAAGAGGTTTATTGACGACATCTTAATTCTATGGAAAGGAGATATGTCAACTTGCATTGAGTTTTGTAATTGGATCAACACCCTTGACCCACACCTCAAGTTTTCCCATTTGGTGTCTGAAAGTAATATCCCTTTTCTAGATCTCAACATCCACCTGCACAGAGGTACACTGTCAACCACGTTGTACAAAAAACCAACGGACCGCAACAGCCTGTTACTCTACACAAGCCATCATCCCCGTAGTCTGAGGGACAACTTACCTATAGGACAATTTCTCAGGGTGAGACGCAACTGCAGCAACCTATCAGATTACAGGGCAGAAGCGAGAAAATTGGCTAGCAACCTCAGGGCACGTGATTATCCAGCCCAACATATAGCTTTAGCCAATAAGAGAGCTCGCAATAACCATCGCGAAGCTTTGTTGGAACCGAAAATACTAGCTCCAACAGATACCCTTACTTGTGTTACTTCATTTACCCCAGTGTCGAATCAGATTACCAAAATAATTAAGAAACATTGGAATATCTTGAACACAGGCACGATGAATCTTGAAGTCCCGAGATTCTCGTTCAAACGGACAAAAAACTTGAAGGACACCTTGATACACACCCGTCCTCGCCTACAGGGGCAACCGATCCAAAGACAACTATGGAATCTTCCACCCGTGACCGGGCATTACCCGTGTGGCTCCTGCACTGTATGCCCCCTCACTGCAATCCATAAGTTTGTCCTATTTAGTAACAACTTTAAATGGGAACTACGCCATCACACCAACTGCAATACAGCCAATTGCGTGTATTTGATTACATGCCCTTGCAAATTACAATACATCGGCATGACAACACGTTCAGTCAAAACACTCATGACTGAACACCGTAGTAATTTTCGCTGCAAAAAAATCAACACAAGAATGTGTACACACTTTCTAGAAAAGGGACACCCCGCAGAATCGTTCAGCTGGTTAGTTTTGGAATCATTTTCCAACATTACCAAAGAAGCTTTGCTTGCTAAAGAACAAAGATGGGTGTACAGATTGGGCACTCATTTAAGTGGATTAAATGATGCCATTCCCTGGTCCTCTATTAAACCTCCATGAGTAAAAGCATCATCGTGTTATGCCACCATTCGATTAAACCAACTTTCCAATGTTGTAAAATAAGCCCCATTTGAACTATGATAGGTTTATCTATTTTTGTTACTAGACCTGATCTCCGGTTCCTTGTTAAACAACCTTGAGAAAGAATAAAATATACTGGCCCTTTGGCTAGACAATTCTCGAGTGATCTTCGCCCGGATTGTTATGCTTACACTCCTAAGCATATAAAACATAGATAACCCCCCTCCTTGTTGATTACATGGCTCACCACTTTTGAGCATTAAATACATCATTACTCACATGAGGCTCACTGACATAATGACGCCAAGACGGGCTTTAGGGTGCACGATCCGACCAAACAATAAGTCCCTCCAGAGTGAAAATGCATACTCTTTGGCGTGCTTTTCATTAAGCATTCAAAACATTTAGACGATTCATCGGCTAATGATCTATAAATATATACATTCGCAACACTTCATCCCTTTAGACGGCTCCTCACCCAAGATGGCGACCAGACAATACCGCCAGTATAACTCATTACGTACGAGTACTTTCTCCACCCCAACTTCCGGATTCGAGCTTCACAAACGCTCCCTTTATATTTCCATTGCGAGACTCGGCACATCGCCACCCAGTCCTGGTAGAGCGGGGTAGGTGTACGGGAGACACGGACTCGGCGTATCAGTAAGTACTCGAACAACATTCTCTATTAGCGTGTTTGTTTCTTAAACTGTGAGCACGCCCGGTGCTGTCGGGGGGTTACCCAGATGAAGTTTGCTAATATAGTAACTCTCATGAGAAGAAGGGAACCTTAACAACACAGACTGTGGAGCTTTTTTAGCTATTTGTTTTACCATGTGATTGATATAATCGCGATGCAGATAGCTATGCTTGTTTAAGCGATCGAGTCTGTACCTTCCCTATGTTTCATACATAACCTTCATCTGTGGGGTGTCCCCTCAAATCACATTAGAAGAGCACAGTATCTTTTCTAAACAAGTCAAAACCCTAGTTTACCGCGAACAAATATGACCATATCTCATTGTGACATAGGGTTGTTACTTCATCGGGAATGTGATAAACAAACTACAGTACCCACATGATGGTTGACACCAATAATTTGGATTTAAATATTATGTCTGCTTAACATACAATTTGTTTTTGGAAGTAAGAGATTAGGGACTATACCATGTTTGAACTAAGTAACTCTTGATTCAATCCTTACTTTTCCATGTGCTCTCCATAACATAACATGATTGCATAATTGTTTGACTTTATAAATAAGAGAAGGGGTTGACATAACCCTGGAGTTTTGTGGGCATAATCATTTCCGATTCTCTAGTTCTCTTCCAATATAATTACAGAACGCGAGGAACTCTTTGCGTTATCTACCAGGAACTGCAGTGTACTATCCTAGGGAATTCTTAGGGTAAGTCCACTAATAAATTTCACTTTCAATTTTATCACCTGTAGGAGTGATCACTTCACATGGCTCAGGTTCACTTTGTATATTTTCATTCTATTAAATACCACATATAGAGTGCACCATCACTATAGCTGCACTCTGTTGTTCACGAGATACACCTTGTAAATGTACAGTGACTGTTTTACGCATTCTATAACCACCGTGGCCTTCCTCTTCCTCTACAGGTAGACCGAGCTGCAGGTAAAACAACAACTGTGATTGAGAATGCTCACTGTTATCTAGGATACATAGATAGGCTCCATATGTAGATAGAAAATAACTTTTGGTCCTGAAGAATCGCCAGAGTATTCCTCTATCAGAGCGAGAAACATGTCGACCCTAATGAGGCAGTGTATATAACTTAGTCCATCACTCTAAGCTACTAACACTCAACCTCACAGTTTTAATTAGGGGAGGAGGCTTCCTAATAAATTGGTTGAGAAAGCACTCCGACCCCTATTTTTAGTAACTATCGTCTTTCATCTACATTATAAAAAAGAGCCCCACACACCCATTCACCCATCGGCTGCATTGGATAAAAAGATCTCCACAAGAGTGCTCCCTAAACAAGAGCCCGTCGGGTATTGCACCAGCCGACTCGACGTAGGAGTAGCCCGATGATGACACGATACATCCTAAGGGGTACGTGAATCACGATACCCTGCAGGTTGTGTGAGTGCTTCAATATCCAAGTTTAACCTATCCGTGAATACTACATGGTCTATCTCACCCCTTTTCAGGAACAGCTGTGTCCTGTAGTAGGGGATCTCTGTGTATAGTCATAATCTAGTGAATAGTCCCGCCCATGTGCGTGGACCCCGGAGCAATAAAAAATAATCTCTAAAGGTGACAAATCATGCAGACCTGCATACACCTTTAAGAGAGAATTTAATTTAAAGACAGATAATGCAGCCTATACCCACAGGCTACACTGTCCAGTACTTCAACTAGAATTCCACCAACATCCACAAACAGCACTGCCTGTCCAGCTTTTCTCCACATAGGAAAAAACCCTGCCTCTACCAGCAAAAGCCTCTGGAATGATAGAGAGGAAGGAGTGGACAGACAAGCCCCATAGGCTGCCATTATGTGGCTTAAAACAGGATACTGTGCCTTTAAGAAAACTTTCCAGGTTTCCAGAACTTTCCCCAGTATCCCAGAATGCCCAGCAGGTCCCATTTACTTTAAGTTCTTTTTTCCGGCTCCTGCTAGCAGGACCCTGGAGCATTGAGCTCTCCCCTTTTCAAGGGTTTATTGTAGTTTTTTGTCAATTTTTGTCACTTTTTCAAGTGCTTAGTGGCTGGTACTGTCAACATGCCTGGCTTGTTCGACAAGTGCCCGGAATGTGGTAGAAAGAAGGCTAAAACTGATCCACACGAGGTGTGTATAGGTTGCCTTCCCCAGTCCCACGTGCCTGAAGGCTGTGATATCTGCCACTCGTTCTCTGCCAGGACCCTGAGGGACAGAATGAAAATCAGGCTTCAAATCCTGGAGGAGAGAAGGCTGAAGGCACCAGGTGGGTCTGGAGGGGCTGATTTGGCCCATACTGAGGCCTCTGGGGGGCTCCCCAGGGGCAGGAAGACCAGTAAGCGTTCCCACTCCCCGTCGACGTCGAGGGCGTCGACGGCGGCGTCGAGGAGGATGACCACCATCTGTTCGCCGTCTCCCCAGGGCTCTGGGGAGAAGCGGCGTCGGCGGTCGACGTCGAGGGACCTGAATAGGCCGCCGTCAACTACATCGGCGTCTTCGGCGACGACGCCGTCTACGGCGCCTTCCAGCAGTCGGCGTCGAGATCGGACCCGGCGTCGGCGCTCGCCGTCGGGGGGAGATCGCCGTTCGCCGTCGGTGAAGAGGAGACGGTCGACGTCGCCGTCAAAGAGAAGATCGACGTCAAGACGCTCGAGGTCAAGAAGATCGCCGTCGAGGAACAGATCGCCGTCGAGGCACAGATCGCCGTCGAGGCACAGATCGCCGTCGAGGCACCGATCGCCGTCGAGGCGCAGATCGCCGTCGAGGCACAAATCGCCGTCGAGGCGAAGGTCGCCGTCGAGGCGTAGGTCGCCGTCGAGGCGAAGATCGCCGTCGAGGCGAAGATCGACGTCGAGGAAGAGAGAGTCATCGGGATCGGTGTACTCTGTGGTGTATACGCCTCCTCGGATGCCTACGCCACCGCCTCTTCCACCTCCGACTCCGCTTCCACCACCTCCGCCACCACCACCGCCGCCACCACCACCACCTCCACCACCTCCACCGCCTCCACCACCGCCTCCACATCCGCGGCCACTGCCTCCGCCGCCCCCACCTCGGTCGTTGCCACGCACTCCGTTGGGACTGCCGGCGGTGCCCCCGCGGTCGGTTTCCCTTCCGAGGTACCCGACTCCGCCGCAGGGGACTCCTAAGCCACGACGCCCGCGGTCGCCGGGACCGGCTAGACCGGCGGGCAGACCGAAGCCAAAGAGGTCACGCTCCCGCTCTCTCAGGAGGAGAAGATCACGGAGCCATGGACGGTCATCGTCGGACTCGGGACGACGCCGTAGGAGGCACAGGTCCAGGTCGCACACGCGATCCTCGACCAGAGATTTTTCCCCGACGCTGTCGGACTCGCCGGGGACTAGGGTGTCTCCGGTGGACAATTTGGTCTCTTTCCAAGAGGTGCTGCTGAGAGGGGCAGCAAAGTTGGGTATCACGGTGACGGTTCCAACACCCACGACGTCCGTGATATTCGAGACACTTCATAAGAAACATCTGTCTCGCCCTCTACTGCCCCTTGTACCAGGACTGGTGGAACCCGCGTTGGAGCTGTTCCTCACTCCCGCGGTGACGAAGGCCGCCCCCTCCAGGCTCATGAAAAAGTATAGGGCCCCGGAGTCTGACCCTACCTTTTTGAGGGTGGATCCGAAGCCGGATTCGGTCATCGTGACGGCGGCGAGGAAACAACATGCGACCGCCCTTTCATCGACGGTTCCGCCTGACAAAGAGAGCCGCTGGCTGGATTCTGCGGGCAGGAAGGTGTGTGGGACCGCCGCCACCACCATGAAGGCGGCGAGTGCAGGGGCTTTGTTGGGCCGTTACGACCGGGCCCTGTGGGAGTCCCTGCAGCAGTATGCGGACCTGCTGCCCCGGGACAGGAAGAAAGAGGACTTCTTGGAAACAGTGCGTGAAGGCATGCTGGTTTCTAATCAGGTGATCGGCGCGGCGGCGGATGTCTCCTTGTTGGCCGCCCACGCCTACTGCCATGGCGTCCACCAGAGGCGGCATTCGTGGCTGCGCCTGACGTCCCTCAAACCAGAGGCGCAGTACAGAGTGGCCAACCTGCCCTTCTCGGGGGAAACTCTGTTCGGAAAACATGCGGATGATGAGATGGCCCGCATGAAGGTGGAGGCGGAAACCCTGACGGCCGTCGGGTTGGAGAAGGCCGAGAAGAAGAAACGCCCGTTCCAGAGGCGGTTCGGGTCTTCGGGCAGAGGGCGTGGGCAGAGTTCGGGACAGCAGCAGCACCAACAGCAGCAGTTCCGGAAACCCTTCCAGAAACGCCAGAGGGGTAGAGGAGGCCAGCAGGCGACTACCACTACCAAGGGCCCGGCCGGGTCTCGGCCCTGAGCGGCTACTTCCCCCTCAACCGTTACCCACTCCAGTGGGGGGAAGCATTCAACTTTTTCCGGCAGAGTGGAGAAAAATTACTCCGGACAAGTGGGTGCTGAATATTGTTTGCAATGGATACAGTCTTCGGTTTATCAGCCCGCCTCCAGCGATTCCGCCGGTCAGCTCTCGGTTCCAGCTGAGAGAGCTCTAGGCGGAGGCAGACATCTTGTTGAGAAAGAAGGCGGTAGGTAGAAGAGGTACCTCTGTCTCAAAGGGGAAGAGGTCTGTACTCTCGGTTCTTCCTCGTTCGCAAGAAGGACAAGGACGAGTTCAGGCCCATTCTGGATTTGCGACAGGCAAACAAATGGATTCGCAGAGAGAAGTTTCGCATGCTATCGTTGCACCAGATTTACCCACAGCTGCAACGGGGAGACTGGCTCTGTGCCATAGATCTACAGGATGCGTACTTCCATGTGCCCATAGCACGGAAGCACAGGAAGTTCCTGCGATTCCAAGTCGGCGCCAATCACTATCAATACACAGTACTACCATTCGGGCTAAAGTCTGCGCCCAGGACCTTCTCGAAGTGCATGGCGGTGGTGGCGGCACATCTGCGAAGGAACAAGGTGTTTGTCTACCCGTATCTGGACGATTGGCTGATCAAGGCTTCATCGTTCTCGGAAGCGCAAGATCACTTCCGATGGACGTGTGCTCTCTTGCACAAGCTGGGGTTACACGTCAACATGTCCAAATCGGTCCCGACCCCGGTCCAGTGCATACAGTACCTGGGAGCCTCCATCGATACGCGGTCAGCAAGCGTGTCTCCTTCGGAGGAGAGACGGTTATCACTCCTTCGGAAGGCTCAGGACCTCAGGACTGCTCCATCGACGACAGTGAGGAAGGTGTCTTCTCTACTGGGATCGATGGCCTCCTGTATCTTCCTCACGCCTCACGCTCGGCTACACATGAGACCACTGCAGGAGTGCTTGGAGGATCAGTGGGATCAGAGGACAGGCTCTTGGGACGACAAGATACGACTGTCGCTGCATGCTCTTCAGTCTCTGAAGTGGTGGTGTTCGGCGGAAAACCTCCTCAAGGGGGTTCCCTTCCACAAGGACATTCCCACGACGAGTGTCGTGACGGATGCGTCTCTCCAGGGCTGGGGAGCGCATTCCGGGGACTTGCAGATTCAAGGAAAGTGGTCTGCTTTGGAATCGACGTACCACATCAATTTCCTGGAACTCAGATCTGTCTTCCTGGCACTGAAGGCCTTCCTTCTGTCCTTCCAGACCAACTCGCTGCTGATACAGACGGACAATACAACCACGATGTATTACCTCAACAAGCAGGGGGGGTCGAGATCGCGCACCCTGTCGCAGGATGCGCAGGCGATCTGGCGCTGGCTGCTGGCCCGAGGACTGACTATTACGGCCACGCATCTGCCAGGGGTGCAGAATGCTCAGGCGGACACCTTGAGCAGGCTGATCCAGGAAAACCACGAATGGGTCATAAACGACGAAGTACTAGGAGAAGTCTTCGCAAGGTGGGGGACTCCAGACGTAGATCTGTCCGCCACCGCCGAAAACAGCAAATGCCGAGACTTCGCATCCAGGTACTACCAGCGGGGGACGCTGGGGAATGCGCTATGGATCGATTGGTCGAACAGCTTTCTGTACGCTTTTCCACCCATTCCCCTGATTCCGGCAGTGCTCATCAAGCTGTCCCAGTCCAGGGCGCGGATGATCCTGATCGCCGCGGAGTGGCCCAGGCAGTGGTGGTTCACGGACCTACTTCACCGGTCTCTCCTTCCTCACATGCGGTTGCCGTGCAGGCCGGACCTTCTCACAAAGTTCGGGGGCGGATGGTGCACCCCAACCTCTCGTCTTTGAGTTTGGCGGCATGGCTCCTGAGATAGTGCAATATGGCCATCTGAATCTACCAAACGATTGTATGGACATACTGAAGGAGTCTAAACGACCTTCCACTAGGACATCCTATGCTTACAAGTGGAAGAGGTTCTGTATCTGGTGTAAGTCCAAGAACTTTGATCCGACGACATGTAAGGAAGATGTCATCCTTCCGTATCTTTTACATCTGGCGCAGTCTGGCCTTAATTTCCATTCCATTAAGGTTCATCTGGCTGCTTTGACTGCTTACAGGAAATGCCCTTCACAGACTTCCTTCTTTCAGATCCCTGTGGTCAAGGATTTTGTGGAAGGCTTGAAGAAAGTGTTGCCTCCCGTCAGACTTCCCTCGCCTTCCTGGGACTTGAATGTGGTGCTGTCCAGACTGATGAAGGAGCCTTTTGAACCCATTCACAGGGCTTCATTGCAGCACCTATCCTGGAAGGCGGCGTTCCTAGTGGCCATTACATCGGCCCGCAGGGTTAGTGAACTTCAGGCATTATGTTGTCAAGAACCTTATACTGTATTTCATGCTGCTAAGGTTGTGATGCGAACTCACCCTAAATTTCTTCCTAAGGTTATCTCTGACTTTCATGTCAACCAGACTATAACTTTACCTACGTTCTTTCAGAATCCCTCTTCGCCAGCGGAAAGGTCTCTCCATTCCCTGGATGTTCGGAGGGTGTTGAAATTTTATCTGGATAAGACCAAGGATATTCGTAGGTCTGACCAATTGTTTGTTAATTATGGCTCAGTCAGGACTGGTCTTGCGACCTCTAAGCAGTTCATTTCTCGGTGGATTGTGTCCTGCATACAATTGTGTTATCAAAAGGCTAGTAAGACCTTAGGGGGTAAACCTAAGGCTCATTCCACCAGGGGCAAAGCTGCCACGACGGCTTTGCTGCGTAATGTTCCGATTGCGGAAATCTGCAAGGCGGCCACTTGGAAGTCGGTCCATACCTTTGCTGCGCATTACTGTCTGGACACGGATGCCAGGGCAGATGCTCAGGTTGGGCAGGCTTCGCTGCGAAATTTGTTCGCACAGTAGTGGTAGTGTCTTGTGTGTTCTCCACCGCTTTTGTTGTGTGGGGATGGGCTTGCCATTCTATTCACTAGATTATGACTATACACAGAGATCCCCTACTACAGAAGGAGCAGTTTCTTTTCTGTAACTCCAGTTCTGTAGTAGGGGTATCTCTGTTATAGTCATAAGCGCCCGCCCTCCTTATTCATATGTAGAATGCTACAGGTCTGGCGTGCTACGCCTTCAAAAAGAACTGAAAGTAAATGGGACCTGCTGGGCATTCTGGGATACTGGGGAAAGTTCTGGAAACCTGGAAAGTTTTCTTAAAGGCACAGTATCCTGTTTTAAGCCACATAATGGCAGCCTATGGGGCTTGTCTGTCCACTCCTTCCTCTCTATCATTCCAGAGGCTTTTGCTGGTAGAGGCAGGGTTTTTTCCTATGTGGAGAAAAGCTGGACAGGCAGTGCTGTTTGTGGATGTTGGTGGAATTCTAGTTGAAGTACTGGACAGTGTAGCCTGTGGCTATAGGCTGCATTATCTGTCTTTAAATTAAATTCTCTCTTAAAGGTGTATGCAGGTCTGCATGATTTGTCACCTTTAGAGATTATTTTTTATTGCTCCGGGGTCCACGCACATGGGCGGGACTATTCACTAGATTATGACTATAACAGAGATACCCCTACTACAGAACTGGAGTTACAGAAAAGAAACTACTCCTTACTTTTCTTGTACACTTTAAGGGCATACTCAGCTGGACCTCTCTCGAAAAGCCCATTACGCCCCCCTGATCCATTCTTGACTCCTAGTAAATAGATTATCTCACCACCATTAACATTTCCAAACACAGTCTTTTTAGGCCGAAGCCTACCAGACAGCTCAGCTGTCTGGATTTTTTAAAGACTTCTTGGGGACATTTTGAAAGGTTCCATGGGAATAAGTTCTGCCCATTGCTTACCATTGGCTTTGTGTTTTGTAGCTCACAGTTGCTTGCTTTATATTTGCTGGCTTTATTTGTTTAGGTTGTCCAGCTTGAGTTTGTCCCTCCTGTGGAGCACAGCCTGTTTACCTGGCTCCTTGTATTCTTCCACTACTGTTCTCTTTCTGTTAAACAGGCCTTTAAATTGTGTTCTTATCTTGTCTCATTCGCTGTGCAATAAAAGACAGAGGCCGACCTATATCAAGCTCTATCTTCTGAGGGAGCTTGGTGTTTACTTTTCCTTCTTTGGCTTCAAAGTGAGAGAATTTATGTGAGAATCTTGTTGGGGTTGTGAAAGGAAAAGCTTTTTTTCTAGCACACAATGTAGATGTCTGTAAATGAACTGTACAGATATTTCAGAATATATCAGAATTAGAAAAGCAATTTTTTTTGTGATTCTGAAGTATGGAGGAAACAAACATTTTAATACGATCAAATCAAATCAGTACACTAAGTGATGCCATTTCCACACATTATCATTTGTGCTCGGCATAGTTTTGTCAGTTAAACTGTATGTCTGTGCAAATATAGTGGTCATTTCAATAGAAAATGTGATGTCTGTAATGGCAGTGCGCTACCACACCATGCATACTTCACACTGCGCCACTCTACTCTACCTCACTCCACTCTACAACACTCAAATCCACTCTATGCCACTCTACGCCCCTCCGCTCTACACCATGCCACTCCACTCCACTGCACAACACGCCACTCCATTCTTCGACTAGCCACTCGACTCTACAACACTCCACTCTACCCCACTCCACGACATACCACTCTATGCAATCAACTCTACTCTATGACATACCATTCCACTCCCCCTACTCCACTCCCCTCCTCGCCACAACACTCCGACACTCTACTCCACTCTGCGCCACTCCACTCTGGCACTTTACTCCAATCTACATTATGCTACTCCACTTCACACTCCTCCACACTATGCCACTTTACTCCACTCTTCGCCTCTCTACTTCACTCTACGACACTGTACTCCACTCTGCGACACTCTCCACCTCTCCACTCTATGCCTTTCCGCTCTACAACCCTCCAATGTATTCCACTCCCCTCTCCAGTACCCCACTCTACAAAACTCTGCTCCACTCAACAACGCTGTATGCAACTCCCTCTGAGCCACTCTATGCCACTTTACTCCACTCTACTCTACGACACACCACTCCACTCCACACTTCACTCTATGCCACTCCAATGCCACTCCACTCTATGCCAATCCACTCTATGCTACTCCACTCTATGCCACTCCACGCCACAACACTCTGCCACTGCACTCTATATCACTCCACTCTATGCCACTCCACGAAACTCTACTCGACTCCATGCCACTCTACTGTACGACAATGTATTCCAGTCTACGACACTCTGCTACACTCTGCGCATCTTTACTTTATTCTACACCGCTCTGCTCTACTTTACAACATTCTACTCCACTCTCTGCCATTCCACTCTGACTCTCTGTGCCACTCCACTATATGAAACTCTACTACTCCAATCTACTCCCCTCCACTCTGCTTCTGTCTGACACTCTACTACCTTCAGGGAACTCTCCATGACACTCTACTCCAGTCTATACCACTCCACTCTATGACAGATCTACTCCACTCTACTCCACTGTATACAACTCCCTCTGCGCCATTATATTCTACTGTACTCTACGACAGTCTACTCCACTCTGTGCCACTCCACTCTACCACACTCTAATCCGCTCTCGGACACTACTCCACTCTATGCCCTTGCACTCTGACACTCTACTCCCTCCAGGATACTCCACTCCTTCCACAACACTCCACCTCACTCCTCTCTACTCTTCTATACTCCAATCTACGCCCCTCCACTCTGATTTTTAACTACCTTCACAACGCTCTGCTCCATTCTATGCCACTCCACTCTATAACAAATCTACTCCACTCTATGCAACTCTACTTCATTGTATGCAACTCTCTCTACGCCATTTCACTCTGCTGCACTCTATGCCACTACACTACTCCATTCTATGGCACTCTACTTCACTCTATGCCCTTCCACTCTACAACACTCTACTCATTCCACTCTACTCCACTCCACGACACTCCGTTCTGACACTCCACTCTCCTCTACACCACTAACTTTTAGCCATGCTGAACCTCAGCCAACTTGATGTACAACATGGCTAAAATACATTGGCAAAGCCAATAGCTCTTTCATAGGCGAGACCTATTGACTTTGCCAATTCTTGTTACTAACAAGTTGAATATTATCTTGGTGGACATGTTGTACACCCAGGGAAATCACAGCTGATGCTTCTTGGCATAATAACTTAGGGATACAAAAAGCTAGTGGTAATTAACCCTGGAAAATAAAAATATTGGTCATAGAGTGATTGAAATTCCCTCCCACTTCCTTTTCCAGTGGTGTAACTAGACCAGCCGTTGGTAAGCAGGGGGGTTTGCTGGCGATTCCTGCATTCGCCGCCCCGCGACAGCCGCAGGTAAAAGCGAGGGGGGGAGTGAAGGGGCGCCGCTGTCCTTTTCAATTTAGCTTTCTGATATACTTGGATAAATCGGGCTTGAGCCTCCTCAACGGCGTTCACCCACCTGCATGTTATTTCTGGCTTGAAATAGAGTTCTTTCACTCTTTTCTTTTTTTGGCCTGTTATAGCATAAATCGTTCATAGACTGCATTGACATGTGGGTTCAATTAGCCATTGAAAACTGGCTCTGCCGTCTCACAGCCATCTTCCAGACCCATACAGTTGGTGAGCCTTGCCATTCATAGCTTCCACAGTGACTCAATGGGTGGGACCACTACATGCTGTTGTAACTGTGGCCAAGTGCATGTTTTTACTTTCTTTATGTCGTCCTCGTCATCGGTTGTTACGGGGTTAGAGGATTGATAGACCCATGGCTTGGTAAAGTGGTTTATCAGGGCTTCTACATCAAGCCGGGTGCTCTAGTGCAGCAGTTGAGAATAGCAGTTGAGCATGGGAGCAGGTTAGGCCTGCTCAACATTTCGTTTCTACTGAATGCCTTGGGCTGTTTGTCCTGCTTAATAGAACCATTAAGTGTCTCGAGACCCTCACGGGCGAGTTGCAGCACTTTATAAATGTTTGATTGATTGATTTGGATTGAACCAATGATAAATTGAGAGGTAAGATTATACCTTAATTAGAAGCACCATGAATCTTTCCGATATGCCTGCATCCCCATCAGTGGACGTTGAGACGATATTGGTTATAACAACGGTGTAGGAAGGAAGGAGTCTCTGCATCAGGAGCAGGAATTTGGTACAGGAGATACGGAGGTAGGCGCCCCTTTTTGATAGAAGGAAGATGTGTACATATGAATAACAAACTTCACTCTGTCGATGCAAAACAGCTTTATGATTGACTACGAATATTTTACTTTAATCCCAAACCCATAAATAAGCCTTTCCTTAAGAAACCTCCTTTGCTGCCCAATGTGATCAGAGTTTCTATGGAACAAGGTACACGGCGCAAACAATTTCATCTATTTTCTTTCCGCTTTTTATAAAATCTATGACTTCGTTTTACAGTTGGGTGGAAATGCCAACCTGAGATTAGAGCTTAATGGAAAACTAGATGGCGGGCTCAGATTCTACTTTCCCGCTTCATCAGTGGCTGAGCCCTTTAATCTTCAATCGGCTTAGTTTAATTTCAGAATGCTTAAGCAGCTTTAATACCTAATATTAAGAGAAAAACCTTAATGCCCCTTTTGTTGCACAAAGCAGTAAATTCCTGCTTCATTTCAAATTTAATGGGGTGGCAAGAACGACTGCTCTAAGAATGTGGGGCAGAGTAGCCTTGAGACCTCCCTGATTCAACAGCAAAGTATGGATTCCTCTGAGAAGGAAACATTTGCTAACTCTGTGTAGAAAGTGTCTGCAGAGCCTAAGGGAGAGTTACTCAGCTACTGGAACGTGACGTGTTGCCTGGAGCTCCTGGCTCAGAGCCACCTTCCGCCCCTGTAAGACATTAGGAAATACATGTGCATTAACTTTGTGTGCATTAGTTTGCCTACCTGCTGTTGGTTGGGCTGTGTTTATGAGTTTCCCACTCTACCATTTACAGGTCTCAGAGTTTTTCAATTTTTGAGGTTTTTATTCATTCTCATTGTGCAGTGACCATTTTATGGCATGATGCAGGCAGAATCGTCAAAACCATGCAAAAAATTTAATTGTTGCTATTTCAGTCATTCACTGCCTATGTGTAATTTTCTACTTGGAAAAAAATAGAAATATATTTATGCCGAATCCTCTTGGTACTGTGGACTCAAACGCTGTATTAAAATGGGTGTAAATCCTCCAACAGTTTTAACAGTTTTGAACAGGTTTTTTTTTCATTCAGAACAATACCATTGTTGGATGAGTTTTTCAAAATTTCATGTATTTCCCAGAGTCACATGTTCGAAAACGCCCTTAAAGAGGAGATATGAGGAAGCGAGATGGAGCACCAGTGGAGGTGTGATTGGTTGTAGCTTCACCTATCTATGAATGTATTTTATCAGTTGACTTTCCTCCTGCAGTGCATACACACCCACAATTCCCATGCCATATTACACCAGTGCTAGATTTTGACTTTTGCTGGCCCTTGTTGATGTATTGTAATATTGAGCAGTCACTGGTACTTTCAAGATTATTTCCAGAAGGGATTATTATGGATCTCTTGCCATGGGCCCACCGTCACTGGGGCTACAAAGGACTCAAAATATCAGAGTACTGGGGGTCCCTGTTGACCTGGGCTCTAGCTACTAGATGTGAGATGGCAAATTAGCCTCACTAAACCTTGTTGACTATCTAGGTAGACATAGTTGAGTAATCAAGGCCCAACTCAAGGGATAGGTCAATTGTTTCAAACAAAGATAGCAGTAAAACCAGGGCTCATGTTAATGCACACTATAAAATATGAATCCCTCGATAATCACAAGCATCCTCACACTCCAGGAGTCATAAGCACAATACCGCAATAGTATAGCTACAGAACTGTTGAAAAGGCTAAAGGGTGTTCACAAACAATGGATTATCACACCCACCAACTGACTATGTTCACTAAACTTCAAAACGTAGGATTCATAATCCTCCCACTAAAAATTCATGCTTTGTTGTTAATTCGTAACGTTTACTGTTCATTACCCTAAAGTACGCCTACAAGAGAGCATATCAAATCGCCGATGATTGGCAGTGTACTTGGTAATCTGCAAGGGGGCACTGTCTTGAAGTATTTGTTACTTCCTTAATTAAGGGTTAGTTACGTTGGTTGCCCACAATAATGATATCTTGCTTCTTGGAGGCTTAAATGCTGAAGGCACCTGGTATTTCAACCTTGAGGATGATGGGGTCAAATTACAATCTAGACCAAAGAAAAGGAATGGGATCCCAGAGTTAGAGCAGGCTCCTCTCAGGCCTCTCACACATCTCTGGTTCCTGCTAAATGCCAACCCAGCCAGTTGCAGGACCACAAAACAAACAAAGGATCAAACAAAGAAGAAGGGATATAAATAATGGGGCAGAGAGAGAGTTTACTTTATAGGGAGTGATAACTCTCCTTGTACTCGCACTTGTAGTTCCATTTTCTTGCTACCACCTTCACAACAATGGAGAGGCATTCATAGGATGACAATCGGTATTGCAAGTTTGCACATAATGTTAGTGAAAGTTGCAAACACCCAAAATAACCAGGAAAGGGCCCTGTCTGCTTTAAGTCTCAGTACCGAATTTACACAGGGAGAACAGTGGGCTGCCCGCAGGATGCTGCAGTGCAATCTACAAAACACAAAAAATGCTGCCACCAGAGGTGTTTAAGGCAGTCTAGCCCTTTGAGATTACTGGGCGACAGGAGACCAATGGATGGCTCGATATCCAAGGGCTAACTGTACTTTTCAAAAGACTTACAGTACGCATCCTATTGACACTTCGTGAAGAGAAAGAAGTTCAAGTTAATAAAGTCAAGTAGGCTGTGAGCTTGGTCGACACTTTATGTGCTAGTGGAAAGCTGCTAGTCATTAGGCCCATTTTAAGGGCATTCTACACCCCACATCACATCCAGGGCCTGAAGAAATATGTTAATGCAGTGCCCTATGTGTTCCCATTCCCTGTATGGCTGAGCTGGTGTCTGTAATGCCGAGAGCGGATATAATAGAATGTTGGTGTGTGGTCTCCAGTGGAAGTAGGAGATGGGAACAGTTGGAGGGAGGATAGAGCCCAGACAACACCTACCTGTGTTGCTGTAATAATCTAACAGCTTAAAATTAAATTGAAAAAAATCACCACCTACCTAAATGGCTCCATACCCTGCCCCTCACCTTCAACAGGTCACCTCATCCCGATAAAGCTCCACTGGCCAGACCCGCACCATCTTTAAATACAGCTGCATCATTTAAAAAAGCCTTCACGACCAGCACCCCTGCTTATCTTGCATACAACCTCCTGATATCTGGTGGTTCTCATCCCCCCCCCCGCAGCTAGGAACCCATAAGACTGAAGGCCAATAAATGTTAAAATAAAAACAATTTTTTTTAAAAAGGAAGCAGAAAGACATGGCATCTGGTCTTTTCCATATATACACTCAGAATCTGGAACAACATCTACATTCCCTTGGGACTGCTCCAACGCTACTCCAATTTAGGAAAGAGACTTGAAGATGCACCTCTTTAAAGAACACTACATCACAATGCACTAACAGTACACTTCTGCTCCCAAAGCCCAGCTACCTCGTATTCAAATACTTGTTAACTGTATCCTTACCTTTGACACTCTAAAGTGCTCCTCTGCCTTTTGGCTACATTTGCGCTATGCAAATATCATATACATATCTAGATAGGACCTCATCAGTTGGGCTTTATCATGATACTCTGAGAGCTATTGGTGCTTTTATTTCTTTCCGCTTCATGGGGTACAGCACTCGACAAGTATTTTAGATAAAATGTAGTTTTCTTCAAGTATAATTTAGTGGTCTTTCATTAAGTAGAGTATCTGAATCTTTCTGCAGCACTTGCAAACAAATTGCTGTCACTGTGAGCATGACTCGTCCTCATCAGTAAATGAATGCCACAGCGCCATGTCTCGGCCTGGAAGATTTCACACATGTATCAAGCAAAAGATGGTGACCGGCACATATTTCATGTTTTGGAATGATTTATTAAACACTGCAAGCATAATTCATGTCATAAAAATAATGCTAAGGTTGCAACCATTTAAGCATAATTATCTGAGTTAGAGTTAAATAAAATTTTAGGTTTACCATCTCTTTTAGTGGGAATGTATTTAGAGGAAAATAAAGTTTGGATGCACAGCAAATTTGCCAATAACCCAGTTCACAATTTTTCCTTTCCCCGAAGATGGCAGTGGTGTCGCTGAGGTCAACAATAATGCCTAAGGGCTTTATTATGAGTTTGGCGGTCTTGGAGCAGGCCGCTACGCCAGCGCCCTGCTCCAAGACAGCCAAACCCATACTGTAACCTCCTGCTGGATTACAACTTGGGTTGTCCTGCGGCGGCTAGCCCCCATGGCAGTGTCATGCTAAGGCCCATATGTGAGCCTTAGCAAGGCACCGCAATGGGAACGCCATTGCATGCTCCTGCACGGCATGGACTGCGAAGTCCATGCCCTGCAGGAACTGGGGATGTCTGCATACAGGGGGGCACATCATGTGCCCCCCTGCATAACATCCCCTTCGCAAAGTCACCAGGGAGCCTTGTAGGGCCCCCTTAGGTTCCTCACTGCCCCACTTTTCGTGGAGGGCTCCACGCCATGAAAACTGTGGCGATGAGGAATCTTGTAATATACTTGGCGAAGCCGCAGTGGCACCGCAAGCATATTGCAGCCTCAGACTGCTGTGTCACCGCCGAGGGAATTCGGATCCCCTGTGGTAGCAGTAGGCCAGTGGCGGCCCGACCGCCATAGTCAGAATATGGAGGGTGGACACCACTACAAATACCGCCGTAGTTGTAATAAGGCCGTTAGTAGTGGGTGCCTAATCTAGATAGATAACAAGAGGATTTATACTGGAGCGCTTTGATTACTGTAATGTAGTTTATACAGGGTGCCGAAAAAACCTACTGGCCAGATGCAAAGAATACAAAAACACACAGCCAACTTGTGTTTCAACCTGCAGAAATTCTACCACGCAAGACTGCTCTTGAAAACCCTCCATTGGCTCCTGTCCTGTGGAATTATGCATCAAATCTAACTTTATTATAACATTCCAAACCATACTGGAACATTGCTACTGGTTATCTTCAAAACCTGGCTCCTACATTACATTTTGTATAAAAACTTCGATTCATTGAAAATGCAGCATATACAAAACTTTGCCTTTGTTTTTCACATAGAACAGTAAGTTTTGCTTGGACAGTCAAAATTTAAGCTGTAGATGTGGATACAATTGGACACTATGGGTGACATTTAGAGGGGATTGGTGATGGATCCAGGTACCAAAACTTGGAAGCTGTCTGTCTTCTCACTTCTTGCCTCCCCTTCCTCAGTTAGAGACTAGTGGTTTTCCTCAAGGGGGATTCTGCTCTTGCCGTCGGAAATAAAAGTTGGCTGGCAGGGCATATGCTGGTGGACATATCTACCCGTTTGTTTACAATCCAGCCCCACCATATACCTCATTTCGCACCTGATGCAAAATTGTACACAATGCACTAGTTACAAATCCCTAGCATATAAGGAGCATTACTTTGTTTTCCGAAAACATACCTCAGGTTTGTGGGTCTCTCTTCTAAACTTAAATAATTGCACATAGGTCATCAATGCTGTTGTGACATGGCAGACCTGCCTTCATTTTTGTCACTGAGGTTGCACCCACTGTTAAGGTGGGTAGATGCTTTGCAGTAAAAAACATATTAGACAGTCTTCCGGTAGAAGCAGTACCTGAACCTCCCCAATCATTTGGCGGTCGGACTGCCAGAATCTAAATACGCTCAAAATTATGGCTACAAATACTACTGCAGTAGACTGGACGAGTCTGGTTGTCTTTTTTGTTGTTGCTTTGTACATTTTCTGCAGAAGTGACCCATGCTGTGGCGAATACGCGTATGTACAGCAAAGCTAACTCGCTTTCTGGACATTTTACAGTTATGTGATAGTGGCTATTTTTATAGCTGTATATGTTGTACTCTAAGGTCACCTCAAATCTCTGAAGGAGAGGTGAGGAGCAATGGAAGTGAAAACAAGGTCAGGTGAGATTCAGTTTAAAGGCGTACGCCTATATTTTGAATGTACTGTATATAGTACTGTACATATAGGGCCCGATTCACAGAACTAACTAAAGACAAAATCCTAAACTTACTACCATTTACTCATTTTGGTATTCACAGAAGGCACTTACTCATTTTGGTATTCACAGAAGGCACTTAAGTGCCTTCTGTGAATACCAAAATGAGTAAGTGCCTTCTGTGAATACCAAAATGGTAGTAAGTTTAGGATTTTGTCTTTAGTTAGTTCTGTTAATCGGGCCCATAGTGACAACAGCCAAAACTATAGGTAGGTAACGTGATTCCACGTGTTAGTCTGTAAAGTGAAGAGTTTTGCAAGCAGTGTACATGTGTGCACTTCGTACAAATGGCTCTGCTAAATGTTTTATTTTTAAGGAGACATGAGTCACAGGGAAACTATGCTGATCTCAGCAGCAACAAAGAGTGTGCAAGGAGGAGGGTGTTTTCATAGATCAAGTGCTCCTCTATAAAGCTTCTGTGCTTATTACACGTTAATCTTTTACCTTTGCTGTCTCTCCAGCACATTTATGAGATTCTTTGGTAGGCTGGTACTAAGCCTCCAAGGCTGATCAAAAATATACTTCTAAGTGCGTAGAGCTGAGCAAGAGAATCCACTTTAAATGGAATGGTCTGTTGTATACAAACAAGTACATTAAAGCTCCCGGTTAATGTGATTGAGGAGGGCAAGTGACACAGCCTACTGAGTGCAGCAACAACCTTGCCCATCATGGGGTGCGTTGGCAGGAGTCTTAAATCAGGACCATTAAGAGTTTAGGACAACCTAAATGTCCCCAGTCTTAAAATAGATAAATGAAGAATACATCTAGAGTAGTCTATTTTGTGAATTTTGGACCCAGAAAGTGAAGCCACGATCCACTTGAGTGCTTTAAAAAGATATATAGGTAGAAAACAAGAGAGTTAATGGCCACACGCGAGGGATCAGACTGGGTGAGAATACAAAAGTTTGCTAATGTACTCTGTCTGCCTGGTGAACTACTTAAAGGGCTACCAATACGGTAAGGACAAAATAAAACTTTTCATACATGAATCTGCATATCTAATATACTGAAAATGTCAAAGGCTCACAAAATAACTTCTTTGGCTTTGAAAGTCAAAAATTATAATATTTAACCCACAACTGGATTTATCTTTCAGCAAACAAGGGTCCAAAAATTGGGTTAATAGACTGCCCCAAGCTAGGCATTAACTGAACTGACTGTGACCTTCTAGAATCTGCTCATTGTAGTAGGAAATATCAAAGCTTCATTATTGATGAGATAGAATAACATTGCTACAATATAGAGCGACAAAATATTGAAAGGTAAGTACAGAGAGGGAGGTAAGGATTTACTCTTATCTCCACATCTATGGACCTTTCAATATTTGTCCCTCGATATTGTAGTAGCAACATTCTGTCCTGTCGAAATTCAGGTTTCGGTATTCCCATCCCACACCAATATGGTGAGAGGGCCTTCCACATATGACGGACAACACCCGCAGTGCATTGTTGGAAGGAGCACTACACAAGTGATAGCATCTGTTTCGTCCTACGAGAGTTCTTGCTGAAGATTGCCATAGGACTCCGTGAATCTGCTGTGGATTGAAATTGACAATTCAACATGGTATGGAGGCAAACTGGACTTTGGTACTGGGAATTTTCTAAGTACCAGCAAGTGCTACTGGGATTTGGAAGAGTGGAGTCAAAGTGTTAAAGTGCTTCAGTATGGGCATACTAGGTGTAGTTAAATTTTAGAGAAAAGGCCAACCATGTCAATAATACTTGGTCTATATTATTATTTCGAATCCTGATTCAGTAGGTCTTTAAGCATTCAGCATCAACAGTCATCAAACGTAGTGTACATTTTATCATTGAATTACCTTAGATCCATCCTGTGTTGCAGTTACTCCAACTATCCCTAGACCCAAGAGAGAATTCAGTCTGTCCACTTCACCATATTTATGTTTGATTATTGTGAGAGATTCACTTGCCTCCCTCCTCTCTGATTCTTTTAAGCAGCATAGTGTCAAATCTATGACCACTATTTCTATCATCATATGCTTCTATCCGTGTCTCAACTTAGAGTTTCCAATATACCAGTTTCTTGTGAGATAGCCACCTCTATCAATTCATTCAATCACACCCATCTTCCATTATACAAATCCATTCCTCCCACCCATATCAACTGTCAGATTTCCATTTGACCATTGTACAATGTAGATGATGTGATATTTGCATAGGGCAAACCTAGCCGAAACACAGCATAGCGCTGACCAGGGTCCAAGGAAAAGATGATTGGAGTGGTAGATTATTTCTAAGCCTGAAAATGTACTTTTACAGCATCACAATGTATTGTTCTTTAAAAAAAACAAATGTGATGCTTAGATTTAGAAGTTCTGGTCAATTGTTGCTAAAACTGGTGACTTTTCAGTCACTTCAGGAGAACACATTTGTGTCCTAGCTTAAGGTTTCAAACAGGGTCTGGAGCACGTTCAGTTCTTGAGCTAAGTCAAGAACACAATCGGGTGAGTGCTGCTAAGACAGAGAGTGTTTGGCTCTTGGAGTACAGTGCAAGATCTGGGCCTTCGACTCACACTGGTTGGGTTGCTTTCACCGACAGGGACAGGAGGCTGTGGGAAAGTCAAGGTGTCATGCATGGAATTCATATATCACTAAATGGGTCTGCTTAATGCAATGATCCTCTTACCAACTTGACCACTCATTCAGATTTGACTACAAACTTTCAGAGGGAGACAATTATGTCAAACTGCATTTTTCTTTCAGGTTAGCCACAACTCGGTGGCAATTAGCTTCAGGGGCACTATCACTGTCCATGTCAATTGATGTTTTGATAATCCGCGACTGCTAAGTTTCTGTTTAGGGTCTCTTGTTTCTCCACCTTGACAAAGGATGCAGGAGATGGACAAGCGGCCATCTCTTTCTTTGTGATGTGCAATCCTTTACACAGTAGTTCAGTGCTGCCTCTCTCAGGCCACAGGCTGACCTGCTGGTCCACCTTAAGTAAGCGCAGATCATCCCTCCTGCTCCATTTCTTTGTTTGATTCTGTTAATTGAAGTGTTACATTTTCCTACAATACAATGGCAGAGCAGGAAACAGATGGCATGGAACAACACAGTGGCATATAATCGTAACAATACAGTGCGATAATCACATAGTGCCAATGGTTGAATCGTAGCGGTGAGCATGCACCAATAAGCCCAAGCAATATGAGAAACCCTAGAGCCTGGCTCCAGAAAAGGGAACTTGATAAAGATATATATACGTGCACAAGTAATGGGACTTCTATATGGCAACCCCTGCAATAAAGAATAGGGAAGGCGGAGCGGTATTAGAGTTATAACTGACGTTGGAAGCAGAGTCATGAATTTTGATAAACGTGTATAAAACCCCAAGCAGACCATCATAACGGTTCCTACGACGTAACAGCCCGTCGCCATTTATCCTGCCCGTCATCTCCGACAGATGCTGTGTGGATTAGTCACCACATGGACCCCAGGAAAAAGGAAAAAATAAAATAAAAAAATAAGGAGTATGCGTTTGGTGCCCTTTCCACTGTGCCAGGGCTACTGCCCGTCGCGGAGGTGTGATGAGACTGCAAATCATGTCCCAGCAAGTAGCAGTAGGGTATTTTCTCAGTCCAAGTGTTTTTTCCCTGTGCGGGGCTACACTTTCGGCTTGCGCCCAGTTGAGCATTGAACGCTCCCAAGGTGTGGCCAGTGGAGACTCTAGGGCTTTCATCTACAGGTAGGTAATAAGACATCCATCCAGCTCCATGACTGGATGTTAGTTCAAAACCAGGCACGTACGCTTAGGGCTTACATTGTTTTTTTGCAGGAAGTCGTGAAAGTTGAGCAGCGCAGCGGGAAAGTTCATTAGAGCTCCAGTAATAGTTCTTAAACCTTTATTACCTCATATTGCGTTCCTACTATATTGATTCAGTTTTGTTTTCCTTGTAATCTTCTCACTTCATCTGCTGTCTGTCTCCACATTGGTTGGCTTCCGTTTTTTTTCTGTACTCCCATTTGTTCTTACTTGCATCTGCGTGTCTTCCTTTGCCTGGTTCTCGGTATATCTGCTCTCAAGCCTCTGTAAACACCCTTGCTTGCTTGTGCATGGTGACAGTCATACATGTGTCATTCACTGCTCTCTTCATTCAGTCATAATTGTTGTGCACTGTATGCCTCTCCTACTCCACTCCGTGCCCATCATCTTGCGCAATGAAATCATAAATAGCATTGGGATGCATGTTCAATGAGCAGTAACATGTTACTGTGTAAATTTTAAAATGTGAGAACTAAGGGCTGATTTACAGTTTGGAACGCGAAGGTAATTCCGTTGGTATGGCAGCATACTTTACTCTCACCATACCGAGGGTTCGCTGTCCACCAAATTTAGTGGTGTCTGCCAGCCCTGAAGACAACTCTACCTCCATCATGGCAGTTCCTGTCAATGTCTAAAAAGTTAGATGGATGGTACCTTTCATCAAACTTTTAACATGTTTTTGTTTTTCAAAAACAAAATTCTGTTGTACAAAAAGAAAACAGAAACTAATGACCCTCCTCACCATGGGTGTTTTCTCCTGTGGTGTTGAGGTCATGTAAACGTTTCAACTATCCCTTGCCTCCACATTTTTCATGGAGGTAAGGGAGGGTAAAAATTGACCATTTGACTGCCCACTCTAAATCAGGCGTGCAGTCAAATAGGCAAACCGCCAATGGTCCTTGTTCTGTCAGACTGTCAGAGGAGTATGTCAGCGATAAAGACCGAGTCTCCACCGCTGACTTACTGAAGTTCCGCACAGCTGTAAATCAGGTGGATGGGACAGTCAGTTTGGCAGAGAGGGTACTCCATCACCATTGCTTAATATAGAACTGGCACTTCCTCGCCGATGGCCTACAGGGACCAAGGGCATATCTGTGTGTCCCACAGGGACTGAACAGAGGGCAGGGGAATGCTGGAGGTTTATGAATAGTAAATAAGTAGATCCCCACTCTCTGTGTGCCAGGTGGGAGTGCCACCATAGAGCACTTTGTGGACCAGACTGCAAACTGGCCCCATAGCCAAAGTTAATTCGAGAATCTCTGATCTATTATACCTGGATACTCCTCTTTTATGATAGAGACTTCTAACCACAGATTCCTCACATTAGAATATTCACCAGGTGTCTGACTGGATCCAGAAAATCTTAAGCAGTTCCTCTGCACGGCAGTAGGTGACATTTATCGGTTCCACGTTGGTGTCCTCCACATCAGAAGTAACAACGCAGTGCCCATATAAGCTCCACCCAAGCGTACTGACATCATTTCCTTTCTTTGTACGCCAACAGCGCGGATCTGGAGAGGTACCGCGGTCATTTTTTGCTACTTTGTTTGTTTGTTACGTCTTTCTTTGAGCTTTGATCCCAGTGTGCTTGTGACACGTCTCCCAACAAATCCCCTGGATTTAAACCACGTGGAAATTGTCACCAACAGATGTCTGTTCCTTTCCCACAATTGGTTGTCTGTGGTGCTTGGGGGGCCACCGCCCCCAGGCCGTCTCAGACTGTAAGTTTTATCCCAAAGATGATTCACAAGCAAGCGTTGAAGCTTTTGGGGGAGCAGCAAAAAAATGGTCCCGTTGATCCTTGTCCCGCTCCTGTAGGAGATATAGAGGCTTTTCCCAGAACCATTCCCACAGACGATAGTCTTCAAAGTTTAAGACTTCTTCATCCAAGTCAGGTATGTTCAAAGCACAAGGAGAAGTTGTTGAAGCATTCTTCTGCTTTCCAATCCAAACACCATGCTTCTAGGCCCCGCTCTCACACACCACTTGCGGAGCCGGCATCCAGGCCAGCTTCGCTCTACCTTGAGTTCCGTGCAGTGGAGCATCGCCCACCAAACTTAGAGTTTTACGATGCAATGCATGCTATCTTTGGACCTCCGACTCCCTCTGGCATGTCTTCGGCCCCCTGTATCCGAGAGGTGCCCCTGGTGGGTGACCGCCAGGGGGTTTGTCCCTGACACCATCTGGGCCCTATGTAACCGCCCACAGATCCAGTCCGATACCATCACGACTGCCTCCTTCCACCCCAGCTCCTTCCATTCCGGCACCTTCCTCGATACCTCAGGCACCGCTCGACAACGAGCTCATTGTTATCCCCAACTCCGAACCGATGCTGCCCCGCCACCATTCGACATTTATGCCAGTGCTTTACACACCCTGCCAACCCCTGGACTTGCCACCCTTAGATTAGCCATTTATTCCTGAAGGAGGAGATGAGGAGAAAGGGTTTGGTTCCCTCGAAGAGGACCCTGAGCCAGCAGAAAGCTGTTATGAGGAACTGGGTGATGCCCATGGCCTGTCCACCTCACAGGACGCTGGCACGTTTTCCGCTCTGGGCCCTGTGTCAAAGGAAGGCGCAACCTTTGCCACCATGATGTACAGGGCAGCAGAGGTCTTTGACCTTCAGTTTCCTGCTTTCGAGGTCAAGACCAACATCTAGACGGCGGTGCTTCACCCAGTAGCAGGTTCAGCGAAACCATAGCTTCCCTTTTACAAAGCCTTTACCGTCGGTCTCCTGGGGCCCTGGGCTAAACCTTGAACAGGGGCTCCTGTGCAGTGCATGATTTCCAGGAAATTCAGCCTTCCTCTGCCAGCACCTCTCCCCAGAGAGCCTGGTTGTGAAGGGCCAGTGTGAGGAAACAGGCTTTTTGAAGGTTCACCACCACATTTTGCCACCGTTCTGACTGCTAGGAACCGGTGTAATGACTGAAATTCCTGGAGCCCTGATATCAGGACTCAGCTCATAATGCCTAAAAAGGTACATGATTAATTTGCAAATCCCTAACTGGCCTAACTTGACTTACTTGTATATAAAACCAGGAGTATCTAGGCCCAGTAACTTAAAGTTTCTCTTGTGGACTGCAGCACTGATTGTGCAACTATTAGTGCGACAAGACAAAAGCATGACTCTCAGCTTGTCATTGCTGGCTGGTAGAGCAGTTTTGAACTGCTAACCCGACTTTGCCATTTGACACAATGGCAAAGCCTAACCCTTCCGTTTTTTTATAGTCAGGCTTGAGAGTGCAGCTGTCGCCAGGCAATTTGTTGAGCATAACTAGATAGAGGTTTAGGATCCGCCCACGTGTGGAGTCAGGACTGCATGCTATGATTGGACAGAAGTTGTGTGCTTCCACAACAAAGTGCTTGCCCTCCAAACAGCTGTGATCATTTTGTTTATTGAGCAGCCTGAGCTTGATCTTTTAGGGGCACACACATGGCATTGTATTGCCATTAATGTGTCTTAGATAACTAGATAGTTTACTGTGTTTTCTCTGGTAGCAGCACGAATGGGAGGATGACAGTCATTAGCCTAAATGGTTGTTTAAATCTGGCTTGACAGTGCAACGGTCACCTGCCCTTTTACTCTGCACCACTATTATTCTAAAGTTCTTTGCTTCCGCAATTATTCCTATCCATCCCCATGCTATTTACTTGAAATGCTTCACATTGCGATACGACTTTCGTTTAAAGCCAGACCTATTGGCATTTAAGTCACCCCTAAAATCGGCCTACTGTGCCCCAAAGGCAGGGTGCATTATAATTAAAGGTTGGACTGGTATTGTCATGTTTTAAAGGCCCTAACAGTAAAAACCAACAGTGTGCTTTTTACTGTTGAAAAGCTAAAGCACCATTGGAGAGCACAGAGTTACAGGTGAATATCTCAGCCCTGCTAACTTCTTAATGGGACCGCCAAAGTTGGTACTTCAAGGTATCAAAAGAATCAGTGCATTAAATACGATTTGATGGTTGAATCAAATTTAATGTCACTGGTGGGTAAAGTGCAACTTTAGTAAGTTTCCACTTTGGTGCCCATGGTTATCCAGTGCCCGTTAATGGTTGCACACAAAGGAATGTCCTCAAGACAGCCTTCTGGCCTCCTGG
The DNA here is from genome assembly GCF_964204655.1 of Triturus cristatus. NCBI lineage: Eukaryota > Metazoa > Chordata > Amphibia > Caudata > Salamandridae > Triturus > Triturus cristatus. The sequence goes on from NC_140582.1 coordinate 330,968,816, forward strand.
GTAGAAGTGTAAATGACTACCAGGAAAGCCTGCAAAGGGCCTGCTGGAGGAGGAGTTGTTATCTCCTTCTGGCAGGAAAAGCTGCACAGGGTGTGAGCCCAAAAGGTGAGCTTCAAAGGGGAAGCTGCCTTTGAAGGCCAAATGGCAAGAACGTACAAAGAGGAGCTGGTCCTTTGTTTAGGTAGCCAGAAGGGCATTGGGCACAGCACAGGTAAAATACTGGTCAGACCGGAATCCCGTGAGAGTGGAGCACAGAGGTAGCCACACCCCTAAAATGGGCTAGAGGTAGCCACACCCCTAGAATGGGCTACCGAGCCCACAAACCAAGAGCGGATATCAGCTGTCTTAGTAGTGGGCAGAATTGATCAGTCTTGGGTCTGGAGATTTTTTGTGAGCAGTACCCCTGTGCGTCGGTAGGTGGTGTTGTTTGGCTTCGCATGGCATCATCTGCATTGTCCGACACCAGACTGACGTGTGCGGTGCCTATGTAGTCGCCGGCCTCCTAATGTCAGTATTTGACTCCAGACTTCAGGTGGTATCCCCTCACCTCTGGGAAGTTGGTTGTGTCAGTCATTAGACTCCGTGTGAGAATTGCTCTAATGGTACCATTAGGAGGCCTGTGACGAGCACACCTTGGTGTAAGTGTGACTATAGGTGTGTCTGAGCCCTTCCTCCGTGGGGCCCATATGTCCTTAATTAGAGTAAGGTTGGGTGGCGACAAGTGTCATATACATTGTATATATGCTACCTGAGGATTTGATGTCCGTCCTGACGAATGCCATGGACTCTGTTGAGCCACTAGACAGAAACATGTTGATGGTTTAGTGGGACTGGGGTGCTGGTTCACCTGTTTCCCACATTTCGTTTTTTAACACAAGGTGGTATCCTATATAGCCTAAAAGTCAGACTGGATTACCACATTGATTTTTAAGTATATGTTTCTCACAGATCCATATGTAGTAATATAGTAATAAGTGCCACCCTAATTTCAGGGAGTAGGCCCACTCTTCATCAAACCGGGTTTTTGAAGAGATTTGGGAGACCTCTGATAACGCATGACACCTGGTGGTGTCTGAGGACATCCTTCCACAACAGACACAGTGCCTTGTGTGACTGGCGCATTCGAGATTGGAATCTTGAACACTTCAGAGGAATTGCATCGCTCTTGAAGCTTGCTCAAGCAGTTTCCATTGTTTCAGCTGTGGCATTTTCCAACGTGTACCCGTTTGGCTTGCTATATTGAAGTTGGGATCAAAAGTGCTCCGTGGCACCCACTGTCTGCCTGTGATCGAGGTTGGCGTTACTGTGGCACTTCCGAATCTGTGTCTGGGTTGGGCCCGACACCGAAATGAGAAAATCTGAAAGAAACACGTTAGTTAGATTCCTCACCTTAGAATATCCCCAGGCGTCAGACTGGATCCGGAAGATTTTTCGTCAGCAATACCCCTTGCGCGTCGCTAGGCGTCGTCTGCGGCTCCGCGTCCGTCGTCGGCGTCGTGCGCCGGAATGACGTCGTCGGAGTACTTAGACGCCGCCCACGCGCGCTGACGTCAGTTCTTCTTTTTTCCGCGCCAGTAAGCGCAGATCCGGGAGAGCTACCCCTTTTAGTCTTTTTTGACTAAGTTTTTTGATCCTTTTTGATCTTGTCTCGACTCCGGTGCCGGTAGGATGCCTGGTTTCAAAGCCTGTGCTGACTGCAACCGCTTGATGTCGGTTACGGATCATCACCGCCGGTGCCTTTACTGTTTGGGCCTCGACCACGATGCGGAGTCGTGTTCGGACTGCAAGGCCCTGACCTCGAAGGCTAGACGGCAGCGGTCCCGTAAGCTCCTCGAGCTTCGCCACTCGGCTCCGCGCCCCTCTCGATCCCGGTCCAGGAGGAGGTCCAAGGATCGGTCGCGGAGCCGCAGCCGACGTCATCATCGATCGTCTGGCTCCAAGTCTTCGGGTAAGTCGAAGCACTCCAAGAAGTCCAAGAGGCGACTCGGCCGAGGGTCAGGGTGGTTCCACCCCCGCGGCTCCAGCGGAGCAGCAGGCGCCGCGCAAGTCCCCATACCCGCCGGTCCTTGGGACTGACGCGACGCCGGCGGAAGTCAGTGCCTTCCTCTCGGCCATGAGGAACCTGGCTCCGCCGTCGACGCCCGCTGGCGCGCCTTCGGGCCCCACGGACCCGACTGGGCAACCTTGCATGTCGGCGGCTCCGGCCCCGGCGCCGTCGCCGGCTCCGGCCCCGACCCCGACGCCGCAGGTGCCCGAGGGACTCGTCCCCGAGTCCCCGCCGACGGCGGTCGACCTCGTCACGCCTCCTCTGCCGGCGTCGACACCGGTTCCACCTCCGACGCTGGCTCCGCTCGGCGTCGAGCCCCAGTTCAGCCCCGCTCCGGACCCGGCACCGTTACGGCGTCGATGAACGCCGCGTACGGCGACGTTGGTGACACAATATGTCTATCGTCCGGCTCCGATCCTTCCTCCTGTTTACCAGGAATCGGATGACGGGGGCCGAGGATCCTATGGCCGTTCAGGCTCAGCTGTCACAGGACCGGGCAGATGAACTGGGGGAGGCCAGTGGTCTGGATACCTCACCAGACACTGGATTCATCTCTCCTCCGACTGTGGCTTCGGAGGAGGGTGCTGCTTTCTCTGTGGTGCTGCGCAAGGCGGCCGCAGCCCTTGGGCTCGAGCTGCCTGCCGTGGCTGTGAGGACTAACGTCCTCACTGAGGTGCTTCAGTCTGCAGCAAGCTCCACTGAGCCTCTGCTGCAATTCAATGAGGCCCTCATTGACGTTCTGCAGGGCACCTGGTCCAAGCCCTCCACAGTTCCTCCTGTGGACAGGAACGTCGCCAGGCGCCACCGCCCTGCTCCGGGCGACCCCAGTTTTCTGTCCCAACACCCCACCCCGAGAGCCTGGTTATCCAGGCTTCTACCTCCCAATCCTCCTTCCCGACCGCTCCGCCGGACCGGGATTCCAAGAGACTGGAACAGTTTGGCAAAAAGCTGTTCTCCTCCCTTAGTTTGGGTCTGCGGTCCTTGAACACCGCCTGTCTTTTGGACCGTTATTCCCACTCTCTGTGGGATACTGTGGAGGACGTGCTGCCCCTGTGCCCGGAGGAGGTCCAGACACGACTAACCCAGGCTCTGGCCGATGGGAGGGATGCAGCACGACATGCTATCAGATGTGGGCTTGACACTACGGACTCGCTGGGTAGGGCGATTTCTACCACGGTGGCGCTTAGACGTCACGCCTGGCTGCGGTCCACGTCCTTTTCGGGAGATGTCCAGAGCACTCTCATGGACATGCCCTTTGATGGCACTCGCCTTTTTGGTGAGAAAGCGGACAGTGCGCTGAATCGCGTCAAGGACTCCCGGGCTACGGCCAAGTCCTTGGGCCTCTCGGCCCCGCGGTCGCAAACTTCCGCCTTTCGCCCCTTTCGTGGCCAAGGAAGGGGTGCCTCCTCACGTCCGCCTAGCCACCAGCCGCAGAACCAACCTGCGTGCGGTCGCGGACGTGGTTTCCGCCGAGGCGGTTCTGGAGGACGACGCGGTCAGCCCACATCCACCCCGGCAGCATCCGCCTCAAAGCCTTCCTAGTCCGAGCTTTCAGGCCCATTCCACGCCAGTGGGCGTCAGAGTTCGCCATCACCTCCTCCACTGGCGGTCCATCACATCGGACAGATGGGTGCTGCAAATCGTACGAAGGGGCTACTCCCTCCCCTTCGAGACGACCCCTCCAGCCATGCCACCGCAGCACCACCGTATCTCGGGGGATCATTTGAATCTTCTCCACGAGGAAGTTTCGGCCCTCTTGGCCAAGGGGGCCGTCGAGCGCGTTCCGAGCCCAGAAGTAGGTCGTGGTTGTTATTCCCGCTACTTTCTGGTTCCCAAGAAGGGCAAAGGGGGTCTACGCCCTATCTTTGACCTCCGGAACGTCAACGCCTTCCTCCGGAAGGAAAGGTTCAAGATGTTAACTTTGGCTCAGGTTCTAGCTGCCCTAGACCCTGGAGACTGGATGGTAGCGTTGGACTTGCAGGACGCATATTTCCACATCCCCGTCCTGCCGGCCCACCTGCGTTACCTGCGATTCACGGTGGGTCAAGAGCACTTTCAGTTTACCGTGCTTCCCTTCGGCCTTACCAGTGCCCCTCGGGTGTTCACGAAAGTGATGGCGGTGGTCGCAGCTCATCTGCGCAGATCAGGGGTTCCAGTCTTCCCCTATCTCGACGACTGGTTGTTGAAGGCGGGCTCGCCCCAGGCAGTCGTCTCCCACCTCCAGACTACGGCGGATCTCCTGCATTTGCTGGGATTTTCCATCAACGTGCCGAAGTCACACCTGAGTCCCTCTCAGAAGCTCCTCTTCATCGGAGCGGTTCTCGATTCGGCGCAGTTCCGGGTCTATCCGCCGGAAAGGCGGGTCCGGGATATTCAGGCCCTGATTCCCATCTTTCGGCCTCTGTCCTGGGTTTCGGTCAGGCTAGTGTTGCGGCTTCTGGGGCTGATGGCCTCCTGCATCCTACTAGTGCATCACGCCAGGCGGGGCATACGGGCTCTGCAGTGGGACCTGAAGTTTCAGTGGGCCCAGCATCACGGCAACCTGTCCGACCATGTCTTGATCTCGGAGGGCACTGCACAGCAGTTGCAGTGGTGGCTCACGGACCGCGATTGGGTCACGGGCAAGAGCCTCTCCCTTCCCCAACCGGAGCATGTCGTAGTGACGGATGCTGACGCTTAAGACTGCTTTTCTGGTAGCCATCACCTCGGCTAGACGGGTGAGTGAGCTCCAGGCTTTATCATCAAAGCCTCCTTTTCTCTCTGTTCATCCGGACAAGGTTGTCCTTCGGCCTCGTCCCTCCTTTCTTCCGAAAGTGGTGACCCCCTTTCATCTTGGGCAGTCTGTCACCTTGCCCACCTTCTTTCCGCCTCAGCATCCTTCCAAAGAGGAAGAGAGGCTCCACCGTCTGGACCCAAAGCGTGCGCTCTCCTTTTATCTGGACCGCACAAAACAGTTCCGGCTGGACGACCAACTTTTCGATGGATACGTGGGTGCTAAGAAGGGGAAAGCTGTGCACAAACGGACCATCTCTCGGTGGGTCGTTTTGTGCATCAAAATTTGTTATTCCTTGGCAAAAAAGGACCCTCCTGTTGGGCTGCGCGCCCATTCTACTCGGGCCACGGCGGCTACTACTGCTTTGGGACGGGGTGTCCCTTTGCAGGACATCTGTCAGGCGGCAACGTGGGCTTCGCTACACACGTTTGCCAGGCATTATTGCCTTGACAGCCAAGTCCGGAGGGATGGCTTCTTTGGCCATTCTGTCCTCCAGGACCTTCTGGTGTGATCTTGGTTCGCAGACCCACCTCTGGGGATGGTATTGCTTGGGTATCTATTCTAAGGTGAGGAATTTAACTAACGTGTTTCTTTCAGATGAACAAGTTACTTACCTTCGGTAACGATGTATCTGTAAGAAACATTAGTTAGTTAGATTCCTCACCGACCCATCCATCCTCCCCGTTCTGCGAACTGACATCTAGGGTTAAGGCTGTCCCTTTCAGGGCCCTAGAATTTTTTGGCACCAGTGTCGGTATCTTGCATGGCTCTGCGTTCCTGGCGCGGAAGGCTATGTACAAGAACTGACGTCAGCGCGCGAGGGCGGCGTCTAAGTACTCCAACGACGTCATTCCGGCGCACGACGCCGACGACGGACGCGGAGCCGCAGACGACGCCTAGCGACGCGCAAAGGGTATTGCTGATGAAAAATCTTCCGGATCCAGTCTGACGCCTGGGGATATTCTAAGGTGAGGAATCTAACTAACTAATGTTTCTTACAGATACATCGTTACCGAAGGTAAGTAACTTGTTCGTCTGTAAAGCTGTCCTATCCAGTCCAGGATACCTCCAATGTCTTGCCTACATAAATAGACCTATGCACAAAAAGAAAGTGATGGCTGGTATGCTTGCATTAATCTTGCCCATTGGTAATTACTTGCGCACTGTTCCAGTCCATCTTTATTTTGAATGCCATGCTTTCTGACTATGACCCTTGCCTTTTCAATTTTTCTGTCAAAACCCCTCTTCCTCTATGCCTACCTCTACCTATTACTGCCTCCCTCTCCCCAGTGCCATTTTAGAAATATTTGGTGTCTTGGACAACTGATTTTATGTGACCCTAATTCTGAAAGTTCACACGTTTAGCATTGTTTTTCTTTACTGGGGCCCCCAAAATTTTAGGAATGCATAGCATATCCCAGCCTTTGATAAACATTTCTTTGTATGGTAGAGTCCCCCAATAAAGCGGTAGCGTTGAAAGATAAGTTGCATAGATTGGTTATGTCCTAATTCAACATGGCATCACTATTTTGTTTGCTGTCACTGCTTCCTGATTCCTAGAAGAGCACTGAGAACTGAACTTAACAATGTGAATTGCGCACAGGCCTTGAGAAGCTAGCTAATGTGTGCAGGATGCCCTTCGCTGCCTTTCCATATTAAGTTTGGTCACTATGCTTATGTCAGATACAGGGCTTGTAGCTAGGTTTTGCTCATGCTGGTGTGTCACAGCATGACATCCACATTTTCTTGCTCCTACTGGTAATGTAATTCTTTCTCCCCAAATTGTTACTCTTCACCATGAGTGAGTCAATGGTTAGGTTGCAGTGTGGTCCCATGGGTTTCGCTATCTTGGGATGCTTGAAGGGGAGGGGACAGTCTTTGTTTTCAAAATTGCCGTCTTATTTTGCCAGTGACGCTAATTTTGCTTTATACTTTTTTCACCTTGACCTCTACTTGTTTCTGTCTCTCTTGTATTTTGCGTCACATTCTTGTTTGCATTGGTGTAGTATTTCATTTAATTAATTGTTTGTAAGACACTTTGGATAAAAGTGTTTTAGTGAATTAAATAAGTAAACGAAGGCTCATGCCTCCATTTTTAAAAATGTAATAGAGACTTCTTGCCACAGATTCCTTACCTTAGAATTTTACCCAGACTGGATCCATACATTTTTCTTGAGCATTACCCCTACGCGCTGGTGAGTGGCGTCGTTCGGCTCGGTGTGGGTTTGCCAGCACCAGAAGTGACATGTGCATTTCCTATATAGGTTCCACCCCAGCACACAGACGGCAGTTCTTTTCTTTCCGCGCCAGTCAGCACAGATGCGTAGAGAAAATTCCCCAGTCATTTTTTGATTGTCTTTTTTTGACTTTTTTTTTTTAAAGTTGATTTATCTCCTGGTGTGTCAGGGATGTCTATGAGAAAAGGCTGGGTTCTAGTCCTGCGGCTCCTGTCACTGACAGATGTTCCTGACGGATCTGCAACTTGTCTTTTTCTGGTGCCTTGAGCGCAACCGTAACGCCAAGACGTGCATCGATTGTCACACCATGCATCCCAAGGCCTTGAGGGAGTGATTCCTCAAGCTCTTTGCCGTTCGATGTGTGACGCCTTGGCGGTCTTGATCCCGGTTGAGAGGAAGGTCCTGGGATGGGTCGCAGAGCCAATGATCTTCATCACAGCTAAAGTCGTCCGGGCATTCGGGTAAGTCCCATGAAAAGAAAAAAAGTAAGAAGTCGAAGAGGTCTTCAACTTAATCCCGCCTGTCGAAGTCATCATATGAGGCAGGGGAGCGTTGACACTCAAGGCCTGGCTCCACTGCTATGGATCTCATATGTGGGTGGCCCTTTTCTGCTGCCGCGCCTTCGGGCCCTGTGTGTTCGGGAGGGTCCACTACTGGTTCACTGCCTACGGGTTCGACCTCAATGCCAGTCGGTCACCTTGGATCCACAGATGGATCCACACCGGTGCCGGTCATACCACCTTAACCATCTCAAATCCCCTTTTTGACTCAACCAACGCAGCCCCCATTCTTATTCCTGACACCAACACGGAGCCAGAGTGGCATTGTCGGACGCCGACTGGAGCCATTCCCTCCAGGCCAGAACTTGAGCCCTTTTCTTATGGGCTAGTACTTGGCGAAGGTTGAGAGGTGCCATTAGACCCTATAGAATACCAGCCCCATGACCCCAATATGGACTGCTATGATGAATTAGCGAAGGCTGGGGGACTGGACACCTCTTCAGATACTGTCTTGGTCTATCCTCTTGTGGTGGCTATGGAGGAAGGTTCCACATTTGCTATGGTGGTGAGGAGGGTGGCCAAGGTCCTTGACCTTCAGTTGCCCTCCATGGCTGTCAAGACTAACGTCTTGACGGAGGTGCTTCAACCGGGAACCACCCCTTCAGAACTGCTTCTCCCATTTAATGATTTAATGAACCCCTTACAGAGGTGTTGCTCAGGGCCTGGTCCAAATCCCGCACAGGGGCTACTGTGGACAGGACAATTGCCCGCTGCCAATGCCCCAGGCAGCAAGTCCCTCTTTTCTCACCCAACACCCTAACCCAGAGAGCCTGGTAGTCCAAGCCTCCACTTCCAGTGGAAATCCTGGTGCATTCCCGACCACCCCATCAGATAGGGAATCAAAAGGTTGTAAACCTTGGGAAAGAAAATGTTTTCTTCTGCCAGCCTGGCATTGTGCTCTGTAAACAATGCATGCCTTTTGGGCTGTTACTCCCATTCACTTTGGGATTTGGTTGTGCAGTGCTGCCCATGGTCCCGGAGGAGGCCCGGACTATAGTCTCCCTCGCTATGGCTGTTGGGAGAGACGCTGCTAAGTTCACAATCAGTTGTGAGCTGGACACGACCGACTCGTTAGGCAGAGCGACTTCTTCGTCTGTGGCCTTACAGCTCCACTCCTGGCTGAGAACAATTTGCATTTTAGGGGATGTCCTAGCTTTACTAATGAACACGTCCTTAGATGGCTTCTGTCTCTTTGGAGACAAGGCGGGCTCAGCTCTGGAGTGCTTCAAGAACAGCAGTACTACAGCCAGGTCCTTGGGCCTATTCATGGTCCACGTCAAGCTCATTCCACCTTTACTCCTTTTGTGACTACAGAAGGGACTACCTGCTGCATCTTTCCAGCAAAGCCACCATAGCCTGTAAGCTTCCCAGTTCTGTGTAGCCAAAGACGCAATACCTACAGTCCCCGTGGGTCAGGCAGCCAGAGGTCAGCCCAGTCAACCACCACCCCTCCACCCCCGGTCCCCTGTCCCCCGGGCCGCCACCAAGCCACTATAGTTTGTCCTCTGACCATCACAGTCATTCAGTGGACTGCAGAATACACCATCACCTGCACCACTGGAGATCAAGAACATCAGACCGCTGAGGTCCCCAGATTTTCCGAAGGGGCTACTCCTTCCCCTTCGTGGCTACCCCTCCACCCATGCCACCCACTTATGGCAGGCTTACGGAGGACCATCTAGCCGTGCTCCACCAGGTAGTAGCAGCCCTGTTGGCCAAGGGAGCCATAGAGAGGGTGCCAGGATCAGAAGTAGGTCTTAGTTGCTATTCCCACTACTTTCCAGTGCCCAAAAAGGATGGAGGCCTTCGTCCTATTCTAGACATGCACCCTGTCAATTCCTTCCTGAAGAAGCATTTGCAATGCAATAGGTCTCGCATTATTAAAGTTTGCGCTATTGGTGTTGCATTATTTAGCAATGCCAATAGCTCAAACTTTAATAATGCGAGACCTATTGCATTGCAAATGTTTGTTTAACCTAGACCTAATGTATAGTTGGGCCAGTCCACCTCAGTCATGACCCGAAGCTCTCTTGGGGTTCCACATCTCGAAACCAGACGCTGCTCTGCAGGTGCCCCTTGTGCCTCAAATCCGGCAAGGGGATCAACCCCATGCTTGTTCAGGAAGGTTGCCCACAACACAACTCAGTTGATCGTGTCTTGCTTTGTACCCACTGCTGGTTACGCAATAAGACTCCCAAAGTTTTGTAAAGACATTTCGGCTGGACCTGCCTGTACACCCAGTAGTTTAGTTACTGAGATGAGCGGAAAGCCACTCAGACCTGATCTGAAGCCCCTCTGTTAATTCACATACAAAGCTACTCTAGTTCCCTGCCTCACTGACCCCCACAAGCCTATCCCCCCTAATGCAGCTTTGGGACCGACTCACACACCTCTGCAAGGCACCGCTACCTTGCCTGTTAGCGCTGACGCCCACCCGCTCTGCTGAGGCTCCCAGTCCCAGCTTAGCTGCCTATAGTTAATAGCCCCTTTTGTACAGGTGCAGAAACCGCTGTACAGAGCGCTGTCCAGAGGGGCAGCAGGAGTATCTTTTCGAGGAAGGACAAAAACATGCACGGATTTTCTGTAAGCTTTAAAGTTTCCGTCCTACTTACTCAAAAGGTCGAATGATTGCACAGTGATTTAAATGCTTATATTTTTTCATTCATGCATAAAGTTTCATCTACGCGCACCATAGCCCCAATGGTGAAATGGTATTGACTTGTTTTCTCTTTTAGGCTTGCTGGCACAGTCATGTGCCTTTCTATTAACTTAAATACCAGGCGTGATTACGAGGCTCGGGTGTCTTCATTTTATCTACCATGGCAAGATAATAGAAGGTGCCATCTGTGTCCGAATTCAGACTTGTGCCCCTCACGCTGCATATTTATGCAGCGGGTGAATAAACCACCAATCGGTTCTACTGGAGTGAGTGCGCGCGTGGTTTCTAAAGGGTATGTGAAATGGGTGAGTGAATTTCACTTGAGAGGACAGATGCAAGTTCAGCTGAACCTAGTTAGTGTGCGTGGAATTCTGGTGCTTTAATGCAGGTAGCCCAATGCTGGTTTAGGGGTAATGTTACTTGAGCAGCATTAAAATACTGATCATTCCAAGGAGCCCCCGAATAAATGTGCAATGTACGAAATTTGTGTAACCTGCTTTTATGAAGTTCGGCAAAGATAGCTCACAATTACGCAAAACCAGCACTTAGCACTATATTTAAGCATGAAATGCAAAAATTAACACGAGTACACATTTGTTCCTTATAAAGTGCAAAAAACACAAGTGCTGTGAGCAACAGCAACCTGTGTTCTGGTCATTCGCATTCTACTGCCACATGTGTGGCATAAGAAGGAATTTTACCTAACAATCTCAATCTGAAATTACCTTCTGGTCTTGCACCACCCTTGATAGTTATTTACCGACTTGCACTAACTAGATTACAAGCATGGAATTGAAACCAGTGGTGCGCGCGCACCACAGAGGAGCGGGGGCGGTAATCGAAACCAGTGGTGCGCGCGCACCACAGGGGAGCGGGGATGAGGGAGCGCGGCAGCGAGGCGAACGCGTGCTGCTGCGCTTACTATACATCGATTGGAATGGGTGGCGCAAAGGTGGGACATTCGCCCGCCTTTGCCCAATTGCGTGCCTTATTTAAAAAAAAAAACGCTAAAGCCAATTGATGCCGGCGAAAGTCTGACCACACGCACAAGCGTTTGGTGAGCTTCCAGAACCCCCTACATGAGGTCTCGCGCTGTGCGAGCAGTGCTGCGCACTGCAATGCTAGGCGCGAGACCTAAAAAGGAAAAATTCAAAATGCTCACACTAGCACAGTTCTTGTCTGCATTGGACCCGGGAGACTGGATGTTAGCATTGGACTTGCATGATGCTTATTTCCACATCCCTGTCCTTCCTGCCCACAGACGTTACCTGCGGTTCCTGGTAGGCCATGAGCTCTTTCAATTTGCACTGCTACCCTTTAGTCTTACCAGTACCCCTTGGGTGTTCACCTAGGTAATGGCGGTGGTTGCAGCTAATTTGCATAGGTCAGGGGTGCCAGTCTTCCCCTATATCGACGACTGGGACTATCACTCACAGGGACAGTAGTTATCACACCCAAGCACCCCTCATACGTATGGAAATCCTTTAATCCCATCACCGTAACGGAGGTCATCAAAATGATTGACAGCTCCAAACCCTCATCACATGACCTGGATCCCATACCTGCCCAACTGGCAATAAAACTCAAACTCTCCCTAGCCCCACATTGGACCAAAATTATAAACAGCTCCCTGCGCACTGGAATCATCCAAGATTGCCTCAAAATCGACCAAGTGACACCTCTACTGAAAAAACCAGGCTCCGATACAAACGACCTGAATAACTTCAGACCCGTCTCCAGTCTCCCTCTCCTAGTGAAAATACTAGAAAAATGTGTTCTCCTCCAGCTCACTGTTCTGCTTGGGTTGTCGGATCAGATAGAACCCGCTCAACAGAGCCTTTCTAACCCAGCCAGAACGTTACCCCCTCCCTAGGGCCTATTCACAATAAGTAACCACATATATATATACCACCTAAGGACAGGGAATTCCTACTATATATATATATATCAAGACCTCTTATAATACAAGTGGCGGCCTCGCGATCCAAGACGGACCCAGGACTTCCTACCCAGACGGCAGCCTTAGCCTCGCGGTCCCAAACGGATCCAGGACTTCCTACCCAGGCGGCAGCCTTAGCCTCGCGGTCCCAAACGGACCCAGGACTTCCTACCCAGGCGGCAGCCTTAGCCTCGCGGTCCCAAACGGACCCAGGACTTCCTACCCAGACGGCAGCCTCAGCCTCGCGGTCCCAAACGGACCCAGGACTTCCTACCCAGGCGGTAGCCTTAGCCTCGCGGTCCCAAACGGACCCAGGACTTCCTACCCAGGCGGTAGCCTTAGCCTCGCGGTCCCAAACGGACCCAGGACTTCCTACCCAGGCGGTAGCCTTAGCCTCGCGGTCCCAAACGGACCCAGGACTTCCTACCCAGACGGCAGCCTTCACGAGTTCATCCTATGATCACTATAACATACGACAAGGGAATCAGTGTATCAGATCACACAAGAACTGCCAGTTTGAGCACAACCTGTTCTCTGGTTCGAGGGGCTCCTTTCTCCCTTATTCAGTTACCACTTACCGGATCAGGGTTAACATCTGTTCATGTTGAGTTGCAGCTGACTAGAAGAATAGGCTACCCTCTTATACAAGAACACGCAGCACATGTTGATTTACTACAAACTGACTATTATATATATATATATCATATACGCAAGCACATAATGTAACACATAACCTGTAAAGAAAAGTGAAAGATTAGGTTGTACACTCTAATAAGAAAGGGGTCGACATCACCTTAGTCGTGTGTAGCCTGCACTCAATGGTCATCTAGGTCCCCTTCTCGTCTGTGCCTCGGCTCGCCTGGAGATCACACCTCCGTAGCTCCCTTCTCCGAGTCACTGGGACCTCTTCCTCATCGGCTACTCTATCCTCTCTGGCAATTCTGCTAGAAGAGTATCTGTCTCTTGGTCTTTCTCCGCCCTCAAGTTTGTCATCTGTCTTCCCTGGAATAAGTAGTAGCTTTTCTGCTAACGGCTAGGTGCCGCCTATGGATTGAAAGAATAAGTGCCAGTATCTGCCTCAGGCTTTCACTAATATAGAGGTGCATTTTCTCATGGAAAATTCCAGCCCGTAACCTGCCGCCCACCAAATTCTTGTACCTCCCCGTGCCAAGGACACTTTCCCAGCCGGCCGGCCTGATGTAGCGTCTTCGGCATGAAGAAAAATACAATCCTTCGATAAGGGCCGGTCTGAACCGGTTCTCTCCAAGCGAATAACACCTCATAACTAAAACATCCCCTGTAACCTAGAAACATCTCAAGCTGCTGGAGCAGAAAGAAAGATGGAGTCTCCCCCGTTTGAGGCCTACCAGGCCTGAATTCAACACGGCTCCATGAAATACCCTCACTACAGGGCAGGTTATCCCTAAGACTAACGAATCTATCCCCTAGGATATGTGTGCAAGCCCTAATCTATGGGGAAGAACACAGGATCATGTCGAAGTGCCTAGTAAATAGACTTCATTCACTACTCTAACCCTTAGGCTTGAATGGTAATAGACTGAAGTCACCCTAATCACCCATCAACACAATAGGGCCGGGAAAATCGAGCAGTACATTTCACCCTTGACTTCAGTCTATTATACATTCATTAAACCGAACTAACATCCGTAGAGGAATAATATGAAACAAAACTAACTGACCTATGTCTAGTACCAAGTGTGCAGAATTGAAGTAGTGAAGGGATACACTGAATAAAGCAACAAATAGAAATCAAAACAGCGATGGTAAGTAGAATACCTCCTAATATTCGACGTAACAGATACAGGTCAGGTAACCAATTAAAGAGCCAGTCAAACCAGCCCTGGTCAATGTGTTTTCTCACTTCCTCCGTCAAATCATGTAACCTGTCAATGTGGGCGCGAATAGATTGTGTATGATCAGACAAGTTAAAACAACAAAGACCCTCAAAGTCAGAGCAGTCATGTCCATGTTTAAGCAAAAGATAATCAATGGCCGCTCTATTTTGCAAGATGGCTCTACGTTCACCCTGGGCGTCTAACAGCATGTCAGATAGGACTGTAGAAGTATGATTAATAGATTTTACCATCCAGCAGGCCATTTTCTCAATAGATTTAGCATTATAAACCGCCAAAGCAGGAACACCAATAATTGAAATAGCCAAGCTAAGGTATTCAGACTTGGAATACAAATGCAAAGATGAGTCACAATCCTCCTGTAACATCACTGTATCTCGAATCACACGAGAATTGGCATTCGGATGTGACGAGAACATTAGTAAACTGAGTCTTGTAATAGCACAGGGGCCACCGGAAATATTCGCGGGGACATATGGCCAAGAAGTATTACCACATGAGAAAAGCCATCCGGCAGGTAGCAACATCGTGCGATAATGACTAGGGGTAACTACCAAACTCTTGCAAGTCATATTGTTCATGACCGAAGCACATGTTTTCGGTGTCCTTTGAAAGCACAAAGTTCGCTCATGAAAGGTGAAGGAAGTAGCACCTTTTAAATTCAGATGAAGACATTCAGAGATTGCACTAGGATTACATGTAAGAAAAAAGCATATATCACCTTGTGTTATATTATAGGTAACTATTTGGGATTGGATGGGGGGTATCCTGTCCGGAAGTTCAGTACATAAGGGGCAATACGTGTGGGTGGCAAAATCGCCCAGAAGAACATTGGGGCGAGCCTTCGAAATGTTGAAAATATTAGTTAGGGTTTCCAGTGAAGCAGGGACAGCAACCAGACAGGTCGCTAGGATGTCATGGACAGATCTCATCGGCGTCAAACAAAAGTGAGGGGCATCGGTCACCCTTTTCGCCAGTAGTGTCCAAAAGTTCGATGACGAATCCCACGCAGCAAAGGAACGCGACACTCGGGCGCGTAGCTCATCCGGGGTTGACGGGAGTCCTACTCCCTCGTCGAACCAACCCGAAAATAGTCCTGCGACGACACATCCTGCAGCGACAGTCCAAAGAATGATCTGAAAGAGAATCAAATACAGGCATTAATCATTCTCGTAAGTAACATTTGTCAGCCGGGACTGCTTCCCAGCTATCTTTCCCTGGTCTCATAACTAAAATGGTATTATCATGACCGGTGGCGATGACCTCTGCCTGTTCAGGGGGAGTCTTAGGCGACTGCACCCAAACCCTGGCCCCAGGGTTATCTGTGGAGCCAAAACCTTTCTGGCCTCGTACAGTTAGCAAAGTTGGGGCAGTGCCTTTTACCATCCCACCACTGAAGACAGGCATTATCAGTAATTGAGCCACTCAGTCAGTTCGATGGATCAGCAAATCAGCCTCACTGCTATTTAGCATGAGCACCTTAATCTCTCCCTGATAATCGCTGTCAATGACCCCTCCAAGTACCTGAATGCCTTTTACGGCCAGCCCCGATCTAGGGGCGATTAATCCAAAATTGCCGGGTGGTATATGAACACCAACACCGGTCGCGATGATGACCCGATCTTTACCTTTTAGAACGGTGTCATCCATGGCATGCAAGTCTAAACCTGCCGACCCTGGGGTCGCTCTACATGGAGCCAAAGCTCCGGGAGTAATCTCCCAGTACATCACAGTCTCTCTGATTTCATTTGGCTGAGCATTAACATTCGGAGGGAACAAACGCATAAGCGGAGATTCAGCATTTAGAAAAGGACGATTATTCAAAATTAATAGTGCTTGGGACAAAAAGTCTCGCCAATTCTTATATTTGTCATCAGTTAGTTTACGCAGCTGCCCCTTCAGCAGACCATTCATTCTCTCCACAAGACCTGAGGCCTGTGGATAGTACGGGACATGGAACACCCAGTCAATATTGTTTTCCACACAGAATTCCTGTACCAATCTTCCACGAAAATGGGATGCATTATCAGATTGAATTTGGAATGGCACACCATAATACATGATAACCAATTCCAACGTTTTAATGGTATTCAATTGGGTAGCTTGCTTACAGGGAAGGGCTACCAACAAGCCACTGTATGTATCAACAATTGTGCAAACATATTGACAATTCCTGCTCATGGGAAGTGGACCAATGTAATCAATTTGCCAAATTTGAGCGGGCAGTTTCCCGCGATGTAAATGACCTTTAACAATTTGGGGCACTTTGCGCTGTCTGATATGCTGACAAATGGGACAATGTAAAATAACATTCTTGATCAAATCTAAGGGAATATAAATTCCTCGATCAGCAGCCCACCTGCTAGCGGCTTTCTCTCCAAAATGTCCTGCCTTCTGGTGGGCCCATTTCGCCAATCCCGCCATATCAGAATCTTGCCTGTCCACCACTGCCTCAGCAATTTTAGATTTCTCATCTGCAATGTTATGAAAAAATTTGTCAAGAGAATCTATAGGGGTGTGAGCATCCACATGGAAGATTGTAACAGTACTCTGTGGGAGCATCTCCCAAATCTCTTGCCATAACTCTCTTCCCCACAACTGTTTTGAATGCAATTCCCAATTATGGGAATGCCAAGTCGGTAACCAAACTGCCAGTCCATTGGCAGTAGACCAAGAGTCAGTGAAAATATGACATGTGCCGGGTAATTCTTGTTTCAGGACTTGATAAACAGCATACAATTCAGCGAATTGGCTGCTCTTACCTTCACCAGTTGTGCTCAGCAGTTTCTGCGTGACCGGATTATAGGACACCGCTTTCCAGTGCCGTTTCGGCCCTATGAACCTCGCTGAACCATCCGTAAACCAGACATGGTTCCTGTCCTCTACGGACAAATCATCAAAGGGTCTACCCCACTTGACAGGAGACTCCTGTACTAAAGGTACGGAACATACACTCTCAGTCTCAGTCGATGGCGCTCGCGCCACCTGCTCATGTAAAGATGCAACTCCTTTCTGTCCCACACGTGCCCTGTCTTGTATATACCATTTCCATTTAATCACACTCGCCTCCTGAGCGTGTCCAATGCGGTGAGTTTTTGGCGAACTCATAACCCACTGCATAATAGGAATCTCAGGTCGCAAAACTATATCATGTCCCAAAGTCAATTGCTCGGTATCCACCAGAGCCCAATAACATGCAAGTAACTGTTTCTCAAAGGGTGTATAACGCTCACTAGCATCAGGTAACTTTTTGGTCCAGAAACCTAACGGCACTCTACTCCTGCCTTGCTTCTGCCACAAGCTCCAATTCGCATAAAGGCCCTGTACAGACACATTTAAATCTACCTCCCCATCACGTACGGGCCATAAATCCAAAGCATGTTGAATTGCCTCTTTTGCTAGGTCGAACGCATCTTGCTGTGGTGTATCCCAATCAAACGCATTCTTTTTACGGGTGACACGGTACAAGGGGGCCAATATTTGACTCAAATGAGGAATATGCTGACGCCAAAAACCAAATAAACCAATGAAGCTTTGGGCTTCCTTCCTATTCCTTGGAACTGCAAAATCAAGAATCTTCTGTTTAACCTGAGGGATCACTTCACGGTGCCCTTCATGCCAATTAATACCCAAAAATTTCACAGCCTGGGAAGGGCCTTGTAGTTTATCCGGATTGATTTCCCAACCTTTCTCACGCAGGCACTCAATGACTCTGTCCAATTGGGTCTGAACTTCCTCTTGTGTTTCGCCTTGGATCAAAACATCATCAATATAATGACACATCTGAACCTGTGGATGAACTGGTACCTCAGCCAAATGCTCTGCCACCAGCCGGTGACATATAGTAGGGCTATGCACATAGCCCTGAGGAAGACTCCTAAACGTCATTTGACGCCCATTCCACGTAAAACTGAACTGTTCCTGACACTCAGGGGCAATCGGAATCGAAAAGAAAGCATTAGCAATATCAATTGACGCATACCATGTACCCGGATGTTTTTGGATTCTTTCAATTAGAGTAATAACATCCGGTACTGCAACAGTCAAAGAGGGTGTGTGTTTGTTCAATTCTCGATAATCAACAGTCATACGCCAAGAATTATCACTCTTACGTACAGGCCAAACAGGATTATTCCAAGCAGAAGTAACTGGGGTTATAACACCTGCATCCACCAACTTCTGAATAGTGGTACTAATCTCCTCATGACCACCCGGAATACGATACTGCTTCTGACAAACCACTTTTGTCGCCTGAGGAACTGTTATGGGGGCATTCGTAAACGACCAACCCGTATAGGCCTGGACGATATATAATGCGTAGTTCCAAATTGGTAACATCCTTCATCTAAATGCAAAGTCATTCCTTTCAAAATATCTATTCCAATTATGAATTCCAAGAGAGGCACCACTAGTACAGAGTATTCTTTTCTAGGGATTCTACCTATTCTCATTTCAAGTAATGTTTGAATTGCGGGAGTTTCCTTTCCACCTAATCCGGTAATTGTAAAAGGCTGACCTTTAAACTTCTTTGATTTACCATGAATAAGAGTGGCCTCTGCTCCTGTATCTACCAATGCTCGGGCCCTTTGGATATTACGATGTCTCCAATAAATTTCAATATCTACATAGGGTCTATTATCTCTGTGAGCCCATCTGTGTACTGGAGCTTGACCTATTTCCTAGTCATGTTTACCGCATTCTGTGTACCAGGATAAATCAGGATAAAGACTCTCACGTTTCTTAGGTATAGGTGCCACCTGTTCATATCCATTCCCAGTACGAAATGGATTCATGTCATCAGCAGTACAGTGCTGGTTTCGATCGGCCAGATTATGACGATCCTCTCTCCTCCTCAACTCAGGGGATTGATCCCTATCATCTCTACGTCTGTTGTAAATATAATCATTTTTTCCCCTCTCTCTTTCCTCTTCTCTCTCTCTGTCTCTCTCTCGACGGGGGGACATATCACGTACATAACGTCGGTCATCACGACGAACAGAGCGCCCACGGCGGTCGTCATCACCGCTACCGTCAGAACCACCGCGATCACACTCAGACATCCGAACACGCCGGGCACCCTCCTTCCGATCCAAGCCACGTTTGCGAAACAACTCCCACAAACGAGCAGTTGTCTCACCGTCAATGTCCTCCCTCCGCACACCATCGGCCAGAAGACCAGAAAAGATATCACGTCTAGTAAGCTTATTGTCACCAGGAGTACGAGTGTCAGGCCGGGACTGACGTTCAGGTTTAAACCACTCGCCTAACTCACCGAGTTGGCGTACCGATTCCAGTACTGTAGATAACACGTTACCAGTGTGATTAATCAATAAAGTCATCATGACCTGCTTATAAGCGACAGGGGAAGAACGAATAATACGATTCCGCACAGAAGATGTCAACGAACCATCAAGCAACCTGTCAGCAGTACCTAGAAAAATCGCCGTTTTCATCACCTCTTCTTTGAGACGTTGTGCAGCGTCGCGCAAAGTATACCACTGTTTGTCATTCACAGGCCAATCAGACTCAGTAGGGTACTTTATATTACAACCCTCAGTCGCCAATTGAAGTAAAGAAATTTGACCACCACCATTATAGTTACGAAAAGGATCCTGTACAGTAGAATCCGAGCTCAAGGAACAAAACTTCAAACAATCACCATTATCCAACATAATGCCAGCAGCGCCCAGTTCATAAAGGCGCACCATCCATGTGAGTAATGTCTCACCAGCTCGCTGCCGAAATCGCTGCAAAATATCACTAATTTCCTGTTGGGTAAAGTCCTCTAAAGAGTCTAAAGAAATACCCTGCGGAGCAGCAGGAGACTGCTGCAATTTCCGACGAAAAACTGGATGCACCGAGACCGCGGGGTGAGCATCACAAGGAGCTCGACCAGTACACGTAGAGGAACAATCAGCGGAAGAAGCATCAACCCCGCTCGAAGGACGAGCGCAATCACGGGGTGCACCATCAGGGGTGCGAGAAGCAGGCTTACAATCATGGCGGGAGCGGGAGGACTCACATTTAACAGATTCCTCACCCGAGAAACAAGAATCGCTCGAGTTCCAGATATTACCATCCCATTCATCAGGATTCCAATCCAGTCCGGCATTCGCCACGACCAGGCGCACCTTTCGCGTCGAAACCCGGCCGCGCCGATGTTTGTATTTATAACGGGCAATTCGCACAGCCGCCCTCTCGGCAATAGTCTGATAAGTCTCAAGTTTGTCAGTAAGCAACTTATTTTGACACCGCAACAAAGTATGAGAATTCTGAATCTCAACAAAGTGCGCTTCCACATCCTTAAGAGAGATCTGTAGCTTCAACAACCTCTCATGCAGAATTCTGTACGCAGACAGAACAATCCAACCTCTGCGCCCTAAAATGGGAATCTCCTCACCCTTCGAGATGGGTGCCTTCTGTAAACAAGTAATCACATTAGCCGGCTCCGCCAGCTCCAAAGAAGAATTCCAATTCTCACTCAAACCAGTAGAATCAGCCCACTCCCGGGCTAAGGCTTCATAAGGCGTTGAATCCCATCCGGGAATATCAATGGGCAACTTAAAAGTAGATTTTGACTTTTTAGAAAACATTGTGGAAAAGAAAGAAGAAAGAAAAAGAAAGGAAAGAAGAAGAAAAACTATACACACAATTATACCACAAATAATATACAAAGAAAACCACGCACACGCCGAAAGCAAACACGAGACAACACGACGCACACAGGTTTCGAAAACGGTTCGTGACGCCAAATGTTCTGCTTGGGTTGTCGGATCAGATAGAACCCGCTCAACAGAGCCTTTCTAACCCAGCCAGAACGTTACCCCCTCCCTAGGGCCTATTCACAATAAGTAACCACATATATATATACCACCTAAGGACAGGGAATTCCTACTATATATATATATATATCAAGACCTCTTATAATACAAGTGGCGGCCTCGCGATCCAAGACGGACCCAGGACTTCCTACCCAGACGGCAGCCTTAGCCTCGCGGTCCCAAACGGACCCAGGACTTCCTACCCAGGCGGCAGCCTTAGCCTCGCGGTCCCAAACGGACCCAGGACTTCCTACCCAGGCGGCAGCCTTAGCCTCGCGGTCCCAAACGGACCCAGGACTTCCTACCCAGACGGCAGCCTCAGCCTCGCGGTCCCAAACGGACCCAGGACTTCCTACCCAGGCGGTAGCCTTAGCCTCGCGGTCCCAAACGGACCCAGGACTTCCTACCCAGGCGGTAGCCTTAGCCTCGCGGTCCCAAACGGACCCAGGACTTCCTACCCAGACGGCAGCCTCAGCCTCGCGGTCCCAAACGGACCCAGGACTTCCTACCCAGGCGGTAGCCTTAGCCTCGCGGTCCCAAACGGACCCAGGACTTCCTACCCAGACGGCAGCCTCAGCCTCGCGGTCCCAAACGGACCCAGGACTTCCTACCCAGGCGGTAGCCTTAGCCTCGCGGTCCCAAACGGACCCAGGACTTCCTACCCAGACGGCAGCATTCACGAGTTCATCCTATGATCACTATAACATACGACAAGGGAATCAGTGTATCAGATCACACAAGAACTGCCAGTTTGAGCACAACCTGTTCTCTGGTTCGAGGGGCTCCTTTCTCCCTTATTCAGTTACCACTTACCGGATCAGGGTTAACATCTGTTCATGTTGAGTTGCAGCTGACTAGAAGAATAGGCTACCCTCTTATACAAGAACACGCAGCACATGTTGATTTACTACAAACTGACTTTATTATATATATATATATCATATACGCAAGCACATAATGTAACACATAACCTGTAAAGAAAAGTGAAAGATTAGGTTGTACACTCTAATAAGAAAGGGGTCGACATCACCTTAGTCGTGTGTAGCCTGCACTCAATGGTCATCTAGGTCCCCTTCTCGTCTGTGCCTCGGCTCGCCTGGAGATCACACCTCCGTAGCTCCCTTCTCCGAGTCACTGGGACCTCTTCCTCATCGGCTACTCTCTCCTCTCTGGCAATTCTGCTAGAAGAGTATCTGTCTCTTGGTCTTTCTCCGCCCTCAAGTTTGTCATCTGTCTTCCCTGGAATAAGTAGTAGCTTTTCTGCTAACGGCTAGGTGCCGCCTATGGATTGAAAGAAAAAGTGCCAGTATCTGCCTCAGGCTTTCACTAATATAGAGGTGCATTTTCTCATGGAAAATTCCAGCCCGTAACCTGCCGCCCACCAAATTCTTGTACCTCCCCGTGCCAAGGACACTTTCCCAGCCGGCCGGCCTGATGTAGCGTCTTCGGCATGAAGAAAAATACAATCCTTCGATAAGGGCCGGTCTGAACCGGTTCTCTCCAAGCGAATAACACCTCATAACTAAAAGATCCCCTGTAACCTAGAAACATCTCAAGCTGCTGGAGCAGAAAGAAAGATGGAGTCTCCCCCGTTTGAGGCCTACCAGGCCTGAATTCAACACGGCTCCATGAAATACCCTCACTACAGGGCAGGTTATCCCTAAGACTAACGAATCTATCCCCTAGGATATGTGTGCAAGCCCTAATCTATGGGGAAGAACACAGGATCATGTCGAAGTGCCTAGTAAATAGACTTCATTCACTACTCTAACCCTTAGGCTTGAATGGTAATAGACTGAAGTCACCCTAATCACCCATCAACACAATAGGGCCGGGAAAATCGAGCAGTACACTCACCCAACACCTTGACAGCCTCAACCTTCTAAACCTTCACCAATCGGGCTTCAGAAAAGGCTGTAGCACAGAGACAGCGATCCTAAATGTAATAGATGACATGCACCAATCTTCAGATAAAGGCCAGTGCGGCCTACTCATACTTCTGGACCTATCGGCAGCCTTCGACACGGTTGACCACAAACTACTCACCAAGGCACTGCAAGAAAGGGCTGGAGCGGAAGAGGTGGTCCTACAATGGTTCACCTCATTTCTACAGAACCGCACCCAAAGAATAAAAATCAAAAACTTCCTATCAGACCTAACACCCATCAACCGAGGTGTCCCCCAAGGTTCAGTACTCTCCCCACAACTCTTCAACATCTATATTGAACCCCTTGCCGCCATACTCAAAAGAATCAACATTCCCTTCCACCTCTATGCAGACGATACCCAAATCTATCTGGAAACCTCCTTCATTGAAGACATTCAGAGACTGAACGACATTCTAAGAGAAATCCAACAATGGCTATCCAGCAACCACCTGAAACTAAGCCTAGACAAAACGGAAATTCTCCTAATTTCCAACAAGGAGAAGAACCCCCACATCACAGAATGGCTAAAAGCTATTGATGCTCTCAATTACTACCCCACACTAACCCTGGGTGTAGTTCGCGAAGTAGCACTACGCGAAGCTATGCAAAGTGCACTTTGCGCTACGCATAGCACTTTGCGAACTGCGTAGTACCCTGTTCGCACTGTGCAAGATGTCATCATCATCATCAAAACCACTTTAATCGATTAATTAAAATCATAAAAGTACATCACAGTATTACACATTGTTAAAAACACAAGTACAATACAATAACAACATTATAAAAATCCATCCCGACAAATACAAATAACACTAAATTCATAAGGTAGGCTGTACATCAAATTTTTTTCCTTGCGCGAGCTGCAGCAACCAGGAAGTTAGCAATGTTAAAAATAATCCAGGGGGAATTTAATAATTGCAGATACATCAAAGCAGGTTTAACTTGATAAAAACCCCTCCCTCGCAACAATGGTATGATATACTTCCTTCTGCTTTCAACATAATATTTACAAAAAAAGGTGAAGTGCGCAGTATCTTGAAATGAATGGCCGTCGCAATTACAAAAAGCTGCATCTATAGGTTTGCTCCATCCCTCAACGCTCCCTAAAACAAAATGAATTTGGTTGAAACGGAATCTGGTCAGCAACCAGCGATGATGGTGATTCCTGACCAGATTAAGGTAGGGCTCAATCTGGGGAGAGGATATCAGTAAAAAATGAGCCCTTACTGATGTTTTTGTGAGCTCCTCATCTTCCCGCTCTTGAGTTCTTATATTTAAAAACTGGACTTTAACCCAGCCAATGTCCCCCTTAATAATAGATTCTGGGTTCTCGTAAATCTCCGGACGTCCTAATTTATAAAACATGTTCTTGATGTACAAGAGCCAGGGGATCTTAGCCATTCTGTCTAGGGCCAAGCAATCTTTTAGAATAAGTCTATTAAGGGAAAGTTCAGGGTTCAACCATGTTTTCAACCAAAATGTAAGGGGGGCCAAACTTAAATGATCAGAAACAAAACCCATCCCCAATTCTTGATGGATTGAGAAAGTTGGAGATGATTGGGGGACGGAGAGAAGTGAACGGAAAAATTTATTTTCTACAATCTGAATTCCCTCCGCCTTTTTATACCCCCAAATGGCGGCACCGTAGGCTGCTATGGCTAGACATTTCGCCCTATAAATAGCAAGAACTGCGTCACTAGGTTTTCCACCCAATCGTCGTGCAAAACTTAATATGGCTGAAGATGCTCTACCCACACTATTCTTTTTAGCAGTAAGCTGAGGGGCCCACGAACCTCTATCATCAAATATGACCCCCAAGTAGGTGAATACCTTGACTCTAGTGACCTCCACTCCTTTGCAGTAAAATTTTTTAACTTTATTTTTCTGGCTGCCCAGGGACATCACATGAGATTTAGAACTATTCACCACGAGGTCCAGTGAGCTCATAAAGTCCCCAAATGAGGTTAATAATCTCTGTAGACCCAGCGGGGTACGGGCCAGGAGGACAGCATCATCCGCGTATAGAAGAGCAGGAAGAGTGTTGCTCCCTATACGCGGAGTGTCCAAACTGGCTTTACCTAGAATTACATCTAGTCTATTAATATATAGGGTAAAGAGCAGGGGGGCTAGGATACATCCTTGGCGTACCCCTCTGCCCGATTTAAAGTGACGTGTGCATTTTCCCTCGTGGGAGACCCTCACTGCAGCATACAAATCTTGGTGCAGATCCGCTAAGAAATGCACCAGGCAGGGGTCTAACCCTAGGTCCAACAGGATCGTCCACAGCCTTGATCTGTTCACCAGATCAAAGGCTGTGGATAAATCCATGAATGCTAAATATAGGGACCCTTTAGAGGCTACAGTATATTTATTAATTAAAAGGTACAGGTTAAGGCACTGGTCCATAGTACCTCTGCCTGACCTAAAGCCATATTGTATCTCTGATAGAATCCCCTTCTCCGTCACCCAGTCCGAGATTTTATTTAAAACCACTTTACCCAATATTTTAACCGCTGAATCGATTAGTGAGATGGGCCGATAACATCTCGGATCGCCCCTGTCCCCCTTTTTAAAAACCGGTACAATAATTGATTTGGACCAGGATACCGGGAACCCATTCTCAACACTATCATTAAAAACATTTGTTAAAATCGTGCTCCAGATCTCAATATTCCCTTTAAAAAGATCCAATGGGACACCATCTGGTCCCGGGGCCTTATTAGAGGCAGAGTCTTTTATAGCCTTCCCCACATCATTCTTGTTAAATATCAACTGGTTGAGGGGAAAAAAGGAATCGGGGACCTTAAAAGGCTCAGGGGTCAGGTCACTCGCATAAATTCCTTCGAAGTGAGTCAGCCACTCCCCCTCTGGGATGTTAATGTCGAGTGGGGCGTTATCGTTCCCTATTAAAAAAGGGCTGTTCACTATGTTCCAGAATTTTGCGCTATCCTTAAGGACTTCAATCGAGGACAAAGCGTCCCAGGCCTCTTGTTTTAAATCGTTTTTCCGGCGCTGAATTATAGATTTATAGTCTCTCCTAAGGGTGGCTATTAAAGCCTTATCACGAGGCAGTGTTTTTAGGGCAGTTAATAAAATTCGGTGAGCCCTAGAACAACTAGCATCAAACCACTTATTTCCCTGTTGACTGCGCGGAATGCTAGGTACAGTTAGATCAGAGGAGACCTGTTTACAGATTGAGTCAAAAGCAACTATTGTCTCACCACCCGTATTAAAGGGGTCCATACACTTCCTGAACTCATCATTTCTCCTCGCCATCAAGCTATCCAAAAAATCCTCTGGAACTACTCTGGACCACTTTACTTTCCTACCCTTATCACTAGTGACCAGGGTAGCAGAGGAGACTATCGCCAGTGGGGCCACTTTAAAGCAAAAAGCCTTGTCGAGTTCTAAAATCACTGGATTGTGATCACTAAAAGGAAGGCGAAAGACACTATACTTATGGACCCACCTTAAGAGTGTAGGGGATAAGAAAATATAATCAATGATTGATTCGCTATCCCTTGCCTCAAATGTCGCTGCCCGTTCAGCCTTAGATAAAAAACATGGCTCAAAGAGATCCGCCATTAGGAGGAGCTCTTCAAGTGCCTCACCTTTAGTTGAATGTTCAAAGTGTGGGGGAACCGAGTGGGGCGGGCCAAAGGGGTCAACGATTTTACAATTAAAATCGCAGAGATGAATATTAAAATCACCCATAAAAATAATATGTACAGATGTGGTTTGACGTGCCTTATACAACTCTAAAAAGTTTGTTAAGAAACTAAGGTGCTCATTCACAGGTACACAATCCCCTGTATTATAAAAATTGATAAACAGTGTTTTAGGTTGAGACTCAGTGATAAATTCCATAAATTGACAATTTGATGAGGCAGTGACTATCTGGTTTATCTCCGCCTTAAGTTTTATGGAAAAAAGGAACAACAGCCCTCCCTTTGCCCTGCCAGCTGCTGATGGTAAAGCGGGCAGGCAATAGGATTTAAATCCATCAATCCACAGGTTGTTGTCCCTAGCCCATGTCTCCTGAAGAGCAATAATATCAAAACCTGCAACATAGTTTAACCAATTTTCGTCTTCTTGCTTGGAACGTAACCCAGCTATATTCCAACTCATGATCCTAATGTGGACTCCAGAGTCTACTATAATGGCACTTTCCTTTACAGTACTACTAGTTGTTGGTGCTGGAGGGTCTAGTCAGTCATTTAAATCTAGCTGGGACAAGGGTGAGAACCTGTTAAATGTAGCAACAGCCTCTGGGGGCCTATCTCTCCAGTTAATTCCGGGATTGACCTTAGCTGGTGCTTTAGGGAAACACCAAGGGGCAGTCTCTTTGGTAGATACAGCACAAGGCAAGGGAGCCAAAGTGAACTCTGGGCATAGTGGATAGCGGGTACTCTCACAGGTTCCAGGGAAACTGGGGAGCGGTGGGTAGAAAAAGCCTAGAGGGACAGCCCTAATATTACCAATCTCCCCATCCATATCTGGGGCATCCCATAGCATACGTGGTACGACATAGGAACTATTAAAATTTACAACTACACAGTCCCCTTTAAGTTTTTTCTGGGTGCCTCCGATCCAACCGACCCGCCTGGCTGTTAGAATATGGTGAGAAATATTGTCATAGCCAGAAGAATTCTGGTCACACCATTTCCTAGTGACTGACAATAATTCTTTGATTGTTTCAACCTTACCAGGTGCTAAAGGTGAGACCTTGACCAAAATGACCACCAACGGGCCAGCCTCAGGAGGGAGATTAATGCAAGGTAAGGTGGGCGAGTTAATTGGAATATGGCCGCTAACAGATTTCACCTGAGGCCTAGTTTGTTTTAGAGGCCTAGCCTGCCCGATCAACTGGTCCACTGCGTCTGATGTTTTTAAAATTGTCACGTCATTACTCAGATTGTGGGGCACAACTGTAGACACAATACTAGAGGGACCCTTTGCTGAAAAACTATTTTGGTCATCTATTGGGACATCAGTCAAAATAGGTGAGGTACTGTTATAAGGGGTAATACGGGCCTTATTTAATGCTGAAAGGGCAGAGTCAATCTTAACACATTTTTCTAGTAGGCTAGCAACACATAAATTCAAGGTGTCAACAATGTCTTTTGCTATGCTGGTAAGAATCTCCTCAAGTCGACTTGAAAAGATGTTCTCCACCATGTCCCGAATAGAGGAATAAAGGGAGTCCATGGTCGCAGGGCTACCCTCTGGTACAGTACAAATGGGTACAGAGTCCCGCTTGTTTTGCTTTTTACTCGACCTCTTAACGCCCTTTAAAAGAGGTTTAGTTGGCCTTTTTCTTGCAGCAGCCTGCTGTGGCGTAGGTTGGGGAGAAATCAAGGGTAGGATGGTGGCCGTAGTGTCTCCGGGAACAACAGGATGAACCAGCGCAGGAGCTGGAGGACCAATCACAACAACCGGCTCCAATGGGATAGGGATTCTCCCTATCGGCTGCGGAAGGCCAGACTGTTGGTCTTGGGTGGCATCAAGACCCAGCTCCCTCTCAGCTTGCGCTATTTCTGAGGTTAATACCCCCACAGCTGAGGTTAAGTATGAAATAATAGTTCCCGACTTTCTGGGCACTTTAGCTTTAGCTCCCCCCTGGTCCTGGGTATTAAGTAGTTTCCGCTTACCCATCCTTGGATCTTGCAGTGTGCAGGAAAGAGATGTGGCCCGGCCTGGCCTCCTCTGGCCCCTGACGGCCACAGACGGCCCGCCCTTTGCCCGGGCTTAGCCCGGCGCCCGCCCGCGCGCGTCCCGCGTGGCGGGAGGCTCGAGGAGTTTAAATACAGCCCTGGTGTCAGGGGGCGTGGCCTCGGGTTGCCGTGAGACCCGCTGTCTCCTGGGTCGTGTGGTTTCTCAAGGTATCGTAGTCCGCTGGACCCCCGCTGCTGCCGCTGCGTCTCAAGATGTCGTTTTCAATGATTGCACAGTGCGGACAAGCAACCGGCACTGTGCAATCATTGAAAACGGCATCTTGCACAGTGCGAGCTGTAGTTTTCTGCCGCTCGAGTAGATTTTTACTAGAGCGGCAGCTTTCTCTACGCGGACTGGTAGTTTCTCATCGCGAGCGGTTGCGAGCATACTCGCAATGAGAAACCTGACCTCCTCGCGTTGAGAATCTCGCCGGGAGGTTTATTTTCCACGCTCGCGATCGCCAACTTGATGTTGCTGATCGCGAACGAGGAAAAAGTCTCGCCGGGATGTCATTTTGCTTGCTCGCGGTCGCCAACTTGACATTGAGGACCGCGAGCAAGCAATCAATGACCGCTGCACTACGCAACACTACGCTACACGTGTTCCCACTGTGCTACGTGAAATTCACGTTGTGCGAAGTAGCGCAAACTTCACAAACTACGAGAGCGTAGCGTAGTGCTTTGCCCAGGCTTACCCCACACTAGCCGACTCTGTGAAATCCCTTGGAATCACCCTGGACCCTAAACTAGACATGAGCAAACACATCAAGAACACTTTGACGAATGCATCATAGCTAGGGCTCCCGGTTTTATGGTATTTATGTTTTTTAACATTTCCGTCTGTATTTATCCATATTTCATTTTTGCCCATTCTATTGGTATTTATCCATATTTATTTTGTGTTTTGTTAATATATGGAGTCATAAAATAGTATATTTCCACATGTATTTAACTGATAAACATGAACTCATACTTTGCTGCCTGTCACGTTTTAGCAATTTCAACAGCCAAATATAGCAAAACACTACAACTTCAGGTAAATATGAGCATTATAATACAAATATATGTTACAATAAACCTGCATTTAGGGAAATTTCAACCTATTTTTAACTTCCCATGCTGCCTATCTGCTCAGCTGTTGTCCTAGAAATCACAAAAATAGCATGGAGATTCACCCAAGTACGCTTTTCTGCATTTTCCGCATTTAAAAATAAATACAGACAGTAAACACTTTGTTTTCTGTCTGTAATTATCTGTAAAAATCATTAAAACGGAAAACCGAGAGCCTTAATCATAGCATAGAACTATTCCAGTACTAACCAGTCATGGTCAGTGAGGGAGGGAGCAGGCCAGACGATCTCCACTAAAAGGGTTGAAGTGGAACCTCCTTGTGTGGTAAAACCAACTTCGAACATACATGCACATTGTGTTTAAGCCAAATGCATGGACTTTTCGCATTAAGCACTTAGGCGTTTTGGGCATTCCTGGGAAGGTCGAACTTTCACTCTCGTGTGTGTTAAAACCAACTTCTAATATAGGTATTTTTTAGCACTGAGCACTTTTGGACCATTGTGCAATCAGGGAAGAACTAGAGTAGAACCCCTCCAGGCATGTTAAATTTAAATGTTAACACATAAATATTAATATTAAGTATTGCTGGACCTGTGTGCAATACGGGAAGGGTTCGACGAGGATGCCAAACTTGACAGTGACAATGGAGCAGAAAACTATCCTGGGCCGTAGCCAAGGGGGGCCAGCGGGGCCCGGCACCCTCATCTTGATGCCTGCCCAACCCCCCAAAGGTAATTGTCAGTGGGCAGATGACAAGGGGATTTTTTTTTTAATATGATCAGTGCCATCCAGGCATTTTTCGATCGGGAGAAACACAGAATGTGAGCTAAAGTGTGCTCCAGTTCAGAATAAATATTTCTTAAGAAAAAAGCTTTGCATTATTTTTATTACAATTTATTTATTTACTTATTTATGCGTTTTCATATAGCGCAAATCTTACCCGAAGGTGTCAAAGTGCTTTACAATAGAACCAGTTACATTACATAAGGACTTCAGAGTACATGAACTACATAAAAGATCCACACAAATAAACTCTAAATTCACATAAGAACGGTAGTAAATACATAAGTCTACTATAGATACTAGTGGTTAGAGTTACAAGTATACAAGTTGCAAATTCACTCAAGACTACATTTTAAGGAAAGTTGAAGGGATTAGGGTTGGACATATATATATATATTTTCTAAAAAACAGATTCAGCTCCTCCTAGGATATCCGCCCATTGTCTGGTGGCGCGCAGGGCTGGTAGAGCCACAGCCGGCGTAAAGTTTAATTCCGGTTTACAAAATGAAGCGCGCTCTCAGAAGGGTATATCAACCAGCGATCTTTATTCCGACGTTATATATATAAATTATTTTTTCCCCACAAATAACGCCGCACTCAGTGAATTCTTTTCACTACAGGTGTAGCAGTGTTCTTTGAATTAAAAAGAACTTGGAAAGGAATTCACTGAGTGCGGCGTTTTTTGTGAAAATTAAACGTATATGGGCTCAGAGGCTCAGCCCATACGCCAGCACCCGCATTGAAGCACGCCGGGATTGAGCCTGTTTGTGTGCAAACATATATATATATATATAACATATATGTATAACAACATACACTTTGTTCTAGAATAATGTATGAAGTGATCAGTAAACAAGTAAACATGGAGTTGAATGATTTTTAATACACAGAAGCACTTTTTTAGATGCACACACACTTTAAGCTAACATGGACCTAAGATACTAGATTTATTCATCTCCTCTAGTCATTAGGACTCAGATTGATGCATTAAAGCTATTTAGCTAATACATAACACAGCAGAATGGCATGAAGGTATATCTATGTAGAGATACAATAATCATGTGAGACTTTATAAACAGAGTTTCAACATAAATTATTGATTCAGTATATGTATTTTACAAAAATGAATTGAAAAACGTGATTTATGTTTTAATATTTATCTAATTAGTTTGATGTCAACAAAAGAGGAAATGAAGCCTGTATCTCTTCTATGTCTATGTTTTTAACTATCACGTGGTTTAAGGTTTTTTTATGCGCCTGTCACTTTAAATTTGCTCCAAAATGATTTTCACTGTGTCATGATCAAGGCTCGGAGGAGCCGAAACGTTATCGCGGCAAAGCAATAATAAAAATATCAACTTATATTCTGGGTCCGTGTTTGGGAGGAAGCAGACAACACGTGGTGTGTGTGTATATATATATATATATATATATATATTCACTGAAAAAACCATAGGTTTCACACACGTTATAGTTAGGAATTAGCATTTTAAAAACCTTGCAAATTCACTGAAAAAACCATAGGTTTCACACATGTTATAGTTAGCGGAAATTTTACTGATAAAAAACCAATGAAATTCCCCCGTTATAGTTAGTGCAGGCAACTATAACTCACGCGACCGCAATCCTCTGCTGATGCTAATACTGTATTTAGACACTTATTTGCCCATGTCTTCTTCCATACATTTTTAGCTATACATATATTACAAATATTTTTTTTTCATAAAGACACATATGTCATCAGCAGAAGATTGCGGTCGCATGAGTTATAGTTGCCTGCACTAACTATAACGGGGGAATTTCATTGGTTTTTTTATCAGTAAAATTTCCGCTAACTATAACATGTGTGAAACCTATGGTTTTTTCAGTGAATTTGCAAGGTTTTTTAAATGCTAATTCCTAACTATAACGTGTGTGAAACCTATGGTTTTTTCAGTGAATTTGTACGGTTTTTTAAATGCTAAGTTACTTTACGCCATTCGTGGCGTGCGCGCCCACTTAACGCAGTTCGTTCCGTGCACGCACGGTGCGCTTCGCGCACCGCGCGCCCACTTTACGCAGTTAGTGCCGTGCACGCACGGTGGGCACGCGGTGCGCTACGCGCACCGTGTGCCCACGTTACGCTAGATGGGCCATGTACGCACGATGCGCTTCGCGCACCGTGCGCACATGGAGGACATATGATGCACTTCGTTTTGAAAGGTAATATTTTAATTTTTCGTATTTTTTATAAGCCATGCACAAATGGTGCCCTTCGGGCACCATTTGCACACGGGGTGGAGAGAGTGTGGATAATTTTTTTTTTTATTATTTTTTTTTAAATATTTTTGTTTATCTCATCTCTAATAAGCAATGCACAATTGGTGCCCTGCGGGCACCAATTGCATACGGGGTGGAGAGAGTGTGGATAATTCTTTTTTTTTTTAAATTTTTTACCGTACGCGTACGGTAAGCGTAATCGGCGAAATTACCGAAAAAATAAAAATTCCGTTTTTGGCCTTGGGGGATCTTTGGGGACTCCCTCAACATGGCTATGTGTGTGGGAGCTGTCTAAACAGCCCCTTTACATGTTTTTGGGCTTTATATTTTAGAAATCACTCTCAGTGCGAGAGAGAAAATGGCGGCCGCCGCTTCCTGGTTTCGGCCGATTCGAATGTTTACTAAGATCTAAGAGCCAATCAGAATCGCGCTCGCGCACGCCACCGTACGCGTACGGTAAGCGTACCGTAAGCGCACCGTAAGCTGGCTCAGATATATATATTGATTTAAAGGCTATTTTCTCAGAATCTACTGAACAGATTTACACCAAACCTACAAAAGGCACTTCCTTGACCTGAGGACTACCTCTCTGCCAAATTTCTAGTAATTCTGTTCAGCCGTTCGGGCTGTAGCCCTGTCTAAAGGTCCTATGGAAAAATGCATGGGAAAAACGCGTTTTGGGACCCCCCTTTTATCTCAGCCCCCGCTTGACGAATCCCCCCGAGACTTTCAGGGAAGGAGCGGAGCGTAGCGCCCCACCTATTTTGAAAAATTCGCGAGGATTCGTCGACCGGCGCCAAAGTTATTCAAAATAGAATGTTGCGGATTTCCTATGGAAACGTGGTCCTAACTATAACTACCTACTGGCGACCGCCAGTAGGTAATATATATATATTCATTCATTCATTCATTCATTCATTCATTCGCCGGTAGGTATAGTGAGGACCTCGTTTCTATTCAAAAAGTGTTTTTTTTTTCCCAATAACTTTAGCGTCTTCGCAAAATGTTCAAAACTAGTGGCCCGTTCCGGTCAGCTTCTGTCTTGAAAGTTTCGGGGTGATTCGTCAAGCGGGGACCGAGAAAAAAGGGGGGTCCCAAAACGCGTTTTCCCCATGGTAATTTCCATAGGAAACTTTAGACAAAGCTACAGCCCGAACTGCTGAACGGAATTACACCAAATTTGGCAAAAAGGTAGGTCTTGGTTCAGAAAGAGCCCTTTTTGTTAAATGGTGTAAGTCCGTTCAGTAGTTTCAGAGAAATTAGAAAAAGAAAAAATATCGATATCTGAGCACCGAGGAGGGTTTGCGAACTCTCCCAGGCTTCACTCTGATTGGCTGCCAACACTCAAAACCAGGAAGGTATTGGCAGCCATACTGTGACTCGGTAACCGAGTCACAATAAAAAGTGTAAAACAAAGATAAAAAAACATGAAAAGGGGGCAGGTTACAAACTTCCTGATCCCCTAGGCCTGCTCATGGGGTCCCACAAGGAACCCCAGGGCCAAAAAATGATTTTTTTTTTCAAATCGGCCGAATTCGCACTGGGGTCACGAATCCGGCAGAGAAAATTAAAAAAACGAAGTGCGGGCTCCTGCGCTTCCTTGTATTTTAGCCCCCGGGTGGGCCAGGTCCTGGGGGCATGCCTAATTATGTGGTGGGGGCCCACAGGGGCCCCTGGGGACCTCCACGTCCCTGGGCTTTATTGATGATGTGTGGGGGGCACGTGGCCCCCGCAGCCCTGGGGACCGCCACCTCCCTGGGGCATTATATTAAAAGTGTGGGGGAGCTCATGCCCCCCAAGCCCCGGGGACAGCCACTTCCCCGGGGCTTTTTCTATAATTCGCGTGGGGGGGCCCCTCCAAGCACCGGGAACCGCCACCTCCCCGGGGATCTGTTTTTCTTTTTAAAATAAATGTGTGGGGGAGCTCGAGCCCCCCCACACGCCCCAGGGACCACCACCTCCCCGGGGCACTAAATATTGAAATTTGGGGGTCCCGTTACGGACCCCCAAACCCCGGAGACCACCACCTCCCCGGGACATAGAAAATAAAGGGAGGGGGGCCGCGTGGCCCCCCTCCTGGAGCCCTCGATGGCCCTGGGGACCGCCACCCACCTGCAATGTCCCGGGGTGCTCCCCCTCCCCCCCCCCCCCCCCCCCTGGGACAGTGCTGTTTGCTATGGCAGGGCAGGAGCCGTGCGGCTCCCGCCCTGAAATAGCAGACTCTGCTTTGCTTCATTGAAGCGAGAGCAGGAAAACCTGCTCTCGCTTCAATGAAGCAAAGCAGGATTGCCTTTGAGCAAGGGGAGCTGCATGTTAGCAGCTCCCCTTGCTCAAAAGCAGTGCTGGCTCCCGCAGGAGGCGGGGAGCCAGTGGGACAGTGGGGGCATTGGGGCTCCCCCACAGTCCCCAGTGGTTAGGCCAGGTCCGGGGGGATGGGGTCCCCGGGGCCAGAAGTGGCCCGGGAGGGAGCCACATGACCCCCCTCCCGCAATTGTTTTAAAAATAAACCAGGCCAGGCCCCAGGGGATGGGGTCCCAGGGGCCAATAGTGGCCCAGGGAAGGGGGGCCACGTGCACCCCTTACCACTTTTAGGTCTCGCCTGACCGATCGCATGCGCTGGTCTGGCGAGACTTATTGAGAGGGCTCCAAAAAGTGCTACCAGGCCAGCCTAGAGCTACTTTGCATGTGCGCGGGCGCGCGCGCCGCGCTTTACCGCGATTACTTTCACTTTCGCTTTGATGTTTGATCGCGATCACTTTCGCGGCCGCACGGCCGCTTGGCATAGCCAATAGGTCTCGCTTTTGGGACCTTATATGTATTTAGTTATGCAACTGTTGCATGGCTAAATACTTATAAGGTCCCAAAGGTGAGACCTATTGGCTATGCCAATGCTTGTTTTTGTTTTTGTTAAAACAAAGAAAATACTTAGGCCCCTGGGGATGGGGTCCCCAGGGCCAAACGTGGCCCAGGGAAGGGGGGCCATGCAGCCCCCCTCACATAAAATAAGAAGAAAGAAAAAAGTAACCGGCAACTCGCCGGAGGCCCCGCCCCCTCCATGTAGCACTTTGCAAACGCGCCCCCCTGACGCGTTCTAAGTTGTGGGATTAAGTCCCCGTGAATACTGAGGGTCCCTGGGGGCCAACTAGCCCACCAGGTACCTTTTAGTAAGCGCCACATATTTGCGTTGCAGAGAGGTGGTCCGAGGCCACGCCCCTTTTTACACCTCTCTGCAACGCAGCTCTGTGGCGCTTACTGGAGATACCTGGTGGGCTAGTTGGCCCCCAGGGACCCTCAGGATTCAAGGGGACTTAATCCCCCAACTTACAACGCGCCAGGGGGCGCGTTTGCACAATGGTGCAGGGAGGGGGCGGTGCCTGACATACAAGTGTGCAAATACGCCCCCTGGCGCATTGTAAATTGGAGGGTTAAGTCCTCTTTAATCCTGATGGTCCCTGGGGACCAACTAGCCCACCAGGTACCTCCAGTAAGCACCACAGAGCTGCGTTGAAGAGAGGTGGTCTGAGGCCACACCCCTTTTTACACCACTCTGCAAACGCGGTTTCTGGCGCACTGCTGGTGGGGCGATGAGGTAGTCTTGTGTCCTGAGGACCTCAAAACACAACTGGACTTCATCCCCCGAGCAGCAGTGCGCCAAGAGGCGCCTTTGCAGAGTGGTGTAAAAAGGGGGCGTGGCCTCGGACCACCTCTTTACAATCCAGCTCTGTGGCGCATATTGGAGGTACCTAGTGAGCTAGTTGGCCCCAAGGGACCCTCAGTATTCAAGGGGAATTAATTTCCCAAATAACAACGCGCCAAGGGGCGCGTTTGCAGAGTGGTGGAGAAAGGGAGCGTGGCCTTTGCCTACCTCTCAGCAATCTCACTGCGTGGGGATTACTGGATGTAAGAGGTAGGCCAGTTAGCCCCTAAAGACCCCCAGCAGCAAAGGGGACTTCATTTCCCATCCAAGAGCGCGCCAGGGAGCGTGTTTGTAGAGTGGTGGGCAAAGGGGGCGTGGCCTGGTGTGAGTACTTGCCAATGCTGCTGTGTGGGACTTACTGGGGGTAATAGGAGGGGAAGTTGACCCTCAAGGATGTCCTTGGGGACCAACTACCCCTCTTGTTACCTCCAGTAAGTCCCACACAGTGGGATTGCTAAGACGTCTTCGGAGGCCATGCCCCCCCTTTCTCCACCACTCTGGAAACGCGCCTCCTGGCAGACCACAGGATGAGGGTTGAAGTCCAATATAGTCCCGAGAGAGTTTGGGGGCCAAGAAGCCCTCCTGGTACCTCCTGTAAGTCCCACGCAGCGGAATTCCTGAGCGCTTATCGGAGGCCCAGCACCCTTTCTCCATCAGTCTGCAAACGTGACTACTACTTAAAGAAGCATCTTTCTGCACCTCTGACTTAGAGGTAGTTTTAATCCCCCTGCCCTATTATGTACTAGGGCCTTACAGAGGAGGTCATGGTAATCACAGGGGTACCCCAGCTCATAGTGTTCCCTAGTGTATGTAGGTGTTTTCACTGTATTCTAAGTGTCTTTTAGCATAGCACTGGCTCTAGGCCTGGTTAGTCAGTTACCACCAGTACCCATCAGCAAAAAGTTGGGGGCACAGGAGGACTTTCTGCTCCTTTGTTGGTTCTTTCTGCTCATCTCTAGCTTCTTCCTGCACTTTTCTTCGTCTTTATGGACTTCTGTTGCCTCTTTCTGCATTTGTCTTGTTTCTTTCTGTGCCTTTCTTCCTCTCTCTGCACATGTTCTACCTCTGTATGCATAGTTAGAAATTAGCATTTAAAAATCCTTTGAGATTCACTGACAAAACAATAGGTTTCAGGGATGTTATAGTAAGAAATTAGCATTTAAAAAAACCTTTGAAATTCACTGAAAAGACCATAGGTTTCAGTCACGTTATAGTTAGAAATTACCATTTAAAAACCTTAGAAATTCACTGGAAAAAATAGTGAAATTCGGCCGTTATAGTCAGTTCAGCTAACTATAACTCGCTCCCCCGCAATGCACTGCTGATGACGTCACATATTACATCCTTCATGACATGGTCAGTGACATCACTAATGACATTTCAAATGACATCACTGATGACATCATCCACGTGATAATCTGATGCACCTCCTCACACCCTAATATAACCTTTGATACACCCACTCTTAAATACAGAGTACCATTTTCAAAACCATAGACACACCAACACCAGTTACTACATACTCACTCACTGATTCCAAAGTCTACACACACATACACTCATGCACCCCCAAAGTCACTCATACATGCAGTCATTCATCAATACAGCACTGTCATATGCACTCATATACCTAAACAGACACTCGCACACCACCACTCAGCCATACAGTTACTTACACACCTAGTCAGTCAGGTAAAGAATCAATCACACTCCCATTTACTCACCTATACAGTTATACACACACCACCTCACCTATTCATACAGATACTAACACATACTTACTCTCTTATACAATCACTGACACAAGCACACACTCATCCATACAGCCACTCTCACTCACTCTCATAGTCATTTATATACTCCAACACTCACATATACTGCCTTTCAGATATGTAGTTACTCACATATACCACTGAGACATCCATTCACTCACCAACACAGCCATACACACACCCACTCACCCATACAGCCCTTCACAGACACACTCTTGAACCCATACACCCAGTGAATCACACACACACACATCTATGCACAAAGTCACACACCCCCCACCTACCCTCAGAAACACTCAGGCACCCATACAGATACTCAGGCAACCAATCAATAACCCATATAGACACTCATGTAGCTACTCACCAACCCATGCAGCAGCTTACACAACAGCAGACACACTGATACATTCACAAAGCTTAGTCACTAACCCATGCATTCAGTAAGACACATTTAATCACTCACTTATACAGTCATCCAGACACTTATACACTCACTCATTCTTCAATACACCTTGGCGTATATATTTAAAACATATTTAAACATTATAGAAAAACACAGTCACTGGATGATGTCATCAGTGATGTCATTTGAGATGTCACCAGTGATGTCACTGACCATGTCATGAATGATGTATTATGTGACGTCATCAGCAGTGCATTGCGGGGGCGTGAGTTATAGTTAGCTGAACTAACTAAGACGACTGAATTTCACTGGTTTTGTACGAGTGAAAAGTCCAACTAACTATAACGTCCCTGAAACCTCTGTTTTTGTCATTGAATATATATATATATATATGCATATGTAACATATTTACAGAGCATGATCTTCTCTCTGTTGCTGGGGTTTTTGCAGTGCTCGTTCAGCCAGGCCCTCAGGGTGCTGGTGCACTCACTGACGGTGTTCTTGGGCCTGGATGGATCCCTGATCTTGTGCTGGCCGTAGGGGTAGAAGGCCGGGAGGTGGTGGGCGAAGGGGGCGTGCGGTAGTCTGCAGGTAGATCTCGTGCTGCATGGGGGGAATCAATCCAGGTTGTAGGCATCTTGCCCTGAGATGGGCCCAGCAGAGCGGTCAGGCCTCCGAAAGGGCCCCAGTCCTCCGCTGGTCTCGACTGCCTCAAAGGCTAGGGGCCAACACCTCCTTTTGAATATTATACGGGCGTATGTGCACCCACTGCACTGTGGCAAGCCCTCTGGGAAAGCTCCCATGCCCAGCCCCGCCTGCAGCCGATGTTGTTGCAGTTCTTTGCCGCCGGGTCCCTCCGTGCAGCAGTTTAAAGAAGCAATCTGAAAGAGACACTTTAGTGATAGATTCCTTACCTTAGAATATCCCCAGGCGTCAGACTGGATCCGGAAAAGTTTTTTCGTCAGCAGTACCCCTGCGCATCGGTAAGTGGTGTCGTGCGGCTCCGCATCCGTCGCTGGCGTCGTAAGCGCCGAGATGACGTCACGGAGACTACTTAGGCGCCACCCATGCGCGCTGACGTCAGTTCTTACTTTTTCCGCGCCAGTAAGCGCAGATCCGGTTAGAGCACGTACCCTAGTTTCTCTCTACTGCCTGGAGCACGACCACGACTCCCGGGCCTGTATGGACTGTTTGGCCATGCCCCCGAAGACCTTGAGGGAGCAGCGCCGGAAGCTGTTTGAGGTCCGGCACTCGTCCCCGTGCCGTTCACAGTCCTGGGGCCGCTCCAGAGAACGCTTGCGGGGTCACCATCACCGCTCCTCGGGCTCCAAGTCTTCACCCTCGGATTCGGGTAAGAGACATCACAAAAAGAAGTAGAAAAAGCATTGTCGCTCTTCGACGTCCCCCCGTCGGTCCCCGGATGCGGACGAGGGGGACAGGGGTTCTGCCCCTGCGGCTCTTTTGGAGCCCGGAAGTCCCACGGCCTACCCACCTTACTCAGGTCCGTCGGCGACTCCCGCACAGGTGCAAGAATTTCTTGCTACCATGGACCGCCTGTTTAGCCTCGGGCTCCCGCCGGCACGCCCTTGGGCCCCGCGGTCCTGTGTCAGGATCCTGTCGGGCCGTCGGCGCCGCAGGATCCCGCACCGCTGGCTCTGGCCACGGCACCACAAGGTCCCGCGCTGCCGTCTCCGGCCCCAGCGCCGCCCTCGGCGCCGCAGTGGATACCATTTGTTCTGCCCCTGCCCAGGTTCTTGGACAATTTTGGCCCTACCTGGGATCCGCATTGGGACACGGCGCCGGTCCGGCCCCGTCCAGCACCTTTACCAGCGCCGTTTGTTCCTTCCCCGGTCCCTGCCCTGCTGTCGCAGTCTGTCCCACATACGGCGGAGGTGGAGGATGACTGGGAGGGGTCCAAGGACCCCCTTGCTCATCAGTGTGACTCCGAGCAGGACTGGGGCGGAT
This sequence comes from Triturus cristatus, assembly GCF_964204655.1. NCBI lineage: Eukaryota > Metazoa > Chordata > Amphibia > Caudata > Salamandridae > Triturus > Triturus cristatus. Next base: position 331,009,318 of record NC_140582.1, read on the forward strand.
GAGTTAGGGGAGGCCGGCGGACTTGATCTCTCCTCTGACCCGGGGTTTGCCTCTCTTCCGCCTACCATGGAGGAGGGCGCTTCGTATACCATGGTGCTTCGTCGGGCTGCCGAGGTCCTCCACTTTGATCTCCCTACGGTGGCCCTAAAGACTAATCTGCACACTGAGGTGCTCCAGACGGCGTCCACTTCGTCGGAGCCCCTGGTGCCATTTAATGACGCCCTCACTGACGCCTTACTGGGCACTTGGTCGCGGTCAGCCACAGGGGCCCTGGTAGATAAGAATGTAGCCAGGCGTCATCGCCCGGCGCTGGGTGACCCTGCCTTTCTGACCACTCATCCTACGCCCAAGAGCCTGGTCATCCTAGCTTCGACGTCCCAGAGTGCCTTTCCCACGGCTCCGCTGGATAAGGACTCTAAGAAGCTGGAGCAGTTCGGCAAGCGGTTGTTCTCTTCGGCCAGCTTAGGATTGCGGTCAGTGAACACCGCCTGCCCCTTGGGCCGCTATTCCCACACAGTGTGGGATGCCGTTTCACAGGTTTTGCCTCAGTGTCCTGAAGAGGCCCAAGCTGTGCTGGTTCAAGCTGTTGCTGAGGGTAAGGATGCGGCTAAGTTCACCATTTGGTGTGGTTTGGACACCGCAGACTCACTAGGTAGAGCCATTTCTACGACTGTGGCGCTTCGTCGCCACGCCTGGTTGAGATCTACCGGGTTCTCGCCAGATGTACAAAGCTCACTCATGGACATGCCCTTTGATGGCACCCGCCTGTTTGGCGCTGGAGCGTTTTAAGGACTCACGGGCTACAGCCAAGTCCTTAGGTCTTTCCACGAAAAGCCCAGACACTCCTGGTTTTCATTCCTTTCGCGGCAACGGCAGGGGTGCCCAGGCACGTTCCTTTATCAAGCCTGTGCAGAACCAACCGCAGCGCAGATGCAGCCGCGGCTTCCGCGGGGGCGGGTCTGGGGATCAGTGTGGGGGTCAGCCCACCTCCACCGCTTCTGCCTCCAAACCTTCCTAATCTGAGCTTTGTGGAGCACCCCACGCCAGTGGGTGGCAGGATCCGCCATCACCTCCCCCACTGGCACGCTATCGCATCGGACACGTGGGTGCTGCAGATCATCCCCAAGGTTTACTCCCTTCCCTTTCAGTCCACCCCTCCAGCCATGCCACCTCAGTACCACCGCATGTCAGGGGAACACTTGGCGGCTCTCCAGCAGGAAGTTACGACCCTCTTGGCCAAGGGGGCCATCGAGTGCGTTCCGGGGCCGGAGGTAGAGAGTGGTTGTTATTCCCACTACTTTCTGGTCCCCAAGAAGGACAAAGGGGGTCTGCATCCCATCTTGGACCTCCGGAACGTCAACCGCTTCCTCCGGAAGGAGAAGTTCAAAATGCTGACTCTGGCTGAGGTCTTGGCTGCCCTCGACCCTAGAGACTGGATGATAGCGTTGGACTTGCAGGACGCATACTTTAACACCCTCGTCCTGCCGGCCCACCGGCGTTACCTGCGGTTCACGGTAGGCCACGAGCTTCCCTTCGGCCTTACCAGCGCCCCTCGGGTGTTCACGAAAGTGATGGCGGTGGTCGCAGCTCATCTGCGCAGGTCAGGGGTGTCAGTCTTCCCCTACCTCGACGACTGGTTGTTGAAGGCGGGCTGGCCTCAGACAGTCGTCCCCCACTTTCAGACTACGGCCGACCTCCTACATTTGCTGGGGTTCTCCATCAACGTGCCGAAGTCGCACCTGAGTCCCTCTCAGCAGCTCCCCTTCATAGGAGCGGTTCTGGATTTGACGCGGTTTCGGGTTTATCCTCCCGAGCAGTGAGTTCGTGATATTCAAGCTATGATTCCGATCTTTCAGCCTCTATCCCGGGTTTCAGTCAGGATCACCCTCCGGCTCCTGGGCCTGATGGCCTCCTGCATCCTGCTGGTGCAACATGCCAGATGGCATATGCGGGCTCTGCAGTGGGACCTGAAGTTTCAGTGGGCCCAGCATCAGGGCCAGATCTCGGAGGGCACTGCACGACAATTGCAGTGGTGGCTCATGAATCGCGATTGGGTCAATGGCAGATCCCTCTCCCTTCCCCAACCGGAGCACACAGTGGTGACGGATGCGTCCCTCCTGGGATGGGGAGGCCCTTGGGAGAGGCGGAGATCAGAGGACTCTGGTCTCCGGCGGAGTCCCGGCTCCATATAACCCTTTTGGAGCTTCGGGCGATCCGACTTGCACTGAAGGGATTCCTTCCCTTTGTCCGGGAAAGTGTAGTGCAGGTGTTCACGGAAAACATCACCGCCATGTGGTATTGCAACAAACAGGGTGGGGTGGGGTCGTGGACCCTATGGCTGGAACATCAAGACATTACCTTGGTGGTTCAACACCTGGCAGGTTCTCTGAACGCCAGGGCGGACAAACTCAGCCACCGGTGCTTGATGGATCACCAATGGCGTCTTCACTCGGAGGTGGCGCAAGATCTCTTTCTGCAGTGGGGAGAGCCTTGGTTAGATCTATTCGCCACCGAAGAGAACGCGCAATGTCATCAGTTCTGCGTGTTGGAATTTCCAAGGCGGCACTCGCTCGGTGATGCTTCTCGTTGCGAGTGGAGTTGCGTTCTGTTGTACGCCTTTGCGCTCATACCACTTCTGCCCAGAGTGCTGAAGAAGATTCGGCTCGACCGGGCCCAAGTCATCCTTGTGGCTCCGGATTGGGCACGAACAGTTTGGTATCCCGAGCTGCTCAATATGGCCATCAATCCTCTGATTAGACTGCCTCTTCGGGAGGATCTTCTGTTGCAGCAGCAGGGGACGGTCCTCCACCCGAACCTGTTCAGTCTCCACCTCCTTTCGTGGAGATTGAGCGGCGGCAGTTGACGTCTTTCGACCGGCCTCCTGAAATTTTTGACGTAATCTTGGCAGCCTGGTGTCCCTCCACAAAAACGGTATACGCCTGTAGGTGGAACAAATTTGTGGCATGGTGTACAGCGAAGGCTTTGGATCCCCTTTCTGCCTCTCTTTCTGAAGTACTCTTGTTCCTTCTCTCTTCAGCCCAGCAGGACTCTGCTCTGGGCACTATTAAGGGCTACCTTTCTGCCATCTCTGCATTCCTTCGGCTGCCAGATCAGCCTTCTCTTTTCAAGTCCCCGGTAGTTAACCGCTTCTTGAAAGGCTTAGCGCATCTTTTTCCTCTAATCCCATTCGCTATGCCTCAGTGGGACTTGAATCTCGTACTGACTTACTTAATGTGCGCTCCCTTTGAGCCGCTTCTCAACTTTCCTTTACGCCTTTTAACTCTCAAAACTGCTTTCTTGGTAGCCATCACTTCCGCTAGACGTGTGAGTGAGCTCCAGGCTCTTTCTTCCAAACCTCCTTCCTTGCCTGTTTATCCGGATAAGGTGGTTCTAATGACCCGTCCATCATTTCTTCCTAATGTGGTCATTGCCTTTCACATCGGGCAGGCCATTACTTTGCCCACCTTTTTTCCGCCTCCTCATCCTTCGAAAGAAGAAGAGAGGCCCCACCGTCTGGAACCAAAATGTGCACTCTCCTACTATCTGGATCGCACAAAACAGTTCCAAGTGGATGATCAACTTTTTGTTGGCTACGTGGGTGCAAAGAAGGGCCGGGCCATACACAAGCGCACCATTTCTCGATGGGTCATGCAGTGTATCAAGGCTTGTTATTCTATGGCTAAAAAGGAGCCTCCAGTTGGGCTACGCGCTCACTTCACCAGGGCGACGGCAGCCACTACTAATGCCTTGGGAAGAGGAGTGCCTCTAAATGACATCTGTCAGGCAGCTATGTGGGCATCACTGCACACGTTACCAAACGCTACTGTCTGGACAGCCAAGTCCTGAGAGATGGCTTCTTTGTCCGTTCTGTTCTCCAAGACTTTCTGGTGTGAGCTTGGTTTGCAGACCCACCACTGGGGTTGGTATTGCTAGGGTATCGATTCTAAGGTAAGAAATCTATAACTAACGTGTTTCTTTCAGATGCACAAGTTACTTACCTTCGGTAACAATATATCTGTAAGAAACATTAGTTAGTTATAGATTCCTTACCGCCCCACCCATCCTCCACGTTCTGCAAACTGATTTCTAGGGTTAAGGACATCCTTTCAGGGCCCTAGTTTTGTGCACCAGTTTTTGGCATGGAAAGTTGTGTACAGAACTGACGTCAGCGGACGAGGGCGGCTTCTAAGTGGCTGCAGTGACGTCATCCCGGTGACCACGACGACCGCGGAGCCGACCGACGCCACCTTCCGACACACAGAGGTACTGCTGCTGAAAAATCTTTCCGGATCCAGTCTGACGCCTGGGGGTAATTCTAATGTAAGGAATCTATAACTAACTAATGTTTCTTACAGATATATCGTTAACAAAGGTAAGTAACTTGTGCAACACCCTGCTCTGCAGATTAGTGCAAATCTAAGGGCTTCTTTGCATTTCTTTGAGAGAACTCAAGTTTTGCACTGGAAAGTAAATTGTAAAAAAACTATTTACGCAGGTTTGCGTCACTTCTGTGGCACAAAAGCAGCACAAAATGTTTGGTTATCTGGGCCTTGGTGTTTTGCTCTTTCATGTTCATTACAGAGAAGAAGTATAAAAGCAGAATCTGTGGTGCGAAATAAAGCACACCAAATGCACATACTAATTTTCTGAACAATATAATGGAATCAGTTTAATGCAAGTAAGGTTAAAAAGGCTGTGGATCAGATTGTGTACAAACTTGTAGGGATTCTAACTCTCTTGCAATAACCTACAGTGTGGGGAGAAATCCTTGGCATGAATATTTCTTCATTGCTGTTCACCTTTTCTTTTTAGAAAAATAAATCAAAAGGAATAGCCAGCTCCCATTTTCATTGGTAAACTGTCTTTCATCATGGCTGCTGGCAGCGGGCATTCTGACGTCTGAACTCAACTGTAGTAACTTATTATAGTGGAGCAGCTATGTTGTTTCTTTATTATAGATGACTAGATGCGTCCCATCTCAATGGTTATAAAGAAATTAGGTACAGACCTTTATACATGGCTTGGTGGTTTCAACATATTATGTGAAGTCTGTCAGGGAGAAACAGAAGAGCAACTAATTGTAGGTGCTGTTGAAACATCAAAACGTGATGTATAATGCTCACTCAGTCAAAACAAAGGAGTAATACATTGGAGGAATTGTTAAACTACAATGAATCCTATCCAAGTGTGACATGGAATCAACCACCAAAACAGTAGTGTATCGCGTTCATCCATGGTTGAGACGATAGGGGCTCAGAGAATAAGAGAACAGAGATGGAAGGGAACCAAACTCTGGCTCAAGTCCTCACGTCTATCAGGCACAAGCAGGTAACACACAACAGACTGACACTTTTATCCTTCTTCCTTTTAGTTGGCTTACCGAGATGGGCACATTGATGAGAGCGAGAAAATAAGTGAGCTGAGCAACATTTACCAGGGGAAGGAAGGAGGGGCTGGTCTGCAGAAAGCAACTACTGCCCCTGCAGGTCAATAGAGACATTAAGAGACCAGCCCTTGAGGTGGAGGTAGTTAGCTTAAGGCAAGGAGGAAGCACGGGGCTGCAGGGTATGAACATAGCGCAATAATTTGAACACAATGCTAGACACATTGGTGGAAAAACAATTCAAAGCAGAGGAGGAAACATTTTATACTTAAGATACTGTAGATGCACAAACGCAACACATAGATGCCCTTAAACTTTCTGCCTTTCTCGTACATAAGACCACTCACACATAACACCAAGAGTGCACAAGTCAAAAGTAAAACCTGAGGCCTCTATGAGATTAGTTCATCACATGGGTAGTTATCCAATTGGAATAAGATAGCCTATCTATTTCACGTCATTGCAGGGCGCCGGGAAGCCCTGTAAAATCAGCGTGGCCCTCCCACAGTGCGGGACGCGCGCTGGTGTGCCCGTGCCAAGGGCGGACCCGTCCGCACCCGTCAGAGTCCGAAAGAGGCTGGGGTGGGCCTCCCCTCCAATGTTCAGCTATGGGTAAGCGCAAATATATTGGCAGTCAAGACCAGGGTGGTTTAAAAGCTAAAATGCCTAGAAGACTCCATCCATTATCTCCTATTTGACTTCGGCTGTGGGAGCCTTGAATAAAGAGATTGTTAAACGGCGAACAGGAGTTGGGACTGGTCACTAGTCAAAATTCAGGAGAAGGGACTGTGATAATTGCTCAACCGGCACATATTCCTGTACCATTGGAGCCGCAGGTCTTGATTAATGCCCCAAAAACAAGAAGTGAAGCCCAGATCCTTGAGACTACAGTGATTAAGGGTGTCTCTCCTGAAACTTGTGCCTCGGTTGAGGAAAGACTCCCAGGAGCTGCTAGGGGGGGGGTTCTGTGGAGGGTAAAGGTGGCATTAGAAAAACCAGCAAACGTCAGAAAGGTGCAAAAAGAAATACCTCTATGGTGCTGTCTAAGGTGGATGAGAATACCGAACTGCTATTGCGGAACTTGATAGAGGACATTTTTAGTGCAAGGGTTGAATCCATATTAACTGGTATAGCTAAAGATATTATAGATACCTTGAATACATGTGTTGCGGAGCTCTAGAAAAAATGTGAGAAGTTGGACTTCTTTTTAAATGATACAAAGTTTACGTCACAAGTTATTACGAATTCAGGCTCTTTACCTATTTCACCTACAAAGGGCATGTTCAATTCCCATGGGGTAGTCTTAGGTACTCAACCATCATATCCCCTAGGGGTGTGGGTAAATCTAACCCCGTCGGAAGTATGGGGACTAACACAGGTGGGGTTACAGCATGGGGGAATTCTAACCAAACAAGTATAGCTAATGTTCCATCTTTTGGCCTGTCTCCATTTAGCACCAAGAATTGTGCCCCCCCACAGAGAGAATTCTAAGTCATACTGGCTGTAGGATTAATCTCCCACCAGAAGCCACCCCTTTGGTTGCGGTCCTTGTAGGGGTCCCATCGCTTAGTGATCCAGATAGTGAATCTACGGCGGCCCTGCTATGCAAGACAAAACACTGGTGTGACAACTATTGTAGTGGCCAATCAGAATTGTCCACCCATATTATAATGGCCTGGGTGGGGAATGGCCCCAAATATGTTCCAGGTGATTGCATTATAGTTAATTTTAATAAGCGGGACATGGTCGACAGTTTGTTATGGGACGCTCCTGGGCTACAGGTGGGTGATATCAGGGTACTACCTTTAGGTTTTTTTTTACCCCCAAAAAGTATATCGCAAGCTCATAAAGAAGAAAGGGCGGCTGAACTAATCAATTTTCGTCTGCCCCTAAAGTTCCCTCCCCGCAGTAATGGCTCTGTAAGACGTTCTGATTCAAGTAGTGGTGGGGAAGTAGTATCTCAAGATAAGGTCTCTTACCTGCCCGGGCCTGTTGTGGGAGTTTTACCCCTTTCAAATAGATTTTCGCCACTAACACAGTTGGACGGTAATGACTGACTGGTGGGGAAGAATGAGTGTATGCCTGTACCGCCGCCTAATAGCCCTGACATTGGTGATATAGGAGCAGTAACCCCCCTCAACTGTAGTATTATCAGCTGAAATACTGCAGGCCTTAGATCGAAAAGAGATTACCCGATTTGGCTAGATTTTATTAGATCTTATGATATAATAGCGCTGCAGGAAAATTGGGATCTTGGGGACAACTTTTGGCTGGATGGATTTAGTTCTTATTTTCAATCAGCTCGTCCAGCCTTGGCAGGTAGAGCAATAGGAGGCCTAGTGCTTCTCCTTTCTGTTAAACTAAAGGGTTCTCCTAAAAGGATAGAGGTAGACCATCCCAATTGCTTGGTAGTAGAAGTTAGTTCCCCTTATCATCCCAAGCGATTACTTGTACATTTTTACAATTCTGGTGAATCCGATTTTAGGAAGCAACATTTGTGTTTCCTGAACTTGTTCTTAGAAGTCTATAAATCAAATCAATCCACTTCTTATTATATATTACTTATGGGGGATTTTAATATACATTTGTGTGGTTTGAATTGTTTTATTGATGATGATCTGGGGCACAATTATTCGGTGACTCCTCATTTTGAACACTCACCCCAGGGGGAGGCCTTAGAATCTCTTCTGGCTGAAGCCAATCTTTTTGAACCTGTTTTTTTTACTCAATCTGACCGGTGCTCCACTTTCAAATCGAAGAGTAGTGATACTATCATCGATTATATATTTTTGTCCCCCCTGTTGTTAGATAAAGTAGTGTTTTATAATGCTAGGCTGTCTCCTTTCAGTGACCATAACCCTGTTATATTAGTACTGGATAATGGTTGTGGCATTATGGATACGGGAGGGAATAAACAGGGAGTAAATTTGATGGTAACGTGTGACCAAGGGAGGAGGCTTAAATGGGCTCAAGTGACTCCTGATTCCTTTTTTAAAGACTTGTGTTTGAAGGCAATAGGGACCTTGCAATATGCGCAGACTCTTCAAATCCTAAAGATGTGGTTCTTACTGCCTTTGATGGTATATGTAGACAGATTGCAGCAGATCTGTCCGTTTCCAGCAGACCCAGAGCAACCTGTGGAAAAAGGTGGTTCGACGAAAAGTGTTCTCGTGCTCACCGTACCCTTGTTTTAGCTTTGAAAAGCTCACCCCGTGATAGGGTATTGATAGCGAGTCTACGGAAGCAGTATAAGATAGCTGTTCACACGCGGAAGTCAGAGATTAAGACAGAGGCATGGAATGCTCCTTTATCCGTTGAGGTTTTAAAGGATTCTGGGCTATTGTTAATACTCCTTTTTTTTCCGGACTGGAGAATGATAGCCAGGATAGTAACATCACAGAAGTACAGTGGCTGGCCCATTTTGAAGCAATTTATGGCTCTAATGAGACATCGTACTCTTCCTCCAGGCAATTACCTCGGCTTGAAGTAGCGCCATTTGTTTTTAATGAGGCGGACATCGAGAGAGCTATACAGGAGACCTCTATTAATAAAGCCCCGGGTCCCGATGGTGTTCCAGCCGACCTATATAAAAGTGACCCTAAATTTTGGGCGAAAATACTGACAAATGTTTTTAATGCCTCTGGGTCGCAAGGGTTTCCTGTATCTTGGTGCCACTTAACTACCATTCCAGTTTTTAAAAAAGGTCAGAGAGGGGACCCGCTGTGCTATAGACCCATATCTCTGATTGATTCAGCGGTAAAAAATTTAGGCAAGGTGGTCTTAGCTAAAGTTACCGATTGGGCTACTGACAACAAGGTTCTATCCAATTTACAGTATGGATTTAGGAAAGGAAGAAGCACCATAGACCAGTGTCTTAATTTCTATTTATTAATTACTAAATATACTATAGCCAAAGAAGGTTCCCTACAGATGGCGTTTATGGATTTATCCTCAGCTTTCGATCTGGTTAACAGGTTGAAGCTGTGGAGTATCCTGCTCGAAATGGGTATTGAGCCGTGTTTAGCTTATTTTTTGGCGGGACCTCTTAGCATCAGTCAGGATTTCCCAGGCTGGCAAACATACTAGGTCTTTTAAATCAGAGAGGGGCGTTCGGCAAGGGTGCATACTGGCGCCCTTGCTTTTTACACTCTATATCAACGCCCTGGACAAATCTCTAGTAGAGGCAAGTCCGGATATCCCGCGTGTAGTAGAATGTCTAGTCCCGGTTTTCCTTTACACGGATGATGCCGTACTTTTAGCACGGACCGCGGTAGGCCTTCAGAGGCTATTGGATGCCTTTGGTGCCTCCATGCAATCCTTGGACCTGATTGTGAACATTGGGAAGTCTCATATTATGACAACAGGCAAAAGTTATAGAAAAACTAAATCCTTTTACTGTAATGGGGTGGAAGTGACCAGGGTGTCCTCTTATACATACTTAGGGGTACTATTTGACGATAGAGGTTCATGGGCCCCCCAAGATAAACTTTTTTAAAATGCAGTTATTAGATCCACATCAGCTTTACTAGGGTTTGCCCAGCGCCTGGAGGCTAGGCCGGTGGAGGCCATTTTTAAGATATATAGATCAAAATGCCTTGCTATTGCGGCCTATGGCTCATCCATATGGGGATTCAAACAGCAGGTGGGATTACAGACAGTCGAAAACAAATTCTTACGTAGTCTCCTGTCTGTACCCCAATCAACCCCAACCTTTGCCATACACCAGGAATTAGGGCAGGGCTTTGTTTCGGACATTTTGAGCACCGCCCCATTATTGTGTTGGCTTAAGACCTAGCTTAACCCGGAATTGACCTTGAATCATCAAATCCTGCGGGACTGTGTCAAACTGGACAAAGCTAGTAAACTTAAATGGTTGTCTTATGTTAAGCATATGCTATTTAAAATGGGGCGGTCAGAACTGTTTGAAACCCCAGATAGGATCAGTAAGGAAGATGTGAAGTGGGTCAAAATGAATTTTATGAATATATTGATGTTGGAACGGGAAGAACAGAAGCTACAGAAACCCTTAGTCAGGGCTAATTTTTTAACTTAGACGACGCTGTTAATTGAACCCTACTTGAAAATGGTGACTAAGCCTTCCCATCGCTGGCTCTTGACCAGGTTCCGTTTTTAATCTGATCCATTTCACACTGGGTGATCTTCCGGGGTGGTGTAAACCTGAGGACGCAGTCCCCTGCCAATGTGATAACCATTCTGCACAAGACACTTTGTATTTTATAATGTTTTGCAATTTTTATAATGATATACGTAGGCAGTTTTTAATCCCTATATTGTCTGGTAAGGGCTTTTTTCAAGTCAGACCTGCGTTACTCCATCTTCAAATGTTGAGTAACCCTGGGGATATTTTTAACATTTCTTGTTTTCTTGTTGCTGCTGTACGAATCAAGCAAAAAAGATGCTCTAGATCAATTAATGTATACATTTTCTATTTAATACTGTTTGGTTTTTTTAAATCTGAATTACCAGGGATTTCTGACATGGCTATAGGATAACGTTTTTATGTATATAGCGCAAATGTTTTAATTGGGATTTGTTCTTTGTATAAATGTATTTTGTACTTTTATGATTTTAATTAATCGAATAAAGTGAATTGATGATGAGATTATAATTAATCGAACATCAATAAATATCTATGAACAAAAGATATATTTACCTACATTACATCTCAATAGGAATACGTTGCATAGTCAATTGCTATCCTGATGATCTGACATTAATCCGGCCATTATGGACTAAAGGGCGCCGACCTTCAGAGGGCGCAGGACCAGCCTGCAGCACTCTTCCTCCAACCTGGCTGTAGAGAAAAGTGCAGTGAAAATTGTTGTGTTTTCTTATTTCTCCTGTCCCTCAGCTTCCCCACCCCTACCAATCTCCCAGTGCCATGAAAATGGAAGAAAAGTTTGGACGGGAGCGCCACGTTTTTAGGTCTCGGCTAGCGAAGGCTGCGCTTGCGCAGTCTCGATTGGCGAGATTTAATGTTTTTCAGTAGTGGGGCTTGAACCCGCCCTCTTCTCCATTGGCTGGCTTCTTAAACGGAGGCCAGCCATTGGAGGAGAGGGGCGTCTGTCCATTTAAGCCCCGTCTTTTTCGGATTCGGGGGCGTGTTTTTTCGCTTCTTTCTCTATTTTTTAAGGCCTGCCCCTTTTACACTGGTGGGCGTGTTTGTTTGTTTTTTCTTAAGATAGGAAGGGTCGGCCATTTTGTGCGCGGTCGGAACGGAGGACGTAGGAGTGTAAGGGGCTCGGTAGAGAAGATTAGCTTTGTGCCACAAATAACATCTCCGTGTCACTCGACTACACCCTGTATTCCAGCACCAACAAGATGAGGGGAAGCTTCGCAGATCGAGACAGAGGCGTGCGCGACCGCGCAGGGTAAGGCCGACAGAAATATCCTGCCTGCTCCTATGTTTCCATTGTGTAACTGCTGTTCCAAAAAGCGTTTTCATTTCCCTCTGTGGCACCGAGCCACCAGCGCAAACTGTGAGCCGGAGCCAGCGGTATGTCCGCCCCGGAGGCCCAGGCAGGGAGGAGGGGGTGCCGTCGACCCCTCGCGCGCTCCCCAGTATGAGGACCGAGGGCCCTTGTTTGGACAGTGCCTCGCTCTGCTGCTTTGTTTATAGCGCCCTGTGCCATGTGAAGAGTGCCCTGGCCGTGGAGGCAGCCGGGCTCTCTACTCAACAGCGGTCTCTGAACTGCTGGATCACCGAAGAGACAGAACAGAAGATAAAATGCACTTGTCTGCATCAGACACGCACATCAAATATTTATACTCTGGTCAGCAGTCACAATACATTTATTTTGTACAGCTTCTGTGACACCTGTTTTTATACTGCAATAAAAATAAAATAAAGCAGAACAGGACCGTAGATGACGTGTGACGTACACTGCACACAGACTGAGGATTCGCGCGTGTGTGTGTCTATACACTCCGGCACCCGTGCACACATACAGTGGTATGCATACAGCAGCGCACGCACACTAACACACATATAGATAGATACACATCACAGAGTGGGACACGCACACAAACACAGTGGCTCGCACACACGCAGTAGGCCACATACAGAAACTCGCTGTACACACACACACACGCGCGTGGGCACACCCACACAGTACATCGCGTTCATCGCGAACACACACACACTACATCGCGCTCCACATACACACGCACTCAAGGTTAAACGCACACGCATACAATGGCACAGAAAGAGTGGGTCACACACAACAGCAAGGTCAGTAACTGTCAGGTACAAACCCACTTGCAAACAGCGTGACTCACAAGCACAGTAGTGCATACCCTCACACTGTTACATGATTGAAGTAGCACACAGTCTACGATGCAGTGACACCTAGACTATTACTATGAAGCACGCACACTTAGACAGACACACTTAGGCACGCGAGCACACCTGATTTCACATTTGGACGTAGCATTCTCTGCGTTCTGTAGTCTGAGAGGCATTTGACACACAGAACCCCCCGCCTTTAGCTCATACACACAGAAGGTGCCAGCGCGGGGCTCCCTCCTATATCTGCCTTAATGTGCTCTTGTTTTGCCAATTACCCTCCGACGGTGGGGCACAGCTGGGACCTGCCCCGACGGGCTCGGCACCGACAGCTCCCCTAATCAGCCCGGCCAGCCGTCCACTGCGAGCCACTCTTTAGCGGGCAGATGGTGTGACTTTGGACACTTTTACCCGCGTTACAGTATTGCATGCCTCCCCGGCAAACTATACCCCTGTTTTCAAGTGGAGGCTGGAGGGCATCTTTCTCATCCTAGAGACTAATTACTACTCTGATCTCTAGCGGTGAGCCACCAGAGTATTCCTCTCTCTCTGGTTAAACCATTCATTCTTTCTCTACCCACTGGCGAAGCTTGAGGCAGGGGCCCCTCAGCCCTTAAAGGGTGACCCCATTAAGCCCAAGGAATATCCGTGTGATATGGAAGAGGGGGGGGGGGGCTCATCACATTTTTGCAGAGGGAGGCATTGTTTTATTTGACACCACTGGCTTGGGGGCTACCTGGCGTATCCCCCGCTGGCAATGTGTTTCACGCCCAGTAGTATCATATCGATACAAGATTTACAGAAGAAAGGAAAAGAAGGGGGCATTCTTTAGGTTGCATTTGCAACAGTTTAACCTAGTGGCATTGTAAATGACAATGCCTTTTATGTTTTAAAAACCAACACATAAATAAAAGGCTTTGCCATTTATAATATATAATAGCTCAAAATCGTGTGAATGCGAGACCTATTGCACTGTAAATGTGAGTGTATGCACCCCCTGTGAGTGTATGCACCCCCTCTCGGTTTATGCACCCCCTGTGAGTGTATTCACCCCCTCTTGGTTTATGCACCCCCTCTCAGTGTATGCACCCCGGCTCAGTGGGTTAATGTGTTTGCTGCAGAGGTCTCTATGTGTGTGTGTGTATGTGTGTGTGGCTCTGTGTGGGTGGCTTTTTTTGTAGGTGGCTTTTTTTGTAGGTGGCTCTATGCGTGGGTGGCTCTGTCTGTGTGTGGGTAACTCTGTGTGTGTGTGTAGGTGGCTCTGTGTGGGTGGCTCTATTTGTGTGTGGGTTGCTCTATGTGAATAGCTCTGTGTAGGTGGCTCTGTGTGGGTGGCTGTGTGTGTGTGGGTGGCTTTGTGTGTGTGGCTCTGTGTGGGTGCAAATGCAATAGGTCTTGCATTTGAGAGAGATTAAGCTATTGACATTGTAAATAACAATGCCGTTTCTTTAAATGTTTTAAAAACAAAAACATAAACAAAAATAATGTCATGAGCAATGCCAATAGCTCTAACTTTAACAATGCCGAGACCATTGCATTGTAAATGCTTGTTCTTTTTTTTTGCCCGGGGCACCCTCTATGCGCCCTCTGTGCAAAGGCAAGCTCTGTTCGTTGCACTCTCCGGAAAAATTTAAGGGGGGCCTGTCGGTCCTCTGCTAACAGTAGTTGTGAGTTTCTGTCAGAGCAGGTTCTTGCTAGTGATATTGAATAATGAATCTATAGTGGCTGCATATCATATATTGATCATCGAAGTGTTAAAGAAATTCCTCTGTTAAAGTTTCCCTTTCTTACAGTGCCTCGTGTAGCTGACGAATTTGTAGCGTGTTAGGTGCCAACCAACAGATGATGTTTTCATACTCCAGTGAAGTGCTTGAACCTCAGTAGAAAGGAGCGAATATCTGCTGCCAAATACCAGGGGGTTGTGTTAGCAATGAGCGCTGCGAATTGTGTTTTAAAGCACTATGCAAAAGGCCTACCATAGCAGATTCTTCTTATACATAATGCTTTGCACGCTGAGGAAGGGGTTGAGGAATATAGATTGTCCTAGATGGGAAATATCCATCTGTATCATATACAATGCGAGCCCGCTGCAAAGAATTGTGCGACCTCCTGAACCAGGCACATATTGAAGCAGGACTGACTCTGCTTTTCATACTTACAAGATAGGAATAATAAATACCGTTTAGCCTCGGGAAAATAAACCCTACTATGTAAGTGGTAGGTGATCATTTACTTTGTTGTGCTTTCTATCAATAAACAGTGTCGTTCTTGACACCTCCTTTTAGGTCAATTTAGAAAACAGTGTCATCAAAATTTCCAACTATGTTAGCACTCATCCCTTGGCTACTAAAATCTTTGATAAGGCCTACTCTTTATATGCATTCAAGGAGGACCAAGGGATACATGAGTTCTTTGCTGAACACACAGAAAACATCTCCTCGAAAAGTACATTTGCAATGGTAAGCTGAAGCCAGTGTACCGACTTCCAGACTTCCCTCAAATGTTTGTGAGCACAAACTAGTTTTCTTGTTAGTCTATTTGCTGTAACTTGTGATGGATGATGCATGTAAGCGCCTCAGCATTTGAGTTTGTTTATAAGCACCATCTTCTGTGTCTCCTACCAAGGCCAGAGAACCCATCAAGCTAAGCGAGCTGAAGGCTGAGCAGTCGCCGCGGATCTCCGCGGAGGACCTCATTGACTTGTGCGAACTCTCCGGACCCAAGGCCATCCTGAAGAAGAGCAAGTCCAGCAAGCCAAAGCTACTGGTGGTTGACATTCGAAACAGTGAGGAGTATCCTTTCAAACAAGAATTATTTGCCTCTTCTCCATCGTGGATTTAGTTATCCCAAAGTTCTTTAGAAAGCCATGCATTGTTTGTTATTGGTCTCAAGTGGGAATGCAGTCTGGTTTTAGCTAATCAGAAAAGGAGGAATTTTGAGTCTGCTTTGCCTCAATTACATGCCCTACAAACTTTAAAATCATGCCTCGACCCCGATCTCCTGTGTGTGGCTGACTCAGTTTTCACACTTTCTATTTACCCTCCTCACAGTCTTTTCTTCTGACTAGTTTTTAAGGGTACCTTTTTGAATGGTGAAAGGTGTGTATATATGTCAGTTGCTATTTTCTCTGTGCATTCATGCCAATGGCGACCTTAAGCATAGACATTAGAAGAGTTTGCCCAGGAATGCAGAAGCTACCCTTGCATTATGAAGAGCATATCATTAAATGTTTTCACCCTCTGGTAAGTGCATTGAAAGTGACTAACACCGCCTGCAAAGGGAAAAACATCACTGGTAAGTAATTTCCTGTCCTGCCACTAGGAGCTCGGTCCGAAGCAGGGACCCTCTGTACAGACCCTCCCAAACACCTCCAGGGGGCCCCATTCAGACCAATGAATATCTTTGAGATACGGAAGATTCAGGGCCCCTCATCACATGCTGCAGGGAAGGGGGGTTGGGGGTGGTCCTTCAATCACTTTGTGTTAAGCCACTGATTCAAAGATAAAGGGTGCATAATGTAGGGAAGAACGCTCTTCAGTAGCTGCTACTTAATCTTCCTACTTAACATTTTAATTGGACGTAGAATGCCTCCCGAAGCAGTTTTGCATGCCAACATCGTGACTGTTTGAGCCAATATCAGAATTGCATTACTGCCCATTGATCAAAGCCTTAACTGCAGAGAGCTTTGACTGCCATTTTTTTGCCAACCTCTGATGAGCGTAATTATGTTTGCCAATTTAAACACCCAACAGCACATAGGCAATAAGGCTGTCAGCACCAGCACTCGTAAACACACTCAACATGGCAGACACATTTGCCAACTGTGTCCACCTGGTATGTGTCCCTCCATCTCACACACACACACAAACAGTCTGCTTAGAATGCAGGCAAACCGCAGTTAATGCCTGAGTTCTGATTGGCTGAACTAATAATCAAATACATCTGAAAGAAACAGTTAGTTCTAGATTCCTTACCTTAGATTTACCCCCAGGCGTCAGACGGGATCTGGAAAGTTTTTCGTCAGCAGTACCCCTTTGCGTCGGTAGGTGGCATTAGTCCACTCCACGTCCGCCGTCTGCGTCGTGGTCGCCGGGATGACGTTGCGGAAGTTACTTAGACGCCGCCCTTGCGCGCTGAAGTCAGTTCTTTCTTTTTCCATGCCAGGAAGCGCAGATCTGGAGAGAGCGGTACTCCCAGTCATTTTTTGACATCGACTCCTGGTGCACGAGGGATGCCCGGTTTCAAGGCCTGCGGTTTCTGTACTTGACTGATGTCAGTGACGGATCCGCACCGTGTGTGCCTCTACTGCCTGGAGCGCGACCATGGCCCCGAAGTCTTTGCGGGAGCAGTCCCGAAAGCTACTCGAGGCCTGGCAGTCGGCTCCACGTCGTCAGTTCTACAAAGCGATGCATGCCATCTTTGGGCAGCCCGACTCCGACAGTGCGCCTTCGGGCCCCACAGACTTGGCTTGGGGCACTAGGCCTTCAATGCAGGCAGCTCCGGCCTCGGCACCGCAGGGCCCCCTTGGACCTAGGCCTGGATCCGGATCGGCGCCGGTCGACCTCATTACACCTCCACCAGCGCCGATTCCACCGGCACCACATCTGCAGCTGCCGCCGGTTGGACCTCCAGCCGGCGTTGACCCCGGCTTCCACCCCGATGTGGATATGGAGCTGGACCGGCGTCGACTGACGCCGGATCCGGCGCCGATGGGTACTTTTGTGCCTGCATTCCACCCTGGCCTTTTTCAACCAGTTTGTCAGCAAGAGGAGGGTGAGGAAGACTGGGAGGGGTCTGAGGACCCTCTCACTGCCAGGCTGGAGTACGATCAGGACTGTAGAGAGGACCTGGGGGGTGCCAGTGGTCTGGACACCTCACCAGACCTTGATATGTTGTCTCCTCCTACTGTGGCTACGGAGGAGGGAGCGTCTTAAGCAGTGGTGTTCCATAGGGCAGCTAAGGCCCTACACCTCGAGCTCCCTACTGTGGCAGTCAGGACTAACCTCCTGATGGAGGTGCTTTAACTGGCAGCGAGCTCTTCGGAGCCCCTGCTGCCGTTTAATGAAGCTTTCATGAACATCCTTTTGGGCACCTGGTCCAGGCTTCTGTGGATAGGATGGTTGCCCGACGCCACCGCCTGGCCCCGTGCGACCCCTTTCCTCTCTCAACATCCCTCCCCCGAGAGCTTGGTAGTCCAAGCCTCTGCGTCCCAAAGCACATTCCCCACCGCACCACCGGACAGGGAATCCAAGAAGTTTGGGAAGAAGTTGTTTTCTTCCTCCAGCTTAGGGCTGCGGTCGGTGACCACCGCATGCCTCTTGGGCCATTATTCCCACTCCGTGTGGGATACGGTGGCGCAAGTGCTGCCTCAGTGTCCGGAAGAGGCCCATGCCATGCTCTCCCGTGCTGTTGCCGAGGGGAGAGACGCAGCAAAGTTCGTCATCCGCTGTGGACTCGACACTGACGACTCACTGGGTAGAACCATTTCATCATCGGTGGCGCTTCGCTGTCATGCCTGGTTGAGAACGACTGGCTTTTCCGGGGATGTCCAGAACACTTTGATGGACATGCCCTTTGATGGCCGTCGCCTTTCCGGAGACAAGGCAGACAGTGCGCTAGTGCGCTTCAAGGACTCTCGGGCTACGGTAAAGTCCTTGGGCCTCGCCACCACGCAACCTGCACAGTCTGCTTTTCGCCCCTTTCGTGGCCACGGAGGGGGTGTCCCAACACGTTCCATTCAGAGCCAGGGGCCAGCGCAAACTGTTCAACTTCAGCACGGCCGGGGACGTGGGAACAACCGATGTGGTTCTGGGGGCCAGCGGGTGGGTCAGTCCACCACCGCACCTTCTGCAGCAGCCTCCAAACCCTCCTAGTCCAACTGTCCAGGCCCATCAAACGCCAGTGGGTGGCAGGATCCTTCACTGGCGCACCATCACGTCGGATAGGTGGGTTTTGCAGATAGTCCGAAGGGGCTACTCCTTCCCCTTCGAGACTATCCCTCCAGCCATGCCACCCCAGTACCATCGCATGTCGGGGGATCATCTGGCCTTTCTCCAACATGAAGTTACGGCTCTCTTGACCAAGGTAGCTATCGAGCGCCTTCCTGCCCCTGAAGTAGGTCGTGGTTGCTATTCCCACTACTTTCTGGTGCCCAAGAAGGACAAGGGCCTGCATTCTATCTTGAATCTCAGGGACGTCAACAGCTTCCTCCGGAAGGAGAAGGTCAAAATGTTGACCCTTGCTCAGGTCTGGTCTGCCCTCGACCCTGAAGACTGGATTGTAGCATTGGAATTGCAGGATGCTTATTTTCACATCCCCGTCCTGCTGTCCCACCGGCATTACATACGGTTCATGGTAGGCCACAAGCACTTTCAGTTTACCGTGCTCCCCTTTGGCCTTACCAGAGCCCCTCGGGTGTTCACGAAAGTGATGGCGGTGGTCGCAGCTCATCTGTGCAGATCAGGTGTTCCAGTCTTCCCCTATCTCGACGACTGGTTTTTGAAGGCGGGCGCGCCCCAGTCAGTCATCGCCCACCTCCAGACTACGGGCGACCTCCTGCATTCGCTGGGGTTCTCCATCGATGTGCCGAAGTCACACCTGACCCCATCCCAAAAGCTCCTCTTCATCAGAGCAGTTCTGGACATAATGCAGTTTCGGGTTTATCCTCCTGAACAGCGAGTCCGGGATTATCAGGCTATGATTCAGATCTTTCAGCCTCTATCCCGGGTATCTGATAGAGACGTCTAGCCGCAGATTCCTTAACTTAGAATATCCCCAGGCGTCAGACTGGATCCGGAAAATATTCCGCAGCAGCACCTCTGCGTGCTGGGGGGTGGCTCCGCCCTGACGTCGTCCACAGACACGACGTCAGCGGAGCCATATATGCCCCTCCCGGCGCGCTGACATCAGTTTTCTTCTTTTCCACGTCCAAGCGTGGATCTTGGAAAACCAGCAGTTCCTTGGCCTGATTTTTGGGCATTCTCGAGACCCTCAGGTGTTGTGGGAACAGTGTGCAATGCCTTCCGGCTTTAAGGCTTGTGAAGCCTGTGCGTGTTAGATGTCTGGCACTGACCTGCACCTCATCTGTATGTGGTGCCCTGGCGTGCACCACGACTTCAAGGACTGTGACGCCTGTCAGAGGATGAAACCGAAGTCCTTGAGGGAGCGTCGCTTGAAGTTGCTGGCCGCACAGATGTCAGGTCCGGCTCCCTCCCATCGCCGGTCTTCCTCTCGGGATCGGGCTCGTTCCCGAGGTCGCCCCCACGACCGCTGTGCAACAACAGGTGAGCGTAAGCACAGGCGTCGCTTACGGAGATCTTCCTCCAATGTCCGGCCCACTGCCACCCATTCCTACCGCACTGTGCCGGGTAAGGGCGCATGGCAGCCTCATCCTCAGTATCCACCCTTTCCGGGTGTTGGGGCAACGCATGCCCAAATGGAGGCTTATTCAAAAGCACTACAGGCTTGTTTTGGTCCCCCCCTCTCCCTGGTGCGCCTTGGGGCCCCACAGAGGTAGCAGGCACTCATGCCGGGTCTTCGTCTGCGGACGTTTCCCCGGCACCGGCTGTGTGCGTCAACTCCGATTCCGGAGCTGACATACGCCACCAAGCCAGGACCCAGAGCACAGCCCTCCCCGTCTGTCAGCGCATAGCCCTGTGCGGCTTCCTGCGTCAACGTCGGAGGCGACGCAGGTGACGCCGGGTACTACACCAAGCTCGACACCGACCCCGGCACCTCGTGTTTTCCCCAGGCAGGTTGCACTGGGATCGACATCGGTCGGCGTCCCGGTCGCATCCTCTGTGGAGGTCGTGGACATCCAGGCGATTCCGATACGGCGTAGATTCAGCTTCCCTTGGCGGTTGCTCCTCCCGACTCCTCAGGCGGTGATAGGTCTCCAACGCGGAAATCCGTCGACGCCAGTACTACTATTTACGCCTCCTCATTTGGAACCTGATGCTTCCCTGGACAAGGAGGCAGGGTGCAAGTACCCTGTGTTGCCTGGCCTTCGGGTCAGTCTCCGGCTCCTCCACTCCTCATGTCTAGTGGCAAGATTAGCCTTCAACCGTCTCCTACTGACGGTTTGTATTCACCTACACGGTTGGCAACTGAACCTGGTGCTGCCTTCGCGCGCGCTATTCATGGAGCGGCTGCTGTACTCTGCTTTCAGCCTCCTGTGGTGCCTCTACTTTCTGATTCTTTATTGGATCTGCTCCATCTGGAACCTAATGAAGTAGAACTTTTGCTGCCCTTCGGGGACTCTCTGCTTGATGTCCTGCGTGGCACATGGTCAAGACCCTCTTCTGGTGACCCTGTTGATCGGTCTATTGCTCGTAGGCACCGCCCTGCTCCGGTGGTGATACTCTTTATCTTTCTCTTCACCAAACGGCTCAGGGCCTGGTTGTTCAGGCAGCTTTTTGATTTACAGTCTTCACCCTCTTTGCCATTGTTACCTCCCACCAGGGAGTCTAGGTGGCTGGATGATTGTGGTCGCCGGCTTTTCGCATCTGCCAGTGCAAGCGTCCGAGCTTTAAATACAGCCTGTGTTTTTGCACGCGCATCCTCCACTCTTTGGGACTCCGTTGCGAACTTCTCCATTCTGTTTCTGAAGGGCCATGGGCAGAATTGCTTTGTCTTCTGCTGCATGGCAGGAGCATGGCACAATTCTCCCTTCGGTATTCCCTTGATGCGACTGACTCTATGGGACAGGTCCTTGCTCGTGCTGTGGCTTTACGCCGCCATGCTTGGCTGCGCTACAGTCGCTTCCCTGATCATATTTGGAATTCCCTCAGAGATCTGTCGTTCAATGGGGTAGATCTTTTTGACCGCCACGCGGATTCGGCAGTCTCCCGTCTCTTGTCCGGGCTGCAGTAAATCTTGGTGTCCTTTTACGGCACCCAACCTTATGTACTGGTTAGTTTTAGTGCCGGTTACTGTTCATGGCTGGTTAGCCATTTCTATGTTCATTCAGTACAGCCGTTCGGCTGCTTCTCTTGTTTTTCAGTACTCTGACTGTGCGCTTAGCCCAAGAGGACACCCCTACCAGGGATTAGCCTTACCCTATGTGGGGTATTTGCTGTTATTAGGTTCTGCCTTTGCCTTGGTATGCTCCTGAGGAGTCTCCCCGAGGACATCCTGCTGGTCACCACTTGTTTATTCCTACAGTGAAAAAACCAAAGGAAATGATGGAAGGAGTGTTGAACATTGCAAGCACTCACCCCCAGTCAACTGATCTGGGTTTATTCCATCACCGTTCTTTAGCCCACTCTGCCACCCCAGTTCAGACATGGCCATATGCAAATCAGTCTGACCCTGTGCCTCATGGGAACAGTCCAGCCCGAACTGCCAAGCCATGTCTTCCCTGGACCGGAAACAAGCTTCCTAGGACCAGTTTCTGGCATTTCAGCCGTCTTCAGCCAGGCTTGCTTGAATCCAGTGGCAAAGTGAGCAAGGGACTCACGTCTGAGCATACCCTGCCAACTTATGGCGAACAAAGCAAAAACCAAAGGAAATGATGGACGGAGTGTTGAACATTGCAAACACTCACCCCCAGTCAACTCATCTGTCAATTTCTTCTCTTTGTCATCATTTTTGCACACTGTTCCCATATTCTCACAGTTTTTTGTTGATGGCTCCGCACTCTGACGCGGAAAAGTTTCTCCTATGAAAACGGACGTCAGCGCGCCGGGAGGGGCCTAAAAATGACTCCGCTGACGTAATGTCCTTGGACGACGTAAGGGCGGAGCTGGGCGGCGCCGCCCCCGCCATGCAGAGGAGCTGCTGCAGAAACTTTTCCGGATCCAGCCTGACGCCTGGGGATATTCTAAGTTAAGGAATCTGCGACTAGACTATGTCTGTACCATATGACAGGTAACAATGTATGATACATTGTTACCGAAGGTAAGTAACTTGTTCTTCGGTCAGGATGACCCTGAGGCTGCTGGGCCTCATGGCCTCTTGCATCCTGCTGGTCG
Organism: Triturus cristatus; assembly: GCF_964204655.1. Classification (NCBI taxonomy): domain Eukaryota; kingdom Metazoa; phylum Chordata; class Amphibia; order Caudata; family Salamandridae; genus Triturus; species Triturus cristatus. Next base: position 331,031,978 of record NC_140582.1, read on the forward strand.
ATTATGCCAGGTGGCATATGCGGGCTCTGCAGTGGGACCTGAAGTTCCAGTGGGTGCAGCATCAGGGAAATCTGTACACTGCACGACAATTGTAGTGGTGGCTCACGAACCAGGATTGGGTCAATGGCAGATCCATCTCCCTTCCCCAAACAGAACACACAGTGGTGACAGACGCATCCCTTCTGCAATGGGGCAGCCACATGGGAGAGACGGAGATCAGAGGCCTCTGGTCTCGGGCGGAGTCCGAGCTCCATATCAACCTTCTAGAGCTCCGCGCGATCCGTCTTGCACTCAAGGCATTCCTTCCCTCTGTCCAGGGACGAGTAGTGCAGGTGTTCACAGAAAACACCACCGCCATGTGGTACTGCAACAAACGGCTGGGTGGGGTCGTGGACCCTATGTCAGGAGGCCCTCCGTCTCTGGACATGGCTGGAACATCAGGGCATATCCCTGGTGGTTCAACACCTGGCAGATTCACCGAACGCCAGGCCCGACAAACTCAGCCGCAGGTGCATGATGGATCACGAATGGCGTCTTCACGCTGAAGTGGTGCAAGGTCTCTTTCGACAGTCGGGAGAGCCTTGATTAGGTCTATTCGCCACCGAGGAGAACGCGCAATGTCAGCAATTCTGCGCATTGGAATTTCCAAGACGGCACTCGCTAGGCGATGCTTTTCGTCGCGAGTGGAGTTGCGGTCTGTTGTACGCCTTTCCGCCTATACCACTTCTGCCCAGAGTGCTGAAGAAGATCAGGCGTGACCGGGCCCAAGTCATCCTTGTGGCTCCAGATTGGGCACGAAGAGTCTGGTATCCTGAGCTGCTCAACATGGCCATCGATCCTCCGACCCGTCAGCCTCTAATGGAGGATCTTCTGTCGCAGCCTCCACCGGAACCTTTCCAGCCTCCACCTTTTTGCGTGGAGATTGAGCAGCGGCAGTTGACGTCTTTTGACCTGCCTTCTGAAGTTTGTGAGGTAATCTTGGCAGCCAGGCGTCCCTCCACTAAGATGATATATGCATGCTGGTGAAACAAATTTGTGGCATGATGCACAGCAAAGGCTGTGGATCTCCTCTCTGCCCCTCTTTCTGAGGTTTTCTTGTACCTCCTTACTTTGGCCCAGCAGGGCTCTGCTCTGGGCACTATCAAGGTCTATCTCTCGGCCATCTCTGCCTTCCTTCGGCTTCCAGATCAGCCTTCTCTTTTCAAGTCCCCGGTTGTAAATCATTTCTTGATTAGGCATAACTCATCTCTTTCCTCCTATTCCCTTTGTTATGCCTCAGTGGGACTTGAATCTAGTCTTGACTTATTTAATGTGCGCTCCCTTTGAGCCGCTTCATAACTGTCCTTTGAGACTTCTGGCGCTTAAAACTGCATTCCTGGTTGCCATCACATCTGCCAGAAGAGTGAGTGAGCTCCAGGCTCTTTCATCTAAGCCTCCTTTCCTGTCTGTCCATCCGGACAAGGTAGTTCTCAGGACTCGTCCATCCATCCTGCCCAAAGGTTGTCACTGCCTTTCACATCGGGCAGACCATCACGTTGCCCACCTTCTTTCCGCCTCCACATTCTTTGAAAGAGGAAGAGAGGCTCCACCGTCTGGACCCAAAACGTGCGCTTTCCTTTTATCTGGATCGCACCAAACAGTTCCGGGTGGATAGCCAGCTCTTTGTTGGGTTAGTTTGGCGCCAAGAAAGGTTGGGCTGTACACATGCGGACTATCTCCCGATGGGTCGTTTTGTGTATCAAAGCCTGCTATTCTCTGGCGAAGAAGGAGCCTCCAGTGGGGCTCCGCTCCCATTTCACCAGGGCGACTGCAGCAACTACTGCTCTGGGACGAGGCGTTCCTCTGAATGACATCTGTCAGGCAGCTACGTGGGCTTCATTGCACACATTTGCGAAACACTACTGCCTTGACAGTCAAGTCCGGAGAGATGGCTTCTTTGGCCGTTCTGTGATCCAGGACTTTCTGGTGTGATCTTGGTTTGCAGACTCACCTCCGGGGTAGATATTGCTGGGGTATCTATTCTAAGGTAAGGAATCTATAACTAACATGTTTCTTTCAGATGAACAAGTTACTTGCCTTCGGTAACGATATATCTGTAAGAAACATAGGTCAGTTATAGATTCCTTACCGCCCCACCCATCCTCCCCGTTCTGTGGACTGATTTCTAGGGTTAAGAATATCCTTTCAGGGCACTAGTTTTGTGTACCACCGGTCAGTGTCTTGCATGGCTCTGCGTTTCTCACGTGGAAAGTTGTGTACAGAACTGATGTCAGCACGCGAGGGCAGCGTCTAAGTAGTTACCGCGACGTCATCCCGGCGACACGACGCCAACGACGAACGCGGAGCCGACCGACGCCACCTCCCGACGTGCAGAGGTACTGCTGACGAAAAACTTTCCGGATCCAGTCCGGCACCTGGGGGTAATTCTAAGGTAAGGAATCTATAACTAACCTATATTTCTTACAGATATATCGTTACTGAAGGTCACTAACTTGTTCTTCAGGGCCCTAGTTTTGTGCACCAGTGGTCAGTGTCTTGCATGGCTCTGCATTCCTGGTGCGGAAAGTCGTATACAGAACTAACGTCAGCGCACGAGGGCGGCGTCTAAGTAACTTCCGCGATGTCATCCCGGCGACGACGGACGCGGAGACGACCGACGTCACCTACCGACGTGCAGGGATACTGCTGCCGCAAAACTTTCCGGATCCAGTCTGACGCCTGGGGGTAATTTTAAGGTAAGGAATCTATAACTAACCTATGTTTCTTACAGATATATAGTTTCCGAAGTTAAGTAACTTGTTCATCTCAAACTTGAAGCAAGTGATGGGAGCATGCTTGCACTTCCTGCAGTAAATGAGTATGTTGTTTTGCAGTAATTGTATATAAAATGGAACATCTGAAAGAAACACGTTAGTTAGATTCCTCACCTTAGAATATCCCCAGGCGTCAGACTGGATCCGGAAGATTTTTTGTCAGCAATACCCCTTGCGCGTCGCTAGGCGTCGTCTGCGGCTCCGCGTCCGTCGTCGGCGTCGTGCGCCGGGATGACGTCGTCGGAGTACTTAGACGCCGCCCTCGCGCGCTGACGTCAGTTCTTCTTTTTTCCGCGCCAGTAAGCGCAGATCCGGGAGAGCTACCCCTTTTAGTCTTTTTTGACTAAATCTTTTTTGATCATTTTTGATCCTTGTCTGTCGACATCTGGTGCCGGTAGGATGCCTGGGTTCAAGGCTTGCGAGGATTGTCATCGACTGATGTCGGTGACCGATCACCACCGCCGGTGCCTCTACTGCTTAGGCCCCGACCACGACGCGGAGTCGTGCAACGACTGTCAGGCCCTGACTTCGAAGGCTAGGCGGGAGCGGTCCCGCAAGCTTCTCGAGCTTCGCCACTCGGCTCCGCGTCGTGCGCGATCCCGGTCCAGGAGGAGGTCCAAGGATCGCTCGCGGAGCCCTAGCCGACGCCATCGATCGTCCGGCTCCAAGTCGTCGGGTAAGTCCAAACGCTCAAAGAAGTCCAAGAGGCGACATCGCTCTTCGGACTCCCCTCGCCGGTCGCGCGACTCGGCCGAGGGTCAGGGTGGTTCCACCCCCGCGGCTCCGGCGGAGCCGCAGGTGCCGCGTCCGCCCCCATACCTTCCGGTCCCTGGGGCTGAAAGGGCGCCGGCGGAGATCAGTGCCTTCCTCTCGGCCATGAGGAGCCTGGCCCCGCCGTCGACGCCCGCTGGCGCGCCTTCGGGCCCCGCGGACTCGACTGGGCGACCTCGCGTGCCGGCGGCTCCGGCCCCGGCGCCGTCGACGACTCCGGTCTCGACGCCGCAGGTCCCCGCGGGGCCCATGCCTGGGCCCCAGTCGACGCCGGTTGACCTAGTCACTCCTCCACCGGCGCCGACGCCTGAACCACCGACGCCGTCACCGGCGCCGCCGACGCCTTTGACGCCGACACCCCAGTTTAGCCCTCATCCGGACCCGGACCCGGCGCCGGCGCGGCGTCGACCGACGCCGCATCCGACGCCGCTTGAGTCCTACCATCTCTACAGTCCGGTTCCGATCATTCCTCCTGTTTATCAGGAATCGGAAGAAGGGGGCGACTGGGAGGGGTTCGAGGACCCTCTGGCTGTTCAGTCACAGCTTTCTCAGGACTGGGCAGATGAACTGGGGGAGGCCAGTGGGCTGGACACCTCGCCAGACACTGGATTCACTTCTCCTCCGACCGTGGCTTCGGAGGAGGGTGCAGCATTTTCTGTGGTGCTGCGCAAGGCGGCCGAGGCCCTTGGGCTCGAGTTGCCTGCCGTGGCTGTGAGGACTAACATCCTCACTGAGGTGCTTCAAACCTCAGCAAGCTCCACTGAGCCTCTGCTGCCGTTCAACGAGGCCCTCACTGACGTTCTGCAGGGCACCTGGTCCAAGCCCTCCACAGTTCCTCCTGTGGATAGGAACGTTGCCAGGCGCCACCGCCCTGCTCCGGGCGACCCCAGTTTCCTGTCCCAACACCCCACCCCCGAGAGTCTGGTTATCCAGGCCTCTACCTCCCAATCCTCCTTCCCGACCGCTCCGCCGGACCGGGATTCCAAGAGACTCGAGCAGTTTGGCAAGAAACTGTTCTCGTCCCTTAGTTTGGGCCTGCGGTCCTTAAATACCGCCTGTCTCTTGGACCGTTATTCCCATTCCCTGTGGGATACGGTGGAGGACGTGCTGCCCCTGTGTCCGGAGGAGGTCCGGCCGCGTCTTACCCAGGCTTTGGCCGATGGGAGGGATGCAGCACGGCACGCCATACGCTGTGGGCTTGACACCACGGACTCGCTGGGTCGGGCGATTTCCACCACGGTGGCGCTCCGCCGCCACGCCTGGATGCGGTCCACGTCATTTTCCGGGGATGTCCAGACCACCCTCATGGACATGCCCTTTGATGGCACTCGCCTGTTTGGTGAGAAGGCGGACAGTGCGCTCAACCGCTTTAAGGACTCCCGGGCTACGGCCAAGTCCTTGGGCCTCTCGGCTCCGCGGGCGCACACCTCCGCTTTTCGCCCCTTTCGTGGCCAAGGAAGGGGCGCCTCCTCACGTCCGCAAAGCCACCAGCCGCAGAACCAACCTGCGCGCGGTCGTGGACGTGGCTTCCGCCGTGGCGGAAATGGAGGCCGACGTGGTCAGCCCACTTCCACCCCTGCAGCATCCGCCTCAAAGCCCTCCTAGTCCGAGCTTTCAGGCCCATACCACGCCAGTGGGCGGCAGAGTTCGCCATCACCTGCTCCACTGGCGGTCCATAACATCGGACAGGTGGGTGCTGCAAATCGTCCGAAGGGGCTACTCCCTCCCCTTCGAGACGACCCCTCCAGCCATGCCACCGCAGCACCACCGCAGCACCACCGTATCTCGGGGGATCATTTGAATCTTCTCCGCGAGGAAGTTTCGGCTCTCTTGGCCAAGGGGGCCGTCGAGCGCGTTCCGAGTCCAGAAGTAGGTCGTGGTTGTTATTCCCACTACTTTCTGGTTCCCAAGAAGGGCAAGGGGGGCCTACGCCCTATCTTGGACCTCCGGAACGTCAATGCCTTCCTCCGAAAGGAAAGGTTCAAGATGCTAACGTTGGCTCAGGTTTTAGCTGCCCTAGACCCTGGAGACTGGATGGTAGCGTTGGACTTGCAGGACGCATATTTCCACATCCCCGTCCTTCCGGCCCACCGGCGTTACCTGCGGTTCACGGTGGGCCAAGAGCACTTTCAGTTTACCGTGCTCCCCTTCGGCCTCACCAGTGCCCCTCGGGTGTTCACGAAAGTGATGGCGGTGGTCGCAGCTCATCTGCGCAGATCAGGGGTTCCAGTCTTCCCCTATCTCGACGACTGGTTGTTGAAGGCGGGCTCGCCCCAGGCAGTCGTCTCCCACCTCCAGACTACGGCGGATCTCCTGCATTTGCTGGGGTTTTCCATCAACGTGCCGAAGTCACACCTGAGTCCCTCTCAGAAGCTCCTCTTCATCGGAGCGGTTCTCGATTCGGCGCAGTTCCGGGTCCATCCACCGGAACAGCGGGTCCGGGATATACGGGCCCTGATTCCCATCTTTCGGCCTCTATCCCGGGTTTCGGTCAGGCTAGTGTTGCGGCTTCTGGGGCTGATGGCCTCCTGCATCCTACTAGTGCATCACGCCAGGCGGCGCATGCGGGCTCTGCAGTGGGACCTGAAGTTTCAGTGGGCCCAGCATCACGGCAACCTGTCCGACCATGTCTTGATCTTGGAGGGCACTGCACAACAGTTGCAGTGGTGGCTCACGGACCGCGAGTGGGTCAAGGGCAAGAGCCTCTCCCTTCCCCAACCAGAGCATGTCGTAGTGACGGATGCGTCCCTCCTGAGATGGGGTGGCCATATGGGAGAGGCGGAGATCAGAGGCCTCTGGTCTCCGGCGGAGTCTCGTCTCCACATCAACCTGTTGGAGTTGAGAGCGATCCGGCTTGCACTGAAAGCCTTCCTTCCCTCTGTCAGGGGAAGTGTCGTGCAGGTGTTCACGGACAACACCACCGCCATGTGGTATTGCAACAAACAGGGCGGGGTGGGGTCGTGGACCCTTTGTCAGGAGGCTCTGCGCCTCTGGACATGGCTGGAACACCAGGGCGTCACCCTGGTGGTTCAACATCTGGCGGGCTCTCTGAACGCCAGAGCAGACGAACTCAGCCGCCGGTGCATGATGGATCACGAATGGCGTCTGAACTCCGAAGTGGCGCAAGGCCTCTTTCAGCAGTGGGGAGAGCCTTGGTTAGATCTATTCGCCACCGAAGAGAACGCGCAATGTCAGCAGTTCTGCGCGTTGGAATTTCCAAGGCGGCACTCGCTCGGCGACGCTTTTTGTCACGAGTGGAGTTGCGGTCTGTTGTACGCCTTTCCGCCTATACCACTTCTGCCCAGAGTGCTGAAGAAGATCAGGCACGACCGGGCCCAAGTCATCTTGGTGGCTCCGGATTGGGCACGAAGATACTGGTATCCCGAGCTACTCAGTCTGTTGACCGATCCCCCGATACGTCTGCCCCTTCGGGAGGATCTTCTGTCGCAGCAGCAGGGGACGGTCCTCCACCCGAACCTGTCCAGCCTCCACCTCCATGCGTGGAGATTGAGCGGCGGCAGTTGATGCCATTTGACTTGCCTCCTGAAGTCTGTGATATCATTCTGGCAGCCAGGCGTCCCTCCACAAAGTCGGTATACGCCTGCCGGTGGAACAAATTTGTGGCATGGTGCACAGCAAAGGCTGTGGATCCCCTTTCCGCCCCTCTTTCTGAGGTTCTCCTCTTCCTTCTTTCTCTGGCCCGGCAGGGCTCTGCCCTGGGCCCCCTGAAAGGTTATCTTGCTGCCATCTCCGCCTTCTTGCGGCTTCCTGATCAGCCTTCTCTTTTCAAGTCCCCTGTGGTTACACGCTTTCTCAAAGGCATTACACACACGTTCCCTCCTGTCCCTTTTGTAATGCCTCAGTGGGACTTGAATCTGGTATTGACATTCCTGATGTGCGCTCCCTTCGAGCCTCTTCACAATTGCCCTCTTCGTCTTCTAACTCTAAAGACTGCTTTTCTGGTAGCCATCACCTCGGCTAGACGGGTGAGTGAGCTCCAGGCTTTATCTTCAAAGCCTCCTTTTCTATCTGTTCATCCGGACAAGGTTGTCCTTCGGCCTCGTCCCTCCTTTCTTCCTAAAGTGGTGACTCCATTTCACCTTGGGCAGTCTGTCACCTTGCCCACCTTCTTTCCGCCTCCGCATCCTTCCAAAGAGGAAGAGAGGCTCCACCGTCTGGACCCAAAACGTGCGCTCTCCTTTTATCTGGACCGCACAAAACAGTTCCGGGTGGACGACCAGCTTTTTGTTGGGTACGTGGGCGCTAAGAAGGGGAAAGCTGTGCACAAACGAACCATCTCTCGGTGGGTCGTTTTGTGTATAAAAATTTGCTATTCCTTGGCTAAAAAGGACCCTCCTGTTGGGCTGCGCGCCCATTCTACTCGGGCCACGGCGGCTACTACTGCCTTGGGACGGGGAGTCCCTTTGCAGGACATCTGTCAGGCGGCGACGTGGGCTTCGCTACACACGTTTGCCAGGCATTATTGCCTTGACAGCCAAGTCCGGAGGGATGGCTTCTTGGCCGTTCTGTCCTCCAGGACTTTCTGGTGTGATCTTGGTTCGCAGACCCACCACCGGGGATGGTATTGCTTGGGTATCTATTCTAAGGTGAGGAATCTAACTAACGTGTTTCTTTCAGATGAACAAGTTACTTACCTTCGGTAACGATGTATCTGTAAGAAACATTAGTTAGTTAGATTCCTCACCGACCCTCCCATCCTCCCCGTTCTGCGAACTGACATCTAGGGTTAAGGTTGTCCTTTCAGGCCCCTAGATTTTATTTTTGGCACCAGTGTCGGTCTTTGCATGGCTCTGCGTTCCTGGCGCGGAAGGCTATGTACAAGAACTGACGTCAGCGCGCGAGGGCGGCGTCTAAGTACTCCGACGACGTCATCCCGGCGCACGACGCCGACGACGGACGCGGAGCCGCAGACGACGCCTAGCGACGCGCAAGGGGTATTGCTGACGAAAAATCTTCCGGATCCAGTCTGACGCCTGGGGATATTCTAAGGTGAGGAATCTAACTAACTAATGTTTCTTACAGATACATCGTTACCGAAGGTAAGTAACTTGTTCTTCAGTCTGGTGTGATACATAGGAATAACATATCTTTAACCAAAGGCCTCTTTCTCTATGCAGCCAGTCTGTACTCAGTGGTCGCAAAAATATTTCCAAATATGTAACTTGAAGTAGCTTTCAGTCAACTACCCCATACATCTCACAGTGTAGAACTTAGTGTTTTTGCTTTCTCACTTGTGTTCCCTGTTTTCTAGCCGTGAAGTACCTCACACCCCATTCTAGTTGCTTTTCTCTGATGGTTTACGCAGCTAGCTTGTCCATCCCCCTTTCTAAAAACATTTGTCATTCCTTAATATGTACCAGGTTCTGCCATTTGCTTAGCAGGCTGTAGCTCTGACATGTAGCTTAACATATAAATAAGAACTCTGGAAATAACAGATTTAATTATTTTTCAATGTAAAAATATTCTATTTTCGTACCTCAGTAAGATGGAAGGCCAAATTGACAATACCGAGATCCAGCGTATAGTTTACCGAAATATCAACTGAAAGCGCTTAACTCCGTGACCCTTTTTGTGCGATATAAAATAGGCATAGTACAGAGAATAAAAATGAATGATCCAGAAATCAGAGTCCATAAAAACGGTCATCAGATAACTTTCAATTTTTTTTATTTTTTTATATTTTGAGCATGAAGAGGAACATTTCACGTCACGAAACTGAATATTTTACCAATCCCTGCCTACCAGTATGTTCTGACTTGCATCCAGTGGTTAATTTGAAGAAAAAAATAAATAAGTACCAGGGCTCTCTTCAGGAGGCAGCTTGCACCAGCCCATTTCTCATATTAGCCCCGCCTAAAACAGAACGAACTACCAACCATTGAAGTGGGCAGAGCATGTGGCGTAATGGCCAGAGCTGCGGACTTCTGGGCTGCGGAACCAGGGTTGAGTCTCGCCATCAGCTCAACAGCCTGTGATTCTGGGCAAATCACTTAATCTCCTCATAAGTGAATGTGTCCTTAACTGGTGCTCATGAAAAGCGCTGGTGTTAATGATTAAGCACTGGTGCTGAGCACTAGAAACCACTGGCTCAAATTAAGTACTGTTTGCGTCACTGTGAGGTGTTAAAGAAGGTGTCTCATTGGCTGAGAGTATGAGAAATAGTTGGGCTCCTTCGAATGCTATCCACAAGGCAGTCTTCTCTAAATTTTCATAACGCTAGAATATCCTACATCAGCAAAGTCACATCAAAGTGAACATCACTCATCTGAACAATGTTTATTAATACAACAGTGATGTATAGATTAATAATAGATCAAACTCAGTCTATTTTGGTAGCGCTCCATAAGTCACTGAGAATATCACTAACAGTTACAGTAGCCCCAATGTATAGTGTATTATTTATACGTATATTTATACTTTTTGACAAGTTTGTGCGTGGAAAGTTTCAGGGTGATCCGTCAACTGGGGGCTGAGAAAAAAGAGGGGCTTCAAAATGCAAAATCCCCATGCATTTTTCATAGATTTCTTTAAGCCGGGCTACCACAAAAATTACTAAACAGAAATCCTCAGGCAGGAAGGTAGATCTTGGTCAGCAGATTGTGCTTTTTGTGTAAATCCGTTCAGTAGTCTTTACAAAACAAATTGTATATTTGGGTCCGCGAGAGACTTGAGAGACTCTTGTGGGAGTGCCAGTTTAAAAATGGAGCGTTCTGAATGGCCCAGGGAGCTTCATTTCCCTTGAGCCATCTTGTTCTTGCTGGAGTCAGACTCCTACGAGTGCCCTGATTGGCTGCCAGCAACATGAGATGGAGTCCCCAAAGCCTAACAAGGCTTGGGAAGGGGTGCTGCATAGTCCCCCTCCCCTTTAATTTTAGTACTGGCCCTAGGGAATGGGGTCCTCAGGGCCTAACAAGGCTCGAGGAGGGGGGGCCACATGTCCCCTTCCTTTTTAATAAAAAAAAAAATCGACCCTGGGGGATAGGGTTCCCAGTACCTAATATGGCTCGGGCAGCGGGGGCAAGCAGCCACCCTATCCTTAAAAACAGAAAATGTCCTGGGTGATGTTGTCCCCAGGGCCGAATAAGGCTTGGGGAGTAGGGCCACTTGGCCCACCACACCTTTAAAAAACATAAGGTCCTGGGGTCTGTAGGGTCTAATGGGCTTAATTAGGCCCAGGGAGGGGGAATCACATGGCCCCCCTCCCCTTTAATCGCTTCAACGCGGCACACATTTCCCCGCTGTGCAGGCGAGTTCTACGCGTGCGCAAAATGGACGGCCCCGGCAGTCCGACGCACACGCTCACTGTGACGTCAGGCGGCCGGGGGTCGTCCGACGCTTGGCAGAGGTTAAAAACTTAAGTCACTGTGGCCAAGCCCCCAATGTGCACTGCAAGGGGATGGCTTTACGTATCGTTATAATATGTTACTTTACGTTAAAAAAACACTGAAAATTTGCTGAAAAAATCAAAGTTTAAAGTAACGTTATAGTTAGGTGAATTTATCAGTGTCAACATTAGTTTTTTGAACTAATAAAAACATAGAAATTCACCAGTTATAGTTAGAAGAGCTAACTATAAGTTGTGCCCCGTCATGCACTGCTTATGACCTCACATATTACATCACTCATGACATATTCTATGACATCACTCATGACATCTCCAATGACATCACTGATGATATCATCCAATGAGTGTTTTTTTTTTAAGTTTACATAATGGTGGGTTATTATATTACTTTTTTACTTCAAGAAAACTTTAATCGATCTATACAATAGGTCATCAAAATACACTAAAATACATTACAATACCCTCATATCATAAAAAAGATTACAACTATACATGCATTTAAGATTTGTGGCAAATAAGAACAGTGTATATGTGCTACATACTAAACAGCATGTTATGTAGTCAAGTTGTACACTTTTGAACTTTCAGACTTAAAACATACAAATTCTGGTAGAAAGCCCCAGCTGCGCAACTAACGACCAAAGCGAAGAATAGGGATACAAAACCTCTCTCGAGCAGGGGTCCACTATGTGCACCTACTGAGCATAGGTCGAGATAAGCTCCTCAGCATTAGCCTGCAGACGGCACAGGTCCTGACATACCGGTAAAATTGTAAACAAGAAATCGTCCTATAGTGCACGTAAAACCTCAACAAAGATTGACAACAGAAAGTGTTTCATCAGGTACTGGATGGTAAGTAATAGTAACAAGACCAATGTGTTGGATTCTGTACAATAGGCAGTCAGAAGGGTTAGTTAATAATGCCTTACCCGGATTTTATTTAGACTGAAGCTTATATCTGCATACATCTTGTGCCTATGAGATGAGGCCCAGACTGAAGCCTGTCTACTGCTCCTGGTTTGGTTGTATGATGGTACAAAGCATGCCTGAACCACGCTATTTTGTGGTAAGGACATAATGGGTGAAGGGACATGCGTGCTAAAGATCATACCCCTGCCCTGTAAACTGTCCCTTTTCTCCCTGCCCTGAGCCATAACAATAAACCCCATGCTCCAAAAACCACCCCGATCCCTGCCCCCCCGCCCTGAGGCCTAAAACTGCCCCCTGTCCTTTAAATTGTCCCTTTTCCCCCTTGTTTCGGCTTGCGGGGAAATGGCATATGTAGCTCAGCCTGCGTTGTTAAGGCCATTTTCCACTGCTCCTGCTTGCCATGTAACAAGGACAGATATCATACAAGGTGGATTGATTCAAGGGCAAAGGGGGGCTAAAGTGCCAATGATACTGTGGAAAAGAGTTAGAGACATTAAGGGATACAATCGAATAAATACAATAGGACAAACAATAAAATGTTCTAGGCACAGGCCTAATTGGTGCTCCAGGCACCACATGAGGAAGGGCCAGTAACTTATGGGTTACAATAATTCAAGAGCAAAACAATAGCTGAAGCCCTAATGTTGTTAGTGCAAAAGGAAACGGAAAAATACAGTCAAAATTTGTGCGATAAAAAGAGACCCGCTATGTATATCCATACATTGATAGAAACACTCACAAGCAGCCTCTTATGTCTTACGATAGACCCAGACATAATCAATTGTAGTCATGCTAAAGGGTATTCATGATCTTCAATAAAAGCCTGGGGTAGGGGTAAATGGTCGCTATTGTATTGTCAGTTGCTAAACATTGGACACAGCTGTGAATCGAGTATTCCCTCCTCCTTGTAGGATTCATGCTATTCAGGCAATGATTCCAATGTTTCATGATGAAGCAGTTATTCCAGTCCTGAAGGTCTTATGCCTCCTAGGTTGCTAGCCTCCTGCATACTGTTGGTCACCCATGCATGCTGGCAAATGATGACACTCCAGTGGTGCCTGTTTCAACACAACAAAGATCTGCAACCCTGTATCAAAATCTTCAGAGACACTACAGTGGATCTTCAGTTGTGGAGTGTGACCGGCAATCTCTCTCAAGGGAAACAGTTTCACACTTCTCCTCTACCCTCGGGTGGGAAGCTCATCTGGAGGATCTAGAGATCAGAGGCCTTTGGCCTCCAGAGGAAAGATGTTTCATATTAATCAGTTAGAATTGTGGGTGATACGTCTGCCTCTCAAAGCCTTCCTCCCTTCCTTTCGAAGTCAGTCAGTCTAAATCTTTATGGACAACACTACAGCTATGTGGTACATCAACAAGCAAGGAGGAGTGGGGTGATCTCTTCTCTGTAGGGAAGTTTATGTCTCTGGTCTTTGGCTCAGGATCACAACATTCGCATGGTAACAAATCACCTGACTGGAGTACTCAACGTGCGCGCGTACAGTCTCAGTCGGTGTAATTCTGCTGAGCACGAGTGGCTTTTCAATCCAAAAATGATGCGATCAATCTTCCAATATGGAGCTGGACAGCCATTGTCCAGTTCCGACTCCGACCGGGGGCATACTCCCCATATTGGAGCTAGTGCCTTATTCATATGACTAGCCTGGATTGGGTGATGATTGGGAGAGGTCTGCGGACCCTTATTGATATCAGACATTAGAAGATCACGAGGACAACTGGTAAAAGGATCTGGCGGATGCCAGTGGACAGGGCACCTCCCCAGACACTGGCCTGGTCTCCCCCTCTACCGTGGCAACTGAGGAGGGTGCCTCATTTACAATGGTAGTGCAGAGGGCAGCTGAGATCCTGGACATTACCCTACCCTCAGTGGCAATCAAGACAAATGTCTTGACGGAGGTGCTTCAGCCAAGAGTTGCGTTCACCAAACCATTACTCCCATTCAATGAACGCCTTACTGACATCCTTCTCGGGTCCTGGTCCAAGCCCTACAAAGGTGCTCCTGTGCATAAGATAATTGCCCCCTGCCCCCCTCCCCCCAGGGGACCTCAATATCCTCACCCAGCACCCCACCCCACAGAGCTTGGTGGTCCAAGCCTCCACCTCCAAAATCAACCCCGGGGCACTCCCTACCACTTCACCGGATAGGGAATTCAAAAGACTGGATACCTTCATGAAAATAATGTTCTCTTCTGCCAGCTTGGCTATGCGGTCAGTGAACATCGCATGCCTCTTGGGCCGATACTCCCATACAATATGGGACTCATTTGCGCGAGTACTACTCATGGTCTCGGAGGAGGCCCAAGCCATACTCTCTCAAGTAATTTCTGATGGGAAGAATGTAGCCAAATTCACCATAAAATGTGGGCTGAATTCGGTCTCAGCGCTGGAGCGCTATAAGGACAGCAGGGCTACGGCCGGTTCCTTGGGCCTTTCCATGGCCCCTCGCCAACCCCAGTTCGCCTTCCAACCCTTTTGTGGGCACAGAAAAGGCTTTCAACCAGGTCTCTACTTGCCCAGCCACCACAGCCAGCAACTCTCACAATCTTTTTATGGCTGAGGACACGGTTCGCACAATCCACGTGGGACAGGTAGCCAGAAGTCAGGCCTGTCCACTACTCCCTGGCAGCTGCAGCCTTCAAACACCTTTAGTTTACCCTCTAACCATCATGGGTTTCCAGTGTGGGGGCAGGACACGCCATCATCTGCACCACTGGAGGTCAATAACATCCAACCGTTGAGTTTTGCAGCCTGTCCAAAGATGCTATTCCCTTCCCTTTGTGACCACCTCCCCAGCCATGCCACTCAGAAGACAACCTCTCCTTGCTCCGACAGGAAGTGTTAGCTTTCTTGGACAAAGGAGCTATAGAGAGGGTGCCAGCATCAGAAGTATACCTCGGTTACAATTCCCGCTACTTTCTGGTGCCCAAGAAAGTTGAAGGCCTTCTTCCTATTGTAGAACTGCACCTTCTCAACATTTTCCCGAAAAAGTAGTAATTCAGGATGCTCAAGCTCACACAAGTTCTGTCTGCCCTGGACCCAGGAGACTGGATGATATCACTGGACTCACAGGATGCATATTTTGCACCCTTATCCTGCCTGCCCACGGGCGTTACCTCCAGTTCACGGTTGACCAAGAGCTCTTTAAGTTTGCTGTACTCCTCTTTGGCCTTACCAGCGCCCCTCAGGTTTTCACGAAATTGATAGCGTTGGTCGAAGCTCACCTCCATAGGTTAGGTGTTCCAGTCTTCCCCTACCTCAATGATTGGCTGTTGAAGGTGAGCTCGCACAAGGCAGTCATCTCCCTCCTGCAGACTATGGCATACTTCCTGCATTTGCTGGAGTTCACTATCAATGTGCAGCAGTCGCACCTGACATCCTCTCAGACGCTGCCTATCATTGGAGCTGTTATGTACAGGGCACTTCCTCCCGTTTGCAAATCCAGGATGTTCAGGCTATGACACCAATGTTTTAGTCTCTAGCCCGGATTTCGGTGAGACTGACTCTAAGGTTGCTGGGCATCATGGCCTCCTGCATTCTGCTAGTAACACATGCCCGTTGACATATGCAGGCTCTGCAGAGGGACCTGAAGTTCCAGTGGGAGCAGCTTCAGGGACATGTTCCAGATCTGGGAGGGAACTGCAAAAGACCTGCACTGTTGACTAACGAACCAAGATTGGCTCAGTGGCAAACCTCTCTTCCTTCCCCAATTAGAGCGGACTGTAGTGACAGATGCGTCACTCCTGGAAGAGGTGGAGATCAGAGGACTCTGGTCTCTGACGGAATCCGGGCTCCACATCAATCTGTTGGAGTTACGGGAAATCCGATTGGTGTTGAAACCCTTTCATCCTTCAGTTGAGGGAAAGCTGGTACAGGTGATCATGACAACATCACCGCCATGTGGTATTGCATCAAGAAGGGTGGGGTAATTGACCCTTAATCAAGAGGATTTGTGCCTCTCTCCTTTGCTGGAACACCGGGACACAACCCTAGTGGTTCAACACCTGGCGGGCTCGCTGAACAGAGTCAGCCATCGATGCCTACTGGATCACGAATATCGTCTCTGTCCGCAGGTGGCACAAGGTATGTTCCAAGACTGGTTAGATCTGTTCGCCTACGCTGTGAACGCGCAATGTCAGCAGTTTTGCACGCTGGAGATTCCAAGGTGGCTCCCTCTTTGACACACTTTTTGTCTCGAGTGGAGCTCCTGCCTCCTGTACGTCTTACTGCCAATACTACTCCTGCCCAGAGTTCTCAAGAAGATCAGGAATGACTGAGCCCAAGTCATTCTTGTGGCTCTAGCTTGTGCAATGGAGAATATGGTATACCGAGCTGTTGAGTATAAGCATTGGTCCTCCGACCAGGCTACCTCTTTGCGAGGATCTTCAGTCGCAGTCGCAGGGCAAGGTTCTGCACCCGAACGTGAAACCGCTTTGCCTTCATGCATGGAGATTGAGCGGCGACAGTTGACAGCTTTTGATCTTGAACCTGATGTCTGCAATGTTAATTTGGCAACCAGGCTTCCCTCCAACAAGACAGTATATACCTGCCGCTGGAGCAAGTTTGTGGCATGGTGTACAGATAAACATGTTGACCCTCTATCTGCACCTATTTCTCAGGTTCTTTTGTTCATTCTTATCTTAGCCCAGCAGGGCTCTGTTTGGGGCACATTAAAAGGTTATCTTTCTGCCATTTTGGCATTTCTGCGGTTGCCAAATCAGCCATCCGTTTTCAAATCCCCTATTGTACATAGGTTACTGGAACGTCTTTAGAATATGTTCCCACCAACACCTTACATTATGCCTCAGTGGGACCTCAACCTAGTTCTCACATTTCTAATATGTGCTCCCTTTGAGCCACTACACAATTATCCAGTCAGGTTTCTCACAATCAAATCGGCCTTCCTAGTGGCGATAACATCTGTCCAGACGGTTAGTGAGTTACAGGCACTGTCGGTACATCCTCCGTACCTTACCTTACCCTACCCAGACAAGCTTCGGACTTGAGTATCCTTTTTACTGAAGTTGGTAAGTCCCTTTCACGTAGGCCAATCCATCACTCTGTCTTCCTTTTATGCTCCGCCTCACCCCTCTAAAGCAGAGAAGAGACTCCATCAGCTGGACCCAAAAAGAGCGTTGTCTTTCCACCTTGACCGCACAAAATAGTTCCCAGTGAATGATCAACTCTTTGTGGGATACGTCAGAGCAACGAAAGGGAAGGTGGTGCAGAAATGGACCATCTCACGATGGATAGTGCTCTGCATCAAGATCTGCTACGCATTGGTCAATAAGCAACCTCCTGAAGGCTTGCAAGTTCATTCTACCAGAGCCAAGGCGGCGACTACTGTGTTAGCTTGTGGAGTTCCTGTCCTGGATATCTGTCAGGCAGCATTGTGGGCTTACTTGCACACATTTACGAAGTGCTATGGCCTGGACATTCCGGTCTGGGTGATGGTCATTTTGCCCGTCTGGTCCTACAGGACTTCTTAGTCTGATCCGTATCGCAGCCTTGCCTCAGGGGAAGTATTGCTTGGGTATGTATTTTAAGGTAAAGAATCTGTGGCTAGGATTCTCTGACGAACAAGTTACTTACTTTCATAACGCCTTATCTGGTAGAGACTCCATGTAGCCGCAGATTCCTTACCAACCACCCATCCTTCACACTCTGCAGTTGGATTTTAGAGTAAAGGGTTGTCTCCTTTTTTAACCCCTTCCCTGCTCATGACGGAACCACTCCGTCATGAGCCACGGATGCCATGTGCTCATGACGGAGTGGTTCCGTCATGCTGTGGCCGTTGGCGGCCGCTCCGCCCACGCGGCGCTAATTCCCCGCCTGTGCTGGCGATTAGCGCAGTGGGCGGAGACGTGACGGAACAACTCCGTCATGAGCACAGCTCACCCGTGGCTCGTGACGGAGTGGTTCCATCACGAGCACAGCGCCACCCCACCTGCCCCCAAACCCCCCAAGCGCCGCGGCGGAATTCCTGTCGCGGCGAAGGGGTTAAGGGACCTAACTTAGCCCACCAGTGGTCAGTGCTCCTTGTGGCGCCATGCTTCTGGCATGGAAAGCCACGCAGAGAAACCAACCTCCGCACGCTGGGTTGGCATCTAAATAGGCGCCGTGCACGTCATTTCCAGTACAGACGATGCACGTAAAGCCGAATGACACAACCTACTGGCGTGCAGGAGTAGTGCTCGCCAAAGGTTTCCAGATGCAGTCTGATGCCTGGGGAATATTCTAAGGTAAGGACTCTGTGGCAAGATAGAGTTTCTACCACATAAGGTGTTACAGAAGGTGAGTAACTTGTTTGTTTGTATCTAAGTTGCCTGCTTATGTATATTTAGTATGTATATGAATATTAGTATGTTAAAACGTTTTTTTTATTTAAGTAACAAAATTGCAGATGCAGTTTTGAAGTTAGTTCTATCCACTCACCTCAAAGGCACATAATAATTAGATTGAAACTGACGTCAGCACGCTGTTGAAGGGTTTTGACTTAGTAGTGGGACATAATAAGCATCTAGCTTTGTAGTCTGAGAACTGTCAACTAGGATTGGGTTACGTAAAGAGGAACAATGTGCAGAACCACTGAAGAGCAGTACAGGATAGAGTGAGGAATTTGGGGTTAATTTAGCCTCTGTCTTTGGTTTCCAATCATTGTGGCTTACAGACTGTTAGGTTGCAGTGGGAGAGTCCTTTTCAGCAGAAAGGTTAAAGTATGTTCCACTGTATAAATCGCAAATGAGGCCTTGTGTAGGGTATTGTTTGGTTCTTGAGGCCACAACTTCCCGTGAATAAAGAATAGTAAATGAAAAGCTGTTATGATGGTTCAAAGCTTGGAATCAGCAATCTGATGAAGAGAAATGCCAGGAATGTATCTGCAGAATATATAATAGAGAGGATGCCTGAGGGAAAAATGGGAATACCTCGGTGAGCATCCAGTATTACAATTTGTATTTTATAGGAGGGTCATGGAGTAAGTCCAGGTGATGAAGAGTCTGATAGAGACATCTAGCCGCAGATTCCTTAACTTAGAATACCCTCAGGCGTCAGACTGGATCTGGAAAACTTTCCGCAGCAGCACCTCTGCGTGCCGGGGGCGGCTCTGCCCTGACGTCGTCCACAGGCGTGACGTCAGCTGAGCCATATATGCCCCTCCCGGTGCGCTGACGTCAATGTTTCCTCTTTTTTGCGCGTCCTAATGCGGCTCCTGGAAAACCAGCTGTTCCTTGGCCTGTTTTTCAGGCATTTTCGACGTCTTCGGCATCACGGAACAGTGTGTGATGCCTTCGGGCTTTAAGGCATGTGAGACCTGCAGGCGGCAAATGTCTGTCACGGATCCGCACGCTATATGTATTTGGTGCCTGGGGGTGCACCACGACTCCGAAGAGTGTGACGCCTGTCGCCAGATGAAACCAAAGTCCCTAAGGGAGCATCATATGAAACTGCTGGCCGCCCGAATGTCCGGTCCTGTGCCTTCACGCTGCCGCTCTCCTACTCGGGATCGGGCCCGCTCATGGGGTCATTCCCGCGGACATCGTTCGGAGACAGGTAAGCACAAACGCAAGTCACAGAGGTGGTCCTCCCGTAAACGTGATGCTGGTGCCCATTGTTGTCGGTCTTTGCCGAGCACAGGCACCCAGGAGTCGTCTCCCCCGTACCCAGTCTTCCCTGGTGTTGGAGCCACAAGGGCCCAAATGGAGGCCTATTCAAAGGCTCTCCAGGCTTTCTTTGGGTTACCCCCTCTCCCTGGTGTGCCTTCGGGTCCCATAGAGGAGGAAGGCACTCATGTCAGATCCTCGCCGGCGGATTCGTCCTCGGCGCCGGCTGCGTGCGTCAACTCCGGTTCCGGAGTCGATACGTCGTCGACTGGACACTGCCCGGATGGGCATCCCAGTCGTCCATCCAGCCCGCCCGTCCAGTCTACGCATATCCTGGTGTGGCTTCTTGCGCTGACGTTGGCTGCGGCGCCAAGTTCGACGCCCTGTCTATCTCCT
Organism: Triturus cristatus; assembly: GCF_964204655.1. Classification (NCBI taxonomy): domain Eukaryota; kingdom Metazoa; phylum Chordata; class Amphibia; order Caudata; family Salamandridae; genus Triturus; species Triturus cristatus. Next base: position 331,051,870 of record NC_140582.1, read on the forward strand.
TCATCCTCACAGGTGGAGGTCGATTCGCCCATTCGCGCCCGGATCGACTCCCCTCTGGAGGTTTTCGACATCGAGTTGACGCCGTCTCGGCGTCGGCCGACGCCGGTGTCGGCGCCTGCGGCTCCTATGTTACAGGAGGATGGGCTCCCTCAGGACTCACCGTGCCCAGGGTCGTTTCAGAGCCCCTTGGTGCAGGTACCTAGTGTTCCTTGGCCTTTGGACCAACCCCAGGATGCTCCACATTTATCCTCTAGTGGACGGGTTAGCCGTCAACCGTCCCCTACCTACGGTTTGTTGTTGCCTCCCAGAATGACGACAGAAGCAAGCACGGCCTTCGCGAGGACTATTCGCATTGCTGCGGATATTCTCCGCTTGCAGCCCCCTGGGGTTTCCCTACCCACTGATCCTTTACTGTATCTCCTCCACATGGAGCCTGTGGACGCGGAGCTTTTGCTGCCCCTTGGTGGGTCTTCATTTGATATCATGCTTGGTACCTGGGCACGGCCCTCCTCTGGTGATTCTGTTGATTGAGCCATTGGTCGCCGGCATCGCCCGGCCCCATACGATCCAGTCTGCTTGTCCCTTCACCCTAGAGCTCAGCGTCTGGTTATCCAGGCGGCTTTCGCCTTGCAGCCTTCTTTCGCTCTGCCGTTGCTCCCTCCCACTAGGGAGTTTCGGTGGCTTGAGACATGTGGGCACCACAATTTTGCCTCCACCAGTGGGGGCATCCGTGCCTTAAACACGTCCTGTGTGTTTGCACGTGCTTCCTTTGCCCTTTGGGACTTGGTTGAGCTCCTTCTTCCTTCTCCCAGAAGAGCCCAGAGCTGACTTGCATAGTCTTATTCTTGATAGCCAGGAATGGCACAATTTTCCATTTGATCGGCCCTGGACGCTACCAACTCTGTTGGTAGAGCAATGGCCCGGTCGGTTGCTTTGCGCCGCCATGCATGGCTGCGAGATAGTCGTTTTACCGACAACGTTCGGGACGCTCTTCGAGATCTGCCATTCAATGGTGTGGACCTTTTCACTGTCATGCTGATTCAGCGATCTCCCGCCTCAGGTCTGGTCTCCCATGATTTGCTGGCCCTTGCGGCCTGACTTTCTCGACCTTGTGGCCTGTCTTTGTCACATGTTGTGTGACTTTATGTTGCTTTTAACTGATAGGCAGAGTTCCCTCCTTTGTTTTGTACCCTGGGTTCATGACGTAATTCCCAGATGGTCTGGGCGCATACTCCACCATCTTTGTCTTTGGTCGGTACAGCTGGTCAGCTGGTTCTGCCTTCTTTTCAGTCCTCTGTCTGTGAGCTTGGCTCCAGAGGAAGCCCCCTCGCCGGGGTTAAGAATTACCCTATGTGGGGTATTTGCTGGCTGTTGTGTAGCTGCCTTCCTCCTAGGAAGGCTTGGTACGCTCCTGTGGAGTTTTCCTAACAGAGGTTCTTCTGTGGATCACTCTGTCTTCTCTTTCTGCTGTATGCGACCCACAGGTTGACGTCGCTTTGTAGCACTTTCAATTACGGTTGGGATCTACGGTTGTCCGTAGTACATCGAAGCATCGGTATAGGTTTCCTAACGTGAGGCTTATGCCTTGCCTGCCTTTCACAGGGGCGTTTTTCAGCATTGCTGTGCTCATCTTTGTCCAGGTTGGCTGCTCTTCTTTTTGCCGGCCACTGTCCCTTGGGGCCCCTTATTCTGTTCCGTTCAGGCACAGTTCTTCCATGGCTGACGCCCTGCCATCATATAGTGCCAGGGCACAGCCGCTGCGCGTCACGCTTCTTTACAGTTTGCGCGTACCGGTAGTGCACCCTGGTATAATTCGCTATCATAGGGTGTTTGGGTTCTTTTTCCTCTTCTGCGGTGCTGGTTCTACCCTCCCCTCTTCGGGATGGGTGATGATTTTTCGTACTTCAGCCCTGTCTGGCCTTGTCTTAGGCGGTGGCGTCTTCGCAGTGTATGTCTATGCTGTACATTGCCTTGTGCCCTCCATTTCAGGGCACTTCCCCAATAGGAATTTTTCTTCTTTCCCTGCTGTTTTCCGCACTGATGTTTTCCCTACTTCTACTTTGGTTTCCTGCTGTAACGCTCTCAGGGGGAGTGTTCTCTTCAGGATACTCGCTTCTTGGGTCCCTAGACCATTAGGTTGGTCCTGGCTGTTTCCATTATCGTGTCTGGCTCCATCTCCTGATCAGTCTAGCGGGGGACCGTGGGTCCTTCCAGGCAGGTGGCTGATGTCGCTTACGGATCTGGACATTGTCCTGTCCGATTCTACTTCAACATGACTGTTGGTACTTTTGGCGTGCCCATGTCTTGTATTATGCAACACATCATTTCTAGATGTGTACCTTTCTTGATATATCTCTGCTCTGTGCTCTTCCCACAGCGGGATCGCCCAGCCAACGTTCTATCCTGCCTTGTCCGGGGTCTTAGCCCCAGTCTGCTCATGGTACGAACTCTTGTGTATGTGTCCGGCTTGCCGGATACCCCTTTTCACCGGTTGCCTACCTGGTGATGCGTCCTTCACACCTGGGCTGCTCACGCTACCCTACAGGGGGATTTCCCCATACTTAGTGTGGTTTTAGCGTCCACACTGTATGCTTCTGTGTATTCCCGTCTTCCACATGAATAACATTATTACTGTGGTCCGGTTCTGGGTGCTTCTCCTTGTTGCTGTCCACCTTCTCACATGTCTTGTGAAGGAGCGACTGCGTGCTGGAGTGTCTTGTGTTTCTGGTACTGCCGGCACTTCTGGCCATGGGTCAGCATCCTGCCACTGCTGGTGCTGGTGCAGGTTCAACAGTGCTTTTCTCCGGTGTTGTGCATACTCGCCCAGTATGCGCTGACTGTCATACCGTTTTGTCCGCCCTCTGGGTCTTGCTTCTGGTCGACACATCAGACCCTAGGCTCAGTTCCTCTTCTTATACGAAGCCATGAACTCTCACTTCCGCACCAACATTTCTGGCTCTGTGCTTCTTTCCCTCAACCTGGTATACATACAGGGGTTTTTGTGCTGTTCTTTGACAGCTTGTGGTGCCTTTGCCTCCCATTGTTTTCCGCTCTTTTCAGAGCTTTGTGGTCTGGTGTTGGCTTCGCTGGCATTGCAGCCCCCACTGTGTTTCGTCACCTTGTTGACGGCTCAGTTCTCTCTGGAACTTGGTGGGGTTCAGTCGCAGACCCGCCTCCTCTATGGGTATGGCTTTGGTATCTATTCTAAGTTAAGGAGTCAAGGCTAGATGTCTCTATCAGATGGACGAGTTACTTACCTTCGGTGACGATGTTTCTGATGGATACTTCTGCTTGTGGATTCCTCACCTTTTGAATACCCCCTCTGCCAGCATTCCGCAGAAATTCTTTCCTAGTTCTCCCACGTCGACGAGCACGTCATAATAGCACGGCTCCGCTCGCGACTCCGTATGACGTCATCGGAGCCATAAGAAGACCTCGTCGGCGTGCTGACGTCAGTTCCCTTTTTTCTGCGCCGTCGACGCATAATGGTTTTTCTAGGGACTCTCCATTTTCTTTGTGATTACTTTGTTTCTTTGAAGTATTCAGATATGGCTACTTCTAAGAAGTCCGGATTCAAGCCCTGCAGGGAGTGTGGTGGTCACATGTCGATAACTGATCCCCATGATGATTGCCTTTGGTGCTTATCTTCCGATCACGACGTCGAAGGGTGTCGAAGCTGCAGGAAGATGAATCCGAAAGCTCTAAAAGAATGTGAGACTAAACTCTTTATGGCCAAAGTCAACAAGGAGAAGAGGGGTCGAAAGCGTGCGAAGTCGTCGTCGTCTTCTCATACTTCCAGATCAAAAAAACACAAGAAGTCGAAGAAGAGGCATGGTTCTCGGCGCCGTTCATCGAAGAACAATGCTTCGACACTTTGTGTCTCCATCTCCTACTCCTTCTCCATAGGCGACGCCGATTCAATCTTCGGCTCTTAGATCGCCGGCGTAGAGGGGCTCTTCGGCGCCTAAAGGTTCTCCGGCTCCCAGTAAGTCTCCAACGCCCAGGGAGTCGTCTCCTGTTTGTGTGGCTTCGCCTGTGCGGGCGCTGCCTTCACCGGCTCCGCAAATTCCAGATCACCCTCAGGTGATACCTGTTCAGGAAAGCACGGATCCATATCCACCTTTTCCTGGTCCTGGAACGGACCCTACGCATTTTTTAAATGCGATGTTTGGTATGTTTGCCAGGGCCGCTAATCCAACTGGTGCGCATTCAGGCCCCGTGGGTCCTTTGCCCTTTAATTTGGGTGTACCTCACCATTATGCCAAGGCGCCCTTCGTGCCATTCTTGCCGACGACTCTGGCTTGGCATTTTCCGGCGCTGAGGTCTTCCACTCCTGTTCCTCTGACTCCTTCGGCTGTCGAGTCAGCGCCGCCTCGGATTCGATCGACGCCGAGGTTTGAAACTGAAGGTCCTCCATCGACACTGATGCCGTCGTCACCGGTGCCACGTCTGGCGCCACCAACACGGATTCTGAAGCAACACTCTAGGAGGGATGCGCAGAGACTGCTTGAAGAGGAGGAATATAGACAGGAACAGGAGGAAGGAGAAATTGTTGAATCGGTGGACGAGTTTGAAGGTTTACTGGAGGCCAGTGGGTTGGATACTTCCCCTGAGTATGAACTCTCTTCTCCAAAGCCTGGGGTATTACAGGATGTTGCTCCTTATCATGTTGTAATAAGGAAAGCAGCTGAGTGACTTGATCTGCAGTTACCTTCAGCTGAGGTCAAATCTAACATTCTGACTGAGATTCTAAATAAATCTTCTGCAGTTTCTGAGGCTCTTCTATTTAAGAAGTCTGGCAAAAACCTTTGACTGTTCCAGCAGTTTCCAGGTCCATTGCGATAAGGTACAGGCCAGCTCCTGGGGATCCTTCATTTCTTTCATCACATCCGTCACCTGAAAGCTTGATGGTCCAGGCTTCTTGCTCAAAACGATCTTCTGGTTCATTCCAGGGGATAGGGGATCTTCTGGTTCATTCCAGGGGATAGAGATTCTTTAAAAAATGGAGCACACGGCAAAGAAAGTATTTTCATCTGCAAGTATGGCATTAAAATCCACTAATGCTACCTGTTTACCCGGGAGATATATCCATGCTCTTATGGACTCTGTCAAACAGCTAGCTCCAAAGCTGTCTGAGGATGATCGGAATAATTTCCTGGAGGCTCTTTCTGACTCTCAGGCCACGGCCCGTCAAGTTATATAGTCGGGTTTGGACATGGCTGACTCGGTTGCTCGTGTAATGGGGTTTTCTGTAGCAACAAGAAGACAAGCTTGGCTGAGGTCATCTGGATCTTCTCCTGATGTTCAGGCAACCCTGTTGGATTTGCCCTTTGATGGTTCGAGACTGTTTGGCACTAAAGCTGACTCTGCCTTACAACGCTTTAAGGATAGCAGAGCGACTGCAAGATCTCTGGGCCTTCAAACACAGTCTAGAGGATATGGCTACAAGCGGCATCGTGGATTTGGAAGGGCTGCTTCCTTAAGTCGCCAACAACCTCAACAGAGCCAGCAGCAGAATCCTTTGTACAAATCGTACAGGGGTAAAATATAAGGGCTGTCTTAGAGGAGCTGCTCGGCAACAGTCCTCCTCCTCCTCCTCTTCTCCTTCCCCCATCGTTGGTGCCTCAGGAAAGCAGTTCTAGATCCCCCATCTTAGAACATGTTGGTCCTGTAGGGGGTCGGGTGTCCCACTTTCTACAAGATTGGAAATCGATTACTTCAGACCGTTGGGTTTTAAATCTTGTAGAGAATGGGTACACCCTCCCTTTTTTTAGAGTTTCCTCCTCCTTACACTCCTCGCCAGGGTTGTTGTTCAAAGGACCACTTGTTGCTTTTGCAGCAGGAGGTTCTTACCTTGTTACAGAAAGGTGTGATAGAGGTGGTTCCTGAGCAGGAAAGGGGTCAGGGGTGCTACTTCTGGTATTTCCTGATCCCCCAAAAAGATGGTCGATTGAGGCCGATCTTGGACCTCAGGATTTTTAATCTTTACCTCAGGCTGAAAAAGTTCAAAATGTTGACCTTGGCTCAGGTTCTTCATGCGCTGCACCAGAAAGGATGGATGGTGTCCATCAATCTGCAGGATGCGTATTTTCATCTTCCCATCCTGAAGTCGCATCGGAAGCATCTCTGGTTCACGGTGGCATCGCAACACTACCAGTTTGCGGTTCTTCCGTTTGGTCTGACTTACGCACCTCGGGTCTTTACAAAGGTGATGGCGGTGGTAGCGGCACATCTCAGAAGTTCTGGGGTTCTGTTTTCCCCTATCTGGACGACTGGCTGTTGAAAGCGGAGTCTCCGGAGTTGGTGTTGCTCCACTTGCAAGCAACAACGCAACTGTTGTTCAACTTGGGTTTCTCGACAAATGTACCCAAATCTCACCTGGGGCCTTCTCAGCGCAGCCTGTTCATAGGGGCAATACTGGACACCACTGTGTGTCAGGCATACCCGCCTTCACAGAGGATTCTCGACATACAGGAAATGATTCCTTTATTTCACGATGGAGCGGTTGTTCCAGTCCTGAAGGCTCTTCGTCTGCTCAGTCTGTTCGCCTCCTGCATTCTGTTGGTCAGTCATGCACGCTGGCACATGAGGGCACCCCAGTGGTGCCTCCACAGGCAGTGGTATCAACACAACGGAGATTTCGGGGAGAAGGTCAGAATCTCCAAAGACGCTGCAGCGTAGCTGACTTGGTGTGGTGTGCAGGGCAATCTGTCTCAGAGAAAGCCCTTTCAGCCTCCGCCGCCGGTGGCCACAGTGATCACGGATGCCTCCACTCTAGAGTGGGGTGCTCATCTTGGGGATATGGAGGTCAAAGGTCTTTGGTCTCCACAGTAAAGGTTGCGCCACATGGATTTGCGGGCGATACGTTTGGCACTGAAAGCTTTCCTTCCTTCCCTTCGTGGTCAGTCAGTTCAGGTCCTGACGGACAACAATACCGCGATGTGGTACATCAACAAACAGGGAGGTGTAGGGTCGTATCGCCTCTGTCGAGAGGCTCTGCGACTCTGGTCCTGGGCTCAGGGCCATCAGATTTGTGTGTTTGCAAATCATCTAGCCGGTGTGCTGAATGTTCGTGCAGACGGTCTCAGTCGGAGTTACTCGGACGATCACGAGTGGCGGCTTCATCTGGAGGTGGTCCGTCGCATCTTCGAGATGTGGAGGTTTCCTCTGTTGGACCTATTTGCCACTAACGAGAACGCGCACTGCCCGTTGTTCTGCAGTCTCCAGTCTCCGATGCAGGGAGCACTGGGGGACACGTTTCAGTTGGATTGGAGTTCGCAACTCCTTTACGCGTTTCCTCCCATACCCTTGATTCCTCGGGTTCTGAGGAAGATTCACCAAGACCAGGCCCAAGTCATATTGATCGCCCCGGATTGGCCAAGAAGTGTGTGGTACACAGATCTTCTTCACCTCTCATCGCACCCTCCGCTCCGTCTCCCTCTTTGGGCAGACCTCCTCTCGCAGTCGCTGGGGCAGGTTCTCCACCCCCACATCCAGAGCCTGCACCTTCATGCCTGGTGATTGAACGGGGCAACCGGAGTTTCTTCTCTCTCCCATCGGATGTGGTGAATGTCATTTTATCTTCCAGAAGGCACTCCACCAAATCTGTGTATTCCTCCAGGTGCTCCAAATTTGTTAAGTGGTGTGGAGAGTGGACCATTGATCCTTTAAAGGCTCATTTGTCTGACGTATTGAGTTTCTCTCTTTTCTTGTCCCATCAGGGTTGTGCTGTGGCTATGGTTAAAGGTTATTTGTCGGCTTTATCGGCTTTTATTTGTTTGCCGGATCAGCCTTCTTTATTAAAATCTCTTGTAGTTATGAGGTTCATTAAGGGCCTTACAAATAAGTTTCCTACCACTCCTTTCATTATGCCTCAGTGGGATTTAAATCTTGTTCTTACCTTTTTAATGGGTTCTCCATTTGAGCCTCTTCATATTTGTCCGTTGAGGCTTCTCTCTTTTAAAAGGGTTTTCTTGATTGCCATGACCTCGGCTAGGAGGGTTTGTGAGCTCCAGACTCTTAGTTCTAAACCTCCATTCTTGACCATTCATGCAGATAAGTTGGTTCTAAGGACCAGGGCTGCTTTCCTTGCTAAGGTCGTTACTCCTTTCCATTTGGGACAGTCCGCTACCTTACCTTCCTTCTATCCTCCCCCTCACCCTTCCCAGGAGGATGAGAGACTTTATCGTTTGGACCCTAAGAGAGCTGTCAGCTTTTATTTGGAAAGAAAAAAGGATCTGAGACTAGACGATCAGCTCTTTGTGGGCCACGTTGGCCGAATGAAAGGCAAGGCTGTGCACAAGTGGACTCTCTCCAGGTGGATCATCTTGTGCATCAAGATTTCCTATGCCTTGGCCAAGAAGGACCCTCCTGAAGGTATCAGAGCTAATTCTACCAGAGCTAAGTCATCTTCTTCTGCTTTGGCTAGAGGTGTTCCTGTTATTGATATTTGTAAAGCAGCAACTTGGGCCTCCCTCCATACTTTTGCAAAGCATTACTGCTTGGATTCAGAGGTTAGGAGGGATGGCCATTTTGCTCCTTCTGTTTTGCAAGATTTTTTGGTCTAGTCAGGTGGACACACTCCTCCGGGAGAGGTACGGCTTTGGGATTCTATTCAAAAGGTGAGGAATCCACAGGCAGAAGTATCCACCAGAAGAACAAGTTACTTACCTTCGGTAACACTTTTTCAGGTGGATACAGTATCTGCCTGTGGATTCCTCTCTGTCCCACCCGCCTCCCCATTGTCCACCTGTTTCTACCAAAAAATGCTTTAACTGTTTGACATGAATGTTTTTAATATGTCTTTTTCATGCTTATGTTTTAATAGTGGGAAATGCTTGGTCTGTTGCCCTTTTTCCATGCTTTTATTGGTTATACATTTGTAGATTTATATTTAGTATACTGTGTATATATGTGAAAATGTGTCGGTCCACACGTTTGCCTCGGGTACACGGAAAAAATGGGTGGAACTGACGTCAGCACGCTGACGAGGTCTTCTTATGGCTCCGATGACGTCATACAGAGTCACGAGCGGAGCAGTGCTATTATGACGTCCTCATCGACGTGGGAGAGCTAGGAAAGAATTTCCGTGGAATGCTGGCACAGGGGGTATTCAAAAGGTAAGGAATGCACAGGCAGATACTATATCCACCAGAAAAAGCGTTACCGAAGGTAAGTAACTTGTTCATCTGGTAGAGACACAGTCTAGCCGCAGATTCCTTAACGCCCGCCCATCCTCCCCTTTCTGCGAGGGCCTTTTCAGGTTGGGTTTTCTGCATTCACCTCCCTCCGGATGGCTTTGTCTTTCTGCGGGGTGACATCTTTCACTTCTCTCCTACACAGAATGCTTCATTCTGTTTTGTTTGCTCTACTCCACCCATGCTTGTGATTGGGCGGTTTGCTCATGTGTCATGTTTCCTTTTATATCCCTATGCCCTGGGTTGTCCAGTGTGGGGTCTACTCATTTCCCCCCCCCACCGCTCCCCCCTTCTCAATCGCCTTGGGGTCTCTTGCCTCCCTAGCAGTCCATTGATTTGGAGTCTATTGGCTCTGCCTCGGTCTATAGGTCTCTTACTGGGGATACGACGTCCCTTTCTGGTGCCTCTTGTGGTGGATTGTCTTTGCTTATGTGTTCCGGACTTGTCCTTCACGGTTAAATATTGTGGTTGCAGACTTTCTGTCATCTGCCATAATGTTTTTTCACATATTCTTCTGCCTCCGGGGGAGGTTTACCCTTCGCTTTTGCGGGGTTGCTTCTCAGACCAGGGCTCTGCTCTTTCCCTTCACTAGTTTTTAGTATACAGTGCCTGGCACTGTCCTTTATGGTGCTGTTTTTCACCATTCAATTTCTTTTTCTTTTTCATCTTTTTCGCATACTGTTGCCATACTCTCACAGTTTTTGGTGGTGGCTCCGCGTTGTGGCGCGGTAAAGTTTCTCCGATGAAAACTGACGTCAGCGCACCGGGTCGGGCATATATGGCTCTGCTGACGTCATGCCTGTGGACGACGTCAGGACGGAGCCGTGCGGCGCTGCCCCATGGCGCGCATAGGTGCTGCTGCGGAAAGATTCCGTATCTAGTCTGACGCCTGGGGATATTCTAAGTTAAGGAAGCTGCGGCTAGACTGTGTCTCTACCAGATACATAGTTACCGAAGGTAAGTAACTCGTCCTTTAAGTACAGCATAAAGAAGCACTCAGCAGAAAAGTTAGTAACTCCTTACTACCTTAAGAGTTAGGAGAAATTAGTAATATATCAAGAAGGCTTACAACAGGTACTTTTGAGTAACCAAAGTACAACTGTCAACTAGGTCCTGGTGTGTTAGCAAGTAAATAAACTGCAATAGCATATGGGGTCGGTAGTCCTTATCTGCCCACTGAGTAGCATTAACCTTTTTTGACCCATAGTGTTTTTTTGCGATGCATCATTGCATTCAAAAAGTGCTGCTGCCAAACACAAAGCAAATTTGTTTGCCTCCCTTTTTGTTTGCCCCTTCTAGGGCTAGGCAGCTTTGGCCTTTCCTTGTCTCCTTTCATGATTCAACTTATTGTTCTGTACTCTGTTTTCCGTTCTATCCTTTTATATTTACATTTCTTGAAATGTATGTTTCACTTTTTTTTATTCTAACAGAAATATACTTATATGCAGAGTCACTCGTTTGCAGTTGTAACTGTGGCACTTGCCATCTCAAATGTTTTGACTTGGTTATAAGTAACGTGCATGAACTTTGTAATGGATGCTTCTAACCACAGATTCCTCACCTTTAGACTACCCCTAGGTGCCTGACTGAATCAGAAAGATTTAAAACAGTATTGCTCCTGCACGCCATAGGTGGCACCGTGCTGTTCCATGTTGACTTTGTTCCATCCTGGAATTCAGTAAAGCCATATACAAGCACCTCCCCCACATGTCAACCTCAATTTCTAGCTGTCATCGCCTTCGTACATGGGATCCAGAGCTCGCTCCCAATTTGGCCTCACAAGTTGATGAGTTTTTTCTCAAAATTCTACTTTTTTCCAGTGCACAAAGGATCAATGTTCTCTCCAAAAACAACTTGGTTTAATCTTGCCGGGGCTGTTGAAAACAAATGTTTGTGACAGACCTCCACAAGGTATGCCTCTGGTGTTTGTTTGGGGCACGAGTCCAAGTCGTGCGAACAGTGTGCCCTTATGAATCTGAAGGTGATCCGGTAATGTAAAGCGAAGCTATATGTTGCTGAATAGCGAAATAAGTCACATAAATCTCGCTCCCCTCATAGTGAAGGATGCAAATCCATTCCTGCTCTTAGGTTTGTTTCTGAGACAAGCCCTTGGTGCAGTTCAAGTCTTCCAGTAACTTGAATTTAAGCACAAGAAAGTCAAGCGGGACTCGTACCCGTCACACCACTGCCTTGCAGAGAAGTCGCAAGGACAACAGAGTGCCTCTTTGTCTCGCTTCTGGTCCCTCACAAAGGAGTCAATCCACAGTAGATCCTGATGTACCCAAAGTTTCCTGGACCTTCTGCGACATAACAGATCGAGCCTTTAAAGAGCCCATGTTGTGAATCTTTGACTCTCTTCTGACTCCCTCTCGTGCACCTCTAGGTACCAAAGTTTTGCGGAGGCCTCCAGAGGGGTTATCGCTGTAATCAGCAGTTTGTGCCTCTTTCCACTTCAGAGTCGACTTCCAGTCCTTTCCGAAAATCCATGCCGGTCTCTTTGATGTCGACACTGGCCCAACTCCTCCAGTGCTGTAGGAAGGATTCTGCTGCAATATTCGTGTCCGACTCTGAGACAGATTTGTATTAGCTTTCACCAAGGTTGCATCCCCAATCCATACCGATGCGCTAGGTCTCATTTGAATCTGATTCAGACAAAACCATGTCTTTACCATAGAGCTGCCCTACAACGCTTCAGCTACTTTTCGCTTCATACTGATCAGAGTTAACTAGCTTTTCAAGAGACAGTGTAGATAATGTGGAAGTCTTAGTGGACCCAGCCCCACAGGAAGCTGTCAGATTCCATCCAGTTGTCAGAGGAGACAGCAAAAAATCTGCAGTGGTGGCTGCTCGACCGCATGTGGACCAGCAGAAGACCCCTCTCGCTACCTCACCCGTAGTCGATGTTGGTGACTGACGCATCACTACTGAGGTGCGGAGGTCATCTGGAGGAGGTGGCGATCAGAGGACTCTGGTCTTCATCGGAGACCTGCCTCCACGTCAATTTGTTGGAGTTCCAGACAATTCGCTCAACTTTGAAGTCCTTCCTGCCTACAATCAGGGAGAGGCTAGTGCTGGTACTGCAACAAGACGAGCGGGATAGAGTCCTGGGTCCTGTGCCAGTAGGCTATACACCTCTAGAATTTGCTGAACTGTCAGGACATTTACCTGGAGGTACCCTACATGGCAGGATCTTTAAATGCCAGGACAAAAAACTCAGCCGGCAGAGACTAGCAGATCACAAATAGCAGTTACAACTAGACATTTCATAGGGTGTCTTTCAGTAATGGGGACAACCCTTGTCCGCTCTGTTGGGCACCACCGACAACACACAATGTCAACACTTGTGGGCTCTGGATTTGCCAATGAGGCTCTCTCAGAGACGCATTCCACCTTGAGTGCAGCTTAGGACTCCTGTTCACCTTCCCGCCATTACTTCTTCTGCCGCGACTTCTGAAGAAGATCAGGAACGACCAGGCCCAAATCATCCTATTTTCCCTGGATAAGAGAAAAAGAGTAGTGTCTGAAACGTCTGAGCCTAGGCACCTCTCCTCCATAAAGCTGCCCCTTCAGGAGGATCATCTGCTGCAGCAGCAGGGTAGGGTCTTGCACCCAGGACTGCACAACCTACACTGGCATGCGTGGAGATTGAGCAGTGATTGTTAAACTCCTTTGGCCACCCTTCCAAAGCCACTGATGTTATCCTGGCAGCCAGACGCCCTTCTACGAAATCTGTGTATGCCAGGCATTGGGATAAGTTTGTGGCTTGGTACGATTTCCTGGAGACAGAACCATTGCAGGCCAAACTTTTAGATGTTTTGTTTGTCTTGTATTTGACCCATCAAGGACTTGCTGTGGGCACTGTAAAAGATTACTTGTCAGCTCTTTTAGGCTTTTCATGCCTTTTGTGATGCTACAGGGGCACTTAAAGCTGGTTCTTACTTTTCTCATGAGTACCCCTTTTGAGCCAATTTACAGTTGTCAATTGCGCCTCCTAATCTTGAAAACAGTCTTTCTGATTGTGATAACATTCACTTGCCGGGTGAGTGAGCTTCAGTCACTCTCGGTGCTGCCCCCTTATACCACCATTTTCCTGGAAAAAATGATGGCAAGGACTAGAGTAGTGTTCCTACCGAAAGAGGTGACACCTTTTTTTAATGCTGGGAAATCCATCACCCTCCCAACTTATTTGCTCCGCCTCATGCCTCGAAAGATGAAGAGAGACTTCTTCACTTGGACCCCAAAAGAGCACTGAGCTTTTATATTGATTGTACCGAGGACTATCGGGTGGACGGAAAGCTCTTTGGGGGCTCGTGGTGCAAGAAAGGCGAGGCAGTGCAGGAAAGGACTTTTTCATGGTCGTTAGTCCTCTGCGCAAAAGCCTTTCTGCAGACTTTGAAGAATTACCCACAGAAACTGTCCTCACGTTTCTTGCTGCACTAAAAGGCTGCTGTAGACATTTCCGCTTATTAATATGAAATGTATAGTGCTTCCATGACAACCCCTTATATTACTGCTGCAGTTCCCGGTAATTACCTATAGTGTCTGTAATATTACGAAAGTAACATCATTTTGGACATTTTTCGCATCTCAAGATTATTGGCTTATTATTTATTAATTTGCCTAGAAATGGAAACCCCCATTCAGGCAGCAGCTACATTTATTTCAACGTGGTCATTTCATCCCTCGATGCAACTGTAGCATCCGAGGTAAGATGTTGTGTACGGTTAGCCGGTCACAGTGGTATGAAACATGTATCCCGGCTGCAGGGACATTAGTCTACTCAAGGTTCACCTGCGCACAGTCATTGATTTTTGCAAAAGGAAAAGAGTAACAGTGCTGTCAGTAGACGAAGCCTCCTTTTCCAAAATGCTTTGCAGTAGGCGTCTGTGTGTATCTGTCGTCATGCACTGTGCATTCATTTGACAGAAATCTGAAATATGTGTTGCATCTTTGGACTGTACAGTTTTTTAATGGTGTTTGATCAGTCACATTGGGAGAATGCACGGTATTCGTGTCAGTAAGAGACTGTGTAATGCTTATCCGTAATGATGACATGCATGAAGTGATGCCCTTATCAGAGGTTCAACCAGAGGCATATAATGTTTCTGCTGGCTTACCTCAAGTTCCTATCCTGTTTTCGTGATTAATGATTCACTTGACACATAGGGAGAAAGATTCGACTGCCTGCCATACTGTCTGGCCTAAATTCTGTTTTTTCCTCAACGTCTTTCACCATATTTTATCAACCTCCACCCAACATGACCCTCCATACTTCATCTCACCTTTTGCTCCCACTCAAAAAGTACATTGATAAAGTCCAAGCTCACTCGCCATGCAAAAGAGGAGAACTCTCTGAAACAGAAGGGCGTTTCGCGTTACTTCTTTGCCGTTGATTGATAATGTCAAATCATTTGTTATTTAATTTCTAGCACTTTCACATATATACCTTATATTTATGTTAAGCATTTTCTTTAAAGAAATGCTGGTCTTTTTCAATTAAATATAGCCTGGTGTATGGTCCCCAGGGCGTGACCCACAAGATGCAATGTTACATTTTGAAACGTAACACTCTCAACACGATGCCTCACTTGGCTTAATCAGGGTATTTCCTGTGTCTCTCAACCAACTGACAGGTGAGAAAAGACCAAGCAAGGAAAAGAGACTTAAAGAAAACATACCTGGTCCCATTTCCAAAGATCGTTTTGCAACTTTAGGATTCTTCATAATAGTAACTTTCAGATTAGAGGTTATTCTCATAGAATTCCAGGAAACCTTCGACAATCCTTATTGTTCTTGATGTCAGTGTGTAACAATTAATCTTATGTATTTACTGCCTGGTAGAAAACTTCACATTCCTAAACTTAACTCAAATGTGCTTTTGCCCCCACAGAGAAAATATTTTTCCGCGTGTGGTTTTCCAGACGTACTCACAGGCATAATATTTACGCATGTGGAATTTCCACCCGGTTAAAATGTCCACGTACAGGAAAGTAGCACAGAAGTGCATTATTTCGCCGCAGGAAAAATATTTTTCCAGTAGTTCTGCACCCTCATTATACACGAGGGTATTCCAAATACTTTCACTTCTGTCTTTGATAGAAACATTTATTTTTCTTTCCAAAAAGGATATGTGAATACCATCAAACCTACACGTTAGTGTGAGTGGAACAACTTTTGCAGACTGCGCCACGCAGGAACATCTAGAATCCTGAATACGAAGAATTCTCACAAAGTGTGAAAGTGGGGGAGGGTCCAAGGGACAATTTAAAGACCAGCTACAGTATAAATCCCCAAATCCATATATACTTTACAACAAATACTGAGGGTCTAATGTTCTGTATACACACAACTCTAACAGACTAGACAAATGAGACCTCCAAATCAATTACAGTGAATGACATAACAAAAGTATAATTCCCATCACCCACCAAAGGTGGCTTATCATCATCTGGGAATTGAGGACTTAACTGGAAGGACCAACCACTCTAATGGTAATGGTGGTCAATCAGTTGTCCCAGTAGTGAGAACAAACGGTGGGGTGATGGTTGCAGTGCAAAAAATTAAACAAAAAAGTGCTATTAAAAATGGCTATCTAGATGCTATAAATTTTATTCTGGCGCTTATCGAGATGCCATTGATAAAACCTGTGCGTAAACAGCTTAAAAGATAACTGTTGGATTGATGGTCGACATGTTTCGGCTACTGGACATTGAGTCCAAGCTCTCATCAGGACCCAAATACGCTACTGCAAAAAGTGATCAACAAAACAATCAAAAAGATTAAAGATTTCCACCAGAAAGGTATACCATACAACCTGGTCTGCTCTGTATGTCCAAATGGAACTGTTACAGGTTGGAAACCTAAATGTGGATCAAATGGAAGGAGGTTCAGCTAAGTGTTAGTGGCGATACAGAACGTATGTATAAAAACACAGTGTGTGTTATCATTTGTCATAAACATAGTGTATACATGACTAAAAGTCAAATAGTACTTGAATTGTGCACTTACCCAGACAGTTATGGGCATGCACCTCACCTCGCCTGGCATCTGCTCAGGATATTGAGGCACCGCTCTACAAAAGAGTATTTCAGGTAGACTCATTAAGGAATAATCCCAGTGGACATGATATATTCAGAACACTAGAACTACCAGAAATAGTCTTTAGAGCGTTTAAGCTAGACAAGTGTAAAAACAAGGCAGAGTGTTGGTCTTAAAAAACAGAGCGAGTGAAACACCTCTCTGTCGGATCTTCCGTGAAGAGCAATAACCGCATATTTATGACAGAAACAACAGTATACACCCGTGTATATATGATGAGACACTGATGTACATCTAAAAGAAAGAGGAACTGTCTTAAATCATGCAAGTCCAAAAAAGAATTGCCGTTTGTGAAGCTCCGTAAGGCATAGATATCACAGAGCCTCCTACAATCTTGTGACAACTAGATTGAGATACCAAGCGCAAAGGGTTACAAAAACACACTGACATTAACACGCAAAAGCGCGAAGTACCGATGTACATTTTCTGTTAATCAAGCTCCGTCAGGCATAGATCTTACAGAGCCTCCTCCAGTTTTAAGACAACTCGATACCGATACTGGAGTAAATATTAGGCACATTGAGTAACCAAAATTTGCCGATGTTAACGCTCAGGCGCGTAACGTTCCGATTTTCAAATGCTCGGAAATTTAAAATGAAACTGAGGAAATACAACACTCACCTATCCGTCGGTACCCCGCTCTGTCATCTGAGCTTGAAGGGGAGGTACTCGACGGACAGAGCTCGCGCCGTAATAACGCGTGGGGTTGCGTAAAAGCGTCACGGCGTTAGAGGTACTTCCGGATCAGTGTATCAACACGTGGGTCAGGCAAACCAGCATAATGCCGGAAGTGACTGGGAATTGTAGTTCCAAACAGCCAAAAAAGTAGTTAACATCGTCTAAACGTTACTCGAGCATAGAAATGCACCAGTAATAAGTGTTTAGAACTAAGGCTGATATACAAGACGATGTTAAAGCACCCAAATGAAAATGGGTGACCTGAGTTGTTAAATTGACAACAAAAGTTGTGTAGAGAGTAGAGAATAATGCTACTACACTGTATGTGCAACACAAGATTATCGATGAAATATAATGCTGAATGCCTCATTATGATGTAGTATAGATAGATGTGAGACATAAATACAGATGGAAAATTAGATGTCTCATCTAACTATAGTGACGACCACGGAATTTCATCGTTCAGGCCAGTAATGTCACTTTTAAGTTTAAAAACCCACTTCTGTTCTTTATGGAACAGGAATTTGGTGAAATCTGTGACATGAGCTGGAATAAATGGTTGTTCTAGGACCAGCCATCTCAATTCTTCTGGTTTGTGT
The DNA here is from genome assembly GCF_964204655.1 of Triturus cristatus. NCBI lineage: Eukaryota > Metazoa > Chordata > Amphibia > Caudata > Salamandridae > Triturus > Triturus cristatus. The sequence continues at coordinate 331,069,442 of NC_140582.1, forward strand.
TTAAATGACAAGAAATGATTGGTAAGTTTTGTGGCCTGTTTATTACGTCTGATCGTACTCTTGTGTTCATTTATGCGTGTCTTCACCTTGCGTGTGGTCATGCCCACATAACGCAAGGAGCAAGGACAAGTGATTAGGTATATAACCTTGTCTGTGTTGCAGTTGGTGTGTTTTTTGAGGACCCAGGGGATGCCAGTCCCTATATCAACCGTCTTAGTCGCCTGTGTCTGTGGACATGCTGCACATTGGCCACATGGGAAATGACCCTGAACAGGGGGCAGCTCCCATAAGGTATTGATGTTAGTTGAGACTTTGGTTTTCGGTCTAGTGTGAACAAGACTATCTCAGAGGTTGGTGCCTCTTTTAAAAGAGAAAAGAGGATAAGGCAAATTCTCACTGCCTATATTTAGGACCCGCCAATGCTTGCGCACCGTTTTCTGTACTTGGTTAGACCAAGTGCTAAAAGTGTTGACAAACGTCATTCTAGACAGCGGAGGCTTAGGCACAGGAGGTTCAATAAGAGCTCCTCGGTTATTGTTCGAGGCTCTTTTCCAAGCCCTTTTTACCAGGCGCTTCGGATATTGTCTATCTCTCAGTTGACTGGAGAGATCTTCTGCATGCTGATTGAAAGTACTGGTATCGGAACAGTTTCTGCGAATACGCAGAAACTGTCCGACAGGCAGGTTTTCCCGAAGTGATCTGGGATGATGGCTGTTGAAACTCAAAAGTGAGTTTTTAGAGAGGGGTTTCCTGTAAAGTTCACTGCCAAGTGTGCCCTCATTCGGGAAGATTACTATGTCTAAGAAAGGCAGACGGTTTTTGTCAGAAGTCACTGTGAACCGCAGGTAGTTATTCCTCGAGTTCAGCCAAGCATGAAAGTCAAGGAGTGATGATAGAGAACCTTGCCAGACCACCAGGATATCATCAATATACCTCTTCCAGACTTTTATCCGATCACGGAAAGGGTTAGTCTGGATGAGGATATTGTTCTGCTCAAAGAGATGGACATACAGATTGGCCAGGCTGGGAGCAAAAATGCTCCCCATAGATGTGCCCAAGACTTGAAGGTATATAGTCTCCTCGTATTTGAAAAAGTTTTCCAAGTTGGCCAAGTCCATGATGAAATGTACCGGTGTTATAGAGTCCAAATCTCTGGTATCCAATAGGCTCTCAATTGCTTGTAAAGTTTCCATCTGTGGAATCGAGGTGTACAAAGATTCCACATCGAAACTTACTAGGAGATCGGTTGCTACATCATAGTTGACATCGGGTAGCAACCGTAAGACATCCTTGGTGTCTTGCAAGTAAGTTGGCATTTCCTTGACAAGTGGGCGAAGGAAAAAGTCGACAAAAGTAGAGAGAGGTTCCAGAAGGGAACCTATCCCTGAAATGATGGGTCGTCCTGGAGTGGGTATTTGATTCTTATGTATTTTTGGTAATACATAGAAATGTGGCATCACAGGGTGTGTAGGTGTCAAGAAGCGAGCTTCCTGCTCTGTGATCCAGCCAGCTGTTTTCGCATCTTCAACCAGGGCGAGAATTTCTCTAGTGAGTCTAGGGGTGGGATCTTCAGTCAAACGTTTATATGATTTCGGGTCGTCAAGTTGTCTAAGACTATCCCTGCGGTAGTCCACAGTATCAAGAATGACAATAGCCCCACCCTTATCGGCCGGTTTAATAATGATGGATTCATCATTGGCCAACGTAGTGAGGGCTTGTTTTTCACTCTTAGACAAATTGTGGTAGATTTTCTCTTCTCTAGACCCTAGACCAGTGATGTCATGGATAACTGCTTGTTCAAACACTTTGACTCGATCAGGTATTAAGTGAGTTGGAGGGTTAAACGTGGATGGTAATTTGAGACCAGTATTCTTATCAGAAGTGTCATCCGGGGATGTAGAGAGTTCCCTGTCTTTGAAGAAAAAGTGTAACCGGATTTTCCGAAAGAATTTGGCCATTTCAACTCTGAGTTGGAACAAATCTCCCTTGTTGGTTGGGACATAGCCCAAACCTTTGTTTAGGACCTGTGATTCAAGTGATGTTAAAGTCCTAGTACTCAAATTCACGACTAGATCGTTGTGTCCGTGCTGGTCCCTGGTTGGGGTTGTGGTGGACCTTTCCTGCTGCGGGTGTTGGGCAATTGTTGGTCCATCTGCCAGTGTACCTGTGGCTGCCCTCTCCTTTTGCCTCTGCTTCGTCCCCGGCCTACCCCTAAAAAAGACATTTGTCCAGGGAATGAAGGGGGTGGTGTTGCAAAAGGGGGGATGTGTTGAGTAAAGGGGGGAATTTGATATCCCCAAGGAACTGGTGGCCACCAAGGTCCTCCTGATTGATTTTTAATAGCACTTTATCACCCCACCGTTTGTTCTCACTACTGGGACAACTGATTGACCACCATTACCATTAGAGTGGTTGGTCCTTCCAGTTCAGTCCTCAATTCCCAGATGATGATAAATGATGGGAATTATACTTTTGTTATGTCATTCGCTGTAATTGATTTGGAGGTCTCATTTGTCTAGTCTGTTAGAGTTGTGTGTATACAGAACATTAGACCCTCAGTATTTGTTGTAAAGTACATCTAGAATCCTGCCATAACCCCTGGACTCAGATCTTAAAATAGATAGTGCATTACACCAAATATCACCTTCAACTTGACAGATTAGCTTCACAGTTCTACATCTGAACTGAAAAATGCCTACGTAACAGAAAGATATAGAGTTTGTTGTTGGCAATTACATTACAGAATGCATAGCCTGTGTAGAACCCCAGGATGTTCCTGCTGTGACAATTTTCCTGGGGACCGGAGAGAGCTTTGCTTGGCTGGTGTTTTCTCTTCAATAAATCTTTCTCAATCTATACTATTTGATAATGATTTAACTTGTCATATCTGGAATTCTTGCTGCACTGTGGTTGGCTACATTATTCCATCAGGGACATTAGCCTGCTTGGTTACTCCAAGCAGGCTCATGTCCTCCCTCTAGATAAACTTTGTGCTGACCGCGGAAGAGTCAGCGTGAAGGTTTGCTGTTACAGAAATTTATTTTTTTTTACATTGAACTGTTAATATTTTGTATGACCGGACTTTGGTTCCCTGAGGGCATGAACAGGCATTGTGTTGGTGTTGGCTGTGTGCAAGTACTTTTTTGGGCATTTCTGCACCTTCACATGAGGGAATGTAGTATGCAAACATGCAGTCCTGCGCCAGGATTCAGAGTACAGAATCACACAAGAGGAAGTGCGCATTATGTGGGGGCTATCTTACGGTGGGAACAGACCTCTAAATTATGCTGTACTGTTCATCATGTATGCGAAGGAAGAAGGAAGGAATGCAGATGAGAAAAAAGACACAGAACTTTGCTTGTTTGGGGTTCAAAAAATCTCCTCTGTCTACAAGAACTAAATTATTTCACTTGTAACAAGGGTGGGATGAAATCATAGAGGAAAATTAATCTTCAGTTTGATTTGCCCCTGGTAGTGTTAATGACCAAAGAGAGTGCAGATCTGAGGATGTGTATCAGCTTGCAAGATCTCAGTGGCCACATGTTGGTGGATCGTCATCCCCTTCCTAATAAAGTGGAAATGATAAGTCTGGCGGTATGTTTCAAAGTATTCAATTTATCTGACTTATCTTGTGTACGTCATCTTGTGGAGCAACACCCACACTTACGCCATCTTACCTCCTTTGTTACGCTGCTGGGTGTGTGCTGTTTTTGTTGGATGCCTTTTGAGCTAGCCTCTGTGGTGGTCTTTTTCAACGAGTCATGCTAAATATATTTGAGTGTTTAGATCATGTTTTGTATTTTCAAGGCAAAAAAGTCGGATTTGGAAAGGATATGGAAGGTCATGATGAAAGTTTGAAAAGGGTGTTAGGAAGATTGAGGGCTAATGGCTTAACAGTGAAGAAAGGCAAGTCTCACAGTAGTATTGAAAGTTTGTTAATGATTTTGGTATGATTTTCGATTTTGTCTGGTGGTTGTTGAAGAAGACTGTGGAATTCACATGGCCAAGTGCAAGGAGACTGAATAACGTCAAGTAGGCATATGTAATACCAAGTCATTGAGAAATTTTGGCGTAAAAGATGATGAAGATTTTAGCGAATGGTGCTTGCAATAAAGGTTTGGAGACCCTTTTGTGTAGATAGTAAAGAAAATGTTATTCCGTTTGCTTAAAGAACTGTAAGATGGGCTGACAGGAACTACTCGTTATTGTGGAGAGAGTCTTTTGTTAGTTTTTGGGCAGTGCAGCATTTTAGATTCTAGGTATGGGGAATGTCAACTGTGATCAGAAACCATTGATCCCCGCATTCACTTGTAAAGGCACAGTGTCTACCTCTCTCCAGATTTCCAGATGGACCTACTGGTTTGAAGGCTGCAGTTTGCTTACCTGGGTTGAGATAATTGCCTTTCATAATTACCGTAAAGAAACAGGAGGGTGTGAAAGAGCATGAGCAAAGTGGTAGTGATGGTGGTGATAGATCTGCTGGGAATCAATCAAGAGGAATGGTCAGCAGATTGTGGGAAGAGTTTAATACTCAGGTTTGTGATAGAACATATTATACAGGGTTGCAGTGGTCCTCAGGGAAACATCTGAGGAAAGTCAGAGAGAAATTGTGGATGAAAGGAGGCAATATTTTTGGAGACAGAAATGTGATGCTTCCAGAAGGTATCAAAGAAAGATTGGTCGAGTTATTGCATGAAGGACATTTGGCAGAACGTTAACAAAGTGCAGGATCAGAGAACATTACTGGTGGCAGTGAATAGATACAGTGGTTGAATATGAAGGTAAAGATTGAGCCATGTGTGCTGCTTGTGATAGACATAAGTTAATTTGGAATGCACCTTTTGTCTCAAGTTCAAGAGCCACACAGGCCATTGATAAAATTGTGATTGAGTATTGTCTTGCTTATTGAAGAATACAGTTTAAGGGAAACATGTTCTTGTGTTGTTTGATTTCCATTCAAGTTGTATCAAGGATAGTACAAACAATTTCTACCAAGGTATGAGAGAAGGTACACCTGCAATTTTCTTTGAAGGAATGGAATGAGATTCTGCTTAAGAAGACTGTCTGGCGTTTCAAGACTATGCTATATTGCCCAGGGTGAAGAAACTAATTGAAAGAATGATTGGGCTAGTCAAAGAGTGCTTACAGTTGGCAAATGCTAATGGGATTCCAGATTACCAGGATACAAGCCTTTACATACATGCTGTGGCTCTACTGCACAACTCCCAACACCTTAATAGGTAGCTTCTCCTTCGTTTCAGTCAAAGGGTGATACCCAGGAATTAATTTGACATTAGCTTCGTTAAGCAGTAGTACAGTGGTGGAAGTGGACTTGATGGAAAGGCTGGAAGGGCATAATTTCCTTTACAAGGAGTACAATAATTGGAAGAAGTGTGCAAAATATGTTGTCTGCATAGTTGGTTATAAGGTGTGGGTGAAGCATAATATAGAAGGGTAAGTTTTCTTTCTACTTATATTGGACTTTTTGGAGCAATTAAAGTGGGCACGATGCTAGTATTGTTGAGTAATGGATAAGTTTGAAATGGTAGCCAAAATGCAGAGGGGAAGGCAGCATGAGAATAATGAATGATGTCAGCAGAAAAGGGTGTGCAATAAACCAGCAGAAATATATCATCCACACAGGCCCAGTACTGCACCCATGTGCACTAAGATTAGGCATGAATTTTGTATAAATACATTGTTAAAATTATATGTTATCAATGCATCTGATAGAGATTTCTAGCCGTAGATTCATTGCCTTAGAATTATCCCCATGCGTCAGACTGGACCCAGACATTTTTCATGCACAATAACCCTGCGCACTGCTAGGTGGTGTCATTTGGCTCCACATGGCGCTGTGGTTGGTGTCTATATGGGTGCCACCTGAGAGTGCTGACGTGAGTTCTTTTCTTTCTCTGCCAGTCAGCACCAATACAGAGAAGAGCTACCCCCAGTCACTTTGCAACTGACCTTTTTTCAGTTCTTTGGTCGAAGATTATTGAGACATTGTCTCCTGGTGTTGCAGGGATGTCCATGAGGAAGGCTGGTTTTAAGCCCTATGGCGCCTGTCACCAGTATATGTTGTGACGGACCCACACCTCGTCTGCTTCTGGTGCCTCGAGCACGACCATGACGTGAGTTGATTGTCACGCCATGCTCCCCAAGGCCTTGAGGGAGCAGTCCCTCAAGCTCCTTGCTGCTCGACGTGCAACACCACGATGGTCTCTATCCTGGTCAAGAGGAAGGTCCCGGGACCAGTCACAGATCCACTCCCAGCACTAGTCATTGCACTCGAAGTCATCCATGGATTCGCAAAAAGAACAAGTCAAAAAGGTCTTTGACTTTGCCCCATCTGCCGAAGTCATCGAATGAGACGTTGGAGCGCCAGTATTCGAGACCTAGCTCTGCGGTTGAGCCTGTGTCTGGGCCGTCTACATGCCTGCAGGAAGCTGGCTATTTATGTAGTGTACCAAACGTAGAGGTACACCATGCAAATAGTTCAGATAACCCTTATTGGTTTACAGTGGCCTACTTTAATAATCTCAAGTGCTCTTCTAGTGGTAGTGTGGGCGAGCAACTTAGGTTTATTAGAGGAAATTGTTGAGCATTTGTTCAGACAGAGTCAATAAATGAGACACACACTCAAAAAGAAATCTGAGACCAAATTAGAAAAATAACAGATTTTTATATAATTCTAGATACCAAGATCACTGGGATCAGGTAAGTACTTTTGGAGAAAGGAATTTTTGTAGAAATAGAAAATGCAGTTGAATAACGGATCTGATAGAGACATCTAGCCGCAGATTCCTTACCTTTGAACTTCCAGGTAACAGGCTGGATCCGGAAGTTTTTTCTTTAGCACTACCCCTACGTGCCCGTAGATGGCGTCAGTCGACTCCGCGTGACGGCGTCTGCGTCGTGTTCGCCGTCGTTCCATCCACGCCGTCAATATTACTGCCACTCCGGTGCACTGACGTCAGTTCTTTTCTGTCTGCGCCAGCCAGCGCAGATCCGTCGAAGAGAGCTACCCCTATCATTTTTTTACTTTTGGTGTGTAGAATGTCTAGTAAGAAGACTTCAAACCGTGCAGCGCCTGTCACCGTGCCATGTCGGTCACGGACCCTCACTTAGTGTGTCTCTGGTGTCCGGAGCATGACAACAACACAAAGTCGTGCTCCGATTGCCGGGCCATGGTGCCAAAGGCTCTGAGGGAGGGGTCCCTAAAGCTGATCGCGGCCCGGTGTCTGGCACCATGGAGGTCGCCTCGTTGATCTTGATCCCGGTCTCGTGAATTGAAGTCCTCTTTGTCCAAGTCGTCAAAGTCAGGTAAGAGGCTCCACAAAAAAACACAAGTCGAAGCGTGCTTTAAATACGCCCCACTAGTCTCGCAACGAGGTGGAGGACCCTCGGCGTTCGAGGCCCTGCTCTGCAGAGAGGGTGCCAGGGTCGGCTCCGCATTTCCCTGCCTTCCCAGGTGCGGGAGCGACCCACGCCCACCTTAAGGAGTTTTATGACGCCGTGTGTGCTATATTTGGGCGGCCTGACCCTGCCGGCGCGCCTTCAGGCCTTGCAGGCTCAGTTGATGGAGGAGTCCCCGTGGGTTCTGCGCCTTCGGCTCTAGCCACGGCTTCCAACTAGACCCGTTCCCGGGACCAGATCGGCACCAGTCACACCTACACAGATACCTTCCACGGCGCTGCGTCGGCGCTTCCCCAATCCTCATTCACAATGACACGGAGCCAGTCGGGCGTCCTCCAATGCCAAGACCGGCACCGACGGAGCCGTACAGCTCCATGCCATTCAACCTGCCCTATTCTGAAGGGCTAGGAATGGATGAGCAGGATTGGGAGAGGGAGCAGGATCTCTTAGAAATCCCGCAACCACAAGACATGGACTGGTATGAGGAACTGGGTGATGCCAGTGGTCTGGACACCTCCCCAGATTCGGGCATACTGTCTCCACCTAACCTTGCAACGGAGGAGGGGCATCATTTGCTATGGTGGTGCGTAGGGTTGCAGAGGTTATGGACCTGCAGTTCCCTACAGTGGCAGTCAAGACTAAGGTCTTGACAGATGTCCTGCAGCCTGGTGTCTCCAGCTCAGAACCCTTACTGCCTTTCAATGAGGCCTTAACGGACGCCCTTCTGGCCACCTGGTCCAAACCCAGCACAGAGGCTCCTGTGAATAGGACGAATGCCGGTGCCATCGCCCTGCCATCGCCCTGCACCGGGCGACCCAGTTTTGCTTACCACCCACCCCACCCCACAAAGCTTGGTGTTTCAAGCTTCCACTTCCCGTGGCGCATTCCCTTTCGCAACTCCGGACAGGGAATCCAAGAATCTGGAAAGTTTTGGAAAGAAAATATTTTCTTCCACCAGTCTGGCATTGCGGTCGGTGAACACCTTTTGGGCTGTTATTCCCATTTGATATGGGACACGGTTGCGCAGGTGCTGCCCAGGGTTTCGGAGGAGGACTGGATCCTACTCTCCCAAGCCATTTCAGACGGGAGAGATCCTGCAAGGTTTACCATCCGATGTGGCTTGGACATGACAGAGCAATTTCCACGACGGTGGGCATATGTTGCCAATCCTGGCTGGGGACATATGGTTTTTCAGGGGATGCCCAAGCTAACCTTATGGACATGCATTTTGATGGCTCCTGTGTCTCTGGAAACAAAGCAGAGGCTGCCCTTGAGCGTTTCAAGGACTCGCGACTTTGGCTAAGTCCTTGGGCCTCACCACAACATCCTGGCCTGCATCTGGTTTTCGCTGCTTTCGTGGCTACTGAAGGGGCTACCAAACGTGCCAACCCTATTCCGGCCAGATGGCCCCGCAAATTAAGCAGCCTCTGCGAGGCTGTGGACACAGTTCATCCCGACCCTGTGGGTTGGGTGGCCAAAAGTCGAGCCAAGCCATGATCCCCTCCTCCACCACAAAACCTTCCTAGTCCGATCCCCCAGGGTTGTTCACGACCAGTCAGTGGCAGAATACGCCATCATCTCCACCCCTCGGACATGTGGGTGTTGCAAATAGTATGAAGGGGCTACTTCCTCTCCATCGAGACTACCCCTTCATCTATGCCTCCAGTGTACGATCAGCTGATGGAGGATTATCTTGCTCTACTCTGCGAGGAAGTCAAGACTCTATTTGCCAAGGGAGCTATAGAGAGGGTTCCCGGGCCAGATATAGGCTGTGGTTGTTATTCCCGCTATTTTCTGGTGCTAAATAAGTACGGAGGCCTTTGTCCTATCCTCAACCTCAGAGCCCTCAACTACTAGCTCAGGTCCTGTCTGCCCTGGACCCGGGAGACCGGATAGTAGACTGGACTTGCATGATGCCTATTTTCATTTCTCCCTGGTGCCTGCCCATCACCTCTACCTGCGGTATACGGTGGGCCACGAGCACTTTCAGTTTGCTCTGCTCCCCTTCAGCTTCACTAGTGCCCCTCGGGTGTTCACAAAGGTGATGGCGGTGGTCGCAGCCCATCTGCGGGTATCAGGGATTCCAGTCTTCCCATATCTCGACAGCTGGTTGATGACGGCAGGCTCGTCCCAAGCAGTCGTCTCCCACCTCCAGACTATGGCCAACGACCTGCATTCACTGTGATTCACTATCAACATGCCAAAATCACACCTGACTCCCTCTCAGACGCTCCCTTTAATTGGGGCGGTTCTGGACACAGTGCTGCTCTGGGCTTATCCTCGCAAACAGCGAGTCTAGGATATTCAGGCCATAGTACCGATATTTCAGCCTCTATCCTGGGTTTCGATGAGATTGACTCTGAGGCTGCTGGGCCTCATGGCCTCCTGCATCCTGCTTGTGATGCATGCCCGTTGGTATAGGCGGGCTCTACAGTGGGACCTGAAGTTCCAGTCAGCGCTGCATAAAGGAAATCTCTCTGACATGGTCCAGATCTCGGCGGGCACTGAAAAAGATCTGCAGTGCTGGCTAACAGACCGCGATTGGGTCAGCTGCAGACTTCCCTCCCTTCCCCAACCAGATCTGACGGTAGTGACTGATGCGCCACTCCTGGGATGTGCGGCGATCTGGGAGAGGTGGAGATCAGAGGACTCGGGCCTCTGTTGTAATCCGGCCTCTAAATCAAGCTATTGGAGCTCCGTGCGATACGATTGGCATTGAAAGCGCTTCTATCCTTTATAAATGGAAGGCAAGGGCTGGTGTTCACGTACAACACCACTGCAATGTGGTACTGCAACAAACAAGGCACGGTGGGGGTGTGGACCCTCTATCAGGAGGCCCTGTGCCTCTGGACATGGCTGGAACTACAGGGCATTTCCTTAGTGGTTCAACACCTGGTGGGCTCTTTGAAAGCCAGAGTGGACGGACTCAACCAACAATGCCTAACGGATCAAGAATGGCATCTCCAAAAAAAGGTGGTGCAAGGTCTCTTTCAACAGGGGCGAGAGCCTTGGTTAGAGCTGTTTGCCACCGCCAAGAATGCGCGATGTCAGCAGTTCTGCTCGCTGGAGTTTCCAAGGCAGCTCTCGCTCGGAGACACTTTTTGTTTTGAGTGAATTTTCAGCCTCCAGTTAGCTTTTCCGCCAATACCCTTCCTGCCGAGTTCTCAAGACGATCCAAATGCTTGCTCCTAAACCCTTTGTGATGCTACAGTGAGACCTTAGTTTGGTCCTTACTTTCCACATGTTCACTCCTTTTGAGTAGCTGCTGAGCATTCTTTTAAGTCTCCTGACCCTGTCTTTCTCATCGTAGTAACTTAAGCTCGTCATATCAGTGAGCTTTATCACTCCAGCCACCCTACACCACAATATTCCCAGGGAAACTGGTGCTGAGGACTAGAGCATACTCGAAAGTTGTGACTCCCTTTCATGTCAGGCACACCATTACTCATCCGATGTTCTTTGCCCTACTTCACCCTTCATCAGAGGAGGAGACTTCATCGTTTGGACCCCAAAAGAGAGCTCAGTTTTAACAATGATTGTACCAAAGACCATCAGGTGAACAGTCAGCTTTGTGGAGTTTACGGGGGCCAAGAACAGCAAAGTGGTACACAAACTCACTTTGTCCAGCCAAATAGTCTTTTGTATTAAAATCTGTTATGCAATGGCCATAAAGCAGTTCCCATAAGGGTGTGAGGGCCCATTCCATTGGGGTAAAGGCTGCTACCAGTGTGCTGTGCCAGTTCTGCAGATATGTTAGGCTTCAACATGGGTATCAGTGCATACCTTCTCAAAGCACTTCTGCCTTGGCAACTAGGTCTGATAGGAAGGGAATTTTGGCTGTTCGGTCCTGCAGGATATTTTGGTCTGAGCCATTGCACAGGCCCACCTCGCTTGGAGGTACTGCTTTGGTATCTGTTCTAAAAGTGAGGAATCTGCAGTCAGATGTGTCCTTCAGATGAAGAAGTTACTTATGATCTATTGATGGATAATCTATCTAACCGCATATTCTTCACCCACCTCCCATTTCTGTGGAATGGACTATTTTCCATCTAATTAAGTCCCATATTCTTTATCTGCACACTGGCATGAAAATTAGTTTTTGGACTCAGCACGCAAGGTGCGGAAAATGTCTACAAACTAAATCCACATCAGCGCTCTTGGGTGGCACCTAAATGTGGCTCCAGCCTTCACGTCCAGGACAGAGTGGAGTCGACATACAGTCATGCGACACCACCTACTGGTGCACAGAGGTTTTGCTGAAAAATCTTCTGGATCCAGTCTGGCGTCCCGGGATATTCTAAAGATGAGGAATCTGAGGTTAGAGTATCCACCAGAAAGAATGTTGCTGAAGGTTAGTAACTTGTTCTGATTGACATTGGGCAGTTCTAAGGATTCTGTAAATTATAAGGCTCTTACTAAAGCTATGAGCTCACCAAATCCCTGGAAATAGATCTCAGCTGAGATTTTAAGCCATCAGTTCATGGCAGTCCTTGAAAGAGCACCTGACTGTATTAGAGAGTCAAACCCCGTTATTTTCGGAGGCAACATTCCAGGTATTAAACTGCACCTAATCACTGAAACTAAATTCTGTTCACAAAAAAAAAAAATAGTCCATGGTTTACCTCAGAACTACGATTATTCTTGAGTGGCACTGGTGTATGGATCGTAAAAGAGATTTGAAACAAATATATGCTGTAGAAGAATACTAGTGAACATTTATAGAAACAAAAAGAACATTTTTTTCTTCACGGCTATCTATGGCTTTTAATTTAGCTAAGGAACTATTTAACAAGGAGAGAAATACAGTTTCTTTTACCCCTTCCCAGAATCTCTGCATATCTAACTTTTTCCATGAGAATATCAAAACCCTTAGGAAACTCATTGAATCCAAAGCAATTTTCATACCTGATGTGCTACAGTTAATTGAGTCTTCTAAGACTCGACATGCCACTCTTGATGAGTTGCAACTCATTACAGAAGAATAAACTAATTAGGGGACGAAACATTGACTAATTGTCTAATTGGCACTTTGGACTGCTTTCCTTATGGATTGTGCACCTCCAAGATCAGCAATGAGTAATACAAACATCCAGGAGTATGAATTATGCACATAACAGCCAATTGTTTCTTCGATTTCTTTTCTTTATCTTACATGACTATCTGGCACATGCATCAACAATGCCATTTGCGATTCCTTATTAGCGAAAAATAAGGATTCGCTAATAAGGAATAGCAAAAGGCTATGCATGTAGAAATCGCTTACAAAATAGCGATTTCTAAACATTCCTTAATTGCGACTCGCAAATTGCGAGTCGCAATTAAGGAATACCTCCCCATTTATTCCTATGGGCCTAGAGGCCCATAGTAATGAATGGGAAGACTTTCTCAATTTGTGATTCTCAATTAGAGAATCGCAAATTGCTCATGCAATTTCGAGGGTTCCAGGGTGTCAAAAGGACACCCTGTTGCACCCCTGAAATCTGCATATGAGTACATCTTGCACACACACATGCCCCAAGGGCATGTGTGTGTGTGAAATGGAACTTTGAAAAATGCACTTTCAATGCAACATAAATACACTCCACATAATACCACTAAATAACACATAATTGCACTCTATTCAATGAAACATATATACACTCCACATAATACCACTCAGTGCCACAGAATTAAACACAACATAATCACACTCTACTCAATGCAACATAAATACAGTCCACAAAATACCACTCAGTACCACATAATTACACGCCACATAATTACACTCTACTCAATGCAACATAAATACACTTCACATACCACTCACGGCCACATAATTACACGTCACATAATTACACTCTACTCAATGCAACATAAATACACTCAACGTAATACCACTCAATGCCACATAAGTACACGTCATAATTGCATTCTATTCAATGCAACAAATACACTCCACATAATACAACTGTGCCACATAAGTACAAAAAAAATAGAAGACATTTTTTATGTTAAAATATTTTTTACATCTGGTTTTTCAGTTGTATATAATGTCGTCTTGGTTTTTATAAAGCTAACAAAAATGCTTAACACTTTTTATTATAACTTTTAAACATAATGCACATCAGCCACAATGCTATACAACATAGCCAAAACTTCAGTATAAACACATAAGGTCCCAAAAGCGAGACCTATTGGCTATGCCAATGCTTGTTCCTCATTGCAGGTGTGCGTTATCGCAGAGAGACAACAGCATGAGAGAGGGGGCATTATTTCTTTCACCTCTCAAGTGAAATGATCCAGTGCAGTTCAAAATGTTTTAGTTAGATTAAAGTCAGCCTAATTTATTCTTGAAAACTACCAGGTATAGATTACCTGAATATTTGCTTTTGTTTATAGACAGGTCTTATTAGTGGCTACACAATATCTCCTACTATGTTTGTCAATGAGAATCTAAAGTCTTTCATTCACACAAGCCTGGATTAATTGATGTGGTCCTGGCTGTCAGACAACTATCCTCATTCACAGACCTGTCTCAACTGCTTTATTCAGCCAAATTGCCGCCTCTTCGTATAGCCGTTGTCTTCTTATTATGTCAAGCCTGTCAGACAGCAGAGCTGTCTGGTTGCAATAAAAACTATTGTGGGCTTATCATGAGCGTACAGGGACTTATACTCTGCCTGCTGTTTACTTTGTTTGGCTCTATTGTCATTCTCGTTTGCATACTTCTTATTCAGTACCTTTCTTGTCTAAGCTTATCCCACCCCTAGAACATAGCCTATTTACCATCTCTCCGATTGGCTGGAACTATTGTTTCTTATTGGCTTAGCACTTTTTGAGAGTGCATCTGTTTTCCAGCTCTCTCCCTCTTTTGCTTCTGTTCCCCAAATACCTGCCTCCATGCTGCTGGTGCTTCTTCCGCTAGCCAAACTCCCCTGTGCTTCGTGTTAATTTTGTTATTGTGTTATTCTTTGCCTGCCCTCCGTGTTGCTTTTCCCTTGTGCTGCTTTTGTTCGTACCCCACTCCATGCTGATTCCCGTCCCCGGCCGCTTTACATTGCTCCCCAATCCCCACCAGCTCAGTCTTTTTTAAATATTTTTTTTTTCTGGTTGGCCAGGCAGCAGATTGCTACTGGTCCCCCAACAGATTTGCAGAAAGGGCCAATATGTGAGATATGTCTAGAGAAAAGAGTTTTCAAGATATTTTTCTACTTGGGCATAAGATCCTTTGAAATAGAGGAGGATGAATTGTGTGTTTGTCAAAAATCAGTTTTAGATAAAGAGCTCATCCACTTAATGACTTTGAGATGATTTGGAGACTTTTACTTAAAGTGAGGTAGCGCCAAGATATTGATGTAATCTAATAAGTAGCTGCTCCATTTGTTGTAAATGGTCATTGAGGACTGTTGGGCGTGGTGCTACATATACGTGGTGTCTTTGGTGATGTGTATTAGCCTGGAGAATGTCATCCAGGCTTGGCAAAGGAGCACGTAGCAGCATTTTCCGCATCGAGTCGAGTAGGGAGTGTGCAGGTTGCATATCCAAAGCAGTAAGATTGTCAAAAGAGCCTGCTCTCCACCGGCCTTCTGAACTTAAGATGGCAGAAGATCCATAACCTTGTTGGGAGTGATGGCGGTTGAATCCCTTTTCCTCGTTCATTGGACCAAGTGGCTCAATGTAGAGATGAAATACATAAGGTATAGGACTGAGCTTGATGGACTCCAGGGCCCATATTAATTATGTGGCGCATTTTCCTGGTCAGCGCTGGGCGCACCTTTCAAAAGGAGCGCCCATCGCTAACCAGGAAAATTGCACAGCATTATAATGAATGCACTGCCCCCAGGCCAGCCGCTAACTCGTGCTGTCCTGGGAAAGAGCCCCCAGGAACATAGAGCGGCTGCTTTGATGCCACTCCGTCTTTCACTGAGCAGGCGGCAACCCTTCTGCACTTTGAAGGGGGATTAGAGATCCCCTTATAGACAGGTGCAGTAAGGGACTGCACCTGCCTGCAAGGGGGTGTCTGGGGGTCCATATGACCCCTTTCCTCCCTCCAGAGGGCTGCTATCAGGGGCGCACTGACATTGCGCCACCTTTTAGGTGGAACACTATCAGTGCGTCTCCTGACAGCTTCTTTGCCTCGGTGCGGGCACACAGGCAAAGGAATTCCCTCACTTGCGTGGGGCCACGCCCCCAGGCAAATGAGGAAACACCCTCCGTTAATAGTACTGGCGCTTTATGTACCTCAGCGCTATCGGTATTACAGAAGGGGACGCACAAGCATCTGCGCCCCCTTATGTCATACTAAAGTGCCCCGGGGGCAAAGCCTGTTGCGCCCCCTAGGCACTCCAGTAATACAGCCCCAGACTGTTGGACTGCATGGGATGGATAATCTGAATGGCTCTAGTCTGATGAGCTGCTATCTTTATGAGAGAAAGGATGGGAACCAGATCCTCTATTCCCACTCTGGTTTGTCAGATATTAAGTTAAGCAACGCCAAAAGATTTTCATCATCCTCATCCATTGATCGAAGGATGTGTCTCAGTATTTGTAAAGACACTATTTCAGAGCTACATTTAGAACGGAATCCAGATTGGAAAGAGCTGAGTAGTTAGTTTTTGTTTGTGTGAAAGGAGCTGTATTGAACCAGCTTTTTCAGTGATTTTACCCCGTAAGATGAACGTGGAGATTGCTCTTAGGTTTTTGAAGTCTTTGGGTTTTAGGTGGGGTTTCTTGAGTAATGGTTATGTGCCTGGAGTTTCATCATGATGAGAATTAAGGCACTGAAAATTTGGGAATTCAAGTGGCTGTGTTTCAGGAAGTGGAGATTTTCAGACTTGCTGGGCTGGAGGTTGCACGAACAGGAAGACGTGATTAGGAGAAGAGATACGAGATGTCTAGTATTTTCAAGGGTTGTCCATTTTGTAGTGATTACTCATGATGTCTTTGGCTAGGTTACTGATTGAGTCTTTTTTTAAGTTAATTTAGCGCTTTTTTATTTTTTCCCTGAGAATAAGTTGCTAGCGGTAGGAGCTGAGGGTGGAATACTGGAATTTGGGGGGGGTTGATTACATGTTTAATGGTTCAAAAGTTTGCCCTGGGTGATTCCCTCTTCTTCGAACTAGTTGACTTTGGTGGGGAAATGTAATGTTAGTTGTGCTTTTTTTCTGTAGTTTAATACTTTTAGGCCTCCATTATACGTTTTCTTGATAATTTGTGGTGGATAAATGGGCTGGAATTACCAGTTCTGGACAGCATTTTCCCTGAATTATCGGGAATCAAGAGTTGAACTCCACAGAATGGGGGAGAACCTTTTGGACCTGTTATTACCTGGTTCTTTTGTATTTTTTTTCTGCGATTTTCTGCGATTCTGGGGACTTGTAGGCAGATATTTAACATCTATTGCGAGCAAGTCGTAAATATCTGTGGGAGAGCCTGGGAAGGTCGGGGTGTTAAGCATGGCACAAGTCCTAAAAAAGAAGCGGGGGACGCTGACGTCACGACAGGAAGTGACCTCACGAAAGGTGGCTTGCACCATCACTCATTGCCTCCCCTCGCTCACCCCTTAGATGCGATTGCATCAGAGAAGCCAGCGCATGAGCAGCGTTCTGAATGAGCTCCGATCTCGCCACATAGAGGCCAAAGAGTGGATGTGTGGCTCCATTTGCTCCAGTTATTGAGCTCCCGATAAAATAAGTGGGGAGACCCCGTCCACCCGCGTGGTACCCCGACTCGAGCCCTGGTGTTAAGTGAGCATCTTTGGAATAGGGAGGCTTTGCTGTCCCTGAGGAAGCATTGTCTGCTCCCCTCATGGTGCTGGAGGAGCCAGACAGGAAGTGGATGCCTCTTTCGTAGCCCATACCCCACTTCAAATCATGGGTTTTCCAGGTGCAGATCCGCTCCCGATAAAACTACTCTGATGTTTCATGACCTTGAAATGTCACGACTACAAATATCAGACGACTCTGTTGCCCAGAGCGGCATTACTCCCAAATGGACTCCCTTCCACCCAAATGGGAATTCAGTTCTGGGCAACTCGCAACCGAGGCCTTAGACTTTCAAAAGATTTGTTTTTGCTGGCCTTAAGTTTTCTGGTGCACCATGGATAGGGGCTTTTTTTAAATGTCTTTTTGTTCAAGGGTGTCCATTTTTTTAAAATGTTTACGGTGGCACGATTATATTAGTTAGAGTGATCTTCAACATATAGTGCAATGTAAGTAGCCGATGTGATGGATAGTAGATTTTCCAAGCCTTGTTGAGTTTAGACGTCTTGCATGTGTATTCTCAGGATTTTCTTTCGTTTTAACTTGACCTTTTTTGTTTAGGTTCAAGGGGGCGATGTAGAATGGTAGTGCCCACTCCATTCGTACTTCTTAGATTTGTCATGATTGGTTGGAATTGTTGGATAGATAATTAGATTAGGTGTACTGTGTAATTAGCAGAGATAACGTTGACTTGTGAAAGGTCAAGAACAGAGCATACTTTTTAATTTTTGATGTAGTTATTTTCTGTAGGGTCTTGAAGTAACATAGGAATACGTGGTGTAACAGTGTGTCCTAATGGAGGTGACAAGGTCATTCAAATGATCTTTGGGGATAGGTTCTGTTTCGGAGAATGATAAACGTTATGGAAGCAGATGTTTTTTTTCGTTGTTGATTTTGTCGGTTTTGACATCAGTTTAGTGGTCCCGCTATCAGAAGATGGAGAAGTAGATGCAAAAGGTTGATGGGAGAGGAGTCACCGCTTTAGTCCAGTCGAGGATAGCAACAGGCCCTCTGTAGTTTCCATTTCCTTGTAAATTGACTGGAACTTTGATACTGGACAGAAACAACTTGGTTTCATGCTGGCTGGGTGCTGCAGTGGAGAGAGAGGAGCAAGTCTTGGCAGGAACACATCACTCGTCTGGTAAACGTTTCTAAGTGTACAAGCTCACGGATTGCATACTGAAGACTAGCGAGCACCTTATGCAGTCAGCACATTGCTTAGATCCTCCTCTTGCAGCATGCACACCAGCCCTTCCAAAGTTGAAAATCAGGAGGTGAAATAGGAAGTGATTGAAACGGCCACTGTTCAAAAACTGATGGGCAGTGATATCTAGAAGGCCCATTAAGCTTCTGGTTTGCACTTACATTGACCGCAGGCTAGCATTATGCATACAACTTTTATACACCACTTCTGAGCAGTAATATTAAAGGCTCCAAGCAGGGCTTTAAGTGGGATGAGAAAACTTGGGGGTCTTTCAAAGGGGCGTGGCCAATGTAATTAACGGCGTGGCTTAAAAACACCTAAGCTAAAAATCTGTGCTTAGCATATTGTGCCACCTGACTGGTAATTTGATGCTTCTGTCATTGCATCTAGATATATGATACAGCAAGTGACATTAAACCTACAAGCCAAGACTATTGGCTTAGTCAATCGTTGTTAGTTGCACAAGATAAATAAGCAACAACCATGCCTTCGTTGCTTAGAATATTCAAAAGGCTTCCGTTCTGAAATGAGGAGACTGTGAAAGTACTATAGCGAGTCTCTATGAAATTACATCAAAGGCAGTGAAGGGTGGTACTGAGGGTGAGGGTAAAAATGAAGAGCCCGATAGAGACCTGTCTCAGCACCTGCCATTTAGAACTGCCGCAGGACCCGGCCCACTTAAAGCCCTGGCTCCAAGTTAGAACGCAACATGAACTGCTAATCAAATAGAACTCCACCACTCTATATAATAAGGCCATTGAATTCCACACACTTCCTCTTTTCTTTGCTGCTTCTGAGCAAATAAGTATTGTTACTTTTTCTTGATATATGGATTGGATGGGAAGGTGGGTGGATGAATGAGTGAAATGGTGGATGAATGGATTAAGTGGATGGATGGATGAGTGAAAGTATGGATGTAGTGAAAGGGTGGCTGGAGGGATGGATCTGTGAAAATGAGTGAAAGGGAAAGTGGATGGATGAAAGGATGGATGAATGAGTGAAAGGGAGGGTGAATGAGTGGACAGATGAGTGAAAGCATGGATGGATGAGTGAGTGGATGAGTGAGTGAAAGGGCAGATGGATGGAAGGATGAGTGAAAGGATAGATGGATGGCTGGATGAGCGAAAGGGAGGATGGATTGATAGGTTTGGAGATGGATTGGTCTACGAACGGAATAGTGAAAAACTGAATGATCGAGGAAAGAATGAATAGATGACAGAATGGTAAGGTGAAATTGTGGACATCAGCAGGTGGATGGAAGGATGAAAGGATGAATGGATAGATGCTTGGATGGAAGAGACAGAGCTCTTGCTTCTTTTGCTTAGTGCCTTAAGAGTTTTGGTTTAAATTGGGGGGTATTTTAATTTTCTGGCTACTCCCTTGGTTATAAGAGTGGTTGTGTGAGGAGATTGCATTCGAGTGTAAAATTACCCAATTTTAAGGTAGGTGTGTGAGGACATATGCATTACTTAAGAATGTTTAAGTATTAGAATTAATGAAGTAGTATTTTTTTAAGTTTGGGATTAGCAATTAAAATAGTAGTATTTTCAAGTGAGATTGTTCATTTTAAGCAAAACGAAGGAAATACCGGCAAGTGTTGCGGAAATAATTTTGGATGTCACTCAGCTCACGTCTTAACATGCACGCACTGTTGATGGTGTGCTATCAGACTTAGTTATGGGCAAATTAGAATAGCGGCGGACATCTTTGTTTAGGGAACGTGATGACCTGCGTCACATTCTGATTGTTTTTTTAAAAGAATTTGCCCTTATTTTAGCAGCATATGATATACATGCTATCAGAAAACGTAGGTCAGTGAAGGTTAATGTTGTTTGGCAACGTGCAGATTCAGTTTGGCTGGAAGTATAATAATATTCTAGGCAGAGATTTTAGGATAAAAAATACGGACAGTAGTGAGAGTGTTTGCTTAAGCTAGAAGCTTCTATTTTTTTACAAGAAAATATAGATAATTTAAAATAGCCGTGTATTTAGATTGAAGGACAGAATGTCGGAGGGATTCCATGTATTGACACGGGAAGAACGGGAGGGCATTATAAGGAGGATGATAAGTAAGGAGATTGGGGTTCGCTCTGTCCAAAAAACAATAAAGACAGTTTTAAAAGAAAATAAGAAAAAAGGCAGAACTGCTGTAGAGGAGAAGGTTTGGTCTTTATCTGACAACGATGAGAGGTCTAATAGAGGACCAGGAGGGAAGTGCTTGAAGAAAAGAAAGCTTAGTAAGGAGACTAGACTATCAAATGATTCTGAAAAAAGAGGCAGATTCTTAAACGACTAGCACACTGCTGGTATCCAACACAGCATTAGGGGGGATGGGATGCACTCCATTATTCCAATGTCTCAAATTCATCCGTCTTGTTCAATGGTTGCGTGCGCATTGGTTAAGTGCCATGCCCAAAAGGCACCAACTTAGTTACAACTACAGAAGATGGGGCGTCATCTTGCCCCAAACCAATTGCACTGCTTTGTGTGGCCTTAGCCGCATGTTATACTCCAATTGTAACAATGTAATCCTGATAATCCTTGTAATTCTCCTATATAGTTTATCTTGCTTGCTGGTCCACACGTGGAATTAAATGCCATTTTCTAAATTTCTAATGTTTCAAATGTGCCCATCCGGACCTCTTTAGGAAACACGACTGACGCACGACTCATCGCAGGCAGTGTTTATTCAAAAAAATCCAATGCATTTCGGGCATTACACATGCCCTTCGTCAGGGATCACTATAAATAACAAATAAAATACTAATCAATTTATGGTCGTCATAATTTTCACAAATACATTCATTAGATTTCACTACCATATGCTTTACAACCCAGTCAATGACCCCCACCATGAACCCCAGCATCACCTATGCAAGTTGTTTCCTTCCTTTTGTATCACAAAAACCCAATTTTTATAACGTTCCCTAACCTTTACCCCTTCCATCCTTTCATAGATATAAATCACTCTGCTTTACAAACCACCTGCTCATATCTGTTGTTACTTTCCCTTCCCTTCCCTTTCTATCAGTTTCCATTCTTATCTCGCTTGTGTAAAACGTTACCGTCACTACTTTGAATTCACCCTGGTATTAACCTTCCCTCTTCCATCCAGCGTCATATTATTACATTTCAAGTTAGTCAGCACACAAAGAGGGCAGGAGATCCCTGCAAGGAAGAAGGGTTGTCAACCTAGTTAGAGTCAGCATGATATGAATGCAGACCTAGATGAGTATATCCTGGATTTGGGATATAATGAAGACTTTAATGAGTTTGTGAGTAATGAGAGTATTAAAGACAGTGTAAAAAGGGAGATGAGAAATCCTATGCGTAAAGTGCTGTTTAATCCCTCAGAAATCAGACATCCATGCATTTCTGAATGGTGGCCTATTGACCATGTGGTGAAGTACAGTAAGTACTGGATCAGACGACCTTTAGAAAGGGAGAAGACAAATATCTTGAGAGCCAAATGTTCTCACCCAGTAATTGATGATAAGGAGACTGACTCCTAACTTGGATCCACATATGATAACTTATTTGTTCAAGTTGGGCAGAGATCCCAGAAAGGGCATAGAAAGGTCCTTAAAGATGTGTGAAGATAAATTGCTTGATGTTTTAGGGCCTCTAGCAACAAATCTTGATATGATAGCGGAGGCTTATGCTAAGAGCAGTGATTCGGATATAAAGTTGTTAAGAGGATGGAGCTAGAGAGCAGTATGTTTTATGGGGAACGCCAATTCAGGCCTCACTGCTGAGGGATGTAAGGCTGTATTATTGGGCATTAGTCCATAGTTAGGTGGTTGGGAAAAAGAAAGTCAAACTAAAGAAGGCTAAAGGTCTTCTTTTGTGTGAGGGTTTTGTAAAGTCCCTTGGGAAATGTGTGCAAACATTTACAGCCTAGGATAAGGCCCACACTTACATGCGGAAGGAATTTGGAAGAGGTATTTTATATGGCAGGGCTGGAAGGAGAGGGCAATTCAGAGTTGTTTCTGGAGGTTTGGAGAAAAATGGGCCTACTGGAAGTGTACCTTTTGCATCACGCTTGGCGCTTCAACTGTAAAGTATGCAAGTTGGAGAACGGACCCAGGAGCAATAGCGACAGATGCATTCAGTCTAATTTGCAGGATATGAAAGCTTATACTTTTCCTAATTTCTCTATGATTCAGAGAGTTTTGTTGCAGTTGAGGAGGCAGGGATGTTAGTTGTTGTCACCATTTTGGGTAAATCTGGCATGGTGTCCATCAGTAATGGAAATGGTGAAGAAGGAGCCATTGCTGATGTAGAAGGAGGGGAACATCCTCTTGTAGAATCAGGAGTGCTCACCCTTTTAATTTAGAAAGTATCAGGAAGATTCAATTAACTTTCTGGAGAGGTTTCAGAATTATGGACAGACATTCCCTTGGACACCAGTATATATAATACCACCTAGCCCACTACTAGGTTGGGATATAACTATTACCACCCACACTATTGTCATTAACAGCCCATTCAAAGAATAAAATCATCAGCTAACTCATTTAATTATAAAAATTACGAAACACGTTTTATTCAATCATTGATATCACAATATAAAAACATTCTAGTTAAAAAATGATAAAATCTCATAAACATATATCACACAATTCATATAAACATTTCACAAAAAGATCACAGTTTTTATTTATACAGGACGTAGATCACAATACGAACCAACATAAATACAAGAGTTAAAGAAATTTCTAGACAATACACTCTGTCTTTAGACATAACATATCCTATGGGAAAATTAATTAAAAACCTGGCCTGGTCACACTCCTCATTTTGCAAATACAGTATCGGATTAACCCTAAGATTTGTAAATCAATGTGCGTCGATGCGTTTCGATGGTTTAACTTATTCTTACATCTTTTTCAAGACCGTGGATTAATTTTTCTCTTTTATTGTCCTTTGTTTTGAGAGGGGAGCCTTCAACTTTTATAATGCCCAATACATTAGTTCTTCCGAATCTATTTCTTATTTTTACCCACAGTTTATCACTTGCTCCATAGGTGTTATCTGTGTGGGTCCCACACAGGCTCATTGGCTCGAATGTTTGATTCGATACTTTAAACGTGGCACGTCCACAGAGCTACCATAAGTTAGCACCTTGCTTCCGCGTTACTTGTATGCGCGCAGCTCACAAACCAGTCCCGAATTTCTCTTTCTTTAATGGGTCGGGGGGATTCCAAGTACTCCACCTCCTCTCTCTGGTTTATGCTGATAGAATGCAGCGGTACACCTGAAACTCGTCCTCCTTGTTTTTCGTTTCAGAATTACTCAATGAGTCTTGGGCACCTGGAACAAGAAAGAGATATAGGTGTGCATGGGATGTTTGACATTGTTGGTGAATGGCAAGAGATGGGGATCCTGTGGAGGCAGATCAAGTTATGATAGCTAATTCTTTGGAGGAATTATTTGGAAAAGGGCATATTTTAGAACAGTAAATTGTTATAGATTAGCTATAGTGGCTGAACAGTCTCTGTTGGATGGCATGTCTGTGGGAAGAAGTCCTTTGTAAAGGTCTGAAAGGAATGAGAATTTAAAGGCGTCCTAGAGCTAAATATGAGATTCTATGGGATGTTTGCTTAGTTTTTAGTTTGTTTGCGAAGTTGCCAAGGAACACATTTTTGAATTTTTGGGAATTGTTGTGGAAAATAGCATCTTTATTGTGTTTGGTCTCTTTTTAGAGCGTTTCAGATCTAAGAGTGTTGGAAATAAGCAATAGGTTTTTTTCAGCCGACTGTGTTTTTTGATTTTATTTGGGAAAAGGCCTAAAACTATGTCAATCAGTTTTTTTATCCTAGTTTTGATGAACATCTAAAAGCGTGTGTTTGTGAGGTGTATCAAGGCGTACGAGGCAAGGGTCAGTGAGCACAGGAGAGCAGGATTGACCAGTTGTTGATTTCTTATGTGAAGCTGTATGGTGTGGTTTCTTCTGCAACTATTGGTAGATGGGTGAAGAATATGATGAGATAACCAGGTGTGAATCTTAATATGTTTACAACGCTCTCTATAAGTGAAGCTATGGCAACAAACGTTTTTAATGCAAGAGAAAGACTGGGAGACATGAAGGTGGCAGACTAGTCTAATGATGTGGTATTTTGGAATTTCTATTTTAAGCCAATTGAGCATGTTGCAAGCTTGTCATTAAAAGGCTTTTAACATGCATAATGTTAGCCTCTTGTCTTGCTATAAGGTGCTGATTCCGATAGGTTTCATGGTATAGAGAATCATGATTTTATTAAAGACAAGGAGGCTAGCATTATCCCTCCCATCCTATAGAAGTGAGGTCTGTTTAAGTTAATGGAGTAATGAAATAGAGATTTTTAAAATATGCGTTACTGTTTCAATGAAATGAAGGCTTGCCAAATGTTGCGTTGAAGAGGAGTTTATAAAATTGTTTGGATTTTTTCCATTGACCCATTAAAGATAAGGAGATAAAGGACTTCAGGACAAGGTGTGCAAAGGATAATTTCTGTTGAGTGTGGAATTCAAGAGCCTTATATGGGGTGTTAAAGTTCTCTTATATTATGAGCTTATGTTCTGTTCTCACTTGGATCTTTTAAGATTGCTGCTCAGAATTTGTGAATAAAAGGTGTATGCATAATACTAGCCTCCCTGTCTCTATATAGTGAAACCTTGAAGAATCAGCATGCTCTTCTTCTAAGAATTTAGCAGAGGCATGGTGTGGTTAATGGCGCGGTGCCAAGTGAAGGATATGCCAAACACAGTGGATGGACTAAAATAATTTGTAATACTGGAACAGAGAGGAGCAGTATGACTTTTAATGTATTTGTTTTCTAGTGTTTACATTTCACGCCTCATGTAAGTTCACAGTGTTCTAGATGTTCCGAAAACTGGCATTTGTTGTTATCTGGCTGCGTCTGCGTGACTGTTGACGTCACAGCGTCGCCAGGCGCACCTAGACACGAGCGGTCTGCGCTGGGCGCGCTCCTAATCTTGAGCTTTCATCTTCATGTCTCGCGTGGGATTAATTTGAACAGTGCAAAAGCAGTGATATCTACATGTTTTTGTCGCCTTTGTATTTATCACTTTCATGCCTCAGTTCATGTTCCCGCCCGACTGGCTCGAGTTTCAGACTCGCTCAACTCTCTGTTGTCTGCCCATGGCTGGCTCCATTCCTGGAATGAAGGTTATATCTAAGCGAAATTCACACACAAAGCCTCCACAAACCACCCGCTCTCCCAGCCCTGGCCCAGAAAGTGACAGTAAGACCTGAACGCCCCTTCATAAGCTTTTCTTGTCTTGGGTGCTATGCTGGCTGCCACGAGGTCATGTAGTTGGGGGCACCAATCTGCCAGAGAGACGACGGGAAAGGGGCCGGGGTGGTCTCTGCGTCCGGCAGGTGATCCCTGAACACCTGCATCTTAAAGCGAGAAAGAGCATCAGCTGCATTGTTCAACACCCCTGGGACATGTTTTGCCCTGAAAAGTATGTTTAATGTCATGCAACAGAGCACAATCTCCTTCATCAGGCGCAATATGAATGGACACCTTGCAGCTTGTTGGTTGATACATTCCACCACTGACATATTATCTGACCAGAAGATTACTGATCGGTTGGCCAGATCCTGGGGCCACACTTTCAGTGCCACCCAGATTGGGAAGAGCTCGAGGAAACCAATGTTCATCGTCAGCCCGCTCTCCTCCCACCAGGCGGGCCACTTCTGTGCCACCCATTTCCTACCAAGGATTGCCCCAAAACCTACACTGCCTGCAGCATCAGTCCATAAACCCAAGTCCTCCGAGGACAACGTGGGTGCACCATACAGCACTCTGCCATTGAAATCCTCCAGGAATGCAATCCATATCCGCATATCCTGGCGAACCTCTGCAGATAGCCGTGTCCGGTGATGCTTCTCCCGAAGACCCTTCATGGCCTGTGCAATCGAGCGTGAAAAAGGGCGCGCCATGGGTATTACTCTCAATGCAAAATTTAACTGACCCACTGTCTGCTGTAACATTTGTAGAGTAACCTTCTTAGCCTGTATGCATGATCCTAGGGTATTCTTGAATCTTTGTATCTTCTCCATTGGTAATTTAAAGCAACCCTCCACTGAATCCAGTTCAATTCCTAAGAATTCCAAGCATGCCACTGGCCCGACCGTTTTTCCCTGCGCCAGGGGTACCCCGAAAGAGCGCATGAGCACGCAAAATTCCTGCAATGCTGACGCACACTCCCGTGCCCCCGCCGGACCCAGGAAAAGAAAGTCATCCAGATAATGCATGACATACTGGTGCCCTGTAGATTGCCTTAGGGCCCATTCCAAGAAAGAGCTGAACTGTTCGAAATATGCACATGAAATGGAACAGCCCATGGGCATACACTTATCCATGTAGTACTTCCCTTCAAAGGAGAAACCTAAGAGGCGCTGATCCTCCGGGTGAACAGGGAGTAGTCTAAAGGCTGACTCAATATCTGATTTGGCCATCAGTGCACCCGCGCCTAAGTCCCTCAGCATGTCCGCCGCCTGATCAAAAGATGCATATTTAACGCTGCAGATTGATTCATCAATAGCATCATTCAAGGATAGGCCCCTAGGTGCAGATAAGTTGTGGATAAGCCTATACTCGCCCTTCTCCTTTTTTGGCACTATGCCCAACGGGGAGCATACAAAATTCTTAGTAGGAATGACATGAAAAGGACCCGCTACCCTACCCAAGCGCAACTCCTTTTCTATTTTGCTAGCCACCAGCGTGGGATTGGAGAGCACTGACAGCTGATTCCTGCACTGCGGTGTCCCGACATAACCCCCAGCTGGAATTCTGAAACCATGAGTGAACCCTTCTTGCAATAATCTAGCAGACGTGTGGTTGGGGTACCTGTTAAGCCATGGGATCATAACCGACAAAAGAATGGGCGAATGTGCTATAATGGGATGGATCCTGTTACTCTGGTTTCTTCCTTCCCCTATTCCCAGGCCCACTGCCCTTGTTCCTGCATGTCGCTTCTGGGTGGGAAGGATGGCCGCATATGTTGCACGCGTGCCTGAACTTACAAGTGCCCGGTGCCCTGTTGCATGTCCGTTTGTTGAAGTCCCAACACACCCCTTTTGCACTTCCACCGCTTCTAGCCTTTTGGTTTGTCTCCCCGCCCTGCGCTGGCCGAAAGGGCTGCTGAAATGGCTGTTGTGGCCTGGGAGAATAACTTTTGTTCCAGTCAGAGCTAGGGCCCGCCCCCTGCCCCTTCTCAAATTGAGAATGCCAAGAAATAGAATCTACCTTGTCCCATGCCAAAGACTTGTTGAACTCCCTAGATTTTCTGAAGGCTATATTGTACTCTTTCCAGACATCCCCCGCATGATTATCATGGTACATTGTGATCCTACTCTGATAGCAGCTCATGACTGATTGCATTCCTGGAAAACGTTCCCCAATTACTGCACTGTACACAGCAAAGGCCCTCACCCAATTGAGGATGGTTTCTTCAACCCTAAATTTGTACAATTTTGATCTCCATTCACTAGGCAACATCATATCTTTCTGTGCTTTCGCATATTCCCATTCCCTGCTGTCTATCAACAATGAAAAGATATTAACGTATTTATCCGCCCAAATCAACTCTTTCACACTTTGTGACACATGTTGCGCCAGGCACTCCCCTCTGGAGGGCATCGCGCCCTCGCCCAACAGTGGCAGGGCAACCTCCTTACCATTGTCGTTGGATGACGCCACCTCCACGGTCTTGGCTGGGCCCCCGGTGTTCGCTGGACCTGTTTGGGGAGAAACCGGTGCGAGTGGCGGGCTGCCCTGGCCACTAGCCAACAATATCTGCGCAACTAATGTTCGTTGTTCTGCCGTGAGGTTCGTGATGTCCGGCAACGCGCCCTTACCTAACCAGGGGAGAACGACTGCTACCTGGGCTGCTAAATCTGCTGGCATTGGACCAGACGTGGGCAGGAGGGGAGGGACCCCACTCGGTACCGAGCCCCCCACGGGAACCGGGGTGGGCGGTGGCGCCAATGGTGCTAAAGGTGCTGCCGGCGCTACTGGCACAGCAACTGGTAGCTGGGGCACCGGTGCCGGGATGCCCAAGGGTGCCTGAGGTGGCGGGACGGGTGCCTGAGGTGGAGGGACAGGTGCCGCCGGCGGTACCATGGGAGTTGGACCCTGTGGACGACCCCCCACCTTCTTAGATCTCGCCCGCTTGGGCGGTGTCGCAAATTCGCCCCTTGGTTTGGGCGGCACTATCGCTCGCTTAGGTCTTCCCGATGGGCCGGCCTGCGCTCCTACCTTCTCTCCCAATTCCGCTACCGTCCTACCCAGCTTGTCAACTTTCCCCAGGCGTTTCTCCATTGCCGCCATTCTGCGCATCATTTTCTGAAACATCCAACCCACGCTAGCATTCGCGTGCCCCCTTCTTGCAGACATACTTATGAGCACACCGTGCTCCGTACCTGACCCAAATGAAAAGGCGCCCAAGCTGGAATACCGACCTAGCTCCTAGTCCTGTTGACCTGTAACAGAAAATGCGTTAAATTTCACACTGTGGCAGCCTGAAGTAAGTTGAGCACTACCCCCCGTAAAACAAAAATTAAACAATTTCACGTGTGCCTTGAGGCCAGACCAACCACCCCTGTAAGACACACCATCCGATCATATACCCAATTGAATTGTAAATGGGTCACTTCCTTATGGAAAAAAGGCAAAAAACGACACTAAACTGGTGTGCTATGCACACACCTCAGATCATGTACCTCTGCAATTTATTGTAAATAGGTGCTCAAAATTGTAACAGAGCCCCTTCTCTAGCACCAGTCGTCTAACAAGAAGATCCTTCACCTATTACACAATACACACGTCGGACAATATACCTGCTAGACTGTAGGAATAACGTGTAACCACCCTAGCCCTTTGTTTAATTCAAAAACAAACGTTCCTTCCTGAAAAAACCTTCTTGGTCACCCATCCGCCCTCTGCCCTAGCTGTCCCTGCTTAACGTCGTTCTACACACGCTCGTAAAAGAAACAGAAACGAAACGTTCACCTCTGCCGCCCGGCTTTTCCTGTACGCTCGCTGAGGCTCTGCAGCCCCCCCGCCCGCCCCACAAAATACCTCGTGTCGTGATGGCCACAACGCGGACGTCCCCGCAGTGCGCAAGCGGCCTCCAGACGAGCCCGGGAAAACTTCCTGCACGAACGTGCGAATCGGCAAACTCTCCCCGCTACGCTTCCGTCGTCCTCAGGAAAACGAGGTCACCGCAGTCCTCCGCAGCTGGCCGGATCCGGGTACACACCTGAAACGAACAAAAAGAAAAATAAAGAGCCCCACGGTGGGGCGAGGAGCGAGCCTGGGGAGCGCGGGCACAAAGAGGCCGCCTCCCGCGCCCCCCCAGGCTCTTAACCCCTTCGTGATCGCGGCCCCGCCCCCCCCCCGGCCCGGAAGCACACAACTACTTCCGGGGCAAGGGGGGGCGGGAACAGCCACCACGAAGGGGACGGGATATGGGAGGGGCCGGGCCCCGCCATGCCTGCGTGGGGGCCGATTGGCCCCCCCTTTTCTATTCCTGGAATGAAGGTTATATCTAAGCGAAATTCACACACAAAGGTCATTCCTTTTCATTTGATGCTTTTTCCTACCTTGACATTTGGAAGATTGGGAGGAAGAAACACGTTCCATTTTACGGGAAAGAATCCCATTGTCGTAGAATGTTACTATTATTTTGTCAGAGTGAAAATAAATGCATTATAGGCTGCGCGAGGTAGCACAAATCACACGGGGAGTGTGTTCGCAGTTGAAAGTCACCATCTCAGCCAAGGAAAAATACATGTATTTTTAGCACTGCCTTTCCTATCCAATCTAATCTGTTTGAAGAACCAAAAGAAATAGAAATTGCAATGGAAGCAACCATATTAAGAGTGAGCTTCTGGGTTCAGACAGCCCTGATTTATGGAAGCCTACACTGGACTTAAACCACTGCTGGCAAAGGCGTCAGAGAGCATCGACAGGGCATGTTTTTATTCTGTTTCTGAGGCTTATTGGGTGTAGCAGTTTATGATTCTATTGCGACTGTGAGGAGCAGAAGAAAAAACAGCATGGTGTGATTTGAAAGGAAACGTGTTGTGAAGTTTTTATCCCTTTGGCACAGTTCTGGGCTAATGTCAACCCTTGAGCGAGCGCGGTGATCAGCACCCCTCTTTCGGAGAATGTATACAGTATCTTGCACATCCCCAGGCCTGTTTACCTTCAGAACTTTCTCACCTTCATAACATATCATTTAAAGTTCCTGTGCCCCACCAGACCCCTGCAGTCGTCCCACTTGATTCAACCCCCACTCCTCCACACTGAAAGACGCAAATGTATATATGCTATGTGTGGCAAACCTAGTGTTTTAATGGAACCGTCTTGTGTTCCCTTTGTTTCAATGATTAGTATATTCCTACAAGCCATAGAATATTGAATATGGAATGCTGTATTGATTTCAGTCAGTTAGATCTTGGGGCTTCTGTCATCTCTGTGTAAGTTATGTTGTTACACTGAGCTGAGGAGCAGTGGACTCTTGTACATATACTATAGGCTTTAGTGGAATTATTCAAGATTGTGTGCATCAAGTGGGGTGTTTAAACATTTTGTAATTCACAATTTTATTAGACATATTTACAGTTGCATCACATTTTGTATTTTGCAATTTTATCAACAGTGAGTATAATTTATTTGCTTGGTGTACCACTGTGAGGAAATTGGGTGTATGATATGGTGTGGTAGTGCAACCTCACTGTGTAATACAATTACCAACCCCTTTACGACCCTGGGGTTTCGTACGTCAAACCCTCAGCTCAGTCCTGGGTAGCTGTGGCTCTGAGCTGCAAGGCTTACACAGAGCAACAAGTGTTAAGCATTTAAACAGCATCAAAGTGATTGAAGAATAAATTGACACTACACTCGAGAAATCCCACACCAATTTACAAAAAATGGGTTGTATTTTTATAAGAATTTAGACACTGAAACGAAAAAGATCTACTGAAGGGTTCCAAAGATATAGGTTTTACAATCAATAATAAATGTGCGCAATTTTGCTCAACCGCGAACAAGCCTTGGCAAAGTCAACAAATTGGACACTTGGAAGCTTTTTGAAAGGAAACGTAGGTAAGTGTCAGTTCGGTCGGTTAGAAGTACTTGGGGTGACCAACCCAGGCAGGGAGCTAGTAACCTGGCCAGGAAGGTCCTCAAGAACAGTTACCTTAAAAGGAGAAGCAGACCTTCAACAGTTCCAAGAAACTTATCCGCATTGCAATAGATTCCTATGGGGTGGTCCTGATGCAAGGGATAAAGGATGCTGAAGATGGTCTAATGATGCTGTGTATGCGACGTGTTCGGCGGGGGTCTTCCTGCAGGGCATCCTCAGTTCACAAATATATGGTGAGGGGGGTCCTGGTTGCAGGGTCGACGTCCCATGAAGTCCTCTTCGGTCTGGCTGAAGTCCAGTCACCACTGGGCTACCAGTCACCAGTTGTCACAGTCACAGGTTAATTCTTCCTGAGTCTAAATCTTGCCTTCTGAGGGTACTTTGACAGTACTCCCAGCCTCAGTGAACTCGGGTGCAACTCTGTGCATCGGGTCTTGGTCCTCTGTGCTGCACGGCAGTGGTGGTAGCAGCTTAAAGACTTTGGGCTACCAGGTTGCATCGGCAGACTTCTTCAGCGGTTGTGTCCATGTACTGCGAACAGGAGGCCTGTCAGATGGGCTTGGAGTTCTCCTGGCTTAACATGGCTCTGGAGATGACTTTTCCTTGAGCAGGACACGGCAGGCACAGTCTCTTTCTTCGTTAGTCACCAAGTGGAGCAGGTGCAGTTCTCGTTGGCGCAACCTCTCTTTGCTGGTCGCACGGTGCCGCAGGACAGCCCTTCTTCTGAGTCGGTGGTGATCCGAGGTCTTAGTATAAAGGGTGCACCTCACATGTTTGGAAAATGCCCTCAGGGTAGGATGCGGTTAGTAGCCAATGGGCTACCAGGTTCTCTTCCACATGGTGACTACTTTCTGCGGAATAGGACATCTGGCTATCCCAGGATGCACCAACCTGCCACTTCCAAGATGGCAAGACACCTCTCCTTTTGTACAGACCTCCCCAACCCACTCCCCATGGGTGCAGCTACCTCAGGGCTACAAGCCCCTGGGGAAACCGGTTTGGCAACTGGTTTCCTCTCTGCTTCCTGTGTCAGCCTGTCTACCTCAACAATGGTGCAGATCTCCCCCTGGTGTCCCACAGATGATCTTCAAAGGCAACTTCACCTTTGAAGCATGCCTTTTGGGGCAAACACCTAAGTGGCTTCTTGCAGGAGGGAGGTGACACCTCCCTGATCTGCAATCCCTCATTGTTCTCCTTCCTGAGAGTCGTTGGTATGTCTCTCCAGGAAGGCAGAAAGTTATCTTGTGGAGCAGGATTCATGTGTGCCCAGGAAGGCACATGAGTTTTAAAGGTGAAAAAGTGGCAGCTTTGCGAAAGCTTCACACTTCAACATTTTTCATTACTCTTGACTTGAGATACAAGTCAGGCTTAATGTAACGAGTTGTTTGATATCTTGGAGTGTCCACTTTGGTCGCACTGTTCCGGAGTTAACACAGTTGAGGGGTTTGGCGTGTAACCCTGTACTCACCATTTGGGCAGCCACGTCTTTCCACAGTAAAAACGGTCGTTTCGCATGTTTTACAGTCAGGACATGTAAAGTACATGTCTTGCCTATGTTGCATGTTGCACTCTGTTTTTAGGGCTTGGCAGGCCTACCAGAAGGGTGACTTATGCACATGTCCAGGGGATGTGGTGGCCTTGCAGTGGCTGTCAATGGCATAGTCTGGCTAGAAGTGGACGACTGCTCAACCAGTCTGCAGTGGCAGACTTGTTTTACTTGGCGGACCTCCAGGGTGGCACAATCGAGCTAAAAGCCCTGGGGTACCCCTCTAACTTATATGCCCTGGGTACCAGGGTATCACTTACTAGGGACTTACAGGCAAGTTTGCAATTTCCAATTGGGTATAGCCAATTCGACATACACTTTTAGGATCAGGGCACTAGCATTGAGGCCTGGGTAGCAGGCCTCAGTGAACTCTTAAAGTTGAAAAACTTGGGGTCAACCACACAAAAAGAGGCATTACCTTACATGCGTGAATTATAGGAGGGTGTCATAGCTGGGATTAGAAAGCTAGTCCGTAAAGTCAGACAAGTAAGATGGTCGTCGGTGGTGTCAAAGCATCATCTGCATTAACCTGCCTCTCTCTGTTGCGCAGAGATCTTGTAGAGCGGGAGACAAAGATGGGTGAGGTGTTGTTTGCACTACCACCACCTTTGTAGCCTTTCTAAATAGCCACACAAACTGGGTAAAGACCGAGGAGTGACTGCATCCCCATGATGTCACAGAAGTGAAAAACAACTTTTGTTCTTGCACTTCTTCAACTTCTCTTCACTTATTGTTCAACATCAACACACACTTCAGATAACAACCTGCCCTAACTGATAAATCCAAGCACTGGACCAGGAACATCAAACAAGTCCCACTAAATGAACTGGAAACCAGGACAAGGCACCTAACTCTATTTAGAACTGCCCGGCTGTCATACAAGAAGCACATTTTCAGAGAAAAAGCCTCTTTTTTTCACAATCAACTTAACCATGCTAAAAATAGACCCAGGGAACTCTCCCCCACATCCTCCCACGAAATAATAGCCACCAATGAACTCTGCAAAGAAATTCCCAGCTTCTTCACTGATAAGGTCGCAAAAATCGATCAATTCTTCATCCAAGTCACATATCCGCCATTTCTCCTATCATGCCCCCATATGCTTACGATTGACCAAATAGACCCAAATTATTCCAAGGACATCCATGACCTCACTCAACTGAAAAACGATGCCAATTGGTCTGACTTCAAACTTATGACAGAAAAAGAAGACCATTTAATTGCAAACTTAAAGCCTACTTCCCACACCACGGATCTCCTCCTGTCCGCAATAGTACAAAACCTCAACCACATCATTGCCCCATTATGGACAAAAATCATCAATTAATCCTTTGCCTCAGGCTCCATACCTGACTCCCTTTAACTAGGACAAATCACACCCATACTCAAAAAACCAGGGCTCAACCCTAATGATCTCAACAACCTCAGAACGATCTCCAACCTCCCGTCCCAAGCCAAAACCATGGAAAAGTGTGTTCTTCAACAACTTAACCAACATATAGTCGATTACAACCTCCATTATACCTTCGAATCAGGGTTCAGACAACGCCATAAACTGCCATGCTAAATACCTCTGACATCCACAGAACCTTGAATGAAGGTGAAGCATGTTTACTCATCCTGCTTGACATATCTGCGGCTTTCGACACTGTCAACCACTCAGCTCTATTTGAGACACTTAAGATCCGCTCTGGTATTAATGTCACTGTACTTAAATGGTTCACATCTTACCTTCAACACCTTTCACAACAGATTAAAATCAAATCCTGTCTCTCCAAACCTTCATAAGTCACTCTTGGTGTTCCCCAAAGCTCAGTGCTCTCCCCTTCCCTCTTCAATTGCTTCAAAGAACCCCTTACAATCATCCTGAAACAAACAGGGGTCATGTATCACCAAATGCTGATGACACGCAACTCTAATACAAAATCAAATCACCAAGTGAATTTCTACACCTTAATGCCACTAACCAAAATACAAACTTGGTTTAATTTGAACCACTTAAAATTAAATCCAAACTAAACTAAATAATAATGTTAGCCCTGAAAGGTAACCACCTACCAACCCAAGAGTGGCACAAGAACCTGAATGCTCTAAACAGCTCCCTCACACTGTGCAACTCACTGAAGTCCTTAGGCATCACCCTGGACAAGAACTTGACAATGAAGGATCACATCAAAAACTCAACCAAAGGAGCACTTAACTCACTGAAGCACCTCAAGAAAATTAA
The DNA here is from genome assembly GCF_964204655.1 of Triturus cristatus. Classification (NCBI taxonomy): domain Eukaryota; kingdom Metazoa; phylum Chordata; class Amphibia; order Caudata; family Salamandridae; genus Triturus; species Triturus cristatus. The sequence goes on from NC_140582.1 coordinate 331,104,742, forward strand.
ACCTTTAATTCCCCCGATGACTTCAAGAAAATTCACCTAGCCCCCCCTAAGATCTGTACTGAACGCGACGGCACAGCTCATAAAATTGCCCCAAAAATTTGCAACTCTCTTCCTCCGGAAATCCGTACAATTTCCTCCACTGCTTCCTTCAAAAACGAAGTGAAAAAAATCCTAATGCTCAAGTTCCTGCCCTAATAGGCCTTGGCTCCTAGACTCCATTACTGCCCTCTGTTAGGTCATTTTGATTGACTTTTGACATGGTTATATACCTGGGAGTAACATTGTTACCATGCATTGTACATACACGTATGTGGAAGCCCTCCGCTACGTGCCGGCACAAAAGACTCAGTCTAGGGCACGCGTCGGCAGGATGCAGTTCCTGGGTGAGCCGATTCAGGTGCAGTGACTGAGGGCAGCCTTGACTAAGTAAGTGCAGTAGGGTGGCTGCCGATTTAGCGCTAAGCGTATATTAATTGGGACACCGCACTACATGGTCAATACCTAGCATTAACTTGGCCTCTATTGTTGAAAACAAGCAGTAAATGTTACTGATGGCATTTTCCCTTCCTGTTTGCAGGGTTTGACTACAGGCCCCCTCCTTCCCGGTGGGATAATGACGCACGAGACCAGCGTCTATAATGTATGTTTGTAAATATACGTATGTTCGTCTTGTTATGTATTTCTTCAGTCATTTCAGGCTAAAGGGTGTTTCGCACTTGTATGCAGTATAACCACTGTTTTTTGTGCGTTTTAAAAGCACCTATACAACTTGTTATTTCGTACATTTGGACATTAATTTGTGTCAGCCATGGCTGATGTTTTTAAACTCTCCCTTCTTTCTCGTTTTACAGAAACGCAGTGACATTATCCTGAGATTAATACCATATGTAGGTTGTGTGATTTGCATGGCTTGCAACAGAATACGCTCCTATATAGGAACTTTTGAGGAGTGGTACCTATAGGAACTAGGTTCCTTGGGTGCTGATGAAGAGCCAATAGGGGCAAGGCTCGAAACATGTTTACCAGATAAGCAAGGAATAGGTTAATTGATATCCTTTTCCTTCTTTCTTTCTTTCTTACCCTGATTTTTAACCTTACCGACTAGAGGCTGGAGTAAAATACGGTGACCTACTAGTCAGGTATTTTTAAACTTGTATAGCACCTGCACTCCACTACCCTCCCCTCCCATAACTTTGTCTTCATCATAGACAAACACTAAAAAGTGCTCTTGCGTATCTTGTCTGGTTGAAGCATGGCTCGACCCGCAGCAGATCGGGATGGAGCCCAATGATGAAGCATGCCACCAAGTGGCAACCCTGGTGGGGGAGGGATCTTTTAACAGAGTTTTTCTCTCATTGAGGAGGGTATGTCCATCGATATTCTTTCCTAAATTACTGGGTTCTTTGTTTTGCTAAAATTGTACATTTGAAGAGGGCGAACCCAGTTATTCCTCTTCCTCCCCCCTACTTTTGACACTAAACAGTACAGCCATCTTATTCAGAATGTGCTACGATTTTTCTCTTTTCCTTTTTTGAGTGCTAAAGTAGGAATAAAAGATCATATAACAGAACTAATTGACTCAGATTCTGTCAATGTGCAATGGGAAAGAATGTTGAATCTCTCAGTTATTATGCAGATGTTGTTGATCTGTTTGTCAAACATCAAGCTGGTGTACCCATAAGTGTAAACACCAAGAAAGCTTTGGCTGCAAGGGTGGTCTTCAGAAAACTTTAGATGAGTGTTATTTTCTGTCTTTTCCTGTAGACAAAAGCATTTTGATAAACTGGATGTTCATACTAGTGAGGTAAAATATGCTCAATCAAAAATGCACATTATTCTAGACTTATTGGACTAAACATCGATTTGAAACATTTCCTTTATGAACGATGTTAGAAATGGGATTTCTGGTTTGCTAAGGCTTGTGCCAAAGCCAGGCAGAAAACACCACTCTAGTCAGGGTAAGGGAGTTACACCCTGAAGATAACCCCTGCTCACCCCCTTGGTAGCTTGGCACGAGCAGTCAGGCTTATCCCAGAGGCAATGTATAAAGCGTGTGCGCAACACACACACAGCAGCAACACACTAGGCACACCACAAAAGAAACTCAACACAAGGTTATATAAAAATAGCCTTTGTATTATCCAAAACACATTAGAATACTAATCACACGATATACACTGTGCCAACTGGCACTAGGCAATATTTACATGGGATTATATACACCAGGCAGGGCCAACCGGGCCACTGTCAGAACCTTTTAGAAAGCACTAGTAACAAGTAGTAAATAACGCACAACCAGTAACTACTGGTATAAAAATGACCTCAGAAAACACAACCAGTTACTACTGGTAAAATACTGTGCGCATATATCACCTTAGCAACATAAACACATGATGCATAAATCCTATTAGATCAGACATAATCAGCAGCACAAACACAGTCTGCAATATATCACATTATGCAATAGGCATCACAAGCATAATCACATTCTGCAACAATCATGGGGCCTAACGCACAGAAACTCACCCCAGGCCAACTGGCCTTTCACTGGGGTTCAAATGCCCTATGTCCAAAATGCCAGGGTGTAGCTGCGAATGCAGCGAACTGTGCCTCCGGGGTCCCCACTGGGACTCTTCAAACAATTGTGCCCGACGTTGCAGCTGCCCGTAGTCAGGGCGGTGCAGCTGTAGAAATTGGCAAACAAGCCCTCTCACTACAGTGCCTCCTGAGTCTCCACTGGGATTTTCTAACAAATGTGCCCCCATGTTGCAGCTGCTGCTAACTGGCGGTGTAGCTGGGAAAATAAATGCAGGCACTGACCACAACGGCCTCTCAGTCCCACTTGCGGGACCGCTCAGGAAAACATGGCAACGACAATGTGCCTCGAAAGGGGCACCCCTCACCGGGCTCTCCGAGTACAGCTTCCCATGCAGCCCCACTCACCCGGACTCAGCTGCTCTCTCTCGGTCTTGGTCGCGGCGGCCTGCCTCCCCTTCTGCCAGGTGGGGGAATGCAGGTCGTGCAGCCAGTGGAGCCCGCAAGGCTCCTACTTCTCTTGCCTTCACCCGGTCCCTCTCCGGGGACACGGGACTTCAGAGTGGAGCCCGCGAGGCTCCGGACTGCCCTCTGTGGCAGGCGGGACTTCCTTTTTCCTGGCCGGCCTCGCCCCCAACCGGGCAGCTTTGCCTGACTTCCGGGTCGCGCTGGCGGCAGCACCTTCTCTCGGTGGCTCCTCAGTGCGGGTTGGGCACCCGTCCGTAAATAAAACCAAAAGCGGGGTGGGCACACGCTTGAAAAATATGAATAAAGCGGGGTAGGCTCCCGCTCTGTTTGGCAAAATGTGTGGAAATCTCCACGTCTGGATTCCCTCTAAACTAGTCACGGCTCCACGCTGCAAAGCTCCAGCGCTCTTCCAGGAGCCAAATTTCAGTGCTCACAAGGTGCTAAGAGCCAAGAGGCTCAAAAGGCAAGTTGGGCACCAAAGGTGTGCCAAGTCACCGGAGCAGTCCTCTCCTCTTGCCCGCAAAGTCCCAGGGCACAGGCTGGGCCCAGGCAGGCCAGCTCACAGGGCCCTCCAGCAGGGAGGCAGTCCCTTGTGGCGGTTCCTCCTGGGGCCCAGCAGCAAAAATTGCCTGGAAGCAAAAGAAGCACCACCTTTTCACGGGGTCACAGCCCCTATATTTATACCACATATTTGCTTTGTCTGCCCTGGCACTGGGCTTGGGGGGGCCAGCCTAAACTGGTTCAGGGGGGTTTTGGAGCACATTGTTGACAAGGCTCCTCTTCCCCTTTGTCAGGTGGGGGCTCGTCATCAGACACACCACAGGGGGGCGGAGCCAGCATTCACACAGGCAGGCACAGCCCTATTCAGGGTCAGGGGACTACTCCTCCCACTACTCCAAATGCAGATGCCCTATTCAGCCTAGCAGTGCCTCACCCTGCCCCTGCTGGAGCCACACTCACCTCACCAGCCCCTGTCACTCCAAAGTCAGACATGCAATTCAGTTCAGGCAGGCAGACACATAGCACACGGAAATGCCAACTTCTAAAAGTGGCATTTCTAAAATAGTTATAATAAATCTGCACACAGCATTTATTATTGCCATTCTAAATATACTAAACTTGACCACGCTGCTTCTCTCATATCAGGGATTACCACTGAAACACTTATCAGGGAATCCCCAATAGATTCCTATGGGAGGGCAACCTCACAGTAGTGAGAAACCAAAATGGCTGTTTGTCACTACCAGCACATGTCACACATTTAAGGTACATGTCCTACCTTTTACCTACAATGCACCCTGCCCATAGGGCTAGCTAGGGCCTAACTTAGGGGTGACTGACATGCAGTAAAAGGGGGGTTACAGACGTGGCACGCACTTTAGGTGCCACGGCACAGCGGCAGTAACACTGCGCTCACAGGCTCTGCAATGGCAGATGCCTGAGATAGGTTGGAAAGGCTGCTTTGGTGGGTGGCGCAATCAGCGCTGCAAGCCCACCAATAGCATTCAATTTACCAGCCCAGGGTATATAAGATACCACTTTACAAGGGACTGACAGGTAAATTAAATATGCCAACCCGGTGTAGACCAATCTTTACCACATTTATCACAGAGAGCACACACACTTTACACTGGACAGCAGTGCTAAAGTGCCCAGAGTCCTAAAACCACCAACACCATGTCAGAACAAGCATTTACAATGCAATGGTCTCGGCATTGGTAAAGTTAGAGCTATTGGCATTGCTCATGACATTATTTTTGTTTATGTATTTGTTTTTAAAACATTTAAAGAAACGGCATTGTCATGAGCAATGCCAATAGCTCTAACTTTAACAATGCCGAGACCGTTGCATTGTAAATGCTTGTTGTAGCTGCTGCCTGCTACATGTTGGAATGTGTGTTCCAGCAGTGAGGGTGCCAGCTGTGAGGGCCCCTCGGTGTCTGCCCTCAGGGCGGATAAAGATCCCTCCTTCCAGTGCCAGCACCCCCTTCCGGTGGCAGGCGTGCGGCATGTAAACAAAACATTAAGACAGCGAAAAATGCGATAAACGTAAACCCTCATTACAGGCTCCACCAGAGAGCCAGAGGTGGGGGCGGTTAACGCCCAGAGCTGCCACTGACCTGGATTTTGGGGTAGCCCCCACCCTCCCATTTATAATAGCATATTTATATGCCTGTACTAATCTAATCCTAATGTTTTTGTTGTTGTTGTGATTGCCACCTTTTATTTTATTTTACTTGTTTAGTATCCTGTTTGTATCTGTAACATGTAAGTTTGTAACTCTCCTCATGTAACGTACTCGCTTCTATTGTAAAGCGCTCTGACACCGTTTGGTAAAGTCTGCGCTATATAAAATGGCCTAAATAAATATTATCCCCACTGTGGACTCCTCCAGTGTCCCTTGAGGTCTTGCTATAGTGGGTGACGTATTCACCCACAGACCGCATTGAGGTGTGCGTGGTGTTTTCTCAGACCCTCGCTGAAGTGTGGGGCCTGGTTGGCATGTCCACATTAAAGCGCCATATGTCTGTTCATCAGCCCCTGTCCAGGTGCGTGCCACCCAATAGTGCCTTGCGAGGCTGGTGTACTATTTGGTGCTTGCCACACACAGACCTTCCAGGCTGTGGTGTCTTGGTGCCCACGGTTACAGTCACCCCTCATATAACGCCTGGCACAGACCGAGCTGTGTCTTGTTGCTGATACAAAATTACTGCAGCCATTCATTTGTTGACTTCGGAAGGCTGAAAGAGTGAGTTGGCCCTGCAGTTGCGCCTGTGCGACACGGCTGGGCTCTGCTGTGATAGAAGACGGTGTTTGTTTTTATATGTGCACTACTGCCAGTGTAAACGGCCGCACAATCGTATTCTATATGCAGTCATCGTGTTTCCGAGCCCCGGGCCTCTCTTTGCGCTCTATGGCCTCAGGCGTGCTGTAATCATGCAGCGCTTCACAAGCCGAGCTGTGGTGAACTCACCCGTGTCAGGAATGCGCTGCTCGTGGCTTCCGTAAGGGCGGTGCCTGGCAGAGTATAGCGCCTCAGGTTACAACGCTTTGCTGCCCTCATGCGTGTGCTCTCTGCTGTCCCGTCCCAGACTCTGTGGTGTCTCACTGCAGCGAAAGAGCTGCGTGGAACAGGCTGTAGGGTCATTCTCAATAGTGCCTCGAAGACAGCCTTCCTTCCAGAGTTCAAAAGGCGCTGAGCTGGTGATTACTGTTTACTGGTGCTTAGAAACGTAGAAGTGAAAGCGGAGAGGGGCGGCCAGGCTCACACTGCTTCCTGCTCTTAACTCGGATACCTGCTTGGTCTCCAGCTCGCTTCCACTGTCCTCTTCACCGCCGACCTCCCCCGCTACTCCTGGGATGGGCATGCAGTGACTGTCCTCTGGGACAGAATGCTCTAGAATACAAGCATTTACTTAGGAGCCGGTGGCGGGCGAGATCTACTTCCGGTAAGGATGGCGGAGGAAGGCAATAGGCTGCCGGGCGAGCTGGGCCTAAACAGCAAGACCGGAGACACCACGCAGGAGCCAGCGTGGGAGTACGAAGGAGATCAGGTGAGGGAGCAACGCCGGGACACCACCGCCTTTCTCCGAGGCACAGCAGAAAATGCCTCGGAGAAAGGGAGTGTCCTTTTCGGATTGGGGGGCGTGTTTTGCTGTTGTCTCCTCCCTGAGACTTCTCGCAAAAAACACGCCCCCCGATCCGAAAAGGACGGGGCAGGATTAGAGTGACGGGACCTCTTCTCCAATGGCTGGCCAGCATTTACTAGGCCAGCCAATGGAGAACAGGGAAGAAGAGGGGCGGGTTCAAGCCCCTCTTCACCCAAGTCATTATGTCTCGCGAGCGAGACTGCGCAAGCGCAGCCATCGCTAGCCGAGACCTAAAAAAGGCTAGGAGAAAGGCAAAAAGTTTAGGGATGACCCTGAAAAAAGGGCTGAGTCCAACAAACAATTTCTTTGAAGCTGTGAGCTTTTCTTAGATTCTTCAAAGCCTCCAGGTTGCATCTAACTTGAAGACAACCTCCCAAGTGGCAGTCCCCCACACTTTTAACTCTGCTTGTAAAACAGAAACGATGTGAATTTTTTGTGTACACACGTATATATCAGATTTCCATACATGCCAGGAGATATCCTTCTGTTTTGTTATGACATCTACTGCTTGCAGAGTTGAAGAACCTGGATGAGATGCACCTACAACATTTTATGATAGGCACTTTGAGGATTCGTAAGCAGTCATTGTGCCTGGCTGGAAAACTACCAAGAAATTGTCTTTCTAGAGATTCAAAATATTGACGTCTGTGATTGTACAGAAACATGTCCTTATTTCTGAGATTTGAAGAGCAACTTTAGGTCCCACCATGTAAGGACTAGTGTCTGAATTCAAGCACAGGGATTGGTAGTGGTGTGAGCTATCATACATTTTAAATTGTACTTGTCAATGTTAGCTCTAGCCAGTGGCTAGTGCAAGGTTTCTATAAGTAATTAGTAGAGATAAGCCTTATGGGTGCAAGGGTACCAATGTGCTAAAAAAAAAAAAGCTTTGTTGGGATGTGGGTTGATGTTTGTGTGATGGGTAGACATGGCAGTTTTCTATGATGGTCTCAATTGTGAGCTTTAATCCTTGCTCATGTTACGCTGTTGGTTATTTGCTTGCACTGCTAGCTGCCCTCCCACTGTCTGTCTGTAGAACGTTCTGAACACATCCTTGTGGCTTTTCCTTAACAGTTGTCTTCAGCTTTAATCGTGGCCATATTCCAGGAAGCATCAATATTCCTTATGGTTCTGCTTTCAATGCGGAGGGAGAACTAGTCCAGTGTCCTTCCACAGCCACACTCCAGAGCTTCAGAGGAAGAGTGATTGTAGTGGTAGGCAATGTGGCTCAGAACACAGCAGAGGTAAGTCAAACAATATGATCAACTTCTTTGAGCATGCATGGTACAAATTTCATGCAGTATGATCGACCTCTTTCAGCATGCATCATGCACATTTTTGTACATTGCTGTTTTTTGCTGTAGAAAGTTATACAATGCATAAAACAAACATTAATGAAGGATCTATACCTCAGGGCCATTAACAATGTTTCATCATGACAAATGGCAAATTCTTAAGATACCTTCAGGTGAGACTGATTTTTTTCGGATACTCCGAGTTAAACTTTCAGAAGTGGAGGTTGAGACCCCGCTGGAATACATGGTACTTCTGATGGATACATCTACCTGTGGATTCTACACCTTTTGAATATCCCAATGCACCTGCATTCCACAGAAACCTTTCATGACAGCTGTCTCATGTCGCTGAGGACACCACAATGCTACGGCTCCGCATGCGACTCCACATATCTTCTTCGGAGCCATAAGAAACCCTCATCGGCGTGCTGAGGTCAGTCCCTTTTTTTCCACGCCTTAGATGCGTAACGTTTTTTTCCTAGGCGCTCCATAGGTCTAGCAATTCTTGCAATATTTTGTCCAGGAAATAGCAACGTTGTTGCAGGGGAAGAATGTCGCCTCCGGGCAAGTCTGGATTCAAACCCTGCAGAGAATGTGAAGATCTGATGTCGATCACTGACCCGCATGACGAGTGCCTTTAGTGTCCAAGTTCAGATCATGACGTCGAGGCCTGTTCTTCATGCCAGAAGATGAATCTGAAGGCGTTGAAGGATAGCGAGGCGAAGCTCTTTATGGCCAAAGCAAGAAGGGAATGCCTCTCCATTCTTCGAAGTCTTCCAAAAAGAAGCACAAGAAGAAGTGGCGTCATGGTTCTGGGCGTCGCTCTTCAAGGGAGTTTTTCCCAAAGTCAGTGTCCCCAGCACCTACGGCCCATGGAAAAAAAGGCGAGATCTCTCTGACTTCTTCTCCGGGGGTGGCTCCGGCGTCGCCTTGGAGTCCGAGAGCGGTGACTCCACCTGGGGGTCCTGAGCCGTAGCCGGTATCGGATCCAGTTCTTCCTCCACCTCCACCAGGAGCAAGAGTATCTGGTCCTCCCGACTCCAGAGTCCGATCCGTCAAGTTTCCTGAATGCTAAGTATAGCATTTTTGGAACGGCTAGGACTCCATCCGGTGCGCCTGCAAGTCACATGGGTCCACTTGCTTATTTTTTAGGAGCTTTCCTGGCACACTACCAAGAGGTACTGTTTTATATCATTAATGATGATGACTCCGTTAACTTGGCCTCTGCCGACGCCGAGAAAGGCGACGCCGTCCCCATTAGAAGAGCTATGGCTGTAATCCCCGGCGCCGGTTGCGACCTCTCCGGGGTCGACTGGATCGCAGTTGGCGCCGCATCACCTGTTCCAGTTCCTCAGCCATCTGGGCCTGAAACTCCGGCGCCATTGCCGGCATTGCCGGTGCCACCTCCATCGGCACCAGTGTTGAAATTGAGGTCTCAAAGAGAAGCCCAGAGGCTTTTGGAGGAGGAACGGTACTTTTGTGGAGGAAATCAGGATCTGAAGGAAGGAGAAATAGTGTCCTTGGATCCTGAGTTTGAAGGCTTGGAGGTGGCAAGTGGCCTTGATACTTCTCCAGAGTGGGAGTTGCTGTCACCAAAGGGTATTGCTCCACCAGAGGTCACATCTTATCATTTTGTGATTAGAAAAGCAGCAGCACTGTTGGAGTTGCCTTTGCCTTCTTCGGAATTAAAATCTAATTTGTTGACGGAGGTGCTTCATTCATCCACGTTGTCAACTAAGCCAGTTTTTGAACCAAATTGTTGAATAAAAGGACTTTTACAAGGAATAAGCGACTTACCTTACCTCATTGACTTCGAAACGAGTGCACCTTCCAACTTCTCTATCTAAGCCTTTGTTACCTTTTAATGAGGCCCTTACTGAGCCTATTCTTGATGTTGGTCAGAAACCTATTGTAGGAGGCTGGCTCAGTATATCGTGTACACCTATTGGTGAGGCACCCCGCACTGAGTCCAGGCAACCCTTAGTGATAGTAGAAGTGATCCCTGATAACCAAAGCTCTCATGGAGAGCAGCTAAGGCTTATTCAGGAGGGTGTAAAGCAGGTACATTACGACACAGGCAGTCAGCAAAGCTTACACACAAGAAGGAACCACACCAGTGTTAAAAAAATATTTTGTATTTATTATACACTAACACTAAAACTACTTTGGTATATCTCCTACCTGGAGATATCAATACACAATAAAATATACTTAAATGCAAGGTAAGTAATGCACATAAAACACATGGGCCTCTGTGGTGGGCCCGCCAACCCATATACTAAGAAATGGAATGGGATGTGAGTATCCAAACGAGACAACCACCGAGAGATCTGTGGACCAGCGGAAGCAAGAAACCACCAAAGGTGAGTAGCTAGGATTCCCACGGCACCCGGGCGCAGAGGTGATACGCCAGTTCAACGTCCATAGGATAATATGGGGAAGTCACAGTTGGAGTTTTATGGATTCAGGACCCTTCCCAGAGGACCCTGAGGAAGCCTGTTGGAACCAGGGAGGTTGGAGGACACCCCCACCCATGGATACCCAGAGAACTAGAATACTTACACTAGGGATCCCGGGTGCATAGGTGCGAATTGGTGTTGGAACCGCCATTGAAGTCAATGGAGAGTCTTGGTTGTCCAGCTGCTACAAAGTCTCATGGATCTTAAAGAAACACGTAGTGATAGATTCCTTACCTTAGAATTACCCCCAGGCGTCAGACTGGATCCGGAAAGTTTTCGTCAGCAGTACCCCTGCGCGTCGGTAGGCGTCGTCGTGCTACTTAGACGCGCGCTGACGTCCGTTCTTTTTCCGCACCAGTAAGCGCAGATCCGTGAAGAGCTAGTACCCCCAGTCATTTTTTGACTGAGTTTTTTTAGGCCTTTTGTCTCTTTTTTCTCGAGTCGATCGACTCCTGATGTCGTAGGGATGCCCGGGTTTAAGAACTGTGGGGACTGTCACCGCATGATGTCGGTGACGGACCCACACCAAGTGTGTCTCTACTGCGTGGGGCGCGACCACGACTCCAAGTCGTGCCCCGACTGCCGGGCCATGGCGCCGAAGACTTTGCGGGAGCTGTCCCGAAAGTTGCTGGAAGTCCGGCTGTCGGCTTCGCGCCGCTCAAGGTCCCGTCCCGTGGGAGGTCGAGGGACCGGTCGCGGAGCCGTCACCATAATTCTTCTGGATCTAAGTCTTCACACTTTGGGTCAAAGCATTCCAAAAAGAAGTCGAAGAAGCGTCGTCACTCCTCGACTTCTCGCCCGTTGCGTGACACGGCTGAGGGTGCGGGTGCGGCTGGTTCCAACCCCGCGGCTCCGGCGGAGCCTGCAACATTGTCGCCGGTCTACCCTCCCTTCCCGGGTCCGTCGGCGACGCCTGCCCAGGTGCAAGAGTTTCTTGCTGCCATGGCCCGACTCTTTCGGCCGTCTGGCCCCGCCGGTGTCCCTACGGGCCCCGCGGGGCTGACTGGGGATCCTGTCCTTCCATCACTGACGGCTCCGGCGTCGCCGGTGACTCCGGCACCACAGGAACCCCTGGGATCCGTGGTCGGACCCCGGTCGACGCCGGTTGACCTTATAACGCCTCCACCGACGTCGACCCCACCGGCACCACCTCCGACGTCGCCCGCTCCTGAGGACGACGTCGTCCCCAGTTTCAGCCCTGAACCAGACACGGTGCCGGATCGACGCCGCTCGCGCCGTGTCCAATGCCAATGGGGCCATTTTTTCCCTATGTCCGTCCTCCGTATTTTCAGCCTGTTCCACAGACTTCGGAGGAAGGGGAGGACTAGGAGGGGTCTGAGGACCCTCTCGCACAAGACTGTGGTTATGACCCGGACTGGGCGGAGGATTTGGGGGAGGCCTGGGGTCTTGACACCTCACCTGACCGTGGCATGCTGTCTCCTCCTACCGTGGCCACGGAGGAGGGAGCCAGTTACGCAGTGGTGTTGCGTAGGGTGGCTGAGGCCCTCCACCTCGAGCTCCCTATAGTGGCTGTCAGAACTAACCTCCTGACAGAAATGCTCCAGCCGGCGGCGCCCTCTTCTGAGCCCTTGCTGCCCTTTAATGAAGCACTCTCTGACGTTCTTTTGGGCACCTGGTCCAGGCCCAACACAGGGGCTCCTGTGGACAGGAACGTGGCCCGACTCCATCGCCCTGTTCTGGGCGACCCCCTCTTCCTCTCCTAACACCCCACTCCTGAGAGCTTGGTTGTCCAAGCCTCTGCGTTCCAGAGCGCATTCCCTTCCGCACCTCCGGATAGGGAATCCAAGAAGTTCGAGCAGCTTGGCAAGAAGCTGTTTTCACCTGCCAGCTTAGGGCTGTGGTCGGTGAACACCGCATGCCTCTTGGGCCATTATTCCCACTCTGTGTGGGACGCAGTTGCGCAGGTGCTGCCTAGCTGTCCGGAAGAGCCCCAGACAGTACTCGCCCAAACTATTGCTGCTGAGGGAGACGCAGATAAGTACACCATCCGTTGTGGGATTGACACCGCCGACTCGCTGGGCAGGGTGATTTCCACAACGGTGGTGCTTAGGCGCCACGCCTGGCTGAGAAAAACTGGCTTCTCGGGGGATGTCCAGAAAACTCTGATGGACATGCCCTTTGATGGCATTCGCCTTTTTGGTACTAAGGCAGATAGTGCGTTGGATCGCATTAAGGACTCACGAGCTACGGCCAAGTCCTTTGGCCTGTCGGCCACTCGGCCTCCTCCGCCTTCTGCCTTTCGCTCCTTTCGTGGCCATGGAAGGGGTGCCCCACTACGTTCGCAGGGCCACAGGCCGCAGCAGCAACAACAACAGCGCGGCCGCACACGTGGGAACCGTCGAGGCGGTTCAGGGGGCCAGCGGGCGGGTCAGTCCACCTCCACCCCCACATCATCCACTGCAAAGCCTTCCTAGTCCGACCTTTCAGACCCATCAAACGCCAGTGGGCGGCAGAATTTGCCATCATCTCCCCCACTGGCGCAACATCACTTCGGACAAGTGGGTGCTGCAAATTGTCCGAAGGGGCAACTCCCTCCCCTTCGAGGCTCCCCCTCCAGCCATACCTCAATACCACCGCATGACGGGGGACCATCTTCAGCAGGAAGTCACGGCCCTTTTGGCCAAGGGGGCCATCGAGCGCGTTCCTGGGCCAGAAGTAGGTCGTGGTTGTTATTCCCACTACTTTCTGGTCCCCAAGAAGGACAAGGGTCTGCGTCCTATCTTAGACCTTCAGAAAGTCAATCGTTTCCTTGGGAAGGAGAAGTTCAAGATGCTAACACTTGCTCAGGTCTTGTCTGCCCTAGACCCGCAAGATTGGATGGTTGCGTTGGACTTGCAGGACGCTTACTTTCATATCCCCGTTCTGCTGGCCCACCGGCGTTACCTGCGGTTCACGGTAGGCCACAAGCATTTTCAGTTCACCGTGCTCCCTTTTGGCCTTACCTGCACCCCTTGGTTGTTCACGAAAGTGATGGCGGTGGTCGCAGCTCATCTGCGCAGATCAGGGGTCCCAGTCTTACCCTATCTCGACGACTGGATGTTGAAGGCGGGCTCCCCCAAGGCAGTCGTCTCCCACCTTCAGACTGCGGCCGACCTCCTGCCTTTGCTGGGGTTCTCCATCAACATGCCGAAGTCGCACCTGATTCCCTCTCAGAAGCTCCTCTTCATCGGAGCGGTTCTGGATTCGGCGCAGTTTCGGGTTTATCCTCCCGAACAGCGAGTGCGGGATATTCTGGCTATGATTCCGATCTTTCAGCCTTTATCCCGGGTTTCGGTCAGGATGACCCTCCGACTACTGGGCCTGATGGCCTCCTGCATCCTGTTGGTGGATCATGCCAGATGACATATGCGGGCTCTGCAGTGGGACCTGAAGTTCCAGTGGGCGCAGCATCAGGGCAACCTGTCCGATCATGTCCAGATCTCGGAGGGCACTGCACAACAATTGCAGTGGTGGCTCACAAATCGCGATTGGGTCAATGGTAGATCCCTCTCCCTTCCCCAACCGGAACACACAGTGGTGACGGACGTGTCCCTTCTCGGATGGGGCGGCCACATGGGAGGGCGGAGATCAGAGGCCTCTGGTCTCCCGCAGAGTCCTGGCTCCATATCAACCTTCTGGAGCTTCGGGCGATCCGACTTGCACTGAAAGCATTCCTTCCTTCTGTCAAGGGGAGAGTAGTGCAGGTGTTCGCGGACAACACCACCGCCATGTGGTACTGCAAAAAACAGGGCGGGGTGGGGTCGTGGACCCTATGTGAGGAGGCTCTGCGTCTCTGGACATGGCTGGAACATCAGGGCATTTTCCTGGTAGTTCAACACCTGGCAGGTTCTCTGATCGCCAGGGCGGACAAACTCAGCCGCCGGTGCATGATGGATCACGAATGGCGTCTGCACTCGGATGCGGCGCAAAGTCTCTTTCAGCAGTGGGGAGAGCCTTGGTTAGATCTATTCGCCACCGAAGAGATCGCGCAATGTCATCAGTTCTGCGCGTTAGAATTTCCAAGGCGGCACTCGCTAGGCGACGCTTTTCGTCGCGAGTGGAGTTGCGGTCTACTATACGCCTCTCCGCCTATACCACTTCTACCCAGAGTGCTGAAGAAGATCAAACGCGACTCGGCACGACAATTGCAGTGGTGGCTCACGAATCACGATTGGGTCAATGGCAGAGCCCTGTCCCTTCCCCAACCGGAGCACACAGTGGTGACGGATGCGTCCCTCCTGGGATGGAGTGGCCACTTGGGAGAGGCGGAGATCAGAGGACTCTAGTCTCCGGCAGAGTCCCGGCTCCATATCAATCTGTTGGAGCTTCGGGCGATCCGACTGGCACTGAAGGCATTCCTTCCCTCTGTCCGGGGAAGTGTGGTGCAGGTGTTCACGGACAATAACACCGCCATGTGGTATTGCAACAAACAGGGCGGGGTGGGTTCCTGGACCCTATGTCAGGAGGCTCTGCGCCTCTGCACATGGCTGGAACATCAGGGCATTACCTTGGTGGTTCAACACCTGACAGGTTCTCTGAACGCCAGGGCGGTCGAACTCAGCCGCCGGTGCTTGATGGATCACGAATGACGTCTGCACTCGGACGTGGCGCAAGGTCTCTTTCAGCAGTGGGGAGAGCCTTGGTTAGATCTATTCCCCACCGAAGAGAACGCGCAATGTCATCAGTTCTGCATGTTGGAATTTCCAAGGCGGCAATCGCTCCGCGACGCTTTTCGTCACGAGTGGAGTTGCGGTCTGTTGCATGCCTTTCCGCCTATACCACTTCTGCCCAGAGTGCTGAAGAAGATTCGGCGTGACCGGGCCCAAGTCATTCTTGTAGCTCCGGACTGGGCTCGAAGAGAATGGTATCCCGAGCTACTCAGCATGGCTATCGATCCCCCGATCCGACTGCCTCTTCGGGAGGATCTTCTGTCGCAGCAACAGGGGACGGTCTTCCACCCGAACCTGTCCAGCCTCCACCTCCTTGCGTGGAGATTGAGCGGCCGCAGTTTACGTCTTTTGACCTGCCTCCCGAAGTTTGTGATGTAATCTTGGCAGCCAGGTGTCCCTCCACTAAGACGGTATACGCCTGCAGGTGGAATAAGTTTGTGGCATGGTGCACAGCAAAGGCTGTGGATCCCCTTTCTGCCCCTCTTTTAGAGGTCCTTCTATTCCTTCTTTCTTTGGCCCAGCAGGGCTCTGCTCTGGGCACTATTAAGGGCTATCTCTCAGCCATTTCAGCCTTTTAAAGGCTTCCAGATCAGCCTTCCCTTTTCAAGTCCCCTGTTGTAAATAGATTCTTAAAAGGCATTACTCATCTTTTCCCTCCTGTTCCTTTCATAATGCCTCGGTGGGACTTGAACCTGGTTCTGACATATCTGATGTGTGCTCCCTTTGATCCACTTCACAACTGTCCTCTTTGTCTTCTCACTTTAAAGACAGCTTTCTTGGTGGCCATCACCTCTGCCAGAAGAGTGAGTGAGCTCCAGGCTCTTTCTTCTAAACCTCCTTTTCTCTCTGTCCATCTGGACAAGGGGGTTCTAAGGACTCGTCCATCTTTTCTGCCGAAGGTTGTCACTGCCTTTCACATCGGGCAGACCATCACTTTGCCCACCTTCTTTCTGCCTCTGCATCCCTCGAAAGAGGAAGAGAGGCTCCACCGTCTGGACCCAAAACGTGCGCTGTCATTCTACCTAAACCGCACACAACAGTTCCGGGTGGATGACCAGCTCTTTGTTGGCTACGTGGGCGCCAAGAAAGGTCAGGCCGTGCACAGGCGGACCATCTCTCAGTGGGTCATTCTGTGCATAAAGGCTTGTTATTCTTAGGCTAAAAAGGAGCCTACAGTGGGGCTGCGCGCCCATTCTACCAGGGCGACAGCATCCAATACTGCTTTGGGACGGGGAGTTCCCTTGCATGACATCTGTCAGGCAGCTACGTGGGCCTCACTGCACACGTTTACCAAGCACTACTGCCTGGACAGCCAAGTCCGGAGAGACGGCTTCTTTGGCCGTTCTGTTCTCCAGGACTTTCTGGTGTGATCTTGGTTCGCAGACCCACAACCGGGGTTGGTATTGCTGGGGTATCTGATCTAAGGTAAGGAATCGATCACTACGTGTTTCTTTCAGATGCACAAGTTACTTACCTTCGGTAACGATATATCTGTAAGAAACATTAGTAGTGATAGAGTCCTTACCGCCCCACCCATCCTCCCCGTTCTACGAACTGATTTCTAGGGTTAAGGTCATCCCTTTCAGGGCCCTAGTTTCATGGCACCAGTGGTCAGTTTCTTGCATGGTTCTGCGTACCTGGCGCGGAAAGTTGTGTACAGAACTGACGTCAGCGTCTAAGTAGCTCCAGCGACGTCATTCCGGCGCCAACGACGCACACGGAGCCGCACGACGACACCTACCGACGCGCAGGGGTACTGCTGACGAAAACTTTCCGGATCCAGTCTGACACCTGGGGGTAATTCTAAGGTAAGGAATCTATCACTACTAATGTTTCACACAGATATATCGTTACCAAAGGAATGTAACTTGTGCAACAGGTTGGTGGAACCTAGGCGTGGATTCTGGATGAGGAGTATCTGCAAACAGAGGGGACAGAGTCCAAACCACCCGGAGGCGTCCAGGAGGAGCAGGAAGATGATGCCAGCCCTTGTCAGAGGTAGTTTGCTGTAGCATGGGGGCCTTGAAGATGCAGCTGTGAAGCCCAGGTGACGCAGGAGTACAGAGCCGTCCACGAGCTGTTCCCCACGCTGGTTGAAGAGGGCAGGATGGTCAGTGACCGGCAGGACCACCAACATGCCTTGGCAAACACAACAAATGTGTTGCAGGAAACTATGCTTAGTTGCTGACCTGGCAATGTCTGTGGAACTCACCCAGCAAGGGTAAGTCAGGGCCAGCCCTCAGCATGCAGGAGAGCCAGCAGGAATTGATAGAGACCCCAGGAGACCCTCTGGCAGCAGGCACAGGGAGTCGCAGGGAGGCCTCAGCAGCACACTGAAGATGGATGCCCATATCATTGGAGAAGCATGGAGGATGTCACTCTTGAGCCTGTGTGATGCTGGGGCTTCTTGGAGCTTGAAGCTCTTCGGTCAAGAAAATCAACAAGCCTTCGTAATGGCAGTGCACAAGGATGTGGTTCCAGTCGGCTGGAAGGGGATTACTGTCTCCCAGGTTGCAGGGAATTCTGGTCAGGTCTCTGGATAGCCAACAAACCCCCACCTGTGGTTTAGAGCCGGGAGGCTGCCATGGGACAGCAGGATCCACAAGCCAGTCATCGAGGTGCCTGCGGATGCAGGGGAGTTACTCCTTTACTCCAAAGCAGATTACTTCTTGATATCTTGATGCCGGCAGAGTCGTGGGAGACTCAGGAGGATGTACAGCCACGGAAGTTGCAAAACTTGGAAGAGCACGGATGCAAAGTTGCAGTAGGAACCTTCCTACAAGAAACACTCCTTGTTTGCGTTCCTGGCTCGGTCCAGAAGCAGGGTTCTGTGCCCAACAGCAGAAGAGTCCTAAGACAGATCTTCATGGGAAGGCAGTCGGTTCTTGAAGACGAAGTCCGGACGTATCTAAGGATCCACCCACAGGGGAGCCCTTAAGTAACCCAAGAAAGGGGATGGACTTATAATGCAGTGACCCACCTATCAGGGGGATCAAGGACACTACTCTGCAGGACTTGCCAGTCAGATGCTACCAGGAGTAACTGCTCAACTAAGATTCAATATGGCAGAATCAAGTGGCCACCTGGAAGAGCACTGGGCACCTCCCAGGGGAGGCACCGGACAAGGGCGTGGTCACTCCCCTGTCCTTTGTGTAGTTTTGCACCATAGGGCTCCTGGACTGGTCCAAACTGGTTTATCGAAGAAGGGCAATAAATGCAGAAGCACCTCAACCCTAGCCTAAAACACCTTTTTCTGAAGGCGAGGTTGCTACACCTCTCCTCTGCCGGAAATCGTTTGCCCTGCCTTCCCCTGCCCGAGTTAAGCTCAGCAGCAGGGACGGCAGAACAGTGTCTGGGGTCGGCTGCAGCACTAGCTTGCACGCAGACCCTGCAAGGCTACAGTGGTAGACATGGGGGGAGCCCCCTGTTCATGGGATCATGCAACTTTCACCGGGGTCAGTGTGGCGGTACGATTCAACCATGTTTGACACCAAACATGACTGGGTTCATAGAAGCCTTTATGTAGCTGAATATCTCGACTTGGTCAGTGTCCATTACATACCTTAACATGGCTTCCCCGCACTTACAAAGCCAGAGAATTAACTCTGGGGTTTGAAGAGGTGTCCCTGCTCGTGTAGGGGCCGCCTCACACTTAGAGTCCTACCTTAGGGGTGACTTATAGGTTTTAAGTGCAGTGACCGGGATATAAAGAAAACTTAATATATACAGTGAAAGTTACATGCAGCAATTCATGCAGGCTGCAATTGCAGACCTGCAAACCCAGTTTGCCTGGGCTCCCATGGGTGGCATAATAGATGCTGCAGTCCATGGGAGGCCTCTGGTGTACCAATGCCCTAAGTACCTTGGTACCATATACTAGGGTCTTACAGGGGTACACCAGCATACCAATTGTAGGGGGACAGAGTACATAACAATGAATTGAGGAGAGAGCATAGGCACTGGGGTCCTGATTAGCAGGATCGATCCCAGTGTACTATAGTCCAAATACACTGACACCAGGCAAAAAGTGGAGGTAATTATGTCAGAAAGATCCTACTTTCCTACACCTATGTCGTCAGCGGCAGTGTCTAGATCCATTGCAAGACAGTAAACGCCTGCTCCACGTGGCCAGTCGTTATTTTCCAGCATCCTACATTTGAAAACTTGGTGGTACAAGCGTCCTGCTCTTTCAAGTTGATACCTGGGTTTTTTCCTATGACTCCGGCTGATAGGGAGTCTAAAAGGATGGAGCAATCTGCAAAGAAGGTTTTCTCTTCTGGTAGCATGGCTCTGAAGTCTACCAGTGTCGCATGTCTTTTAGGATGTTACATCTATGCATTGATGGAATCCGCCAAGGCAGTGGTTCTGAAATTACCTAGTGATCTTCAGGTAAATGTTTTGGAGTTGCAGAATTATAGACAGAGTGCAGCCTGCCAGGTAATTCAGTCAGGCCTGGACATGGAGGACTCAGTTGCCAGGTCGATGGTGTCTTCTGTTGCTTGGCGGAGGGAGTCTGACTTCTCGCCGGTTGTTCAAGCAACATTGTTGGGTTTGTGTTTTGATGGTTCATGGCTGTTTGTCGCCAAATCTGATTCTGCCTTAGAAAGGTTTAAGGACAGTAAAGCGAGATCGTTGGGCCTTCAAGCACAGTCTAAAGATTACTGGCAGTTTCGCAGGTTTTGAAGGTTTGTCCAGAACATATTCTTACATGGAAGGAGCCAATTCCAGCAGTAGCACAGCCCTCCAGTCCCGAGTTATAGAGGGCGGGGCGGGGCAGAGGCTGATAACGTAGAGCTGCCCATCAGCCTTCTTCCTCCCTGGCCAATGTCACAGGAAAGCAGACATAATTCTGCCATCTTGGAGCATGCTTTTCCAGTGGGAGGACAGTTTACCTGTTTTCTGCCTCAATGGACATCTGTAACCACAGATCTTTGGGTTTTGGATATTGTGGAACATGGGTACTCCCTAGCCTTCCAAGAGTGTCTCCCATCTTTTCCTCCCCAACAGGGCTTTTGTACAGATTAACTATTTCAGCTCCTCCAACAGGAGGTTCAAATTCTGCTTCGGAAGGGCACAGTAGAGTTGGTTTCAGAGCAGGAATGGGATCAGGGATGTTATTCCTGGTATTTTCTGATTCCCATAAAGGACGGTTACTTGCGCCTGATGCTCGACCTCAGGATTTTGTATTGGTTCCTCAAACAGGAAGAGTTCAAGAAGCGGACCCTTGTACAAGTGCTTCTTGCGCTGGAGAAGGAAGACTGGATGGTTTTGATTGATTTACAGGATGCGTATTTTTACATACTTATTCTGAAATCGCACAGGAAGTTTCTCCGTTTTACTGTGGGGGCTCAGCATTGCCATTTTGCGGTCCCTCTGTTTGGTCTTACTTCCATGCATTTAGTCTTCGCTGATGGTGGTTGCAGCGCATCTCAGAAGGTGGGGAATTCCAGTATTCCCTTACCTGGTTGGTTGGCTGGTCAAAGCCAAGAGTTGGTGTTGCATCATTTGCAGTTGACAGCGCAGTTGCTGCACATCCTGGGTTTCACTATCAACGTGCCCAAATCTCACCTAGGGCACTCTCAGTGCACACTGTTCATAGGGGCTGTACTGGACTCTATAGTGAATCGAGCCTACCTTCCTCCTCAGCGGATTCGGGACAATCAGGCTATGATTCCGATGTTTTCACAATGGAGCTATAGTTCCAGCCCTGAAGGTCTTACATCTGCTAGGTCTGATGGCCTCCTGTATGCTGTTGGTCACCCATATACGCTGGCACATGAGGACCCTCCAGTGGTGCCTCCGCAGGCAGTTGTTTCAGCACAACGGCAATCTCAGAGAGTTGGTCAAGATCTCCAGAGACACTGCAGCGGATCTTCAGTGGTGAGGTGTGTCCGGCAATCTGTCTAAAGGGAAGCCGTTTCACACTCTGCCGCCGGTGACCACAGTGATAACTGTTCCTCCACTCTAGGGTGGGGAGCTCATCTGGGGGATTTGGAGATCAAAGGTCTTTGGTCTCTGGAGGAAAGGTTGTTACATATCAATCTTTCTTGAATTGTGGGCAATACGTCTGACTCTCAAGGCCTTCCTCTCTTCTCTTTACTGTCAGTCAGTTCAAGTCTTAACAGACAATACTACCGTGATGTGGTACATAAACAGGGAGGAGTGGGGTTGTTTTCGCTCTGCAGAGAGGCTTTGGGACTCTGGTCCTGGGCTCCGGACCACCAGATCTGCCTCATGGTAAATCACTTGGCCGCAGTTCTAATCGTGCGTGCGGACAGTCTGCAATTTTCTTGCAATCATGAGTGGTGCCTCTAACAGGAAGTGGTGAAACACATTTTCTGGCTATGGGAGACCCCTCAGATAGACCTATTTGCCACTCAAGAGAATGCACACTGCCCGTCCTTCTGCAGCCTTAAGTATCTGTTTCAGGGATCTCTTGAGGACGTGTTTCAATTGGACTGGGGTGTCCAGCTGTTTTATGCGTTTCCCCCCAGACCCTTGATTTCTCTGGTTCTGAGGAAGATTTGCCAAAAACCAGGCCCAAGTCATATTAATAGCCCCGTATTGGCCGCAAAGGGAATGCTATATGGACCTTCTTCACCTCTTTCTGTGCCTGCCACTCCGTCTCTCTCACAGGGCAGACCTCCTCTCACAGGGGCAGGTTCTACACCCCCCCCCACCTCCAGAGCCTGCATCTACATGCCTGGAGATTAAACAGGGCAACCTGAGTTCTTTTTCTCTTCCTAATGATGTGGTGAATGTTATACTATCGGCCAGCAGACACTCCACCAAGACGGTTTATGCTGGCAGATGGGTGAAATTTGTAAAGTGGTGTGAGGAAAATTCTATTGAACATTCTTTCCATCAAAAGTCTCATGACCAATGCATTGATATGAAATAGAGGAATGTTATCCTGTTCAAAAGATTTGTGCATTACAGTTGCATGAGGTGCTTTCAAAATGAAGGAGTAATTAAAAAAGCAACTGCTAAGAATCCAACCTGAATTCTGTGAGCAATATAAGTTATATGCGTTCTCTTTGTAACTATAAAAAATATTGGCAAAGTCAATAGGTTTCGCCGACGCAAGATCTTTTGGCTTTGTCAGTGTTTTTTTTTTTAATATGTCGCACAGCAGTTTAGCTGCTGTGCAACATGGCTTTTAAAAATGTTTAAAGCGCTATAACGCGGTCAGACTTGTATGTGTCATAACAGATCCCAAAGCTTCAAGGTGAACCAATCCTTGTCCCACCCTGCACCAGTCACCTTGGGGGTGCCACAAAGGTCAGTATTGCCCCCCAAGCTCTTTAACCTCTTTATGGAGCCTCTGACAGAAATCTTAAAATCATCCAGCATTCGCTGTCATATGTATGCGGACGATACCCAACTATACCTGAAGATCGCCTCCCCCGAAGACATCCAGTCCCTCAAACACAAAGATGGCTGACATGCAATCACTTGAAGCTAAATGCTCTTAAAACGTAATTCCTACTGATCTCACCCCACAACCAATCCCTCGTCATGGAGCAATG
Source organism: Triturus cristatus (assembly GCF_964204655.1). Classification (NCBI taxonomy): domain Eukaryota; kingdom Metazoa; phylum Chordata; class Amphibia; order Caudata; family Salamandridae; genus Triturus; species Triturus cristatus. Next base: position 331,127,348 of record NC_140582.1, read on the forward strand.
GTTGACTCAGTTGACGACCCTTAACTGCAGACCGCACCTTGTAGATTCGGCATCATCTCTGGGCATCATTCTAGACAAAAGCATGAACATGCAGAAGCACATCAGTTCCCTCACCAAAGGAGCGAACTTCCAACTCAGCTTACTTAGGAAGCTCAAACCCTTCCACCCTGCTCATGACCTAAAGGTTGCAGTTCAAGCATTAGTGATCTCAAAGCTGGACTATGGCAGTGCAACACTTTGTGGCCTGCCCAGAGTTAGGACGGCTCCTCTTAGGGCTACCCTCAACTCTGCTGCGAGGCTCTTAACTGGCACAAAAAATACCACCACATCTCCCCAGACTTGCGGGAACTGAATTGACTGCCATATGAAGCTCGGATACAGCTAAAAATTGCATGCATAGCTCACAAAGCCATCCACTTCAAGACACCGTTGTACCTTGCGCAGAAACTGGAACTCTCCTGTGGTTCTAGAGCCTCCAGAAGCGCCAGCTCCCTTTTGCTTAAAAAAAAGAACTATAACTGAGTTTTCTCAGGGATGGCTCCGAGGATCTGTAACTCCCTTCCCCCTGAAGTCAGGGTAAACCCATCTACTGTCTTCTTAAAAAAAGAAGTCAAAGGGTTACTGATGAAGAAATTTCTGCCTTAGCCTGGCACCTACCTTTGATTCTGGGTCCATACCCACTGTCTGTTCCCCAGCCACCTTGTTCATGAGTCGGTCGGACAATTCTAGACTGTGATCTTTTTGCTTCCTCTGTTGTTTATGATGTGTTTTGCTGTGTCTCGCAAGATTACTGGACAATTTTGACTTTGAATTTGTCGTTTTGGTTAGTCTGTTTTGTATGCTTTTTACCTTGTGATGCATAATCTGTAAAGCGCTCTGATACCCTCGGTGGTCAAGTTAGCGCTATATAAAACTTTCAAAATAAATAAATAAAAGCCCATTTATCTGACGTTTTACTCTTTGCACTGTCCCTAGCTCAGCAAGGTTGTGAGGTTGCAATGGTTAAGTGGTATTTGTCTGACCTTTCAATGTTCCTCTGCTTAATAGACCATCCTTCCCTTTTAAAGTCCTCTATAATGTTAAGGTTTATTAAGGGTCTTACTAACAAGTTCCCTCCCACTCAATTTATCATGCCTCTGTGGGATCTTAATTTGGTGTTAACCTTTCTTATGGCTGCTCCGTTTTAGCCCCTACATAGTCATCCCTTAAGGTTACTTACGATTTTTCTGGTTGCCATAACATCGGCTAGACTTGTTAGTGAATTGCAGGCATTAAGTGTGAAACCCTCCTTCACAACTTTCTATGCAGACAAGTTGGTACTGAGAACCAGAGTTGTCTTTCCTGCCAACAATGGTTACTCCCTCCCACTTTGGCCAGTCAATCACACATCCTACTTTCTATCCTCCTCCACATCCATCTATAAAGGAAGAAAGGCTTCATCATTTGGACTCTAAGAGGGCTGAGAGCTATTATGTGGACAAATCTCGTGATCTCCGGCTGGATTATCAGCTGTTTGTTGGCTATAGGGGCGAGATGAAAGCAAAAGCAGTGCATAAGAGGACATTGTCCAGATAGAGTATCCTGTGAATCAAGATCTGCTATGCCATGTCTAACAAGGAACCACCTGAAGGTATTAGAGCTCATTTCACTAGAGCTAAGTCATCTACTTCCGCTTTGGCTAGAGGTGTCCCTTTGGTTGGCATTTGCAAATTAGCAACTTGGGTCTCCCTCCACACTTTTATGAAGCTCTATTGTTTAGACTCTGAAGTGAGAAGGAACGGTCCCTTTGCCTGCTCAGTGTTGCAGGATTTTTGGATACAAGCAGACCAGTTCCCACCTCTGAGTGCGGGAATGCTTAGGGATTCTATTCAAAAGGTGAGGAATCCACAGGTAGATATATCCATCAAAAGGACAAGTTATTTTCATTCAGTAACGCTTTTTCTGGTGGATACGGTATCTACCTCTGGATTTCTCACTGACCCTCCCGCCTCCCCGTTGCTTGTCTGCATGTGCCAAAAACAAAGCTGTTTATATTTTTTGTATTTTATTTACATTTACATATACATGTTTATGTGTATATATATGCATATATATATTTGTACGTGTTTGTATATATATTTCTTTTTGTGTGTGTGTGTGTGTGTGTGTATATATATATATATTTATAGAAATACTTTCATTGGAGATCTGCCAGATGCTTTTGCATTAGCACTGGTGTTTTCACCCATTCCCCCCGAAGGCACGAAATTAATGGGTGGAAACTGACATCAGCACGCTGACAAGGGCTTCTTATGGCTCCAACGACGTCACGCGGAGTCGCATGCGGAGCCGTAGTCTTGTGACATCCTTGTCGACGTGGGAGAGGCATAAAGAGAAGTTTCCGTGGAATGCTGGGAATCCACAGGTAGATACTGTATCCACCAGAAAAAGTGTTACTGACGATAAGTAACTTATTCTTTCAGCCAGCTGCTCAAGCCTGCAATTTACTATATATAGAACACTAACTACTAATTCTCAATGCATACTCAAAACATTGAAAGCCCGATGGGAGCAAGAGCTGGGTACAGTAGAGGACATTGACTGGGCAGAGGAATGCAGACACCCTAGAGAGGTAGCAATCAGAGTGAGATTTCGCCTGGGGCAACTTTAAATGCTACATTGCACCTACTGCACAAGAACCAGGTTGTTCAAAATGAGCAGAGCCCACAATATGTGTCTAAGGGGTGTGGAAGAGCGGGACACTGCTGCAAACGTTATGGAGTTGTGTCCACCTCCAGTCATTTTGGAAACAAGTAGAGCAATGTGTTTACTCAGTGTTAGGGGAGCGGATTACCACTACTGCACTGGCGACACGGGCTATGGAGAGATGTGATCCTGCCCAGATACAATTTACTTTTCTGCCATCTGGTCCTAATGGTGGGCCGACGTGGCATAGTATGCTCCTGGGAAGAGACGACACTGCCTAGCCTGATAGCATGCACCCGCAACATGGGTTGGTGCATGCGCGCCGAGGCCATGGTATATAAGGCAAGAGGTTGCCTTTAAAATTTGAAAAGATTTGGGCCAAATAGCGAGATTTCTCAGATGATGGGGAAATGAAAGATAAAATTGAAGAAGCGGAAGATGCTTCATCTGGGCGGGGAAAACATTTAGTATTTTACACACCCAGTACAGACCGGTATCAGACCCACATGTACCCAGGAAGCGAGATCAATATATATATATATGCTGCTATAGAAGTATAGAACCTATATGTGCAAGATGATGGTATCTGCCATAGTATGTATGTCATTAGGTTGCTGGCAAGTTGTAGAATATATTTCTGATGTTATAAAGGAGAAAAAGTTAATAGAAATATTTCCAAAAAATCAATGTTTAATCATGCGACATCGTATAGGTTTCACAAAGCCAGGGCAAGCCAGAGAGAGAGTAAGTTATGACTACCCTCGTGGGCAGGGCTTCTAAGGCAAAAAAACATAACTATTGGATGTGCAAGCTATCCTTTTAGTAACTGTTAATCCTAAACAGGTTTTAGAGATTTTCGTGAAGCACCGTAGCTGGAAATGTAAATTCCGGATTCTAAATTCCATCTTGGCATTAAATGTAGTGTATAAATTAGGACACAAATAAGTAGGTCTTGTAAGTCATCTACACGCAAAACTCATCTGTTTCTTCTTACGGTTCACTACAGGTGGTCTATTTGTCAGAGAGTGCTTTTACGGGAGTTATTAACTGTCTTTACACTGTTTACATGCTGGCAGAACATCGTCCACTAGTCATGATGCTTTGAGGTTTGTTAACATTATTTGAAAATAACACCAAGTTAGAATTGCCCGACTTGGATTCGTGCGATCGAGACGCAAGGAAGGATTAGATTCCACAGTCCTGATGAGAGTCCCAGCAAAGAATGGGCCTTGAAACGCGTAGACCTCGACAAGAGACCACATGAAATTTTGGGGGGCTGTTGCAGCGAGTTAGAGGGTGCCTTGGTGTGCTTTTACCTGCCCTTACATCCCGAGGAGCTGAGCCTGTGGATTGCGAGTCTCCCTCCCGCCGTCGCCGGACAAACGCGACCGCCGTGTGGGGGGAGAGTAGTGAAAACTACATATCCCAAGATCCCTGCCATCCCGGAAGTGCCGCTTTTTCGCGCCAGAAGGCGCTACGAAACTGACTCTGCCCTCGGCTGAGCGGGGGCTGTTGCAGCGAGTTAGAGGGTGCCTTGGTGTGCTTTTACCTGCCCTTACATCCCGAGGAGCTGAGCCTGTGGATTGCGAGTCTCCCTCCCGCCGTCGCCGGACAAACGCGACCGCCGTGTGGGGGGAGAGTAGTGAAAACTACATATCCCAAGATCCCTGCCATCCCGGAAGTGCCGCTTTTTCGCGCCAGAAGGCGCTACGAAACTGACTCTGCCCTCCGCATCGCGGGACGCGCGCGGGCGGCGCCGGGCTAAGCCCGGGCAAAGGGCGGGCCCTCTTAGGCCCTCAGAGGCCTGAGGAGACTGGACTGGGCCAGGGACGTTGGTCGTTTCGTCGGAGAAACTTCAGGACATTGTAAGCACACCATTGTTAATACTTATTATTATTATTCGGACAGTTAGGCAATAGTGTTATATGTATATGTGGGTTAATTTTACATACACAATAGATGTTATTATCCCCCATCCATTGCCGTAATAGGAATTTTATTCACTAACTATTATAAATGCTATGGTAATTAGTTAAACAAGTATAAAAAAATTCGTCATTATCCATTTGTGCGTAGCTACCTAGACCATATTGATAAAATGTCACGTGAAACCAGAAGTAGTAAAGCTATGTCAGGTAGTTCCAAATTAACTGGAACCTTAGATGATTTTATAGTTCGTACAAATACACTGATAGATCAGGGTATTGTCCTTATGGAAAGGAGGGTCTCCCAAGATCTTGCCCAAGCAAAAAGGTCATCAATGGGCCATATTGCTACAGCTCGCACCCCAACGCGAACCCTTGAGAATATTACTACCAATTCTAACACACGGCATATTAATGCAGAGGTTCACGGTATTACAATGGCACTCTCCGATACTCAAGATTGTAATACTCCTGATCCACAGGGTTTGGCTATTATAGAAAGCATCTCGCTAGCCCCTCAGACAGAAAACCAGACAGCAAACAATAATATCTCAAGAAAAGGGATAAGGGAGGGAGCAATTCCCAAAAAAATAACAAGTAGACGATTAAATAAAAAATATCCCGCTACTAAATCTATTAAGGCTTCTAAGTCAGGAAAGTGCAAAGAAAATAATATATCTAATGTAAGAGGGTCAAGGGAAGGCAAGGGCCAAGAACCGGGGAAAGGAGGAGTTGCCCCTAAGACACTACCCATGAATATTGTAGATGACAGCTTTTTAGATAACTCCTTAGCTGACATTTTATCTGTTAATCTATCAGCTGAAAGTATAGGCATAAACATAGGGAACGAAGATTCCCTTATATTGACCTTGTCAAAAATAATCAAGACCTTGCTCATTCCTATAGAAGAAAGACTAATCGGGATAGAAAAACAACTTATAGAACTGAGGAAAGAGAAAAAAGATGAATATACTAGCAATCAAAAAAAGGTAACTCAGGTTCCAGCCCCTATTATCAATGCACAGGTACCAAAAATACTTGACAATGACATAGAAAAGGAAAGGAATACAGCCCTAAAGGTCTCTATCAACAATCCTATCATTATTGACGTAGATGAAAATAGTGCAAAGTCCATAACGTCATGTGAAACAGCTAAAAAGTTGACTCCTTGTAGTATCTCTACAAACAATAACGTCATCACGCACACAGAAAAGCGCAGGAATATTAATTTACCTCCTGAAGCATGTGATTATGTAGTTATTTTAACTGGGGTTCCGGAATTAGGCTCATCAGTCTTAGAACCTTATGTGGCGCTCAAAAACAAAGTGTCACATTGGCTGAATAACAATCATCCACTACCACCAACAATAAGAAGCAATATCTTAATGGTAGAGAGGGTCCCCTGGGTAGGCCATAATAGGAAAAAAATACAAGGGGACTGTGTGATTGTATCATTTGAGGACCCTCGGTCAGTAGGACATATCTGTTCGGGAGTCCCAAGGAATAATGGTTCACTGATTGTAGCAAGACCCCTGGCTTATTTTTATCCACCAATGGAACACCAAGATAATGCATGGAGCTGGTTAAGGGACTCAAATCCAGATAGGGGTGGAATTGGGTGTGAATTTTTCGGGAACACATATCCTAAAAGATGGGGAAGGGAGGGGGATGATGGCTGGACTTTAATACAACGTAGGGCAGGGAGGCCCCAACATGCCAACTCTCAGTATCACAGAGAATGGATGGGCCCACAGTACACTCAACCTTTAATTTCTTGTTACAATAGGTTTAGTGGACTGGAGGGCATTGATTGACTCCAAGTACATGGGGAAGGACACAAATCCACACTCTGTACATTTGTTTTACCCGTAAATTCACCCGTGGCTTTAATAAGTCCCCTTAGGACGCCTGATTATTCAAATGGTTCATTTCAATTACTATCAACTGGTATACAGGGGGGAAACACTATATCTAAAAAAAAACCCTTGGAAGCTCCTGAATCCACACTCAAAGTGGAACAAACAAAGCATCAAGAGGCAAACGATCTTAATAGCAATAGATCAGACATACCGAGAAGATTAGGTAAATCTTCATCGGCTGCTAGCTGCAGCTCAAATCAAGGCCCTTCTATGGCCAGGATTGTTTCATGGAACGTTGCAGGAGTGGGTTCAAAAACAAGTGACCCCGAATGGAACCTTTATATAAACTCCTTTGAAATATGCGTTCTACAAGAAACATGGGCTACGACAGCTAGGCATAGGGTTGGATATAGAACGTATCAGTTGGAAGCAGTTCCATCAGTAAGAGGGCGTCCATCAGGAGGGCTAATAATATGGGTTAGTGTGTCCATTAATATAGCCATACAGCAATTAAGAACCGATTCCTTAGATATACTCGGTCTAAAAATGGTTACCATTGATAATCGGATGATCCATCTTTTTAATATATATAATCGACCATGCCCATCATATAAGGAGTCACCATGTATTGACAAATTAGAATCAATACTGGATAGGTTGGACCCGGAAGCAAGCACGATAATATGTGGGGATATGAACTGCAACTTTGAACCCATTGCCGGAATGAATAAATTGTATGAGGATGAAGATAATGCTAATGGCATACCATCCTTATCTAGTAATGGGACAGTTGCAGGTTCTACCCTAGCTTTCCAAATTACAAGGGTACTGGTAAGCCATGGACTGAGGGCATGTAACGGGCGTTTTCCTTCTGACAGTCCCAAGGTACCCACTTTCACGAGACGTAATTGCCAAAGTTTAATTGATTATGTTATTATTTCCATGGACTTGTGGCCATATACAAAAGACTTGATGGTCAAAGATAGATTTGATAGTGATCACCATTCCTTGGAAGTCAGCTTTGCAAAGAGCTTAATACTGGGTCAGGAAGTAGATGAGGGAGGACACCAACCTGTCCCAGATAATGTTATATTAAGTAATAATCGTCGGTCCGTTAAATGGGCATACATACTGGGACAAGAAGATTTAGTGGCAAATATTTATAATTGCCTTACTAATGTATTTGACATCTATAATCCCTCCGAAAGCGAACCCGGTTTATTTCTTAAATTACATAAAGAGTTCTTTAATGAACTATTAGAACTCATGACTAGAAGACCAAAAAAAAGAATGGGTGCTGTGAAGCTGCAGCCTACAGGTAAACCATGGTTCAACAAAGAATGCCGAACAGCAAAATCAGCTTTGATAGATTCGGTCAAAAGTAAAAATACTATGGTAATTAAAGAAAATAGGAAATTATATAATAAGGTGCTGACCAATGCAAAGCGTTCATGGGATGAGGAATTATGGTCCGGTTTGCTGATGGCAGCTAAAATGAAGGACCAAAAGCTATTTTGGGAAACAGTGGCTAAGGGTAATCAAAGAGAGAAAGGTTCGAGAGAAGTTTATCTTAATGAAGCAACCTGGATAGACCATTTTACGAACCTGTACGCCGCCCAAGGGACTGCTAATGCAGTGCAGGAAGATCATGCTGTGTTGCTTACAGAGGTTGAATCTACACATATAGTTTTTGATTTGGTGGAAACAAAAATAGCTATCAACTCTGTCAAACATGGGAAAGCTCCTGGGCTGGACAAAGTACCAGGTGATCTGTTCAAGCATGAACTAGATGTCTGGATTCCCTACCTTAATCATCTGTGCAACATTGTTGCTGCTGGGGAGACAATTCCGGACACATGGAACGGGGCGGAAATTATTGCTATTTTTAAAAAGGGCGATAGAAGCAATCCTGCTAACTATCGTCCCATAAGTCTTTTAGATATTACCCAAAAAATTTATGCTAGGCATATACTAAACCGCATAAATACCTGGTTGGAAGAAGAACAAATTTTAACGAAATATCAGGCAGGTTTCAGAGTAAAAACAGGAACCATTGACCAAGTCCTAAGGCTCTGTTGTTTGTATTGGAAATACGTCGTTATTCGTAAAGGTCATTTGTATGTGGCATTCGTAGATTTACGGGCCGCATTTGACCTTATACCGCGAGACCTTTTATGGGAATCTTTGAAATCCCAGGGGATCCCGCTAGGTCTACTAAAATTGGTTATTGGACTACATATGGACAACTATGCAAAGGTGAGGTGGGGTCCTACTGGGGAACTCACAAAAGCTATCCCCATAAAAAGAGGAGTACGCCAGGGGTGTGTACTGGCGCCAACCCTATTCTCCCTGTTTGTTAACGATATACCATCTTATATGGAGTGTAGTGACAACGACGCTCCAAGACTAGGGGGTGAACGGGTTTCTTCCCTTTTGTTTGCAGATGACACCATTCTCATTTCCCAAACACCACGGGGCCTTCAAAATTTGTTAAATAGATTCCAGTCGTATTGTTCCTTGAAGGGCCTAGAAATTAATACAAAAAAAACGAAATACATGGCACTGAGCCCACATAGGAACTTCAAGAAAAATTTAATGTTAAATGGCCAGAAGCTTGATTATGTCCAGAATTTTATATATTTAGGTGTCTCTATAGACTCTTCCTTAGCTTGGAGACCGCAGCTAGAAAAGAATAAGATCATCTTCAAACAAAACTGTTTACCAATTCTTAAGAGACACAAAGAATGCTTGAATAAGGCAGTGACCCCTGCGATAGAGATTTTCAAGTATAAAGTCCAATCAGCAGTATTATATGGGGCGGAATTATGGGGTCCTGTATGTAGACATACATTTGAAAACCTTGAGAACAAGTTTCTTAGGGGGCTGATAAAAATACCTACAAATACCCCTTTAACACCACTTCTCTTGGATCTAAACCTGAAACGAACAGATCAACACGCAATATTGAGACCATTATTGCTGTGGGTTAGATTGTGGACGACCCCAGAACTACTCAATTACAAGAACGGCCTGAAAGAAGTCATGGATCTTGACAATTGTAACAAAGTTTATTGGTTCAAGCATGTAAGAATTTGGTTAGGTACAATTGGATTGGCCCATTTTTGGAATGATCCTGAGGCTATGAATTCGTGCTCCAAGAAAATTGTTAAATCATCTTTCTGGTCATACGTGAGCAACGAATTAGTATATGCAAGAATTCATGGACCGCTAACTGAAAAGTTCCTATTGTTTAAGGATGTCGCATCTTTTGAACCATTTTTAGACGAGATCCATCCGCCTTTATCAAAAACCTTGTACCTAAAATTTAGATATGGTACCCTTAGAACTAAGGCCTTTGAAAAAAGCTGGGCGAAATCAGGAAGTGATCTCTGTATCTCATGTACTCATGGTACTAAGGAAGATGATTTACACATACTTCTATTCTGCTCCAGCTATGTAATACCAAGGAAAAAGTGGATAGCACCACTCTGCCATAAAATAGGCTCTAGATCATACAAGGAGGCTGGCAGAATTTTAAAAACTGACACCAGCCAGGTGATAGTTTTTGGAGTTAGTAGGTTTCTTCTCGCTGCTAATTTTATTAGAATAAAGTTGGGTCTACATTTTTAAAGAAAAAGATAAATCGAGGCGATACATTATTTGATATTCTCAAAAAGACCATGATATTAAAACATGTAATTGCTGCTTTATTTTCCAACTAGGTATATGTGGTTGTTGCTTTTATGAATTTCATACGAATTTTTAAGAATTCTTTTTATATAAAAAATGTCCTAGCGGTTACTGATTTAATACTATTTTAATAGTTTTTAAATTATATTTATTGTTAAATTGTATTTTTAACTTTGTAAATTTTCCGCCCGGGTAAAATGTGTTTGACAAAGATTATGAAATTAGATATTGTATACACGGATGCTATGGATATACACGAATAGGTTAGCTTATTTGACCTTTTATTTACTGCTTTTCTGATTTTTTTTTTGTGCTAGCAAATGTCAAAATGTAAGATAACAAATGTTTCTATTGCTCTTTTATGACACAAATGCGTCGAAATAAAGATTTAAATGAAATGAATAGAATTGCCACATTTTCTATTTTAAGACATCACCCTGCCACTCATTGAAGTGCTTCTTTCTAAGTCAGGTGGTTATTGTTCATATATTCTACATCTCCAAACAAAAGAAGATTACAGTGATCAAAAGCACTTCGAGCATTTTTTTCTTATACCCCGGAGAAGCTCTTCAAAACTGCAAAATCGAAAATGCAGTGGAGTACCACACGGAGGTAAAAAGGTGGCATTGGTGGAAACAGGAAAACAGAACCTTTGTTAAGTTCATTGACGTGTTTGGTTATTTCCAGGAGGGCAGAAGCAAGGGCTAGTACTTTAATAACATGCATTTGCATTGCAATAGGTCTTGCATTTGCGATAGTTAGAGCTATTGGCGTTGTAAATGACAATGTCTTTTACCCATGTGTTTTGGTTTGGAGTGGAGGCATATAAAATGAGTGAAAGCAAATGACAGAACACTTATGAATCTCTTCCTCATGGATTGCTTTAAGGTCTCCAGTCACATGGAAATTATACAATCTCACCCGATAGAACCTGCACCAGGGATGGCTATGAGATAAACTTGTGAACCGGCATTGTATTTATGGCCCATGGAGGCTTGTGGCTATACCAAGGTATGTCGAGCACCACGCCAGGGTCCCCCCCGAGACAGCTGTTTCCATTTTACACCTCCAGAGCCACCGCATGAGGAAATGGTGTGAGAAACAGGAGAAATAAAAGGAGATATCACTGCATATGTGTTTGAGTTCTGCACTTTGAAGGATGGGTTAAAACAAAGGGATGCCAGACGAGCATGCACATGTGTACACTTTGCTGCAAACCTGTACAGTTGTGGGGACCACAGCTGTGTGGGTGTACATTGAATTTACACACGGAAGGCCGCCAGTGATGGAATTAGAATGAGGAATTAACATTGGGACCAGAGAAGCAGCTGCAGCACTGTTTAGAGGACTGGGAATGAGGAAATACCATTGGAACCAGAGGAGCAGCTAGCAGCACTGCCTAGAGTACTAAGAATGAGGAATTACCACTGTGACTAGAGACACAGCTTCAGCACTGCCTATTATGAGAAATTATAGATGGGACCAGAGTATCAGCAGGACTGTGTAGAGGAATTTGAATGAGGAATTACCAACTGGAGCAGAGAAGCAGCTCGCAACACTGCCTAGAGGACTAAGAATGATGGTGTTACCGTCTTGTGAATTTGTTCACAATCACAATACCGAATGTTTGGTACCATCCTGTGAATTTGTACACAATCAGCTCTTAAAGTTCCCTAACACAGCGTCCCCTGTAGTGTAGCACTTTACAAAAAAAGTCACTGTGCACAGACACTTATTTAAAAAACATGAGTTGCCAATTAAAAACATTCCACTGATTTTGTGAAACTGGGGAGACAGAGATTACTTGTACTTTAATAGGTCAACATTGAACTGTATAAAATCAATTTAAAAATTCAAATCCCTGCAATCATAAATTAATACTTAAAACCCACAGACAGTGAATAGCGCACAAAGTAAGCTGCGCTTTTTTAAGAGACGTTTGTCGAGCTACTGCCTGCTTATGTGTGACTGGACAGCTGACTTTGCACACAATTAGAATAGTTCCTTTTGGGGGTTTTCATGAGCAGGGATGCACTTTAGTGTCCAGACATGTTCAGGTAAGATGTGGCTATCTTCCCAATAAATATAGTGTAAAGGTGAAGTGGAGTAGAACTGCTCTCTTTGGTGAGGTGTACATTATATTAAGTCCCATGCAGCGCTTAAAGTTTCTGAATCTACTGAAACATGGGATAACAAGCCCAATCTCCCTTAAAAGGAAGCCCAAATCCAGACCAACATCCTACCCCTAAAAAGCCCAAGTGACTGTAGTTATCGAAAAGTGCAAAAAGGGTTAAAAAAAAATGCAAGCAACAGAGAGGGAGGCACTCATGGGAGGCAGCACTAACCTAACTGTGGCATTGAACATCCCATACTACAACGACGCCACACCCATCTGGGACTCTCCAGGCACACCGGCGTGCTTGGGAGATATCCTTGCTACTCCCCTCCGTGCATCTGGCCTTGACGTATTGGGCCAATTAATAGTCGACTCTGAACTAATATCCTGGCTTCACTTTTCAACAATCTGCGATGATTCAGTCTTGAAATTCAAGTATTATCAACTGTTAAGTTGGGTAAAATCAATAAGAAAAGAACTAGAGGGGAAACCAGACCTAGCCACAAAGATATGTTCCCGAAAAACAAAATCAAAAGAAGTGTCAGAGTGGTATTGGCTTCTGGTTCAAGGCGGAGAAGAGATGCAGGCCTCATTCACAGAGATCTGGAAGAAGGACATGCCGGATGAAGATCTTGAAAAAACAGGGCGAGTATCTATGTCCCTTTTATGGTCACATGTTAATTCTGCCCCGTTAAAAAAGAATCACCTCTTTACAGTACATAAAGCCTACTGGACACCACAGAAAATATCAAGAATGGGGAGTCGGGGATCAAGAGCTGCCCAAAATGCGGAGAGGACAACGCGAATGATATTCATATGTTCTGGACCTGCCCTGTAATCCATCCATTCTGGCAGAAAGTCGGTAAGACCTTATCAGACATCATGGGGGTTGAAATAAAATTAACTACACTATCTATAATCTTTGGAATAATACCTCACTCGTCCTCTAACAAAAAAGCATAATGCACTTTTTTTCATTTTGATTTTACTAGCACGTAGAGATCTTTGCATTAAATGGATCTCACCCTGCTCCCCTACGGAAGAGAAATGGATTTATTCCATCCAGAGGGTATCCTTTTTAGACCAATCCTGTGAACAGAACAGGAAAACCAACCACTGGGAGATTTGGGATAAACGGGTGGAGTTTGGTACTCCAAAGGGAATAATAATTGAATCACACATTTAATGTATATTTCCTGCCACCCTTTCCCTCACTTTATGTTGCTTTCTGTTATCTTCCTTCTGCTTTTCTGTGCCTTGTTTCTTCTCCTGGGTTCTTGGTCCGATGATTAAAAATATGCTTTAGTAGTTGCTCCGATGGCGAGGATACCTCTATATAAAAGAGGAGAAAAGCAACAGACTAAGAGTGGAATCAAGAATAAGTGGTAGACGTCAACCAAGAGGCCGAGCATGTGGACCCAGAGATATACGCTATCTATCTCTCCCTTGAGGAGTGACCGGGCCCACACAATACTTGTGCTACTTGAGTCAATAGGAACCCCAGTTTCTTGAACCCAAAGCATATTGTGGATAAATGAGGACAAAAGAAAAAACTGTGGCATTGAGAGGAGGTGGGAGGGAGGAATGCTATATTTACATGTAAGCAGCTGTGGCACCGAAGCTGAACACAGGCAAACAGTAACAGAGCAAGAAATTAAGAAACAAATAGTCCCCAAGGAACAGATAAAGAACTATTTTGGAATGAGACAGTACTTAGTCCCTGCTGCGTGGAGGGATGGAAGACAAAAAGGAGGGACAAAGAGGAGGACTGACCACTAGCAAGCAAGGATTTTTAAAGCAATCTCAAACAAACAAATGGAAAGCAGGGGAGTGTCTTTAAGCCCACAAGAGAAGTTGCAACAGGTCTCGAATGCTCGACCTAAAACGCACACTAGGCCCTTAGTTACAAAAAAACTGATGCACTTGGAACCACAGAGACCACTGTACTTTGTTACTACAATTTGGGATGCTATCAAGGTTCTTCAAACATGAGTGGCTATACGAAAGTAGTGTACACCAAGCCCAAGGCAACAATGAGTAAAGAGATGCTGTCCGACAGTAAAGTTACCCTGGCCCAGAGCCAAGACTTCACTGTTTACCAGCATCTCCTTTTAGAGCTTAGACCACCTTTCACTATAGTATAACCCACTGCTGAATAAAAGAATGCCATCATGCTAATCTATCATAACTGTAGTCATAAAAAAACCTTTTCAAATATTAGCACACTTACAGCTTGCACGAAGAAAGTGGTAAGCAGACAATTCAGAAGGGACATCCCTCAAACCACTTTTATTTTGCTTTTGATGATGTTGGCCTTCACTGCGAATGTCACCTGCATGCATTTCACCATCCTCTCTCATATGTTAAAGAATATAGCATGCCCACTTCTGGCATGTACATGTCTGGCATTGGATAGGCTACCTTGCAGTAGCTGCTGTTTTTTGTAACTTTATTTTACATGACTGACAGATTGGTCTGTATTATACTATTCAGATGTTTGATTTGCTTATTTTGCTGCTTTACTAGGTATTTGGCAGGTTATGCTTGGTATTGCCCTAGTGGGTTAGATTGGAAGTTCTCCTTTCCACCTGGCTCTTTCTCCTGGCTCCAAGTTGGTCAACAGTGGCCATTGTACTAGAATTGTTTATTCTACTGTTCTCAGAATGGCAGTCAAATAGGCTTAGATCTGGTCTCCCATAAATCCAAGTGATGTGTGCATCCATACTACAGGAGTGCCTTAGGTGTCTTTCAGGCAGGCCCTTGTTGGCCTCTCTGAGTGTCTGCAAAGCATGGCAGTCAAGTAAATGTCTTACGTATTATTGGGCAACGGCTGAGTTGATCATATATTCCATATTAGGAAGTCCACAGTACTTCATGAAAGCTCTCAGAAATGATCTATGTTCAAACACACTATAGATAATTTGTGCTTGTTGGACAGCAAACACATACATTTACTCAACATTACAAAGACATGGCTAGATGTAGATTGTGGTCTAGTTATTTTAGTGGAAGTGTTAGATTGCTACAAAATACTGAGTGTGCCACAAAAATATTGAGTATGCCACAGACTGTTGGCATAGCATGCTGATTAGCTCTTATTTTCTTAAACATATTTTGTGCTGAATAATGCCTTGTCCTTGTTCTAGCGCCCTTTGAAGCCATGATTGTTCATTGTGATTTTTCTCCTTCTGAGATATTTATTGCATAATTTCATATATTATGTTAAGTAGGTGATATTTGTATAGCACAAATCTAGGCATATGCATCTGATCGTTGAACAGGGTCAAGTGAAAAGATGCAGTCAAAAAATTATTTGAGAGATAGCTGGTTTGCGTAGTGTTGTTGAATCATGATGTCATTTTCTTATAATTGGTGCATCTTCAACTCGTTCCAAAATTGGAACAGGGCTGGCCATTCCTGATGTATTCTAGACCCTGGATGCATAGATGAAAAATGCCTTATTCCTTGTTTATTTATCTTGTTTACATTTCCTTGTCTCCTGATGGTGTCATGGCAGTAGGTGTGCTGAAAGCCACCAGAAATGGTGAGCTTACCCGCACATTGGCTGGGTGAAGGTCGTGATAGCTATGTAGATGATGTAGCTGGCCTTGAAGATTGTGTGGCCTAGGAAGGAAAGACAGTGGAGTTCCATCAGGATAGGGGTGATGTGATGATATTTCTTCAATCCCTGGGAGAGACATGCTGCACTGCTGCGGCATACAGGATTCCCTTAAGGGGTAGCCATCATGCCATCAGGGATGCCATGAAGCAACTTTTTAATGTTGACGAGCAGCTCAACATTGTACATTTCTATTACAACACCCTTTTATTTCTCTATCGTCCCATTACTGCCCGCGGATGTATTCAGCACACCATAATAGGCATCGCAACAACTCAAGCACTTTGGATTTCAGCAGTGGCTCTCTATTGGAACAGCCTCAGCCTTGGATGGGCACACATCTCACTTCTATGCTACCTGTCACTTGAGACTCTAATGCTTCAGATTTGAAGTGGGTGGTTCTCGAGCCTTCGTTACCTTAGCACACAGACAAACTCATTTTTACAAAGGAAACTAGAAACAGGAGCTTAGATCATTCCAAATTCTTGTGCTCCAGCTCAGACTTTGGTAATTTCTGCTATGCCGAATCATCATGCAGCATTGTAAAATAATGTACTGTTAATGGTAAACTATATTAAAGTTCTCCAAATTGTCCAGCAGCGTGTGACAGATCTATTCAATTATTCCATGCATGTTCATTTGGTGATGGCTGTGTTTTTTGGCAATACAGTACTGGAGATGGAGAATCCTCATAGTAGATATATCTTATGTGAATTTAAGAGGTATACGTTACAATTTCTTGCTGACTGTTGTGTATTATTATTTTAGTATTATTGTGGACCATGACTGTTTTATATGGAAGTACATAAATATATAATTCCACCACGGACCATAGGTCAGCCCTTTTTAACTTACCTTCATATCGAAAGCAGTTTGCTAGTTGAGTGGTTTGCAATTTGTGGGGATTGTAACCTAAGGATTGCGCTTGAGGGTGCAACTGTTTTCTGGGCTCTTTTGCTGCGATGCAGGTGGTGCACTTATCTAGGAAATAACCATGTTTTCAACTGACTTCAGGAGTGTATATGCTCATGGGTGCTTCTAATGCTGTCTGGTAGTGAGTTCCAGAACTTGGAAGTTTGTACTGAGACATCAGAGCCTCCTACGGATTTCTTATGGTATGGTGGTATGATAAGCGGTACACGCCTGGAGCGCAGTGTTCTGTTTGGTTTGTATTGCTTGAATTTAACTTGTAAGTATAGCAGTCCTTTTGCTTTGGAGGCGCTTCGGACAATGCAGAGTGCCTTGAACGTTGCCTTCTTAGCTATATGTACCCAATAGAGCAGTTCTCTTGGGTGAAGGCGGAGAAGAAGCCTTGCGTATCATTTTGGATGAGTTGTACTTTGTGCATAATGAATGTAGGTGCTCCAACATATAGGCTGTTAGCATAGTCAAGCTTGGAGTTTACGAGTGTGATGATGGCTGCAGTTTTTGTTGGTGTGCAAGATATGGAAAGATGGAATGTAGTGCTTTCATTGTGTAGAAGGCATTCTTTGTGAAGTTGTTAGCATGAGGTATCAAGGATAGTTCTGAATCCATGGTTACTTTTGAGTTTCCAACTTCTCTTAACGTTGTTGGAAGAGCTTCAAGTTTCTTAGGCATATGATAGTGGGCTGGTAGTTTTGTCATTATCCACAGGTCATAATCTCTGTCTTTGCGGTATTGAGCTTTATATGATAATTCATCATCCATGTTTAGATCACACAAAGGCAGTCATCACATTGTGAATTGTAGCAGTCTATGATGCTATCCATTTGTTAAATGATTTGGATGTCCTCTGCATAGTTGTAATAGGTGAGGATTTAAAATTAATCATATTTGGTACAACCTTTGGTAGATATTGAATAATAAAGGCAGGGTGTGATGGCTTCCTGAGGAATGCCTTAGTGTTGTGCATGAGGAGCTAGCAAAAGAGGTTGACCTCTTTTGATGTCCCTTAACATTTGAATGTGTGTAATTAGCCAGTGGGACCACAGCGTGGAGGGACAGAGATCTCACTTCCCTCTGTAGACTGTGTCATAAGGAGGGGGTAGGTTCTTATGGATGCAGCTTCAGACCAGACACAACTCCTCACATAAGCAGGAAAAGAAGAGTCTATTGTGACTTTATAAGTGTGGCTGACAAGTTATGAATGAGTATCCTGGGGTGCTCTGAGGAGACCCAAGGTTAGTTTCAACATTTCTTGAATTCAGCTTTTTTCCCATTTGAAAAAAAAGTTGAAACTAAGAAATTCAGCAATTGTAACCACAACTTTTATTATGCAAAATGTTGTGATTGCCATGGGAGGCACACCATTAATACTTTGCCTTGGAAGTGTAATAATAGATCTGAAAGAAACAGTTAGTTATAGATTCCTTACCTTAGAATTACCCCCAGGCGTCAGACTGGATCCGGAAAGTTTTTCGTCAGCAGTACCCCTGCGTGTCAAAAGGTGGCGTCAGTCGGCTCCGCGTTCCTCGTTGGAGTCGTGGTCGCCAGGATGATGTCGCTGTAGCTACTTAGACGCCGCCCTCGTACGCTGACGTCAGTTCTTTCTTTTTCCGCGCCAGCCAGCGCAGATCTGGAGAAAGCGGTACCTCCAGTCACTTTTTGACGTAATTTTTCTCGACTTTTGTCGACACCGTTTTTGCTGAGTCTATCGGCTCATGGTGCACGAGGTATGCCCGGTTTCAAGGCCTGCGGTTCCTGTCCCCGACTGATTTTGGTGACGGATCCGCACTGCGTGTGCCTGTTTTGCTTGGAGCGTGACCACGATCCTAAGTCGTGCTCTGACTGCCGGACCATGAATCCGAAGTCTTTGAGGGAGCGGTCCCGAAATCTTCTCAAGGCCCGGCAGTCATCTCTGCGCCGTTCGAGGTCCCGGTCGCATGGAAGGTCCAGGGACCGGTAGCGGATCCACCATCGCCACCAGTCTTCTTCCAAGTCTTCGCACTCCTCAGGTAAGTCGAAGCACAAGAAGAAGTCAAAGAAGCATCATCACTCTTCAACTTCTCCCCGTCGGTCGGCCGACGTGACGAGGGATGCGGGTGGTACCACTCCCGTGGCTCCACATGCGGAGTTCGAAGGGTTGACTCCGTGTTTCCCTCACTTCCCGGGACCCGGAGCGACCCCTGCCCAGCTTCCCCAATTTTACAAAGCGATGCATGCCATCTTTGGGCAGCCTGACTCCGCCGGCTCGCCTTCGGGTCCCGTGGACTCGGCTGGGGGTCATGGGCCTTCGATGCCAGCGGCTTCTGCCCTGGTCACGCAGAGTCCCCTTGGATCCAAGCCTGGATCCGGATCGGCGCCGGTCGACCTGGTTACATCTTCCCTGGAGCCGATTCCACCAGCACCACATCTGCAGCTCGCTGTGTCCCCAGCTGACATCAACCCCAACCTCCACCTAGATGTAGACACGGAGCCGGACCGGTGTCGACCGGTGCCGGACCCGGCGCCGATGGGTACTTTTGCGCCCTTGTTCAACCCTGGCTCTTTTTGACCAGATTGGCACCAGAGGAAGGTGAGGAGGACTGGGAGGGGTCTGGAGACCCTTTAACTGACCAGTTGGGCTACAAACCGGACTTGAGAGAGGAACTGGGGGAAGCCAGTGGTCTGGATACCTCACAAGACCTTGGCATGTTGTCTCCTCCTACCGTGGCAATGGAGGAGGGTGCTTCTTACGCCATGGTGTTGTGTAGGGCGGCCGAGGCTCTCCACCTCGAGCTACCTACGGTGTCAGTCAGAATTAACCTCCTGACATAGGTGCTTCAACCGGCAGCAAGCTCTTCGGCGCCCCTGCTACCGTTTACTGAAGCCCTCACCGACATCCTTTTGGGCACCGGGTACAGGCCCGACACAGGGGCTCCTGTGGATAGGATGATTGCCCGACCCCGGGCGACCCCACTTTCCTCTCCCAACACCCCACCCCTGAGAGCTTGGTGATTCAAGCCTCCACCTTCTAAGGTGCATTCCCTTATGCACCACCTGATAGGGAATCCATAAAACTGGACCATCTTGGGAGAAGATATTCTCTTCCTTCAGCTTGGGACTGCGGTCGGTAAACACTGCATGTCTGTTGTGCCGCTACACCCGCACCATGTGCGATACGGTGGCGCAAATGCTGCCCCAGTGCCCGGAGGAGGCCCGAGCCGTACTCTCCCATGCAGTTGCCGAAGGAATAGACGCAGCAAAGTTTACGATCCGCTGTGGGCAGGATGATTTCTACGTCGGTAGCACTTCAACGCTACGCCTGATTTTTCAGGGGATGTCCAATCCACTCTTATGGACATGCCCTTTGATGGTCGTCACCTATTCGGCGACAAGGCAGACAATGCGCTGGAGCGCTTAAGGGACTTTCAGGCTATGGCCAGGTCCTTGGGCCTCTCTACCACCCACCCTGCGCAGTCTGCTTTTCGCGCCTTTCGTGGCTACGGAAGGGGTGCCCCGCCATATCCAGCCCAGAGTCACAGGCCTGCGCAAGCTGTTCAGCCCCTGCCCACACCGGGGACATGGAAACCACTGCCGTGGTTCTGGGGGCCAGCAGGCGGGCCAGTCCACCACAGCCCCCTCTGCGATAGCCTCCAAACCCTCCAAGTCTGACCTTTCAGGGCCACCAATCGCCAGTGGGTGGCAAGATTCGCCATCACCTCCCCCACTGGCGCACCATCACGTCGGACAGGTGGGTTGTGCAAATAGTCCGAAGGGGCTACTCCCTCCCCTTCGAGACTACCCCTCCATCCATGCCACATCAGTACCATTGCATGTCCGAGGATCTTCTGGCCGTTCTCCAACAGGAAGTTTCGGCACTCTTGGCCAAGGGAGCAATTGAGCGAGTTCCTGTCCCAGAAGTAGGTTGTGGTTGCTATTACCCCACTACTTTCTGGTGCCCAAGAAGGACAAAGGCCTGCGTCCTATCTTGGATCTCGGGAACGTCAACTGCTTCCTCCGGAAGCAGAAGTTCAAAATGTTGACACTAGCTCAGGTCCTGTCTGCCCTCGACCCTGGCGACCTGATGGTAGCGTTGGACTTGCTGGACGCTTATTTTCACATCCCTGTCCTGCAGGCCCTCTGGCGTTACCTACGGTTCACGGTAGGCCACAAGCACTTTCAGTTTACCTTGCTCCCCTTTGGCCTTACCAGCGCCCTTCGGGTGTTCACGAAAGTGATGGCGGTGGTCGCAGCTCATCTGCGCAGATCAGGGGTTCCAGTCTTCCCTTATCTCAACGACTGGCTGTTGAAGGCGGGCTCGTCCCAGGCTGTCGTCTCCCACCTCCAGACTACAGCCGACCTCCTGCATTCGCTATGGTTCTCCATCAACGTGCCAAAGTCACACCTGACTCCCTCTCAGAAGCTCCTCTTCATCGGAGCAGTTCTGGACATGACGCAGTCTTGGGTCTATCCTCCCGAACAGCGAGTCCGGGACATTCGGGCTATGATTCCGATCTTTCAGCCTCTATCCCGGGTTTCAGTCAGGATGACCCTCAAGATACTGGGCCTGATGGCCTCCTGCATCCTGCTGGTGGACCATGCCAGATGGCATATGTGGGCTCTGCAGTGGGACCTGAAGTTCCAGTGGGCTCAAAATCAGGGCAACCTGTCCGATTGCATCCAGATCTCAGAGGGCACTGCACACCAATTGCAGTAGTGGCTAACGAACCAGGATTGAGTCGACGGCAGATCCCTCTCCCTTCCCCAACCAGAGTTCACAGTGGTGACCGATGCATCACTTCTGGGATGGGGCGGCCATATGGGGGAGGCAGAGATCAGAGGCCTCTGGTCTCCAGCGGAGTCCGGGCTCCACATCAACCTTCTGGAGCTTCGGGCGATTTGTCTTGCACTCAAAGCATTCCTTCCCTCTGTCCGGGGAAGAGTAGTGCAGGTGTTTACAGACAACACCACTGCCATGTGGTACTGCAACAAACAAGGCGGGGTGGGGTCGTTGACCCTATTTCAAGAGGCCCTCTGCCTCAGGACATGGCTGGAACATCAGGGCATATCCTTGGTGGTTCAACACCTGGCAGGTTCACTGACCGTCAGGGCCGACGAACTCAGCCACAGGAACATGATGGATCACGAATAGCGTCTTCACTCGGAGGTGGTGCAAGGTCTCTTTCAACAGTGGGGAGTGCCTTGGTTAGATCTATTCACCACCGAAGAGAACACGCAATGTCAACGATTCTGCACGTTGGAATGTCCAAGGCGGCACTTGCTAGGCGACACTTTCCGTCGCGAGTGGAGTTGTGGTCTTCTATACACCTTTCTGCCTATACCACTTCTGCCCAGAGTGCTGAAGAAAATCAAGCATGACCGGGCCCAGGTCATTCTTGTGGCTCCGGATTGGGCATGAAGAGTCTGGTCTCCCGAGCTGTTACACATGGCCATCGATCTTCCAATCAGACTGCCTCTTCGAGAGGATCTTCTGTCGCAGCAGCAGGGGACGGTCCTCCACCCGAACCTGTCCAGCCTCCACCTCCTTGCGTGGTGATTGAGCGGCGGCAGTTGATGTCGTTTGACATGCCTCCTGAAGTCTGTGATGTTATCTTGGCAGCCAGGCGTCCCTCCACTAAGACAGTATACGCCTGTAGATTGAACACATTTGGGGCATGATGAGAAGCAAAGACTGTGGATCCCCTTTCTGCCCCTCTTTCTGAGGTTCTCTTGTTCCTTCTTTCTTTGGACCACCAGAGCTCTGCTCTGGGCACTCTTATGGGCTACCTCTCGGCCATTTCATTCTTTCTTAAGCTTCCTGATCAGCCTTCTCTTTTCAAGTTCCCTGTTGTAAATTGCTTTCTTAGGGCATTACTCATCTTTTTCCTCCTGTTCCAAATGTAATGCCTCAGTGGGACTTGAACTTGGTTCTTACTTACCTTATGTGCACTCCCTTTGAGCTGCTACATAACTGTCCTCTTAGTCTTCTGACTTTGAAAACTGCCTTTCTGGTGGCCATCACCTCTGCACGCAGGGTGCGTGAGCTCCAAGCTCTTTCTTCTAAACCTCCTTTTCTGACTGTTCATCTGGACAAGGTTGTCCTTAGAACTCGTCCTTCCTTCCTTTCCAAAGTGGTTACTCCTTTCCATATTGGACAGACCATCACTTTGCCCACCTTCTTTCCGCCTCCGCATCCTCCCAAAGAAGAGAGGCTCCACCGTCTGGATCCAAAGCGTGTGCTTTCCTTTTACTTGGATCGCACAAAACAATTCTGGGTGGATGACCAGCTCTTTGTTGGCTACGTGGGCACCAAAAAAGGTTGGGCCGTGCACAAACAGACCATTTCTAGATGGGTTGTTTTGTGCATCAAAGCTTGTTATTCCTTGGCAAAGAAGGAGCCGCCAGTGGGGTTGCGCACCCATTCCACCAGGGCGATGGCAGCTATCACTTCTTTGGGACGTGGAGGCCCCCTTGATGACATCTGTCAGGCCGCTACGTGGGCATCGCTTCACATGTTCACAGGACACTACTGCCTGGACAGCCAAGTCCGGAGAGACAGCTTCTTTGGCTGTTCTGTTCTCCAGGACTTTCTGTTGTGAACTTGGTTCGCAGACCCACCTCCGGGGTTGGTATTGCTGGGGTACCTATTCTAAGGTAAGGAATCTTTAACTAACTGTTTTTTTCCGATGAAAAAGTTACTTACCTTCGGTAACGATATATCTGTAAGAAACATAGGTTAGTTATAGATTCCTTACCACCCCACCCATCCTCCTCGTTCTGCGAACTGATTTTTAGTGTTAAGGATTTCCTTTCAGGGTCCTAGTTTTGTGCACCAGTGGTCAGTGTCTTGCATGGCTCTGCGCTTCTGGCGTGGAAAGTCGTGTACAGAACTGATGTCAGCGCGAGAAGGCGGCGTCTAAGAAGCTACCACGACTTCATCCCAGCGACCACGACACCAACGACGAATGCGGAGCCGACCGACACCACCTTTCATCGTGCAGGGATACTGCTGATGAAAAATTTTCCGGGTCCAGTCTTAATCCTGGGGGTAATTCTAAGGTAAGGAATCTATAACTAACCTATGTTTCTTACAGATATATCATTACTGAAGGTAAGTAACTTCTTCAAGGAAAGAAAAACAATTACTTTTGAACTTTACAAATATATATGCTTTGTGAAAGCAACAACTGAATAACCAGGGGTTTCTACTATAGGGGTGGGCGATAAATTCCTCTCCACTGGCGGAGTTTGGGCAACTCTGTGTTATTCATTTAACACAGAGTTCTGGCCAAATTCTGCCGACAGTCTCCTGGCAGAGTTTTTTCTCACCTGCAGCTCGCCGACGGTAAGTTGGCGAGTGCGATTTGGCATCCTCTAGCTCTATTTTCAGGCGCTAAGAGGGCACATGGAGAGATTTCCCCAACGCAGGCCGTGGCAGCTGTTCACTGTCAGAAAGCTGCCACTAAAATGGAAAATCTCCTTGAGCTGCAGCAAAATCAACTCACGAAACAGTGCCCTCTTGCATGCAGCTTGATGCCATTTGCGCTGCTTCTTCAGCGTTGAACGAGTTCCCGGAGCTAAAAGTCAGCACGAGCAGTGCAATGTGCCTAATTCCGCCCATTTCATATAACTCCATGGATTCTACAGAGTGAAATTCCATGCTTTCTGCCCACCCCTCCCCTTTCCTTACAGTCTCTTCTAGATGTTGTTTTAACACTCCGTGCAGTTCGTAAAAATTGGAAATTGTGCAGAGGCTACATTTAGCTGTGAGATTTGTGTGCACAATTGGTTTTTTTTGTTGTTTTTTTATTGAAGCCTTGTCTGTAAGCACTTGTTTTGGATAAGGTCACCTGTAAGCAAAGTTGTGAATTGTATAAATTTGCCAAACTCAGTCAGTGAAATTTATTTTTCGCACAGTCTTGATAATAATCCCTTGTCTCTGAAAACAGTTCTGAAGAGACCCCCTGGATAATCTTGGGAATTTCTGCTGTTTGAAAATGATCGTGAAGTTATGATGTTTCTTTTGCTGTGCGAAATTATGAAGAAATCCTTATGATTAAGCTCAAGAACACTACCTGTATTTGAAAAAAAAACGGATGCCACCCTTCTACATGGTGGCTATTTTAAAAACATGCAAAATAGGATCGTTCTGTCATGTGAAAGTAGTCGTGTTTTTTAATTTTGCAGAATGTATATTTTATTGTTTTGGTGTAAAGTGAACGAATATTCACATTGATTTTCCTGAGGAAAATGCTGTGGACATTGCTAAATTCGATGCATGATTTTCCACTTCAAGCTGTGCAGCAAGAATCTTCTTTCCTTGCTCCCTAAGCTGAATCGCCACTAGTGCAATGCACTGGTTTTAGGTCGAGCCTGGGCAACACATGCAATGCTCTGCGAGGCATGCTGTATTTAGGTATAGACTCAAAGCTCCACCCTCTCTCCGGACACATATTTTTCATTGGCTTGTGTCATTGTTTACTGTAAACTGTGCCTTTTCATTTGTCAAAAGGCTTAGTAGTCCCTCCTTAGTGCTGCCTTGTCTCATTTTGTAACCTCCCATGAGGACACCTGCTGTTACGTGTGTTGTTCCTCAGTAGGCTTTAATTACAGCCTACGAGCACTATGTACTCAAAGAGCTTTGTCCGGACAGGCTCTCTCCTGACGCTTTGTTTTTTAATCTTTATTGCGCGGGCGCCGAGTGCATTTGCAATGCAATAGGTCTCGCATCTGTGAGAGTTTGAGCTATTGGCATTGTAAATGACAATGCCTTTTTATTTATCTGTTTTAAAAACAACGCATAAATAAAAGGCACTCTCATTTACATTGTCAATAGATCAAACTCTCGTAAATGCGAGACCTAGTGCATTGAAATGCTTGTTTGTGTGGCAGTTGCTGCAGTGAGTGTGTAGTTTCCCTGATGAAGACAGCTTGACAGGCCGTATGACGACCTCAGTCTGACTAGGCCGGGAAAGTGATGCGGTGATCCTGCGCGGGCAGATGCAGCGGGGTTGGGTTTCGTAGGGTTCTTTTACCACATCACCTGTTTTAAATGGAAGGCAACTCTCAAATCCTACATTTTCCCGCTTGCGGGGAAACTGCAGGATCTTTTTTGCTTTCGTTCACCAGTTAAAATAAAAATGACGGATATGTCAGCTGTCAATAAAACACATTTGCATTATTAACTGCTCTTTGAATTGTCTTCCTTCGCAGTGCAGCGGGTAAGCCTGCCTCGCTGCACTGCCTGTTTTTTTTATATATATTTTTATTAAACAAGCTCGTTATACATCACAAGGCTGAAGGTGTTTACAAGTACTATCACGGCTCCGTGCACTGGCGCAAGGCGGGCCGCACTCCATTGCACTGGAACTAGAACAGCTGCTTGGGCTTCTCGGAACAGGGCTTTGTAATGTAAACATTTGTTCCGAGAGTGGAAAGGTGGTGCTGGAGATAACCCTCGTTTATTCCTTTCAAGCAGAGGGCGCTGGATGTCATTTTTGATGTACCGCAGGTGTTTGGAAGCTGTGGCTTGGCAGAAGATGAGGCTCTAAAACCCCTAGTCAGGGCCAAGTTTTAGTTCACCCTGACGTCTGTACATTTATATTTGCACCTACACAATTTTGCAAGTGTCATGCTTTAATTTACAGATTATATCTTAGACCTCTTTTCACATACGGCGTCCCTAGCTCCAGTACAAGAAAGCATGGACGTCATTTAGGGGTCGCCAGGGGTTTCAGCTGCGAACCCCAGCTTGCCCCTTGCGACCCCTGGCACTGCCTTTGCGACCCCTGAACTCAAAGGGGGCAAAATCAGTCCCAGGAGCACTGGGGCAGCTCGTCATTATAGAAGTGGGTTGGGGCTCCACTCGCTTTGTTTTCTCTCAATTTAGTACACCAATAGTGAATAATGGAACATTATTCACTATTAGTGTAATAAACAAGCATTTACAATGCAATGGTCTCGGCATTGGTAAAGTTAGAGCTATTGGCATTGCTCATGACATTATTTTTGTTTATGTTTTTGTTTTTAAAACATTTAAAGAAGCGGCATTGTCATGAGCAATGCCAATAGCTCTAACTTTAACAATGCCGAGACCGTTCATGGAATACAGAATGGTGTCTCCAAATTAAAAACTTAAGAAGGCTCCAATTATTACAATTTCACTTACCAGGTGGTATAGAAAGACCTGGAGGCAACTGGATTGTGCTTTGTTGAGCAGGCCGCATAATGAGCTGTGGGGAAACTATTCTCGGTGGAGTCGCCATCGCATGCCTCAGTGATGGCGACAGTGATGGGTTGGACATGACATGTGCAACTGTGCTCTGCTGCATGCCACCTGCAGCAGAACATGGAACACCCAACCCAAGGGGTGACGGTGTAATACTGGTGCGCAGGGTGTCGTTGTTGGACACTACAGAGGCAGAACATGGAGTATTGTGCGTTATACTTGTGGGAGGCATCATCATTGGAAGAGACGTTGAGGGTTTGCAAGGCGAGGCTCCTGCAGCATGGTGAAGTTGCACAACTGATGTTTTAGGCTGCATTTGCGAGTCCAGTTTACAGTGAGTTATAGATGGAATCTGGTGGTTGACAACGTGTGTTACTGACGTTGGTGCGTAAGTGCGCCTTGCACAGTCCACATTCTGCATAAATAGAGGGTCAACTGAGCTACAATGCCCATTTTGTGTAATGGCTGCTATGTGAGCTTGAGGTCTTTGAAAATGGACAGAGGACTGGTTGGCGCCATACATCAAGTTGGCTTGAAGCGGACTTTGATGAGCGGCGGGAGATGCACTTTTGGGACTGCATAGAATAGTCATTTTTGAACTACTGCTGCTTGCACTGCCGACTGCCCCTGCAGGATACGTATGCGACGCGGAGCTGTGCTGAGTAGGCTGGTGGAAGTGACTGTTAGCAGCAGGCAGAGTCGAGCTCCTGATAGGTGTAGATAAAGAAGGTAGGGGCGTGGAGTTCATTTTTATTGCAGGGGCAGAAGGGCTCACCGGTGGCAAAGTGGCTGCTAGTGATTTGGAACTTCTTAGCGCTGTGGTTGGGACAGACGGGCTCATTAGTGATACACTGGCATGGGGAGCCATCGATGTTGTGACATGGGGTGCCCCATGCGACCGCTGCTGCTGCTTGCCCTGACTGTTTACATGCGCACCTGCAACAGGCTGAGCACTGACAGTAGAGAGAAGCTGGTTCTTGCCGCCGCTTACAGTCGCTCCTCTACTGAGCACTGAGCCACCAGTTCTGTGCTGCTGCTGAGCAGTGCTCAGCCCCCGAGAAGCCCAAGTTCCACCCCCCGCTGCACCAGGCTCGTGTCCAGTCAGCTGCAATTCCAGAGAACCCACTAAGTCGCTGACGGCTTTTTCGTCCACCTCGGAGAAGAGCATCTTCTCCAGGGGATCAGAGGAGCCCGCCATCTTGCTTGTCTGCACTCGCCGAAGCCTTTGGAGTTTTGTCTCAGTGCGCCTGCGATACAGCCCGGGGCATGATGGGAATCTAGTGACGACATAGGATCCCCATCCCAGCTAATGAGTTTGCTGTAAAGGCGTGTGTTTCTAGTCACGGGTGTCGCAGTTGTAAACACGGCGACGAGCGGAGGTCGGGCCGCTGGAAGCAGCGTGGGGCGTGGCATAGTAACTGCTCTGTCCCCCCCTCCCGAGCCCAAAGGAAAAAGCAAACAGCAACAGAAGCTTTAACGAGGCAGAGCAAAAGGCAAGCACACCACCGCCTTTCTCCGAGGCAGAGCAGAAATGCCTCGGAGAAACGCAGCGTCATTTTCGGATTCGGGGGCGTGTTTTGCTGTTATCTCCTCCAGCCATTGGCTGGAGGAGATAATTAGACTTTCTGCAAAAAACACGCCCCCCGATCCGAAAAGGACGGGGCATGATCGGAGTGACGGGACCTCTTCTCCAGTGGCTGGCCAGCATTGAAGAGGCCAGCCAATGGAGAACAAGGGAGAAGAGGGGCGGGTTCAAGCCCCTCTTCTCCAAAACATTAAATCTCTCGACTTCCGGTTCTGCCTTCGGCAGACCGGATGGTCCCGAGACCTAAAAATGGGGTACAATTAGCTGGAGTATGATATTCCCAGGCAGTTGACAGGGGTAAAAAAAATGCTTTTGAAATGTATGTTGTGGTCTAGTTTGCAGGTGAGTGTGAGTTTATGTAAGAGAATGCAAGTGGGAATATGGGTGTGTATAAGTGCGTGTGTGTGGATGAAATTGAAGGTCAAAGGTCGTGTGATGTCATTTTGGTGAATTGAAATTCATGCGAGAAAGGCCTGATTTTGTCCAAGTATCATTCTAGTTGAGAGCCATCTGGAGGCAAATACGTAGAGGACTATGCAGTGGAAGTAAACAAAGGAACACGACATGTCATTTAATAAGTACTTAAGAGAAACTTTGATTTTAAGAAGGGTTTTTGTCTTTGTTTATGTGAGAGCTATACATGCACTATAAGAATGCAAGATTTATGTGCGTGTGTGAGTAATTCCACTCATAATGATTTAAATGGAACCTGCTAATTTATTTTCTATTTAGTTCTTTTATAGAGCTATTCATCCCATTGTAGGGTGTCGGCGCTTTACATCATACTCGGAGACACAATAGATCACACACTTGTGGGCTGTTGGGACGGAAAAGTCCTCTGCATGGTAATTGATTTGCACCCCTGCCTTGAAAGTCCAGTTGTACTGATGTCTGGATCCCTAAGACTGATTTTTGTTGTCATAGGCAAACACAGATCATGCGTGTGCACCATGATATATGCATACCTCCGGGATTGCGGTCTTGTTGGAAAGTGAGAGGAGCCCAAAGCTCTACCCTTATAGTTCTGGAAAGCTACAACCTTCACCAGGAGTTAAGTAGCAAGAGAGCGGTTGCAGCATACTGTGTAGTGATCAGTAAGAGTGAACAGGTTCTTTTTGGTGAAAATCTGTTTTATTAAAGAGAAGAAGACTCAGCGTGTACACAGCATGTCGCCTACAACCCTTTGGCGGGCCGGCTGCGTGATTAGGCAAACGATCAGAGGGTAAGAGTGAGGTATTGAGGGACTATGCATGCAGATTAGGTTACACAGCAAGTCGCCTATAACCCAAGCAGGGCCGGCCGCGTAGTGTGACAGTCAAATGTGGTAGTTGCAAGTTTTAGAGCTTCTTCAGATGAGAAGGACTGTATAAAATGAATGTACTCAAACGTAGAACAATAGACAAGAGAGAGGAGAGGAAAAGTGATAAGAGTGGAAGAGCCCCCCAATACTTGTAGAAGGAAGAAAGCGGAGAAGTAAGATAAGCAAAAGAAAAGAGACGAGTAGGAGTAGGAGAAGGAGAAGAGAAGAGAGAGGGAGGGTAGGGCACTAGGGGTGGGTACTGCAGAGAGCGTGGCCGGGAGGACTGGGAGAGAGGGTTGGGACTGTGTAAGGGCAGTTTCTTTCAATCGGACAAATAGACGACAAAATGCAGATTGTTTACATTAGAATCAGGGGAATGTGTCGGAGGTAGGTGGATATACAGCGTCTACTAAAAGGCGTAAAACCCGGAGTTTCAGGGGCTGGAGACAGGCATGTTCTAGCTTACAAAAATGGTCGATTAGTGGTTGCCAGAGTGAAGTGGGTGTCTCAGGACTGTAAGCGCGCAGTGAGTAGTTCCATCGCCATAGTATGCCATAGGCGAGTGAACCAGATGGTGACTGGGGGAGTCTCCGCTTTTTTCGAACATAGGGCTAATGGTTGTTTAGCCGCGCCCAGCATATGAAGACCGATATGCCAGTCTCTACGTGTCAGCACTTGTAGATTATCAGGCTTGATACCCAATAGAGCCGTGGTTGGAGTTTCAGGCAGAAGGAAGCCAAGAACCAATTTGATGTGGCTGAGGATCTCTTTCCAGTATGTGGCCAGAAGTGGGCAAGTCCACCAGATGTGAAGGAAATCTCCGGGAGAGTTCAAGCATCTCCAGCAAAGAGGAGAGGATGTAGGGAACATTTTATGTAGCCTGTGAGGGGTGTAGTACCATTGGGTCATACCCTTATATGCAGTTTCCCACTGGGAGATGCATCAGTAGACCTTTGGAATGTCGCGCCAAAGGCAGTCCCAATGTGCGGGTGTGATGTCTGTGGACAGTTCAGACTGCCATCGAGACTGATAGGGATGTAGGGCAATCCGCGGGGAGTGCTGGAGAATATGATACGTACGAGATATGAGGCCCTTGGAGTTATCAAAAGAGCGAGCGAGCCACTCAAAGGGAGGAAGGGCACGTGTGGCTGCCTGCGTCAGAGACGCAGTACGTAGCCAGTGTCTAAGTTGCAAGTATTGCAATCGAGCCCCTTCAGGGAGTTGGAACTTCTGCTTGCATTGTTCAAAAGATTTAAGGGTGACCCCTACATAAAGGTCCCTGATTGTTCGACACCCGCCATCTAGCCACTCGATGAATACGGGAGGATGTAGGGCAGGTGGGAAGAGGGAGTTGCCAGCAACAGGAGTGTGGGGGGATGGAAAGGTGGTGAGGCCTTTGGACACAGCTACCATGTCCCAAATGTCGAGGACAGTCTTGGTGGGGAGAGCTATGTACGCACTGCGGGAGCGAGAGGCTCGGTGTTGCCACGGTAGGTCCCATGTAGAGCGCCCAGTCACCGCTCTTGCCATATGGAACCACACCTTCTCACTTTCCCATGCCATCCACTTGGAGATGAAGCGTAAGTGCGATGCCCAATAGTATTCCACCGGGTTGGGGCAAGCCAGGCCAACCCTATCCCGGGGTAGCATGAGGATTTTATTAGAAAAGCGCGGTCGACGACCTCCCCAAATAAACCTGTAGAATTTGCGCTGCATGCTTTGGATCTGATGTTGCGGGATAGGGGTGGGGAGTGATTGAAATACATACAAAAGTTTAGGTAAGATGGACATTTTAAGTGCATGTAGTCAGCCCAGCCACAAGAGGGAAAGAGGCTTCCAGGTTCTCAAGTCCTCTAGCATGGACCGTCTGCATTCCTGCCAGTTGGCTTGTGACCAGGTGGCAAGGGTGAGAGTTAGAGTGAGCCCAAGATATCTGATGGAGTGAGGAGCCCATCTGTAGGGGACGAGCGCCTGGAGCATTGGGAGCTCCTCTACCGTAATGGTGAGGTTCAGGGCCCAAGATTTTTCGTGGTTGACCTTGAGGCCAGATGCTTGCTCGAATAAGCGCAAAAGATGATAGTGGGCCGGCAAGGATGCGTGTGGTTGGGATAACGTAAGGAGGAGGTCATCTGCGAACAGGGCTACCATATGTTGTTGGCCTCCAAGGGGGATGTCATGGATGTCTGGTGCCTGGCGAATCATTATGGCGAGAGGCTCCACCACAAGGGCGAAAGAAAAGAGGGGGGGGGGAGGGGGCAACCCTGTCACGTGCCTCTGTGTATCGAGATGGGGTTGGTGAGTTGACCATTAACCCGGACTTGGGTCGTAGGGGAAAGGTAGGGGGCCATGATGCGGGCCACCATCAGAGGGCCTAGTCCTATTTTGCATAGGACCGTTAGGAGAAAGGTCGAGTCCACTCAAACGCTTTCTCCGCGTCCAGGGATAGTAAGCAAGCAGGTATATTCCAATGGGGAGCTTTCCCAACAAGGTACGCAATTCATCTCACATTGTCTGCCCCCTGTCGATGGCGAATAAAGCCGACCTGGTCGGGGTCGATAAGGCCTGGAAGATGTGGGTCTCGGCGCTTGGCTAGGATTTAAGTATATATTTTTAGATCTGTGTTGAGAAGTGCAATAGGGTGAAAAGAGAAGCAGAGTGTGGGGTCTTTGCCTGGCTTAGGACGTAGGGCTATTTCGGCCAAACCCATAGAAGATGGACCTATTGTGTCCATGAAAGAGTTAAAAAGCCGAAGAAGATGGGGTTAAAGGTGCGGGAGAAAGATGTGTTGGAAAGAGAGTGGCAGTCCATCCGGACCCAGAGATTTTCCAAGAGGAAGATCTTTCAGGGCTCCAACAAGTTCGCTCTGGGAAAGCGGTTCTTCCAGCAGCTGTGTATGATATGGATTTAGCAGAGACCAGGGGCAATTACCTAGGACAGCCTGTATCCGCTCCGGGAAGGTTGTCTCCTTAGCGCAGAGAGACGAGTAATATGCATGGAAAGCTTTAAGCTTAGCCGCCTCAGTGGTGGCTCGAGTGTCATCAGTGCACTTAATATTGGCTATTTGCGCTTTGGCCGCTCGCGTCCGTAATCGCCGAGCAAGAACTGTGCCCACTTTGTCCCCGCCTTCATAATAGCGCTGCTTAAGGGCTAGAAGATCCCGCTCAGCCTTGTTGGTGCAGTGTGTACGAAGCGGACGTCAAAGCATCGCCAGGGAGCATCGCCAGGCGTCGTTTGTGAGTAACTCGTGGCTGTTCCTGACCGAGCTTCTCAAGTGCCTTTATGTCGCGGGAGAGAGTGGTTTCAAGTAGGCGCGACTCCCACGCCCGGGCAATTGCTATGGACGTGATATGCCCGCGGATAGTGGCCTTAAAGGCATCCCAGACCACGGAGAAGGGAGTCTCAGGTATGTCATTCGTCTCGAAGTCAGAGATAATAGTGGCTCGAAGTTCCACAACATCACCTGGGTCCCAGAGGATGTGAGGAGGAAGCCGCCAGTGCGGCGGGTGGCTAGCATGAGTGGACAGGTCTCGTAGGAGAAGTTCGATATGAGCGTGGTCAGAGATTGAAATGTCCGTCATAGAGGCCGAAAGCGTCTCGCCAATCAGGGAATGTGAGATAAAAAAATAATCAAGCGCGAGTAGGAACGATGAACATGGGAGTAGTACGAATAGTCGCGAGTGTCAGGCGAGTGGTAACGTCAGGCATCTATTAAGCCTAAGTCTGTCAATTGTTTTTTTAAGGTGGAAGACATGGCCCCCGCCCCATGAAATGAGCGGTCACTGCGGTCCATGTTAGCATCCCACACCAAATTAAAATCACCCCTATGATGAGAGAGGAGTCAGTGCACGACACTCGTTCCTGTAACGTTTCCCGGAGATAAAGGTCTTGTGCCTGATTGGTAGCGTAAATATTACAGAGAGTAATGGTCCTACGACCAATTCTGACCGCCACTTTGAGAAAACTGCCATCGGGGTTTCGAATTACTTTGGAATCCCCTTGTTGAATGCCAGCCCGATAAAGGATTGCCATCCCAGCAACTTGAGAAGGGGCAGATGCCCAGATTTGGAGCGGGTATCGAGGGTGAGCCATGCGGGCTACATCTGCCTTGACCAAGTGAGTCTCCTGGAGGAAAATTATATCATGGTCAGCTGTAGGAGATTGCGCCATACCTGACGTCGCTTATTAGGGTAGTTAAGCCCCTTCACATTATGGGACAGGAATTTCAAGCAGGGTATGTTGGTCATAACTAGCGAGGGGTGAGGCCAGGCGCGAGCAGCAGCGGGAGAGACAGCATGAGGTGGGGGATGAGGGCAAAGAGGGGAGCCATCCTAGTGCAAAGAGGCGTGATACCATGCCACAAAGTGCCACCCTCCCGACAGTAAGAGAGAAGAGAAAGGAGGAAAAGATCATAAGGAGAGAACACACAGAGACAAAAAAGCAAATCAAACTCGGCCAACAGGGCCGTAGAGTCCTGTTCCAGACAGGGGATAGGCTAGGCTCACCGGCACAAGCCATCTCGGAGGAGTCACTCTCCAAGGAGCAGGTGAGGGGGTGGGTCTCCAGGCAAAGAATCATTTCCTGGGGAGTGCTCCGAGGCCGCTACCAAGATGCTTACAATGTTGGGGAGAATCCGTGTAAGAGCACGTGAGTCCTTCTCATCCATCATTAGAGGCCACTGGAGAGGTCAGGAAGAATTGAAGTGTCTCGAGGCAACAAGTCATCCCAGAAAAGTCACTCTCCAAGGAACAGGCGCGGGGGGGTGGGTCTCCAAATGCCGTTTTTTTTCCATCAAAGCGGGGCTCCAGCGCCGCCACCATGACGTATGCAGAGTTGGTGAAAGTTCCGCCTGGAGGGCCAATTTCGAGTGTGTGTTCCGTGACCAGGTAGCTGGAGCAGCATGAGAGACTACTGCAAGGAGCGATGTAAGGTTACACTCTAGGGCGTTGAGGGTTGGGAGCCTGATAAGGAGCGACCCTCCTCCATGGACCCAATATGCTGGATGATGTCAAGTTTGGCCTGTGAAGAGGTCTGCTCTCCTGGGTGGGATAGTCAGTGTTGTTGACGTATTCTTGTCCATTGAGACTTTGCATGTTTACGAGTGAGGGAGGGCAGCCGTGTGGGGCTTGGTGGTGGCGTGAGGGAAAGGTGGAGCAACTGGGCAGCCTCATGAAAAGACCTCACCACTCGGCGTTTGGACTCCCATTGAAAGATAAACGCAAATGGGTGACCCTATTTGGTACGGGATATCCAATGCTCTCAGCTTGTCTGAGACCGGTTTGAAGTCCCGGCAACGCCGAAGCGTGGTGGGCGCGAGATCTTGAAACAGTTGAATGGTGGCGCCCTTGTAAGTGAGTTCTGATATGGCTCGTGCTGCTTTGAGGATTGCCTCCTTTTCAGTAAAAAAGTGGACCCGAGCCAGAATGTCTGGAACAAGGCCAGGTCGATTAGTATAGCCCGCCACACGGTGCGTGCGGTCGAGAGGCGGTGGGGAGGCGTCTTCATCTCCCCGTATGTCCTGAAGTAATTCCACGACAAAGGTCATAATGTCCGTCCCTTCAGCATCAAGAGGGACCCCCCGAATGCGCAGGTTATTCCGGCGGCTCCGATTTTCCAAGTCCTCCTGCTTTAGCTGAAGATCAATGTGCTGTTCTTCTAGCGTAGCCAGACGCTGCAAAAGTTGTTCCTGATCTTACGTGCAAGCGTCAACAGTTTTTTCGAGGCTGTACACTCTCTCTCCAATTTCTGTAACTTCCCTCCTGAGTACCTTGACGCAAGAATGGACCTCTGAGCGCAGTGAGCCGATTTCAGATTTAAGTTCCTGCATGAAACTGGCCATGAAGGATTGTGTGACAGGTTCGGGAGCCTCCCCTGCCGATGAAGCCATGTCTCCAGAGGTAACAGAGCCGGGCTTGTTCCAGAGGGTGGTGACAGGATTGTTTTTCGGGGGCGTAGCTGTGTCCTTCCCAGATTTTTTGCGAGTAATGTCCCCGTGAAGGGCTGGGTCGCACAAGTTTGGACGATGGCACTGGCGAGAGTTCTCTGATCGCTAGGAGGGTGGGAAAGAGACGTGCTCCAGAACCACAATAGCCAAAGGTCCTCAGTGGGTGCAATGAGAGTGCCTGCTCGGGGGGGGGGGGGGTGTGATCCAAAAGGACCCCAGCGCTAGGTCCAGTGTATGGTTGCTGTTTGACCGGGACTCAGAGGGAGTCACACGAGGGGGACAAGTGGTAAAACAGTGAGAGGAGGTGCCCCCAGGTAAGGTCTCAGGGGCCAAGGATCAAGAGGGGATGTGGAGCCAGGTTGAAACAAAGAGCGCAGCAGTGGGGGCCCTCAGCACCCACACAGTACCTATCCATCTAGAGCTCATGCCACCACCTTCAGCAAATAGTGTGGATCCCCCACAGGCACTGGTGACACAGTGTTGAGGTCGCCCTAGAGGAAATGTCCAGCAGGAGGGAGACAGCCCGGAGGGAAGGGTTTCCTGTGGTGTTGCCAGGAGGTAATGGGCAATTCCTGTGGACGTCCTCACCAGGTGTTTAGATCACGAGGGTCGTCGCCCCCGCACAGGCCCACCTCAGATGCTCGCGCTGTAGAGTCTCTGATTCGATGGGGTCCCACAGAGGGGCAGCGCACCCCTGCAGCAAAGCGGGAGAGAGAAGTGAGGGGCCCCCGCTCAATGCAGGGCCCACCGGGTCGGGGATGTCGCCAAGCGCAGGCTGTGGCGCCTCCAAACAGGGGCCAGCCCCTCCACGCGTAGGGCGCCCCCGCTCACCTTCCAGGCCTGTTGCCGTCCAAGCAGAGTCCCCTCCGGCCTCCAGATGCTTCAGTGTCCCAGGGGGGCTGTCGCGACACCAGGCAGGATCGGCCGCTCCTCGGCTGCAGGCAGTGCTCGGGGACACAAGATGGCGGGCGTCAGAGCTGCAACCGGTGGGATCCCCCACCAAGCAGCAGCGCCCCGGGAGCCTCAGCCACCCGCACCTCGGTCGAATTCTTCAGAGGTGGCGTCCGGCGAGCTGGGACAATGATCACAGGCCCCGCGGCCCCCTCCAGTGAAAAGAGCCCAGGACCTGGTTGTGGGCAAGGCCCAAGATGGCAGGTGTCAGAGCCGCAACCAGCGGGGCCTCCCACCAAGCAGCAACGTCCCGGGGGCCTCAGCCACCTGCGACTCAGTGGAGAACTTTAAAGGAGGTGCCCGGTGGGCAGGGATGATGGCCGCAAGTCCCCGTGGGCCCCTCCGGCGAGGAAGGCCCAAGGCCCGGCGTGGACAAGATGGCGGCCGCCTATGCCCAAGTGATGCAGTGGAGGAAAGCCGGCACTGCACCGGAGCGGTCCGGAGAGGCAGCTTCTCGCCAGGAGATGCCCCGTCCGCTCCGCTAGCCTGGTATCGAAGAGGGGATCGGCACTGAAGCCCCAAAACCGTTTTAAAGGCTTGTGAAGGTAGCGGCCGGCCGGAGCTCCCACAGCGTATGTCTCACGCCATTCACAGCGAGACCTCAACAGGTTCTTTTTAACCTCGGTCGCTAGAGGGGGGCCTCCAGGGTCTGTCATTTTTAAAACTTGTCGGCTGTGTGCTTAACTCACCCTTAGCCTACATTGGGTTGATGTGAAATGCTGCAGAGCACAGGAGTGGGGTCTCTGCGCTAGGCGTGTGTGTGTGTCTGGGGAGGGTACAATAGATAGAGCAGTACTGAGCACTATGTGCATGGTGAGTGCATGTAAATGTGTATTTGTGCTTAGGCATGTACAATACATGGAGGATATCGTGCTGTTCAGTGCATGCATGGTAAATGGTATGTGTGCCTATGAGTGGTACAGTACATTGAGGGTACAGTTCTGTTTAGTGTGTGCATGCTGTACACATGCACTGGGTTTATGTGTGCCTATGGATGTTACAATGCATGGATGTAGTAAAAAGTGCCCTTTTTTGACATGGTTGTCCCCACTTTTTGGCTGGTAAACAATGTGATTTCGACTGAAAGTGCACTGGTACCAAGCATCCCTATTTTCAGGGAAGCCATCATGTAGCTGGGTAACTCGTTTTCGCCAGTGTACATGGCTTCAGTTGGCTTCCCTGGTCACTTGCACTGGCAGCAATAGGACTACCCACCACAGGGGCATATCTGCTAATCCAGATGTGCCCTCACACATAGTATTAAGCACCCTGCCATAGGGCTGTCAGGCCTGCTGCAGGGGTGACTTACAAATTTCATATGCAGTGGTAGGGGACATGGCACACAAGGATGTGTCAAGTCGTGTTTTCACTTTTGTCTTCACCAAGAGGCAGTCTGCAATGAGGGGTCTCTTAGGGTGGCACAATTTGTGCTGCAGCCCTTAGGGACCCTCTTTTTAGTACCTCAGGCCCTATGTACTAGGGTATCATTTACTAGTGACTTACAGAGGGTGCCAAAGGTTTTTCCAATTGGATAAACAATTGTACAGTTTTGGGAAAGAGCTCTGGCACTGGGAAAGCAGATGCTGATGACCTAAGAAGAGAGAGGACATAAAAAAGCTGCAGAAGCAGAGAAGACGGAAGAGAGCATTTGACTTGGCTCCAGCCTTGCCGGTCTGTCTGCAGCACTCATCGAAAACTACCCAAAATCGACTCTTGCTGCAGCTGTGACTCCAGAAACTTGGGAGGACTGCCTGCCTTCGAAAAAGACTCAAGACCTCCCATCAACAGAGGACCTGTTCAGCAGAAACTCCAAGGCCTCTGGAACCGCTAAACATTACACCTGAAGCCACCACTCCACCCGTCACCTCTGGCCCAAGTTGAAGTAGGCCGATGGTGTCAACAAGGTTCCCCAGCCCTCCACGCCATGAGTCCATCCTGGTTTCACCCCTCCTGGACTCCTCAATGTCACCTGGAGCACGCCTAAGGACACCTCTGCGCCTGTCACCCCTTAGCCTTGGAGATGAGGACCAAAGCCGACCCCCCCCCCCCCCCCCTTCCCCCCTGACTGTCACAAGCCTGAGCCCACTAGCTGGTTGAGTCTGACTGGCTTTTCTAGCCTCTTTTTACTGAGACCGATCCCCATTGAAATGCTTTGGGCTTCTGATGCTGATTTGCACCGTGCACCCGTCCTCCCTCATACCGCTGGTGGTGCACTGCTTTGGGACCTTGCCCATCACTCACCTTAGCTCCTAGAGATTGGCCCTGTAAGTCGGTGTACCATACCAGTTTTCAGAACTTGTTCTTCCTTACATTGGATAACAACATTGCAGAACTCAGAAATTGCACTTCGTGTCCACTTTTTAAAGTGAAAAGAATTTATATTTGAAAACGCACATACCTGAATGATTTTTCTCTGATGCCTAAACATATATAAAGATACTTGCTATTTTTATAAATTGGTGTGGATCTCCTTCTTGAATTGTGCAGTCATTTATACAGCTCTTTGGGATTGCATAGCAAGCCCTGTCCACTAGTAAGGGAACTCCTGGACTTTTTACACGATATATCAGATTATTGATATATTACATAAAGAGCCAGCTTCCTACAATGGAGTGCCCTAGGTTCCATGTTGGGAGACCCAGGCCTGCATAGTGAAACATGGAGAGGAGGTAGAGTAATCCCCCCCCAGACAGATTTGTGTATTGCTGCATTCCTGTAAGCTGGGTGGGACACGCTGGAGAGGGTAGAGCTAAGCTTCCTTTGTACTCTCCAAAGGGTGCTCTTTGATTCATTGAGCGATCACAAGGAAGGAGGCCTGGGCACATCTCAGGAAGGATATGGGACTCAAAGAGAATGATAAAGAGTAGGGCTGGGAGGCTTTGGGTAACCTTTTGATGTACATATCACCGTCCAGGTGTGAACTCTGGTCACTCACATGGTGGCTGTTGTGGGATTTTCGGCTTCGGAGTTTCTCCTGCTGTGACAGATTGCTTTTTAAGAGAAAGAGGGAGAAGAGGAGTGGACGCTTCAAAAGAAGCAGAACCCCAAGATAACACTCCAAAGACACATTTGGTGTCTGGGAATGGACCATAAGAAGCGGAGTTTGAGATCCCAAAATATTTTCATCTGCCAAGCAGCCAGATGGGATGTGTGACAATGGAAAGCTCTGCAAGACTTCTGTATGTGAGCAGGGCTGAGGGCCAAGGCTTGCTTGTCTCTTTGCTGGATGAGCGGACATCACCCAGGGAAGCAATATTACCTGCCCTGAAGCCTAGAGCATCAGCGCCTGCCTGCTTGGCAAGATCAGTGTTCCCTTTGAGGAAGAGAAGAGCGCTGGAATGAACGAGGTCCAGTGGGGAGCCCTGTAATGTGTGCTCCCTTTATGAGGTGTAAGGAAATGGCTGCTGCACTGATCGCGTTGTTGCCTGTGTGCAGAACAGAGTAAGCGACCCCCTATTCCAACAGAGGGCCTCCATGAATTGAGCTGTATGCCACAATGCGCCGATTGGGTCAAAGCCCAGCCATAGTGCTAAATTTGGTGACACCGTATGTCAGGAAGGATGGCTGAGACAAAGAATGCTATGCAGAAAGGGTCGAAGCCTTTTGCTGTAGCGGGCGGTGAGCCCGTATGCAAGAAGAGCCATGCAAGAATTCACTGTGCCAATACAGCCGAAGCCAGTGCAACGCAGGACACTGCGACCCCGTATGTCCGAGGGAGTCACCGGGAGCACCAAGAACTGCAACCTGTTCTGCTATTACCCACCCCACCCCCATAGAAGTGAAAACGCTGTGGGAACACCAGCGTACCAACACCCAGGCATGGGACCCAAGACAGGATCATCGCAATCCCCCACCGGGAGACAAACTGGATACTTATCCTGCATGATAAGCCACAGAGAGCTTTCCCGTGGCTTCAGGAGCGTGACTGCGAGCAAGATACTCTGCACCCACATTGTGGAGCTGCTTGGGCTGCATGGTGCCAACTCACCTGGACTGGGTTGCAGCCACTGCGAGCGCCGGTCAATGCCAGAGCAGGTAAAACTGATTTCGGGTCTATTGGCCCCAGGGGAACTTGCTGCTGAGTTAGTGTAGTAACCCTGAAAAACTATTGATTTTAAGTATGAGTCAAATCTAACTCTTGAGACTTGGATTACTAGTGGGGATTACCATTAATGTTACCACTAGTGAATGGGTAATAACCGCTATCCCTAGAACGAGGAGGGAGTGCGACAGTGAACCACCAAAGAAACACTAGATCCTGATCTCAGTGGGGACTGTGTAATTGTTCAGTAATTTCGCATTTGTGTTTTTTTATGTGTATACCAATAGAAATAAAATACTTCTCTTGTTTCATAAAAGTAAGTATTTGGCTGGACAATGATTTTTTGTTGCT
Organism: Triturus cristatus; assembly: GCF_964204655.1. Lineage (NCBI taxonomy): Eukaryota > Metazoa > Chordata > Amphibia > Caudata > Salamandridae > Triturus > Triturus cristatus. Next base: position 331,168,543 of record NC_140582.1, read on the forward strand.
GCTTCATGCATGTTGAGTTGTGAGCCAGTGTTCACTAATCTGTATCCACCTTCTCCCCCCCCCGTACCACCCCCTCCCCTCAAGGGTGCCCTGGACTGCTTGGACCATGCATTTCCTGAGAGTCAAGTGCAGAAGGGGTACTTGGTGCAGTTGCTCATAGCCTATTATGTCAAGCCCGGGACATCAAGAGTAAAAAGCCTCAACCCCCACGGTTGGGCCCAGTAACCCCTGCACGCCCCGTGGCCCTCTGAAAGGGGTTCTGACATAGACACTATTTGTTAAAAGTGAACAATCGGGAGAAACATTCAGGATATAAAACATAACACAGTGATTGGTATTGTCTGTACTTTATTCATTCCCAGGAGAGCCCTTCTTTGCAATCTTAGAATAACAACAGATTGAGAAAAAAAACCACCCAGGATCTAAATCCATGACTTACAGTTTGCATGCAGCTCATTGATGCTAGTAAATAGATCACTGTGCTAAATTAGAAGGATTCCAACTTATATAGTGCAACGTATTAACTGTTATTAACTAAATTAGCTCAGTGTCAATAGCAGTAGCCCACTTACCAATCAACATAAAATACAAAACTGTGATTTGCATGTTACACAGTGTGCACATTAACCATCTTTGCTACTTTTCTCTCAAAACTGTGATTGGACAAAACAAGGAACTCTCCCAGAACTGCACTAACCACCAGAGTTATTTTACCACTATTACATTATCTTCAGAATTTCTGTCACACAAAGATCTCTGTAGCAGGTGTCTTAACCCTGTAAGATGTTTTAAATGCAGCGTCTTTGTGACCAGTTAAGTAAGCTACAACAGATTTGCTGTCACAAGTTTCCTTATTGCCAATTTCTTTGCAGATGTTTTAAAAAATACATGTATAAGGTGACTGTTAGACTCTGCTTTTCGATCTCCGCCCCTTGTTACACCACCCCTTTCCCCTGCCGTACCTTGACTCCCAATTTTTTGGGTCCCCAGAGTAATTTTTTTCCAATTCCAACACTGCTTAGCTCAGATTCATAACTAGCTGAGAAACCAAGCGACAATAAAAAAAATGCAGATCAGGTAGCTGTGTATCATGGTTCAGTAATGCCACTGAGGGGTTCTGGTGACAGATTAAAACATAAGACCGAATTCCATGTGGTTTTTAAATATCACCAGAGCCCCGAAATTCTTATAATGAATCATCATACCCAATTTACCCCTTGTCTTTTTAAATAGGCCATATTGATTTTATTGCTGTGTACATGAAAAACACGCTATTTTTGTATCTGGAACATGTGGCATGCATCTTACCTCTCTTTATGGACGTGGCCATGCATGAATAAGCAGACCTGCCAACTTTGGAAACAATTTTACCATGTGAGAGTTCATGAAGTGTTGGGGGTCTGGCGGTGGGGGGGGGCGTTCTTTGAACCCATTACCTTTTGGCCAACAATGGAGGGGGCGAGGCTTAGAGCCTGACAATGCCCCTAGCTGGTTTTTTTCCACAGAAACAAATGACAAAGGCTTCTACGACTTATGCTGATATGCTGGGAAGGTTGTAAAACTACTGGTGGTCGTTGGCTGACGAGAGCCTCCAAAAATGAGCTACAAATCCACTCTATACAGGGGTTTCCAGCTCTCTTCGCGAACCTCTACAATATAGGGTCTTCACCAGGAGACCATGTAAAGAGAGTCGATATCGCGCGGAACACAGTGATATTGTGTGATTTGGCACGTTTGGATAAGAGAGACTATAGGGGCAGTGATCTAGGAACCACAAGACTTAAAAATGGTGAAGAGGCTGCATGCAGTAGAAAAAACCTAGTGCTGTGTGGGGTGGGATGTAACAATTAAACTCCCTCCTAGAAGAGCTGGTGGAAGAAGAAATTCAGTTTCTTCTCCTGTTTATTCTGTCTCAACTGTATATATATATATATATATATTTTTTTTTTTTTTTTTTTTTGAAAAACCTTTATTCTTCAAAAACATGGACACAGCTATTCAGCCGACATCCCGGAGGTTCGGCAGCTTTGAGAAAGCAGAACAAAGAAACGTCCACAGTGCATAGAAGGAGAAGCAGAAAAGGTTCTGTTTTAAATAAACACAAACTCACACAAAACCCCAGCAAGGCGAAGGACACTGAATACCACTGGTGATTGCCCCTCAGGGGAGAGCAGACCCCCCTCGTCTAACAGTCACAATACTGTGTTAAGAGGAAAAAGGGGGAAAAGCAGAGGCCCAAAAAGTCAACTAACAATCAGTTACATATACAAAAGCTGGAAAGAATGTTAAGGAGAGAGCTGTTCATCGGGGGGATCCAAATCAGGGGCAAGACATATGCCCCCCCTATACTGGTTCCACCGCCCCCAAATGGCGTGCCACTTCCGGGGGCGCCCTCTAGCACAATATACTGTCTTTTCCCTTAGCATACTCCAGTCCATGTTTTCTTTCCACATAGTCAATGTGGGGGGACCCGCAGAGCCCCACAGGTGCGCGATGTCTCGCTTAGCCACCATATTACCCAGAGTCACCCACCGGGTCTGTGCCTCATCGTGATCGGTAGGCCCCCAAACATTCAGGAGACAGCACCGCGCCTCCGGCTGCATAACAATGCCCGTCACCTCCCCCATCACCGTATGGACTCTCCTCCAGAATTCCATGATAACGCCACATTCCCAAATGATATGCATAAAGGTACCCACCATACCGCAGCCCCTCCTGCATAAACCCTCCTCAGAGAATCCCATATGAACCAGCCTTAGCCCCGTAACATAGGTTCTGTGGAGTATTTTGAGCTGCACCAGCCTCAGACGTGATGGGATCGCGACCTCCTTAGGAGAGGAGACCGCAGACTGCCAATCCTCGTCATCCAGTTCGAGTCCGTCCCTAGTCCACTGGTCCCTCAGCCCCAATAGCAGGTCCGCCCGAACATTTATCAATTTCTTATATATGAGAGAAATCGTACTCTCTGGCATATGGCCGTCGAGGATCCGATCCTCCAATGGAGAGGACTCAGGCACCTTCTCACCGTCTACGAGGACTGACCGCAGGGCATGACACACTTGAACATAGCGGAAGAACTCGGATTTCCCCAACTCATACTCCTGCTGCAGCTCTTCAAAGGACTTCACCCTCCCCTTAATCAGCAAATCTCCGACCCAGGAGATTCCAATCAAGTCCCATTTATCAAAACCTTTCGTATGCCAGAGCCTCCCCAATTTTTCAGATTCAAACAACGGGATAGCTAGGGTGATCCTATCCTTCCAGCCCAGCGAGTCAGTCGCCAACCTCCACACGCGCACCACCACCCCAGTGGGCCCCGTGAGGGACGAATCCAGCGCCCGAGAGTACAACGCTCTATGATAATTACCGCCGCGCAGCAACCATCGGTCCATGGCATAGCCGGGGCTTACAGCCGGACCATAGAAACCATGATTAATCGCGCTCAACTGGGTGGCCCAATAATAGCGTCGAATGTCCGGAAGCGCAATACCCCCGTCGTACCACGGAAGCGTCAACTTAGCAATCGCTATGCGCGGCCGTCCATCCCACAACAACGATCGTTGGAGGCTTTCAACCTCCCGGAAGTAACTGGCCGGTACCCAATCAAGGGTATTCTGCAAGGCGTAGAGGAACCGGGGGAGAGACATCATTTTAAACAATATAAAAGCAACAATATCTCAGCAGGATACAATGTAATTACTTAAATCTGTATGTACAAGACATTACAGTTTAGCGAACAAAAGAGAGGAGACTTCAAATAGTTCAATCCATGCGCCCGTAGGCGTCATATATTATACGAAGATCAGTAAATATACAGAACAGTTGTAACAGCACTGTAGGGTATAAATAGCCAGGCAACCCTAGTGATATGTGTACAAAGTGCTCGTGACAGTGAAGTAACGGCGCAAGTGACAACGTGAAAGATACCACAGCAGAAGGCGCAAAAGAATATACAGTATTTACAGATTAAAAGGTTCAAACATCAACTTATTCAATGGTACAGTTCGTGATTTCAGTTATGTTAATGAACCAGGGGTCAGAGTACGCCTAGGGAGTTCGAGCTGGTGGGCAATGGTCGACGGCGTTTCGATCCTCTCAAATTAGGATCATCCTCAGGACCTGGGTTGCCTATTTGTAGAGTGCTCTGTAAATAAGAATAGGTATCAGGGCGGCTGGAGTTAGAGGGAAAGACAGAGAAAGGGAGATAAAGAGGCAGGCAGACTGTAAAATAGGTCTACCTGGAGCGTTTTGAATGAAGCGCTGGTGTAGCAACGTTGATGAAAAGGACGGCGGTGGAATGAAGAGCAATTATAGGAAGGAGTCCATCGCGCAGTCTATGGGAGGCAAGAGATAGGCAATTTACCAAGGGGCAGAAGGCAGAGATGCAATTCAAGGGGACGGCGGAGTGAACCGAGGACTCACCGTTATTGGATGGGGAGAACCGAGGACGTGCGGTTGGTAGTCACTCGGGGTTGGCTTGGAATTCCGGGAAAAGAAACGAGGACGTGCGGTTTGTTCGTCACTCGAGGGACGGTGGAATCGGCCTAGTGAAGAGGGTGAAAAGGCGCGGAAATGAGAATTGGAAAATTAAAGGAAGGAAAGTTGACGGGACATGGCAACAGCGTGAGCAGCGACTTACCCAGTCGATGAGCCAGGGGCATCAGAAGATTTCGGGGGTCAGGAATCAATCCGCAGTATCGGACAAGTCACAGTCGTGTACTCGTCGCGGTCAGTGCCAAGAATGAAGGACGCGAAGCCGTCTATAAGGCGGGACTGGTAGCGATACGGGAAGGCCATTCATTGGGTAAAGGAGGCACAGGGGCGGGACTAAGAGGCGGGACTGCTGGCGATGCGGGAAGGCCGTTCAATGGGTGACGGAGGCAAGGGGGCGGGACTGTAGCTAGGGACGCTTCCAACGCGGGTGGAGAGCAAGGAAAGGGAAAAGTTACGCTTGTGCTGATCGGCAAGGGATGTAACCAAGGACGCGTGGGATCAAGGCGAGGCGGGCACAGAAACCTAGAATGTCATTGAGGGGTAGTATAGAACAATTAAAAACCATGTGATTGGGAAGAAGTGAGGAAGTTTACATGGGAAAGAAGGTCTTAAAGGAGACGCGCAAATAAGGGTACAGGAGATAAAAGGTGAAACCATGTACATATGAGGAGCACAATCCCATGTATGGGTATACATGTCAGAAATAACATTATAGTCGATTGGTAGAGGGAACAATTATCAACAAGCAAAAAAATATGTCAACAGGCTAATTTAGGGCAAGGGGAAAGAAAACACAGCATGAAGAAACAATCATGAAGGCAAGGTGACAGCGACCTCAGGTGGAGTAGTGGATAGTGCTATTCCACTCATCAATGGTGTTAAGGCCCTGATTCACCGAATTACAGCGTGTTATCCATTTGCACTCAGTCTTGTTGAGGAGGGCTTGAAGATTGCCATTCTTTTTGTCCATAGACTTGAGACTTCTCTTATAGATGGTTAAACAACGAATCATCCAGCATAAAAGTAGAATAAAGTGTAAAATCACCACAGCTCCCCTGGTGACACATTTCCTGGACAAGAATCATGACGCATGTGACTTGAAATGGCAGATAATTGACCAACCACGCCTTCCCCCCAGAGGCGGCAATCTTCAAGCCCTCCTCAACAAGACTGAGTGCAAATGGATAACACGCTGTAATTCGGTGAATCAGGGCCTTAACACCATTGATGAGTGGAATAGCACTATCCACTACTCCACCTGAGGTCGCTGTCACCTTGCCTTCATGATTGTTTCTTCATGCTGTGTTTTCTTTCCCCTTGCCCTAAATTAGCCTGTTGACATATTTTTTTGCTTGTTGATAATTGTTCCCTCTACCAATCGACTATAATGTTATTTCTGACATGTATACCCATACATGGGATTGTGCTCCTCATATGTACATGGTTTCACCTTTTATCTCCTGTACCCTTATTTGCGCGTCTCCTTTAAGACCTTCTTTCCCATGTAAACTTCCTCACTTCTTCCCAATCACATGGTTTTTAATTGTTCTATACTACCCCTCAATGACATTCTAGGTTTCTGTGCCCGCCTCGCCTTGATCCCACGCGTCCTTGGTTACATCCCTTGCCGATCAGCACAAGCGTAACTTTTCCCTTTCCTTGCTCTCCACCCGCGTTGGAAGCGTCCCTAGCTACAGTCCCGCCCCCTTGCCTCCGTCACCCATTGAACGGCCTTCCCGCATCGCCAGCAGTCCCGCCTCTTAGTCCCGCCCCTGTGCCTCCTTTACCCAATGAATGGCCTTCCCGTATCGCTACCAGTCCCGCCTTATAGACGGCTTCGCGTCCTTCATTCTTGGCACTGACCGCGACGAGTACACGACTGTGACTTGTCCGATACTGCGGATTGATTCCTGACCCCCGAAATCTTCTGATGCCCCTGGCTCATCGACTGGGTAAGTCGCTGCTCACGCTGTTGCCATGTCCCGTCAACTTTCCTTCCTTTAATTTTCCAATTCTCATTTCCGCGCCTTTTCACCCTCTTCACTAGGCCGATTCCACCGTCCCTCGAGTGACGAACAAACCGCACGTCCTCGTTTCTTTTCCCGGAATTCCAAGCCAACCCCGAGTGACTACCAACCGCACGTCCTCGGTTCTCCCCATCCAATAACGGTGAGTCCTCGGTTCACTCCGCCGTCCCCTTGAATTGCATCTCTGCCTTCTGCCCCTTGGTAAATTGCCTATCTCTTGCCTCCCATAGACTGCGCGATGGACTCCTTCCTATAATTGCTCTTCATTCCACCGCCGTCCTTTTCATCAACGTTGCTACACCAGCGCTTCATTCAATACGCTCCAGGTAGACCTATTTTACAGTCTGCCTGCCTCTTTATCTCCCTTTCTCTGTCTTTCCCTCTAACTCCAGCCGCCCTGATACCTATTCTTATTTACAGAGCACTCTACAAATAGGCAACCCAGGTCCTGAGGATGATCCTAATTTGAGAGGATCGAAACGCCGTCGACCATTGCCCACCAGCTCGAACTCCCTAGGCGTACTCTGACCCCTGGTTCATTAACATAACTGAAATCACGAACTGTACCATTGAATAAGTTGATGTTTGAACCTTTTAATCTGTAAATACTGTATATTCTTTTGCGCCTTCTGCTGTGGTATCTTTCACGTTGTCACTTGCGCCGTTACTTCACTGTCACGAGCACTTTGTACACATATCACTAGGGTTGCCTGGCTATTTATACCCTACAGTGCTGTTACAACTGTTCTGTATATTTACTGATCTTCGTATAATATATGACGCCTACGGGCGCATGGATTGAACTATTTGAAGTCTCCTCTCTTTTGTTCGCTAAACTGTAATGTCTTGTACATACAGATTTAAGTAACTACATTGTATCCTGCTGAGATATTGTTGCTTTTATACTGTACTCACCCAGATCTCAGTTTGGTCTATGGGTAAAACTCCTGTGGTTTTTCTACATCATTTTAAACAAGGCGGCGCGCCCAACGAGGGAGAGCGGCAGCTTCCGCCAGCCCGCAACATCCCGCCGCAAACGCGCCAGTGGGGGGAGCAGGTTTCTCTCATACCGCAGGGTGGAGTCAGTGGAGATAAAAATCCCCAGGTACACAAAGCCCTGCTGGGCGATCCGGATCGAACACGTTCGCGGGACAGGCGGAACCTCGCCGCTCAGAACATACAAATACGATTTACTCCAATTGATGACGAGACCCGAGTTCCTGCCAAAGGACGTCAGAACGTCACAAACCACTATAAGCGAGTTCTTGGGCGAGGCGAGATATAACAGGATGTCATCGGCATAGAGCGATATACGGTCCTCGTGCTCGGGCGACCACCTAAGTCCACGTATATCCGGATGCCAGCGTATCCACGCCGCCAGCGGCTCGAGGGCAAGGGCGAACAACAAAGGCGACAGGGGGCACCCCTGCCGAGTTCCCCTCCCAAGCTGGAACGGAGTCGACGCCCGCCCGTTTACCACAACACTCGCAAGGGGGCCCTCATAAAGCAACCTCACCCAGCTCAAGAAACCAGGGCCAAAGCCGAACTTGGCAAGCACAGCCCACAGATATGCCCATTCCACCGTATCAAAAGCCATCGTGGCATCAAGAGATGCCACAATAGCTGGTTTTCGGAGCGTGCCCACCCTGGCAATCAGTCCATGGAGGCGCCGAAGGTTCAACGCAGTGTTACGGTGCGGGATAAAGCCGGATTGATCCGGATGGATCAAGTCTCCGAGCACCCTGACCAAGCGGCCTGCCAGAATTTTAGCCAGAATTTTCGGCTCAGCATTAAGGAGTGATATTGGCCGATAGGAGGCACACTTATCTCGGGGTTTACCCTCCTTGTGTATTACAACAATCGTCGCCAGTCTCTGATCCAACAGAAGGGACCCGCCCCCCGCGCCTCCACAAACATGGCGCGCAGGTGAGGGGCAACCCTATCCGGGAACAGCTTATACAAGTCAATCGGCAAACCATTAGGGCCTGAGGCCTTACCCGAGTTCAGCGCACGGATGGCACCCGCCACCTCATCGACCGTTATGTCTCCATCGAGGTCATCTCTATCTACGTCAGAAAGGCAGGGCAGAGCGATGTCCCGCAGGAGGTCAAGCGAGTCCTCGGTCGGCCTATCCGAAACTGAGGCATAAACCATACGGAAATAATCCGAAAAACACTGTACTATCCCATCAGGGTCAACAACCACCTCTCCCCCCTCTCTCGTCAGCTCCGGCACCACTCTATTAACCCGTTCTTTTTTGTCCAGCCAAGCTAGGAGCTTCCCGGCCTTATCACCAACATCATACAAGCGGCCCTGCTGTTCCCTACTGAGGGTCTTGGCGGCATTCGTCACCAGGTCCTTATATTCGGCTTGCTTCAAGCTCAGCTCATGCAGTGAGGCCTCTGTAACCTCCCCCTCCAGGGCCACCTCTAAAGCCGCGATCTCCTCCTCAACCTGCATAACCTCGCCATCTCTCCGCCGCTTGGCTGCCACTACCAAGGAGAGGGCCTCTCCTCTCAGCACGGTCTTAAATGCTTCCCACAACGACACGGCCGAGTCAACGGACCCCTGGTTGTCCTTAAAAAAGTGATCAACTGTCTTCAACAGCGCACTGCGCATCTTGGGGTCACGAAAGTACCAGGGGTTAATAGGAGCAACCCTGCCCCCTCCCTCGCGGCCGACATCCAGCCGGACCCACACTGGCGAATGATCCGATATGCCCCGCGCCATATGCCTGGCCTCAGATACCAATGAGGCGTGCGCAGCCAGAGTGAGCAGGTAATCAATCCTAGAGAGGCTACCATGCGCCCCGGAGTGGAAGGTGTATTGGCTCTGTGTGGGGTGCCGGAGCCTCCAGCAGTCTACCAGGCCGAGTGTGTCTAGAAAGTCTGGAAGCCACTTCTGAGCCCCCCCTGTGTCCCTGGGCGGGTACCTATCCAGCAGCCCAGAGCCGACAGCATTGAAGTCACCCCCCACCACTAGCATACCCTCCGGGAGGTCCAACAAGGCCCTACCCAGATCTGTAAACGTGGAGGCCTGCAGGGCAGGAGGGACATAGACCGAAACCAAAACCAGAGTTCTTCCTTCCCACCTCCCCGCCACCGCCACAAACCTCCCCCTATCATCAACAATGGTGGAGTTCACCTCGAACGGTAGTGAAGCTCTAACTAGGAAGCCCACACCCCTGGAGCCGGAGGAGAATCCCGAGTGAGCTATGAATTTGTAACCTTTCCTATTAAGAGCATGGCAAGTATTACCTATAAGGTGTGTCTCCTGCAGTAGGACGACATCCGGCAAAGACCGTTTCAAGAACTGCAAGACTATCCCCCGCTTAATGCGATCCCCCAAACCATTACCATTCCAGCTAAGAACATTTAAACCCCTACCCCCCATCCCCACACACCAAGAGGCCCACCCCACACCCGAAGAGCCACCATGGAACAATCCTGACAATGATTACTACGCCTTGCAAAAACAAACCCCCCAACAACAAACCCAAAATCCCAACTATCCCCCCCACCCTGCACCCCTGCTGCAGCTTACAAAGCCCCCCCAACTTGCAGTGTGCATGTCGCCCTACCAAAACCCAAATCTACAAAAAGTACCCTGAGGGAGGAAAGAGCTCCCATCGTCCTCCCGCAACCCTCCGTATTGTACTGCAATCAGTTCAAGTCATCATCCGGAACCGAATCAAGTCAGTCCGGCTCCAAAGGCATCAACCCTGCCCATCCCGGCCACTGTCCCCGTCTGCGGCAGCATCCTCGCCGGCCCGTCCTCGGGGCAAAGCGTCCAGCCATTCACCGGCCATAGCAGGCGACTCAAAGAAGAAAGTTCGGTCTTCATACACCACACGTAATCTGGCAGGGAAAAGCATGGCATACTTCAGGTCCCTCTCCCGAAGCCGTCTCTTCACCCCCAGGAAACTCTGCCTTTGCTTTTGCACCAGCTGGGTGAAGTCAGGATAGAAACTCACCGACGCGTTCTGAAAAGGGACCGGGCCCGTCACCCGCGATGCTTGCAGGATAGCGTCCCGATCTCGGAAGTGAAAGAGCCTGGCGACAATCGGTCTCGGTGGAGCTCCCACCTTGGGCCTCCCACCCGGCACTCTGTGAGCTCGCTCAACTGCGAAAAACTTCCCAAGGCCCTTAGGCTTCAGATGGTTAAGCACCAAGTCCTCCACGAGCAGGTCTACAGAAATCTCGTCCGAGGACTCCGGGACCCCGATAATGCGCACGTTGTTGCGCCTGGCCCGGCTCTCAAAGTCCTCAAGCCTACGGGCGGAGAGGTCACTCTCGGCCCGCAGCTTACGAACCTCAGTCTGAAGTTCCGAGACATCATCAGCGAGGCCCGTGGTCTTGAGATCAAGGGTTTTAACCCGTTCATTAGTTTTGCCCAAATCCGCGCGGATCAGGTTAACGTCCACCAAGATGGTATCCACTTTGTGCGCCAGGGCATCAAACTGTCTCCCAATCGAAGCCTGCATCCCTTCGAGCGCGCCCATGACATCCTGCAACGAGAGCTCCGAGGCCGGGGGTGAGGCAGTCTTCTGTCCATCCAGCGACTGGCTCGATCCACCAGGCGACCCCTTCTGCTGGGCATACCGATCCATATTATTGGCTTGAGTATAGGCTCCCCGCCTGGTAGCCTTGGGTTTCAGCCGATCCACCTCTGCTTTACCCGACATGTCTGGCACCAAGCAGTCCGGTGCAAAAAGACGGCCCTCTCTCAGGTAGAGGGAGCAGGAGAAGTCAGATCTGCAATAGCCAGCCAGGGTAGGGCGCAGAGCGTCCAGAGGATAATAAAGCAGCCGAAAGCACTCCCGGGCCAAGGCAGACAAAGGGCGAGAAAGTGAAAGTGAAAGGACGGGGTCCTCCGTCCGACAGTTCACACCTCGCCTGGCCGCTGTTGTTCAATTAGAGGTCAGGCATCCTGCCAACGCCAGCCCCTGGCATCCCTCGGAGATAGGCCTCAATCTTCCGCCGTGCACAACTCCGGTTCCCGGTGGGCGATCCGAACTCGGGCAGCATCAATCGCCTCCATAACGAGTCATCTGCAAGATGCCGTGCATATAAAACAGGATTGAAGACAGGATAGTCGACGGAGGGCGCGTGGGTCTCGGGAGCTCAAAGCTGACGCGGCCATCTTGGTCAAGCGCTAGGCTCCTCCCCAACTGTATATATTTTTAATCAAGTTATAAACATAGTTCTATATTCTGATTTCATTTTAGTTATGTTTTTGCACTAAGGAATTCATGGCCGAAATGTGCTTAAATAAACTAATGTAAACTGTTTTCGTTTCCTGAACAAGAGACTGCCTTTCTCATAGCCTGGCCCCATTAATTTATGTTCTGCCTGTCAGAGGAGCAGGTACAACAGATAGTGCTACCCTGCATACCTGAATGAAACCAGAGCAAGACACAATTATATTTAAAAAAAACACAGCGGGTCATCTGAGGCCTCATTATGTAGGTGCTAAGGCTGAATGTTTCTTTGAAAATGGGAGATCTTAGGTAAATTGGTGGGCCGTCTGTTTACTGGTGAATTGATACCCCTGAAGCTTCGGTCAACAAGGGCATGACTTATTGTTGGGGCCAAGAATCATATCTCTGAGAACACCATATGACAATATGATGTATCAATATTTTCTGAAAAGTGTTTTCCAAACTCATCAGTTGGTGAGGAAGCATCACAGAACATGACCACAAAAGCACATACGTTCCTCGAAATTTCAAACAAGCCATCAGTGATTAACTGTATCTGAAAGAGACACGTTAGTGATAGATTCCTTACCTTAGAATATCCCCAGGTGTCAGACTGGATCCAGAAAGTTTTGCTTAGCAGTACCCCTGCGCGTCGGTAGGTGGCGTCGTGCGGCTCCGCGTCCATCACTGGTGTCGTAAGCGCTGAGATGACGCCACGGAGAGTACTTAGGCGTCACCCATGTGCGCTGACGTCAGTTCTTTCTTTTTCCGCGCCAGCAAGCGCAAATCCGGATTGAGCACGTACCTCAGTCACTTTTTGACAACTATTTTGAAACTTTTTGTCTCCTCTCTTTTTTCCTGGTGCACGTAGGGATGCCCGGCTTTAAGTCCTGTGGGGCCTGCCGCTGGAATATGCCGGTGGCAGACCCCCACGATGTTTGCCTCTACTGCCTGGAGACTGCCCATGACTCCCGGGACTGCCGGGATTGTCGAGCCATGGCACCTAAGGCCTTCCGGAAGTGGCGTAGGAAGTTGCTGGAGGTCCGGCATTCGTCACGCCGCCACTCCGGGTCCAGGGGCAGTTCCCGAGACCGCTCGTGGGACTGGAGCTCGAAGTCTTCACCTTCGGATTCCGGTAAGCGATGCCATAAAAAGAAGTCAAAGAAGCGTGTTCGCTATCCGACGTCGCCCCCCTGAGGCGGACGAGGGGGACAGGGGCTTCGCCCCTGCGGCCCCCCTGGAACCTGGGAGTCCCACAGCCTACCTGCCATACCCGGGTCTGTCGGCGACTCATGAACAGGTGCAAGAATTCCTTGCTACCATGGACCACCTATTTAGGCCTCGGGCTCCCGCCGGCACGCCTTCGGGCCCCGCAGTCCCATGTCCAGATCCTGTTGGCCCAGCGGCTCCGCCACTGGCGCCACAGGATCCTGCGCCAGCGGCTCCGTCGCCGCCCTCCGCTCCACCCTCGGCGCCACACTGGGTGCCATTTATTCCTCCCTTGCCCCGATTCCAGGACCATTTTGTTCCGGCCTGGGATCCGCATTGGGAGACGGCGCCAGTCCGACCTCGGCCGGCACCATTCTCGGCACCGTTCCCGATGCCGTTCGTCCCTTCTCCGGCTCCGGCTTTGCCGCCGCGACCGGCCTCCTCTACGCCAGAGGCGGACGAAGACTGGGAAGGGTCCGAGGACCTCCTTGCCCGGCAATGTGACTCCGAGCAGGATTGGGTGGACGACTTGGAGGAGGCCGGCAACCTCGATGTCTCCTCTGACCCGGGGTTCGCTTCCCCCCCGCCTACGATGGAGGAGGGTGCCTCTTACACAATGGTCCTCCGTCGGGCGGCTGAGGCCCTTAATCTTGACCTCCTCACAGTGGCCCGCAAGACCAACCTCCTTACCGAGGTGCTCCAGACGGCGTCTACTTTGTCTGAGCCGTTGCTTCCCTTCAATGACGCACTTTCCGACGTCCTCTTGGGCACTTGGTGGAGGCTGGCCACGGGGGCCACGGTGTATAAAAACGTCGCCAGGCGCCACCGGCCGGTGCCCGGTGACCCAGCCTTTTTGGCTACTCACCCTACGCCTGAGAGCCTGGTCATTCAGGCCTCGACGTCACAGAGTGCTTTTCCTACGGCCCCGCCAGATAAAGACTCTAAACGGCCGGACCAGTTTGGGAAGCGGTTGTTCTCTTCGGCCAGCTTAGGGCTGCGGTCGGTGAACACCGCCTGTTTGTTGGGCTGCTACTCCCCCGAGGTGTGGGATGCCATTGCTCAAGTGTTGCCTCGGTGTCCTGAGGAGGTGCAGGCTGTCCTTTCTCAGGCAATTGCTGAGGGTAAGGATGCGGCTAAGTTCGCCATTCGGTGTGGGTTGGACACCTCTGACTCATTGGGCAGGGCGATTTCTACAACTGTGGCGTTGCGACTTCACGCCTGGTTGCGTTCGAATGGGTTTTAACCTGATGTCCAAAGCTCGCCCATGGACATGCCCTTTGATGGCACCCGCCTGTTTGGCGACAAGGCTTACAGTGCCCTGGAGCGCTTTAAAGATTCGCGGGCTACGGCCAAGTCTATGGGCCTTTCTACTAAGAGTTCGGCCTCTCCTGGTTTTCGCTCCTTTCGTAGCCAAGGTAGAGGCAGTCAGGCGCGCCCGTCCCCTAAGCCTGTGCAGAACCAGCCCAAGCGTGGCCGGGGTCGCGGTTTCCTCAGGGGCGGGTCGGGGAACCAGTGTGCGGGTCCGTCCATCTCCACCCCCACTGCTTCCCCCCAAACCTTCCTAATCTCAGCTTCGGGGAGCACCCCACGCCTGTGGGTGGCAGGATCCGCCACCACCTCCCTCACTGGCGCGAGATTATATCAGACAGATGGGTGCTACACATAATCTGCCATGGTTACTCCATTCCCCTTTCAGTCCTCCCCTCCTGCCATGCCACCTCGGTGCCACCGCATGTCGGGGGATCACTTGGCTCTTCTCCGACAGGAAGTCACGGCCCTCTTGGCCAAGGGGGCCATCGAGTGCGTTCCTGGGCCGGAAGTAGGTAGTGATTTTATTCCCACAAAGGGGGTCTGCCTCCTATCTTGGACCTCCGGGACGTCAATCGCTTCCTCCGGAAGGAGAAGTTCAAGATGCTGACTCTGGCTCAGGTCTTAGCTGCCCTCGACCCTGGAGACTGGATGGTAGCATTGGACTTGCAGGACGCATATTTTCACATTACCGTCCTGCCGGCCTGCCGGCCCACCGGCGTTACCTGCGGTTCATGGTAGGCCAGGAGCATTTTCAGTTTGCCGTGCTCCCCTTCGGCCTTACCAGCGCCCCTCGGGTGTTCACGAGAGTGATGGCGGTGGTTGCAGCTTATCTGCGCAGGTCGGGGGTGTCAGTCTTCCCCTACCTGGTTGTTGAAGGTGGACTCGCCCCAGGCAGTCGTCCACCATCTTCAAACTACGGCCGACCTTCTGCATTTGCTAGGGTTCTCCATCAACGTGCCGAAGCCGCACCTGAGTCCCTCTCAGAAGCTCCCCTTCATCGGGGTGGTTCTGGATTCAACGCTTTTTTGGGTTTATCCTCCAGAGCAGCGAGTCCGGGATATTCAGTCTATGATCCCGACCTTTCAGCCTATGTCCCGGGTTTCAGTCAGGGTGACCCTCCGGCTCCTGGGCCTGATGGCCTCCTGCATCCTGCTAGTGCCACATGCCAGATGGCATATGCGGGCTCTGCAGTGGGACCTGAAGTTCCAGTGGGCGCAGCATCAGGGCAACCTGTTCGATCATGTCCAGATCTCGGACGGCACTGCACGACAATTGCAGTGGTGGCTCACGAATCACGATTGGGTCAATGGCAGAGCCCTGTCCCTTCCCCAACCGGAGCACACAGTGGTGACGGATGCGTCCCTCCTGGGATGGAGTGGCCACTTGGGAGAGGCGGAGATCAGAGGACTCTAGTCTCCGGCGGAGTCCCGGCTCCATATCAATCTGTTGGAGCTTCGGGCGATCCGACTGGCACTGAAGGCATTCCTTCCCTCTGTCCGGGGAAGTGTGGTGCAGGTGTTCACGGACAATAACACCGCCATGTGGTATTGCAACAAACAGGGCGGGTGGGTTCCTGGACCCTATGTCAGGAGGCTCTGCGCCTCTGGACATGGCTGGAACATCAGGGCATTACCTTGGTGGTTCAACACCTGACAGGTTCTCTGAACGCCAGGGCGGTCGAACTCAGCCGCCGGTGCTTGATGGATCACGAATGACGTCTGCACTCGGACGTGGCGCAAGGTCTCTTTCAGCAGTGGGGAGAGCCTTGGTTAGATCTATTCCCCACCGAAGAGAACGCGCAATGTCATCAGTTCTGCATGTTGGAATTTCCAAGGCGGCAATCGCTCCGCGACGCTTTTCGTCACGAGTGGAGTTGCGGTCTGTTGCATGCCTTTCCGCCTATACCACTTCTGCCCAGAGTGCTGAAGAAGATTCGGCGCGACCGGGCCCAAGTCATCCCTGTGGCTCTGGATTGGGCATGAAGATGCTGGTATCCCGAGCTACTCAGCATGGCGATCGATCCCCCGATCTGTCTGCCTCTTCAGGAGGATCTTCTGTCGCAGCAGCAGGGGACGGTCCTCCACCCGAACCTGTCCAGCCTCCACCTCCATGCGTGGAGATTGAGCGGCGACAGTTGACAGCTTTCGATCTTCCTCCCGAAGTCTGTGATGTCGTTCTGGCAGCCAGGCGTCCCTCCACTAAAACCGTATACTCCTGCAGGTGGAACAAGTTTGTGGCATGGTGCACAGCAAAAGCTGTGGATCCCCTTTCTGCCCCCCTGTAAGAAGTTCTTCTGTTCCTTCTTTCTTTGGCCCAGTAGGGCTCTGCTCTGGGCACTATCAAAGGTTATCTTTCGGCCATCTCCGCCTTTTTAGGCTTCCAGATCAGCCTTCGCTCTTTAAGTCCCCGGTTGTTAACCGTTTTCTTAAAGGCATTACGCACACGTTTCCTCCCGTGCTGTTCATCATGCCTCAATGGGACTTGAATCTCGTTTTGACCTATCTGATGTGCGCTCCATTTGAGCCCCTTCATACCTGTCCTTTGCGTCAAACCCACTAAATACACATCAGTAGTCGGGGAGCTCTAGGTAAAGTTGTTGTGAGTAATTTGATTTGTAATTTGACAGAAAATATTTGGCGTACATTTAATGAAAACCTTCATGTGTGAAAAGCAGGAGACAATCAGTGCGATTTGTCAGTCTGACTAGACAACAGAATTGTCTGCAAGACATGCAGTTTGGTTAATCATTCACCTCCTTTGGAGCGCTTGCATCACATGAGGTACTACTTTACATTCCTGAATCATCAGGGGCTCCATTTGAGCCCCTTCATACCTGTCCTTTGCGTCTTCTTACTCTTAAGACGGCTTTCCTGGTCGCTATCACCTCTGCCAGAAGAGTGAGTGAGATCCAGGCTCTTTCTTCAAAACCTCCTTTCCTTTCTGTTCATCCAGACAAGGTGGTGTTGAGGACCCGTACTTCTTTTTTGCCAAAGGTGGTCACGCCCTTCCACATCGGGCAGACCATCACTTTGCCTACCTTCATTCCGCCTCCGCATCATTCCAGGGAAGAGGAGAGGCTCCGCCGTCTGGACCCAAAATGTGCGCTCGCATTCTATGTCAAGCGTACACTGCAGTTCCGGGTGGATGACCAGCTCTTTGTTGGCTACGTGGGTGCCAAGAAAGGTCGGGCTGTGCACAAACGGACCATCTCTTGGTGGGTCGTTCTGTGCATCAAAGCATGTTACTCCTTGGCTAAGAAGGAGCCTCCTGTGGGGCTGCGTGCCCATTCTACCAGGGCAACTGCAGCCACTACTGCCTTGGGACGCGGCGTTCCCTTGCAGGACATTTGCCAGGCAGCTACGTAGGCCTCGCTGCACACGTTTACCAAGCATTACTGCCTTGACATTCAGGTCTGGAGAGACGGCTTCTTTGGCTGTTCTGTTCTCCATGACTTTCTGGTGTAATTTGTTCGCAGACCCACCACCGGGGTTGGTATTGCTGGGGTATCTATTCTAAGGTAAGGAATCTATCACTAATGTGTCTCTTTCAGATGCACAAGTTACTACTTGTGTAATGATATATCTGTAAGTTAGTTAGTGATAGATTCCTTACCGCCCCACCCATCCTCCCCACTCTGCGAACTGGTTACTAGGGTTAAGGTCATCCCTCTCAGGGCTCTAGTTTTCTGCACCAATGGTCAGTATCTTGCATGGCTCTGCGTTCCTGGCGCGGAAAGTCGTGCACAGAACTGACGTCCGCGCGCATGGGTGGCACCTCAGTACTCTCCGTGGTGTCATCTCAGCGCTTACGATGCCAGTGATGGACGCGGAGCCGCACAATGCCACCTACTTATGCGTAGGGGTACTGCTAAGCGAAACTTTCCGGATCCAGTCTGACGCCTGGGGATATTCTAAGGTAAGGAATCTATCACTAACTAATGTCTCTGCTAATAGACTGAGAAGTACGAGAAGATACGGTACTCCCTCACCTCACACAGAATACATTTCACAGCATCCTGGACCTGCCGTGTTGTTGTTTTGGTTCAGAACCCAGCACGACAGTGGATTGTTAGTCTGTAATCAGATGCTCGCTATCAGTGATCATGTTCACTTGGTTTGCAAAAGGTTTCTCGATTGCTTCCCCAACAAGAGTAATTTGAATACTGGTTTTCAGCTGGAATAAAGGTTAGGATGGATATTTGGTTTTTGTAGAGCAAGTGTGATTTGGTCTAATTTTCGAAATTCTGGAAATGTTACTTGGAACAGGGATGCATTAATATTCAATGCAAAATTGACCTTCATGATGGTTGCTAAAATGGCCGTTTGGCAGTAATTTGTTGGCTTCAAATGTTGGCTGATCATGCAGGATCACAGGGGAAAATGAATTGCTCGTTTGTGTTTTGGCAGAAAGATATTTAGGCTTGATGTCTACCTCTAATAGCATTGATCTTGTAATTGAAGTGTGTAATGAATTCCTCGCAGGTGGGAGGAGATAGAGTGATTTCAGAGGGAGGGGATAGAGTTTGACCACATATGGCTGAAGAGAAATTTAGCTCTGGTGGTTGAGGTGCTGGTTTGCTTTTGTCTGAATTTTGATTTTGCTGAAGCAATTACTTATTTGCATTGTCTACTCAGGCTTTTTAGCTTAATGCACATTATGGATCAGTTTAATTTGTGCCATTCATTTTCAGTTTTTCGAATCATTATTATACAAGGAACCACTGCTTGCTAGTATTTTTGTGTCTTTTATTTACGTTTTTTAAATGGAGTCGTGCTACAGATTCCACTACAGAGTGGATGATGTCTTTGTAGTCTTTAACAGAAGATGTTATGCTACTGCCAATTATAAAATCATATCATGGAGTAACATTTTCACAGCTCCTGTATTTCTTATTAGATGTTGATGAAGCATAGCTAGGTCAACAGTTCATGAGACGCGGGTGTTCATTTTTCCAGAAACCTCATCATAATTTAGTCTTGTGTGGGACTAGACTGCGAATTCACTTTGATGCATGGAGTGAGGTATGAACACACAGTAGAGCATATCGGGATATTTAAGAAGAGTTACTTGTCTCAGAGGGTACACGTGAATTAACCTTGCTTGAAATGTTGCTACAATATCACTGGTGGTTACCGCAGGTCACAGAGAAAAAAGGTCATTTGGTGGAAATGAGAAAAACGCCTCATCAAAGTGTTTGTGTCTTTTGCCTCGGATTTTCCATTCAAAAGTGCATAAAGGCACTTCTTGAGTGTTGTACCCAAGACATTGAGCTCTCTTCCACATATGTAGGTTCTATCCTGAGTATCCAATTTGCAGCTTTGTAGAAGAATCCTTTTTAGGTCTGGCTGTCCGTTTACCTATTGGTAACTATTATTTAAATACATCTTGAGAGGGCTTTGGCTCTAACCAGAGTAGCAGTGATCTCTCACCTCATGATATTGGCTGTGTGTGGTGTACCACTTCGCCTTCAGTCAATTGATTTGTAGAGCGCTGCTTATCACCCATGAGGGTTTTCAGGTGCGTGGGGGGGGCTGCTGCTGGGAGTTGTCAGTCAAACATGCAGGGTTTTAGGCCATCTCTGAACTTCTGCAGGGTGGATGCAGTCCAGAGGTGGAGTGGGAGGCCATTCCAGGTCTTGGCAGCCAGGTAGGAAAAGGTGCAGCTGCTGCTTGAGCTTTTGTGGAAACGGGGCTGGGAAGAGGGAGGCGGAGAGTAGTTGTTGGCCGGGTTGGCGGAAGTACAGTCTGTGGTTGAGGCAGGCCTGCCTAGAGGCGCTCATTATCGTCATTGTTGATATTCTGCGCGTATTTTACTTTTCACTGTAATATATTAACACACTTTCTTGAGTGGGAGAGAGATGGTACTATACATATAAAAACAATGATATGCTACCGTCTGTCGAAGCACATTGTAACGCAATCTGACACCACTGCCTCGAATCAGTTAACAGTAACATTACTTCTTGTGTGTGTCTTTAACGAACACTAGAGGATTATAAAACAAACCCACTAAATACACATCAGTGGTCGGGGAGCTCTAGGTAAAGTTGTTGTGAGTAATTTGATTTGTAATTTGACAGAAAATATTTGGCGTACATTTAATGAAAACCTTCATGTGTGAAAAGCAGGAGACAATCAGTGCGATTTGTCAGTCTGACTTGACAACAGAATTGTCTGCAAGACATGCAGTTTGGTTAATCATTCACCTCCTTTGGAGTGCTTGCATCACATGAGGTACTACTTTACATTCCTGAATCATGAAACATTAAATTGTATATGTCATTGATGTGTTATACACGAAATTATCTTTTTGTGTTTTTTTCACCGCAGCAGGCTTTTAATAATATTTTAGCCTGGGCTCCAATTGTAAGTTTGACTTTCTGGTTTTGCCAGTGCTTGTGTGTGTGTGTGTGTTTTTTGTTTTGTTTCTGCAGCCAAAACGATTGAATCTTCAACTGCTTATTATTATCCCAGTGGAAAATATTGTAGAATGCCAGCCTTTGTAAAAGAAAGTGCTCTAGAAATCTGCAAGAGGCGACATAGAGAGAGTGAGTTCCATGACCCGTTGAGGTTCATTGGACGAACCAAGCTAGCGCTGCAATCGAGGCCTGACATACCCAACCCTTGCAATTGTATTCTTCTGTTCAGTCCTTTGAGCATACTTTATGACGCAGTTGCGCGCAAAAATAGAGATGACCTTTCACTTAAGTTACCCTTAAAATGTTATTTTGACATTTCTGTTGATCCATGGTGCAGCTTCAGAATACATTTGCATGTCTCATAACAACTAATGAATAAAGTCTGCTTTGAATATCGCTTGATAGTATCGCTGTCCTCTAGACAGTACTGAAATTCCACCCGCAATATGCCAGCACTGACGGAGAAAAATAAAAATGCCAAGTCCAAAACAGCCTATTTTAACAAACAAGCTAGCTGACGTCTTAGCTATTTTTGGTTCCAGTGGTTTTGTGAGCAGAACAAAGCATTCTTATCTGGGAGTTGTACAAAACTCGCAGCCTGGGCGGGTGATGGCTCTCGGCTAGGCATTGTCTCATCTGCGCCCAACCCTCTCTCTGCCAAGTCCTAATCCTTTAATTGGCAAACTATGGCGTCTCTTTCACTGGGATAGTATTTCTTTCTTTGTGATGTCATGGATGTCAATTAAATGTGAGATACGGTGGATCTCCAATTAGATAGGATGGCTCACAGGCTGTGGGTGTTTTAACCATTGCTGTAAAGCATGTAAGGATCATCACACATCATGCGTGCTATCGACTCAAAATGGAAGGGTCAGGACAAATATCATACCGCCCTGAAGTCTGAGACGAGAAGCTTCACTTCTTTGCACTCGTTCCTCGAGTTCATTGGCAAATTGCAGTGAGGCGTGCACAATACACCAGAGCATCTTGCATAAATAAATTCCCACCACCAGCCTTTGTGCTTTGTTTCCAATAACCCAAAACAATAACATAACAAGCCTTTATAAACGTGTAAGATTTTCTAA
Source organism: Triturus cristatus (assembly GCF_964204655.1). NCBI lineage: Eukaryota > Metazoa > Chordata > Amphibia > Caudata > Salamandridae > Triturus > Triturus cristatus. The sequence goes on from NC_140582.1 coordinate 331,190,287, forward strand.
AGGAAACTCTTAAGTAGATTAGGAGAAGGGTCCGACTGTTATCCCCAAGCTGAAGATAAAATGAGGTACACTTAGGAAGATTTTCAGTCACCATTTCTGTTTTGTCTGGTCTTTGACACACTGCCATCCTTCTTAAGAACATTGGCCCCAAGATTACATCGCCTCTGCTGTGCTGTTTGTGGGTGTGATACATTAAACAGAACAAATGAGAACTAAGCAAGCAACTACAAGTAGTTAAACAGTTTAAGAATGATATTAAGACTTTGGCCTTCACACATGTACAGAAGCGACATGGACATACCGAAAAGCACACAGAGCATTGATTTAAGGCCTCCGCATGAAATAACTTACCCACGTGGGGCCATATAAATTCCTAGAGAAAGTTGACGGTTCAGTGTGGTAGTAGGTCTCTCGTGCCTTCCATGTGCGTGGAGATTCTCTACCATGAGTTGTTTGCATGTTTTAATTGTTGTTCCACGATCGATGCGAGGAACTCTGGAAATGTTTGTTCAGTTTCCAGAGGTCTACGCGAGCATCGGAGCCTCGATCGTGGGTGTCTGCAAATTCTGAAAATAAACTTCGTATAAGCCTACCTGATACGTCCAGACCTTCATTTACCACATTCAGCATCAACACCCAAATCTTCGAGAGCAGAAATTGACAAAGAATACTACAGAATAGTAAAACTGATCCTGAATATTACCTGTGGCAGCGTGTAAGAAAGCACAGTATCTAAATCACTCACTGTTTTTGTTCTCTTCTGTCCTTTGGACATTTTATAATGGCTACAAATTGTAAAAATAAACCAAATGATGATATGTTACCTTACTTGGCATCAGTAGCACACGGATCAGTATAATGGGTTGAGAAATGTGTGACTATAGTATGAGTAATATGGGAAGAGTTTGGTGAAGTCTGCAACCATGTTCTGGGCATGTTGCAGCAAATGTGGTGTTGTTGGTGACTCTACTCTTGATTCAAAAGCATGTAAGAAAGATGCTAAATCGTGATTCAAGTAGTTTTATGTTACCTGAAATTGTTCGGTTCTCACCATGGAGGATGTATTATCATGTTTTGCATTGTAGTTCACTAATTCCATGGTTGATAGGTGTTTTCCTAGAGTATGGTTAGATAAATATCACTTAGGGTGTGAAATTTCGAATAGCTAGTTTTTATGACCTTCCGGAAAGTGAGGTGATTGTTTAGTTTCCTTATTTGCTGGCTTGGACTGAGAAAGAGCGGCCTCCAAAGAGCATCCAGACTCCTTGGAGTATTGTGTTGAATTGGAGGATTCATCTAGGGCAGTAGGTCTCAAATTTTTGTGATAGGATTTTTTTGTCCAAACCAATGCAGTGATTGGTGTGAAATGCACAATGATTCAAAGATATCCTCCAGGTCATTAGTCATAAGTGCTGTAGTGATGTGGACCCAGGGGTTTCAAGTGTAGAAGTAGCCTAGCTGCTGAGTTTTGTTCGTATTCTAACTTATTTAGAAGGGTTTTATGATCTCTTATAGTCCATTTATGTTTTTCATGTAAGACAGGGCAAGAATGGTTGTGACTGTGGCTTGAACGCTGTGGTAGGCTTCATATTTGTTCAGGATTTTTCTACATAGACTATTTGTGGTTCTAAAGAAAGAACTTCATATAGGATGATTCCAAGGATTTAGTTGTGTTTGTTATGGACAGTGCCCCTCCTAGGTCTGCAGACAAGGCCAGCATCTCTCATTATGGTGGCCAGTTTTCCACAACTAAGGAAATCTGAATCTTATTGTGTCATTCAGGTTCTTGAACTTGAGGATAGACTGTGTGACATGCATTGTAACAAGAGAGTCCAACAGATTGAATCAGCCCAGGTAAAGGTATGCATGAGGGCTTAAAAAATAAGGATGTTGTTGGTTGAGCCCTGTGGGATGGCAGTATGCAGGTTTGGAAGGAGCAGTAGTAGGGAGGGTGTGTGGTTCAAGTTGAATAGGAAAGTGGAAATCCAATTCAATGCTTTTTCTTAGATTCCCAGATACTGCAGTCTAGTCAGTAGTGTTAGATGGTGAAAGGTGTCAAAACTGGAAGAGCTATGTAATAGGAGCAATGCAACTGCCCTATTTGCATCAGCCTGTTTTTAGTTCATTCCCCTTTAGCCACTAAGATAGTTTCTGTTTCCCTGGAACGATGGAAACCAACCTGTGCATCTCACAGGCTCTTGTATTTTTTTCCTTAAATTTCTACGTTTGGATGTATTTCACCTTTTTAGTCATCTAAGCCAAATAGCATTTGTTTGCTTTTGGACTATAATTCGTAAGGTTATTTGTGTACAGATCAGGTTTCTTTAGAAACAGTTTGATAAATGATCTCTTTTCTTGAGCCTATTAGCATGGATCCCATAGCTCTTTCTCCTCTCCAACATGGTCCCATCATGTAAGATTTTAATATGCCTTACTCGCAGGTGACACATAAGCATAGCTCCACTCCAGCAGACGCTAACCTTTTGCATGCGCATCAACCAAAGAGAGCTTATTGGTGCAAGCAACCTCCGCCAAGTTGTGCCCCAAAGTCTTTCTCTCTGTTCCTGGCGACAGAGATCCTTGATAATGAGAGCCTGGGTATGACTGGTGTGGGAATACACACTGGTATTCTCACACTTGGATGTACCGATTCCCAATTTTGTGAGGATTTTGGCAAATACAAGATTTGACCTGAAAATGGGGAATAACAGGTGGGGCTCAGGGTTTACACACTAATTCCACGAGGTCTTTTCGTGCTTTTCAGTCTGTGTCTTCCCTGCACGTATTGTCTGCTTTCAGCAGCTGAACTATCCAGGAAAATACCAGGAAATCTGTTACACATCTCTCATAATCCTGATTTGGCCAATAGCTTCTTCAGCTGCCAAAATGAAACTTGAAGTTAACATGTCATGGGGCCTTAAAAATAGGAAGACTTTTACCTCTGGCTGTCTAGCACTATGTGCATCTAGCGTAATGTGCATCACCTACTGCACAAAATTGCTTATTTAGCCGTTATCCATTTGGTGGGTAAATCTGAGAGAACTAGTTCAAGGCTAGACTGTTATCCAGTAAATCAGTCTATTCATGGTGGTACATCATCGTCTCAAGATTTGTCCATGATCTTAGAGGCTGTTCTTTCGCTGCTCAGAGACATGTTCAAATGAGACTCTGTAACCACTATTTGGCAGCCATAAGCGTGTTTTTACAGTTGCATATAGTTGCACGTTTTGTTAGATTCCACCAGTGTCTGATATAAAATTAGTGCTTACGTCTTTCATAGATACATCATTTGATCCTCTTCATTCCTGTCTGTTTTGCGTATGTGTGTGTGTGTGAGTGTGAAAAAACTCGTTACAAGCCTTTCTGCCTAGAAAGGTGTTGTATTGCCTGTTAGCACCTCGTACTCTTTTCGTTCTACTCTTCCTAATTCGAAGCTCCACATCATAACTGGAAAAAGAGCTTCTCAAAAAGATTGTCACTATGCTCTCTGATTTTCGAGTATCACCTTGGACATGTGTCAAAACTCTTGCCGATGCATCACCAACCGTCTCAACTTAATTCCTGGTTTTTCTGCTTATTGCCGGGCTGTAGAGAAGAGCGTCTCTAGAAGTCCCTGTTTTTTTGTAGTTTTTTTGTTTGTTTTTTAGGATTTTATACGTTTATGCAAGTTTCTCTTCCTAGAAGGGGCGCTTATCATTCTTTTTCTTTCATTTCTACTTAGTTATTAAAATACTTGTCTCGCTCTTTTGCATGTACTGCTGAAGATCAACTTCAAGCAAGGTGGGATGTCGACAGTGTGTTCTTTTGGGTGCTGATCAACTCAAGTCTTGAGTGTCTTCTTTGGGGCGTTTCCTTGGACTGCGATTCTGTATTTCCATTTCGATATCCATTCGATGTCGCTAAGACTGAGACTCCTCCCCATGTGAAAGAATGATCTTTGGTTGTGGGTTAGCATTGCATGTTGCTTTTCGGTAAGAGGGATTTAGCAATGGATTCTGGACCCATTTGGTAATGTCCCTCTAATCCAGTCTAAGGGCCTCTTCCCTGTTATAGGGCCTCTAGCTGCCCGTTTAGGAAGGAAACTGGCCAAATACACTTGTGATTAAATCTTAGTTAGAATGGCACCAAGTCATAGGAGTTACAATCCCGTTGTAGCAGCTGACCTTTTAAAACCTGAACCTGTTATTCTGATGGATACTTATTTACCTGATTACCCAATTTATTAATATGTTCCAGGTGCCATACTTGATCTGGAAACTTTTTACCCCAGCAATAGCTCACCAGTGCAGCTACATAGCGCCATCCAACTACAAATGCAGATCTACCATCCCCCATGTGACGACATCCAGCAGGCATCTGCCCATTTAGTCGCACTCCATTGATGCTTCAGCAGCCTTCTCTGACAACATCCCTTAGCGAATTCGAAAGTAATTAGGTAAAATGTCACCTCTTAAGGTATTGGTGTTTATACTCTGCCTGTGATGTTGTCAGAGGATGTGTTGTCGGATCCACACAAAATCTGCATGTTTTATGTGGCATCCAACCATGTCCCATTTGCCTGTGACTGTTTGTCATTCATGTATCTGAAAGCTGGCACAGAGCGGGATTCAAAATTATTCCTAGCAAAGGTTCATGAAGATACTTCAAAAATAGTCCCTCCCCCCTCACTCAGGCAAGGCCCCTGACATGGGATTCTCCCACGTTACAAACACAAATCACAAAAATACTCCATAGGAAGAAGTCCTCTTCTTCTTTGAGGAAGTTGTCCAAATCCCAGGACTGTTTAAAGACTTAATGGTGCCATTCTCTGATGCAGATCTCTTCCTCTTCTTTGGAGCTGATCCCCATCTTCAACATATTGAACCCAGAGTTTCCAGACAGTTGTATGCACAATATGGACTACAGGTCCATGGAGAAAGATCATTTGGAAGTTAATAAACTCCTATCTCCTTACTAATCAGATGCTAGCCTTAATATAGACCTACAAAAGCTTCTATTATCGACACATCCCCAGAGGGAGATATTCCTTATTCCTCTGGAAGTTTGTCCCTTTATGTCTGTGGTATAAAAGTCAGTTGAGGCACAGGAATCACCTTTACCGACTACTGAGGCAAGTGCAGCATCTTGACAGAAATGCCTGCAGCTGTCTTCAGCAGCTGCAGAACCCTTGCTGCAGTGCTGTTGTAGCTCGTTTGGCTTCTTGGGAGAAACCATTCTCTGGCCCAGCATTTCATAGGCAGAATGTATGGCACCATAAGCCCATGCCATCAGATTTCAAATTCTTGTCACCACATCCTTCTTCAATGAGTTTGGTGGTTCAAGCTTACACAGCAAAACTGAATTCAACTGCTTTCCACACCGCTTCTCCACACTGAGTGTGTAAAACATTTGACTCCATGGGCTGAAATGTTTTGCATCAGACAGCTTAATTTTGTGCATGACCAATGCCATGTACTTTCTTGGCTGGTTTATCCACGCTACGCTTTGTTGGAATTGGATGAGATGACAAAAATCAGTCTTCCTGAGCACACAAACAAGTTCTTATTGGAGTTGGAGAGCAATGATTTGGACACCAAACAGATCCTGAAATTGGGCCTGGATTATGTCAACTCGAATCATGGCCACAGCAGTCACTCTATGTTGATACACCTGGATACACTCCACAGGCTTTTTGGGAGATTCCAGGCAGCATTGACATACATACCCTTCAATGGTGAGGGGCTATTTGGGGAGAAAGGAAACTCCTGCATGGAATGTGTGAAAAACAGAGGTTGAGTCACAGTGCATTTGCTGGAATTTGCCTCCCAAGCAAAACACTTCCACCAGCAGCAAAGTTGGTTGTCGGACTTCTCCAGGGAGCACCCTTGGCGACAGTGCCAACCTTCCCAGCCAGTCCAGGCACGAAAGCAGCTTTACTGCTCCTTCATGGGAAGGAGTGAATCAAAGGGACATCCACATCAGCAGCAACACCAATGTCCCCCATCTTCTTCTAGATCTGCTACCTCAAAACCTATTTGACTCTTCAGTCCATCGCTTCTGATTTCTAGTACGATGGGATGATCTCCCACTTCACCGTCAATTGGTAGATGATCCCATTAGATCGCTGGATATTTCAGCTTATCTAAAATCATAACAAACTCCTTTTCCTGTTTTCCCTCTGAACCGACCTCCTGCATGGAAGTGTTCTCTAAAACACACTTCAATCGTGGACGTGGAGGTTCTTGTCTGATGAACAAAATTGTCACATAACTGGTTCTTAAGAAGGAGAGAGGCACATGATTTTATTCCCTTTACTTCTTGGTTCCCAAGACGATGGAAGGATCAGACCCATTCCAGACCTCTGACTTACAAATTTCTTTATTCAGCAGGACAAGTTTAAACTACTATTCCTGCGCCAGTTTGTGCTGGTCGTCAATGTGAGGTATTGGTTAGTGACCCTGTATATCTAGGATGCTTATTTCGTCACAGGCGTTACCTCCGACTCACCTTGGCACTCCACAAGTGTTCTCTAAGTGTTGGCCATAGTCAGTCTGGAGGCTAGGAGTCAATGCATTTTCATACTTTGACTACAAACTGGTGAAGACAGGGTCTCCTTTATTAGTTGCATCTTCAGCAAATGATGACCCTTCTGCATGATTTGGCCTTTTCCTTCAATGTCCAGAAGTCTCACCTCATCCCCACACATTGGCTTACCAAAGTGAGTGTGGTTATGGACATGCTTTTCCTCCTCCTCAGAGGATTGTGTACATTTGAAAATTAGTCTGATGTTTCTGATCTGATCATAGTTCCACAAGTCCTCCACCTGTTGGGCCTGATGATTTAGTACACCCTGTTGGTGCCGCATGGCAGACGGTAAATGAAGATCCTTCAGTGGTGCCTGAAAAGGCAGTGACTCCAATATCAGCTGATTTCTTTGACTGGGGTGCAGGTCTTTGAGGCAATATTTCCAAATATGCACTTGTGGATACACCCTTCAAACCTGTTTGTGGGTCGTCCATCCAGGTTGCAATCTGTCAGCTGCCGTAGTCACAGACACTTGTCGTGCTCAGGCACCCCCCTGAGCAACATGACAGCTCCTGATCTTTGGTCCATTTTGGAGCGGTGCCTGCAAATAAACTTAATGGAGCTGTTGGCGAAAAACCTTATCTGAAAGAAACACGTTAGTTATAGATTCCTTACCTTAGAATTACCCCCAGGCATCAGACTGGATCCGGAATCTTTTTCGTCAGCAGTACCTCTGCGCGTTGGAAGGTGGCGTCGGTCAGCTCCGCGTCCTTCGTTTGCGCCGTGGTCGCTGGGATGACGTCGCGGTAGCTACAAAGGCGCCGCCCTCGCGTCAGTTCTTTCTTTTTCTGCGCCAGCCAGCACAGATCTGGAGAGAGCAGTACCTCCAGTAATTTTTTAACTGACTTTTTCTCGACTTCTTTTTGAGTCCATCGACTCCTGGTGCACGAGGGATGCCCGGCTTCAAGGCTTGCGGTTCCTGTACCTGATTGATGTCCGTTACGGATCCGCACCGCGTGTGCCTCTTTTGCCTGGAGAGCGACCACGATCCCAAATCGTGCTCCGACTGCCAGTCGATGGCGCCGAAGGCTTTGCGCGAGCGGTCCCAAAAGCTGCTTGAGCGCTGGCAGTCGGCTCCGCGCTGTTCGAGGTCCCGGTTGCGAGGGAGGTCGAGGGACCGGTCGCAGAGCAATCACCAAGTCATCGAAGTCTTTCCACTCGGGTAAGTCGAAGCACAAAAAGAAGTCGAAGATGCATCATCGCTCTTTGACTTCTTCCCATCGGGCGGCTGACGCGACGAGTGATGCAGGCGATGCCCCTCCCGCGGCTCCTCGCGGAGCCCGAAGAGTTGACTCTGGCCTTTCCGGGACTACGTTCTACGTAGGCGATGCATGCCATCTTTGGGCGGCCCGAACCCGCAGGCGTGCCTTCGGGCCCCATGGACTCGGTTGGGTGGCCTAGGTCTTCTCTGCCATCGGCTCCAGCCACGGTGCCGCAGGCCCCCCTTGGATCCAGGCCTAGATCAAGATCGGCGCCGGTTGACCTCATTACGCCTCCACCGGCGCTGCTTCCTCCAGCACTGCAGCCGCAACCGACGCCTGTCGTGTCCCCGGCCGGCGTCGACCCCGGCCTTCATCCCGACGTGGACCCGGAGCCGGACCGGCGTTTTGTCTGCCCTCGACCCTCGAGACTTGATGGTAGCGTTGCACTTGCAAGACGCTTATTTCACATCCCTGTCCTGCCGGCCCACCGGCGTTACCTGCGGTTCACGGTAGGCCATGAGCATTTTCAGTTTTCTGTGCTCCCCTTTGGCCTTACCAGCACCCCTCGGGTGTTCACGAAAGTGATGGCGATGGTCGCAGCTCATCTGCTCAGATCAGAGGTCCAGTCTTCCCCTATCTCGATGACGGACTGTTGAAAGCAAGCTCGCCCCAGGCTGTCGACTCCCACCTCCAGACTACGGCCGACCTCCTGCGGTCCTCCATCAATGTACTGAAGTCACACCTGATTCCCTCTCAGAAGCTCCTCTTCATCGGAGCGGTTCTGGACATGACGCGGTTTCGGGTTTATCCTCCCGAACAGCAATGTCCGGAATATTTGGGCTATGATTCCGATCTTTCAGCCTCCATCCCGGGTGTCGGTCAGGATGACCCTGAGGCTGCTGAGCCTCAAGGCCTCCTGCTGGTCGATCATGCCAGGTGGCTTATGCGGGCTCTGCATTGGGACCTGAAGTTCCAGTGGGTGCAGCATCAGGGGAATCTGTCCGATTACGTCCAGATGTCAGAGGGCACTGCACGACAATTGCAGTGGTGGCTCACGAACCAGAATTGGGTCAGCGGCAGATCCCTCTCCCTTCCCCAACCAGAACACACAGTGGTAACGGACGCATCCCTTCTGGGATGGGGCGGCCACATGGGATGGGTGGAGATCAGAGGCCTCTGGTCTCCGGCAGAGTCCGGGCTGCACATCAACATTCTGGCGCTTCAGGCGATTCGTCTAACACTAAAAGCATTCCTTCCCTCTGTCCGGGGAAGAGTAGTGCAGGTGTTCACGGACAACACCACCGCCATGTGGTACTGCAACAAACAAGGCGAGGTGGGGTCATGAACCCTCTGTCAGGAAGCCCTCCACCTCTGGACATGGCTGGAACATCAGGTCATATCCATGGTGGTTCAACACCTGGCAGGTTCCCTGAACGCCAGGGCAGACGAACTCAGCCGCAGGTGCATGATGGATTACAAATGGCGTCTTCACTCGGAGGTGGTGCAAGGTCTCTTTCGACAGTGGGGAGAGCCTTGGTTAGATCTATTCGCCACCGAAGAGAACGCGCAATATCAGCAATTCTGCGCATTGGAATTTCTAAGGCGGCACTCACTAGGCGACGCTGTTCTTCGCGAAGTTGCGGTCTGTTGTACGCCTTCCCGCCTATACCACTTCTGCCCAGAGTGCTGAAGAAGAGCAAGCACGACCGATCCCAAGGCATTCTTGTGGCTCCAGATTAGGCACGAAGAGTCTGGAAACCCGAGCTGCTCAACATGGCCATCGATCCTCCGACCCATCTGCCTCTTTGGGAGGCTCTTCTGTCGCAGCAGCAGGGGACGGTCCTCCACCCAAACCTGACCAGCCTCCACCTCCTTGCGTGGAGATTGAGCGGCAGCAGTTGACGTCTTTTGACCTGCCCCCTGAAGATTGCGATGTAATCTTGGCAGCCGGGCATCCCTCCAATAAGATGGTATACGCCTACTGGTGGAACTAATTTGTGGCTTGGTGCACAGCAAAGGCTGTGGATCCCCTTTCTGCCCCTTTTTCTGAGGTTCTCGTTTCTTCTTTCTTTCACCCAGCAGGGCTCTGCTCTGGGCACTATCAAGAGCTATCTTTCGGCCATCTCTGACTTCCTTCGGCTTCCAGATCAGCCTACTCTTTTCAAGCCCCCGTGATTAATCGTTTCTTGAAGGGCATAACTCATCTCTTTCCTCCTATTCCCTTCGTTATGCCTCAGTGGGATTTGAATCTGTTCTTGACCTACTTGATGTGCGCTCGCTTTGAGCCGCTTCACAACTGTCCTCTAAGACTTTTAACTCTTAAAACTGCATTCCTGGTAGCCATCACATCTGCCAGGAGAGTGAGTGAGCTCCAGGCTCTTTCATCCAAGCCTCCTTTTCTGTCTGTCCATCCAGACAAAGTAGTTCTCAGAACTCGTCCATCTTTCCTGCCCAAGGTTACCACTGCCTTCCACATTGGGCAGACCATCACTTGCCCACCTTCTTTCCTCCTCCCCATCCCTCAAAAGAGGAAGAGAGGCTCCACCGTCTGGACCCAAAACATGTGCTTTCTTTCTATCTGGATCGCACCAAACAGTTCCGGGTGGACAACCAACTCTTTGTTGGCTACGTGGGCGCCAAGAAAGGTCGGGCTGAACACAAGCAAACCATTTCTCGATGGTTCGTTTTGTGTATCAAAACTTGCTACTCCTTAGCAAAGAAGGAGCCTCCAGTGGGGCTGCGTGCCCATTCCACCAGGGTGACGGCAGCCACTGCGGCCTTGAGGAGAGGAGTTCCTCTAAATGACATCTGTCAGGCAGCTACGTGGGCATCACTGCACACGTTTACCAAACACTACTTTCTGGACAGCCACGTCCGGAGAGACAGCTTCTTTGGCTGTTTTGTTCTCCAGGACTTCCTTGTGTTATCTTGGTTTGTTGACCCACCACCGGGGTTGGTATTGCTGGGGTATCTATTCTAAGGTGTGGAATCTATAACTAACGTGCTTCTTTCAGATGAACAAGTTACTTCCCTTCGGTAACGATATATCTGTAAGAAACATTAGTTAGTTATAGATTCCTTACTGCCCCACCCATCGTCCCCGTTCTGCAAACTGATTTCTAGGGTTAAGGACATCCTTTCAGGGCCCTAGTTTTGTGCACCAGTGGTTAGTGTCTTGCATGGCTCTGCGTTTCTGGCGCGGAAAGTTGTGTACAGAACTGACATCAGTGCGCGAGGGCGGCATCTAAGTAGCTACCGCGACCTCATCCCAGCGAACACAACGCCAACGACGGACGCGGAGCCAATCGACGCCACCTTCCGACGCGCAAAGGTACTGCTGACGAAAAAAAATTCCGGACGCCTGGGGGTAATTCTAAGGTGAGGAATCTATAACTAACTAATGACAGATATAACGTTACTGAAGGTTAGTAACTTGTTTGTTATAAAGGCCTTTCTCTCTTCCATCTTAGTCAGTACGATTCATATCCAGTCTGACAACACTACCCCTGCCATTATTTCAACAGGCAGGGTATTATAGGGTTGTGGACCATGCATCAGCACTCGATTTGTCTGTGGCTGTAGGATGCGCTGCAGATGTTTTCTTGGTGTCAGCACACCTTACAGGTTCACTTCACATGAGAGTAGATGCTTTGAGTTGCCTTTTATTAAAGGACCACAAATGGGCGACAAACATTTCTTCTCCAGATTGGGGTCTTTAATTTTGGATCTTTTCGCTACAGCAGAGGACAGGAACTTTCCTTAGTTCTGTGCCATAAATGCCCCTCTGAAGGATTCCCTGAGTATGTCTTCAGTTTCAGTTGTTTAAGGGGCTTAGTTTATACATTTTCACTAATTGCTTTTCTGTTAGAGGTCCCACAGAAGATGTGGGAAGATGAAGTATAGCTGCTGCAGCTGCACACTAGGAAATTGAGTGTGCCAGTAAGAGTATTTTTGCTTACCATCTGAAATTGCAGACGACATCTTGGCTGCCAAGATACCCGCCACAAATTCCATTTATGTGGGTTGCTGGAAAAAGTTGGTTCAGCAGTGTGAGTCAGAAAATCTGAATGCTTTTCAGTCTTGCTTTTCAGTTCTATATTCCACATTTTTGCTTGTCCAACAAATCCTAGCGGTGGCTACTCTTAAAGGTTATTTGGCTGACCTGCCCACCTTCCGGTGTCCCCATGACTATATTTCTCTGTAATAGGTCTCACTGGCTTTGCTTTTTCAAAAAGGTTTACTTTTCCTACCACGCAGTTCATTGTTCATAAGTAGGATTTGAATCTTCTATCGACTTTTCTAATGGCATCCTTTTTCAAGCCTATGTGCAGTTGTCTGATTTGACTTCTCTCTCCGTAGACTTTATTCTTGGTGGCAATGACTTCAGCCACTAGGGTTGGGTAGCTTCAGGTCCTTTTTTAATTGACCACCATCACAATATTCTACCCAGATCAACTAATTCTATGTACCTGCCCATCTTTTCTACCAAAGTAATATCGTTATTTCAAATGGGCCAGTCTGTCACTTTTCCAGGTGCACGGTATCCTATTACATTGACCGCACTTGAGAAGACTTAATGGCTGATCAGCTCTAGGTGAACTCTTCCGGAGCCAAGAAGGACAAGGCGGTGACTAAATGCACCAGTTTCCACTATGTTATCCTTTGCCTCAAGATTTGCTATGCTTTGACTAGCCAAAACCTACACAAGGATATTCATGCCTTCTCCTCTAGGTCCATGGCTGTTTCCACAGCTGTCACCAGTAGCGTCAAAATACCTGACGTATGCGGTAGACACACGGTCATCCTTGCATATGTTTGTTAAACATTAGTGAATCACAACCCAAGATACTTTTCCAGGACTGTGCTGCACGATTTCCTTTGTTAACTGGTATTACTCAACCCCACGTCTTTAATGTTCTGCTTTGTAACTCATTAATAAGGTGAGGAATCTGCAGGAAGACGTATCCATCAAAGAAAAAGTTACTTTGCTTCGGTAATATTTCTGGTGGATACATAATTTTCCCTCAGATTCCTCACCACCCTTCCTCACCCTTACACATCCCTTTCAGTGAGTTAGTCAGGGTCAGACAGGCCTCTCCGGCAATCAGGCAGTACCTGAAAGGCTAGTCTGACAGATCAGTGAGTGGGTCTTTTTTTGTGTGCATTTTGTGGGCCTGTTTTATGGTGAGGTGGGCTGTTTTTTACAGCGATTTTCCTGATACTACCACAAACATTGCATGCAGCAAATACAAATGTGTGCAAAATGCCAGTACAGTGTGTCTTTACAAGTACAGAACTGGCCTGATTTACAAATGTGGCTCACTTTTTTAGCTATGGGATTTGCTAATAGGGGCCACATTTATTTTGGTGCCTGGGCCTATTTTATGTACCAGTTCGACTCTCTAGTTAGTGTCAAAATGAATAAGATCCCAAACATGTCATAGCCTTTGATTCTAGCGCTCCTTCCCATCCCACCTTCACTTCCCCTCCTGCAGTAGTATCAAGGCCATACTGGCTGTACCGGGCATCAGGCGTTTCCCAGGAAGGCTGGAAGGTTAGGGGGCCTGTTTTGTTAAATTTTTTGTAGCAGTGCAGCAGTTTTGAAAGTTCCCACTGCAAAGTTCCTTGTATATTCAGTAGTTTTCCAGCAACAATGAAAATGTCAAGATAACTGGTGTTTAATGTACCTGCTGGAGAGAAATCGAGTTTTGTCTAGTGGCAGTTTAGACTCATCTAAGGTAGTGCAGAGGGTTAATATGCCTGTTGCAAAGGACGTTGTACCATGCAGATCACTGATCAGTATTTAATGTGCATAGGTTAGTGGTTAACTGCTTTTTCCACAGAGATCCTTTTGTTACAGTGCAGTTCATAAGCTACAGTTATAATTAGCACAATGAGCTGTGAAGTGTCATCAAAGAGCTACACGCAAACTACACAGTACAGGTTGGAAAGTTATATAATTTTTTCGAGTCTTTCATTATCTTTAATTATCATTGTTGCTAAAAAGGGTTTGTTTGGGTAGGAATACATTCTTATTAGTAAAGCCAACCCTTATCACTGACTTACGTTCTGAATCCTGGGTTTGTGCTTCTCCACTCCAAGCACTCATAAAAAATGCCGACCAGTATCGATGGCCTCTGAATCCTACACGTTATAGTTCCCTTTGCAACAAATTTCTGTGCACTGATTTACACCCGTATTATTAATTGTCTCTGAATTTGTTGTGTGATGTAAAGTGCTCCAACACCCTACACTGGTATGAGAGGTGCTATTAAACAAATGAAATACGTAAGCGAGACGGGCTATGGAGAGATGAGGGGCACTGTTGGAGGGTGCTTTAAAAGCTAATACAATTGAATGTTTAATGAAAAATTTGTTGTAGAATGTGCCATTTTTGCCCAATTTTTCTAAGGGGGAGAATCCCCCCTCCCAAACCATCCTTGTGTGGTCAGGCTCGCTCTGCACCGCACGGGGTCTGGTCTGACAAAAATTGCCAGGGCTGCTTTGGGTTCCTAGTCCGGCTCAGAATAGTATCATCTCTACTTAATCTAACTTTCTTGCCCTACTCCTCCTTCCTCCTCCCCTTCGCTATTTCAACCTCTTCTACTTTGTCCTAATGCCCCAGTATTCCTTATTCTCCTTTACTTTTATGTCTGATCTCCTCTTTTCCCATCCCCTCCTTAGCTCTACCTAACTCACCCTTTTCACCCCCTCCTCACTTCGTCTTCTGTCAAGTTACGAATCTTTAGTTTTCAGTTACTGTTTCCTAGTAATTGCTGCAATGCACCCCAGGGTAGAGTTGCCCTATAGAAATGTTTTTAAATAAATGAACTGTCGCCGTTGTTGATGCTCTCTCTGTTCCTCGCCACACACCTTGACGGGGAATGCAAAAAGCACAGGGAACTGATGCCAGCTCGCCTGTTGGCACTGTACAGACTGATGTTAGCACATCTGCTGGGAGAAGTTGCAGCTGGATTCGCCTCACACCCCATGGGGATGCAGGATAGTTACTCCCGGGGAAAACGTTAGGCTGGGATGAGTACTTGACTTCTCAGCATTTGTCATTGTTCATCAAATGGAAGTGTTGACCTCGGGTCTGGCATAGAACATTAAGTTGAGGCCGAGGCAGTTAGGTCTCAAAACAACACTCTGTCCTACAATCTTGCAATAAGTATGACTATGTAACCTTTTTGAAATGAGGCCAGTTCTGGTGAAGAATGCTGGCTGCCCGAGCCATAGTGAGAAGCGATTTGCCCAGAATCCCGAAATTTGAAGAGATGGTGAAATCAGAATCTCGATTTTGTCCAGGCTCGGGCGTTGTAAGGTTTTGTTTCCTTTGCCCGTTTAATAATTGTCGGCGTGCTTCTGAGACGCGCAAGAGACAAGATGAAAACACCTGCAAGCTCTACCTAGGCCGGGATTTGACGCAGTTACGTACGAGTTGTCTAAAAGCCCCTGATTCCCACGTGCCTGTGGGCGTAAGCAGTCAGTTTTGGCAAACGAGCTAACCTTGGCCGCGCCATGATCCGGGAGATCGACGCCATTTGAGAGCGGGTCAGGCTCGCGCCGCGTCCGGCGCTAAATGCCTGCCGTCCATGTGTGCGCCGATGGAATGTAGATTATCACCCTCGGGACGCTCCTTAATTCACTTTTAATTCCCAACGCTTGGATGGCCTTACGGCCTTCTTGAGTTACCTGTTAATTGAAGAGCGAGGCAAGCCTGCGATTAGAAGGGCTTCGTATTTTTGACATCGTTCGACTTTTATAGTGAGAGGGATCTTATGGTGGGGATACAGACAGAGAAGAAAAAAACATTTTGCGACTTAAATACTGAAGCCCTCGTCCTTCTGTTACATTTATACTAATGCGAATTCTCCCTGGCACAGCAGCTGGAAAAGTACTTTTCCCAAAGCGAAATCAACACGATTATTCAATACTTCTTTCTCTGTAGAGCAACTTATGAAAGTCTCTTGGATACTTTTTCAAGTGCAAAATAAGAAGAAAAGGAGTAGCCTCTATATAAAAAGACTTGGACTTTTGTTAATCGATACAGAGCACATAATGTAGTGTTCTGCGGTGGCCGTGATAGATCATGCAACTAGCAAAACGAATCAAGTGCCTACCTGCTACATATGTGTTGCACGCGTAACATGCATAGATTTAAAAATACTAAAGCACTGAACAAAGAGGTAAGTCAAGAAACTCAGTTTCACTTCAGGATCTCAGTCGAGCATATCTTATGGGACTTGTATGTTTACAGTCCAACTACAGTATGTTTGCTACTCTTAGGTGCCTTACCGTCTCCTCTAATCTTAAGAGTTCTGTGCGTGCAGTAACTGAGACTTAAACTACCTGCCTGCTTTTCACCTGTTCCCTTTACACTGCTCAGAGCATCTGTGTTTTACTGGCTTAGAAAGATGCACCTTTGTAATGCTATGGCATCAAAAACTGTGAGGACATTTAAAAAAGGCAAGGTACCTGTTATACTCCAAATTACTATTCTAAGGGCTCTAGGCAGAAATGGACTGAATGTTTCTAATTTGTCCAAAAGTGAGGCTTTATCTCTGGGTGCAAATATTGTCTCTCATGCAAGCTTACACAATTGATTAGTGGCCGTGAGCGAAACTGGTTATATTGTTACTACAAGAATAAGCACGAGGCAGGAAGGAGGGTTGGGGCTTGGTGCAATGATAAGATATTTCTAATGGACTCAGTGAGTAAGAGAAGTTTATTGGATGAAACTCCTAATTGTATTTAAACAATTGCAGATGGTAGCTTATGTAAAACTCAATAAAGTTTGTTTAAAAAAAAAAGAATAGACACGAGGCAGGATATTACAGCATGCTTAACATTTTGTTCCTTTGTGAAGAGTTCTTCCATTGCTGTGCATCATACCATAGCTCACGTTGGTATAAGCGCAGCTTACTAAACCTACTATATGCAATTGGATGCTTCATTATGTCAACAGAGGAGCCTCATCTCTGCAACTGGCCCATTGAAGCGTGTTCTACAGAGATCATCTGACAATACCTGCAGACCACATTCAGCATCTTTCACAGCTTCGGGTTCTATGCGATCGTAGAAAAGGCTTCCACGTCTGCTCATGGTCCAGTTCATTATAGCAGTTTTAGCTATAACAGCATGAAAGCCTTTCCCATCACAGTAAAGAGGGAACAACATTTTCAATATGGTACCGATCGTTCAACAATTTCGTTTCTGTTAATATTAGACTGCATGGTGTTCTTTGTCTTTCTGGTTCCTCAAGCAAATTATGCTAGGACTGCTGTGGTGGAGCTTAAGCGCACACAGTTTCATGGACATATTTTAAAAGTTCCACTGAAAGAAATATCAGACATTACATCGCAATTTAAGTGAATGAAGCCCACAGAACATTTTTATGAGTGATTACCTCTGTCTGGGTTGGCTTCAAGTGAGTATCACTGTGGATGCGTCCATCCTCAGCTTTGTTACTTGCCTACACAAACATTTTATTAGTAGCTTTTAGAGCAGATACGTTTTAACACAAGGGCAATTGCCCTTGGCCCCCACCTTTCAAGGGGTTCCTATGGAAGTGATCTTTCACTCTATATCACTTCTGCCTTTCTCTTTTTCTCAACCTCTGTCCCATTCCCTACAATCATCTAACTTTGTCTCTCTCCAGCCAGGGTCATCTTAAGGACTTAGGGTCCCCATCCAAGACATTTTGGCATTTTTTTGTGGCATTGTTTCGAAAACTTTACCATTTAACTCAGTAATGTTTGATATCATAAAGACCTGAATTAGCAGAAGCATTCAACTGTTACAGCCATCTCGCAATGAGAACACCTCTTCCCCTCATGGCCGGACTGGGAACAGAAACCGGTCCTGGCAAACTGATCAGCTGCCCCCCCTCTGGGGTGAGGGGGAGAGCAGCCGAGCAGTTTGCGAGGGCCGGTTTCGGCCGATTTTGTTACCGGGAGCCGCGTTTGCCGACCCCCGGTAACAAAAACGGCCTCCCAGCGGCCTAAAACCGGCCCCCACCCTAGCGGCCTACCGGGGAAACGCCTGGTGCCCGCTATGGCCAGTCCGGCCCTGCTTCCCCTGGTAAAATTCAAAAGTTCATCAGGCAACACAACAGCTACTTACTGATGCGTTGTTAGAATCATTTTTGCCGCTTGGGGAGACCTACTTAATCAGCTGTGTACAGGGCCATAGCAAGAAGATACTGGCCTGCACCCGGAGATCCTACCTTCCTATCTGTTCACTCTTTACCAGAGAGTCTGGTGGTTTAAATCTTCTCTCCCACAAAATTTTCCCCAGGAGCCTTTACTCCAAACCCAGCAGATAGAACATTTAAGAAACTAGAGGTTACGGGCTAGAAGGCATTTTTAGCAGTCAGTTTAGTGCTAAAATCCCTCAATGCAACCTCCCATTTAGGTCATTGCACTCATGCTCTCTGGGATATGGTAAACCTAGTGACAAGCAACTTGCTGGAACATCTGCAGGGGCATTTCTCAGAGCTGATACAAGACGATAAGGATCAGATTATATAGTGTGGCCTGGATTTGGGCGACTCTGTTGCTAGAACCATGAGATCTTCAGTGGCTCTCAGGTGTCATGCCTGGCCCAGAACATCTGGCTTCTTCTGGAGTTTTCAAACCACCCTTATGGACTTCCCCTTTGCTTGAGCCGAGTTGTTTGGAGAGAAGGTCGACTCTGCTTTGGAGTGCAAGTGGAGGTACTGCACACTCCCTTTTCTGGCCTACAACTCAGTGAATCAGGTGACTACTGACAGTTCTGCAAATGTTCTGGCATTTACATAAGGCTTCAGCTTTTGTCAATGCCAACAGCAACAAAACCAGCAGCGACCGCATCAGAACCCTCTTCTCTGGCAGTATAGGTGGCATGGAAAAGGTTGAGGTAGTCTCACACATCAGACAGTCTCCTCCTTCTCTCCCTCCCCTGTCATCTCTGGGAAGCAGCTCTCGTTTGTGCTTGTCCACCCATGTGAGACCGGTGGGAGGCTGGGTGTCCTCCTTTGTACACTGCTGAAAGTCCATAACTTCAGACCCGTGGGCGCTCCAAATTATAAAAAGAGTGTATACTCCACCCTACCAATAGACTCCTCCCTGCATCCCCCTCCGAATTTAGCCAAGTCCCCAGAGATAGTGCTGCGCTACCTGCTGTTGATGACATCCATTGCTCAATCTGGGTTTTTCAATCAGTGTTCCCAAATCTCACCTGGAGCCCTCTTAGTGCGTCTTGTTCATAAGGGCAGGACTGGCACTACATCTCTGCAAGCATTTGCACCTCCTCAACTGATTCAGAAAATACATTTTTTTATAGCATTGTTTCAGGAAACAGCTCACGTTTAGGCATGTTGCTAGGTCACCTGGCTTCTTTTATCCTCCTGGTCACAAATGCACGCTTGCACATGAAAGCTCTCCAGTGGTTTCATCACAGGGGACATTCGTCAGATACGTGGAGTGGAGGGGAACCTGATGTCAGGGATGTCCTTCCAGCCCCCACTAGCTGTGGCCACGCTGGTGACAGATGTCTCCACCCTGGGCTGCGGTGCTCATCTGGAGGAACTGGAGACCAGAGGCCTCTGGTAAAGCAGATTCTGCACATCAGTCTGCTGGAGCAAAGGATGATTTACTTGGTGCTCAAGGCATTCCTCACTTCCCTTCCCATTCGATTGGTCTAAATCTTGACCGACAATACAACCTAAATATGGTATATCAACATTCAGGGAGGAGTAGGGTTGCAACTTCTCTGTAATGAAGCACTATGACTCTGGTCTTGAGCTCACCAGAACGATGTTTGGCTGGGAGAAAATCATCTGGCAGGCTGACTGAACACCAGAGCAGACAGCCTCTGTTGGTGTCACTTTGCTGACCACGAGTGGCATCTCCTTCTGGAGGTGGTTCAGAACATCTTTTCTCAGTAGGGCACCCCCTAGGTAGATTTGTTTGCCACTCCAGCAAGACGCATTGCCCCAAAAAAACGAGAGAGAAACGGAAAAATGAAAGAGGAAAAAAAATTACCTTACCGGTGGCCGCCTGTTCTCCGTCCTTCTTGCAGACAGAGGAACGGGAAGCACCCAGGCTTCCAGACTCCTCTAGCCAATCACAACCCTACTGATAGCAGCGTTGTGATTGGTCTGATCGCTGTGGCTCGACACTCAGACGGAGAATAGGAGGCTGGGCATGTTCCTCACCTGGCTGTGAATTACAGCCTGGTGGGGAAACATGCACAGTCCGCAGAACTGTTTGGCCGGCCCAAGACGGCCGGACAAGAAGTCATGTGCACTTGGGTAGTGCCACCACCCCTCCCCCGCTCTTTGGGAAGCCGAGCCCCACCCCTGGAGATGGCTTGGAAAAAATAAAATCATAATAACCTGGCGTTATCATCATTTCGTTTTTTGTGGGGCGACGCTCCTCCGACATAGTGGAGGAGCCGCCACTGCTATTGACCTTATCTGGGGCCCTACTGCAGTCTACGACTTTTACTAGTCTTCATGACCGCTACCGTCTAGCTTAAGGCCAGGCATTATCCAGGGGCATGCACCACTTCTGAAGCCAGCAGACAGTAGTGGCTTTACACCAAGAAGCCATGAGAGGATTTCTCCTGCTGCTGTTACTACGTACAAGGTGGATTGTGTTCTTTATTCGTCAGTTATCTTTGGTATGCAGCTAAGTGACAAATTATTTTTTGATCTCGTTCTGCAACTGTGGAGAGACTCCAAGGCTTGTGAGGGCGGTGTGGGGACCCGGACCGCCCATCCGGTGCTTCAGTAAGACTCCCACCGCAGAATGTGGGGTGAGTTCTTTTATTGGTGGCGCTGCGCAGCTGCTGGGATTCCTTCTAATGAAAGATCGGCCGAATCGAGCTTCGTGTTGGTTCATAGGCTGACTGCCTCCTCGCTTTGTTCACTTCTCCTTTTCAAGTATATTTCTTTCATTTCAAGGCAGGATAGCTGAATAATGGCTGCGAAGGGGCAGCCGGATGTCTGAGAGATGCGTAAGCTGACATTGGTTGTGACTTGTGCAGTCATGGGAACTGCAGGCCTTGGAGTTATCGCAGAGAAATGATTTTAATTCATCAGGCCCTGAGCTGACAATTATAGCTGCAGGGTGCTGGAACAGGCCCTCGTTTGGAGGCTCCAGCACTATCAGTAAGCAGCGTTTCGACTGGGAACATTCTTTCCCTAAAAATGTGCATTTCGTCGAATTAATTTCTGTGGAAAGTTGAGGCTTTGACCTCATCTAGTTCTGAGATTACTGTAATTACATTATCGGGAAATAGCGAACTTCATGTACTTGGACAAACATTTGTACAAACTTCAAATTGCTTTGTAGGCCATCGACCCTGGACAGGTCAGATCAGCTGTCAAAGCACTGAACTTACTGTCTGTCGCATCCTGCAGCTGGGATGTGTCAGGCCGAAGAGGTCCCTCGGCTAAAAAAAAGTTACAGAAGAAGTGCATGCTAATCTTTCCCACATAGAGAAACATTACACGATTTACCGAAACACAGGCCTCTTCCATTACTTTGATTTACACGTTCAGTGTTGATTTTTACTTAGCCATAAAGTCAAAGAAAACAAACATTCGCATAGCCAATAGGTCTCGCCTTTGGGACCATATAAGTGTTTAACCATGCAACAATTAATGTTGTTGCACTAAGTATATTGTGCTGCATAACTAAATACTTATAAGGTCCCAAAAGCGAGACCTATTGGCTATGCCAATGCTTGTTTTTTATCGTAGTGCACTGAGACAGGGAGTGAAGGGGCGTGAGATCAGGAGGGAGAGAGGCAGACTGATCTGGGAGGGAAGATGTGACAGAGAGGGAGAGAGGAGTAACTGGAGGGAAGAGGCGGGATGAAGAGGAAGAGAGACAAAGAGTAGGAGGGAAGAAGTTGTCATGAGGAGGAAGAAACTGAAAGGATTTTACTGAGAGCAGGGAGCGAGCTAAGGCAAAAGACAGGTGAAGGGACGGATATGTGGTAAAGAGGGGACAGGATGCCACTGACGGGAAGGAGAGCGGGCTGAAGAGGGAGAGATGCTGTGAATGAGAGGAAAGGAGTATGGGGGAGAGCGCCACTGGTGGGAAGGGAATTAATATAAAGCATGAGGAGAGCATGGGGAGAGAGAGGAAATGGAAGGAAAGAGAGGTGGGCAATGAAGGGTGAATTAAAAGACATTTTGGGGCAGGGGGTCAGTGAGAGAGGCGCGAGACGGAGACTGCGCAGCACATCTCACTGCTCGGCTGCGCGTGAAGTCATTAGCTTTCTATTGATAGTCCACGCCGCCAATGGTATAATCTTTGTCAGCACCGGGTGCCTAATCACAGCAGTAACAAGCATTTGCAATGCAATAGGTCTCGCATTTGCGAGAATTTGAGCAATTTGCATTGTAAATGACAATGCCTTTTATTTACGCATTGGTTTTAAAACATAAATAAAAGGCATCGTCATTTAAAATGCCAGTCGCAGATGCATTTTTAATTAGCATGTGGTGGCTGTGAGACTTAATAAAAGAAACCAAATAAGCACTTCTGCAGTAGTCTAGCCTGGGTTGTATAAAGGAATTCTTCATTTAAATCTCAAACTGAAAGTCGAGAATTTTCAAAGGATAAAAACATGAGTGTCAACTTGTGGTTATAGAGTGCCAAGAGTGAGATGATTATTTTTTTTGCAGGACAATGCTTTGAGTTCATAGACTGAGGTCATTCCAAGCCATTTCAGTCAACCCAAGAGAAATCGGTTAGCAGTACCCCAGCCATTGAAGAGTTTAACTTTAGAATATCTGAGAGTGTCTATCATGTTATGGTCATTAGGCAAGTTACTTCCGCATTCATACTGTCTGTTTGCGTGATTTTGTCTTATGTCGTTTTCCTTAATGCCTTGAACTGTATTCCGAGCACACAGGGGCGGTTACTGGTGAAGGGCAGAGGGGCACATGCACTAGTGCTAGTTATGTTTCGGCAGGGTTGAATTTATTCTAAGCAGGCTACATGCGGACATGGTGACAGCCCTGGTCTGCAATTATTGAGATTGCCAGGGACCACCCCTTTATAACATGATAAAGATCCTATTTTTAAAGCAGCACCAGGCTTGCACAATATCAGCTCAGTACTTCCCGGGGCTGCCTGCGAACTCCAAAGCACCTCTCATAATTACCCCACCCTTTCTGAAGTCGTCATGGGGGGGTGTGGCCAAGTAACATAACTGACCCCACCCAACCTAGTGACGAGTTAGAAAAGGGAGGGTCACTTGCTGTAAATAGAATACACTGCGCGCTCTTGTAAAAACAAGTGCTATTAGCATCACTCTTCTGCCAGCCTCCTGCATTTATTTTAATTTTACATTTTAATGCAGTTTCTGATTAAAAGGTGCTGGCGCTTAGCCCAGCTGCGTGCAGCTTGTGGTCTGCATCAGAATCTCTCCGTGTTTCTGGGAGCAGAGGCAGGCTGCTGATACCGAGGGCAGAACAGAATTGTCACGAGCAGCTGGCGAGGCAAGGTCACCATGCGATTGTTCCCCAACCTTCAAAGGGGTAAACACGTAGGCCGCTGAGCCCAGCCCTCGGTATGACGAACGGCCCGGGGCGCGGATGTCGTGTGCTCGCAGGGGTGGTTCCTGGTGATGGGCAGAGGGGCCACGCCCCTCCAACTTTACAAGCCTTATAGCCTACATCTACATAGGCCGCGAGTCCCCAGCGCTTTGCCAGCACCACCAGCCCAAATCCGTGTTTCAGGAAAGTGGCACACTTGACCGCAGCCTCCTGTTCGCCAAGGAAGTCCTTATTGGAGGCCGGCATAGGGGTTGCTGTTGGCTAACAGGAGGCTGTGTGGAGGTGCCGTATTCTGGGCTGATGGAGCCAGAAAAGCGCTGGGGACCTGCAGCCTATGTAGATGTAGGCCAGTCGTTGGTGGGGGAATATATCAAGCAAAAGCGGCTGGATCCGTATTCGTCCCCGTCACTGGAGGAGCTGGACACGGTACTGCTGCATGACAGGCTGCCGCTGGCGGCGGCAGGGGGAGAACAACGGCAGGCCATGCAAAATTAAAAAAACTAAAATAAGCACAAAAGAGGGTGCCGTGCTAAAACATGAAGCGTAGCGCCCGTGCATATGAAAGTTTAAAAAGAAAAAAGCACCTAGTAGGGCGCCGTACTAAAACAAAGCGCGGCACCCCTGCATATAGAAGTTCTGCGCTCTAAACGAGCCACAATGGACACCTAGAGAGTAAGTAAACTGTAGTTAGTTGGTGCTTCTCAAACCCAACTTGCCACCCCACCCCCCCCAAACCCCGACCAAAGCAAACAAGCTGGCATAAATGGGGACCACTGTCCCATCATAGACCAAACATTGTGGGCCATGTAAAAAAAATTGCGAGTACCCATGGTTTTAGTTCTGGTGAGGAGGGAGCAAAAATATAATTTGCAGTGCAGTCATGCTGCAGAAATGCCACCAAACTTCAATAATATCACCACCGAAGGCAGACAGCTTTGTTGCTGACGCTCACCCAAGGCTAACCTTAATGATTCCCGTCACTATCGAGCAAATCAATAGGAAGAAAAAGGACAAGTATGGGCTTGCTGGCAAGATGCCTGAAAAGGAGGCAGATGGGGTGCTGCCAAAATACTAAACGCTGCAAAGCGGCAGGAAACAGGCACCGGTGACTTGACAAGAGCAATGTATGCACACGACTTTTACATTGTGACGGTGCCTAAGTCACACAGGTTCCCCGAACCATAGAGAGGAGGTGAATAAGAGCGACGCAGTACATGTAGGTAAGAGTGTTAGAAGTTTACAGATGATCATAAAAAGACTGGGGATTAAACTACTGCTTTTAGAAGGCTAACAGCACACATTTTCGCAGAGACTCTTAATCTGGCAGAACATTGCGGATCAAAGAAAACAAAATAGATAGAAAGAATGACAGCCTCTTTTGAATCAATAATGATGTCAAGAGTACTCTTGTGGACGGAAAATGAAATAAAAAATAAAAAAGAAGGCATGCATGTCGACAGACGGAGCACGGGCTATTAGCACTTACGAATGTGGAGCAAGATGTTGATAACAGCAGAACGTGCTCCACATACGCAATATTAAATACTGGACTTTGGATATAATTGGCAACAACTTAAAGATACATTTAAACAAGATAAAGCTGGCAGAGAAAGCCAGGCTAGCGAAAATGCGCGTGCGCGGAAAGAAAATCGTAAACAAGACGTGCGGCCCGAAGCCCGGGAGTTGTGTGCGCGCGCACTCTAAAAGAAGAAAAGCTGGCGGCTGCGTGCGTAACCTCAAGCGCTAGGCGAGCAAAAGCACGTGGCAGCATTTTTAAAAGCCACTTACTGAATGTCTCGCAGGGCAACGCATGCGCTGGCTCAGGCGAGACCTAAAAATTGCTAATTGAAAACTAAACTTGTAATAATACCGTGCGAGGGGGTGCAGGGAGGACAGAGGCAGCTAGAAGGGGGCACAGAAGGAAAAAATGAGGGGAAGAGAAGGAGATGGAGAGGAGAGAAAAATGCAACCAACTGACTGACAGACAGACAGGGAGGAGAGAGAGCGAGGCAACCAGAGACACACTGAGAAGAAACAGGAGGGGGAAAGGCGTGAACCAGTAGGAGACACAGAGGAAATGGACACGTGATGGATGACTGGGTGAATGCTTGGACTGAAGAATGAGTGAATGGGTAGAGGAAGACATGGATGCTTTTGTAGGGTGGGGTTTGGTTATATTGATGATTGATGGGTGGATACATGCTTTGGGGTGGATATTTGGGTGAATTGAAGGTGGGTAGGGACGGATTCAAGGGAGGATGGGCAAATGGGTGCGCCATATTAACGGTGAACACTAGCAGTCGTGTCTTTTGTTCAGGCTTGACTTTGCTTCAATCCAGCCAACCATGGACAAGAATTCACACACATTCATTCTTTCACTCGTGTGGGGGGTGGTGGTGCTCAGTGTGTCTCCCTCAGCAAGAAACTGCCCTCACATGAAAATGAATTAGTCCTGAATTCCTAATGAAGGAGCTGGCACTTGGTGTGACATTCGGCAGATTGTTTTTATTGCATTATGCCTCGACATATGCATCTCTCTGTTTCCCAGTGCCAGGCAGAACACCTTACTCTGGGTTTGGGTGCTTGGTTACCAGTAAAGAGCAGGCTCTGCGCTGCCAGCAGATGCGCAGCATTAGAAGATTTCTTTAACCTCTGAAGCACCGAGGTATAACTTGCCCCATGCCTTCTTGGTAAGTATTCGTACTGGTACGGCTGCGCACGCTCCACACGCGGTCTTGATTTGTTATTTCAACACTTAACTCGCAGCCATCGCGCTGCTTGTGCGAGAAGATTGCTCTAATAAAAGCGGCAAGGAAACCTGAGCCAAAACAGATGGCCCCTGCTCGCTGCTGCTGGCTCCCGAGAGCAAAACGCTCTGGGAGTAAACATTTCCCTAAAAGCTGGGACATCCACACGCCTTTGGCCAATTGCGTGCTAAAGCCAGACGCAAAGGCCAATGGTGTGTGAGCACCACATGCACGAGCCTAAACAAAAGCTGAAGTGATTCCAAGAGGCCGATTTCCAGGAGCAGCGCATGCTCTGCCCTAGGCTCTACCTAAAAATGCAAGATTTTTAGGCATGGTGTGCTTGTTCCCCTCTTAGCTGTGATCATATGTCAATAATGCATGCCATGTTGTTGCATAACAGATCCACACACAATAGTTTCACAATACTGCTCTCTTAGTTATTAGCGTGATTGTTGTTTCAGTGCAGCATCTTTTATCTGTTACCCACAGTAATTAGTGGTTGAACGCTGTGGGAAGAAAAGAGTTGTAGCTAGAGGAGTGGGAAGTGAACAAGCAACCACTGACTGACAAGCATGCCAGAATATTGGGGAGGCGTGGTCTACTAATGTGCTCATGTTAGATTCCCTGCTGACACAACCCACCCCTGTACAGTAGGTAAGGAATATACCACTGCAGGGGCGATATGCCTCAGTGATGAAGAGATGCATAAAGTAGTTTCTGTATGCTGGGGCTGGCCCTTTTTAGGTCTCGCCTGACTCAGCGCATGCGCTGGTCTGGCGAGACTTATTGAGAGGGCTCCAAAAAGTGCTACCAGGCCAGCCTAGAGCTACAGTGCATGTGCGCGGGCGCGCGCCGCGCTTTACCGCGATTACTTTCACTTTGATGTTTGATCGCGATCACTTTCTCTTTCGCGGCCGCACGGCCGCTTTGCATAGCCAATAGGTCTCGCTTTTGGGACCTTATAAGTATTTAGTTATGCAACTGTTGCATAGCTAAACACTTATATGGTACCAAAGGCGATACCTATTGGCTATGCCAATGCTTGTTAGGTCTTGATCTTTAAACAGCTTTAGCTTTCTGTACAATGCAGTATACATAGTGTGGGCTTTAGATCAGCCCCTTCCTCATGATTGGATGGCTTTCTTGTCTTTCCCACTTCCCCGCTCCTTGTTCAGTGGCTTTTCTTCATATTTTTGGGTTTGTCCCGAACCTGGAGCATTTCTGCTTTAGTATGCTTCTGATTTGTTGACTTGTATCTTTTCTCTGCTGACTTACAGGGGCTGGTGTTTAGGTCTGCCTTAGCCAAGACCTTTTGTTTTGAATGAAAATTATATATACTGTGTATACCTGCAGAGCTTCCAGCCAGCCCTCTTCATCTGCTGTAGTATCATTCACATTTTGCTTTTGCTCACTACAGCATACATTATAGGGCATAAGGTCAACCCACTTTAGCCATTGCCTTAACTGACTTTGAGTAACAGCATTGCGTTGTTATTGCACGATATGCACATCTGCATAATAGCAAGTCCCCTTCAGTGCCAAAGAGTACTGGTGCAATGTGTGCTTCTATATTAATATACATATCTCACACTCTGTTACTTGCTCTCCTTCTGATCGAGACAAACTGAACATGGACCGCAGTTGATGTGCAAGAAATTCAAATTATTGTGTTTGTCCGCCAATTTGTGTATATACATACATATATATGTATGTGTGTGTGTGTGTGTGTGTGTATATTACCTACTGGCGGTCGCCAGTAGGTAGTTATAGTTAGGACCACGTTTCCATAGGAAATCCGCAACATTCTATTTTGAATAACTTTGGCGCCGGTTGACGAATCCTCGCAAATTTTTCAAAATAGGTGGGGCGCTACGCTCCGCTCCTACCCTGAAAGTCTCGGGGGGATTCGTCAAGCGGGGGCTGAGATAAAAGGGGGGTCCCAAAACGCGTTTTTCCCATGCATTTTTCCATAGGACCTTTAGACACAGCTACAGCCCGAACGGCTGAACAGAATTACTTGAAATTTGGCAGAGAGGTAGTCCTCAGGTCAAGGAAGTGCCTTTTGTAGGTTTGGTGTAAATCTGTTCAGTAGATTCTGAGAAAATAGCCTTTAAATCAATATATATATCTGTGGCAGCTTACGGTGCGCTTACGGTGCGCTTACCGTACGCGTACGGTGGCATGCGCGAGCGCGATTCTGATTGGCCCTTAGATCTTAGTAAACATTCGAATCGGTCGAAACCAGGAAGCGGCGGCCGCCATTTTCTCTCTCGCACTCTGACAGGGGGTTGAAAAACAAAGTGCAAATCATGTAAAGGGGCTGTTTACACAGCTCCCAAGCACCTAGCCATGTCGAGGGAGTCCCCAACGATCCCCCAAGTGAAAAAAGGCAATTTTAATTTTTTCGAAAATTTCGCCGATTACGCTTACCGTACGCGTACGGTAAGAAATAATAATAAAAAAAAAAAAATATCCACATTCTCCCTACCCCGTGTGCAAAAGGTGCCTTTTGTGAATGGCTCATCAGAGATAAACAAAACATATATTTTACCTGTCACAACGATGCTCATCACATGACCTCCATGTGCGCACGGTGCGCGAAGCGCATCGTGCGTTCATGGCCCATCTAGCGTAACGTGGGCACGCGGTGCGCGGTGCGCGCACGGAACGAACTGCGTTAAGTGGGCGCGCACGCCACAAATGGCGTAAAGTAACTTAGCATTTAAAAAACCGTACATATTCACTGAAAAAACCATAGGTTTCACACACGTTATAGTTAGGAATTAGCATTTAAAAAACCTTGCAAATTCACTGAAAAAACCATAGGTTTCACACATGTTATAGTTAGCTGGACATTTTACTGATAAAAACCAATGAAATTCCCCCGTTATAGTTACTGTAGGCAACTATAACTCACGCGACCGTAATCCTCTGCTGATGACATATGTGTCTTTATGAAAAAAAAATATTTGTAATATATGTATAGCTAAAATTTAATGGAAGAAGACATGGGCAAATAAGTGTCTAAATACAGTATTAGCATCAGCAGAGGATTGCGGTCGCGTGAGTTATAGTTGCCTACAGTAACTATAACGGGGGAATTTCATTGGTTTTTATCAGTAAAATGTCCAGCTAACTATAACATGTGTGAAACCTATGGTTTTTTCAGTGAATATATATATACATATATATATATTTGTGTGTATATTCACTGAAAAAACAAAGGTTAAAGTAACGCTATAGTTAGGTGAAAATTTTAGTGGTGATGTAATGTTTCAAACTAAACCAAAACACTGATATTTACCAGTTATAGTTTTCTCAAGTAACTATGACTTGCTCCCTCACCATGCACAGAGGTTGTCATCAATGATGTTAGTTCAGGTGTCATCCGCTCTCATTGATGTCACTGAACACGTCATGAGTGTTGTAATATGTGAAGTCATAAGCAGTGCTTGCCGAGGGCATGAGTTATAGTTACTAGAGGTAACGATAACTAGTGAATTTCAGTGATGTTTTGAGTTGAAAACGTTACATAGTTACAGAAATTTTCACCTAACTATAATATTACTTTTAACTTTTTGTTTTTTTCAGTACATTTCTAGGGTTAAATTTTTTTTTAAGTAATATATTATTACCAGACATAAAGCTAACCCCGCACTGCACACAGCCTTCTCACCCAGGCAGAATTACTGACATTGTCAAAGCAAAGGTTCAGAGCAGGAATGTGGCACTAAGTCCTCAGAAAGGATGCTCAGCAATGCAGATTGCAGGCTTATGGGCCTTACACAAATGTTGGCATCGTTCAAAGAATGGGGCACACAACAATGCAGGATGCAAACTCACAGAGCTTACTTCAGCGCAACTGGAACTTAGACGTGTGGCTATCCAAAGTACAGGCACATGGGTCTCACTTAGACACCAGCGCCAATTGAAGTAAGGATGTGGCAATAAAAGGTGCAAGACAAAGGCATGACATCACTGCCGATTAATTCACTTTTTCCCCCCCCAGAGTTTTATATAGCACAAACTTGACCCAAAGGTATCAGAGCACTTTACATGAGCACCAGTTGCTTTACAGACGAACACGTTAGTTTTTAGGTCTTGCCTAGCGAACGCAGCGCATGCGCTGATTCGCTTGGCGAGACTCTATTGTCGTGGCTTTGGTGGGCGAACAATGGGCGCGCACGGACAGGCGATGTGCGTGCGCATGGCGTCTCCTTACACTCTCCCATCGCGCACTTTGCGATAGCGTACGCTCCTTGCAGCCTTGTCTGCACACACCACTCACGGGACGCTGCTTTCTGACGGCGCCCGCTCCTCGCAGGGATCTCGCGGGCCTGTTAAGAAAGTAAGTGAATATTGAGCTGCTAGTTCACATAGCAAGATAATCCATGACATA
The DNA here is from genome assembly GCF_964204655.1 of Triturus cristatus. Lineage (NCBI taxonomy): Eukaryota > Metazoa > Chordata > Amphibia > Caudata > Salamandridae > Triturus > Triturus cristatus. Next base: position 331,220,758 of record NC_140582.1, read on the forward strand.
TCCAACAGAAATGTACAAAAAGCTTGCAAATATGCTCCGTTTCAGAAACTGCAGCATAAAGCTTTCTGCTTTGGTTGAAAGCTGATGGTCGTTGTAAGTGGTGAGGTGTTAGAGCTGACTTGAGTTTCACCTTTGTTCTCAAAGGTGCTCAGTGGGTAGAGGTTCTCCCCCTTCCCCAAGAAAATCTTTAAGAACTTGTATCATTTTTTTTAACTAAAATTTTAAATTTGGTAATTATTCTAGACTATGCCCTTCATGGTGTGCATAGTTCAGAATGATATATTGCCGTACGTATATCTGCACCTAGCGATTCAGTGCTTGGCGTAAAGGTGCGGGAGTGCGACTGGTAATGTCGGCTGGTGGACAATAAAAATACATAAAATCTAATCTCAAATAAGAAATGCAGTATGTTTCCTCAGCAATTTCTAGCAAACTGGACATGCAGGCTGCACGAAAAAATTACTTCGAAGAGATACTGGCAGCGTCCATGTCAGTAATTCTGAATTACCAGCATCAGTGAATCAAAACACTGCTGTTACCATATGTACTCGTAAATCAAGGTGGCAACACCAGCTGACAGATTCTAGGGCATTTCATACGTTGTCGGTGTACTTGTTCAGAAGTAAATCTAGAAACATCACCTGGTCACCTCGCAGAGAAGGCCCAGTAAAAAGGGGTTGAGGGCTTTAGAGAATAGGGAAGAGCTGCATTTTACTCAGCAAATGAGATAGCAAGCAGAAAAGAAGTGTACAGGCGGAGTTAGACAAGCCGAAAATACATTGGAGAAAAGTGAGGCAAATGCCAGCATGTGCTAAGCAAAGAGCAGAGTAACTAGGAAAGGGCAGGAAGTGACGAAGAGAAAGATCTAACTGGAGAGAAGGAAAAGCTGAATGATGGGAGGTAGAGAGGCACAAACTTAAAGGTGCATCTAAACCAGGACCAACTGAGTAGGTGATGTTGAAGAGAGTGGGGGAGCTTTTCAGGTGGTAGCTCATTATTTGGCATAGGAATTACATACAGATACACTGTCACAGCAACAGTGAGGTGGTGTGATTGCAGTAGCCACTAAATCTTGGGGCTCACCTTTAACTTTACCTTTGTTTTGTTAAACTCTGTTCCACAAGGTTGCTTCTTAATAACAAGCATTGAAAATGCAATAGGTCTCGGCTTTTATTAAATTAAAGCCATTTGCTTTGCTAATGGTATTGTATAGAATAGCAAATGGCTTTAACTTAATGAAAGGCGAGACCTATTGCATTTTTAATGCTTTTTTTCTGTGTTCCTGAAGCCTGAAACGACCTGCCCCATCTCATCAGAGCCGCCTCCTCTGCTCTTGAATTCTGCAAGAAACTGAAGCCCTGGCTCTTCATTCAGCCCTGGCCCTGACTTGGCTCGTACAACTCCTGCTTCAGCGCCAGGATACCTCCCGGGGGAGTTGTGCTCTACACATATACACATTACATAACATTCAGGGCAAACCGCTTATGTTTAGAGCTTCTTATTTCACTTCAGCAGTTTCTAGACAGAGGCGCCATGCTGCCCAATTTCATGGCATTTATTTTGCTCGCAATGAAGCCTTTCCCCCCTGGGTTCCGCAGATCTGACATTAAAAGGCTTAACTAAAGCACTGGGGAGAGGATGTGGCCTAACAGCTAGAGCATTCAACTTCGAAGCTGGGGAACTGGGTTTGAGTCTTGGCTGGGGTACTCTACATCCTGTGATTCTGGGCAAATCACGTAATCTTCCCGTGCCTAACAAAATAAATGTGTCTGTCTGTAACGCAACTGGTGCTCATGTAAAGCGCTCTGATACCTCCGGGTTATGTTCGCGCTATATAACTCCCCCCCCAAAAAAAATTACAAGACAAAATCACAGCACAGGATGAACTACTCGCATGTGCCATTGGGTTATTGCCTATGTTAAAATTATGTATTATTGCCACTAATAATGTACAACGTATTGTTGGCATTAATAATGTACATGTTGTGCATGTGTGTGTGAGACAAAGTAGCTTGCACACCTGTCTCCACTTTACCAGTTTTGTGCTTGCAAGCAAACTTGCACTGTTGCTGCCAGTACGATAACTCTTCTGTGTGTAGGAGGAGGCGGTCAAGCAGCGGGATCAGCTCCAAACACAATCAATTACAAAGTTTCACTATCATAGAGCTAGGCTCGCTCGGGGGAAGACATGCGAGAACCCCGCGAATACGCTCCCTTAACGTATTTATTGTGAGCGAGAACCCCGCAGCGCACAATCTCAATAATATATACACTCTCAAAGTCCGACACTAGCACACAAAATATGAAACCTCTGCAGGACTGGAGTGCTGAACTGAATATAGAGATATCAGTGGAGCAGTGGGTATATTCCTGTGCAGCCACTAAAACTATATCACAAAACAGCAGACACTGACTCATACATTATAAGTTTCTGCAAAGAGTGTACCACACCCAGGCCTGTTTGCATAGATATGGGACACAGGATGACGACAGATGCCCGAGGTCCGGCGCAGCTGGGGCAAATTTTACACATCTTGCCTGGCACTGTCCGGGGATTCGCAAATTCTGGGTGGCGGTGCTCGCAGCACTGCAGGAAATAGCTGAGGTGATGGTCCCTGTGCCCCCCTTGGTAGCCCTGCTGTGGTACGTCACAGAATTACCTATGGGTACGCACAAGCTGCTAGCATTGGAAATATTGATAGCCAAACGGAGAATAGCCATGAGATGGATATCAGGTCCGTTTCCCACTGTTACGGAATAGCGCACAGATTTGTCCTACTGCAACACCCAGTCAGACAATTTTAACGCCTTGATACTGACACGCTGCAGACCCAAAAACATATGGGGTCCTTACCAGGCATACCTTGCACGACAGGCAACTGAAGCGGAGGATGTGGAGGGGCATGACAGATCCGGGATTGGGTGATCCAGTTCATTCTTCTGCATAAGGTAAACGTGGGCCGCTAGGGGCACATGTCTGTAAACTGCACTATCTGCAATAACAAGATGAGGTTAGAAACCTTGAAGGACTGGTGTGACCTCCCTGTTTAGTAAATGAGAATGTACATGTAGTGGTGTTTGACATCTATGAGCTGCTGCACCTGAAGCCAAGTATGGCCGCACAGATTGTGTGATAATTGCTAATCACTGCCTGGATATGCTGTTGACCATTGGAATTATTGATATGGCTGCTGTGCCAATGTATGTGATGAAAATCGAAAAAATAAAGAGTAAAAAAAACCTCTTCTGTGTGTAAGAAAAGGTGGAACTTGTGCTACTTTGTGTACATTAAATCATGAACTTATGAAGCACAGACTTCAGTTATAGGGTGTGCTAATGAGTTTTCTGCCAAGGGTGCTTTTGGTCCAAACACTGGCGCTGGGTCCAGTATTAGGCAGAGGTTTAGGCCGGCCCCCAGCTCACCCACACCTTCAACAGAGGGGCAAGCATGAAGTGCTCTCCCAAGTAGTCGCGTAGCCTGACTGTCCCTCCGCCACTCTACCCACCCCGAACCAACTGCACAACGACCCACTCTGGCACACCGCTACTGCTTTTCAATCAGTGGCGTAACAAAACTTGAGGCCACCCCCGCAATGTTACTCCCCCCCCTCTCTCCGGCCCACCACTTTTGCTGAGGTGGCACTCTAGAGTCGGCCCCTACCCGCTCCGTGGGGGCTTATGTTTCGCCACTGTTTTCAGTATTAACTCTTGGACCCTGTGCTGCCGTCCATACCATACAACTGCCGTACAACAAGCCAACTATTACTTGAAGGAATGCACCTAACCCTCTGCCCAGTTCTGTTACAGCAAAAGAAATTCTTCCTTTCAACGTAAACGAGTGAAAAATAGATAAACAATGTTTATATTTTTTATGAACGTGCCAAAGGGAATTAATGCACTTTAAAAGAATGCCAGACATTACGCATAGGCAGGCGAGGTGATTTGCCTAGAATCACAGAATTTTGAGCTGAGGAGGGAATTTGAACCAGGCCCCCTGGTCCATAGCCAGCAGCTCTAGCCACTAAGCCACATTTCCTTGTGCTTCCTGAAACTGCTGGAAGAACTCTTGACTTCTGATATTGTATTTTCTTGAAAGGAAAGTGCTAAGCTAAGTGCTTACTCGTAACGTAGCAAGGATGCCATAGGTCCAGGTGCAACCAAGGACAAGCATTTGCAATGCCATAGGTCTCGCATTTGCAACAGTTTGAGCGATTGGATTTGTAAATGACAATGGCTTTTATGTGTTTTGAAACCTGCAAGCTGTGCGAAAATACACACTTTGTACTTATAGTTGTTGATTACGAGAAGCAAGACTGGCGGTAACTGCGCCACTTTTACTGCCAGTCTTGCTTCTCGTAAGCAAGAACTATAAGAACAAAGTGCGTGTTCACGCACCGCTTGCAAGTTTTAAAAAGACAAATTATTGGCATTCACATTTACAATGCCAATAGCTCAAACTCTTGCAAATGCGAGACCTATTGCATTGTAAATGCTTGTTTTGTTTGTTAGGCACGTCAAGAGTAAGTGATTTGCCCAGAATCACAGGATATTGAGTGTCCTTGCCGAGACTCTAAGCCGGTTCCCCAGCGTTAAGGTTGACCGCCCTAGCCGTAAGGCCACATCCTCTTTCCAGAAGTTACAGCAGATTGAAGCTCACTGGTGTTCAGGCCTCTCCGAGGGAGAGAGTGCAGTTTAGGCTGGACAACAGTTAAAGGCTGGCGGACTTAGCAGGCTTGGGCTCTCTAAAGTTGTCTTATCAATATTCTTAACACTTCACTTAGGATCTGGGCTCAACAATGCAGTCCACCTCCTTGTCTTTTCAGCAGCAGCAGTCTTTTCCCCTGTCCTGGCTAAATAGCCCTTTCCCTTGAAAGGGAGACAGCCACACATGCTACACACCCTCTTCTACCCCCACATTGCTGTACCTTCCTGCAACCGGGGCAGGGGTGAAAAGTGCCATGGTTTGCTGTCCTCTTTTGTTTTTTATCTTTTTCTTTTTGTCAATAGTTTCAAGTTAAACAAACATACATACAAATTAGAGTTAAACTGTTGCAAAGTGAAACTAAAAGCCTTAGCCATCCAACCCTTTCCCCGGTACTCTACCCTAACCCCTCCCTCTCTGAATCTGCACGGTTTGGTACCATGTGGGAGCCTATAGGTCTCTGGATTCAACAGGATCGCCTTTTTAATAATTAAACAGTTGAGGTGCCCCTTGTCTTGAGCTCTGGTTTCTTAAAATATTCAGTCATGGGCTCCCCTTTTTTCTTGAATTGCTTTTCTTATTTCATAGTGCATGTTAACTTTTCAAAGGCTAGAATTTTCCTCAATTTATCGATCCGCTCAGTAAGGCTCAGGGTTCCATTTTCTTCCAGTGCGTAGGTATGAGTGTCTTGACTGCCCCTGCCATGTGTCCTAGGAGAGCTCTGTGCGCAGCATATACTTGGTCTGTTCTCTCGTTGCTGAGACCCAGAAGATTCAATCCCGGTTCCTCAGGCACTTGATAACCCAGCATGTTATTAATATGGTTATTTTGCTAGAATACAGTTCTTTTTTCACCACCATATGTATATCATTGTTCCTGTTCTCACCCCCACACATCAAAGAAGTGCCATATGCCTCTGAGTAAATATGCAGTAGCCTTTCCAGGGACATGTACCATTGGTATAGGGCCTTAATAGACTGTTTCTCTTGAGTGCATGTCTTTGAAAAACTTGGAAACACCCTTCCAGGTTACCTCCCTTTCTTTGTCAATGGATCCCCTATGCAAGGCTGTTTTCAATCTGTTTTGAAATCTCCATTGAGATCTGAGATGATATTCTCCCAGTACTTTATACAGGCCTGAACTTATACCTTTCATTACCAAGCATGTACTAACCAACTTTTACTCATAGCTGATATTTATTTTGTTTGGAGGGTGTTGGGCCCAATGTATAAGTTGCAGGTACTGTAGCCTGTCTAATTCAGAATATCTGAAAGAAACACGTTAGTTAGATTCCTCACCTTAGAATATCCCCAGGCGTCAGGCTGGATCTGGAAAGATTTTTGTAGCAATACCCCTTGCGCGTCGCTAGGCGTTGTCTGCGGCTCCGCGTCCGTCGTTGGCGTAGTGCGCCGGAATGACGTTGTCAGAGTACTTAGACACCGCCCTCGCGCGCTGACGTCAGTTCTTCTTTTTTCCGCACCAGACAGCGCCGATCCGGGAAGAGCTCACCCCTTAGTCAATTTTTGACTAAACTTTTTGACTCTTTTTGGTCTTCTGTCGACTCGACTCTGGTGCCGGTAGGATGCCTGGGTTTAAAGCCTGTGACTCCTGTCATCGACTGATGTTGGTGACGGACCACCATCGCCGGTGCCTTTACTGCCTGGGGGCCGACCACGACGCAGAGTCGTGCCCCGATTGTCAGGCCTTGACCTCGAAGGCTAGGCGGGAGCGGTCTCGTAAACTTCTCGAGCTTCGGCACTCAGCTCCGCGCCGCTCACCGTCCCGGTCCAGGAGGAGGTCCAAGGACCGGTCGCGGAGCCGCAGTCAACATCATCGCTCGTCGGGCTCGAAGTCTTCGGGTAAGTCGAAGCGATCGAAGAAGTCCAAGAGGCGACACCGCTCTTCGGACTCCCCTCGCCGGTCGCGTGACGCAGCCGAGGGTCAGGGTGATCCCACCCCCGCGGCTTCGTCGGAGCCGCAGGAGCCGCATCCGTCTCCATACCCGCCGGTCCCTGGGACTGACGCGGCTCCGGCAGAGGTCAGTGCCTTCCTCTCGGCCATGAGGGGCCTGGCTCCGCCGTCGACGCCTGCTGGCACGCCTTCGGGCCCCGCGGGCTCGACTGGGCGACCTCGCGTGCCGGTGGCTCCGGCCCCGGCGCCGTCGACGACGTCGGTCCCGACGCCGCAGGTCCCCGAGGGATCCAGGCCTGGATCTCTGTCGGCGCCGGTCGACCTCACGACGCCTCCTCCGCCGGCGCCGACACCGGTTCCACCTCCGGCGCCGTCTCCGGACGACACCGTTCCCCGCTTTAGCCCCTGAGCATTTCATCTACCGTCCGGCTCCGATCATTCCTCCTGTTTATCAGGAATCGGATGACGGGGGCGACTGGGAGGGGTCTGAGGACCCTATGGCCATCCAGGGCCACCTTTCACAGGACTGGGCAGATGACCTGGGGGATGCCAGTGGTCTGGACACTTCACCGGACGCTGGCTTCATCTCTCCTCCGACTGTGGCCTCGGAGGAAGGTGCAGCTCTTTCAGTGGTGCTGCGCAAGGAGGCCGAAGCCCTAGGGCTCGAATTGCCTGCTGTGGCCGTGAGGACTAATATCCTCACAGAGGTGCTTCAACCGTCAGCAAGCTCCACAGAGCCTCTGCTGCAGTTCAATGAGGCCCTCATCGACGTTCTGCAGGGCACTTGGTCCAAGCCCTCCACAGTTCCTCCTGTGGATCGGAACGTGGCCCGGCGCCACCGCCCTGCTCCGGGCGACCCCAGTTTCCTGTCCCAACACCCCACCCCCGAGGGCCTGGTTATCCAGGCCTCCACTTCCCAATCCTCCTTCCCGTCTGCTCCTCCGGATCTGGAATCCAAGAGGCTGGAACAGTTCGGAAAGAAACTGTTCTCTTCCCTGAGTTTGGGCCTGCGGTCTTTGAACACCGCTTACCTCTTGGACCGTTTCTCCCACTCTCTGTGGGATGCGGTGGAGGACGTGCTGCCCCTGTGTCCGGAGGAGGCCCGGACACGTCTCTCCCAGGCACTTGCTGACGGGCGAGATGCAGCGTGACATGCCATACGGTGTGGACTTGACACCACGGACTCGCTGGGTAGGGCGATTTCCACCACGGTGGCGCTCCGGCGCCACGCCTGGCTGAGGTCCACGTCTTTTTCGGGGGATGTCCAGAGTACCCTCATGGACATGCCCTTTGATGGCGCTCGCCTTTTTGGTCAGAAGGCGGATAATGCGCTGGCTCGGTTTAAGGACTCCCGGGCTACGGCCACGTCCTTGGGTCTCTCGGCCCCACGGCCGCAAACTTCCGCCTTTCGTGGCCAAGGAAGGGGCGCCTCCTCACGTCCGCCTAGCCACCGGCCGCAGAACCAACCTGCACGCGGTCGCAGGCGTGGGTTCCGCCGTGGCGGTACTAGAGGACAACGTGCCGGTCAGTCCACATCCACCCCGGCAGCATCCGCCTCAAAGCCCTCCTAGTCCGAGCTTTCAGGCCCATTCCACGCCAGTGGGCGGCAGAGTTCGCCATCACCTGCTCCACTGGCGCTCCATCACTTCGGACAGGTGGGTGCTGCAAATCGTCTGCAGGGGCTACTCCCTCCCCTTCGAGACGACCCCTCCAGCCATGCCACCGCAGTGCCACCGTATATCGGAGGATCACTTGAATCTTCTGTGGGAGGAAGTTACGGCCCTCTTGGCCAAAGAGGCCGTCGAGCGCGTTCCTGGTCCAGAAGTTGACCGTGGTTGCTATTCCCACTACTTTCTGGTTCCCAAGAAGGGCAAAGGGGGCCTATGCTCTATCTTGGACCTCAGGAGCGTCAACGCCTTCCTTCGGAAGGAATGGTTTAAGATGCTAACTTTAGCTCAGGTTCTGGCTGCCCTCGACCCTGGAGACTGGATGGTAGCGTTGGACTTGCAGGACGCCTATTTTCACATCCCCGTTCTGCCGGCCCACCGGCGTTACCTGCGGTTCACGGTGGGTCAAGAGCACTTTCAGTTCGGCCTCACCAGTGCCCCTCGGGTGCTCACGAAAGTGATGGCGGTAGTCGCAGCTCATCTGCGCAGATCGGGGGTTCCAGTCTTCCCCTATCTCGACGACTGGCTGATGAAGGCGGGCTCGCCCTAGCAAGTTGTCTCCCACCTCCAGACTGCGGCCGACCTCCTGCATTTGCTGGGGTTCTCCATCAACGTGCCGAAGTCACACCTGAGACCGTCCCAGAAGCTCCTCTAAATCGGAGCGGTTCTCGATTTGGCGCAGTTCCGGGCTTATCCTCCGGAACAGCGGGTCCGGGATATTCAGGCTCTGATTCCCATCTTTCGGCCCCTATCCTGGGTTTCGGTCAGGTTGGTGCTGCGGCTTCTGGGGCTGATGGCCTCCTGCATCCTATTGGTGCATTACGCCACACGGCGAATGCGGGCTCTGCAGTGGGACCTGAAGTTTCAGTGGGCCCAGCATCGAGGCAACCTGTCCGACCATGTCTTGATCTCGGAGGGCACTGCAAACCAGTTGCAGTGGTGGCTCACGGACCGCGATTGGGTCAGCGGCAGATGCCTCTCTCTACCCCAACCGGAGCACGTAGTAGTGACGGACGCGTCCCTCCTGGGATGGGGGGGCCATATGGGAGAGGCGGAGACCAGAGGACTCTGGTCTCCGGCGGAGGCTCAACTCCATATCAACCTTTTGGAGCTGAGAGCGATCCGGCTTGCACTGAAAGCCTTCCTTCCCTCTGTCCGGGGAAGTGTCGTGCAGGTGTTCACAGACAACACCACCGCCATGTGGTATTGCAACAAACAGGGTGGGGTGGGGTCGTGGACCCTTTGTCAGGAGGCTCTGCGCCTCTGGACATGGCTGGAACACCAGGGCATCACCCTGGTGGTTCAACATCTGGCGGGCTCTCTGAACGCCAGAGCAGACGAACTCAGCCGCCGGTGCATGATGGATCACGAATGGCGTCTGAACTCGGACGTGGCGCAAGGTCTCTTTCGGCAGTGGGGAGAGCCTTGGTTAGATCTATTCGCCACCGAAGAGAACGCGCAATGTCAGCAGTTCTGCGCGTTGGAATTTCCAAGGCAGCACTCGCTTGGAGACGCTTTTCGTTGCGAGTGGAGTTGCGGTCTGTTGTACGCCTTTCCGCCTATACCACTTCTGCCCAGAGTGCTGAAGAAGATCAGGCGCGACCGGGCCCAAGTTATCGTAGTGGCTGGGATTGGGCACGAAGGTTCTGGTATCCCGAGCTACTCAGTATGTCGATCGATCCCCCGATACGACTGCCTCTTCAGGAGGACCTTCTGTCGCAGCAGCAGGGGACGGTCCTCCACCCGAACCTGTCCAGCCTCCACCTCCATGCGTGGAGATTGAGCGGCGGCAGTTGATGCCATTTGACTTGCCTCCTGAAGTCTGTGATGTCATTCTGGCAGCCGGTGGAATAAATTTGTGGCATGGTGCACAGCAAAGGCTGTGGATCCCCTTTCCGCCCCTCTTTCTGAGGTTCTCCTCTTTCTTCTTTCTTTGGCCCAGCAGGGCTCTGCTATGGGCACCTTGAAAGGTTATCTTGCTGCAATCTCTGCCTTCTTACGGCTTCCTGATCAGCCTTCTCTTTTCAAGTCCCCTGTTGTTTCACGTTTTCTCAAAGGCATTACTCACATGTTCCCTCCTGTCCCCTTCGTAATGCCTCAGTGGGACTTGAATCTTCTTCTGTCCTTTCTGATGTGCGCTCTTTTTCAGCCTCTTTACAATTGTCCCATTCGTCTTCTGACCCTGAAAACTGCTTTCCTGGTAGCTATCACCTCGGCTAGATGGGTGAGTGAGCTCCAGGCTCTGTCATCCAAGCCTCCCTTTCTTTCTGTTCATCCGGACAAGGTTGTCCTCCGGACTCGTCCTTCTTTTCTACCAAAAGTGGTGACCCCCTTTCACATCGGGCAATCTGTCACGTTGCTCACTTTCTTTCCGCCTCCACATCCTACAAAAGAGGAAGAGAGGCTCCACCGTCTGGACCCAAAATGGGCGCTGTCCTTTTATTTGGACCGCACCAAACAGTTCCGGGTGGACAACTAACTTTTTGTTGGATACGTAGGAGCTAAGAAGGGGAAAGCGGTACACAAATGGACCATCTCACGGTGGGTCGTGTTGTGTATTAAACTTTGTTACTCCTTGGCAAAAAAGGACCCTCCTGTTGGGCTGAAGGCCCATTCCACCCGGGCCACAGCGGCGACTACTGCCCTGGGACGGACATCTGTCAGGCGGCGACGTGGGCCTCACTGCACACGTTCGCCAAGCACTATTGCCTGGACAGCCAAGTCCGGAGGGATGGCTTCTTTGGCCGTTCTGTCCTCCAGGACTTTCTGGTGTGATCTTGGTTCGCAGACCCACCACCGGGGTTGGTATTGCTTGGGTATCTATTCTAAGGTGAGGAATCTAACTAACGTGTTTCTTTCGGATGAACAAGTTACTTACCATCGGTAATGATGTATCTGTAAGAAACATTAGTTCGTTAGATTCCTCACCGACCCACCCATCCTCCCCGTTCTGCGAACCGACATCTAGGGTTAAGGCCATCCTTTTCAGGGCCCTAGATTTTTTGGCACCAATGTCGGTCTCTTGCATGGCTCTGCGTTCCTGGCGCGGAAAGCTATGTACAAGAACTGACATGAGCGCGCGAGGGCGGCGTCTAAGTACTCCGACGTCATTCCGGCGCAGGACGCCAACGACGGACGCGGAGCCGCAGACGACGCCCAGCGACGCGCAAGGGGTATTGCTACAAAAATCTTCCGGATCCAGTCTGACGCCTGGGGATATTCTAAGGTGAGGAATCTAACTAACTAATGTTTCTTACAGATACATCGTTACCGAAGGTAAGTAACTTGTTCTTCTAGTCTATTTATTTTTATATAAATCTTGCTTGACAAGGGTGGAGTAATCGGAACTCTGGGAAGTGACCGAAAACTCAACTGTGCTACGCGGAGTTCCGCAAGTGGCGGAGTGCATTAGTTGCGCCGTTCACACTGATTTTTAGTACCAGCTGTTTGTCTTGTGCTAGAAAATCAGTGCGAACGTCACCATGCGCAGCGCAAGAGGGCGCTGCTTCTTTCTGCAGCTCTAGTAGATGTTGTTGTATTCGAGCGGCAGCTTCCTCAACGCAAACAGAAGGTTTCTCAACATGAGTGGTTGGGGCCATCCGCGACTGCCCGCGTTGAGAAATCTTGCCAGGAGGTGATCTAGAGTAAGAACTTAATGTTGGTGAGTGAGGAAACAGCTCTGCTACATGAAGAGGAGTTTTTCGGAACTCCCCATGCTATGCGTACTGCAGAGTGGGAAAAACTCAACGAGCGGAGTGGAATTTCATGCCCAGGCCTATTTATTATATACCTCAGCATAGGCGTTTACTAGTGCAGCGTGTCTGTGATGTCAAAGGACCTGATTTATGGTGAAGGCGCTCCCCGTACCATTACCAAAGAATAGTTTTGAGTTACGGGATTCATCCATAGTGTTTCAACTTGATTGGGTATTCTCACTTGCTCTCCTCTCCCTTGTTCCTCTAAGTTGTTGTTTGTTCTGTTTTTTAGGGGGGTCTGTTTCACTATCGAGTTATGTGGCCCAACAGATAGACTAAAGGTTACAAAAGCATTTCTCAATGGCTTCCACACTAAAGGTGACAGAATTGTTCCACCGAAGCGTATCCATTTTGCCTTGTACATGGAGTAGCTATGACGTGCATAGTCATTATGTGCTTTTGCAAAGCATCTTAACCATTAGAAGTAACATATGCCCTGATGGAGAGAAGTAGGGTTTCCAAAAGCATCAAGCTCTAAGGGCGAAATGTTGTAAAGCATTTTCCCATAGACACGGAATGGTAAAACCCTTTGATACATCTTGCCTTAAGTGAATTTTGATGGGACAGGCAGTAGCTCTATTAATCTACCTTTCATTAGCCCACTTATTGAAAATGAATTATTGAGAACATTTGAATTTACCCATTTGAGTTTATTTAAACATGTCACGCAAGTATCTCTCTACAAGCTCAAGTCATGAAAAATAGTAACTCGCTAAGGACGAGTCGTATCACTGGGTGAAAGAGGAGTTGGTTATAAGACATAATTGATATGGCGCTAAAATATGGGCAAAATGGATCTGTTCCGAGTAGCTGTCACCCGTGAGGACCGTTTACTATATTCTACTGCTGTTGCTGACGTGAAGAGCGTGGTCCAGGAAGGCAAGCTGCAGCATGGCCCCCGCCTCTGCGCGGGGGTCGCTTTAAATCCTCTTGACATGGTGGCGTAAAGGAGGCTCGTTGTAAAAGCCAGCCATTGTACCTTGAGGAATGCGCTTTACCTCATCAGCCCTCCCAGGCGATGACAATCGGTGTTTGTCTTTGTTGTACAAGCCCGCCCCTTAGTGAAAGACGGCACTGCCTGATTCATTCCATGGTATGTACCTGCTAATTGCCGTGTGCCAGGCCGGCATGTCATCGCCAGGCTCTGGGTGTGAGGGCGCCGGGCTCGAAAGAGGCATTTACTGATGGGGGAGTCTGTGTAAATTACTCACGTCACTTAGCCGCAGGCCAGAAGTTCAACCACGCCGTCCTTCCCTCCCACCTCCCGAGACCCCGCTCCCGGGTTGTAAGTGAGCAGCTGCATGTTCTCATCTCCATGTGTAGCTTTCAAATGATTCATATGAACAATCTGAATCTGCGGTTAAATGCCTTTTAGGAAACAATCGTGTTTCCTGTCTTTTTTCTTAAAAGAGACATCCATATTGATACTTCATATGGGACCCCATTCCTGTTGTCGAATAGGTGCCTCTTCTTTAGTTTCTTGCTCTTTTCTTCTCCCCTGGCTCGGGTATGCATCTCCATTTGAAGTTTAAACCATGTACAAGGTACCAAAAGCTCTTTGTTGCCGTTCACTCATATTCCTTCTGCATGTCTTAAATTGAGAAGAACCATCTGGCATATGCCCACATCTCCGTATTCCAGGACGTGAGGCACCATAGGCAGTGACTTTCGCTTCACCGATGCAAGCCGCAGTCACTTACAAAATGTAATGGTTCCTAGTAACCCCCACAAGGGCAAAAGTACCCAATTGGCTAGCTATCTTTTCCCTTGTACCAGATGATTTGTTCCATCGGTGCTAGGTGATTTGCTGGGGTGCGCATAGAGGCCTATGGCGAGGGCCGGGGTGGAGCCACCACAGATGCAGATCTTGTGTTTTGTATTACAGCCTTTATACAGCATACAGCACTTAGTAGCCGAAATTGGGGCGCTGACGCACTTGCCTACATGGGTAGCACGCTACACCGTGTAGAGTGTTTGGTTGGAAAGATGATGTCTTTGTTATGATCCTAGGTGGGAAGTGTTTTCATGTCATGTGTGATGACCACTAAGGTCCAGTTATTGTATTTTGAGCTACAACGCATAGCTGTGTGGTGGATGACGAATTGTGAGAGACAGATTTATGGTTTTCAGTAACCTGGTAGCTTTAACAGCTCTGTAGGTCTCTTTATGCTATTTCTTATTATATAGTTTGCTTAGCTTCTTACTATACTGGGTTTTCCAGTCTGAGATTTTGTGTAAAGTTGTGGTCCTTATCTGGTATGGTTAGAGGGAGAGAGAAGTGGAGAGATTTTTTGCGATGGGCATTTTTATTATCATCCCATATATGAGGGTGTTGGTGAGATGTAAACAACTGGTCAAATTGTATAGCTGTTTGGGACCTGCAGTGGTGGACTATACTAAAGTCCTCCATTTTGTCCAGTAATGTGTGACAGACCTCTTCCGTTATTCCATGCCCGTTCATTTGGTGATGCCTGTTTTTTTGGTTGTATGGTGCCGGTGATGGACAACCCTCATAGCAGATATGGAGAGGATGTAGCCTTACGGCTAGAGTGGTCGACTTCGAAGCTGGGGAACCGGGTTCGTGTCTCGGCATAGACGCTCAACATCCTGTGATTCGGGCAAATCACTTAATCTATCTGTGCCTACCAAAAATTAATGTTCCCTTGTATAACGCACTGGTGCTCATGTAAAGTGCTGATACCTGATATCTTTGTGTCTAGTTTGTGCTTTATAAAACTGAAAAAAAAAAATTCTTATGTGAAATTAAGATGTATAAGTTACATATTGCTGCTGACCTCTGAGTATTATGGTCTTAGTATTATTGTGGGCCATAACTGTTATACATGCAATTATGTAACTATATATTGCCACTGCGAACCGTAGGTCAGTCCTTCTTAGTTTACTTACCTATTGAAAGCAGTTTACTGGTTGAGTTGGAAGTAGCACATTTTCAAACTGGAACTTTAAAGGTTGAAGCGTAGAAAGCTTTAATCCAAATAGCAGTGACTAAAGGTCAGTCCTATGAAATTGGCACACCCCGTCTAGGTAGCTCCAGTTGTCAAGGGTGGTGGTGTGATGTTGACCATCCATTAACCTGGACCAGACCTTCCTTCACTTTCTGTTCAGACTGTGTTCCATAGTCAGATTGCACTGTCGGATTGAATTTGACTCCTGGTCTATTGATTGACGTTTAAGTCAACCATTGCACCATCTAGTCGATCTAGTCCCTGCTGCAGACAGGAGTGGTATTTGGATATTGCATAGATGTTGCACATCACACTAACACATTTCTGAGCTTCATCTAAACGGCACCAGCTGACTCCAGTCCACCTTTCAGTCTGACAATTTGTTTTAGTTTTTCAAGGCAGGGTCACTTTTGCTCCAAATTCACAGTCCAGCCCAAACGAAAACACTTAAAAAATTCAGGCCAGACCCACAGACATCAACAAAGGGTCATTTCACTCAAGATGGAGAACATTACTCTAGTGGATGACAGCTTCCTTCACTGGTCCTTGTATCACAAGGACTCCTCAGTTTTTGGGGGTCAGCACCGAATATTTAATGATATGAATGAATGAATGTATGTATGTATGTCTTGTTTTCCACCATTCTCTTGTCGTGCAGTAGACACTATTGGTTGCTCCACTGTCTCAGGGATTGTAAACGAGAGAGAGACTCTAGATACACGGTTAAACACAATTGTTGGCATTCTTTTTTTATATAATGCAAGTAGGTGAAAGCTTGCTATCGGTCAAGTAGAGCAGGCAATAGCAGGGGCCCTTTACTTTCCATCAACTACCAGGTGTTTTAAAGAGTATAGGAAATCATGTCATTGCCACTTTACCCTGCAACTGTCCCATCAACAGCAGCACCAGTAGATGAAGGAGAGGTAAGCACCCAGAACCCACCGTGCCTGAGGCACCTAAGGCGCTATGATTTTATGTCATTGCTCTTTCTACAGCACCGACTACCATTAATATGTCATCATAGCACATTCTCAGTCTTGGTAATCTTTTGTGATCCAGGGATTGTGTCTCTCTGTTTCTTTTTTTTGTTCTGTGTAGGTTTTCCAATTCCTATTTTAGAAGCTGTTTGTGTGGTGTGTTATTTGGTATAATTGTGTGACCTTATCCTGTAATGCACTTGTAAAATTGTCTTGGGTCCAGTCAGACTAATTTGTAAAACCTTTACCTCAACCCTAGGTTGCTGTGGCTTTGAGCAGCACGGCATAAACAAAGGAACCAATGTAAAATATTTATAAGCACAAAACAATGAAATAAGAAAATTACAGAAGACGAAAGAAATCTGACACCAATTTATAAAAATACATTATATTTTTATGATGTTTTAGACACCCAGGTGAGCAAAATCCATTGGAGGGTTCTGGAGATATACATTTATAAAGAAAATGTAAATCTCAGCTTTTTAATCTAAAGCGCAAACAAGAATTGGTAACTGTAAAGTCCAGAAAGTTTTCAAAAGTTTGTAAGAGTTGTGTTCGGGCTACTCCGGCCCAAGTTGGGCGACCAATTCTGACAGTTGGAAGGTCAGGAGGGGGCCAATAATGAGTATTTGGGCAGTTACCTGGTCACCAAAGCTGTCTCAAATCGAGTTCCATACTTTAAATCAAGACCACATAGACTTCAATGGAGTGGTCCTGATGCTGGGGTATCAGGATGCTGAGGATCGTAAAATGTGCTCTGGGTGCTGTGTGGTCGACGGAGGTGTCCTTGCGGTTATTCCTCTGTCCACAGCTAAGGTCGGGCAACTTTGGCCACAGGGGTTGCTGTCTCTCAAAGTCCTCTTTGAGCCAGTAGAAGGTCAGCTGTGGCTGGGCTACCTATCCCCGTACACAGCGGGTCCAGCGGTATCCTTTGGTGAACGCTGGTGTCTGGCTTTGGCGATCGGTCTGGCCTCAGACTACACCCCTGGTCCAGAAGACTTGGGTGCAGCTTTTGGACATCAAAGATCAGGATTTTGGGGTGCCCATCGGCAGTCAGCCGTGATTCGAAAAATGTGGCTACTGACTTTTCTGGCAGGGGCTAATTCAGCTTTGATGGCCCTTGTGCTGGTTTACAGGGGGTCAGCCAACTGACCCTTGGAGTCAGTTGTTTGGTCTGGGGCTCAGGAGTGACTTTTCCATGACCCAGGAGTCACAGGCACAGTCCTGACTTTGCTAGCCCAAGGTGCAACATGTGCAGTCCAACAGTTGGTGCAGCCTCCCTTGCCAGGTTCAGGGGTCAGCATGTCAGTCCTCCTTCAGTCATTTTTGTAGTTCTGTTGTCATCTGAGGTTCAGGGTGTCAGGGGTGCCATATTTATGCCTAGAAATTGCCCTATGGGGATGATTGGTCACTCGACAATGGGCTACCAGGTTCCCTCGCGCCTTGTGACAACTTCCAGCTATGTGTGGCACCTAGCAATCCCAGAGGTCACTATTCTGCCCACTCTCAATATGTCTGAACCCTTCATGGATGTTAGGAGCTTGGTAACCCACCCTAGAGGTGTGGCTACCTATGGGCTACAACTCATGTGAATAACAAGGACCCCCTGAAAAATAGAATATACTATTCCCAGGACAGGGTAATACACAACGAAAAGTAGATTCCTAGGCAATGTTTTTTATATAGTGCTCCTCATTTTGTGTGTCTTAAACAATAAACTTAGTGTAGCGACAAAACTGCACAAAAAATGCAACATTTATTATAGTAGCCAATATTCATGGTTAAAATACAAAATTTAAAAACACAATATAATTCATCAACATACAAGTTTTTTTCATTTGTTGCAAATTTTAAAATCTCATGACCGTAACGAATACAATATTTCAAAAGCAATTGGGTGGCAGAACAGTAAATCTTTGCGCATTTCGGCGTGAAACACGCCTTCGTCAGGAAAAGCCACAATTTTTTATATATATATATGTGTATCTCGATATTGTAGACAACACTGGTAAGGATGTTCCAGTGTTTAGTATTCTATAGTAGAACCTTTTGGGGTTCACGACTGTTCAACAAGGTGTATCGCCATAGTCACCACCTTTTGTTATCTGGTATTATGTCTTAACGAGTATTAGTGTCAAAGACTTATAGCTTGATAGAGAGTCTGATGTCTTACTGTTGAATTCTCGAAACAGATTCCCGGCGTTCTGGTAGTCGCGTAAAGGATATCGCCAGGAATGCCGGGAATCTGTTGGTAAGGCGTTATCGAACCCATCTGGGAAGATTTGGGAGGAAAGTTATTTCACCCACAAGTCATCCGCCATCAATGCAGATAACTGACTACCACTTTTAAATTTTGAGAATTCAACAGTAAAACATCAGATTCTCTATCAATCTATAAGTCTTTGACACTAATACTCGTTAAGACATAATACCAGATAACAAAAGGTGGTGACTATGGCGATACACCTTGTTGAATAGTCGTGAGCCCCTAAAGGTTCTACTATAGAATACTAAACACTGGAAAATCCTTACCAGTGTCGTCTACAATATCGAGATACACATGTATATATATAAAAAATTGTGGCTTTTCCTGACGAAGGCGTGTTTCACGCCAAAACGCGTGTCGAAGATTTACTGTTCTGCCCCCCAATTGCTTTTGAAATATTGTCTTCGTTATTGTCATGAGATTTTAAAATTTGCAACAAATGAAAAAACCTTGTATGTTGATGAATTATATTGTGTTTTTAAATTTTTTATTTTAACAGTGAATATTTGCTACTATAATAAATTTAGCATTTTTTGTACTGTTTTGTCGTTACACTAAGTTTATTGTTTAAGACACACAAAATGAGGAGCATTGTATAAAAAACATTACCTAGGAATTTACATTTCGTTGTGTACCTATGGGCTACAAGCCTGCAGGAAAATCGGTTTGGCCACTGGTTTCCCCTCTCTGGTCCTGCCGCCAGCCTGTCTACTGAACAAAGTGACAGCCCTATAGGAGTGTGATTGCAGTTTGCCCACCAATGGCGGCTTCCGCCTTTGAAGCGCACCTTTTTGGCAAACACCCTGTGTGGTTTTCTGAAATGGGGAGGTGACACCTTCCTCTGTAGCAGGCTTCTATTGTGCTTAAGCCTGGGAGTCGTTCACACCACTCCCCAAGAGGGCAGTAGCCTGTCTGGTGGCCAGGAACTATGCACAGCCACTGGACAAACTGGGTAACAGAGTGGCAACTTTCTAAAAGTTGCCTTTTGTTAAAAGTTGCATTAAATTCGACTTGGGCATCAAGTCGGGTTTAATCCCACAATTAATGTGATATCTTGAAGTACCCATTTTAGTAATCCCATTCAGAAGTCAGCTGGACCGAGAGGTCTTTCTGTACCTCTGTGTTAGCCAATGGAGCTTCTAACTACTAAAGCAAAAACAATAATTTGAAAATGTTGCTGATAGGTTAGACATATTAAAAGTATATGTTCTACTTAATATTATGCAGTTCCCTGCCTTATGGCTCCATTGGCCCACCTTAGGGGGGATATATATAGATATACCGCTGGTTGGTCGAAATGCGTAACAAACACATTTATGAAGTAATAAATCTTTATTTGCATCATTCACTATTCACTATTTGAGGAGTCGGAATGGGTATCGTAGGCTCAAGGAAGAAATCTGTTCAAAAGGAGTGCTTTGGCTTCTTTCTTGAAGGATACCATTGAGGGATTCAATCTGATTTCAGGGGGCAAGGAGTTCCAGATTCTTGGAGCAATCCCAGAGAATGGTTTTCTTTTTCGGAATCTTTGTGGTTTCATAAGGAAGGATTTGGAGCTTCTGGATGATCTGGAGCCATCAGAGAGTTCTAGTTTCTGTGCAAGATATCTAGGGGTATTGAAGTGGAGGGCTTTGTGTATCATGCAGGCAATTTGTAGCTGGATTCTTGCTTCGTAAGGGAGCCAGCTGAGAGATTTCAGATCTGGGGGGATGTGGTATTTTCTTTTTGAGCCGGTGTCGAGCATAGCTGCAGAATTGAACGAGGCTCTCAGGGGAACAAGTGTTGATCTGGCCAGTCCAGGGAGGGTTACACTTCTATAGTCTAGCCTGGGAATCACTAGAGCTTGTACTGCATGCTTGAAGTCGTTGGGCAGGAGGAAGGGTTTTAATTGCCTACGAATGTTCATTTGGTGATTCACTCCTTTGATGGAGGCACTGATGTGTTTCTGCATGTTGAGGTTCTTGTCGAGAGTTAATACCAAAGATCTCACAGAGTCAATGACTTGTGGGATGCAGTTGAGGGCAGTAAGATGTTTCAGCCAGTCTTCAATGACAGGTGACTGGTTAGGGGGGGATTAGTAGGAATTTAGTGTTCGAGGCATATGAGCTGCAGAGCCACACACTTAGGATAAGATCGCCATCTGGTGTTGGGCTCGGATGATTGCAGGTTGTTGTTGTCTTCGGAAGAAGCCTTTTGGTCACGAGATAGGTGACTCCTCCTCTGGACAACAGTGCGCATGGGCATCCACTCCATCCTCAGATTGTTTTTTTCCGCCATTGGGTTCGGATGAACTTTTCCACTCCGGCTGAAAACTTCTGAAAATCCAGCTTCGAAACCAACAACATTTACAACTCGACGTCGAAATCCAATCGGACCGGTTCCGGATACGGCTCATGGAAAGGACACCTTTTAAAAAATGCCCCCAATGTGGAGCAAAGTTCCCCCACAGTGACCACCATGAGGTCTGCAACCTGTGCCTCTTGCCGGAACATAACGAATCCAACTGTCCAGCCTGCGCCGCATTCCGCTGCAAGAAAACCATCCGGGACCGATGAGCTCGACGCCATATCATGGCCAGACCAGCTCCAGAACCAGAGGACATCTTTGCCCAGAATGTCCCGGAAGACGACTCCGAAGACCTCCAAATCGTATCTGAAGCGGACGATTGTGATGACCTCATCACTCCGGGGCAACGAGTGAGTACCAGTGCCCCTACCCCAACCCCCCCAAAAAAGACATTGGTCAAGACTCCGCCAGCAGGCCCCAGTCGCGACCGAAAATCGTCTTCAGAAGCCCCGCCCTCGGGCCCGGCTCTGAAGAAATATAAGCCTGCAGGTGGCTCGGGCTCGAGCAAACCTCATGTTATTGTGCCCACAATACCTTCGGCACCGAAGACTCAATCCCTCTCGGCACCGAAGCAGGCCCAGAGACCATCGAGGCCGAAATCTCCACCGGCACCAAAACGTTATTCGGCACCGAAGTCTCCACCGGCACCGAAACGTTCTTCGGCACCGAAATCTCCGCCGGCACCGAAAAGTACTTCGGCACCGAAACCATCCTCGGTACCGAAAAAAGTCCACAAAGACTCTACCGATCACCCAAAACACAGATCGGAACCGAAAAAGTCGGCGCCAAAGCCACTTTCGGACAATGAAGAACTTTTTCGCCCGGATCCCACGCAAAAAAGGATTTATATCAATCCAAAAACCGGACATGTCACCGCTGTGCCATACAAGAAAAGGAAGCTGGACACGACACCTCCTCCAGCTCCCGTAAAAAAGAAGGACTTTGCCATCTCACCCATTCGTCCTTCCTCTCCTATATTACCTCTCATCCCACCCCCTCTGCCCCCACCTCCTTCTCCTCTACCATCTCCTTCACATACACCACCTCCGCAGGATGATGATGATGATTTACGGGTGGGGGGGACCCGGATGACCTTAATGATCCTACTGATCCTAATGATCCTTTCACACTCCCGGATACAGCACCCTTAGATGACTGGGCTTAGCCTTTACCTGATATTCCTGATCCCACTACATACCCCTCCAAACCCTCCCCTCCTGATGACCATTTAGGGTTTGGACAGCTGATAAACAGGGCGGCACTGTTCCATGGCGTCACCATGCACTCAGATACACCTGAAGAGGATTTTCTCCTCGACACATTTGAGCAGTCGCAAAAATCAGTTCAGATCTTGCCCATGATTAAGGGAGTGATAAAACACGCCACTGAGGTTTTTAAAGACCCTGTTAGAGCTAGGGTTCTTAACCCCCGCATTGAAAAAAAATATAGACCGGCCCCACAGGACCCCGCGTACATTAAGGCACAGCTCCCTCTAGACTCTTTAGTCGTTTCAAACGCAAGAAAGCGGGCTAACTCCCAAACAACAGGAGACACACCACCCCCAGACAAAGAGTCCAAGCTCTTAGAGGCCTCGGGCAAAAGGGTTGCAGCACAAGCTGCTAACCACTGGCGTATTGCCAACACACAAGCCCTATTAGCCCGATATGATAGGGCTCATTATGATCAGCTAGAAGATCTTTTACAGCACCTGCCTGATCAGTACAAATCCCAGGCCAATGACCTCATCCAGGAGGGAAAACTGATATCTAATGCCTCAATCAAATGTGCACTAGACGCAGCGGATACTGCCTCTAGGGCGGTCAACACAAGCGTATTACTTAGACGCCACGCATGGCTACGTATTTCCGGCTTTAAGCCGGAAGTACAAACAACCATTCTTGCTCAACCATTCAATCAGGAGCAACTATTTGGACCAGCAGTCGACACTGCACTAGAGAAAATGAAGAAAGATAACGAGACTGCCAAATCAATGGGAGCATTACAGTCTCCACAACCCCGAGGCTCCTTTCGACGCTCCTTTTATAGGGGAGCCTCCAAAAATGTGGGAACAGACACCTCTTCCACTTTCAAAACCTCTGCACAAACTTCCCCTAACAGAGGATATTTTAGAGGAGGATACAGGGGAAACAATACCAAGGGCCGAGGACGGGGCAACACCAACACCCGAACCTCTCCAGCCACTAAACAGTGACTTGCCCCCGCTCCCCCCAGAAGATTCCACTCCGGTCGGGGGCAGACTCCAACAGTTCCTACCTGTCTGGAATTCCATCACAACAGACAAGTGGGTAAGACAAATTATCCAGTCTGGCTACTGCCTCGAACTCACAAACACCCCCCACACATACCACCCAAACACCGTCCAATGTCACCACACCATCTTACACTCCTCAAACAGGAAATTCGGTCCTTGCTTCAAAAACACGCAATAGAACCAGTTCCACTCCAGCATCAGGGTACAGGAGTATATTCTCTATACTTCCTAATTCCCAAAAAGAACGACACTTTAAGACCCATACTCGACCTCAGACTACTAAACCGGTACATACACTCAGATCACTTCCATATGATCACTCTCCAACAAGTCCTCCCACTACTTCAACAAGGCGACTTCCTTGCCACATTGGACTTCAAGGACGCATATTTTCACATCCCCATGCATCCCGCTCACAGGAAGTATCTAAGATTTGTGGTAGACGGACAGCACTATCAGTTTACAGTCCTCCCATTCGGAGTAACGACTGCACCCAGGGTATTCACCAAATGCTTAGCAGTAGTGGCAGCGCACCTCAGGAGACAAAAAATCCATGTCTTCCCGTATCTCGACGATTGGCTCATAAAAGCCAATACTTTCGACAAATGCGTTCTCCACACTCACCGCACTATTCAAACCCTACACAACTTGGGATTTACCATCAACTATCCCAAATCTCAACTACAACCCTCCCACATACATCAATATCTGGGAGCCACCATAAATACGTCCAAGGCCATAGCTTATCTCAGCACAGCCAGGATAGTCAACATACAAAACCTCATCTTAAAATTTCAAACTCAACACTCTCTTCCAGCAAGAGTGTTTATGCAACTGTTAGGCATGATGGCGTCATGCATCTCCATCGTACCCCACGCACGACCCTTGCAAGAGTGTCTAGCACAACAGTGGAACCAGGCTCACGGACAACTTACCGATCTGGTGTTGGTGGACAGTCGCTCACTTCGTTCACTGAAATGGTGGAACACCATCGAACCTGTCCAAAGGGCGACCGTTCCTAGAGCCTCTTCCACAAGTAGTGCTGACCACCGACGCATCTCTCACAGGGTGGGGAGCCCACCTCCTTCAACACACCACTCAGGGCAGATGGACCACTCAACAAAAACTGCTCCATATCAATCACCTAGAACTTCTAGCGGTGTTCCTAGCACTGAAATCCTTTCAAGTACATCTAAAGAACAAAACTGTCCTCATACGCACAGACAACATGACGACAATGTATTACATACAAAAGCAGGGGAGGACACATTCTCTCCAACTGTCCCAACTCGCACAGAACATCTGGAGATGGGCAATTCCCCAAAACATCTACCTGCTAGCGGAACACCTTCCAGGGGTTCACAACCAGGTTGCCGATCTCCTAAGTCGTCAGACACAGCAAATCCACGAATGGAAATTACACCCCAAAGTCCTATTCCCATTCTTCCAAAAATGGGGCCAACCCGACATAGACCTGTTCGCCACGCACGAAAACGCAAAATGCCCAACCTTCGCCGCCAGGTTTCCACACCCACAGTCGAAGGACAATGCAATATGCATGAACTGGTCAGGCAGATTTGCTTACGCTTTTCCGCCTCTCCCACTCATTCCATTTGTGGTACGCAAGCTCAAACAACAGTCACTAAAACTGATCCTAATAGCTCCCACTTGGGCACGTCAACCCTGGTTCACGACACTTCTGGAACTATCGCTAGTTCCACATCAAAAATTGCGCCTTTCCCCGGCACTATTAACCCAGAACCATGGAGAAATCAGACACCCAGATCCACAGCAACTGAACTTGGCAATCTGGCTCCTGAAGTCGTAGAGTTCGGTTACCTGAACCTCCCACCAGACTGTATGAACATCATAAAAGAAGCTAGAAGACCTACTACTAGGGCGTGTTATGCTGCAAAATGGAAAAGATTTGCCATTTACTGCACTAACAATGATATACGTCCACTGGATGCTTCCATCCAAAACATTATTTGCTATTTACTACACTTGCAAAGATGTAATTTAGCGTATTCCTCCATACGTCTACACCTAGCTGCCTTAGCAGCCTACTTACAAAATAGACAACACCTGTCCCTATTTAAGGTACCAGCCATGAAAGCCTGTATGGAATGTCTCAAAAGGATCATTCCTCCAAGATTACCACCTTCCCCAGTGTGGAATCTAAATATTGTTCTAACACGGCTCATGGGTCCTCCATTTGAACCTATGCATAAATGCGAACTGCAGTTCCTAACATGAAAGTGGCTTTCCTTATCGCAATCACATCCCTGCGAAGGGTAAGTGAAATACAAGCCTTAACTCTTGAAGAACCATTCCTGCAACTACATCGTAACAAAGTGGTTCTTAGGACAAACCCGAAATTCCTCGCTAAAGTCATTTCCCCTTTCCATCTTAACCAATCAGTAGAGCTACCAGTCTTCTTCCCTAATCCAGACTCAGTAGCTGAGAGGGCCCTTCATACCTTAGATGTTAAAAGAGCCTTGCTTTATTACATCGACAGAACCAAACCTTTTCGCAAAACCAAACAGCTGTTTGTTGCTTTTACTCCACCACATAAAGGCAACCCAATTTCCAAATCAGGTATAGCCAGGTGGATAGTTAAATGTATCCGAATATGTTACCAAAAAGCTAAACGCACTCTTACAGTTCCCCCTAGGGCGCACTCCACACGTAAAATAGGGGCTTCCATGGCATTCTTAGGGAACATTCCCTTAGAAGATATTTGCAAAGCAGCCACATGGTCTACCACACACACCTTCACTAAACATTACTGTGTTGATGTGCAATCCAAACAACAAGCTTCAGTAGGCCAAGCTGTCCTAAAAGCTCTATTCCAAACTGCTGCAACGGATACAGGTGACCACCGCTAGGGGAGACACTGCTATATAGTCTATCCTAAGTGTGTGATCTGCAGCTCATATGCCTCGAACGGAATATGCTACTTACCAGTATGCATCTGTTCTTGGCATGTAGAGCTGCAGAGCCACACACGCCCACCCGCCTCCCCGGGACCTGTATCTGTTCCAGCATTGTCTTAATTAGACACTACACATGGACATCCTTTCTCTTTATTCTTATACACTCCATCATTTCCCATCATGGCGAAAAACAATCTGAGGATGGAGTGGATGCCCATGCGCACTGTTGTCCAGAGGAGGAGTCACCTATCTCGTGACCAAAAGGCTTCTTCCGAAGACAACAACAACCTGCAATCATCCGAGCCCAACACCAGATGGCGATCTTATCCTAAGTGTGTGGCTCTGCAGCGCTACATGCCAAGAACAGATGCATACTGGTAAGTAGCATATTCCTTTATTTGTGTTTAGTTTAAGGTGATTGGAAGCTAGCCAGTTTTGAGTTTTCGGAAGAGTTGTGTTGAGGAATCTGATGTCCTCTGGGGAGTAAACTTTTAGTTTTAGTTGGGTATCGTCAGCGAACATATGATAGAGGATGTTGGAGGAATGCAAAATTTCCAAAAGAGGTTCCAAGAACAGGTTGAAGAGCGTGGGAGAATGTGAGGAGCCCTGTGGTACCCCTAATGTGACCGACGTCTGTGATAGTGAGTGATTAACCTTGACTCTTTGAGACCTGTTATGGAGAATGGAGGTGAACCAGTTAAGGACTAATCCTGAAAGTCCCATGCGGTGTTCCAACCGGTCAACAAGGTTGTCATGCTTAACCGTATCAAATGCCGACGATAAGTCGAGGAGGATTACTCCAGCATTTTTAGGGCATCGTCCACTCTGTGTATGTCATAGCCGATTCAGTTCTGTGCCCTGGGCGGAAACTAGATTGAAATTGGTCCAATAGTCGGAAATGATCTATGTGTTTACAGAGTTGGATCTGATCACGTTTCTCCAGAAGCTTTGCCAAGGTAGGAATATTGGAGATAGGACAGAAGTTGTTTAGGTCAGTTTGGTCTGCTTTAGGATTTTTTAGGATGGGGGCAAACCGACTGGTCTTTAGGCAGTTGGGTATAGTGCCTTGAAGGAGGGAGGCATTAACAATCTCCAAAGTGGGAGTAATGCGGGTATGATCTCCTTGAAGAAGTTGGGAGATAGGGGTCATTGAAGTGGTTTGAGGGTTTGAGCCTTGTTAGAATATTATGGATGGTATTTTCCTCAAAGGTTTCGAAAGAGTTCCATGATGTGTTATTTTTGAGGTGGTATCCCCTGGGACACAAAGGAACAGTAGACTGGGAGGTAGAGAGGAGAGATTGAGGTGGGAGAGAAGTCAGCAGATCGTTTAACATGCTTTCTGTCTTCAGGAGAAAGAATGGGGCGAAATCCTCGCATTTTGGTGTTGAAATAGGTCCAGGAGGAAACATGATGGGTGTGTTATTCGATTGGGCTTGAATGAGATCCAAAACGTTTTTTGACAATTTTTAGCTTGATCCAACTTGTTTCTGAAATAGTTTGCTTTCGAGGATCTGATTCTTTTGTAGTAGCTATTCCTCAGTGATCTCAAGTGCTTGAGGTGTTCAAGGGAAGGAGCTGATCTCCACTGACGTTCAGCTAGTCTCAGGTTGCATCCTTTAGTATTGAGGCTACCGTTGTACCATGGTTTGGAATCTTTTGCAGACACTGTTTTTAGTTGTGAGAATCAATCAGGTCAAGGATGTAGAGCGTCTTTTCTGTATTTACATACTGTCCGTTGTTAGAAGGGGGCCCCCTATGTTATGGGTGCCATCATACCTGCAACTCTGCATGTGCGTAGTGGGTTGGCAGTATACCCGAGGACAATAGACAAGATGTATGTGTTGCTGTTTATAAGTACCCTATTGCCACTGTGACCTGGACAGGTCACCCAAGTTCAGGAATACCTTCTCAGTGTGCAGTACTGAACAAGAAGTCATTGTCAACTTTTAGGATGAAATGAAACAACGCATGATTAGATATGAGGATGATATTAAAGCAAGAAAACAGAGGAAATTACACAGAGACTGCATGGACTATAAGACTGGGAGAATTTTGACATTCAGTCACAAATATGTACATTCTTGACCTGGCAGTTCTCTTGGACTGAATTTCCACTGGGCACACTTGCGGGCACTAGCCCACACAGTCCTCAAACATTACCATGACCTGTGCATATTTGTGATGTACTATGCTGTACATTCATGACCTGGCACTTCCCGGGAACTGAGTTTCCACTGGGCACTCTAGCGTGAACACATTCCCCATGTATCGCAATAGCCCACACGGTGCTCTCATAACACCATGACCTTTGTAAGTTCATATTTGTACCATGGTGACACTAGCGTGTACACACATGAGCTAATCCAATATATCATATTTTACATAGACCAACTTGAATGGTATGTGTCTGTAATACAATGTATTTTGCATTTCATTCTCTTCATTCCAAATGGCAATCGCAGTTTACCGTATGCTTGTTTATTTTACATGTACAGTGTTACCACGATGTTTATGCCGTACTTACAGTCCTACTACTGTGTCTTGTATTGACTATTTAATGACGCCTCTCTCTACACTTCACTGTGTGATCAAGGCCGCCGGACTGTCGAAACGTGTAACAAACAGAGTTATGAAGTAATACATCTTTATTTGCTTTCTCTGTTCCCACCTGAGAGCGCGTTTAATTGTTCTGTGGAAATATTTAAATTTTCTGCTGGCTCCGCTGGCGTGCGCGCCACCACCCGAGGGTCGCAAGTTTTACGGCAGGAGCAAACCTTGGTTTGGATATATATAAACTGCCATTCCAGGATGCAGTAACAGGCAGGGAGCCATTTTATACTTTGTTACAAACAGGGTGGCACAATCAGTACTGCAGCCCTGGGGGGACACTCCAACTTACATGCCCTGGATACCCTTAGTACCATATACTAAGGACTCATAGGTAAGTCAGCTTATGCCAATCCGGGATAGCCAATTCAACATACATTTTCTAATGGGTTAGAATACAGGCACAGTCTACAAGCCCTACGCACACCTCGCTTGTTGTTCCTCATAGTTTCAGGTATTTTTCTTGTTAGAGAGACATATCTGAGGACAAAGACCTTGCAATGGATCCTAAAATGCCACTATGCCCAAGCCTGTAGAAACCTGAATAAAGTTCCTGACTGAAGACATCTCTGCCAAATTTCAGTGGTGGTATCTGGACGCCAGCCTGCTCACTGGTGAGACATTTCAATAACTATGGACCCAAGTTACAGAGTTCATAAACTCCTCTCTTCTCACCAGGGGAGTTAACTTACAGCATTTGTCTATAAGCTGCCTCCGGAGCATACCTTGAGTGTCAATACCACATTAACTTCCTAGACCTTCCAGTGCTTAGCCTAGTCCTACTTGCCTTCCTTCCCTCTGCTCTCATAGCACAACCCATCACTGACAATACCATAGCAAAGCACAGCATCAACAAACAGGCGTTGAGTTCTTTTCAAATTTGCGGTTTACAGCTGAGCTTGGACATGCTAATAAGTAAGGATGTCTGTTTGATAGCGGCCACCTTGGCACCATCAATCATTGATTGTATGGCTGTACTGGAAAGTCCTACAAGTGTCCCTCGCAACCAGCGCTTCCGGCAGATCAAATATTTTATTCTCCACCGTGCGTACATCTCCCCTGCCCAGATAAATAAGGTCTTCCATCGGGATGACTCTGAATGCCCCAGGTGTCACCTGTAAAAATTGTAAATTGATACTTGTATAGCGCACTACTCACCCGCAAGGGTCTCAAGGCGCTTGTACGAATACCGCTGTGGAACCCATCCTGGCTTTCCCTGTGAGGCGTCCACTCCTGGGCACCCCCAAGGTGGAGGCCAGGCATCCTTGGCGTTGTGGGGGCCGTTGTGGAGATTAAGCAAGCTATTGCCCAGAGTTGCAGAGTGGGACTCCATGATTGGAATGGCACCGAGGCGAGAATTATCAGGTCCGTGGAATTTTTGAGCCCAAGACCCGCCGAGGCGGGGAATTGAACCCTGGTCCCGGGCTAGACCTCTGCATCAGGGTCTGCCGCTCTAATCATTGAGCCACACTTCTCCTCTGCCCTCCTACATATGCTCTGGCATTGCCCTACTCTAGGGGAATACTGGACAAATGTGGCGGTCTTCTTGGCCTGTTGTACTAGGCATATGGTTCCCTTCCACTGGGAGGTGTATATATCACATCTCTTTAAAAGGGGCAAGAAACACAAGGCTACTGCAGGTTTCTTATTTCATCACAGCGAAGCGCCTGATCACTAAACAATGGAAAGCCCCGGCGGCGCCTCATGCGTTGGCCTGGCACTGCTTTATGCTTAACTGGGCTAAGGCAGAGGGCATGACACTGCAGAGGGAAGACTTACTGGGACTTCGCAAGTTCTCTCTTGCCACAGATTGGGGGGGTTGGGGCGTTAGAATTGCAGCTACACCCGCAGCAGACACGCAAGAGGAGGCAGAGGGAGCTTCAGTGCCAAGAGGGCTCTCAACACCCACTAATGCGTCGTCATAATGGGGGCTGCCTTACACAATCCTCGCACGCCCCATAGAAACACAGTATCTTCATGCACTCCACAAGCAGTTATTTAGCCATAGCTACATTCCTGGGCCTTGGGTCACGGGCAGTTACCATTTTCCCCTATTCAGGATATTTTGTCCTCATTATGTTGTATCCTCCACCCATTGTTCATTACTACTCATCATCACGCATAGTATGGCATCACAATACACAGTGTTGTGGTTATACATTCACTCACACTTCTTCTCAAGTGTTCTGGCATTGTGGACAACCCAACTACACCACATCCGACACATTGCACCCACGCTACAGCGGCTAATACCATGCCTTTGTTTTGCTGCAGTATCCTTACCGGACAATTGTGGCCATTTGACTATTGTTGTGCTGTATTTTTAAAAATATAAATGTCAATAAAAAGATTTAAACAAATCAAGCATTGATTGGATGTATCAGTTGAGACCAGGCGAAAAGGTGTTGCAGTCGGAAGAGTACATCCTCGTAGTGCATGCATTGTAGCTTCCTAGGTGGATGATCTCTCTGATGAACTGACCAAGTCTGTCCTTGTGGATAACTGTTCTGCTACCAACTTGTTTTGTCCACTATTGCAAAATGGTTCCTTTCAGTGCACAGAATATGATGTTGATCACTTGTGAACTTTACTTGTTCCGGGTTTCTCCCTTTCTTTAAAGACAGAAGGCCTTTAGATGGGCAAGGTGAAGGATTGCAATGTTGTTATCTCACTCTTCCAGCGATTTGCAGAGCAGTATGCAATCTTTAGGGTGCTGTTGATATGTCTTTTCCTGAAAGGCCAACAAAATGCCTTCCATGCCTAATTTCAGTCCCCCCTCATTTAGTCCCAGTAGCCAGATGCAGCCTCCTTTTGAGCCTATTAATTCTTTCTCAGGTTCTTAAGTGTCTTATGGTAGCCATTACTTTGGCTTGCAAGTCTGGTGAACTGTAACCTTCCACCTTTCTTTCTACTCCCTCGTACTTGAAAACCAGCGGGCTGCCTGTATAATTTTGATGCCGGGAGAGCTTTGAGTTTCTTTGTAACAGACACCAATGATTATAGTTAAAATGACCCGTTGTGTGTAGGTTATTCAAGTGCAAGAATAGGAGGACGGTTTTGAAGTCAACTAGTTGTATAGGGATTGTACTCTGCATTGAGCGTTGCTATATGATGGATAACAAGTATTTCATGAAATAAGATAGATTTCTGAATGTGTCTGGAGACTGTCCTCTGAGTTTAGGGTGATCTCTGAGGGTTGGGTATTGCAAACATTTGTCAAGTGCTACTTGGACTTCCATTTATTTGTTTACTAAACATTATCTACTATATTGTGATGCTCAAAATGCGATTGGTTTCAGTTTAGCCTTGCTGCAGAAGCTTTTGTTCTAGCCACGGTTTCTGCTTCTTCAGTTTCATTCCAGTTACCCCCACTCCAAAAGAATTTACTGCTGATAGTCATCGCAAAAAAGGGAAAATCATGCAGAGAGATGTATTTATTACAGTATGTGGGTAATCACCTTCGATAACCGTTTTCTGGTGGGTATTGTGTTGTCCTACAGATTGATCCTCACACTTATAACTCCTCTCTCAAAGTGTTGTGCTCAGTAAGGGTTTTTCTAAATGTATATACCCAACGTTGCTCCTTTTTTAGGTCTCGCGTAGCGATGCAGCGCATGCGCTGCTCGCCTTGGCGAGATCTATTGTCGTCAATTTGGCTAGCGAAGGGGGACAGGAGATGTGCACGCGCCCGAACAGGTAATGTGCACGTGTATGGCTCGCTCGTGTCGTTTGAGCACAACGTGCTCATGGCGCACTTTCACTTTCCTAGTTAGTTGCAGTGTTGTGCTTTACTTTTCTGCGCTGCAATGGCCGATGCGAGCGCGATCACTTAGAGCCTCTGGTGCACAATGCTCTCAGAATCTGCTCGGTCATAATGTCACCTCCACGGTGCCCGTTCAAGGAGACTGGTTAGCGCTCCACAACCCGCAGCTATCACCTTCACGGTACCCGTTCAAGGAGACTGGTTAGCGCTCCACAACCTGCAGCTGGACAGGCAGGCGCTGGCGAACCCTCAACTCGACTTCCAAGAGACTCGGTCACTAACCTGCCTGCCGCTTAGCAGATCACGCGCCCAGGGGGTCCTCCTGGATGTATCGCCGCTCCAAGCACCTTCGCTCATCCCTGTAGCCTGGCGCACAGAGGCGCAGCGCCCTGCGAGTCCTGCTCCCGGAGGCACACTGCGCCCGCCCAGCCTCGACCCTGCCTCGCTCAGACCGTAGCCGCCCACTAATGTGGTGCGGCAACGAGGCACGCTTGGGGTACGCTGCCTCCTCCGGAAGCCTCTGGGGACGTGAGGACAACGGAGGATCCACTGAGCAGAGCTGGGGGGGTCTTGGCGTTGGTAACACCCCCACGTCGCCGTCTCCGACGCCAGACTCCGGTCCTGCTTGGTACCGTGCCCGGGCAGGTGTCCTCCTGTGCAGCACAGCCTTGTGATCTGAGTACGGAGCACGGTCCCCGCGAGACCCACCTCAGAGGAGAGGGCTACACACGGGCTCCAAATCGCCTCCACCCTCTTTCGCTAATTGGCGATGAATGAAGGAGAGGACCCCGGCCAGATGAGCGTGATGGTTGGGAGGGCGTCGCAGGAGACCCCGCTAGGGAAGCTCATCAGGAAAAGGGAAACCCCAGGTGCAGCCCTGTGGGACTTTGAATACTAATTTCATGCACCAATCAGGGCCGGATCAGTGCACGGAAGAGCTATCCCTGCGGCATTGTTAGAACTCAAAGGGGCGCTACTAAGCAAGAGGGATACCCCACTACTGCCCCGCCCATCTTACACCCCCTTCCCCCTACCTCAGCAGTGACCCACTGCCAAGGGATTTCATAGTAGGGGGTGAAAGAAATCCTCTAAATTGTGCTGCTTGACATAGCTGAGGGCGCTCCCCTGGTTCCTTACTATTGAGTATGCTAAGCCATTTGTATCGGCTCCTTACCGACTAGTCAGCTATGGAGAAAAATCTACTTGAATGCCACATGCCACCGCGCAGCTCCTCACCTGCCCTCGCAGCGTCTTAATCTGCCTTCCGGTCCCGCACCACTTCCCTGCTTGCACAACCTGTTCCATGTTTGGTGTATCCACGCAGCGTCTTAATCTGCCTTCCGGCCCCGCACCACTTTCTTGTGTGCACAACCTGTTCCGTGCTTGGTGTATTCATCTCAAGAGCCATCCCTGCACTGCCGCTCTGAAGGCGGTCGGGTCACGCATCCCTGGCTTTAGGAGCACTTGATAACCGCTTGTGGAATACAGTGTGCCTAACTGTTAATTTCCCCTGCCTGCAGAAATGCTCAGTCATATTTTATTGTCCTGCAGGTGGTGGCTGCATCCCTTTCCCGGATCAGACTGCGCAGTAAAAACAGGCATTTGTAATGAAATAGGTCTCGCATTTACGTGAGTTTGAGCTATTGACGTTGCAAATGTTTATTTTTGTTTTCGTTTTTAAAACATAAATTAAAGGCATTGTCATTTACAATGCCAATAGTTAAAACTTGCGTAAATGCAAGATCTATTGCATTGCAAATGCTTGTTGCTTTTCACTCCAAGACTCCATGGAGTGCGAAAATTAAGGGCAGCTGGCACAAGGACTGCCCTATAACACCTTTATGGAGCTCTGTTGTCACTTACAATTACACCAGGGTTTCTGAGCGGCCAGAGTCACTGGTGCCACCTAACGACCTGTCTGACACCAGGGGATATTTCAGGCTGGGGGAACCTGTGGAAAGAGAGAGTATCTATCGGAAAGACTGTTACCACAGGTAAGTAACTCATTCTTCTACACTCTCACGTTCAGCAGCAGGGCTGACAACAGAACAATCATTATTTGGTTGAAATCACATCAATGGAAAAGGCTATACTGTGTTCTAGAAGTACTTTCTGAACTGTTTAGTAAGAGGCAGTAACATAGATTTTTTTCCATAAAGAATTAAAATGTCATAGCTTTAGTTAGTATTTGTGTCTGCCTTTCTATGACTACTGGTACATGTTTACAACAAAAAGTAAAATTTGTAACAAAGTTAACTAAAACAGAAGACTGTGTTGTGTCGACCATCTCCATAGAGCTGTGCTACCAATGTAGTGTTCTTTACTTATCCAGTCTTCAGCAAACCTGAATAACCAGCATGGTTGGAAGGTATATTGTCACCTTTCTGGGAAGCATTGGATGTCTTTCATGGGGAGCAAAGAGTTGCTATAGAGAGTTTGGAGCGATGTCTGATGCATACTGCAGCGTGCACGGCTGTGAATCAATTTTGCATTGCTCCAAGTGGCTAGCCTGACATGTCATACTGGGTTTTTGTTTCTGACCTAAAGGAAGGTATGGTTGAGGGAAAGAATTCTAGGGTAAGTAACCCAAGTATCTTTGAATACTGCTTCTCGGTTATTTAGTCAGCACAATATCCTTTTGTAGGAAGTCAGATTCTCTTTTTCTGACATCCAGTCTTGAAAGGATGGGTGGTGGCAGTCTTCCAGGTACATAAGATGTATTGTAATTCTACCAGTGAAGCAGATGCCACCTATCTATTTGAACATTTATATAATTAAAGACAGATGGTACGCCTATGTGGAAGCGGCACACTAGCACTTCAGGCATGAGTCTTCTTCCAGTGACTTTATTCCACATTTTGTCCCAGTATATCGACATTGAAGAGCATTTACAGATGATATGTGCAGTTTTAACATTGTGGTCCAGGACACCTTCAAGAGTTGGCTGTGTCTGCACATTACTTAAAGAACACACTTAAATTGAATACATTTTAATATGGACTCTCTCATTATGTGGCTAAGACCTTCTTTCCTATTGTCCACCTCTGAACGCATGGTTTACCAGTTTTTCCCTTCGAGATTTTAAGAACTTTCAGGCACATGCATCAAGGTAATATTTTGCAAGTCCTTAATTGCGATTATTAAGGAATCGCAATTAAGGACTCGCAAAAGCCTATGCATGTAGGAATCGCTATGAAAATAGCGATTCCTGCGCATTCCTTATTTGGGTGTTGCAAATTGCGTTTCGCAAATAAGGAATGGCTTCCCATTCATCCCTATGGGCCTACAGGCCCATAGAAATGAATGGGAAATTGCATGCGCAATTTGCGAGTACCAAGTGGTACTCGCAAATTGCTCATGCAATTCAAGGGTGCACAGGTGTCAAAAGGACACCCTGTTGCACCCCTGAAATTGATCTGTGCACAAATGTTGTGCACACACATGTCCCTAGGACATGTGTGTGTGTAACCTACAACTTAGTTTTTGCAAATTATCATGAAGTTCAACTTCATGATAATTTGCGCCCCCTAGTAGCGAAATCGCTACTTCAATGTGGTTCTTGCATTGCATTTAAGGAATCACAAAATACGATTCCTTAAATGCAATTGCAATTTGAGAACTCGCAATTCATTGCGAATTCTCAAATTGCGAGGGCCTTGACCCTTGATGCATCGCAAAAGCTAATTTTGCAATCGCAAACGGCGATTTTTGCGAATCGCACCATTTGCGAACGCAAAAAACTTTGATGCATGTGCCAGTTTGTTGCTAGATTCGAACATGTGCGTTCTTTAGAGAGTGGGTTCATGGAAAGGATATATATTTTTTAATTCTCCATTCTGATTAGGTAGGACATAAGGGGAGAACATTTACCCTTTTCCTAATTTATTCATTGGCATTTGTCTCTCCTTTTGCTAAATATTTAATGTATTCCCTGGTTCAGTATGTCTCCAGCATGGTTTATTCCCTTTACCTGCCCTATCTTCCAAGTAAATGCTTCCTCTTTCTGGTTATGGTTTCCACGAGGCCAGTATGTTATAAACATGGCTGGTATTTTAATGTCAAGGCTAGTAAAAAAAAAAATTGAAAATTTTCTGCATTTTCCCTCTCTGAAATATAAACTGAAAACAGCAATCAGGAAAAGAAATTATTCAAAAGTATTTCAGAGCTATCTGAACTATTGCTAAATAATTGTAAAGGAAACAGGCAGGATGGCATGTAAAAAAAAGAGTGCAAGGCATTTTGTCTCATAATCCTATTTAGTTTCAGGCCCTTCATAATCTTCGAAAAAAACAAGCAGTTGGTACTTTTGTGGTGAAAGCTGCGACTGCCAGATAGTGGTCGGCTCCTAGTGTGCGCATCCATCCACATTATTCTTTTCCATAGGGGAGGGCTGTGGGGAGCGTTTGAAAATACTGGGCTGTGTCCGTAAACTGCCCCCGTGACATGGTTCTTCCGACCAAGGAGATGATTTCACTTCACTTTTATGCGGTTTCTTTTAACTGTCGCGCGGCCTGCTGGCTTCCAGCCGCGCGTGTGTACTTTGTCACGGGCGGCAAAGTGCACAGGGCACGGAAGGAATGCTTTCTTGACCCCGGTCAAGATTTTGCCTTCCATTTGTAATTTAGAGTGACTACACTCCCCCTCACTTGCACTTCACTTGCAGGCGGGTATGGCTCGCCGAAGAGCTACAAATGTGCCTGCTTTTGGAGACTTTTCTGTTTATTAAAGCGAACATGTATTGACTTTCACATTGACATATCGTATTTACGGATTGTACTTTATAGCAGTGTTGGGATGGATGCATCGTAACGTCAGTGCAAACCTTTCCCTTAAATTATGGAAAATGAAAACCAGAGAAGTAAACAGTCGCAACATGAACAGTCCCCGGCCCCACGGTTTCTCTCTCATATATATACACACATACACATATTCCTTGCCTTAGAGTTATGCCCAAATCTCAGATAGTATCTGGAAACGTTTGTTGAGCAATATCCCTGTATGCTGGCTCTCTCTGTGTGGCATCGTCAGCGTCGTCCACGCCCGAAGTGATATGCACTGTGAGAAGTTGGCCTGGCGTATGCTGTCCACTAGTTATAGTGAGCACCTTGCACCAGTCCAAGCAACCCTTATTGATGATAGGTTTAAAGACAACCTTTATTGAAAGCTATCCTAGTGGTGGCGATGGAGAGCAGCCTTCAGGCTAAGTCTTGAAGGAGTGTAAAGCAGCTTGGTTTACCAGATTATAACCTCTTGAATTACTAAATGAAAGGAGAACCACACAAGGTATATATATAAAATATATGTATTTATTTCTAAACACTCTCTACTAATCCCTTTATGAGATTAGAGAGCAAGGCACACAATAATACAGTTCTAAAAAGAAAGTAAATAGCACAATATACAATGGGCCCTAGGGGCGGACCAAACCATATATTAAGAAAGTGGTATAAGAACCACGACTTGACTAGACACAGTGCCTACCTAGAGCACGTAGAATCGCTGGGACCCCAAGGTACCACCTGAGGTAGTGACACAGGAGACCCATGGGGGACGTGTGTAGTGTGAGAACACAGCCGCGAGCCCCGTACTATTCTATGGGAAAGTCGCGGTTGGAATTTTAGAAGTTAAGGACACTTAGGAGAGGACTTTGAGCAAACCCCTTTAGACTTAGGGGGTTCTAGGGCCAGCACCCACAGGAGCACTGTAGTACTCTAGTTACCTTACCCAGGGAATCCGGGTGCATAGGTGTCAAATGGTGTCTGGAATCGTCGTTGATTTCAATGGCAATCTGCTGCAAAGTGCCGCTGTCGGGAAGGAGAAGAGTGTCCGGTGTGATCCAAGCCTGGGGGACAGAGTCTGGGTCACTTACCAGTGACCAGGGGCACGATAGACGAATGCTCACCGATGTCGGGTGTTTCAGGTGCGAAGAGGTGAAGCTTGACTCTGCAGCCACGAGGACTAGGAGCTGGATTCGAGCTGTCCCACGTAGGATGTGGAGTGCTGCGGTGTCGGTGCCCGGATTGGACCCAATAAGCCTTGGCAACAGCTACCCACGCAGGAAGAGAAAAGATGCTTCGGTGTGGACCTGCAAGGTCCTGGGGACTCCCCAAGCGATGGAGAGTCAGGGCACGTCTGGAGCAACCAGGTAAGCCCAATTAAAGTTAAAGTTACCTTCACAGGGACCCACCAGTCGATGGACCAGGGATCGCGAAGGG
This sequence comes from Triturus cristatus, assembly GCF_964204655.1. Lineage (NCBI taxonomy): Eukaryota > Metazoa > Chordata > Amphibia > Caudata > Salamandridae > Triturus > Triturus cristatus. The sequence goes on from NC_140582.1 coordinate 331,259,141, forward strand.
ACCTCGAGAGAAAACACAAAGGGCCAGCTCACGGAACACCCGTTGAGTGTAGGCAGGCAGCCTTTGGTGTAAATGCTGCTAGGGGTCAGGGCTAAAAGTAACCCAAAGCTCAGCTGTAGGAGTCGTTGGAAAGCTGATGCTTCTGCAAATGGTCGCGGTGTCCAGGGGTTCGGGTTGCACGGTCTTCCACGAGGGATACAGGCCCCAGAATTGCTGAGTGCACAGATCGACCTCACAGACCATGGAGACCCACCTCCTGTGTTGCAAAATTCTTCAGAGTCCAGCGGGAGATTTGGGGATGCAAACCAGATGTGTCTTTGGTGCCTGCCAAGCAGGGGAGTAACTCCTTTACTCCAAGGGAGATTCTTCAGTCATCTAGTTCAAGGTAGATCGTCGAAGTTCCAGGATTCAGTATCAGAGTTTTGTCCAGGTGTAATCTAAAGTCCTGTAGCCAGGGGTTCCTTTCTTATACCCAAGGAAGGGGTTGGACAAACTAGGGACCCACCTATGGGAGGGTCAGGAAAGAGGGGTGGCTACACCCATTTCCTTTGTCCAGTTTCGCGCCAGAGCAGGGGCTGGTAGCCCCTGAAACCGGTTTGAACTGGACTATGCACAGGGACACCAAATGTGCCCCCGGTGCTGAAATTCAAAGCACTCTTGGAGTGCACCCACCCAGCCCCAATCTACTAAAGCCTGTCTGGGAGGTGGTGACACCTCCCTGTGACAGGAAACCTATTGTCCAGGCCTCCCCTGCCGGAGTTTCGTCCAGCAGCAGGAGGGCAGACTCATATCTGTGGCTGGCAGCATCCATTTTGTGATGCCAGGGCTCTGTTAGCTGGTACCGGGTATACCGGTGCTGTCATGTCCCTCCCTCTAGAAGGCTGGGATCATACTCCCACACCAGTTACTGGTGTGGAGGTATGATTCCAAGGTGTTTGACACCAAACACAACATGTTTCCGTGCAACCATCCCAAAGTTAGCATTTACCGTTTGGTTATAATGCACTTAAGAGTATATGGGTTGGCTGCATCACAAACAACCCCGGAATAAAGGTTCCGAAGGCTGCAGAGTGGCTCTGCTCATGCATGGGCACTCTCTCACATAAAACCCAGCACCCTGTCTTCAGGATTAGTAAGGCCTGCCATAGGGGTGACTGATAGGTTTATATGTGCAGTGATTTGGAGAGATATATTGAACCTATATCTCAGTAAGGGGTGCATGCACCACCTTACCCAGGCTGCAGTAGCTGTCCTGTGATGTCATTTTGGAAGGCTTCCCAGGGGTGGCATTATACATGCTGCTGCCCCTGGTAGGCCTCTGGGGTACCTATGCCCTGGGTACCTAGTATACCACATTCTAGGGACTTATAAGGGTACCCCAGAATCCAATCTGGAGTGTACCTAAAGTACATGGATCAATTTAAGGGAGAAAGCAGATAGCTTGGGGTCCTGAATAGCAGGATCCCAGCCAGACTAAGTCGAAAACCAGCAAAACACCAGGAAAAAAGTGGGGGCAACCATGCAGTCAGATTCCACCTTCCTACATGCACGGTGCCTATATAGGTGCCACCCCTGCACACTGACGTCTGTTCTTTTCTTTTTGTTTCTATCAGTGCAGATCCGGGAAGAGCTACGCCCAATCGTTTTTAATGACTCTATTTTCGACTTTTTGTCAATTCATTTCTGGGGGGAGATGGGGGGGGGCTTTGTCTCCTGGTGTGTTCATACCCGTCAAGGTTTCAGTTTGCTTATGTGTGACATATTTAGAATTTCAGTGTAATAATGATTGACATTCAACGACTATGAGTGACACTTTCTCGCAAGTGAGGGAACCATATATAAATATCAGAAATTGCATCCATTTGAGCAACGAGAATCTCTAAGTAGATCTTAAAAGTGCTGCAAAACTAACCTAGTGCCCTTAAGCGTGTTGCCTGTAAGCAGTGCATCATTGTAGCCAGGCCCAAGGTTCAGGGTTTTTTAAATGGAAGGGAGAGGTGTGAGAAGGCTACATATATGACGGTGCTATCTGGAGGCTGTGTGTCGCTGCAGCCAAGCCTCAGATTCAGGAATGAGGGAATTAGAGGGGTGAGAAAGCTTCATACACCCAATGTAGCACTAAGCATGGTTGAGAAGCAGACAGCGTTACCCATGCTCCAATCTCATTCTCCAAAGCATTTGAATGCAATATCAGAAAGAGATACCCCTCTAGTGATCACATTGCTCAGTGTGAAACTGGAAAAGCTGGGACACTTCCCAGCTTCTCTTGATCCTAGACAAACTGTTTATTTCATCGAGCCTTCTTTATGTTCATTATCACACACTAATCCTTATGGGTTCCAGAGTAGCGTGCTACTCGCCAAAAAAGCGCTTTAAAACCCCATCAGGGGTAGCAGGCGCTATATAAATACAAACCTTTCCCTCTTCTATTCCGCCACCTACCCTTCTCTTACCAAATAACTGAATAACATATCCACCACTCAAATTACTTCATATTTCACTATACTAATTTTCAACACTAATCCTTTATGGGTTCCGGAGTAGCGTGCTACTTGCCAGAAAAGAGATTCAACACCCATCAATGGTAGCAAGTGCTATATCAATGCAAACCTTTCTTCCGCTTCTATCCCTCCGCTACCCTTCTCACTCGAAAAAACTGACTAATATCCACCACTAAAATTACTTTCATGTTTCACCATACTAATTCACCACTAATCCTTTATGGGTTTCCGGAGTGGCATGTTTCAACACCCCATCAGGGGTAACAAACGCTATATAAATACAAACCTTTTTTCCTCTTCTATCCTTCTGCTATCCTTCCGAATCCAAATAACTGACTAACCTATCCACCACTTAAAATTTACTTGCTTGTTTCACTATACTAATTTAACACTAATCCTCTATGGGTCCCGGAGTAGCATGCTACTCGCCGAAAAAGTGCTTTGACGCCTTGTCAGGGGTGGTAAGCGCTACACAAATGCAATTACAATACAATACAGTACATATGGGAGTGCCTTTAAATATGTGTGTCATACAAAAACATGTTTATATAAATTGTGATGGTTCCAACTAATCGTGCAATAAAGTTCCTTCATATATTTAAGATTAACTGTACTCTGCACATTCATAACACGTCGCAGATATTGTATAACTGAATCGGAGGAAGGACAAGCATTCTGGATTTACTAAATATTTTCTAAATAACACCCTGGCTGAAATGTTGCGAGTAAATGACCTCTGCCCAAAATGCATGACATCAATTGGTTTGTGAGGTGCAAATTAGAATACTGTTCATTGCTTATTGATGCAGTCTTATATAGCGTATATTGGAGCACTTTACATGAGCACCAGTTATATTAGAGAAGATCAAATTTGGTTTTAGGAACGGGAAAGCCTTTGTAAGATCTCTTTGCCATCGCTGACAATGTACAATGTCAGCAGTTTTGCACACTGGCGTTTCCAAGGCAGCTCTCGCTCAGAGACGCTTTTTGTCTCGAGTGGAGCTCTGTCTCCAGTATGCCTTTCCACCAGTACCACTCCTGCTTAGAGTTCTCAACAAGATCAGGAACGACCGGGCCAAAGTCATGCTTTTGGCTATAGATTGGACGCAGAGAGTTTGGTACCCAGAACTCCTGAGCTTGAGCATCAGTCCTACGATCAGGCTGCTACTTCGGGCGGATCTCCTGTCGCAGCTACAGGGCAGGGTGCTGCACCTGAACCTGCAAATGCTCTGCCTTCATGTGTGGAGATTAAGTGGCACAGCTTTTGACCTTCCGTCCAAATTCTGCAATTTTTTTCTGGCAGCCTGGCGTTTATCCACCAAGACAGTAAACGCCTGCCATTGGGACAAGTTTGTGGCATGGTGTACTGAGAACAGTGTTGACCTCTTATCTGCACCTCTTTCCAAAGTTCTTTTGTTTACTCTTTCCTTGGCAGAGTAGTGCTCTGCTTCGGGTACCATCAAAGGATACCTCTCTGCCATCTCTGCCTTTTTGCAGTTGCCAGGCCAGCCATCCCTATTCAAGTCCCCTTTTGTAAATAAGTTTTTTAAAGGGCTTCAATGCATGTTTCCACCAACAACCTTTGTTATGCCTCAGTGAGACCTAAACCTGGTTCTGACGTTCCTAATGTGCACTCCCTTTGAGCCACTACACCCTTGCCTACTCAGACTCCTCGCCATCAAGGCGGTATTCCTTGTGGCAATAACATCCACCAGGAGGGTCAGTGAGTTACAGGCACTGTCTGCTAAAACTCCATATATCTTGCTCTATCTAGACAAGCTGGTCCTTCGAACTCGAGCATCCTTATCAAAGGGGGTAACTCCATTCCATGTAGGCCAGTTCATCACTCTGCCTTTCTTTTACACCCCACCACATCCTACTTAAGAAGAGGAGATACTTCAACGCCTTGGACCCAAAAAGAGCCTTGTCATTCTACCTTGATCGTACCAAAGAGCTCCAGCTGAGCGATCAGCTCTTCATAGGATATGTGGGTGACAAGAAAGGGAAGGCAGTGCAAAAATATACCATCTCACGAAGGATAGTACTTAGCATTAAAATTTGCTATGTATTGGCCAAGAAGCGGCCCCCGGTGGGCTTGCGTGCTCATTCTACCAGAGCCAAAGCTGAAACCACTCCATTAGCTCGCGGAGTCTCTGCCCTGAACATCTGTCAGGCAGCAACAAAGGTGTCTCTGCAAATGTTAACAAAACACTACTGCCTAGACAGTCAGGTCTGTTGTGACGGGCACTTCGCCTGTTCAGTCCTGCAGGATTTTCTAGTATAATCTGTTTCACAGCCCTACCTCCAGGGAGGTTTTGCTTGGGTATCTATTTGAAGTTAAGGAATCTGCAGCTAGAAGTCTCTATCAGATGAACAAGTACTTCAGTACCACCTTATCTGGTAGAGGCTTTACCTAGCCACAGATTCCTTATTGACCCTCTTATCCTCCTGAAAAAGGATTTCAATGATAGGGTCACCTCTCTTTAAGGGCCCTAGCTTCACACACCAGTGGTCAGTGGCTCTGCACTTCTGAAGTCGAAAGTCACGAAAAGAAACGAATGTCAATGTGCTGGGGTGGCGCCTATATGGGCACCGCACATGGCACTTCCAACAACGTCACATGGTTCCAAACGACACCACCTACCGGCGCGCAGGGGTATGGTCCATCAAAAGTTTCCAGATCCAATCTGATGCCTGGGGGAAATTCTAAGTTAAGGAATCTGTGACTAGATAGTCTCTACGAGATAAGGTTTATCAAAGGTAAGTAACTTGTTTGTTAGTTCACTATGCACCTCATCTAAAGAGGCCTTTCATCTTGGCCTGCTTACTGTGCTGGGATGGTCCTTTGATAAAAACTCCACATGAGGCTCCCATATCCCCGCAAAGCTCTTACATCCCCCCTTACATTGCTCGCAAGTCACTCCATAGCAACTATGTCCCACAGCGGCTATATCAATTCAAGATCCAGGGTGGATCTTTCTTTTTCCATTGTAGTGCTAATGCTGGATTGGCTGCTTCCAGGCAATTCTACAGTATAGTCCTGTCAGTTTTTGTAATGTATCTAAGGCTTGGTTGTTGCAATCCCAACAGGAGCAATTCCTGTGTGTGTGTGTGTGTGTGTGTGTGTGCGTGTAAGGGAGCAGGTACCTCAAAGTCTCCTTAAGTGCACCTGCTATCTCCTTTCAGAATTTGATGAGGCCCATCTGAGACATCAGGCTGATGAGAAGTTTTGCAAACAGTGTTTTTTCATGTTGATGGCAAATCTAAATTTTGTGTGCATTAGCTAGTGTCTCAGTTGGGCATAGTACATCCTTTCAGTTTCTTCAATCCAGGAGTAGAGTTTGCATTTCATAAATTATTTCATTTTACTATTGTGGAACATGTCTGATATAAGTCAACATCTCCTCTCTCAACATTTATCAAAGGGTCCTTGTTCTAGTGCTGGGGAAAAATCTGGATTAAAGGAAATTGAGGTATATGGTGACAGGAAGGAGGTAAGAAGTCCCCCCTTAGCAATGGGTGTCACAGGTGTTTAATGTTGTTCTAGGAAGAGTGCTTAAATACCCATTTCGCGGTCTATGTACTCTTTGCCACTACCCTACATCCCACAGTGCCCTCATCGAAATCGCCATCTCCATATGTGTCTATTGAGTATCAGTTTCCTCATTTGATCATTTTATTATTATTCTTAATTGCATGACTAAATAATATAGTCTTCTAAGGTTTCGTATTGCTAGCCCCCCCACTTAGATGCTTACTTTTGTTCAGTAGTTTAATCGATACTCTTTGACATGTGTCCTTCCTTATAAATATATTTTGTAAGGGTGCAAAGAATCCTTCTATCTGGATTCGTAGCACCTGGAAAAAATAGAGTACACTGTAGGAGGACATTTATTTTTATTACATTATTTCACCCAATCCCAGATAGGAATGGGGGACCCATCAATTCAGGTCTCGGGATATCTCCGTTAGGACAGAGGGCTAATTTGTTTTCTATAATTTCTGAAGGTATGATTTGACTCCAACCCCTTAGATATCTAACATACTTTGCAGAGCACCCAAATGGGAATATGTTTCACAATGTCTATACCCCCTCCAGGGGTAATGTCCGATTTAAAATCTCTGAGTTTGCCTTATTTATTTCACACCTTGCCAGTTATTCAAATTATGCTACACGTAGGGCAATGGGGTTGGTCTTCCAAAGAAAGGATCATGTAATCGGCGAAGAGAGCTAATTTATTTGTTTCTAATCCTGTGTAGGATCTGATTGCCTGACATGGGAGGCAAGTGGTTCAATGCTTAGCCCAAATAAAAGGGGGTACAGAGGGTTACCTTGTTGAGTTCCCCTCTCTAATTAAGGAGGCTGGGAAACTTGGATATTGAGTGCTATATTAACTCTGGGAGTCGTGTACTTGATCACAATGGTGGAAATAAACTTACGCCCCAAGCCTAACTCCTCCAACACCAGTCGCATGAAGCACCAGTCCACCTAGTCGAAGGCTATCTCCTCGTCCAAGGTGACTAGAATAGAGGGTACTTTTTTCGTTACCTTTTTGACCAAATGGACTACCCTCCTTAGAGTGTTGTTTGCTTGTCTTTCTTAATAAATCCTTACTGGTCTGGGTGAATTACAGGAAGGAGGACATTTTTCAACCTGTAAGCTAATATTTCCATTTATAATTTAGCATCAACGTTCAATAGGGCAATTGGCCTGTAAGAAGTAGACTTCTGTGGGTCCTTGCCGGATTTTAAAATTAGTTATGACTGCTTCCATCATAGAGGATGTTACTGTACCTATCAGTGCAAATGTATTAGACAAAGTGGTCTGTCGTGACCCTACCTTGCAAGAGAATGGTTTATAGAAAGATGTATATAGGCTACAGCAAACCTAATTTCCTTATCTGTTATGGGTGCAATCAGTTGGTCAGCATAATCTAGTGGAATTTTTGTAAGATTCAGGGTCTTTATATAGTCCCTCTGGGAGGGGGAGTGACATATATCTGCTTTGTACAGATGAGAGTGGAATTTAATGAATTCCTTCAGTTTATCAGGTTCTATTTGTATAAGCATGCCATCCTCCTAGATCAGGCCTTTGACCTATGATTTTTCTGTTTTCTCCCTCAATAAATGACCCAGATGGGAGGCTATTTTGTAATGTGTTTCATATAATTATCACTTAAGGTGGAAACAGGCTTTTTGCAGGTTTACACCCACTTTTTGCCCCTATTTCGACTACTATGGTCCTAACCAGGACTTGTGCATGTGTTCTGGCCCTTCAAATGGTGCATGTTTAATTGGCTTGTCCCCAATTAGCATAGCCTCACTTACTTGTAAATCCCTAGTATATGGCACCAAGGGTACCCAGACCTGTAGGGTAGTGTGTTCCCCTGGACTTCAGAACTTGTTGTGGCACCCTGGGTAGGACAAGGTAAAACATGGCTCCACTCTGCGACTGCAGACCGGAAGGGCAGTTTTAAACTGCTAACTCGACTTCACCATTTAAGGTAATGGTAAAGCGCAAACCTCCCTTGTTCAATATTTGTAAGTCAACACTAAGGTAGGCGTAACAAGCCCCAAGGCAGGGTGCTGTGTGTTAAAAAGTGAAATATGTACTTTTACATGTTCCAGTAGTAAAAACCCTAAATTGTCATTTTTACAGTGGAAAGGCTAGCAGCCCTATTGGCAGGTACAGAGTTACAGGCCAACACCTTTACCCTGCTAACCTCTGAATGGGACAACTAAAGTTGGTGCTGTAACGTATCAAAAGTATCCGTGCATTACATCTGATGTTATGGTTACATCGAATGTAATGTCACTTGTAAGCAAAGTTCAACTTTAGAAGTCGCCACTTTCATTGCTCAAGGTTTCCAGTGCCTGTTTACTGGTGTACAGTGGGTCTGTCCTGCATAGAGGTTTCTCCTCTTCTGGGGAGACGTGCTAATGACTCTCAAGGAAGATAACATCAGAGGCCTGTACTGGAGGAGGGTTTACCTCCCCCGGAAGAAAACTGCACAGGTGTTAGCCCAAAATGAGGGCTATATAGGCGAAACTGCCTTTGCAGGGCAAATGGGGAATGCTTGGGAGAGAGGCTGCTCTATTGTTTAGGTAGACAGGCGGGCACTAGGCACAGGGAAGGGAAAGCCAGTTGTCAAATCGGTTTTCCAGGCATGTGTAGCCCCCTTGATAGCCACACCTCTTGATTGGGCTAGGGAACTCTGGACGCAGAGAGAGGGCAGAATGGTGCATCCTGAAATGCCCAGATGCCACACTTCCAGGAAGTGGTCATCAGGAGGAAGGGTACCTGGTAGCCCATTGGCTACCAACTGCATGCCCAGAAAAGGGCATTTTCTGAGCATAAGTAGGGCACCCCTGGCACCCCGAGCTCAGATCTCAACTGGACTGGAAGAAGGACTGCCCTGCTGCACTGCAAAACCGACAAAGAAGGGCTGCTAAAACTTCTGCCTAGCAAAGGAGATTGACTGTGCCTGCTGTGTCCTGCTCGAGGAGAAGTAGTCACCAGAGCCCATCCAAAGCCAAGAATCTCCAAGGATCAGGGGGCTGGCCTTCTGTTAACAGCACAGGGACGAAACCGCTAACAAGCCTTTTGGGGCAAGTTGTTAACCCAAAATCTTAAACCTGATGCTGTGCAGCACCACGGACCAAGACCTGACACACAAAGTTGCAACCAAGTTTGCTGAGCCCAGGAGTGCCATCAGAGCACAGCTAGGACATCCAGAGGACGAGTCATCAAGCCAGGAAGGAATGCCCTGTGAATGTGATACTGGCCGACCAGTAGTCCAGTGATAACAGGACTTCTGCCAGCAATGAGAGGCTTTGAGGGATGTCAACCCACATGACAAGGATCACCTCACCCCTTTTATGGACCGAGGAATATTCGCAGCACGACCCTTGTCAACCACAATGCTTCCACAGCATCCTTTGAGCATCTTCATCATCCTTCATTCCTATTTCAATAGGAAAGCCATGCAAAGAGTAAAAGTGCTTGGAAGTGACTGAAGACTGCCACAAATGCAGCTACTACTGGTCCCCCTCACTAGCTCCTCCTGGAATTGGTCACCCAAAGTGACTCTAAGAGACCACATCACAGCTAGCCCAAATATTTTGCTGAAAAGGTTTCTAAAGTGTCAAATTAGTTCAATTTGCCAGTGTTTATTCGCAGTTGAGTGAAATGCTTTAATTTACTATACCTTGTAAATTCTATATCTCCAGAACCCCCCTCCGGTGGATCTTTTTTGTTGTGGTGTCAAAAAATACAGTCTATGTTTATAGTTTGGTGTCAGATTTCTTTGGTGCCTTGTCAATTTCTTTTTAAGTTGCTGGTACTGTTCACATGCTTTATACTAATAGTCCCAAAGTGATTGGTAAGTGTATTACACAATGAGGTCGCACAACCACACCATATAATATACCCCACTTCCTCACTCTCGATAAGCCTTTCTTGTTGAGTTACCAGTGGTGATGTATTTCCCTAAAGGGCTTCAGCATTTGTTCCCCCAGCTCACCTTTTGCCATGCCCCTGTGGAACTTGAATTTGGTTTAGACCTTTCTCATGGATTCACCTTTGAACCCAGGAATAGCTGTCCCTCAGATTACTCACCCTTCAGACAGTCTTCTTGGTGGCTATAACATCGGCCTGAGGGTGAGCGAGCTTCAGGCCCACTCCTTTAACCCTCCTTATACTACCTTCTACCCAGACAAGTTGGTTCTCTGCACACGTGCATCTTTCCTGCAGAAGGTGGTGATGCCTTATCACATCGGTCAAACCATCACCCAACTGACGTTCTTCACTTCAGCCCACCTCTCGAAGGAAAATAAGTATCTCCATTGTCTAGACCTGAAGAGGGTTCTTCGGAGCTTCTATATTGATCATACTAGACAACACCTAGTTGATGTTCATCTCTTCATCAATTTCATTAGAGGGAAGAAGGGAAGAAAGGAAGAACGGTGCAGAAATGGGCCATCGCCTACCGGACTGTGCTTTACATTAACATCTGCTACACTTTAGCTAAGAAGCAGCCCCCTAAGGGCTTTCAGGCTCATATGACCAGAGCCAAGGCTGCTACTACTGTGTTAACATGCAGAGTGCCTGTCCTGGATATTAGCCAGGCTGCTAAGTGGGCATCCCTCGATATTTTCATGAAGCACTACTCTCTGGACAGCCAGGTCTGGTAAGTTTAACATTTTGCCTCTCTGGCCTGTGGGACCTTTTGGTTTGAGCCAGTTCACAGACCCACCTCCTGGGAGGTACTGCAAAGGCAAGGAACCTGCTATTAGATGTGTCTATCACAAAAACAAGATGTCGGTGACAGACCCCCACTTGGTCTGTCTGTGGTGTCTTGTGGTGAGGAGGGCAAGACAATGAACCTGAAAACCATCCGAGAATGGGCCATGAAACTTTTGGCAACTCGTCACGCAGCTCTGCGCCACTCCAAGTTCCGTTCCCGTGGGCGGTCTCAGGACCTCTCCCAGAGTTGCTTGTATTGTTCCTGTCCCACTCTAGAGATTTTTCTGGTAAGTCCCACAAGAAGAAGTCCTAGAAGTCGAAGTGCTCTTAGACTTCTACCACGTCTCTCCCATTCTTGGGATAACACGCAAGGGAAAGACATCACAAATCCCAGTCCCAGATGGTCCCTGGTTAACGGGCATCGGAAACTGGGTCTGCTCCATGCTGCCCCATATTTCCCAGAGTTGGAGTGATTCTTGCCCAATTCTAAGAGTTTTATGTGGCCATGAACCTCATTTTTAGGCGGTTGAACCCCTCTGGCGGTCCTTCAGGTCCCACAGGTTTGGAAGGGTCCTTGACTGGAGCTCCACCGGCAAGTTTTCCCGTGGCGCCAGTGGACCCCTAGGGTTCATTGGTGGGTCTGGATCAGCCACGGCATTCTGACCTCCTCTGTGCTCTATTCCAGTGGTGCCATTTCCGGCGCCATAAAACTCATCATGATCCCCGACTCCGTTACGGAGCCAGACTGGTGTTGCACGACGTTGCTTCCTTCTTTACCCAGGCCCACAGCACCAGATTTGGAGACAGAGCAATACTGAAATTTAAGGGCTCACTAAGGAACATAAATGGAGGGGATTAGATTATCCTTATTCTTACACTGACCTCCTAGCAGAGTCCATGACTGATGACAACTGGTATGGGGACCTGGCTAACTCCAGTGGTCTTGATATATCACCAGACACAAGCCTCCTCTCTCCTCCCACAGTGCACATCACACATCTGTATTTATAGAAAATACTGATAATTCTTAACAACCAATGTATGACTACTTTGTTTTCGTTTGTTTTCGTTTCCCTATTTACATCCTTGAACGGTCCCTTTTTATTTTGCGATTGAGCTTACTCTTGCATCTTGTATCCAAACGCAATTAAAAAACGCTGTTTTCCTGATATTATTGCGGGGACCAACAGAATGTAAGTTTGTTGTAAATAAGTTCACATTGCTAATGTCTACCTTTTTAGGTCTCGCCTGGCGTTAGCAGCACGCATGCACTGCTCTTGCCATGCGAGGGCTTCTTGGAATCGATACGATTCCAGAAGCTTGCTTTCTGCTCCGCCTGTGTTTTGCATTGGTGCACCTCATTTTGCGTCACCAATTATGCAAAACCGGGTGTTATGATTGTCTAGGAGGCTTTTTAGTCCCTCCTGGTTACCACCCTGTCCGCTTTTGGCCCCACCCACCGGGATTGCATCTTTTACTAGCGGCGGGAGACAGTGTCTCTTAATTAGCATCTAGGCACTTTTTTCTTTTCTTACTGAGCTACTCTCACTGCAGGCACGACGTGCTTTTTTTTAACGGAGCATTGCGCTTTAAATTTTAAATACGCTCCGCTCCAGACAGACACAGCAGCTTCCAGAGGAGTTTAGGGCTGGTAACAGGGCATTGCGCTTTAAATTTTAAATAGGCTCCACTCCAGACAGAAACAGCAGCTTCCCAAGGAGTTTAGGGCTGGTTCGACCACTGCACGTAAAATGCAAATAAATAAACAGATTACAAAACTAAATTATAAAGTGATTAAAAATAACTGTGTGGGTGATCTTAATGTGTGTGTGACACTCTCGCTCACATATATATGCCGACTTCTTGAACAGGGTAGACAGCGTTAAACGTTTTGCCGCTAGCACTCAATACTAGCAGGAACATTGTTTGGGTATTAACTCCTCGGCCGTCAAACGGCATCACCCCAACCCCCCTCGAGAACCTGGGGTCTGGAAGCAGGCCCCTCTTTGGAGCAGGAGCTGGGAGAGTGCAGAGCTGACAGACCCGGGCAGGGATATCTGCCGTGTTTACATGCAAGGGAAGCCGCGGTGGCCATGGTCAAACCAGGAAAGAGACGTGCAAACTTCTTTCTGATAAGACACCAGTTCTACGACAAGATCATTCAGAGGTGGGCAGAACTTCCAGAAGGAATGACACTACTATAATATTTGGAACACAAAACGTATTAGTGTTGCGACCGAGGACAGTCTGGGGGGTTCTCTAAAGCATCACAGGGCCTGGTGGAAGCTGCCAAAGTGAGGGCAAATATTGCACTTCGAGATAAAGTCCATGAGTTGCTAAGGCTGTTGCGGGGAGCTCGAGGGGCCTCGTCTGCGACTGTCACGAGTCTCAGTGGCTGCGATTAGAGATATAGAGGGCTTCTATCTGCGACTCTTACGAGTCTCAGTGGCTGCTCTGTGCATGTGGGCCCAGAGGGTCTCTGTCTGCAACTGTCCCGATTCTCTGTGGGGCTTTTTTCTGCCTCTGTCACGACTCTCACTGTCTGCAAAATACACGGTGCTCAGTGGCTGTGGTGAGGGGCACTCGGGGTTTCTGTCTGTGTGTGTCCCGAGTCCTAGGGGCGTCTGTGGGTGGAGGACAAGAGGCATGTGCCTGAAGACTGCAGGGGGTCTCGGGCATGCGGTGGGGTCATGGTCATCGACCCTGTCTGTTCCTGGTTGGCCCGGGGCTCAAGAGTAGCGGTGAGCGTGTGGTAAGGGAGAGGAGGGGCCCGGCTGCAACTGACACTGGCGTCAGAAGTTGTGGTGAGAGGTGGGGTAAAAGCGGGGTTTGTTTATGACTGGCACGGGTCTGAGACGCTCCGCCGGCCGGGTGGGTGCTCGTGGTGCAATGCCACAAACACTCAGAGGCCGTGGCGAGGGTAAAGGGTACATGGGGCTTCTGTATGTCACTGTCTCGAGTCTCAGTGGCTGCAGAGAGAGGCGCATGGGACTGCTGTCTGAAGCTGTCACGAGTCTCAGTGGCTGCAGTGAGTGTGAAGTGGGCTGGTTGTGGACATGGGACACAGGGGCCCCTTCTAGTGCTGGCACAGGTCTCAGAGGCTGCGACGGGGCAGTGGGGGCACGGGGGGCTTCCTTCTGCGGCTGGTACTGACCAGATGGGCTGCAGTGGGAGGGCGGCAGACCCCCATTCCCAGGGTGTGCAGGCACCTCTTCCGTGTCTGCACTGTCCGGTGTGTGGTCACTCTCCACACCTTGGGCATTCTAAAGTGATTGCTGCCTCTGTGCTCTACTTGTGCGTGCTGCGTCTCCTACTGTGTTTGTACACACACTGAGCCTTAGTGTTGACTCTATTTTTAGGCACATACGAGACACTTATTTAAGGTCGTAAAAATGACACACGTGTAAGAATGGCACAGTCCCACCCATATCTGTACCCCCTTACTTACAAAAATTGGACCCCCCCCATGTCCAAGTGAACCCTATAAGCTTAACAGCTGCGCGAGCAGCCTAGAACCTTGAAGAGAGTGAATGTCTGTTCCCACACAGTACAGCCCTTGCGATCGTTACACAGTCGGCATGATTTAAGTGAACTAACTCTTCAAAGGGGTGAGGGTTACATTATAGTAGTTAAAGAAATACGGTACCACCGCCTGTAAGCTTATTTCCCAAATAAAACCATTGATATAGATCAAGTGGATAGATTTTGTCTGTTTGTTTTATAGCTATGCCATTCGGGATTTTCATTCCAGTCTCTACATTTCAGAATGTTCACTGGCATGCTTGCATCTCCATTAACCAGCATGCCTGATTTCTGGGCTGCATTATTCCTGTCCTCCCCGCTGCACTAACGCCTGCAAGACGGGCTCTGTCTTAATTAACAAGCATTAATAATGCAATAGGTCTCGCATCTCACTAAGTTTAAGCCATTTACTTTGCTATACAATACCATTAGCAAAGCAAATGGCTTTAACTTAATCAAAGGAGAGACCTATTGCATTTTCAATGCTTGTTGTTATAGCCTCCTTTTGCATTTTACCTGCGTTCATTGGCACAAACTTTTGACAGAGACGTTTTAAGAGATGGGCAAGATGAGCATGTGCCAAGGGGCCCCACGGAAAGTAAACTTTCTGTGTATCTAGCTCACCTCTGTCTATTTAATTATCTCATTCTCTCTCATCTCTGCCTACCTCTACGTCTGTCTCTGTTTGCCCTATGGCATCTTAAGGATTTTTAAAGGCCCTGGAAAGACATATTTCGGTTTGTGTGAACTCAATTTCTGAGAGTTTGGTTGACATCATGCGGGGTTCAGTTAGCAGAAAATGGGTAACAAAAAAAAAAGTTGTTACGAACAGAAGGGCCCAAAATATGTCTTTCCCGGGGCTCCAAAAATAAGATGACACTGACTTATAAGGCTCCAGGACCAGTCTCAAGTTCAATTGTGTTGGTCAAGTGCAGAGAATTTTCGAGGTGAAGAACATTACTCAGCGGCAAGTGTGGGAGCAGGAGAGACCTGCGTGAAGTGAAGCTGCCCCCCCACCCCCATCCAGATCGCTTCACCACACTCTTGTGTCATTTCACCGCTCCACTTGAGACCCTCAAAAGTGATGTTTCAGTGACATGCTGTAAACACGACATGATTAATGATCTTTAAGGAAGATACTATCGGGGTTTTCACAATGAAGGGAAAAATAAATGGAGTTCCTTTATGGCCCGATTACTTTATGGTGACCTTCGTTACGCCCTTCTCATCGTTGTCTTCATAGTTCTTTTTCCTGTGTAGATCGAGCGTGCATACAACCAACTACGTCAGAGCGATATGAACAAAGAAACACCTGACCCAGAAACTGCTGCAACACCTCTTTAGTGAAAAATGCACACAAATTGCAATTGTCATTTTAATGAGTTTGGTGGCCCTGGGCAAGAAATATTTTGGGGTCACTATTGCGAATAACTTTGGATTGTATTACCCTCTTTCTACTAATGCAAACCCCATGATACCAAACAACAATGACTTATGCATTAAAGGCTGAGATAGAGAAATCGGCACAGGTGAAATACACAAAATATCCCTATGCATTTGCACATGCATTAAAACTTCTCTTCAAATTACATAGTAGACAAGTTTAAAACCCGTACGCTAAATGCACTAGACGGAATTCCCCAAAGACAAATGAGAAAGAAATCTATATTATGTACATAGGGGGCAGCCCATGTAGTGGTATAGACAATGTTTACGAATACCTACTGGAATTATGCCCAAGTGGCTACCATGCAGCCGAACAGTACAGTGCAGGCATCCTCATAAGAGGTGTGAATCGCCTACTGTTTCAACAACTTTGTGTAGCAGCAGTACCACGATGAACCAAAAGTAATGCATAAAGAGTCCCCTTATTGAGAGTCAGCTATAAGGAGCAAATAGGCTACAGCAAAGATGAACACAATTGACGACAACTCCCCAGGAAGACCCTATAGATGAAGGATGGAAGAAATGTTTATAATGTTGAGAGACCAGCATCACCATAGGATGAAGTATGGGGTGGGCTTGGGTGCACACTATAAACATAAGTAATGGCTCATCACCTATCAAGACACTTGTGTCAGCAAACCCTATCCAACAAAAGCTTTAAAGGAATCTACATCATTAGCCCTGAAGTGGAATCTAAATCACCTGAGGCAGCAATGGCTACTAGCAAAACAGAAAGGGGAAAGAACCCCCACCCTGTAGTTTTGGAACTGTGTAAGATGCAAACCACCAGAGCTTCCACTGCCGCAATCTAATGTGGTTCCCAGTGTGCTCAACTTGAGACCTGTCGCTCCTACACTGACACAATTGACAAGCTCTGTAAAAACACACACTACAAATGTTTGAGGTTCGAAAAGCATTGCAACTCCAAAGATGTAGGCATTTAAAAAGCACCATGAAGAAAAGTGTACCTTTTGTCAGACACAGACTATCATGGTTGCCAGGCGCCTAGAACCTTGACTGCAGAGACTTCTCTGACATAGCCTTGTCCTGATACCCTGACTACTCGGCTTCCTAACCATCAAATGGCATTGGCAATGAAAAGCTGCACCATAGACAGAATATAGAATTAGTTCAGAAATCTAGGGGTAGAAAAAATTGTCTTTCCAGGGCCAAGCGGTGCAACAAGGGAAAACCATTGTCCCCATGCCAAAAAAGGTTCTACAAGAACCTGTACTCTGTATATTGTTTAAGAGCTAGTGGCTGGAACTCAGACTCACAGCTTTGCTAAAACCTGAACGTAATGCTGCTATTTGTGACCTATATTGTTGAAGCCACAGAGTGATAGTTGATGAAACCAAAACATGATTGACCAGGAGTGGGGAGAGGGCGGGGTAGGGAGGGGGGAAGGGGATGGTTACATTCAGTTCCTTTGTTGAATGCAATGTAATTGTTTTTTATTGCCAATTTATATTGCCAGATTAATTATTGTGGTGTTACCGACACTATTAGAGATCATTATCCTTGATATTATCGTTCACGAACGGTCACACCTAACCATTATAAGTCACATGTATAATGTACTTCCTGTAAAGGTAAAAGACTGTCTCTGTAGAATGACTGGTAAATTTCAACACTGTTAAAGTCGTCAATAAAGTTTGTTAAAAAAAAAAAAGAGCTAGTGGCTGGAAGAGAATCCTGGGAAATCTTACAGCATCTCTGTCATCCAGTGAAATGAGGGGGCATGTACCCATCAAGCTCATTGAGAAAGCATAGCCAAATGTTCCTATTTTCTTCATTAGTCATCATCAAGACTGGCTCTTTGTTGAAAGTAGTTTACTTTGTGATATTTTACAATGAGTGCCTTTTAAGTTCAAATCCTATAACACAAACTTTGTCTTTGTGAGGATACAGCCTAACTCTGCTATTTTAGTATGATCAGCAAATGGGCCCTACTCTCAGCCTTCATGTTGTTTTAGCTTAAGATGTTTTATCATTATGAAATGTTCTTACTAGGACAGTGGGGGATCAAAACGCACAAGTCATCGAACAGTTACCAACTGCTTTCATTAAGGAAAGACAGATGTATTGGCTCGGGCAGAACTTTACGCACTGCCCCGCATCAATCCATATAAATGTACTAAGAAACTGAACTAATCCTCTTTAGTTCTGCCTTTGCTGGAGACAGGCATTTTCACTGCTCCGCAGCAGATTCAGGTATGTCTTACTTTACTCATACCTACAACTGTACATTCTTGACAGATCTTTTTTTTATTTCCTCCACTCTGTCTTCCTTTACCAAATACATTTTTGGGACTGGGGAGCTCAGCTTTGTATCTAAATAAAATAGTTTCTCCTCTGCTTCTCAGTTTTCTTTGACATCGACAAATGGGCTCAGTTCAGTGTCTATTTCCTTTATAGTTATTGTGTTAATCCTGTGTTAGGAGTGAATTACTTTTCAACATTCATACTTGATTGGCTTAGTATTTGCTATGAGTGATTGTGCTGTGTTTTATGTTAGCAGAGTTTTGTGGGCATAGGTGTCACTTATTGATGAATTTTCTACCAAACAAGGATTTCTAAAGTCTTTTGGGTACCTCGCTCTGTTTCCACTACCTCCACCATAAGTTTGTTCCTCCAACCTTTTTGTTCCTGAGCTATGTAACTTGTTAATTCTTTTTTCAATTTTCTTCAACCTTAAAATGTTTCCAACTTATTTTTTTTCTGCTTTTCACCTTCCTTTCTTTCTCTACTAATTAACTGTTGCATTCTATTACCTCAATTTAAAAGTTCTGTTTTGGTAGAAGATTTGGACTCTGGTGAAACCACCGTACAGCTTCTATGAACAAACGGGTTAATTGATCACGTCCTTCTAACTTAAATTTGAAGGCTAATATTAAAATTCCTTGTAATGGCAAACATGTTTGCTTTGGTGAACTTCTTGCCAACGCATTCCCATAGTCTGAGTATTCACAGGACCAATGCCAAGCAGCAAACATTTCACACCTTTCTGGGGTAGGCTGTCTTTACTTTCCTAAAGCTTCTGTCTGGGCAGAGGCAATGCTTTGCTCTTTCCTGCGCTGGGACTGATAAATGCAAGCACGGTACTTGGTGTCGGGCTAATGTCTACAGATCCTGTACATGTTGAGGACTCCAGGCACCTGCGGCCATATATACGTCCTGTGACACAAAAGGTCCAGGCCACCTTTTCACAGAGGTTTGAGTTAGAACATTAAAATACATGCAGTAGTCGTATGTAAATACTTTCACTATTCAAACTCCAGTCTTGTAATATTTGAGACTCGTGTATGGCTACCTATGCCCATCTAACTCTCTGCCACCTCTTCACTCATCCCATGCGTCTGTCCCCTGCATACAGCTTTATGCTGATCTTTTGTTTTTCCCCATACCTTCCAACACACCTTTCATTCTTTACCCTTACCCTTGCACACTGATTCTCCTAGGAAGTTATGCTCATTTGCTCCTCACCACAGGCATCCCCCTTCAAGACACTACTTGCTACCCGGCCATATACTTCGATAACATCCAGGCCCTTTTCTCCCCACACTGTTGGTCGCCAGACACCACTGCTTCATCCTAATGCTTGTTTGTTGATGTTTGTTTAATTTGCTAGGCATAGCCCATGTAAAGTGCAGGGCCACTGGAATAATGTGATTCTGTAGCTGGAATGATTTCTGCATGAATATGGATTTACTGCATTTGCCACATAATTCATCATCTGCTGCTTGATTTGCAGACTTTAACAAAAAAACATTTATTTTGTAACTCAAACGGATGAAACGTTATTAAAATGTGCCTACACGTTTTGCAAAGTTGGCTGTTCACCTTTCAGTTGGTTATTGCCGAATTTGAGACTTAGCTAGTACTGATGAGGTGAATCCTTTGCCTGGGCAATGTGTACATGTGTAAAAATGACAAAATAATGAAGCAATACTATCACAAAATCAGCCGCGTTAGCCAAATAATGTGTCTTTTCTTGTTGCATAATTTAACCTTTTCTATAATTTGGGCCTCCCCTGTATCATCATTCCAGTGGCCCCTCTAAAGCTGTTAATATTAGATCAGTACCCGCATAGGATTAATGCATTCTGTTGCTGTCCTATGATGAGCAACCACAAACTACTGAGGAGAGACAGCAGAGAACAAGCTTTAATATTTTGTGCATGGCTAAAGAGAAATGGGATGAAGTTATAGGGTAAACAAATACACACATGAAAGGTGCCGACTCTAAACAGGGACAGCTGATGTTTACACATTTTCAGTTCCCTTGGATGACCACCGGACACATCTGCAGGTTGACACTGATATGGCTGCATCTTGGCCTACTCAAAACAGATCTGACAGTCATAAATAGGGGATCTTGACTTCTTTCAAGTCTTTTTTGAGAGGGTAAGAAATGTTTAGGCGGATGCTTAACTCTGATAAACTAGAGTCCTGTGGCAGGAATTTACCAGAGTGTTCATTATTCTATGAGCCATGCTGCAGTTGCCTTTTTGGAACAGTTTTTTATTGTAAATTACGCTTATGGTTTACTCCTCATTCAGATAGTATAACATCTAGAAAAACGTACTTTTGAGGAGACAGACTAGTAAATGTGTTTGAATATATTGGACATTATGTTAACTGTGATAACAGTTCTGAGTCACTGTAGCATGTTTGAGCATGTAAAGGGTATAAAACGCGCACGTCCATATTTTCAATTCTGTCATCCTTGTACTTTGAAATTCGTTCATGGACCAACATTTGCAACCAAAGCAGAACCCTTAGCTGTATGTAATAGATGTTATCCTCTAGTCCCCCTAAAAAACCCTATCTTTAATGTATTTTTACAGGCGACTTGTGTCGCATCAAGCCACCTAAATAAAGAAAACATTATGTAGCCGTGCCACTGTAATAATTTTTTTACGGCTGAGTTCTGATGTCATAATGGCTGCTTTCAGAGCCAGCAGCAAGGGTGAAACGCAGGTCAAGGAGAGGGTAATTGCAGACACATTTTAAGCAAGAACAAAGAGATGTGGCTTTTCTTTCTTCTGAAATGTTTTTTCTAAAATGAAAATCTTTCAGTCGAAACGCGATATTTATGGGAATATGTCAATTTTTTTCCATGCAGTAGGTCATTACAGGAAAGATAGCTTTTGATAGAGACTTCTAACAGCAGATTTCCTACCTTGTGAATTTCTACAGACGCCAAACTGGGTCCTTTTGGAGGATTTTCACAACTACCACCTCGCATGCTGGTAGGTGGTGTTGTGCTGCTCTGCTTCGGGTCTGGCCTGCCCCGGATGTGACGCCATGCCACCATATCCGTGCCTTTACGATGTGGACCTGGAGCTTGCTCCTTCGCTCTGTCAGAGTTCCAACTGTGATTTATTTTCCCTTCAAATTCTGCCACTGTGCTAGGGACATGTCCACACAAAAGGGCTCAAGTTGTGTTAGGATTACCTTAAGCAGATGTCAGTGAAGGACCAACACGATGTCTGTCTCGGCTCCAAGCAGTTCTCAGTGTCTTGTGATCGAGGCGTGTGATTCCAACAAATGGTCACGGAATGCCTCTGTGACTTGCAATATCCTTATAATGTACAAGAGAGGATACTTTAGCTCATATTACTTGGAGGCCTGCAATCCCAGTATAAAACCTATTTCCTTATTCTGGCCAACTTGTGACATCTTCAATCGCCTGTAATAAGAAAATGACATAGCTGCTTAACTGTAATAACTCACTACTCTTGAGTTGTAACACTATAATACCTGCTGCCAGAGCCAGCATCGAAGGTGAAAGGCAGGACAGGGGAGCACCTTTGCATCTGCAGTTTAAACAAAGAAAACGTGAACAAGCTTTTCATTCTTATGATCTGCTTTTCTAAACTAATGATAGATTTATGGCCGCATGTTTGCTTCTTTCCTGTAACGAACTGTTTGTAAAAATTACTCAGCATTTTACTACTCATTGTAAGCTGGAGCATTTTTTAAGCTGATTTATGTTAAACTTCTAATGTGTTATGTGACAAATTACTGACTCATTTTTAGTGTGTTTAATGTTGCGTTATAGAGTGCACTTTTATTCTTGATGCCCGCAACAACACTATCTCTTTCATATGAAGGAGTAAGACCCAAAGTGTTTAAGCAGTTTATGGGAATGGTGATATTGTGACTATTTATTACACGTAATAAAATGGCCTCTTACGTAACTTAAAAGGATTTTGCAAGTCAAGTTGGAGTTCCATGGCATTATAAAGGACTTCAGCCTTCGCGCTCATTCTATATGCTCATGACACTTCTCAATGACTTCCAATGTCATGATAATGTTCTTGTTCTATCATTCAAGAATATTACAAAATTGTACAACGACCAGACGCGGTCATTATGCAAGTAGAGCTTTTAAGAACTGTGGCCTCAACCACAGTCTTGCCAAATGATACCTTTGTGGGACGTTATTCAGCAGACTGGAATGGGGAGGCCAGGAATATTCGTAGCTGATAGCCAATTAAAGAGCTGAATGAAGCTCGCTCTTAGAAACCCTGTAACTGATGGAGAATGTATCTGATCAAGTGCATGCATTTTTTATGTTGTATGTTATACTTATTTATATTTCAGTGATTGACTTTTTTTGCTCCTGAAACTTCGGCCAATGGCTTCTTTTGTCTCTGAACCTTCAGCTACTAGCTTCAGACATTGTCAATCGGGAGTGTTTGATTTATTACATTGAAAGTTGAGTAATTTAATCCCACTGTTTTCTGTTGTATGTTTGGGTATGTTTTTCCGCCTCAATTGTAATGCCTGTGAGAATATTTTATATCTGAAATTAGCCACTGAGCAGCCCAGTAGCACTGGGGAACAAACACTGACATAATCCTCTCACTAATGAATGCTACATAAAATAAGGCATTCTTTTTTCTATAGCATCCATTTGAGATGATTTTGTCAGTGCTCACTCCCCGGTGCTGTTGGGTAAGTAAGCATTGGCAAAGCCCATAGGTTGAGGCTCTGTATGATTGTGTGTCGACCCCAAGAGGAGGTATTGCTATGTTCAAATGCCATAATTGTGGTAGAATGGTTCCTTCCTGTGGGGTTAGGGCTTGCACTGTTCTGCCAGGATTTACCAACCCTCACAAAACGGATGACGGGAAAGAGCAACAGAAGAAACCAGCTTCACTCTTCTCTACTGTGCAGATGTTCTTATGCTTTGTCAAGATGGTACTTCTCCCAGAGATATAGTTTCTAGGCATACATCGAGATCTTCATGGTCATCAGAGGTCTTGGGGACTTATAGTGCTTCTTTTTTGCATCGTTCCTATGCAATTGCCAACTATAGTGTCCTGCCACAGGAGTCGTGATACTGAACAGCAATTAATGTGATGAGAATACTAAAGGATCTTGTTTTCATTATGGAAGTGTGAGTCTGGTGGGTTGAAAAATGTGAATCACGTACTCCTGATTTAGGATGAACCATCGTAAGTAGTGAGTGCTCCCAGACTGTTCTTATGATTTTGCTGGAGTTGGTTCCAAATGACAATGAAACATAAATACCCTCTAATACATGTGGGTGAATACCTTGATCAATTTTAATTAGCAAAGCACTGCTGTAGCAGTTAATGAGAGCATGTCATTGACTAGGCCTAGGGGTATCCGGAATGTCGAGCTGTATTGTATTGAAATTGCTTTTATATAGCGCTTACTACACCTCACGAGGCGTCAAAGTGCTTTTGCAGCGAGTTGCACGCTACTCCAGAAGCCTGCTGTGAGGCGGTATGTCCCCGAAATGTATTCACAGATTGCTGCATTGATTCTATTTGCGAGACTGAACTTTGTTTCATCGGGTTATACAGGGCACCACTCTGCTCCATAAACTTATCGATCGTTCGCTCCCTCTGTGGTTGCACAGTTCTTTGCATTTTTTCATTGCATGACCTAAACAAGAAAATATGATTGAAGTATGACGTAGTTTTTCCTCAAGTTGTTCTCTCCTTGACTTGACATGCCTAGCAATATCTCCTGTGGATTTTTTTAACCAAAAAGCCAGAAATGGTGGAGATGTGAATTATCTGTGGCATGACTTGGGTACTCCTTGTTCTGCGTTGTTTTCTGTTTTCTCTTAAAAGGGATTAAGAGTAACACTATGAGTAGCTTTGTTAGTAGGTAAGAGGGGTAGCCAGCATTACAGGATAAGCACTTGGTGGCCCGCTTCAGAAAACGTTTCGGGCACTATAGTTTTTTTTTTGTTGTAAATATGTTTATTGGCATTTTTAATTGTGCGTTCTTATATTGACATATTCAAAATCTAGAAATAACAGTTATCAGTTACATAGTTAATTTTCCTGCACATTTGGGCAATGGGTATATTAACAATAGTAATTTAGACGTATAATATATTCCAGAGGTCATACACAATCTATTCCATTCCTTCATTCAATTAACAGCTAGGTCTATTGTATTTTGTGTATGAGCAGTGTTGCTCTTCATCTATCCCTCACGTAACTTATGTCTCTAACTATTCACTCCTGGGGCGGATCATGAGGACTGCCGTGGTGCGTTCATTGTAATCAGTGTCATTCTTCATCATATTATGTATGCCCGTAGCTTAATAAACAAGTGGTTTCGGGCACTTTAGTTCTGCTTCGGTGTGCAAAAAGTGCTGGCTAAGAGTGGAGATGGTAGATCCTGAATTTAAGAATCAGGACAAGTGGGCGCTTATGCCAGCAGATGAGGTTTACGACCCTGCACAATGTTCCGGAGTTTGAACTGCCATAAGTTTGTGGCCAGGAAAGGAAAAATGGGTTTTCTGAGTGGTGATGCGCGATAAGGCTATTGGGAAGCTGATGAGCACCATCAAAGTGAGAATTTTGTTCATATTCACAAACATTTCGAATAGCTTTCCAAACTCAATTTGTGAACCTTGAATTAATACCAAAAAAAGCCTGCAGTAAACGTGCAAACTAGATGTGAAAAAATCACTAACACCTGCGTATTTTCAGTTAAGGTTGCATTTTAAAAAAAAAACTAACATCCAGCAGATGTTTTCAGCAGCATAAAATCTGACCAAAATCTTTGATTTTATTGCATCACAACCAAAGGCACGAATTTTTTAAGCAACCCAACTAGAGAGTCCTTTATGAAAATTGTAGGCATATGCTTAGAGCACGTAAAGTTACACTTTCGTTTATGAGTCGATCTCCGAGTTCTACCGTTCTAGTGTGCTTTCTCTGCCCTTCACATCCCATTAATTTCCTTGTATAACAAAATATTCATTTTTTGTGATTTAGATCGTTCTTATGTAAACACACCTGACTTTCTTGTTGGTATTTTTTTTTCTTTAGCACACTTGCATATTTTGATACCTCTGTTTTAATTATAAAGAAAGTCAAAGTGTCTTTAAGTATTCTATATAACGTTGCCGTACTTCAGGTGACACAGGAATCTAGTCCTTACAATTCACATATTTTGGTCTTGGTGGATGGTGACCCTGCAGATCTTGAGGAGATGTAGG
The DNA here is from genome assembly GCF_964204655.1 of Triturus cristatus. Taxonomy (NCBI): domain Eukaryota; kingdom Metazoa; phylum Chordata; class Amphibia; order Caudata; family Salamandridae; genus Triturus; species Triturus cristatus. Next base: position 331,284,357 of record NC_140582.1, read on the forward strand.
GAAAGGAGGAAGTCAGAGAAGGTGTATTCTAGGATTAAGGGGACGCACAGCATTGAAAGTGTGATGCCAATAAAAGAGCCCAAAGAGATTCTTGGAAGAGGGAGGTTTGGTGGGGCATACAACATTAGAATTGCGATACCAATAAACCTAGCCACATCGCTAGTTGGAAAAGTTAAGTTTGAGTGTGTGTACAACATTGGAATTCCGATTACAGTAAATCCGGCCAAAGTGGTTCCTGGAAGAGGGAAGTTGTTTGAACCCTCTAGCAAAGTACTATAGAAGAAAGGCTTTGAGGTCATCAGAGTTCTTGGGTCTTCAGTTCGTTGGTGAGTTCCAGTTTTCAGCTGCTGCTACTGCTAAAGTGTTTCTCAGAACCTCTTTGCATTTCAGTGTTCTCTTTAAAGGAGGAAAAATGTACTTAGTTGATCCTTCACATCTTTCAGCTGCCATTCAAATATGACACCTTCCCACGGAAACTGAAACACTATCTTTAAGGGACGATGGACGTTCTATCCTTTGGTGGTGGAGAAAGTGGCAAATGTATGTACTTAGATCCACTTACAGTGTCTTGTTATGGTGAGGGTAAAATAGTTGAATTTCTTGACAAAATTTCTCTTTTTGGGCCAATTGTACGATGATCTGAGGAATCAATGGTTGAGGCTCTTATTGAACAAGGGAAACATCTTCTGAAGTTTGAAGAGCGCTTTGTTCCTCAAGCCTTGTAGAACCATGGAAAGACCATGCCATTTGCTCCCCCTGCCACACTTAATGAGCATAATTATATATCTGAAAGAAACACGTTAGTTAGATTCCTCACCTTAGAATATCCCCAGGCGTCAGACTGGATCCGGAAGATTTTTCGTCAGCAATACCCCTTGCGCGTCGCTAGGCGTCGTCTGCGGCTCCGCGTCCGTCGTCGGCGTCGTGCGCCGGAATGACGTCGTCGGAGTACTTAGACGCCGCCCTCGTGCGCTGACGTCAGTTCTTCTTTTTTCCGCGCCAGTAAGCGCAGATCCGGGAGAGCTACCCCTTTAGTCATTTTTTGACTAACTTTTTTGATCCTTTTTGATCTTGTCTCGACTCCGGTGCCGGTAGGATGCCTGGTTTGAAAGCCTGTGCTGACTGCAACCGCTTGATGTCGGTTACGGACCATCACCGCCGGTGCCTTTACTGCTTGGGCCTCGACCACGACGCGGAGTCGTGTTCGGACTGCAAGGCCCTGACCACGAAGGCTAGACGGGAGCGGTCCCGCAAGCTTCTCGAGATTCGCCACTCGGCTCCGCGCGCCTCTCGATCCCGGTCCAGGAGGAGGTCCAAGGATCGGTCGCGGAGCCGCAGCCGACGTCACCATCGGTCGTCGGGATCCAAGTCTTCGGGTAAGTCGAAGCATTCCAAGAAGTCCAAGAGGCGACACCGCTCTTCGGACTCCCCTCGCCGGTCGCGCGACTCGGCCGAGGGTCAGGGTGGTTCCACCCCCGCGGCTCCGGCGGAGCCGCAGGCGCCGCGCAAGTCCCCATACCCTCCGGTCCCTGGGACTGACGCGACGCCGGTGGAAGTCAGTGCCTTCCTCTCGGCCATGAGGAGCCTTGCTCCGCAGTCGACGCCCGCTGGCGCGCCATCGGGCCCCGCGGACCCGACTGGGCTGCCTTGCCTGCCGGCGGCTCCGGCGCCGTTGACGGCTCCGGCCTCGACGCCGCAAGCGCCCGAGGGACCCGTTCCCGAGTCCCCGCCAACGCCGGTCGACCTCGTAACGCCTCCTCTGCCGGCGTCGACACCGATACCACCCCCGACGCCGACGCCGACTCCGCTCGACGTCGAGCCCCGGTTCCGCCCCACTCCGGGCCCGGCGCCGATACGGCGTCGATGGACGCCGCGTTCGGCGCCGCTGGAGACGCATTATGTCTATCGCCCAGCTCCGCTCCTTCCTCCTGTATACCAGGAATCGGATGATGGGGACAACTGGGAGGGATCCGAGGATCCAATGGCCCTTCAGGCTCAAATGTCACAGGACTGGGCAGATGAACTGGGGGAGGCCAGTGGCCTGGATACCTCTCCGGACACTGGATTCGTCTCTCCTCCGACTGTGGCTTCGGAGGAGGGCGCTGCTTTCTCTGTGGTACTGCGCAAGGCGGCCGCAGCCCTTGGGCTCGAGCTGCCTGCCGTGGCTGTGAGGACTAACGTCCTTACTGAGGTGCTTCAGTCTGCAGCAAGCTCCACTGAGCCTCTCCTGCAATTCAATGAGGCCCTCATTGACGTTCTGCAGGGCACCTGGTCCAAGCCCTCCACAGTTCCTCCTGTGGACAGGAACATCGCCAGGCGCCACCGCCCTGCTCCAGGCGACCCCAGTTTTCTGTCCCAACACCCTACCCCTGAGAGTCTGGTTATCCAGGCCTCTACCTCCCAATCCTCCTTCCCGACCGCCCCGCCGGACCGGGATTCCAAGAGACTGGAACAGTTTGGCAAGAAGCTGTTCTCCTCTCTTAGTTTGGGCCTGCGGTCTTTGAACACCGCCTGTCTCTTGGACCGTTATTCCTACTCTCTGTGGGATGCGGTGGAGGACGCGCTGCCCCTGTGTCCGGAGGAGGTCCGGACACGACTTACCCAGGCTCTGGCCGATGGGAGGGATGCAGCGCGACATGCTATCCGATGTGGGCTTGACACTACGGACTCACTGGGTAGGGCCATTTCTACCACAGTGGCGCTTAGACGTCACGCCTGGCTGCGGTCCACGTCATTTTCGGGCGATGTCCAGAGCACTCTCATGGACATGCCCTTTGATGGCACTCGCCTTTTTGGCGAGAAAGCGGACAGTGCGCTGAATCGCTTTAAGGACTCCCGGGCTACGGCCAAGTCCTTGGGCCTCTCGGCCCCGCGGTCGCAAACTTCCGCCTTTCGCCCCTTTCGTGGCCAAGGAAGGGGTGCCTCCTCACGTGCGCCTAGCCACCAGCCGCAGAACCAACCTGCGCGCGGTCGCGGACGTGGTTTCCGCCGAGGCGGTTCTGGAGGACGACGAGGTCAGCCCACATCCACCCCGGCAGCATCCGCCTCAAAGCCTTCCTAGTCCGAGCTTTCAGGCCCATTCCACGCCAGTAGGCGGCAGAGTTCGCCATCACCTGCTCCACTGGCGGTCCATCACATCGGACAGGTGGGTGCTGCAAATCGTCCGAAGGGGCTACTCCCTCCCCTTCGAGACGATCCCTCCAGCCATGCCACTGCAGCACCACCGTATCTCGGGGGATCATTTGAATCTTCTCCACGAGGAAGTTTCGGCCCTCTTGGCCAAGGGGGCCGTCGAGCGCGTTCCGAGCCCCGAAGTAGGTCGTGGTTGTTATTCCCACTACTTTCTGGTTCCCAAGAAGGGCACAGGGGGCCTCCGCCCTATCTTGGACCTCCGGAACGTCAATGCCTTCCTCCGGAAGGAAAGGTTCAAGATGTTAACTTTGGCTCAGGTTCTAGCTGCCCTAGACCCCGGAGACTGGATGGTAGCGTTGGACTTGCAGGACGCTTATTTCCACATCCCCGTCCTGCCGGCCCACCGGCGTTACCTGCGGTTCACGGTGGGCCAAGAGCACTTTCAGTTTACCGTGCTCCCCTTCGGCCTCACCAGTGCCCCTCGGGTGTTCACGAAAGTGATGGTGGTGGTGGCAGCTCATCTGCGCAGATCAGGGGTTCCAGTCTTCCCCTATATCGACGACTGGTTGTTGAAGGCGGGCTCGCCCCAGACAGTCGTCTCCCACCTCCAGACTACGGCAGATCTCCTGCATTTGCTGGGATTTTCCATCAACGTGCCGAAGTCACACTTGAGTCCCTCTCAGAAGCTCCTCTTCATCGGAGCAGTTCTCGATTCGGCGCAGTTCTGGGTCTATCCACCGGAACAGCGCGTCCGGGATATTCAGGTCCTGATTCCCATCTTTCGGCCTCTATCCTGGGTTTTGGTCAGGCTAGTGTTGCGGCTTCTGGGGCTGATGGCCTCCTGCATCCTACTAGTGCATCACGCCAGGCGGCGCATGCGGGCTCTGCAGTGGGACCTGAAGTTTCAGTGGGCCCAGCATCACGGCAACCTGTCCGACCATGTCTTGATCTCGGAGGGCACTGCACAGCAGTTGCAGTGGTGGCTCACGGACCGCGATTGGGTCATGGGCAGAAGCCTCTCCCTTCCCCAACCGGAGCATGTCGTAGTGACGGATGCGTCCCTCCTGGGATGGGGTGGCCATATGGGAGAGGCGGAGATCAGAGGCCTCTGGTCTCCGGCGGAGTCTCGTCTCCACATCAACCTGTTGGAGTTGAGAGCGATCCGGCTTGCACTGAAAGCCTTCCTTCCCTCTGTCAGGGGAAGTGTCGTGCAGGTGTTCACGGACAACACCACCGCCATGTGGTATTGCAACAAACAGGGCGGGGTGGGGTCGTGGACCCTTTGTCAGGAGGCTCTGCGCCTCTGGACGTGGCTGGAACACCAGGGCATCACCCTAGTGGTTCAACATCTGGCGGGCTCTCTGAACGCCAGAGCAGACGAACTCAGACGCCGGTGCATGATGGATCACGAATGGCGTCTGAACTCCGAAGTGGCGCAAGGTCTCTTTCAGCAGTGGGGAGAGCCTTGGTTAGATCTATTCGCCACCGAAGAGAACGCGCAATGTCAGCAGTTCTGCGCGTTGGAATTTCCAAGGTGGCACTCGCTCGGCGACGCTTTTCGTCACGAGTGGAGTTGCGGTCTGTTGTACGCCTTTCCGCCTATACCACTTCTGCCCAGAGTGCTGAAGAAGATCAGGCACGACCGGGCCCAAGTCATCTTGGTGGCTCCGGATTGGGCACGAAGGTACTGGTATCCCGAGCTACTCAGTATGTTGACCGATCCTTCGATACGTCTGCCCCTTCGGGAGGATCTTCTGTCGCAGCAGCAGGGGACGGTCCTCCACCCGAACCTGTCCAGCCTCCACCTCCATGCGTGGAGATTGAGCGGCGGCAGTTGATGCCATTTGACTTGCCTCCTGAAGTCTGTGATATCATTCTGGCAGCCAGGCGTCCCTCCACAAAGACGGTATACGCCTGCCGGTGGAACAAATTTGTGGCATGGTGCACAGCAAAGGCTGTGGATCCCCTTTCCGCCCCTCTTTCTGAGGTTCTCCTCTTTCTTCTTTCTTTGGCCCGGCAGGGCTCTGTCCTGGGCACCCTGAAAGGTTATCTTGCTGCCATCTCTGCCTTCTTGCGGCTTCCTGATCAGCCTTCTCTTTTCAAGTCCCCTGTAGTTACACGCTTTCTAAAAGGCATTACTCACACGTTCCCTCCTGTCCCTTTTGTAATGCCTCAGTGGGACTTGAATCTTGTTCTCACATTTCTGATGTGCGCTCCCTTTGAGCCTCTTCATAATTGTCCTCTTCGTCTGCTGACGCTTAAGACTGCTTTTCTGGTAGCCATCACCTCGGCTAGACGGGTGAGTGAGCTCCAGGCTTTATCTTCCAAGCCTCCTTTTCTCTCTGTTCATCCGGACAAGGTTGTCCTTCGGCCTCGTCCCTCCTTTCTTCCGAAAGTGGTGACTCCATTTCATCTTGGGCAGTCTGTCACCTTGCCCACCTTCTTTCCACCTCCGCATCCTTCCAAAGAGGAAGAGAGGCTCCACCGTCTGGACCCAAAACGTGCGCTCTCCTTTTATTTGGACCGCACAAAGCAGTTCTTGGTGGACGACCAACTTTTCGTTGGATACGTGGGTGCTAAGAAGGGGAAAGCTGTGCACAAACGGACCATCTCTCGGTGGGTCGTTTTGTGCATCAAAATTTGTTACTCCTTGGCAAAAAAGGACCCTCCTGTTGGGCTGCGCGCCCACTCCACTCGGGCCACAGCGGCTACTACTGCTTTGGGACGGGGTGTCCCTTTGCAGGACATCTGTCAGGCGGCGACGTGGGCTTCGCTACACACGTTTGCCAGGCATTATTGCCTTGACAGCCAAGTCCGGAGGGATGGCTTCTTTGGCCGTTCTGTCCTCCAGGACTTTCTGGTGTGATCTTGGTTCGCAGACCCACCACCGGGGATGGTATTGCTTGGGTATCTATTCTAAGGTGAGGAATCTAACTAACGTGTTTCTTTCAGATGAACAAGTTACTTACCTTCGGTAACGATGTATCTGTAAGAAACATTAGTTAGTTAGATTCCTCACCGACCCACCCATCCTCCCCGTTCTGCGAACTGACATCTAGGGTTAAGGTTATCCTTTTCAGGTCCCTAGATTTTATTTTTGGCACCAGTGTCGGTCTTTGCATGGCTCTGCGTTCCTGGCGCGGAAAGCTATGTACAAGAACTGACGTCAGCGCGCGAGGGCGGCGTCTAAGTACTCCGACGACGTCATTCCGGCGCACGACGCTGACGATGGACGCGGAGCCGCAGACGACGCCTAGCGACGCGCAAGGGGTATTGCTGACGAAAAATCTTCCGGATCCAGTCTGACGCCTGGGGATATTCTAAGGTGAGGAATCTAACTAACTAATGTTTCTTACAGATACATCGTTACCGAAGGTAAGTAACTTGTTCTTTATATATGTAGTTTGTATCATAAAATAACACAGCCAGCAGAGCCTTTTAATCAATGTTTAGGATTATATCTATTGCAAAGAGTTTTATAATAGAATTGTAATGTTTTTGTAAGGGCCGCGCAGTGCAAATAAAGTTTGCTGATACATGAGCTGACAAGTCACAGATAATAAACATGTTGCCTTTTCTTCTCTCAGACCTGTACGCTTTTTATTCTAAATATGACAGATTTTATGTATGATTGTTGTCTTGGCTTTACATCATGCATCCATATGTTATAGTTGTCATGCTTCCGAATTAGTTTTTTCTGACAATGTTTAAATCATCGGGACGGACATTAACAGTGTTTCTGGTGGTAATGATGTTTGTCTCTTCTTTAGTTTGCAGGTCACCTGGTGCGGGTCAGTTACCCAAGAATCTGTATACTGGATGGAGGTATCAACAAGATCAGGCCAACAGGCATACTGACCGTCCCATCTCCTCAAATCTGAGTTAAACTTGTAAACGGAAATAGAAGGGCAGGTTCTCCATCGGCCAGTATTCGCCATGAGCCCAACATGTGATTAGCAGTCATTCAAGCCCAGTGTTGCTACTTGCATTTGGAGCTAATACACTCTGCTTTTCCGGATTTCCAGCGAACACAGGCGTGTTGTTCACAATACAACCCAGTTCTCGTTCAGTTCTTTCTATACAGGATTTGAGTGGAATGTGGATTTATCATAGGTGCAAGAAAGATCTTTAATGCAATGAAAAAAAGATCCTATTCTAAACAATGCACTGTCAGAAAAGGAGTAGCCAGTATAATTCATATTTAGAAGGTGAACCTAGTTGTGTTATAATTATATGTAGTTTAATCATGTATTAGTGAATACTATGTGCCTAGTGGTGCTTCAAGTAGTCGAAAAGTGATTTTCTTTTCAGGTCCCAAAGAAGGCTCACGTTTGTATGAGAAAATGTGCTTTGTCGTCACTTGGCACAGTTTTCAAAGTGTTGATTAGTGATTGTAGCGTGATATTTGGTAATTGTCTACTTCCCAGTCCAAAACCACTGATCTGCGCATTAGCCTAATCCGTCCCTGTAGAGGTGGCATGCCTGCCTCATTTTCTGCAATTCGGGCGAGACTAATCCGTCATCCTTTGTTTTGAAGATGAAGCTTCCAGCACAATATTGGAAAAGCTGTGCTAAGAAATTGGCTAATGCTAAGGTACGCATTACCTATATTTAAGCATAAGCGATTTAAGTAAAGAGAGGGATGAACTCATCAATTGATAATCGGTTGGAACTGTCCAAAAACCGTGACTGCTCTTGAGGGAACATGCAATATAAATGGGCTTTTGATTGTTAGATAAGTGATGAAATTACTCATTCCTTTATGGCTCAGTACTTACATTTATTAAAAGCATAAAAGCTCTAAAGGAAATGCAAACACTGTAAAGTACATTAATGTCTACCAAATAAAATACTTAAAATAAAGAATACATTTTGGATATCACTTTCCAAAAAAATCTGCACCTCTACCCTACCTTGTTGCTATTCTAAGGGCAAGATCCGCCTGCAAGGGAAATGAAACTCGAATGTGAACCAATGAGAAACAAACTCTTTTAAAAAGCCTTCCCCATCCCTCCTAATCTTTTCGAATCTGCCACACCAGTGGCTCCCAAACCGGGCATACAGAAATGTAAAAACATATATATATAATATTTCTTTTTGGCAAAGTTATAGCAACTATAAAATTGACTTTTTATGTCGGAGATTTGTTTTATCCTTTATTGTGGCAACAGTATTTATCTCGTTTTTATTGGTTGCAAACAAAAAAATTTGCTTCTTAGTAATGAAGAACGCATAATTTTAGAGGCAACAAAGAATAATATTGGTGAATAACGTGGCATTCTGTTAGCAGGAATGGTGCTGAGTTGCTGAAGGGATGCAAGGATCATACTAAAAATAATACATTTGTTGGTTCGAGTTAAGAAATGATGGTGTTCACATTATTGGCCTAGGGATATGCCAAAGCGCTCCCTTCTCCTTGAGGTAAGTTAAACACAAAAAGCACCACTAGTAAGGAGAAATCCTCTGTTTCCTGAAGAAATGGTCTCACACCCTGGATCATTCGGGGTCCTGATGTAGTTCCCCGATGCCAGGCTGTTCCTGGTCTGAGCTAATTCTAACTTAAAAAAAAAAAAGATAAAGCTGGAATTTGACTCCATTGCCAGACCTCACGCCAGTTGGAGCATACTGGCTAGTTATGTGCTGGATGTTTTTAGGACAGCTGTGTTACCCGGTGGGTCATTCTTAAGGATGGACCCAATCCTGCAGATTTGAAAACTCTGATGGCTGTGACCTCTATGCCTCCCAGGTCCACACCTCCATAGGTCCATCAGGTCCTCCAAAAGAGTCAGAGCACTCCAATGCACTGCCCCATGTGCTTAGTGCCACCATATTAAACAAAAGCACAGCTGATTTGGGCTGTGCCTTCGAAGTTGGCTGACATCATCCAGGTGGACGAAGTGAAAGTTATGTCCTTTTTTGATTATGAGCCTTTGGCACAGTCTCTTTCCTTGCAATAGAGATTTGCTTCTATGTGAGAGCTCTTCAGTTCCAACACCAGTGCTCTTGTTGTGGCTGCTAAGATTATGGCTACACAGATGATGATCACCAAGAAGCTCATAATCTTCTCCTCTCTCACAATGTTGATGCTGGCCTTCAATTGGATTTACAGCATTCAAGTAGTTTGCTCACATCTCCTAAAGAGTTACCTCTTACCCTTTTGGCCATTCTTCAGAGGATGTTTCTTCAATCACTTTGGTGGGAATTAAAGCAGCATAAGCATTGGAAATGACCTTGCCTCCACTGAACAAAATCTGAATTGTTTACAGGAATCTTTCAACTTTCTTATAGAGTTTCAGAATCTTTACTGCACTTTAATGAAGCACTCTTGGGGCCTTCCAGTCTGCCTAGAAGGAACCTTTCTTTTGCCCGGCAGTCCATAAACAACTCACTAGATGACACAGGCTAGGTCTGTGTTATCCAAAGTTTTTGTAATCACACTGTTAATGGAATATCTAGTGATCCAAGACTCTGTAGCGAAATTAAACCCAAATGCTTTTCCCACCGCCCCTTCATATAGAGTCTTAAGAGGCTGGAAAACCTAGTCTGTAAGTTCTGTCCCTCAGGCAATCTTGCCCTCCACATGGCTAAAGGTAAGTGCCTTTTAGGCACTATATCTATGCCTTTTGGGAATTGACAAAAGTGACAGTCATCTGCCTCCCTGACCATATGAAGAAGCCCTTGTTAGGTCTGGTCAACAATGGATTGAGTGCAGTGATGTCATGTCACTGTAACTTAGAGAGCGCACTTCCACCAAACGGTCTCTTCGTGCTAGGTAACTGTCTCAGCATGGCTCAGGATACTTATTAATAGGCTTGCTTACTTAAAGAACAAGTCTTCAACATTTGCCTGAACTTTCCATAGTTTGAGGTGGTCCTAAGTTCCAGAGGCAGGGAGTTCCAGACACTGGGAGCAGTGACTGGGAGCAGTGACTGAGAACCTGACACCACCGGTACTATTCCTCTTAAGTTGTGGGATCACTAAATAGTGTAGATGAGTGGATCTAAGATCCCTAGTGGGGTAATACTTATGGATCTGAGATTTGATGAAAACTGGACTATTCATGTGCAAACCCGTGAAGATAGTAGGACATGCTTTGAACATGGATCTCTGTGCATCTGGAAGCCAATGAAGATCCTTTGTCACTTGGGAAACGTGACAGTGTTTTGGAAGTTGATAGATCAGCCGAGCAGCCTGGTTTTGAATCGATTGAAGCCTGCACGTAAAATATTTAGGAAGACTCCGGTAGATGGCATTGACATAGTCAATTCTTTTTTTTTTTTTTTTTTTTTTTTTGAAACCGTTTATTACAAATCTCAAGAATATACAGGTATGGGCCTACAACCTTCCGGCCGGCCACTAGGATGACAGGAGCATATGACATACGTTCATAAAACACTTGGTGTTGCAGAGGAGCATATTCAGGAGGTATCAATGCCGTGGGCCATATCAGTCAGACCCCACAATACGGTTTCATTTTATACAAACAACAAGAAAAAACCACACCCACAAGGCAACCCGCAATCGACAGTAGCAACACGTGCTCCCCGAATGGGGGACCCCAAGTAGCCACAGGAGTCTAAAGAGGGGAAGGGGAACAGAGCAAGGACTGGGGGAACCCTGTGCCCGGGGCTGGGGGAAGGAGTCAGCTAAGGGGACGGGGCTGGTGAGGCAGCAGGCAGCAGTGGTGGCGCGCAGATACCCCCACGATAGGCGTTCCAGGGGCCCCATACTTTCACCCATGTCCCAGGCTTACCCCTCGCCACATACACCACCTTTTCTCGAAACATGCACCAGTCCATGTGTTCTTTCCAGGCCGACACCGCCGGGGGCTTCTGGGATCCCCACAGTTGAGCAATATCACGCTTAGCTACCATATATCCCAGAGTCACCCACCACATCTGCGGAGCCGAGTAGTCAGTTGGTTCCCACACATTCAACAGGCACCTCCTCGCTTCAGGCAGCAGCGCGACACGCGTAACCACTCGCAGGACCTCGTGCACACCACGCCAAAATCGCTCCACCTTCGGACATTCCCACAAAATATGCAGAAAGGTCGCCAAAGCACCACACCCACGCTTACACAGCTCATCCTCAGCATAGCCCACACGCAGAAGCCTTGGCCCCGTCATGTAGACCCGGTGGAGTATCTTAAGCTGGACGAAGCGAAGGCGAGACGGTATGGCCACCTCCTTCGGAGAGGCCACCGCGGAGGTCCAGTCCTCGTCGTCCAACTCCAGCCCATCGGCAACCCAAGCCTCTCGGAGGCCAGTTAGCAAGCCCGAGCGGTCATTGATCAGCTTTTTGTAAATAAGGGAGATCGTGCTGTCTGGGACATGGCCATCTAGCACTCTGTCCTCCAGGGGGGAAGACTCCGGGATGGGGGCAACGTCTGGGAAGACGGAGCCCAGTGCATGACGGACCTGCAGGTACCGAAAGTATTCACTGTCCTGCAGCTGAAACTCCGTCTGCAGCATCTCGAATGTTTTAAATCCCCCCCTCGTCCAGAGATCCCCGACTTTACTAATGCCTATCATGTCCCACTTCTCGAAGCCCTTCGAGGTCCACAGGGAGCCCAACCTCTCAGATGCGTACAGCGGTAACGCCCGGGTCAAACGGTCCTTCCACCCCATAGCTGCATTAGCCGCGTGCCATACTCGCACCATGACACGCGTAGGTCCCGTCAGGCGAGCGTCGGGCGCGCCAGAGTAGAGCGCTCGATTGTAGTCGCCACCGGGCAGTAGCATCTTGTCCATTTCAAATGCCGGGTTCAAGGCGGGCCCGTAGAGGCCATGGTTGATTGCAGCTAACTGGGAGGCCCAGTAATACCGTTTAATATCCGGAAGGGCAATCCCCCCGTCGTACCATGGGAGCGTCAACTTCGCCAGGGCAATACGCGGCCTCCCGTCCCAGAACAGGCGGCGCTGTAGACTCTCCACCTCACGGAAGTAGCGCGCCGGGACTAAGTCCATAGTGTTCTGGAGAGCGTACAGGAAGCGTGGCAACGACATCATTTTAAACAGCGCCGAGCGGCGAAAGCGGCAGGCGCCGCCAGCGCGCGACGTCCTCCTTCAAACGCTGGAGGGGGGGAAGCAAGTTCCGCTCGTAGCGGGCCTCCGGGTCCAGAGTAATGTAGACACCCAGGTACCTAAACCCCTGAGTGGCAATCTGGATCGGACAGCCCCGCGGGAGGACGGGAGCCTCCCCGGAGAGCACATACACACATGATTTAGCCCAGTTGATGACAAGGCCTGAGTTGTGGCCAAATGAACGTAAAACATCAACCAGGACTATTAGTGATTTACGTGGGGAGGCTAGGTACAAAAGGATGTCGTCGGCGTATAGGGACACGCGGTCCTCGTACTCGGGGGTCCAACGGAGACCACGGATGGAAGGCTCCCACCGCAGCCACTCCGCCAGGGGCTCCAAGGCCAGCGCAAACAGGAGCGGCGACAAGGGGCAGCCCTGCCGCGTGCCCCGGCCCAGCTCGAATGGGGCCGATACTCTTCCGTTTACCACCACCTGCGCCAATGGGCCCGAATACAACAATTTGACCCAACTGATGAAACCCGGGCCAAATCCAAACTTCGCCAACATCGCCCAAATGTATGGCCACTCAAGCGTGTCAAACGCCATGGTGGCGTCTAAGGACGCCAGTATGGCCGGCTCCCGCACGAATGGAACACGTGCGAGCACCCCGTGCAAGCGCCGCAGATTAAGGGCCGTGTTGCGATGGGGAATAATGCCGGACTGGTCTTGATGGACCAGATCGCCCACCACGCCGACCAGCCGATTGGCCAGCACCTTGGCAAGAATTTTGGGCTCCGCATTTAAGAGCGAGATAGGCCGATAGGATGTAACCCGGTCCCGAGGTCTCCCTTCCTTGTGGATCACCACGATTGTAGCCAGACGCTGGCCAGCGGGAGGGAGCCCAGCGAGTGGGCCGCCAGGAACATCGCGCGAAGGTGGGGTGCCAATGCATCCGGTCGCAACTTATACAACTCGATAGGGATGCCATTCGGGCCCATGGCCTTGCCAGAGGCGACCGAGCGTATGGCGAGGGCAATTTCGTCGGAGGTGGGAGCGGCATCCAACGACACCCTGTCCTCCTCCGAAAGGGAAGGGAGCGCGATGTCCCTAAGCAGGGCATGCGAATCCTCCTCCGAGCAGGGAGAAACCGGGGAATACACTTCACGGAAATAATCCGCGAAACAGGAGACAATTTCTTCTGGCTCGGTTACACTCACACCATCCATCCTCTCAATCAGCGGGACCACACGATTCGCTCTCTCCTTTTTATCCAACCACGCGAGCAGTTTACCAGCCTTATCACCCACATCATACAGTCGCCCCTGTTGCTCCCTACTGAGGCCCCTGGCCGCCTCCGTGACGAGGGCCCTGTAAGCCGCCTGCTTAAGCTGTAGGACATGTAGCGCAGCATCTGTCACCCCACCCTCTAGATCACCCTCCAATTCGACAATTTCGGCCTCCACCCGGGTCACCTCCTCCCGCTCGCGCCTCCGGGCATGGGAAATAAGGGATAGGGCCTCCCCTCTGAGAACTGTCTTGAAGGCTTCCCACAGGGAGATAGCTGAAGGGACGGACCCCACATTCTCATCAAAGTATCGCTGTAAGGATTTAATCAAGTCAGTGCGAATGATGGGGTCGCGCAGGTACCAAGCATTGATTGGAACTACCCTGCCCTCACCCCTCGGGCAGACATCAATGCGTAACAGGAGCGGGGAGTGATCTGAAATACCCCGCGCCAAATGGCGCACCTCTCCTACCCTCCCAACATAGGCCGCCGGGACAAGGACATAATCAAGCCGTGAGAGGCTACCATGGGCCCCCGAGTGGAAAGTGTACTGCAGCTGCGTGGGATGTTTTAAGCGCCAGCAGTCCACCAATCCCAGTGTATCCAAGAGGCCGGACAGCCACGCCTGTGCCCGGGGGAGGTCCCTAGGGGGGTGACGATCCACAGTCCCAGAAACCACCGCATTGAAGTCCCCCCAACCACCAGAAGCCCCCCCGGAAGGCCAAGGAGGAGGCACCCCAGGTCTGCAAAAGTGGTCGACTGTAGCCCCGGTGGGACGTATACTGATACAAAGACAACTACTTTGCCCTCCATTCTCCCCACCAAGACAGTGTAGCGTCCCCTATCATCATGGAGCACCTCATCAATTTCCAACGGGAGCGAGTTCTTCACCATGATGCCCACACCCCGTGAGCCCGACGTGAAGCCCGAGTGGGCCACTAAACGGTAGCCACGCCGATTCATGGCACAAAAAGAATTACCAATAAGGTGTGTCTCCTGCAGAAAGACTACATCGGGCGAGATTCGTTTCAAATACTGCAGGACCACACCTCGTTTGATCCTATCCCCCAGTCCATTAACGTTCCAAGACAACAAAGTCAAGTCCCTACCCCCCATCACACACAAAAGCCGTCATTCGTCCCCCGGAGAGCACCTTAAGACCAATACAAAAAAGGGTTTGCCTTGTGGTAAAAACGTACAACACCCAGCCCCAACCCACCCACCCCAACATAACTCCCCCCTCCCTGCACCCCTGCATGAGCCCGAACAGCCCCCCCAAAGTGCAGTGTGCCTGTCGCCCCATAGATGGTTAAACTAACTAAGCCCCCAGAGGAGGAGGGAGAACCCCCAAGAGACCCCACACGACCTCCACAGGAGGGGAACTTACTCGAACAGACGAACAGTCCAAAGTGACATCAATGTTGTCCAGAGCGAGGCCTAATATTAGTCCCTCAGTCCTGATCCGGCGAGCCCTCTCCCCCAACCGCTCCCCCCCCCCCACCCCCCCGAGCCCGATCCCCAGACAAAGTATCCAGCCAGTCCCCAGCCGCTTCGGGACGATCAAAAAAGTGCGTGCGGCCATCCACCTCCACCCGCAACTTAGCTGGGAAAAGCATCGCATACTTGAGGTTAAGGTCCCGTAGACGACGTTTGACTCCGAGAAAGCTCAGTCTCTGCTTTTGGACCGCTGGAGTGAAATCGGGATAAAAATTGATGTCCATGTTGTCGAGTCTGACCGGTCCCTGTAGTCTGGAGGATTGCAGAATAGCATCTCTGTCCTGAAAGTTGAAAATCCGGGCAATGAGAGGCCTCGGAGGGGCTCCGGTCTTAGGCCTTCCCCCGGGAACCCTGTGGGCCCGTTCCACCGCGAAGAATTTACTCAGCCCCCGGGGCTGGAGATGAGTGAGAATCAAGTCCTCCACGAATAGGTCCGCCGCCGCCTCCTCACGTCCCTCAGGCACCCCGATAATGCGGACATTGTTCCTCCGGGCCCGACCCTCGGAATCCTCCAAGCGGCGGTCCATCAGCGCACTCGCCTGGCCAAGCCGGCGCACCTCCTTTTGGAGGGTCGCCACATCTGTCGTGAGGCCCGATGTGGGGTGGGCCAAAGAATCGACCCGATCATTGGTCTTGGATAGATCGGCCCTCACCAAGCCAACATCCACGAGGACCGAGTCTATCTTCTGCGCCAGTGTATCAAAACGCTGGCTCACCGAGGCCTTCATCTCGGCGATAGCACCCATGACATCCCGCAGGGTCAGATCCGCGGGCAGAGATGGAGCATCAGTCGGGCCCTCCGGGGACCTACGCGGCACCTCAGGAGATCCCTTCTGGAGGGTGTAGCGATCCATGCTGTTAGACTGCTGGGCTGCGCCACGTCGGGTCGATTTCACCTTTGCCCGGTCACCATCTTGCTTTGTGGACATGGTTCCAGTCCCCCGATCGTGCCAATCACGTCGTAAAGGGCAGGCAAACCGGGTCACGGGCTCCGGGTGGGGGCCACCACAGACCTGCGGGGTGGATCACAGCCGGCGGGCCGGCAGGGTACCCCAACGAGGCCACACCACCTCACCGCGCCCCGCGACCCAACCTCGCCAAGACAGCAAGGAGGGTGCGAAAGTGAAAGTGCGGGGTACGCGAGTCGCCGAGCCCTGCCCGCCGCTGTTGTTCACTTTGTCTCCGGATGGCCCCACAGATCCAATCCGGGGTCCGGCGTGGAGAAGGCCGCAAACCTCGATCGATGTTCCCGCCGGTGTCCGAGGTCCAATTTGGAAGCGGAAAACGGGTGCCACCTCAGCTCGGGCTCACCAAAAAAGTCCCCTCATCTAGGACAGGATATTTTCAGGATATGTGTAGGAGGTCACGGAGGTCCTCGGGAGCCTCGCACCTACGCGGCCATCTTGGTTGCGCGCTAGGCTCCTCCTGACATAGTCAATTCTTAACATGACTAAAGCAATTATAACTTGGACCTAGGCGTCCGTAGTAAGAAATATTTTTTACTTTTTAATCCTGCGAAGTTGGAGAAAGCAGGAGGAAATCACTGAACCAATTAGCTGTTTTAGAGACAGCTCCGTGTCAGTAATAAAACCAAGACTATTTACTGACTTCTTAGGAGAAGCGGGGAGCCCGTTTCATTGGACCAGAAGGAGGGGCTCCAAAGTTAAAAAAATCCTTAAGTGCACCGATTCTGCAGACACTCTAGCCTGAGCCATGGGTGTAGGAAGCTGGTTCTGTTTATACTACACCAAAGTAAGGTATATTGTGCACAGTGTCCAGTGGCTCCCCGGAGGCTTTACAGAGGGTTAAGTAGATAATACTAATGCTCTCTTTTTGTGGTAGTGTGGGTGAGCAGTTAGGCTTATCAGAGGGCAGTGCACACACGGAGAAGAAATAACACACACTCAATGACTCAATCTAAGACAAAATGTTTGTAAAAATATTACTTTTTGTATATTTATTTCTTAGAACTCAAGATGCTTTGTCGCAGTAAAATACACCTACAGCTGCACAGGTAAGCTGGGATATGCTGGGGCGTCGGGACACCGTTGGTAGATCTCCCCAAGGCCCAGTGGTGTCCTATGGCGTCGAAAACCAGCCTACTGGTGTAGTTGTGGTTGGGGGGCTTCATCATGCAGAGGTTGCAGGCATCAACGTGGAGTCCAGAAGGGGTCAATCCACAAGGGAATCCTGCTCAGGATCGCTGGGGAACCTATTCTGGACTGGGCCATGGGCATCGAGTGTAGAGGTGGTCGACTTTGCGTCTCCACAAGTTGAGCTCTTGGTCTTTAAAGCTGGCCACAGGAGATCAGGAGTCTTTGTAGAAGGCTGGCAGTCCTCCCAGGGTTCTTGAGGTCGCGGGACGAGTCGTTCTTCTGTAGCAGGGTCTTTGAGGGCGGCAAACAAGCCGGTAGGGCTGGGGTCAAGTCAGTTGGTGTCTTCAGTCTTCGCTGTTGCCTGGCTCTTCTTTGTCCTCTTCTTCGTAGGTCATCTGGATCTGAGGATGAAGGTTCAGGGGTGCCCCTAAATACTAGTTTATGGGGAGTTACAGGGGTCAGAAGGTAGTAGACAATGGCCTACTTACCTATGGGGTGACTACACCCTTTGTTTATCCACACCTTCGGGGACGGGGTGTACCCCAAACCCTATTGGCTAAAATCCTTCAAAACAACATGGTGGACTTTCAAAGGAGGGGGTTAGTTCAGCTCACAACACCTTAGGGGTGGTCCTAGCTGAGAGGGGCCACACCTCTCCTGCTTACTGATTTTCCCGCCGACGTTGCTGCCAAAAGTGGGGCTTGGTCAGGGGTCGGACATCTCCACTAGCTGGAGAGGCCCTGGTCAGCATAACAAAGGGGGGGAAGCCTTTGAGGTTCACTGCCCTTCAATGCTGTTCCTGCTTGGGGGCAGGCTTTGTTTCTGACCCACGAGAGGAACAGGCTCCCACCTCAGGGGGTCAGAAACATGTCTAGCAGTGGCTGGATGGTGCAGACCAGTCAGGCACACACTTGTGGGTTGGTAGGTGTTTAGGGGGCACCTCTCAGGTGCCCTCTGAGTGCATTTATTAATGAGTCCAGGACTGGCATCTCATTAATCTGAGATGTTTGGTACCAAACATCTGGGAATTCGGGGAAGCCATAATGGAGCTGTGGAACTCGTAGTGACAAGCTCCCAGGCCATGTACTCAGTATGGCTTCACCATGCACTGATAATGTTTAAGAATAGACTTAGACATTGTAGGTGCATATCTGCTCATGCAGTTATGCCCTCACAAAAGGCATAGTGCACCCTGCCTTAGGGCTGTAAGGGCTGCTGTAGGTGTGACTTACCTATGCCTCTTGCAGTGTTGGTAGGCCTGACACGCATGTGCCATTTCGACTCTTCACTTTTATCTTCACAAAAACATGCAGGCTGCAGTGGCAGTGTGCATGTGTTTGGTGAGGGGTTTCTTAGGATGGCACAATACATGCTGCAGCCCCTAGAGCCATCTCTGGTCACAAGGCCCTTTGTACCACTTGAACCTTTTACAAGGGACTTGTATGTGTGCCAGAGGTGTGCCAGTTGTGCAAAACAAAGATACAGTTTTGGGAAGGAACACAGCCCCTGGGAACCTGGTTAGCAGGAACCCAGTGTGCATACAGTCAAAGATGCATCAGAGTCAGGCAAAAAGTGGGCGGTAACCATGACAAAAGGAGTACTTTCCTACAATAGGCACAGCTCTCATCTTAGAATGCAACACATGGATCTTTTTCACTGGCATCTTCAGAGATGTTCAATCCATAGTTATGAAAACTTCCTTCAATGGTGAGCGGCTATTTAGTGAGAAGACCGATTCATCCTTGAAGCGTTTCAAAAACAGCTCTCTCACTGGACCTGGCCTCCCCAGCGAGGCAATTTCACTAGCAGTACAGGAAATTTCTAGGGCACAACAAGCCCAGCAGCAACAACCTTTGCAGAGAATACAAATGTACCAAGTCTTTGGAGGCAGGGGTGGATCTAGGAATGCAATTGTCATCTTCAGCAACAGCAGCAGATACAGTCTCAATCATCTTCCACTGGCTCTGCTGCCTCAAAACCTCTCTGATGCTACCTTGTTATGCCACCAACATCGGATGGGATTGGAGGGTCTATCATTTTTCCACCATGTGGGAGACCTTCATGATGTATTAATGGGTGATCCAGCTAATTCAGAAGTGCTAAGCCCTGCCCTTTCTGTCTTCTCCCAACTGCTGTCCTTTCACACAGACTTTCTCTACGGCAAATGCCACAATTCGGGAGGCGGAGGTGTTTGCCTACTGAACAAAAGGGCCATGGATGTGGTTCCTCTGAAAGAAAGGATTCTGCTCCCTGTACTTCATTGTTCCCAGGAGTTGCTGAGCTCTGAGAAACTCTCTTCTTCATTTGTGTCTTAAACCTGGTTATTCAGCAGCACAAGCTCAAGATGTTGTCCCCGAACCAGGTCTGCCTGCTGGCCCTAAATGCAGGAGATCAGCTAGTGCCCCTCGAGATCCAGGCCCCCTTATTTTCATTTACCAAATCACCCCACTTACAAATGTTACTTGAGGTTCACGGTCCTGGCATTTGGGCTGATGACTGCCCCATGTGTTTTCATGAAAGTCCTGGCAGTTATGGCAGCATGACTGCCTAGTGCAGGCAGGGTATGCCGTGCAAGGCAAGGAACATCACTTTGACCCATTTTTCACATCTTGGGCTTTCCAATCACCACCCAGAAGTCTCATCTTAAACCCTTGCGGATGCTAACTTCATAGGAGCAGTACTAGACACAAACTGCATGAAGGCTTTTCCTCCTCAGACAATTTCAGGTATTCGGGATATGATTCTGATGTTTCTGACTTTGTCTCTGATCCCCCAAATGCAGTTCCTATCCCTGGTTCTCAGAATTTTGTACCAATAGGGAACAAACTAATAGATACAATTCACTACAATATACATTTGAGAAGTTTCTCATGATAGGAATACATTGAGATTCAGTCATTCTCACAGCTTATAGTTGAACAAGTGAACAGATACATTGTTTGAACAAGAGCCAGAGCCGATTGGATACGTCCTTGATACAGTATGGTGAGAAACATCTCTGGGAACTCTCTGCCTAGTCATGCGACCATTAATAATGCTTTATTAGAAATTAGCATGTAGTTATCACAAGGAATACTGTGAGGCAAAATGGAGAACAGGGTAAACACAACCTAATGTTAGCATGAGCCAGTTTACAAAACTCTTTATTAATAGAAAATCAACTCTCACAGTAATCGCTGAAATGAATGTGCCCAAATTGTAAAGTCTTATGGATGGAAGTATATAAAATGATATTCCTGAAAAGGGTTGTATTACCCTCTCTTTTGGGACTCAATAATTCATGTATAAGAAGGATCTTGCTGGATCACGTCACAATTGTCTTTGTACTAGGGCACCAGAAGGTATGTAGGCATCTTTACCCCATCACCAGTGTATCCTGCCACTCCAGCAGCCATATGGAATAAATGTCATAAATATTACCTATAAAGATTAATCTGGCTGTTATGTATAGTCATTCATATTTTAAATCGGTCAGAACAGATGTCTTACACTTTAACAATTAATATTGTATTAAAAGCATCTTTATGAACATGCTTACATGTTTGTCAAATAAAAAGAGGAGGCGAAGTAAAGCAAGCATAGATATGCCATCTCCTATCTAGTGTTAAAGT
This sequence comes from Triturus cristatus, assembly GCF_964204655.1. NCBI lineage: Eukaryota > Metazoa > Chordata > Amphibia > Caudata > Salamandridae > Triturus > Triturus cristatus. The sequence goes on from NC_140582.1 coordinate 331,305,005, forward strand.
GGAGTTTTATTTAATTTTGCTCAGAAGTAAGCAAAGCAGTTGTTGTCAAAGTATTTAGAAAGGAGACCCGTTTCAGTCAAGTTGATCAAGAAATGGAAACTTAGGAATCCAGTCAATAATCGAATAAGCTGCCTGAAGCCGCACATGTTATGCCGATATGAATACACTCAGCCACAGGCTAAGATGGCATCAAAATTAATACAAATCTGTGGCTGTCGGTGGCATTTACAGGTGAAGTTTTTGTGCGTAGATTCTTTTGTATGGTTTTTGTTTTTGCAGTTTACATTTTCGAACATTTGTTGTAGTATCCCGAGGTTTACAGGGAATACTCCGCCTGTCATGGCAAAACTACTGACATCCAAATTATAACATTGTTCATGGATGCTTGTGTTGCATGCACATGTGCACGCCCCCACACACAGTTCATATTGGTGAGAAGCGATCGCTTTAATTTGCTTCGTGTGAGCATTTCACCAAGTAAAATAGCATGTAGGATGGCTCAGAAAAAATTCCTTCCACTCCGATGGAGCGGTCATTGAAACGAATGCTTCACGCCTGAGTCGCCTGATGCCTCTCTGTGAGGCTGCGTTCGCCTTGACGAGTATTCAGAGTGAAGTTGTTCCCTGGAGACAGGATCTGACTAACCGAGGCTTCGATGGCTCATGCGAGGATGTGCCAAGACTTGTTTGATTTCACTTTCCCAGAAAATGTTGTTTTCTACTGGAAGGGTCATAAAGTACGATAGCACAAGGGGGTCGAAGAGTTCGGATGTCACAAATGTGTTTCATGTTTGGCTTTGTGCCAATGTGTGCGCCAGCACGTGTTTTTGAGGACTAGGGTTTATTTTTCATCAGACTTTGACCCAGAGCAAGAGAGCAAAAGACAGGAGAAAGGAGGAACCAAAACATAAGAAAACATTGACAAAGGGGGCAAAAGTGGCTTAAAAAGACTGTATATGTGTGAGACGATGAGACGGAGTGGAGTGTGGTGAAAGAAAGAGGCGTGTATGTGTTGGTATGTGTATAACACAAACGTAGGTAGAGAGCATCTGTGTGCTCAGCAGGGGGTCACTGGTCAAATACAATCATTGGAGAATGTCAGGGTGGACTGTCAGGTCAGGGGTAGTGCTCTATGAAGAGGGTTTAAGGTGGAATCAAGACTAGACAGTCCTAAGAAAAAACTTGGTTGTTTCAACTTTTTTTTCTCCAGATGAAGCACTCATCTCAGTAAGTACATTACATTCACTACTGGAGCATAATGTAGTGCACTTTCTTTAAATATGGTCCTAGCAAAGTCTTATTACTCTGTGTGTAAATACAGAATTGACACCTGTAATAGCTGTTTAATTTGCATAGCTGCCAATGTTTCAGATTGCTACGTGTGACATTTTCATTACTTTAGTGTATTATGAGTGACATTTAATGACTAGAGTGACACTTTCGTGTGAGCAAAATTAAGCAGCGAAGACAAGGGAAACATATAAATATTAGAATTCTGATGGCTACATCTGCCAGTAGATTCCTTACCTTGTGAATATCCCCTGCGCCAGCAACATTCGAAAACGTTTGTAGCTCTCCACGATGACGAAGACGACGTCACAGAAGCACGGCTCCGCACGCGGCTCCACTGACGTCACTGGTCCATAAGAGGACCTCGTCGGCGTGATGACGTCAGTTCCCTTTTTTCCGCGCCGTCGACGCTAACGGTTTTCTGGGACTCTCCGTAGCTTTGGCTAGTTACTTTGTGTTTCTGCTGGTGTTTCTACTTTCTTCTTGCTTCTTGTTCCAAGATGTCGACGAAGAAGTCTGGCTTCAAGCCGTGTAGAGAGTGTGGTAAGCACATGTCCATCACGGATCCACACGAGGACTGTGCCTGGTGCCTGTCGTGGGATCATGACGTCGAGGGATGCTCTTGCTGCCGCAAGATGAATCCAAAGGCCTTAAGAGAAAGAGAAGCTAAGTTATTTATAGCGAGGATGAAAAAAGAGAAGAGAGGTCGAAAACGCTCGAGGTCGGGGTGGAAGTCGACGTCGGGTCATGCTTCTAAGTCCAAGAAGCATAAAAAGGAGAAGAGGCATGGATCTCAACGCCGTTCAGATAAGGAGATGGCTCCGAGATCGACTTCGCCTACTCCTCGGCGTCGTAAGGACTATGTTTCTCCCTCTCCTGTGTCAAATCCTGCTTCTCCTGTTTGCCTGACCTCGCCTCCGGCTTCACCGGAGCACTCTCCGGCTCCATCGCCGACGCATTCTCAGGCTCCGGTTGATGAGGCTCCGGCTCCTGATGAGTCTTCGACTCCGCTGGCTCCACCGTCGGCACCGATTGGCCCGAGTCCGGTAGTGCCACAATCTGAGCCTTAACCCCCCCCTTTCCAGGCCTGGGACAAGACCCATCGCATTATTTAAATGCTATGTATGGCGTCTTTACGAGAGCGATGTACCCCTCTGGAGCACTTTCGGGTCCCATGGGTCCAATGGCCTTTAATCTGGGGGTTCCTCAAGCCTACGCTCAGGCTCCATTTATGCCATTTTTCCCAGCGACGCCGTCTTGGCATTTCCCGGCGCCGAGGACGTCGACGCCGCTCCCATCTTCTCCGGCTCCAGCTCGATCTCGTTCGACTCCGGCTGCTCCTCCCGATCCGTGTTCGACGCCGGCTCCGGCTCCATCGGAGTCGGTTGCGGCGCCGCTAGCGCCGGTCCTGAGGATTAGGTCCAGGTGAGAAGCACAGAGAGTTTTGGAGGAGCAAAGGTACCAGGTGGAAGAGATGGAAGAGGGTGAGCTTATGGAGTCAGATGACTTGTTTGAGGAATTGAAGGAGACGAGTGGACTTGATTTGTCACCAGAATGGGAGATTACTCCTCCAACTGATACTCCCTCTAAAGATGTGGCTCCTTACCACACGGTCATTAGGAAAGCAGCGGAGCTTTTTGATTTACAGCTACCAACTGCTGAATTTAAACCTAACATCCTTACTGAGGTTCTGCATTCTCCCTCCACCGTGACAGAGCCTTTACTTCCATTTAATGAGGCCATCAATGAACCAGTCATGGAGGTATGGCGTAAGCCCTTTTCAGCTCCTGCAGTTTGTAAGACTGTAGCTAGGAGGTACAGAGCGGCTCCAGGAGATCCAGACTTTCATACTTCCCATACTTCTCCGGAAAGTCTGGTGGTTCAGGCTGCCTGCTCAAAGAGGTCTTCCGGGGCCTTTCCACAGGTTCCTAGTGACAGGGACTCTAAACAGCTCGACCAATCGGCCAAAAAAGTTTTCTCCTCGGCGAGTATGGCCTTAAAGTCAACAAATGCCACCTGTCTCTTGGGCTGTTATATCCACGCTCTCATGGATTCTGCTAAACAGCTGGCTTCTAAGTTATCTGAGGAGGACAGGCAGAACTTTAATGAAGTCCTGTCAGACACTCAGGCGGCTGCGCGTCAGGTTATCCAGAGTGGCCTGGACACTGCGGACTCTGTTGCCAGGATTATGGGCTCCTCGGTCGCCACAAGAAGGAGTGCTTGGCTGAAATCTTCGGAGTTCTCCCCTGATGTGCAGGCAACGCTTCTGGACCTGCCTTTTGATGGTTCTGGGCTGTTTGGGAAAAAGGCGGATGCGGCCTTGGAAAGGTTCAAGGACAGCAAAGCCACGGCCAAATCTCTGGGTCTGCAGGCACAGCCTAGAGGTTCTTCTTATAGGAGATACAGAGGTTTTGGGAGGACATCCTTTTGGACCTACAGGCAGCCTCAGCAGCAGCAACAACAGCAGCAGCAAAATACCCTTTATAAGAGCTACAGGGGCAGGATCAGGGGTCGTGCTCGAGGTCAACAGCTCTCCTCCTCCTCCTCCTCTTCCTCCCTCCTTCCCACCACTGCAAAGCAGCCCTAGATCCACCATTCTGGATCATGTTGGTCCTGTGGGGGGTCGACTTACCCATTTTCTACAAGATTGGAAATCGGTCACTACAGACCTTTGGGTTCTAGATCTTGTAGAAAATGGGTACGCTCTTCCCTTTCGGAAATTCCCTCCGAATTATCCTTCTTGCCAAGGTGCTTGCATACAGGACCACCTTCTTCTCCTGCAGGAGGAAGTCCTTACATTACTAAAAAAAGGTGCGATAGAGGTGGTTCCAGAGCAGGAGAGGGGTCAGGGATGCTACTCCCGGTATTTCCTAATTCCGAAGAAGGATGGCAGGCTACGTCCAATCCTGGACCTCAGGATCTTGAACCTTTTTCTGAAGCAGGAGAAGTTCAAGATGCTCACCCTTGCGCAGGTTCTTTAAGCGCTGCAACAGGAGGACTGGATGGTGTCGATCAACTTGCAGGCTGCGTATTCACATCCCCATCCTGAAGTCGCACAGGAAGTATCTCCTTTTTACGGTAGGGTCACAACATTATCAGTTTGCGGTCCTTCCGTTTGGTCTTACTACTGCACTTCGAGTCTTCACCAAGGTGATGGCAGTGGTGGCAGCCCATCTCAGAAGATCGGGGATTCCAGTTTTTCCCTATCTGTACGACTGGCTAATCAAAGCGGAGTTGCCGGAGTAGGTGCTTCATCATCTGCAAGTTACAACCCAGCTGTTGTACAAATTGGGTTTCTCGATAAACGTGCCCAAATCTCACCTGGTGCCCTCTCAGCGCAACCTGTTCATAGGGGCAGTACTGGACACTACTGTGTGTCGAGCATTCCCACCGCCACAAAGGATTCTCGACATACAGGAAATGATTCCCTTTTTCACAATGGAGCGGTCGTTCCAGTCCTGAAGGTCCTTCGTCTGCTCGGTCTGTTTGCTTCCTGCATTCTGTTGGTCAACCATGCATGCTGGCACATGAGGGCGCTCCAGTGGTGCCTCCCGCAGGCAGTGGTATCAGCACAACAGAAATCTCGGGGAGTCAGTCAGGATCTCCAGAGAAGCTGCAGCGGATCTGTCTTGGTGGAGCGTGGAGGGCAATCTGTCTCAAGGAAAGCCCTTCCATCTACCTCCATCGGTGGCCACAGTGATAACAGATGCATCCACTTTAGGGTGGGGTGAGCATCTGGGGGATCTGGAGATCAAGGGTCTTTGGTCTCCAGAGGATAGGTTGCTTCACATCAATCTTTTGGAGTTGCGGGCGATATGTTTGGCACTCAAGGCCTTCCTCCCTTCCCTTCGCGATCAGTCGGTTCAAGTCCTGACGGACAACACTACCGCGATGTGGTATGTCAACAAGCAGGGAGGAGTGGGGTCGCGTTGTCTCTGCAGAGAGGCTCTGCATCTCTGGTCCTGGGTTCAGGATCATCAGATTTGTCTGATGGCAAATCATCTGGCTGGAGTTCTGAACGTGCGTGCACACAGTCTCAGTCGGCAGTTTTCTGCCGACCACGAGTGGAGTCTCCATCCGGAGGTGGTTCGTCACGTCTTCCGGACCTGGGGAACTCCTCGGGTGGACCTGTTTGCCACTCACGAAAATGCTCACTGCCCGTCATTCTGCAGTCTCCAGTATCCGATGCAGGGAGCGTTGGGGGACGCTTATCACTTGAGATGGGACTCACATCTCCTTTACGCTTTTCGTCCCATACCCTTGATTCCTCGGGTTCTGAGGAAGATTCGCCAAGACCGGGCCCAAGTCATTTTGATCGCCCCGGATTGGCCAAGAAGGGTGTGGTATACAGATCTTCTCCACCTCTCCTCGTGCCCTCTGCTCAGTCTCCCTCTGAGGGCAGACCTCCCCTCGCAGTCGAGGGGCAGGTTCTACACCCCCACCTCCAGAGCTTACACCTTCATGCCTGGAGATTGAATGGGGCAACCTGAATTCTTTTTCTCTCCCGCCTGACGTGGTGGATGTAATTTTGTCTGCCAGACGTCATTGTACCAAATTTATCTATTCCTATAGGTGGTCTAAATTTGTCCTTTGGTGCGTAGAGGGGTCTATTGACCCTTTGAGGGCTCGTTTATCCAACATTCTTCAGTTTGCTCTTTCTCTTGCTCAGCAGGGCTTTGCTATAGCTACTGTAAAGGGATATTTATCGGCTTTGTCGGCATTCCTTTGCTTGCTGGATCAGCCGTCCTTGTTTAAATCACCTATTGTATTGCGGTTCATTAAGGGCCTGACCAACAAATTTCCGCCCACTTCATTTATTGTGCCTCATTGGGACTTAAATCTTGTCTTAACTTACTTGATGGGTTCTCCCTTCGAGCCCTTGCACAAGTGTCCCTTAAGGCTGTTGTCTTTCAAAACCGTTTTTCTCATTGCCATCACCTCGGCAAGGAGGGTAAGTGAGCTTCAAGCTCTGAGTTCAAAACCCCCGTTTTTGACCATTCAAGCTGAAAGAATGGTACTCAGGACCAGGGCTGCTTTTCTGCCAAAGGTGGTAACTCCTTTCCATCTGGGGCAGTCCATTACCCTTCCTACCTTCTATCCTCCCCCTCACCCTTCCAAGGAGGAGGAGCGGCTTCACCGCTTGGACCCTAAGAGGGCGGTGAGCTTTTACCTTGATAGGACTAAAGACTTTCGAGTGGATGACCAGCTCTTCGTGGGCTTTGTTGGATGCAGGAAATGCAGAGCGGTGCACAAGCGCACCCTTTCCAGATGGATTATCTTGTGCATCAAGATATGTTGCTCTTTGGCCGGTAAGGAACCTCCAGAAGGTATAAGGGCTCATTCTACCAGGGCAAAGTCTTCAACATCTGCCTTATCTAGAGGTGTTCCTGTGGAGGACATTTGTAGAGCGGCAACTTGGGCCTCCCTCCACACTTTCGCAAAGCATTACTGCTTGGATTCCGAGGTGAGGAGCGACGGGCACTTTGCTCTTTCCGTCCTTCAGGACTTTCTGGTATAGAAGGGTGGACATCCTCCTCCGGGAGTCGGACTGCTGTGGGAATCTTTTCACAAGGTGAGGAATCCACTGGCAGATGTCTCCTTCAGAAGAACAAGTTACTTACCTTCGTTAACGCTTTTTCTGGTGGATACAGTATCTGCCTAGGGATTCCTCACTGACCCACCCGCCTCCCCGTTGTCCACCCTTGTATACCTACAATAGTGATGATGTTTCGAGATTTATTTATTACTGTCAAAGGAAGTGTGTTATTTCTTTTGCCTTCCTGCTTTGTTCTTCACACTGTGTGTGTTGGTTTGTATATTATGTACTGTGTATACTGTATATATATTGTTGCCAGTCTGTCCGTGTGCATCGAAGGCACGGAAAAAAGGGCAGAACAGACGTCATCATGCCGACGAGGTCCCCTTATGGATCCAGTGACGTCAGCGGAGCCGCGTGCGGAGCCGTGCTTCTGTGACATTGTCCTCGTCGGCGTGGAGAGCTTCAAAAGTTTCCGAATGTTGCTGGCGCAGGGGATATTCACAAGGTGAGGAATCCACAGGCAGATACTGTGTGCACCAGTAAAAGCGTTACCGAAGGTAAGTAACTTGTTCATTACACCCATTTGAACAACAAGAAACTCTAAAAAGGATTTAAAAACTGCTGCAAAGGACCTAATCATACTGTTAAACGAATGTGTAACCATGGCATTAAACAAGTATTTCAGAGGTAGTATTTTATTAAAGTTCTGTGCACATAAGGTAGACACACACCCGGGTTGGGCAGGGGCACAGGCTGAGGCAGGAAAACATCAGAGCTGTGCTGCCCAGAGCCTGATTGGACACATTTATGTGTTGCCAGCAGGATCGACTGAAAAGTCTATTATCAGCAGCCCTGCGGCCCGCCTGCATACTGTGAAATCACGTGACACTGCAGAGATTATGATAAACTAGTTTAAACCAGGAGACTCAGGCTCACTGTGACTCCAGAAGGATGATCAGACAGAGCAGCCCTGCAGATGCAGCATGCTATTTGTGTGAAATTAATTTTTTCAGATCATGATGACTCATGAGTTAGTATTAAAACACTTACTTGTAAAGCTCAGAGACTCTTCCTCAGTCGTCGACTGCACTGCTGCTGCATGAATCGATGCACTGTGCAGCAGCAGCCTTCTTCTTCTCATTCCCCGAGGCTGCTGACTCACTTGTCCCGGCGCCGCTGCCTCAGCCGCAGTAGTAGTTTGCACCACCAGCCGCGTGCAATGCGACGATCGATCATGTCTTGCGGCCATCATGAGAGCAGGACTCGAGTCGTCAACAGATTGAGTCTCCCGCCACTTCTGTCTCACTTACTCTTCCTCCGTACGTGACGGCACTCTACGCCGCCACATCCGGATATTAATCCTGGCCCCATGGTGTGCCACAATGTGACTGACAGTAGTAGTATCGACTGCTGAGAGGGCAGCCCTCCCCCCCCACTAATTGGCAGCACTAGTGAGTGAGTAGAGACTGTTTGTCAATTTAAGCCGCGGCGCCGCAGCCAGAATAATTGCCGCATTGTTGCCAGGCAACACAGCCAGGCTGGGCAGATTTGATACATTGTAGCGCTCTCAGCCACTCCAGAGCTGAGAGCAGATGGATTTAACTATTTAGGAACTCAGCCCAGCAACGTAGCACGTCTCTCGGAGCAGTAGAGCCCGGTGCACAGGCGCCGCTAGTGACGCGCGCTGGCGAGTGGCAAAATGCGTGACAATGCATTTCAGCGGTGATGCGGAACACCGCACTGAAATGCGTGAGCGTCACACCTGATGCGTGATACTTGGCAGGACTGAATTTGAAGATGCAAAACTAAGGCCTGCTGGTTTTAATTTTGTACATATAATAAGAAACAAATGGGAAAATTTAGAAACTAGAATAATGACACGAAGAACTTAATCCTGAAAATGGTAAATCAAATACAATGAATTAAGGTTGAATAAAACCCAATGAAAAAATTGTGCTTTGGGTGACAAATACCGTGGTGTCAGGAGGGCGGCAACATAAGAAATGTTCAAGGTACTCGCAGGGGACAACTGGAGAGACCAGATGCCCAAAATATAAACAATTTTCATAAACTAAAATGAACATAGAAGTCATGAATGGGATTAAGCTTTTGAGTAGAACAGTCGGTTAAAGTATGCTTTACCAAAATTTGATATGTGATATCAAAATGTGATTGAATGTGTAGGATCCCTATCAAACAAAACCTGGCCTTGCTTTTTCCATAAAATATATAATACCGATTTTTTTTTTTACTTCCTCAATAGCTTGTTGAATTTTGGGATATTCCACCCAGTTTCCCAATAGAAAACTCGATAATTTCTCCAAGGAAGGTTAAGGAAGCGGGTCATGGGATTAAATCTAATAGGCATACCTCAGGAATCATTTGATGGAGGTTAGATATGTATATTGACTTTTCGTTCCGGTATTATGTTTTTATTTACCACATCAAAGCATTCTGGGATCTCGTTGACACACTAGGAAACAATGACTTCTATAATGAAAGGCCAGTCCCATTGTGTTCTTATTACTTGGAGTTGTATTGTAATTTGGAAAGTAGTTATGATGGTGAGAGAAAGCTGTAAGGTAATGAGAGATATGATGTAAGTGGACACGAGGTGAGAGATAAGTTCAGTTGTTAGGTGGGTGGTGAGATGGTGTACAGTGGTAAGGTGAGAGGACTGTTGTGGCATTTACAGGGCATATAACCCTCTACAGTGCCTCCAAAGCAGGATGCATGATATAAGCAGGTAGAGAGGCTTTGTGCCTAATAGGGGTAGTAGAGAGGGGGTTGCATCCTCTACCTGCTTCCTCACAACAACGTGCCCCTCCCCCCCAACTCTACTGACTTGCTTTAGTACCTGGGTACCCTGAGTGGTGGCTTTGCTCGGTGAGCCCTGAGCATATATTGCAGTGTAATCTAGGGAATGACAATTGGTATAGTTGCCTACGACCACTGGGAATAGGTCTGTAGTGGGGAAGCGGATTAAAGAAACATATATAGATGTCCAGTGGACCAAGACGTGTGACACATTTTACTGTCCGGGTCTTACAAGTACTCACTTATAATAGTGAGAGAAACACTAATAAACAAGTGTACAAGCTGGTGTTTGTTGAAAGCTAGAAATGGCTGAAAATGTCACATATGCCACTTAGACAGTGTACTCTAGCTGCAGGTGAATATAGGGTCTGAGCCTACTTTTTTAAAAAATAACTAGCAACGCCACAGTGCAGATGCATTACCCTACCTAAGATCTTACTCGTGATATGGTCGGAGTATTCTCTGCTATTGAATGTTGCATCTCAAAGAGAAAGCAAAATGGCATCTATACGATGTCTTTGTCCATCCTGGGTAAAAACGGCATGGTTTTGTGCCCTTCAACCTCCCCTCATCCTATCCCAAAAGTGGCCTAAAAGCACAGAGGTCGCCCCTGAGCAGCCATCTAGGCAGTTCAGGGCAAGGTCTTGTGTGATCATGGCCCAGTCCTGGCCGCATGAGCCCAAGCCAGTGATAAGGTTAAGACCTCCATTGACCCCCCATAACCCTGAAGAGGGATCCATCTCAATACCCTGATACCCCCGTCCTAGCAGTATTCTGGTCACTTTGAGAGCGAGTAGAGCCTTGGTTCTCCCTCTCTTCAATCAATCATAACATTTGTATAGCGCACTACTCACCCGGAAGGGTCTCAAGGCGCTTGGGGGGGAGGGGTCCGCTACTGCTCGAACAGTCAGGTCTTGAGTTGTTTCCTGAAGGCGAGATGGTCCTGGGTCAGCCGAAGGTGGATGGGGAGGGAGTTCCATGTCTTGGCCGCCAGGTAGGAAAAGGATCTGCCTCCGGCGGTGGCTCTTCGGATGCGTGGTACGGCGGCGAGGGCGAGGCTAGTAGACCGTAGCTGGCGGGTGGGCGTGTAGAAGGTCAGGCGGTCGTTGAGGTACTTGGGGCCCAGGTCGTGGAGAGACTTGTGTGCGTGGGTGAGGTGCCGGAACGTGATCCTCTTCTTGACGGGGAGCCAGTGTAGGTCTCTAAGGTAGCCGGAGATGTGGCTGCATCGGGGGATGTCCAGGATGAGTCGGGCGGAGGCATTCTGGATGCGTTGGAGTCTTTTCTGTAGCTTGGCTGTGGTTCCGGCGTAGAGGGTGTTTCTGTAGTCCAGTCGGCTGGTGACGAGTGCCTGGGTGACCGTCTTCCTGGTTTCGGTCGGGATCCATCGGAAGATCTTGCGAAGCATGCGTAGGGTGTGAAAGCAAGCTGAGGAGACGGCGTTGACTTGTCTGGTCATCGAGAGTGAGGAGTCCAGGATGAAGCCCAGGTTGCGTGCGTGGTCAGTCGGCTTGGGAGTGGTGCCCAGGGCGGGGGGCCACCAGGAGTCGTCCCAGGCGGAGGGAATGGTCCCAGGATGAGGACTTCCGTCTTGTCTGAGTTCAGTTTCAGGCGGCTGTTCTTCATCCACTCGGCGACGTCTTTCATCCCTTCGTGTAGGCTGGTTCTGGCGGTGTCGGGGTCTCTGGTGAGGGAGAGTATCAGCTGGGTGTTAATCGGCGTAGGAGATGATGTTGAGGTTGTGTTGGCGTGCGATGGCTGCAAGAGGTCTCATGTAGACATTGAAGAGGGTGGGGCTGAGTGAAGATCCTTGCGGAACGCCGCAGATGACTTCGGTGGCCTCGGATCGAAACGGGGGGAGGCGGACTCTCTGTGTTTTTCCGGCGAGGAATGAGATGATCCACTCCAGTGCCTTCTCTTGGATGCCGATGTTGCTGAGGCGTTGGACTAGGGTGCGGTGACAGACAGTGTAGAACGCTGCAGAAAGGTCCAGGAGGATGAGTGCCGCTGTTTCCCTGTTGTCGAGCAGGGCTCGGATGTAGTCGGTGGCTGCGATGAGGGCGGTCTCGGTGCTGTGGTTGGCTCTGAAACCGGACTGCAAGGGGTCGAGGGATCCGTTCGTCTCGAGGAAGGCGGCAAGCTGTCTGTTGACGATCTTCTCGATGACTTTAGCAGGAAAAGGGAGGAGCGAGATGGGGCGGAAGGTTTTGAGGTTGGTGGGGTCCGCTGTTGGTTTCTTCAGTAGAGCGCTGAGCTCGGCATTCTTCCAGCTCTCCGGGAAGGTGGCGGTGTTGAAGGAGGTGTTGATGATGTTCCGGAGTTGGGGTGCGATGGTGGAGTCGGCCTTGTTGAAGACGTGGTGGGGGCAGGGGTCGGTTGGAGATCCGGAGTGGATGGTGTTCATCGTGCGGGTTGTGTCTTCGGTGGTCACCGTGGTCCAGGTGCGGAGGGTGGTGGTGGGGGGCGTTGGTTCGACGGTTGGGTGCGTGGATAGTGCGTTGAAGCTGTTGTGGATGTCGGCGATCTTGCGGTGGAAGAACGAGGCGAGGGAGTCGCAGAGATCTTGTGACGGAGTGATGTCGTTGTTGCCGGTGCTGGGGTTGGAGAACTCCTTGACGATGGTGAAGAGTTCCTTGCTGTCGTGGGCGTTGTTGTCCAGTCGTTCCATCAGTGAATTCTTCTTGGTGGTGCGGATAAGCTGGTGGTGCTTGCGGGTGGCGTGCCTGAGGGCGTTCATGTTGGTGACAGTGGTCCGGTCGAGGAGCTAGGTTTTCTCGAGGGTGCGGCAGGTCTTTTTGGAGTCCTTGAGTTCGTCGGTGAACCAGGATGCCTTCTTGCTTCTGGGTCTGCTGGGAGGGTTCTTCAGTGGTGCGAGGTCGTCGGCGCAGGTGGTGAGCCACTGCGTGAAGTTGCGGGCTGCTTCGTTGGGGTCCTTTGTGCAGGCGGGTGGGCTCTGGCTGAGGGAGGTGGTGAGCTGGTCGGCGGTGATCTTGCTCCAGCTTCTGTGGGGAACCTGTTGCGGGTGGCGGTGGGTCGTGGTTCTTCTGAAGCTGAAGTGGACGCAGCTGTGGTCGGTGCAGTGGAGTCCGGTGGAGTGGCTGAAGGTGATGTGCTTGCTGGATGAGAAGACGGGATCAAGCGTGTGGCCGGCGTAGTGGGTGGGGGTGTTGACCAGTTGCTTGAGTCCGGGGTTGGCGAGGTTGTCCAGCAGGGCGGCGGTGTTGCGGTCCTTGTTGTTCTCCAGGTGGAAGTTGAGGTCCCCTAGGAGGATGTAGTCGGCGGAGGGGAGGGCGTGTGGGCTGATGAAGTCCGTGATGTCTTCGCTGAATTGTGTGCGTGGTCCCGGGGGTCTGTAGACGAGGGTGCCTCTGAGAGTCGTCTTTGGGTCGGTGTGAATCTGGAAGTGGAGGTGCTCGGCGGCGGCGAAGGCGTCGTTGGAGTTGGTCGTGATGCGGATGGTGTTCCTGTGGACGATGGCGATGCCTCCTCCGGTCTGGTTGACGCGGTCCCTCCTGATGATCTTGTACCCGTCCGGGATGGCGATGGCGATGTCGGGGGCCGAGGAGACGTTCATCCAGGTTTCCGTGAGGAAGGCGACGTCTGGTGATGTTGTGTCGAGGAGGTTCCACAGTTCCACGGCGTGTCTGTGGACGGAGCGGGTGTTGAGTAGGATGCACTTGAGGTGGTTGTTGCTGGTGTTCGGCTTGGCGGGTGCGGTGCCGGTTCGGAGGCAGGTGAACTTGCAGGTGAAGGGTCCATGGATGCGTCTCGAGGTGGCCCGGCAGCAGGCGGGGTTCCGGCCGGTGTTGAGTGCGTTGAGGGCGGCGGCGTCGTAGGTCTGTCGGGTCGTCTTGCATCGGCGGGGGCCAGGGGTCCTGGCACTGGGCACGGTCCAGGCGCGGACGGGCGTAGACGGGCTTGCCTTTGGCGCGCCTTCGGCGCACAATCGGCGCGCCCGCTGCGCTCGTCCGCTGCGCTCCCGCGCGGCGACCTCCATAAATGGCGAAGTGGGAGGGAGGAGCAGCTGGAAGGCGGGAGCGGGGTGGCCAATGGGCGGGCTACAGAAAGCAAAAGGGGGCGGGCCGCAGGGGAGCAGCGGCGGGGATCGGGGACGGGGAAAGCGGCGGGAAAGGACAATGGGACGGCGACAACTTCAGGGGCACAGAAGGCACGAAAATACAATCACAGGCACGAAAATAGAAGGCACGAAAATACAATCACAGGCACAGTGGGCACAACGAAATACCAAGTCAGGGGCACAGACAGGCAAGCAGTTTGCAGAACGGCAATCCGATCGCACGGCTGTGCGAGGCAGCAGCGGGGGGGTCAAGGGTCCCGGCACTCACGAAGGGAGCTGCGCGGTGTGTGGAGCGACCGGCCCTGCAGGCAGGGGCAAAGGTCACAGCTCACCACCGCGCGGCGACCTCCATAAATGGCCAAGTGGGAGGGAGGAGCAGCTGGGAGGCGAGAGCGGGGTGGCCAATGGACGGGCTACAGAAAGCAAAAGGGGGCGGGGCTGCAGGGGAGCAGCGGCGGGGGACGGGGAAAGCGGCGGGAAAGGACAATGGGACGGCGACAACTTCAGGGGCACAGAAGGCACGAAAATACAATCACAGGCACGAAAATAGAAGGCACGAAAATACAATCACAGGCACAGTGGGCACAACGAAATACCAAGTCAAGGGCACAGACAGACAGGCAAGCAGTTTGCAGAACGGCAATCCGATCGCACGGCTGTGCGAGGCAGCAGCGGGGGGGTCAAGGGTCCCGGCACTCACGGAGGGAGCTGCGCGGTGTGTGGAGCGACCGGCCCTTCAGGCAGGGGCAAAGGTCACAGCTCACCACCGCGCGGCGACCTCCATAAATGGCCAAGTGGGAGGGAGGAGCAGCTGGGAGGCGGGAGCGGGGTGGCCAATGGGCGGGCTACAGAAAGCAAAAGGGGACGGGCCACAGGGGAGCAGCGGCGGGGATCGGGGACGGGGAAAGCGGCGGGAAAGGACAATGGGACGGCGACAACTTCAGGGGCACAGAAGGCACGAAAATACAATCACAGGCACGAAAATAGAAGGCACGAAAATACAATCACAGGCACAGTGGGCACAACGAAATACCAAGTCAGGGGCACACCTATTTAGCTGTCAGCTCACAGAATAAATATATGTGTTGGGAAGAGGCTGCACGAAGGGCCTGACTGTGAATAGGGGTAAGAGGCAGTCTCTTCCCTTCCGCAGGCTTCTTCTGGCACGGCCACCCTCCCAACACAGTCGCTACAAGGATCTCCTCTCATTGTGCGTCTCTTGTTCTGTTGAATTTAGCAATGCATTTCAGAGCTAATAAGTTCAAAAGCACTTAAGTTGTATGCATATGCTCATTCGCACTGGGGGTGTCGAGGGCACGGCATGAAACCACTGTGGTAGTCATGCCTAACATGGGAAGCGACTCCATTGACATTACCTCTTATGCGCTCGCACCATACCAATCTGGGATTTCAAGAAACTAGGCAAAATATTGGCTAATAGAATACAGAGTACACTTGTTTACCTTGTTGTTATGGTATTATTCCTGGACGTAACACTGATCAATCTTAGTTGACTTTTACATTTATCTCCGAGATAGCTCACCGGAACTTACTTGCCCTCTGTCCCTCTCTAGATACAGAGAAGACCTTAACATATTGCGCTAGAAATGTTGTCATAGTGACCTGCACAAAAATTCGATTTGGTCCCGGACACTTTCCTGGCCCAGACTGTGTACATGATTCTTCATTCTAGTCACGACCGGCTGCAGTGAGGGGCTGTTTTCAGCTTTGCTTTTTGCTAGAGCAGATTGTGGTTCCCAGTACAGCCATGAATGGTTGTAATTGACACCGTGGCAGGTGAAATGGGTTGATGATAATATAGGCTATGTGCCTACGGAAGTGATGTTACACAATACCCACCTTAAATATTTACAATTTATTTAATTACCACATTTTGCGTTACTTCCTGGCGCCCCTTTGGGCTGCTGTTCCAGATGTTAGCTGATGCAGGCAAGCAAATACGTGATTCTAACACCTACCAATATATACAGACATATTGGGGAGGGGCAACCACCGTAATTATCGACATGAATGGAAGATTCAAAGTATGTACACCTCATAGCTGCATACGAGGCTTCCTGGTAGGAGCAGAAGCAGAGCTCATACAATGCTTCCCAGACACAGTCAGCCAATACCAGATAGTCTATGCCATAGAAATAGTAAACAGACTCCAAATTAAAAGGCAAATTGGTAATGTTTATGAATTTGCCACAGATGAGCACTCACTGCTGACAGATGCCTTGCCTGGGTGCAATACTTTAGTCTGTGACGTTATTTATGAATTGTACACGCTGAGGCACACCAGTGACTATGGCTCACTTGCAAATCCTTTAAATGCAATTGTAGCCACGCATCTCCAGAGGTTACAACACGTGTATAATGTGTGATGATCTATGCCCTCCCCCAACCAACTGATTGGTCCCCTCCAACATGCAGCTTATTGGTTTACAGCAGTATCGAACCCTTGCTCCTTCTGACACTTCGGGAGGGTCGGCACAGCGGGAAACAGCCTTTACCACGAAGCATTTTCTACGCATTACGTTTACAATGATACACTTACCTCGTAAACGTCTTCACAACGCGTAATGCTTCAACGACCATCTTCACCACGCAAGCAACGTCATCACGGAACAACGTCATCCTAATCCGAAAAAAAGCATCAGTCCGTTTTTAGTGTCGGCGGAGACCTGCGGAAAAAGGAAAAAAACAGAAGAAAGGGGGCTTGGGGGGTCTCCCCCCCAAAAAAGAAAAAGCCGAGTGAAGGTAAAAACGAGGTAACGGCAAAGCGTGGAAAACACATTCCGTTGTAACGCATGCGTGGTAAAGGCATGCGTTGCAACGGAATGCGTAGTAACGACATATATTCGGCACAGCCTGCACTTGCCATGGGTTTGAATTCCTTCATCATGTGATCTGACTGAAATGTGTCTTTATTAAAGGCTGGGGTTGTAGTTGGGCGGGAGCATCCCTCTTGTTCCTTTCAGATCGAGTGCCCGTGCTATGCACACATGTCTGATCGTTATATTTAATAAACTATGCTCTGCAATAAAAATGGGATAGTAAAGGATAATTTTCCGACACTTCCAAGAACAAACAAGAAAAGCCTGTGTCGTTTTAGCGCCTACAGGTAAATAATACAGCACACACATTAGCCCTAATAACAAACAGTAGCTATGCAATGGTTGATTACACCACTTTGTTTGACTGGCGCCATAATTCACTGCCAGGGGCGTGATGATGAAACTCCCCTGGACCTGCCTGAGAACAGGCAGAGTCCCCATGACTCACAGCCTAAACCCGTCTTGATTTCTGTCTTGGTGCCAGGTGAACCCACGTGGAGGGCGCCACCAGGCAAAAAAAAGCAACAATGGCATCTCTTCGCTGCTTGCACGAATACTCCTTGAAGGCGTGAGTGCCATCCTGGTGTGTACCTCAAACTGAACTGATGACTGATCACTGCAAGAGAAAGAGTTCAAGCGTAAAACAGAGAGCCAAGGGCTGTAAGAGCCAGGATAGCCAGGCACCTGAGACAAACCTCCCCAGACGCTCCCGGCCCAAGCCTCAGGAATAACTGGGAATGCAAACCACCGACGTTCAAAGTGGGACCTTCTCAAACCATTTGTGGACCCTATCTTCACAACTCCCTTCTCATATCATCGGCCCTGCAGAAATTACAGTAAAAATGCAACCTAGCAGGCTTCATGGTTTTTAGAGACCAAAGGATCAAAAAAGAGGCTAGATTGCCCATAGTAGTCTGCTTGGAGTCCACTCGCTGATTGGGCTCAACTGTCGGGGGCGTACACGCTTCAGATTTAGGTTTGTGTGTGGGATGTATGTAACTAATTTTTATTTAATTTCTTATGAACATGTTGCTTCATATTCACTTCACAACGCTAGACTAGCCAGTTGAGCTGCTGTAGGGGAATGCAGAGGTGGTCTTCCCCTCCAACCGTATCCCATTAACGGTGATTTTCATTATTCAATTAATGCGTGGAATGTTGTGATTCTGACTTATAAGGGGGTTTTCCGTTTATGTATTTTTCCCTAAATAAAAACATGCTAATGCTGTGTGTCGATCTAAGTCTAACTGCTCTCAGCCTCACGTGCACCCCCTTTCACCGTCTTTGCCTACACGTATCCAAAGCAATCTTTTAGCCGTCTCTGTAACAGTAACACAGTACCTAACTGCAGCCACCCTTGATGGTTTCCCCATGCTGTATCATTCCAAAAAATATTGCTAGTGACGCTACATTTTCACATTCTAGAAACTTAACCTGAAATATTGAATACACAAACAGGTCTTTGATGCTTTACGATACAATTCCAAAATCACGCATTAACCGATTGGTAAGTGTTATGTAGGTAAAATAAGATGAGTCTCATCAAGTCATTAATGCTGAAATTACACTTAGTTTGCATTAATCACTGGAGAACTGTTGTAAGTGCAATGTAACTGCAAACACTGCCCTTAATTTAACCAACAAACCGAATTCGTCCTTCACAATCCCAGTTCAAAGCTAGGAGGTTTCAAGAATATTCTGGTTTGTTGCTATGTGTTTTGCAATTGTAGCCCGCTCATGGAGAGAAGGAAGGGGTGGATGGGAAAACAGAGATGATAGAATGATGGGTAGGCGGGAAACCAAGATGGAGAGTTAAATAAGGTTAAATTTAGTTTGAAGCAGAATGGGTGGAGTTTCAGTAACGGTTTTGAAATCTTCATGACTGCTTCCTATGAACCCAATCCACTTACAGATCGCAGTAGGGTCGCCCCGCAAGCAGGGCCACACTACCTAAATTCGACCAATTTTTCTCCAGTCAGATGGAGAGATCAGTGGTGGGCAGTAGGGCCGCAAACTGGATGCGTGTCCCTCTGCAGGCCAAGGATCCAATAGCCAGTGGGATCGGTTCAAGAGATTCTCTTCCACAAAACTGAAGCATAACCTTGAGGTCAGAGATTCAATCTGCATTTACGATCTCCTCCAACACGTGATGAAAGAATTTTCCTCTTCGGGCAAGGTAGAGAATCTTTCTCTTCTTTGCCTTACCGGCTTGATCTGAGGAACACTGGGATCTTAAGAGTCAGACTAGCAAGCAATGCAACTAACCCCTCCCTATCCCACAGTTGTCTCACTCCATTTTCTCAACACTGTAATATTTCTTACACTCTCAGTGTTGCCTCATGTAGAGGTAGCTGTCACAGAACACTCAATAACATGTTTGCCACAGAAAGCCTCTCTTGGCAGGAAATATCTCTACTGGCCCTGGGAATTCCTCTACAGGCAAGGAGTCTACCACTATAAACTCTTTAAGACTGTTCTGCTAAACAGCAGGCGAGAGGCTAGTGGCCTTATGATGAGAGAAGGCTCCGGAAGCATCCATGTCTTTATTAATGCTTCTCCCAATTCAAATGTTTAAGCAGCAAATGATTTATCTTGAACGAACAAAGTATTACATTTTACATAACTCTGTAACCAATTCAGATACTACAAATGCATTTTTAGATTTGGCCATTTTGATCTAAATTACACAAACCATTGAAAAATCACTGTATCTACCACCAAGCATTAGAACATAATTTAATGACAAATGCATATGTTAAGAGAGATGCAATGAAGGCAGACCTGTTAGCTGTCACTGTTGCACATAAAAAGTAGTGTTACTATTTTCTGGTTGTGAGGAAAATCACTTGACACCAGAGCCGCATACTTTAACACATAGGGCCAGATTACCCAGGAGGGATTATTGTATTTGATGCAGTGGACTGCCATTGAGCAATGTGTTGTGTGAGTGAGCTAGTATGATTCTGCTGTGAGCATGTGTGGAAGTATTGTGTGATTGTTGCACCTGGGTACCACCAAAATAATCATTTGTGAATATGGTTCTGTATTTATTGCAGTTTTTTAAAATTGTATTGTTGATATTTTGATACACGGAAAAGGGTTAAATGAATTTGAAATAGATGCCCTACTATCATGGCCTTATTTTTATTAGCTGTTCAGTGTTTTCTTGTTTTCCCCTTATGCACACTGTTTTCTTTGTCCCCTGGGGACAGGAATTTGTAATTTCTCTGTTCCTTATCCTTGACGAATAGTGTATCTTATTCTCATTTGCAGGCAGTGGGGTTTGTTTCTTTGATATTTGTAGTTTCCCCTGTTCCCCAGCCCAAGTATCAGTTCAGGGGCCCCCTTCTGTGTGGTTGTTCTTACATGGGGTACTACACCGCCTAACATTTTGTCTAGAATTGTTTTCGGATTTCCACTTCATTTATTATATTTAGTAACATTGTAAGCTCCTTTTCATTTATGTTTGTTGGCATTTGATCGTTCACAGTCTGCAGGGTAGTGGGGTCACGAAAAGTTGAGCATAGGTGGAACATACTGCAATATATTTGTACACTAGAACTCAGGCCTTGAAATGGACATATAGTAGTGCAGGTACTCGCTATGCCAGAGTGTGTATTTGCTAGTGAGTTGTGCAGGTATTCTCCCATTTAAAGTGTAGAGAAGTGGTGGTAACTTCCCTTTCAAATTGAAGAAGTGCAGGCACTCAGTGCCTCTTAATGCCTGTTCAGTGAAAGCACTGCTCCTGCAGTGTAAGTCCCCTTCCAGTGCTGAATTCAGCTCCTGCTGCCACCTTGTTGAAATTCTTCTAGCTGCAGCATGGACTTACGCTCTCTGCCACACTCCCAGCAGTTTCTTGCTCCATTCTCTTCTGTCTCTTTTCATTCACCCTTCTTGAGACCACCCCCTCAGTCTGCCGTTCAGTTTCTCTTCTTTATTCATTTTTCTCTCCCCTCTTTTGTTTCCTCAACTTCATTTTTCTCTGCCAACTTGATTGGGTCTAATGTGTTCAGCCAGGGTTTCTACTTTAACTATTCTTATCTGAAAGAAACAGTTAGTTATAGATTCCTTACCATAGAATTACCCCCAGGTGTCAGACTGGATCCTGAAAGTTTTTCGTCAGCAGTACCCCTGGGAAGGTGGCATCTGTCGACTCCGCGTTCGCCGATGGCGTCGTGGTCGCCGGGATGCCGCCCTTGCGCGCTGACGTCAGTTCTTTCTTTTTCCGCGCCAGCCAGCACAGATCGGGAGAGAGCGGTACCTCCAGTCACTTTTTGTTTTTTGCCAACTTTTGTCAACACCGTTTTTGAGTCTTCGACTCCTGGTGCACATCAGGGACGCCCAGCTTCAAGGCTTGTGGTTCCTGTAGCTGACTTTGTCGGTGATGGAGCCGCACTGCGTGTGCCCTCTTTGCCTAGAGCACGACCACGACCCCAAGTCGTGCTCCGACTGCTGGACCATGAATCCGAAGTCTTTTCGGGAACGGTCCCTAAAGCTTCTCAAGGCCCGGCAGTCGGCTACACAGTGTTCGAGGTCCCGGTCACGTAGGAGGTCAAGGGACCGGCTGAGGAGTCATCATCAGTCTTCTTTCAAGTCTTCACACTTGGGGTCAGGTAAGTGGGAGCACAAGAAGAAGTCGAAGAAGCATCGTCGCTCTTCAACTTCTCCCCATCTGTTGGCCGACGTGACGAGGGATGCGGTTGGTGCCCCTCCCGCGGCTCTGCGAGCGGAGCCTGAAGGTTCGACTCCGGGTTTCCCTCACTTCCCGGGACCTGGAGCGACCCCTGCCCAGCTTCGCCAATTTTACAAAGCTATGCATACCATCTTTGGGCAGCCCGACTCCGTCGGCGTGCCTTCGGGACCCATGGACTCGGATGGGGGCCCTGGGCCTTCAACGCCTGCGGCTCTGGCCCCGCAGGGTCCCCTTTGGATCCAGGCCTGGATCCGGATCGGCGCCGGTCGACCTTGTTACACCTCCCCCGGTGCCGATTCCACCAGCACCACATCCGCAGCCGACGCCGATTGTGTCCCCAGCCGGCATCGACCCCGGCCTCCATCCCGATGTAGACACGGAGCATAAACCAGCGTCGACCAACGCCTGATCCGGTGCCGACGGGTCCTTTTGTGCCCTCTTCTAGTCCAGATTGGCAGCCAGAGGAAGGTGAGGACTGGGAGGGGTCTGTTGACCCTCTAACTGACCAGTTGGCCTATGAACCGGACTGGAGAGAGGAACTGGGGGAAGCCAGTGGTTTGATACCTCACCAGACCGTGGCACGTTGTCTCCTCCTACCATGGCTCCAGAGGAGGGAGCGTAGGGTGGCAGAGGCTCTCAGCCTCGAGCTACCTACGGTGGCAATGTGAAAGAGACACGTTAGTGATAGATTTCTTACCTTAGAATATCCCCAGATGTCGTCAGAGCTACTTAGACGCGCCCACGCACGCTGATATCAGTTCTTTCTTTTTCCGCGCCAGCAAGCGCAGATCCGAGAGAGAGCAGTACTCATAGTTAATCTTTTAACTTGGTTTTTGAGACTTGTTTCTCTTGTTTTGTTGAGTACTCGACTCCTGGTGCAGTAGGAATGCCCGGGTTTAAGTCCTGTAGGGACTGCCTTCGGACCATGTCAGTGGCGGACCCGCATAACGTGTGTCTCTTCTGCTTGGGGCACGCCCATGACCCCGAGGCGTGCTCCGATTGTCGGTCCATGGCGCCGAAGGCTTTGCGGGAGCGTTCCCGAGAGCTGTTGGCGGCCCGGCAATAGGCTCCACACTGCTCAAGGTCCCCCTCCCGTGGGAGGTCGAGGGACAGGTCGCAGGGTCGACACCATCGTTCATCAGAATCGGGGACAGGTAAGTCAAGGCGCCATCAAAAGTAGAAGAAGCGACGTCGCTCTTCGTCTACCCCTCACCGGTCGCGGGACGCGGTGGAGGGGGTTGGTGGTCACTCCCCCACAGCTCCGGTGGAGCCTCCGTTGTTGCCTGCGGCCTACCCGCCTTTCCCGGGCCCGCAAGCGACTTCGGAAGAAATACAGGTATTCCTGTCGGCCAAGCACCGTTTTTGTTTCCTACATCGGATCCCTCTGGAGCGCCTTTGGGCCCCATGGACCAGTGGAGTGGCTCTGCCCCTGTGCCGCCGCCTTTGGCCCCGGCTATGCTGACAAGATACCCTGTTGCGGCGGCGGCACCGGGCCCAGCGCCGGACACGTCGCTGTTGCCTACAGGGCTGGACTACGTCGACCCTGGATTGGTCTATTATCCTGCGATTCCAATTCCAGGTGGTGAGTTTATTCTCTTTCCCCGGGCCCCCCGTCCTTACCGCCCTCTTACACGGCCGGTGGACGAAGGGGAGTACTGGGAGGGTTCCGAGGACCCTCTTGCAGCTCAATGCGAGGATGAACCGGAGTGGGAGGGTGATATGGAAAGTCCAGGTGATCTGGATTTCTCTCCGCACCCTGGTACACTGTCCCCTACTTCCGTAGCTACGGAAGAGGTTGGGACTTTTTCTGTGGTGTTGCTCAGGGCGGCTGAGGTTCTTAACCTCGAGCTCCCATCTATACCTATCAGGACCAATCTCCTGACTGAGGTGCTGCAGCCAGCGACCTCGTCTGCGGAGCCACTACTGCCCTTTAATGACGCGCTTACAGACATTCTGTTAAGCACCTGAACCAAGCCTAAAACAGGGGTTCCATTGGATACGAGTGTGGCACGATGTCATCGCCCCGCCCCGGGTGACCCCAGTTTTCTCACGCAACACCCAACGCCTGAGAGTCTGGTTGTCCAGGCCTCTGCCTCTCCGAGCGCGTTCCCTTCCGCACCTCCGGACAAGGAATCTAAAAAACTTGAGCAGTTTGGGAAAAACATTTGCACCTCTGCCAGTTCCAGGTTGCAGGCGGTGAATACTGCGTGCCTGTTGGGGCGCTATTCCCACTCTGTGTGGGAGGTAGTCGCATAGGTGCTACCTCACTGCCCAGTGGAGGCTCGGGCGGTACTCTCCCAAGCCATTACTGAAGGGAAAGATGCTGCAAAATTCACTATCCGTTGTGTTCTTGACACAGCCGACTCCCTCGGCAGGGCAATTTCCACAATGGTGGCGCTACGCCGTTATGCTAAGCTCAGAACTATTGGATTCTCAGGGGATGTACAGAACACTTTGTTGGACATGCCCTTTGATGGCACACGCCTCTTTGGTGACATGGCGGATAGCATTTTGGAGCGCTTTAAGGACTCCTGGGCTACGGCCCAGTCCTTGGGTCTTGCCACCACGCGTGCTACCTTGGGGTTTGCTTTTCGCTCCTTTGGAGGTCAGGGTTGAGGCGCCCAAATGCATTCTTTTCAGAGCCGCCGGCCTGCGCAGCCGCAGTCTCAGCGCAGCCAGGGTCGCGGTGCCCGCCGAGGTGGGTCACGGCGGCCAGCGGGCGGTTCAGTCCACCACCGCCACTGCCTCAAAACCTTCCTAGTCCGGTGTTTCAGATCCACCAGATGCCAGTGGGCAGCAGGATTTGCCATCACCTCCCCCATTGGCGCCCCATTACTTCGGACAGGTGGGTTCTGCAGATAGTCCAAAGGGGCTACTCCCTCCCCTTCAAGACTACCCCTCCAGCCATGCTGCCTCAGTACCACCGCATGTCGGGGGATCACTTGGCACTTCTCCAGCAGGAAGTTGCGGCACTCTTGGCCAAGGGGGCCATCGAGTGTGTTCCGGCGCCAGAAGTAGGTCATTCCCACTACTTCTTGATTCCAAAGAAGGACAAGGGCCTGCGTCCTATCTTAGACCTCCGGAACGTCAATCAGTTTCTCCGGAAGTAGAAGTTCAAGATGCTCATGCTTGTTCAGGTCTTGTCTGCTCTAGACCCACAAAACTGGATGGTAGCATTGGACTTGCGGGATGCTTATTTTCATATCCCCATCCTGCCGGTCCACCGGCATTACCTGCGGTTCACGGTAGGCCACGAGCACTTTCAGTTTACCAGCACCCCTCAGGTGTTCACGAAAGTGATGGCGGTGGTCGCAGCTCATCTGCGCAGATCAGGGGATTCAGTCTTCCCCTATCTCGACGACTGGCTGTTGAAGGCGGGCTCGCCCCAGGCAGTCATCTCCCACCTCCAGACTACGGCCGACCTCCTGCATTCGCTGGGGTTTTAACGTCCCGAAGTCGCATCTGATTCCCTCTCAGAAGCTCCTCTTCATCGGAGCGGTTCTGGATACGGCGCAATTTCGGGTTTATCCTCCCGAACAGCGAGTCTGGGACATACGGGCTATGATTCCGATCTTTCAGCCCTGGCCTGAGTTTTGGTCAGGAAGACCCTGAGACTACTGGGCCTCATGGCCTCCTGCATCCTGCTGATCAATCATGCCAGGTGGCATATGTGGGCTCTGCAGTGGGACCTGAAGTTCCAATGGACGCAGCATCGGGGAAACCTGTCCGACTACGTCCAGATCTTGGAGGGCACTGCACAGGACTTGCAGTGGTGGCTCACGGACCAGCATTGGGTCAGCGGCAAATACCTCTCCCTTCCCCAACTGGAGCACACAGTGGTGACGGATGCGTCCCTCCTGGGATGGGGCGGCCACATGGGAGAGGCGGAGATCAGAGGCCTCTGGTCTCCGGCGGAGTCCAAGCTCCATATGAACCTTTTGGAGCTCAGGGCGATCTTACTTGCACTGAAAGCATTCCTTCCCTCTGTCAAGGGGAGAGTAGTGCAGGTGTTCACGGACAACACCACCGCCATGTGGTACTGAAACAAGCAAGGTGGGGTGGGGTCGTGGACCTTATGTCAGGAGGCTCTGCGTCTCTGGACACGGCTGGAACGTCAAGGCATTTCCTTGGTGGTTCAACACTTGGCAGGTTCTCTGAGTGCCAGGGCGGACGAACTCAGCCGCAGGTGCATGTTGGATCACGAATGGCGTCTTCACTCGGACGTGGCACATGGTCTCTTTCAGCAGTGGGGAGAACCTTGGTTAGATCTATTCGTCACCGAAGAGAACGCGCAATGTCAGCAGTTCTGCGCGTTGGAGTTTTCAAGGCTGCACTCGCTCTGAGACGCTTTTCATCGCAAGTGGAGTTGCGGTCTGTTGTACGCCTTTCCACCTATACCACTTCTACCCAGAGTGCTGAAGAAGATCAGACGCGACCGGGCCCAAGTCATTCTTGTGGCACCGGACTGGTTCTCGAAGAGTTTGGTATCCCGAGCTACTCAGTATAAGCGTGGATCCCCCGATCCGACTGCCTCATTGGGAGGATCTCCTGTTGCAGCACCAGGGGATGGTCCTCCACCCGAACCTGTCCAGCCTCCACCTCCTTGCGTGGAGATTGAGCGGCGACAGTTGATTCCATTTGACTTGCCTCCTGAAGTCTGTAATATGATCCTGGCAGCCAGGCATCCCTTGACTAAAACTGTATACGCCTGCCGGTGGAAAAAATGTGTGGCATGGTGCACAAATGGTCCATTTCTAGATGGGTCATTTTGTGCATTAAAGCTTGTCATTCATTGGCAAAGAAAGAGCTTCCAATGGGGTTGTGCGCCCTTTCCACCAAGGTGACAGCAGCTACCACTGCTTTGAGACATGGAGTCCCACTTAATGACATTTGTCAGGCAGCTATGTGGGCATTGCCGCACACGTTCACTAGACACTACTGCCTGGACAGCCAGGTACGGAGAGACGGCTTTTTTGTCCGTTCTGTTCTCCAGGACTTCTTGGTGTGAACTTAGTTTGCAGACTCACCTCCAGGATTTGTATTGCTGGGGTATCTATTCTAAGGTAAGGAATCTATAACTAACTGTTTCTTTCAGATGAGCAAATTACTTACCTTCGGTAACGATATATCTGTAAGAAACATAGGTTAGTTATAGATTCCTTACCGCCTCACCCATCCTCCCCGGTCTGAGAACTGATTTATAGGTTGAAGGACTTCCTTTCAGGGCCCTAGTTTTGTGCACCAGTGATCAGTGTCTTCATGGCTCTGCGCTGCTGGCGTGGAAGTCGTGTACAAACTGAAGTCAGCACACGAAGGCGGCTTCTAGATAGCTACCGCGACGTGCTGCTGATAAAACTTTCCGGATCCAGTCTGATGCCTGGGGGTAATTCTAAGGTAAGAAGTCTATAACTAACCTATGTTTCTTCCAGATGTATCGTCACCGAAGGTAAGTAACTTGTTCGTTCGTCCCCTTTTCTTTTTCTTCCTCCATCCAATGCATGTTGTTTTTATCGTTTTCTTTAACACAGCTCTTTTATACATCCACACCGGGGCTCAATTTGTTATCAGTGCCGGGCCCAATGTTTTCCATAGTAGCCTAATTGTGCCTAGTTTGTCGAAATACCAAATCTGCTTAATTTCACCCCATGCCTCTTTCTTATACCACCCTACACTTACTGTATCTTTACCTCACTCTTGCACGGTCTTTTTCACCCTTGTTTTCTCACTTTTCACTGTTTTCCTATCGCCTTTTTTGTCTTCCTCTTTCTGGTCTTAGTCAAAGTCTGAAGATAAAGAATCCCTGGTTGCCATAAATGAGTAGCAGTGCACACCGCTAGAAGTCACCAGCACCACACTGATGCCTGTTCTGTTTATCTTTCCTGTATTCTTTATTTCTCTTTCCTGTATTCTTTATTTCTCTCTGTCCCTCCCTTTGCCTCTTCCCCATCCATCTGTAACACGCTCTGTGCAGGATCGGACTGGTGGTACCGGATATCGGAATTTTCCCAGGGAGGCTGGGAGCTGGTTTTGCAGCAGTGGGGGCGGTTTTGCAACGGTGCTGCAATATCAGCCCCCAGTAACGAAAGCAGCAGTGCTTCACACTTCAGTACCCTCTCCCTCCTGATGAGCACCCCTGGGGGCTGGTCTGACAAATTGCCAGGGTTGCTTTGAGTTCCCACTCTGGCCCTAACTCTGTCCCTTTTTTCACCCCTTCTTTCCTCACAACCATTTATCTCCCTCTGCCATCTCTGCTTGGCGCATGTTATTTTATGGATTACTGGGCCTTCTCTGATAGTCAAATTTTTTGATGAACACACATACAGCATCCCACTGCCCCCGTGGCTAGGCTGGTGGTGTGTGTCTGCCTGAATGTGCTTGTTCTTATTACACTCAAAATTTGCCCATCTATTTCTCACATCTCCCCACCCATCACATCGCTAGGCGCCGCACCACATAACACGATTAGCACACCTACTTGGTCATCACACACAACATGAAAACAGTTCCAACATAGGCTAAAATGAAAACAATACCCTTTCAACAACACACTCTACACAGTGTAGGTTGCTATGCATGGGGGTTAGTGTGCCAGTGCCCCACGTAAGGGTAGTAAGCACTAAAAAAATGCTGCAATATAATAGAATTCAGTCTCTCTTCTCACTGTTTCGAATACCTCATTTCCTATCATCTTTTACCTTGTCCTCTCCCCTTTTACCTTTTAGTATTTAGGTCCCCACCAGCCCTTGTCTTATTCTTGTCTCTCACACTCTCATTTTTGTTCAACTCTCTTGAGTGAGTACGTGCTGTGCCATTTCTTTTCATGACTTCACTCTCTGTGCTGCATGCTAGATGGTGGTGCTGTGCATGAACATGACACCCAAGTAGTGCTTGGGGCACAGGTAGAGCACCTCTCTTGTACTACAGTCAGGGTGACTGGAGTTGTGTGATTGTGTGGCGATTTTCACATAATTATAGATTTGCCACATAATCCATCATCTGCTGCATAATCTGCAGACTTTTACAACAAAAATATAGTTTCTAGCTCAAACGATTTGAAAGTTACTAAAAACACAGCGGCATGTGTTGCTGCGTAGTGGAAGGCCCTTTGAAAGGTTGACTGGTCACCTTTCTGTTGCTTATTGCTATATTTGAGTATTAAACTGGTACTAATGATGTGCACTCAATGCCCAGACAGTGTTAACAAGTGAAAAAAAATACAAAATAATGAAGTAATATTATTAAACAAAAGTGCTGCATTATTTGCTTGTTCTTGCCGCATAGTCTACTCAACCCTGCCAGATAATTTGGATCTCTCTTGCCACATAATTCCAGTAGCCCTGACTATAGTACTGGCACCTGGGTACATCCACAATTACCGACGTTTCATTACAGAATCTCTTTCCCTTTTTTACTTCCCAAGCTGGCAGTCATGCTTGATACCCATAAGAACACTCAGTCAACATTACACCTACATTCTGTTTTCTTCTTTTTGAAAATAAAAGAAATACAGAGAAACAGTGTTTTGTGCCTGGGGAAAAATGTCCCACCTATTCCAAGGTTGAACGAGGTCACAGAAGAGTTTGTGAATAACAACGAGATTATATTGTTATGGTTTATACAACCTTTCAGAGAATGCCAGCCCTGCAGCACCTATGGCCCATCCATTTGACTAGATTTATACGCACACAAAATCTTTGAGTGAGTGTATCTTTTTACAAGTTTAAAAACAGATTTATGAATTAGAACAGTGTGTTTGTACTTATAAAAATGGCTGTTTGGTGTCCAATTCAAACGTACACACTCAAATAGGTTTTTGAATCGGATGTAAACCTTCCATCAGACAATGTCGTGACTTAATTTCTTTATATTTTCTAATTTTCAATTTCCCTATGTATCCAGAGCTGGGCTGGCTATTCTTCCACTCTGACATTGTCCTGGTCAGTTATCGGCAAGCGGCTGCTTTCGCCGCAGGATGGCAGACTTGCCAATCTGATAATATTTTTCACTGTGTGAGTGTACAGGGAAAGGGGGCAGGGGCATGGCTAGTGGGGCTTCGGCCCAGTTACTTACTGGTAATCCTCATTACTCTTAGTCCTAATTGTTTTTGTCCCGCTTATAACTTTAGAAATTAATCTCACCTCTTGAGACTGGGAACAAACAGGATTTGTAGAAGGCAAGCCCTGCCCACACTCAGCTGGGTGCCATAATAAGGCTGGTATTCCTGGACTACTGATAATTCCAAGCACTGCTAAAGGCACAGAAGAGAGGCTGGATGGGTGAGTCGTATTGACTGGGACGAGTAGGACTAAGAAATAAAGATTACTGGTAAGAAATCGGGCCATTACCTCAACGTCCCCTTGTCCTCGTCCTTGTCATTGTCAAGTGTAAGGCCTTTGGCTGACCACAAATTAGCATCAATTGCATTCAAACAGCAAATTTATGTTCCCAAAATATAGAATTGTATAAACCTGAAAGAAGTATCTGATAGAGACGTCTAGCCGCAGATTCCTTAATTTAGAATATCCCCAGGCGTCAGACTGGTCCGGAAAAGTTTGCGCAGCAGCACCTCTGCACCAGCACGCCCTGACGTCGTCCATGGATGTGATGTCAGCGGAGCCAAAAATGCCCCGCCCCGGCGTGCCAACATCAGTTTTCTTATTTTCCGCGCCACGACGCGGACCCTGGAAACCAGCAGTTCCTGGCTTTGTTTTGGGCCTTCTCGGCACCGTTGGTGTCGTACCGGAACAATGTGCAATGCCCTCCGGACTCAAATCCTGTGAGGCCTGTGCGCGTCAGATGTCGGGCACTGACCCGCACCTTATTTGCATGTGGTGCCTTGGTGTGCACCACGATTCCAAACGATGCGGCGATTGTCAACATATGAAGCCGAAGTCCCTACGGGAACGCCGTATGAAGTTGTTGGCTGCCTAGCTTCTTCTTGTCACCGCTCTCCCTCTCCAGAGGCGACGACGTTGGGCCGTGGCCCAGACCGTCCTGGTCACTCTAGCACACTCTGCTAGTCAGCGCATAGCCCTGGGCGGCTTCCTGCGCGGACAGTGGGAGCAGCGATGCCGGGCGCGACGCCAGGCTCACAGGGCCAGTCAATGCATAGCCCTGTGAGGCTACCTGCGCGGACGGCGGAAGCAGCGTCGGCGACGCCGGGCTCGGAACCGGATGCCATGTCGGACCCAATTACGGGCTCGACGTCCAAACCCACACCAAGCTCTGAGCCTGATCCCACATCTGGAGCAACGCATGATCCGACGTCGGTCGACGTCTAAGTAGCGTCCATCGTGGAGGCCATCGATGTCCAGTCGACTCCGACATGGCGTCCGCCGATGCCGCTGTCGACGCATCCATCGCCGCCGGTGTCCATCCGTTCATCGACACCGGCTTCCATACTTGTGGTTGACCTCCCTCCGGATTCCTGGTTTCTGTCCCCTCAGCGGGGTCGGGCGAATCCGGTATCCACTACGCCCTTTTCGGAGGCTGCTGCTGCTTTCCCTGGTCGGGGGCCACTGGTGCAGGTCCCTAGTGTGGCATGGCCTTTGGGTCGTTCCCCAGCCCCGCTCTTTCTGGCAACTGGGAGAATAAGCCTCTAACCGTCTCCTACAGATGGCCTCTTGTCCCCTCCTAGGGTGACTACTGAGCTAGGGGCCACCTATGCGCAGACTATCAACTGGGCAGCTGCTATTCTCGGCTTTCAGCCCCCTGTGGTACCCCTCATCCCGATCCCTTATTGGATCTGCTCCATCTCGAGCCCATTACCGTGGAGCCCTTGTTACCCCTTGGGGGTGCTTTATTAGAAGCCCTCCGTGGCGCGTGGGCACGTCCCTCTTCCGGAGCCCCGGTTGATCGGACCATTGCAGGTAGGCACCGTCCCGCCCCGGGGGATCCTCTTTGCCTGTCCCTCCACCCTGCCGCTCAGGGCCTGGTCATTCAGGCGGCCTTCGGGTTGCAGGACTCCTCCACTTTGCCCTTGTTTCCTCCCACCCGGGAATCCAGGTGGCTGGATGCATGTGGAAGACAGCTTTTTGCTTCTTCTACAGCGGCCATCTGCGCTTTAAACACTACATGTGTGTCTGCACGTGCGTCCTCTGCACTCTGGGACTCAGTGGCTAACCTTCTCCCTTCCCATCCGGAGGAATTGCGCCCTGAGTTACTCCGTCTTGTCCGTCACGGCAAGGAAATGGCTCATTTTACAATACGCTCCTCCCTGGATACCACAGACTCTGTGGGCGTGCTCTTGCACGGTCGGTGGCTTTGCGACGTCTGGATGGATGCGTGACTGTCGCTTCCCTGAAAATATTCGGGAGAGCCTCCAAGACATGCCGTTTAATGGAGTAGACCTTTTTGGGTCCCACGCTGACTCAGCGATCTCCATGCTTCTGTCAGGGCTACCGTAATTCTGCCGTGCCACTGACTGCTTGACTTTTCTTCTTCATTGCGGTCTTCCTTTACGGGCCAGTTTTTTATCAGAGGCAGGTTGGTGCCTCTGTATTGTCTGTATAGCCGTATGGCTGGGTTGTTTTTGTTTCAAGTCCTCTGTCTGTTTTGCCAAGAGGACCCCCCCCTTCTTGCCAGGGGTTGACCCTTGCCCTATGTGGGGTATTGGCTGGTGGCAGGTGTCTGCCTTTGCCTTCGTATGCTCCTGAGGAGTTTCCATTATGGGTCTCCCTCTGGAGCTCATATACCTCCTTTTACTGCGCCCCGCAGGGTCGCATCGCTCTGTTCTCGTGCTTGGACTCCGGGTCTAGGCATATGCTGTGTGGTATCTACCTCGCATAGCCTGGCATCTTGCTTTTGTCCTCTCCTTCGTCTTTTGGTGCCAGCCCCTTCTGGGTTGTTCTCCCAAGTAGGGAGTTGCCGTGGACCTCTCTGTTGTAGGTTGTTATGGCCTTTTGGCTTATTCCCCAATAGTTTTCTCCACATCCCCGCTGCTTTTGCGCATGGATTTCTACATTCCACAAGCATTCTTGAATGTGGCGGACTCGTGGAGACGGTTCCCCTTGAACTCCGCTCTTCTTTGTGTCTAGGACCCGTGAGTGGGTCCTAAGTACTCCCTTGTTGGGCTCGTCTTTCCTTCTAAATTGTCCTGCAAGGGGACTGTTCTCTCTCTTCCGGACTGCCGGCTGACGTTGCTTGTAGCCTGGCCTAGTTCCACTTTCTGTGTAATTGCGGGTACTTTTGAGTCTACCCTAGTGCCTGGGTTTGCCCGGGTTTCAGCATCTTCTTGAGGCTGTTTCTGCGTCATGTTCTTCCTCATGGCTCGTGCGACCTGTTGCCTTCTTGCTGTCTTGCTTCCTGGTGTTCCTCCTGGCCTCGTATGAGCGTCTTTCGGGCTGTGTAGGGGCATCCTTTCAATACTCTCCACATGTCTGACTAGCAAGGGTTTCCGCAGTGCTCTTCCTCTGTGTTACATGTGAGGGCGCTATGCGTTCTCTACACCATACCACTTAACCAGTCCTTTGGGTTGGCTTGTCAACTGCGGCATCCTGCGGTTCTTTCGCGCCATAAGGTTCAGTTCTTCGTCCTGCGAGGTGCTGGACTATCTTTTCACGCCAGTTTCTTGCTGGGTGTGTTTTTCTTCCATGTTGGCCCATGCTGGGCGTGGGTCAGTATCCTGCTGCCATCGTATCTTTACGGGAGCAGGTTTACCAGTGTTTTACGCTGTTCAAGTCATTTAGCTGGGGCTAGCTCTGGCTTCTTGTCGACATCTTGGATACTGTGGATCCTTCATGCCTCTTGGTCTTCTTTCAAAGTTCGGCATTTTTTCAATCAGGCACAAGCATTTTGGCTTGGTGTTTTCCGACTCTCATCCCCTCTACATGTGTTTTTTTTTGTGGTATTCTGGATGGGTTGTGGTGCCCTCGCCTCCCCTTGATTCCCTGCTCTCTTCAGGGCTTAGGGTTCTGGTGGTTGGCTGCGCTGTCACTTCTGTCCCCACTGTGTTTCGCCCTTTTGGTTGACAACACTCTTTTGGTCATATTATTGATGTCTGGGTTCTCTCTGGACCTTCGTGGGGTTCAGTCGCAGTCCCGCCTCCTCTAGGGATATGGCTTTGGTATCTATTCTAAGTTAAGGAATCTGCGGCTAGACGTCTCTATCAGATGAACAAGTTACTTACCTTCGGTAACGATGTACCTGATAGGGACATAGTCTAGCCGCAGATTCCTCAACGCCCGCCCGTCCTCCCCGTCCTGCGACAATCTTTTCAGGTTGGGCTTCTTGCCTTCGCCTCCCTTTAGGTGGCTTTATTCCTCTGCGGGGTGACGTCTTCTCTTCACTCCGACTCACGAAGCTATATTCTGTTTCAAGGCTCTGCTCTGCCCAGTCTTGTGATTGGATGGTATGCTCATGTGCCTTGTGTCCTTTACAACCCCTACCCTGGGTTGTCCAATGTGAGTCTAATTCTTCCCTTCTATCGTCTTCAACCGCTTGAGCTCTCTTACCTTCCCTGCAATCTAGCGGTTGCAGTTTCTGGAAATGCTGCATTCGGCGGTCCATTTTTCGGATCTGACGTCTCCTTTTGGATGACGCTTTATGGTACTTTGCCTTTGCTCCTAGGTTCTGGACTGGTTGTCCTTCACTTTCCTATATTGTGGTTGCAGCCTTTCTGCCGGCTGCTGTGTTGGTTCACCACGGAGCTATGGCTCAAAGGGGAGTCTTGTGCCTCTGGTGGCACAGGCTCACACAGGCCAAGGGTTCAATCCTGCCTATGCTCTGCATCTTCTTCTGCCTCCAGGGGAGGTTTTGGACTTAACGTTTGAGGGGTCCCTCCCAGAGTGGTGCTGTGTTCTTTTCCCTCCTTCAGTTTACAATATACGGTGCCTAGCACTGTCTTTCTATGGTGATGTTTGTTTCACCATGCCTTGTTTTTTCTTTTCTTTTTCTGCACACTGTTCCCATATTTTCACAGTTTTTGGTGGTGGCTTCGCGTCCTGACGCGGAAAAGTCTTCTGATGAAAACTGATGTCGGCGCGCCTGGGCGGGGCATATATGGCTCCGCTGACGTCACGTCCATGGACGACGTCAGGGCAGAGTCGGACGGCGCCACCCCACGGTGCGCAAACTTTTCCGGACCAGTCTGACGCCTGGGGATATTCTAAGTTATGGAATCTGCGGCTAGACTATGTCTCTACCAGATACATCATTACCGAAGGTAAGTAACTTGTTCATCACAATGACAAGATGGCATATTGCAAACAAAATAGCACACATCTAAATGCAATTCGGTTTTCCAGCATTAACTCCTGAACCAAATTTCTCATCCAAATTCTTTTAAAGAATAATGTTTCACAAAAGTATTTTCTGATGCGCGTGTCCCAGCTCTGCCAACCTCCTGTACAGAATGCCTTGAACTCGACCCGTGACACTGAAACTTCCCCTTGTTGATTTTCCTTGATGCCTTTTTTTACCTCTATCTGCAAAAACAACAATTGATGGACAGAATACAGAACAATGTCATACATTCATTTCAGCCCTCATCAGCCTGGATAGCTTGACTCCAGTGGCATGGAGAGCACGGGACCAATATATGGGCATGCCCGTCCCACTTGGGATGACAAATGCAAACACAACAATTGATGGACAGAATGCAGAACAATGTCATACATTCACCCCAGTACAAAGATCTGGGCCTAAATCCATCGTTTTTTTGCTTGCCATTCCAGTTTGGACCCAGCCATATTCAAATCAGTCTTGACCCTGCGCCCAATGGGAACAGTCCAGCCCGAACTGCCAGGCCAGGTCCTCCCTGGACTGGAAACAAGCATCCTTGGACCGGTTTCAGGCTTTCAGTCCTCATCAGCTAGGATAGCTTGACTCCAGTGGCATAGAGAGCACGGGACCCACGTCTGGGCATACCCGTCCCACTCTGGGTGGCAAATGCAAAAACAACAATTGATGGACAGAATGCAGAACAATGTCATACATTCACCCCAGTGCAAAGATCTGGGCCTAAATCCATCGTTTTTTTGCTCACCATGCCATTCCAGTTTGGACCCAGCCATATGGAAATCAGTCTTGACCTTCGCCTAATGGGAACAGTCCAGCCCGAACTGCCAGGCCAGGTCCTCCCTGGACTGGAAAGAAGCATCCTAGGACCGGTTTCAGGCTTTCAGTCCTCATCAGCCAGGATACCTTGACTCCAGTGGCATGGAGAGCACAGGACCCACGTCTGGGCATACCCGTCCCACTCGGGGTGACAAATGCAAAAACAACAATTGATGGACAGAATGCAGAACAATATCATACATTCACCCCTGTACAAGATCTGGGCCTAATTCCATCGTTTTTTTGCTCACCATGCCATTCCAATTTGGACCCAACCATATGCAAGTCAGTCTTGATCCTGCACCCAATGGGAACAGTCCAGCCCGAACTACCAGGCCAGGTCCTCCCTGGACTGGAAACCAGCATCCTAGGACTGGTTTCAGGCTTTCAGCCCTCATCAACCAGGATAGCTTGACTCCAGTGGCATGGAGAGCACGGGACCCATGTTTGGGCATACCCGTCTCACTCAGGGTGACAAATGCAAAAACAACAATTGATGGACAGAATGCAGAACAATGTCATACATTCACCCCAGTACAAAGATCTGGGCCTAAATCCATCGTTTTTTGGCTCACCATGCCATTCCAGTTTGGACCCTACCATATCCCATGAGGCACACGGTCAAGACTGATTTGTATATGGCTCGGTCTAAACTGGGGTGGCATGGTGAGCAAACGAACGATGGATTTAAGTCAGATCTCTTGACTGGGGGTGAATGTATGATTTATTCAGCATTCCGTCCATCATTTGTTTGCGTAGCACTTTTCACCCTAAGTGGGATGGTTATGCCCAGACGTGGCTCCCTTGCTCACTGTGAGAAGGGTGTAGTGAGCGCACTTCCTGAAGGTTTGTGAAGTAGGTATAATGGTTTTGTCGTGCTCAGGGGTATCACTCTCCGAAATAGAGTGTAAATATGAAATGTGGATGCACCCCCAGAACTTGGGGTGTGTCCCCCAGGCACTGGATAAAGTCCTGAAAGAGGTTTCCAATATTGCAAAACGATCGTTCCAAGTTTTTTAAAAAAAAACTTTATTGAGGCTTTAAACTTTTCAAAGGAATTGAAGGCTTCATTTTTCAATCCATTGTGAAAAACATACACATCTGGGTAACTGACTATATGTACTTTCCCAATGCATTTCGGCACTCATGCCTTCGTCAGGGGAAATCTGGAAATGATAGATATAGTAATGAGTATAGTGTGGTATGCGGGAAGTTATTTCCACCCATGCATTGTGATACGGAGGAGAAGAGTGGGGTGTGTTGTGAAAGGTACGGTAAAAAAAGATATGGCCGGTGATAATGCGGTATTGGTGCTATTAATAGGTAGTCGGTGTGGTTGATGCGGCGTGATACAGTTTTAGTAGGGTTGGTGCTGGTTCCGTGGTATAGCTGTCCGGACGGACTTATAACGTTACGGTGTGATGCGGTTAGTGGAAGCTGATGCTGTGAGTGAAACGCGATACGGTTGTCAACAGATAAAACCATACGGGTCTAAACCAGTGTGTTAGCGGGTTATCCAGTTGCTACCAAAGATACCAGGATCTAAAGATTGGTTTAACGCTTACCGGGTGTATGCAGGATACGTCCACGTATGGAGCCTGTAGGACGCCGGACGTGTGCTCGCGATGGTTCGAATACGGAAGTTAATGTGCTTTGTGGAGATATGACGTGACTTGACGTGTTAGACAGTGAAAAAAGACTAGAACGGTATTAATCGTACAGCGAACGTGTGTGGAAATATGTTTGTAAGGAATTAATTAGAAAAAAGGTATAAAGAGAGTTGTTAGTAAATAATCACTTAAGTTGACAAGAAAACATATTTTTGTGTCACAATGCTGCAATGGGTTGCAAGGCACGTAGGAACAGTAACATTATAAATCTATTACTTGGGATAGAACGATGTCTGGGGATCAATGAACAATAAACAATAATTAACGAGTCAGTAGATGTAGGATAAACTATTGGATCGCTGGGAAACCCGTATGGTTTTATCTGTTGACAACTGTATCGCGTTTCACTCACAGCATCAGCTTCCACTAACCGCATCACACCGTAACGTTATTAGTCCGTCCGGACAGCTATACCACGGAACCAGCACCAACCCTACTAAAACTGTATCACGCCGCATCAACCACACCGACTACCTATTAATAGCACCAATACCGCATTATCACCGGCCATATCTTTTTTACCGTACCTTTCACAACACACCCCACTCTTCTCCTCCGTATCACAATGCATGGGTGGAAATAACTTCCCGCATACCACACTATACTCATTACTATATCTATCATTTCCAGATTTCCCCTGACGAAGGCATGAGTGCCGAAATGCATTGGGAAAGTACATAAAGTCAGTTACCCACATGTGTATGTTTTTCACAATGGATTGAAAAATGAAGCCTTCAATTCCTTTGAAAAGTTTAAAGCCTCAATAAAGTTTTTTTTTTTAACTTGGAACGATCGTTTTGCAATATTGGAAACCTCTTTCAGGACTTTATCCAGTGCCTGGGGGACACACCCCAAGTTCTGGGGGTGCATCCACATTCCCTTGCTCACTGTGCCACTGGAATCAAGCTAGCCTTGGTGATGAAGGGTAATACCCAGAAACCGGTCCCAGGATGCTTGTTTCCGGTCCAGGTTGGACCTGGCTTGGCAGTTCGGTCTGGACTGTTCCCATGAGGCACAGGGTCAAGACTGATGTGCATATGGCTGGGTCTAAACTGGGGTGGCATGGTGAGGAAAAGAACGATTGATTTAACCCAGATCTCTTGACTGGGTGTGAATGTATGACTTATTCAGCATTCCGTCCATAATTTGTTTGTGTAGCACTTCTTACCTCTATCTGGCATACCAAAGGTGATAAATGATCTATCTTTCGGAATGTACTGGACCTGTAACAAAAAAGATAAATTGACAAAGACTTTTAACATCCAAAAAATGCTATACATGTTTTCATCAGGAGAAGGAGAAAGGAAGTAAGAAGAATGATTTCCTGAAAAAGATGGAAGGAAGAATTAACAACTGCAAAAAAGAAGGGTTAGGTTTCAAAATTACTCAGTTTGCTAAAAAAAAAATATTAAAAAAGGAGGATCACACAAGTCTGAGAGTTCCACCAGTCTATGGGTTGACATGATAGCTACCAAGAAAGCAACCCTTGAAGAAAGATACACAAGTCAGAGGAAATCATGAGTTCAAAAGAATAAGGTGGAGAGCTTTAAGGACTAAATGAAGTGCCCAAAGGTCAGCAGTAGGATGGGATGCAGGTTTAGAGAGAGAAAAACTTGTGAACAGAATGGAAACTCAATTTTCACCATCCTGAAAAGATTAATCAACCTCACAGAGTGCCCTAATTGCATAGCACATGGTTTTCAAAGTGGACAGGGAAAAGGAACCCATCCCACAGTAACCCGAAGAACTGAAGAAAAAGAACATGGAACTGGGGCAACGAAAGTCCAGAATACCACTTATGAAATTATTATTTAAACATTGTATGATTGATGTTTGAGTCCTATATAAGACAGTTTACTTATAAATATGATATTTTAAGGCATTCTCACTAGCACAGCCGGTCATTAAAATATAATACATTTCAGTAGGGAGCTCAGAACATTACATATAGACACTTGGACTTTGATTTCATTCATTAACCCAATTATATTCCAAAGGGTTTTTTTGGTACAAAAAAAATCCACACAAAACATGATTTTCATATAAGGCACTCATAAATTCATCTAGTCGTCAAATAATCCACACTGAATTAATGGAGCCTAGAAGGGAATGACCATGCACTGTTCATAAGCGTTCTCTGCTTCCTCCACAGTTGTTGCAGAAGCCCATCATTCCACAGTGAAGCAGATTCTCACAAGGTAC
The DNA here is from genome assembly GCF_964204655.1 of Triturus cristatus. Classification (NCBI taxonomy): domain Eukaryota; kingdom Metazoa; phylum Chordata; class Amphibia; order Caudata; family Salamandridae; genus Triturus; species Triturus cristatus. The sequence continues at coordinate 331,344,188 of NC_140582.1, forward strand.
AGCCACAACGTATTTTGCGCTTCCTAACTGGCTTTATGATAGCTTTTATCTCAATCACTTTCCTTTTCAATGTTGTGCGTCTCAACGTTGTAGGAAGCTGGCTCTGTATATACTATACAGTCCAGTAGATCCCCAGAGGCTTTACAGAGGCTATATGAGATAATACTAATGCTGTCCTTTGTAGTAGTGTGGGGGATCAGTTAGGATTATCAGAGAGCTGTGTTAAGCATTTGTTGTACACACTCATGCAAGAAATGCAAGAAATGATTACACACACTCAACGACTACATCCGAGACTGCTGGTTTATAAAAATATTACTTCGTTTTTCATTACTAGAACCAAAGAAACTTAGTTGCAGGTAAGCATTGTTTTCAAACTGTTAATACTTTTCAATGCAGTAAAGGAGTACTCAGTGCAGAACTTCAGGTCAGCAACATAGATACAGTTTTTAGAAATAGCAATACTTTGCAGATCAACAAAAATATGCACTTAGTGCAATATTTCAAATTAGCAATGTTATCCTATTGGATGAAAACAAAAATGCAATTTCACAGGTAAGTACTTTACTCAGAAACCTAGACTTCGGGGTTTTAGGTCAACTCAGGGCAAGGTTCAACTGAGCACCAAGAGTGCACCACCAGTGGCACTGAGGCGGTCGGTGCAGATGACAAATTTGGAGTTGGGTGCCCAATGTTAACCAATGGAGACGGAAGGCACTCAAAGTTGTGCCAATTACTGGTAAGTAAAGCGGAGTTGGAGGTCAACCTCCGGGGGTTCAGACAGGCACTGGGGGCCCACGAGGCAGTACCAAACATCCACCCGCAGCTGCACGGAGACAGCCGTGTGAAGAGTGCCTAGACAGTGTCAGGTGCCCAATACAAATCATTGGAGGACGACGGTTTTGAACAAAGCCTGCAGGCTCGGACCAGGAAGCTGGACGAAGGGAACCGGTGACTGGGAAGGTAAGTTTGGATATTAACTGTCACCTGGGCACCATCTGTCTGGCTCCCCAAGGCCTAGGGGCTGTGGGTGCAGGGATGTCCTTGGACGTTAGAAAAGCCTTACTGGAGTCGGTCGCGGTTAGGGGCGTCCTTTGTGTTGAGGCTGCAGGCGTCGTCATGAAATCCAGGCGGTTTCAACTTACGGTGGGCTTGGGCTCTGGATCTCTGGGGAACCTCGCTGGGATGGTGGGCAACTTGTACTGGGGCTGGAGGTGTCTGGTGAAGTGGTGGATCTGGAAGCGGGGTTTTGCAGGTCACAGAGGCCTTTCTTAGAGTTTCTCGTTGAACAGGGCTGCTGTTCTCAGGAGTTCTCGTCATTGTTGAAGGCAGCAGTCCTTCCAGAGGTTTTTGGGGGTTGCTGGTTTGCAGGATGAGTCATTGTTTTTCGCAGAATCTTCGAGGGCTGCAGACAGGCCAGTAGGGCTGGTGCCAAGTCAGTGGATGTCTTCAATCTTCCTCTGTTGCACTGCTCTTCTTTGTCCTCTTTTACAGGGATTAGAAGGTGACTACACTCTTTGGATGTCCACTCCTTTTGGGGAGGGGGGCATACCCCTAACCCTATTGGCTAGAATCCTCCTAAGCAATATGGAGGGGGTCACTTGAGCTCAGTATACCTTAGAGTTGGTCCTGGCTGAGAAGGGACACACCTTTTCTACTTACTAATTTTCCCGCTGACCTTGCTGTCAAAAGTGGGGCTTGGTCAGGGGGGCGAGCATCTCCACTAGCTGGAGAGGCCATAGTCTGCATAACAACGGACGGGAAGCCTTTGAGGCTCACCGCCTTTCAATGCTGTTCCTGCTTGGAGGTAGGTGTGAAGCACTTCAACCCAGAGTAGACTTTGTTTCTGATACTTGAGAGCAAAAGGCTCCCACCTCAGGGGGTCAGAAACATGTCTTATCGGTGGCAGGCAGGTGCAGACCATTCCGGCACACACTACTGGATTGGTGGGTTTTCAGGGGGCACCTCTGAGATGCCCTCCAAGTGCATTTCTTAAAAAATCCAACACTGGCATCAGTGTGGGTTTATTAAGCTGAGATGTGTGATACCAAACATCTTGGAATTCAGTGAAGCCTTCATGGAGCTGTGGAACTCGTAAGGACAAGCTCCCAGCCCATGTACTCAGTATGGCTTCACTGTGCACTTATAATGTCTAAGAATACCCTCACATGAGGTATAGTGCACCCTGCCTTAGGGTTGTAATACCTGCTGGTGGGTTGACTTACCTATACCTCTTGCAGTGCTGGCAGGCCCAGCAAACAGGGAGGTGTGCCAGTTCGACTCTTCACTTTTATCGGCACCAAAACATGCAGGCGTTAGTGGCAGTGTGCATGTGGTTGGTGAGGGGTCTCTTAGCATGGGATAATACATGCTGCAGCCATTAGAGACGCTCTCTGGTCACAAGGCCCTTGGTACCACTGGTATCTTTTACGAAGGATGTATATGTGAGCCAGACGTGTACCAATTGTGGAAACAATGGTATAGTTTTGAGAAAGAATATTAGTACTGGGAACCTGGTTAGCAGGGACCCAGTACACTACAGTCAAAGTTGCATCACAAGCTAGGCAAAACATGGGGGATACTGCAACAGAAATCCACTTTCCTACATGTGACTTTTTTTAACAGCTTTATCAAGTTTTCAATAAGGAAACAATGAAAGGAAAAAAAAGGACAATACAAAAATATAAACAATATATGCTCTCAACTTGTGCGGGCAGTATATGCATAGAAAGAAAAAAAACATAAAAAGACACTTGCACAGCAATGGTTATGTGAGATGATCCCTCAGGAAACCCAGGCAGACATCATTTTTACAATCGACCACGCAAACCCTCTACTTCCACTTTCCTCACTTCTCCCTCCATGTTCATATCAGTTCCAACCTGTCCCTGCCCACCAAACCCGCAGTAGCCACCAAGTCCTGGGGACATGCGTGCACCTGACCAGCAGAGCTAGCTTTCACAAAGGTCAGAAAAGGGGTCCATATTTTGGCAAAATGCAATCTAGGGTCCCTCACAGTTGCCATCAGGTTCTCCATAGCATAAACTGATCTTTGCCCACCACAATTGCATAGTAGGGATCTCAGGCCCCTTCCAACGAAAAGCAATCACCAGGTGTGCCGCAACTAAACAATGGGATCAAATTTCGGGAAGGGGGGTTGAGTAGATATAGACCCCCCTTATCCGGAGGCCCCTAAGAATGCCTGAAGAGGGTTGGGGGTAAGCGTAATCTGCAGAATCTCCCAGACCCGTCAAAACTCGTCTCCAAAACCCAGGAACCACAGGTAAGGTTTACCTGGTACCACCTTGGAGATGTACATGACGGAATACAGAGCATAATTGGAGAGTGGTGCTGGTAGTATTTGAGGATAAGGCATAGTTGTTGGAATAATGGTTCTTATGAGTATTCTTCTTTGGAAATCTAATAAGGCATTCAACAATTAGAACACAAGTGTATAAGTGAAGCTTAGTCTTTTACTTAAGTCACATGGCTGGCCACCACATAATCAGCCTGGATCATATATGGTAACTTTACATATCTTCTGATGGGTATAGTACTGCCACAAACCTAGATACAGTGGGGTCGCCCCACTGCTCAAAAGGAAAAATAAAATGATAATAACATAACGTTATTATAATTTTATTTTTCCAATAGCAGTCGGTGGTGGGGCGGGTCTGGCCAGAGCAGGGGGAGGAGTGGTTTGCACCTCCTAAGAGCACATGACATTTGGTTGGCCCAGTTGGGGCGGTCAAATAGTCATGCGCTCTTTGTATGTTCCCCACCAGGCTGCATTACACAGCCTGGAGAGGAAAAATGTGCTTGCTCTCTGTCCCCGTCTGAGCACCGAACCATGGCGTTCAGACCAATCACAACGCTGCATTGCAGTGTTGTGATTGGCTCTGGAGAGCCTGTGTGCTTCCTACTGCCGGCTGGGGCAGGAAGAAGGAAGAGGACCAGGACGGAGGAGAGGCGTGCGTCGGCCGGCCGTTCAAGATATGTCTGTTTTTTTCATTCACTCCCCCCCACACCTAGCTCCATAGCCCCACTACCCCCATCCGGTAGCAGCTGCTACTGCCTAGATAAATTAAGTCTCTCCTGGCCCTTTCATTCATTCAGAAAAAAATACTGATGAATGGAAAGTCCTACATAGGTGTCTTTTCAAATTAACCTAGAAGAGTTTCTTCTGAGGTTTCCGAGCTTTCCGGAAAAGCAATCCTCTTACTTTCCTTCACATGAGCTAGAAGTTCAGAAAGTATATCCTTTGAAATATACTTCCCATTCTGATCAATAATTGGTACTTATTCTTCACTTCCATCAGAACTAGAGACATCTCAATATAAATAATACTGCTCTATGGATTTTTTGATGCCAAGCTCAGCTTTCATTTCTTAAGAGCAACCAGTGGCTCCACAGCTATGCTCCAAAGACATTCCTCTTCGTCATCAACTCGGCTCCTTCCTGCTCTTTTTGGTGAGGGCAATCTGTAGGAAATTGAGGAGGATGTAGAAACAGGTCTCATTTTTGCTGAGTGTTTCCCTATTATAACACTCAAAACCCAAAAGTCAAGCTCTGCTGCTGCTGCGAACACCGAACCGCTCATGTTTAGATAAATTCCATCCTCTCACACAATACTCCCCCTTATCAATATTGAAATACTAGTAGTCCCTAGCTAACCACCAAAAGAAGCCCCACTGCTGTGCAGCAGAAACTGAAAGGTTGCTCAGGAGTGTGGAACCCTATAACACAAAAACAAGCCATATCCTCTGACAGCAGGAAGTGAAAAGACAAGTTACTTCCAAAAGGAACACAGTAAGCAATTTAACCTGGGGCTGTAAAAGTTTACATCTATTAAAGACTTCTAGCTGCAGATTCCTTACCTTTGAATTTCTCAGGCATGAGGCTGGATTTTGAAACTTTTGCATGAGCAGTACCCCTGATTGCGTCATCGGGTGGATCCATTCGGCTCCGTGTGATGCCGTTAGCTTTGATTGTAACGTTGCGGTCACCTATATAGGTGACACCAATGCACGGGGATGTCCGTTCTTTTCTTTTCACGCCAGTTAAGCGCTGATCCGGAGAAGAGCTACCTCTCTGTCTTTTTTTGGCAGGTTCTTTCGACTTCGTGTTAAGGAACATTTTTTCTGTGTGTCATGAAATGTCTTCTAGAAAGACAGGGTTTAAACCGTGTGGCACCTGCCACTGTGCCATGTTGGTAACCACTCCCCACCTTGTCTGTCTCTGGTGTCTCATGCATAACCACGACTCTAAGTCATGCTTGGACCGTCAGGCCATGGCTCCGAAGGACTTGCGGGAGCGGTCTATGAAACTCATCTCAGCCTGGCATTCAGCACCAGCCAGCGAGACTCCGCAGAGATCACAGTAATGATCGAAGAAGTGGAGGTTGTGGGCCTGCTCCCTGAGCCGAAAGTCCTCTTCCTCCCACTCGAGGTCTTCGGGACACTCAGGGAAGAGGCACAAGAAAAAGAAAAAGTCCAAGCAGACTTCATCTTCGTCTCAGCTGTCCGTCGACGAATGAGGTAAGGAGCACCCACGCTCTAGGCACGGTTCTGCGGAGCCAGAGCCAGGGTCGACTTTGCGCCTCCTGTGTCCGGGAGCGGTGCGACTCTCACTCAAATAAAATAATTTTACAAGGCCACACGCCGCGTATTTGAGTGGGCCAACCTCTCTGGTGAGCCTTCAAGCCCCATCTGGGGTCGCTCTGAACATGGCACCGGTGGGGGCCTCATGGGTCCGATCCGAGACAATGCCGATCATGCCAACACGACCTTCCCCGGTGTCAGACCCGAAGTCGGTGCCTTTGGCTCCGCCGGCACCCACTGGTGGTGCCAGCCCCATTCATATCCCCGACGACTCGGAGTCGGTCCAGCGTCGTTCGATATCGAATCCGGTGCTGGCAGAACTCTTATCTTTCTGCTCTGTCTGCTTTCTTGCAGCTGCTGGACCAACCCTCTTTGTTTAAATCCCCTGTTGTAAATAGATTCTTAAAAGGGCTTGTACATATGTTTACACCAAAGCCCTTTGTCATGCCACAGTAGGACGTTAATTTTGTTCTCACTTTCCTTATGTGCGCTCCTTTGCTTAATTATCCCCTCCAGCTGCTTACCATCAAGATAGTCTTTCTGGTAGCAATGACATCAGTCCAGAGGGTGAATATTCTGCAGGCATTTTCATCCAAGCCTTATATGATGCTCTTTGGAGATAAAGTGGTGCTTCGCACCTGAGATTCATTGTTGCCAAAGGTGGTGATCCCTTTCCATCTGGGTTAATCAATCACTCTGCCCACCTTTTGTGCTCCCCAGAGGAGCGTCTCCACCGCCTGGACCCAAAAAGACTGTTGTAGTTCTACCTTGACCACACAAAAGAGTTCCGGGTGGATGACCAACTCTCAGTCGGGTACGTGGGAGCTAAAAAAGGTCGAGCAGTGCAGAAACGGACCATTTGTCTCTGGGTTGTTATCTGCATAAAGATCTGCTACACCCGGGCTAAGAAGCAGCCCGCTGAGGGCTTAAGAGCTCATTCTACCAGGGGAAAGGCAGTGCCCAGAGCATTGCCTCAGGGTGTCCTAGTCCTGAACATCTGCCAGGCAGCAACGTGGGCATCTTTGCACATGTTTGCCAAACACTACTGCCTGGACACTCAGGTCCGCAGGGACTGGCATTATGCCAGTTCGGTCCTGCAAGACTTTCTAGTGTGCGAAATCTGTCCGCAGCCCACCGCCAGGATGGTATGGCTTGGGTACCTATTCAAAGGTAAGGAATCTGCAGCTAGAAGTTTGTATCAGATGAACAAGTTACTTACCTTCGGTAAACCATTATCTGCTAGAGACAATATCTAGCTGCAGATTTCTTACATACTTACCCATTCCTCCCAGCTCTATGGACTCATTTGTTAGGGCTAGGGTTGCTCCTTTTTTAAGGGCCCTATTTATGGCACACACGGAAGTCAGTCACTTCATGGCTCTGCGCTTCTGGTGTGGAAAAGTGAAAGTACTGACGTCCGTGCGCCTGGGTGATCACGACGGCATAACCATCGCTGTCATTCGAAACTAAATGGAGCCACCCGACGGCTCCCGCAGGTGTCCTGATCGCACAAAAGTTTTCGGATCCAGCCTGATGCCTGGGAAATTCAAAGGTAAGGAATCTGCAGCTAGATATTGTCTCTACCAGATAATGCGCTACCGAAGGTAAGTAACTTGTTCGTTAGCTCTCAATGCTCCCACCATCTGCTGCTCCCTCGCTGGATTCCGTCTGTCCCCACCCCGAAGCCCGACAGGAAGAAAACCAGGAACCAATGATGAAGTCTGTCTTCCATGAACATCTGCTCTCCCTTGTCCCAAATAGACAGGAATCAAACAGGAGTAGTCTGGGAATGCCAGCACTGTTATGGTGCCCTGCTACGGGTGGGCGGGGATTGCATGACTCTTTGTTTCCTGTCTCATGAGGGGGGATTCACCTACAAATAATGACTTGGATGAGGGACACACCTGCACTTCCTAAAGAGCCACAGCTGCCCTCGACCACAATAATAAGGAACTCATTTGGCGCTGCTCCCATGTCCTGGGGAGGTTTTAAATGGAGCCAAGCTGTGTGCAGCATTCACACCTGAGCTGGAACCCCTCCTCTGTGTAATTTTTTAAGGTCTACCTTGTGATTGTGCGTCTTCACCTTGAACCAGCGGCACCCTGTCAGTAAAATATATATTTGTAAAGTGCTAACATATCACCGATTAAGGTTTCAAGGCGCTGGGGGAGATTAAGTGCTCTATTGCCCATGATGCTGAGCTGCCCCCAGGGATCGAGCCGTGACCCTACGCTCAGGAGGCAGCCGCTCTGGCCGCTGCTCCACACCTCTCCCTCCCCTGTAAGTAGGCAGGCTGGCATGAACTTTTTGTAGAGGCAAAGGAGATGAAGGTGTGAGTCAACCCTGTCAGGATTCATTATTATAAGCTCCAACTTCTACGCAGACCTCTGCAGTATACAGATTAACTTAGTGCTCTAATTGACCAGCCGTAACAATTCGTATCTAACCCGTTTCTTTAAGTAATGCCTACACAAGAAATAGGAGAAAGGAGGAGCGACTCAGCATTTCACGGTGGCACTTTACACATGCGCGTGGATCGGGGTGGGCCTCTGCTTCTCAGATCCCGTCAGGTCGAAGCCTCGCGGCCCAATTTCATGCCCGGCTGCACCTTCCATTACTGCCCGAAAGCCTGATCTGGCGTTCCCGCGCCGCGCTGACGGACATGCCGCGAGTGCCAGTCAAGAGGCAGTCGAGAATTACAGGCTTTGCCTTGCTGCTGAACAGTTTGCCGTCTGTGCTGGGGTAATGTTCCTGCGACCAATTTGTCACAGCGCCAAGCGGTAATTAAATAGAGCGCGCTTTCTCCCTCAGCCGCCCGGCGGGATTCGGCACAGCTGGAACGAGCGGAATCTTCTCGCTGCAGAGGGTGGTTGTGGGGATGTGGCGCTACAGGTATCCATACAAGCGCTGGTGGAATTTAAATAGATCCTGCGCGCAGCTTCACTAATTAGGTCTGCCCTAGAGACAGTCTGCCTCATGTTTTCAAAATTATGCATAATAAAAATGCATACAGTGCCGGAAAAGAGCGGGGTTCAGGTGCACCCCGGATCCGGCAGCTATTATTTAGCTGTATCTAGGCCGGAAATATGCAGAGTTTGTCCCGGTGTCATTTGTTGACACCTTCAGAAGCGCCATTAGCCATCTGCTTGAGGAGCCTTTGTTATTTTGACTCCCAGCTGCGCCCAAAGCAGAGGCTTGATTTGAAGGACCGCAACCCCTCTTTAGTTCAAGTATCATCCTGGCTCCTGGAGCTACCTGTAGCCTAGCACCTGGATGTAGAGAAGCGCGAGCCAACAAATTAACAGGGAGAGCCGAGCTGAGCCAAGGGCAGGCAGGAGCATGTGCACGAGCCAAGCCTTGAAACTATATTGCATGTATATCATGCAACAAAGATCATGCTAGAAACGAATAAGGTGTCTGTATTAATGAAAAATTGTATTTCTTTAGCACTCGTAAGTTTCACCTTAGTTCATCAGATAATATAACTGCATCGAGAAATATTTGAGTGATGATTTTAAATATGAACTGAGAAACAGTCCAGCCTCCTGCCCCCACTCTGATGACAATGTTGGTAGAATTAGTTATCATGTATGTGGCCTAGATTCTTATTGATGAGGAACACTACAGTCTATGACATCAATCACAAGTGAGGTTTTTGTAAACCTTGCATCCTGAATGCATGCATTTAAAAGTGCACTTATATGTACTAATGAACAAAAGGAGTCTTGGTGAAATAAAGTTTTTTCCTAGGATCATACAGTTCGGTCAAGAAGGGACGCCAGTACTGATGCCTGATTTTTCAGTTTAATACTGTGCAATACAGCCACTACATGGGTATTTTTATAATTAATATATAGCACAAACTCATTCCGAAGGTATTGGAGCATTTTACATGAGCCCTAGTTACATTATATAAGGTTACATTTGTTTTTGGGGGTCTTTTAAGGCATAGGTAGATTAAGTGATTTTCTAAGAATAACAGGACGTTGATCCGACGCAGAGATTCAAACATGGTTTTCCAATCCCAAAGTCAACATCTCTGGCCATAAATCCACATCTTCTCCCCTATTTGTATTCTGATGTTAGACGTGAACAATTTCTTGGAGGATGAAATTAGAGCATGGGTTACAGACAGAATCCACATTTTATTTTTTGTAGTTTGACATTGCGCAAATCTTGCCCAAAGACATAAGAATGCTTTATAACAGACACAGACTACATTACATGGTTTTTTGTGTGCAGGATGCTAAGCCAACAGGGTGGGAGTGGCCTATAAGGCAATCAGGCAGTGCCCAAAGGGTTGGTCTGACAGTTCAGTGTGTGGGCTCTTTTTTGGCTGCTTGTGGCCTGTTTTATGGGCTGATGGCCATTTTGTTACTGTTGATTTCCCTGATATTGAAACAAAAATTGGTTGCAGCAAGCTCAAATCCATGCAGTCTCCCATGCCTAGCAAAACACTTATACAGCGTGTCTTTACAAGTCTACAGTGGCTTTCGTCAGGACCATATGATAACACTACTGCAAAATGTGAAGATGTGATAAACAAGTTAAAAAAGGAACGATACAACCTACAAGTGTACCTACTTATCTGAAGATATGCGGCACCGTAGGAATGTAAATTAATCACCTGTTGAAACAGAAATAAATTTAACAGGGGAGGAAATGAATGATATGTGCTGGTTGAAGTCATTGGTGTTCTATGACCTAATACAAATGTGTCAACAGTAAACATTTGTCATGAAGCAAAATACATTGCCTTCTTACCAGTAATGAATCGGGGATGCGTCCTACACTCCTGGTAACAACTCAGGGCGTGAAGCCACTGTCATTTGTTTAGACACAGGTTGGCTGAAACATGTAGACCTTTGAGGACGTGTTCCTATAACATTTGTGTACACGGTCTCCTCCAAGATTCCTGCTTTTTTTAGTTTGATACCACTGGATATTGAATAAAAATATTTTTCTAATGGTAATCAATTTTAAACCACTTTTTCTAGTTCACACACTGCACTTAGCTTCACCACACTATTGGCAGTCTTTTTCACCAGGAGATATTTATCCTCCTTGTTACATCAATTAAAACATACCTGAGCTCCTCCTTTTTATAGTAAATAAAGGAGTTGTAGCTCTTTAACTGCACCAGGTGTGGTTATGGGAGGTCCCAGATGATGAAGCATGCCACTTCGGTGGGTGATGGGACTTGGTCCCCTATAGAAGGACTCCTTTATGTCTGAATATGCTGGCTTGTTGTTTTTGTGTTTCAGGTAGACTGCTGTAGACCCGCGGACTTTTGTGTTGTCTCTCATCTCCAGACTACGGCAGACCTTTTGCATTCTCTTGGTTTCACTATCAACATGCTGAAGTCACACCTGACTCCCTCTCAGATGCTCCCTTTCGTGTGAGCTGTTCTGGACACAGTGCAGTTTCGGGCCTATCACCGAACAGCGAGTCCAGGATATTCAGGCTATGATACCTATGTTTCAGCCTCTTTCCTGGATTTCTGTGAGACGGACTCTGAGTCTGCTGGGCCTCGTGGCCTCCTGCATCCTGCTTGTGACACATGCCGATTGGCATATGCAGGCTCTGCACTGGGCCCTGAAGTTCCAGTGAGTGCAGCATCAGGGGAATCACTCTGAAATGGTCCAGATTTCAGAGGGAACTGCAAAGGACTTGCAGTGGTGGCTTATGAACTGTGATTGGATCAGCGGCAGACATTCCTCCCTTTCCCAACAAGATCTGACAGTAGTGACAGATGCGTCACTCCTGGGATGGGGTCGCTATCTGGGAGAGGTGGAGATCAGAGGACTCTGGTCTTCTGCAGAATCCGTACTCTACATCAACCTGATGGAGTTCCGAGCAATCTGATTGGCATTTAAATCCTTTCTACCCTCCAGCCAGGAAAGGCTAGTGCAAGTGTTCACAGAAAACACAACCATCATGTGATACTGCAACAAGCAGGACAGGGTGGGATCGTAGACCCTTAAAGAGAATGTGCGTCACTGGACATGGCTGGAACTGCAGGGCATATCCCTGGTGGGTCAACATCTATTCTTTGTTTTCCAGAGTGGACAAACTCAGTCGAACATGCCTAGTGGATCTGAAATGCTGTCTCAAACCGGAGGTGGTGCAAGGTCTCTTTCAGCAGTGGGGAGAGCCTTGGTTAGATCTGTTCGCCACCGATGAGAATGCGCAATGTCAGCAGCTCTGCATGCTGAAGTTTCCAAGGTGGCTCTTGCTTGGAGATGCTTTTCATCTTGAGTGGAGCTCAGGCTTCCTGTACGCCTTTCCGCCCATACACCTCCTGCCCAGAGTTCTGAAGAAGATCAGGAACGACTGTGCCCAAGTCATCCTTGTGGAGCCGGATTGAGCACAAAGGTTCTGGTGTCCCGAGCTGTTGAGCAGGGCATCGGTCTTCCGATCAGGCTGCCCCCTTCGGGAGGATCTTCTGCTGCAGCAGTAGGGGAGGGATCACCAACCGAACCGATCAACGCTCCGCCTTCTTGTGTGGAGATTAAGCAGCGACAGTTGAAAGCTTTCGACCTTCCACCCAAAGTCTGTAACATTATCTTGGAAGCCAGGTGTCCCTCTACCAAGATGGTTTACGCCTGCCATTGGGCAAACTTTGTGGCATGGTGTTCAGAAGGACAGATTGATCCCCTTTCTGCCATCCGTTCTCAGGTTCTCCAATTCGTTCTTTCCCTTGCCCAGCAGGCCTCTGCTTTGGGAACTGTTAAGGAATATCTCTCTGCAATCTCTGCTTTTCTTCGGTTGCTTACCAACCTTCCCTTTTCCAGTGTCTTATTGTACCTAGGTTCTTGAAAGGTTTGCAACATTTGTTTCCTCCCAGTCCATTCGTTATGCCCCAGTGGGACCTCAATCTTGTCCTCACTATTCTTATGTGTGCTCCTCTGAGCCTCTACACAATTGTCCACTCAGACTCCTTACCATCAAGACGGCCTTTCTTGTGGCTCTAACATTTGCCCGAAGGGTCCGTGAGCTTCAGGCCTCGTCATCCAATCCTCCTTCTCTTAACATCTACCCAGATAAACTGGTGTTTTGTACGAGCACTTCATTTCTGCTGAAAGTGGACACACCATTTCACATAAGCCAAACCATTACCATGACAATTTTTTATGCTCTGCCTCATCCCTCCAGGGAAAGAGGAGAGGCTGCACCATCTAGACCTAAAAAAAGCTTTGTCAGTCTACCTTGACTCCTCACAAGAGTTCCGGGTAGACGACCCATTCTTCATGGGGTATGTCGGATCGGAGAAGGGTAAGGCCGTGCAGAATCGGACCATCTCTCAGTGGATCGTGCTCTGTGTTAAAAACTGTTTCGCACTGGCAAAGAAGCAACCCCCTGAGGGCTTGCATGCTCATTCCACCAGAGCCAAGGCTGCGACCACTGCATTAGCATGCAGTGCACCGGTCCTGGACATCTGCCAGGTAGCAGCGTAGGCTTCTCTGCACGTGTTTACAAAACTCTACTGCCTGGAATTTCAGGTCTGTTGGAATGGGCACTTTGCCTGTTTGGTCCTGCAGAACTTTTTAGTGTGAAACTGTTTCACAGACCCACCTCTAAGGAGGTTTTGCTTGGGTATCTACTGTAAGGTGAGGAATCTACGGCTACAAGTCTCTATCAGATGAACAAGTTACTTACTTTCGGTAATGCCATATCTGGTACTGTATCAAGCCGCAGATTCCTTACCAACCCGCCCATCCTTCCTGCTCTGGCAATGGATATCTAGGGACAGGGCTTTTCCCTTTCAGTGCTCTAGTTTTCCAAACCAGTGGCCAGTGTACTTCGTGGGTCTGTGCTTCTGGAAGTAGAAAGTCACAAAACGTAACTGACGTTAGAACCTGGGTGGTGCCTATATAGGCACCACATACATAATTTCTGGCACCAACTACGCCACATGGAGCCCAACGACACCACCTACTGGCACACAGGGGTACTGCTCATGACATTTTTTCGGATGGAGCCTGATGCTTGGGAATAATACTACGGTAAGAAATCTGCCGCTAGATAGTCTCTACCAGATAAGGCGTTACCGATGATAAGTAACTTGTTCTTCAGGCATCCTACCCAGTGACGCAGTAAAAGTGCCATTGGCCCCAGTGCAAGCAAATAAATTGCCCCACAAGGCCCTCAATTTGAGTACTAAATGAAAGCTGTAATTGTGAGTTGTGAGCCCCTTACATCCCTTGGCCATGCTGTCACTGCACCTGCTGCACTATGATGGCTACTCACCTTCCTAAAGGGTAAAATGTAAAACTTACAGATGGGCATCCATGGCCATTCCAGTCTATCAGGTCCTCTGGCGCACTGTGAAACATTGTTTCAAACTGGGCCTATCCACCTTTGCCTACTCACAGCAAGCTAATCTGGGCTCCAGGAAAGGACTTTTATCTGCAATACATTTGAAGAAGGAATGAGATGGTCGGAACTGTGATTAATACACACAGGAAAGAGGGCTAAGAGGAGGAGCTACAGGAGAGTAATGGTAGAGAGCGGCGAGAAAAAGGCAGATTTTAGCTGCTTACCTACTATCAAAGAAAAGGCGTCAATGAACAGAGCCTGAGGTCTCGTGGTCAGGCAGTGTGCTCATCCAATATAGTAAGCATTGCGACATAGGGTTTAGAGCTTCTGTCTTGCATTCTGTTAACCAGGCCTTCCATCACTCAAAGTTACTGTCTTTTATAGAGCACTCAGAGAGCATCATTTGAGCTAAGGACCAGACGTCTTCTTTTATCCACATAGCAGGTGAAGTACAAAGGACTCCGTGATAAGTACAGGAGATGAGGTTCACTTTTTCCTACATACAAGTGAGGCTTCCTTAAACTGCAGGAGCAGAACAAATACAGCAAGCATCCCTAAGCTGTAGATAAGGGACAAGCAGAGCAAACTTCCCTGAATCATTGGTGAAGCACAGGCAAAGCAAGCTTCCCTAAAGCATAGTTGCAAGTCAAGCAGTACAAATATCTCTTACCCAGAGATTCAGGGTCGATGGTAGAGAAAGTTTCCCTAATTATGCCATAGGCACAGCCCCGGTAGAGCAAGCTTCCCTTACCCCATTAGTGCAGGACAAGTAAAACAAGCTTCCCTATACCATTGCTATAGGACAGACAGAGCTACCTTCCCTAAGCCACAGGGACAAGGCAGAAATAGCAAACTTCTTAAAATCACGGGAAGTTGGTGAGCAGAGCTAGTGTGTCTCAGGGCCGGACTGGGAACAGAAACTGGCCCTGGCAAACTGTTCAGCCAGCTCCCCCTGTTTTGAGGGGGAGTGCAGCTGAGCAGTTTGCGAGGGCCGGTTTCAGCCGATTTTGTTACAGGGGGCCGATAGTGCTGTACTGCTTCAGTCTGGGTTTTTTCTTTGAATTCTGGGACCTGTAGTCTTGTTTATTGCAGTATAAAGTAGGACTGCAAGTCCCACGATTCGAAGAAAAAAAACCTGAACTGGAGCTGAACACCACACATGGACCTGGGAAACTTTGCAGCTATGTACTGCAGGTGCTGTTATTGGGGCATGTGGGTATTGCTGGTGCCGTTGGTGGTGCTTTGCAGTTGTATCTGGTAGTGTTTGTTGGTGTTTCTGGTGCAGCTGATGAGGCATATACCTCACCAATGCAGGATCTAGTGTTTGCATGTTTTCACAGGTAGGTCAAGAATAATCAGAGATGTTTATCGGTACCACAAGTGCAGTTGGAGATACTTAAAAATGGTGGTGCGTGCATGTAATGCATTACAGTTGGTGGTACTCAATGTATTGTTGTTGCAATTGGTGGTGCTTGTAGGTGCACATGGTGGTACATGCAGATCCATAGATGCGTTGCTGGTACTTGCAGGTTCTACAGAGAATGTTGATTGTCCCAGGGGTCACAGGTGCCGTTAACAGCACTTGCAGGTTCTGCTGGTGCAGTTAGCATTACTTAAATTCAGACGCATAACAGGTACCATTACTGGTTCTCACATGCACCACAACTCTAGTTAATGGCACTCACTGTGACAGATCAAAAAATATGTAAAACGCCAACCCTCATATTAAATTCTAAACAGGACTCTGATTGTACAAATGGGTGAGGTTCAGCCAACCAACCAAAGAGTTGTAAACAATACAAGACAATAATTGCAGACACAAAAAACAAAGAACATTATTTTAAAAATACAAATTTAATTTATTTAAATCCAAGCATAAGATGAGTATTTAAAAAACAGGTGCATTATTCGTAAACGTCTAGGAATCATTCTTTCCTATTACTCTATATATAAGACATTACTGTATGTTCAAACACCTAGCCTGGGGTCACTTCTCTAAAGAATTCGGGTAAATTTACCCTCATAATCTAAACCCCACAGTATCACAAATTACGTGAATAATCCTTCTTCACTGCACTTGAATGGATACAAACTCCAGCACAACCTCTAAGATATTCATCGGTTGATGTTTCGGGACTCTCCTTCATCAGGACATCATTTTCTGTACAAGCCACATACTTGAAGAGTCATATTGAAGACAATCTAGGGAAAAAAGCTACATTTGAACCACCAAAAGATACACCCACGTTGACAACAGCCTTGTGATAAAAACCAACATCATTTTACCCCACACAAGTTCAATACGCCAATTAATTTTAGAAATCAAGAAAAAAGTCATACTCACTTCCCATTCTTTTCACTACATAAGCATAAACAAATACTCATAAATAGAATCCAAACAATCCCTTTTTCACACATCTTTAAATCAATTATTTTGTACATAAATATCACACATCCTCTATTCTGTGCATTTTAGATACACTCTATTCCTTATTGCATGGGTAATTATTTCGCATAACAGTGTGCAAACACGCGAACCTGCTTGCCGTATACATTAAAAATAATCGCAAGCCAGAACTAATATTCACATCCGTTTCACAATGCCCTCAGAAGGTGCCAATGCATCATTATCCTCAAGGATAATTCTGCTAAAAATGGTCACTTATTATCAATAGAAACCGTTCCCCAATGCGGTGAACTATCTCACCTCCCACTATCTAACGATTGCAATTGGAAAACATTAAAAAACATGACTGTAACCACGTAGGTGATAGATATGTTTTCCGATCATAATTACTTCATAGCGGAAATTCCTATAACTTAGATAAAAAAGCAAAATAGTGTAATCACTTATAGAAATCTCTGACAATACTTTAATACATTATGGGCAATAGACTTGATGCAAGAGTATATTACACAATACTCCAAATTGTTAGGTATTGGGCAATAGACCAACAATAAAGGATTCCAGTCATGGATTGCTTGGTTGAAGTAAAATGGGTGCTCAAAAAGGGGACATTTTAATTGGGAATAATGGGCTGCATTCTCTCATGTGTCCACTGGTGGCAGTGCAGTTTAATGCTCACATGTAAACAGTGAAAGTTTACCGCTCTTTCTAGCACATTAATCTTTACCTACCAGGTTCATTTTAGGTTTTTATTTCAAGTGTACAAAAAACACACACTTTGTTTTATAACCATTGCATTGCTGGCTGGTCGCAATAAAGTAATGGTTATGTTTTACCAATATGTGAAAGCAAACACTTAAAAGCTGTTATATTTACATGCATACATAACATATCCCAGTGGCCCATTTCTCAAGAGCACACTTTTCATTAACCATTACCTTGTTGGTAGACAGTCACATGATGTGCCTTTGCGGATATTTCCTCCTATCTATGAAATGTACTGTTTTACCTTGTATGATATAATATTTTATGCCATTGTACATTCCTGGCAAATATGTGCAAGTTTATCTCTTACATTGCTGGATCACAAACAGCCACAATGCAACTATTTTCAGTGGTATGGGACACATAGCATACTTTATGTAAGATGAATTATGGTTTGAAATTTGGCAATAACATGCATATACATATAAGTATTATTGTGGATCTGAAAATACAGACTATTTAACATTCTCCTTTAGGGATAATGGGCATAGACCAATGGTTCTTAACCTTTTCACTTCTGAGGACCCCAATGTAATAATTTCTAGAACCCGGGGATCCCCACAAAATCATTCTTGGAATCTGGGGAGCCCCACTGAGTCATTACTGGAACCCGAGGACCACAGCCTAAGCATTTTCGATAATTTGAATCACAAAACAATACTCAAAGCTACAGAAACAAGCATTCATCAACATCAAAATGTTAATATTAATAGGAAAGTTGGAGTGTTTCTATATTCAATTTAGGCCACTCATCGTCCATACTATATTCTATTTGATGCGTTTGCACTGCTGCCACAAATCAATCTCAGGATACTAACTTAATTTATAGCTCCCAATTTCAAACTCCTTTACATTTACAGAATGGTGTAAAATTTTCATTTGTACATTTCGTTTTTTTATTTATATACACTTTAATAATCTGTTAATATAATTTAACTTCCTAGTATCGCAGACCCCCTGAGTAGGCTTTTCATACCCCCAGGGGTTCTCAGATCACAGGTTCAGAACCACTGCTATAGACATTTTCTACATGGTGATGATGGGTGTTAAATAGCTGTAAGACATACCTGGCACTGTCCTGATTACTGCCAAGAAGTGGGTATTAGCTATTGAACGAATAGGGGTCTATCGGCTTTAAATGGCAGTTTAATACATTTGACACTGTGGCCCTCATTACCATGTCGGGCGAACCTCCATCGATGCCGGTCTGCCCAACATCTAGGGCAGCGGTTCGAACGCAGGATTGCGATGCCGGTGGTCGGAGCGCAGAGGGCGGAGGAAAGACCGTCGCCTCTGACAGGTTTAAGGGGCCCGATTCACAGAATTAACTTAGGACAAAATCCTAAACTTACTAATTGTGGTATTCACAGAATGGATTTACGACTACTAACTTTACGTCCGCACTCGAGCCGGAGATTCCGGACCGGAGGCGGGACTTCTGGCCCGGAGGCGGGACTTCTGGCCCGGAGGCGGGACTTCTGGCCCGGAGGCGGGACTTCTGGCCCGGAGGCGGGACTTCTGGCCCGGAGGCGGGACTTACGGCCCGGAGGTGGGGATTCCGGCCCGGAGGTGGGGATTTCAGCCATGGGGCTGTTGAATACCACTGACACTGTATTCCAAGGGCTCCGGTTAGGAAAAGTTGAATAATGTGTTTACCAATTGGCATTATAGATGGTAAATAACTGTTACATACTTTGGAGACAATGTTTTACTTGTTTCTCCTGGTATAATGGCCCTAGGGATTTTGGACATGGGGGTTGATGGGTGTTAACTGCACATTGAACATAACTGGTATTCAAGTTTTACTAATTTCTGTTAGAGAAATTACCACAGCTATTTTACGTGAGGGAGATTATGGGTGTTGACTAGTCACTTAACAGATCCGGTAATTTAATCTACTCTTTTCAATGAAAAAATTGTCATATATAATTTCTTTATTTGCAATTACTGTATTGTGTTGTATTGGCATTTATATAATGATTTCTTACTTTATGCTTAGGCCAAAGCGCTCTCTGGATAGTCGAGTAAGCGGCTGCTGCATGTATATCATTTATACAGTGCTTCTTATCCCTGTCAGGGTCCTACAGTGTATTTTTCATGTCATTAATGGGCATACTTTCTTTCATGTTTTTAAAAGGGTGTTGGTTGTGGGTTGCCTTTAACATGCATAGATCCTAAAAAACGAATTCAAAATATTGTGTGAGTATAATATCTGATGAAAATTTTATTACTGCAAAAATATTAAGAAAGTATATATCGATGGTAAGCATATAATCTTTATAATAATATTGATGTTTATAATTTTGTAGTTTATTTTGTAGGATTATTTCATTTATTTATGTACATGTATTTAAAGCTTTTATATAACTGAACTTTTACCAGCAATACTCCAAATGAATCTAGTGGGGTGATAATGAAAAACTTTTCACCAGTGTGCCTTGCATGAGCGTTTTACTTCCTGTGGATTCTTTTGAAGTATTGCTGAGGTAATTGCTTGGGATTCCTCAACCGGTAGGGTTAAACAGCTGTAAGAGAACTTCTTATGTATAGAATAATTTTGTATATATGTATATTTTCTGGGTTGTAGGATCTATTGGTAGGCTTGGTTTGTGTTGGTGTATTTAAAAGATGTAATTTAATTTAATAATGATTGTTTTTTTAAATGTTATGTTATTGTTGGGTAATTATGTACATGTACCAATAGATAGTTATTAGTCGTATATATTCACTGAAAAAAGCTAGGGTTAGAGGAACGTTATAGTTAGGCTCAGATTTCACCCATACAAAACCAGAGAAATTCAGCAGTTCTAGTTACCTGAGCTAACTATAACTTACGCCTCCGCAAAGCACTGCATATATTTGATCCAGTCCTCAAATATATGCATTTTTATTAAAGTTTATGGACTGGAGTCAGACTCTTAAATCTGACTTCACCATTGAATACACTTTCTCTAATTCTGGTGGGGCTGGAATTAAAATATAAATTTGACCCCCTCCCCTGAATATATAAATGTATGTATTGTCCCCAGTGATTTTTGGAACCGGAGTTAGAATGGTTATTCAGACCCCCTTCCCTAAAATGTATGCACATTCCCCAGTTTTGATGGAATAAGACTTAGAATCTGAACCCTTCCCCCCAAAGAAATATATCACTTTCCAGTCAAATGTTGGTGGTATTTAGGTTAGAATAGTATATTTGGCACAAGGACACTATACATTTGTAGTTCTTCCAATGTTTGTGGAACTGGAGATAAAATAGTAAACAGGATAAATCCAAATATATGACCTTTATTCAATATGTATTGCCTTGGAGTTATGTTGGGCAATTTTATCCCTTCACATCAAATTTCGTAAATGTAGATTGTAGTTAATACATTTTTTATTGATTTTCTAATTATTTTTATTTTGTTTTATTGTTCTGTGATTTAAAAAAAACCTGTGATTAAATAATTTATTAAAGAATTAACAGACGCATCAAAATGTATTAGTAAATTATTATTTACATTTTATTCAATGGTTGCTTGAGTGTTGCAAATGTGTTTTGATATATGTTTATTTTTTATTTTTTTCTATAGCAATTAAATATTTCTAAATTGTTGATGTTTTATAATCATTTAATATCTTTTTTGTACTTGTATTTTAAATGTAAAAATCAATAATTTTTGGGAAAATAAGTAGACTTGTTATGAATTCTTTTGTAAATTTATTTTTCTAAAATGGGTAATTCTGTTTTTAATGTTTAAAAAAAATTACATATACATTTTTGCTTTTGTCTAAGAAAGTACTTTTAAATAGTGTGCTTTTAATAATTACATTTTCATTTAATGCATGTTATAATACGAGGATACACTTTAAATTATTTTCCATTTATAGTCAAACACCGTTGCATAGGAGGACCTTTAGCCATCACTCTGCTGTTTTTTGAAGCACATACTCGTGCTTGTGGCGGCATCCACCTTGCGGGATCGAGCAGCGGCACGTGCTTGAAAATGAGCAGACCGAGGGCGCGCTTGAAAATAGCTGCTGTTTGTTTCAGGTTACCAGCAGCGTCCCACGAGCTCACACGCCACTCGTGGGACGCTGCAGCTGCATTCCCGGTATTTATTATGCGTGTTTTTTTCATACCTTCTTTGATTTCATGTTTCCGTTCTTCAACTTCCAGCTGTGACTCGTGTACAATTTTGAGCTCTGCCAGCTCCTCATCTTCTTCATCCGCTACAAAGAGAAAGACAAATGTGTCATTGCCGTTTGAACTGATGGTTACACCACAGTGTTATCTGCTGATACCCTCTCTCTCCCCACCCACCCTGACTCGATCCTCATGCGTGCTCTCCCTACTCCCACGCTCTTTCTATTTACCAAACACTGCAGTACAACCCTACGCATACAATATGTATTTTTAAGCTAACCCAATTCACTCATGCCGCCCTATTTATTTTAAATTCAGGTTTTCAGAACATGCGGATTCAAGTCTTCACTATAATTGTTTCTTTTATTTGTTCCACATGTATTTATTTGCACATAATAATGTAGTATCCTCAGAGCATTAGGAATAGCCACAAATCGTTAAACTCTGCAAACATGTACGGGTTTTATATTCAAACCATTGTCACAATGAAAGTTGAGCTTTAGAGTACTCACCCTAACTGCAAATGCCTTGCATTAATGACTGACTCCCTCTCACTAACTATCACACTCTCACTGACACTCTCACAGACTCTCACTATCTCACACTCTCACTGACACTCTCACAGACTCACTCTCTCACACTCTCACTGACACTCTCACTCACACTGACACTCTCACTCACACTGACTCTCTCACTCACACTGACTCTCACTCTCATTGACACACTGACTCTCTCACTCACACTGACTCTCTCACTCTCACTGACAGACTCTCCCACTCACTCACTCTCTCTCACTGACAGACTTACTGACAGACTCACTGCCAGACTCTCACTGACAGACTGACTCACTCACTCTCACTGACAGACTCTCACAGACTGACTCTCACTGACTGACCCACTCTCTCACTCTCACTGACTGACGCACTCACTCTCACTG
The DNA here is from genome assembly GCF_964204655.1 of Triturus cristatus. Taxonomy (NCBI): domain Eukaryota; kingdom Metazoa; phylum Chordata; class Amphibia; order Caudata; family Salamandridae; genus Triturus; species Triturus cristatus. The sequence continues at coordinate 331,366,345 of NC_140582.1, forward strand.
AAACTCTCCCACTCTCTCTCACTCACTGACTCTCCCACTCTCTCACTCACTGACTGACCCTCACTCACTGATTGACTGACTCACTCTCTCTCACTGACTGACTCACTCTCTCTCACTGACTGACTGACTCACTCTCTCTCACTGACTGACTGACTCCCTCACTCTCATTGACTGTCTCACTGACTGACTCAATCACTCTCACTAACTCACTCTCACTAACTCACTCTCACTGACACACTCACTGACTCACTCTCACTGACAGACTCTCACTGACAGACTCTATCACTCTCTCTCACTGACTGACTCTCCCACTCTCTCTCACTCACTGACTGACTCACTCACTCACTCTCAATGACTGACTGACTCACTCACTCTCACTGACTGACTCTCCCACTCTCCCTCACTGACTAACTGACTCACTCTCACTGACTGATTGACTCTCTCTCACTGACCGACTCTCTCTCACTGACTCACTCTCTCTCACTGACTCTCTCTCACTGACTGAATCTCTCTCACTGACTGGCGGACTCTCGCTAAAAGACTGACTGACTCTCGCTAAAAGACTGACTGACTCTCGCTAAAAGACTGACTGACTCTTGCTAAAAGACTGACTATCTCACTGACTCACTCTCATTCACTCACTGACTGACTGACTCTCACTCTCACTGACTCACTCTCACTCTCACTGACTGACTCTCACTTTCTCACTCTCTCACTCTCACTGACTGACTGACTCTCTCACTGACTGACTGACCCTCTCACTCTCACTGACTGACTCTCTCACTCTCACTGACTGACTCTCTCTCACTGACTGACTCTCTCACTCTTTCACTGACTCTCACTCTCTCACTGACTGACTCTTACTCTCTCACTGACTGACTCTTTCACTCTCAATGACTGACTCACTCACTCTCTCACTGACTCTCTCACTCACTCTCACTTACTGACTAACTGACTGACCTTCACCCTCCTGTTATTTATGCCCCCCCATAACAAAAAAACCCCACAACAAGCAACCATTGGGACAGGCAGATACAAGTTGCCAGCATTGAAAGGACAAAAAAAGCTCAAGACTTTATTTTTAATATGGTCGTTCAGTTGTACATAATACTTTTTTGGTCATATCTAAGGTAACAAAAATGCTTCTGACACTTCTTTATTATAACTTTTCAGCATGAAACCCCGAAACCGGTCCTAGGATGCTTAGTTCCAGTCCAGGGAGGACCTGGCTTGGCAGTTCGGGCTGGACTGTTCCCATGAGGCACAGGGTCAAGACTGATTTGCATATGGCTGGGTTCAAACTGGAATGGCATGGTGAACAAAAAAACGATGGATTTAGGCCCAGATCTCTGTACTGGGGTGAATGTGTGAAATTGTTCTGCATTCTGTCCATCAACTGTTGTTTTTGCATTTGTCACCCCGAGTGGAACGGGTATGCTCGCGGAAATTGCGATAATTTGACATTTTCGCGTTCCGCGGAGAGCGCGAAAATGTCAAAATTTCCGCCTTCCGCAGCTTAGCGATAATTTGTTTCTTGCTCACGCTGTAAAATAATACATTCTCGCGCGCTCGCGATCGCCTTACCTGAATCCCCGCGTTCGCCGACAAGTTTTCCCAATCCGGTCGCGTTCTCCACGAGATGTTGGATTGTTGGTAGCCATTTGCGCTGTTCGCGCCCGCAGTAATGTCATTGGTCGTGCGATCACGTCTTTCTTCTCGCGATCATGCACCGCAAGAAGAGTGAAAACAAGATGGCCACGCCCGCGAGCAACCGCATGGGTAAGTTGGCGAGCCGCGACCACGCAGAAAATACCGCGAACGGGCAGGAAAAAAACTTCTGCATCTTCGCGATATTTCCGCATGTGTGCGGAGATTTTTAACATTTTCGCGATAATCTGCGAAAGTCACTTTCGCAAATTCCGCCCACCCCTAATTTAGGCCCAGATCTCTGTACTGGGGTGAATGTATGACATTGTTCTGCATTCTGTCCATCAACTGTTGTTTTTGCAGACTTCTGTACAGCACAGCTTAAAGACATAGGTAAAGTCAATATCTCTGGCTAAACACTTGTAGGTTCCCAAAGGCGAGACCTATTGGCTATGCCAATGCTTGTTTAAAGTAGGTATTTTTTAAATGTTATGATTTAATTTAACATACTATTTTTTGTAGATAATATTTTCAAAGAAGTACTTTTTGTAGTTGACATTTTAGTCATTTACTTTTTATTCATGTAAACTTGATATTTTGCCCAAAGATATTCACTGTGCCACTGGATTCAAGCTAGTCTGTCTGATGAAGGGTGACATACCCTGAAACCGGTCCCAGGATGCTTGTTTTGGTCCAGGGAGGACCTGGCTTGGCAGTTCGGTCTGGACTGATCCCATGAGGCACAGGGTCAAGACTGATTTCCATATGGCTGGGTCGAAACTGGGATGGCGTTGTGGGCAAAAGAACAATGGATTTAACCCAGATCTCTTGACTGGGGAGAATGTTTGAATTAATTAGCATTCCGTCCATCATTTGTTGCAGTTACACAAAGATATTTCGGCCTCATTATTTTTGTAGGTTGCTATTATTGTAATCACTATTTAAGACTATGACCTCCTAAATAGCAGCATTTTGGTGCATTGTGTGAGGTTTGAAAGTGAGGTGGGAGAATGAGCATGTGATGTTGCTTTGAATGTAAGAATAGGCACAGGTGCTTATGCCGATACGTACATTCTGTTCATGTTCAATGTTATCAATAGAAGTGTTTGTTGAGCATATAGGTCTGGTTGACAGGTGGTCCACTTTTCCACTACCCTTTTGGATATGGTATTTGGTTATCACATTTTACCACCCAAACATATGTATTTTGCGAGATGACAACACCTATTTTTGACAGACCAGATCTTCAAAGACCTGAAATTACTCACAAAACGTGATAAATCCAGTTACAACATGCTCGTAACTGGAGTTACACAGGTGAAGGCCATACCCTCAACGTCATATTTGCTTTAGAAGATCCTATCACAGTCATAGGAATTCTTCAACCAATTAACCCATTTATATTTATTAGCCAATTCATCCTTGGCTCACTAAGGCCCTAATTATGAGATTGCAGATCCAACCACTGCTGCAGCGGTCAGAAGAACGCGGCCAAGTCGGCAGCGTCCTGACTGCCACATTAGGACACTACCGCCAGGCTGGTGGTGTGATGGCGGCAGCATGCTTCGGCTCACAAAGAGAGCCTGAAGCACATGACACTGTGGTGCAGAGCTGCTTGCACGTTGGGAGCACTGTTGTCATGCACCATGTAGTGCATGGCACACAGTGGACGCACAACAGTGCTGGCATAGCTGGGCCCAACATGTGTACCAACTGCAATTCCCAATGGACTAAAATGCCCTGCGGCACTGTTCAGGGCCTCTTCCTTGCCCAACTATTCGTGGTGGGATCCCCGACCTGAAAAGGTCGGTGGAAAGGCAGGTTGTGAGCACCATGGCAGGGCTGGCATCGGCACGGGCTCCATGGCCCGCCGCTTTCCCCACCGCCGCGGGATCCAAGATCCTGGAGGTTGCGGGGGTCTCATGGCGGTCTGACTGCCATGCCCGTAATCGGATGGTCTTGGGACCGCCATACTCATAATCAGTACCATAGGTCTTTTCAGATGCCATCCATGCAACCAAAAAAGTACTCTAGATTTTTGTAGAGTATTAAAACCCAAAATGCACCTCAGACTGCACCAACCACTGCTACTCCATTTCAGAACACTTAACTGAAAAAGCTGTAGCTCTTGAGTGCCACCTCCAAAGAAGGTATCCAAGACCACATTTAAGTGCCAATCTGGCATATTCTGCCCACCATAATACAAAACCAAATCTCTGATCTTTCAAGCATAATCTATATAGAAGAAATGAAAAAATGTAAAACATCATCGTTGCTGGGTTACCTCCTGAGCCATGGTCTCAAGTATATTCAAGAGCATTCTCTAAGCTTCCTTAGCAGCCATGCCATTCAGCACAATCATTAATGAAGCACTTTCAACGAGAAAATATCCAAGTGTATTAAAAATTTCCTATCTGAAGTCAATTATGAAAAAGAAAGGACTCAGCCTGGAAGATCAGACAAATGAATGCTTTTACTGCTGAGGCTTTTCGCCAGCCCCAGTAATGTGCAGTTTTTGATGTAGCGGCACTTAACACTTAAGCAATCAGATATTTTTCCTACAAAGGGTATCCTTGCCAAGTTTGTGCCCTTTATTTTTTCACATATTGGGGATTCTAAGGGTACCCAGGCTTTGAGGATAGTCCTTGAGGGAACCAAGAAACAAGTAAAAAAGAACAAAATGTTTTGGGTTTTTTAAGTGGGGAAAATGCTGTACAAGAAAGCGTATGTGTGTTTTTTTTTATTTTAAAATAAAGACAGCAAGAAAAGGTTTGCTGCACTAAGACTATCATTTTTCAGCTTTCAGGAATGGAGCTGTAAAAAAAAAAAACATTATTTACCACCGTTTTTGCATTTTTCTAAGTCATAGTTTATTTTTAATTTTTTTGTGGTTTCTACCCACTTCCTTAAAATTAATTTCACAATTTTTCTGCACTTAAAGCAATACAGTAAGTCACATTAATACTGTTGCAACACTGTACCTTAGTGCATAGGGTATAACATTAGTGTCCGTCCAAGCTCTTTACATCATAGAAAGCATGACAACAACATTTCAGCATAGCAGTCTGTCAAAAGGGCGCAAAAAGTGTTCGTTCGAGTAATGTCACAATTCCCTCTATCCAGTCATCCCATCATGATGTAACAGAGTCTATTTCACAGTGTGTTTCCGCACTTCAGGGGAGATTTACCAAAAATTCACGCAGCGAAGCCCCCCGCAAGGCTGCGATCGCTTGCGTGGCAGGGAGGGAGAAGGAGAGCGCCATATCTTCAAAGATATGGCTCTCTCCTCCCCTTTCCCTTACGCAGGTGCTGATTTCAGCTGCCCTGCGGCACGCATACACCTTAGCGCCATGGCGCTAGGGTGTGGGCATTAGTCTAGCTTAGGTTTTGTACAGGAAGGGTGCCCTTCCTGTACAAAATGCAATGCCCAGACATGATGCAAAGTTTTTCCCACTTTTTATGCATGCTGCACAGTGCTGCAAGCATGCAATGTCAGAAAAGGAAGGAGAGTTGAAAGCATTTCTTCTTCCTTGAGCCTACTTGAAAAGGGCGCAGTTTTCTCATGGTAAACCGAACCTACTTTATTTAGTAAATTGGGTTTAGCATGAGAAACCTTGGGTGGTTGCATGGGAACGCCCTTGCTTCACCCTTGGTACCCCCCATGGTGCAAAGTAATGCAAAGAAGAGCTATGCGCTGCTTCGAATTACTTTTCCATTATTTCCAGCTCTAAACAAGTTTAGCGCTGTAAAGTAAATAGGGGGGAAAAAAATTGCGCCGATTTGCGTCACTTTTGTGACACAAACACAGCACAAAATCCGAACACAGCGCAAAATCTTAGTAAATCTCCCCCTTCAAGTTGAAATGAGAGTAAGTATATGGTCATTAGTGGGAATCATCTCTCAAAAGGGGCTTGGCTGTGTGGTGTTCTCTGTCTTCAGTGAGTGGCCATCAGGGCTACACTTTTCGCCAGGAAGGAGTGCAATTTGTCCCAAATATCTCATGTCCTGGGGGGGGGGGCTGTAGGGTGGCGTATACCTCTGCCTTCTCATTGCACACTGCAATATCACACAGCCAATTCGCTACCGCTGGCATGCTGTCCGCTGTCCAGTTCATGGCAATCCTACGTTTAGCAGGCAGCAAGGCCAGGGGCATGGATCTCCAATTGGTTGCTGGGAGTGCTTTAACATAGTCAAGCAGTGCAGTCAGAGAGTTAAGATTAATTCTGTGCTCAGTCTTTGCCCGAGGTGGTCATAGACCTCCTCCAGTATTTAAGTATAGGCCCACAAGCCAATGCCATATGGACTATACCTGCGGGTTTAATGTGGCGATGGTGGCAGGGAGTCAAGCTACAGAGGTCAATCCTTGGGTTATGATATGCACGACTGAGGTATGCAGCAGTTTATGCCTAGGATTTATGGCTACAGTCTTCATCTGAAGGCAGCAAAATGTCTAGACCCCGTCTTTTATATTAACTCCTAGGTCTACCTCCAAAGCTTGTCTGTGCCGTTGATCTCCCGTCAGCCTCTTTCCAAATACTGTACCATATCATCTTGAAATCTATCTTTTAATGCCCGAGAACCTGATGAGTTGTGCCAGGGGTATAAATTATTGTGGCTCCAATGGGAAACCCTCGTATTGTTTCATGGGCCATGTGCCTAAGTCTGCAATATGTAAATACATCTGTGGGGGGGGGGGTCGCACCCCCCACCCCCCCCCCCCTCCCCAAATAAACCAATGTGAGGAACTTGTTCTCGTTAACCAGGTGTCCTGTCTCCTTGTTATTCGCCCCATTGGGCAGGTCTACATGGTTGCTCTTGTTCGTAAATGGAAGAATTGGGCCGTTGGCTAACTGCGCTACAAGTGAGTACAGAAAATGTGTGCCAAGTCTCCCCAATGCATTTGTAAACCCAGCAGATTGTGGTGACTGGATTAATCTTGAACCGCGACCTTGCCAGCCAGCTGGCTGCCAAGCTGTCAGCTACACCAGTCCCGTCTTCAGTATTAGGTAAGAAATGCATCTATCTAGTTGGTACCAGTGCCGTCCATAGTGCCATTGCGTCACTAAGTAATAAGTCTGTGACCTCAAAATCACCCCTCTGGTAGAGCAGTACCATGCTATCCAAGTTTACTCTTGGTTGTCGGCCCCCCCAGATCAGCCTCATGAGATTGCATTCTGAAGGTGCAAAAGATACCTTATTTAACAGAATGGTGGTGAATAGACCCCAAAAGCTGGGTAGTACTACCATTTTAGTAAGTGCTATCTGGTCCACCATTGATAGTGGAAATTTTATCCATGATTCTACTTGCTGTGACAGTCTCTCGACTGCCAGGCCATAGTAGGGCCTAAGGATTTCTCTAGAACTACTGTGAAGGGTCACCCCGTTATCTAACCAAACCTTCCATCCAGTGTATGGGGAATTCTTATGATGACTTGTACGTTGAGTTAAGGGGAACAATTCAGTCTTATCCTAGTTTACATTTACCCTAGACACTCCTCCATATCTTACTATTGCAAGAACGAGTGGTAGCAATGGATAAGTACACATTTTTAAATATTCAGTGCTCCCACACTTTCGATAAAAACAGCACCAGACTTGTGTGACTGAACTTATTGTCAGCGACAAGAAAGTCTTCAAAACACAACATGGAGACATCAAGATCAAGGTATTTGGGCCCAGGATTAGCCACCACCATGGGAAATTTAAAGAATCCTGAAATTACTGAAAACTAGACCCCTAGTGGAGTCCAGGGTGGTGTGAATTGTGTGGATCCAATTTAATTTCCGTACCTAAAATGCACTACAAATATCAAACCTTGGCTAAAATCACACATTTCCCTCAAATTTCCGAGGGAAATTTCTAGAATCTTTAGTGCTCCAGAAAATTCTGACCACACTTCTTCTGATAAAAACGTTTGTTTGGCTGGGCCTATCACCGGTCAAACAAAACTGCTCAAAACTTGGACTGTCCGAAGTCAATGTGGTGTTAATGAGGTCTTCACATGGCTATAGCTTTGGTCCATTCCAATGACGTGCATTAAGTCCTTGCACGCTTGGGAGAAAGTGTTTCATTTGGAAGTAGAGTGGAAATGCATTGAGACATTGGCCCCTTGCTGGAAGTGCTTGAGTTTTCATCACATAAATATGGGAAAAATGTTACTTTCTTTTAACCCATGCCAAAACTTGGCGTAAGGAGATCTGATGGCCCCTCACAGAAGTAAAGAATCTTTTTGTGATTATGGACTCCAAATTCTAACTCCAAAGTCTGGTCAGCAATGTAATGAAAATTGTTTTTAACACTGAGAGCATTATGAAATATTTTCTTTACTTGGGGTACGTGGTTGGGGTCCAGGCCTCAACACCATTACTGCTGTCATGCCTTGATTATACCAGTAGAATCTATTAATCTGGAACGCTACTAGAACCCTGCCAGACCAGCTTTTAATTTCAAACCAACATCCCACTTGCTCTCAAGGCCATGTAAAGGCTACCAGCAGCAAGAATAAAGTCCCTCAAAGCACTATACATTGCCAGCAAGGCAATCAAAAGTCACAGAGGAATTTTTCTAGTGTCCAGTGGGTAGCGTTACACCCAAGAAAAGACCACCAGATGACCACCTTCTTGGTACTTCCCCGCAAACTGATAAACAGACTACCCACTAAATAAGGAAAGCCAACGACCACCTACAATATAGAAAACCAATAGAACTGGCCTTTTCTCCAAAATATGACTGACTCACTCTAAATGGTACTCATCTGGGTACATTGCATAAACTGATCATATTATCAGTGATGGTGATCCTTTCTATCCTGTATCAATTCCAGAACTCACTTAAAGGTAGCTGAGACTTCACTGGATATGGCTTTTATCACTCCTTGCTAGACACATTTCACTGGTACCCGATTGCCTCTTGATGTCCCATTGGGTTAGGTCTCATAACACTGCTGGACTGCCCTAATATTAAGAGTGTTTTTTGTTCTTTGACATAGGAGTGGATCATCTCCTTCCTCGCCGGAAGGACACAGAGAGTCCGCCTCCCCCCGTTCAAATCTGAAGCCACCGAAGTCATCTGCGGCGTTCCTCAAGGCTCCTTGTTCAGTCCAACCCTCTTCAACGTCTACATGAGCCCCCTCGCAGACATCGCACGCCAGCACAACCTCAACATCATCTCCAACGCCGACGACACCCAGCTGATTCTCTCCCTCACCAACGACCCCGCCACCGCCAGAGCCAACCTTCACGAAGGGATGAAAGAAGTAGCCGAATGGATGAAGAACAGCCGCCTGAAACTGAACTCGGACAAGACGGAAGTCCTCATCCTGGGATCCTCACCCTCCGCCTGGGACGACTCCTGGTGGCCCCCCGCCCTAGGCAGCGCACCCAAACCAACAGACCACGCACGCAACCTGGGCTTCATCCTGGACTCCTCCCTCTCCATGACCAGACAAGTCAACGCCGTCTCCTCGTCGTGCTTCAACATCCTGCGCATGCTACGTAAGATCTTCCGGTGGATCCCCACCGAGACCAGGAAGACGGTCACCCAGGCCCTCGTCACCAGCCGTCTGGACTACGGCAACTCCCTCTACGCCGGAACCACCGCCAAACTCCAGAAGAGACTCCAGCGAATCCAGAACGCCTCAGCACGACTCATCCTGGACATCCCCCGTAGCAGCCACATCTCCGGACACCTGAGAGACCTGCACTGGCTCCCGGTCAACAAGAGAATCACCTTCCGACTCCTCACCCACGCACACAAAGCCCTACACAACCAAGGCCCTGGATACCTCAACAGCCGCCTCAACTTCTACGCTCCCAAACGCCAGCTTCAATCGACCGGCCACGCCCTCGTCGCCGTCCCCCGCATCCGAAGAGCCACCACAGGGGGACGGTCCTTCTCCTACCTCGCCGCCAAGACATGGAACTCCCTCCCGACCCACCTCCGCCTGACCCAGGACCACCTCGCCTTCAGGAAGCAACTCAAGACCTGGCTGTTCGAGCAGTAGCGGACCCCCCTCCCCCAGCGCCTTGAGACCCTCTGGGTGAGTAGTGCGCTATATAAATGCTTTGATTGATTGATTGATTGATTGATTGAAATCTACCCTGCAAACCATACTTATGCAGTCAACAGAAACCCTTTTTGATAGCATTTCACAAGCAAAGAATTTAGGTACCAACAGGATAGGCTGCAGCTATTATTATACTCAATGCAACACCACATGCTCATGCCCCCCCTTACCTTCTTGCTAATGCACCCAAATGTTGCTATTTAGGTGGTTGGAGTTCTAAATATCGACATACAAAAATAATTTGCGCTCAGAATATCTATGACTAAAATATAGAATTTACACGGATGAAAATAAATTACTATAATACCAACTACAAAAAAACTTCTATGAAAATAGCAAAAAAATGCGTGGCAAATAATAATTAAAAAAGTACTTAAAAATGTAGTTTCCATTATTACTGTAAAATAATTTAAAACATATCTAATTCTTACTAAATTCATTCAATTAAACGTTACTTATTAAAAAAGACAATATTTAAAAGGTAATTTGCTGGACAAAAATGTTAAGTATAGCTGTAATTTTTTTATGTCCTAATTTTTTTTTAAATAAAAATAATTCCATATTTTACAAAAATACATTTTCTAAATAATGTATTAAATGTTTACTTAATTTTACAGAGAGTTTGACTCCGATATGAAAAAAGTCTACTAAATTAAATTGTTAAAAAAATATAGACATCTTTAATTCTTGATAGATAAAAAATTAAAACATAAACACATATGGCATAACACATTCTCGATACTTATCCAACCATTAAATACAATTAAAGTGTATTATTGCATTTCTACATTTTCTGCATCCTTTAATAAATCTTGAAAAAATTTAAAACGTCAAAATAAAATGACATCTAAAATTCTAACATTCATTAATTACAATTCTACATTCCCGAAAATATAATTTCATGTGCAGATTCGATTTGCTACTATAACGCCAAGTCAATAAACATTGTGAAAAATGCATATATTTGAGGGTGGAGGGTCTAATTGATTATACTAGCCTCAGTCCCACCAACGCTGGGTTGAATACATATACTTTTGGGGAATTGTGAAAACACACTTCTTTGTGCATGTAGCAGTCATTTAACACCCATCATCCCCCATGTAGAAAATCTCTATGCCAAATATGCCAAGAGGAATAAGTAAACCTCCTTGCCTATGGATACTTACGAGCCATTTAACAACCATTATCCCTCTTGTAAAAAAACAAATCACTGTGTCCTTTTGCTTTTAAAAAAATAAGCTAAACACTGGTGTAGGAGCCATTTATCCCCCCACAATTTCATATGTAGATATGTGCAAATTAGCTTTCCCCATTTTGCCAATAGGAAACAGAACATAGTGGCAAATATATTCAAGAGCCCTTTAAACAAGCCCATAATACCTCATGCATAGAATAGCTCATTTCCAATTCCTTACAGGAGTTTTGGAAATACAGTACAGGTATATCTAAAAGCCATAAAACACCCACATCCCTCTTGTAGAAAATGTCTATGCCTATTAACCCAAGAAGAAGAATTAAAACGCATGACTGGGATAGGTAACAGACATTTACCACCCAAAATCCCCCATGTAAAAATGAGCTATTCCCATTTTGCCAACAAGAAACATTAGAACATGGTGGCAAATATATTCAACATCCCCTTAAAGCCCATAATCCTCTATGCATAGAATAGCTAATTAACATTTTCTTGCTGGGATGAAACATAGGTATATGTAACAGTCATTTAACACCCATCATCACCCATGTAGAAAATTGCTACGCCCCTTATTCCTAGCAGAATAAGTAAAACATTGTGCATGGGACATGTAACAATCATTTACCACCCAAAAGGCCCCATGTAAATATCAGATATTGACATTTCCCCAGCAAGAAGCATTAGAACTATGGGCCTTAAGACAGCCATGGCAGCGGTTTGGAAACCGACCGGCATGTAGTCGGTGGTTCCACCCGCCAAATTAAGATGCGACCACCAGGTAGGCAGTCAGAAACATCCCCTTTTCCATTGTGGTTTGGACTGCGGCCCGGAAAAGGGCTGCAGCACAAGCCAGAATGCAAAAGGAGATGTTTTGAAACATCCATGCGCCGTGTGCCAGGCACCATGTGGTGCCTGGCACACGGGCATGGATGTTTGGGGGAGCCCCACAGATGCCCCCCTGGCATCATAGCAGAGGCCCATGAGGGATGGGGGCCCTGGTAGAGGGCCCCAAAGTCCCTTTCCGTTGGACCGCCATGGAAAGCCTGATGGTAAGGGACATCGTAATCCCAACGGCAGTGCCTGCACAGGCACCACTCCTATTGTAGGGATTACGATCCGATTGATGGGCTCCTTGAGCCTGTCGGATGCATCGGTCTGTCCCGCTATGCTGGATGGTGGTCAGACCGCCACCGACGGCCTGTCGGTGGCGGTCCGACCGGCATCCTAATGAGGGCCATAGTGGCAAACAATTTCAACAGCCCTTTAAAATCCAAAATCTCCCATGTGTAAAATAGCTAATTACCCTTCCCTTATAAGAATCATGAAAAAACAGTACCAGGTATATATAATAGCCATTTAACACCCATCATTCCTCATAACGAAAATCGTTATGCCCATTATTCCTAGAAGAATCAGTGAAACACTGTGCTTGAAGCATTTAACAGCCATGTACGATCCATAATCCTCCACGTAAAAATTAGCTATTTCCATTTTCCAAACAGGAAACTTCAGAACATAGTGGCAAATATTTTCAACAGCCATTTAAAGTCCATTGTCCCCCATGCCTACATTTCCTTACTGGAATCATATAAATACAGTGCTGGTTTATGTAACAGCCCTTTAACACCCATCATTCCCCATCTAGAAAATAGCTATTCCAATGTCCTTAACTGAAACCAGAAAATTAGGTTCCAGAAATACTGAACAGCCCGGCAGAAACAAACTGTGGTGCAGGATAAAAGGGCTTGTTAGCCCTCATAATTATGCATGAATGAAATAGCAGTGCCAATTCTCCTAAATGAAATATATCACCTGCTTTGCCAGATATGTATTACAGCCATTTAACAACCATAACTACCTATTACAAAGGTCTAGCTGGATTGTGCGTCATGTACCTTGTAGCAATATGTAAATATAACTGTTGGTAATAACACTTATTTAAATAGTCTATATTTTCTGATCAGTAGTATAACAGCCAGTGCTTATTACCTCTTTGCCGTACTTTAACCAGTTGGTCCTCCTACATTAAGCTCCCACTACCACTGACAAGCGTTTTATTGCAGCTATTTCGATTCAAGTAAAATAGTAGTTAAACCTGCACATAATCACCAGGAATACACAATGGAATAAAGCATCATATCAAACAAGGTAAAACATCACATTTTATATACCGAGGCAAATATCTCCAAAGGCACACTACGTACATTCCAATATTTTAGAACAGCAAAGTGGAAGACTTTGAAAATAGAAGCAATGGAAAGAAGAGGCAATTTCAGGCGGGAGACAGTTAAAATAAAGCCATTTTTGTCATAAAAAACGTGAGTCTCTCGCTTGAATCGGGTCTGTTGGCATGTATGACGCTATGGGCCTGACTACGAGATTGGTGATCTTGCAGTGGACCACCGCGTCGGCCCCCTGGAAGGTCGCCAGACCCGTAGTCAGACCGCCCGCCGGATTACGAGTTAATCCTGTGTGGGCAGGCCTGCTGCCGCGGTCCCACGTCGGTGATTATATAAGGCACAAACAACATGTGACCCCCTGCATGCACTCCCATGCACAGAGGTGACAATGGGCACTTTTAGGGCCCCCTGAATTTTCTCACCACCACCCTTTTTATGGCAGGCTCACCATCATGAAAAGGAGGGCAGTGAGGAAACTCTTAATATGCTTGGTGGTAGCAGCAGCATTCCCAGCATATTGCAGCCTCGGATCGCTCTGCCAGCGCCGTAGGATGCATAATCCACTGTGGTTGCAACGGACCTGTACAGTCCCACCGCTGCATTTGTAATACGGCGGTAGTACTGTCAGTGCGGCGGTGCTCGGACCACCACCACGGTTACGGCAGTCCTGTGGACTCTGACTGGATTAGTAAATCCACCAAATTAGAATAGTAGTGTGGGTGAGGACACAGCGTAAAAGAATAGAGTAACATGAGTGAAGTGATGATAAAACTAGCTAGGGAGAACTGAATGAATGCTTACTGGCATTGGGTCGCCTGGTTTTCCTCACACTGGGCTTGATTTAGTGCCCCAACTCACGCAGGTCGACTCGTGTAGGGGTTGTGTGTAGTATCTGCTACCAGACTTTGGGCCACCCCATGATTAGACATTCCCTCCACATGTGAGTCCAGCCTGCCTTCTTTACATCTGGCATTTGGCTTTTTAGACTTTCTTATACTTCGTGTTAACATGGTGTATTGACACTGGCGCACTTAAAAGACATTCATAATTTTTATCTTACAGTGGTGCCCCCTCCCCTGAGCTGTCGCCAGGTTGAGGTGAAGCAACAAACCCAGTTGTTACGGGTAAGCATGGAGTACTATATTGCCTTTTTGTTTGTATGTACACACAGTTGGTACATTCCGTAGGCATCAGTTATACCGGCCGACTCTGTTGTCTGTTGTTTCTGTTTGTCTGCTTAAAACCACTGACCTTTTTCTTTTGTATCCGCCCTCAATAGGTATTGATACTTTCTACAGAACAGTAACCGCATGTATACTCGGTTCCGCGTTTTTCATTTTCCCTATATACATTTTTGTTTCACTTAGCAGCAGCATCTTTGAGTTCCTGAAGAAAGCCTTGCCCGAGATAGGGGCATGACGGCTGAAACATGTCGACCACAATCTTTCACCTCACACATGCGGTTTAAATGCATACCGCAGGTGCACTGTTTTTAATCCTAGCAGCGAGAGATTCCAAATAAAGTATTCATTTAGTTCTCCCTAGCTAGTTTTGTCATCACTTCACTCACGTTACTCTATTCTTTGGCGCTGTGTCCTCACCCACACTACTATTCTTATTTGGTGGATTTACTAATCCAGTCAGAGTAGAAATCAAAACATCCCTGTGCTCCTCCCTCTCAGAGAGGGGATCGTAGCCCTCAGAGGAATTAGGTTTTCCTCTTTGAAGCAGAATCCCAAATGATGAAGCATGCCACCTTAGGTGGGTGAGGGATTTCATCCTGAAAAGATTCATCCCTCATGTAGGTCTGTTGTGATTTCGTCAGTGCCTTTTTAGGTCTTGCTCCTAGCATTGCAGTGCGTAGCACTGCTTGCGCAGCGCGAGACCTCTTGTACGTGCTTCAGAAAGGTGACCACACGCATGTGCGTGTGGTTTTGCTTTCGCAGTCTGCAATTGGCTTTAGCGTGCTTTTTTTTTTTAAAATGCAGCACGCAATTGGGCAAAGGCGGGCACATGTCCCTCCTTTGCTCCGCCCATTCCCACCGGTGTCTATTACGCGCATGAGCGCGTCACAAACAACAGGCTCCCTTGCCCCCGCTCCTCTGTGGTGCGTGCGCACCACTGGTTACACCGGCCCCTGCCTGGCTGTGCGTGATCTGGCGGGCCCATAAAATGCGCATGCGATAAAGCCGCAACCAACATCCTTGCCTGAGGTAGACGCCTGGCAAAGTCTGAGTCCCGGCTGCAGTGTTGCCAGATTGGGCTATTTCTCGCACAATTGGGCGATATTTTGCCCGATTCTGCGAGAAAAAATCGTGTTGTGCGGGCTACTTAAATTTGGGCTACAATCTGCCCAGTGTGTGGCGGATTCAAGGGTTTGTGCAGCGCCGCCACGCTGCAGCCCATGGTTGCCCTGCCACACCCCTTTCTTAATTTTAGGTGTGACTGTGCCCTGCGGCCCCTGCCCACAAGTAACACCTGCAGGGCTGTATATCTTTGCGGGCGGGAAGCTTCATCCAATTAGGGTCCTGCAAGACCTGCAGTGACCTCAGACCTGCCCCCAAGAATGTGCTGACATACCTTGGAGTTAGTTTAACCCAATCCTGGGTCAAATTGTTCGTCACTGGTGGTCGTGTCCGGTACATTACCGGCCCGCCCCCATACCTGCGACTACGGACCACCGACCACCTTGATTGAGGCCTCCTGTTGCCACGTGTGCTACTCGGCCTTCGACTTGCAGCTTGCCCTGCAGACAGCTGTTCCTCCCGGTCCCAGTCCAAGTAAGTGCCTTGTGAGTGTCCATCAGTTGATGCTTATATAATAAATGCATTTGCTACCGGTCCGTCACTGAAGAGTGCCCCAGCAGCTCTGTGAGCGAGTGGCTGCTGGCGGCACTTTGCCTGCTGCTTGTGTGATCTGGTGCAGTTGCGGAAGGGCCTCTGTGACAGTGATTGGCAGACGGACTGCCTGAGCCGTGCAGCTGTGAGCTTTAAACAGTAAACACTTCGGTGTTTTTGAAATAGAGGCAGCCTGAGGTTGTCTTGCTGGGAAAATAGTTAAAGTGCGCAATATGACAAATCCGAAATTAGCTGACCGTAGCATTCAGGACTACTGGGATAGTTCCTAAGAAGAAAAAAACGGAACACCTGCACTTTTTCCCTAATTAACACTGGCACTGCTGCCGGGCATGACCTGTTATGTGACTGAGTAACGTGTGGTTTAGTCTGAGCCTCGTCAACACTGACTCTCTGATACTTAATGTCCGGTGTCGTCTGCAGCGCTGGGCGACTCGAGTAAGTCAGCTGACTTAGTCTGACTCTCTAATTAGGCAGCAGCTGATGATGAGATCAGACTGGGTTTGGGGCCTTTAACATCGTCTTGGAGACTTGATTGTCAGAGAGCGGCCTGGAGTCCAAAGTGCTCTAATGCATGATCATGCCATTATCATAGATTGCCGCTGCCCGCGTCCCAAGCAGTGGGACATCAGCAGGGCAGCATTTTAGTGGCCGCCCGTCGGAGCCTTCCCCCCCTTGCTGCCTCGCGCGCGAGGCCTACGCCCACTTGGGTAAGACCCCCTATCATGTGAGCTGGAGGCGGGCCAGGGGGGGCGGGGGGCGCGGCTTACCCCCCTACTTAGTGGGCTCTCTCGCCCAGTTCCTCCTCTGTCTCCTGCGCGCCGCACCAGCCTGGGCAAAATCTATGGCAATTGTTTTTCCAGCTGGCAGAGTGTTTTCAAGGAGACTGGCAGGGGCCACGGCAAAGGTGACCCTGAAGCACCACTTTGTAAGATTGACCGCAGGTTTGAAGGCTGATCTCGCCATGTGGGCGGAATTTCTTAGGGACTTTAACGGGACGGTGATCTGGAGGGCCCCTTGGATAGCCAGTCAGGAGCTCTGCTTGTTTTCGGATGCGTCTGGAAGGGAAGGTTTTGGTGTGATTCTGGGGGATGAATGGTGCGCGATGCGATGGCCCAATGCTTGGCGGAAGAAGAAGGTGACGCAGAATGTGGCAGTGTTGGAGCTCTTCCCAATTGTGGTAGCACTGCACCTCTGGCGGGCGGCTCTGAGCAATAGGAAGGTTGTCTTCTGGTCGGACAACATGGCGGTTGTCCACGCCATCAACGGCCTGACTGCCTCTTGCCCGCTGGTCCTGAGCCTACTGAGGGAATTAGTCAGGGAGGGCCTGCGCAGCAATGTCGAGTGTAGGGCACGGCACATCGCGGGGGTGCGGAATGTGGCAGATGACGCTCTTTCTCGCTTTCAGTGGCTCCGGTTCCGGGAGGCCTGGCCGCGGGCGAGGGCGGAGATGACACCATTCCCGGCCCACCTCTGGCGCTTGCTTCAGTGGGAGAAAGACTGAGGAAGATGGGGGAGAGGTCCCTGGCGCCGGCGACACGGCGGAAATACGACTCGCAGCTAGCGACTTTCAGAGCTGTGAGAGAGGCGCTGGGTGCCTCAGCCTTAGGGGCGGAAGATCAAGTGGAGGCCTTTGTGGTATGGGCCAAGGAGACCGGCAGATCGCACTCTTGGGTCAGCGGTCACTTGGCAGCGGTGCGCCACGATGCTAAGCTAGATGGTAGGGGCGACCCCGCGGGATCATCCAAGATCAGGGCGGCCCTGAAGGGCTGGGCCAGGGAGGAGGTCAGACAACCGGACACTAGGGCACCCATTGAATACAGAGACCTCCAACTCCTCTTAGATGTGCTGCCCCTGGTGACTTTCTCACCGTTTGAGGCCAGCTTGTTTTCCACAGCCTTCTGCTTGGCATTCTTTGGCGCTTTCAGGGTCAGCGAGCTGGTGGCCAAATCTAAGGAAGACCTGTCTGATTGCGCGCTGGGGATTGCGGATGTGACCCTCAACACAGCACTGGAGCTACGTATCCGCAGATCCAAAACTGACCAGTTGGGGAAGGGGAAGACAGTGGTGTTACAGACCCTAGGGGATAACAGGTACTGCCCGGTTCACTGGGTCAGGGAATACCTTGCTTTGCGTCCAGAATCTCCTGGTCCCTTTTTGATTCACGCGGACGGGTCCCCCCTCACTAAATTTCAGTTGGAGCGTCTACTAGGAGCTTCACTGGCAAGAGCCGGTCTAGCGGGGTGCGGGCGCAGGTTTTCCTCGCACTCCTTTAGGATTGGTGCTGCTACTTCCGCGGCCAAGGCCGGCTTAGGCCCAGAGGGAGTAAAAGGGGTAGGCCGCTGGGAATCGGACTGTTTCAAGAAGTATGTCCGTCCGTAATGCTGGGGCACAACCCGGAGCGTTGTTCCCGCTCCAAGTTTTGTTTTTGTCCATTGTCAAGAATGCATCTTTTTGTGTGTGCAATAAAGATACGCTTACCTAAAAGCCGTTTCATCGCTTTATTGGCAGGTCCCCGGGTATGGATGGTAGGCCATTCCTACATCTCGAGGATGGAACGCTGGGCAGCCCACAGGAACTGGTCGCAGAACTTTGCCACTACACAGCTTGTGTGGTTGGGTTCCCCGGGCATGAAATGGAGTGAAGCTCGCGGCATGATTGAGCAGCGCCTGGCAGTTGCAGGGGTCCAGCCCACTGTTATCATCTTGCACTTGGGGGGTAATGACCTGGTTGCCAGGGGGAGGAGGGCTCTGCTACTGTCAATGCAATCTGACTTACAGGCCATCAGCCAAGCCGCGGGGTCATGCGAGGTTTGGTGGTCTGAAATCGTCCCCCGCAGGGTTTGGAGAGGGGCTAGGTCCCCGGCGGCGGTAGAGCGGTCCCGGAGGAGGCTTAATAGGTCCATGCAGAAATTCTTGGAGCGCAGGGGCATGGGCTTCATCAGACATGCTTTGATCCAAGAGAAGGTTGAAGGGTATTATGAGGCTGACGGGGTGCACCTGTCCAGGGTAGGCATGGACATGTTCCTGCTGGATGTACAAGAGGCATTGGCTGGCAAGGGACATCAGTAGCACTTGTTAGGAGAGGGGGGCTCTGGCAGCGACGGTAGCCTCCCCAGAGCTGTGGCGGAGTTACAGGGCGATCTGGATGCAGACTGGTACAGTAAGGGTACCTCTGCGACAGGCGGTACAGTAAGGGTACCCCTGTCCGGCACAGTAAGGGTGCCCGAGCCAAGGTCCAGGAGCCGAAGGGGGTTCTGGGAAGACCGCGACGGCGCCCCGTTAGTCCTTCGGGCGGTTGGGGGGCCTGACCAACCGGGGGTGGCCACAACACGCTCCGCCCCTGTCGGAAGGGGCGGGAGTAGGAGGCAGATCACGTGACCCAGTGGACGATCTGCAAATATTTATGTGCCACACTGCCGGGCATCGACCCACCGTGTGTGCTGGCTCACCAGGCGGGCGGGCAGCAAGGGGCTGCCTGCCCTGGATCGCCCGTAAGATAACCCAATGTTATTATCATACTGTGTTGTATGAAATAAACCTGCAGCAGTTCTTCACCCACAAATAAAGTGTCAGTGTAATCTTTGGGTGATGTCCGTGTATGCGTGTTGACTGAAGCGGATGACGGTGTGGTCACTATGCCGCTGCCCGCGTCCCAAGCAGTGGGACATCAGCAGGGCAGCATTTTAGTGGCCGCCCGTCGGAGCCTTCCCCCCTTGCTGCCTCGCGCGCGAGGCCTACGCCCACTTGGGTAAGACCCCCTATCATGTGAGCTGGAGGCGGGCCAGGGGGGGCGGGGGGCGCGGCTTACCCCCCTACTTAGTGGGCTCTCTCGCCCAGTTCCTCCTCTGTCTCCTGCACGCCGCACCAGCCTGGACACGCGTTCACCCACCCTTTCCTCTTACCCCACGTGTCAGGCACAGCGCGTTATTGGAATGTTTAATTTTTTCTTTTGCGTTGCAGGCGGAGTTACAGGGCGATCTGGATGCAGACTGGTACAGTAAGGGTACCTCTGCGACAGGCGGTACAGTAAGGGTACCCCTGTCCGGCACAGTAAGGGTGCCCGAGCCAAGGTCCAGGAGCCGAAGGGGGTTCTGGGAAGACCGCGACGGCGCCCCGTTAGTCCTTCGGGCGGTTGGGGGGCCTGACCAACCGGGGGTGGCCACAACATGCTCCGCCCCTGTCGGAAGGGGCGGGAGTAGGAGGCAGATCACGTGACCCAGTGGACGATCTGCAAATATTTATGTGCCACACTGCCGGGCATCGACCCACCGTGTGTGCTGGCTCACCAGGCGGGCGGGCAGCAAGGGGCTGCCTGCCCTGGATCGCCCGTAAGATAACCCAATGTTATTATCATACTGTGTTGTATGAAATAAACCTGCAGCAGTTCTTCACCCACAAATAAAGTGTCAGTGTAATCTTTGGGTGATGTCCGTGTATGCGTGTTGACTGAAGCGGATGACGGTGTGGTCACTATGCCAATGCCAGGGTAGGAGCCATGGGGCCGGTCAGCGCATGCTGGCTAAAAGGAAGGATGGTCTGACCGCCCGGCAACACACGTGCCAAACTAGCCAGGTTTGATGTTCTATTTCTTATTTCCTACGACAGCCTGTTCGGTACTGTGAGCACCTGCACTGATACCAAAGTTAAAGGACAGCAGTCGAGTGTAATGTATGTCAGAAAACGCTGCATGAGCCCCAGACAGATTACAGTATGATCATCTTAGAAAGGGGCAGCAGGTTAGTCTTTTTCAGGTGTTTTGTAGTAGTTTCATTATCTTTTCAGAGCTTCTCATTGTTCGATATTGTGTAATTTCTGATATTTCTTTCTTTCAATGCACTTCATTGCTTGGTTTGACTTACAAAAAAGTGTCCTTTCAAGTGTTACACATGTTGTTGAATGTCACTTCTAAGTACACTGAAATCATGAAAATGTGACACATAAGAAGTCGGACAACTTGGCAGCTATGAGTAAGCGCCTGAGACTAGGTGACAGTATAATCTCCTAGTTGTACTTGCTAAACTATAAAATTTGCTTTTGTTAGGCTAGTGCACCGTCATGAATGATCAGATTAAAGAGATTATATTCAGACCAGATGAAGTGCCAGCCTGGCCTCTTTAACTGAGAACGGCAGCCTGTCTCCAGGTAATGCCCTTCCATTTCTTGTGCATTTCAGCAGTTTTAAGATCGTCTTAGAATTTCTTGTTGCTCAAATGGGTGTAATTTCTGCTATTTATATGTTACCCTTGTCTTAATTGCTTGATTTTGCTTGCGAGAAAGTTTCACTCATAGTTGTTGAAATGTCACTCATAATTATACTGAAACCTTGGCAGCTATGTAGCAGCAGCTACTATGCAAGAAACTATGCCAGCCCCCCAAGCCTGCCGGGACCAGCCCACAGCCTGGGTGACCGCGTGCTGCCTCTTCTGATGAGTACTAAAAAGTACGAAACATACGTAATTTGCGTATGTAAAGCGATGTTCAACATTGCTCTTGGAGGATTAAAAGAAGTGTGAAAAAACATCGAGCATTGGCCTATATTGCCGATATTTTGGGGAGCCTGACGTGAGTATGCAAAAGGAACTTCTTGCTGAAGAGCACTTTTACCAAGAAGAACGTTACTGCAGTTGCAGTCCTCAAAATTGGACCCAGAAAACTTTTGGGCAGCTTGCTCCACACCATGCGATATCAAGTGAGTGACCGTTTTCCTGACAGACCAACTTTGATTTTAGTGTACAAAATATAGGTAATCTGATTAATGTGGGTACTAAACATATAATCCTTGAAATAGAAGTATATTTTTGAATGTTGTAGTCAGGCTACACGTACGTTTATGGAGTGGCAACATTGGGCTATTTTGGGCTACTTTTCCGTTGCTTTTGGGATTGAAAGTTGTGAAAAAATCTGGCAACACTGCCCGGCAGTCCAAGGACGGGCTCTGGTAAATGGACGAGTCCTCGCTACTTGACTTTTCCATGTCCCCTCGCTTGGCAGTAGTTCAGGGAGCGCGCCTTTCGCATGTCTCGGCTGCAATGAATGACCGCAGGCGGCGGCTGCGGAGCCCACCGTGGGGCTTCAGAGCCGGCCTGCCCGCATCGCCCCTGCACCTCACGCCGCGCGGACTCTGCTCTATGCCCGCACTGCGCCGGGAGCATTCTCATGCTGCGGCCGGGGCGGGACGCCTAGTTCATCCTCAGCATCCCTCTGCAGTCAGAGCCCGGCGCCCTCGGGCCACAAGCAGCAGATCAGCCGTCAGCACTGAGCCTGACTTTCTCAGCCCCCGCGCCTCCCTCTCTGCTTCAACTCTACTTTGCCCGCACTGCTGCTGAAGTGATGTCTGCAGCAGCTGCTCCCAGGCTTTCCCTTATAACCCTCTCAGCCATCCATCTCCGAGCAGCCTGAGCCCCGCCCCCTGCCTCTCTCACAGCCCAAGTCTGTGGTGAGGACTTCTCATTCCAGGCAGCAGCGGAATGGAGAAGCTTGGCCTTCACCCCGCTTTATAACCACAATGGTCTCTGCGTTGTAACCAACGCAACCAGGTGAACCAAAACCAGCCTCTTGGAGCACCAAACTAGCCTGCAGCTTGAATTAACCAGGCTAGGTTGCAGTGTACTGTATTCTCTAAATGCGCACGGTCATCGCGTGTCTGCAGTGTGCATGATTGATGTGGCCTGGGAGAGAGGCCAGGGCATTTCATCTCTTCCAATCGAAATGGGCCCCCTGCCTGCAGCTTCAAAGAGTTGAGAGCTGAAACGCTGGCGCTGCATACCTCAAATGTTAATTCCCAGAGACGTTTTAAGACATAGGCAAAGTATACAATGGACCGAGGTCTCCACCTTCTAGACCCCTCCCCACTTCGGTAAAGTTATTAGGTTGCTGTAACAGTGGTGTGCTGAAAAAAAACAATCTTTTGTAATTTGATTGCTGGACATGTAGTCTTCACGGAACCGCCTGCCAACTTTAGTCTTTTCACTCCCTGGTAGTTAGAAGCATGTCATCTAATACAAGCATTTGCAATGCAATAGGTCTCGCCTTATTAAAGTTTGAGCTATTGGCATTGGTAATAATAATGCAACACCAATAGCTCAAACATTCAGTAATGCGCTACCTATTGCATTGCAAATGCTTGTTTGTCTTTGTCATTCTGTGTGCAGACAACTTAGACCCAAGGATTTTGTTGTATTCATTATATTGTTGAATTGGAGATGTAATACTTTGCTGGTCTCTAAAATCTTTCCTAGGACCCTCCCTCCCTCCCTTCACCTCTCTTTTGTTAATATGTTTTTAAGCTACGCCCAGTGCTTTAAATGGGCTGGTACTGTCCAGTACGGAGTACTGGCACTTTTTAGGTCTCGCCTGACCCAGCGCATGCGCTGGTCTGGCGAGACTTTTTGAGAGAGCTCCAAAAAGTGCTACCAGGCCTGCCTAGAGCTACAGTGCATGTGCGCGGGTGCGTGCGCCTTGCTTTTCCGCGATTGCTTTCACTTTCGAGGCCGCACGGCCACTTTGAAGTTTGATAGCAATCGCACGGCCGCTTATCATAGCCAATAGGTCTCGCTTTTGGGACCTTATAAGTATTTAGTTATGCAACTGTTGCATGGCTAAACACTTATAAGGTCCCAAAGGCGAGACCTATTGGCTATGCCAATGCTTGTTTATTTTGAGAGGGAGAGTACCAGCATTTCTAATGAGAAATGCTATACTTTTAATTGGAGAGTACCGGCACTTCACAGAAACAAGCAGGTACTCTAGTACAGAGTACCTGCACTTCTATTTTCCCATTTAAAGCACTTGCTGCTCCCTTAATTACATCGGCCACGCCCCTTGAAGAGACCCACCAGTTTTTTCATCCCACTTAAAGCCCTGCTTCTACCACAAAGTAAGTGCTAAAGAAACTCTGCCCGGGAATGGAATGCCACATTTAAATGCACATATGGCCAAGTGAACCAACTCGTGAAAAATGAGGGGGCCTTAATCTCCACTACGGTCACTGAACATCCTCATGACTTGCTACGTGTAGCCGCAACAGACGTAGCATCGTGGTTTGAGGAAGCACGAGGGAGCGTTTATCGTTCCTTTTATTGGCACAGACGCCTTTGCTGGCGCTCACGGGTGCAGTGGTTATAGTTACAACAGGTGCGACTAGTGGCGCCCAAAGGTCCCCCAGTTACTGGACTGGGGTTTACCTGCGGTGATGTTCATTGTAATCGGTGATGCCGGCAAGAAGTCTAAGCGCTATTGGTGCATGCAGGGCACTGCAGGTGCAGTCAAGTGGTGCTTGCCGGTGCCTCGGTAGGTGGTGTTGCTCTTAGTCACATGTACTTCAGAGAGGGATACTGGTGTCTTAGGGGCCCATGGTTGTTCTAAAAGGTGCCTCGGTTGCAGTTAGGGGTGTTTACATGCAGTGCAGGGGCAGTTGGTGCTCACAGATGCCGCAGGTGCATTTTTTAGTGCTTGTAGGCACTGCGGGTACAGTTGGTGGTGTTCACGTGCGCCTTCGGGGCATTCGGTGGTGCTCCGTTGCGGCAGGTAGCGCCTAGAGGCGCTGCAGGTGCAGCTTGTGATGTTAACAGGAACCTGAGGTGCAACTGAGGGGTGTGACTGTCCGGTTCAAACACACGATACTTCTAATTCCGCTTTAATATCCAGTGACTGGCGCGTGCTCCGTGCCTCCCCTCCCCATTGCTCATTCATTATGTATTTGGAAAAAACATACCTTCTAAGCCTCGTCGTCATTAAAAAAAGATATCCCTGCTCTGCTGACAGTCGGGGAGGTTCTCTTATCATACGGGAACCCCCGAGACCCTGCCCTCCGAGTCGGCAGCCGTCGTTAGCATCTTAATGGATGCGCGCGACTGTTGATATTTAATTAACTCTGGAGACAAGCAATTAAAGACGTGTTAGAGACACTTAATCTGAAGTGCGAGCGTTTAATATCCGCGGAGCTCCCCACAGGCTCGGAGCAGCACAGAGTGCCCTGGGGCCCCTGTTTCGTGGTATGAAGCGGGGGCGCGGGGGCCTTGACACTACTCTGCTGTAGCTCGGATCAGCGGCTGCTCGGTTACCCCCGGTACATCCCCACCAGGACGTGACTCCATCTGACAAGCCGAGCACATGGGAACATTCGAGAGCCAATTACCAAAGCTTGAATCTTGAAGAATGGATTAACAGTGCGCCGTCGTTCTGTGGCAACGATAGCTAAAATGTCCGTATTTACAACTGAGCACCAGGAGGCAAAGACCCGCATTTACCAAGGGTTTGCTCCGGTGCCAGGGCGACTCGAGGCAAAGCACAGAGCAGTGCCAAGTGGCAGAAGGGATTCACTGCTGTGCAAAAGGTATTTCTTTAAATAGAAAGGTGGTACTTAGCACCCAGCCTACTCTGTGCTACTTTGTGTCAAGGGGGTCTTTCTGGGGGATGATCACCTCAAACACCCTTAGGTTGTAACTCTAAGGGCCTGATTACGAGTGTGGCGGCGTGGGAGCGGGCTGCCATGCCAGTACCCTGCTCCCACACCGCCAAACTCGTCCACCGACAGCCCGCCAGATTAGTAGTGTTCTCCTGGTCTGGCGGGCAGTGCTTTCGCGGTCCCGGGCATTGAGCCTTAGGAAGGCTCTGCAATGGGAACGCCAAAGCAAGTTCCTACTGTTAAGTCCATGCTGTGCAGGAACTGGTTGTGCATGCGTACGGGGCTTGTAATAATCCCCAAGGCCCTAAGGCAACAGGGGGCGTTGTAGGGCCTCCGTAGGTTCCTCACCACCACACTTTTCATGGCGGGCTCACCGTAATGAAAACTGTGGTGGTGAGGAAACTCGTAATATGCTTGGTGGTGCTGCAACAGCACTGCCAGCATATTGCGGGCCTCAGACCGCTGCAAGACCGCCAGGGATTGCGGATCCCTGGAGGTAGCAGTGGTCCCATCATGGTCCGACCGTCCAACTCCAAATAGGGCGGTCGAATTGCTGGTGCGCCAGTACTGCATCGCCTCTGTGGGCTTGGTGGTCCATGGGATCGGCAAACTCATAATCATGCCCTAAGTCAGATCTGCGAATGTAGCCTGACCGGTCTTTGCATCAGAAACAAACGCCAGGGGGAAGCAGGTGTAAACAAGAAGGAATGCTTTGACTTCCCCAGAAACTGATGCATGGCATGTAATTGTAATTGCATTTATATAGCGCTTACTACCCCTGAAGAGGGGTCAAAGCACTTTTTGGCAGTAGCACGCTACTCCGGAACCCAAAAAGGATTAGTGGTGAATTAGTATTCACATCCAGTGTGTCTGATCCTTTTGCTGTTGCCGATATATACACAGTTTGATTGGAAGCGTATGCTTCTACTGCAAACCCTTCACTAGGCAGCACACAATTGCCTCTGTGTCATGTGCAAGAATGTGCGTGGCGCACAGTGGGCTGTTTGTGTGCTGGGCAGGGATGCCGCCAGCAGCAGGCCAAACTAAGGTGATATGGCACATCTCTGTGTTTCCCCCCAGTGCAGCATATTTGGATGCTGTGCTCAATTGCGTTAAAACTTAATACATTTGGGCCTAAATATTTTGAGCACCATCACACAGCATATCAGTTGAGTGAGCCATCCCCAAAATAGTATCATTAGGTGTTACAGCACTTGAGTATCTCGGAGTTAAAGCAGCTAAACAAACAAGTATTAGCAAAGTCAATAGGTCTAGCTTTAACATCCTCACACACAGGCATGCACAATTATAGTTTGCATGAGTTAGCGCCGAAAAGCCAGACCTACTGGCTTTTCCAATGCCTTTGTATGTATTTGATATAATACCAGTAACTCATTGCTGAAACGGCACTGTTATAACGTGTCCTGAAATGTTGACTTATTTCATCAATGCACCTGTGAACTCTATAATCCAAGCGTTGAAAGATTGAGTTGTTTTAGTGCACATTGTTCGTCGTCTCCTGAGTTTGAGAATGAAGCAAATAAACTGTAACGTTTCCTTCCGCATGTACAGACAGACAATAAATAAGGCATTAATGCCACATATGATAAGATCATATAATCATGCTAGCCGTGTCAGCAGCAGCGGAGTGAAAACACATCCTGGGGGCACAGACAGGCAATCATTTATTAATCAAATCATAGCCTAGTGTCAGCGGTTGCTGCACAGGGCTAACTCAGGTGTGGTGCGGCGTTGTCAACTCACTGCACTGCACAGGCCTGCCCTGGAGCGCGCTGCTGGTACGGAGCTTCGGAAGGTCAGGCCGCCAGGCACCGCAGCATGAAAGAAAGCAGCGGGACTGGAGCTTAGAACAGGACGGTATGGAGGATTCGTCTAGAAACAACAGGGAGCCTGGCACATTGGCAAGATAGATGCGTTCGAGCTCCTCGGCCCGGGGTGGGGATCTGAGACCAGAGGTGGATGTGCTTGGGGGGGTGCGGGCCTCTATCCTCGTGGGGGTCTTGGCAGGTGCAGCTGCGGGCACCAAGACAGCTGGCAGTGGGGCTGTGAGTTTGGGCTTTGCATGCAGGGGTGGACTGGCAAGGTGACCAGCAATCTCAAAGTGAGGCTAGGCCGTCACAAAGCTGGCTAGGGCTGGATCAGAGTCCAGGGTTTTCCACTCATACCTGGCCTGGTCATAGGAGGCGGTGGAGCTCTTCCTGTGCTGCTGAGACACTTTCGGGACAGTTGGACACTTTCCCTGCATGCAGAGTCTCAAGCAGAGGCCCACAAGTGTTACGTGGCCAGAGGCACCAGAGTGCACTTTAGAAAGACGCCATATCAGGATTGGCCAGAAGTGCACAGCACCATCTTGCCAACCACTAAGTACCTGCTATCCCTTTTAAGCATCATTTATCACAGCAGGTCCCTCCTGCTGCTGCTGCTGCTGCTGCTGCTGCTGCTGCTGCTGCTGCTGCTGCTGCTGCTGCTGCTGCTGCTGCTGCTGCTGCTGCTGCTGCTGCTGCTGCTGCTGCTGCTGCTGCTGCTGCTGCTGCTGCTGCTGCTGCTGCTGCTGCTGCTGCTGCTGCTGCTGCTGCTGCTGCTGCTGCTGCTGCTGCTGCTGCTGCTGCTGCTGCTGCTGCTGCTGCTGCTGCTGCTGCTGCTGCTGCTGCTGCTGCTGCTGCTGCTGCTGCTGCTGCTGCTGCTGCTGCTGCTGCTGCTGCTGCTGCTGCTGCTGCTGCTGCCCCTGCTCCTCCAACGTGCCTGCATTCCACAAAAATAAACAGCGCAATAATTAAAATAATGATTAATATTAGCAGGTGTGTATGTATGAACGCAAGGAACACCGTGTAAGGAGCTGAACTACTTGTTTTTTGCCAGTCTCCAATGTAAATTCTGGCTGTGGTAATGTAAACTTCCGCTAAATGCCATGTTCTGATCAAAAACATGACAGACACCTCATCAAGCCAAAGGCTGAAAGGGGCTCACTCAAACAAGCTAACGGCTGAAGGGGGCTGACTGAAAATCCTTCTCTGTTTATTGTATTCTGCGTACAAACAAGCACTGGCAAACAGCTAAAGGTGTCTGCAGCAGCAACTAAAACAGCGTTTTAGTTCTCAGAGGTCTGCCTCATTATGTTCTTAGTAACGGTGATTTATTGTGCCATTAGGAGGAAGGGCATCACTGCTACTGTAGTTTTGCTATTGAACATTTCCATTGTATTAGGTATACTGCAGGTCTCCCACCATAGTAATAATTTAACAACAAGAACAGCAGCATACCTGTCAGCTCACACGGTGCCACAGTGTGACACACAATATCGGCTCCCATCACATGGTTACACGGCGAGGAGCCGATATCACACTGTGACAAGGAAAGCAAGCTGAAAACCACTGTAAATAGTTGTTTTCCAGCTCGTTTTCCAAGGCTTTGAACTACTGACTTCCTTTAATGCCCTTCTGTGTCGAGGACGTAATGGTTATATACTCCGCAACGGCGGAGCTGTGCGGAGGATGTAAGCATTACGTCCTGGCACTGGGCTGCTGGGGAAGCACTGGCACTCCTACCGTGGGCCGCCCCCCTACATGCCCCCACTGGGGATGGCAGCGGAGCACGTCTGCTGCCTCTGCCAACCCCTCCCTCGGCAATCGGATGATGTGGGTGTGCTCACGGCGTGCCGACATCACCACAGGCTGCTGGGGACGCACTGGAAGCCATTTGCTTCCAGCGCGTCCAGAGAGAGGACGTGATCAAGGTACTTCCTTCTCTCAGGGGGTAGGGGGGTTTGGGAAAAACAGACACAGGGGGAAAAGAAAGAGTTTTTTTCTTTCCCCTTGTGCCTGTTTCTAATGGATTCCTGCTCCATGATCGTGGGTGAGGCCTGCGATCGTGGAGCAGGAATCCATCCACTGGACCACAAATGATTTGTTTTTGTTTTGTTGGGGGAGCAAGCACTTAGGCAAGGGTCGCTCCCCTGGGGACATTTGTGTCCGTGTTTAGGCCCCCCCCTGGGGGCCGATTTTAGGCTGTTCAGCCTCCCCAGGGGGGCTGAAACCCACTAGACACCAAAGATTTAATATTTGCGCATTTTGGGAGTGATCCCTTGTGCAAGGATCGCTCCCATGGGGGTATTCTTTTTTTGTCTGTATTTCGGGACCCCTGGGGGCTGATTTGGCTGTTTTTAGGCTGATCAGCCCCCCAGTGGGGCTGAAACCCACTAGGCACCAGGGATTTTATTTTTGAGCATTTTAGGAGTGACCGCTTGGACAAGGGTCATTGCCATTATTTGTGATCGCTTTTTATCCTCCTTTTCATTTTAGTGCAAAGCTTTTGTTTTACTTTGGTGTAACATGTGCTTGTAATTTTGGCACTGGTAGAGCTTCAGTTTGTTTAGTTGCCAGTGTTTGCTTAGGAAACATTTTTTTATATTGTTTAATACAAATGTGTATCAATGACCTTCATGAATGTGTTTTTTGGAAATGTTGCAATAATAGCAGCCTTTTTAGCTTCTGATTGAATGTGTGTGACATTTTTCTTGTATTTGTGCAGAATGTGTATTGTGTTGCTTTGTGTGTAATTGTCCTTTGTTTTCTTTTTTAGTGGGATATTGGTGCTTGCTGTGTCTGGGGCAGAGTAGGTGCTGGTGAGTCTAGCAGCCTCTGGCAAGTGAGTGGTATTGTTTTACAGTATATAAGTCTTTGTGTGCTTTGTATTGATCAACTTTACCTTGCAACTGCTATATGCCTGTAGTTTTTCTTTTTGCTTTATAAATCCACACTTTGTTAATTACTTTTTTTGCACAGTGTTGGGTACTGTTGACTTATTTGTCAAGTTACTTGTATAACTAAGGATTATGGCTAGCCGCAGGATGACCACTCAGCAGGTTGTTGGGATGCTTTTCAAGTCTTGTTCTGACCATGATTATGAGACTGTCTCTGCATCTGAGGCAAAGGAGGAAGGGCAGGATTCTGGCAGTGAATTTTCTGTCAGAGAGGAATCATCTGATGATGAAGCTACTCTCAGTGCAGATGAAGCTACTCTCAGTACGGATGAAGTGTCTGTTTTAGAGGAGGACACTGATATGCCGAAAGTGCAGCAAGAGTCATCTGGATTGCAGCCTGGGGCTGCAAGGCTCCCCATTGGAAGTGCTGGGCTCTGGGTTGACCCAAACATGGTGCAGCCGGTGCTGCTTGTCTTTAGTGGTGTTGCAGGGTGTAGAGTGAATTGTGAAACTTTTTTCCCGATACATTTCTTTCAGTTGTTTATGGACGATGTATTTTTGGCTGAGATTGTTGAACAGACTAAGTTGTAAGCTGAACAGTATTTGAGGGGCAACAGTGCCAGCCTTATGCCCCACTCTAGAGCTACCTGGTGGACTCCCACAAATCTGGATGAGTCGAAGAAGTTCTTGGGTTTCACTTTGTTGATGGGCCCGATTAGGAAGACATCGCTGTCTTCATATTGGTCTACTAATCCCTTGATGGCAACAGCTATATTTCCTGCAACCATGAGTCGTAATCAGTATTTGCTTCTTCTTCGGATGTTGCATTTTCTTGATAAGGCCTTTGCTTTGCCCCGAGATCACCCTGATTGTGACCATCTTTTTAAGGTTCACCTGTCCTTGATCACTTTGTTGATCGATTTTCAGAGATCTATGTGCCTGGGAAAGAAATAGCTGTGGATGAGTCTTTGGTCCTGTTCAAGGACCGATTGTTTTTTTGGCAGTATATTCCTAGCAAGAGGGCACGTTATGGAATTAAGATGTATATGTTGCTTGAGAGTAGTATTGGATATATCTATAATTTCAGGGTCTACACTAGTAGGGATTCCAGTATTGACCCCCCTGGTTGTCCGTCCACTTTCGGGGTTACAGAGAAAATTGTGTGGGAACTAGGTGGAGGACGTTTTACCAAAGGTCACCATTTATATGTAGATGCCTTTTACACTGGTGTGCCATTGTTCAAAGAATTATTCAAAGTGGACACTGTTGCTTGTGGCACAATTCGCTCTAACCCTAAAGTTTACCCAAAAGAGCTGGTTTGTAAAAGAACTTGTGAAGGGACAGTGCAGTGCCTTGCGTTGTGATGAGATTTTAGCTCTGAAATTTTCTGACAGGAAAGATGTTTATATGCTGACTACCATCCATGATGAAAATACTTCACCTGTGATTGTTTGGGGTCAGGTTACTGATGTGCGCAACCTGTGTACATTTTCACTACAACAAGCACACGGGTGGTTTACATCGAGTAGATCAGAGGTTGGCACATTACACTGCTGTTCATAAGGCGTACGTTTGGTATAAGAAGTTGGTTATTCATTTATTCCATTTAGCAAGCTAGCCTTTGTTCTATTTAAGGATTGCTCTCCAGAGTCAAAGATGACATTTGTTCAGTTTCAGCTGTCTTTGATAGGCGGCCTAGTTTTAGTGGAACAGGCAGGAGTTCCAAGAGAAGTATTGATGGAGGATGTTGCTAGATTGAAAGATCAACACGTTCCTGACCACCTTCCTCCCATGGCCAAAAAAGACTTTCCCGCTAAAAAATGTAGAATCTGTGCCCTAAGAGGTGTGCGTAAGGAGAGTCATATGTACTGCCCCTATTGTCCTCCTAATCCTGGGCTTTGTGTGCCCACATGTTTTAAATTGTACCACACACAATAGAGTTTTTGGTTGCAACCGTGAGCATACAAGTAAACTGACTTGTTTGTATAGTTTAAAAAAGTTTTTTTCAGATTTCATGGTTGGCATAAGTGTGATTTATTTAGTTAGAGCTGTTGTGCTTGTAGTTATAGTTTTGTATCTATTGCCAATTGGTTTGTGTTTTTTTTAATGCATAAAATATGTGATAGTGGTGGGGGGGGGGCGCTAGAGGGTGCCAATCAAGATGGCCGTACCTCTGTGAGGCTCCTGCCGCTCGGGGCGAAATCCAGCAGAAATCCTCACTTTTTCCAGACCTGCATGCCTGCCATCGGTATGAAGTACTAGACCTAATCCTCGGCCACTCATTGCGATACCCATTTGGCTGAGATTCAGCAAAAAACAACAAGTACTGTGCCAGCTTGCATTGCGCCCGGTTACAACAAAATGGCGGATGCAGCAACCGCGATCGTTACGGAGATGTGAAGACAGAAGGTATGCTCTCTAGTCGCCACCACTTACCAAATCTGACAGTTGGTGACGCGGGCTCCACCGGGCTGTCCAGGCCAGGGCCCCTGCATTGCTTGTGGGGGTGGATACGGAATTCCAGGCGGCCTCTGGACCCGAGCCCTGCGACTGTCCAGGACTCCCGACGGGGCCTGCCTGCACTGAGAGCCTGCCGCGACACCTCCCCGCCCGTACTGCCTGATCCACTACATGCTGGGCAGCTTTAAGCGCGGTGGGCGCAACTGATTAATCATAACCTAACAGCGGAGTAGATTCCCCGATTCTGGTGGGATGTTGCTGGAGGAGCCCTGAGGCGGACAGAGGGGAATCCGTGCACCACTGGGCGGCCTGCGTTTATGCTGTGACACTCTCATGCCGCGGCACTGGTGAGTCTCGTGCGGCCACTTGCCGATCCTGTCTGCTACCCTGCACCCCTCCGCTGCTCTCATCGGGGAGGACGCACCCTCCTGAGTCCGTACCAACGCTCCTGGACCTTGGCAGTAGAGGCACTTCCCTGGGGATACTGCGGCCTTGTCGGAGAGGGTGGAGGAATCGGGAAAGGTGAGGAGGAATATCCACGCCGCTGAGCGGCCTAGCTGATTGACACCATCCTACTGGGGCACCGGGAAATCAGGGCCGTAGCCTGCTGCTGCTGCCTGCTCTCCCACATTCTCCCGCTACTCCCATTGACACAGGCGCTCACCATTGGGATCCTACTCACACGGCTTGAACACACTGAGCTGCCATTGCAGGACGCAATCCCCTGCTGCCTCTGCCGGACACCCGCTGTGAAGGGAGGGCTGCCTGGGGGCTCCAATCCGCCCTTCCACCCCTTACACTGAGACAGACTTTGAGAATTTGAAGATCCAACCGAAGAAAAGCAGGGTTATAACCGCCCATGGATACTGCTGATCCCCTGAGAGGCTGTCAAAACTCTGGTTAAATACAATAACATAGGATACTTGGCTGAAACTCAGGACAGTGCCTCATTCTTCACTGACTCGACATTCCGCTGGCCCCGTTGACTGCCCCCTTTTTCAATGCGCCTGCAGACAGTGAATACTTAAGAACGTGGCATACTGTGTTGGTAGGGAACACCTTGCAGATCTACTAACGCCTTTACGCTGAGACAACCTCACATCTTCGGACTCCCCTGCGCAAAAATCATCTCGCTATGGGCCGCACCGATGCCAAACAACCCAAGCTCAACTTCGAAGCTCAGAAATCCTCACGATCCCAGACAGAAAGGGAGGAGGAACAATCCACGTCCTCTGAACAACCCACATCTACGGATGATTTGAAAATCCTCCTCCTCACTATACAATCTAGCTTAACCTCCTTAGAAACCAAAATGGACACTATGAACGCGCGCATTGACCATCTAGCGCACAAAAGCGACCAACACGACGAGAGGTTAGAAGAAGCTGAGCAGCGTATCTCGGACCTTGGCGATACCTCCGCTACCACCGTCACCAAAACGCTGGATATGCAAAAAGCTCTGAAGCTAATTGCCGCAAAGAATGAAGACTTAGAATCGTGCTCTAGGCGCAACAACTTGAGAATTTTGGGAGTACCAGAATCCACCACGACAGGTAAAATGGAGCACTATGTAGAACGTATGCTTGTGGTCGCTTTTGGCAGAGAAGCATTCTCCCAGGTGTTCATTGTTGAAAGGGCACACCGCTTGCTAGCCCCCCGTCCAGTGCCTGGAGCTCCTCCCCATCCTATCATTGCGAAGGTTCTCAACTACAGAGATCGCGATGCTGCCCTTCAACTCGCCAGAGAACACAAGAAGGTACTATTCGACGGCATTGAAGTATCAATTTATCCAGATTTCACCCAGGCCGTTCGAGAAGGGCGCAGAAAATGTCTTTCAGTGAAGAAAAAACTTCAACAAATGAACATCGAGTACGCAATGCTCTTTCCCGCGCGTCTTAAGATCACTCATCAGGGGAAACAACACTTTTTCACGAATCCTCAACATGTGTATGATTTTCTTAAGACTCTCCTGAAGACAACGACAAATCGTTCATTCTCCTCCAGACGCTCCCAAGATGAAGGCGAAATGTCTGATGTGGAATGACAACTGCATCCTGCATTATAGAACTAACCTCCATCTTCATAAGGTACACACCTAGCTGACGAAACCTTTCCACAACTTCCTCTACACTAGGTCATGTGTTATGCATCTAGTACTGAACTCAGAAACACCCTGCGTTACTGGTGGATCCCACCAGATACAAACTGGAAAAGAACACCACCACTACCCCCAAGCACCCTTGTAGGAACAAGGGGCGAATGGCCGCCCTCTAGCTGCCAACCGCTCAGGTGAACCCTACATTGACTTATTTTGTAATGGTTAAAATGTTAGTTCCACCGTCCCCGGTTGGGAAGGCGATACAGGGAATTTACGGGGAGGGGGGAGGAGCAAGTCACGGCGGGTTTGGGTTGCTGCTATGGGAGGGGGGAGGGGGAAACCACGGCGAGTTTGGGATGATGCCGTGGGGGGAGGGGGGGAATGGGGAATGTTTTTACGCCACTTTTTATTACACCACATTGCATACGCATGCTGCCGTTGAAAATTCTGACTGCATAACAAGAGCTTTCCAACCACATTATTTTGCACATGTGCAATGGAGTCACGACCCAGCTCCCTTCAATATAATTTCCTGACATGGATCATACGAGGTTTAGGGGATCCCCGCAAACGTCGCCATATCCTATCCTACTTAGACCGCCACAACATTCACTGTGCCATGCTCCAGGAAACCCATCTCGCTCTCACCGCATCCCCCACATTCGCAGCCTGCTGGGCGACAAGCAGATGCTTCTCGTCCTACTCTTCCTAAGCCCGGGGAACTCTCATCCTGGTGAAACGCACCCTCCCCTACACCCACATTGGGTCTTACAGAGACCCGCAGGGCCGGTACAGCATCCAATGGGGAAGGTTATCCGCACAATCCATCACACTTGTCTCTTGCTATGGGCCCAATACTGATGACCCGGAATTGTTCCGGATCCTCTGGGGCAAAATACTAGACATAGGATCTATGCACCTGCTATGGGGGGGGGAGACTTCAACGTTACCTTAAACCCGACTCTGGATAGGTCGCACCCACAGAATCACCACTGCTCTAATGCGCAACATGCCCTCAAAACTATTGTAGATTAACACAACCTCATAGAGGCTTGGAGAACTCTTCACCCGCTAACTCGCGAAGGTTCTTGTTACTCCACTGATCACTCCTCTTGGTCACGCAAAGACAGTTGGCTAATAGATAAAGGATTGGCAACCTGGATGTTGCATGTGTCTCACCTCCCTCGCACATATTCGGACCATTCTCCCATACTCTTCACTCTCACACCACCTCATGAAGACCCACCCTTCATCTCCTGGCGTCTCAACCCACAAACATTACTAGATCCCGTTTTTAAAGACGAACTCGAGCAGAATTCTTCCCCCGAAATGATAACTCGGTCCCGCATTATTCTACGATATGGGAGGCCTTTAAGGTTACCAATCGCGGCATCT
Organism: Triturus cristatus; assembly: GCF_964204655.1. Classification (NCBI taxonomy): domain Eukaryota; kingdom Metazoa; phylum Chordata; class Amphibia; order Caudata; family Salamandridae; genus Triturus; species Triturus cristatus. The sequence goes on from NC_140582.1 coordinate 331,402,368, forward strand.
GCATCGCTATAAGTGGGGGGGTCTTAAAAGATATCCGAACCACGCTTTGGAAGCTAGAGCAGGATATCAAACAAGCCAAACTATCTATTCAAACTTCACCTACCCCTGAACTGAAAGCACACCTACGTGACTTACTCACTGATTACTAAGAGACGGCTGAAAGAGAGTGTAAATTCAGAGGGAAATACCATCAGGCACGTCGTTATGGCGAGGGAGAGAGGCCGGGAAAAGCACTGGCCTCTGCGGTCCGCCCCCCTCGTTTTGCCAATATTATACTAGAAATAGAGGACGAAGATGGCCAAACATACAGAAACACCTCAGATATAGTAGACATCTTCAGAAGATTCTACAAAAACCTATATAAAACGCACAGAAAACAATCAGTAGATTTTACCCCATTCTTTGAGGATACCGCCGTCGCCTGGCTAGGAGATGGACAGAGAGAATTCCTGCTTGCACATCACGAAGATGAGGACATTATCTCCGGTATAATGCAACTGCAATCTGGCAAGGCCCCGGGGCCCGATGGCCTCCCGGCCGAATTTTACAACACGTTTCGGCATCTGCTGATCCCGATATTGCGCCATGTCTTTGAAGAAGCTCCTGAGTCGGGGTTTCTGTCTCAAACCATGCGCGAAGCGCTGATTATCTCCCTACCCAAACCGGGGAAACCGACTACACAGGTCGACTCGTATAGACCCCTATCCGTTATAAATGTTGATGCCAAGATTCTCGCTAAACTCATTGTGAATCGCATTAGCCCCCTTATGCCTGTATTAGTCCTCCCCGACCAGTCGGCGTTTGTGCTGACCAGGGGTACTTCCCATAATTTGCGTACCCTCTTTGCGATCCTACATGATATCGACCCTGATGCGAGTGCAGCCGCTATTTTTCTCGACACCAACAAGGCGTTTGATTCCCCAGAATGGGACTATCTAGCCTTCGTATTACATCGCATGGGCTTTCCTATCCCTTTCTTAGACTGGATAAATCTCCTATACACGGACCTGCAAGCTACAGTGTTGATCAATAGCGTGCAGTCACCCACTTTCACAATAGCCCGCGGCACCAGACAGGGGTGCCCCCTTTCTCCCATCTTGTTTGCCCTGGCTATTGAACCCCTCGCCGCTAAAATTCGCCAACACTTTCGCGACCATGTCATTGTATACCCAAAAAGACAAATATTAATTTCATTATATGCCGATCACCTCACCCTTTATTTGTGAAACCCGGATGAAAGCTTGAACCCCATTCTCAGACTATTCATCCTTTTTGGGAAACTATCTGGGGTTAATATCAATTGGGGAAAGTCCCAAATCTATCCCCTTACCGAATCCACCCTGAGATTTGAACGGGACTATCCCCTAAAATGGTGCGATGACACACTCACTTACCTCGGTATAGTCATCTCCCGCAAGCGTGAGGAACTAATGAGGGCCAATTATGGCCGCGCATTGGATTCAATAACGGAAAAAATTACAAAGTGGATCGCATTGCCCCTGTCTATGGCTGGCAGAGCTGCTCTTATAAAAATGGTAATATTGCCCAAACTATTATATCTGCTTGTCAATATCCCCTATGCCCCCAGCCAACACTTTTTTTTGTCTATCAAGACTCAGCTCATAAGACTCACTTGGGGAGGAAAACAAGCTAGGTTGCGTTGGGACACTCTCACGCGGCCCTTCTGCGAAGGTGGATTCGAAATACCAGACTTGGAGACATACCTTAGCTGTGCCCAAGCCTATTTTGCCTCATATTCGATAAACCCCCCCTTACATGCCCCATCTTGCGATTGAGGATGGGTATATGGCCCCGACCCCATGCACTGCCTACCTGAGCACTCCTGTGGTCCCGAGACGCCTTGCCTCCACCACTGTACAATTCACCACCAATGCATGGCAAGATCTAGTGAGTCTCACACAATGCGCTCTACTATACTCCCCCCTTCTACTCCTATCCAGTAGACAGGACATCCCAGTTAAACAAGAAGGCGGCTGTCGCAGACTCCTTCACAAACTGTCCATACAAACCTGGGGACAACTTTACGCTGCGGGAAAATTCCGCACGAGCGAAGAGTTCTTTGGTTTCACAAACCCCTTCCCCCTAGAGCGCTTCTATTATGTCAGGCTGCATCAAGACGTGAAAGCCCTTACTCCCTACTTCCCACAGCAGCCCCCCATCATGTCTCCCCTACAAGCCCTTCTACAACAAACTGCTCTCACACACATGATATCATTACTATACCGCACAGTACAGAAAGATAGAGAGTATGACCCCCCCTAGCCAGGGGCAGATGGGAGGAGGAATTGGGACACCCCTTAACTGACGAGCAGTGGGCCTTTTGCTGCATACAAACAGGAGATATCTCCGCCAATAGTAAATTCCGAATCATTCATTATAAATATGTTCACCGTCTCTACTACACGCCAGCGCGACTACATTGCTTACGACTTCGCGATAATGACAAATGTGACCGCTGCGGTAGGGAAGGCGCTGACTTTAAACACATAGCCTGGGACTGTCCGCCCGTCCGCCGCTTCTGGACGGAGGTACTTGCGGCATTGGATCACATGACAGGACTGCATGTTCCCGAAGACCCCTTGACCACACTATTAGGCTACACTGAACCTCTGGCTGGCAAAATCCGAAGATACACCTCCCTCGCACTCCTCCTCGGCAAAAGAAGGATTGGTTGCAGATGGGGAAGAGGAAGGGCACCAAAATTTAAGGACTGGCTCCAAGACCTTATCTACTGCCAAGAGCAGTTGCATACTTATGCGGAACTCCTTCCCTCTCCTCCCAACCACGGGATAGATGGGCACCCTACAAATATATTTACTGGAACACACCACCACCACAGAATCCACGACCCACCCCCCGCAATGCCCCAACGCAATAAAGTGAACTGATACGTAGGGAACCCCCACCTGGTATGGAACACGCTGCACAAGGGAGACGATGGGTCACCATACAACATCACTCCATACTCCAATAGTCGGAATGTGTCAAACCATACAGGCATGCTCAATCTACATGCAATGCAATAGTGGAAATGTTATTTCTAATAAGTTGTTTAATTACACATGTTTACAGCTAATTATATTGGCTTTAATGCTCCCTGCTCTGACTGACGCTGCCAGCCCGATGTGGTTGTAGGCGGCTTGCTGTGTACTCTTCTCCCGTTCCGAACAACTCATAGCCTCTCACATTGCTATGCCGGCCCTTTCAGGGATGTAGGCATTATGCTGTGGACGATACTTTCTACCTTTAAGAAAGGTATTAAAAAAAAATATATATATATGATAGTGGTGTGTGTGGATTAGTGCTTGGCTGGTGGTGTGTGTGTGGACTGGCGCTTGGCTGGCGTTGTGTGTGGACGGGTGCTTGGCTGGCGGTGTGCATGGCCTGGTGCTTGGCTGGCAGTGTGTGTGGACTGGCACTTGGCTGGTGGTGTGCGTGAACTGGCGCTTGGCTGGCGGTGTGCGTGGACTGGCGCTTGGCTGGCAGTGTGTCTGGACTGGCACTTAAATAAATAAATACATAAAATAAATACGTATTTGTAAAGTGCAAACTACTCACCCTTACGGGTCTCAAGGCGCTGGGGGCCGTCATGGAAATTAAGTGAGCTATTGCCCAGAGTCACATGGCGCTGAGCTGAGCTGCCTCCGGAGCCGGGTATCGAACCGTGAACCCTGTGCTCCGAAGTTAGTTGCCCTGGCCGCTGGACCACACCACTCCACTTGGCTGGCGGTGTGCGTGGACTGGCACTTGGCAGGCGGTATGCGTGGACTGGCGGTGTACGTGAACAAGCGCTTGAGTGGCGGTGTGCATGGACTGGCGATTTACTTGCGGTGTGCGTGGACTGGCGCTTGACTGGTGGTGTGCGTGGACTTGTGCTTGGCTGGTGGGGTGCTCGGACTGGCGCTTGGCTGGCGGTGTGCATGGACTGGCGCTTGGCTGGCGGCATGCGTGGGCTGGCTCTTGGCTGGCGGTGTGTGAGTAGTAACTTGCTACTGGTCACTACAAACACTGCTAGACAAACACCAGTCCACACACTCCATCAGCCGGTGTGGTTGCTGTGTCAGGCATGTGGGCGTATGAAAGTGATAGGCCCTTGAATGGCACTGCCTGTTGATGTGAATGTTGTAATGTGCTTGGCCCGCGGCTGGCAGTGTGACTGGTCTTATATATGTCACACATGAAAGGTGTGTGAATGGGCTGTAAAGAGGTTGGTGCCTTGTCGTGGCTTTACAGCTCACGAGCTGTGAGTCATTGGTTCAGGTTTTTAACCTTTTGACTATTAACAGTGCATTTCCTTTTTGTGAATTCTCTTGTTAATACAATTTTACATACTGAACCATCACTCACCCTTGTGCCAAATCCAACCAGTATGTGTGTGTACTTAATGAATAGTTGGTTGTGAAGTAGTAATTGCATTTTCTGTCTTTCTCTGCCAGGGTGTACATTGTCTCTACATTGTCTGTTGATGTGAGTGTTGTAATGTGCTGGGCCCGTGGCTGGCAGTATCAATGGTCTTGTATGCGTCACGTATGAAAGGCGTGTGAATGGCCTGTAAAGAGGTTGGTGCCTTGTCGTGGCTTTACAGCTCACGAGCTGTGAGTCATTGGTTCCGGTTTTTAATCTTTTAACTATTAACAGTGCATTTCCTATTTGGAAAATCTCTTGTTAATAACATTTTAAATACTAAACCATCAGTAACCCTCGTGCCAAATCCAACCAGTATGTGTGTGTACTTAATGAACAGTTGGTTGTGAAGTAATATTTGCATTTTCTGGCTCTCTCTGCTGGGGTGTACATTGTCTCTAGGGGAAATCTACCAATTCTCAATATTTTCATAAAGTAGAAACCCAGGGGAGAATAGAGTGGTGTCCCTTTCGTGGATTCCAATAAGGTTTCTTACCCAAAATGCCCGCAAGTCTCTAAATGTGACTACAGTCACATATTTTCCTTGCATTACTGTACCATATTCTTCTGGAATCAGTAAGAATCCCAAAATGTCCTACTGCCCAGCATTGCCCCAGGTCTCCCGATAAAAATGGCACCTCACTTGTGCGGGTGGGCCAATAGTCCACGACCCGGAAGGGCCCAAAATGTATTGTGGAGGCATCAAAAATGATCAATCACAAAACGACCTGGTTTTGCAAGAGGGTCACCTGCGTTTTGGCCCCGGGATCAGCGGCCATAAAAGGAAACCTACCAAATGTTTTCCTACCCAGAATCCCCAGCAAACCTCAAATCTGGCTAAATCAAAATCAAATGTTTCTCACATTTAAGTGTGGGAAAGTTGTGGAATCACAGGGCCAGCATAAATTTCTTACCACCCAGCGTTTCACCAAGTCTCCCGAAAAAAATGGTACCTCACTTGTATGGGTAGGCCTAGTGCCCGTAACAGGAAATGGCCCAAAACGTATTGTGGAGGCATCAAAAATGATCAATCACAAAACGGCCTGGTTTTGCTAGGGGGTCACCTGCGTTTTTGGCCCAAGGCTCAGCGACCATGTAGGGAAACCTACCAAACCGAGACATTTCTGAAAACTAGACACCTGGGGGAGTCCAAGGATGTGTGGCTTGCTTGGATCCTCCAACGTTTTCTTACCCAGAATCCTCTGTAAATCTCAAATTTTGCTAAAGAATGACATTTTCTCACATTTCTCTGGGAAATTGCTGTGCCGGTACAAATTTCCTACCACCCAGCGTTCCCATTTTTCTCCCGAGTAAAATGATACCTCACTTGTGTGGGTGGGCCAAGGGCCTCTGACTGGTAAGGGCCATAAACATAGAGATTAAGGGTATAGCACAGCGAATTCTAAGCGCTACATTAAAAAAAATATATGTTTTTAGCCGATTCTGCTTTGGACAGCCACACAAGTGAGATATCATTTTGCTCGGGATACCAAGGCGAACGCTATAGTGGTAGGACATTTGTGCCAGAACAGCAATTCCCCCTGAGAAATGTGAGGAAAATGTGATTTTTAGCAAAATTTGAGTGTTACAAGAGATTCTGGCAGGGGCGGCTCCTCCATGTGGGCGGAGGAGCGTCGCCCCACTGCTTTCTCGCACTGCGAGAAGCAGAAACATCAAATGGTATAAATACCATTTTATGTTTCTGCTTCTCGCACTGCGAGAATGCAGAAGGGTTTGGTTGGGGACGGGCGGGTGGACGGGTCGGGGAGGAGTGGCTAGCCCAATATTGTGGGCGCTGACTGTTTAGTCAGCCCCAGGGCTGACCAAACCAGTCATGCACACTCCCCCTTTTATTCCACGTAGGCTTCATGCAGCCTGCATGGAGAAAACAAACTACCCATAGACGCCTGTGCGGTCGGCATCGCTGCCATTGCAGCGTTGTGATTGGTTTAGGGGAGGGGAGGGAGGCTGCCTGCGGCTGCTTCCTGTTACGACGATGCGACGCGGGACCGGACCACTGAATGTATGTTTTTTTTATTTTTTTATTTAAAATACACACCCCGCGTGAACCCCGTCCCACACGACCGCCGCACCCCCACCCGTGAGTCATGCCGGCTGCGACTGGATTATTGATAAGAAAATGTTGGGGGTTTCACGCAAGCCACACATCCTTGGACTCCCCCGGGTGTCTAGTTTTCAGAACTGTCTGGGTTTGGTAGGTTTCCCTACATGGCTGCCGAGCCCGGTGCCAAAAATGCAGATGACCCCTAGCAAAACCAGGCCGTTTTGTAATTGATCATTTTTAATGCCTCCACAATACGTTTTGGGCCATTTCCTGTCGCGGGCTCTAGGCCTACCCACACAAGTAAGTAACCATTTTTATCGGGAGACTTGGGGGAATGCTGGGTGTTAGGAAATTGGTGCTGGCCTGGTGATTACATAACTCTCCCACACAAAAATTTGAGAAAAACTTGGGGTTTTTTTTAAGCCAAATTTGAGGTTTGCTGGGGATTCTGGGTAGGAAAACATAGGGGAATCCAAGCAAGCCACACATCCTTGGACTCCCCTGGGTGTCTACTTTTCAGAAATGTCTGGGTTTGGTAGGTTTCCCTACATGGTCGCTGAGCCTAGGGCCAAAAACGCAGGAGACCTCCTAGCAAAACCAGGCCCTTTTGTGATTGATCATTTTTGATGCCTCCACAATACGTTTTGTGCCGTTTACTGTCGCAGGCATTAGGCCTACCCACACAAGTGAGGTACCCTTTTTATCAGGAGACTTGGGGAAATGCCTGGTGGTAGGAAATTTGTGCTGGCCCGGTAATTCCACAACTCTCCCACACACAAATGTGTGATAAATTAGGTTTTTTTTTGTCAAATCTGAGGTTTGCTGGGGAGTCTGGGTAGGAAAACGTTGGGGAATCCACACTAGCCACACATCCTTGGACTCCCCCGGGTATCTAGTTTTCAGAAATGTTTGGGTTTGGTAGGTTTCCCTACATGGCAGCCGAGCCCGGGGCCAAAAATGCAAGTGACCCCTAGCAAAACCAGGCCGTTTTGTAATTGATCATTTTTAATGCCTCCACAATACGTTTTGGGCCATTTCCTGTCGCGGGCTCTAGGCCTACCCACACAAGTAAGGAACCATTTTTATCGGGAGACTTGGGGGAATGCTGGGTGTTAGGAAATTGGTTCTGGCCTGGTGATTACATAACTATCCCACACAAAAATTTGAGAAAAACTTGGGGTTTTTTTAAGCCAAATTTGAGGTTTGCTGGGGATTCTGGGTAGGAAAACATAGGGGAATCCAAGCAAGCCACACATCCTTGGACTCCCCTGGGTGTCTAGTTTTCAGAAATGTCTGGGTTTGGTAGGTTTCCCTACATGGTCGCTGAACCTAGGGCCAAAAACGCAGGAGACCTCCTAGCAAAACCAGGCCCTTTTGTGATTGATCATTTTTGATGCCTCCACAATACGTTTTGTGCCGTTTACTGTCGCAGGCATTAGGCCTACCCACACAAGTGAGGTACCCTTTTTATCGGGAGACTTGGGGAAATGCCTGGTGGTAGGAAATTTGAGCTGGTCCGGTAATTCCACAACTCTCCCACACACAAATGTGTGATAAATTTGTTTGTTTTTTTGTCAAATCTGAGGTTTGCTGGGGAGTCTGGGTAGGAAAACGTTGGGGAATCCACACGAGCCACACATCCTTGGACTTCCCCGGGTATCTAGTTTTCAGTAATGTCTGGGTTTGGTAGGTTTCCCTACATGGCAGCCGAGCCCGGGGCCAAAAATGCAAGTGACCCCCTTGTAAAACCAGATGATTTTGTGATTGATCATTTGTTATGCCTCCACAATAAGTTTTGGGCCATTTCCTGTTGTGGGCAGTAGACCTATCCACACAAGTGAGGTGCCATTTTTATCAGGAGACTTGGGGAATGCTGGGTGGGTGGAAGTTTGTGTATCCCTGCAGATTACAGAACTTTCCATCACAGAAATGTGAGGAAGATGTTTTTTGGCAAAGTTTGAGGTTTGCAAGGGATTCTGGGTGACACAACCTGGTGAGAGCCACACAAGTCACCCAATCCTGGATTCTCCTGGGTGTCTAGTTTTAAAAAATGTGTAGGTTTGCTAGGTTGTGCTAGGTGCCGGCTGAGTTAGGGTCCAAAACCTACAGCTAGGCACATTGAAAAAAAAGGGTCCGTTTTCACTGGAAAAATGTGATGTGTCCACGTTGCGTGTTGGGCCGTATCCTGTTGTAGGCACTAGGCCTACCCCACAAGTGAGGTAGCATTTTTATCAGGAGACTTAGGGGAACACAGAATAGTAAAACAAGTGTTATTGCCAATTGACATACTTTGCATTTCTGCCTTCCAAATGTAAGACAATTTGTAAAAAAAAGAAGTCATTTTAAAAAATGTCCTCAAATTCACATGCTTGTATGGCTATCCACAATTTTGAAGATGTGCAAATAACCACTGCTTCTAAACTCTATATTTTGTTCCCATTTCAGAAATATATAGGATTCCTCGGTACCTATTTTTCACTATTTGTATTTTGCCAAATGAATTGCTATATACCTAGTACACAATGAAAAGCCATTGCAAGATGCAGCTCAGTTATCGGCTCTGGGTTCCTCGGGTTCTTGGTGAACCTACAAGTCCTATATATCCCCACAATTAGAAGGGTCCAGCGGCTGTAACAGTATATTGCTTGCAAATATCTGTCATACTTAGAAGAAGTTACAGGTGAAAATGTTGACACACATGACAGTTTCTTTCAACTCAATTTCAATACTTTTTATTTTCAACTGTTAGTTTCTCCAAAAAAACCTGGAAGGATCTACACAAATGCCCCCTTGCTGAATTCAGAATTGTATCTACTTTTCAGAAATATATAGCTTTCCTGGAAGGCGGTTGAAAGCGCAAAAAATAGGAAAAATAGGCTATGTCCCATTAAAATGACAAAACTGTGTAGAAAGTTTTGGTTTTCTTACAAAAGCTTTGCTGTACCTGAAAGCTGAGAAGATTTTGATTTTAGCACCACTAACCCTTTGTTGATACCATTTGCAAGGAACAAAACAGATGCTGTCTTCTGCAGCAAAGTTTTCCCATTTTTGCCCCAAAAAAACAAATGTAGCTGTATTTTGCCTACTTTCTCAGTGCCCTCCAAGGGAATCCACATACCCTTGGTATCTTTAGAATCCTCTAGCTGTTGGAAGAAAAGGACACAAATTTGGCGTGGATACCTTATGTGGACAAAAACTTATGGGGGGCCTAAACTTGAACTACCCCAATTAGCCCAAAAAAGGCTTAGCACGGGGGAAAGGCCTGGCAGCGAAGGGGTTAAGGGATGTAAAAACCCACAGGACATCGGCACGCGCCTCAGCAAGATTTTATTTTTGGGAAAAGGGGGCTTGGGGACAGGGTGAGGTTCAAAAGTGCTGCGAAGGTACATTGCGGCACGAGGACCAGCCCCCTCCTCACACGTTCATATTGTTATTCAAGTTGGCAGGGATGCAGTAGGAGTGATATTAATACAGTTGTTAGTGTTACTAATGTTGTTTAAACTATAATTATTATTAATATTATTAAAATCAAACAGTACTTCTTTTCTTCATGTGTTTATGTGATCAGACAAATACGGTACAGCAGTACATTTCATGTGTAAAGGCACCAGGTCTACAAATATTATTAAGGCTATAGAAACCAGTTTTCAGATTTTGATTGCAGAAGGTGATAGGGTTTGGAGTGAAGACAGCTACTTCCACCCCATCCAAAACAGGTTTTATCATGGATAGAGGATTTCTGCAGAAAGTTACTTTAACATTCCATTTAACACATGTTTGACTTATTAAAGAACACAATAACATGTTTGTAAAGAGCAAGTGCTTAAGAGTAGTTTGGATTATCCCCAGAATAACTTTCCTAGATGTGTTGCCAAACCATACTGAATAACATTGCTCCTGGCACATTCGAGCCTAAAATAAGTTGATGTTGGAGAAGCAGTTGTAAGGGAGAAATTAGGGTCTTCGCTCAAAGAATTTTTACAACTTGGCTGAAAATGGATCAGCATTTTAAAATTGTATTACTCCTTGTCCAGCCTTTGGATCAACATGAAACATTCAAGATACAAAGATTAACAGAGATTTTAGGAATCCTAACAAGGAATACAATGGGACTTCCAAGCCTGTACCAAATAGATTGAGCACATATCAGGCAAAATAGGTTTTACTCAGTGATATTTAGCAATTTGATAATCAGGAATTCCCCCAAAATAGTTCATGGAAATTCCCATACGTGAGCTATACAAGCTACAAGCTTCTCATGTCAGTCCAAAGCATCCCCCTAGCAATATACTATTGCTCCAATAAACAGCTTTAAATTACCCTATGGGCACATGTAATTTTCCCCACAGTGGCATACAAGTGTCTCCCTACTTCAGATGCAACAACCCTTTGGGGCCCACAGCATTAAATGCAACTTCCCTTCACATCCACAATCCGGCATCATCTCCTCACTAACTCTTAACTTTGCTGCAGGAAAATACAGTGGGCAGTTGTGGGGCCTGATTTGACACTCACATCTGTAGGCTAGTCTACTCAAGTGCACCGCTCGCTAACACTACAATGCATCAATTGCCCCTTTACATCCCGGAAAATAAACCTCTCTGTCCAGCCATCCATGTTGTCAATCGGTTAAACACTAGGCCTGCCCATGAATAGATGAGACTGTTTCTTGCCTTCCCCAGGACCCAGAGCCAAGGATTCTGTTTCGTCTTCTTTATTCTCAGCTGCAGACTATTTTGTAAGTCTTGTTTCATTAAACTGCATTACAGGCTTCCAATCAGTACTGATATCAGAATTAGCTACTTCGCCCTATTCCAAACCCCTCACTCAGGCACCTGCAGTCACCTGCATAGAACTTGCCCAATCAGAAGCTGTGAGAGCAGAAGTTGTCCTATAGAGCCTTAGAGCCCGACGTAGCGGGCTCTACCGGCCATTAAAAGCCCGCTCCAGTGTTCGACTCGGGCCTTTAATGGCCGGTAGAGCCCGCTACAGAGGGCTCAAAGGCTATTATAACATTCTGCCCCTAGAGGGCAAAATTTTCTAATTTGTAAAAACAAATCCCCTCAGGCTCCGAGAGGCCTTTGTTCACAGTAAAAGCTGTGAAATGAAAAAAAAAAATATTGGAATGTTGCTTCTACCAGCCATTAGAAGCACAGAGCACTACATTGTCTTCAATGGAGCTCCCAAAGCAAACACAAGGAGATGATGGAAAGTGCTGAAACTTTTCAAACACTCACCCCCAGTCACATATCTGGGTTGAATCCATCATCATTCTTTAGCTCACTCTGCCACTCCAGTTCAGACACAGCTATATGCAAATCAGTCTTGACCCTGGGCCTCATGGGAACAGTCCAGCCCGAACTGCCAAGTCATGTCTTTCCTGGACCGGAAACAAGCATCCTGGAACCGGTTTTGGGCGAACAGCCCTCTTCAGCCAGGCTAGCTTGAATCCAGAGGCTAAGTGGAACTCCCAACATTCCAATGTTTTAATAGGGTTTGGAAAGCTTTCACATCTCTGCAAGATAATGAAGAATAGGTGTTGCTTTTACAAAGCCCTTCCCTGATATTATCCATAGTTTGATTTTAGCCCTGGCCTGTGTACTCACAAAAGTATTTCCTTGGGTATACACAGAGGTAGTTTTATTGCTACACCTGGACCCCTGTTATAACCAGAATTACTTATTCTGATCTCCCTCTCCTAGAGGTTCAGACCACCATGATAGTATTATCCTATCATGGTGGGGCGGACCAGCCAGTGATGAAGCATACCACAACAATCTGGGTGAGGCTTTTCCGTCTACATTTTTTTTGGGGGGGGGTTCAAAAAACACGATCTCTTATTGCAGTGAGAATAAAAGAGGAGCAAGGCTGTTGTACTTCTTTCGTGTGTTTGATTGTTTAATTATGGTGGGTGTAGGGTAGGAAATAACCTCCAGCTCTCTTGTTTGTATGATATCATATGGTGATGTTAAAACCTCATTCTGTTCTAGCATGTGGACTGGGTGAGTGTTGGTGTGGAAAGTGGTCTCCTATCCTATTGCTTAGTCGGTGTCAATGCTCTATGTGGTCATTCAAGAAACCAGGACATTTGCTGAACTTTGGGTGGTCTTGTGGTGGTATGTCACCTAATCTGCGTGAGTGTAGCAGGTGAGTCAGTGAATTGGGGCAAATCTCCAAAGGCAGATCACAGGTGTTGGTACGCTTGAGTGGATATACTGAGGGAGAGGAGAAGAGAGAGACTGGAACTTAGGAGACAGAGGAAGAGTAGATGGACAGAGGTTGGGAATTGTCTTTATTCACCTCATCCTAGGATGGTTGTCTTTGTATCTGTGCTATCATGGTGTGTGAAGAAGGAAAAGCATTCAGCAATTTCCCTAGGTTCATCAAAGGGAGGGGGAAAAGTGGGTTAATGGGGATTTTAAGGGGTTCCGTTAAATAGTTTAAAACATTAATTTCCAAATATGTTTAGGTTGTAACCTTATGTGAGAAAATTTGGTTAAAAATAGGGGACTCTGTAGTCGTGTACAGATTTGCTGCTTTGACTGGATGGACAGTGCGATGGATGGGGGAGTGGGGTGGGGTGTGGTTTTATGTTTTTTTAAGGGAGGGGACTGCCTTGGTTCTGCATGTCTCTTTTGTAGTCGTTATATGATATTTCATGAGAAAAATGTCAAAGCTGGTATGTTGTCTCTTGATGTGGTTGAAGTCTCTGGGCTACAGAGCTTTGCTGAATGTGTCTTTGACGAATAAAATTTGTTTACAAAAAAAAAATAGGGGACTCTGGATTTTACAATTAGTCTGAAACAGGCTTTTAAAACTAAGGCAAAAGGGGAAGTAAAAACTACTTTTTACTCAACCACCTGACCATAACTTCGACTTCATCTATTATCATACCTTGTAACTATATGAAAGTGCTTGATCTGTTACTCTGCTTCATTTCTTGCAAATGTGGGCTACAGCCTAGTCATGATAATTGTTTGGGGTGATGGTCAGTTTTCAAATTACAAAGTTATCATCAAGCTAAATGTTTTTTAACTATATGTTTTTTAAACAGTTTGCCCTAATTACATTTTTTCCTTATGATGGGCTGGTAGAGTTACTGGGTATAGCTTGATCATAATGTGGGGTTAGGGAAATACTGTAACAGATGGCCTCCAGGAATTGTTGGTTCCTAGGCAGTGAATATTCTGTGTATGATGTAGATTCAGTGTAGGACCAGCAGCCATGGTCATCTTCTCAAAGTGGATGAAATGTGCCCTCTTGGGAGAATATTTAGCAGTAGTCTGCATCCTCAGGGAGACCTAAGCAGTGTCTTTTCGTAGAAGATATGATAAAATCAGGGTGCTGGTGGCTTGTAAATTTGGATCATAGTCCAAACATGGTAATAGTCAGGACAGTGTGTGAAAATGGAAGACGCATGTATTCACTACTTTGATGATGTGAAATTCCAATGACATTTATGAGTTTGTGATGTCTGCTAGGTTGGTTTTTGACTGATTTCTATCTGACTGGGATGTGCCCAGACTGACAGGCCAGCGCAGGATCTCCAGTTAGGGGATGGGATGTTAAAATAATGGCCTTATCTGTTATAACATTTAGATGAGTTCTTTATAAACCATAGACTAGGCTCATGCAGACATTCCAATACGTTAGCAGTGTCTGAGATCAGGGTCGGGTTACTCGGTCACCTACTAGTTACAGCGAAGTGAACCAAATGATCATTGAAATAAGTTGTACCATGTATGCACGGTAAAGTGGTAGACCATGGCTGACCCTTGGGGAATTCTGCATGTTAGTCGACTGGTCTCAGTGCAGCAAGACGTCATAGGTACTGCTTGTAACCTGTCAGTAGTGAATGATACGAGTGCAGATCCTCTGGTCCAGAGATCCTCTGATTTTTTTGTCTCCCTCAAAGGCTGTGGAGCAGGCACGGATTGGTAAAATGGGCTCAAGGGTAGTGGGTGATGGGCCGGTGTCTGAGTTGCAGCTGTAGGCTGCTTTTCTGGGCAGCGTGGTGGGCTGTGTCTGTGCTGTTAGGGTGCCACCAGCAGCCCAATGGGGCCTGAGCTGCCTTTTTGGAGCAGATGGGCCTCTGTTACCCCTCTTTTACCAAGAGGCGGAGGTGTCATTCCCAGTCTCTCGCTGGGCTGGCCCATTAATGTACTGAATGTATGCAGATTGAGCAGGGGCAGGGGGGCCTGAGCAAAGGTGGCCTCACTGATACTCTGGTGTGGTTCACCAGTGTGAACTAATCCATGCACAAAGAGTCCTTGCATTTTTGTTTATCTCAGTGAAGTTAAGAAAACACACCTCTTTTAGAGAACCCCCCTCCTTCTTTTCATAATACTTACAACACTGAAGCAGTGTTTTGCGAAAAGGCGCAATCCACAAAAGTGGACAACTTTTATTTTAGGGTGCCCAGCCCAGCCCTATTTTTGATTCCAATCCAACCCTGCTGTGGAGAGGTCCAAGTGGACATGTGTTCCTGTGTTGCGGGCTATGTTCTTTGTGGGCTGCACAGTTGAACGTCTTCCTTTTCAGCGGCCACCACCTCTCCAAGAACTTCATAACCCATGTATGTTAAACGACCAGGATCTGGCTTTTCAGCAGAAAGCATTGTTTTCTCCTTTGTGTGCTTTTTTTTTTAATCAGCAGAAAGATATTTCCTGCTAAAAATGGTGTTCTATATGTTGAATTCCAACCACTCTCTGTGTGTCATATGACACACCAGGCATTCATTCATCGTGTCTAGTTCAATCACGACGGGTGGGGAGGAGGAATCCTTGAAACTGCCAGGCACTGACATCCAGGAGGTACTGGGCATGGTATTATGTGTTTAGAAGTTTTCTCTTCTGCATCATCAGCTTTTCATTTCTGGTTTGGTAGTTGTATTTACGCATTTTGCATTGTTGGTCTCAAGCAATAACAGAGCAAAGGAGGAATGCGCTGTGGAGATTGCCCCAGCTGTGCTAGCAGCTTTAGGTCATTGCTGCTATGATAACTCTCTAAGCGCTCTGATATCTGCTGCTGTGGTTCGTGCTATTGTCCCTGTATAACACTGTCTATCGTATACTTTTTTATTTACTGTCTCTATGTATTATTCCTTACTCTATATGTAACTTGTGTAATTGCTGCTGTGCTAACTCTGTAAAGCGCTCTGATACCATCGGTTCAAGTTCTCACTATACAAACCTCAGTTTTCATTTCAGTTATGGGATACAGCAGGCTTTTATCTCATATTCCATGCAATGGGTCACAGGGCTTCTTTTGCATTCCACATGTTTGTATCAGAGGAAGATATCCCTGGGTGTCTGTTGATCCTTCTTATTTGGCTATCTACTATTGCACAGCGTTGAAAGAGACTGTGTGAAAGGGTGCCTATGGTACATACAGCACGGATGACGCTATCACACCCCATCAAAGTGCTGTAGGGCTCCTCCCTCTCACGTTCCCCTTTCCAATTTTTTCCCCATTTAGCAGTTTAAAGCAACCTTCAGGTGCATATATGCTTTACACGCGCTCAGTATGCCAGAATGTTCCCTCCTTCCCTATATTCCATATCATTCCTCACACTCTTTCACCTTGTAGCATTGAAGGTAGCCTTAAGTTGGCATTTGTGCTATATGAACATCAAAAATGTGCTAACGTTCCATTTTTCGCTTCCCCTCCTTCTCTCGCTCTGCAGTGAAAATACTCTGGGTGCACCCACAGCGATGTACAAACATACCATAATAGTATCTATTTTGCCTCTACCTTCCTTCCGTTTGCTTTTTCCCTCTTTCATGGTCGATCTTTCCTGTTTCTTTTCTCTCATAGTGCACTGAAGCACCCCTTAGGGAAGAGCTATACAAGCAACTATCATGTCATATAACATAACATAACGTGTATTTGTAAAGCGCACATTCACCCGGAGGTATCTTGGCCCTGAATATCACATGTTTATTGTACCCAACTTAATGGTACTCATTTTTTCGACCACAGATGGATGAAAGCCTGAGTGAACCCGCCAGGATTTGAACCTGTGACCATGAGGTAGACCACAGGCCCCTGCAATGGGCGCATTAATCCACTGAGCCACCAGACCCGGCATATCATATAATGGCGAGGCAATATGTGTGTGCAATTGCTACAACATGTTTTCAGCTCTTTATTCAGTTACTGTCCAATTATCATATCGGAGTCTTGGTCCCCCCAGGTGCAAGTACAGGGTCCAGTCCTTTGTGTGTCTATGAGGTGAGGGTGCTCTGGCAGCAAATTATGCATGTTGTCATCCGGGTGCTAGTGTGACCATTTTAATTAGTGAAGCAGTGACATTACAACTGCCTCAAAGCGACACCTCTCTGCAGCTACATTTTTAATAAAAGTCACCATTTTCAGCCGATTTTCAAATAACTCTTTAAAGTGGTAAACACCACTCATTTTGGAAGGTCGCGTGTTGCACTTGCTTGAATAATGAGTTATCACATATCTTCAGCTCATGTATCCATAGCGGCAGTGCACACATACCCTTCACTGCGGCGTGCAGAATTAAAGAAAAAGAGGGAAAATTGGTTGCGGGTGTAGCTTATGGACTTAAGGTGCTCCCATATTGACATTGAGTGGGCTTCTGTACAAATGGGCCACTCAGATGTGTTTAGAGTTAACTCAGTCAGGTGAAGGGGTTAATAAGAGAACCAGGTGCTCTCGGATCAGTTAATGAAGGAACCTGTGTTAAGAGAGGTTTATAATTTGGCATCAATTTTAATAGGCAACCTGCTGTTATGATAATGCCATAAAGAGGAAGCGCTAAAAGGTTATTAACAAGGGAGCGGCATTTAGCAAAAGGGGCTGTTAATAATTGAAACTGCTTTTCTGAGGCAATGTTATGGGGTAGTCTTTGAGGGCCCGATTATGGGACGGACCACCATCGATGGCCTGTCCGTGGCGGTCCATCCTACATCTGGTCCCTAGGTCCGACCGCCGCATTATGATGTGCGGCAGTCGGAGGCAGCGGGCTCAAGGAGCCTGACGACCGTCAATGGGAACGTAATACCCTACAATGGGGCAGTGCCTGCTCAGGCACCGCCGTAGAGATTGATGGCCCATTCCGACTGCCTTTTCATCGCGGCCCAACCGCCATGAAAAGACAGCCGGAATGGTCCTTCTGGGGCCCCTAGCAGGGCTCCCATCCCCCATGGATCTCCAGTATAGGCCCAGAGGGGCACCTTTGGTGCCCCCCCACCAAACATCCATGCCCTGTATGCCAGGCACCACATGGTGCCTGACACACAGTGAATGGATGTTTGTAAACATCAATTTTTCCATTGTGGCTTGTGCTGATGGAGCAGGAAAAATACAAAAAAGATTTTGTACCCCTTCGAAATTAATGACCTCATAACTTTACAAATACTAACTGTTTGAATGCATGTATTAATCAACAAATGCACCTTTAGTAAGACACTACACGCGGGAAACTAACTGGCATTGCAAAAATCTAATTTATAAATTAACATAGGTATGTGATTTGTGTAGAAAGTAGAAGTAAATTGCATGTATTTCGTTTGTAGTAAAATTATATTGTGGCAAAGAATGCAGATGGTAAGTAAAATGGCTTTAAATGTTGCTTATGCTAGGTAACACCTAACACAGGTCAACAGAATGGTGGGTGATAAACAGAAAGGCTTATTTTCTATGTCTAATTTCTGCTATGTTGTTTTCATATTATTTCCGTTCGGGCCTGCTAGGCCTCGCTTGGAAATAGTTGCTGCCGAGAGATGCGATTACGTGTAACAAAGATGGCCCCTGCGCATGAGCAGAATGGAAGTTACAGTTAGGAGTGTGTTACCTATGCCTGGAGTGAGAGATGTTGAGGTCAGCCTGACCTGAAACAAGAGTTGTGCCAAGAGTTCAGCATGAATGCATGGGAACGGATGGGAGAATCGAACTCCAGAAGATGAACTAATTCATGACTGTCGAATAATGTTACAAATATATTAACAAAGTTAAAGTACATTTGGACTTGATGAATCACAAGAACTATTGTATGCATTGATTGTTTGCGAACCGGTTCAAGCGAGGAGGACGATGAGGTGACTATCACCACCCCTCCAATGGTCCAATCAGAATGAATGTAGCCCCTAAAAGGTTTCAATTTTGGGTATAGCAAGTTAGAGTAAAGGGTATAAAAGAGCTTGTGCTTACAATGAGACGCTATGCTTATTTTACATAGATCTATTCAACACGATGCGCTGTCTGTTGAGACGATTTTCTTTCTGATGCTGAAAAAGACTTTGTCAATTTTTGACTTCGAACGTTGATTGGGAAAAGGAACTAAACCGTTGCGGGATTCTATCTTGGGAGGGATTACGTCCGAGGAGGTTAGAGGGACAGTCAGTCAGTATTGGAACCCTATCCTGTGATCTTCGATTCATGTTCTGGTGAATCATCGTCGTCATCGCCCTAAGGCCAAGGGTTATGAGTATTCTCCGTTTCTATTCAATTTTTACTTAAATGCTTATGTAATAATGTCTAGAATATTTGTTTAATAAAACTGTACTTATTCAATTTATTCAATGAATCTAGATCAAATTTCATGCTAACTCAAAAGCTGAGTCTGTGGTTATTAGAATTAAAGTTATGATCAATAATTGTTAAAAGGTTTTAATTGTGATTGAGCTGGACTTAATCGCCATCAACTGATTCTTACTAGTTGGTCCATCAACCAAAATAGCGGAGTACCTTGATGTTTAGAACCGACAATTCCAAAATCAAATGTATATAATGTGTATAGTCATTAGTTAGGTAAAATTTTAACAAGGTACCTCATATGTCTTGCAGCTCGTCTACTTATCACTGATCCAGATAACTGAGTGGATGTGTGTTTCGGTGTCATGGGCACCGAATGAACAAATGGTGTAAGGGTTTTCTGGGCTAGTGTCACAAGGAAAGGTTTTATAATAGCCGCGCTGCATCAGTGCTGTGGCACTTTTCAGGCCGCAGCACAAGCCACAATGTAAATAATTAGGATGCCGGCTGCCTACACAGCAGTCACATCATAATTAGGTGGGTGGGACCTCCGACTACTTGTCTATCAGTCCCAATTCTGCTACAGTGTCGGTTGGATGCTCGTCCAATCAGCATTGTATTGAGCCCTGAATAGTTAATGAGATGGGTTGATTTGGACGTCCTGCCATTAGTAAAGATAATTTTTCAGAAATTGCCTGAGTTGTTCTTTGTCTCTAAATCTTTCAGGTTTTCACCAGGCAATTGGAAGGTGTGGGTCAGTGAAGATGACACCCTTGGTCTTTGGCCCTCCCTTGTTAAACAAATGAAAATCACAAAGGGTACACACACAGGCCACTGCACACTCACTTTATTTTGTGGCATATCCAAAAACTCAAGGTTGTGATAGCAGATCACTGTTTTTTTTTTTATTAATTGAGCTTCTTATTTCTTTATGTATGTGTTCCCGTTCTATTTAGTGTAATGGTGCTTAAATGTGCACTGTTTGCGTTGGAGGAGGATTACAATGCACACATCCTCATGTTGTAACTGTGCACTGAACACTTCCAACCCAGAGCACTAAACACTTTTTAATTTGAAAATCCTGTATTTTGCAAAATCGTAGACAAAGTGATGAGAGAATTCTTTATTGTGCATGATTCATTAAAACCGTTGCAATGTAATACACAATAAACACCAATGCAACAACGCATATAATCAAATCCTCACCACCAAAATGTAAAAGTTCATAAAAATCAATTAAAACCCATTAAGATCAAGAAAACTTTTCTAAGATCAAAATAAAAAGTGCAATGTGCAGTGTACTAAAACCATTTTGCGAACCAATAAAGCCTTTTGCCAACTGAATCACAGTCTCCTCTTAACTGCAAGTTGTTATTGCGTGTATCTATAGTTTGCAACCACAGTTTTGGTAGCCGAACAGGTGCTTACTGATTCACAAAGGGGAACGTGTCCACCTGGGATATCTTCCCCCTATGTGAATTGTGTTGGGCGACCTTAGGGGGAGCAGGCAGCGGTCGCCTTTTTCTTTTCTTTTTTAAAATAATAGCACTGGTTCTTTTAAAAGACCCCTCAGCATTTCCCGATGTTGAGAATAGCAAAAGATTCACGAAATTTGCACTTTTGAGAAAAAGAAGAAAAAAAACAAATTTAACAAAAGTGCCCACAAAAATTGGATATATAAAAAAAGTAGTTCAGGCTGATTCTCCATTTATTGGCTGTGAGCTGACCTGAGCCGTTAAAATGAGGGTGGACAACAGGCTAGATGGCGCAAAGAACTTAAATTCCTCTCTCACCTGCCTTTTAATTGCTTGAAAATGCACAGGGGCCTCCTCCCGTGCCCAGCTCTCTGCTTCCCCACCTTTCTCTCCAAGCCATCTCCCTCATCACTTCTCTTCGCTTCACGACATCCACCTGCTGCCCCTTGACTTTTTTTTTGGTTGCAATTTTATCTAGGTTGAACTTGACCCGTATTGGAGCGCTTTTTGTGAGCACCAGTTGCATTACACAAGGTCACATTTGTTTATATTAGGCCCAACCACAGGATGTCAAGCCGACAATGGAACTAGAACCTGATTCCCCAGTTCCAAAGTGAGCAGCTCTGGCTTTAATGCCACATCCCCATCTCCTCCTGTGCCTCCTCTCTTCTGTGGCTGAAACACACCCTTCCCCAACAATCCCAGGACACTCATTGCACTCCTCTCCTCACCACCGTCGCCCCCACTCCTGAGTCTCCTGTGTCCCCGCCACTCCATTCACCCCCTTCTGCCTTGAGTGCTTAATTTGTAAAAAAATAATAACAATAAGTGCCAGGACCTTCATCAGGAGGGCACTGCAGCTTGCACCACCCGTTGCCTCTGCCAGAGCTGCCAATGACAGCACCAACACGTTACCAACCATCACACTCTTAAAAGTGTGCCAATTCCAGGCCCCCAAAGCTATAAATAATAAAAAACGGCCTGGATGGTAGGTATTATTAGTCATTTATTATTGTGTATTTAATTAATAAACATCTGTTGTCTTTATCTATAAATTGGACTGACAAGGCCACCATGTGCAGACTGACAAGGCCACCATGTGCAGACTGACATAAGTCCCGGTGCCAAGCACCGGAAACCACCGGCTCAAATTAAGCACTGTAGAGTGACAGACCAAGGACTGAACTGTATTTTAGAGACAGGTCCATGTTGTGCTTGCTGCAAAAATAGAGCAAATCGGGATTAGGATCACAAATGTAGCTTTTTTTCTGCAAAATGTGCAATCCCGGCTGCAAAATCCTGCAGGGTCTGTTTAAAGAAACTGGCTGCTTTAATAAAAAGAAAGTCTCCTGGCTAGGAACACAGAGAGAGAGGTCTGCTGTTCCTTCCAGCTACCATCCATGTGTCTGTAGCAACCACAGGGAGTCGCAAATAGTGAGCTGCATAATTAATATTCATTAGGCTGGTCGTTAGGCGACCCACCTCCCCTGCGACGTTTTGGGGAGGTCTTAGTTCTTACTACACAGGTCACATTACAAAATCAGAGACAGGTCGCCAAAAATTGGTGGGCAATTTGCTGCCACGTTTTGCGACCTTTCTTTCAGTCCATGAGGTCACACCCCTGCGCAAGGATGCGTCCTGTTTGCAAACGTCGCCTTTCGAACTTTCAACATTCAGTGCACGAGCCACTAGCCTCAGGCCTGACTCCTTTATTGCGGAAGAGACCAGCCTAGCACGCCATCTCACTTCCTTGGCGGGAACACGATTGGAATCCTAATTAAAGACTTCGGTTTTCTCACAAAGCTTGCAATGAGAGTTTTTCGACGGAAAGAGGTGGGAGGGGGGACAGGCACGACTGGCTTCGAACAAAAGGGTAGCTGTATCTAATCCGGAGCAGAGTGCGTTCAAGGGCGTCACTCGAGTGAAAGTCTACCGTTCTGTCGAGGTCGCCGAGACCCCGGCGCCGTAATCTATAAGGGACCTATTATAAAGGCGTCATTCACGTTGGAAATCGCTCGAACACCTACACTGTCGAGGGCAAGCGCGAGGCTGACCCCCGATCGTTTTTTTAATGCCATCATGTCTCCTTTCGTGACCCCGCACACCTCCATATGGGTCCAGGCTGCTTTGTTATTTCAGGTTACTGTCAGAAATTCGTCTGGGACTGAGGGAATATTTGATAGAAATGCACTGTGCATTCTGTATGCTTACGTCGTATTTATTACTAGTGAACTATTTGTATTGTTTATGATTTTTGTAAATAGAAAAAAAAAATTAAAAAAATTAAAAAGAGGAGAAAAATCGTATAGGGCCCTCATCCTACACAGTGCCCCGTGTAAAGACGCGTTTTCTCTTTCAGGGTTTTTATACGGTTCATTTCTAGAATGCTTCATTATGTATGCAACAGCAGGAAGGATTTCCCAGTTTCCTTGTATCTAGTTTAATTGTCACTGTCCCCCCTTTTCTTTAGTTCTGGGTTATGACAGTGTAGAATGAAATATTGCTAGCAATATAATTGGAGTGGGCTTTGGGTCCGTCTCTTTCATCCAGTGGTTCAAGACTTTGCCAGTCAGGACTTGGCTCAGCTCAGTGGACTAGACATTTCTCACCTAATGGTATTGGCTGTTAGGATGTATCCTTTCGCTCGCATTGAACTACATGAACTACTTACTAGACTATTGTCGCCCTCACTCCCCTTTCCTGCCAGCTCACTCCCATGTGGCTTGCTCTGAAGCGACAATACTTTGTGTCATCGCACATTAAACCCAGACCTACAGGCTCTGCCAAAGTGTGTTTCAATGAATTGGCCTATTGGGAGGGCTATTTAAACAAGATTGGAACCTGTAGCATGCAGGCTTTGAAACCCTGCAAAGTTGTTCCTCCGGGCTGTTCTCTGGTGCTACTGGTCTTATTGGTAACGATTTCCATCATTTATGTTTCAAAGTGCAGAGTGTATATATGTAAACCACATATTTTTATGGAGCACGTCTATTTCAGATGTAAGTTCGTTTTTCTGCATCATGTATACACTAACTTACCACCATACTACTTACTGCAAAACGTGCTATTATGCTTAAATTCTTTGGGAATTTGGTGTTTCGTGTCAGCGAAGTTCAGTATGTTTATATTGTCTATCTAAATAGCACCCAATGCAAGTTAGGACCACTTGGAATGAAACACACATGCCTCTTGAACATTCATGGTGTGTGTATACACCATGCTCTCTGAAACATAGATAATGGAATTAGTCAAACACATGATGGCCGCCCAGGGAGTTCTTCGGCAGAGCTTTTAACAGGGCCATGCGCTGTTGCACATGGCTTAGTTTGGCTTTGAGCTTAATACTCAACAGAGAGAAAAAACAATTCGGCAGTGCACTTGTAAACAAAAAATAGTTTTGAGGGATACAATTTCCACCCGAGAGTCAACACTAGAATTAGAACCTAAGCTGGATTCCTGGGAAATATATGAATAAACTTCCCTGTGGGTGTTTTGTTCTTTCACCACACTCCAAAGACTACTTCTAGGCTAAATTTAGAAGCAGCAGTTACTGGATGTATCCAGCGGATGTGCTTCAAACTCCTTCTACAGACTAAGTGGCTGACTTAGAGTTTGGCGGGCAGGTTACTCCATCACAAACTTGACACTTATTCCGTCCACCTTAGTTTAAGTGCATCATATCCTATTTAACTTGTAATAAGGCAGACGGGTTATCCATCACATTTGTAACTGAGTACCCATCCACTAAACACTGAGAAAGTTCAGCAAAAGAAGCCATATGGTCAATCCCTATTGGGAGTGGGCATGCATCATTAGAGTGATATCAAAATGTTTTGTCTTAGTCTCACTGCTGCAGCCATCTTTCGGCTCCTACTGCCCGTGCCTGCAAGTTCTACCTATGATGTGCAAAGCCTAGTTTCCGTACCTGGCACTTGACGCAAGACATTTCTGATTAGCTTGCTTATCAATGAGAATTTACATTTCTGATCCAATTTGAAGGTCGTTTGTGTGCTTCCTCATGACTTCAGAACACTGCACCTGTGTGATCCATTCTTTCAGTTTCATCACATGATCTCCATTGAAGCCCTGTATGTAAAGACCTATATATTTATGTCTCCACTACCTTTGCAGCTTATGCTCATTTGGAGCGCTGAAGAACCCCCCCTGTCACTGGTATCGGTGATTCACAGATATATTTCATTTGTGTTAATAAACATTTGTAAACTTCAGTTGTCATTGGGGAATTTCTTTAACATCAGTGTTGACTGAGCAGCTATGAGGCACTAAGTCTGCCAGAAAGTAAGGCCTTATTTAGATTCAGGAGTGCTGGAACACGGGCATAAATTAGCTGTGCTCGCTTACACCCCATCTAAAAAACTCGCTGTTCCCACCACTCTATTTAGATTCTGGAAATCCCCAGGCATAAACCAGTGAACCACCACTGGCTTTTCAAGGGCAAACCCCTGATCTGGTAACCCATCCACTAAGAGAGGGTGAGGTCACAGAGACAGTGGCCCCGCTGTGAAGCTGTGTGGCGTGAACTGAGATAGTGAAAAATCTAAATGGCCCCTGGGCACAGGGAGAAATCTCCTTGTGTGTGTGGCCATTTGTATTTTTTTGTTTAGAGAAAAAATTCCAACGTTGTTAGTCTGTTTTCTCTAAACAAAAACATTTTCTCAGAAGACACTTGAAAAATTGGTGCCCATTTGGAAAACCCTGAGTGCTTGGAATGGGACCATTGTAGCAATGGTTCCCTTCATCGCACAGTGATACCCACCAAGCAGGAGAGATTCTTTAAATAGGGTAGATGGTTCTCTGCCGTCCTCGAGGAATGATGGACCATCCATCGGGGTCAAAGCGAGACCCTACAACCGCTGAAGCATTTCACCATTTTGAAGCAGTTAACACAAATGAACTAAAGTAATATGTATGAGGCACCTCCGCTTTAATTCACCTTACTTCTCATCACCTTCTTCGCACCTATCACAAAGACTTCCACTCCTGGTGTAACACCAAGACTGCTACTGTGAGGAAATGGGCTGTATTATATGGTGTGGTTGTGTGACCTCATTGTGTAATACACCTACTTACCTTTAGGGTCAGTAGGTTTTGTTTGTTAAACCTTAAGCTCAACCCGGGGTAGTTGTGGCTCTGAGCTTACACAAAGGATCATGTTTAAAGCATTTAAACAGCACCAAAACAATTGAAGAAGAAATCAATGAGACACTCAAGCAATTTGACACTAATTCATAAAAATAGACTGTATTTTTAGACACCACAACAACAAAAAAGATCCACTGAAGGGTTCCAGAGATATAGAATTTACAAGGCATAGTAAATCAAAGCATTTCACTCAACAGTGCAGAAGCATTGGCAAATTTAATAAATACGACACAGAAACTCTTTCAGCAAAAAGTTGGGCTAGTTGTATTGTGGTCACTTAGATTTATTTTATGTAACCAACTCCTCTAGGGAGTCACTCAGGTGGACCAACAAGATCAAGAAACAGTTACCACAACAGATGAAGTAGTTCCAATAACTTTATCCACTTTTCTATAAAAAGTAGGCCTGAGGCAAGGGGATGAAGGATGCTCAAGGATGCTGTGGATGCGATGCGGTTGATGGGGGTCTTTCTGCAGCTACTCCTCGGCCCACAAAGGAGGTGAGGCTGTCCTGGTCACAGGGTCCATGCCCCTCGAAGTTCTCCTGGTGCTGGTGGAAGTCCAGTTGCCCCTGGACTACAAGTCACCCAGGCTCGCGGTCACAGCGACTTCTTCCAGGGCGATAACTTGACTTCTGGGTGACCAAACTGCACAATGACGGCTCTCCTGGCACAGTGAACTTGGGTGCAACTTTGAGTGTAGGGTCCGGGTCTCTGGCGCTGCATGGCCGTGTTTGGTGTCGGTCTAAAGATTCTGGGTTATCAACTTGCCCCAGCAAGCTTCTCAGTTGTTGTGGCCCTGTGAATAGAACAGAATGTTAGCCAACTGACCCTTGGAGTCTCTTTGCTCCGGCTGGGCTCCAGAGACATATTTTCCATGATCAGAACACAGCAGGCACAGTCCCTCTACTATGCTAGCCACCAGGTTCAGCAAGTACAGTCCATCAGTGCAGAAGGGCAGTCCTCCTTTGGTCCTTCTTCTAGTCCAGTCAAGATCTGAGTTCTGGGTGACAGGGGTGCCCTATTTAACATTCAGAAAATGCCCTCAGGGTAGAATGCAGTTGGCAGCCAATGGGCTACCAGTTTCCATCCCTCCTGATGACAATATCCTGGGAAGTGTGGCATCTGGATATCCTAGGATGCACCACTCTGCCCCTTCCAACATGGCAGAACTCCTCCTTTGCTCATGTAAAGCTCTCTTATACCTGACACCTTCGGATTGAGTTTGTACTATATGAAACTCCCCCCCTAAAAAAGAGTTATGTGGTGTGTCGTACAGTACAGTGGAGGAGAGGGTTATTAAGTCTATTGTCATGGAGTATTGTAGATTGTAATAGAGTGGAGTAGAACAGAGTGTAGTGGTGTATTGTACAGTGTAGTGAAGTGTTATATAGTGTAGTGGCATTGTGTTTCATACATTGGAGTCAAGTATCACAGAGTGTAGCAGCGAGTTGTACAGTGGACTGCACGTTGAACAGTAGAGTAGGGTGTTGTAGACTATCATAGAGTAGAGTAGAGTGTTTTAGAGTGGAGTAGGTTGAAGTAGAATGGACTATCGTCAAGTGGAGTGTTGTCAAGTACAGTGGAGAAGAGTGTTGCGTTATATAGTGGAGTGGCATATCGTAGAGAGAAATTGAGTGGTGTGTCATTGAGTGTCAAATAGTGTAGTACAATGGCCTAGAGTGGATGGGCATATAGTGGACAAGTGTCATACAATGTACTACAGAGTTGTAGAGTGGATTTGCATACAGTGGAGTAGAGTGTCAGACAGTGGAGCGGCGTAGAGCGGAGTATGGAACAGTGGTGTAGAGTGTAGTAGAGTGGTGTATACTGGAGTGGAGTACACTGAAGAGGGGTAGTGTAGTAAAGTGTCATAGAGTGGAGTGGTGTGTCGTAGACTATAGTGGCATGGAGTGCAGTAGAGTGGAGTAGTGTAGCATAAAATAGAGTAAATTGTCATAAATTGGAGTACCGTGTTGTACAGTAGAGTGTACTGGTGTGTCGTTTAGTATTGGAAAGCGATGTAGACTATAGTAGAGTAGAGTGGCATACAGTGTTCCAGAGTATGGTAAAGTGGATTGGCAAACGGTGTTATAGAGTACAATGTAATAAAGTGGCAAAGAATAGAGTGGCGTACAGTGGAGCAGTAGAGTGGAGTACTGTGTCATAGAGTGGAGTAAAGTGGGGTGCAGCAATATAAAAAAATGTTGCGTACAGTGTCTTGTAGAGTGGCACGGAGTGGAGTGGTGTGTTGTACTGCGGCATACAGTATAGTGTAGTGTTTTACAGTGGAGTGTAGAGATATAGACAGGAGTAAAGTTTTGAAGAGAGGTATACAGTGTTGTAGAGTGGAGCTGGATAGAGTAGAGTAGTGTATCAAACAGTGGAGTTGCGTAGAGTGGATTGTTGTATAGTAGCGTACAGTGAGGTCAAGTCTTGTACAGTGAAGTAAAGTCGAGTGGAGTGGCATAACGTAGTGTGGAGTAAAGTACAAAACAGTGTGTTGGCATGTCATAGAGTAGAGTGGTATGAAGTGTCACGCTCCATCTGCCCGCCTGCATGGAGCGCCATGCATTACACACATGGGAAGTATGGCTTCTGGACCTCTACCGCAGGGACAAGTATCAAAGGGTCACATCACGCTTCCTTGACCTAGGGTTCCTGAAAGCCAAACGACTCATGACACTGCAATGTAAATGGCACAAACCCCCAGCTCTTGTGGCCTGGACACAATCCCTCATCACAAGCTCAGGCAGAAAGTGTTGCCTTGCACAGGCAGGGCAGTTTAGGGCTGCCTAAATTTCCAATAATAACCAACTGGGAAACTATTCTGATTGACCTGCAACACACACTCAGCATACCACTGATGTGCTGGCTGATCTGCTAACGGGCAGGGTAGAGCCAACAAATGACCAAGGGGCCCCTTAATTACAGGGTCTAAATAGGGTACACACTGCTCTCTACATGTTATACTCCAGTATCCAAATCTGCTGTTTTACCTAGATGCATGATGTCTTCTCCTACTTAAACACGTGTGGCTGTTATGGGGGGAGGGAGGGCTCGAGTTTCTTTGATTGTTGTTTTATTTTACTTTTGAACCATCTGTTTACTTTTTCGATGAGCATGCGTTACACTCTTAATGGGTTGATATATTTGTATCTTATCTTCTCTCCCAGGTGGGTAAATGCATTCTAACACTCATTGTATAATGATATATTGTCAACTTCTATCAACATCGTACCTATCAGTTGCGTAACTTGCAGTACCTCATGACACGGCACTCCTGGAGAGTTGTAAGGATGATCTTACTATACTGTGTCTTGTTTGCTGTAAACATTACTAATTACCTGAAAAACAATAAACAGATTCAAATAAAAAATAGAGTATAGTGGCACGGAGTGTAGTGGTGTAGTGTAGGTAGTAGACTGTTCTAAATTGGAGTGGGATCTCGTACAGTAGAATGGAGTGCTGTGTCATATAGAAAAGTGTTGAATAGTGAAATAGAGTGTTGTACAATACAGTGTATTGGTATACAGTGAAGTAGAGAGTTGGACAGTGGTGTACGGGGATTGAGTGGTGTAGAATGTTGGAGAGTTCTATAACATGTGATAGACTTTTATAGAGTAGAGTTGTATAGAGTGGAGGAGAGTGTCATACAGTGGACCAGCGTAGAGTAGAGTGGCATACACTTTAGGGATGTAGAGTGGATTTCCATAAAGTATAGAGTAGAATAATGGAGTGGCAGAGAGTGAATACGCGTAGAGTGGAGTGGTGTACAGTGGAGTGGCATAGAGGGAAGTATGGTACAGTAGATTAGCTTAAAGTAGGGTGGTACATTGAAGTGGCGTAGTGTAGAGTTGAGGAAACTTATAAATTGGAGTGGCGTCTTATATAGTAGAGTACTGTATTGTACAATATTGGAATCTGTCGTAGAGTGGAGTAGAGTGTTGTACAATAGAGTATACAGGCATAGAGTTGAGTGCAAATTTGGACAGTGGTGTGTGTTGGAATAAAGTGGAGTAGAGTCTAATAGAGTGTTGTAGAGTGTAATAGAGTTTTGTAGAGTGGAGAAAAATACACTGGAGTGGCGTAGAGTGGAGTAGCGTCAAGTGGAGTGGCATAAAGTGGATTAGTGTAGAGTGGAGTGGTGCAGAGTGGAATAGGATGTAAAGGAGTAGTGTACAGTGGAGTGATGCACAGTGGAGGGGCATAACGTGCAATAGCATATATGTGGTAGCATACTCTGGATTAGCGTACAGTGAAGTTGTGTAGGCTGAAGTGGTGTATTGTGTGGTGGGGTAGAGTGTAAGAGTATACAGTGGAGTAGCATACAGTGAAGTGGGGCAGAATGGAATACCATACAGTAGAGTTGCAATGATGAAAGTTGCGTCTTGTGTGATAGCATAGAGTTGAGTGGCATACAGTGGAATAGCACAGAGTGGAGTACAGTGGAGTGGAGTTGAGTAGGATAGCGTACAGAAGAATAGCATAGAGCGGAATGGCATACAGTGGAGTGGTGTAGTCTGGAGTGGCATACAGTGGAGTGGGGAAGAATGTAATAGCATAGTGGAGTGGCATCCAATGGACAAGCATAGGATGGAGTGGCTTAGAGTAAAGTGGTGTACACTGGAGCCGTATAGAGTGGTGTAGGGTATAGTCGAGTGGCATACAGTGGAATAGCATAGAGTGGTGTTGTGCACAGTGGAATAGCGTATAGTGGAATAGCGTACAGTGCAGTGGAGTATAGAGAAGTAGTGTGGACTGGAGTGGAGTAGAGTGTAATAGCATACAGTGGAGTGGCGTGCAGGGGAGTGGTATCAAATGGAATAGCATAGAATAGAGTGATATAGAGAGATGTGGCATACACTGGAGTGGCATAGAGTGGAGTAGCATACAGTGTAGCAGCATACAGTGGGGTGTTGAACATTGGAGTGGCATGCAGTGGAATAGCATAAAGTGGAGTGGGGTACAGTGAAATGACCTAGCGTGGAGTAGCATATACACTGGAGTAGCATAAATTAAAGTGGCATAGAGTGGAGTGGCTTACATTAAAGGGGCATAGAGTGGAGTTGCATACAGTGTAATAGCGTAGAGTGGAGAGGCATAGAGTGGAAAAGTGTATAATAGAGTGATGTACAGTGGAGTGGTGTAGACTAGAGTGGTGCACAGTGGAGTCGGGTAGAGTGTAAGAGCATACAGTGGAGTGGCATACTTTGGAGTGGTGTCCATTGGAATAGCATAGAATGAAGTGGCGTAGATTGGAGTGCCATACACTAGAATGTTGTAGAGTGGAGTAGCGTACAGTGGTTTCAGTTCTGTGCTCATAAATGACGTGGTTAGGGTGGAGAACTCTTTTGTTAACGTGCAGCCAAACAATTTATTTATAAGAGCAAAGATTTTTTCCCAGAATGTTTTGATTGAAGGGCAATAAAGGATAAGGTGTGCTAGGTCCCCTGTTTCTTTGTTGCAGTTCCAGCAAACTGCATCCTCCCTGAGGCCTAATGAGTGTAGCTGTGCAGGGCTCCAGAAAGCTTTGTGGTGCAGCCCAAATTTTGTTTGTGATCGCACTGGGGAAATCTTATTGCGTGAGGCCGAGGACCATAGAGTGGACCATTCTTTATTGCTATATGTGGATTTAGTTTGGTTATTCCAATAGGTCATTGTCTTCTTGTTAAGTTTGGAGGATTTAGGGCGGAGGAGTTTGTAGATTTGTGAGACCTGGTGCCCTAATTTGTTTATGTTTGATACAAACCGGGAGATTGACGGTTGTGAGGTGTAAAATTTGGTTTTAGCTAAGGCCGATCTAATTTTCAAAGAGTTCTAGAATTCAATGTCGGCTAGTTTAAGTCTATCCTTGAGGGCTGTGAATGTAATGGGGTAAGCTTCATTTTCTAATTGGTAAGGATAGTAGATCCCTTTCTCGATCCATGATTCGAAGGCTAAGCTTTTCCCTTTGTAAAGAATCTTGCTATTGGCCCAGAGTGATTCCATTTTGAGCCTTTGATGCTGCTTTCTAACTTCATGTCTACCTTTAATAGGGCGGTTTTTGTGTTTTTAAAGATCGGCTTTGAGGCATGTGGGTATTAATTTGCTGTTAGTATAGCGAGTGGGCTAAGGTTGTTTAGAACGGCTCTCTCCACCTGTAACCATGCCGGTGTATAGCCGGCCGGAGGTGCTCTCCAGTATGAGCCTTGTTTGCCAGAAACGCTAGCTGGAACGTTTTGAAGTCTGCTAAGTTTACCCCTCCTAGGCTTTTCTCCAGTCTTAGTTTTTTAATGCTTATCCGTGCTTTCTTCCCCTGCCAAAGGGATTTAGAGATTAGAATATCAACTTTGCGGTGGAAATATTCTGTGAGGAGGAGCGGGAGCATGCTGATCAGATAGTTAATCATTGGTGTGACCATCATTTTGATAGTTTCAATTCTGGCCCACCACGTTATGAACTTTGGCGACCAGGAGTCTAGCAGTTTCTTAATCTTCTCTAGCAGTATTTTCTCATTATGATGTAGCGTGTCAATTAGGTAATTACCAAATTTTATACCTAGGTATTTGAAATATCCCGCTTGCCAGGCTAAGCCCGACACCCCCAGGCTATCTCTCATGCAATGAATATTTAGTGGTTTGCATTCTGATTTGTCTTTGTTTAACTTATACCTGAAAGTGCAGAGTATTCTGCTATCGTGTGCATCAGGGCTTCTATTGAGGTCTTTGGCTGTTCTGTTACTATTAGTATGTCGTCGGCATAGGTGGCTAATTTAATTTCAACGCCGTTGATGTCTACCCCTTTTATGTTCGTATTTAATTTGATGTCTTGGATAAGGGGTTCGAGTGCTATTCGAAATAAAGAGGGGGACAGAGGGCAACCCTGTCTGGTACCTTGTTGCAGTGTAATTGGTTCAGAGAGTGAGCCATTAATGACTATACGCCCTGATGGTCCCCCATAAAGAGCCATAACCATCCGAATGTATCCTTCCCCTAAGTTGAAGGAATGCATGCAGCGTTCCAGGAAAGCCCAGGAGACTCTATCGAAGACCTTCTCGGCATCCAATGTGATGGCAACTGCTGGTTCTGCTTTATTGGCCGCATGATCCATAAAATGACAGAGAAGTTGTGTGTTATCATGTGACATTCTGTTACATAAGAAGCCCACCTGAGAGTTGCTAATTAGTTTAGGTAGAACAGAGCTGAGTCTGGCTGACAGTATTTTAGCATATATTTTGCAGTCCACGTTTATAAGAGATATGGGTCTGTAGTTTTTTGGTGACAAGTGGTCTTTACCCTCCTTTGGGATAACTATTATGTTCGCTTCTGACATGGAGTGCGACACCTCCCCTCTAGCTGCAGCGTGAGTAAAGACTGTTTTCATGGTTGGTTTCAATTGATTTAAGAAAGCCTTGTAGAAGGTGGCAGTAAACCCGTCCGGCCCGGGGGCTTTATTATCTTTCAGAGCCTTGACCGCCATTTCAATTTCAGCAGTATTAATTTCTTGACTTAGCCTGAGCGTCTTTTCGGCACTTAACTGTTGTAACCAGAGTCTGTCGAGGTATCTTGAACATTACCCTATATTGAGGCTCTGGTCTTTTTTGTAGAGTTATTTATAGAACTCTTGGAAGGTCTTGAGGATGTCTTTGTGTTTCGTGTGGGTTTTGTTATTTGAGTCTGTGATGGAAGAGACTGCAAATTGGTTGCGTTTGTGTTTTAGGTATGAGGCGAGTAATTTCCCTGCTTTATTGGCCTCGCATAGGTTGAGGGCTTTGTATTTATTAACCCATAGCCTGCTCTCTTGCTCAGGATTTTGTTGTATTCGTACTTATTCTGTGTTAGTTTTGGTAGGCGCTTGCTATCCTTTATGGCCTTAGCATGGGTCAGTTCTAGGCTTTTGACCTCCTGCTCAAGCTGTTCTAGTCTCAGATTTGTGCTCTTGTTTATTTTTGACTTAATCTCAATTATTGTGCCTTCAGGGCATCCCATAGTGTGTTGGGCGTAGTCTCCGGGGTGTCGTTATATTTGAGGTAGTCTGATATGGCCTCTTCAATCCTTTTTTTGTCAGCGGGCCTTGACAGCTCATCGCTGTTAAACCGCCACCTCCGGCGATCGTCCTCGTTGTGTCACACCTTAGTTTTAGGCTGATACATGAGTGGTCTGATACTAGCCCTGGGGCTATTTCTGAGTGCTCGATTAGGTGTGTGTGGGTCCCAGATATTAGTACATATTCTAACCTGGTGTAAGAGTTGTGGGGGTTAGAGTAGAAAGTGTAGTCCCTTGTGTCCGGGTGCTGGAGGCGCCATGCATCTTTTTGGTTATATTTGGAGCATATATTTTGGAGGGCTGCATGCGAAGTCGTGGGGTGGTATTGACAGGAGGATTGTCTATCTGTTATGTGGTCCAACTGGATGTTAAAATCTCCTGCCACCACCATGAGGTCGGTTTGGGGGAAGCTGTCCAGTGTGCGTGCCACCTCCGCCCAGAATGTTGGATCGTCAGCGTTGGGGCTGTATACGTTTAACACGTGGATTAGCTCCTCCCCTCTTCTTAAGTGAGATACCAGAAGCCTACCTCCGATATCATGGGAGTGTGATTCTATTGTTATGTTGGATCTCTTTGATATCAGTGTCATCACCCCTCGCTTTTTTTTGTCGGCCGGTGAGCACGCCGACTGTGAGATCCAATTACCTCTCACTAGTTTGGCATCCTCCATGGAGAATTTGGTCACTTGTAGGAAGATTATATACACCTTTAGTTTTAGCAAGGTAGTCTACGATCTTCCGGTGCTTAATAGGGTGGTTAAGACCTTTCACATCAAGGAACACTATGTTGAGGTCCGTTGCCAGATTGATTGTGTTGTTGCTGGTCATCATCTAGGATGTTTTGTGGCGGGGGCCTCCGTTCTGATTCCCCCAATTACAAGATCCCTGACCTGGTCATGTGGATGCGCAGTGGAACTATTTGTTCAAGCTCCCAGTACCCATGGTATGATACCTCAGCATACCCCCAGTGCTCTGTAGTCAGTGTACGTAACATGTCCGGGTATGCGTATATGTCAGATCTCCTGAAAATGATTGCTACCAGTTCAAGCCAGGTTATAGAGAAGAAAGGGGTGAAAAAGGAAAGGAAGACCAAGAAAATAGAAAGCAAAGAACTGAGAAACCCCATCATGGATTCCCCCCCCGTGCCCCACTCCCACCCTCCCCCCTTAACATCCATTCTCGTATATCGGACGTGCGACGACAGGATCGTCGTCCCGTCTCTCGGAGAGTAACTGTTGTGTGGATTATACACAACTGGACCCTCCTGAGGCTCAGCCGGGAGTAGGATAACTGTCTCTTTGCTCTGATTTTAACCTGTTGTGTATTACTTTTAAAAAGCACCTACCCTGCTCTCTGACGCTGTTCATCGCATGCAGGCATCCCCTCTCAGCGGAGTTCAGCGCTGGAGAGGGTGAACCCTTGGAGTCTCGTCGGCCGCCATTCCCCGCGACGAGCAGAGGGACACGCCCCCTTTTAGGCCACGCCCCTTTTTACTCGTACAAAGCGCGCTGATCTGACAAGCGCCCCAGTTAAACTTGGACCCTCCTGAGGCTCAGCCGGGAGTAGGATAACTGTCTCTTTGCTCTGATTTTAACCTGTTGTGTATTACTTTTAAAAAGCACCTACCCTGCTCTCTGACGCTGTTCATCGCATGCAGGCATCCCCTCTCAGCGGAGTTCAGCGCTGGAGAGGGTGAACCCTTGGAGTCTCGTCGGCCGCCATTCCCCGCGACGAGCAGAGGGACACGCCCCCTTTTAGGCCACGCCCCTTTTTACTCGTACAAAGCGCGCTGATCTGACAAGCGCCCCAGTTAAACTTGGACCCTCCTGAGGCTCAGCCGGGAGTAGGATAACTGTCTCTTTGCTCTGATTTTAACCTGTTGTGTATTACTTTTAAAAAGCACCTACCCTGCTCTCTGACGCTGTTCATCGCATGCAGGCATCCCCTCTCAGCGGAGTTCAGCGCTGGAGAGGGTGAACCCTTGGAGTCTCGTCGGCCGCCATTCCCCGCGACGAGCAGAGGGACACGCCCCCTTTTAGGCCACGCCCCCTTGCCCTTTAAACATGTGTATGTGCCGGAAGCGCAGCGGACGAGCGCAGCGGGCGCGCCGATTGCGCGCCGAAGGCGCGCTTAAGGCAAGCTCGTCTGCGCTCGTCCGCGATCACGACGCGGCCGGGGCCGGTCCCCCTGCCCGATCCACCAGTGATATCACCATAACATACACTCGGACTGAGTTGATGTCCCTGAGACCTCCCCCTTGTCTGACCTGCCGCTGGTCCATCCCTGACGCTCGGAGCCCTGCCTTTGTTTGTAAAGTCTGCCACTTTTCCCTTCCTCCCCTCGATGAGACATACAGTACAGCTCGCGCTCTGATTTCCACCCCTACTCGTGGAGCCTGCCCTTCTTTCACTCTCAGAGCTGCGCTGATTAACTGCAGATCATTGAGTAAACATGCCATCGACATCTGGCAGTCCCTTCGAGACAACAATTGGGATCTGTTTTTTTTAACAGAAACTTGGCTGAATGACACTACGAATCCCACCATCACCCTCGCCCTTCCGGAGGGTTACTGCATTGTCTGTGCCAATAGACCTAATGGTAAACAGGGAGGTGGCGTCGCATTAATCCATAAATCCAAATGGACGGCTACCTTCCCTCTATATGACCCTCTCGATTGTATAGAAGGCCTTCCTTTCAGTGTCCAAATCTCTCCGTCCACCTCCAGCTCGGGAATACTTGTCTACCGCCCTCCCCATTCTAATACCTCCCATCTGCCGGCCTTGGCAGACTATATCATCCAGCTTAGCACTCGCTATGCCAATTTCACTGCTCTAGGGGACTTCAATCTCCACGCAAATGAGGATTCCTGCTTGCACAGCCAAAATTTTATCTCTACGCTGGCGGCCTGTAATCTAGTGCAAATAATAGCCTTACCCACGCACAAAGCGGGACATACACTAGACATGATCTGTTCCAACCTTCCAAGTATTCGGGCAGCCTTCCCCATCCCGGTCGTTTGGTCGGATCATTTCCTCATCTCTTTTGAGATAGATATTTTTTGTTCTACTAGACCCTCTATCCCCCCTAAAGCATCAGGTAGAAACTGGAGTCGTATCACCTCTGAAACGCTCCAGGAATACTTAAAAAATTCCCAACCTATCCCGTCGTCTGATCCAGACTCTGGTATTGACCATCTAGATGCCTGGATTAGTCAAGCCCTAGAGGCTCTGGCTCCACTTAAATCTATTAAAACCTACAGGGCTACACCTTCTGCACCATGGTACTCCAACGAGCTTCGTTAGAAAAAGGCCGTGTGCAAATCTTTCGAACGCTTATGGAGGCAGAACTATTCCCTGGATAGTAAAACCATTTATAAGACAGCCCTCAAAGAATATCGCAGTATGATCGTGGAGCACAAAAGGGACTACCTGGCTTCCAGAATTAAACACGCTAATAACGGTGCCAGGGAGATCTTCAGCATAGTTAGGTCCTTTACGGACCCCAACGCGCTGACTCGGATTCAGCCTGCCTCCCAGTCTTTGTGCGATAAACTTTCACAATTCTTTGAGGAAAAAATAGAGACCATCTATTCCACTTTCCCAATTTCCACCAGTGAAGACCTGAAAGAGGAATCCACTTCTCACATGCCCCAGTCCCCCTCGCTGATTGACTTTTCAGTCATCTCCGAAGCCGACTCTATGGCAGAACTACTCAAATGTAAGTCTGGCTCGCCCAATGACCCTTGGCCAGCCAAACAATACAAGAAATTGCCCCCCCTGCTCAATCCCTACTTGAACCATATCTGGAACGAATCCCTAAGAATGGGCTGCTTTCCCGCCAAATGGAAACATGCCTCCCTGATTCCCATTTTGAAAAAACCAAATTTGGACCCTGACAACCCCAGTAACTACAGGCCGATCTCTCTTCTGCCTGCCCCAGCTAAGATCCTAGAAAAACTGGTACATTCCCAGCTGGCGAATTACATCGAAACCAATGGGCTCCTACATGACTCTCAGCACGGCTTTCGGTCGGGCCACAGCACGGAGTCAGCCCTTGTTGAAATGGCTGACTCTTTGAGATGGTCGCTGGACCGGGGGTCGAGGGCGGTGTTAGTGCTGCTAGATCTTTCAGCGGCATTTGACACCGTCTCTCATAAGATCCTGCTGAGAAGACTGGGAGACCTAGGCATTGGCGGAACGGTTCTTAAGTGGCTTGCTTCTTACCTATGTGACCGCACACAGCAGGTATATACCTCTCCTTACACCTCCTCAGCTAGACCACTCAAATGGGGAGTCCCCCAGGGCTCATCCCTGAGCCCGCTTTTGTTTAATGTCTATTTTACCCCCCTAGCTAAATTGATTGCGCGAACTGGGATTAAATCCACCTCCTATGCTGATGATATTCAGTTACTTTTTACCTTTGAGACTCCCTCCGCTTTTGCCTTTGATCCGCTGAAATCCTGTCTCAGAGACATCTCTAGTTGGATGGACTCTAATTCCCTCCGACTCAATGCTGGAAAGACAGAGATCCTGTTTTTTAACTCACCATCCCCTTTGGATTCCAATCTGTGGTGGCCAGCTGACCTGAGCCAAGCCCCCACGCCCAAAGACTCGGTGAGAAACTTGGGAGTGCGCTGGGACAATCAGCTTAGTTTTAACGCTCAGGTCCAAACAGTAGCAGCATCCTGTTTCACAAAGATCAAGACGATTAACCGGCTTATCAACTATCTGCCGGCAGGCTGCCGTAAGACTGTGGTACATGCACTTATAACATCTCACCTTGATTACGCCAACGCACTATATCTTGGTATCACAGCAGGCCTTTGCCACAAATTGCAGACTGTCCAAAATGCTGCCGCCCGGCTGGTCGAGAGAATCCCAGCCAGACAACACATCTCTCCCCTCCTCCGAAAACTACATTGGCTACCGATAGCCAAGAGATGTGTATTCAAGGCCATGACGCTGGCCTTTCGTGCTTCCAAGGGTAATGGCTCCGCCCACTTGAAAAGCACTCTGAGGCCGTACGTCAAGGCCAGGACATTACGTTCTAACTCCCTTCTTCTCCTGGAAACCCCAAGATTCAAACGTTCTCGTACTGGAGGGAAAACCTTCGAGGTCTGTGCCACTCAGTGCTGGAACAAGCTTCTGATCACTCTACGCGCATGTCAAACCGAAGTGGCATTCCGAAGGTCACTAAAGACCCACCTTTTTTCATCATAAGGTTATCCTCTTTTTCCTACCCTCACTGTCTCCAAGTTTTACCAGCGCCGGGACGCCCCGTTGGGGCAGCTGTGCGCTTTACAAAACACACAAATAAATAAAATAAATAAATATATAGCTGAAGTCCCAAGAGAAACAGTTAAGTATTCACCAGACTTTTACATTTTGCAGGCTCCCCCCTCTTATGCATTGTAAAAACCTGAGTGTCAATCATTTCTGCATAGGGACAAAAAAAAACCGGATATTAAGGTTTGTCTTGAGGCTATATGTAGGAATCCCGTGTCGCTATTTTGCCGTTGCCTAGTAGTGATGGATGTCTGTGAAATTTAGCAGCAATGTAGATTATGGTGTGCAGACTAAGGCAAAACAGCGAATTGTGCTGCCTTGCATTTCTCCAGATTTACCAGTCAACGCAGGGCCATGCAGGGCCATGCAGGGTGACCTTGCGCTGCTTAGTGAATCTGACTTAATTATTGCGTTGTCAATGCTACACCATGCATGGCAAGGGTACCACAATCCAATAATACCGCTACAACTTAGTTATATTTTGGGCCATGGTATACCGCTGCAACTTTGCAGTGTACCATGGTACATGGCGATGACAAGCCAGCATATAATTGGGCAAGGGCTGTTTTTAGAGAATGAAAAGGTAGCCATATTGTTTTGACTACACTTTGGCTGTATTCTGTGTTAGGACCTTAGATATAGGAAAGTAGTAGGTCCCTACCTATTACCACTTTAAATTTCATTTAAATCCGTTCAGCTGTTTTCGGGCTATGCTAAATACAATAGTCTTTGCAAAATGCATTGGCTGAAGAATGCGTTTTGGGACCCCTTGTTATCTTTGCACCACCTTAATGATTCACCACAAAAATGTACACCATCTCAAAATGCAGAATATGCTAATGGACTGTAAAGTTGTGTGGTGATTCGTCAAACAAGTTGAAAGTTATTAGGGAGCTAAAAGCCAAGGAATTTCTATCTCTGAGAATACTAACAATTACTACAGACTGGCAAACAGATTTAATGTTATTTCTTTCTTTTTGTCTATTGTATTTGTTAGATATTTATTCATTTGTTAAATAATTATGTGACCATAAATGTGTCTTTTAGTTGTTCATGTAGTTATTCTTAAACTTTATATATGCAGTCTAGTTTATTTTTGGGGCTTTCTACTTTTAGTAGGGTTGTGCTATATATGAAGCCCAAAGTCATTCTTGTTGTCATAAAAATTGAGATTATAATTTTTTTCATAGTGACCAATTATCATATCCTCTAAATTGTAGTTTGTGCAGCTCACTGCTAGATCACTTTTTCATTTTGTTGCACGGGGGTACATAGGAAGATGACTTTTGTTTGGCTTGTTCGGCACAAATTTATTCTATGAGAATCCATAGAATACTTATGTAGATTAAGGTGTATTCTATTTGTTATGTATTTGTTTATAGATTTACATTAGCATTTTACCATTAATGGGTCTTTCAGTTGTTAATGTACTAAATCTGAAACTTTGCATATGCAGTCTAGTTCATTTTTGGGGCTTCCTTGCTACTTTTAGTAGTATTGTGCTACACAAATATCACTAGGATGTTGTCCCTAATAACTTCCTAACCACTTCATAACATCACTTGCAATAGCAAAATGAATCATCTACATCGGATAATGTACATTGCTGTGAAATTTCATTAAAATCCGTACAGCCATTTTGCCGTTGCATAAAATACAAAAGTCTATGTAAAATGCACTGGAGTACAAGTTTGTTTCGGGACCCCCCCTTTTTTTTTATTTGCACCCCTTTGACCAAGCCCCGCCTAACTTTCAATCCTTCACCAATGTACCAGGTGCAATAGGTCTGTGTATATATATATATATATATATATTCACTTAAAAAACCATAGGTTTCACACATGTTATAGTTAGCTGGACATTTCACTCGTAAAAAACCAATGAAATTCCCCCGTTATAGTTAGTGCAGGCAACTATAACTCACGCGACCGCAATCCTCTGCTGATGACGTCAGATATTACATCACTGTATTTAGACACTTATTTACCCATGTCTTCTTCCATTAATCTTTAGCTATACATATATTACAAATATTTATTTTTCAGAAAGACACATATGTCATCAGTGATGTAATATCTGACGTCATCAGCAGAGGATTGCGGTCGCGTGAGTTATAGTTGCCTGCACTAACTATAACGGGGGAATTTCATTGGTTTTTTACGAGTGAAATGTCCAGCTAACTATAACATGTGTGAAACCTATGGTTTTTTAAGTGAATTTGCAAGGTTTTTTAAATGCTAATTTGTAACTATAACGTGTGTGAAACCTATGGTTTTTTCAGTGAATTTGTACGTTTTTTTAAATGCCAAGTTATGTATTTATGAAATTTTTTTTTTTCAGGTTTTTCACCGTGCGCGCGCTGTGGGCGCTCGGTGGGCTTCGTGCACCGAGCACCCACGGTGCGCAGTGCGTGCTGTGCGTGCACGGTGCGCGCACCCCGCGATTTAAAAAAATGTTGTTGTTGTTTTTTTCTCCCTTGGGGGTCCTTCTGTGACCCCCTGACCTAGGCTAGGGGGTCAGGAACTGTCCACCCTGCCCCCTTTTCACGTTCTCCACCTTTGTTTTTCACCCCCTCAGACTGCGAGAGACAAAATGGCGGCCGACACTTCCTGGTTTCGAACGATTCGAATGTTTACCGACATCTAACAACCAATCAGAATTGCGCTCGCGCACGGCAGGGTGCGGGCACCGTGCGCGCACGGAGCGCGCATATAGATATGGATATGGTTTTAAATGCTATTTTCTCAGGAAATACTGAACAGATTTACACGAGACCTTCAAAAG
The DNA here is from genome assembly GCF_964204655.1 of Triturus cristatus. Classification (NCBI taxonomy): domain Eukaryota; kingdom Metazoa; phylum Chordata; class Amphibia; order Caudata; family Salamandridae; genus Triturus; species Triturus cristatus. The sequence goes on from NC_140582.1 coordinate 331,444,093, forward strand.
GCACTTCCTTGACCTTATGGCTACCTCTTTGCCAAATTTCACGTAATTCTGTGCAGCCGTTCGGGCTGTACCTTCGACTAAAGGTCCTATAGAAAAATGCATGGGGAAAACGTGTTTTGGGACCCCCCTTTTTCTCGGCCCCCGCTTGACGAATCACCCCGAGACTTTCAGGGTAGGAGCTGAACGGAGCGCCCCATTTGTTTTGAAAATTTCGCGAGGATTCGTCAACCGGCGCCAAAGTTATTCAAAATAGAATTTGGAGATTTCCTATGGAAACTAGGTTGTAACTATAACTATCTACTGGCGACCGCCAGTAGATAATATATATATATATATGTATATATATATGAGAAGAAAAGGTTGCCCCTAGTTGAGCCGCACTCCCACAAGGTAAGTAAAGATCAGGGGAAGCCAAGTTGTGCCCATTGCGTCCACAGTCCTGACGCGTTTCGAGCATGCGCTCTTCATCAGAGGGCACCTGCAAAGAACCACCAGCATACGTTATTCCAGTATCTTCCCTTTATTTCAAATTTCAAGCAAACTCAGGTGAGTATTTCACTAAGCATTTTGGGTCTGGAAGTCCATTTAAATATTAACCTCAGTGGGCTGCTGGCAGGTTGCAGTTGTGGCTAAAACAATCCGGTGCACACACAAGCACTTCCCCCAGTGCTGACAATCACCTTCTGCTCCGTTTAGCACTGTACAAATTCACAGCACGGATCCGCACTCTCAGCGGCGGTGTCGGCTCGCGACCAGGCGGGCCGCAAATATGAGAAGAAAAGGTTGCCCCTAGTTGAGCCGCACTCCCACAAGGTAAGTAAAGATCAGGGGAAGCCAAGTTGTGCCCATTGCGTCCACAGTCCTGACGCGTTTCGAGCATGCGCTCTTCATCAGAGGTCACCTGCAAAGAACCACCAGCATACATTATTCCAGTATCTTCCCTTTATTTCAAATTTCAAGCAAACTCAGGTGAGTATTTCGCTAAGCATTTTGGGTCTGGAAGTCCATTTGAATATTAACCTCAGTGGGCTGCTGGCAGGTTGCAGTTGTGGCTAAAACAATCCGGTGCACACACAAGCACTTCCCCCAGTGCTGACAATCACCTTCTGCTCCGTTTAGCACCGTACAAATTCACAGCATGGATCCGCACTCTCAGCGGCGGTGTCGGCTCGCGACCAGGCGGGCCGCAAATATGAGAAGAAAAGGTTGCCCCTAGTTGAGCCGCACTCCCACAAGGTAAGTAAAGATCAGGGGAAGCCAAGTTGTGCCCATTGCGTCCACAGTCCTGACGCGTTTCAAGCATGCGCTCTTCATCAGAGGTCACCTGCAAAGAACCACCAGCATACGTTATTCCAGTATCTTCCTTTTATTTCAAATTTCAAGCAAACTCAGGTGAGTATTTCGCTAAGCATTTTGGGTCTGGAAGTCCATTTAAATATTAACCTCAGTGGGCTGCTGGCAGGTTGCAGTTGTGGCTAAAACAATCCGGTGCACAAACAAGCACTTCCCCCAGTGCTGACAATCACCTTCTGCTCCGTTTAGCACTGTACAAATTCACAGCACGGATCCGCACTCTCAGCGGCGGTGTCGGCTCACGACCAGGTGGGCCGCAAATATGAGAAGAAAAGGTTGCCCCTAGTTGAGCCGCACACCCACAAGGTAAGTAAAGATCAGGTGAAGCCAAGTTGTGCCCATTGCGTCCACAGTCCTGACGCGTTTCGAGCATGCGCTCTTCATCAGAGGACACCTGTAAAGAACCACCAGCATACGTTATTCCAGTATCTTCCCTTTATTTCAAATTTCAAGCAAACTCAGGTGAGTATTTCGCTAAGCATTTTGGGTCTGGAAGTCCATTTAAATATTAACCTCAGTGGGCTGCTGGCAGGTTGCAGTTGTGGCTAAAACAATCCGGTGCACACACAAGCACTTCCCCCAGTGCTGACAATCACCTTCTGCTCCGTTTAGCACTGTACAAATTCACAGCACGGATCCGCACTCTCAGCGGCGGTGTCGGCTCGCGACCATGCGGGCCGCAAATATGAGAAGAAAAGGTTGCCCCTAGTTGAGCCGCACTCCCACAAGGTAAGTAAAGATCAGGGGAATCCAAGTTGTGCCCATTGCGTCCACAGTCCTGACGCGTTTCGAGCATGCGCTCTTCATCAGAGGGCACCTGCAAAGAACCACCAGCATACGTTATTCCAGTATCTTCCCTTTATTTCAAATTTCAAGCAAACTCAGGTGAGTATTTCGCTAAGCATTTTGGGTCTGGAAGTCCATTTAAATATTATCCTCAGTGGGCTGCTGGCAGGTTGCAGTTGTGGCTAAAACAATCCGGTGCACACACAAGCACTTCCCCCAGTGCTGACAATCACCTTCTGCTCCGTTTAGCACTGTACAAATTCACAGCACGGATCCGCACTCTCAGCGGCGGTGTCGGCTCGCGACCAGGCGGGCCGCAAATATGAGAAGAAAAGGTTTCCCCTAGTTGAGCCGCACTCCCACAAGGTAAGTAAAGATCAGGGGAAGCCAAGTTGTGCCCATTGCGTCCACAGTCCTGACGCGTTTCGAGCATGCGCTCTTCATCAGAGGACACCTGCAAAGAACCACCAGCATACGTTGTTCCAGTATCTTTCCTTTATTTCAAATTTCAAGCAAACTCAGGTGAGTATTTCGCTAAGCATTTTGGGTCTGGAAGTCCATTTAAATATTAACCTCAGTGGGCTGCTGGCAGGTTGCAGTTGTGGCTAAAACAATCCGGTGCACACACAAGCACTTCCCCCAGTGCTGACAATCACCTTCTGCTCCGTTTAGCACTGTACAAATTCACAGCACGGATCCGCACTCTCAGCGGCGGTGTCGGCTCGCGACCATGCGGGCCGCAAATATGAGAAGAAAAGGTTGCCCCTAGTTGAGCCGCACTCCCACAAGGTAAGTAAAGATCAGGGGAATCCAAGTTGTGCCCATTGCGTCCACAGTCCTGACGCGTTTCGAGCATGCGCTCTTCATCAGAGGACACCTGCAAAGATCCAGCATACGTTATTCCAGTATCTTCCCTTTATTTCAAATTTCAAGCAAACTCAGGTGAGTATTTCGCTAAGCATTTTGGGTCTGGAAGTCCATTTAAATATTAACCTCAGTGGGCTGCTGGCAGGTTGCAGTTGTGGCTAAAACAATCCGGTGCACACACAAGCACTTCCCCCAGTGCTGACAATCACCTTCTGCTCCGTTTAGCACTGTACAAATTCACAGCACGGATCCGCACTCTCAGCGGCGGTGTCGGCTCGCGACCAGGCGGGCCGCAAATATGAGAAGAAAAGGTTTCCCCTAGTTGAGCCGCACTCCCACAAGGTAAGTAAAGATCAGGGGAAGCCAAGTTGTGCCCATTGCGTCCACAGTCCTGACGCGTTTCGAGCATGCGCTCTTCATCAGAGGACACCTGCAAAGAACCACCAGCATACGTTGTTCCAGTATCTTTCCTTTATTTCAAATTTCAAGCAAACTCAGGTGAGTATTTCGCTAAGCATTTTGGGTCTGGAAGTCCATTTAAATATTAACCTCAGTAGGCTGCTGGCAGGTTGCAGTTGTGGCTAAAACAATCCGGTGCACAAACAAGCACTTCCCCCAGTGCTGACAATCACCTTCTGCTCCGTTTAGCACTGTACAAATTCACAGCACGGATCCGCACTCTCAGCGGCGGTGTCGGCTCGCAACCAGGTGGGCCGCAAATATGAGAAGAAAAGGTTGCCCCTAGTTGAGCCGCACACCCACAAGGTAAGTAAAGATCAGGTGAAGCCAAGTTGTGCCCATTGCGTCCACAGTCCTGACGCGTTTCAAGCATGCGCTCTTCATCAGAGGTCACCTGCAAAGAACCACCAGCATACGTTATTCCAGTATCTTCCTTTTATTTCAAATTTCAAGCAAACTCAGGTGAGTATTTCGCTAAGCATTTTGGGTCTGGAAGTCCATTTAAATATTAACCTCAGTGGGCTGCTGGCAGGTTGCAGTTGTGGCTAAAACAATCCGGTGCACAAACAAGCACTTCCCCCAGTGCTGACAATCACCTTCTGCTCCGTTTAGCACTGTACAAATTCACAGCACGGATCCGCATTCTCAGCGGCGGTGTCGGCTCGCGACCAGGTGGGCCGCAAATATGAGAAGAAAAGGTTGCCCCTAGTTGAGCCGCACACCCACAAGGTAAGTAAAGATCAGGTGAAGCCAAGTTGTGCCCATTGCGTCCACAGTCCTGACGCGTTTCGAGCATGCGCTCTTCATCAGAGGACACCTGCAAAGAACCACCAGCATACCTTATTCCAGTATCTTCCCTTTATTTCAAATTTCAAGCAAACTCAGGTGAGTATTTCGCTAAGCATTTTGGGTCTGGAAGTCCATTTAAATATTAACCTCAGTGGGCTGCTGGCAGGTTGCAGTTGTGGCTAAAACAATCTGGTGCACACACAAGCACTTCCCCCAGTGCTGACAATCACCTTCTGCTCTGTTTAGCACTGTACAAATTCACAGCACGGATCCGCACTCTCAGCGGCGGTGTCGGCTCGCGACCAGGCGGGCCGCAAATATGAGAAGAAAAGATTGCCCCTAGTTGAGCCGCACACCCACAAGGTAAGTAAAGATAAGGGGAAGCCAAGTTATGCCCATTGCGTCCACAGCGGAGCAGCGGGATCCAGTGCAAAAGAGGAAGGTGACTTTGTGGGGTTTCATCTGCGGAATCATATGGGCTGCATGAAAACGGCAATCCACAGGGATACCACATGGACTACATATCCCATAATTCCAAAGGCACTTGCCGCTCATGAACATAAAAGAGGGGATGATGTTTGTAGTGGCCGCTTCGTGACAGTATGCCTTTAAAGAAGAGCGTCATGCTCGAAACGCGTCGGCTCCCAATTGCTGCCTATGCACCTGGGGGCAACTCTTTTCTTTATATATATCGCTTGCCTGTTTCTCCGTTCCGCTTGAAGAAGACAAGAGTAGACCCAAATTCTCCCAAGTGATTTTTATTTTGCAATCACCATGTCGCCATGACGCGTTTCGGCCGTTAGAGACGGCATTGATCACATATTATCTACTGGCGGTCGCCAGTAAATAGTTATAGTTAGGACCGTGTTTCCATAGGAAATCCGCAACATTCTATTTGGAATAACTTTGGCGCCGGTCGACGAATCCTCGCGAAATTTTCAAAACTAATGGGGCGCTACGTTCCGCTCCTACCCTGAAAGTCTCGGGGGGATTCGTCAAGCGGGGGCTGAGAAAAAAGGGGGGTCCCAAAACGCGTTTTCCCCATGCATTTTTCCATAGGACCTTTAGACACAGCTACAGCCCGAACGGCTGAACAGAATTACTTGAAATTTGGCAGAGAGGTAGTCCTCAGGTCAAGGATGTGCCTTTTGTAGGTCTAGTGTAAATCTGTTCAGTAGGTCCTGAGAAAATAGAATTTAAATCAATATATATATCTGTAAGCGCGCTCCGTGCGCTTACCGTAAGCTTACCGTACGCGTACGGTGCCGTGCGCGAGCTCAATTCTGATTGGTGGTTACATGACTGTAAACATTCGAATCGGTCGAAATCAGGAAGTGTCGGCCGCCATTTTCTGTCTCTCGCACTGAGAAACAAAGGTGGGGAACGTGAAACGGGGGCAACGAAGAGAGTTGCAGACCCCCTAGTGTTTGTCAGGGGGTCCAAGAAGGACCCAAAAGTACGAAAAATAAATTTAATAATTTTAAAAAAAAATCGCGGGGTACGCGTACGGTAAGCTTAACGTACGCGCACGGCAAAAAAAAATAAAAAAATAAAATAAAGAAGTAACAATCACAATTATTAAATAAATTAAAGGACCCACAAGGGAGAAAAAAACAAATGTTACTGCGTAAAAAAAGGCGAGGCGGGCACGGCATGGACTGTGCAACGTGGGCGCTCGGTGCGCGAAGCGCACGGTGCGCCCACAGCGCGCGCACGGTGCGCGAAGCGCACCGTGCGCGCAGGGTGTGCGCATAGTGAAAAACCAGAAAAAAAAATAAAAAATAAATACATAACTTAGCATTTAAAAAACCGTACAAATTCACTGAAAAAACCATAGGTTTCACACACGTTATAGTTAGGAATTATCATTTACAAAACCTTGCAAATTCACTTAAAAAACCATAGGTTTCACACATGTTATAGTTAGCTGTACATTTCACTCGTAAAAAACCAATGAAATTCCACGTTATAGTTAGATCAGGTAACTATAACTTGCGCGACCGCAATCCACAATGTGTAATTTCAGATGTCATCATTGATGTCATGAGTGATGTCACTGACCATGTCATGAGTGATGTACTATGTGACGTCATCAGCAGTTTATTGTGGGCGCGCAAGTTATAGTTACCTGATCTAACTATAACGTGGAATTTCATTGGTTTCTTACGAGTGAAATGTACAGCTAACTATAACATGTGTGAAACCTATGGTTTTTTAAGTGAATTTGCAAGGTTTTGTAAATGATAATTCCTAACTATAACGTGTGTGAAACCTATGGTTTTTTCAGTGAATATATATATACACAAAACCGTTTCAGGGATAGAGAGACACATCAGTCATGCAAAAAAGAAGCAGAGAACTCTGGGTCGTTCTCAGGTTTAGGTGGAAAGCAGCTCCAGTATAGAGCACACTCAACACCAGCGGCACTCTAAATTCGCTCACCTCAAATGCCTGATTTTCTATCAAAGTCTTTAAGTGTAGGATTAGCACAGTACCATCCACGCCAAGATAGAAAGGGACAAAGTCTTTTGCCATTCCTACAGCAAAGTCTTTAAGCATAGAATTAGCACAGTGCTATCCATGCCGAGCTGCAAAATGGCCAAAGGCTTTTATCACTCCTGGCACAGTATTACAGGTTTGGATTAGTAAAATACCATCCAAGCCAACCTGAAATGAATAAAAGCAACCCCTGACACGTGTTTCGCTCTCATTAGAGCTCTTCAGAGAGGTATAGCTTTGTCCAGACACAAGGGAATACCCAGTATAATTATGCAAAAAAAGAAGCAGAGACCTCTAGGTAGTTCTCAAGTTTAGGTGGAAAGCTGATCCAGTATAGAGCACACTTAACACAAGCCACACTCTAAATTTGCTCACCTCAAATGTCTGCTTTTCTATCAAAGTCTTTAAGCGTAGGATCAGTACAGTTCTGCAGCCTGAACTGCTGAACGGAATTACACCAAATTTGGCAAAAAGGTAACTTTTAGTTAAGAAAGCTCTCTTTTTGTTAAATGGTGTAAGTTCGTTCAGTAGTCCGTGCAGTAGTTTCGGAGAAATTTTAAGATTTCTCAGATATATAAATATGGCCACGGAGGATTTGCAAACCCTCCAATCTTGAGCCTGTGATCTGATTGGCTGCTAACACTGCAAACCAGGAAGTGTTGGCAGCCATCTTGTGACACGGTAAACCATGTCACAAGAAAAAAGGTCACAAAACTCTTAAAATTAAGAAAAAGGGGCAGGGTAGAAACACCCTAAACCCCTAGGCATGCTCAGGGGGTCCCACAGGGCCCCCCAGGGCCAAAAAAGCATAAGAAAATATATATATTGGCGGGATTTGCGTTGGATCTGCGAATCTGAATTATTATTATTTTTTTTTAAATGAAGCGCGGGCTCACGCTCTTTGTTTTCTTTAAGCCCCCAGGTGGGCCAGGTCTGGGGGCAATGATTAAAATAGATGTGGGGGCCCGTGTGGGCCCCCGCAGCCCCTAGGACTGCTACCTCCCCGGGGTTAATTATGTTAAATGTGGGGGGCCACACTGCCCCTTTGCAGCAATGGGGACCACCACCTCCCGGGGCACAAATTAATTAAAGGCAGGGGTCCGTTGCAGACCACCGGCCCGGCGACCACCACCTCCCCGGGGCTTTAATGTAGCCTCCTCCAGGAGCCCTTTATGGCCATGGGGACCGCCACCTCCCTGGGGCTAATTTAATGTAATGTGGAAGGGCCACGTGGCCCCCCACATCCCTGGGAACCGCCACCTCCCCAGGCACTAATAAAGGCGCATGGGCCCTCTTCCAGGAGCCCTTCTTGGCCCTGGGGACCGCCACCCCCTAGGGCTGGCTTCAGCAATGTCCCGGGGTGCCCACCCCAGGGACATTGCAGTTTGCTATGGCTTAGCGGGAGCACTGCCCCTGCCAAGCCATAGCAAACTCTGCTTCCCTTCATGGAAGTGAGAGCAGGAAAAATGCTCCTGCTTCCATGAAGCAAAGCAGCATTCCTTTTGGGCAGAGGGAGCTGCATGTTTGCTCGGCCGCCTCCCTTAAAGCCATTGCAAAATTGGCCTGGCCTTGGGAGATGAGGTCACCGGGGCCGAAATTGGCCTAGGGAGGCAGGCTACACGGCCCCCTCCCGTTTATAAATAATAATTTAAACATAGGCCTAGCCCCGGGGGATGGGGTCCCCGGGTCCGAAATCAGCCTAAGGGCCCTCCTCTCTTTTTATTTAAATATAAATAAAAAAATGGCTCTGGCCCCGTGGATGGAGTCCCCAAGACCCAAAAGCACCAAGGGAAGGGGGCCAAACAGCCCCCTTGCCTACATTTAAAAAAAACTAAGCTGGCAACTCACCGGAGGCCCCTCCCCTGTTCTCCACTACTCTGTGAATACGCCTCCTGGCATGCTCTTGGTTGGGGGATGAAGTCCCCTTCGCTGCTGAGGGTCGTTAGGGGGCAACTAGCCCACCTGGTACCTCCAGTAAGCCCCACACAGTGGGATTGCTGAGAGGTGGTCGAAGGCCATGCCCCTTTTTACACCACTCTGCAAACGTGCCTCTTGGCGCACTGCTGGTGGAGAATGAGGTCACCATGCATCCTGAGAGCCTCAGGACTAAAGTGGACTTCCCTCCCAAAGCAGCAGTGCGCCAGGAGGTGTGTTTGCAGAGTGGTGGAGAAAGGGGACGTGGCCTCTGACCACTTCTCAGCAGTCCAGTTGTGTGGGGCTTATTGGAGGTAACAGGAGGGCTGGTTGGCCCCCAGGAACCCTCAAGAGGCAAGGGTACTTCATCTACCAACCAAGAGTGCGCCAGGAGGCATGTTTGCAGAGTGGTGGATAAAGGAGGCATGGCCTGAGACCACCTCTCAGCAATCCCACTGTGTGGGGCTTACTGGAGGTTAACAGGTTGGCTATTTAGTCCATAAGGACCCCCAGCTGCAAAGGGGACTTCATCCCACAACCAAGAGCGAGCCAGGGCGCACGTTTGCAGAGTGGTGGACAAAGGGGGCATGGCCTGCTATCAGAACTCAGCAACCCTGCTGTGTGGGATGTACTGGAGGTAATAGGAGGGGTAGTCGTCCCCCAAGGACGTCCTTGGGGGCCAACTACCCCTCCTGTTCCCTCCAGTAAGTCCCACACAGTGGGATTGACAAGAGGTGAGGCTACCCCCCCTTTTTCCACCACTCTGCAAGCGTGCCTCCTTGCGCACTACTGGCTGGGGGATGAAGTCCACTTTACTCCAGAGGGACCATGGTAGCCAAGAAGCCATCCTGGTACCTCCTGTAAGTCCTATGCACCAGAATTCCTGAGAGCTGGTCGGAGTCCCAGACCCCTTTCTCCACCACTCTCCAAACGTGACTGCTAGTTAAAAAACCTTTGAAAATTCACTGAAAAAAACACAGGTTTCAGGGATGCTATAGTTAGAAATTAGCATTTAAAAAACCTTTGAAATTCACTGAAAAAACCACAGATTTCAAGGACATCATAGTTAGAAATTAGAATTTTATAAAACTGATGTCACTGACCCTGTCACGAGTGATGTAATATGTGGGGTAATAAGCAGTGCATTGCGGGGGCACGAGTTATAGTTAGCTCAACTGAAATATCATATAACGTCCCTGTAACCTTTGTTTTTTCCGTGAGTATATATATGGATTCAAGTGCGAGGTCTCTCGGGAGGTTGAGAAAAGTATCATATATATATATATTCACTGAAAAAACCATAGGTTTCACACATGTTATAGTTAGGAATTAGCATTTAAAAAACCTTGCAAATTCACTGAAAAAACCATAGGTTTCACACACGTTATAGTTAGTATTTAGCATTTAAAAAACCTTGCAAATTCAGTGAAAAAACCATATGTTTCACACACGTTATAGTTAGCGGACATTTCACTCATAAAAAACCATTGAAATTCCCCCGTTATAGTTAGTTAAGCTAACTATAACTCGCGCACCCGCAATCCACTGCTGATGACGTAACATATTACATCACTCATGACATGGTCAGTGACATCACTCATGACATCACTGATGACATCTCAAATGACATCACTGATGACATCATCCAGTGAATGTGTGTTTTTCTGAAAATTAAATATGTTTTATATATGTATATCTCAAGGTCGATGGAAGAATAAATGGGTATATAAGTGTCTAAATGGATGATTTGTTTTTGAAAAATTGATTGTGTAACTGACTGATTAAGTGTATCATAGTGAATACATGGCTTAGTGAGTAATGTTTAAATATGTAAATATCCGTATCAGTCTCTCACTTTGTGTATAAGTGTCTGCATGGGTTGGTGAGTAGCTACATGGGTGTTTATATAGGATATTAGGTTGTTTTTTGAATATCAGTGTGAGTGTCTGCATGGTTTGGTGGGGGGTATTACGTAGTGCATAGGTGCATGAATGATTGACTCTCTGGTTGTATGTTTTGAAGACAGCATGTGTGCATGTCTGTATGGGTGGATGAGTGTGTGTATGGGTGTGTTAGTGAGTGAATGACTGTCTCAATTGTGTCTTTATGAGTTTCTAAATATGTTTTAAAGAAGTATATTTGACTATTGGTGTATATAAGTGTGTATATGTGTGAGAGTGAGAGATTGAAATAGTTCCTGTATGAATAAGTATGTGTTTTTATAAGTGATTATTTAAAAGAGTAAGTATGTGTAAGTTTCCGTAGAAGTAAGTGTGGTGGTGTGTGTATAACTGTATATGCAAGTTAATGTATGTTTGATTTTTTATTAGCATGAGTGACTATGTGTATGAGTAACTCTATGGATGAGAGGCATTGTGTAACAGGATGTATAGGTATATGAGTACATATGATGAGTGAGTACACGTATGAGTGACTGTACAGGACTGTTGGTGAATGAGTGGATGTGTATGTGGATCTTATAATTATTGAAGAGGTTGTTGTAATTGGTATTGGTATGTCCTTTTTTTTGAAAATTTCAGTCTCTATTTTTGAATGTTTGTATCAAAAGGTTATATTAGGGTGAGAGGAGGTCTACCACTCTGTCACAATGATGATGTCATCAGTGATGTCATTTGAGATGTCATCAGTGATGTCATGAGTGATGTCACTGACCATGTCATGAGTGATGTAATATGTTACGTCATCAGCAGTGGATTGCGGGTGCGCGAGTTATAGTTAGCTTAACTAACTATAACGGGGGAATTTCAATGGTTTTTTATGAGTGAAATGTCCGCTAACTATAACATGTGTATAACCTATGGTTTTTTCACTGAATTTGCAAGGTTTTTTAAATGCTAAATCCGAACTATAACGTGTGTGAAACCTATGGTTTTTTCAGTGAATTTGCAAGGTTTTTTAAATGCTAATTCCTAACTATAACATGTGTGAAACCTATGGTTTTTTCAGTGAATTTGCAAGGTTTTTTCAATGCTAATTTCTAACTATAACGTGTGTGAAACCCATGGTTTTTTCTGTGAATTTGTATGGTTTTTTAAATGCTAATTCTTACCTATAACATATGTGATTCCCATGCTTTTTTAAATTAATTTGTTTATGATTTTTTTATTATAAATTCTTATATATCAAATGTGTTTTTTTTAAAAAAAAAGCAAATTTTTTTTTAAACTTTTTATTCTCTTAAAACACTGTTTTTTTATAAAAAAAATCTGCAATATATAAATTTTTCTCTTTTTTTATTTTTTACCAAACTGGTAAGGTATATTAGTATAACATATAAAATCTTTTTTTCTCTTTTTAAGTGCGCGTACGGTAAGCGTACGGTAAGCGTACGGTTTACGTAATGTTCGTAATTTTTCTACTCTTTTTGCGTATAGTTACGCAATTTGCGTAGCCGTGCGTACTGCGTATGGGGCGCGTAAGCTTGTACGCTACACGTGCACGTTACGCGGAAGTGTTGGGAAGTGACTGTTATGCGCATGCGCGCGAGCGCGTGTCTTTTTTACGCGCATGCGTACTTTTACCGTAAGCGCACCGTAAGCGCACCGTAAGCGTAACATAAGCGTAACGTACGCGCACGGTGGGTCATGTGATCATGAAACACAACTTTTGATTGGTTGAAACTACTTTCAGTTCTAGAACTCTCCTACACCACACCTATTCCCCTCATTTCTGCTTGTGATCCCTTAGGAGAAGGAGCTGACTTGTCTTTGTGATACGATGGCAGACCAGCAGTCTTCTACTGAGAGTGAGGCTAGCAGCACCACCATCAGGCAGAGAAGGAGGAAACAGAAGAGCTCTTTTATATGGGAGTATTTTAGTTTTCCTGAGGGTGAGAAAAAAGTCAATGCTGCCTTGGTGACTTGCAAGCTGTGCCAGTGTGTACTTTCGCGAGGTAATCCCAACAAGAAGTATTCCTTCGGGAATCACACTATGTTGAGACACCTTCACGATGTACACCCTAGGACACATGCTAGACATACTAGAGGCAACCCTTCAGTAAGTCAACCAAGCACATCCACAGCAGCTCAGCCGAGTTCTTCTTCGGAAACTCAGCAGAGCCCTTCATCTGTGGGGGCAGATTCACCTTTTTCTGATCCTGTGGAAACGAACCATCGGTTTGCGAGGGCTACTATGCGGTGTTCATTTTGCCATGGTCTAATTGTTCATAGGGAGACCAGTCTTCCTCTCATTAACAACAAAATAGACCAGCACATTTGTTCTACCAGCTAATGTTCCCATTCTTCCTTTTCTCTGTCCCTGCATGAACACAACGGCTCTTTTAAGAGCCAACCTTACCTCTCAACTTTTGTTTATTTTTTCTTTAAAACTTTTTTTTTTTTTTACCGTAAGCGTATTTTTTTTATTTTTTTTTAAAACACTAAAAATCAATTGCCACATCTCAAGATCCTTGAGGAATTAATAACTAAATACTAAAAATCTGTTTGAGATGGGGGGAGGAGCCAAGATGGAGACCGGAGCAGTCGCTTGAGCGCCCGGCTCCGTCGGCCCTTGGCCTCGGACTATCATCCTGATTCCTATCCTTGCCGATTTTCGAGGTGCAACGCGTGCGACGACGCGCTGACTGCGCCGCCGCTTTCCCGAAGTCTTAGCCCGCCCGGATGCCGGAGTTTTTGGTGCCTTTGTTCCCCGCCCTGGACCCTTGCTCTACTGTGGCCTCGGCCAACCCCCTGGAATCGTTGCAGTCACCGGACCCGCTGGTGCAAATCTGAGCCCGAGGTCCCGATCCCGCCTCACGCCACGCACGGTCGCCAGAAGAGCCGGGAGAGAGACGCCCGGACACCTCCTGTACCCTGCAACTGATGGGCTGGAGCCAGAGGGTAAGCCCCGGTGTGGCGGGTCTCCTACCCCGCTCTGTGGACCACGCTGTAGAAGGCTGCAGACCCCCTTCTTCTATGGTCTAGTCGGCTGCAAAGAGAGCCTGAGGGAGGGGAAGAGACTGCTGGCTTTCACCTGTTGCGGCGCAGACCTGTTGGGAATTGCCTCCTTGTCGCGATTCCCCCCCTGGCCACGGTACCGTTCAACGGTAAAACATGGCGCTGATTGCCTGCTCGCTGCTGGGGGGTGATGCTCCGGTCTCGCCCGCTGCCCGCTTCGCCCTCCCTCTACCAGACTCCAGCTCCCCAGTGCCGTCCCGGATTGCTGCCGTTGGGGGGACGCAGCTTCCGCTGACATACGGCTCCGTTCTGGCTGCCCTGCGGGACTTTCGTCTGCAATTGTGTGTCGGCTTGCAAACGCTTAGTGAGCGGTTCGACTCTACACTGTCTGCTGCGGGCCGTGAGCGCCCCGTTTGTGATCAACAAGACGTGAGTCTGCCAGTGCTGTGGTCCTCCTGCGGGGAAGCAACGACTGGGTATAACGGTGCTACACTGGTGTCTGCATTTGGCTTTCCCGGCGCTCAGGATCAATCGCTCTCCTGCTCAATGGCAGATACTTTGTTTCCCCGGTCATTGCCGCCTGCTTTGTTGTTGCCTGCCTCACCGTGCCCGCAGGAGTTTCCAGCTGAACTACACCTGGCGACCTCGAGGAACTGTTCACGGTGGCCTACGACTCCTTTTATGTGGAACTCATGTACTTTACAAGCCAGGTCTGGATTTTATATGGTGTGCAAGGGGACCTCAATAGATGATCGGCGGCCATTTTGTGACTCTACTTCTCCATCTTCTCCCAAGTGGCCATATTGTCTTTGTCTGTTCGGGATGCGGGGCATTCACGAGGGGGCGGGTCTAATCGTACGCCCGCGATCGGGCCAGGGCTAGATTACTTTCTATCATCATGGCTTCACGGCCGGGCTGGACTGGGACTGGAATTGTCTACTTATGTTGTGCGCACTCGTCGCGATCTGTCTGCCTTCATTTCCGTGGTGTTACATGCTATCTTCCCACGACCGCCTTTGGGTGTAGTGGGGTTTCAGTGTGTGGAGGCTTGGTTGGCCGGTGGTGTCGGGCGCTCCTGAGGATACGTGGGCTCCTCCCCGCCTCCTTTCTTCTTTCTTCTCTTAGTTTCTTTACTCTATTCCTACTTTCTCTCTCGTCTATATTTCGGGTTCATTGGGCGACAGGCACTATGCTGGGGGGGGGTAGGCCATAGCCTCCGCATTGGTGTAGGGTGGGGGGGTAATTTACTGTTTCTTTTTTAGTTCTATGGGCCTCTTTCTTTCATGTCTCTGCGCTATACTTGTTTCGATTCGGGGTCCGGGTGTGGGGTGGATTGAGTGGGGGCGGCTTTTAGGGGGTGCGTATTTACTACTGTGATGATCCTGTTATCTAATTGCATCGCCTTACTGTATGAGATTTTCTATGGCTGTTTTAATGATGCTGCTGCTCTCCAGTGTATGAAGCCGACTTGCGGACTCGAATCTCCTTGTTTCTATCCTTTACTGACTTTTTTCCCGATAAAATTTTTTTTGAAAACCTTAAAATTAACCTTCACTTCTCCTTCCCCCGGTGTCAAGGCTCCCTCCAGTGTATGAATCCTGAATCGTTGCTAATCTTGACCTTGACGCACAGGGGATGTATTGTTTGTCTCTGTGCTCAACCGTATTGTGGCCGGCCTGATGGTTGTAGGCCCGTATTTGTTCTTTTACTATGCACAAATAAAGGTTTTTAAAAAAAAAAAAAAAAAAAAAAAAAATCTGTTTGAGATAAAGTGGAAGAAAGGGACCATCTAATTTCTGACTTACCTGACCCACCCAACAATTTAATTTTTAATTAAAATGTAATTGAAATTACTTAAAAAAATGGTTGGTTTTTTTCGAAAATTTTCTTTCACAATCTGAAAAAAAAGAAAAAAGTATTAATATTTAATAAATCATTATATAACACAGTACACGTATTTACATATTTTCCCCCAAAAATGTTTTGCCTTTTTTTTGCTGTTTTCAGAATATATTGCATTTCACTATAAATTGTGAAAGCAATTGCATTCATCACTTAACAGCGGGCAAAAAAAAAAATAACAATCTCAAAGATTGTTTTAAAAAAGCCCAGAATCTCTTTTTACTTAAACATAACTTTTTAGAAATGCATAATATTCTATAAAAATATCATCTAATAACAATAATTATTTCTTTAAAATACCGTCTGACAATTTTGTTTCAGAAGCATAATCACAAAAATATTATATCTCAAATAACTCCACAATACATCTGGTTCCATTTCCTTTAGTCCAAATAGTAATTTTAAAATTCTTTTTTGATTAAATTTCCAATGGTAATCCAATAAAATTCCAAAATTTAAATTGTACAGATCTTACCGATTCTCTATAACATTTTGGTTTCCGAAAGATTAATTAATAATTAAATTAGTCCACAATACAATTGTTTACCTTTCCTTATGGCCAAATAGTAATTTTAAAAATCTTTTTTGAATAAATTTCCAATGGTAATCCAATAACATTCCAAAATTTAAATTGTGCAGATGTTACCGATTTTCTCTAAATTTTTGGTTTTCAAAAGTTACATTAAAAATTAAAAAAGTCCACATTACAATTGGTTACCTTTCCATTAGGCCAAATGATAATTTGAAAAATCTTTTTTTTAGAAAATTCCAATGGTAATCCAATAAAATGGTAAAATTGTTTTGTACAGATCTTGCCAAGTCTCTCTAAAATTTTGGTTTCAGGAAGATTAGATAGGAATTTGCTAAATCAAAAGGCAAACGTTGCTTGAAAATCAATTGGGAATCATTACACAGTGTCCAGCCTTTTTCACATTTAAGATAAACTGTGTAATGTCCAGAAGTAAAAGTAGGTCCTTCATGGAAAATTATTGCAACTGTTACAAAAGTTTTTCCTGAAATTAATAATTGCTGTCCTGTAAACTTCTTTATTAAAGTATCTAATTTTGAACCATCAGCTTTACATCGTTGCATCATTAAAATTACATACTGTCCGAATTCCTTTAAAATTAACGTTGAAAACATTTCAGATTTACACTCACCGCATTCCATGCTATGATTAGCATCTTTAATTAATTTAGCAAAAGTGACTGTTTTACTGTCTGGCAATGTTAAATAAATAAACCTTTCAGAATCAACATTAGAGCCACATGTATTGTAACAGTTTTCACAACTATGTTCCCATTTATAAGAGACACCAAACATATTTTCAATGGGAACCCCTTCTTCTTCCAGTACCTGAAGAAAATACATCAAGAATTCCTGTGCGTCTTGCTGTACATTTTGAGAAAACTGTGTTCGTCCTGAACATACATCTAAAAGTTTTCTAATTTCAGTAGCCCTTTCTATTTGAGTTTTATCATTACTCAGCTTTTGAAAAAGGAGACTCAACTCAGAACAGAATCTTTTTCTCTGATTTACTATTATCTGCTCTTGCAAACTTTCCAGATAAAATGCAACATTCAGCACTACATTAGCGTAGCAGTTGACACCAGAGCTATTTTCAAAATGACATCCTACAACCTCTTCTTCATTTTCCTTTTTCTTTTTGCTTGCAATTACATCACTCCTCTTTTTTTTCCTCCTCTCTACATCCTCATTACAGATATTCTCAATTCTCCTTTTACGAGAAACTACACGTTTCTCTAACACAGGATACTGACCTAAATGAGGAGCATAGGTTCTTCTTAATCTATTATACTCCTTTACACAATTTGTATCAGCACTAACTTTTGAGTCATCAAAGTCTATCATGAATAAACCAGATAATGTTTTCACTCGTGACAAAGCTACATAAGCCATACCTTCTTTGAACACAGTTGAACCAATGTTTACAAATGCACAATCTACAGTCAATCCTTGAGACTTGTGAATAGTTACAGCATATGCTAGAGAAAACGGAAACTGTTTCCTTTGTACATATAAGTCTTTCACAAGCATGAAACGAACTGTACAACGACAAATGTCTATAACTTCTTCTATCTGATCAAATTTTATTTTTAAACATTCAATTCCATCTTTTTTCTGATAATTAATAAAACCCACAACTCTTCCCATAGCTCCATTAACTAAACCTTTTTCAACATCCAAATTTCTCCTTAAAAATACTCTACAGTTCATGCAAACATATAGATTTGTTTCTAATCCAGCAGTTTTCGAAATGTTCTTCTCTAGTGAATCCAATTTATTTTTCAGTTTGCCTGTTAATGTGATAGTAATTCTTCCATCTTGAATTTTGTCCACTGCTTCCATTTTCCTGATATCTTCCTTTTCCAATTTCAAAAGCTCCTCATTGAATATTGAGCATTCACGTAGAGTTGGCATTAAGCAGATGACACTTTTCTTTTCTGCAATGTTCTTGTATATCTTCTCTGGAACTATTTCTTCCTTTGGAAATAAATTATGTAGCAACCAACTCTTTAATGCTTTTGTGCCAGCTTCAGTCAGTAGTCCAATTCTGATATCTTTCAGAATACTTCCATATTCCTCATCGTTTGCTTGCCTCATATTAGTAGTAAGTTCCTTGTACTCAAAGAAGGACCAAATATTTGCATTACCAATGCTTCCCAATGACTTCTTTGTGTCTTCATGTGTCACAGTATTAAACACTGGTTGTCCTTTAACTGGAGTAAGCTGTTGAAGATCCCCAAAAACTATGACATGTTTTCCACCAAATAACACGTCATAGTCTGTCCTTAGAATTTGCTGCATTCTTAAATGCACAAAGGCAAGCATTAAGTTTGATACCATGCTCACCTCATCAATAATGAGAACTTGCATCTTCTTCAATACTCTTGAAACTTCCAAGCATGCTTCTCCAGTTAGCTTGTGGTATTGTATTTTGTTCTCATGCTCCACTGGTAACATTAGCAAACGATGTAAGGTGATTCCTTTTATGTTATATGCTGCTAACCCAGTTGGAGCAGTAACCACACAACACAAAGTTGAATCCGTTTTTTGCTGTAGGTAGCTTCTGATGACTTTTATTAAGAAACTTTTTCCAGTTCCAGCTTGTCCGCTTACATACATCCTGATTGGATGAAATGATGTGCATGAGCACTCTTTTTTTTCATGAAGTAATCCGTGATCAATTTTGTTTCTGATCTCTTCATAAATTTGTTGCTGCTCTTCATTCAGTTGTCTTTCCAAATTTGGTAAGTCTATAAATTCTTCTTGAGCTTGATTCATAGCCGTTTCCACTTCATTCATGGCTATAGCAGCTTCATTTTCAACGATTGGTTGTCCTAGGGGATCTTGACTGAGTGTTCCTGAACTTTGGCTGTCTTGAGAACTGTCTCTAGCTACTTCAGCTGCAATTGTAGTTTCCTGTTCAATTTCTTCATTTAACATTTGCACATAAGTTGTGAATGTACTGCATTTTATGCTGTCTTTGCAAGCATTAAATGAATCTTCATAGCTTTGAAATTTTCCCAGTAGTTCATCCTCTGTACGCCATGGTTTAAACAGCTGTAAAAGAGCCAAGTAGTAAAATTCCTTTTTGTCAGTAGTGTCGCAACTCAGCTTCCTGTGATTTATCAAACTTCCTTTTGTTTGCTTCACCAAACATCCTTCCTCACCAATGACTTTATATTTTCCATTGTTGATGTCTTCTGCGGCTTTCCGTGAATAAATGTAGTTCTGCAGCACTTCATAGAGACACATGTTCTCCAGATGATGACTTCTCTTGGGATAATATGTGTCCAACATGTTTGATTTCAAAATATCTGTACTTTCTGGGTCATTCTCGGCCAAATATTCAATTTCTCCAACAGATTTCAGTACCCGATTTCTCATTGCTGCAAGGCCTAAACTTGCCCAAATTATTCTTCTTGATTTCGAGTAGAGACTTGCAGAAGATAACCTATCTGAACATTCGTAGGATCCAATTTCTCGATGGGATAACATCTTTAAACTGAAACTGTACAGCTTCTTACTGACAGTCTTCTCGTGAGAAATCTCTTCCCACATTTCTTTCAATTCAGTTTTTTCTGATTTAGTAATGTAAGACGTTACATATCGAGCAACAGCAATGGAATTGTCAGCTACATACTGTATATCCATGTTCGCATTCCACATGGATAAAATGACTGGGTTGTAGTCATTTATATTTTTTGATTCTTCTTTTCTTTTAAGGTTGTAGGTATTCTTAGGTGATTTTCTTGTAATAGTATGTCTCACAGATGACATAAAACTGTTTACTCTTCCATTTGAAAGAACAGGTCTAGGAAATCCAAATCGACATTTAGTGTAGTATTTATCTTTGCTCTTGTATTTCCGTCGATAGTATTTTCCACACCGATGACTTTGGAAACGTAAAACTTGCTCCTTTAACTTTTTCTCTTCTGTGCTTTTTGGTATAGCACATGTTGCATATTCTTCAATGAAAGATAACACTGCTTCATCAGTATCTGTTCCAAACTTTGGGGCATCCTTGATCCACAACAGCATATGAATATGAGGAGCACCTCTTGCCTGGTACTCTTTTCTCCAAAAGAAATCCACTACTTCTCCAAGAGGTGGATTCTTTTTATTACAGATGAAGGACATCATAGCCTCAAATCTATGATTGAAATATCTGCAAACATTAACCGGATCCAATGAGCACAGTTCTCCTGCTTTCTTGTATTCGATGTTTTTAATGTTTGAATTTGCCTCTCGTAGAAAATCCAGTAAATCATCCCAAGCGTACTCAGCACAGCTTAGGGTAAGGAACCATGTTGGTGTTCCTAAATTCCGTAACATGCATTTTAATTCACCATGGCGTCGGTACCAATATTCATTTGTCCCACGCTGACAAGCCATCAGATTGATCAGTTGTGTTTCCAAATGATCATCTCGGTGCTGCACTTTCTCCATAAAATCCTTAGCAGACACATTTTGTAAATGTACTCCACTTTTTAAAATGTGATTTACTGCATATGATAATGCAGACAAGTCGCTTTCAAATAAAAGATGGAACAAATAAGGAATACTTTGTCGAAATCTGGGATCTTCTGCATATAGTCTTGTAGTTCGATACTCAGAAGCTGGAATCTGTTCTGGACGTTCATCGTATCGTCCTCCTTTTCCTGTAGGAAACAGCTGGGGAAAACATCGAGCTTGCAAGCTCTCCTCCCATACACTCACGGGAGTTCCTTTTGCTTTCTTCATCTGAAACAGATCAATATTGTCTCCCATAACTTCTTTTGAATGAAGAGGATGTATGCTAAAATGTTCATAAATTTCTTCTTCCTTTGACTTGTCCACTTTTTCAATTTGTCCAGTTGGTGTTTCTGTGTCTTCTTGTAAATCTTCCTCTTCTTCTTCTATATAAATTGATTCATACCATTTGTTATTCCTTTTCAAATACAAATTTGCTCTTTGTACTTTCCGTACATCCACCAGCTCCTGCCAAATTTTCTTGTTCTTTGTAGGTACACCATTAACCAGAATGACTAATGGTTCAGTTTCCAAAGTATCTGCATCAATAGTTTCCATATTTTTTTTCAAATCCAAGGGCAAATACACCACTCTTCTTTTTAAACCTCTCAGTAAATCTGAAGGAGGTAATTTACCAGTTTTGGGCTCCATACGTACTATGGTCTGGAACGGATGAACACATTGAATAAGTATAGACTCATATGTATTTAATTCAGAAAGTTCGGCAGGAATAACATCCAATTCTAAATTATTATGTACAGCTCTGGTCGGCATTCTATTTTCCTCTAACTTGTTGTAACAGTATTTACAAATACGCTGATCTTCACCCAATTCAAAACAATTTTCAAGAAATATATATGTGGCAAAATCCTTCCACTTATAATTATCTTCATTTTCACTTTTTCTGTAGAGATCAACATTCCTAGTTTGTTTTCTATAATGAGTTCTGCGGCAACAAATACAAGTAACATTTGGTCTTTCATTAGAGATTATTGCAAATTTTGTTATGTGATCATTAAATGTCTTACTTACAGAGGGTTCTACATTCTCTTCCACTTCTTCCTCATTTACTGTGTCCTTTTCTGCACTGTCTTGTTCAGTACCAAAGTAACAAAACTGAATTTCATCAGTAACCTTCTCTACATCTGATACCGATCCACGGAACAGAGCCCTATTCAATTCATCTAACTTTATTGCTGGACTTTTAGCAAAATACAACCGTCTCACAAACTTTCTCATTTCAGTATGATGAACAGCCAGCATCCTAAAATGATGAAAAACACTTTTACACACTTTTCTAGATAGACAAGCCAGAGAATGACCCTGCAAACCAGTATTATCTCTCACTCTGCATGGATCTAGACTTTGAAGCACCTTAATCTTCTGTTTTACACTTTTTTTTAATATATTCTCTTAGAAACTCACGAAATTTATCAATAGATTCCTGACGCACAGTGCAAATACTACTACAATTCCAAGTGTACACTGGGGCTTTAGGACGTCTCCCCATAGCCTCATCCGCCATCACTTGTACCTCATCTCTTGGAACCATTTTCTCCTTCTCCATTATACAACCATTTTTCACTTCATAAGCACGACCTCTGGTGTCAACTGCATGCAGCAAACTATTACTTTGAAAATAACTCTCTTCATTAAAAAAAGGTTCACTACTTGAACTATGCACCCATTCTCCTAAAAACACTTTACAAAAGTTTGTTCTTTTCACTACTCTTTTCCTTTTGCTTTGTGATTTCATTACATTAACCATTTTATCTAATGTACGCATCCTATTCAAAATTAAAATGAATAGTTTCCTTTTTAATTCTAATGCCTTAGCTGCAATGGCTTCAATTTCTTTTTTTCTCTTATAAAATTTAGCCTTTTGCTTATATTTCTTCACATCCTTTATCAAATTGGACATAACTCTTCTCTGAAACATTTTTCTACGTATCTCTTTAAACGCTGTTTTTCTGTTTAAGTTAATCTTTATTGTTTCTGAAGGTATATTTGCATTAAATAAATGCTCAATTTTTTCCTGTTCTTTTCTATTTAAAACATTCTTTCCAGTACAGACATTTTGTACATTTTTCCTTTTTTTGAAGATGTTCTTTAAAAAATCTTTTGTCTGCTTACCAGAAGACTTTCTCTTTTTCCCAACATGAGCATCTCCAACTAACTTAGGTCCTCCAGTTGTCTTCAAATATAGTTTTTTTTTGTGGTTTTTCCTTAGTCTGGATTTTGTAGGCATCTTAAATTTTGTTCACTGCTCTTCAGCAATACCTGAAAAAAAACAAAAAAAAATTCCTTTATTTTATTTAAATATAT
The DNA here is from genome assembly GCF_964204655.1 of Triturus cristatus. Lineage (NCBI taxonomy): Eukaryota > Metazoa > Chordata > Amphibia > Caudata > Salamandridae > Triturus > Triturus cristatus. The sequence continues at coordinate 331,466,940 of NC_140582.1, forward strand.
TACTACATTTTTTATGATCTTTTCAAATCTTAAAATACTAAGTACCCCTTTCCTACAAGTGAAAATCACAATAACACCTTCACAAATTAAATATCTAAAAACAATTCCTGTGTGCACACAGTCATGGTTTGAAATTAGGCAGAAAACGAAATTTCTTTGCCAATTGGAAAGCACACTTCCTACTGCTTTTTTGGCAAGTGATAAGTACTTGTACAGTCTGACACATTTTGAATCCACTTTTCTGATTCTGAAAAAAACACATGTCCAAACTGCTTTTTGAGACCAGCAACATGTGTAACCTGGGTGACTGACTACACTCCAGCAAGGGCAACCAGCCTTAGTGATGCTGAATGTATTTGCATTACTGACTGCAACCTGAAACCCCACTCGGTTGTGAATACTGTGCATGATTCCACAGGATAAGCAGCTGGCTGTGTGCTAAGAGTCTGCTTCTGCAGAAAAAAATAGCTCCCCCTTTCCTACTAATGCAACTGTAAAATTACCAGAGCAATACGCAATAAATCTCTGCCTGTAATTCCTCTTTGCACACAGAGTCATGTTTTCATATTAGTCAGAAAACGAAATTTATTTGCTAATTTGAAAGCACACTTACTACTCTTTTTTTTGGCAAGTGATAAGTACTTTTACAGTCTGACACATTTTGAATCCACTTTTCAGATTCTTAAAAAAGCACATGTCCAAACAGCTTTTTGAGACCAGCAACATGTGTAACCTGGGTGACTGACTACACTCCAGCAAGGGCAACCTGCCTTAGTGATGCTGAATGTATTTGCATTACTGACTGCAACCTCAAACCCCACTCGGTTGTGAATACTGTGCATGATTCCACAGGATAAGCAGCAGGCTGTGTGCTAAGAGTCTGCTTCTGCAGAATAAAATAGCTCCCCCTTTCCATCTAATGCAAATGTAAAATTACCAGAGCAATATGCAATAAATCTCTGTCTGTAATTCCTCTTTGCACACAGAGTCATGTTTTCATAATAGTCAGAAAACGAAATTTCTTTGCCAATTTGAAAGCACACTTACTACTCTTTTTTTTTGCAAGTGATAAGTACTTTTACAGTCTGACACATTTTGAATCCACTTTTCAGATTCTTAAAAAAGCACATGTCCAAACAGCTTTTTCAGACCAGAAACATGTGTAACCTGGGTGACTGACTACACTCCAGCAAGGGCAACCAGCCTTAGTGATGCTGAATGTATTTGCATTACTGACTGCAACCTCAAACCCCACTCGGTTGTGAATACTGTGCAAGATTCCACAGGATAAGCAGCTGGGTGAGTGCTAAGAGTCTGCTTCTGCAGAAAAATAGCTCCCCCTTTCCTACTAATGCAACTGTAAAATTACCAGAGTAATACGCAATAAATCTCTGTCTATAATTCCTTTTTGCACACAGAGTCATGTTTTCATATTAGTCAGAAAACGAAATTTCTTTGCCAATTTGAAAGCACACTTACTACTCTTTTTTTTTGCAAGTGATAAGTACTTTTGTAGTCTGACACATTTTGAATCCACTTTTCAGATTCTGAAAAAAGCACATCTCCAAACAGCTTTTTCAGACCAGCAACATGTGTAACCTGGGTGACTGACTACACTCCAGCAAGGGCAACCAGCCTTAGTGATGCTGAATGTATTTGCATCACTGACTGCAACCTCAAACCCCACTCGGTTGTGAATACTGTGCATGATTCCACAGGATAAGCAGCTGGCTGTGTGCTAAGAGTCTGCTTCTGCAGAAAAAAATAGCTCCCCCTTTCCTACTAATGCAACTGTAAAATTACCAGAGCAATACGCAATAAATCTCTGCCTGTAATTCCTCTTTGCACAGAGTCATGTTTTCATATTAGTCAGAAAACGAAATTTCTTTGCCAATTTGAAAGCACACTTACTACTCTTTTTTTTGGCAAGTGATAAGTACTTTTACAGTCTGACACATTTTTAATCCACTATTCAGATTCTTAAAAAAGCACATGTCCAAACAGCTTTTTGAGACCAGCAACATGTGTAACCTGGGTGACTGACTACACTCCAGCAAGGGCAACCAGCCTTAGTGATGCTGAATGTATTTGCATTACTGACTGGATCCTCAAACCCTAAAAGTATTCCTCATTTATACCAGTACACCTTAATTTATGGTGAAAACATAGTCCATATTATTTTACATGTTCCTCACATTTAAATTTCTCCCAAAACACAAAATGATAAACACAACTTCAACAAAAGGAATTCCAATTCTATTATTCATTTCTTAATTTACCATATACATCCCCTCTCAAACTCTTAACTCACCTTTAAAATTAGTTAGTTGTGAAAGAAATGTGGCACTCAAACAGCAGATTATCAGAGCCAGGATCTCTGTTCTGTACACCTCTCTCCTCTCAGCAGAACCAGATAATGGCAATGTTTCCCTCTCTTTTTCCACACATATACATGTTAGTTTCAAATCTCAGTGCTTCCCCCTTTTTTCAAATGTAATCACACATTTCTATTGGTTGAAAACCAACCCTTTTCCAAAAGTACCCTTCCCCCAACTTGACTTCAGCCTAGTACCCTTCCCCCAACTTGACTTCTGCCTGCTACCATAGCAACTGCTCTTGAAACACTGCTGTGTAGAGTTAGGTCAGAAGTTCACCACACAATGTTTCATTTCCAAAGAGCAGGAGTGCTTAACTTTTCAAACCTAACAGCAAATCCATAGTACTGTTCTTTGGTAACACATTTTTCTGTACCAATACAAAACATGCTTCTATATATTGACACATACAGCCTAGTTTTTAGTGTAGAATGGTATGAAACAGCCAATCAGTTCTTTTTAAAAAAAATAAAAATATGTATGCCTCCATTTCCAAACTGTCTTTCATTTCTTTTTACCATTCTACTGAAATACACTTCCTGAGTGCACCCCGATCTCCTTGGAAGATGTTCACAGTGTGGATTGTAGGACACAGCTATGTCTTCTGGAGTGAAAAGTATGCAGAAAAAAGAGGTATGGTGAGAGACTTTGCTTTGCCAAATGTAGACATTAAATGGATTGGTCAGAGAGGGTTAAAGTGGCACCAATTGATGCCATTGGTGAAATCCTTCATGCAAATCCAACACCCTGACCTCATAATAGTGCACTGTGGTGGCAATGACCTAGGCACTTTGACTGGGGTAGGTCTGGAAATGCTTATGAAGGAGACCTTTGCACAACTGTTTTCACTTTTCCCTAAAACTGCCTTTGTGTATTCTAACATATGCCAAAGGCAAAAATGGAACTGGTCCAATCATTTTTGTCCGCAGATTGACAAAGCAAGAAAGCACGTCAACAAATCTGTTTCTGCTTTCCTCCAAGACTATGGTATGGGTTCCATTTACCACAACAACTTGCGTTACGACATGCAAGACATTTATAGAGGAGATGGTGTACACTTCAATGATGAAGGGAACAGAGTCTTCCTCTTGAACCTTAGACTCTGCGTCGGTACTTACTTGTAGGTACCACCAAAAAAATCACTTCATAAACACAACGGCTCTTTTTAGAGCCCCCTAATATCTAAACACTTAAATCTGAATTTTATTTCTTTTTTTATTTTTTTTTTCTACCGTACGCGTACGGTAAGCTTACGGTAAGCTTACCGTACGCGTACCCCGCGATTTTTAAAAAAAATTAATAAATGTTTTTTTTGTACTTTTCTGTCCTTCTTTGACCCCCTTTCAAATGTTAGGGGGTCTGTAACTCTCTTCCTTGCCCCCTTTTCAAGTTATCACCCTTTTTTTTCTGAGTGAAACACACAAAATGGCGGCCGCCGCTTCCTGGTTTCGACCGATTCGAATGTTTACTAAGATCTAACAGCCAATCAGAATCGCGCTCGCGCACGTCACCGTACGCGTACGGTAAGCTTACCGTAAGCGCACGGTAAGCGCACTGTAAGCTGGCTCAGATATATATATTGATTTAAATGCTATTTTCTCAGGAACTACTGAACAGATTTACACCAGACCTACAAAAGGCACTTCCTTGACCTGAGGACTACCTCTCTGCCAAATTTCAAGTAACTCTGTTCAGCCGTTCGGGCTGTAGCTGTGTCTAAAGGTCCTATGGAAAAATGCATGGGAAAAACGCGTTTTGGGACCCCCCTTTTTTCTCAACCCCCGCTTGACGAATCCCCCCGAGACTTTCAGGGTAGGAGCGGAGCGTAGTGCCCCACCTATTTTGAAAATTACGCGAGGATTCGTCGACCGGCGCCAAAGTTATTCCAAATAGAATGTTGCGGATTTCCTATGGAAACAGGGTCCTAACTATAACTACCTACTGGCGACCGCCAGTAGGTAATATACATATATATATATATATATATATATATATCTATATCTATATCTATATATCCAACAAACACAATCGCTTCTGCAGCAGCCTCTTTATGTGAGGAGTGTCTGGCGGGGTAGCGAACACCAAATATCCACAACACAACTGCAAATCGACTCAGGAACCACAATTCCTGGTCAAAAATCACAGCCCCGGCACTCTGAATATATATATATATATATATATATATATATATATATATATATATATATATATATATATATATATATATATATATATCCATATCCATATCCATATCCATATCCAAAAGAAGATGCCTGCAATTGAGGTGCCGCACACAAGCATGTTATCAACCTTTCTTTATTGGTAAGTTGCAGGGAAAACCGGCTTTGTCTCCACAGCGAAAAGTTCACCAAACATGTTTCGGGCTATCTCGTCCTTGATCTCTGGCATCCGAAAGAGACTCAGCTGCATAAGTCTTACGCCGCACTTGCAACGATTAAATACTGTCCCGCCCAGTGGGCGTGCCTCACAGCTGCATTGTGGTTCCTATAGTTTGATGCAGCAAAGTCTCACCATCATTTAAAACTGTAGTAGTTTGCATGTAGAAAACAAGACTTGGTCCCTGCATGTATATCTCACCAACACGGTTCACGCTGTTCCTTGGGCGCTTTAAAATTCACTGCGTCCTGGAGCTGCTCTTCCGCAGCGGGGCGCCTCGCGACCCAGACAGGGCCGCTACAATATCCAAAAGAAGATGCCCGCAATTGAGGTGCCGCACACAAGCATGTTATCAACCTTTCTTTATTGGTAAGTTGCAGGGAAAACCGGCTTTGTCTCCACAGGTAAAAGTTCACCAAACATGTTTCGGGCTATCTCGCCCTTGATCTATATATATATATATGTACTCGCATCCGCTTCCGATACACCTCCAGAAATAACGAGCGTGGACCCTACAGTTAGTGGAGATTTTCTTATTTTATTGCCACCAGATTGTCTGCCTTGTTGCGTTTCAGCTGATAAACGGCCTTGATCACATGACACAGCTCATACAGTGCTACCGCTTTTTAAAGTGCAATTGCAGTTAATTACGCCATAGACATAGAAGACATATTGCATTCATATTTTTAGCTTAAATGCTTCAATTTTCATTATATACTAGACCATATATACAATACAAATAACTGGAAAATCCAATTTCAATGATAATGGCCATTACATTCATATCCATGTTAATACACAATTTAAATTAAATCTTTCCTGTTCTAAATATTATGGCTAGAAAATTACATTGTGCCTATCCCTCATAACCCTATTGTGGACCACCGCATATAAAGTGAATTCCGTCACTTATTACACATTCTATTTCAGCTTGAATGCTATAACTGAAAAACAGATTTTGTATATGCACATAAATAATCAATACATGAGTGACTGTGCTACCTCTATGCTGAGACTTGAAATTTACCATGCCCTCATTCTTTTCTGGGATTGATATTGTGCAAAGTACGCATTTGTATTTTTCATAAAGTGACGGTGTGCTAACAAAGTGCCAAAAGTGAATTGTAAAGTGCTTGTGCTAAATATCCTTATGTATGGGTTGCCTTCTATCTCAAACATTATTGTTGTTGGCAGCTAACCCCCATAGAGAAATTGTGTACTGTACTATTATACTAATACCATATATGAACAAAACCTTAACCATTGATTTTAGATCCCTATACACCAATGTCAAGGGCTACATCACGGTTATAGGTGATAAGGTACTAATGGTTAACTAGTGCAAATGAATACAGGATATTTCATAAATATTACATTATTCACAGTTGATCCCCTTATAGATACATAAATAATTCTTGATTATTATAAAATATAAAACCATTTAAATATGATCAATAAAAACCAACTGTTAAATAGTAATAAATACATATATAAATATCCTAAAATTCATAAAATCAATTAAATTGTTGTGCTTACATAAAGGCTATTTCAAACGTACACAAATTCAAATAAGGAAAGGTTGTACAGATATTTGCCCGCAAATCTATAGACTCAATGCTATATATTGTTTTTCTCTTACAGTTTCTTGCCTCTAACACATACTGATGTATAAATCTAAAAGACATTGAATTTTCTCTTGTGCTGTATAATGATGTTATCAGCACTATTTCATAAATATGTGTATAAATCTTCACTTGTGTTGAGGCCCCCTGGCTGTTTGGAATCGAACTGTAATATATAGCTAGTTTCCAGGCGTCTCAGTTTAGCTTCACTGTCCCCACCTCTTTTCTGTGGCGGGACGGCTTCCATAACATAGTATTTGAGATGTTTCAAATTACTATTGTGGCAAGACTTAAAATGCCTTGCCACTGGATAATTGGCGTCATTGTTAGAAATCGCCTTGATATGCTGGAGAATTCTCTTATGTACAGGTAACTTGGTGCTCCCAATGTACTTGAGATGACAACTGCACTCTAGTATGTACACTGCATGTTCTGTTTTGCAGGTAAGATGTTGTTTAATGTCCCGTACCTTGTTGTTAAAAGCCGTTTTATATGAGATCATATTGATGCCATATTGGCACGCTTTGCATATGGAAAACTTGAAAAATCCTTTTCGAGCCATTAACCACATGCCTCTGCTTTGTTCTTCCGGGCTACTCTTCACCAGCATATCACCCATACTTTTAGTTTTTATGAATGTAATCGTTGGGCTGGATGGCAATAACTTACCTATCACTGGGTCATCCCTAACTATGGGCCAATTGCACCTAACTATAGACCTAAGCTGCTTTTCCTGCCTGGAAAATGATAAAATGAGTTGAGTGGGTTGTTGGGCTTGATTGTGTATTTTGTTTATCTCAACACTGTTAGATCTTAATAATAGGTCTTCTCTTGCCTGCTCTTTGGACCTTCTTATTGCGGCGTCCACTATTTCCGACCTGTAACCCCTTGCTAGAAAACGAGCCCTACTTTCTGCTTTCTTTTTACAGGTTTCGTCTTCATTGCTGCAAATGCGTCTAATGCGAAGCATCTCCCCATAGGTAATGCTTTTAATTAAATGGGGAGGATGTGCACTTGAAGCATGCAGCAATGTATTCCCTGCTGTGGATTTTCTAAACAGTGTAGTGGACAGACAATTGTTGATCACTTCAATCTGTACATCTAAAAATGTCACAATATTCCTACTTAAAGTTGAGGTAAACTGTAAATTGATATCATTTTTGTTAATCTGTCCAATAAAATTCATGGTACTCTGTTCATCGCCATTCCACACAATAAATAGATCATCTATGAATAGCAACCATGTTACTATGTTTGCTGTATATGTTTCCTCATATTGTTGCATGAGGACCAGCTCCTCCCACCAGCCCATAAACAGACAGGCATAGCTGGGGGAGAAGCTATCCCCCATCCCAACTCCCTGTATTTGTTGATACATTTGATTGTTAAATAGAAACAAATTATTCTCTAGGCAAAACAACAACATGGTAAGAAGCATTTTTGTATGCTGTGCATACCTAATGGGTCTATTAGATAGAAAATATTCCACAGCTCGCATTCCATCTTTGTTCCTAATGCATGTATATAAAGATGATACATCCAGAGCTATAAGCAAATATTCAGGCTTCCATTGTATATTTTTGATCATTTTTAAAAAAATCCCCTGTATCTTGTACATAAGATTTCAATTTCTTTACATATTCTTGCAGGAAAAAGTCAATATATCTAGATGCATTCCCCAGTGGACCATCACAGGCTGCAATGATGGGCCTTACCTGTGGTCTTTGAATGTTTTTATGAATTTTCGGAATAAAATAGATCACCGGGTTGGTCGGATGTTCTTTCTTAAGATATTTCAATTCTTCCCAATTTAGGAGACCTATGCTTTTCCAAGCAAGAAGTTGTGAAAAAAGAGTTCTTGGGTATTTTTGAATTTCAATGGAGAGCTCTTCCTGTAACAATTCTTATTATTTAGTTGACTGTGTGCTTCCTCCAGATATTTCCTTAATGGCCATAAAACAATATTACCGCCCTTGTTGGAATTTCGGATTACTACATTATTTTCTTTTCTTAGTTTTGGGATTATTTGATAATACTGTCTTTCTTGATTAGTGATTTTCCTTTGAGTTTGGTTAGCGATGATGTTCAACTTTTTGACTTGTGCCACGATCTGTTCATTGAACACATCTATGGAATCTCTGGCCATAATGGGTACAAACCTAGATTTCATTTTGAAAAGAGTGGTGGGCCTAGCACATTACCAGTGCATCTTGTTGGTGTGGCATGGAGTCTGCCAAATCTGGAAGAATCCTGCCAGTACTTGTAGTCGCTGCCATCCCTCTTTCTAGGTCTTGTAAATCTTGCAATATCCCAAAGTCTGGGAACTTGTATCCTTGTCAAACTGATTAGAATTTCCCGCTTCAATCTGATTGCCTCTTAGCTGATGAAATTTCCTTAGTTTAAGTTTCCTGATGAACTTATAAATGCCTGCCCTTGTCTGAGTGTAATTAAAATTTGATTCTGGGCAATAAGACAATCCTAAGGATAAGAGCTGTTGTTCTGCTACTGTCAGATTTACATTTGCCCAATTGATGATCGTTTTTGCCCCTTGCGCTTTTATTGGATCCGGAATTGAGGGGTTAGAGTGACCTGGAACACTTTCTACTTGCGTGCCCCTCTCCCCCGACATAATTTCTTCACATTCTCTCCTGTTCCTACAGGCCTGCTTTCTCCCCCTTCTCCTCCGGGTGTTCCTGTTTTGGCTGGCCTGTTGTTGCGAGATCTCAAGGATTCTCTCCTGCTCCGTTTTAAAATATCTAATTCTTCCCCCAGAGTGAGTTTGATATTGCTTGACTCAGGTCTTGATCTTCCATTCTCAGCTTCTGACTCACTCTCAAGGGCAGAGCTAATGTCTGACATCGACGTAGATTCAGTAGGTTGTTGCCCCCTCTCGGTTTGATTACCACTTTGCAAGCATTTGTTGGTGGTTGCAGTTCTCATAGTATCAAACTGCCTTGGAAACGTGAATATTTGGCCATTAGCATAGTCATCACTATCCCTTTTGAACTTATGTGTTTTTCTTATTTTTATTTTTTCCTCTTCCTTTTGTAATCGTGTTACCATTTCTTCATGTAACTTGTGTCTAATTTGGGGATCACCCTGCTGCTGAATTTAATTTTCAAGTGCTTCAATTTTGGTCTGCAGTTTACTTCGGTCTATTTCCGCATATTTTACTAATATCACCACCAGTCTGTGAGATGACTCCAAGTTGCATTCAGCCCACTCTGCCATCATGAGTGGGTTGGGTACCTCATAGCTGGGGGGCATTCATAATGCGGAGCCCCCTAGGTACTCTTCCAACATCCAAGTATCTTTTCAGCGATCTCGCCTCCCACCACTTGGACTGCTCGTGGTGTTTCAATTTTTCCAGCACTCGATAATTAACCTTAAGCCCCTTCATTTTGCCACTCGGTTCATCATTAGCATCCTTGCTGACACCTCTCGGTTCCAAGGGAGAGTCAGAGAACATCTCCTCTGCGGCTAACTCGCAGTCTCTGAGCGTGTCTGCGGACATAGTGGCAAATATATATATATATTTTCTTTAGAAGTCCTGTGTGCCTTTCCTCCTTTGAACAGTCCCTAAGAGAGCACCAGGATTGCACACCTCCCAACCTGTTACTGCAATTTTATTTGCGTATCTTGTGTGCTTGGTAGAGAGTTGCGTAGCTCCTTTCCCCGATGTTCACTCCTCCGAGTTGCCCACTGTGAGTCCGGTATCACCTCGCTCAATCCGCCGCACTTGTCTGCACGCTTCTACTTCGTTTGCTCGCAGGGGGCTCTGTCCTTTCTTTTTTTGGATGTGAGAAGTGCCCCGGGGGTCCCCGCCTGAGCCACACCACAAGCCTGCGATGCTTCAGCTTGGACTGGGCTGCCTGGACCAAGACTTGCCCGCTACGGAGCCTGCTTATTGGGAGGGGGTCCACGAGCCGGAGGAAGTCAGTCCTGCACACATGAAGAAACTCGCATCCGCTTCTGATACACCTCCAGAAATAATGAGCGTGTACCCAACAGTTAGTGCAGATTTTCTTATTTTATTGCCACCAGATTGTCAGCCGTGACGCGTTTCGGCCGATAAACGGCCTTGATCACATAACAGGGCTCAGACAATGCTACTGCTTTTTATAGTGCAAGTGCAGTTAATTATGTCATAGACTTAGAAGACATATTGCATTCATATTTTTAGTTTATATATATCATGAATCTGGGTGCTTAATTTAAAAAATAATAATAATAAGTGCCTGGGCTGTCGTCAGGAGACCCCAGCAGATTGCACCACCCATTGTGCTACCAGCACCGTCAATGACAGAACCCACACAACTACTAACCATTGTACCCTTCAAGTGTGACAATTCAGACTACTCCAGGCCCCCAATACTATAAGATGGCATGAGCGGCTGGTATTAGTCATTTTTAATGTAAGTTGAATTAATAAAAACTGTTGTGTTCATATGTAATTTAGACAAACAGCGCTGCCATGTGGCAGAATGTCATAAGTGCCAGTGTTGACAATAAAATTCTAGTGCAGAGCACCAGAAAGCACCAGCTCAAACATATAGATTATATTTGAGCCCATGGTGTGTGTTCATCTTTTGATTTCCTGTAGGATTGCACGAGTTCCTTAGGCTACTAGCACCTCCTTTGTTGCATAAACTATTGTTGCCTGCTCTCCCAGCCACACCTCAACTCAGTCTGGACATTGTCTGGCCACCATCAAAGTTCCCAGCGCCTCTTTGGTATTTGGTCTCTTTCCCTCCTTGCATCCTTGAACAAGATCGCCCGCTGTCAAAAGGAACATTCACTTCCATATTCAACCTCAAGAGAGCCCACAAGGTCAGCCTTCTAGGACCTGCTGTGCCTAATGCTCACCTCGAGCGCAGCCCTCCTGGAGACTTACCAGGAGGTCTGATTGAGTGTTTCAAGCTTTGGATCCCTGAGAGGTTAGACATATGGACATTATATGTTCTCATTTAATGTTATTTACTGCTCCACAACCTTCCCACCTGTGTCTCCTAAGGCTTCCTAAATCTGTGGTTTAATTGTGCCATGTAAGATGAGTTTTAACCTATCACTTTGTTAATATATCGACAGTATTTATTTATTCATTTATTTATTCATTTGTAGAGCACATGGTTACACCACCGGTGTGTCCCCGCGCTGTGACAAAAGCTCTGAGAAGATGCGGCTGCCAGCTGCATGTCCAGCCGCGTTGTACAGCCTTAACCAACAGTTATCCTTATTTAGATTTCACAAACAGCCAGGTCTTTAGCTGCTTACGAAATCTGTTTTCACATGGCTCTATTCTTAGATCCATCGGTAGCTTGTTCCACATTTTTGCTGCAAGGTACCTGAATGAGCGTGCCCCCATTCTTGCTCTAAATTTTCTCGGTACAGTCACCAGACCCTTCTCCGTCGATCTTAAACTACGCCCTGGGGTGTATTTGGTTGTTAACGGTTGGAGGTATTTTGGGCCTTTCTTTAATAGGATGCGGCGGCAGTGGCATGTTGCCTTAAACGCGACTCTCCTTTCCATTGTCAGCCAGTGTAGTGCTGTCAGGGCTTTCTTCGTGTTTGATCTTCTCAGAAGGCCAATTACCAATCAAGCCGCCGCATTCTGTATCCTCTGTAATTTAGATAGCCCCAAGATATAGTACATTCCCGTAATCCAATTGGGAGGTTATTACTGCATGTACTATGCCTTTCCTAGCATTAGGTGGTAAGAGATACAGAACTTTCCTCAGTATTTTCATGGCCCCGTAGCATTTACCCGCTACCTTCCAAATCTGACTATCAAATGTAAACTCGGTATCAAACCAGAAGCCAAGGTTTTTCACTTCTGCTTTTGGGGTAGGTATTTGGCCTAATAATTCAAGCCACCACGCGGATGACCATATGGATGGCGTCTTGCCTACGACCAGTACCTCCGTTCTATTTCGATTTAGCTTGAGGCAGTGATTCAACATCCAGTCTGCTACCTCTTCTAAACATTCGGAGAAACGGATTGCTGCCTGGTTCTTGTCCTGTGATAGCATCACAATTAGCTGCGTGTCGTCTGCGTAGGAAACAATCGACACCTTATGTTTCTCCACTCTCTCCACCAGTGATCCCACATAAATGTTGAATAGAGTGGGCTTAAAATTGAGCCCTGTGGAACCCCCTGGGCCAAGGGAATACTCTCAGATAAATAGGTTTGTTGTGCGACTTGGAATCTCAGTCCTGAGAGATACGATGTTAACCAGCTCAGAGCGCTTCGCCTGATGCCACACGTCTCTAATCTATGGAGGATCAGTTTGTGGGAGACGGTATCAAAAGCCGCATTGAGGTCAAGCAAGATCAGTGCAGCCGTTAGTCCTTTGTCTGCACATTTTCTCAGTGTTTCTGTGGCAATGAGCAGCGCTGACTCTGTGGAGTGAGCCATTCTAAGACCTGTTTGGTCTACCAGTTGTTTATTTGTTACTTTCTCTGTAATCGTAGCCACAAACGGTAGTAGTGAGACAGGGCATAGATTTTCTAATATTGTTTGTTCTAATGATGGTTTCTTTTTAAGTGGCTTGACAATGGCCTGTTTCCATTTTGTGGTGACCACACCATTTTGAAAGGAGCGTAAAATGAGCTCCGAGATATATGGCATAATCGCGTTCGCTCCCTCCATTACTATCTTTGGTCAAGCTGGATCTAATGGGGAGCCGGATTTTATCCCTGTTGCTGTGGCTGTAAGTTCTTCTAGTTCCTGGATCTTGAATTCATCCAGCGTCACCCCTACAAGGTTTATCTGACTTCCACAAGTCAGGCTGGTTCCTTGTCGTGCTTCTACCGGGAAGGTGTCATATATCTTAGTCACTTTATTCGCAAAGAATTCTGCCACCTTATTACAGCTCTCAACAGAGGCGGCTGTGTCACTTCTAGTTTTGTGTGTTCTGAGGGACTTTAGTATGGCGAACATTTCTTTGGAGGAGTTACTAGCCCTTTCAATTCTTTCCGTATAAAATTTACATCTGGATTTCTTAATTAATGAATGATATTGTTTTAGTTCCTTTTTATAGTTTTCTTTGGCCCTACTACAATATTCCTGCTTCCACACTCGTTCAAGCCTTTTACACTTTTTCTTGGCCATCGTCAGTTCATCATTAAACCAAGGTGCTGTTTCCTTTTGTCTCTTTGGGATCCTGGTGCTCCAAGATGCTGTCTTATCTAGTGCCTCTATAATCCAGGTTTCCAGTTGGTTATTGGCTAGGTTAATGTCTTTATCTAGTATAAGCTTTTTATCCAACAGCGCCTGGGTGAAAGGGGTGGGGTTAAAATTATTCCACTTCCTAGTAGTGATTTCCTTGGTCTGTTGTTCTAACCTCTTTCTGTGGGAGGGCACTGTAAACCAGACTAGATAATGATCTGACCAGGGAATTGGCCATGGTGTACCAACCTCTGTCTCCGTAATGTTTGAGAAAATAGGATCTAAAATGTGGCTCCCTTGGTACGTTTGTGTCTCTACTTTTTGTGCAAGGTTCAGTGTCAATAGATCCCTGCATATTGTGCTTGCTTCTTGGTTCTGCTTGTTATCAAGGTGTATATTCAGGTCACCTAGCTCCAGAAAGTTTTTATATCGGAGATCTGGGTGTACCACTTTCTCCTCCAGGCTTGCCATAAATTGTGATACTGGACCTGGCGGGCGGTAGATTAGAAAGCCAGCTATGGTGTTATCTCCTGTTGCTGATTGGGTAAATAAGAGCGCCTCGCATTTTTCTAGGTCGGCTTTTTTTTATCTCACACTTCATTGTGGATTTATATATTATAGCAATACCACCGCCTATTTGACCTTCTCGATCTTGCATTACTAACATATATTCGCTAGGGATTGCTTCCAGAACATCTGGGGTGGAACTCTCACTAAGCCAGGTCTCGGTCAGGAATAGAGCGTCCAATGATCTTTCTCTTAGTAGGTCATGGACCTCATATTTATGTTTAGCCAATAACCTACAATTTAGTAATGCTAAGTGCAGCTTGCCTTCATTGTTATTATTCGTTTTAAGCATTATGGTCATATTACAGTGTTCACATTTTAATTCCTTACTATCTACATTTATAGTATGTTTGCATAATATGTCAATGGGCTTTGATAGTCTACGTGGCTCCTCTGCTGAGTACTCAATCCTCCCTTGTGACCCCAAAAGACCAGGGGTCCTGGCCCCTGGGCCTGGTTGAGTGCAGACGGGCTTGCCTTTGGCACCTATTCTGCGCGCCAGCGGCGCGCCTGCTGCGTGTGTCTGCTGCATGGCCGCATACACATCGGTCTTTAGAAGGGGATCGGTGGGAAGTTCCGCCTTCCCGACCGGAAGTGATGCTCTAAGGAAGCTCAGCCACACCCTCCACACAACAGCACTCAGTCGGGATGGACCGGGGCGGGCACAAGATGAAGGTAGCAGACAGTGCAAAATGGCAATTCAAACAGTACAAGTTGTGAATTTAAAAGAGTAATTTGTTAAAATAGTGCTAAAAAATGTCCACGTGCACATACTGGCGATCTCATGAGAGTGTCTCTCTATGTAGATCCGTCTATAATCAATAAATGCAACAGACCCTCATACAGTAACCGGTCTAATAACCTATACAGATGTTAAGCTTCTTCCCAGGTATAACAAGACATGGGAATGTATCTGTGTCTCCAGGGAAAGTGAAAGACAGGAAGGACCTCCAGTCATGTTTCTTCCCTTTTCTCTCTGAGATCTGCTTAATTGTCTGCAAATTGAAATAGGTTGAATCAAATGGAACAGAGGGTGTCGCAGAAGCAAGCATTGAGCTAGGAGTCTTTTAGCGCCCTATGCATATCCACTTGGATGCGCTTCCTGAACACAGCTGGGATGTTTTCCCAGGACTTTGCCTTCAGTTAGAGTGTGACCATGTTGATATTCACAATAGGTTTCTGCCAGTTGACGTCATCACCTGGTGTTGTTCAGCTAGGTTATTTGAGGAGTAGACAGGGCTTCGAGCTGTTTCCCTTTCTGTCTCCTTTTCAAGGGCAAATTGTGGCCGTGTGTCGCCAATATCAAAAACACAAACACATCAAATAAAGCGGTGAATCACACCAGTTAGTTTCTAAAGGGCGTAGGCCGCACACACAAGCAAATCGGAAATTTGAGTACAATAATAACTGTGGACACATTGTTACCTTAGAGCGAATCAAAACACGCCTTTGGGGCTCAGAAGGTAGTCTCAGGTGAACTGCGTGTCCTATATTATTGTTTATGGAGGAAGCTATCAGACGTAGGTGGGGAGACTTTATTTCACGCTTTGGGCACTGTAGCAGCAAACAGGGCGTCAGCTCATGTACCCAAATATGTGCTCCTTTCAAAGCAATAGCAATTGCACGTACAGCAACCAGGTGATCAAGTGACAAGAGCACAGAAAAACAACGGAGCTCACCCAATGCTCCTGAAACACAGTTCAGTCTGGGATCGGTTACTGGTTTGAAATTGTGTTGACTCCCATCGTTCAGATGATGTCTGGTTCCGAGTGTTAGAGCAAACCCACTGCATTTCTTAACAAGCTTTGAAAATGCAATAGCTCTCGGCCTTGTTTACGTTAAAGCAATTCTGTTTGTAATTAGGTGGCGTTTTAGCTTTGCTTTTATTAGTGGTTTTCAAACTTTCATGTACATAACATGCATATGTATGCATATATGCATATGTATGCATGCATTTATATTTGTATATATATAGATATGCAGATGTATATATATGTTTATATATGTATGTATGTAAATATATACACATACCTATATATAAATGTATATATATATATATGCATATGTGTGCGTGTGCGTGTAGAGAGGTAGATGGAGAGAGATGGAGAGGTGTAGAGGTAGAGTGGTAGGGAGAGGTGTAGACTGGTAGAGAGAGGTGGAGAGGGGTAGAGAGTGGTAGATAGGTAGAGAGTAGTAGAGAGAGAAGCAGAGAGAGAGGTAGAGAGAGAGGTAGAGAGTAGAGAGTGAGTAGTAGAGAGTAGTAGAGAGAGAGTAGAGAGTAGTATAGAGTGAGTGGTAAAGAGTGGCAGATAGTAGTAGAGAGTGAGTAGTAGCGAGTGATTAGAGAGTAGAGAGTAGTAGAGAGTGAGGAGTAGAGAGTAGTAGAGAGTGAGTAGTAGAGAGTGGTATAGAGTGAGTAGTAGAGAGTGAGTAGTAGAGTGTAGTAGAGAGAGAGTAGAGAGTCGTAGAGAGTGAGTGGTAGAGAGTGGCAGAGAGTAGTAGAGTGAGTAGTAGAGAGTGAGTAGTAGTGAGTGAGTAGAGAGTGATTAGAGAGTAGAGAGTAGTAGAGAGTGAGTAGTAGAGAGTAGTAGATAGTGAGTAGTAGAGAGTGAGTAGTAAAGAGTAGTAGAGAGTAGTAGAGTGAGTAGTAGAGAGCGAGTAGTAGAGAGTGAGTAGTAAAGAGTAGTAGAGTGTAGTAGAGAGTGAGTAGTAAAGAGTAGTAGAGTGTAGTAGAGTGAGTAGTAGAGAGTGAGTAGAGAGTGATTACAGTGTAGAGAGTAGTAGAGAGTAGTAGAGAGTGGTAGAGTGAGTAGTAGAGAGTGAGTAGTAGAGAGTGAGTAGTAGAGAGTAGTAGAGAGTGAGTAGTAGAGAGTGAGTAGTGGAGAGTAGTAGAGAGTGAGTAGTTGAGAATAGCAGAGAGTAGTAGAGAGTAGAGTAGTAGAGAGTCAGTAGTAGTGAGTGAGCAGTAGAGAGCAGTAGAGTTGAGTAGTAGAGAGTGAGTAGTAGAGAGTGAGTAGTAGAGAGTGAGTAGAAGAGTGTAGTAGAGAGTGAGTAGTAGAGAGTGAGCAGTAGAGAGTAGTAGAGTTGATTAGTAGAGAGTGAGTAGTAGATAGTAGAGAGTGAGTAGTAGAGAGTAGTAGAGAGGGAGTAGTAGAGAGTGAGTAGTAGAGAGTAGTAGAGAGTGAGTAGTAGTGAGTAGTAGAGAGAGTAGTAGAGTATTAGAGAGTAGTAGAGAGTGAGTAGTAGAGGAGTAGAGAGGAGTAGAGAGTAGTAGAGAATGAGTAGTAGAGAATGAGTAGTAGAGAGTAGTAGAGAGAGAGTAGTAGAGAGAGAGTAGTAGAGAGTGAGAGGTAGAGAGTAGTAGAGCGTGAGTAGTAGAGAGAGAGTAGTAGAGAGTAGTAGAGAGTGAGTAGTAGGGAGTGAGTAGTAGAGAGTAGTAACTCTTTCTCCCGCCTCTCAGTGGGTCACCATCTGTCCTGTGGTTTGCTGTGGCACCAGTCGGTGCACACACAAACAATGACTCGCTCTCGCCTCTCAGTTGGTCACCATCTCTCCTGTGGTGTTCTGTGGCACCAGTCGGTGAAGGAACAAGCAGTGACTCTCTCTTACCTCTCAGTGGGTTTGTCATCTGTCCTGTGGTTTGCTGTGGCACCAGTTTGTGCAGACACGAGCAGTGACTCTCTTGTGCATCTGAGTGGGTTACCATCCTCCCTGTGGTTTGCTGTTGCCCCAGTGGGAGCAGGCACGAGCAGTGACTCTTGTGCATCTGAGTGGGTCACCATCTCTCCTGTGCTTTGCTGTGGCGCCAGTCGGTGCAGGCACGAGCAGTGATGCCTCTCTCGCCTCTGTGGATCACCATCTATCCTGTGGCCTCCTGTGGTACCAGCCGGTGCATACACGTGGGTTGACTTGCTCTCGCCACACACCCACACTGTGTGGCTTTGATTTGCACGCAATGCTCATTAGAGCGTCTAGGTTCCCTGTGGTTTTGTCTTGTGGCCGGGAGAGGCCGTCCTTCTTGTTTCCGTGTCTGCACGTCGGTGTGGGTGGTGGACTCCACGCTGTGCGCGTATGGTGCAGACTCCGGGTCCCTCACTAACTGGATCCAGACCCCATGCTCCTGATGTTACACAGACCAGGCATTGGGAGGGGGGAGGGGGAGCTCTGTGTTGTGATCCTGCTTGTGTAAGACCTACCTCTCGGGCGACAACTGCGAAAGCGATTTTTATTTTGAAGGCCTGCATGTGAAGGGTTGTGATGTGTGTCTGGAATGCAGTTTTTCTTGTCTTGTATTACTTTAATAAAATAACAACGGCTTTGTGATATCGGGGACTTAAAGCTTTCTATAACCAGATCTGAAAAGCTGGGATGGGGTGGACCTAACTGAAGCATTGCCTTGTCCTCCCCGTCGCCTCTGAGCTCCAGTGCCTGTTGTAAAGACATTTCTTATCTGCTTGCTAAATAAACAAGCAGATAAGAAAAGTCTTCACGGTACACGTAAAGCAGGCGACCGTGTCCGGAGGGGACGGACTAAAAAGCCAAAAGGAGGCCCCCTGGGCCCCTTATTTCCAATGGCGGTGCACCGTTTAACATAAACGGTGACGCAAGCCAATGGGAATAAAGGGCGGGGCTTTAAGCCCTTTTCTAAAATTGACTAGATCACTATAAGTCTCGAGGCGAGGAGAGCATGCGCACTCCAACGCCAGCCGAGACCTAAAAAGCTTTGGCATTGGCTGTCAGACGTTTGTCTTTGACGATGCTTGTTTTCTATTGTCATGGTTTTTGCAAAACCTTATTGTTCAGAGACCTGCCAGGCCCTCATCTTTCCATCAAAAAAAAATTGTCTCAAAGTAAAAATATTTTTGGTCTCACAAATCGCACATAATAGTCCGTAGCAATCGCTGGCACTGTGTGAGAATGTGCTACTCGTGAAAAAGCGGAATGCCATCACTCACAGTGAAGTTAGCCAACTGCTGAAGTGGGCTGACCCATTGCCCCATGCTGTTGGAGTCGAAATAAAAATGTGAATGACACAATAGACCAATGGATGAAGAGGGCTGTCTGAAAGCCCCTATTAGTAAACACATTAGACTTATAGTTTTAATACAATCAACGGTTCCTGATTATAGCCAGATCTACAAATGAATCATTCTCAGTTGAGACAACATATGAGTTAAATAAATTTGCAAGATATTGGGGAAACAACCTTTCGGACGTAGCTGGAATCACGCTGTGCCAACACAGTGCTGGCAATAGAATGAATGCAGCATTAGCACGTATTCGTTCAGCACAAAATTTGTAACAACGACTTCCTTTTGGGGGGCACATTAGTGGAATGGTGTTGGATTTAAAGTCCCATACCTTCCTTACTGATGCACAGACTGGAGTTGAAATAGTAAATTCAACTATTCCAACATCCAGCACCCCCTAAGGAAAGTCGTTAAAACGACTTGCGTGCTGAACAAATGCTTCCTGAAGATACATTTGTACTAAAGACAGCATTCTGAATGCTTGCGTACTGAACACATGTGGAATACTGTCATACATTCAAGATATTTCTTTGGTTATAGATGCGAGTGCAGCCACAATACAGTCATCAAGTAGATCGCTTTTTAATAATCATCCTATGGTTGCTTATCTTCACCTGTGCGGTTCTTCTGTATTGATAAACTTTCTCAAAAATGCCATCCAAGCTCTAGTACATAATCCAAGATATGAGGTCTTAACTTTATGCTATGTGCTTAGTCAATCCACAAAGTAAAGTTGTCTAACTGAAAGTAACTAGGTTTACCGTAGAGTTCGAGTTGGAAGACTCCACTCATGGTACAAATGGAAATGCCTGGACCTCTTGCAAAGAATGACCCAGACACTGAAGAGTGCCAGACGGATACATATGTGGAAGCCTTGACGCAAAACAATGAAACTCATATTGAGAAATTAACCCCATGCTTACTCATTGCATAATGATCCTTGATAACATTCATTTTAGGTTCTGATGGGGATTGTTTGAAATGAAGACCTCTTACTGCAGATGAACCAAAAGTGCTTCCCTTATAAGCCAGCAAGCCCAAGCGAGACAGTAGTTATTGCCCGAACTATAAATCCATTATAGTTTTCTTCTAGGGGGAGCTTCCATAGGCTAGGAACCACACAGAACTCCTCACTTGGCAAAAACCTGATCTATTTGTACCACTCTGTAAAACATATGGGCACCGGAGATCCCTCTTGCCTTCAACCTGTGGACCATTGGTTGACGAAGAACACCCATTTTATGGCACTGACAAGTAAACAAAATATAGGTCCCCATCAACAGCTCCACAGGGTAAGAATCTAATTAGCCACTTACACTTGCTTCAGCTGCTTGGTACAAACACATTCTAATATTGGCCTGTTTTCACCTATCTGTGACACCCACTCTCCTAGGTGGCATTTCTGGGTTAGTGTCGACCTGTACAGGAGCAGACTCATGTCCTAGTGTTGAGTGTCGAAGTATTTGTGTTGTTTACAGGCGATCTCTGGAGCTATTCATACTTATTATACTTAGGGGCATATTTACAACAAAATGGAGAAGCGTGGCATTAAGCAACATTGCTAACGCCATGCTTCACCATTATGAAAACGCAGGGATGCGCTGTTTTTACAAAGATACAGCACATCTCTGCGTTTTACCTAGTGCTGGTGCTAAATTAAGCTGCATAGTGCCAACGCAGGCACCCTTGCACCATATTGCAATGGTGCCTGCATTAAGGGGAATGATTGTTTATGTGTAAGAAGGTGTCCCTTCCTGCACATTAACCATCACAAATGACGATTTGTAACTCCTGTGTGTGCTGCATTGTGCACCACACATAGTAGCTGCAAATTGTCATGTTTTAAAATATTATTTATGTGCAGAAAGGGACACCATTGAAGGAAGTGGCCCTTAACGGCCACCCAGGTTATCTACAACCTCCCAATCGCCTTCCAAACTAATGAAGAGTCGGGCAGACAGTAGAGAATACAAACATACATTTTATTAGGAATACTCTGCAGAGGAGTCCAATCTGACCTGCAACCTAAGATGTCTGCAGTGGGACTGCCCCCCCCCCCCCCAACAGTCCGCAACGCATAACCATTCCTCCCAAGAACCTCCAATCACGCCCTTCAGTAGAAGGTTACCGGCTTAGTAGGCCTAGCGTGGACAAAGGAGGCACAGAAGGATGAACTACCACCTGCCAGATGGGTACACACTATCACAGTTTCAAGATTGCCATGCTTGGTCTCAGTGTCTCCTAACGTGAGAGCAGAGTTACACACAAGGATAGGTGTGCGAGGGCAGAATGGCCTATTCATTAGTGAGACAGGATCCAACCTTGAGCAACTAAGGAAAATAATCACTGGACCCGGGGTTCGGCTGAGACAAGTCATGAGGCCTAGTTCAGACACAGCTAGAGAGGGATTACGAAACACAAAATGGCGTCAAATTCGCTAACGGAAGCTTTCACCTTACATGGGTAACTCAGTGGGTTGCACGCAATGAATACGAATGGTTTCTATTTAGCCTTACACTGCTAAACTAATATAGCATATAACGGGTGCATGACGATAATGGGTTTTGAAAACCTAACACCATCCTGCACATAAAGAATCACAATGCAGCACAAATCGAAACAGCAAAAACAACGAGAAATAAAGTCATAATTCTGCCGCTGCCCCATATTTAGGTCACCCTAGTAAAGATGAAACAGCGTCATAATCAATGGGTGTTGTGGCGGAACGCCCACTGCAACAACCGTTGCCTACCCCTTTCATGCTAAGTATAGCATGAAAGGGTGCCTTTTTTACAAGGCAGCATTAAGCCACGTTAAGTATAATGTTAAGCCATGTAAATAAGGCAAAGCCCCTATCGCCACAGGAACGTCGTTAAAAGTTACATTCCTATGGCAATAGGGGCTTATAAATATGCCCCACAGTGTCTCCAATGGCTATCTGAGTCCACGGAACACACTGACACACTTACTATAGTCCATACACATATATACACAATATTGACTCTTATCTTACTCATCAGGCTGGCTGCCATTTTTTTGAAGTTTATTGACATCTAATTTGTGTAGCTGACTCTGTAAGACATACCCAGGTGGAACTCAATACACACATGCACTACCGCTATCTGATATGGAGTTATCAACAAATAAGTTAATCAATTATTTGATGAACATGAAAAGACTCAGTTAAACTAAACCTGACCATAGTAGCTCACTCACTCTCTCTGGGTGATGTGGTATCTTTGTGAATCTCTTTTCCCTTTCACTACTGGACTGAGGCACCTTCATCTTTGCTAGCAGTAATCTACAAGAGTTGTATCCGAGGGTGGCCATCGGCAGTGAGGTATCGGGAAAACAATGAGTCAGGTTGTGCTCTTAGTCCTATACATTAAACTCACAAGTATCTATCTTAAGCTAGCGGCCCACCTTGAATCCTAGAAAAACAAGGCCTTACATTATCATTTATCTGTGGTATCCTTCAGTGCATTGCCCACTTAATACCTACTCCATCATCAGGTCAGGGTTACTCCAATTACCTTAATCTTCTGTGGTCTAGGCTTTGTGAGATGGGCTGGGTCCAAGATGGCCCAAATCAATCAGCTCTCTGATGGCTCTGACCTGTCCTTAGGTGACCAGGTCCAGACCCCTCTCTATTATGGACCCTGTTAAGTTTCAGGGTCCTTGTTAAAATGCAGTCAAAATCAAAGACAAAATGTGTGTGTGTTATTTATTTATTTCTAGGCAATAATTTATTCTCAGCAACAGAAAAGCATGACTTATTTTGACTTAAAACTTTATTACGTAAACCTAATGTACATTTCCATTAAATTTATATTGTCACTATTCCCTTTCAGTGATTGCAAGCCGTGCTCGTGGATGTAGTTCATCAAAATAAAACATCTATTTCTCTCATGTACGGAGAAAAAATGCATCCAAATTCAATAAATCTGTGTCTCTGATTCATCATCAAACTAAAAATCTCAATTTCTTACAGGTAAGTCATCGAACGGAAAATATGCTTAATTACTGATTAGCAATTCATTGGCAACTAGGTGCAAAAAATCTAACTTCATGATATCACATGGAAACGTGTTGATGTAACCAAGCAATTATAATAAATATCTTATCCTTTCCCCCATATCACTCTTCATTATGAAAACTCTCATCACCTCGTCGAGTGACCATGTCCAATCCTCGACCTAAGTTTTAGTCCATGTTTACCAACTCAATTTGTAAAAGACTATAATCTCGCCGGCTAGTGAGCTGACATTCACTTGTGCTCCAACATTCATTTTTTAACCCTATAATGCACTGCTATTTTGGATGACAAACAGGGATTGCAAAACAGATGGTAATAAATCATATAAAAAAATAAGTAATATAATCACATTGAAATAAAAATATCCAGTTCCTAGATAGCCAAAAGCTTCATACTTTGTATCTTTTAAGGCAATAAAGATTTCATTTTTCATAAATACATTCGAAGCTCTTCATTCGGATTAAGACCATGTGGTGTCTTTGTTAGGATCTAGTTACCATAGGAAAATCGTAACATTCTTTTCCCAATAACTTTGGCGCCGAATGACGAATCCTCACGAAATTTTCAAAACTGGTGGGGCGCACCAGCCAGCTCCTATCCTGAGCGGGGTGATTCGTCAAGCGGGGGCCGAGAAAAAAGGGGGATCCCAAAACGCGTTTTCTCATGTTATTTCCCATAGGAAATTTTGGAACAGGCTACAGCCCGAACTGCTGAACGGAATTACACAAGATTTTGCAAAAAGGTAGCCCTTGGTTCGGAAAGAGACCTTTTTTTTAAATGGTGTAAATCCGTTCAGTAGTTCCTGAGGTAATCAAAAAATAGAGTTAAAAAAAACGATTTCCCACAGGAAACTTTAGACACGGTTATAGCAAAAACTGCTGAACAGAATTACACCAAATTTGGCAGAAAGGTACTGCTTGGCTCAGAAAGCGACCTTTTACAAAATGGTGTAAATCCGTTCAGTAGTTTTTGAGAAATTAGGAAATAAAGATAGTGATATCTGTGGCCGCGATGGATCCGCGCACCCTCCCGATCACGAGCTTCATGCTAATTGGCTGTCAACACTCCAAACCAGGAAGTGTTGGCAGCCATCTTGTGCCTCGGTAGAACCGAGGCACAAGAAAACAGAAAAACAAATGCGCAAAACAGGAAAAGGGGGCAGGGTAGAAACACCCCGACCCCCTAGGCCTGCTCAGGGGGTCCTAAAAGGACCTCCAGGGCCAAAAAAAGCCTATAAAAAAATCGCAGCTCCGGCCAAAAATTTTAAAAAATGAAGCGCGGGCTGCCGTGCTTCGTATTAATAAAGCCCCCGGGTGGGCCAAGTCCCGGGGGCAGTTGAAAAAAAAAGTGTGGTGTGGCCCCAATCTCCCCCACACTTGCCCCGGGGACCGCCACCCCCTGGGGCTTTCATTAATTGTAAGCGGGGGGCACACGGCCCCCTGCAGCCCCGGGGACCGCGACCCCCCGGGGCTTTTAAAAAAAAATTAAATTAACCTGTGTGGGGGGGGGGCTCGAGCCCCCCCACATGCCCCGGGGACCGCCACCTCCCCAGGGCACTAATTATTCAAAATAGGGGGTCCGTTACGGACCCCTGCGCCCCAGGGACCACCACCCACCGGGGCTTTGCATTAAGTGGGAGGGGGGCCGCGCAGCCCCCCTCCTGGAGTCAATGATGGCCCTGGGGACTGCAACCCCCCAGGGCCGGCTCCTGCAGTGTCCCGGGGGGCCCACTGGGACACTGCTGTTTGCAATGACAGGGCGGGAGCCGCTCCCTTCTTTAAAAAAAAAAAAAAAAAAAGACCGGCATCGCGCCGGAGGCCCCGCCCCTGCAGCACTCTGCAAACGCGCCCCCTGGCGCCTTGTAAGATGGGGAAGTAATTCCCCTTGAATACTGGGTGTCCCTGGGGCCAACTAGCCCACCAGGAACCTCCAGTATGCGTCAGGGAGCTGCGTTGCAGAGAGGTGTTCACAGGCCCCGCCCCTTTTTACACCTCTGTTCAATGCAGCTCTGTGGCGCTTACTGGAGGTACCTGGTGGGCTAGTTGGAACCCAGGGACCCTCCGGGATTCAAGGGGACTTAATCCCCCAACTTCAAACACGCCACGGGCGCGTTTGCACAGTGGTGAAGGGAGGGGGCGGGGCCTGAGGTGATATGTGTGCAAACACGCCCTGTGGTGCGTTTGAAGTTGGGGAATTAATTCCTCTTCAATCCTGAGGGTCCCTGGGGACCAACTACCCCACCAGGTACGTCCAATAAGTGCCACAGAGTTGCATTGCAGAGAGGTGCAAAATGGGGCATGGCCTTTGAACACCTCTCTGCAATGCAGCTCTGTGGTGCTTACTGGAGGTACGTGGTGCGCTAGTTGGACCCAGGGACTCTCAGGATTCAAGGGGACTTAATGCCCCAACTTAAAATGTGCCACAGGGTGCCTTTGCACAGTTGTAAAGGGAGGGGGCGGGGCCAGAGGTGACGTATGCAATCACGCCCTGTGGTGCGTTTTAAGTTGGGGAATTAAGTCCCCTTCAATCTGAGGGCCCCTGGGGGCCAACTAGGCCACCAGGTACCTCCAGTAGGCGCCACAGGGCTTCGTTGCAGAGAAATGGTCCAGGCCATGCCCCTTTTTACACCTCTGTGCAACGCAGCTCTGTGGCGCTTACTGGAGGTACCTGGTGGGCTAGTTGGAACCCTCAGGATTCAAGGGGACTTAATCTCCCAACTTAAAACGGCGACAGGGCATGTTTGCACACGTCACCTCAGGCCCCCCTCCCTTCACCACTGTGCAAATGCACCCCGTGGCACGTTTTAAAAGGTAGTTTTAATCCCCCTGCCCTATTATGTACTAGGGACTTACAGAGGAGGTCATGCTAATCACAGGGGTACCCCAACGCATAGTGTTCCCTAGTGTATGTAGGTGTTTTCACTGTATTCTAAGTGTCTTAGAGCACTGGCTCTAGGCCTGGTTAGTCAGAGTCAGTTACCACCAGTACCCATCTGAAAAAGTTGTGGGCACAGGATGATTTTGCAACAAGGCCTCTTTCTGCTCCTCTATTGGTTCTTTCTGCATGTCTCCCTTCTTCCTGCACTTTTCTTCGTCTTTGTGGACTTCTGTTGCTTCTTTCAGCATTTCTTTTGCTTCTTTCTGTGCTTTTTTTCTTCTTTCTTTCTTCACATGTCCTACCTCTGTAGGCATAGTTAGAAATTAGCATTTAAAAAACCTTTGAAATTCACTGAATAAACCATAGGTTTCAGACACGTTATAGTTAGGAATTAGCATTTAAAAAACCTTAGAAATTCACTGAAAAAACCATAGGTTTTAGGGTAAGTTATATTTAGTTGGACATTTCACTAGTACAAAACCATAAGAAAAAAAAACTGAAGTATAAATTAGATTGACTCATAAATGTGAAACTCTTGGTGAGTGGAGAAGCGCATCTAACACGAAGCCCTCCCCGAAACCTTAACTAACAACATTATTGGGGTGAGATGGGTCTCTTCACAACTTACTATTTTAAGATACAACTCATTCTGAAATGTCGCATGAAAGTAGAAGAATGCGCTCAGTCGGAAGGAGATCTGTGGTCATGCGGGACAGTCTTTTCTGAAGTGACACTTCACTTGGTGCTGAGATGGAAGACAGCTTCACCAAGGATTAATGATGCCACAGCATGTGCTCTGTCTGATAGGTGCTTACCATAGGTTGGCTTCATTGCCACTTTCATTTGCTTGCTTCTTTGTGGTCAGGTGCCATAAGCTGGCGTTCTCTTTACGTATTTGTCTCTCCCCTGGAGCATGAACACCTAACTTATGTCCTTCTACTGTTAATTTTTAGGTGCTACTTTTTTCTTTGCGTCTAAGTACTCTACAAGAGAGCCTCTTTCAGCTGGCTCCCTTGTGTACTTCATCCACGCTAGTTCCTCCCTGGTCTGTGCTTCTTGGCTCCCACCCGCACTACCTGGTCCATGCCTCCTTGCACCCATCTGCCCACCCTGGTCAGAGCTTCTTGGTCCCCACCCGCCCGCCCTTGTCCTGAGGTTCTTTGTCCCCCATGCACCCTCCCTGGTCTAAGCTTCTTTGTCCCCCGCCAGTTCTCACCATGCTACTTGGTCCTCCACCCGTCCTCCCTGGTCTTGGTTGCTTGGTCCATGGTCTGTGCTCTTAGCCCCTCACCCCCCTCCCTGATTCATTCTGTTTGCCCCCCAACCCACTCTCACTGCTCTGTGCTGCTTGGACCCCACCCGCTCTTCCTGGTCTGTGCTGCTTGGCCCCTCACCCACCCTCCCTGGTCTGTGCTACTTGGACCCCACCCGCCCTTCCTGGTCTGTGCTGCGTGGCCCCCCATCAACCCTCCCTGGTCCGTGCTGCTTGGGCCCCCACCTGGCCTCCCTGGTCTGTGCGGCTTGGCCTCACCAGTTGCCCCCCCTGGACGGGGTTCTTGACCCCCCACCTGCCTTTCCTGGCCCTGCTGCTTGGCTCCCACTCGCACTCCCTGGTCTGTGGTGCTTGACCCCCCACTCCCCCTCCCTGGTTAGTGCTGCTTGGCCGTAGTGTTTTTTGCAATGGTCCGTGTTAGTTGAATGTCCATGTGAGTTGCCCCCACCCACACTGCCTGGTCCATGTGGGTTGCCCCCACCCACCATCCCTGGTCGGCATGAGTTGCCGGTACCTGGAGAGCCGTGTGAGTTGCTCCCATCCGCACTCCTTGGTCCATGTGGGTTGCCAATGGTCTGTGTGGGTTGCCCCCACCCACCCTCCCTGGTTTATGTGGGTTTGCCCCCAACCACCCACCCTCCATGGTTTGTGTGGATTGCCCTCACCTGCCCTCCCTGGTTTGTGTGGGTCGCACCCACCTGCCCTCCCTGGCCCGTGTGGGTTGC
The DNA here is from genome assembly GCF_964204655.1 of Triturus cristatus. Taxonomy (NCBI): domain Eukaryota; kingdom Metazoa; phylum Chordata; class Amphibia; order Caudata; family Salamandridae; genus Triturus; species Triturus cristatus. Next base: position 331,495,010 of record NC_140582.1, read on the forward strand.
CCCCTCCCGCCCTTCTGGGTCCATGTGGGTTGCCCACACCTGCCCTTACTGGCCCATGTATGTTTCCCCCACCCTCCCTCCCTGGTCCATGTAGGTTGCCCCTACCTTCCCGCCCTGGTCCGTGTGGGTTGCCCCTACCTTCCCTCCCTGGTCCATGTAGGTTTCCCTACCTTCCCACCCTGGTCCGTGTGGGTTGCCCCACCTGCCTTCCCTCGGACATATTGATTGCCTCCACCCACCCTCCCTCTTGCCTGCACCTGCTCTCTCTCAACTGTATTGCTTGCCCCCTGCCACCCTCCCTCTGTTGTTGTCTGTGTTGTTGCTTGCCACCTCCTGCCTGCTCCCCTTCCTTGCATTGTTGCTGCCACCCCTTCCGTTGTTGCTGGCTCCCAGCCGCTCACCCTTTTTAAGTTGTCATTGGCCCCCAGCCGCCCTCCCTCCTATTGTCGCAGGCCCTCACTCACCGGCCCTTTTTCCGTAGTCGATGGCCCCCACCTGCCCGACCCTTCCGTTGTCGCAGGCCCCCAGCCGCCCGATCTCCTTCTGTTGTCACTAGCCCCCAGCTGCCTGCCCTCCTTCCATTTTCATTGGCCCCCACTAGCCCACACTCCTTCCATTGTCACTGGCCCACACTTGCCAGCTCTCCTTTTGTTGTCACTGGCCCCACCGCTCGCTCCCCTTCCATTGTCGCTGGCCCCTACCCGTCTGCCCTCCTTCTGTTGTCGCTGGCCCCACCTGCTCGCCCTCCTTCTGTTGTCGCTGGCCCTCCATCCTTCCGCCCTCCTTCCTCTGTCACTTGCCCTCCCACCCACCTGCCCAATTGCCTTCCCTATTTGCTTGCCCGTTGCTTGCCCCATCTGCCCGCCCACCCTCCTTCTGTTGTTGCTTTCCCCATCGATTACCCTCCCTCCATTGTATGACCCAGCCACCCACCCCCACCCTCCCTCCATTCATGGTTTTTTGCCCCACCCCAGCCCTTCCTCCTACAATTGTTCTTTGCCCCTAGCACTCCCACCTTCTGTTGTCTGTCAGCTTGCCCCTCCCAGTCTCCGTTGTCTGTGTGCTTGCTCCCAGCCTCTCCCTCCCACCCCCTGTTTTCCATGTTTCCCCTCTACTTGCCCTTTCTGCCTTCTGAAAATGCAGCTGTACAACATGCCTAAAGGTCATTGACACAGCCAACAGCTCTCTCCTATGCGAGATCTATTGGCTTTGTCAATGATTCTTGTTATCTTGGCTCAAGGCCTGTAGAGCATGAAGTGGCCTAGGCATCTAAAGAAGGGCATATGACTCCCCAAGGGGTTGTTGGGAGCAACTTGTTGCAGGTTGGATGGCCTTTGGTACTGCTGTGCTTGTGAGCCTGAGCAAACAGAACTGGGCGGGTTACATGCAGGAATAATGATGGGGGAGATGGCAGTCAGGATGTGCACCTGACGGTGATGCATCACTGCTTTTTAGGTCTCGGCTTGCGAAGGCTGCGCTTGCGCAGTCTCGCTCGCGAGATTTAATGTTTTTCAGAAGTGGGGCTTGAACCCGCCCCTCTTCTCCCCTCTTCTCCATTGGCTGGCCTCTTAAATGCTGGTCAGCCATTGGAGAAGAGCTTTGTCTCTCCAAACAAGCCCCGTCTTTTTCTGATTCGGGGGCGTGTTTTTTCGCTTCTTTCTCATTTTTTACTCCCTGCCCCTTTTACGCGTGGTGGGCGTGTTTTTTTTTTTTTTTTACCTTCGGAAGGTTTGGCCATTTTTTGCGCGGTCGGAACGGAGCGGGAGAGTGCGGTCACCTCTTCCTTGCTCCAAGGCTGATCTCGGCGTTTCCTGGCGCTCGAGGACGCGTGGCAGATAAGTAACCAGACTCTGTCTTTTCCTTCTTACTTAGAGAAGAAAAATACAGTGTCCGCTTCTGCTCTTCTGCTTCAGCTGCCCCCCCCACTCTTTCCCCTCCTGCTCACCCCTCTCCAGCAGTGTTTTGTAAAGCGCCTTCGACGCACACAGGGCCGGCTTTAGTGCCTTTGGCGCCCTGTGCAACAATGCTTCAGCTGCCCCCCTCCCTCTTTTTCTGTCTAGCAGTTTTTCTCTTACTGAAAACCTTGACTTCAAGATGGGGTTCTCACTCTCTTTCCTCTACTTTCTTTTATTTGCTCCCCTGTGAAATGGATCCAAAAAAGAAAATCTTTTTTGCTGGAAATGTCGTATTGGGTGGCGTAAGGCTGGGTGGCGCCCGTTAATGTTCCTGCAGCAAAGAACATGTACCATGCAGATCACAAAGTGCACATAATGTAAATAGGTCAGTGGGCTACTGCGTGTGTGTGTGTAGGTGGCTCTATTTGTGTGTGGGTTGCTCTATGTGAGTGGCTCTGTGGGTGGCTCTGTGTGTGTGGTTGGCTTTGTGTGTGTGGCTCTATGTGTGGGTGCAAATGCAATAGGTCTCGCATTTGAGAGTGATTAAGCTATTGACATTGTAAATAACAATGCCGTTTCTTTAAATGTTTTTAAAAACAAAAACATAAACAAAAATAATGTCATGAGCAATGCCAATAGCTCAAACTTTAACAATGCCGAGACCATTGCATTGTAAATGCTTGTTCTCTAGGCGCTGTGGTGTAGATGGAAAAAACCAAGATGACATTGAGGAGCAGTTAGACTGTGCATATTCGAATGTACATAGGCATTTTGCTCCTGCATAATAGGGCATTCTGTGCTTATCTATCACATTCCCCTGAGACAGCAACCTGAGTTGAAGGGTAAATGTAGTGTTCTGCCATCCTGCTCTATGTGTATTGCTTTAAGAATCTGAGTCCCAATGGGATTATACTTTTGAGATGTTCGGGGGAATGTTAGTGGGGTAGAGTGTGTTGTGAGGAGAGTGAGACAAGAGCAGGACATGTCTGGAGAATTGGGAACAGGATCTGGGGGATATTCAGTGCTGAAGTATTTTTCGTGCACAATAAACTCCTTTGGGTCGCACATGTTCTTCTCAACTTGATTACTACAGGAATGTTGCATAAAATTCATTAAAACAGTACAACTTAATAGCAATTGCCAACATCTTGCTCATTATAGTAAGAAACAAAATGCTACTGCCTTTCACATATCCTGGATGAAGAAGTTTGTAAATGTGGATGTAGATTAGCCCACTTTAGCCATTGCTGTATAATTGCCCAGCGAGTGACAGTTGTGTGCCTGATAACATGTGCGCATCCACCTAAAAATGAGTGTGAGTCAGTGCCACGGGGGTGGTGGCCCACTACTTTAGTTTTCCATTTTCTCTTTTTATAGGTATGTTATCATTTCTTAAGCTACGCTTTTCGTATTTTTGTAACCACCCCCAGCTCCTCATGCAGGGCGACTGGGCTGCTTGCTTGCCACCAAGTTCATCTACAGTGCGCCACATCCAACGTGGTAACTGCTTCTGAACCTGTCGGCAAAGTTGAAATGTTATTATTCACAGTGTACCATTTTTTTACAGTTCTAAGATGGCTGCCACTTTTAGCAGCAATATACCAGTCATCTTAAATTGATACTACAATGATACACTCTGCACAATACAATTCTGCTATGGCTGTCCAGTGTGAGGTTTACTCAGTGGCCACCTTGGAATGTTACTGTTCATGATTTATCTTTGTTTTCCTGTTCCAAAAGCGATGAGACATTTAAAGTGGCAGCCATATCAGAACTTTAATTGAGTGATCACTAAGCACAATACCATTCCAAGAAGGTTGTCTGCTGCAATGTTTTATGCATTACTTCTTTTTTGTTGCAAGTATATTCCCGCCATCTTAAGAAGACTGCATTCGTCTGTTTTCTCCACTCTTATTGCTTGATTATGTTGCATATAGCTGTTGCTTTTGCCTCTGTGTTTTATTGGCAATGGAAGGCTGGGATTTCCAAGAATGAGTCGTTGGCTGAATGAATTGATGCATATCTTCGAAAATTAGTGACAGAGTGAATGTATGATGAGTTATTGAGCACCTAAATCCACCAGTCACTGAACAGGCATTTTCAGTTAGAAGCCAGATTTATTGTCATTGCCAATGGTTGTTTAGTAATGTCTACATGCCACTTCATATCTATCTATCTATCTATCTATCTATCTATCTATCTATCTATCTATCTATCTATCTATCTATCTATCTATCTATCTATCTATCTATCTATCTATCTATCTATCTATCTATCTATCTATCTATCTATCTATCTATCTATCTATCTCCCTCTCTGTCTGTCCGTCCGTCTCTCTATATTCTGGCATTAATCCAAAGGGGCCATTGGGTCTGAAGCATCACTATGGTGTTTATCTCACACATCTTTGATTCAGCCGAGGGGATAGGGTTCCTATCCGCATTGCACTTGGTTCTTCAATTGCTCTCCACTAGTGCCAAATGGGGGCAGCAGGAGGTGAAAGAAGCATGATCTCTCCCCTTCTTCAGGAGGAAATTCAAACTATTAGCATGTTGTGTTGCGGCTGTGCCACAAAAGTGGAGCAACCATGACACAGAATGTTAGTAAATCTGAGCCTTGATGTGAATGTCTGACGACTGGTAAACATCAATATAAGAGCATTTTTTGTTGTCTTTAAACAAAAGGCGACATGCAATACTGTTGCTAACTTTTTTTACATAGCGCTTCCCACTGCACAGCTGCATCTTCTAAATTCTGTAAATAGTGGGTTGCTACTACCTAGTTTAATAGTACTCAATTTACAGGCCTCATAAGTATGGAAAGATGAGTATGTCTTTCTGGGATTAGAACTTGTGACCTGCCGATAACTGCTGATGTCATGCCAGCTGTAAGCATTTAACTCACTGAGCCATCCATCCGGCACTGTAGGCTGAATTGTTTATTGCCTTCTGGGCCCTTGAGCCATGGTATGGTTCTAGGTGGGGTGCCCTCGTACAGTCAAGGCTGAAGAAGTATGCGCTCTGAAATGCAGATTCTCAAAAGTACAATTTCTTCGTCTGTATTGCATAAGTAACCATTTTCTGTTCTCTATTTCACTTCTACGTTTGTCCTTCATGTCATTTCCTATCCCTAGGTACTTTTAAGCATTCATTCTGATTTGGTTTGATCCACCTTAATCGATTTTTCTTCACTGTAATCTCTTTTATACTGGGTTTGATTTTTATGGCACGCAGGTTTATTTATTTTGGGTAACTATGCACAGCTCTTTGAGGGGTATCGCTGGGTCTGAGGTGCTATTCAAAATCCTTAGATCAGAGATGCAAAACGCACCAGGTACTGATCCTGGTGGACCCTGCTCAGTCTTTTCTCCTTTGATTCATTTTTGGATGAAATTTAGTCCAGTAGCAGCTAGTGGAGAAATTCCAGGTTATAATCCTGGGGGGACTCAATGTGACAATCTTTTTTTTTTGTTGTAAAACTTTTAATTAACATACATCAGCTTGTTACTTTTAATACAGAGGAAGTAATACATCTGGCATCATGGAGACAACAGGTAAAATCAATCATTGCAGTATATCGCCGGAAGATCTAGGGGGAAGGGGGATCATCATAACTGACAGCGCGGGCAGTTGACAGATATCACCACGATAGGAATTCCACAAACCCCATATGCGGGTCCACTTTTTAGGGCAACCCCGAGCCACATATACTGTCTTCTACCTATACATGGACGAATCCAAGTCTTTCTTCCATTAATCCACTGTAGGAGAATGTGAAGCTCCCCATAACTGTGAGATGTTGTTTCTCCTAGCTAGCATAAGCCCCAGAGTGACCCACTGTTTAAGACAAATGTTCAAATCCGTCGGTTCCCAAATATTCAATAGGCATCTACGGGCCTCAGGACCAAGCTGGGTGGTTAGCACTGTGTTGATTGTGTCATGTATCCTACGCCAGTAGGGTTGAATAAAGTCGCATTCCCAAATAATGTGCATAAATGTACCCTCCATTTAACAATCTTGTGTGATCCTGGGAAGACCTTCGTGCTGCCCTTGCCTGAGTTCAACTATCTTCCAAAATAAGGAGCTATGACATAAGATAAATACCAATAACACATTCTATTTGCACAACATATTCTGCACATTTACATCTTACTGAGCACAAATCAATAAGTGGTCTTCAGTGGGTACCACATAGTAGTTAGGACTGTGAGGCGCGCTGACTGGTGATCTAGTATCCCAATAGATGTGCATCAGTTTTCTGTTTCATCTCAAACATCTCCCTATTGGAGGGTTTAGTTCTACTATTGTAATGTCTTTACCAAGGCGACTTAAGCTGGGCCCAGTAGTTACTGACCAATTGTTAGTCTACTAGTGGTTAGGAAACGGAACACGTCAAGATCACATGGATAAATACATATACGCGACTTTACGTAGTACTGGCTTTGACGACAATTGGATTTCCTCCATGAGCATTATACGTTGAAACAACACTGAACACATCAACTACTGGTAAGGTCACAGATACGTATGTCAGCTTTACAGCTTGCTTAGTCATATAAGAGTGGATGAGGACTAACTGGCTTCAACTCATCATCCTAAAAATGGGAATCATTTTCTGTGGCACTCCTAAACAGCTAGGAAAAGAGACTAAGGTTGTTGTTGTAATGTGGAGCTTCTGCTTGGATATGCTAATTCTAGCCTACCCAGTTGCTAACTTGTTACTTCTTGGCATCGATTCTTTTTTTTTGCCTCCAAACCAATACATTTTCGCAAAAGGCAGACAGGTCAGTTGTTTTTGCTTCTACCTTTGTTTCTTATGGAGGTACACGTGGCTCAAGGGTTTGGTACAGTTTGGTCAAAAGGTCAAATATGTCATATGTCTCTGGTGACCAGATGGCATTGTCTTCCTTGATGTACTTTGAAAAGGATCACCTTGTAGGCCACAGAAGTAGGGTCCCCCCCACTCTGCATCTCCACACATTGTCAAAGATTCAGCCTACTATCAGCATTCTCACTTCAAGCATGCTGTATGCCACCAGAATATTGTTTTCAAAGTATTTTCCTGCCATATTATTGGCGGGCAAAATATTGGCGACCTAAATATCGACAAGGCAAGTGTATGTGAGTTACTATAGGTTTACCTTTCTGAACTCCACATATATGTTCCTTGACAGCATATATATCTTCAAGTTACGTAATACTATAGAAATAGTGCATTATCACGTTTACGTGTTCATTAGTGGAAGCATTCACAAAAGTGTAAGAGCTATGACTCTCAAGAACCACACCTGATTACTCTTTCACATGGCGACCAAGATGCTACTCCTAGAAGAATATATTGCCATATTTTTTGTTCCTCGCTCCAACCGCCCTCATAAATTTAAAAGTACGGTTTCCTGTTTTCCGTTTTTATATGTTGTGAATTAGGATGATGTGTTTTCAAAGTTGCCTAGTGTTTTAAAAACTTGTAAAAATCTGTGTTTATCCTCGTTAGCTCTTTTGGCACAATAAAAAGCACAGGGGACAGTGTTTTCCCATTAATTATAAAGAATTTTGTTTACATTTCCATACTTTCCTGGCTCTTTCATGTTACTAGTTCTTCCTTCCTTGCCTCGCCCTCTACTCTCTCCCATCCATTCATGAATTGTATTTTCTCTTTAATGTAGCATTTTATTTTTTCTTTCATCCTTCTTTCCTTGTTGGTCTTGTTTCTCTGCATATAAACGCCTATTTCAACAGTACAGATCCATCCCATGTAAAGAATGTGCATGGAAGGCTGGAGATAATTTGCACTTCGTTATTGCTTGGTTGCAGCAAATAAATGGGTAATGGTGGGGATTTAATGCATTATCTTGCTGCTCTTTTGTTCATTGAAGTCTCCCTAATAATCTGAATAAAAGGTTTCTGCTTAGGCTAGGGGGTTTATGTTGTATGCTGACCTAAGTTCTGTTCGTTTAAGTATTGTAAGTAGGCCTGGGCAGTAAATTCCGCTCCGCTCGTGAAATTTGCGGAATTTGGGTAAATTCTGCGGTCTGCGGCTTTGCAGAATTTTTTGCTTGTTCGCGTTCTCAAAATGCGTGTTCGCAAGATATTTCCCCCCGAGCACGCAAACAGTGATTGCGAACACTAAAAAAGCATTGCGAACAAGCAATTCCGAGTGTTTGCGGAATTTCTGCGTGTTCGCTGAGAGTTTTTTAAAGTTTCCCGGAGCTTTGCGTAGCACGACTACGCAAATTCCGCCCACCACAAGTTGTAAGCAGGTGTCACCATGGTATATGTCTCAAGCTATCAACAATTCCTTGAAATTAATGTATTATTACTGTCTGATCTAGGCCTATTCCTGCTCTCCTTAATCATCAAGAGGAGCCTGTTAAGGGAATGATCTTCTTGCTGGTGGCTAAAGGACCTTTGGCGACTGCAAATTGTGCTGCTGTTTGAAAAAAGGTAGTAAATAAACCTGATTATTTGTCTGTGTAGGTTACACCATAAGCAGCTTAAGAAAGTGAAGTACTAAATACAGGAAGACACCAAGGCAAGATGTGTGTTCTTTCGCCAATCTTTTCTTTCCTTCTCCTCATGTTTATTTTACATTGTTGGGTCGAGCCTCCATCAAACTGTATTTAAAGTAAGTTCGCGGACTACTAAGCATTGATTTCTGCCAGACATGTTGCTTGTGTTTACTCGAGAGCCGTGTAGAAACTGCTGTCCTCCTGCCTTCTTACTGAGTGGGAGTTTATCAAGCCACTTTGGGTTCTGTGCTCTGGGTTACCCACATCCACTGTGTTGGTGTGTCTTCCATCTTCTAGGGAACGAATAACCACAACTCATTATGGTTGCCATTAACCTTTGTCCCAATCGGTGGTAGAGGCCACCTTTTTGTCATGTGTACAAGTCTTGTTTCAGCCCCCCTTTGTGATCCTAAGGCTCTAGCTGGAATGTGTTGAGAGCCTGTGCCCGGGCTCTATGGAAAGGAAGAGAAGAAAGATTGGATTAAGGCAGGTTGTGCCCCAAGGGAAACAGACCATGTTTGGGTCTATAGGGATGGCAGACCAGTAATGCCGAACTCCATACTGTCGACAATGGCAAGAATGTATCATGGCCAGGGACATTTGGGAAGGTATGCGATGATCAGGTCGTTTAAGCAGACCTGGTACAATGCAAAGTTCAGGACAATTGCAGAAAGCATCTGTCAAAGATGTTTGATTTGCCAGCAGTTTAACACTGGGAAAAAGACAGTGGTGAGTCTGGGGACTATAGGCAGAGAAGGAGGTCCTTTTACAAGAATGCAGATTGATTTCATTGAAATGCCCCAAGTGAACAGACTAAGGTATGTTCTAGTGGTAGTCTGTTTGTTTTCGAGATGGGTGGAGGCCTATCCGACTAGGAGAAATGATGGAATAACAGTGGCAAAGTTACTGTTGAGAGAGTTGATTCCTAGGTACGGGTTTCCAGTAACGATTGAGTCTGATAGAGGTGGACACTTCTATAATGAACTCATGAGTTTGATTTGTGAAGCATTGAGCATACAGCAGAAGCTACATTGTGCATACAGACCAGAGGCTTCTGGTGTGGTTGAGCAGATAAATGGCACAATCAAGAACAGGATTGGTAAGATGTGTTTAGCCACTGGTATGAAATGGCCAGATGTCTTGCCTCTAGTGCTAATAACTATTAGATCTACTCCAGATAGAACTACTGGTTTAAGTCCGCACGAAATCATAATGGGACGTGCAATGCGACATGCATATGTACCTGTCAATAAGTTGATGACAATAACTGATGACATGATTTTGGATTACTGTAAAGGCCTGGCTGACGCAGTTCATTCTGTGTTTCACCAGGTTGGAGAAGAAGCTACCACACTTGAGAAGAAGCAAGCTCATGATCTGAGTCCAGGGGACTGGGTGAGAATTAAGGTGCACAGAAGAAGAAATTGCTTGGTTCCAAGGTGGGGAAGGCCGAGACAAGTCATTCTAACTACGACAACTGCAGTAAAGTGTGCTGGTGTGAAAAACTGGGTACATGCGAGTCATACTCTGAGAGTTCCAAACCCAAAGGATGGGACTGGTAAGGAGTATTTTGAAGAGTCAGATTCCAGTGATGATGAAGATACAGAACCAGTGAGAAAAGAAGCAGAAAAGGCTTCAAGAGAACCAGTGAGAGTCTCAGAAAGAAAATCAGATTCTGTGAGAGAGCCTGAAGTTCCAAAAAGCAGTGAAGAAAAAAGGAGAGAAAAGACCAATTCCACAGAGACTACTCCTGAATTAGAAGAGGAGGAGATCGAAGAACCACTTGAGATTGTACCTGAAGAAGTAGGGTCAGAAGAAGATAGAGAGGGACAGATTGCGGAAGACCCCCGAGGAGGTGTAGGGAACATTCTTAACAAGCTAGGTGAAGGGACAAGTAGACAGCAAGAAGATTGCGTGTCGGAGACCTGAGGAGGGACAGAAGTAGGGAAGTCTCAAACAGTGGTGAAAAAGACTGTGGAGCAAAAGAAAACTGCTGAAGAACCAGAGGCATTTGAAACAGAATCGGATGAAAGTGAAAATGAGAAATCGGAGGGTCGAGTTCTGAGAAAGAGAACTTGGATTGGAGAGAGAAATAATACAGAAACAAGACCGAAAAAGGTTGTAAGAGGAGATCTTTGGCCTAACAACAGAATAAAGAGGCTGAGATACAGACTGATAAGAGCAAATAACTCGAAAGCTGAACAAGTGAATGAGGTGTCGAGTCAAAATCCAGCAAAAGGTGAAAAGAGAAAAGTGTCAAAAGAACCAGAAGAGATCAAGAGGATAAGAAAACCTAACCAGAAGTATAGGTCGCCGGAATGGACGTACGTGGCACTGTCTGAAGGTGAAGAGGCAGAAAGTCAAGGAAATCCAGAGGAGACCGTACGAGAAGTGGTTGAGGAAGATACAGGTGAAATCCTGAAAGTGATCTTGACTGACATTGATGAAAAGTCGGATACTGAGGATATCGTTGAAGATCTAATACAATTTGATGTTGAAGAAAATGAAGTAAAGAGTGATGAATATCCAAATTGAGTGAACAGAAGAAATTACTTGGAGAAAGTGAAAAGAAGAAGAAACTGAAATTGATTGTTTGAAATAATCCAGAATTTTAGAGTCTCAAGTAGTGGAGTAGTAGAGGCTAAGTCAAAAGACACGGTCAAAGTAGTAAGAAGGCTAACATAGAGAATAACCAAAGTAGATGTGCCTTCTTAAGAAGAGGGTGTAAAATGTGCTGCTGCTGTACTGGATTATTAATGCTATTATGGGGTGTTTTAGCTTTATTAGTTACCTTTAGGGTTACATTAGACACTTTAGGAATACACACTGAGAATGTGACTTTTGCAGAGAAAAGTTCACAAAAAGTAGTTCCGACTAGAATTAGTAATACTTACATACATAAAGATAGGTCGATTAATGATTTTTCTAGTAATGTTTTTTCAAAGTTGTTATACGAATATGTGAAGACAATGGAAGTTAGGGATTGCTACGTTTGTATGCAATTACCTGCATCCGTTTCAGAGGGTGTTACTTATCATCATTTACCAGCTACGTATGGAATTTCTTGTAGTGTATTAAGTAGTGTTTTTTATTTGTTAGGGAAAATAGATTATGAGATGTCTAACAAAGATAGTATTTTTGGGCACTTGCCAATGAACAAAAGGCTGAATCCAGCTAAAGAAGCTAATATTTTTGGTGAGATTTTTATTGAAAAAGAAGAATTAACATTAGATTACATTTTTAAGAATAATTTAACTTGCAGTCTGAAGGAAGAGGAGAAAGCTTTCCTAAATATGGTGGAGGAAAGGAGATTGAGCATGCATGAGAAAGCAGGGAAATATAAAGTGAGTGAGACAATTTGGGACATTGAGATGGGAAAAGAATTGAGAAATGGGGCTAGTCCAACTTTAGCTCTAGATGCACCACAGAAGGGTAAGCTGTGCATTACAAGAAGGAAATCTCAATATGATCCATATTTTGTTGGGACTAGTGAATGTCATGATACATACTTCATTGCAACAGGATGGGGTTTCAGAGGTGGAGAAGATACAATTTTTCCAGGAGTGTACTATGTTTGTGGTAACAAGGCTTATTACAAGTTGCCTGACCATTGGTATGGCACGTGTTATGTGGGCCTGGTCTTTCCAAAGATCTTTCATATAGATAGAATAGAAGATGTAGAACATATTAATTTACTAATGCGTTTCAAGAGAGAAACTTGGTCTGAAATAGTAGGTGACATTTTTGGAGCTTTAATTCCAGCAGTGGGAATTTCTTTGAATGCTTATGGAATTCGGAAACTGTCAACAGTGGTGGATCGCTTATCGACAAATACCACTGGAGGGTTTCTTTTGGTGAATACGGAATTGATTGCCGTACGTTCCATGTCTTTGCAAAATCGACTTGCCCTTATTCCTGACGAAAGCAAAGACCTGAAGGTCTATATCAAAAATATTACTGATTTGCATGAAGAATTAGTACCACTTGAAGCTGAGAGTATTTGGACTAAATTAGCTAATAAGGTGATAGCTGTTAAGAGTTTTATTGCAAAGATAGGTAGTACTATTATAGGTAAGATATTGTTTCCTTTAACTTGTATAATTGTTGCTTTATTGATACTTAGATTGGTGTGTTTGTGTTGTAAAAACAGGGGAGGGAAAAAGAAATTAATTAAAAGAAATAATGAGAAGAGAAATAAAAGGTTGAAAAGAGAACCACAAGAAATTGAATTAGAAGAATTGAGGGAGAGTGTTTACTTGGAGACAAAGAGGGATGATGAAAGAGTGTCTGGTGTGTAGTGTTGTGTAAGGAGAAAAAGACATTTCCAATTTCTCCTAAAATGGGACTAAATTTCACTAATTTTTTTTTTTGGGGTTATTTGGTGATAAAATCACCAAAGGGGGGATTGCTGGAGCAGAATTTTCTGTTGAAAATCTATTGGGTTTTTAAGCACCGGTTTGTCTATTTGTCGTAATTAAAATTAATAATCATTAATTACTAATTATTTGTTTTGTGTAAGTGTTTTTTACTTATCAACATGTACGTATTAACAAGAGAGAACTACACGTGGGAACGCGTATGTGTTGCCTATTAATAATAATGTGCACGTTTAAATGTTGCTGAGTGCTGTTTATTTAAAGCACAAAATGCTTTTGAATTAATGCTTTTCTGTGTTGCAAAGGCTAGATAATTACATACACATAAGGGTATTAGTGGGGTTAACACTGTTTAATCACTATGCTGTGGTAACGTTGTTTTTGTCTCTTTCAATTAAGATGGTCTATTTTGGCCTAACGTAAAATGGCCGCCGTTTGCAGCCTGGCCTCGAGTGTGTGATTTGTGATGAGAGGGCCTTGTTGAATATGGTCGCGAGACATCTGACCACAGTCCTTGCCTAGTTAAAACTTTCCGTGAGGACAGCAGCAGTTCTGGGCAAGTCTCCAGATGTATCTGAACAGCCTCGGAAGACAAAGGAGCCATAAAGAATGAACTCTGAGCTCATTGTGTCATCGCCGAGGAAATGTGGATGCTAAAAGATACTTTTTTATTTTTGGTTCCTGTTCTGTCTTTTTATTTTTGTGATTTTCCTGAGCGGAGATTTTCCAAATGTAGCGATGCTACATCCTTTCCTTCTCGCTTTGCTCAGAGGTTCAGCGGACGCGAAGAACACTTTATGTTGCTTTCTTTTGTTTAAAATACTATAAATATTGTTAGCTTAGAGAGGGTCTTTGCCACTTTGCCATTTTCTTCTCAAACCTGCGTTGGTGAGGATCTACGTTGTGAGGACAGCGACTCGAGAGACTTCTACTGAGAGACCTGTCCTGACCCATTCTGACATTTAGCTAGAATAGGTAATTATGAGAAAAATGATTTATTCTGATTCATTTCCTTTGACTAATTTTAGATAAAGCATTATAATTTTGAATACGGTGTTGGTTATTATTTCTTGTCAATTATTGAGTACTCTATTTTGATTATTATTATTGTTGTATAGATTGTTTAGATCATGTTTCAGGACAGTTACAATAATCAGGTCTTATCGACCTCGATGTAGATGCAGGGTGTTTAGGAGTTTTCTTTCCACAGGTTCAGTGCTGGTAGAGTATTTGAGCGTATGTTAGTGAAATGGGCCCTAGTGTATGATGAGTGTATGTGCGTGTAACTGTGTAATTACTCTATCCGTGGAAGTGGGGATATTTTGTGCACCCTGATCTGTATCATTTTCATACTGGAATAGTGCATACATTATCTCAGTAAATCAGTAGACATTAGAAAATGAGCTCAGAGCACAGAAACTTAGAGCAGTAGTTACCTCTTCATGTTACCAAGTTGTGCTGTCTGCAGCTCCTACTCCAACTCATTGGCATGTCATACAGGCCAACATTTCGAAGAAGGAAAGAGGGAGATAATGAAAAAAATAAAATAGGAATTTATTTTCCCAATTGACTAACATTGGAAGAGAGGCAATTTTAGGCAGGAGTCTGCTAAAATAAAGCAATTTTTGGCTTTAAAAATCACCTGTCGGAATCAGGTCTGTTGGCATGTATTGTACGCACCCTTTTTTTGGTCGTGTGAAGATTCTACAGAAGACAGCTCCTTAATTTCTTTAAAACCACACACAGCATTATGACAGAACATCAGTGTCTTGATGAAACACTGGTTGACTTTGTCCTGAAGAAGGAAGTAGTTAAAAATTGAAAAGCCAACCGAAAAGTTTGTCAATAGCCTTTTAGGTGTGTTCTGCTTAACCAAGCATGTAGAGAAATGCTTGAGATGACGTTTCCATGTGATTTGTACTAGGTTCGGGATACAAGGGCTGGTTTTTAGGTTTTCCTGAACTATTTATGTGATTTATACCATTTATTTTGTGGGTTTCACATTTTCAGTACATATGATTGTGGTTATCATGAGTGATTTTACTGTATGTACTTCAATATTTATTTACAAAAGTCAGCGGTGGCATTTACATTGTATGTAGATGCTATTTCACTGGATTTAAGCTGCCTAAACCCCTATTGTTTTGCAACACAAAATGTCAAGGTTTTATCACGCAAGTCGGAAAAGCATTCTAATTCATTTAATTATATCAGGACTCTATGTTCTTAGTAGTTATTGAAATCCATAGTATTATAATCCATCTCTTGGTTTTCTCTCACAAGTGGTGGTCCAAATTCAGAAAGAGGTACTTCTGATGATGACGTGATTATTATTTCATCAATCTGAGGCAATTTTTATTTAATCAATCTTTATTATTTCAGGTGTGAAAAAAAATTACATTCAGCCAAGCCAACACGTTTCGTTCCGGAGAAGTTTGTTTAAGGCTGTAATATAATACATTCAAAAAGGTATAAATACAAAAATTAAAATCATGCTATACATTATATTCAACCAATAAAAAAAAGTTTTATAATTTGGACCACATAAGAATCTGATCCCACTTCCATATCCTACAGTCAATTGTGACATGTTTCCCAATATTATTTGTATACTGTTATTAGATGGCAGACCTATTATAAATTGTGTTTCAATTGTGTACATTTTATCAGTTCTTTACAATTTGAAAATTCATACTGTCAGTGTTAAAGGTTGTGAAATTGTTTCTAATTACAACTATTTTTTATATTCTTTGTACAGTAAATATCAAAATCTTTGTGTTAACATTCTTTCATATAAAGATCGATACTCCTTGTTAGTGATGTTAAATCTGTAATTAAGGCTCCCTGTTTCTGTTTTCACTGATTTTTACAGATAAACACAGTGTCTGCATTTATTTTTAAAAGTGGATAAATACAGAAAATGTTGCTGTTTTTAAGTGATTTTCCGTGCTGTCTTTCATGAATTATAGCCCGACAGCTGAGCAGATGGACTGCATGGGAAAATAAAAAACAGGATGCCATTTTTTTAAATATACATTTGTGGTATAATGCTAGTATTTACCAGTGGATGCATTGTTATGTAATATTTTGCAGCTTAAATAGTTAAAACACGACAGACATCAAAGTATGAGTGTGCTTCTATCAGTTAAATAAAAATGAAAATGTACAGTTTTACAACTTCATTATTATGCAAAACACAAAATAATATGGATAAATACAGATAAAATGGCCCAAAAATAAATATGGATAAATACAGACAACAGTGTTCAAAAAATAAATACCATAAAACCGAGAGCCCTAAAATACATAAAGAATCCTCAGTATAAGCTCCTCAAAGTAAGTAAGTGACAGTAGCGGCTGGCAGGGAATGAAGGTGAAGGGGTAGGGGGTGGTGGTGCGGGACAAAAAAAAGAACACTTACCTGTTCTGCCTCTCCTCCGCTTCTTGAGTCCCGGAACCAGGAAGCTCCCAGGCTCCCCATAGCCATTCACAACACTGCAATGCAGCATTGTGATTGGCTCCCTAAGCCAAGATTGGTTGGGCGCCGTGGGTCGGTGCTCAGATGGAGACTGGGGGCCAGGATCAACAACAACCTCCCCTGCAAACTCCTGAACGTCCAGAATGCCTCCGCCAGACTAGTCCTCAACCTACCGCGCCACTGCCACATCACCCAACACCTGCGGACGCTACACTGGCTCCCCGTCGAGAAGAGAATCACATTCAAGCTTCTCACCTATGCCCACGAAGCCCTCCACAACACCAGACCCCTTTACATGAACAACCGTCTTTCTTTCCATGCACCCCTATGATCCCCCCGCTCAGCCCAGATCTCCCTTGCGACAGTGCTCTGCATCAAGAAGACCAGAACAGGAGGCCGTTCCTTCTTCCTCTTGGCCAAGGCATGTGACACCCTCCACCTCCGCCAGACACCAACACTCTGCAAGTTCTTGAAGGCCCTCAAGACGTGGCTCTTCTATGAAACACCGTGAACTTCCAGGAGCTGCGCGGACCCTGGATGGTCTTGAAAGAGCTTCAAGACCTGGCTCCTTGACAAATCACCGTGAACCTCCAGGTGCTGCCCCCCCCTTACCCCTACCCCCAGCGCCTTGAGACCCTATCGGGTGAGTAGTTGCGCTTAACAAACACCTGATTGATTGATTGATTGGGCATGTTCCCCACCAGGCTGTGTAATGCAAGCTGGTGGGGAACATGCAAAGTGTGCATGACTGTTTGGCCTGGCAAAGATGGCCGGTTTCGCAGTCGTGGGCACTTGGAGTGTGCAAGTCACTCCTCCCTCTGTGCCTCCAGCCCCGCCCTGCCCTATCCCAGCCCCGAACCTGTGAAAAATAAAATGATAATAACTACGTTATTAACATTTAATTTTTCTTGCTCAAAGAGCAGTGGGGCGACGCTCTTCCGCCTTAGCGGAGGAGCCGCCCCTAGTTAGTGAAATAGTCAATCACTTACTTCATTCTGTCTTCTCAGGCTGTGTGATAGTATTGATCACGATGAGCCTAATAGAAGCGAAATTATATACTGGGATTACAACAAAACGTTCTATATATTGGTCCCCGGTATAGTGATGTTTATTGACTGTGTGAAGAGGTTTTGTTTTTGTGCAGGTGTGCATGTAACATGGCGTGAGGCATTCTCAGCACGTTTCTTTGTGTAGTCACACATTATGAGAACACATTTTAAGTCACGTATCCAGGTGGGCTAGTGGGGAACAGGGGAGCAGCTATGTATTTAGCTTTAACACACAGAGCTGCACTTTGGATTCACTCGAGAGTGAGTTTTCAGAGTCTCAAGGACTGGATGCTCAGCACATGTGGCTGTGGGCCTTTGTTTGTTATTAAAATTCAGCCTCATTGAAGCCTTTGGGGAGAATGTAATCCAGGGCCTCTTGTTCAGGTCAATCACTCAGACTGCCAAGAGCACGTGGGAGACAAACGTGTAACACAACATGTCACACATATACATTGAGAGGAATCCTAGCATCAGGAGTTGCCAGTGGGAATTGTTTCCAATGTTTTTGTGGCGTATTTGTTCCTGCGAGTGCACCCGCAGGGAGATCAGACACATTAGGCCATCATTGCAAGAGGTTCAGTGATGCCAATAAAGCGTTGCTGACTGAGGTGTAAACTGGAGTTTCCCTAGAATTAGCAATGGAAGATATGAGCAAATGCAACACTGACCCTGCGTCTTTTGTGGCTCAGACTTTGCCACACAGGGCTTGGTGAAATGTGTGCCACTGAAAAAGCCACAATACTCTGCATTCTGCAACGCCGAATGTGTGACATGTGCTTTCCACATTGTGACCCTTGGAACCTGTGAAAGGGAGGTAATAGTGCCCCGCGGAGAGCCCCATGGCGGTGTGTGTCAGGGTTGGCTGCTGCAAACACAGCCCCCCTTTAACTATCATTGGTCAACTTTATTGTGGCCCACACCTACTGTATTTTCCCTTATCTGATCTGCTTTTATAAAATGAAAGGAAGATAGGAAATATATAGGAATTGTTTTTTATTTTTTGCACTAAAGGAGGCCTATTAACGAAGGCTAATTTGCACATGTAGATTTACTCATGTGTAAACTTACTACTACACCTAATAGTTCCTTTTCACTTTTTTGCTGTTCACCGTTTCCGAGCACAATAGGTGCAGACTAACATGTCTCCAGCCCCTCGAACCTTGGGTTGGAGCCTTCTAGAGCAGGATTTATGAGTGTAAAGTTACTACTAGTAATTCCCCATATGTAGGAGGAGGTCTTCACCACTGCGGCAGAGATGTTCATATGGTAAATTTTTATTTTGCATTAAAATATTTGCCACTTTCAAATGAATTATTAAACATTATTATTTTGCTTTTTCCCTACGGTAAAGTATAGGGAATATAATAAAGTTTAATTCTTTCAGAAAAACTATTTTAATGTAAAATTAATATGTAAATTACCTAAAAAGAATTATTATTAACCTATCACTGAAAAAAAAGCTTACAGAACATCAACTCATCGAGTGAAATGTATAATAAACAGTTAAATAAAATATATTCATTCAATTTGTAACTATTTTTGTTTAAATCCTGTATTATTTTCCTGTTTCCCAACTCACCCCCTCTCTTCTTTTTTTTTTTAAACTCTTTTTTATTATCACGAAATTCAGGGCATAATATAATCACATGGCATACAAATAAGGCAGTAATCATTGTCTCAACCTTCGGTGACATTGCATACATCAACAATACCTGTTGCAGCATAAACATGTCTGTTGACATTCTGTTATTTCCACTCCATCCTCCCACCACTTCTCTTCTTGAAGCTCACTTCCCACAGAGTATGTCCATATTTCAGTACAAATATGTAATATGGCTGCATTTACAGGTATATCGTCCAGCTTCGAAAACCTTTTTTTTCTTGTATATCAATTCGTTTATCCAACAGCTTCTCCAATATATTGGTCATTCCATGTTTTCTCATCTGTTACTCGTTGTTCCAGTCCTACTAGTATCAAGTCACACTCCATTCCGCTTCCTTGCCCTCCCATTCTGTGGACTCCTCATTCTGCTGTTGCTAATCTGACCATCTCTTTTTCCATTGTTCAATTACCATAGCCAGACTCTTAATCCATTTCTTTTTTTTTTTTTTTTTAAAACCTTTATTCGTGCATCTTAAAAGAACAAATACGGGCCTACAACCGTCAGGCCGGCCACGATACAGTACAGCACTGATACCCACATTACAGCCCCCGTGCATCAACGGTCAGGATTAACAACAGGCTATGAGTCACATACTGGAGATATCTTTGAAACCCGGGGAAGGAGAGGTGAAGGTTAATTTTAAGTTTTTTGATAATTTTATCAGAGAAAAAAGTCAATGAAGGATAAGAGCAAAGTAGATTCGAGTCCGCAAGATAGCTTCACCACACGGGCGAGCAGCAACAGCAGTAAGAACAACAATGGGAGTAAAATCTCAATCAGTGAGGCGGTGCAGAGATATATCAGGATAGTCACATGAGCAAGTACGCGCCCCTCCAGAGCCGCCCCCAATCGATCCACCCCACACCCGGACCCCGAATCGAAGAAAGTAGAGCACAGAGACATAAAAGAAAAAAGGCCCATAGAACTAATTGAGAACAGAGTATTACCCCCCCACCCTACACCAATGCGGAGGCTACGGCCTACCCCCCCCCCCAGCATAGTGCCTGTCGCCCAAGGAACCCGAAATATAGAGAAGAGAGAAAGTAGGAACAGAGTAAAGAAGGGAAGAAAACAGAAAAGAAGGTGGGGAGGAGCCCACTGGACACCAGAGCGCCCCGAACCATCAGCCAGTTATGGCCCCCACACACTGAGAGCCCTCGACGCCAAAAAACGGCATGCAAAGATACCATGGCACCACAGTTTAAGCAAGGGATACAAGTCGCGACGAGTGCGCGCAAAACATACATACAGTCCCAGTCCCAGGCCAGCCCGTCCATAAACCATAGCGATAGAAGTCAGTCTAGCCCTGGCCCGATCGCGGGCTTGGGATTAAACCAGCTCCTGCGTGAAGGCCCCGTGTCCCGAGCAGACAAAGACAAGATGGCCGCTTGTGAGAGGATGGTGAAGTAGGATCACGAAATGGCCGCCGACCATCGAGTGAGGTCCCTCGTTGCACCACATAAAATCCAAACCTGGCCAGTAAGGTACAGGAGTTCCACAAAAAGGCAGCAGTGGGCCACCGCGGACGGTCCCTCGAAGCCGTTAGGTATCGCTCAGCAGGATAGCCTCGCGGACGCGGTGAGGCAGGGAACAATGAAGCAGGCAGCCATGACCAGGGGGACAAAGTATCCGCAGTTGAGGTGGAGAGCGGGGGACCCTGGGCGCCGGGAGCGCTAGATGAAGGCACCAGTGTAGCACAATCATACACCGCCGCTGCGTCCCCGCAAGAGGACAAGAGCACCGGAGGACCCACGCCCTGTGGATGACAAACAGTGCGCTCACGGCCCGCAGCCGACAGTATGGGGTCAAACCTCTCACTCAGCGCCTGCAGGCCAGCGCACATCTGTAGTTGAAAGTCCCGCAGGACAGCCAGAACGGAGCCGCATGTCAGCGGAAGCTGGGCCCCAACATCGGCACCAATCCGGGACGGCACTGTGGAGCTGGTGTCCGGAAGAGGGAGGGCGAAGTGGGCAGCGGGCGAGACCGGAGTATCACCCCCCCGCCGCGAGCAGGCACTCAACGCCATGTTTTGCCGCTATACGGTGCAATGGCCAGGGGGGGGGGTCGTGGCAAGGGGTCAATTCCCCTCAGGTCTACGCCGCAACAGGAAAGGCCGACAGTCGCTTATCTTCTCGCCGGTCCCCCTCGCCGCTGGCCAGGCAATAGGCAAAGGGGGCAGCAGCCCCCCACAGCTCGGTCCTCAGAGCGGGGCAGGAGACTCACCACACCGGGGCCCACCCCACAGCTCCAGCCCGTCAGGCACAGGGTGCAGAAGATGTCCGGCCGTCTCTCCCCGGGCTCATCCGGCAACGATCCATGGTGCGAGGCGAGATCGGGACCGCGGGGCTCAGGTTAGCGCTAGCTGGTCCGGTAACTGCGGAGCTTCCAGGAGGCCGGCAAAGGCCGTAAGGGCGCAGGGTTTCAGTGCCGAGGACAAAAGCACCCAAAACTCGGGCATCCGGGCGGGTTGAGACTCCGGGAAAGCAGCAGCGCGGTCAGCGCGTCTTCGCACACGGTGCACCTCGAGAATCGGCGAGGATGGGCATCAGGATAGTAGTCCGAGGCCACGGCCCGACGGAGCCGGGCGCTCAAGCGTCTGCTCCGGTCGCCATCTTGGCTCCTCCCCCCTTAATCCATTTCAAAGCAATACATTTCTAACCCCAACTCAACAATTTTCCCCATTGTTTTCAGACATTTATTTGGGCACTATGCCCAATATCCACAGCTTCATCCTTTACTATAAATCTAAACCCTTTAAAGTGCTCAACTGATTTGTCACTGCCTCCCAAAAACTCAGAATCCTTAGACAACCTCACCACATGTGTACATAGGTTCCAAATTCAATCTGGCATTTAGGATGATTAGCTTCATACTCTGGATTGATCCTGTGTAGTAGCTGCAGAGTCAGATATTATCCACACATACATTTACAATGGACAGTTCTTAATTTGTAAAAACATACGTGCCAGGGCCCTCATCCGGAGGTCACTGCCACATGTACTGCCCATTGCTACTGTCAGCGCTGCCAACTACAGTAACAACATAACTACTAACCATCACACTCCTACAGTTGTGACAGTTCTGACTATTCCAGGCCCCAAAAGCTATAAGAATGGCTTTTGCCACAGTTATTACTCATTTTAATCCATATTGAATTAATAAACAACTGTTGCTGTGTTGGTCTCTAAATTAGTCAAACAGTGCCGCCGTGTGACAGACTTTCATAAGTGCCGGTGTTGAGAATTAAATACCGGTCCCGAGCACTGGAAGCCACCTGCTCAAATTAAGCACAGATTATTTTTTTGTAAATTATTTTTATTTGGTTTTCATCGTATATAAGTGAAGCATAACATCATTATCAATCAAGGTAAACATAAGAGCGTATACATGCAGTTGGCTTCAATTTCACATTATCTGCTGACATTTGTACGGTTTAATGTTCTGCTTAGTACTCTGCCAATAGTCTGCTTCCTAGCGTAGGATGTAATTTCAATTTTATATTGCAGCTGCGTCTTATCTCCATTTCAGGTATTGATAGGTGAGAAAATCAGTTATTCAGGGGGATATAACCGTAGTTAAACTGGGGGAATTAAATTGAACTAGTATTGCACTGTGTATGGGAAAGTTCAGGATAGTGGGTATGGATGAGCATTGCTGAGAGTCCATGTTAGTGTTTGCGCAGAGAGGGCACCGAAGGAGTGCGTATTAGTGAGGTTTGGGGGAGGCATTCGTGCTTGCCACGCATTCCCTGCTAATATGTTAGGCTCGCTTTGGGGGTCACCTTGACCGCACTCGGGGATAGGCTAATTTGGAGGGGTTTGTGGGGGATGCAGCGATGCCTGCGGGGGCCCAGTGTGCTCTAGGGTATATTTAAAGACATGTAAGAGTGTCACCCATTGCATGGAGATATGGCGTTTACGTATGCCTCGGACTTCCTCATATCACAGAGCGTCTTCCTCCGAAGCTCCCCTTTTAGAGACTTCTCCCATCCAGGCTGCTAATGGAGGTCCCGCGGGGGTTCTCCAGTGCATGGCAATTCCACGCTTTACAGATGCGAATCTCGTCTCGACTTTGCAATGTTTGCGACTTTTGAATATGCGTAATGCGCAGGCTTCCCATGTGGTAATTAATGTCTATGAGCCCTGTTACTTCTCGCAGTGAAGAGTTTTATGTTCCAGTAGGAATGTAGTTCTGGGCAACTCCAGAACATGTGAAAGAAAGACGCGCTGGGGGTGTGACATCTCGGGCATGAGAATGGTGTGTAAGGGTAGTATAGTTGAAGATGCTCAGGTGTCAGGTATGCGCAATGTAAGATGAAATATTGTATGTTTTTAAATCGGTAGTTACGGGATACTTTCTATAGATACTATAACACTTGTTCCCAATCTTTGTCATGTAGTGGCCTCTGGAGCTCCGCCTCCCAATTCAAATTAAGCACTGATAATGGATCAACTTTAATCTGCCATTAGTTCCTCCCTGAGATCCCTAGCCCATTTTACTTTCCATCTGTCAATGCGTTTTTCTTTACTTGGTGACATAGGGCCTGATTACAATTACATTTTTCTTTACTTGGTAACATAGGGCCTGATTACGATGACAATGACAGTGGGACCGCCACCATCAGCCCGTCGGTGGCTGTCCCACCGTCATCGTAACACAGTTTACCGCCCGCCATATTACAATGGCGGGCGGATGGATGGCGGTCCGAAAGACCGACCGCCACGCATCCGTGCGTTAGAAAGAGCTACAATCCCTACAATGGTGGCGGTGCCTGCCAGGCACCGCCATAGGGATCATGATACCCCTCCCTGCCGGCCGTTTCATTGCAGTTTACCTGCCATGACAAGGCTGGCGGAAAGGGACATTGGGGGCACGTGGCGGCCCCCTCACCCTCTGGCCATCAGACATAGGTGCCCCCCTACATATCCCTGCACCATATGGCAGGCACCGCATGGTGCCTGCCACGTAGTGCAGGGATACATGCAGTGTCCCTTTTTTGTACTGCGGCGTGTGCTGCAGTCAGCAGCACCTGCCACAATACAAAATATAGGCATTGCGACCGCTATGGTGGCAGTCACATCCTAATGCCTATGGCGGGACGGACGACATCCTGTCAGGCGGTCCCACCTCCGATACGATGTGCCATCTTAATCAGCCCCATGGTTGAGTACAGGTTCAAAATTATCTTCCGACCCCCCAGCAATCTAAATATCCTTTGATTTTATCTGTGTACATCTGGTTTTAATGCAAAATCAGGCCAAATCTGCTTTGTACCTGCAGCCAGTCCAGTGTATGTAAAAAGTGAGTGTTGCTGATCTTACATCTATTACAGAAAGCCTTAAACCCCATGACTCTACCATGTTATATGTCTTCAGTAGAGCGAGGTTTCCCTTCATTAGATTCTTATTTGAAAAACGTCAATTAATTTGGCCATAGTTTAGTGTGCTACAGTACTAAATATGGTGTGTATATATGTGGTTATAACCCTACTGTCTCATCACACCTGACCAAATTGTTACTATGTTTCGTATACGTGTAAGTATCTTCTTAACATTATTTCGGGATACTAGTGGTAAAGACATTAGGTCTGTTGGCTGGAGTAATAATCTTAAAATTTTGTTTACCAAGTCTTCCTTCTCCTGTTCCATCCATAGCACCACAAATTGCAGCTGTGTCACCCAATAATATGCCCTAAAATAGGGTGCCAGCATGCCACCTTCTTCCCAGGGCAGTCCAAGCACATCCAATGTTATCCTTGCTTTCTCCTTCTCCCAAAAGCGCAGGTCCTCTAATCTCTTTATAACTCGGGCATCTAGAAAGGTTCATCGCAGTAAAAGCGGTAAGATTGGCCCAGTGCTCCGGCACTATGCCCCATCAGTGACAATGAAAACTTCAACTATCTAGTGATACTCACTTCTAAAGCTGTAAGCATGGGTTCCACATTATGTTTATAGACAGTTTCCCAATCTACACTCATCATTATCTCTAGGAATTGGAAGGGAGTCAGAAGTATTTGTAGAGGTATATCTGCCCCTGTCCCCAACTGTACACCATTTAAGGTGCGTATTATGGATTTATATAAACGTAATGTAAATTCTGACACTCCCCATACTTCCTAAAGCATGTTGTCTAGGTTCACCCATGAATTTGCAGGGTCATTGATCGTCAGCAATATGTCATCAGGGTATAATAAAATGATCCTTCTTTGGGACTTAAGCAATACCCCATCTTCCGTATGTCGGAATTGAATGATCTGTGCTAACCGTGCAATTACCAGAGCAAATACTAAGAGAGAAAGGTGACACTGTTGTCTGGCTCCCCTCTGAATTTCCCATCTGCTGGAAATCAGTTGCCCTGTGTGAACATGTGCCATCATTTTGTTTTGTATATTATATAGGAGAGAGACACCCATAGTAGGAACGTCCCTCTTTCAAATTATAATTATTATTTTTAAAACATTTTAAAAATCCCACCCTCACTATAATTTTTATATTGAACTATTATTTAGTAAATTGCATTAAAACATATTTGTTTAACAATTTTACTTTGTTAGTAAAAGTTGAAATGTTTTATTTATTGTTAAACAAAAGTTAAATGTTAGTTATTTATTTATAAAAAATAGTTTTTAATTTACATAAGGCTGAGCTGGAGTAGATTTACTCTTGTTTTGGGGCATTTTTTGTTGTAGTAACTGTAGAAGTGTAGATTTGATTTTAAATAGCAGTAGGCTTAATCTTTTGTGAGTCGGTGTTGTGTTTTGCATGCTCCTCCCTAAACCCCCCTGTACACCTCCCTCATCTGCTCCCATTTAGTCATTCGTAGTACACATTTTCCAGCCACTTGCCCAGATTCCTTCACGTTTACTGCTAAAACGCATACCTACATGTGTAGAAATCTCCTACATGTGTAGAAATCTGTGCACGGGTGACAAAGACCTCTGCATCGATAAAATAGGAGAGGCAGAGGTGTCCACACATAGTTTTTTTAATTAGTATTTTGTAGTACGAGACTAGTTCTGTTGCTCTACTACTACACATAATGTAAAGTGGTTTGTGAATAGGCCCCTAGATCTAATATATTTTTGCATTATATTTCTAGCGTAATTTCTGAAACCGTGCCATGTCTTTAATATGAGACAGCAAGACCATGCTTTGTAGGGAATAAAGCACCCTCTGCCACACATTAAAAGTATATTGAACATCACCTCGGAGTTCCATCACCTTATTAAGGAAATTGTCCTTTACACCTTCTATGGTAGAATTGTCCAAAACAATGCCCCGACAGGTTTATTAGCAGTCAAAAATTTTACATAGGCATTTGACGTTGGCTATATCTGTGACCTCATTAAGTGTAGTTTTGCAGCAACCCAGTTATCTTTCTTGGACCTTTTTCGAGGATCAGTTATTGCACCTTTTTTAAGTAACAATTGAAAACAAATTGATTACGTAAGAAAATGTCAACTTGGTCTGCATATTCGGCAGCCAATAAGAGTAACTCACCAATGAATTCCTCCATAGTCTCAGGACTTACTGTGTGCGGTTCACAACAGTACACTTGGGGGTCGTTTACAATGGCGGGCGGATCACCACCGCCCGCATGGTGGCGATCTGCCTGCCATAATCCACCGTCTGCCACCCATTGCCGCCATGGAAATGCAAGCGGTCCTTGCTGTTTGGGGCCCGTAGCGTTCCCCCAGGGTGTTGGGGGGGTAGGGGGTGCACATGGGGGGTACCTATGGTACCCCCCTGCATTTGCATGTACAACCACACGGTGCCTGTCACATTGTGCATTCAAATGCACAACTTGCACTTTTAAACTTGCGGCGGGTGCTGCTGGCAGCACCGCCCGCCGCAATGTTAGAACTGCGGGATGCGCCCACCTGTGTGGCGGGCGCATCCAAATTGCACATGCGGGACCGCCGCATGCATAGCGGGCGGTCCCATTTCCCGGGGCTATGGCGGGCGGATGCTAATCAGCCTCCTGGTTTTCTCAGTGTAATGTTTCTCAAGTCTAGCCACTGCCTCTGTGCACCTATTTCAAGTACCCAGAGTTCCTCTCAGAGATTTTGATTCTGGTAGATTGTTGAAGACATTTTGTCCAGCGCCGCCTAAGCAGTTCAATCACAGAACCGGGCACAACCATTGGCATCTATTGCAATGAGATAATTCTTGAATTATCTTAACCAGAAGTTCCACTTAGATTTTGCCAAGTCCTATCAGAGACATTGAAAGTGGGCTGGTTTATGCAAAAAGACCCTGACCAAATACTGTTTGTTTAGCCAGTATGCCTCTTTAAATAAGAAGAACTGTAGCGAGGTTTCAATTTGAGGCACAATCTGGTGAAGTAAGGGCTGTCACAATAAAGTTTAAATTCTAAAACATTCTGGAAATCGGAAAGGTTGCTCTTACTTTTTCTAACAGGCATGTAGAATGGTTGCATCGTGGATTACATATGCTAAGGCTAGAATAATACAAGTCACATTCGGCGGCGTCTCCTTGTAAACCTCCTTTGAATTGGACTGCACTTTGTAAAGGGCGGGGGAGAATCTTTAGTGCATTCTCGCTTGTTAACAAAGTGGCTTTAGTCAGTGCAATATTTCATCTGCGAAGTATGAATGAGCTTTGAGTCTCTGTTCGGGGAGGATCATTAGGTTAATACTAAGGGCCTCATTATGATATCGGGCGGAAAGCCTCTGCCCGACAGTCGGAATGTCCTAGACAGCGTCAGTACCCTTCTGACCGAATCGGTCGGTTTACAACCCGCCCAACCGATTACGATGTTCGTGGTCGGATTGTAAACCTCACGGTCCTTACGTATCGGTTCTGCCAGGCTGTCGGAGAAGTTGTGTTGGTCGGAGCCTAATCGTGCAGCTCTACGGACAGCATTTCTGACCGACCGATTACGATTTCCAAGTCAGCCTGTGCGACACGAAAAGGCTGTCGGAAGTGACTTTGGGGGCCCCCAGCAGGGCCCCCTTCATCCTACGACCTCTGGTTGCGAGCCGAGGGGGTACCTAAGGGACTCCCCTGTATAACCCTACACTGTGTGGGTGGCACCGTTGGGTGCCTGCCACAGGGTGCAGGGTTTAACACACACCCCAATTCCCCATAGGGGCCTGTGTTGTCGGTCAGAACACAGGCTCCCATAGGGAACAATGGGACTCCGACCGAACAGTGTTAATTCGTATTGTAATCAGTCGGGTGGAGCTGCCGACTGCGAGTTGGTTGGTTCCTGAATCCGAGACGGTGTCGGGTGGAAACTTTCTACCCGACATTGTAATGAGGCCCTTAATTGTATTTCGGGGCTGAGATTATATTGTTTGAGGGTGAGTTTGTGGATTAGTGATGTTATTGATGGAGTTGGTTTAGTTCTGTCAGCTTAAGTACAGAATGGTTTGCAGTTTTTTAGAGATTTATTGGGTATCTGGTTGGCTTGGAGACTGCGTTGGGGTCCTTTGGATTATTTTGGGTTGTTATGTTTATTTCAAGAACTATTGCATGGCATTCTTCTTGAATTGATGATGGAAGTGGTTTTGGGATTTTGCTGTTGATGTGGGTTTGTTGACTAATTGAAGATTTAGTTTTGTCTCAAAAACAACAATCAAGCTCAAAAATATAGAAAAGAATACACACAAACTCTCTTTCTCTCTCATGCTTTCCCCTTGGTTTCTGCAACATATAAGATTCTGATCAGCTCTTGGAAACCTTTCTCACACTCATTTGAGCAATTCTGTACTTCTGAATATTTCTTGCTAGCAAAAACCTTACCAAGTACTTCATTGTCTACTTGAGAAAGTGTTCCCATGTATTAGCATGTCACACTACTTCCAATCCGACGCCCCTACCTATACAGCATGGTTGAGGGATGTGTGTTAGTGGGCGGCTGCGGAGGAGATTCGGATGCGTCATGTTCGTAGGGATTATACATTTGAGGATGATTTGAAAACCTGGTCATCATGTAGTCTGCATTACAGGAACCCTTGGAGTTGTCTGAATCCGGAGGCTCGACTGCAAGGTCCAAGCCTTTTACTCCAGAGGTGTGAGTTCAGGAAGAAAACAGATGTGGTTAATGGCCGTGAGATCCAAAGGTAACCAGGGACCTATTTCAGTGTTTCACTATTTTATTAGTTGTACAGGCCTAACACGAAAGCATTTTGGGGGGGTTAAATTGTTGTGTGTCAGTTTGAGAATTAAGTAGACTGTGAAATGTGATTTCCTCTTGTTCTGCTATATTTTTAGTGAGGTTGATTTTTATGATCTTGTGGGATATCAATGTTTGCTTTAGACCTTATACATGAGCAAGTTGTATTCTTTTGGGATTTTCTTTTATTGGATACATCTGTGGTTTCAGCACAAGCAGTAATATTTGTGTTGCCCATATAGTTGTTGACAGAATGTCGGAATGTTGTATATGGACTCCTTATGGTATGTACAGTCTATGTGATATCCCTTTAAATCAATAAAGTTCATTGGAAAAAAAGGCACACTACTTCTAATCTGCTGTGCTCTTGAGAGACATTTTTCACTTCCAGTGAATATGCCTGGTTCTCTGATTCATTAAATAGTCTCTAGGGTGTAAACATATTTAGTAGTCCATATGTTCCTTGTTGGACATTGCCCTCTCTGCAGGGTCATCCCCAAACATTTTGCCTTCACCCTCCTGTTTTCTGAAACCATTTGTGTTGTATTTTAGGACTCTGCACTCTTTGCTCATCAGTGCTAAAGTGCTTGAGCTCTAAACCTTTAATCATGGGGAAATTGGATTACACCCAATTGGCACATTTAAGTTACTTGTAAGTCCCTAGTAAAGTGTACTACAGATACCCAGGGCCTGTAAATTAAATACTACTAGTGGGAATGCAGTACTGGTTGTGCCACCCACTTAAGTAGCATTTATAACCTGTGCCAGGCCTGCCATTACAGCCTGTGTGTTTAGTTTAGACTGTCATTTCAACCTGGTGAAGTAAACCTTTTGCCATGCCTAAACCTTCCTTTTTAATAGTACATGTAAGTCACCTCTAGGGTAGGCCCTAAATGGCCCACAGAGTATGTCTAAATGGTTGGACTTGTACTATTAAGATTTACTTGTTCTTGTTTTCACTACTGCAAGGCCTACCTCCCCCATAGGATAACATTGGGTTACCTTATTACATTTTAGATTGGGAACAAGTAGGAAAGTCAAGTTTGGTCTCTGATGAATTGAAAGTTAAAATCCTCTTTAATTGTAAAGTCAGACTTAAGACACAATTCCAAAAATGCCACTTTTGCAAAGTTGTCATTTTATTGTCCTAACCATTTGGTGCCTACAGCCTGTATCCTGGGTCAAATGACTAGGTGTAGCTGGCAGTTGGTCTTGTGTATTACTCCCAGATAGTGAGACGCAGTGGGAACATGTGTTGGCCGAATGAGCCATCTCTGACTTGATGGAGAGCAGAGCTGTCACTTATCACACTTGAACATCACAAAGTCATTGATCTTTTGTGCCCCCAGACAAGCTTGAGCCACGGCAGGAAGGAAGGAAATCCAAGACACCTCTGAAATGGGAGAAGCTTCTAGACTCCTCCTCCTGCAAAGTGGGCACCAAATGTAAATAGTGGACCCTTAGACCCAACTCTTCAGTACACTTTTGGACCTGTGAAACACTCAGAAGAAGGACTGCTGTGCTACTGCAAGAAGGGCTGCCCTGCGGTCCTACTACTCTGTTGCCCTGCTGCCTGAGTGAGAAGGGCTGCACCTGCAAATTGAACCCAGGACCACCAGAGTGAATCCAGGGGCTAGTTGGCTGGTCTCCTGATCAAAGCCTCAGGGACAGAAAAGGCTCCAACCATCCTAAACCCTGCTCCTGGAATCTCCCTGCTGGGAGTTCTAACCCCCCAAATGGTACCCCTACAGTCTAGTACCCTTGGAAGTGAGGCTAAAGGTGCTCTGCCAGCCCGGATGGGGTGTCATCAGAATCGATGCATCGCATTGCAAACTCGATGCAGTTCTAAGCAGCGCCTCATGGGAACCGATGCAGCACAAGCAGCCTCGACACAAGCCTGCATTTCAGACCTTGCAGTTCATCGAAACCACTGCTGCATGACACATCGAAGAGTACCTCACATCGCTTCTCGGAGCTACAACTGCACGGCACAACATTTTGCAACCAGGATTTAAGGTATATTTCTCAGCAGGACTAACTTTGTTCCTGTATCCAGCCCATGCTCCATCACTGTTGGCCTGAACTTGTGTCTTTGTCCCGGTCAGGTGCGACCAGATAACCACAGTTGGCACTTTGTGTTTTTGAGCATTATTTTTGCCTAACGCTTTACACTGCATACCCCCAGTTCTACTAATTGGATTTTTGTTGTTTCAGTGTCAAATGATTTATTAAATTTTACTCAATTTTTTGAATCAGATTTTACTTGTGTTGTAATTTCACTTTATTAATGTTTGTGTCTCGCATAAATACTTTACACATTGCCTCTAAGTTAAGTCTGACTGTTTTTGTGCCAAGCTGCCAGAGGGTTAAGCACATGTTAATTTAGGATGTGCTTGTGTTTCACCATGACCAGAATTGTAGTTGCTGCTTGAGTAGTGTTTCATTCCCCCACAACCAGTAACCCCAATTCCGACATTCCTCAATTAGCATGCAAGTGAAAATTATTTAGAAATACAAAAAAGTGATGGGTGAATGCTTTAATTAAACTCAGCCACTGGTATTTACTCGGGGTTGTGTTCTAGTGTGTCATCTTTTACTCACTGGGCCACTACAGACTGAGACCAGCCACATGAAAATTGGCCTTTCTCCTGTTCCATTAGAAAAAATCTCACACAAAATGCTAGGCTACTCCCCCTCTTAACAAGAACACACGCAAGGGTCCAGTTTAGTCCAACAGCAAAATCAACTTGAGGACCCACATTTAAGCCTATGCTTTGCATTTAGGGCTTCTCACTGAGGAAAGCGTAATAGGCAGAATGCTTGAATTAATCTCAGCCATTTGCAATTACACCAGGCTGCTTTCCAGTCCATCGTTCTTTTCTCTTATTGTGTCATTACACACAGGGATATCAATGTACAAATCCACCCAGGTCCTACTCCAGTAGAAGAGTCCAGTCAAACTGATACACTTTGTCCTCTCTGAACTAAAACAAAAGCAGCCCCGGATAGGCTATATTACAGCTTTATTGGATCTCATCATTGAGGTGTAGCTTGAGTTCTAAGCCTCAGTGAGCTATGGGACACACATTTTTGGCATAATCGTCACATATAGGGCATCTCACAAAGAGATACAAAAAATGATGCATCAATGCTGGAATTATTTACAGCCCCAAGTATTAACTCTGGCTATTTTCTAGGGCATATTTTTATGCTCACTGTACCACTATAAGCCAGGACCACCCATATGAAAATCATCCTTAGACCTGCTCCAATTGGGACGGTTCTGTTTCAACTGGCAGGTCACTTCTTCTCTAGACGGGAACACAAGCCACCACATAGATTTCAGTCTTATTGGGCCTTAGGGGTCTATTACAATGTCGGGCGGATCGCCACTGCCCGCATGGCGGTTGCGATCCGTCTGACATCATCCCCCGCCCGCCTCCCATTTCCCCTCCGCCTCCGATTTCCCCCCGCCATATTATGATGGCGGGGGTACCACGGCAGACAGGAAGACCATCCGCCACTCGTTGACCGGGCGGAAAAGGGTTGAATATTGTGGCGGTGTCTGCTAGACACCGCCATCCATATTACAATGCAGGCGGGAAGCAGTCTTTCCGTGGCGGCAAAGAAGACATGCGGTTTTCTCAGTAGGATGTTGGGGTGGTGGGGGGGGGCACTGCATTTGCATGCACGACGTGGCAGGCACTGCGCTGTGCCTGCCACGTTGTGCATGCAAATGCACAAGGTGCATTCACAGCATTGTGGCGGACGATGCTGTGAGCACCGCCCGCCACAATGTTTTGGATGGGGGATGCCACCGCTACCATGATGGTGGCATCCTAATTGCCGGTGCGGGACTTCCGCACCACTGGCGGCCGGTTCCAGCACCTCTAGGTTGGCAGGCAGACGAAAGTCCGCCCGCCATCCTAATAGGCCCCTTAGTTGGGAGGGACTAAGGCTGTCTTGAATATAGTAATGCATGTTTGAAATGCCACAGATGAATACAAAAAAATGATGGAATTGTAATGTAGCCCAGGATAATTACCAGTGTCTGAGTTTAATTAAAACTTTCCATTCTTCATTTTTTGTGCTAAGTAAGTGAGTCTCTGGGAAGAATAGACAGGATACATTGGTGATCAACAGATTAGGTGGTTCCTAAGTACATACAGTATGTCAGCGCCAGGACACCCTCGGGTATAAGTGCGCTTTATAAGCTCCTAATAATAATAATTCTCCTTACTGGTATAACGCCTTTTTCATAATAACGCAATCATTGAGTGTTACACTGTATTCACACAATACCAATAGCAAAGAACAATTGCAAATTACCAAAACCAGGGCCACGAACCGGGCGTCCCCGCTATATATAAGGTAGAGAAAGTCCAGATGTGGTTCTTGATCGCTCCTGACCATAAGACTCCACCTGGAAGCCGATGAGGCCTAGCATGGCAGTAGCTAGTGTGCTGAATCATGTGTTCTTATTAAAGAGGGGAATAGCCTAACAGTTTGATCTGGGCCACAACTTTTTGGGGGGGGGGGGGGGGGGGGAGTAGTCACCGTCTGTAATGGCAAAGATAAGGAATGAAATACAGCCCAGCGTAATAAGCCACGGATGATGCTAAATCACCATCCCACCTTTCACTATTTGTGTAAGCCTGTGACTAAGTGCTACCACTCAAATTTGAACACTGGAAGCTAGTCAACCAATCAGAATTCCCACATTGCTGGAGGTATTTAAGATTAGTGGTCTGCATAGACAGCCTTTTGTGGCTGGCCAGATCCGACTGTCCGCAATGTGAGCAAATAGGGAGCACTGAAGGAGCATGAGCAGCCTCACATCTGAATGAGCTCCGCCCTCCAGGGGCGCTTCCTGTGGCTCTTCCAAACAAGCGGCCAGTACCAAGTGGCTGTCTGGGCTCTTCCCTTTCCTTTTGGTGAAGGGATTCCCATCACCCATCTTTCACTGATTGGCAGCTGGAGATTTTCCTTTGGCTGATTGGGCTTCCTTTCAACAAAATCCTGCAACACGGCCCATAACTACAGAGAGGGTAATTAACAGCCGTTAGTGCCCACAGGTGCAGACGATAACATGTAATTCTTATCTTTGTATTAACCATCCTCAGATTGAATATGTATCATTCTATGAATATACACGATCTTCTCAATAGGCATAATTTTGGAACATATAGCAATCTCTGAATATGTTATCCTCTGAGTGGTAAAGAGTCAGAATATCGAGTTTGAAATGTTGACTTGCACTAATATCGACTGTCAGAATATCGTGGTCAAGAATATTGAGTCTAAGGTAAGAAATGTCGTTTTCAAAAATATTGAAGTCATTAATATCGTTTGCATTTGTTTTTTAATATATGTGATACATTTTTAGAAGATATTAATTTTATTTTAATTACATTTTGCATTTTAGTTCCATAGCGGGTTCTGGGTTTATAGCGGAATAGGGTGGGAAGTAATTTAATTATAATAAATTGAATATTAGTTTTTATTTATTAGTATTCATTTGATTTTTATTTTATAGTGTTAATTTTGGGATTGGATTTATTATGAATTATTTAATATTTGGTTGTTAATTTTTATTGATAAATTAATTGATAATTATGTTTATTGTGTCATTTATTTAGGAGCCGGTTGTGGGTTTATAGGGGAATAGGGTGGGAAGTAATTTAAATATAATTACATTATTAATATTTAGTATCAATTACTATTCATGTATTTAATATTTTATATTGCTAATTGTGGGAATTAATTTATTATCAATTATGTATTCATTAGTTAATTATTATTAATAAATTGGTAGTTATGTTAATGGTGTCATTTTTTTTAGGCGCGGGTTGTGGGTGTATAGGGGACTACGGTGGGAAGTAATTTAATTATTATTAAAAAAAAATGTTTATAACTTAATATTTATTAATGTAATATTTTATATTGTTAATTGTGGGAATTAATTTATTATTAATTATTGATTGATTGGTTGTTAATTATTGTTAATTAATTGGTAATTCTGTTAATTGTGTAATTTTTTAGAAGTGTGTTGTGGATTCATAGGGGAGTAGGGTGGCAAGTAATTTACTTTAAATTAATTAATCATTACGTGATCATTAATATTCATTTATTAATTGATAAATATTTTTGGTGATTGTTTAGTTTTTATTTTGTTTGGGGTTTCTGTTCTATAGCTATAATGTTTTGTTAGTAAATTACTTTTTACCTTTTTAAATGTGTTTTTTAATTATTAATATTTGTTGAATTGATAATTAATTGTGGTAATTATGGAGGTACGATTTTTAAAAAAAATTAGATGAGTGTTGTAAATTTTGTGGTGTTATAGAGTAGGAACAAAATATTACTTTTATGTAATTTTAAATCTTTTGGATTAAAATTAATTTTTATTTCAAAAGTTATTTGTATTTTTTTATTTCAAAAAGTAATATTTTGATGTAAATTTTAGATTTGTTTGTTTTGCAAATTTTGAAATTTTTATATGTTTTGTTTTTGGGTTTGTTATTTAATTTTGTATTGTAGTTGATATTTTGTTTGTATTTAAAAAAAAAAAAAATTGTGGGAATAGAAATTTCTCCCCCCTCCGCTATCCAACACTTTCCCTACTGTTGCACTTGCTGGAGTGGGAATAGTAAATAATTTCTCTCTGCTATCCAACATTTTCCCTACTGTTGCATTCATTGGAGTGGGAATAATGAATTATTCCCCTTCGCTATCCAACACTTTCCCTACTGTTGCATTAATTGGAGTGGGGATAGTAAATTATTCCCCTCCGCTATCCAACACTTTCCCTACTGTTGCACTCGCTGGAGTGGTAATAGTAATTTTTACCCCTCCGTTATCCAACACTTTCCCTACTGTTGCACTTGCCGTAGTGGGAATAGTAAATTATTTCCCTCTGCTATTCTACACTTTCCCTACTGTTACACTCGCTGGAGTGGGAATAGTGATTTTTACCCCTCTGCTATCCAACACTTTCCCTACTGTTGCACTTGCTGGAGTGGGAATAGTAATCTTTAATATTTTAATTTATAGTATATATATATTTAATTTTTATGTTACAAGTGTATGTATATATATATATTTATTTATAATTTTAATATATTTCTAATATTGTATATTTAATTCAAATAATTATGTATTCATTATTATTAAGTAAATATATAAATATATTACATTTTATATATGTATGTTTAATTTATTTTTACATTTAATTTATTACTTATAATTGTTAAAATTTACAAATATTTTTTTTTTTAAATTAAGTTAAGTATTATTTAATTTAAGTTAAGTATTATTTAATTTATTTTATATTATTTTTTATACATTTAAAAACGATATTTTGTACTTCGATATTTTTAACAACAATATTTGTTTTAGATATTTGAGTACTTACCATTATGAAGGTAGGAGGTCGATATTTTTGACATCGATATTTATGTCCCGATATTTCGGTAACACGATATTTTGGTATTCGATATTTTGTCAGTGATCCCCTCTGAGAATATCTCGTGCTATGAAAATATATGATCATCTCAATATACTTCTAACTAAGGGTCTGATTTAGAGTTTGATGGACCGGGTACTGTGTCTCAAACGTGACAGAATGCCCAGTCTCCTAAACTTTTGTTACCCCTGCCAAAGTTTCTGTCAGAAAAGCCTTGTGACTACATCCATGAAAAGCTTACTTCGATGGCCCGATGGAGAGGAAAGCCATCTCACCGCCTGCTCTATTTAGAGTACATGGCGTGGTCTTTTTTTCTTGCATATCCCTGCCAGGAAAAGCCGTGCAGAGAGGAACAGCAAAAACAGTAATGACTGATGTAGGGGGTCGTTCATTCTTTGTTTCTCAGAAACAAACTCCCGCTTTGGGAGTTTCTTTCAGAAAAACAAAAAAAGTTAAAAGTGTGGTGAACAGCGGTCAAAACGGACTTGGGCCCCACGGGGGATAGCTGGAACTGCCTGCGCGGGTGACGGCGTGCGGTCCGCTGCCCCGTAGATGAGATAGCATAGCCCCTGATGCTTCTGACCCGTAGATAGGGGTGCCTGCGGCCACAGGGAGATGACGGCATTCTTGGGGGTGGGGCGGTCCCGGGGATGACTGGGGGGGGGGTCGTGGGTGAGACAAGGGGGGGGAACACTCTGTGTACAACTATTCAAGCTGCCACTGTTCGGAGTTTCTCTTTTTGACCTGTTTGTGATTAATTTGTTCTCAATGTCTAAGATGCTTGGGTGGCTCACACTGGCCTGTATGGCTAGGGGCTGGTATGTGGTGGCTGCTGCCCCTCTTTAAGAGACGACACTGGAACTGCTGAGGCACATGCACCCGACTCCCGGTGAGGTTGCAGTTGGTACATTTCTTGACTGTGGGGCTGTCTAGCTGGCTAGGCCAGACACGGATCAGTGACTCGCATGTGTTTGTATACTTCTGTGTGTAATGTATCCTGCCGTACCATGTATTCTTTATTCATTATACCTTTTGAAAAAAGCAATAAAAACAGATTTGCAAAAAAAAAAAACGGACTTGGGCCATCCATCAAACTTTTCGTAATTTGAAGAGAGCTGCTGTGATGGCAGTGCCATTCAAGTTACAGTGGTGACCACAGGGCCATCATTCATTCATCTAAATTTCATGGATGGAGTACCGTCCGAATGGCAGACTTAGGGCCCTATTATGAGTCTGACGTCCGAGGACCGCCAGACTCGTGGTGGCATAGCAATGGTGGATCCAGCCACCACTGCACCAGCGGTCCAACCACCCGATTACGACTCGGGCAATCAAACCGCCCTAGGACCGCTGAATCCACCAGGGAACCACAGTTCCCTGGTGTAAGAGCGGCAATCAGAGGCCGCAAAATGCTTGGCAGGACTGCCACGGGCGTGCCACGCATATTACAAGTTTCCTCTCAGCCAGGCTTTTCATGGCGGTTCCACAGCCATGCAAAGCCTGGCAGAGAGGAAGCAAAGGGGGCCCTGCAGCCCCCCCGTGCCTCAAAAATATGTGGATGCACACAGGGGGCATAACATGTGCCCCCCTGTGTGCACACACTTAGGTTCCTACACAGCATGGACTTTCGAGTCCATGCAGGAACCTTGTGAGGCGTTAACCTTGCGGTGCCTTTTTAAAAGGAACTGCTGCCTTTGAAAGGACACTGCAGGGGGAATTGCCACGCCGCCGCACCACCGCTCTACTGAAAGGTCGTAATTAGGCCCTTATTGTCCTGCACCAACCCGACAAACACTACACCATCCGTCAAACATAAAATCCGCCCCTAAATGCTATCCTGTGAATGTAAATCAATTTCTGAATAAGCATCCTCCTCTGAGTAAACATCACCATTTAAATGTGTATCATCTTCCGAGTCTGTATCATCCAATAGTGTTTACTTTGAGTCGTGAACAATTCTGTCACTTTGTTATCTCCTCTGTGCCTCTACAGACAGGGGCAACTCAGCAAATAAATCACTCTTTACCCCCCAGACTCAAAAGGGATGGTCCATAGAGTACTGCTAGGCAACTTCCCTTCTGAGTAGGAGCTCTAGCAACCTCTGGCTGGTTTCAGGCTTGCTTGGCCTCATCCGGACGGAGCAGATTGATTCTTATGGCAAAGCAAGCTTCAGACCACTTGGCATACCCCATTCTTAAGGGGACGCATTGGCACAACACAATATCTTATAAACGGAATGTTTGAATACATCTCGGCTACTTATAATTACTGTTCCCTGCATTCCATTACATTATTTTGACTCAAGTGAGCCATTACTGACAAGGCACATCACATACATACAGAGCCTGTCCCCACCAAGCAAGTCAGAGTGGACTGAGCTGATGACCATCTCCTCCTAATGGCAAACCCAGGCTGGTTTCAGCTTTGTTTGACCTCTTCATTGAGTAGCTGCTTGAGTCCTATAGCACAACAACATTGGGACTCACATATTTGCATTCCCTACCTACTTATGGAAAGTCACTTGGATGGGTGGAATAGGTAGAACGTCTGAATTAATCTCAGCCCCTGGTAGTAATTTAGTTTTTGCTTTATCTTTTCCAGGCCTTGTTAGGCCTCATCAGTGCAGTGCGTACTTAGAATATGATATACTGTTGGAGGATGGGTCGAGGGGCTGATAGGTTGCACTTGTGTACATGCACACAGCCTGTTATGACCATATGTGGTTGATAGGATGAATAGTTGTAGTGTGGGCTGTGCTTTAAGTTTTGGTGGTGTGTGAGGGTCAACAAGGTGCTCCAGTTTTGTCTTTGTGGCTTATATCTGCACTATGCATGCTTGTTTTCATGAGGAGGATAGAGTAGCTCTTTAGTACAGACATGCCTCCAGTTGCTCACAGCATGGCAGGTATTTATTAATTTATTTACGTTCACCTTTGCCGTCGTATGTCGGACTCGACTACCCCCCACCCAGCCCCTCCCCCACCCCACCTCACCGTCCACAGCGTTACCTTTGCGAGCCGCCACTGGTTGCTCATTACGTTGTATAACTGGAATACATACCCATATGTTACCGTTCTTTGAGTAGAGGTGAACCACCAACGGTAATAGACAGATTTTTTGTGTTTTCGTCAAAGCAGAGTTGTTGGTTTTCTCATTCAATACAAGAAGATCGTTTAGACCTTGTTAGGTTACACGGAGAACATGCAGACTGTCTCTGAAGAATGTTTCTGGACCTGGGGCTGTTACTCAGTAGTGCAGCTTCAGGGGTTCTTCTGTGGGCTCTCGTTGCAGGAACTGGAGGCCTACGCCATTGATTGGCTACTGTGATTGAACTAGCTTCCATTGGTACAGCAGGTGCAGTGGTACCGGACCCCAGGGGCCTGAGGGCCCCAATGAACCCTGATTATTGCTGTATTTCACAGATCAAACAGTGGACAGGGGGCCCATTTCCTTCCTTGCTTTAAGGCAGTGGTTAATTTGAAAACGTAAATGATTGAGCTCTCGTCAGGAGGCAGCTTGCACCAGCCAATTTCTCAAGTGAGCGCAGCCTAAAACAGAACCAACTACTAATGGTGAAAGTGAGGAGACGGTGCGGGAGACAGGCGCGCAACACCCATTGGGCTGAACGGGCTTCAGCCACCCCCCGTCGTCATCTTCAGCCCGGGCTGCCAAGGTTCAGATGACAGCACAACACACTTTCCTGTTTTACAATGATCTAAAATAATGAAAGTATGAAAGACGTTTCCCCAGTTTCATTTGAATTAAGGCTCCACTTTTATTCTCCGATGCAAGAATGTGATTTTAATGATCCCTTCTGAGAGGCCCAGAACCAGCTGGAGGCAGCCAACCTCTGAAGGTTTCAGCAACCCTCCCTGCCCCCCACCTTTTGTTTTCTTTGAGAGGGATGCCACCGAGGTGATATCCTTGCCTGAAGCAGGGATTTCACCTAAGCACCTTTGATGTGCTTTGCAGCATGGAGTGTGAAGATGTGCACAGCATGGGTATATGACACCAGCAGGAATTCCTTTACAAAGGAAAAGCGTCACCTGCACTGGCCATCCCTTTACCCCTGCTGTGCACATCTTCCCACTCCCTGCACCAAGAGTCCTGTTGTGTGAGCTTGAGTTTCATGACTGTCCTCTCAAGTGAGGTCCCGCCTGCCCTGGGCATTTTGGACACAGCTTTTCGAGGAACACCTCAACTGATTTTTTCTCAGGAGCTGTCCTTACTTGTATCCAGTCTGTACTTGAAGGGTTGTTAGATTCGGTGCTCTTCATTTTTTGTTGTTGGGAAGACAAGAAGTCTTGTAGGAATCAAGCTTGTGATGCGTAGGCTACACATGAAATCGATGCAGCGCGCGCTCAATCCGCAGATCTGCACAAGAGGAGACACATTGCAATGGTAATTGTTAGAGGGCTGTGTCAAGAGCACCATACGCGCGTCCTGTGGATTCTGTACGGGTATTCTTCGTGTGATCCACTACTGTGTGCACAGTACATCCCAGGTTTACACGCATTATCAGTTTCCTGACTGAACACAGTGAATAGGGGCGCACGATAGTGTTTCTCATTGCTTCCTATGGCCCCTTCATTGGTTGGAAGTGGTTGTTGGGGTGTTATAGGAGTTCGGTGCGGACGGTCTTTTAACCATACGGTTGTACATTCGGACGCCCGGGACGGATCGTGATTCCCCGGTCGGACTTCGCTTTTCACGTTTGTACGGTAAGTCGTCCGGGGACGTGTCGGACACTTTTTCCGACCCGAGGACGTGTGGGAAATTATTCCCAATGCGATTCGTATGGTCTTTTTCCCATGCGAATCGTGATTGCCAGTTCGTACGGCACTTGTACGATTCGTACGGTAAAAAGACCGGATACGAGTCGCACGGGGAATTTTTTTACCGGATCGTAATTGGCACCCTAGTGTGTCCTCACCTTACACCACAAGTGTGATGGAGGTGGTGGTCAGGGGCGTGTGCTAGGCCTTAGTTCAGCTGTGTGGGCTTGAGGCATTGATGCCACAGATACCTGCCCCCGTGTCTGCTGAGTGGGCCGGACAGTGGTACTATGGACGGGTGGTACTTGCAAGTGATGCTGTTGCGAAGCAGATCGTGGCCTCATTTTCAGCAAGTGGCCTTTAGGCATTAGTTCCCCTGGCATGTCCTTGCAAGAGATGAGATGCTGATGTGAAGCAGAACAAGCCCCCTTATCTGCTGAGTGGCCCCGGGCAGTGGTGCCACGGGTGGGACGTCCCTGTTTGTGATGTCGTTTGAAGCATAAGGGGGCCATTTCTAATACATCCAGTCAAGGGGTAGGTTGGCCTTTCTAAAGTAGTCTGCAGGACTGTAACAACAGATGATGGTCGAATATGTCTACCATGCCCTAAGTTTGGATTGATATTATGTGTATTGCAAACAGGTTCGTAAGTTTATTTGTGGATTTTTAGTTTATTATCAAGTTTTTCTTCGATTCACCATCTATCTCGATAAAGACCGATAAAACCTGCAAATCTTAAACATTCACTGTGCTGTAATTCAATTGTTACACCATCATAATACACATTTTAAGATGCCTCTTGCAAGTAACCAGCAGTTCTTTGTAAGAATTTCCTCCATCTGAAGCCAGGCCCAATGTGTTAAGCTGATATATAACACCACGCTTGTTCCCAGGCCATGCGTCTAGCCTAGGATAATTACTTAGTTTCATTTCATATTTCGTTTACTAGGCAAATTGGCTTGTGTGGGGTCTCATTTTGTTATTTTCTTCATTCTTTAGTATTATTTGGCCATTTGTTAAACATGTACGCTAGGAGCCTCTTGGTGCTTTAGATATGAAACTTATTACAGATCTAGCTTGGTGGAAGGAATTATAGTGTGATAATACAGGTTTTTAGCTTTTTCCTTTATTTCAGGTGGGGTAGTGACTCATCTCAAATATCACTCTACTGCTCTCTCCAATGCACTGCCCTATTTCTAACCCTATACCTCTATCAATATATTCCCTACCTCCACTCTTTCATTCATCCTAAACCCCATACT
Source organism: Triturus cristatus (assembly GCF_964204655.1). Lineage (NCBI taxonomy): Eukaryota > Metazoa > Chordata > Amphibia > Caudata > Salamandridae > Triturus > Triturus cristatus. The sequence goes on from NC_140582.1 coordinate 331,537,620, forward strand.
CTTCCCTCCTCTACCCCTCCTTCCATCTCATACCTATTTTACTATTCAGATATCCCAAACAAGCCTTTCTAAACCCTTCCCTGTGACTCTTCCCCCTCCATCCCAAACCCTCTCCTACTGCTATAACCCCCCCCCAAAAAAAAACATTCTAGACTCTTCCTTCTTCTATCCCTCCACTATTCCTTTTCAATACAAATAACATACTAACATCTCCACCACTCAGATTAATGTCATATTTCCCTATACCGGTTCCCCACTAATCCTGTTTGGGTTCCAGAGTAGCGTGCTACCCACCAAAAAGTGCTTCAACACCTCATATGGTGTAAGTGCTATATAAATGCAAACCTTTTCCCTCTTCTATCCCTCCACTATCCTTCTCAATCCAAATAACAGACTAACATATCCACCACTCAAATTACTTTCATATTTCACTATACAAATTCACCACTGATCCTCTATGGGTTCCAGAGTAGCGTGCTGCTCACCGAAAAAGCGCTTAATCGCCTCGTCAGGGTTAGTAAGCGCTATATAAATACAAATACAATAGGAGCCGCACCAGCCGAAGAGGTGAGGATTGAAACTTTGTGACAGGGATATAATTACCAAGTTCTGTGTTTTTTGTAGTTTCACCAGCCTGGCATTTGACCTGTCTTTTGAAGAACAACAAATGTAACATGATATTATCAAAATGTAAATGCTTTATCAATTCTCATGCACCTTCTGAATTCCAGCATGGTTATTTTGGGGGTGCTGCTGCACAGTACCCCACCCACCCCTACTTCAACTGCCTATACATTAAAGCACCATGATTTAATGTCTGTACTGCCAATAAATTAATGTTTGTTGGTGCTATGGTTTGTAACAACACTGCAAATGGACACATTGCAAAATCTGAAATTCCTTCTGTGTCTTTGGGGGGTGGACAGAGTCACCTTTTATTTTGTGAATTATATCTATGAACAGTCTAGGTTTGACCCAGTTTCATGGGCATTCCATTAGAAAAAAGGGTGTAATTTTAACCGTCTACATATTATCGTTATGAGACAATGTAATGTGTTTGAGTGACACTTTATTGCAAGATGAACAAATTCCTTGTCTGTTATTATATAAATGGTTTACATTACCGTCTGTTCTCCAATTTAATTCTCATAAAACTGATTGTTGTCCAGTTTCGAATTCAGAATTTGCTACTTCTTTTTCTCAGCTTGTGATGAGCATTACCCGATCCTGATTGTCTGCCATTTTAGCCCCGCCCCCATTGATTAACATGCTAACCACGCCCCTTTGTTTGCCATGTTAGCCCCCCCCCCCCCCCCCCGAAGTTAAGACCTAGTTGCGCCCCTGGTGGGAGAGGATGTGGCGTCCTGTGGGTTCTGTACGGGCATTCTTCGTGTGATTCACTACTGTGTGCACAGTACATCCCAGGTTTACACACATTATCAGTTTCCTGACTGAACACAGTGATTAGGGGCGCGCGATAGTGCTGCTTATTGCTTCCTATGGCCCCTTCATTGGTTGGAAGTGGTTGTTGGGGTGGAGAGGAGCTGTGAATGTGCGTAAGCACAGATATAGCACCTAGTGGGTTTTGGCATTGGTGACAGTGCTCGTGCTGGCTATGAAAGTGGCACATTGAGGTATGGAACATGGAAGCACCTACAGTTGGTGCCTGGGGTGGCGCCGTCGCCAGAAGCTAACAACAGTGGCCCAACTTCTAATAGGAAGGCGCTAGCAGCCGTGCAGAAAGCAACTCTTTAATTTAATGCTTGACTGGTCTGTTCTATGATCAATCCGTTTTTATCATTTTTAACAAATCTTGCCACTGAAGGGCGTTTCTTGGTTGGAAACAACATGTTAGGCCCTGGTTCCCCACAATGCTTGTGCATCGATGGATGTAGGGGCTTGGATTCGGTTTCTGCACTCCTGGGTGGGCTGTAGGGTAACATGGTGAAGTGGGAGCAGAGATCCTGCGTTGAGAATGATGGCTGTGAAGTTGTGCGACACCTAGTGTGTCCTCACCTTACACCACAAGTGTGATGGAGGTGGTGGTCAGGGGCGTGTGCTAGGCCTTAGTTCAGCTGTGTGGGCTTGAGGCATTGATGCCACAGATACCTGCCCCCGTGTCTGCTGAGTGGGCCGGACAGTGGTACTATAGACGGGTGGTACTTGCAAGTGATGCTGTTGCGAAGCAGATCGTGGCCTCATTTTCAGCAAGTGGCCTTTAGGCATTAGTTCCCCTGGCATGTCCTTGCAAGAGATGAGATGCTGATGTGAAGCAGAACAAGCCCCCTTATCTGCTGAGTGGCCCCGGGCAGTGGTGCCACGGGTGCTGGGGTCCCTGTCTGTGATGTCGTTTGAAGCATAAGGGGCCCATTTCTAATACATCCAGTCAAGGGGTAGGTTGGCCTTTCTAAAGTAGTCTGCAGGACTGTAACAACAGATGATGGTCGAATATGTCTACCATGCCCTAAGTGTGGATTGATAGTATGTGTATTGCAAACAGGTTCGTAAATTTGTGGATTTTTAGTTTATTTTCAAGTTTTTCTTCGATTCACCATCTATCTCGATAAAGACCGATAAAACCTGCAAATCTTAAACATTCACTGTGCTGTAATTCAATTGTTACACCATCATAATACACATTTTAAGATGCCTCTTGCAAGTAACCAGCAGTTCTTTTTAAGAATTTCCTCCATCTGAAGCCAGGTCCAATGTGTTAAGCTGATATATAACACCATGCTTGTTCCCAGGCCATGCGTCTAGCCTAGGATAATTACTTTTTCTTAGTTTCATTTCATATTTCGTTTACTAGGCAAATTGGCTTGTGTGTGGTCTCATTTTGTTATTTTCTTCATTCTTTAGTAATATTTGGCCATTTGTTAAACATGTACGCTAGGAGCCTCTTGGTGCTATAGATATGAAACTTATAACAGATTCAGCTTGGTGGAAGGAATTATAGTGTGAAAATACAGGTTTTTAGCTTTTTCCTTTATTTCAGGTGGGATAGTGGTCTGTAATGGTACGAAATGATCTAACACCTAACACAAATACACCAGTACAAAAACACTTGAAAGTCTTAGTTTATTAAATGCAACTTTATTCTACAAAGATTACCTTCCTTATGCATGTAGATACCCTTCATGTACTTATGTATCTATATATTTATTACTTTGCACTACCCTAGAACTCATCATATATCTCTCGCAATATATTCTCTCCCTCCACTCTGACTCATCTCAAATCTCACTCTACTTCTCTCTCCAATGCACTGCCCTATTTCTAACCCTATACCTCTATCAATATATTCCCTACCTCCACTCTTTCATTCATCCTAAACCCCATACTCTTCACTCCTCTACCCCTCCTTCCATCTCATACCTATTTTACTGTTCAGATATCCCAATCAAGCCTTTCTAAACCCTTCCCTGTGACTCTTCCCCCTCCATCCCAAACCCTCTCCTACTGCTATAACCCCCCCCCCCAGAAAAAACACATTCTAGACTCTTCCTTCTTCTATCCCTCCACTATTCCTTTTCAATACAAATAACATACTAACATCTCCACCACTCAGATTAATGTCATATTTCCCTATACCGTTTCCCCACTAATCCTGTTTGGGTTCCAGAGTAGCGTGCTACCCACCAAAAAGCACTTCAACACCTCATATGGTGTAAGTGCTATATAAATGCAAATCTTTTCCCTCTTCTATCCCTCCACTATCCTTCTCAATCCAATTAACAGACTAACATATCCACCACTCAAATTACTTTCATATTTCACTATACTAATTCACCACTGATCCTCTATGGGTTCCAGAGTAGCGTCTCACCGAAAAAGCGCTTAATCGCCTCGTCGGGGTTAGTAAGCGCTATATAAATACAATTACATTAGGAGCTGCACCAGCTGAAGAGGTGAGGATTGAAACTGTGTGACAGGGATGTAATTACCAAGTACTGTGTTTTTCGTAGTATCAACAGCCTGGCATTTGACCTGTCTTTTGAAGAACCACAAATGTAACATGATATTATCAAAATGTAAATGCTTTATCAATTCTCATCCACCCTCTGAATTCCAGCATGGTTATTTTGGGGGTGCTGCTGCACAGTACCCCACCCACCCCTACTTCCATTGCCTATACATGAAAGCACCATGCTTTAACGTCTGTACTGCCAATAAATTAATGTTTGTTGGTGCTATAGTTTGTAACAACACTGCAAATGGACACATTGCAAAATCTGAAATTCCTTCTGTGTCTTTGGGGGGTGGACAGAGTCACCTTTTATTATGTGAATTATATCTATGAACAGTCTAGGTTTGACCCAGTTTCATGGGCATTCCATTAGAAAAAAGGGTGTAATTTTAACCGTCTACATATTATCGTTATGAGACAATATAATGTATTTGAGTGACACTTTATTGCAAGATGAACAAATTCCTTGTCTGTCATTATATAAGTGGTTCACATTACCGTCTGTTCTCCAATTTAATTCTCATAAAACTGATTGTTGTCCAGTTTTGAATGCAGAATTTGCCACTTCTTTTTCTCAGCTTGTGCTGAGCATTACCCGATCCTGATTGTCTGCCATTTTAGCCCCGCCCCCATTGATTAACATGCTAACCACGCCCCTTTCTTTGCCATGTTAGCCCCCCCGAAGTTAAGACCTAGTTGCGCCCCTGGTGGGAGAGGATGTGGCGTAATAGACAGTGCTGCCGGTTTCGGAGCAGGGAAAGAAACCAAGTTCAACATTCTGTGCAAATCACTTAAGCTCCCTGTGCCTACCATAAATTCATGTGTACTTAACTGGTGCTCATTAAAAGTGTAGTGTTGATTAAATGCTGGTGCTGAACACCGGAAACCACCGGCTCAAATTAAGCACTGCTTTAAGGCCGATGACACACTAGCTACAACACTACTATTGTGCAATGCAGATTGCCTAGAAGAAGGTCGATCGTGTTAGTTGGCGCCAGGGCAGTGTTTGTGGTGTTGTGATAATGATGTCCCAAGGTTAAGGGTGCTGGAGATGCCAGACTGCCGAGTTTGGAATCCATTGGAGCCACGGGAGGAGACATGCGGTGCCTCTAAAGAAATGCAGTTGAGTTTGTCAAGCTCAGGGAGTACCAGTGTGATGGCTGCATAACCTCATTGAGAGAACTCAAGAAAACACAATTTAAAATGTTCAGAAAAACATAGCATGAGTTTCAGTGCTTGTTTCAATTTAATGTTTATATTAGTAAAAAAACTTGTAAGAGTGAAATCTGATTTAGTACCTTGTCAGCGTAAAGTGTTTGCTTTGCCACCCACGGGGTTAGTGTAAGACCTGGTCATCCAATTAAACGTGATTATATGGCATCTAAAATACGTTACTTAGATGTTTGACGTTGATTCTCAAGGTTTGGAAACTCATGTGAAGTTTGGCAAGTAGGGGATATCCTCCAACATCGACAGGGGACAGGACCGGTCGGCAGCTCCAACTTGTCTAATAGATGCAGTGCAGCCTGCCTTGGCCACGCGCACTGGGCGCCATATTGAACATTGTCTCTCTGCAATCCGAGAACACAATAGCTTTTGGTAGGAGACCTCATTGGGTTTGGTGCCAGTTGCAGGGATCTTTGTGTCATTTGTTGATTGTGTATTCACTTACTAGAAGGGTCGAGGCACGTTTTCATGTTTAACGAAATGGATAAGTTTGAGATAGGTGATAGTAATGTCGTGGTAGTTTTTATACAAACAAGTTATTTAAGTTTGAATAATCATCACAAAATAGATAAAATAATACAACTGTGCACGGAGCATTGCAGAACCAACGACATTTGCTTAATTTGTGTGCAGGACCCAAAGGCACGTGAACGTTGCGACTAGAGGCACCATTTGAAGCTTTAGGAGAATTGTAACTTTAAAACAGTTATCTGGCATCTTTTTTGTGTGTGTAAATGTGATGTTTAACTTGTTTATTAATAACCCAGCGCTGGCCGAAGGTTTACGAGGGTCCATGCACGGCAACCGTGGAGAAAGGTGAACTTTGCTGCTCTGAAACCACAGATCAAGGCAGGGAAGGGCCAGGGCAAGAACAAGAGTGAAAAGAAGCAAGGTGCTGAATTTACTAAACGAGGAATGAGACTGCGCTGAGAGGAAATAAAGTCAGAGGTAAATTATCTGACAATCCTCACCCCATACTGACTGAAACTCTTCTCTTCACGGGACACGCCCACTATATGGTCTATAAAGGTGTGATGATACTATAGCCAAGGAGCTCTACTTTGTGGCATTTGCCATAGGAAGTCCTGGTCGCTGAACTCTCTTTTTTGTGATCACTAATACATGCATATTTCATACTTTTTATTAATTGCAGAGTAAGGAGCTAGTATCTGATGTTTGCACAGGGCCGGCTTTAACGCTGGGGTCGCTTGGTGCAACAATCGTTTTTGCTACCACCCCCCTACCCCCCCCCCCCCATTGACCTCCTCTTTGGATTCCCTCATGACCAATGCTTTAAGTGGGCCGGTACTGTCCGGTACGGAGTACCATTAATTGGAGAGTACCGGCACTTCTCAGAAACAAGCAGGTACTCTAGTACAGAGTACTTGCACTTCTATTTTTCCATTACAAGCACTGCTCATGACCACCAGATAAAAGTGCCCCCGTCTCTCCATAGACCCCCCTCTCACAAACATTTCATTTGTTTTAAAGCACTGGTAAAGGCTGACTTTACTAATAAGAACGTACATATACCCAAACACACCCTTTTCACCAACATTGGGCATACATAATGAAAGACTGGGGGGAAAAACATAACGCCTCCCCTTTTTTTATGCAGTTTGCATACAGCTCTTTGATGACAGTTTGTAGCAGTCACTGTTCTAAATTAGGGTTATAACAAAAGGATCTCTGTGGCAAAAGCAGGAATCCACTCAGCTATCCACATAAAATACAGATCTGTGATCTGCACGTGTGTGTTCTTTGCACAAGGTATATTAACCCTCTGTGCTACTTTATGGCGAGTCAAAACTGCCCCTAGAAAAAACACTGATCTCTCTCTCCGCCAGGAACATTAATCACGAGTTGTCTTGACATTTTTAATGCAGCCTGAAAAATGGACATACAAGGAACTATGCCAAAGGTGTTTTTAAATCATAGGTTATTGCTAAACACAGCACCCCCTCCGCCCGAGGTCAGCGCTGTCTCCCCAGGTCAGCGCCCAGTGAAGCCACCCCTAAAGCCGGGCCTGGTTGTTTGCTATTCTTTTTTTTAAGTTTAAGTTTATTTATCATGAACCAGTAGTATACAAATAGAAATAACATGTACAAAAGTACATACATTAAGGTAAATAATATTATCAAGAAACAATCTATGAGAAAGTAGGGAATGAAAAAGAGAAAAAAAGGGGGGGTGTAGGGAAGGGGGAAAGGAGCTCAAAATTGTTCTATTCTTAACACAACTATATTCTGGAAAGGAAAACAAAATAACATATGAAATTAATTTCTGTATGCATACAAGGCAATTTTGAGAAATAAGAAACAACTATTATATTAAGAAATTAAGGAAAAACGTATTTGACATAAGAAAGTTAAGGCAACCAAGATGTCAAGGGGGTTTCCAACCTCATCTGAAGCTTGGACTAATGGAGTACAATGTGAGGCAATATGGGTCAGGTATGAGGATATAGGAAGCCATAAAAGGTCTCTTTTAATGGACATTGAAAGAGGGGAAATGTAACTTGTATCAAGTCTGTGATGGAAATATACGGCATTCCACCAAGCTTTAAAAGTGACTTTGTCGACTTGTTTCCAATGAGAGGTTATTAAGTAAAGAGCTATTGCCAATAACAAGTTTACTATTTTGTAATTAGAGGGAGATTAGGGCCAATTGGGTGACAAAGATCCTAGAAAAATGTTGGAAGGAGAAAAGGGAATTTTCGTGTTAAAAAGTTTATTAATCTGAGACCAAACCAATTGCCAGAAATGGTGAATAGGAGTACAATCAAATAGCATGTGTTTGAGATCAGCCTTGGTGCAAGGGCAGGACCAACAAGTAGGGGTAGAACTTGTAGAGGAAGAGACTAATATTGAGGGAGTAAATAAAACACGTTGATAGACAAAAAAAAGGGTTTGAGAGGTATTAGCAGCTCTGGAGGTCTTATGAATTTTAAGCCATATCTTATCCCAAAAAGGAGTTGTCCAACATTCCGTAAGATCTTTTTCCCAAGCCAATTCAGCTTTTGTCTTGCTTCGATCAGCAGAAAGAGATAGGGATTTATAAAAAGATGAAGCTGAGGAAGAAGTAGAAAGCAAGGGAAATAACAAGGTGCAGCTGGAGGATGGAGAAGACAATGATGGTAATGAACGAAGGTACTGGGAGAGTGAGGGGAATAAAAGATCATATTGAGTTTTACAGGAAGATGGTAAACCAAATAGTGCTTGAAGATCCGAAAAGGGTAAAAGAGTATTGTTACGTATTAGTTGTGAGATCCAAAGTAATCCCTTACTCCTCCAAGATTTCCAGTAGATGGTACGGTTCTTAATGCGTAGTAATCCATTGTGCCAAATGGGCTGTTGATCTAATGAAGAAAATGCTGGATAAGTAGAGGGCAACAATGGAGCAAGAATTTTACGGGTGTGAGAGATGATTGGAGTTCGAAAAGAAGAAAGATTGTTGGTAAAAGCAAGAGATTCTTGAAAATTGAAAGGTGACATAAAGTACTTCTCTGTAGTCAACCAGATTGGCGGGTATATATACTGATCAAGAGAAAGCCAACAGGAAGATTGTTTTAAAGAGAAGGCATAATGATATTTTTTAAAGTCGGGAAATTTAAGACCGCCTGAGGTTTTATCTGCTTTCAGAGTGGATAGAGCTATTCTGGGAGATTTATTTTTCCAAAGAAATTTTGTTAAGAGAATCAATTTTTTTAAAGTATAATTGAGGAATATTTACAGGAATCATGGAAAGAACATATAAGATTAAGGGAGAAAGCATCATCTTGATAGAATCTAGCTGTCCCCACCAGGAAAGAAAAAGTGGGTGCTAGCGATCAATAGAGTCAGATAAAGTTTTGGTTATGTGCGCAAAATTGAGTTTTAGCATTTCAGGAATATTAGAAAAGAACCGCAGTCCGAGATATTTTATGTTAGAGGTGTTCCAAGAAAAACCTGTAGAAATGAAATCATGTTCGAGGCAAAGCATATTAAGAGGAAGAACTTCACATTTATCAAAATTGAGACTATAACCGGATAATTGAGAAAATATATCAACCTGTTTCACAAAAGCAGGAATGGATGTAGAAGGGTTAGAGCAATATAAAAGAATATCATCTGCATAAACAGACATTTTAACATGGGAAGAATCAAGTCGAAAACCAGTAATTTGAGCATCTTGCCTAATTCTAGTTAAAAAAGGTTCCAATGCTATTATAAATAAAAGAGGAGAAAGTGGGCATCCCTGACGTACTCCCCTTAAAAGCGGAAAGTAGTCAGAAATTTTCCCATTAACAAAAATGGAAGCTTTAGGACCAGAATATAATAGTGAAATAAGAGATATTAATTTAGGAGGAAACCCTATCCAATATAGCGCCTGGAACATGAAATCCCAACCAATTCTATCAAATGCCTTTTCAGCGGCCAGCGCTATAGCAGCAATAGGGTAATCAAGAGAGGAAGTTTTACTGAGAATATTAAAAAAGACTCTGGAATTATCGGATGCCAAACGACCTTTAACAAAACCTGATTGCTCGGGACCAATAAGATTAGGTAAAATAGGGTCAATTCGAAGGGCAAGGATTTTTACAAAAATCTTATAATCAAGATTGACTAAGGAGATTGGACGGTAATTTTTGCAGAGCGAAGGGTCCTTATTATCTTTGGGTATTAAACAGATCATAGCTTCTTGAAAGGTACCAGAAGAGGCACCAGCTGTAATAAATGAATTAAAAAGTAAAAGAAGACGTGGGAGAAGAAGATTAGCAAAATGTGCATAAAATTCAACAGTAAATCCGTCTGGACCAGGTACTTTCCCTCTTTAGAATAGAGACTGCTTGAGTGATTTCGGAGAGAGTGATATCTGTTTCTAAAGGCATAAAATCGGTATTATGAGATGGAGGTTGGTCAATTGATTGAAAGAAAGTAGAGAGGTTGGTTAAAGACGGTAGGGATTCGGGAGTGTATAAAGTCTTATAAAAGGAAACAAATTCGTTTAAAATATCATTATCTTTGATTAAAGAAATACCTGCAGAATTTCGTATAGACTCAATCTTGGTTCAATCACGTCGTATTTTCAAATAATTTGCTAATAATTTCCCCATTTTATTTTGACCTCGATAGTAACGTGCACTGCTCTTTAAAAGATATGAAGAAGCAGCTTCAGTGGAAGATTTATTAAATTTGAATTTTGCTTCGATAAGATTTTTTAATGAAGATTCTGAGTTTGAATGGTAATAAGTATATTCAAGTTGTTTGATTTCAGCAAGTAATTGGGAAGTTTGGGCTTCGAAAGATTTCTTCTTTTGAGAAACAAAATTTATAATAAAGCCCGTAGCAGCAGCTTTAAAGGAGTCCCAGATCATAACAGGAGTAGAATCTGGAGTAGAGTTGAGGGAAAAGAATTCGGAAGCAAAGGAGGAGAATTGGCTTGAGAATTTTGGATCAGATCATAAGGAATTGTTGAAATGCCATCTTCTCGTGTCGTAGATAAAGTATTACGCACTCATAATTTCTATAGGTATCAATAGGATCATGCATAAAGCAAGAGGCTGAGTCCGTGGTATCAGGTTCAAAAAGGGCTTTATTCCAATAACTCGAGTTATAGGGAGAATGGTTCCATCACCACAAGGGATCAGGAAGGGTCTTCTGCAACTTTATTCACAGAGTACAGTATATATACATTCAATATTATACGTAAGCAGGAGCGCTTCAGGCAGAGCAAGAGAGAATGAGATAAGAGCATGTGGGCGTGTAAGTAGGCGTGAAGGTGGGTGTCCATGTGGGCGTCCACTTGATGAGTCATAGGTGAGTGTCATAGGTGGGTGGGTACCTGGAGGGGGTTGCGTGATCAGCTGGAACTTTACTGGAACTTTGCCTTACTTGTGCTCAACTCGAGCATGACGTGTAACTGACGTGTAACTGGGGGAAGGTTGCTGTGCAGCCGGGGAGTCTGGAAGAGAGGCCTTCAGTGTCAGGACGACCAGCACATCTTGTATTATCTGATATCTAAAGTCCGGAGCAGGAACTGATCTGTGACATAGGTTGCCCATCACCAAGAGCCGATGTGGCTTCTATTTCTTTATTCACTGCGTGGGCCTTACATGGGGGCTATGGGTTTTTCACTGACGTGAGCTTTGCAATCACTGAAAGGGAGACAGAAAGGCTAGGCTCTATCCTTTGCAGGCGGGTTTTGTTTATTTCTCCTTTTCCAGGCAGGAATGTGATTCAGTAGGAGTAAGCAGATAACCGTGCTCAATACTATCTCGGCACCCCGGACTGGGCCCCTTTGGCTGAGGCCCAAGTGTGCGAGGCCAAGGATACGCAGCTGCAGCTCTCAGAGCGTCTGAGGCCTGAAACCTCTTTTCGGGCTCCGGCTGAGCCACAAAATGGGCTTTCATGAAAATGGCACGAGTGCAGGAAAACATGATGCAAAACGTGTAGGCCTCAGTGCAGATTTGTCGTTTCTCTCATGGGAGACTTGATGGCAGGCCACGTTATAGCATAGGCATCATGGTTGACAGGCCATGGAGGGAAAATGCATGGCGTACATGCATGTACACGAAACGTTGGGGAACACATAGGGGACACATAGGCCTTGTCATAATCTTTATTTTCTCATTCCCTCCTTGTCCCCTAGTGGACCCTTCATGTCACATCTATTCTCATGAGACAGTCGATCTGTTCTTGCAGCATTATTTTTCCATTTTCAATGCTTTGTATATGGGGACGTGGAACACATGCAGTAGCACACAGGCCGCAAATGGCCGGGCCACACTGCAGACATAGACAACAACTGAATACCATTAGTAGTATTAACCCACAGACGGTCAACACTTTCCATCCCCATGCCGATATTACTCCCCAGAGCCAACTGGACCAAGTCCACGTGCCTGGGTCTTGATGTATGCTTTGGGCAATCTTGTGGAGCCTTGTTATTGCTTTGTATACAGATGGTGCGTTATTAGGAATAAAAACGCAACAGCTGGAGCCGATGATTCTACAAGCCCCGCCCCTATCCGCCAGGATGACGTCAAGAACAAGGCGGTTCTGAAGAACGACCATTCTCATAGCAGACTGTTCCTGGGTCAAGTTCCCCAGGGCTGATGCAGTCTCTTTTACAACTGTTTCTAGAATCCTTGTTAGCCTGCGGATAAGTTTACTATTCTGGACGGGACCTATGAAGAAAAAGAATCCTTTGTTGAAATCTGTATATTGCTCCCAAGCTGTCTCGGTCTGGTCAATGCCGGAGGCATCGAGCCCTCGTCTGTGTCTGATAAGTGCTAGTTGGGGATCTTGATGATAGTTCGATGGGGCCAAGAAAACGCGTGGTAAAAGAAATGATATGTAGCACGTCCCACCCCAGTCTAAGGGCAGCTGTACATAGGCTGTCTGGCCACAAATAAAGTAGGTGTGCCGTGATGCTCTGAAATAGGACTTTCCTTTGTCTTTAAACTCTATTATAGTATTACACTCGCTGTGCCCCAAATGTACTGAGCCTTCTTTTCTGACACACAAGTCCTCTTTTACTGGCAGGATTGTAATTGAGGATGGACCTACATTGTGTATGGGCTTGACATTCAACATTATAAAGTCGAGGGTCGCATTTCCTTGCTGATACTCTTCATTTTCTAGATCTGTACCTTTTCTTTGGGGAAGACCTTCTTCGTCTGGGAAACATGCTTCATTCATGACTTTATTCAAGTTACCCCATACCCAGTCACCCCTACACTCCTTGTCTTGACATTCTTTGGCATCACCGTTGATGGATGTCATTGAGGCAAACCATGCTCCGCAAGAACCATTATGGGAGAACGGAAAAGGGAAAAGAGGCAACACTCCCTTCACCTTCTGATACGGGGGAAGTCGGCCACAGACCCAGCAGTCTGTAGCATTGCTAGTCTGATGTGAATGGTGCAGCATCTGAATAAAGGTATTGTTGCGCAGGGCAAGTCGATAGGATAGCTCATAGGATGGCAGATCACTAAATGTATGCTTTATGGTATCATTAGTGGAGGAGTGTAAGAGTGAGGCAATAGGAGGAAAAATAGCATGTAGTATTAAGCTGATACATATTATCGTGATGCACAGAAGAGATAGAAAAATCAAAGTCACTATACATCTACCACGTAATATTTTACAGTATTTGCTTTTCATCTTGCTCTTTTTATGATTATCATTGTCCGAGATCTTATGCAAGTCAGAATACATGTTCAACCGATTCACCACCTAGTGGACTTAATTGATAAAACGGGGTCTGGCTTTCTAGATCTAAGTTTAGCTTTGTACTCCTGCTGAGGAGTCTCCTCTAGTAAAGGGGGCTCAAAGTCTGAAAAGTTTGTTACCTTTTTAAAAGAGTCGTTATTCCCGAAGTAGCGCTTGCAGTGGTGTATATGCAGCCATCCTTTCCGTCCTTCGACTTTAACCGCTGTCCTCGTCGTCAATAGCACTAACTTCGGCGCCTTCCACCTCGGCTCAAGAGGACTCGTCCTGTCAAAGTTCCTTATTAAAATATAATCCCCAGGAGCGATGGAGTGTTCCTTGACCTGGGTGTTGTCAGGGAAGGCGGCGGCAACCTGCGAACGACAAGAGAGTAGTGCAGACATCAAGGAAGCCAGGTAATCTGTCAGCAAGTTACTATCAACATCAGTAATCTTTTTAGGCATCGGAGTGCCCCACATATTCGGTGGCCTACCAAAGACCACTTTGTAAGGAGATAAGCCAGTTCTAGAATGGGCTAAAATTCGCATGTAAAAGAGGGCAACCGGCAGGGCTACCATCCAATCTACACCTTTTTCTGCACAAATCTTTGCTAGTTTTGTCTTTAAGGTCTGATTGTGCCTTTCTACAAGGCCTGCTGCTTCAGGATGTCGCACACAATGAAACTTCCAGGTATACCCCAACAGAAGGGACACCTGCTTCATGAGTTCAGAGGAGAAAGGCTGACCGTTGTCGGAATATACGACACGCGGTAATCCATAACGTGGGAAAAACTCTCGCACCAATTGTCTGGCGGTAGTTACAGCAGTATAGTCAGGGACTGGATAGGCTTCTGTCCATCTTGTGAGTGCACATACAACTACCAGGACATATTTGTAACCTCTACATCTGTTCATTTGGATATAATCCATTTGGAGGACTTCAAAAGGATGGTCAGATGGAGAGAATCCACCTTGTTCCACCGGAATGCCTTTACCTGGATTGAATTGGCAACAGATCATACATGTTCTGACTTTTTGTTTCGCTGTTGCACGCAGGTGCTTGTTGAAACAGATATTCTGTAAGCTGTCTAGCATTGCTTTCTCTCCTAAGTGTGCAGGACTATGTGCGGTATTTATGATCACTTGTACCATTGAATCAGGAAGAAACCATGTTGCCTTGCCCTTAGTCATCCAACCCTGATCAGTCAGTACCCCTCCTTGTTCCGACCATTTCTTTAATTCGTCTAGAGTAGCATGTGTCTGTATATCTTGTACATCCCTGGAAGGATCCCTGACTGTCATGGCTTTGGTCATTGATGGTATCTGTGAGTTCGTCATGTCTAGTGGGGTCTGAGCTGTCTGTTTAGCAGTTCGGTCTGCCAGATCATTGCCTTGAGAAATGGTATCTGTGGCTTTAGTATGTGCTTTGCATTTCAGGATAGCTATGGCTGTCGGTAAATGTATCGCTTCCAGAAGGGCTTGTATAAGGGGGCCATGCTGTATCTTGGCCCCGTGAGAGGTCAAGAAACCTCTTTCTTTCCATAGTACTCCAAAATCGTGAACTACCCCGAATGCATATTGTGAATCGGTGTAAATGTTTACTCTCAAGTGCTTAGCTCTTATGCATGCTTGTGTCAGAGCGATGAGCTCTGCTGCTTGTGCTGACAGTATGTCTATTCTTTTAGTCTCTATGATTTCAGTAGCAGTGGTCACTGCATACGCTGCCACTAATTCTCCCGCCCCCGTCCTCATGCATGAGCCGTCAACATAGAGTGTTAGGTCAGGGTCTGGGAGTGCAACATCTGTCAAGTCTTGTCTTGGTTTAGTCACGGTATGTATCACTTCAACACAGTCATGTGGTGGAACGTTTTCTGTACTAGAGGGCAAAAGAGTAGCAGGATTCAGTATGTTGCATCGTCTGATCTCTATGTGTGGTTGAAATAACGTCAGCTCATAACCTGTCAGTCTCGCTACAGTCAGGTGTTGGGTTTGTGTCCGGTTCAAGAGAACCTCCACTGCGTGCGGTACTTGTACTGTCAGGGGGTGGCCCAGCACTATCGAATCACTTTGTCTTATGGCTAAGGCCGTTGCTGCAACAGATTTTAGGCACGCAGGCAAAGCCTGGGCTACTGGGTCCAATGTACTAGAAAAATAAGCACAGGGCTTGTGTTTTCCTGCATGATCTTGTGTGAGGACAGATAGTGCTGTTCCATCCCGCTCTGTCACAAAAAGCATAAAAGATTTGTTGTAATCAGGGGTCGCTAAAACTGGTGCTTGACATAAAGCTCTTTTTAATTCTTCAAATGCCACAGTGTGTTCTTGTGTCCAAGGGAGGACATTAGTAGAAGCTGCCTCCTGTGTTGTCAACTGCATTAGGGGCTTGGCTATGTAAGCATACTGGGGAATCCACTGCCTGCAATATGAAGTGAGGCCAATGAATGCACGTACCTCCTTTTGTGTCTTGGGCTGTGAAAGGTCAGAAATCAATTGAATACTTTCCGGTGTCAGTCGCCTACCCTCCTTGGACAGCAATTGCCCAAGGTACGCCACTTGCTGTTCACAGAATTGTAACTTCGAAGGGGACACTTTGTGCCCCTTGTCAGCCAGAAAGTGTAAAACCGTGAGTGATGCATCTTCGCAGTCAGTTTCTGATCTTGCTGTGATGAGAATGTCATCTACGTACTGTATCAGTGCTGTAGTGGTAGGCATATGAATACTGTCTAGTTGCCGTTTGAGTGCCTTACTGTAGATGCTAGGACTCTCTGTGTAGCCCTGTGGTGCTCTTGTGAATCTGAAGCTGCGGCCTTTTAAACTGAAGCCAAAAAGATATTGGCTGTCTGGATGTATTGGGATACTGAAAAATGCGTTCTTCAGATCGATAACTGTAAAGAACATAGCCTCTGCATCAATAGCAGTCAATAATGAAGAAATGTCCGGGACCACCGGGTACTGTGGGACTACACATTTGTTCAATTCTCGCAGGTCCACAACTAATCTATAGACAGGTGGTGCTTTGGGATCAGTTCGCTTAAGAATAGGAAGAACAGGTGAGTTGCATACGTTTGAATCAGTCTCCACCACCACCCCTTGTGCAATGAGTTTGTCGATTAATTTCAGTAACCCTACTTCAGCCTCAGGTGGGATCTTGTATTGTCGTATCCGTGGCAGCACTACTCCTGCTTTGAGGGTGACCTGGTGTGGTGTAATGTTCATGAAACCTACGTCAGTCGGACCTTGTGCCCATAGGTGCTGTGGTACATTTTGGAGCCTGATGTCAAAATCTTTTATTACAAAATGTCCCTTGAAATCACGTAAATACAGTCGCACTCCTTCTGGCGAGCAACAGATAATTGCTCCCAGTTCCTTTAATGTCTTTATACCAAGTAAGTTTTCTGGACATGATTTAGTAAGCAGTAAGTCTGTTGTATGTATCAGTGGACCAACTCCTAAAGAGACTGGTTCCGAAACCTCATTAATAATTGGCTTTCCTGAAAAACCCAGGGATATGCTCTTTGAGCCCGAGAGGGGTGCCCCTGGAACCTCGGAATGACTGATGGTAGTTCTACTCGCCCCAGTGTCAATCAAAAACTTTTTATCCTGTCCCAGTAAACGTGTATGTACATAGGGACCCTCTTGGTCCACAGGAACTGGAATAAGGGGCAAGTCGAATTCCCTCTCTAGGCTCCTTCATGAATATGCTTGGTATTCTGGATAGTTAGGTTGAGCGTGCTGATACATTTGTGCTGTAGCGTGGGTGGGTGCAGGTGCATGGACTGGCGGTGGCGGCGGTGGAAACGTATCTGATGTCTGATGCGTGTTATTTTCCTTGGGAGGAGATGGACGTGGCTTTGTTTTACCTGTAGCTATATTGTGTTTCAGGACTGCACATTCATTTACGTAGTGGCCTGGCTTCTTGCAATAATTACAGTTCCCTTTAACTGGTGTCGCGCTACTTTTGTTCGTGTTTGTGTTTGCCGATGCCGATTGGGCCACCAGCATCTTCATCTTTGTGTCTTTCATGCGTCTCTTTTCCTGCTCGTGTTCTTCTCTAATTCTGTTCTGGTGATATTGTAACATTTGTAACATTTGTGAAGGGCTGTTTGCTTGCCAAGTACTCTCAACCTTCAGTACCCTATACTTAATCTCGGGTAGGGAATTTTCTACTAGTTTGCTCACGAAAAGATGGGGATATGATTCGCTACCGGGCTTAAGGCCACTATTGATAGTAAAACATTTCTCAAACCTAGAGTAAAAATCGCTTGTGTCCTCGTCTGATTTCTGCTTACAGGCTGAAATAGCATCCCAGTCTTCCTTTTTAGTAACTAATAATCTAGGCAAAACTTGTACAAGGAGTTCAGGTAATTCTTTAGCTCGGGGATCCAGACCAACCCCCGGGGCTCTGGCTGCATCCTCTCTTTCCAACACATCCCAGCTAATCTTTTTCTCTCCCACCTCCCAGTCCTTTTCTTTAAGCTTCTCGTAAATACCAGCAGGCAATAGTACTTTCAATAATTTTAGAATGTCAGCATATGTATACTCTCCTAAGCGGAGAATGTCTTTTAGTTCTCGGTGAAAACCCCCCGGGTCTTTATCATGGGAGGGCAACATCTTTTTCATTTCCAGTATCTCTAATTTCGACAAGGGGGTGTAGACATACACCTGTTGTAGCACATTGTTTGTATCTTTTACAGGATGAACCTCTCGTAGGGGGTTCAGCTTGTCGTATAACTGTCGCCTATCATGGGGTGGAGCGGGAAGCAGGGACCTAGTCACGAATTCTATATATTTGTGTCGCTGATCTAGGATGACATTAATCAATTCAGTACCCATGTTCGTCCACCTATCTAGTACTATGTCGTCCAGCAACTTATACAATAGACCGGGATCAGAATATTGACTCTCATACAACGTAATCAAATGTTGGACCATGTAAACACCAGCTATGCGCTGTTCGTTTGGTGGGAGGCTCAAGAACCTTTGGGCTACTATATCATTATTATATGTATCATATTGGGACACCCACAGGGTGGCTGACCGTGCTAATTCTTTTTCGGTCGGGGTGAGGGGCTGGTCGTTACCTATCCATCTATTCAGGGCCTTTTCGGTAGTTTGGAATAAACTTTCAAGGGAATATCTTTCTTTTATAGCCGTTCCCTGTTTACGGTAATTGAGGCCCTTGGGCCTCTCGAACCGTCGGGCATGGCCCACGTATAGTACTTTGTCTTTGTCCCCGGCTTCGTCATCAGAGGATGACTCAGCCTTTCCGTCCGGTCCTGCTTGGTGTGAGGCTATTATTGCCTTTCGGATTTTGGTCAACATGCTGTCTGTCTGTCCTGATTTATCATGCTGACCGGCATCTATGTGATCACTCCAACCTATATAACAAGGGTGTACGTCCCCGTCACCTTCGTCTTTTTCCCTGATCAGACAGTTAATTAGGAAACGAAGGATATAGTTCTTAACAATTACTTTTCGGTTTTGTGTGGCCTCTGCTATGCACTCAGGACCC
Source organism: Triturus cristatus (assembly GCF_964204655.1). NCBI lineage: Eukaryota > Metazoa > Chordata > Amphibia > Caudata > Salamandridae > Triturus > Triturus cristatus. The sequence continues at coordinate 331,556,514 of NC_140582.1, forward strand.
TCCCCTGTTCTTATGAAATTGTACATTTTCTTTAGGTGTTTATCCATATCTGGTAATTTTTCCAAATATGCGACTGCTTGTCTAAGTCTCAGTGAAATCACGAGCATATTGCTCTTTCCTGGATCTGGATCGTATATACATTCGGAGATGTCTACTTTTACAGTCGGCCCCCCTCCTGATGCTGTCCCGGATCCCTCCCCGCCGTCCTCGAGCTCCTGGAGTTGGGCCTGTGTTGGGGGTGCAGGGAAAGATCCGTCTAGGTATGCTGGTGGGGATTCCTCTAGGTAGGTGGTAACAAACGCTTCGGATGCTGTTGGTCTTATTTTTCGGGGTACTTGCGGTGGCACTCTAACGGGTCTTTCTACTGGGGCCACTCTTGCTAGTTCCTCTGAAAGGACGGGATAAATACCAGCAACGACAGTAATTCTTTCTCTTTCAGCCTGTTCTCTTTTGACCCGCTCCCCTTCCTCCTGTAACTTCTTTTCTTTGGCTTTTTCAGACTCCTGTCTACTTCTCTCTGCTTTGTGGAACTCTTTCTCTGTTCTTCTATGTGACTCCTTGCGCCAAAACTCAATGGCATCCTTCTGAGCAGGTCTACATTTTCTCTTCCATAGCTCTTCCTCTACCTTCATAATGCATTCCGCATCCCACGTTCCCGTGATAGGCCATCTATACTGTGTCTCTAAATCCTTCGTGTAATCCACCCATAGCTCTAAAAACAACACGGCATCTAAACCATGTTTACAGTACATGAAATGTCCAGGTGTGTCTCTAGGCGGAATGTTAACTGATTCCTCTAATACACCTTTCCTAGTACCTATTTTACGCAGTTTCGAAAACAACGGCATGTTGAAATGTAACCAAAAAAAAAATCACAATGAAACAATCTTACATACAAACCTGACACATTCAAACCTAACTGAACCTGACTAAGACAATAACATTCATACAGTTGAATCGGTGCACCTGAATACTTGAATACTTGAATGACTCTATGCATGCACTTGTACACTTGAATACTTGAAAACTCTATGCACTGGAATACAGCACAACCATACCGGTCTCACAAGTGAGACACGTCTTTACCGTGTTCATTAAATGAACCCGTCTTTATGCAACCCCCATGAAACTCACCGGGAAGCAGAACTTGAAGGCCTCGGACACTCGACGCTGCGCATGCGCGGGAATGGCGTATCTTTGGCGGATCTCTAGAAACCTCGGACACAGCTCTCTCGCAGGGTGGGCTCTGGGTCGGGACGATCCGTAATCCTCACAGCCTCGTATGGATGCCTGGTCGCAGTCCGTCTCCTCCGTTGGCCTGAGGGAGTTGGCGGGAAAACCCGCGACGTGTACACTTGAAGTCCGTCATGGCTGTAGAAGGGGGCAAAACTGGACCTTCATCTCCGGCGCGTGGGGAAGGGGATTCGTCCCTGTTCGGGCGCCATAATAATGTCGTAGATAAAGTATTACGCACTCATAATTTCTATAGGTATCAATAGGATCATGCATAAAGCAAGAGGCTGAGTCCGTGGTATCAGGTTCAAAAAGGGCTTTATTCCAATAACTCGAGTTATAGGGAGAATGGTTCCATCACCACTAGGGATCAGGAAGGGTCTTCTGCAACTTTATTCACAGAGTACAGTATATATACATTCAATATTATACGTAAGCAGGAGCGCTTCAGGCAGAGCAAGAGAGAATGAGATAAGAGCATGTGGGCGTGTAAGTAGGCGTGAAGGTGGGTGTCCATGTGGGCGTCCACTTGATGAGTCATAGGTGAGTGTCATAGGTGGGTGGGTACCTGGAGGGGGTTGCGTGATCAGCTGGAACTTTACTGGAACTTTGCCTTACTTGTGCTCAACTCGAGCATGACGTGTAACTGACGTGTAACTGGGGGAAGGTTGCTGTGCAGCCGGGGAGTCTGGAAGAGAGGCCTTCAGTGTCAGGACGACCAGCACATCTTGTATTATCTGATATCTAAAGTCCGGAGCAGGAACTGATCTGTGACATAGGTTGCCCATCACCAAGAGCCGATGTGGCTTCTATTTCTTTATTCACTGCGTGGGCCTTACATGGGGGCTATGGGTTTTTCACTGACGTGAGCTTTGCAATCACTGAAAGGGAGACAGAAAGGCTAGGCTCTATCCTTTGCAGGCGGGTTTTGTTTATTCCTCCTTTTCCAGGCAGGAATGTGATTCAGTAGGAGTAAGCAGATAACCGTGCTCAATACTATCTCGGCACCCCGGACTGGGTCCCTTTGGCTGAGGCCCAAGTGTGCGAGGCCAAGGATACGCAGCTGCAGCTCTCAGAGCGTCTGAGGCCTGAAACCTCTTTTTGGGCTGAGCCACAAAATGGGCTTTCATGAAAATGGCACGAGTGCAGGAAAACATGATGCAAAACGTGTAGGCCTCAGTGCAGATTTGTCGTTTCTCTCATGGGAGACTTGATGGCAGGCCACGTTATAGCATAGGCATCATGGTTGACAGGCCATGGAGGGAAAATGCATGGCGTACATGCATGTACACGAAACGTTGGGGAACACATAGGGGACACATAGGCCTTGTCATAATCTTTATTTTCTCACTCGGATGAGAAGTAAATGGTAACAAATCAAAATCAACAGAAACTGGAGCATGATCCACAATTAAAATGGATCCAATCTCAGAGTGGGAAACCTGTTGAGACAAGGATTTACTAAAAAAGAGGTAATCTATTCGAGATTGTGAGTGATGGGAGGGGGAATAAAAGCTGTATTCTCGAGATTCAGGATTACAAAGTCTCTAAATGTCAACTAGGGATTTACGGCTTATGGTAGAAGTAAATTGGGAATGCATCTTATTGTTGGAAAATGTAACTGAAAAGTGTTTGTCCAAAATGGGATTAAAGATCTGGCTACAATCGCCACCAAAAATAATATACTCATCTTCAAGCAAAAGGAGTTGCTCAGAAATATGAGTCCAAAAAACATTATCTACTGTAACTGGAGCATAGACGTTGAAAAGGACTAAAGGTATTTCATTTAAGAGGAGCCTAACTATTAACCAACGACCTTCTGAATCACATTCCTGATGGGAGACTGACACCTGGTATTTTTTATGACATAGAATAGAGACGCCATTTTTCTTACCTAAAGCTTGGGAAGAAAAAACATTACCTAACCAACACCGCTTCAATTTAGACGCTTCAGCATCAGATAAGTATTTTTCTTGAATTAGTGCGATGTCAGTCTTCAATTTAGCTAAATGGTATAATACCCATTGCCTTTTTATAGGATTGTTTAATCCTTTAACATTCCATGTAACTACTCTAAAAGTAACAAATCAAAATCAATTTGAACAGTTAGTATGCAAACAATGAGTATGCTAAAAACATTATCGAATAAGTGATACAAAGTAAAATGAGAATATAACCAAATAACTGTAACATGAACCGTTGTTATGCAGGTACTAAAAAAACTAAGTTCATTACGTAAAGAAAGGTAGAGAATAGGATGATAATGAGAGAAATAGAAGAAAATCCAGATTGGGAAAAAGATAGAGAGAGAAATGAAAAAACTATCACCGATTATGAAGAGGAAAAGGGAAAAAAGAAGAAGAGAGGTAAAAAAGGCAAAGAAAAGAAGGGAAAAGAAAGAAGCATAGGGAGGAATAAAACACAGAACAGGGATATAAAACAAGTCAAACAACATATGATGATGAATAAAAATGTCAAAAAGACATACCACAAGAAGACAATGAAGATGGGGAAGGAGGAACCACATAGGGACGGTAACACACCGGACGGAAGAATCCAAGAGGGCGCAGCAAAGGGAAAACCGTCTCCAGGCATTAAACAGAAAAAGTCATACAACCAAGGATCACAGGACCGCACCTGATAAAAAGAAAGGGAAAACATTTTGTTTTGCAGGCGCTCTAGTCTCCGGCCCACCGGCACTATTTAAATGCGCGCTGCGCGTTCGCACAGCGGACGAGTGCAGCGGGCGCACCGCTGGCGCGCCGAAGGCGCGCCTAAGGCAAGCCCGTCTGCGACCGTCCGCGGCTCGTCGGTGGCCGGGGCCAGCCATGCTGCTCCTTGCAGGATCGATGGTCCTGAACTCCAGTCCTTCTCGAGCGAGTGGCTCAAACAGCTGCGGGGGTTGTGTTGTAACTCTCCGACTCTCCCCAACCTTAACGGGGCTCAAGATTATGTGTGTGGGGCGTGTGGCTTTCATCTTGAGTTGGGGTCTACTGGCCCGACTAAAACTCCTAGCGCTTCTACCATTTCTGCGGCGCTGCTTAACGTACGCTCTTTGAAAAAGCATTACTTAGAGGTGTTCGAGCTCCTGGATGATAATTCTCTGGACTTTCTTTTTGTAACGGAGACTTGGCTCGACAACTCCTCCGATCCGATAGTATCTATGGCTATCCCGGCGGGGTATAAAATAAGCAGGTTAGACCGGACGACAGGGAGAGGAGGGGGGTTGGCTATCATTTTCAAAGAGAAGTGGGAGCTGGTTAAGTGTATTCTCAGCACGTGGGGCGGCTGTGAAGTCTTGGATTTCAGTATCCGCTGCTCTGCCCATTTTTCACTTGGTGTCTCTTTGATCTATCGCGCGCCGGGTGTGGCTCATGCTTTCCTTCAGGCTTGTGTGGAGGCGGTTTCTGTGAGAGCCCTGCGGTTTTCCCACTATGTGATTCTAGGCGACCTCAATATTCACCTCGACCAAATGAAGTCAAGGGACACGCTTGAGCTTCTAGATATCTGTCAATTAGCACAGCTCTCTCAATGGGTCGATCAGGCTACTCATTTGGGGGGCCACACTCTTGATCCTATCTTTTCTAATCTTCCGATTTCAATCAAAGCTCCGCTTCTGGTTTCGTGGTCAGATCATTTTTTTCATTTATTTTTCATGGGCAGTATCTGTTCCCAGTGCTAGACCAATGGTCGATCATAAACCGGCACTTAAGAAGATTGATCCCATCCTTTTTGCCAGGGCACTGGAGGACAATAGGCAGTCTCTGCCACAGGACTTGGATCGGTGCCTTGTTGCCTTCTCCACCTGGCTCCAGGGGGCCTTGACTGCTATTGCCTCTCCGACCTCTTTTAGGCGGACAAGGGATTCTCCCTCTAAACCTTGGTTCACCGAGGAGCTGCGTCGCCTTAAGCAGGGTTGCAAGAAATTGGAGCGCTTTTGGCACCTCAGCAACTACTGCTCGGCAGATAAGGCACGGCTCAGGCAGGGCCAGAAAACTTATTACAAAGCTATCGCCTCAGCTAAAAGGGCGTTCTTTGCTACTCTGATTGACCAGGCCCAGAATAACTCTAAGGAGATTTTCTCCATTGTCCAGAGTTTTATGTCCCCTCCAGCGCAGAGTAGCATTCTACCGGCGACTGTAGATTGGTGTGAGACGCTATCCACATTTTTCCTGGACAAGATTCTTAAGATACAAGGCAGCTTCGCATGCCCGGCTGTCTCCGATGGGTCCACCGCTTTACTGGACTCTTCGGCCTCTGCTCCTGTGGCTTTGTCCTCCACTTACTCCTTGTCCAATTTTGCCCCGGCTGATTTGTCCTGCACACTGAGAATCTTGCAAGGGCTGAAGTCCGGTTCTCCGGATGACCCGTGCTCTGCAAGACTCTTGGCCTCTGTGGCAGAGTCGGTGAATGTGGAAGTTAACCACATCATTAACTTGTCTTTGCGGGAAGCCAGCGTTCCTAGTGGTTGGAAGCAGGCCAAAATCCTCCCTCTCCTGAAGAAACCCACTCTCGATCCCTCGACTCCGGGGAATTATAGGCCAATCTCTCTCCTCCCTAGTCTCTCTAAGGTTTGTGAGAAGATTGTGAATAGACAGTTGTCGGAGTTTGTCGAGAGTGCGGGACTTCTTCACCCAGCCCAATCAGGCTTCCGCCCCTCCTTTAGCACGGAAGGTGCTCTCTTGGAAGTGTCAGAAGCAATCCGGGAGTGTCTCGACGCCGGCGGGAAGGCAGCCCTTGTGCTGCTCGACCTGTCGGCTGCCTTTGACACGGTCCCTCACTCACTGCTGTTAGATAGACTGAAGGAGGTTGGGGTGTCGGGCTCGGTCTGGGGCTGGATTAAGTCCTTTTTGGAGGGCCGGCTCCAACAAGTTTGGATACCCCCGGTGGCCTCGTCACCACAACGAGTGGGCACGGGGGTTCCTCAGGGTTCCTCCCTTAGCCCCCTCCTTTTCAATATCTATCTTACCCCTCTGGTCTTTTTGGCGGAAGGTCTGGGGGCCAAGGTGATTGCCTATGCCGACGACACACAACTACTGTTCACTTGGGATAAGCAGGGGACCTCGGTGGCCCTCGTGCAGAGTTGCCTTTCCTCGGTCTTTGAGTGGCTGGCGACGGCCCAATTAAAATGTAACGAGGACAAATCCGAGGTTCTTATGTTAGGTGACTTCTCCTCTGGGTTCAGAGAGTCGATTTGGCCTGCCGATTTCCCCCCGCCTGTGTCTTTCAGTCAGACCGTGAAGAACCTAGGAGTCTTTTTTTACTGTAATATCTCCTTCTCCAGTCAAGTTAAACGTCTGACGGGCTGTTGTTTTGGCCTCCTCCGTATTCTGAGAAGATTCCTTCCGCTTCTCCCACAAGCGGCCAGGGAATCGGTGGTTCGGGCGCTTATTCTGTCCCGTTTGGACTATGTCAATGCGCTCTATGCAGGGATTCCAGCCTATGCTCTTAATAAGCTACAAGTGATTCAGAATGCGGCTGTCAGACTGCTGGGTGGGCTGGGTCCCAGAGAGAGTGTTCACGTCTACCGTCGCTCCCTTCACTGGCTCCCGGTCAAGGCACGCGTGGCATTCAAATCTCTCACCATCGCCCATCGGGCACTGCACGGGCAAGGCCCTGGTTATTTGCAGAAACGCTTTGCCTTCTATGTTCCGGGGAGATCCTTGTGCTCCGCATCCCTCGGGTTGATGAAGATTCCTGGTTTCCAGCGCCATCGGATGGGGGGCACGTCCCTGTCCTTGTTGGCAGCCCGCGCTTGGAATGCGCTTCCCCTTTCTCTCCGCATTGTTGAAGACTTTGGAGTCTTTAAAAAACTTCTAAAAACGCACCTTTTCACCTAAGGCTCGGTTATGCTGTTATGCTCTTCCCTTGGCCGCGCCGGGACACTCCTCGGAGTATCTGTGCGCGTAATAAGTGTAATTAACATAACATAACATTAAGAGGAATTCTTATACCGCAACCAGATACAACAGGAGAAGGAGGTATAAAACAATTAACTGCACATATGGAAGGGACAAACAAGATAATTATAAATGGGGAATGTCCATAGAATCATTTCTGCAAGAGTTCAGGAAATGTTGAAGAAGTGCAGGATCTTCATAGTTGGTCGTTTTATTATTGTAGGTTACTTTGAAGAGACAAGGATGGAAAAGCTCGTAACGTGCATTCAGGGTACGGAGAGTCGGTCTCATGTCCAAAAACTGTTTCCGGCGATCTGCAGTGGCTTTAGTGTAGTCTTGCCCAAAAAAAAAATTTGAACCATTCCAGGTAAGTTTCCCCTTCTGTTTGGCTGCTTGGATAAAATCTGTGTATTCAAGGCAATAAAGGATAACACCTCTAGGTTTCGTTGACGATGAAGAAAAGTTGGATGAGGTGGGCCCAAACGATGAGCCCTCTGAATATTCAATGGAGGAGAACTGGGTAGACCAAGGAGAGATGGCAAAAAGGATTGAAATAAAGGTATAGGATTAGGAGTCTCGAGACCTTCCGCCAGACCGTAAATTGCGGTTCTCCATATTTTCAACTTGTTGTTTAAGATTCTGTATTTCTCTGTGTATGGCTGGGACTTGGTCCGAGACTACCTGCACTGAGGTCATTCTTCTCTCAAGATCCGCAACTTGTTGCTCAGTATGAGACCAACTATCTTCAAGACTTTGAAGGCGTGCATTTGTTTCGGCCATGTATGGTTTAAGCGAGCAAATCTCTTCTAGTAGAAGTTCCATAGATATGGAAGAGGAGGAGTTAGTGGGGGAAGGAGGATTTGCCTTAACTCGCTTTCCTGAAGTGGAAGGTATTTTAGAATTAGGTTTTGGAACCTGGACGCGTGACGGTAGAAGAGGAGCCTTTTATCCCCGCTGAGTAGGTAAGTGTTTCATCCATGTTGTCCTGTAAAACACTAAAGGGGTTGCTATCCTCAGGCGACATGCAGTTAGTGTTCATTTGTTGCGCATTACTGCGATTGGAGAAAGCCATTATATCAAAGAATATGAGCAAAGGAAAGAACTGAAGCCTGTATGTAGGTCCGTAAATGGCATTCAAAAGAATATTGAAGTTAAATTGAGGAAAGATAAATAGCCACCTAATACATGCCAAGGATAAGTTCAATGACTGAGAAGAAGAATAAACATTGTTATGTAAATCCAGTGAACATGGTATAGGAGAATGACTTGGCATTTAACTCCATGGGAAGACTTAAAATGGCGTCCAAGAGAATAAGTTACACTCTCTGAGGGAATATTTTGCTTCAGTTCCTAAGAGCTTTAAACATATGTAGCAGTCCATAAAAGTATGAGCTAGATGAGAAACGGGGTATTTTACCGGCAATTAGGAGATTGGCACTTCAATGCAAAACCTCTGACAGAGAGTTCAGCGGGAAGCGATAAATATGCAAAATGTCCGCCGCTGCCGTTATCTACCACTCAAAAAACATCGGATACGCTCACCCCGCGCCTCCGCAATGCTCCAAATCTGTGCAGGTGAGGTTCCGCTGCTCGAGGAAGCAGTCCGCACATCCACTCTGAGAGCCCAGAGGGGGCCCGTCGCTCTATTCTCTCCCGGAGCTCCTCAGAGCGGCGGCCATTCCCTCCGGCTCCTAAGCCATGCCCCTCGTTGTTTGCTATTCTTGAACACTTAAATTGGCTTACCTTTCATAGCCAATAGAAATGGCGGGGGACCTAAGGGATGGAAGTGCTATTAAAAAGCAAAAAACAAAAGAAAAACTGAGGCGAAGATGGTGGGCTTGTCTCTGTCCCTCAGGCTATGGAGTCTCTCTTTAATGTCCATTACTGCTGTCCAAGTGCGCTTATGGAGTGGAAAGAGAGCTGGGAATCTGAGACCAGTGCATTGATTCCCACATATTCTTGTATTTCAGTCATAACCCTGGCTTCAGTGATTTTACCATTATAAGAGGGAGAGTGGACAGTGGATGAAAATTGATTGGATTATTGGGGTCGAAATTACTTCTTATCATAAAATGGAAAGGATAAAAGCTTGTTGGCAATGGTCAGGATAAATGCCTCTTTGTCGAAAAACATGATTTAACATTTCTATTGATTACTGTCTACAATTTAAAATTGCCTTTCAGGTGTGCTGCTGGAAGAATACCTATCTGCCAGCCCCAGGCCTCATTGAATAACATCACTTGGTAATAGAAGAGCAAAGTTGGAAAATTGGCGATCACAACTGAGAGATCCATCGGCTATGTTTTTACGGGTATGTTACATTTTCTTGACAAAAATGTTTGCTAGATATTTGCATTAATTGGTGGACCCTGCTCCAGGGCTAATCCCACCGAGGCATGGTGACCCGTCATGCCTGCCGGTCAAATTCTCTGTGGATAGAGCTGGCCAGAAGGCTATGCTTTCTTATACTTGAGTTTCTTCAGGCAATATTTGCGTTACCTGGCTAAAAATATTTAACTTAGAAAATAAGAAATGTAGAAGACCAAGAAGACTCAGGAAAAGCTCAACTTTTTATGTTCACCTTTTTAGGGGAAAACCATATATAAAAAATCAGAATTTTAATGCAGAGGTAGGAGCTTTTTTAAATTCAATTTAGGCCACTCGTCGTCCATACTATATTCTGTTTGATGCACTTGCACCGCTCCCATGAATCAGTCTGAGGATACTGACTTAATTTTTAGCCTCCAATTTCAAATTCCTTCACATTTAAAGAACGTTTAAAAATGTATACCTTTAAGTTTTTGCTTCTTCATGTAAAAACACTTCATTACTCTATTAACATTCTTTAATTTTCTTAGCAGTCGCGCACCCCCTGGGTAGACTTTGCAGTCCCTCAGAGGTCCCTGATCACAGATTAAGAACCCACTGCTCTGTGGTACCGAGGGCAAGGCTACTGTGCACAGGTCGAGCTCTCCTGTCACTGCAGGCATAGTTGCTCTGAATAGACATGCGCTCCTCTCAGGGAGCAGTCAGAAGTCCTTATCTGTGGGTATTCCAGGCAATGAATCAAGGATATATTATAAAATCCAAGAAATGCACTGAAAACATTATTGTTAAAGATTCAAAAAACTAAAAACGAATGAAATTCTCCAGGAGCAGTTAGTTAAAGTACCATCCCATCCAATGCACTGCATGTGACCTTACAATTGATAACGGAGATGTAACCGTTGGGCCCAAAACACAAAGACTGGTGTATGAGTAAGTGTGACAGGCTCTCATACTATTTCTAGCTTACTCATGAATTACAGGAATAATACAAGAGTGAATCACAGCCAAATCTTTACAAACAGGGCCAGTCCGTCTAAAGTGCAAGCTGTGTAAAATAGGTCAATATGAATACTATACGGCCTGAAAACGCACAACTATATCTCTAGTGCAGACTCTAGATTGGCTCAAATTGGAAATCCAGATCAAAACTGATAACTCGTGGCATCTGAAGGTCTAGCCACAAACAAATACTAAACTACTTATCAAATGCTTCAAGGTTGTTAAAATACAGAGAAACCTGCATGTTGTTGTTGTCTGAATGTGCAACCTAACATCAAATTTCCTCTGCTGCTCGTGTGCACATATACACATTGAAACATTCTAACTCAATCAATCAGGATTTGTGAAGTGTGGCTAATCACCGGTGAGGGTATCCAGGAGCTGAGAGTACTCTTGCAGAGAGCTCAGTTGAACATCCATGGCTTGAGTCCTTTTCTGATTTCTAGCAGAGATGATGTGGTCCAGAGGTGGAGAGGGAGGTCGTTCCAGGAAAGCAGCCTACAGGCTTAGTCCAGAAGGAGTGTAAAGCAGCTTGTTTTACCAGAATACAATCTTAACGTATAGATTAAATGAAAAAGAACCACACAAGGTATTTATAAAAATATGTATTTATTATATAATACTCTCTAACATGTTTAGATATCTCCTACCCGGAGATAAACGCAATGCACACAATACTTTGCATTGAAATCAAGTAAATAGCACAGAATAAACAGTGGACCCCAGGGGTGGACCAAACCATATACTGAGAAAGTGGTATAAGACCCATGACTCAGGTCAAGACAGTGTCGAGAGGACATAGAAGTGCTGGAGACCCAAGGAACCACCCAAGGTGAGTAGATGGGGACCCCACGGAGAGTGTGTGAAGTGTGGGAACGTGACCATGTTCTCCGTACAAATCAAGGTGTAAGTCACAGTTAGAATTTTAAAGATTATGGACCCTTACCAGTGGACCTGAAGAAACCCCATGAAAGACAGAAGGTTGGAGAGCCACCCCACCCGTGGATACCCTAGTACCCATGTTACCTACACAAGGGAAGCCGGGTGTTTAGGTGTGAAGTGGTGTTGGAAACTGCCGTCGAACCCAATGGAGGACTTCAGGAAAGTGCAGCTGCTGGAGAGGGAGAAAGTGCCTGGTGGAATCTAAAGGTGGATTCAGGATGAGAGTTACCTGCAAGCAGCGGGGACAGAGCCTATGTCACTCAGGAGTGACCAGGAGATCTGGAAGATGAATGCCCACTGATGTCAGGTGTTGCAGAAGAGTTGACGGTGACCTTCACTCTGCAGCTGTGAGGACCAGGCGATGCTGAGGAAGACCAGGAGCCATGCATGAGCTGTCCCACGTCGGACGTCGTGTGCTGAAGGCTCGATGTCCTTCAGAAGCAACAACAAGCCTTGACAACTGCAACCAGCGTGGATGTCAAAGAAGGTGCAATGTTGGGACAAGCAAGGTCCAGGGGACTCATCACAAGCAGGGGAGTCAAGGCAGACCCGAAGCAATCAGGGGAGCCTAAAAGAAACAAAGGTGACCCTCAACAGGACCTACAGGCCGGAGGCACTGGAGTCGCAAGAGGACCTCGAGCAGCTCACCAAAAGATGCAGACCACGGTGCAAGCAATGCGGTTTGGACTAAGATTCTGGTCACTGGAGATGCTTGACGTTGGGGCTACTTGGAGCCCGAGGATCTTGGTGGAAGGTAAGCCAACAGCAAGTCAACGCGGTGCACAGGGGTTCGGTTCCTGTGGCTCCCATGAGTGATACTGGCCTCAAACTTGGTGAGAGGGTAGGGCAGGCCTCGAGAGCTGTGGAGAACTACCACCTGTGTTGTTGAACCTTTCGGAGTCCGTAGGAGCTCAGAATTAGCAGACCAGTCAGCATGGTTGCAGTGCCTGCAGATGCAGGGAAGTGACTCCTTTACTTTAAAGGAGATTCCTTCAAGTGTCTTGGATGCCCACACGCCTTGGATGGTTCCTGTAGGGTACACAGGCACAGACGATGCAGCAGAATGAAAGGGGGATGAAGTCAAGCCCAAACGAAGTCCAGCGAAGTCCAGAGTGCCCTGACGGTAGGAGTTGAAGTGGTGTCTGAATTGAATTGTGTTCCATGATAAATCTAGGGACCCACCCATAGGCAAGCCCTTAAGTACCCTAAGGAAAGGGTTGGGACGATTCAGGGGACTCTCCAAGGGGAGGGTTTGGACAGGGAGGAGGTTACTCCCATGTCCTTTGTCCAATTTTGTGCCAGAGCAGAAGTCAACTGCTCCCAGAGCTGATTTGAGCTGGACTATGCACGGGAATACCAAATGTGCCCCTCATGCAGACTCAGTGGCGCTGACAAGGGCACCCACCCATCCCCAAAACACTAAATCCTGTCTGGGAGATGGTCACACCTCCCTGTGACAGGATACCTATTGTTCTGCCTTCCCTTGCGCGTGCTTGGCTCATGTTGTGCTGTCCAGGTCTAGGAGACTGGTACCGGGAGCACTGAGAGCCTAATGGAGGGTTCTTCCAGTGCTTGGAATCATACCTCCCACACCGTTTATGGTTTGGGGGTATGATTCCAACATGTTTGATACCAAACATGATAGGATTGTCATCGCGTAATTATATGGTGCCCTTCTATGTAGTATATGGCTGCTTCACTTACAACCCAGGAGAACGGACTCTGTAGGCTGTAGGGGTGTCCTGCTCATGCAGGGGCACCTTCACACTTAGAACCAAGCACCCTGCCTTCAGGATTGCAAAGCCTGCTATAGGGGTGACTTAAAGGTTTTAAATGCAGTGACCCTAGATATAGGAAACCTACATCTTTAGTAAGTGGTGTTAGCACTAGCTTGCACAGGCTGCAATGACAGGCCTGTAGTTCCATTTTGAATGGTCTCTCATGGGTGGCATAATGCATGCTTCAGCCCATGGGGGACTTCTGGGGTACCTATGCCCTGAGTATCTTAGTACCATATACTAGGTACTGATAAGGGTACCCCAGTATCCAATCTGGGATGTACCCAAGTACTGAACATAACAATTTAAGGGAGAAGCAGATAGACTGGGGACCTGATTAGCAGGATGCCAGTCAGACTAGTCAATAACAGCTTAGCACCGGGCAAAAAGTGGGGGTAACCATAAAAGCAGATTCTACTTTCCTACAGTATTGAACAGGGTTGGGCGGAGGGACCAACCTTGAGGGACGCTGCAGAGGGTGTCCTTGGGTTCTGAGGTGAAGGGCGGAAGGCAGGTTCTCTGTGTTCTACCTGATAGAAATGAGGCGATTCACTTGAGGGTGTCTCCTTGGATTCTAATGTTGGGAAGTCTTTTGATCAAGGTGTGGTGTGATACAGTGTGGAACACTGCTGAGAGATCGCGGAGGATCAAGGCAGCTGTTTTTCCTTTGTCTGTTGCTGCAATCAGGGCTGTTTCGGTGCTGTGGTTGGTCTGGAATCCAGATTGGGAAGTGTCTAGAAGATTTTTGTTCTCCAGCTATTCTGTAAGTTGGCAGTTGATGGTCTTCTTGAGGACCTAGGGAGGAAAGGGGAGCAGAGTGATAGGACGGTAGTCTTTGAGTTTGTACTATTAATTATTCTGGCTATGTACTACTCTTATACCAGTTTGTTTTCCTAACACCAATGGCTGCTTCTTTCTGCTTATATTCTACTGTTCACATCATGTACTTTCAACTAGTCTTGTCCATGCACTCTGATATGTTTTCTTTGTAGGCACTCTGATTGTAAGTTCATATCTAGCCCTTGCAGCTTAACATAAATAGTAGTAGTAATAACTTTATTCAGTTGAAATAACCATCAAAGTATACACAGTAAAACGTAAGGACAAAAGCACCAACATGTAATACATAAAAAACTAATACATATGACTAATTTAAAAAATCTGTGCATCAAGATATAGCATCATTCTAATATCCGTGTTACAATTACAGCTGAGCAATATCTCTTAAAAACTCACTAGGTCATTTCATATAATAGATAACATTCCTCCAGGCAGTAGAATATAATAAAAAAGCTCACCATTTTTTTTTGCAAAATACAGCAAGTACTAAGGTGCAAAATATTTAAAGTAGATGTTGCTTGTAATACAGACAGTAAAAGCAAATAAAATCAAATAGCTAGGGGTTTGTGGTTCTTCTTTGCCTTAGACTTAATTGATAGTGTGTATGAAATAGGCTTCCTAAACTTTTTTTTACAGATAATGTCCGAAAATATACATTATAAGCTGTGCAACAGTGCATATTGCAAAATAACAAGTGTGCAACATTAATTTCAATGAAAAGAGCTTATCAGATTAGAAAACACATCAGTCAATAACGTTTAAAATTTTCAGTCTCTTAAACCACACTGCTTGTAAAAATGTACTTACAGCTAACCAGTTGCGGCATATAAAATGATACTCTCTACAGACAAACTATATATGTTTCTCAGCTTCGTTGCACAAACCGCATGCAGGGCAGGTTTTGAGACCTTGATCCGTACACCATTTACTTGCAAAGGACTGCAGTGGTAGAATTTCATAGCAGAATTTTATGAACAAATTCTTAGTTGAATCTAGGAATTCTTCAAACATTGGGTGTTGCTTGCTGGCTAGAAATGTAGTTATTGCAGATCCACTAGAGCCATTCACAACATAGCGGTCATGAATATAAGCCCAATATCTCATTTTTAACAGGTTGCTATCATTTTTTGTAATAGTTTTGGGATCATCCCACTGGTTTCGCATTCCGAGTTTAAAAAATTCAACTAGAGAGAAATTTAACCTATGGGATATCCCTGGATCCTGGCAGACTTAGTAGCTCTATCAGTGAATCTTGAAAAACTCCAAGTTCAGGTGCAATCCAGAGTCATATCCAATTTACCAGACTTTTTAAGACAGCCAGGTCAGAAACTCTTTTTATCCCAACATCAAAATACATAGGTGTTAGTGGTGAGCTGGAAGTTTCCTAATAAAGTTATTCTTAGCAATCGTCAATGGGTGTAATTTGCCGTAACCCCATATCTCCGTCCCGTAAAGAGTGGCTCCCTGTGCGGCTGCACGGTAAGTTTCTACAGCAGGAGAAATTATACTTGACGTCGTTTGGAAAAAGAACCTTAAAATAGCATTAGATCTACGTTCAATCGTTAATGTAGATTTTTTCAATTGATTAGACTAACTCAAATTATCCATGAGCCTTCCACCTAAGTAGTCAAAATTTTGCACTCTGTCAAGAGCCTCACTACCTACGTGGATACTACGACAGCCCTTCATAGTCTTTTCAAACACCATGAACATGGTTTTATTTACGTTCAATTCTAAGCCTGTTGATATTCAAATATTTTAAAACGCATCAATTAAAATTTGGAGACCCATAGGTGATTTAGATATAAGAAGTGAATCATCTGCAAAAAGTAAAATTGGTATCTTATTATTCAGAGTCGGAGAGTCATTTCTACAAATTTCTAGGGCTTCCACAAAGTCATTGATATACAGTGAAAACAGAGTAAGTGCCAGAACGCAGCCCTGGTGAACTCCTCTCTCAATTTGAATGCGATCCGTTAACTCACATTTGGGGCCCCTACGGACTTGAGCAAAATTATTTACATGCAATTTATTTATTAAGTCAACTAAGTTTATTGGGAACCCCATATTTGTCAAGGCTTGCCAGAGGGTAGTACGCCAAATGAGACTGAATGCTGCTCTGAGGTCAATGAAAGCCACATAGAGTTTTTGTTTCTGAAGTAAAACATATTTCCAGTATAAAACCACAAATCAAAAAATCTGATAAGTTGTGCTGATTTTGGCTTAAAACCTGCCTGGAGGGGAGATAAAATTTAATTAGAGTTTACCCAATCGAGGAGTCTCACAAAAATGTGTTTAGAATTTTTTGGGGGGCATTTTCAATGAGGCTAATAGGCCTATAATTTGGAGGCTCCCCCGCATCACCTTTTTTAATGTTTTGCTATAATTTCTGCCCCGAGCTAGGAGTCTGGTACCTTACCACCAGCAGCTATATCATTTGACAACATATTTAAATATACAGCCCAGATCGAAGGTTCCAATTTGTACAGGTCTCCTGGAATGTTGTCCGAGCCAGGGGCTTTTGAAGATTTTAGCGAGTTGATCGCCCTAGTTGTTTCTTCCAGGCTGAAAACAGCATCAGGAGCGGGAAGGTCTAAAACTACAGATGCTTCAAAAGTGCTAGTGCATTTAAAATCCTGGAAACTAGCTGAAGCATAAAGAGCGGAAAAATGTGCCACCTATTTATCCGGGGGAATGTTATAGTGATGTGAGTTGGGATTTTCCAGCTTAGTTTGGGCAACAAGGTGCCAAAATAATCTAATGTTGTTATTTTTACTGGCGTCCAAAATATCTTGTCACAAAATGTTATCCTAGGTCTTCTTTGCTTTAATTAGAGTAGATTTGTTTATGGCTCTTCCTCCTTAATGTTGGCACAATTATCCTCTACTATAGCCTTCCGCAAGGCTAATTTTGCTGTTTTACAAGCATGCAAAAACAACAGTTGATGGACAGAATGCAGGAACATTTCATATATTTACCCCAGTACAGAGATCTGGGCCTAAATCCATCGTTTTTTTGCTTACCATGCCATTCCAGTTTGAACCCAGCCATATGCAAATCAGTCTTGACCCTGTGCCTCATGGGAACAGTCCAGCCCGAACTGCCAAGCCAGGTCCTACCTGGACTGGAAACAAGCATTCTAGGACCGGTTTCAGGGTTTCACCCACCTTCAGCCAGGATAGCTTGATTCCAGTGGCATGGAGAGCACAGGACCCACGTCTGGGCATACCAGTCCCACTCAGGGTGACAAATGCAAAAACAACAGTTGATGGACAGAATGTAGAACAATGTCATACATTCACCCCAGTACAGAGATCTGGGCCTAAATCCATCGTCTTTTTGCTCCCCATGCCATTACAGTTTGAATTCCGCCATATGCAAATCAGTCTTGACCCTGCGCCCAATGGGAACAGTCCAGCCCGAACTGCCAGGCCAGGTCCTCCCTCAACTGGAAACAAGCCTCCTAGGACCAGTTTCGGGGTTTCATCCCTCATCAGTCAGAATAACTTTACTCCAGTGACATGGAGATTACTGGACCCACGTCTGGGCATACCCGTCTCACTCGGGGTGACAAATGCAAAAAAAACAATTGATGGACAGAATGCAGGACAATGTCATACATTCACCTCACTACAGCGATCTGGTACTAAATCCATAGTTTTTTTGTTCCCCATTCAATTCCAGTTTGAACTCGGCCATATGCAAATCAGTCTTGACTCTGTGCCCAATGGGAACAGCCCAGCCCAAACTGCCAGGCCAGGTCCTCCCTGGACTGGAAACAAGCATCCTGGGACCATTTCGGGGTTTCATCCCTCATCAGCCAGGATAGCTTGACTCCAGTGGTATGGAGAGCATGGGACCCACTTCTGGGCATACCCGTCAAACTCGGGGTGACAAATGCATAAAGAACAATTGATGGACAGAATGCAGAACAATGTCATACATTCACCCCAGTACAGAGATCTGTGTTAAATCCATCATTCTTTTGCTCACCATGCCACCCCAGTTTAGACCTGGCCATATGCAAATCAGTCTTGACCCTGCGCCCAATGGGAACAGTCCATGCCTGAACTGCCAGGCCAGATCCTCCCTGGATCGGAAACAAGCATCCTAGGACCGGCTTTGGGGTTTCACCCCTCATCAGCCAGGATAGCTTGACTCCAGTGGTATGGAGAGCACGGGACCCACTTCTGGGCATACCTGTCCCACTTAGGGTGACAAATTCAAAAACAACAGTTGATGGACAGAATGCAGAACAATGGCATACATTCACCCCAGTACAGAGATCTGGGTCTAAATCCATTGTTTTTTTGCTCCCCATGCCATTTCAGTTTGTAACCAGCCATATGCAAATCAGTCTTGACCCTGTGCCTCATGGTAACAGTCCAGCCTGAACTGCCAGGCCAGGTCCTCCCTGGACTGGAAACAAGCATCCTAGGACCGGTTTCGGGGTTTAACCCCTCATCAGCCAGGATAGTTTGACTCCAGTGGAATGGAGAGCAAAAGGACAATTGATGGACAGAATACATTCACCCCAGTACAGAGATCTGGGCCTACATCCATGGGTCTTTGCTCTCCATGTCATTCGAGTTTTAAACCAGCCATATGCAAATCAGTCTTAACCCTGCGTCCAATGGGAACAGTCGAGCCCAAACTGCCAGGCCAGGTCCTCACTGATCTGGAAACAAGCATCCTAGGACCGATTTCTGGGTTTCACCCCTCTTCAGCCAGGATAGCTTGACTCCAGAGGCATGGAGAGCAGGGGATGCAAGTCTGGGCATACCCGTCCCATTCGGGGTGACAAATGCAAAAAGATCAATTGATGGACAGAATGCAGAATAATGTCATACATTCACCCCAGTACAGAGATCTGGGACTTAATCCACTGTGTTTTTGCTCCCTATACCATTCCAGTTTGAACCCAGCCATATGCAAATCAGTCTTGACCCTGCGCTCAATGAGAACAGTCAAGCCCACACTGCCAGGCAAGGTCCTCCCTGGACTGGAAACACGCATCCTGGGACTGGTTTCGGGGATTAACCCCTCATCAGCCAAAATAGCTTGACTCCAGTGGCATGGAGAGTATGGGACCCACTTCTGGGTATCCCGTCCCACTCGGGGTTACAACTGCAAAAAGAACAATTGATGGACAGAATGCAGAACAATGTCATACATTCACCCCAGTAGAGCGATCTGGGCTTAAATCCATCGTTTTTTTGTTCCCCATGCCATTCCAGTTTGAATTCCGCCATATGCAAATCAGTCTTGACCCTGCGCCCAATGGGAACATTCCAGCCTGAACTGCCAGGCCAGGTCCTCCCTGGTCTGGAAACAAGCATCCTAGGACCGGTTTTGGGGTTTCATCCCTCATCAGCCAGGATAGCTTGACTCCAATGGCATGGAGAGCACAGAACCCACGTCTGGGCATACCTGCCCCACTCGGGTGACTAATGCAAAAAGAACAATTGGTGGACAGAATGCAGAACAATGTCATACATTCACCCCAGTACAGAGATCTGTGTTAAATCCATCATTCTTTTGCTCACCATGCCTCCCCAGTTTAGACCTGGCCATATGCAAATAAGTCTTGACCCTGCACCCAATGTGAACAGTCCATGCCCGAACTGCCAGGCCAGGTCCTCCCTGGACTGGAAATAAGCATCCTAGGACCGGTTTTGGGGTTTCACCCCTCATCAGCCAGGATTGCTTGACTCCAGTGGTATGGAGAGCACGGGACCCACTTCTGGGCATACCCGTCCCACTCGGGGTGACAAATGCATAAAGAACAATTGATGGACAGAATCCAGAACAATGTCATACATTCACCCCAGTACAGAGATCTGGGCCTAAATCTATCATTTGTTTTGCTCCCCATGCCATTCCAGTTTGAAACCAGCCATATGGAAATCAGTCTAGACCCTGCGCCAAATGGGAACAGTCCATACCCGAACTGCCAGGCCAGGTCCTCCCTGGACTGGAAACAAGCATCCTAGGACCGGTTTTGGGGTTTCATCCCTCATCAGCCAGGATAGCTTGACTCCAGTGGCATGGAGAGCACAGAACCCACGTCTGGGCATACCTGCCCCACTTGGGGTGACAAATGCAAAAAGAACAATTGATGGACAGAATGAAGAACAATGTCATACATTCACCCCAGTACAGAGATCACGGCCTAAATCCATAATTTCTTTGCTCCCCATTCCATTCCAGTTTGTAATACATAGAACTGGCCTGCTCTCAATCCTGCCCCGTAGTGCTCCAACAAGGCATACACCAAGTTTTCCTACTCTCTCCCGCTTTCTCAAACCATATGTATGGAACCACTTATCTCAGCCTTCAAATACTCAAACACCCCTTACCACTTGTATACTGATGACACTCAGATCTATCTGAAAAAGTCCCTCCTCGACAGACATTAAAATCATTGTCTAGGCTCTATCCCAGGTGACAAACACAATAAGATGATGGACAGGTTGCTTAAACTTTTTAACCACTCACAGATCTGGGTTTACTCCATTGTTGGTTTGCTCACTATGCCACCCCAGTTTGGACCCAGCCATTAAGAAATCAGTTTTGACCCCGTTCCACATGGTAACAGTCCATCCCAAACTGCCAGGCCAGGTCCTCCCTTGACCGGAAACAAGCATCCTGAGACTGGTTTCGGGGTTTCAGCCCTCATCAGCCAGGCTAGCTTGAATCCAGTAGCATAGCGAGCATGAAACCCACATCTGAGCATATCCTTGGCCACTTAGGGCAAACATAGCAAACACAACAAGATGATGGACGGAGTTATGAAACTTTTCAACCACTCAACCCCAGTCACAGATCTGGGTTTAATCCATTGCTCTTTTGCTCACTATGCCACCCCAGTTTGGACCCAGCCTTACGCGGTCCATATCGTTATTAAAGGCTGACCGATCGCTGAGGACTGATGCTGTGGGTGACTTAAATCTGGTGTTGGGCTAAGTAGTCCCTATCATTATCAAAGGTCAGATTTAAGTCACCCCCCAGCATCAGCGATTGGTCAGGCGAATTGGTCAGCTCCTCCACAGCCCATTTTAGGCAGCTTCCTGTCTGTCATTAGGAACGTACACCATGCCTAATGTAAAGTTCTGTGAGCCTATCAAGAATGCATAGGCCAGCAGTAGACCCCTGATTTTGGCCTGCTTGGGACCCACTTTCCTTGGATAGGCTTTAGAAATAAGAATAGCCACCCAGCGGATCTTATAGAAAGGAGTGAGAAGAACTGTTGGGGAACGCTCTAGATCTGAGCCTGTGAGTGTCACCGGGCAGAAGATGGGTTTCCTGAAGGAGACATCTATGGGCCTGAGTTTTCCAAGTATGAGAGGCTAGTGCATCTCTTAATAGGGTTTATAAGACCCTTTACATTAAGAGTGAGAATCTTAAGGTCTGGGGCCATCAGGGAATTATTAGGCCAGAGCCTGTGGCAGAGCCACCAGGTAAGAATGGGTCCTGGGTGTGTGGGATGTTGGTAGTGGTCATAAGGGGGTACCAGGGGTACCGCCTAATTGTATATGTGCAATGGGGTCCATATCTAGGGAGGCCCGGCAGAGGGAGAAAACTGAACACCCCACTATCAAACAAACTAACAAATAAAAAAGATAGTTTGATTTGTCAATGTCCTGGGTAGGAGCCCCCGTGGAAGGTGAAGAACAGTAGGAGGAAAGTGGTCATCTCACCCCGCCCTCGCCAGGCCCACCGTCCATCCAAAAAGACAGGAAAATAGGAAGGGAGACAGGCAGACACCAAGCATGAAAACAGAGGAGCACAGCAGGGATCAGGTACGTGCAGGATCAGGTGAATCATCAGTGAGATATGCCAATATTGCCTGTCGCACCTTGGCCATCGTCTCCGGGTCCAGTCGTAGTTGAGCAAAGGAGTGCTTAATGGATCTCTGTTTGCTGGCCATGCGATCCATGTGTTCCCCTCCCTCTTAAGGTGACCACTCCGGGGGTTCTGCTGATATGTTCAGTAACTTCGAATTGATGTATTTTCCCATCTATGGGCAGGAATGCCCTGCGTTTTTGAAGGGTAGATACAGACAAGTCCTGATACTAAGTCGACTTATGTACATGAAACTGTATCAGGACTTTATCTCAGGCCAGCTGGAGGATGTGTTCCTTCAATGGAAAGTCATGGACACACATGAGGATGTTAGTAGGAGGTGCTGGTGCAGGCCTCTTGGGTCTCGCGCGGTGAGTGCGATCCAGTTTGATTTCGAAATCGGGAGGTGCTGCCAGTATCGCACAGAACAGATCCCCTACAAAGGAGGCAATCTCCGAGCCTCCCGCCCCCGAGGAGATCCCCCGCATGCGAATGTTGTTGCGACGCGAGCAATTTTCCAGATCCTTGGTGTGAGCCTGTAGGTCCAGGTGCCGATCACAAAGACGTCTCCGGTTGAAGCTGTTCAATCTCTTCATCTCGGCTTGTGTCATGCGCTTCAAGTGAGTACACCCTGTCGCCCAGGGCGTTTATGTCTCTGCGCACATCCTTGAGTTTCTGAGAGAGCTCTCTTTTCATTGACTGAAGGTCTTCCCGGAGAGAGGCAAATAGGGCTTCCTTAAAGGAGCAAGTGAGAGGGGTCTCGGTGCCGCAATGATCCGAGGACATTGTCGCCTCAGGGGTTAGTGAAGAATCTTCAACATTGGCGCTTGGGGTCTTGAAAAGCAAGTCCCTTACCGAGTGATCCTCTTGCCCCTTACTCCCGGCCATCTTCTGGGAGGCATCAGGATATTAAAGCAATGAGAGTTTGTATTGGTGGTGTAGAGCGAGGCCCCACGTCTGTAGCCAGAGAGGCACTTGATCCGGCCACCAGCACAAATAGGACAAGGGGGTGGGAGCCAGTGCCCCAATGCTCTCCGGTGGCCATATCTGGACTATCCCCTGCGTGTGTCTCCAGATCACCACCTTGCACTAGAAAATCCCAGAGAGGAAGTGCCGGCTCAAGAAGGAATGCAGAGAAGTCCACTGACCTGCACTCCAGAGCAGTTCGACCACCACAGGGGCAGCGCAGCCAGATAGCCGGAGGGTCCACCCCCCCCAGCCAAACCAGTATCATAGGCCCAAACCATCCAAGCAGGTCCGCGTGGCATGTAATGCCAGTCCAGTGTCTCGACCACACCAATGCTCACATGAGGGAGGGAGGTCGTGGACAAGGCGGCACCGAAGCCTGTCGGGAAGTTGCATAGATGGGGGCAATGAGCCGCTGCAGCCGCCGCCTCATGGATCTTACCCCGTCGCTGATGTCTCCAATCCAGGCCAGGGAGACAAAGAGGGAGCCCAAAGACCCACTGCATAGACATCAGGCACAGTGGGCTTGCTATGAAGCCATCGTCTGTCACCCCAGCAGCTCCGGCGAGGCCGCTTCTGGGATGCAATGGCGGGGGGGCAGCATC
The DNA here is from genome assembly GCF_964204655.1 of Triturus cristatus. Taxonomy (NCBI): domain Eukaryota; kingdom Metazoa; phylum Chordata; class Amphibia; order Caudata; family Salamandridae; genus Triturus; species Triturus cristatus. Next base: position 331,579,950 of record NC_140582.1, read on the forward strand.
CTGCACAGCAGCACAATAGTCCAGTCTGGAGCCCCGGACCAGAGCAGCTCCCAGTGCCCAGGTCCGTAGGCACCTCCACGCCTCCCACAGTTGTCGTCCTCCACCTCTAGGTACCTCCATGGGGGTCCAGAGTGCCACACCGGGGATTACCAGGAAGGCCTCTGAGTCTTGAGGTTTGGTCCTGTGATCGGCATCCCTCAATGCCCGCAGAGCTTCAGCAGGCCACTCCGGAGGCGGTGGGAGCCTCCCCACACGGCAAATCCACCACAGAGCTCCAGTCAGGGCTGGGGGTCTGCCAATCGGCCCAGGCGAGTCGGCTCAGTGCGGCAGCACCTTGACCACACCCAGGGCGGGATCACTCAATGTCTTTAGTAGGCCAGCCACACCATGCAGCGTCCAGGCAGGGCCTCTCAAAGTGCAACTACCACTGCTTCTTGGGGTGAGCGTGCCCCAAATCACCATCTAGACATTCCCAGCAGGGCACCTGGCCAGCAGCTTTGTTAGACAGGTCTCCAGTCCCAGCTATGCTATTCTTAGGCATGTGGGCCTAAGCTTTCGAGACAGAGAGACGGAGAGATACTTCTCACCCAAACGCCACCTAGGCCACGCCCCTTTTGTTTCTAGAGCCAAGTGTACCACTGGCTAGCCTCTCCCTGAATTTGCTGCCCTGCCCAAGTCTATCAATTGCTGTCCCTAGGGTTGCCACCTTTCTCAGAGAAAAATACCAATACCGGCCATTTGTTCATGTTTTAGATTCTGTACGGGGTAAGATATAATACTTAAATAGAAATGTATAAAATTGTGTCTGCATTCATTTTAAAGTTTGCTTTTATGTCCATGTTTACTTAAATTATCAGTCAGGGATCATTTTGGCAACTCTATAGCACCTCTTATATGTTATTTCATCTTGTATATGCTATTTTAGCTATTTTTGATAGGGGGAAAATTTATCTAATTTGTGTACCAGCTTTGACATTAAAATACTGGTCATGCCAGTAAAAGAAAAATGGCCTGGTGACATCCCTACCCGACTGCCCACTAGCATTCAGTTCAGTTTACTTTATTATATCTAAGACAAATCCAATCTTAGAAGAAAAAACATGGTTGTGATATCTGCAGTATAAAGTAACAGATGAATCAGCGCGTCATTGAAATTTTTCTTTTTTTTCTTTTCTTTTAAATTTGTTGTATTAATATATGCAATACATTCCAAGGTTTCATCACTTTTTCAGAGTATGACAACAATATTTGTGACATCACAACATTTCTGTGTACATATTTTAAAACCTGGGTTCATTTTTCAAAGAAAAAAATTAGATTTAGACCTCATCCTAATAGGTGTATGTAGCCTGAGTTACACCCCGCTGAATGTCCCTTCTGACTCCCTTTACAATGGCAAGAGGTTTCTTAGACAGGGATGACAAAGCCAGATGGGTATTCAGGTGTTCCGCCTATCTACTTTCAAAGTATTGTATTGACTCTCCGAAAAAGCACTTCAACACCTCATCTGGGGTAGCAAGCGCTATATAAATGCAAACCTTTTTACCTCTTCTACTCCTTCACTATCCTTCTCAATCCAAATAACTGACTAACATATCCACCACTCAAATTACTTTCATATTTCACTATACTAATTCACCACTAACACCGTATGGGTTCCAGAGTAGTGTGCTATGTGCTAAAAAAAAAACATTTGTCCCCCCATCAGGGGTAGCAAATATAGATGCATAAAGGAAGGTAGCATATGTAGATAAAAGATGCATTAAATAAACTCTGGCTTTCAAATGCTGTTGTACTTTAAATTAGTTTTATGTATTATATATATATATTTTAGATCAATAGTGAAGCAATTAAAGATAAATAGTTATGATAAAAATATTCACTTATTTATGCAGTCACTTATATACATGTTAAAAACATAGAATAATGTAATTATCAGTAATATGTACGTTTGTTAAACAGAACTAATGAATATCTGTATATAACATATTTTTTAACATAATTATTCTACACGTTTATACAAAACAATACACATATATGGGTACATAGCTATAGTAGAAATTAATGCTTATATAACAGAGAGATATGCTGTATATTTCTATCTGTTTGCGTATGGTGGTTATGTGGGGAAGAGCCAATTCTTGAGTAGTTTTCTGAAGATAAGGTGGTTATCTGTTGATCTTATGTTGGGTACATACCAAGGGGTGCCCATATATCTTTAGGGCTGTATTTTATAGGCTGCATGTTGATGAATGTTTCTGCATTGATATTACAGACAGTAACACTGCTAACAAAGCTATCTAAGGTATGTCATGGGTCTTTCATCCAATGCAAGGCTAGCTCTCTCTTAGCAAGTAGTAACAGTATAGCAGAAAGACTTCTAACAGGCTTTGGTACATTGGTTACATATCTAAGTATAGTCATATCTGGCGTATGTGGTACCTCATATTCAAGTACCTTAGATAACTTATCTATTATAGTCTGCCATTAAGTATCAATATGTCTGCATGTTCAAGCGAAATGTAGGAAATCAGCCTGGGGATGGTAACAGTGAGGGAACTCGTGAGGCCTGGAACTGTTGAATTTGTGTAGTTTGGCCAGAGTAACGTATAATCTATGGATTAATATAAAATGTAGGAAATTGTGTTTATAATTCACAGAGATAGTGTCAAGATAGGCACAACATCCCATAATTTTACCAAATCTTTTCCTCGCAGTGCCATTGCCGGCATGCAAAATATTGGATGTCTGCTAATTGTCATCTTATATAGCTGTGATACCTAGTCCCTTGTGTATGCAAGATTCTTACTATCCGCATTGTGGAGGGACAGCTGAAAGTACGATTTAGTAAGTTGCAGGTCTTTATTTGCTTTACTAGGGTTATAATTATGGCTTCTTGTAGTGTGGGTGGTAACTGGCCCTTGGTGAGGGCTTCATTATATACTTTTTGAGAGGTGTGTACACAGGGGCTCGCTATATGTTTTATAGAATTCCGCAGTGCGGCATCTCATCTAAGCCAGGAGCTTTTTGCGTAGCTAGGTTGGCAGTGGTCTTTGAAATCTCCTCTATGGTGAGGAGTTCATTTACAGGTAACCGATCATCATGTTTTAATCAGGCAATAGCGATTTCTTTTAGGTATTCAGCAATTTGTAAGTCAGTAAAGTGTACCTTGCTGGAATATAAATCTCTAATTGTTAATAAATCTTTTGGCGATGTTCCGGTGAGGTCCTGTTTTTCATCACATATACTCTGAATAAATTGGTTTTTAGTGCGGTCCTTGAAAAGCCACGCAAGGGTTCCACCCTCCACTGAATTCCACCCAGGGCATTTACCTTGCCAAACATTTGGGCCTGCCTCTCCTTCCCCATAACTCTCAACTCCCTGTCCTAAGTCTCTCTAAAAGACAACATGACCACGTGTATCTCTGAATGATCCACGTTGTTTGGGCCCTTCATGGGGCGGTTCTCAAGAGCTTTGATTTTGGTTTCTAGCATTGTGAACTAGGTAGATATTGCTTTTAATATTCCAAATAGTTTTGACATGCATGTACCTCGTGCTTCCCATACAGTGGCATATGAATGTACTATCCTCACATTTTATTAGAAGTATTCCTGTATCATGGTAGTTACCCCCACTCTAAAGCCTGGGCCGAATAGCGTGCATGATGGGAATCTCAAGGGACGCTATCGTCTAGAATCAGTCGGGAAGGATACCTACAGCAACACCAGAGAGTGGTTTGACTGCGCTCTGGGGAGGTATTTTTGTTCCGTGATCCAATGCAGTAGATAATGTGAGCACCAGCTCACTGTAGATGACAAGACAAGCCTCATGAACATCTACCAACCCTAATTTGTATCTTAGAGCGCCGGGAGAACTTTGAAGCGAGATATAACATGTCTGGTGCGATATTTTATCACATCTTTCAGAAAATGTAAGTGTCCCCCCCCATATTATCAGTCAATAATTGTTTTGGTTACAAATTTCTGTCAAGTCAAAGAACAAATAGGAGATATCAGTGTTGGGTCCGTAAACATATAAAATATTCACAGGCTGGTCTAGAAGTGGGGCCCGGATCACCCTCTAGGTCTTCGACCATGCTTTCATGTTTCTAATCAATATTTTTGCATATCAGTATGTGTACCCCTCTCGAATAAGAGCTGTATGCAGATATATACTACTGAAACCCCATTAAGCTGAAAATCTACTGGGGTCAGTGTCTCTAAGGTGAATTTCCTATATCTATTCTATAGCTACATTCTGTCTCTCAAGGTACTATAGGACCAATTTAAAGTTCTTCGGATGATCTAATCCAGGATATTTCAGGAGATCATGTTACATCACGTGACATGTAATGTCAAAATCTACCCCGTGTCCTGCCAGTATGACAAAGGTGCACAGCATAGGAAGGGTATATTTCAACATATATCAGTCCCAAGCATGCTTCTGTCTTGGAACGCCTGTTTCCCCTAATGTTAGCCTATCATATGAGCAGGCCCAGACGCCTGACATGCAGAGTTTGCCGAACTCTGTCTCTGTGCACACAGCTGATTTATGAAGGTTTCTCTTCGGGGAGACCTTTCAGATGTTCCCATTATGCTGCTGCCAGCGCTTCTGAATGTTATTGTGTTTCCAGAACGCCTGGGGGAGGCAGGGGTTGGATTACATAAGCGCATGAAGCTTGAAATCTATAAAATCCCTCTTTGAGGCGCAGTTGTCCATGGGTGGTGGTCGCTGTTTTCTTTGCAGACAGTCCTCCACGCGCAGCCGTCATCGGCACGATGCAAAAGTGTTTGGAAGGAAGTCCCGAGCTCCTGTTGGCTGGGAACGTGTAAGCAAAGCTGGGGTCTGAAAGAGTTTCCCAAGTGGAGAAAACACACAACAGAGTTCCCAAGGGATTAGCATTCTCTGACTGAATCCCCTGCTTGGACGTTTTGTTGCCATGTTCCGAGGACGGAAAAACAAGCGCTCTCTTGTGTAAGAGTTGTCAATGTTAGGCCAGGAATGCAAGTTACTTAGAAACATTTCAATTCTGGCATTAATGTGTTTTTCGAGAGTGCACTCATCAGGCACACTAAAGAAAACATGTTTTTGTGGAATGTTGACTGAAGAAACAATACCCCATTAGAACAGTGTTTCTTTCATATTAATTGACTTCATGGTTGTTGTGGCTTTTCAACAAATCACTTGCAATTGTAAAAATGCACTCAATAGTTATATTAAAGCCCCGTGGATTGGATCTGTTAGGACCATTGATTAGACAGAGCAAATGTAGCTTCTATGAGTCTGGATATTAAAAGAGATTTAGGGACATATTTACAAGAACCGATGCATCGGCATCGATGCGTCGATTTCTTGCACTTGCTGCAAGTGCCCTAATGACGCCATGGATGCGCTGTATTTACAATACAATAGGGATTTTGACGCAGTCAAGTCGTAGAGTGACGCAGTGAAAAGTTATACATTTCACTGCGTCAGTTCTGCGTGGCGTTTAAGATGATAACGTCTACCTTGCATACTTTATACCTGGTGCAGGTATAATGTGATGCAGACCTCTACAAATTGACAGATTGGGCCCAATGCGTCAGTTTTTTAAATATGGAGCAATGTGATTACCAATAACATTTTAACTAAACACATCAGCCTGGCAGTGGGAGCTGGTAATTTGGGCGAACAGTGGGGTGGGCACACACTCAGTTCCACCCATCCACAAGCTCTCATGTGCACACCCTTCCACAAGCACACACACTGACGCCAATCCATTCAGAAGCACACACACACATACACATATCCATTTACAAAAACACATACACACACCCACCCATCCGCAAGCACTCACACACACACTTGTACACTCACCCATTCATAGCACGAGCACACAAATACACATACATTCATACATGCATGCACTCACCCAAACATTCAATAAGGAACTAGCTCGCGGCCGTGAAGGAAGGACCTGCAGGTGGGGGTGGGGCAGGAGGGAGAAGCATGATGCCCCAGAAAGATGCTGAGTGCTTCACAAGGGAAAAAACGTGGAAGTGCCTGCGGCCGCCTATCATTAGCTAATGTTGTTATCCATCAGCCAATGAGAGGATGACCTTCCCTAGCTTGTCACATAGTGGGGTGGGGTCAGCAAGCCTTGCTGATCGTACGCCACTCTGTGACGAGATAGGAAAGGGTAGTGTGAGGTATCTTTTGTAGATATAGGGGCGGCTTTATTAATATTCTACGCAATGCAGTGCATCAAGGCAACTTGCTGCTCTTTGTTGCATGAAAATGAGACATCAGTAATGCACCATATTTACAAAGATATGGTGCCTTTCTGGCTGCTTCCTTGTTCTCGTGCACTGTGTAATACTAGGCAGCGAAATGCTCTGTCTTGCATTACCTTGGATTTGCTAAACCACGTAGAGCCATGCATTGGTGGGTTTGCAGGGCTCAGTAAATCCCAGTTAAGTGCTTGCATTGCCTTGCGTCACCTTGCTAGATACAAGGGCAACTCATGCCCTAGGTAAATCCGGCCCATAGTTCATAAACTGAAAGTGCGCATGGCTGACTCTATCAGTGACGCTCCCCCTCGTCCTGAGGGTAAGATACTCACAGGAATTTTCCATGTTGATCACTTAACAACCCTCAGATCTGTGAGAGCTTCAGTTCGGCAAACCATGGTTCATGCTGCCAGGCACCTGCACATTAGCTCAAGTAAAGGAACTTTCTGCCGGACCATCGCATGACCGTTGGACCTTTTACTCAACATCACAGACATTCATCAAGCTTTGGAAAAGGTGAGGAGTGGACCGCAGCGCATGTAATGGTGAGCCGCTACTCCAGTCTGGCATCTTAACTTAAAGCAGATTTGCGCTAAGAAGGATCCTAAACCCCCTTTATGTTTTGCCTCTGAGCTTTATATAGTTAATTTCTCATTTAGAATGTTATTTCTATGTTTTTAATATATCTCTTTTGAATTAATAAGTATTTTCACCTCTTTAAAGAGTAATTTTTTTTGTCACACATGGAGTTGGGATGGGAATGCCCGACTGCATGGGAGACTGGTATGCAGACTTGTGGTTTGCCCCGCAATAGCATTAATTTAGCATTGGTACACGTAGAGGCCTAGGTATGTCCATGGTAACATGAAGGCCAGAACCTGTTCTGTGACCTGGAGTGGAGAGCTACGCATGCACTAATGCAGGCATAGCTCCACTGTCCACGCCCTGGGCAAGTCACGTAAAGCAGTGGGGGCAGCGTACTGAGTTTTTGTTAAGTCTTTAATATGACAAGTCCCTTTTTCCTGTGTCAGAAAAGAGTGCAATCTAGTGACCCATCTCATGTAAAGTTCCACTTTAATCTGAATCCCAGACCTTGCGGTGACATTCCGTGTACATATTGAGTGTGTGTATAAGGTAAATATGTAGCACATGTATGATAGTAAGACTGTGTTTGTGGTGGAAGTCTGAGTACTGGGACTGATAGGGTCCATTCAGGAGGCCTTTGGTTCAGCGTGTCACAAGATGGGAGGTGGGTACAGCTTTCCCAGACAGTAGAAGTGTATTGACTGTATTCTTGTGACTGGAGGGTGGAGAACCAGACACTGAAGTGAGGGAGGATGGAAGGGTTGCTGATTAGTTCTTCCTGACCATGTTGATGTATTAGGTGGTAGGGGTGAGGAGTGGGACTACAGTTTCTGTTATTCAAGATGAGGATGTGTCTTGGCAGGGCCTGCCCTTTTTCTGCACCTCATTATTGCTTCAGGTAGGCCGATGACAGCAAGGAACAGAGATCCCATACATCATTGTGCCCTTGTTTGTTTTGGATAGTTCTGCCTGGTGCAAGCATTATTGCTACCTGCTATGAGAGCCATCACCTTACACAAAGCCTGAGTCCGAGCAGCAGCTAGAAAATTACATTTGTACTGGAACCAATCCAAGCCAGTTCTGAAACCTTAAACAGTGGTTTCACATCCCCTGTTCTACATCCAAGTTCTTCTTCACCAAGGAAACCATTGCTACGCTGACTACTGAAAAGGCTACTGTGTGACCAGGGCTGGTGTCTGTTTGACAGCCAGCCTGCCAGAGGTTAGGACACACCACCTGAAATCCTCATTTTCTGCTGGAGGAGCTGAGGGCCAGCCTAGAAGCTTGCTATACTGCTGCGAGAGGGAAGGGTAGTATCCGGCCCTACAGGAGGAACGTCTGCCCATAAGGAGAAGCCCAACATGTTCCTGGCATAAGGAAAAAGGGAGTGAAGACATGAGCAGCTCATGTTGTGAAGGTGTTACCCAGTCTCCCCAAGCCTCTTCTGCTGTGAACTGTCAAGACTGTTAAGTATCAAGCTTCATTGAGCCATCTGGCCTCCTGCCTTGTGCCCGAGAGATTAGTTCTGCTAGTGTTGGAGCTGAAGACCACTCCTCGCCATCAATGCAGAAGCCTTGATTGGTCCAGAGGCCAGAACTGCTGAAGTTGCATGGTTGCTGATGACCCAGCCTGGAGGCTACACCTGCTGTGTCCAAGTGCCCGCCTGCCCTAGCCTTGAAGGCTATATCTGCAGAATAGTACTGCCTCTGTGTGAGCCAGCAATCCAGCTACTGTGCAGCAGCTTATGTTCCCAGTAAAGTCTCCAACACAGCCCCCACAGTAAGCCAGCCTGTGCCACAGAAACAGGAAAGCTGGATACACATACCCGCACCACCACGACTGCAGTGCCAGTGAGCAAGTAAACACCGGGTCGAACTGTGAGTGGAACACGAAACTGCACACATAGAGAACGCTGCTGCGCAGATTTAAGAGTTCTGCCCAGGTGAACTCGAAGTGTTGAAAGCTACTTGAACTGATTTACGCATCTTGTCATTGGTGCAACTAAGAACTCTGTTGCATGGTGTAGTTTTGGGTTTACTGTGAGATTAAAGTACTTTCTATTAACTAAAAGATGAGCACCGCTCTTGACAATATGGTTTTGTCTGTTAGGAGACTGGTGAGTTTTGAGGTCTTGACCCTGAAGACTTACCTCCCTGAGAAGCCTTTGACTGCTGACCTTTGCTACCTTGAGACTCAAGTGTGGAAAGGTTATAATTGGCCCACTTTTTAAAGCCACAGTAGGAGAGAGACCATTGGCAAACAACCTCAACCACTACGGTCGTGGTCTAGTAGCCCCAGTCTGCCCTGATGTCCCTTCTACGGAGTCTGACACGTAGTAATCAAGATATAATGTTTTATGAATATGTATTGAACACCAATACCTTCGTTTTCTCATCCCCTCTTCTTTTCCCCTTTTATATAAAAATCATAAAAGCTAGGACTTAATGTTGGCTTGTTGTTCTATTATATATCATTGTGATGTGTTATTTATTTATTTAATGGGTTTTAACATATTGATTTGTACACTTACATATTTATTTTAAAATGTTAATTATTGTAGCATTAAAAATGTCAATAGTGCATTTAAACTTTAAAAAAAACATTATTTCTTTAACCTGTAATTAGTTAAATTGTTGAACACCCTGTTCATAGGCAGTCTCCGCGGGATCTGCGCCATCACTAACAAGAGGTTGGATAAGTTCCAATAACGTGAATAAATGAGACCTATCAGGAATTAGTATTTTTTTGAGCGAAAAGTGAAAAGGCACACCCCAGTGTTAAGAAATAAGTCCCTCCCTGGGTGGAATAACGTGGGTGCAGTGCTCTGGGCCACTTTGTGGGAGGCAGATATGTATCAAAGGATGCTCACAAGCAACCGAGTCTACCTGAGATGCTATTTTGATAACTGTAATTATAATATAATGTAAGCTGTTCCTGGGGCTGTTTGGTATCCTGTGTAAGGAGGATTTTCTCCAACAGTTCAGGCCAGAATCTATTTGCCGGTGGTTGGTGTAATGGCAGAGCAAAGCTGAAAATGGTGGAAATACTGTTTAAGGTATAGCAGTGGCACTGGGCCCGATTCACGCCCAAATCCTAAAGAATAAGCGGCAGATTTAGCAATATTTCATGCAACGCAGCAAGACAGCTTGCAGCGCCGCGTTGCGTGAAAGGGAGAGGGCAGAAATGCACCAAATGTACTGAGATATGGCACATTTCTTCCGTCTCCTAGTGTGGCACACTTATGGCTGCCTAGCGCCAACGCAAGCACCCTTGCGCCATTGTGCAAGGGTGCCTGTAAATCGAGCAGAAATGTATTTGTGCAGAAATGGACGCCTTCCTGCACAAAAATAATCTTGACAGGCATTATGTTCTTTGTATGTGTGCTGCTGAATGACGCACGTATACAAAGACAAAGTAATGAGGGGAAATAAACGTATTTCTCTTAGTTACGCCAAGATCGGGGAGGCACACAATTTTGGCGCAATCCCAGGTTTACATACCTTTGTAAATATGGGATTATATAGAAAACTAGGGATGGATAGGTGGGAACGCCCACACTCCACCCATGGACCACATCCCTGCTGCAAGGTAATGCAAGGCGGTAAAATGCACTGTCTTGCCTTACTTTGGATTAACGAAACCACGCAGAGCCACTCAAGCGCTTAGTAAATTCCAGTTATGGGCTTACGTTGCCCTGTGTCACACAAGGACACTGCAAGCCCTCAGTAAATGTGCCCCAAGTGTCTGACATCTCCTCTGGTGATACATTTCCTATGTTCTTATTTTCCTCACTTCCTCCAGCATATCATTCTAAATAACAAAAGCATGCATATCACATTTTTCCTTTCTCCATGTGGAAAACATTTTTTTATGTAAAGAAAAGCCCTCCTAAAATCACCTGGAAAATATTGGCATATATTTTGCCCTTCCATACTCAATTTGCATATTTACCCGAGCTTTTGGTCAATAAAGTTGCGTGCAAATTCTATCTGAAAAATCCCAGGGAATGTTTGTCATTACCTACGAAGTTGTGACTTTATTCATGCTCACTGCATTATCACTGGCCACTCCAGTGGGAAATAACACTATACTTATGACTGGAGAAAATCTACGGTACTAGTGTGTTTTACGCAGTTGGAAGTAGGATTTATGATCAGGAAAATCCTCAAATCCTGATTATCGAAAATCAAAATGTTGAAATTCTAACGTAGTTTAAGACTGCAAAAGATGAGGTACATATGTGCAATAAAAACTCGAGAATTGTCATTGTGTTTTAGTAAACAATAAGGGCCTTATTTAGATCTCGGCGGATGGAATACTCCATCACAAATGTGACGGATATCCCGTTCGCCGTATTGCGTTCTCCATAGGATATAGTTGGCTCGTAATACGTCGGCGAAATATCCGTTACGTTTGTAACTGAGTATTCCCCTCCGCCAAGATATAAATCAGACCCTAAGTTTACCATATGTGGAAGAGGGTGTCCATTTGAAGAAAGATGGCGTAATTTCTGCGCAGGGTGCCAACGCTAATTCTTCTTTCTTTGTATACGTGTTTGTACAGCAGTATTTGTCTTTAATAAGTGTGCATGCCAACTGCTCATGTCACCAACTCCTATCCTCGCCCATTTGGCAGTATTTTATCCTGGGCATCCTGCCATATGCACTTAGCATTCTCCGACTACCCTACTTCTCTGTCGTACATGCACACCGCAGCCCACTGCTCCTCTGGTGAGGTTGGTGCTGTGTAGCTGCCTAGATGTTTTAGTTCTAATTACAATTAGCTCACCTATCTCCCACACCTCCTCTGCATCACTGTCCTACATGATGCGGCCCAAGACAAGATCATCTCTATGGTCACTTAAGCTCACCCAGGGCTGGACTGGCCATAGCGGGCACCAGGCATTTTCCTGGTGGGCCGGAAGGATGAGGACTAGTTTTGTTACAGGGGGAAGGTTTTGCAGCAGTGTTGTAATATCAGCAATATCGGCATATCGCCCCCTGTGACAAAAGCGGCAGCAGTGCAGCTGCGCTTGACACTAGCACACCCCATCCCAGGGCAGGAGACAATCAACAATCCCCCACCCTCTCCCGGGGGACCGGTCAAGCGGAGTTGCCAGGGCTGGCTTCTGTTCCCAGTCTGGCCCTGAGCACACCACCTAATTGCTTCCCACACAGGATCACAATAAATGCAACACTGCCATCAGTTGTGCTGGAACAATTTCTTACTGGGTGTGCTGGCACGGGCTTCACCTCACTAAAATGATAGGGTGGGTCTAAAAAAATCCTGGTGTTACATAAAACGAGAATGTGGCAAACGAGCAAAATTATTTGAGTGCGGACCATGTTTTTGTGGGAAGAAAGAAGGTGGATGAAATGGTAATCGATTTTTTTTGCAAACATATGCATTATGATGCAATATTCTTAAATGTATAGGTAAGTTGTGTTGATTTTTATTCAAAAAGGAGTTATTTAGAAGATACCATTAATAAGTCAGAGTGGTTTTACTCGTGTGCACACATGTGTAAAATAAAAGTGTATTTTTTCATCCTACTTCAAAACTTGTGCCCTACCAAAATCCACAGTTAAAAGGCCCAAATGAGCCTCATTTTTTAAAATAATTGAGAGTTTTTAAATGGATTTATTTTCATTGGCGCTGAACAGTTGTCCGACTCGGGGGCTGTCCAGGGTATCAGCTCACTACAATTATAATCCTTCTAAAAAAATCCTGATAATACCCAACGGACGACTGCAGCAAATGGCCAAAAGGGGAGAGAGTGTTTGTGGGAGTGGATGAGATGGAAGTCTCATACATTTTTGCAAATAGGTGGTTCGGTGGCTCATTGTGATGTAATATTCCTAAATATATGGATACATTGTTCCAATTTATATTCCAAAAGAGGTATTTAAAAGAGGTAATTAATAAATCAGAGTAGTTTAGCCCAAAAATGTGTATTGGTTTGTTTTGTCACCCTACTTCGAAACTTGCCTTCCACCACATTCCACAGTTAAAATTCTCATATTAGCTTAAGTTGTATTTCTTTTAAACTGTAAAAAGGAGCTTTTTTTAACATTGGTATCTTTCACATGTCTGGTTCTTTCATCCTCCACAGTCCCTGATCACAAGAGTGATAACCGTGATCAATGCCATCGCTTTGAAGCCACATAATGTAAACTTAGGTATATATGACAACCAAAAATACAGTGGCTTGTGAAAACCTGTTTTTTGTTCTCGTGCTCTTTAAAATTGACCTTTCACTGCATTTGAAAAAACAGCTAATGCTGCTCTGAAAAGAAAAGAGATTGAAAGACCTCATTGTTTTCCATTATCTTTCTGATCGGCTCCAGTTCTGGGGGTGCTGCAGTACCTGCCGCACCCCTAGTCCCATCACTCTGGGCTTATTTCTACATTGGTGTATTTCATCTACCTCATTCTTTCATCCTCGAAAGGACCAGGTCAAAAGTTTTTTAGCAAATGCCATCCCTTTGAAGCCACCTAATGTAGACTTAAACATACTTGACAAGCTAATGTGCAGTGCTTTCTTAAAGGTTGTTCTCTAGACTCTCCTTCATTATTACTGACCTTTCCCTGCATTTGTAAACAGAGATGAGATTACAAGGCTACATTGTCCAGCATCATCTTTCTGATCTGCCGGCAAGTCTGGAGGTGTTGCAGCACCTGCTGCACCCCTAGTTCCTGCACCCCTGTCTGCCAGGCATGCACCCCCCACCCCATGGTGCAGCGTGCAACCTACCAAAAATGTGCTTCAGCATTCCAGAAGAAGATATGAAGCAATATGTAAATAAGGTATGACGCGCTACATAAATGCCACAGCACAATACATTGTCCCTTGCTCTCTGTCCTAGGTACCCGCCATAACTGATTCCTGCTATAAGGAAGATGTGTGTCGGGGCTCTTTGTTATCCTGCGCATAGAGGGTGTGGCTTCGCAGATCATGCTAACCAACCCCTGAACTTCTTGTAGTTTGTAATTGTATACCCAGGTTCTGAGGGACACAGGGCAACCCTATTATATTGAATGGCCTTATTTACATGTGGCTGGCAGCGGTGGTTTCCTCATGAGGGAGGAGGAGTGTTGCCCCCGCCCTCTGCCAGACGCGCTAAAGCCATGTGAATTATAAAATGGCAATGAAATTACTTCATTGCGATTTTATTATTCACAAAGCGCCCACAGCTGTCAGCTTACCCAGGATCTGCCGGGATGACGGAGGGGCGTGTCCTCTGCTGTTCGGAGGGCTGGTGATGTGCTGGCCTGACACTGCAAATTGCGCAAGTCAGTTTGGCCAGCCCTCTTGAGCCAGTCAAAGGGACATGCGCACTTTGCAGGTATCCACCAAGCTGTCTAAAATAGCTTGGTGGAGACCAAGGACAGGCCTACAGGGCCTGAAGGAGCGTCCAGACAGGACGCTCCATCCAATCCAGGCGCTGCAGTCATGCAGCATGAGAGCAGCGTCTGGACTGGTTGGTGAAGTTTCCACTTCCACTGGAGCCCGTCTGAGCCACGGACTGCGAGGACATGGAGGACGCGGCATAGGTAAGTGGCTTTATTTTATTTTTTATTTAATTTTAATGCATCCGAGTGTTTTTAAAAGTATTCTTTGAAAATGTATATGTATTGTGGGATGTGGTGGGGTACTTTGCTCTCCCTACCGCTTTTGTATGTCACCTGCCGCTCCTGGTGGCTGGTCCTCTCTTGTGATGAGAAAGATGAGCTGGACATTGTATTGTATTCTATTGTAAGTGCATTTATATAGTGCTAACTACCCCTGGCGAGGCATCGAAACGCTTTTCGGAGAGTAGCACGCTACTCTGGAACCATAAAGGATTAGTGTTGAATTAGTATAGTGAAATATGAAAGTAATTTGAATGGTGGATAGGTTAGTCAGTTATATAGATTCAGAAGGATAGCGGAGGAATAGAAGAAGGAAAAGGGTTTGCATTTATATAGCGCTTGTTACCCCTGATGGGGTGTTGAAGCGCTTTTTTGGCAAGTAGCACGCTACTTCGGAACCCATAATGGATTAGTGGTGAATTAGTATATTGAAATATGAAAGTAATTTGAGTGGTGGATATTAGTTATTTGGATTGAGAAGGATAGTGGAGGGATAGAAGATGGAAAAAGGTTTGCATTTATATAGCGCTTGTTACCCCTGATTGTGTGTTGAAGCGCTTTTGTGGCGAGTAGCACGCTACTCTGGAGCCCATTAAGGATTAGTGGTGAATTAGTATAGTGAAATATGAAATTTGAGAAGTGGACATGTTAGTCTGTTATTTTGATTGAAAAGGATAGTGGAGGGATAGAGAAGTGAAGAATTCAGACTTTTTTTTGGGGAGGTCATAGCAGTAGGAGGAGGCTTGGGATGAGTAAAAAGGGATGTGGAGTGGTAGAGTCAGAGGGAAGAGTTTATAGAAAGGCTTGTTTTGGGGGATCGGTATAGTAAAAGAGTTGTCAGATGATGAAAGGAGGGGTAGAGTAGTGGAGAGTCTAGAAAGGGTTATTTTGACATGATTGATTGATGTACCGATGTATCCCCATTGAATCAGAAGCACAACTTTAGCTCATTAAATGTGTTGTAATCAGGTTGTTGTATAGTGCTCATTAACAGGGATTTTCTTCCTCTCCCACCACACACTATATGGTACCTCATCTGTTGTCAGTGCTGAGACCTTTAGGGGCAGGTTTACAAGCCCCATGCGCCACATTTACACCACCGTTGCGTCACTTCTGTGACGCAGCGGCGGCGTAAACCATGCACCACGTTGCGCCTTATTTATGACATGACCCATCTAGGGAGATGCGTCACGTTGTAAAGCCCTGCGCCACATGAAACCTTCATTAGGTTTCATGTGAGCGTTCCGGCGCAGGGTGGGCGTTCCGGCGCAGGAACGCCTTGTAAAAGTGACGCAGTGAAATCTACAAGTTTTCACTGAGTCACTTTTACGTCCATGCTACGTCAAAACCCTGCGCCTGCTTGAAGCAGGCGTAAGGAGTGACGCAGCATGTTAGGCATAGGGCGCCCCTGAGCATTGCTGAAGCTGCGTTGCGCTTGCGACACGACTCCAGCAATGCGCCGCCCTTACACCACATGATGCGACACGCATCGCCCTATCCTTGCGCCACGGTGCACCGCATTGTAAATGCGATGCATTCGTGGTGGCGCAGGGAGGGAATTGCGTGTCGCATCTTTTCTGGCGCATCCCTTGTGATTTGCAGAGATGCGCCAGAACTCGTAAATCTGCCCTGTAACCTTTTGCAGTTCAGAGCTAAGAAGGGATACTAGTGTTCTAAAACTGTTCTTGTCATCACAAGCCCATTTGTCGTGTGCAGAGCCTTTCCTCTAGAGGTTTCCTTGAAATGACACTGTTACACTCCGACTGAAGTGCTGCCAAAGTAAGGAGCCAAAAAGTCCCTTTCTCCTGTTTGCTACGCTACTGAGCCTATATAAATATTCTGGTGGCAGAGCCATTTTTAGGTCTTGCTTGACAGCGTCGCTGTTTGAGACCGATTATTATCAACACTTTAAATATAGTAGGTTGAGGCTTCACTAGAAAAGTCTTTCTTTCTCACCTATTACAATTGTCTGTTTGCTGTATCATTTGGCCCTCTAAAAGGGGCTTCTGTACAAATAGAACTGTTCATCTGAAAAATACATTCAATCATCACACTGTTTGTCACATTTAGTTCTTTAACTCATAGTTGCATTTCTTCCAGAAAGTAATCTGTTTTATATTTTTCCCCGCAGCATTGACAAAGCCAATATGTTTGGCTATAACATGCTGAGTAGGAGGCATGCAAGTTAGGAATGAAAACAGTATTTGTGCATTCCTTTGTTACCACATTAAAGCCAAGCCTATTGTGTTTGACAAAGCTTGTGTCCATTTGCGGAGGTGGCTGGTAAGGGCACCTAATTAACAATCTCTTCTCTGTGCTCTGCCTAAATCACTACTCACATTAGGAGCTCAAGCAACGCAAAAATTATAAACCCCATCTAAAAGAATTGTTTTACATGATAGCGCGTTTTTCTGGGAATGTATATGTCTTAGTTCCCCTGTTGTGATTAAGGCAAAGTGGTGTGTGTTATAGGAGGCCGCTGCCAGGCTGATGTCCTTCAAGATTTCTTCCTCGCTCACTCCCCTAGGTAGTCAGACATGTTTTGTCTTCAACCTGCCCTCCTCCATGTTACAGGCAGGCAGCATGTAATATAGCCTTCGAGCCTGGCTTAGCGGGCTCCATCGGCCATTAAGGGCCCACTCCAGGGACAAGGGAGCGGGCCTTTAATTGCCAGTAGAGCCCGCTACGGAGGGCCTCTAAGGCTATTAGAACATTCCGCCACTTGAAGGCACAATGTTCTAATTTGTAAAACAAAGGCCTCACGGAGCACAAAGGGGTTGACATCCCCTCAGGCTCCATGACGGTTTTGTTCACAGCAACAGCTGTAAACAAACATAGTAATGTTGATGCTCCGGGCTTCCACCAGCCATTAAAAGCCCAGAGTACTCCATTGTCTTCAAAGGAGCACTCAACATTCCAATGTTCTAATCCTGGGTAGGACATGTGATGTTCCCTCAGCACATCAGACGACCCCTTACATCCCTTCTTTGAAGGCATCCTTCTCGTTCCACCACGGTGTCCAGCCCAGGAGTAAAGATGCAGGGCGCAGTGTTTAAGGGTGGCTTCCAGTGGCGATTTCCCTGTTGGGCCTGAATGCGTCTGCAAAGGCCGCAGGGCTGGGGCTCTGTCTCTCAATCATCAGCCGTACTAATGGGGTAAATTGAACTAAATCTGTTCTGTCATAACTTAATTAATATGCTGTGCTAACTCCACCCATGCGTTTGCCTCATGGGCAGCCCAATAGGCTACGGACAAATGCTGTTTTCTATCGATTTTAGCACAGACAACCTAAATGGATTGAGCAGACTCCACTTCTGCATTTCCTCCATGATAGTTTAAGCGAGGTGGGGATAGCTGCTCCTGTGTTTACCCAATAGTGTAATCAGCAGGCTGAAGTAACTACAATGCCTCATTTACTTGTGGACTACCCAGCAGGTTATGGGCCAATTCCCCCAGTTCCAAGGCCACCCAACGTGGAGTTTCTCCTTGCGTTTTAAATCAGTAGATTGCCCAGGCCAATTAATTTGCCAGCCAATACATTTCTGTGTAGGGAAGTTGTAGCCCTCCCAATGTAGTTATCATATGAAATTTGGACATTTGTGTATCTGTCTCTCTACCCCATAAAAGGTTCTTCATTATTTTTGTCAATTATCGGTATGATTTCTGCTGGCAACTTTAGCGGCATCATACCTAATAAATAATGAATCCTAGGCATTATTATTTTTTATAAAATTTGCCCCATAGTGAAAATTGTAATGTAGACCTTGTTTCACACTCTCCGGACATTTTATCCAAAAGGGAGCCACATTGCCTTTAATTATATACACTAGTTCTCTGTTTAAACAAATTCCAAGGTATTGAGGGCATGTCTGTGGCTACCGGAATCGTGCTTTGCTAAGCAATCCTTTTCGTTACACCTGGGTCATGGTCAGAGCTTGGCACTTACACCAATTAACTTTATAACCTGAGAATTTTGAAGAGTCATTTGTCACCTTCATAAGTGCCAGAATAGATGCAGTGGCTTTCAAAGGGTGACGGGATGCCATCTGTATAGTATCAGGCTTTCTGTTCACCCATGGCTACATGTATGTTTATGTTATGTTAGGGTTTTATAAAGCGCGACAGCTGCCCCAGCTAAGAGGCATCCCCTGCATGTCTTTGCGTATAGCAATAACGTGTGGGTCAATCGCCAATAGAATGAACAAGGGCGACAAGGGACAGCCTTAGATCTGGAAATATGGAGATAAGAAATCAATGCAACTTACCAAGGCTTGTGGGCAGTTGTAAAGCCATCAAACCGGCTCTGTAAAGGCGTTACCGAGTCCGATCCTCTCCGTAGTGCTAAATAAGTGGGTCCACTTGACGTGGCTGAATGCTTTTTTGGCATCTAAAGAAATAATGAGCTTGTCTCATTATCATTCTTCCCCTACAATAAGAGATGTTATAACTCCGCAAGCGATTAGTAGGGGATCGCCTGGGCACAAATCCTACTGCGAGGGATGAATCAGTAGTCGGATTACCTGTTTCTGTCTATTAGCTTAGAGTTTTGCTAATATCTCCACATCTAGGTTAATTAGAGAAATGGGCCTATAATTGGCACATTTTACCTGATTTAACAAGGAACATCTTAGCGCTATTTAATTCATCCAGCATTTGATTTCTGTCATATGCCTTGTTAAACACTGCTCTGCAATTCGTTATTTAGGTTCTTATTTGTTTTAAAAACTCAATGTGTAGCCCATCTCCCCTAGCTGCTGTATTTGTTGATATATTATATATTATATATTGCTTTTGCTTGCTCCTCTCCTCAGCAATATCTTCACCTAATGATAAACAATGTTTATCTGCGAAGCATGGAAGAGCTATATCGTGTGTAAGTATCTCTTCTTTAATATAGGTATCAGAAATGAATGCAGTGGCCAGTAGTTAATAGAATGTTTCTAGCTCATTTGTAATACGTATGGGATTGGTCAGCAAATGACCACTTTTGTTTACAATCATAAGTGTTGTTCCGAGTGCCTCTTCCTGTTTCAGCAGTAGGGTTAGTAGTCTGCCCGCATTTTCTCCTCTCTCATAGTGGCGTTGTTTTAGTCTAAATAAGCAGTTTCCGTTTGTGATGTGCATATGGTATAGAAGGATAATTGTGTTTTGTGTGGGGAGATGTGTTATAGTTCTGTGTAAGTTGCTGCGTCAGAAGTTGTAATCACTTCACTCCTGGTGGTCTATTCCTTCTGAGTCTGGCTGCCAGTGGTGGCAGGTATGGATCGGGAGGGGCGGGGGTCGTCGCAGCGAGGAGGGGAATATATATAAAAATAAATATTGCCGCGTCTCTCTGTCTCTCCTCTGTGTCAGACTCATCCTAGAAGAGGAAGATGGAAGCACCCAGGCTCCCCTGACCAATCACAACGCTGCAATGCAGCGCTGCGATTGGTCTGAGCTCCGTTGTTCAACACTCAGAACGGGACTGGGGGCCTGGGCATGTTCTCCACCCAAGCTGTAATGCAGCCTGTATGGAGAACACGCAAAGTGCGCATGACTGTTTGGCGAACCTGAGAGGGCCGGCCAAAGCGTCATGCGCACTTGAAGTGGGCAAACCACTTCTCCCCTGTCCTGCTCTGAGAGCATAGAAGCCCCACCAGCCCCGGCTGCATAGCAGCAGGAACTAATAAAATGATAATAACATTGAGTTAATATCATTTTATTTTTCCTGTAGTTGCACTGCTTGAAAGCAGTGGGGCGACGCTCCTCCGCCTTAGCGGAGGAGCTGCCACTCCTGGCTGCATCTGCTATCAGGTCCCCTCTTGGACATACCTTTCCTCCCCTACATAGAATTTGTGTGAAGGTTATTGATCCATTATTCTTGCCTAGATATGTTTTCAAATAGGAACAATGTTGGTCTTTAGTTTTGGGCTCTAAAATATCTAGCAACTTTCATTCTCCATTGTCAAGTTTGATGTCTATCAGATTGCGATCTGATGCACCATTCTGTATTTTGGAGGTTTTCAGCAAATGCATGGTTAAACTTGCCAACAGCAGAAAGAAGTCATGTCTTTAGCGTGTTCCATGAACACATGAAGTGAAAGTGCAATCCATTCCACAAGGGTTATGGAGCTGCCAGGTTTCTGTATGCACCTGATTGGTCACTTTTAGAATACACATATCTTTGGAGTGTCTAGTGTCAGGTCTGCCCATTCTACCCAAATGTGGATGTGATATAAGGTTCCAGTCTCCACTATCAGAACTTTTGTATTGCCGAATGAAATCAATTGGGGAGAAATGGAGGACAAAAATCACTTTTACACCCAACAGATGCATACACCGATCCCACAATTAACTCCACTGACTGTAATTTGAGTTTTACAAACGCGACCCTCCGTATGGAGTCTGTTCAGGTGTGCAGTATCCATTCTGAAAGTGGTTTATGTATCAATAGTGTAGCCCGTCCTTTCCGATGTTCCAGAACAGATGTATCTGGGGCATTCTCTCCTACCTGTGTACATACCTAGATCACGTGGCCCACTCAATCTCACCGTAATTTCTCGCTTTCTGCCTTTGGAATGTAATTTCTATTCAATGAAATGTGTCAAACCATTCACCCTAAGGGAAATCACCTTTGAGGGTTTGATGGTCATAGTGCCTATGTAAGACAAGGGAATCACAGAATGGTGTTTAATTATCACAACTGTTAGATATCAGTGGGCATTGCTGCTACTTAATTCCAATAGGGTATCTGGGTCTTGCCATGTTGAACATGGGCAGAAGAGTCGGTAGGTTCTCACAGTCGATTCTCTCACAGTAAATGAAAAGGACCCAAATAAGAGGTCTTCTGCAATGTTAGTGGCTCTCTAACTAGCGACAAGGTATGAGACAAAATAAGAAAATTAAAACTAACAACAAATAGTTATAACTTGGGGTGGCTCGAGGGGTTCTAGCACAGCTTGTAGGACCAACCATATATTGCAATGATATACCTGTTTGCCCCCACTTACCACTTCAATAAACATTCCCCATGCACCACCAGTATTTTCTCACTACAGGCCTGTACTATAACCATGCCTATTAAAAAGAAATGTGTATACATGTAACTTACATAATATTGTTTATGTATGCATGAGATCCTCAAGCTTACAGGCAATAACAACAAGCTGTTCTCATTTGCCTTGGTGATCTAATATTCTATATTACAAGGCAGCCGGTTTCAGTAACGGGTCAAAAAGAAAGAATCTTACCCCGTTTTGTGCCAAACACACATCCGAAGAACGTGCAGCAGATTCACCATTAGGACCCTCTCCCGTCATCTGTTAATCCTTCAAAGATGATCTACATGTGCCTCTCGGTGCAGCACTTCTTTTGGTGGTACCGGTTTCCTTGTGTGAAATGCTTGCAGTATTCTCTCCAGTCAGGATCTTTCATCAATTGTCAGTCTTAGGTGCTCCATGTTCTGGGTCTTTGATAATGTTGAGGGTTCAGATGTCAAGGTATCCATTCTCATCTTGTCGAGAGCATCCATGAAATTTTGTAGATCACCTGGGTCCTCATATACCGTAATTTTCCCATCCATCATAAAGAGCACAGAGGCTTGTATCAATAGGCCATTCCATATCCCATCTTTATTTAGGTGGGTTCGGATGGTAGGAATTTCTTCCTCTTCAAGTTAGCCTCTTATGAAAAGTCCACCAAGAGAAAGACTTGGTGCAATCCATATTGTTAAGAGCCATGTTTTTTGGCTGCTGCAATAGCTTGGTGAGCCTGTTGATAGCATGAGAAACATGTAAATATTGAAATTGGACCAGATTGGGGATAAGTTGATTTCAGTTTGACTCTATGGGCCCAATCATGACTTTTGGCAGAGCACTGGCAGTCGCAGTCGTGCGGTGGTGCAAACCGCAGTGCCACTTCGCTGCTGAAAGTCACCGCCACCCGCCAGCCTGCAACATTACTACTTTTCAGTTGTCTGGTGGGTGGTCGGCATGGCAGTTCCCCCTGTGGTGTCCTTTTAAAAACTGTGGTACCTTTGAAAAAGGCACCGCAATGGGAACGCCTCATAAGGTTCCTGCACTGCATGGACTCGAAAATCCATGCCA
This sequence comes from Triturus cristatus, assembly GCF_964204655.1. Taxonomy (NCBI): domain Eukaryota; kingdom Metazoa; phylum Chordata; class Amphibia; order Caudata; family Salamandridae; genus Triturus; species Triturus cristatus. The sequence continues at coordinate 331,602,520 of NC_140582.1, forward strand.
TGCAGGAACCCTTGTGCATGCACACACATGGGGCACATGTTATGCCCCCTGTGTGCATCCACATGTGGTGGAGGCACAAGGGCCTTTGTATCCTCTCCGCAAGGGTTTTCACAGCGGTGGAACTGCCATGAAAACCTTGGCAGAGAGAAAACTCGGAATATGCTTGGCGGGACCGTGGCGGTCCAGCCAAGCATATTGCGGCCTCTGACCGCCGCTCCAATGCCAGGGAATGGTGGTTCCCTGGCAGAAGCAGCGGCTCGACTTCTCAGGTCATAATCAGGTAGTCTGACAGCCGGTGCAGCGGTGGCTGGACTGCCACGCCACCACGAGTCTGGCGGTCCTCAGACTGCCAGATTCATAATAGGGCCCTGTGTAGTTTGAAAGTCAATTTCCAGAGCTCTGGAAGAAATATTTCACGAAAGGCATCTCATCTTTTTTCTCTAGCCTCTCTGGTAACGCTAAGATTCAAACATTATCCCTTTTGCTTCTGTCTTCTTTATCTGTGATCTTTTGTCGTAGGCTCCATATCGCTGGGCCTCACTTTGGACATTAATAAGTCTTCTCTTCATGTCCTCCATTCTGGTTTCCATACCATTCAGTCTTTGGTGGAAAGAAACCAAATGTGTCCTCAGAGACTGCACCTCATATGTCTTAGACACTGCTCTGTCAACTGAGCCAATAGCTCAATTTCTACCATTTCTGTCAAAAGCATATCTATCACAGAAGCAAGGAGTGAGGTGCTGTCAGCCATGTCTAATAGATGTAGTTTAGCTTTGTTAGAGTTAGCTACTGAAAAGAGCAGTTTGCATGCTGGTATCGTCTTTGACATGGGTAACAATAAGCAGATTGTGACTATTACCAACAAGGGCGGCTCCTCCATGTCTGCGGAGGAGCGTAGCCCCACTGCTTTCTCGCAGTGCGAGAAGCAGAAACATAAAATGGTGTTATAAATACCATTTTATGTTTCTGCTTCTCGCACTGTGAGAAAGCAGAAGGGCTTGGTTGGGAGCGGGCGGGTGGATGGGCCTGCTCGAGGGCAGGGATAGAGTGGCTAGCCCAATGCTGTGGGTCCTGACTGTTTGGTTAGCCCTCTGGGGACGACCAAACCTGTCATGCGCACTCACCATTTTCTCCATGTAGGCTGCATGCTGCCTACATGGAGAAAATGCCCTCCCCATAGACGCTTGTGCGGTCGGTGTCCCAGCCAATCACAATGCTGCCATTGCAGCGTTGTGATTGGCTTAGGGGAGGGAAGCTGCCTGCTTCCTGTTAAAGGGGACAACTTAGGACCGACGACACGGGACCGGGCTGGCGAAGGTAAGTTAAACCTACCCCCACGCAACCCCCCTCATGCGACTCCCTCCCTGCGCCCCATTCCCACACCCCCACCCGCGAGTCATGCCAGCCGCGACTGATTACCAATAGCAAAATCTGCTCAGATCCTTCTTTTTGTAATATCACATCTCTTTGCACAATCAAGATGTTGTTGGTGAATAGCCAGGGAGGCCCTAGGAGTTGTTTCCCAGTATTCCAGTTCGAGTATTATAGGTGTTGTAATCCAGTCTCAGGACAGACTTTTTTTATGAGGAGTAGATCCAAGGTATCAGTAGGTGCCTTTTTTGTATAAAAGAGCTATATTGTGATGCACTGGCACTGATCAATTTAGCCCTGTAATGTAATAGAATAGGTGATTCATTTTAATTATTATTGTTGACAGCAAGGCTTGTACAGCTCAAAAATGGCCACCACATTCCTTAGATAGTAATACTCTGTCTTTTTTTATGAGGTGAGACTCTTATTAAGAATATTGGCAACCATCATCACGCAATCAGGCTCCGGTGGCAAACATCAATCACCGCTTGTCCTGCTGATCACCTCACCACAGGTCGTCAACGCTGCCATTGATGCTCTTCAGCGACACGACCTGCCTCCCTCAAGTAGGTGTTACATTATTTGTATTTGTACGCGCCTATTTCAATTTTTGATATTGTAGTTCATTCTGCTTCGTGGCAACCTTTCTGATCTGTGAGAGCCATCAATCGATTATGTCTGTTGTTTGATATTTGGTTGTGTGTAGTAGAGAGTTTGCTTTCTATTTAGTGTTAAAATGGTTTGTGTATTTTATTCTGTTAATTCGAAAGTAAAAAGAGTTGATCGTGGAAGATGGTTGTGGCGCCTTATATGGAGGGCTGTGCCGAAGGACTTCTGTTAATTGGATTCCAATGCTCGGAGGACTCATTTGCTTCTTAGTTACAAGCAGCACAATCTAGGTTGGTTGTAATGCTGTGTTGTGTGCAAGGGGTTTGAATATGTAGACAGCTTTTGTCTGAGTGGTTCTATGGTTCTGACTAGTCATAGTGCTGTTAGGAGCTAGCATGAGCTCTAGTCAGTGGACCCGGTTACAAGTGTCAGAGAAGGGGTACCAAGCTCCCCAGTCAGCATGCAAGACTTGCTAGAGAGCACTCTTCATCTGGTGCCTAACCCTAAAATAAAAGCAGAAACGAGGAGCAAAAGGTGAACCTAAAAAAAAAGGTATTGCACACTTAAGGTGTTTGGCAGGTGTATGTTTAGTACCATAATAAATTGGCCACATTTCTGCAACTAATAGAGATTTTCTTTCTACAGGAACCTTATGGAGTCGTATGCCAGAAAATCAAAGGAGTAAAAGTGAGGCAAAAAGGCGAATAGAAACATGTTAATGAAATACTGCCTAGCACATCAGAAAGATATGTATAAGAGAGCCAATTGATGTTTGGTTAAACACAACAGCTGTTAACACCAGTCAGAATGTCAGTGGATAGCTCACAAGCACATTATCCTCATATGTGGCTCTAGATATTAGTCTCCTACTCCTGTCACTGACTCAGTGCAACCCCCCCCCCACTCTTGTGGTTAATAAACAAACAACAGTAGTGACATCAATCAATCCATCAGTTCTCCAGTTATATTGAATGACCAAAGAAGCCACTTAAAACTCTACCACCATTGATGGAGGAGGGTGGGGGAGTGGTCACGGCTGTTGAAATATTCACCTAGAAAACTATTGACTCCATAATACTGCCTGCCGCTAAGGAAAGGTAAGTAGTTGTGAAGCTACGAAGAGTAAATCTACCCTATCCTATATATACAAGCCTTGATGATGTAGTGATAGTCGATATTGTGTATTCAATATTTTTGTAGGTCGATATTTCTGATCACCACTGAGTAACGTAAATCCCCACTATTGAAATTGCCATGATAGCCAAACAAACTGCCCATTACATTAGGGTGGATTTCACAGCACATAATTGCTATCACCTTGTGTAGTTTCTTATTCGGACGGTCCAAGACATTCACATATTTAAAAACAAAACATAAAAAGAGACATTTAAAGATACACAGGATATAGAACGAAGCCGTTTAAATAAAAGTTGTGTCTGAGGAAGTATTAAGTGGCAAAGTGAAGTTGGAGAGGTAGACAGATTTCTATTCTAGAATGATTTAATTGGACGAATAGGAGGACTTCGAAGATGAATTTTAGGGAAACAACAAAAGAGATGTTTAAGTAGATGAATAAAGGCAAGGAGAAAAAACATTTTGCGATCCTCGGCGTAAGAAGGCAAAGGAGGAGATAACAGGAGAAAGAGCAGCGAGTCCTGAGGCTCACCATGAATGAAAAGAAAAGATGGTGAAGTGAGGCCCCATTAGTGTACCAAGGCAGGTAGCATTGAAAATGGAGACTTTCAAACAGACTGCACAAACAAAGACTAAAAGTAATCTACTGCCAAAAATATACCATCCATACATATCTCTCTGCAGAAATTTCGAGTTAGCTAAATCATTAAGCCCCCCAAAGCAGGTCAGTGCTGTGGTTATAGTATTGTATTACCACAGTCCGAAATGAAGGTTGGAAATGAGTTTGACTGGATTTAAAAATTGAAAATATGTTGACATTTTTGTAGGAAGAAATTTGTGAATAGTAGATATTAGGGCAGTGAATGTTTCTGCGTTTTTCCTGCCTATATTTCTTCAGTCTGTGTTTTCATGTGGAACCGTATATGACTAACCCTAATTTCTAATTCCAACTCTAAAGTTTCTTTGATCCATATCTATCTCAATCCTGCTTAACCTCTTGGATATTATTTTTATCTTCGGGCTTTCCCTGGATTTTTTGTCACTTGTTATCCTCTCATTTTTCTAAACATTCGTATTTGGAAATTGTAAAGCTGGGAGTAAAAATGACGAGTTAATGACACACAAAGGACCAGTTGCCCAGGAATTAGTGGATCAAAAATGCACTGATGAAGGCAATGGGAATCAAGAATATTGAAGAAATAAACCCAACATTCTGAGAAAAGGAAAGGAGAGAAATTGGTCTGTTCCTTTTCAGAGGGAACCAGGCCTGGCCGTTCAAGCTAGTTTGTTCCTATTGGAGCAGGACCAAAGACGATATGCATATAGCTGGTTCCTTTTTCGGGATGGAATAGTATGCAAAAAAATGTTGGTCTGGAATGAGGCCCTGATTAATTGCTAGTGGACGAGATTAATGTAAGCATTCAATTCATTTCTTTATGTGCTTTCCTCGGTTGCTTCCATTAGCTACTTCATTGATGGTGGGCTGGTAGACAGGAGATGGGGGTTGTAGTAGGTTTGAAAGAAACTCATCTCATTGCAGCAGCTAGCAATGTGGGAGTGCAACTCTACAGAAAAGGGATGACGAAAGGTAAACATGGACATGATGGAGTAGTAAAGTGCCCCGGTTTCACATGTTCACCCCCCCTTTTTGCCTGGTATTTGATGCAATTTTTACAAGAGTGCACTGGGCTCATGAAATCCAGGTCCCCAGTGCCAGATCTCTTTCCCTAAAACTGTACACTTGTTCCCCATTTGGCAATACCTTTAGCATCCCTGTAAGTCCCTAGTAGATGGTACCCCGGGGACCTAGGGCACGGGTACTAAACTGGGTCCCTGAGGGCTGTAGAATTTTTTTCCACCCCAAGGGACCTCTCACCACACTCATGCAAACTGCCATTGCAGGCTTCGTGACGTGGTACAGACAAAAGTGAAAAAACGACATGGCACACCTCTTGTGGGCCATGCCTGCAAACACTGCATGAAGTACATGTAAGACACCCCTACAGCAGGCCTACAGCCCTAAGGCAGGGTGCATTATATTACACGTGTGGACATATCTGCAGGAGCAGATATGCCCCTGCAATGTCTAAGTCGATTCTTAGACATTGCAAGTGAACAGGGAGACCATCTTGAGTATAGGTAGTGGGCACTGGTGATCACGGGTTCCCCAGCTACATGATGGCTTTACTGAAACCAAAGATGTTTGGTATCAAACATTTAGTATTAGTAAATCCAAGCTGATTCCAGTGATGGATGTATTCATCCATGCACCCACAGGGTACCTTGCAAACGCAGAGATACCTTATGAAGACCTATAGTCTACTAGTGCCCTGGCTGACTGGTACAGTCCAGCCTGCACCACAGATGCACGTCTAACTCCCTAGGAGGTGAGAGCCCCCTTCTAAGAGGTCAGAAACAATGCCTGCTCTGGCAGGAGGCGTTTACACCTCCTCCAAACAGGATGGCTAGCAGAGAGCTCCCGAAATCCAGAACTTGAGATTCCACTGACTATAAGAAAGAAGTGGACACTGAAGAGCCGATCCCCACAAGAAATGAAGACTGCTGTGGCCTTTTGGTGGCAACCCCTGCCTGCTGCACAGAAACTCAACAATTGCAAAGACCTGACTCATCCTGCAGCTGTGAGTCCTCTACAAGCCCCAGAGGGCTGCCAGCACCTCACCAAGCAGCCAGCATCCCCCTTGGAGTAGGGAAGTTACTCCCCTGCAGCCATCGACTGCAACGTCCGGATTAAAGAAGTTGCTGTCCACCGAGCAGTAGCCACCCAGGAGAAGGTCAGCGCACTCAAGGAGGTTAGCTCCATCTTCCTACCTAGCCTGAAGATGCCAGGACCTCCACGAGCCCTCCTGCACCAATACCCAGGGTACTGGACATTTGCTGCGATCAAAACTTGTTGAAAGTCCAGTCTAGACTCCAACGACATCACCGATGACCAGTCAATGAGGGACGTCAGCTCCAGAGACGCCAGCACTAACAGTGGCCCAGCTGTCCTGATTTAGTCCCCTTTGCAGGACCTGACCGACAACAGTAAGCGTCTTGACCCATGATAGCCAGCCGGCTACAAACACTCTGCACACGAGACACCCAGGACTAAGGAAAATGACTGCTTCCCTGAGCTCCCAGGATCCTCACGACCCAAGCCCTCCATTGGGAGCCTCAGGACTTGTCCCAAAGTCCCCCTTTGCATCCTATTTCTAAGTGGCCTCCTCTGCTTTCTATAGAGTAGCGCGCAAGGCTACTCACCCGTCCAGAACCTCTGCACCTGGACTCACCAGGGTAGATAAGACCGACCTGCTGGTGGAACTTTGGTCCTTGTCCCTCTACCACCTCACGACCGAAAGGGGTCTCACAGAAAAGTATTGCAAGTATACGCATCCAGTGAATATTCTTTCTCCCATAGGAAAGCATTCTGTGTAAAAATGTACTGTTGGTTAACATTGCTAAAACTATAAGAAGTCTCTTACAAAAAAGTACTATTCTCTTTACGAAGTTTTTGGTTTCAAAATATATATTAAAATACCTGTTATTTTTCTAAAGCGCAAAATAGAAAATGGTTATAGACAGGAGCCAATGGAAAAAGTGTTCTTCAGTTCGCTGGGGGTCACATTTTACTTGCCACATTAATGAATAATCGTTTTAATAGCCCCAAAATTGAGACATAACAGGAAAAGTCATTCTTCAAATAAATCCGAATACATACTCAAACAAAAGCTGACTTTCTCATCCTTAACGGAATAGAGCTATGGTTAGCACGGGGTAGCTGTTGAAGGCCTTGTGGGTAGGCGTTGAAGAACATTTCCAGTCTGCAACATTGGCATCACTCTGCGCCTCCACCATGACAGCAGCCGAAGCTCATCAGAAAAACCAATTTGTGCAACAACTTTTGGAGAAAATGGTCTGCCAGTACATCTACCTCTAACTATCCTTATCTGTTCCATTTCTTTCAGTTACTTGCCTTCGATGCCAATTCCTGCTCAAACGAAACCCAGGAGGAACTTTATAAACCCTCTGTGTCTCACACTGAGGGTACCCAGTGCCTTTTAGGGCCTTCACCCCAACAGCTGGTGCCCGACTGACCATTTATTCCATCTGGCATTTTCCCCAGAGTGCTGGAACCGCTGCAGGCCGGTTTTGAAGGTCGGTGGCCACCTTCTGCCTCCAGTTCCCCGGGGTTTAAGGCAGCAGGCACAGCAGAGGGCAAAGGGACAGAGATTTGCGAGCCCGCAGAGCTGGTTTTTGTTCCCAGTGCGGCTCTCTGTAGGGTAGCCCACTGACAGTCTAGTCTGTGCTCAGATACCCCTTACCCATGCTGTTAGACTGCTTCGAACAGAGTGCTGGAATGGCCTAGTTGCACATTGACTTGTCAGCAGGGGTGTATGGAGGTGTGAATGCTTACAACAGGGACTGGGATAAACTGCTTATTAGCATCTGTGGTCCAGCTTGTAACGAGCCGGGTCTCCATGTTGAAAGGACCAATACCAGCCCCTTTGCTTCGGAGTTTCTTCCCCCTCACTCGACGCAGGTGTTTGACGCAGTGAAAGGAAAAGCCTGACAATTGCAGAGTTTGAGCGGCAAAGCGTGACCTCCTGAGTGAGGGCTGAGCCGGTGATTAGCACCTGCTTTTGAGAGGCGGTTATTAAGGTGCTCATTTTAAGGACAATGAGGGTGTTCTGCGGATTGAGGTTGTCTGGGGGAGGGGTCGGGACGGTAGTTCAACAGGCGATTACTGCATGTTAAAGCGCCCCGCGCGCGGCCTCAGGATTATTCGCAGATCCCACCACAGACTGTACAAGCAGACGATCGCCCCAGACGTCATCCCAGCACGAGCGCAGGTGCCGATTATGTCCATTTGTGACGGATGTGAATCTTGTGGTGATTGCAGGTGATCGCCACCAGCTTTTGGGTGGTTCTACACGAGCATGTTATTTTTGTGTTTTTCAATCGTCAGAGTGCAGCTCAATCACCCTGTTAGAGCATATGCCGCAATTTTACATGCAGTACAGCAGCATGGGAGATTACTGGATGTGCAAATGCTGCTTGGGGTAATTTGGCATGCAGTGTTCCCGTTAGCACTGCTTTTCCGAAATGCTGCACCACTCTAAGGGCCTGCTTACAAATGTAGGTGGTATTTATCTTACATCATAATTCGCGATACCATGGGGGGTACCTTATAATTTGCAATAAATACCACCTATTATGAGTTGTTGGACATTAGCATGCGGACTTTGGTGTTTAACCCACCAAAATCCGCATGAAATGGTAAATACCGAAAGGTTTTCCCGCGTTAAATTTGGGCAGGTTTGACCTGCCAAACTTTAAGAAGATTGAGTTATTTAACGCATCCGATAATTATTAGACGCAGTAAACACTAAAGTCATAATTCCAACCTATGCATAAACAGGAGTTTATGCACGGGATGGAATTTAAGGAGCAAATGGCAATCAGGCCCCAAGTGAAGACCTAAAACTATTTGTACAACCAATTAACACATGAGCAGAGAAGAGGGTAGACTGAATGGGCATGAATGTCCATTTCTGCCATCGATTATATACATTTTGGAACTTGATGAGTGTATGTCATGATCGGATCACTGACATAATATCGACTACCAAAATATAGACACAAAAATATCGATGCCAAAATATAGAATGCCAAAATATAGAATCCCTATCTCCAAACAGGTAAGTACAAAAATATAGAATCCAAAATATCGTTGTTAAAAATATAGTTAGTCAAAATATCGAATTTTTTAAATGTCTTAAAAGTAATGTAAAATGAATGAAATAATACATATAATTAACTGACACATACTTAAAAATACTTAAATAACACTAAAATTAATAAATAATTAATGTAAGTAAAAAAAAAATATACATATATATTAACGTAATATTAATTAAAAATATTCAATATTTTCTGCGTAGGATAGCGGGCGGGTAAAATTTACTAATACCACTCCAGTAAGTGCAATAGTAGGGAAAGCGTTGGATAGCGGGAGGGTCAAAATTACTATTCCTACTCCAGAGAATGCAACAGTAGGGAAAGCGTTGGATAGCGGGAGGGTAAAAATACTATTCCCACTCCAGAGAGTGCAATAATAGGGAAAGCATTGGATAGCGTAGGGGTAAAAATTACTATTCCCACTCCAGAGAGTGCAACAGTAGGGAAAGCGTTCGATAGCGGGAGGGTAAAATTTACTATTCCCACTCCAGTGAGTGCAACAGTAGAGAAAGTGTTGGATAGCGTAGGGGTAAAAATTACTATTCCCACTCCAGTGAGTGCAACAGTAGGGAAAGCATTGGATAGCGTAGGGGTAAAAATTACTATTCCCACTCCAGAGAGTACAACAGTAGGGAAAGCGTTGGATAGCGGGAGGGTAAAATTTACTATTCCCACTCGAGTGAGTGCAACAGTAGGGAAAGCGTTGGATAGCGTAGGGGTAAAAATTACTATTCCCACGCCAAAGAGTGCAACAGTAGGGAAAGCATTGAATAGAGTAGGGCTAAAAATTACTAATCCCACTCCAGAGAGTGCAACAGTAGGGAAAGCGTTGGATAGCGTAGGGGTAAAAATTACTATTCCCACTCCAGAGAGTGCAACAGTAGGGAAAGCGTTGGATAGCGGGAGGGCAAAATTTACTATTCCCACTCCAGTGATTACAACAGTAGAGAAAACGTTAGATGGCGTAGGGGTAAAAATTACTATTCCCACTCCAAAGAGTGCAACAGTAGGGAAAGCATTGAATAGAGTAGGGCTAAAAATTACTAATCCCACTCCAGAGAGTGCAACAGTAGGGAAAGCGTTGGATAGCGTAGGGGTAAAAATTACTATTCCCACTCCAGAGAGTGCAACAGTAGGGAAAGCGTTGGATAGCGGGAGGGCAAAATTTACTATTCCCACTCCAGTGATTACAACAGTAGAGAAAACGTTAGATGGCGTAGGGGTAAAAATTACTATTCCCACTCCAAAGAGTGCAACAGTAGGGAAAGCGTTGGATAGCGTAGGGATAAAAATTACTATTCCCACTCCAGAGAGTGCAACAGTAGGGAAAGCGTTGGATAGTGGGAGGGTAAAAATTACTATTCCCACTCCAGAGAATGCAACAGTAGGGAAAGCGTTGGATAGCGGGAGGGTAAAAATTACTATTCCCACTCCAGAGAGTGCAATAATAGGGAAAGCATTGGATAGCGTAGTGGTAAAAATTACTATTCCCAATACAGAGAGTGCAACAGTAGGGAAAGCGTTGGATAGCGGGAGGGTAACATTTACTATTCCCACTCCAGTGAGTGCAACAGTAGGGAAAGCGTTGGATAGCGTAGGGGTAAAAATTACTATTCCCACTTCAGTGAGTGCAACAGTAGGGAAAGCATTGGATAGCGTAGGGGTAAAAATTACTATTCCCACTCCAGAGAGTGCAACAGTAGGGAAAGCGTTGGATAGCGGGAGGGTAAAATTTACTATTCCCACTCCAGTGAGTGCAACAGTAGGGAAAGCGTTGGATAGTGTAGGGGTAAAAATTACTATTCCCACTCCAAAGAGTGCAACAGTAGGGAAAGCATTGGATAGAGTAGGGCTAAAAATTACTAATCCCACTCCAGAGAGGGCAACAGTAGGGAAAGCGTTGGATAGTGTAGGGGTAAAAATTACTATTCCCACTACAGAGAGTGCAACAGTAGGGAAAGCGTTGGATAGCGGGAGGGCAAAATTTAATATTCCCACTCCAGTGATTACAACAGTAGAGAAAACGTCAGATGGCGTAGGGATAAACATTACTATTCCCACTCCAAAGAGTGCAACAGTAGGGAAACCGTTGGATAGCGTAGGGATAAAAATTACTATTCCAACTCCCGAGAGTGCAACAATAGGGAAAGCGTTGGATAGCGTAGGGGTAAAAATTATTATTCCCACTCCAGTGAGTGCAATAGTAGGGAATACGTTGGATAGCGTAGGGGTAAAAATTACTATTCCCACTCCAGTGAGTGCAATAGTAGGGAAAATAATAAATTAATATTTTAATACAAATAAATGAATTATTAATACCAAAAAAAGTATTAAAATTAATTACCAATCACACAATATTTAATAATTAATTAATTATAAATGCCAATACATTTTTGATTAATTAATTACCTATTAATAATTAATTAACAACCAATTATTTTTCTATAACAAACATTAATAAATGCAAATAATACCAATTAATAATTAATTAATATATTAATTATCAATATACACAAATTATTTAAATAATTAATTTTTTAGAATTATATTACTTCCCACCATATTCCCCTATAAACCCACTACCCGCTACAAATATTAAATGAATACAATTAACATAATTATCAATTAATACAAATTAATTACCAATTAATACAAATTATTTACCAATTAATAATTAATCAACAACCAATTAATTTTCAATACTAATTAATAATTAACTAATAGGGGACGCTACACTGTCTTAGTGGGGAGAATGGAGGGCAAAGTAGTTGTCTTTGTATCAGTATACGTCCCACCGGGGTTACAGTCTACCACTTTTGCAGACCTAGGGCGCCTCCTCCTTGACCTTCCGGGGGGGCTTCTGGTGGTTGGGGGGGGACTTCAATGCGGTGGTTTCTGGGACCGTGGATCGTCACCCCCCTAGGGACCTCCCCCGGGCGCAGGCGTGGCTGTCCGGCTTCTTAGATACACTGGGATTGGTGGACTGCTGGCGATTAAAACATCCCACGCAGCTGCAGTACACTTTCCACTCGGGTGCCCATGGTAGCCTCTCACGGCTTGATTATGTCCTTGTCCCTGCGGCCTATGTTGGGAGGGTAGGAGAGGTGCGCCATTTGGCGCGGGGTATTTCAGATCATTCCCCGCTCCTGTTGCACGTTGATGTCTTCCCGAGGGGAGAGGGCAGGGTGGCTCCAATCAATGCCTGGTACCTGCGCGACCCCACCATTCGCGCTGATTTGATTAAATCCTTGCAGCGGTATTTCGATGAGAATGTGGGGTCCGTCCCTTCGGCTATCTCCCTGTGGGAAGCCTTCAAGACAGTTCTTAGAGGGGAAGCCCTCTCCTTTATCTCCCATGCCCGGAGGCGCGAGCAGGAGGAGGTGACCCGGGTGGAGGCCGAAATCGCTGAATTGGAGGGTGCTCTAGAGGGTGGGGTGACGGATGCTGCACTACATGTCCTACAACTTAAGCAGGCGGCCTACAGGGCCCTCGTCACGGAGGCGGCCAGGGGCCTCTGTAGAGAGCAACAGGGGCGACTGTATGATGTGGGTGATAAGGCTGGTAAACTGCTTGCATGGTTGGATAAAAAGGAGAGAGCGAGTCGTGTGGTCCCGCTGATTGAGAGGATGGATGGTGTGCGTGTCACCGAGCCAGAAGACATTGTCTCTTGTTTCGCGGATTATTTCCGCGAGGTGTATTCCCCGGTTTCTCCTTGCTCGGAGGAGGATTCCCATGCCCTGCTTAGGGATATCGCGCTGCCGTCCCTTTCGGTGGAGGACAGGGTGTCGTTAGATGCCGCTCCTACCTCCGACGAAATTGCCCTCGCCATACGCTCGGTCGCATCCGGCAAGGCCATGGGCCCGAACGGCATCCCTATCGAGTTGTATAAGCTGCGACCGGATGTACTGGCATCCCACCTCCGCGCGATGTTCCTGGCGGCCCACTCGCTGGGCTCCCTCCCGCCGGACCAGCGTCTGGCTACAATCGTGGTGATTCACAAGGAAGGGAGACCCCGAGACCGGGTTACATCCTATCGGCCTATCTCGCTCTTGAATGCGGAGCCCAAAATCCTCGCCAAGGTGCTAGCCAACCGGCTGGTCGGCGTGGTGGGCGATCTGGTCCACCAAGACCAGTCCGGCTTTATTCCCCATCGTAGCACGGCCCTCAATCTGCGGCGCTTGCACGGGGTGCTCGCGCGTGTCCCGTTTGTGCGGGAGCCAGCCATATTGGCGTCCTTAGACGCCACCATGGCGTTTGACACGCTCGAGTGGCCATACATCTGGGCGATGCTGGCGAAGTTTGGATTTGGCCCGGGGTTCATCAGCTGGGTCAAATTGTTGTATTCGGGCCCATTGGCGCAGGTGGTGGTGAATGGAAGAGTATCGGTCCCATTCGAGCTGGGACGGGGCACGCGACAGGGCTGCCCCTTGTCGCCGCTCCTGTTCGCGCTGGCCTTGGAACCCCTGGCGGAGTGGCTGCGGTGGCACCCTTCCATCCGTGGTCTCCGTTGGACCCCCGAGTATGAGGACCGCGTGTCCCTATACGCTGACGATATCCTTTTGTACCTAGCCTCCCCGCGTAAATCACTGATTGTCCTGGTTGATGTTTTGCGCTCATTCGGCCGCAACTCAGGCCTTGTCATCAACTGGGCTAAATCATGTGTGTATGTGCTATCCGGGGAGGCTCCCGTCCTCCCGCGGGGCTGCCCGATCCAGATTGCCTCTCAGGGGTTTCGGTACCTGGGTGTTTATATTACTCTGGACCCGGAGGCCCGCTACGAGCGGAATTTGCTTCCCCCCCTCCCGCGCTTGAAGGAGGACGTCGTGCGCTGGCGGCGCCTGCCGCTTTCGCCGCTCGGCCGGGCGGCATTGTTTAAGATGGTGTCGTTGCCACGCTTCCTGTACGCTCTCCAGAACACTATGGATTTAGTCCCGGCGCGCTACTTTCGTGAGGTGGAGAGTCTACAGCGCCGCCTGTTCTGGGACGGGAGGCCGCGTATTGCCCTGGCGAAGTTGACGCTCCCATGGTACGACGGGGGGATTGCCCTCCCGGATATTAAACGGTATTACTGGGCCTCCCAGCTAGCTGCAATTAATCATGGCCTTTACGGGCCCGCCTTAAACCCGGCATTTGAAATGGACAAGATGCTCCTGCCTGGTGGCGACTATAATCGAGCGCTCTACTCTGGCGCGCCCGGCCCCCGCCTGACGGGACCTACGCGTGTCATGGTGCGAGTATGGCACGCGGCTAATGCAGCTATGGGGTGGAAGGACCGTTTGACCCGGGCATCACCGTTGTACGCGTCTGAGCGATTGGGCTCCCTGTGGACCTCGAAGGGCTTCGAGAAGTGGGACACGATAGGCATCAGTAAAGTGGGGGATCTCTGGACGAGGGGGGGCTTTAAAACATTCGAGACGCTGCAGACGGAGTTTCAGCTGCAGGGCAGTGAATACTTTCGGTACTTGCAGGTCCGTCACGCACTGGGCTCCGTCTTCTCAGACGTCGCCTCCATCCCGGAGTCTTCCCCCCTGGAGGATAGAGTGCTGGATGGCCACGTTCCGGACAGCACGATCTCCCTTATTTACAAAAAATTGATTAATGACCGCTCGGGCTTGCTGACTGGCCTCCGCGAGGCTTGGGTTGCCGATGGGCTGGAGTTGGACGACGAGGACTGGATTTCCGCGGTGGCCTCTCCGAAGGAGGTGGCCATACCGGCTCGCCTTCGCTTCGTCCAGCTTAAGGTACTCCACCGGGTTTACATGACGGGGCCAAGGCTTCTGCGTATGGGCTATGCTGAGGATGGGTTGTGTAAGCGTGGGTGTGGTGCTTTGGCGACTTTTTTGCATATTTTGTGGGAATGCCCGAAGGTGGAGCGATTCTGGCGTGGTGTGCATGAGGTCCTGCGAGTGGTTACGCATGTCGCGCTGCTGCCTGAAGCGAGGAGATGCCTGCTGAATGTGTGGGAACCAACTGACTACTCGGTTCCGCAGACGCGATGGGTGACTCTGGGATATATGATAGCTAAGCGTGACATTGCTCAATTGTGGGGATCCCAGAGGCCCCCGGCGGTGCCGGCCTGGAAAGAACACATGGATTGGTGCATGTTCCGAGAAAAGGTGGTGTATGTGGCGAGGGGTAAGCCTGGGGCATGGGTGAAAGTATAGGGCCCCTGGAACGCCTACCGCGGGGGTATCTGCGCGCCACCACTGCTGCCTGCTGCCTCACCAGCCCCGTCCCCTTAGTTGACACCTTTCCCTAGCCCCGGGCACAGAGTTCCCCCAGTCCTCGATCTGTTCCCCTTCCCCTCTTTAGACTCCTGTGGATGGCGGGGGTCCCCCATTCGGGGAGCACGTGCTGTTACTTTCGATTGCGGGTTGCCTTGCGGGTGTGGTTTTTTCGTGTTGTTTGTATAAAATGAAACCGTATTGTGGGGTCAGAGCGATGTGGCCCACGACGTTGATACCTCCTGATTTTGCTTCTCTGCAACGCCAAGTGTTTTTTGAACGTATGTCATATGCTCCTGCCATTCTAGCGGCCGGCCGGAAGGTTGTAGGCCCATACTTGTATATTCTTGAGATTGCAATAAACGGTTTAAAAAAAAAAAAAAAAAAAAAAATCATTATCTAATAACAATTAAATTACTTCCCACCCTATTCCCCTATAAACCCACAACCCGCTACAGAAGTAAAACGCAAAATTAAATTAATAATAATTAATAATTCCTATAAATTATTATTTAATGTACTATAATTAAATTACTTCCCACCCTACTCCCCTATAAACCCACAACCCGCTATGGAATTATATTACACAAAAATGAAATAACATAAAATGTATTACTTTAAAAATATTCTAACATACATTCCAATATTAACACATACTTTTAGCACATATACTAACACTTAAAACACTATAAAAAAAATCGATATTCTTAACTACTATATTATGACTGTCGATATTATTTAAGTCTATATTTCTTACCTGATTTTCGATATTCTTCACCACTATATTTTGGCAATTCGATATTCTGTCCATTCTATATTAAAAACTCGATATTCTGTCCAGTCGATATTTTTTTTTCGATATTATGTCTATTTACCGATGAGCTCCATGAGTGCACCAGCCTTTGCTGCAAGGTGTACATTCCCGTTCCTGCAACCATCAGGGCGGATTCACAAAGAAAAGTCATACATTTACACTGGTAGACTTGCTTATATGCTTGGTGTAAAAATACATCTTTTGAGAATTCCCAAACATTCCCAGCAGTACACCTGGAAAGCTGCCCCACCTGCAGCTTTCCAGACATAGCACCAGGAGTGGCTTTTGAGGTCTGCTATTTCCCCACATTGGAAACCTCTTCCTCAATGCCCACATCAAGTTTGAGCGTGTTCCATTTCCCTTTCAACCACTGACGGGGAGTCAACTCAGTCCTTTTCTCTGAACCCTTAGACGAGTTGGAGAAGAATTTGTGAATGCCAACAAAATCATGAACCTGTGAGTATTTTAAAGCTCTCAAAACAAACCACACCTTGACCCTCCCTTTCCTCATGTCCCTGCATAATTGTCCTCGTCCTGGCATGCAATTATGCAGTAGCAGTACCATTTACGACTCCGATTTATCCTTTTGTGGAGTCCTGACTGTGCAAATTGAGCCATATTCTGCCATAAAAGTAAGTTTAGTTTTTTAACCAATTTTTATTGATTTTTGATAATCATGTGTATAGCATACGCTGCCGACCAATCTGAATGACATTACAAGATGCCCATTACAATGCGTAGCATTCCGTGACAGGAGTACATGGTTCAATACAACAGCACTCAATGTCAGTACAAACCAAACAAGGTACCGATAATCAAGACAGAATATTTGATGCCTTACGATCCAGTCTTGGGAGTAAACCCCTTGGCATCCAGTGTAGCGGCCGCAAGTAGCAATCAACATACTTTCATGTGAGATTCCAGAGCTCCCCTCCCTTCCCTTATGCATAATGAAGAAAACAAGCACCCAAACCACCAGGCACAACAGGGCAGTAGCGTTGTCAGACAGAGTCAGTGCCACCTCAAGTAGGTCCCTAGGTTTATGTACAGTGGGCCCTAAACGGCCATCATTATCACCCGTCCAGGGGGGCATCCTGCGTGTCCTGTAATTCTTGTAACATGTTGTCCCACAAGTCTCCCATTGGAATCCTACAGAAGCCCCTGACTTCCTCCCTATGCAGCGCAGCTGCCTTGGCCGTGCCCTACTTGAGGGTCACTGCGTCAGTGTTGTAGTGTTGGGAGTATGGCAGCCTTCCAGTACATCGGCCATAAAAGTACGTTTGCCTCCATAAATGGCTTTGAGAATGAGGTTGTCTGTATTTTCTGAGCGTTGCTGTTGATTTTTGAGCTTCTCTGAGTGTACAGGAGATTGGAAGCGTAGGCAAGCAGCCATGGGCAATTATACTTGCATCATATAAGCAAAATAAATAAACAAGTGAACTACTGAATGGTAAGAAAATAATTTTTCATTATTTAAGTACTATTTTCTATGTCTGCAGCTTCTTTCATAGATCCTAAGACATGAATGGTATTAGAAGGGTTTCAGCAAGCCATTACTGTGGACACGCTCTAGGCCTTCCTGCTTATACTTCAGAAAGGGGCACATGTACCGTAATCAAGTAAGCTCCATTCTTTATTCAAGTATCTTGATTTTATTTCTCCCTACCCTTTTCATACATGTTCATAAATATTTTGTATACTGAGAAACTTTGTCATGAAATGGTTGTGAGAAGCACTGCAACGTGATTGTTTCACCTTTTGGAACAAGCATCAGCAAAGCTTTACTGTACCAACAAATGTAAACACAGGTATTGACAAATGCTTTTTCCTTGCATTTCATGCACAAATGTTGTTTATCATATAAAACCTGCCCCACTGGCTTTGTCAATGCTGGGGAAAAGTGGCAAAAAAGATTGTTTTCTCTGTAGAATGCATATAGAAGAAAAATACCTGAATAGGACAAAGCATAGTTTCTTTTATTTTTGGGATATACACTAATCCCTCATGCATTCTTACATTAGCACTTCGCGGAGGGGGGAATGAATCATCGCCGTCACATATCATGAGATGAGAGAGTAATGCTCCTCTGGGTGAAGCCAAACCGCACTTTGTATATTTTAAGGAATTGCTAAAGATAAGTCTTTCCAACAGCTGCTCTGTCAAGCCAGACCTAAAAAGGGAAGCTTACATTACCTAGATGGGCCATTATTACGAAACGTTTAGAATTGTCATGCACTAATATTTAGTGTATTTTGTCAATGGTGGACGAAGTACTTCAGGGTCATTTAGAATATGTGGGAAGCTGTATAAAATCTGGCTAAAAGCTTGGAAAATAGTGCTTTGTGCATTTACAGCCATTAAGAGAGAAAACTGAATTCCTTGCCTGTTAGTACCAGAGCACAAGTAGAAAATTGTTGTTAATTTTACACCAGTAATTGTGGGAAAAGCGACAGAAACATTACTTGCACATGTATCCCTTAATTTACAGCAATGTCATGATAACTCGTCGTGATAATGGTGTTACCAAATCGTGGTGTAACGGCAAAACATTCTGTACATGACTCCATTAGTAGGGTGGAGCTCATTTCTTTGTAGGGTTCAGGGAAGGGAAGGGAAGCAGTAAAGGTGGTAAACGTTTTTTAAACTTCAGTGACCTTAGAATAAAAAAACACAAAGGGGGATATTATCAAGAAAAGGCGATAATTATCGCTAACTGCAGTTAGCACGCCTTTTCTTATCGCCGTCTACCGCGGGAAACTATTGCCGTGTTAGTGGCGTATTACCAACACGCCGCTATCAGAGGATAGCTTCCCTCACCGGCTAAAATATCCAGGGATAAAATTAGCGGGAAGGCGATAAGAAAAGGCGCACTAACTGCGGTTTGCGATAATTATCGCCTTCTCCTGATAATATCCCCCAGAGTTTGACGCTCGCAGTGCCCGTGCTCACTGTGCTCACCATGTGGTGGTATAGACGACAGCTGTGGAGTGTGCTACGGGTGTGGGGGGGGGGTGGTTGTCCTATTCTCACCCAATTCGTGCTTGGGTTGTGATAAGATTACCCCCCCACATTGGGGGCAATGGATGGGCTGTTTACCAGTTTTCCAATGCCATCTCTAACCGCCAACCCTGTCCGGCAGCTGTGGTAATGTCCACTATAGCTGGGATTAGGTTTTGGCAGAGAGTGTGGATTGTCTCTGCCCAGTTGTCTCAAAAGAACGTCCCCCCAATGTTTTGAGTTTGGTAAAGGGCAGTGCGTGGGCTCACCCCATGCCCCCCTTGGCTGTTGTCCTGCACACACGATGCTTACCTTTCGCCTCTCCATTAAAGCCTGGTTTGTCTGTGGTTGGTGGGCAGCGGCTTGGCTTTTCTGGGTATAGAGATGTTGGAGAGAGTTTTTGCTTGGGGTGGCATGGGGCGCTTTAGATGGCCGACTTTGTAAGAGAGGCAGATTTCATATTTAGGTAATTCCCCCCCCCCCAATCACCCACCCCTCTTCGACCCTGGTGTCTTACGCTGGTGGAATGTAACTGTTCCCTCTTTAGCTATTTTGGGTACGGGTGCCCACGCGCCACCATCACGCAGCCTTATTCTCATGAATTGTTCGTTGTGGTTGGCACTTTTTTGTAGAGGTTATTAATGCCCCCGTAAGGTCCGCCACCTGGGTGAACTATATTTGCGCACGCTGGGTGCTGTGGATGCGGATTCCCTGCACCTCCAAATGAAAATACCTTTTCTGAGTGCCCTTGAGCCGTGAGTGGTCGCCAACTCGCATGTGTCGCAGTTTATTTTCTGGTCTAGAAGTTATTTTATGTCATGGGCATGTGTATAGCATCTTTAAGTAATCGTATACTGCCATAGCGCTTTCCAGCTATTGATCTAACTATAATTCCAGTTGTGTGGATCAGTGTGCGCTAGAGCTGTGCGCCCTACGGCCCATGCTGAGTTAGCATCTGTTTTGTGTATTGTTTGATTCTGTTATTTTTTGCGCCGGGCCTTCTTCATTGCCTCTGTCACTGTTTCCACGGGTGGTGTTCCAGATTCTTTCACGGCACTTACTGACAAGCAATAACCTGTCCCTTTATCTCCATTATTTATATGTGTGTGTGTCAGTGTGTTGGTTTTATGGGCCACTTTTTATTTTTAATTCTCCCTATGGTAGCATAATTATGCATAGACTATGGTGTCGAGTTGGTTAATTTCTTGTGCCAAATCTATCTCCCCCTCGCCCCCCCAAACCTGTCCCCAACCCATACACACGTCAGCAGCCCCAGCAACAACGTCAGTATTTATTACTCTGTTTGCTGGTTTTCTTGCCTGTAACGCCCCCGGTGGCTGCGATGAGGTTTACAACAAGTGCTGGGTAGTTTTTGCTGGTCGTCAGTGTGTTGAATGCCTTCTCTGCCTATACAGGTGTTACAGCAAACAAATGATGGACGGAATGCTGACAATGCAAACATTCTCCCCCAGTCAAAAGATCTGGGTTAAATTCATCGTTCTTTTGCCCACTACACCACCCCAGTTTGGACCAGGGAAGACATGGCTTGGCAGTTCGGGCTGGACTGTTCCCATGAGGCACAGGGTCAAGACTGATTTGCATATAGCTGTGTCTGAACTGGGGTGGCAAAGTGAGCTAAAGTATGATGATGGATTTAACCCAGATATGTGACTGAGGGTGAGTGTTTGAGAAGTTTCAACACTCCGTCCATCATTGTTCTGCCTATACAGGTGTCACTTTCCCTGACGGAGCTGGGATGCTGCCCAAGTTAGAGGCGGACTCACTGGGACTCGCCCGAGGGGAGCAGCCAGGGGAGCTCCTGCCTGACAGCAACATGCAAGGTGAGTTTTTACCCACTACCACCAAACTCCAGCACATTTTCCTCAATTCTACCCTGCCACACATCTCCATCCCACAGACCATCTCTAAGCAAACATACCCACATTTACTTAAACCTCTCAAGTACACAGAATTCCATCACGCCTCCCTGTTTCACCCTACTCTCAGGTCACCAACACCACCCATGATCTCCCAACCCCACCCTACAACTTCACACCACAGCAGCTCAAACAACAAGGATTAAAGTCAAACTAACACCATCACTCACCTCTACCCTTCAACCCACTCCAGTTCATGACCTAGATTCATCCCACCACCAAACTCCACCCCATCATTCAACTTCACCAAACTCTACACCACTGAAGTCCAACCTACTACAACCACCAACCCTTACCCTACCATCCAACTCCACCCTACTACCAAACTCCATCCTAACACCTAACTCCAGCCCATCACCCAGCTTCACCCCACCACTTAAGGTCACCCTGACCATACTCCACCCAACGTAACCTAACTTCACCTACCTCCACCCACCACACAACTCAGGCACATTTATCACCATTACTCAGCTGTTCCAAAGTCTAATGAACTTAAATCACCTCCAGCCAGCTTCATGACGCCACCAAACTCGTGCAGCCACTTGTCTCCCCACTTCACCAGCACCCCAGATAGGCTCCAAGATCAGGATATGGGGGTCGAGTTGATGTCACGCCTGAACTGCAGCCGGACCCCAAGACTCATGTTTTTAAAATGAAAGGATTTAAAGTCCCATGGCCAGCTCTGAGAATGTCCTCGGCAAATATGAAAGTGGGGGCACCATCCAAGAACGGAAAACATGTGGATCATTCAAAATATAATGACCCCCAGCCCCCTCCCCACAGCTTCCCGGGCATGTGGCTATTGTGTTTATGTGCCTGGAGATGGTAAATATTGATAGACATTTGGCTAATGTGAATCTCTACCTCACAATACGCTTTTCTTAGTAGACAGCCAGTGTATGTTTGGTAAAAGGAAGTGTAGGATTAATCAGTAGTAAGGATTTCTAGGGTTTATGGAAGGGTTCTGTTAGAACTGGGGTTTCTGGTTGTCAGAGCATGGACTATGTACAAGCCAGAACCACCACTCTAGTCAGGGTAAGTTAGATACACACTAAAAGATAACCTGTGCTCACCCTCTGGTAGTTTGGCACAGAGCAGTCAGGCTTATCTAAAGAGCCAATGTGTAAAGTATTTGTGCAACACACACGCACACACAGTAACACAATAAAAACACCACAAAAATACTTCACACAGGCTTAGAAAAATAGCAAGATCAAAACAACAAAAATCCAATGAGTAGAACCGTAGTTAGGAATTTTGAAAGAAAAAAATCAAAAAGTAGTGTTTAGATGCCAATAGTACTTAGGGGATACTTTAGGTCATGCTGGACAGGCATAAATCCAAAGGTCAGGCCGACAGCGATGGAGGGCTGGCCAGCTCCAGGACTCATGCTGGTCCAGCTGAAAAGGTACCTTTGATGGAGCAAGCGTCGACGCCGAAGACTCGATGCGTCTGTTCTAATCCACACAGGTGACGAAGGCTTCGTCGACGAACCCCTTTACATTCAAGCGCTGCGTCTTCGTCCTGCCACGCTGTCCGTCATCATCGAGCCGCGTAGTCTGTCGAAGCAAAGTTGATCGGCTCGTGCATTGGTGTCGAAGGCCAATGCGTCAGTTCTAATCAGCACAAAGTTGTCACCGCGTTTATTTTGATGGTTCTGTATTGCAGAAGTCACCTTTTAAGGTCCTGAGACTGGATTGCCACCACTTGGCAGGGCACGACTCACAGATGGCAGAGTCCAGATGATCTTGCAGGGTTGAAGGAATTCTTTGATGGCCCTGAGACTTCAGAACAAGGGGCAAGCCAGTAAGCCCTTGGATCCACTCTGGGTTCAATTGAGATGGGAACAACCAAAAAACAAAATACCTGCCAAAATTATTCAAGGAAGGCCCTATCAAGGGTCCAGATAATTGTAACCAACCAGCGTGGCAGACTGACAGCAAAATAGAGAAAGACAATAATTCAAGGGAAATGAGATTTAATGAAACTGATCAATTGTATTTATTTTCCTGTAGTTTTAAACCCCATTTTGTTATATCTACATAAGTGTATTACAAAACATCATTCCACAATTCAAAATAAGTATAATATTTCTGTCCCACACATCTCGTTCACAGACAACAATCATACTATCATACACTCCAACACGACAGCATCCTATGTATCAAAACACACAAATTAAGTTCATAAGATAAAACAATTTCAAAATATACAAAGTTTATGCATTCAAAGTCAAAGTTCATTATACAACAAATTAACATCTCAGGTCAGATCTGCCACGGTGGACAGGACTCATAAATATGATGGACATAATATATTGAGAACATGGAATAGAGTGCGCTATAAATATACAATACAGAAAAAAGAACTAAAGGGGTAAATAAAAAAATAATTTAACACTCAAAATGATATAGTGAGGGAATGATAGACCGTGCATAGTCCTTAAAGCCATATAGTGTAACAGAATGATGTATGACATCGAAAGAAGGAGAAAAATACTACGAGATAGTGAAGGAAATTCTAGGAAATGAGAAAAAAGACACCCGATCAACGTGATTAGGACACAGAAAAATCCGAGAGACCCAATGTCACCCAATGTCACCCATTGTCAACCCTCACCTACAGAAGAGCGTTATATAATATAGTGCCATAAGATACCTGGCAATCGAATTCTTGGGGGCAATCAAGCAGTAGTAGTGACCCCTCGAGGCTGAGACGGGGACTTCAGGAAGGTAAAAAGGCCTTAGATAAAAATCTAAGGAGCAGATCAAGGGAACTTGAGGACCCATTTGAATATGGGGCGCATGCGTGAAGGCACCTACCAATTAATGTCCGCTGAGTTTCTATTCCCAGAGGAAAAATCAGTACGGTCCAGGAGGCGAAAGCGATAATGCTAAGGGTGATCTTGAAAAGTTCACTTGGTCACCGATAGAGACTTGATGTCAATATATATGGGTCGTGGCACCCTAGGGTATCTAGGTAAGTAACAAAAAAGATACAAAATCATAAATAAAGATGGTAGTTGGTTATTTTAAATGAGATGGGCCCAGTCCTTGTCCTCAGCAGGGCAGAGATCAGCAGGCAGCAGGGCAGCACAGCAAAGCAGAAAAGCAATTCCCCCGTAACAGCAGCCAAGCAGAGTGGCAATCCTTGTATCACAGAAGTCTTTACTCTTGGCAGAGTTCTTCACAGGTCCAGTAGTGTATTATCTTGGTAGAGTCAGAGCCCCCGTACTTATACCCAGTTGTGCCTTTGAAGTGAGGGGTGACTTCAAAGAAGGCCCTTGAAGTGCACAGGCCCCCCTTTCTTCCCAGTCCTGGCTCTAGACAATCAGTAGGTGGTAATCAGCCCTTTGTGTGGGAAACCAGACACAGCATATTCAGGTGTGTCAGCTCCCCCTCTTTCTTCCTGTCCAGGATAAGCTATCAGAATGCAGATGAGTTCTCTGTCACACCCACCCTTACTGTGTTTGTGGTTGTCTAGAGGAAATGCACATAGTACAGCTGTCATCCAGCCCAGACGTGTATTGGAGACAGCATGCAAGGCACACAGAGCAGTAAGAGCAGAGAAATGCCCACTTTCTAAAAGTGGCATTTCTAAATTAGTAATGTTAAATCCAATTTTACAAGTAAAGAGGATTTCTCATTACCATTTCAAGGATATGAGACATGGTACAGCTCCTCCTTTCTAATCAGGAATTACAACTTAAAAGTGTATTAAGGAATTCCTGATGCTATCCTATGAGAGGAGTATGCCTCACAGTAGTGAAAAATGAATTTGAGTGTTTGTCACTACCAGGGCATGTGAAACTTAAAAGTACAAGTACTACTTTTTACTCCCACAACATCCTGCCATTAGGGCTGCCTAGAGCCTACATTGGGGGTGACGTATATGTAATAAAAGGGGAGTTTAAGGCTTGGCAAGTAATTTTAAATGCCAAGTCGAGGTGGCAGTAAACTGCACATGGAGGCCCTGCAATGGCAGGCTTGAGACAGGTTTGAAAGGCTACTTGTGTGGGTGGCACAATCAGTGCTGCAAGTCCACTAGTAGCATTTAGGTTACGGGCCCTGGGTATATGGTATACCACTTTATAAGAGACTTTGCAAGTAAACTAAACATGCCAATTGTGTCTACACCAATGCTACCATGTTTAGAGGAAAAGCACATGCACTTTTCCACTGGTCAGCAGTGGTAAATTGCTCAGAGTGCTGAGGCCAACAAAAAGAAAGTCAGAAAACTAGAAGGAGGAAGGCAAAACGTTTGGGGTGACCCTTCAGAGAGGGCCATTTTCCAACAGGTAGCTTTAAGGGGGTAGTAAGAGTTTTAAGGGTCAGAGATGGGTAGTGGTATGGGGTAGTATGGGGCTTTTAGGGTTAGAAAAAGGTAGCATTAATGAATAGTATATGGTTTTTAAAGTTGAGAAGGGTAGCATTAAAAGGTTTGTAGGGTCCAGGGACAGTTTGCATTAAGGGCTAGTAAGGGGTGATTTGGGTTCATGGAAGAGTAACATTAATAAATCATAAAGTGTTTTTATGGAAGGCTAGCATTAAGGGGTAGTAAGGGTTTTTTGTGGGTCAGGGATGATTAGTGTTAACAGGCAATAAGGATTTTTTTTCAGGGGTCAGGGAAGGTTAATTACTTTTTTTGTATATTAAATAAGCAGATTAATCTAGTTTAATATATAAAGACATTAACATTGAAGTAAATAAATATAACATTAGTAGCAAACTTTCAAAAAATTAAATAATCAATGAAAATGTATAATTAAATTAACTTTTGGGAGCTGAAGAGCCTAATAAAGTCTCTCTAGCCCATAGATCTTAAAACTAGGAATTAGAAAGATAAAACACCACTCTCACAAGGAGTACCATTATCAGAGACATGGTTAGAGGACATTTCAGGGCCTGATATAGTGGCCTCCCTTCCTCCTGAGTACATCGTCCTGACTTGTAATCGGCAGGGAAATAAAAGGGGAGGTGGAGTTGCCATTTTTACACGCAGAACATTTGCCACTGAGAAAATAGTAGAGGAGAGTTTGGATGGGGCTGAGGTTCTGGGGATTAAATTAGGACTTACATACTCATGTCTGATAGTGGTGGTGGTATACCGTCCTCTCCGGCTAACTCCGCTATTCAATGATTTGTTTCATGAAGTTATGAGTGATCTGTGTTCAAGATATCAACAGATCCTGGTTCTTGGGGGATTTTAATTATCATTGGGATCGGATACCAAGAGATTGCAAATCTAGCAGGTTGGATGAAGCCATGACCATGCTGGGGTTGCATCAAATTGCGGAGCTCCTCACACAAGAGAAGGGCCATATTTTGGACCTTATCTGGACCACGTCATCAGCTATATTACATACTGACTACAGACCATGTAGTTGGTCTGATCACTCCTTGGTCAGTCTCTTACTCTCTGTAGACAGCCGCCCCAAACATCTAGCCATAGGATGGAGGGTGGTACGGAATTGGCGTAAGATTGGAGACACCAAGCTGAGGGAAGAACTGAACCAGACAATACATCTTGGATCTCAGTCCGGGGACCCGGATTAGAAGTACGAGGAACTCTTACATCAGCTGAGGCTAGACATTGACGAGGTGGCCCCTGCCCGTAGGGAAAGAATAACGAATAGTATGAAGGGGCCCCATGGTATACGCAAGAACTGAGAGGGGAAAAACAAGCTCTCCGTCAATGTGAGCGACTATGGCGGAGTCGAAGGACGTTTGCAAAGAAAAATTGGCCTTCTACAAAGCTTCAATTATCAGAACTAAATCCACATACTATGAAGCTAGGATCAGCGAAGCGACAGATACTCAGAAAGAGACCTTTAATGTACTTAGGGAGCTGAGTCGTTTGAAAGAGCCAAGGACAGTCACCAGCCAGGTTGATTGCGACAAGATGCAGGATTTCTTTTTAACTAAGGTTGAAGACATTATTACAGAGATAGGTAACACATGCATTACCCCCTACTCCCTGTCAGTGGAGGACCCACCTGACTTTCAGGGTACTGCTCTCTCGGTGTTCCCTGTGCTTGAACCACACGATTTATTATCCATTATTCCAGTGCTTGAGGCTGAGGTGTTGTCCCTATTAAATTTGTCTCTGGCGACAGGAAGGGTACCACAGAAGTTTAAGGAAGCATTGGTGATCCCGTTGCTGAAAAATGCAGGGGCGGACACCAAGATTCTCAAAAACTTTAGACCCATTTCCATACTCCCCTTCCTGGCTAAAGTTCTCGAACAACACGTACTCAGAGTCCTCTCGTCTTTCGTTGAACAACATCAGCTGCTACACACTCGGCAAGCCGGTTTCAGGGCACACAACAGCACTGAGTTGGTGATGCTCTCAGTGCTGGATGACCTGCGGCTTGCAGCCGATAAGAAGAGCCCCTCAGCTCTAATCTTATTGGACCTCTCAACCGCATTTGACACGGTAAGTCACATGCAGTTGCTAGCCCGTGTCCGGCGGCTGGGAGTCACTGGGATGGTCCTCCAATGGATTACCTCCTTCCTGGAGGGTTGGTCTCAAAGAGTCCAATTAGGAGATTGTACGTCTAGGCAGGGCATCCTACAATGGGGGGGTCCCACAGGGCTCCGCGCTGTCCCCCATACTCTTTAATATTTACCTTCAGCCTCTGATAGATGCACTAGCCAAAACAGATTCTCAGGTGTTCAATTACGCTGATGATACCCAGTTAATTTGAGAATTGACAACTCCTCTGCCTTACAACATAACGTCCAGAATATCCTCTGGTTCACTATGAACTGGATGACCTCCAATTCACTGAAGGTAAATCCAGATAAAACAGAAGTACTTGCTCTTACTTCAGGGGTCTCGCCCTGGTCCAGTCTTTTTTGGCCTCAAGAGCTGGGCACCACCCCAACACCGGTGTCAGCAGTGAAGAGCTTGGGTATAAAGTTGGACACTGGATTAACCCTAAATAGCCAGGTATCTGCTGTTGTGGGTAGTTGTACTGGCCTAATGCGGCAACTTCGGAAACTGGTGACCTTGCTGTCTTTTTCCACCATGCAGACGGTCATGACGGCATTAATCTTGTCATGCTTAGACAACGGCAACGCAGTCTACACTGGGCTTCCCGAAAAACTTCTGGGGAAGCTCCAAGTGGTTATGAACGATGCGGCAAGGTTAATTTATAAATTGCCAAGAAGAGCCCATGCCACTCCTCTGATGCAGCAGTTACACTGGCTTCCCATCAAGCAAAGGGTTACATTTAAGGGGTTGTGCATTGCACATAAGTCTCAGTTTGGAGAGGCACCCAAATACATCAAAGATCTCCTGAGGCCCTATGTGCCTGAACGCTATCTTCGGTCATCAGTGTCTTGCCTGTTAGTCTGATTACGTTTTTATAGGACGACCCTAGGGGGCTGGGCATTTTCAGTCACCATCCCCCAGATCTGGGACAAACTACCTGACGGTATGCGTAAGGAAGCCAGGTTATTACCGTTCCGGAGGAGACTTAAAACCCTTCTGTTTACTGAGGCGTTTGGATAAGCTTACTCCGCTGTGTGTTGTGTATAGTTGTGCGAAAGGATTCTGGACTTCTGATTCATGCTTTAGGGCTTAGAGACCTTCCAGTGATTGACACTCTATAAATATAATTTAACATTAACATTACCATGTTCAGGTATCTCTGAAGTTGAGAAAAGAAAAGTGAAGGGGAAGTTGGATTAGACCACAATACAGCAGCTCATTCTTCATGACTGTTGTCCTCCCAATATGTGCTGCTACCAGAGAAGAACAAACATCAGTATTGTCAGGATCATAGCCCAAATGATCTAGATTCTCTTCTCTGGTAGTATAGGCATCAAACTGTACCATGTCCAGGTTAGCTCCGATGCAGAGGAGCATCTGGGAAGAAGTCAGGTGGAATTTCCAGGGCCATCGGTGATGCTGCAGCAAGTCAAGGACTTCTGTGAAGCCATGCTTGCAGCTTTTTGGCATGTTTCCAGCTTGCTCTGATGTTCCTGTGGGCACCAGGGAGCTGTGATGCCACTCAGCTGGATTTCTGCTGGCAGGTTCATCCTTGGTGCCAGCTGGGCCCTCTGGGTTCGTTCTGAGTTCCAGGCCAACAGGGCAACCTCTGTATCTGTTCTCTCCCCAGCATTACAACCAATAATGGAACAAGACCCCCCCCAACTACAAATGACAGTGGCCAACCCATAGTGCTGTCCAATCCTAAGACAGCACCACCTCGACAGAGGCCTTGAGCTGCTTTAACTGCGCCAAAACCCACTCAGTCACCCTTCTCACTCGATTATGATGCCCTTGCCCTCTAGAAGGACTCTTGTTCCACACAACCTGTTTAGTACGGACTCGGACAGTGGCGGCTATGATGCTGGAAATGAGTTTGCCCAGCCTCAGGAAGATAACTGAATCTCCTTGGCAATGGATATGCGGCGGACGGTGGAAATTCTGGATCTCCAGCTTCCTACCCAGGAAGTTAATACTAATGTTTTTACGGAGGTGCTATGACCTGGTCAAACAAATTCTGATCCTCTTTTGCCTTTTAACAAGGCACTCATGGAGAAGCTTTGGCAGACCTGGGCAAAGCTCTCTTCAGGACCCCTGTCAATTGGGACATTCCCAGACACCATCACCCTGTTCCTGGAGAGCCAGACTTCCTTACCCCTCATCCCATTACTGAGAACCTCGTGGTTCAGGCCTCAGCCAGCAACGTTCAGCTGAATTATTTTCCAACTACTCCCCCGGACAGGGAATTTAAAAGAATAGAGACCTTTGGGAAACTGGTCTTCTCCTTGGCGAGCTTAGCTCACAAGCGGGACAGTCATGATGTAGCCCAATTTATTATCTGTTGTAGCCTGGACACTGCAGAATTACTCAGCAGAGCTGTAGGCACCAGCATGGCCTTCACAGTCACACCTGGCGGTGTTCTACTGGGTTTTCAGGGGACGCTCAGTCATGCCTTACGCAATGCTATTTGACAGTTCCTGTCTTTTTCGGGACAAAGCACATATGGCTCAGGAGTGCTTCAAAGAGTGCAGGGTCATGGTGCTCTTCCTGTGCCTTTTTGCTTCCCCACAACATCAGTTTCAACCCCTCTGTGGTCATGGAAGGGGAATTCAGTACACCCATCAAGTACAGCCAGTGCAGCGCTACCCCAAGACTTTTGATGGCAGGGTGCACCCACTGACCACCGACATGGACAACAAGAGCAGCATACAGCTCAGTCACCTGCTCCTCCAGTTGCTGCAGCCCCCAAAACGTTATACCAAGCCCTTCTCAGCAGACAGCCACCCTGTCAGAGGCAGGATGTGACATTTTCTACCAGGGTGACAGGCAATACCTTTGGACAAGTGGGTCCTGCAAACTGCATCATGGGTTACTCCCTACCATTCCTTGAACACCCATCGTACCTACCACCTTGTCTAAAATGGCTGACTGAGGGCCATATGTCCTTGTTGCAGCAGGAAGTGCAGGATCTTTTGGCCAAAGGAGCTGTAGATATGGTGGGCTGCGGTTCCTGTCCCCACTACTTCTTGGTGCTGAAAAAAGATGGAGGCCTTTGTCCCATCTTGGGTCACCGCCCTCTCAATACCTCTCTAGGGAAGGAAATTTTCAAGGTGCTGTGGCCCAGGTTTCGTCTGCCCTTGACCCTGGATGGCCGCGCTGGACCTTCAAAACGCTTATTTCCCTATCCCCGTCCTGCAGACCCACACGCGGTACCCGTGGTTCAAGGTGGACCAGGAGCATATACAATTCAGCGTACTCCCCTTTGGCCTCACCGGCAAGTCGTCACCCACATCCAGACTATTGCAATCCTCCTCACATCATTTGGGTTCATTATCAATGTGCTGAAGTTCCACCTGACTTCTTCCTAGATGCTCCTCTGCATCAGAGCTAACCTGGACATGGTACAGTTTGATGCCTATACTACCAGAAAAGAGAATCTAGATCATTTGGGCTATGATCCTGAGGTTTCAATCTCTGTCCTGAATCTCAGTGGGAATGACTCTGAGGCTGTTGGGTCTGATGGCCTCCTGCATCCTGCTGGTCAAGTATGCCAGGCGGCTTATGTGGGCTTTGGATATTCCTGATCAGGTTCAGATTTCAGAGGGGACTGCAGAAGATTTGCAGTGGTGGCTGCAGGACAGTGATTGGGCCAGTGACAGACCCCCTATTCTTAGCACACACAGAGTTCACAATAGTGAATGATGCATCATCTCTGGGTTAGATAAGCCATCTGGGAGAGGTGGAGATCAGAGCTGGCTGGTTTCCGGCAGAACCTTCTGGAGCTGCGAGTCATCCATTTGGTATTGAAAGTCTTCGTACTAGCCATCAAAGGGAAGCTTTCTAATATCACCACCACGAGGATCTGCAAAAATCAGGGCTTGTGAGGTTGTGGACATAGTGCCAGGAGGATTAGTGTCTCTGAATGTGCCTAAACCACCATGGAATTTTTCTGGTGACACACCACCTGGCAGGTTCCCTAAATGCCAGAGTGGACGAACTAAGTAATTAACACCTTTTGGATCACCAATGTCAGTTAAATCCGAAGGAGGCGCAGGGTCTTTTCCATGAAGGGGGGGAACCCTAGCTTGATCTTTTCATCATCACTGAGAATGTGGAATGTCAACATTTTTG
This sequence comes from Triturus cristatus, assembly GCF_964204655.1. Classification (NCBI taxonomy): domain Eukaryota; kingdom Metazoa; phylum Chordata; class Amphibia; order Caudata; family Salamandridae; genus Triturus; species Triturus cristatus. The sequence goes on from NC_140582.1 coordinate 331,633,971, forward strand.
CACATTGGGATTTCAAAGGTGTCTTGCTCAGAAATTCATCCTACATAAAGTTGAACTTGGGAATTCTATATGCCTTCCTGCTGATACCTCTTCTGCCTTGAGTTCTGAAGACGGTCAGGACTGACTGAGTCCTAGGTGCCCCGAGTTGGGCATGCATAGTATGGTATATCAAATCCTGGGCATGAAACATCTGTCCTTTGATCAGGTTACCCCTTTGGGAGGATGTCTTGTTGCTGCATCAGGGCAATGTTGTGCACCTGAACCTGTGCATCCTGCACTTCCATGCTTGGAGATTGAACAGTGACAGTTGAGTGCTTTTAACCCTATTCCCGAAGTTGATGTCATCTTGGCAGCCAGGCATCCCCAATCTGTATACGCCTGCTGTTGAGATATGTTGATGGCCCACTCCAGGCCAAGTTGCCCGAAGTTTTGTTGTTTGTTTTGTCCCTGGACCAGCAATGCTGTGGTTTGGACACTGTTAAAGGGTACCTGTCAGCTCTTTTGGCCTTTTTATGATTGCTGGACCAGCCTCATTATTTAGGTCACGGTCTGTGATGCATTTCCTTAAAGGGTTCCAATATGTATTTCCCCCATCTACATTTCTTATATACCAATGAAATCTAAAATTGGTCCTCGCATTCACCCTTTGAACCTTTACAGAGTTGTCGTCTTCTATTTTTTACCCTCAGGATAATTTTTCTTGTTGCCATCAGCAAGGTGAGTGAGCGAGTTACAGGCCCTGTCTGGCAATCCACCTTACACCAATTTCTACCCATACAGGCTGGTTCTGTGGACTCAAGCCCCCTTACTTACAAAGTTTGTGACTTCCTCTTCATGTCGGTCAGAACATCACTCTTCTGGTGTTCTTTGTTCCGCATCACTCTCTAAGGAGGAGGAGAGACTCCACTGGTTGGATCCGAAAAGAGCTCTCAGCTTCTATATTGATCATACAAGAGTACACAGGTGGACAATCAGCTCTTTATCTGATTCACTGGAGCAAAGAAGGGCCAGGCTGTGAAGAACAGAGCCATTTCTTGTTGGATCATACTCTGCATTAAGATCTGCTATGCACTGGCAGACAAGCAGTCATCTGACTGCTTGCGTCTCATTCTACCAGAGCCAACGCTGCGACTACTGCATTGGCTATCTGGGTGTCACTTCATACATTCATAAAGCACTACTGTGTGGACAGCCAGGTTCCTCTAGATAGGCATTTTACTCATTCACTCCTGCAGGACTTTTTGATTTGAGCCAGTTTACCGACCCACCACCTAGGTGGTGCTGCTTTGGTATCTGTTCAAAAGGTGAGCAATCTGAAGATAGATGTCTCTTTAAGAAGAACAAGTTACTTACCTTCAATAATACTTTTGCAGGTAGAGACTATCAAACTGCAGATTTCTCACCGACCCTCCCACTTCCCCGTTCTGCCATTTGGGCTTTTTCATTTAGTAAGATCCTACCATAGAGATCTGCACACTGGTCACGATTGATCTGATATTGGCTCCATGTCTGCAGGCGTTGATGGATCAGAAAACAACTGATGTCAGTGTGCCTGGTGGCAGCTATATAAGCCCCCACATGTTATATCTAGCACGGAATGATGTTGATGCAAAGCCATCAACGTTACCTGCCGGCACACAGGGGTACTGCTGAAGATTTTCTTTATCCAGTCTGCTGCCTGAATCTGAATCTTTCATTTTCTAGTGCAGCCTCAAAAAGGTTTCCCGCAAGGAGAGAAACAAGACCTAAATTACAAATGTTTTGTAACCTGTAATTAGGTCTTTGAGGTCCCAGGCTCTCTCTTCTAGTGTATATTGATTTGGCAAGGACTAACTGATGCTAAACGGGAGCAGGTAACAAACAGTACAAGTTAAAAATTACACTTTGACTGGTAACCAGGCCCTGTTTTTCAGTTGGTTTGCTAATTGCAAGGTACTAGCCAGCAGATTATGTTTTCTTGGCACATAAATGTAAAACTAGATATGGGCTCCACAGTTATTTATCTCACTATCGATCTACAGACTGAATGTTAAAACCAAAACATACAAATATGGGATGTGGCATTGGCTTGATTACAGTACTGCATTACAGATTTGGAGCTTTGAATGTCTACTGCATTTCCAGTTTCTGTAGACGGTTTGGAATGATTTGTGACAATCGGGTCTCTCAAACGCGGACACCCATAAACAGCGCTATTTAAGGTCTATGGCCCTCATTTTGTGTTTCTTGGAACTCTGAGCACTTACAGTACTTCAACCGAAACAGCATTATGAGATGTAGAGCACTTCCGCGTGCAGTATTGCAGCATTTTCGGGTTTTATAAGGACTTCTTTGACATGTATAGTTTAACAGAAAATTTCAGTGGAAAACACCCTGGAAATTATCATTGAAAATCTATGTGCCTACATTGATTTTCACCATAGTTCTCCATCCCATAGACAGTACTTAATTTGTGCCCCTGGTTTCCGATGCTTGGCACCGGGTTTTAATTGTTAACACCAGAACTTATGGCTGTCTGCCACATGGTGGAGCTGTTGTCTGATTTAGAAATGAGCACACCAACAGTTGTTTACTAATTCAAAATACATTACAAATAACTTGCGTCTAAGCTATTCTTATAGCTTTGGGGACTGGAAGAGTCTGAATTGTCACGCTTATAGAAGTGGGATTGTTAGATTAGTACTGTTGTTGGTAAATTGGTACTGTCGTTGGAAGCACTGGTAGGGGCATTGGGTAATGCATGTTGCAGCGGTCTCCTGACGATGGCCCTGACCCTTATTGCTTTCCCAATTAAGCACTGCCCATAGGGGAAAATTGTAATACTGGGATAATTCTGCATCTCAGAATTACCGATGCTCGTTAGATCAGCATTTCTGGGCGCAAAATTACTGATACATTAGTGCTAGAAATTCAAGGGTATTTCACGTAAAAGCAACGCCTAATTACAGACAAACCTCCATGAATTAGGACCTATATCTCTTGAACAACTTTGACTCGCTCAACTACCTGGACTAGAATATTCCACTAAACTTTCACTAAATGGCAACTTCTGTCAAGCAGATGGCGTTCCTAGAATTTCGTTCATACCAGAATGTTCTCTTGGTCTTTCCATTTATTTCTTCGAAACTATCCAAGTAACAGACACTTTGCGTTTTGTAATTCAAGGTGCATGGCAAATTAAACTCGCTATTCAAGATGCGGCCACACTTTTTTAAAGCAGATATCTTTCCATAAAAAAGCAGCAAGCAACCTACATAATGCCAATCAGATGCATCTTTTTTATTCGTGGGACAGGTTACGGTTTTCTCTGAAAACTTTCACATTCCTATGCACTCTCATTTCTGCGCTCCTGAAAATTGGTACTTTTTCAATCAAAACTGAAGTTATAGTAAAGACAAAGGGCCATATTATCAACTGACAGCGATAAATAGCGCTAAGCGCGCTTAGCGCGATTTAGTCATTGCCGGCTATCTCCAAGGTGACAAAAATTCCAGCGAAAGCGGCGAAATGCTGGAATATTACTGGTAATCCAGCGATAATATTTTAGCGATAGGAAATTCCTTGATAATAAGCCATGGTGGACTTAGCTTGACAATCCACCTCCCATAGGGTAATATAGCCAAGTCACAAATTCTTCTGACGTTAGAATCCAGCGTTAATGGGGTCTTAGCACAATTTTCATTGTTGCTACGCGGGTATGGGGCATCGTTATAAATAGCGCAAAGCTGCATTAGCGATGTTTTCCCATGTAGTGAATGTGAGGCACGCCTACTTTGCATATCATTAGCGATGAGATGCAAGGTGTTAGTGAAACGGGTGCTAACACAAGGAAACACACGCTAAATCCTATTAGCTTGTCCTTGTTAAAACTGCGATAGAATTATCGCCGCTTTTCGGCCGAAAACGGACGCTAAAGCGGTGATAATTGTCTTGATAATATGCCCCAAAATTTGTCATGCGGAACATTTGAACAGTGTCCAAAGACAGTGTGCTTGTAGAAAATAAATGACTCACCTTAATGCACTCTTTACACGTTTAAGCACTCATAATAATACATCAAAGAAGGGTGTTTGCATACACAACTAGGGTAACTTTCATGTGAAAACCGTAACAAGGTGAAAGCATTTTTTTATTTTGCAAAAGGTTCAGTGGACTTTGATGCATAATTCCCAAAAGTCCTCTCATTGGGGAGTTTCCAAATGGGTGGGGATTGGTCGAGGATTGGGGAGAGGGTTAAGCCAGTGAGTAATAAGTGGAGGGTAGAAGGCAGAGGGGATTTGTATAATCCTCAGATAACATTTACAATGTAATGTGCTAATTACTCTCTGGGTGGTCCATAAAGAGAGAATTTGTGAGGTGGGGGTGGGTAGAGAAGACAGGTCGACACTACAAAGGCCCTGTCGAGAAGCGATCCCTTCTGCATTCAGACAGGGTGCAGCCAGGATAGATTAAAGTGTACATTGGCAGTACCCTGCCATGTGCATCACCAAACCTCCTGAAAGGGGCACAGGGCCGAGATTGTTTGTCATTCTAAAACTGGGGTTCATAAAACACAGGAGGAATCAGAATGTATTGGTTGCAAGGACACTGAAGTCCAAATTCAATAAATGGCTGTGTCGCTTTTGTACCATGCAACGGGGTGCATGTGCGCCGGAACCCTTAAGTGCAATTCAGCAAGCCACCCAAGGCCTGAGTGGCTTGATAAATCCAAAAGTAATGCAACGCAGCTCAAATCGCTGCATTGAGTTATCCTGCCCCAGGGAGGCGTTCCATGGGTGCTACATGGGTGTTCCCACGCAGCACCCATGGATTTTGAGGCATTCCTAGATTTCCAGAAGAGGCAGACCTGTGAATGTGCCAAAACTGCTACGCCTCCCCAAGTGAGTCATAACAAGGAGAAATATGTTTATTTCTCCTCGTTTTTTTGGGAGGAAAATGCCTCAGATTACTGTTTTTGTGCAAGTAGGTGCCCCTTCCAGCACAAAAACAATCCTGCTGACAACGCAGGCACCCTTACACCATGGTGCAAGAGTGCCTGCATTGGTGCTAGGCAGCACATTGTGCGCCAGTGCTGGGAAAAGGCAGGAATGTGCTGTATTATGTTAAATAGGGCGCATCCCTGCCCTTTTCCTGTCACGCAGCGCAGCAAGGAGGTTTGCTGCACTGCGTCACATATTGATAAATATGCTCCTAAGGGCGTAGATTTACTAAGATGCTGCATTGGGTTGCATCACATTTGTGGTGCAGTCACGACGAAAAATCCATTTTGGCATTTACTAAGCCATGCAAAGTCAATTTGCATGGTTTAGTAAAGACAAAGTGTAAGGAAATGGGGTGTATTATATGGTGTGGTTGTGCAACCTCACTGTGTAATACACATCCCAACCCCTTTAGGTCCAGTAGGTTTTATCCGTAAAACTCTCAGCTCAACCCTGGGTAGCTGTGGTACTGAGCAGCAAGGCTTACACAGATGAACAAGTGTAAAACATTTAAACAGCACCACAATAATTGAAAAAAATATTTACAAGACACTCAAGAAATCCAACGCTAATTTATAAAAAGACAACATTTTTATAAGAATTTAGACACTGAAATGAAAAAGATCAACCAGAGGGTTCTGGAGATATAGATTTTACAAGCAAGACTAAATCAAAGCAATTTCACTCAACTGTGAACAAGCCTGGGCAAAGTCAACAAATTGGACACTTAGAAACATTTTTTTTTTAAACTTGTGTCAATGCGGTCAGGTAGAAGTACCTGGGGTGACCAACTCTAGCAGGGAGTTAGCCAGCGGGACCAGTAAGGTCCTCAAGAACAGTTCGCTTCACAGAGGAAACAGTTCTTCAGCAGTTTCAGGCACTGTTGCAATGGATTCCTAGAGTGGTCCTGATGCAAGGGATGAAGGATGTTGAAGATGCTTTAAGGATGCTGTCAATCAATCAATCAATCAGGGAATTGTAAGCATGCTGCTCACCTATGAGGGTCTCAAGGTGCTGGGGGGGGGGGTGTCCGCAGATCTGTTTAGCCGAAGAGCCAGGTCTTGAGGGTCTTCCTGAAGGTGTTCAGGGAGGGGGCGCGTCTGATGTCTGCCGGTAGCTCGTTCCAGGTCTGGGCTGCAATGTGAGAGAAGGATCTTCCGCCTGCTCTGGCTCTGTGAATGCGTGAAGTTTCGGCCAGTGCGAGGTTGGAAGATCGTTGGTTTCTTTTGGGTACGTGGAAGTTGATTCTGTCGTTGAGGTATTTGGGTCCGTTGTTGTGTAGGCATTTGTAGGCGTGAGTGAGGATTTTGAAAGTGACTCTTTTCTCCACGGGGAGCCAGTGGAGACTTCGTAGGTGTTGGCTGATGTGTTTGTGTCAGGAGATACTGAGGACAAGTCTGGCGGCGGTGTTCTGTATTGTCTGGAGTTTGCAGAGTAGGGACTTGTTGATGCCGGCGTAGAGTGCGTTTCCATAGTCCAGTCTGCTGGTGATGAGTGCATGGGTGACTGTCTTCCTTGACTCAGGGGGATCCACTTGAAGGTCTTGCGGAGGGTGTTGAAGCAGCTGGAGGTGACGGCGTTGACCTGTCGGTTCATGGTGAGTGATGAGTCGAGTACAATGCCGAGGTCCTTGGCATGGTTTGAGGGGGTAGGTGGGCTTCCGAAGGCGGTCGGGCACCAGGTGCTGTCCCATGCAGAAGGGGTGGTACCGAGGACGAGGACTTGTGTCTTCTCGGCATTGAGCTTCAGGCAAGCTATGGACGCAATCCAATCTACTGGGGTCTTTCTGCAGGGATTCCTCGGTTTACAAGGATGGTGAGGGGGGCCTTGTGGCAGGGTCGACATCCCACAAAGTCCTCTCGGGTCTGGCCAAATTCCGGTCGCCGTTGTTGCGGTCACAGGCCAATCCTTCCTGGGTCAATGCCTCGCCATCTGAAGGTCCCAGCAACTCTCCAACACCACTCCTGGCAAACGTGGGTGCAACTTGCTCTCGCAGGCTCCTTCTGCTGTTGTGTACCTGAGCTGTGAATAGGAGGCCAGTCAGCTGGCCCTTGGAGTTCTCTTGGCTTGATTGGGCTCTGGGGACAGTGTCGCCCTGAGCAGGACACTGCAGACCCAGCCCCTCTCCTTTCTAGCCACCAGGGGCAGCAGGTGCAGCCTTGTTGATGTAGCCTTTCTTTACTGGTCCCTCTGTGCAGCTAGTCAGGCCTTTTTCGGTCCTTCTTCCAAGTCGGTCAAGATCTGAGGTCTGGGTGACAGGGGTGCCCCCTTCATGCTTGGATAGTACCCTGAGGGCAGGACGTGGTTGGTAGCCAATGGGCTAGAAGGTTCTCTCCCACCTGGTGACCACTTCCTGTGGAGTGTAGCATCTGGCTATCCCTAGATGATCCATTCTGCCCACTCCCAAGATGGTGAGACCCCTCTCTGTGTTCAGACCTCTCTAACCCACCTGGGTTGTGGCTATCTCAGGGCTGCATGGCCCTGTGGAAACCAGTTTGGCAACTGGTTTCCCCTCTCTGCTTCCCGTGCCAGTCTGTCTACCTCAACAAAGAGGCAGCCCTCCCTCAGGTGTTACACATCTGCCCTTCAAAGGCGGCTTCACCTTTGAAACCTGCCTTTTGGGCTAACACCTAAGTGACTTCCTGCAGGAGGGAGGTGACACCTCCCTGGCCTGCAGTTCCTCATTGTTCTCCTTCCTGAGAGATGAGGCCATGAGGGTTGAAAGCTGTCTCATGGAGTAAGCACCCTGTGTGCTCTGGAAGGCAAAGGAGATTTAAAGGCAACAAAGTGGCAGCTTTGCTAAAGCTGCACACTACAACAAGTTGTATTAATATCGACTTGAGATACAAGTCGGGCTTAATGTAACGTGTTGTTTGATACCTTGGAGTGCCACTTTGGTTGCGCCGTTCAAGAGTTAGCACAGCTGAGGGGTCAGCGGGTAACCCTGTGCTCGCCAATTGGGTGGGCAAGTGTTTCCACAGTAAAACAGTTTTTTCATGTTTTACTGTCAGAACATGCAAAGTACATGTTCTGCCTGTCTCATATGTTGCACCCTGCATTTAGGGCTCGGTAGGCCTGCCAGAGGGGGGGACTTACATACATGTCCTGGGAAGCGGTGGCTTAGCCAATGCTTTCAATAGCAAAGTTGGGCTAGCAGTGCACGACTGCACTACCGGCTGCAGTGGTGGACTCAGGGACTTGCTTTACTTGGGAGACCTCCTGGTAGGCACAATCGGTGCTGCAAGCCCTGAGGTGCACCTCTAAATCCCATGCCTGGGTTACAGGGTACCATGTACTAGCGATTTATGGGTAAGCTAGCCATTTCCAATTGGGTACAGCCAATTTGACATACATTTTAGGGTCAGGGCATTGGCACTGAGGTCTGGTTAGCAGGCCTCAGTGCATTCTCAGAGTCAAAACAACTGCAGCATCAGTCGAAAAACTAGCAGGTGACCATACAAAAAGAGGCATTTCCTTACACAAAGTAACGCAAGTCAGCGCATAGCGCTGCCTTGTGTTACATTTGCATGGGGGTAGGCGTTACATGAGTGTTCCCATGCGTCCACCCATGCATTTTGGTGCAAACTCAGATTTACAAAGACTTGAAAACCTGGGTTTGCCCCAAAATGGTGCACCTACCCAGCAAAGGAGGAACAAGGTGAAATATCCTTTTTTCTCCTCATTACTTCAGCATTCAATGTGTGATGCATCACACATAGAAAGAGGAAATTGCCTCTTGGGATTTGTTTTGTGCAGGAAGGTATCCCTTCCTACCAGTGCTTAATTTGCAAACAAATAAGTGGCAGGGCCACTGCAGCTTGCACCAACCATTGCCTCTGTGAGCGCTGCCAGTGACAGAACCAGCAAAACTATTAACCATCGCACTCCTACAAGGGTGACAATTGAGGTTATTTCAGGCCCCCAAAACTATAATAATGGTGTGGGCAGAAGGTATTAGTCATTTTAAATGCGTATTGAATTAATAAGCAACTGTTGTTGTACTCATCTCTAAATTAGACTAACCTCGCCACCATCTGGCAGACTGTCATAAGCACTGGTGAGCCGGTGCTGAGCACCGGAAACCACCGGCTCAAATTAAGCACTGCTTCCTACACAAAATCAATCCTGGCTGTGTAACGCAGGCACCATTGCAGCATATTCCAAGTGTGCCTGTGTTGCCACTAGGCAACACACAGTGGGCCTGAGCTAGGGGAGATTAGAATTGCACCATATCTTAGTAGACACCGAGCATTTCTGCTCCCTCCATTTAACGTAAAGAATGAAGCAAGTTGCCTTGCTGCGTTTCATGAAATATTAGTAAACCTGCCCCTAGGTTTGCATTGAGTGCATGTTAAAACACTTCTTATGCAATAGTGGAATTTCACCTATATCTCTCACAAACTCAGTCTTAGCATCACTAAAGGCATAGGTGTCAAAATAGTACATCTTCAGAATTATAATCATGCACATTCACCATTGTACCAAAGACCGATTTTAATTTTAAAACACTTTACATGCACTGTGCTCTATGTCTTATGGCCCCATGAAACTGTTTACCCCTCATGCTTGTCTCTAGCTTGCACATCTAAAATAACCTCGATTGCCTCAAGTACAAAAGGGCAACACATTTCTCTTTAAAATTACACATCCACTTCCAATGCCAATTTAGGGCCAGATGTATCAAAGGGATTTAGCCATTCGGTGTCTATGGGGAAATGTGTTCATACAGAAGGCCCTAAGTTTGTCTGGGTCCTCTCATTCACAAGTGCCAAAGTCACCGCACTGGTAACGATTGCGTCTTCCACGCTACAGATAAATTGCCATGTCTTATATTTCAGATTGTAACCACCAAAGGCCAGACTACTTGGAAATTGTCACTTTTCAACACCACACACACATCCTGCTTAATTATCTCTTGCACCATTTGGATGTTCTGCAAGCATGTGACCGCCTTGAAAACACACCAGTATCATAGGTCAACCAGCTGCTAGCCACAAGTCACTCAAACATTACACTCTCGTTCACACGTGTATTCAACAGATACCCTAAAATAACTGATCGACCAGGCGGATGTGCACTCCAGAGACCAGAGCCACACAGACACCTTGCATACTAAGAAGCACACACAATCTGTATTTACAAATCGTTCAAAGAGACAATACAAAAAAAGGACCTCTCAACTGGTGATTATAACTTTACACATTTAACCACTCACACACCACACCACCATTTTCTACATAATGGTAGATTCATCTGTCTCTTTCATGCAACCCCCTAATTCACTACCCATGTAATACCAACCCGCAACCATCAAACTCTGGTCCATAAAAACTCTGGACAATGATCTGCATAAACAAACGAATCTTGCTCTCCTTTAGCCACGTGGCAACTCACAACCCAAAGTGCATAGAGGTTACTTCAATAGTATGACCGCTAACCAAATGATGATACTATAACACAATCGCCACAATACACACCCAACATGGTAAACATATTCCTCACAATCACTAATGGCCTTTTTCCACCACCAATGCTTAAAGCCCCTAATACCTCCACCACACCTACGTTACACATACCAACCAGCCAGCACCACACATACAGACACAAAGACCCCATAACACAAACCAACACAGCACCTATGAGGGGTAGATCAAGTCACGTGAGAGCTGCTGGGTTTGGACATTGCCACAGGGATCTTCAGAAGTACAACCCCTCTTCAGTACATCAACATTCATAGAAGATGGAAAGCATATGCGAAAGAATGTGTTCGAGACAATAACTTATACCAACTCAAACTCTGAAATGCAAATTTAGTACAAAATGGAATAATGCCAACTGAGCATCAAGGAAGTCCCATGTTAGCAACAGACTCGGGGCACTGCGACTCACCAGAAGAATGAAATGTAACAGTGCGTTTGTAGAAAGAATGTATGCCCTGTTAACTTAAAGCAAACTCTCTGTTCTGCTCTCAACAAATGCACTGATCAGGTGACGGGGATCACGGTGAGGATTAATACAGGCTTTAGAATTGTTTGAATTATCCGACATCCTGATAAGCCTTGCTCTGGAAAACCAAGGTGCGGCTCCAGTGGTGAAGCTGATGTGATGGAGAAAAGCACTTTCCAGCATAAACTTGTGTGGAAATTAAAGACACAGGAAAAAGCTGTATGCGAGGGATGCCATCTGACGGTCTATTGGGCAAGATAAAAGTCTCCAATTACCAAGGCACCATTAACTTATTAGGAAAGGAACAGAAGCTTAGAAACGGACAGATGCTTGTACCTGGAGCGCTGGCTGGATTTGTAGAGGACGCACACTTTTCCAGTCCAAATTCCTATGCACAGATAACCACAGAAGGGTGGGACGAATTGGAAGTGTGCTGTCCACTGCAGCACATGTGTAATGCATCAGTTTCTGGGGGACAACCCCCCCTTGTTTGGTTGTTTCTCTGACCTGCCCCCAATAAAGTCCCCCCCCCCCCCACACACACAGGAAACGAGTCAAAAAGTGGATTTTGCTTCTGTGAAAGGGACACATTTTGCACTGGAAGATAAATCATTGCTGCTGCTTTGAATCACTGTGTGTCACATCCGCGCCACCGCAATAACTTAGTAAGTCGGGGCCTGAGTTCTAAAGAGACTGGTCTTCAGGCCAAGAACCCTGCAGTTGCACTGAAATGACCAGCATCAACTCCTGTTCTTCCAGGATAGGTAGTCCTTCTTCACTTTCTCTGGCACCAATATTCTCACCTACCTGATTGAATGGCTCCCTTCCTAACCTGTACAACTCCAGAGAAGGTCTTTAACACTGCGGGCAGAGCACCAACAAAACTGATTATGAGAAAGAACCAAGACATAAGAGCGACAGCATGGACAGGGAACGAGAGCCAGCAGACCCTTGAGCCCCCGCTAGGAATGGGTAGGGCAGGGTTCATTTAGAGGCAAAAACCATCTGTCGGGAGGGAAGCGTGGATGCTCCAGGGATATTGATGGATACATTCAGGAAAATTCAGAAGCGGAGCAACACAATACCTAAGGATTGTTGCATCGGAGTAAATGTCTAAATCCATGATCTAGGTGGGTCAGCTTTCTTATCTATGGTAAATGCAGCTCATCAGATGACTGCAATGCACTGAGAAAATGTAATCAGATTGAAAATATACTTCACATACATAACACATGCTACAACATTGTGTTTTAATGTTTTATTTGAGATATTTTTCATAGGTAGCACCTTGAAATATCAGCACGGTGTTTTATTCACAATAACAACAAAACATTGATACTTTATCCTTTTAGCACCCACAGCAGGAGGCCTTGCTGGGCCCAGTGTATACAGCCAGAGTTCTATATGAAATAACGGGCAGCAAATGTAGGTTAACACGCTGAAAATGCAAAAGGTGTTTTTGTATGTCAACGGCTCCTACCCCAAACCCTTTCTGCAGTTTGAGAGGACTGTAGACCAAACCAGGCCCACTGCTCAGTTTCAACCCTTAGCAGGAAGTATAAGCAGTGGAAAAGTGGGTCATTCAATGCCAGATCCTATAACATGGGGCAGCGGACAATCAAAACTCTAAGGTGTATGAGCTATTCAGTGGCGGCTGGTGCAGGTAAGTGTGCTGGGAGGGGGTATACGACAGACAACCGTTTTGTTTATTAATTTTTCCTATTCCATCGTCTGTTGACTCCCCCCACGCCCTGCCCTGCCTCACCACACTTACCTGCACCGGCCGCGACATCTAATAATGCGTGGCATTGCACTGAGTGCCGGAATACCACTTGACCTCCTTTCTACCAATCTTCACATCTGCCCCATTGATTAAAAAAAACTGGTTTTGTGTACAGGTTGCCTACAAAGCATGAGGGAATCAAATATGAATGAACTCTCTACTTTTCAACGTACATATTTAGCAAATGGAACTTTACACAGCATTTTGTTTTCAATTCGGTAAAAATAACAGGTACAATATAGTTGGTTATCGACAATTGTTTCTGTAGTGAGGTTACGCGTACAAGAATACAATGTATACAAAACAAATGTTGAGCAAGCCCAATAAAATATTTGATGTATTTATACAGTATTTACAGCCTTCTAAGCAATAACTTGGTATCGGCTAGATCATCTTGGTACGAAATTTTATTTTTAAAAAATGTACAGTGACCATTTAATCACTTGGCTATTTTAAGAATAATACATAGTTATATTTATATATCAGAAGTGCCTAGTTCCAAAAGACCGACAACAAAAATATCATACAGGGGACACGTACACGGGTACATTCTATGAAGCGCTGCAAGGTTAGTAACAGAGTGATCTTTGAAATGCATGCTCTGTATAGAAAATACTTTAAAATCCCTGGGCTCAGCTGTACAGTACTTCGGATGACTGGTGCGGGTACAGAAAGGCACCATCAAAAGACACCTTACAAAAGGTGAATGATTTACCAAAGAGGTCTAGGATTTAATACCGCACTTATTTGTGTTTCCGGAAATTATTAGCATATGGTGCAAAGATCAAAGGAAACAAGACCCCATAGTTTCCTAATATGTGAAAAAACTTCCACATCAAACATTTAAAGAAATGATTTGATCAGCACACATTAAAGGCAAAGATCAGTTCCACCAGGTGAAATTGTTACACTTTTCTTTATTCTTTGAATTTTATTCTCTTTTCTTCACAGGTACCTGCGAAGAAAAGATAATAAAATTCACCTGGTGGAACTGATTCTTTGCCTTTAATGTGTGCTGATCAAATCATTTCTGTAAACCTTACAAAAGGTGTATCCTTAAGTCTGCTGGTCACCCTTCATGTGGGAATGTCATGTTCAAATGTAGGTAAGGCGATCAGTTAAATCTGTCTAAAAGTCAATTCTGCATAAAACGTAAAATGCTGGAACTATGAACATGATGCCCATCACTCAGTTTAAATCACCTTTCACAAGCGGGTCTCAACTGCTGTCAGTTTTCTATGGAGCAGTATCTTAGCATTGACTACAATGAGTGCAGCTAATGCTGATAGATCCCCTAGTAGTTGCCACTGCTGAAAATAGGAAGCCATTTATTTCAGTCTCTACATGGGCCTCAGAATCTGTTTCATTATTCCAGGACTGTACACAGCATAGCAAAGACATGATAAACATCTTTTTCACAATTCACCTGATTTTTGTGGAGCTAGTTTACCACTTTGTCCCCCTTTCTTCCATTCCTCAATACTTTTTTTTTTAAGTGTCTGTTTCTCCCGGGACAAGGATGTCAATTCTACAAAATTGTTGGGGTAGCAAAAGTGACAATATAACCTATTCACCCAAGTGGCACAGGCGCATTAACCACGTTGTCCCACCCTGAGCCCTTATGTAACCTCCAAATTGCTCTGAGGGCCTAAGGGAAAGGCATAGGGTGGTAAAGGCAGAAACAAGACAGAGCTCTTGGGTCCTTTTTTGTTCTCTCTCTTCCTACCTTCATGACCTGTAAGACCAGGGTACCAAAGGACAAGCCATGGAGTAGCCACCCCTTATTGAGGTCCATGCCTGGGGAAGAGACAAATATCTTAGAAGTTTATTGTAAACCAAAAATAGAAACTGCTATTAGATCCCTTCCAAACCCAACAGCATCTGGCACAAAACTTGTCTTGTGACATTGACTGCACTCCACCCCCCCTTACCCCCCCCCCCCCCCCCCAAGTGTCCTGCACTACTTTATGGCAGCTCCCAGTCGCTTTTAGTCTTCTTTGACCTTTGAAGTTTGAAAACAGTCCCTGATGTGGTATTTTGGTCTGAAAGGAAGAGATTTTTTAAATATACATTTTAAGGTTAGATTTCTCCTTTTTGAGCTTTCAAGGACCATGACACAGTACATGGATCTTTGACCCTGAACTCATGTTTTTTTCTTTAAATGGTGAGAATATAGCGTGTGAGCCATTATCAAGAACATCTGGCACAACAGTGAAGAACTAATTGACCACATCAACAAAATGATGGTGTAGCAATGAACACAAATTAGGAGCACATCACTGAATGTTGACTTCTGGTAATCCGTTTCTACAAATGTAGGTCTGACCTCCACATCCTGCATTCTCCAATCTGCTGCAACAGACCTTCACCTTCTGCTACTGGTTTACCTCACCCATGGAATTAAATATAATTTTATAGATTACAATTATACTGCAGTACCTTAGAGGACTTTTGCCTCAAGGAAAGCCTTTAGACTATAGGTGTGCTTAGGTTGACTTCAAACCGAAATACAGATTTGAATTCTGATGCTCAATGAGAAAGTTTGTTTATGACCCGATTCATACTTTAATGGATGACTTTCAGGATCGTATGTCCAAATGTAGATACTATCGGACATAAATACCTCGTCCTAAATACAGTTTACAAAATTACAATCTCATTGTATGTTGATTTTCTATTATTTAATCAATGGGGCAATGTTTTTGTAGATATTTAAGACACAATTTTTATGACAGACGATATTCTGGCAATGACATTCTGACACCACACCAGTTTTCAGACGCGGATCTAGAGGTTCTGTGCCGCTAATGCAGAACATTCCCTTTCTTGTTCCCCTTTAATTCCCAATTGAACCAGCAGTGTTATAAACAACAGTATCACACTTTACGAAGCATCCTCACATGTATTCTCTTAAGTGGTGCCAATAGGGAGGCATTAACACAGTAGCTTGGAAGGTTTAATTGAGAGGACATACAATTTTTAGAGTTCTTCTACTTAAAATCTCATTGTGAGCATCAGAAGCCAACTGACTGAACCAGTAATTGTCTATGAGGTCTTTTTTAATTACAATTAAACAACAGCAAAGCTTGGGTAACGACTATTACTGCGACTACTGCAGGTTTTGCACCATTAGGCTTCTGCAGACATTGGTTCACTCTGTATATTTCTGCAGATCGCCACCGCCTGCTTAATCATAGGCTTCTCACAAAGCCTGCTGGAGAGAGCTTATTGCAAGTGCGCCCATTTGAAGGGTCATGATATAGGGATGTGTATGATCCACACACTGCCAACAATACTCGTAGTACACTGGACAATCACTGACTCTGCATTGACAGTGCTTGTGGGGCAATCCCTATGAATACTCCTGTGGATGAACAAAAGTGATACCACCTAACAGTGCTTGGTTCCACAGTCCCAGCAGTGACATTAAAGGTTGTATTTAGGGGTGGGCAGTGTATTGGATTGTAAGGGTAATTTTAGGGTTGGGTAGTAGTAAAGGGTGGATAAGGGTAAATTTAGAATTCAGGGGTGGGTAGTTGTAAAGGGTGGTAATGGGTCATTTTATGTTTCAGGGTGGGTAGTGGTATAGGGTGGTTAGGGTACTTTTAGAATTTAAGGGTGGGTAGTTGTAAAGAGTGGTAATGGAGCATTTTAGGGTCTAGGGGGTAGTGGTATAGGGTGGTTAGGGTACTTTTAGAATTTAAGGGTGGGTAGTTGTAAAGAGTGGTAATGGAGCATTTTAGGGTCTAGGGGGTAGTGGTATAGGGTGGTTAGGGTACTTTTAGGGGTTGGTAGAGGTAAATGGTGGTAAGGGTAATTCTAGGGTTTAGGGATGGGTAGTGGTATGAGGTGGTAAGTGTCATTTAGGTTTTAGAGGTGGGTTGTACAAAAGAGTGGTAAGGGTAATTTTAGGGTTTAGGTGTGGGTAGTTGTACAGGGTGGTAAGAGTACGTTTACGGGTGGGTAATGGAAAATGGTGATAAGGGTAATATAGGGGTTTAAGGGCGGGTAGCGGGACAGTGTGGTAAGGGTAATATTGTGGTTTAGGGATGGGTAGTGGTATAGGGTGGTAATGGTAATTTTAGGGTTTAGAGGTGGGTAGTGGTAAAGGGCTGTATGGATAATTTGAGACTTTAGGGGTAGGTAGTGGTAAAGGGTTGTAAAGTGTAATTAAAAAAGGTAGGATTCCCCACAAAGAAGAAAAAAATTAAATGCCATTTTTTATATAAAGTGGGGTAATGTCATACAACCAATTAAAAGCATACAACATGTTTAAAACTGCATTTCTTAGCTAAAGGTCACTGTATGTGTGGGCGAGCCTTCACATGTCTGAATTGTTAGAGCAATTTCCCTATTTTGGAGGAAAGCACCACATGTTATGTCTTCATTCTTCATAATAACCTCAACTCCTAGGCCAAAAGTCTAAACATATCAGCCATACCTGGTAAGCTTAAGTTGAGTGATTTTCATGTTTGGGCCCATGATGGTCACTTAAGTATGGTGGCACAAAGATCATCTTTTACACTTTTAAGGCTGCCAACAATGGAATGCTTCCTGCAGGATAAAATCCAGATTATCCTAATTTAAAAAACATTGATTGGTAAGAGAACATTCTTTAGCAAACAGTAGGAAATTTGTGAAAGACGAGGTAAAAAAAAAATATATATATATTTGGGAAGAAGCTTTATGTAGCCAAGAACTAAACTGTTGCGCAGTAATAATTGTTAGGTCATGCTCACTCTGTGTTCTAAAAATCACCAAATTTGTGATTCCGCTTTTTTGTCAATCTAAAAGCCCTCAATCTATGACATTTGTAATTTGGAAACACTGTTAAAGGCTGTTAATACTGATCTCCTGTATGTCTTACACTACTTTAATAGCATTCAAACATTAAGACATTTCAAAATACTCATTGCAGGGACAATCGTGAGATAACTGTAAAACAATAAGACTGTCATTGTTTCTGTAACCAAGGGGCTACAATTATATCAAATATTTTTCTCACCTAACTAAATTTTACGTTTTTACAGACCAATATGGTTTACTGTTTCTTTTAAAGTATAATGTATTAACCTTCACTTTTTGACTTAAGTTTTTAATTGTTGCTTTTAATTGTGTTTGTTTTGACATCTGTCTCTATGAACAAAATCAATTCTAAACCAAACCACTTGACTGTTCACTCCTTGCAAAACTGCACCTCTGAAAGCACATTCCTTCTTCGGCCACTTGTCCACCTACATTGCATTCCCCTTGGGTCATCATGAGTTACACTCACTGACGTACTACTGTATTCCTTCTTACAACACTGTTATTTACCCACTTGTATTCCTGTTTTGTCTATCAGATGTCTTCTCATTCTCTCATTAGAGGGCTTACTTTCTCTACTATTCCTTTTAGATCCATCCTCCCTCCCTGGGTAACATTTTTTAAATATCGTACCAGGATGTCATGCCCATCACTGGTTCGGTGCCATATAAAACCCCAACAAATCCTCAGAAACGAAGCAAAATCAAAATGAATGCTACTGTGTATGAGGGTGCTGCTATCAAACGCTAAGGAACTTGTAATATGAATAGGCAAGTAATCCTCAAATACTGCCAATTACATTAAATGTTTGTTCAGCATGCCAGCCTGCCATAGGTGCAGCTCAAAAATGTTAGATCTGCTTAGCCTGCTGCATCTGCTTACTGCTACACAAATGACATGACAGCTCACGAGTGACTGCTCAGAGTGCCTGTAACGCCGCTGAGGGTATATAAATGGCGCTGGTTACTTAACACTATCAGATGACAGATATTAGATGGTTAACCCTCAGATTGTTATCCGCTAGGTTACAGATCATGGCATAATGCCAAGTATGTTAAACCTACATTGCCAATGTGTATCCATATTGCCCAAATATGATAAACACACACACACACACTGCCATGCCGATTTCTATATTGCGCACACACAAAGCACATACTGCTGTGCCAGTTTCAACATTGCATTACCCACGTTAAGCCAACTAAATTTTGCAATGCCAGTCTGCATTCGGACGCCCTTGTAGTACGTTACATACACATTACCACATCAGTTGCAGATTACCATGGCACTATCCATAGACATACGCTATGCCATACCATGCCAGTATGTTTCCAACCAGCCATCTGGTACATAACGTACACGCTTCCATGCCAGTCGGGGGTCAGTTGGTTGGGCTGCTAACGAGCAGTCCCCCATACAGTGGTGCAAGTGGCATGCATGCAGTGCCGCACGCAGCAGCAGTACCCAGCCCTGCACCACTGTAATGCTTTGGTGGATCTGCTGTGCTGTTGCCTCGACATTCACTGTATTGGAAGTTTATGATTGTGGCCTACGCTTCCTTCGAAGCGGTTTTTTGATTGTACTAGTTTTTAGCGTGTCCTTTCCTGCTTTATGGCCGAATGCAGTGGGGCGCACAAGGCAAACGGGGTCTGGCTTGAGAGCGCAAACTTTGTTGCAGTTCCAAAGGTAATACGCAAAGTCCAAGCTACGGTTCGCAATTAGCTTGAACTAGGGAAGGCAATTAAGCAGCTTTATTTCATTCTCAACATTCTGCCAGAATGGTGTAATGTCCTACTTGTATGTCAGCTCAGCTCATCTCTATAAAGGTGAAGACATAAACATCCGAGATCTCCCATGAAAAAGATGAAGATATTCGGAGAGATAACTTTGAGATCTTCACGAGCGAAGACCATTTCTTAAAGGGTCTGCCAATTAAGACGTTGACCCTTTCTATAAATGATATAGTCAGGATGTAAATTCTATGTGCACAAGATAGAACATTCTGTCTTCTCATCAAGTAGATGTCAACATGAAAAAGAAATGCATGTTACTCAGTGAGCCTAACTACGCACTTTTCATGGGTCACGTTCTGCTGGTACACCAGGCTCATGCACGGACATTGATACAACCTCATCCGTCTATTCCAGACGGCGCCGTCACTAAACAACGGTGCATGTCACTTACAGAGCAGCAAAGCAGAAACGTTTCTGTTTTGCTATTGGAGATAGTGGAGTACTGCATGCCTGAAAATGCTAAATCATATGTGACCTCTATATATCAAGCAGCATATTGGGACTTAGGTGTATTGAAAATGCTGTTTTGGTCTAATGACCATATCGTGCTTAACAAATAAGGTGAGAGGAAGAGCAGCGGGCTAGGAAGATACTTCCCCAGCCTGTTACCATGTTCCCAAAGGTGCTCCTGCACTTGTGGCAAAGAAAATCGTGTTGCCTATGCATATGTGCAACTGCTGTAAGATGTCTACCCGAAGATGTGCCCTACAACTGTCAACACTACTAGGCACGTTAAGCATCTGTGAAAGGGGGCAGCATTTTCACCAGACACAGTACCAGAATAAGGAGTCTTCCATAGTGTGCTGTCATAGTATAGTAGCAAAAATATCGGTCACCAAAATAGTAAGAAGATGAATCTATATAGGCAAGAATAAGTTTACTATTCTTAACTCCATATATACATACCTTGACTATATATATAGCAACATCGACATCGAAAAAGGCAGATTGCCGAAACGTGTCTGTCAGTGCGGGGGGGAGGGGGGGGGGGGAAATTCTGTGCACCGATTAAATAATTTGCAACCAAGTACTTGTGAGTGCTCTTCTAATTGCGCCGCGGAAGTTGCTTTGCGTGTGGAAAATATATATATATATATATCTTCCAGGGATGTAGACGTGGAGCTAAGAATAATGAGTCAATATTTATATTAAATATACTTACCTTTTCAATATTTTGGTTGTTGATACTTTTGATACAATAACACGGTACCAAGATATCAAATACGCAATATTATGACATACAAGCCTTTCACGGATGTGTTCCCTAAAAGAAGGCAGCTTATGCTATATTGTACATATCTATATGGCGTGCATTCATTGCTTAGGTTCTAAAAAAGAATGAATGTAAGTGCTGGTGTCCAAAATCTCTTAGGAGCTTGCTGCTGAACGCCACGCTTGCTGATTACCAAGGAGGTCTAGTATTGATTCTACCTGACGACTCTTTCTTCCTGCATCCTCACTTCCTTTCCCTTTATCTTCACTTGTGCTGGGTCCTTTGAAATCCCACTTTCTCACTTCCAACTGTCTTCTTATGTTTCTCTTCCTCCTTATTTCTCCTTTTTCTGTCTTTCTTTCTCTCGCTTTAGGTCAAAGTATGATGATAAAAAAAATATACCCCAGTTCTCAAAAATTAGTGTGGGTGATCACAACCTTCCTTGATTGTGATATATATCTAGGCTGGGGACCCAACCCTTGCAGGTCTTTAAATCTCCTCGGACCCCACACTCCTTTCCCTTTTTGTGAACCACGATCACAACCTGCAGCCAGGAGCGTAAATTAAGCGCGGTGTGTATCCTACCTTTGGTAGACCCTGATAGGATTGGCACCTTGTCAGCTAGGGGAATTCTATCACCATTATAATAGTCCGGTGTTGTAAGTAGCAGACCTGTCTGAAAGCAGACTGCTGGGTGGTAGTGCGGTGCCGTCGTACTCTCTGCAGCAGGTTCGTTTTATAAATGATGCCACAAAGCAAGCACACAAACACCATCTTCACATATATCCCTTTGTAACACAGACACAAATAATGGATGATACTAAAGTCACTTAGAGCTAACTAGCCTATGTCATGCTGCTGGAGGCCCACAGAGTCTACGTGGTCTTCAGCTCTGTGTCTGCTCTTGCACACTGGATACTCCCCTGAGTCAGTCTTATGCCAGTCTGAATTCAGGTATGATTTTGATAAGCCCACCCGCTGCACATGACTTTTGACCTACATGGTCACCCTTTGCACATGACTTTTGACCTACATGCTCACCCTTTGCACAGGACTTTTGACCTACATGCTCACCCTTTGCACAGGAATTTTGACCTACACGGTCACCCTTTGCACAGAATTTTTGACCTAACTCAGGCAGATAAGCAAGCAGATGTCACTCAGCTCCAGCCTTCATACACTGCACACTGAGCTCTAAAATACATCCCACATCTTATGACCATCACAATAAAATATAGCAACTTCTGACTCCCAAGTAATCACTTTCTCGTCATTTAGCATTAAAGTGTTTGCTGTGCCAAGCAGCATTTTTAAATGTCGAATACAGTCAGGAAAAGATGCAGGGTAATGCACGGAATAGGGAGTTCTTAAAAGGAAAAAAAGCAGTTCTTGGTAAATTAACAAACCAGACGCGTTAATTATTACTTGCAGAATCAGGTCACTGTGCCTACCTAGTCAGAGATGGCTGTAGGGAATTACTGAGCTGAAATGCAACCCGCACGAGTTATTTGATTGCTTTTGAAGGACAAAAACAAAGCTGAGCGTGTCCTTCCCTGTGGAGACTTGCTCCAAAGAAACTCTTTAAAACAACAGTGACATGACATCATGAGATAAGGCACTGTGGACGCCTAATATTCAGAAATTGTCTCTTGGTGGATATATGTTGTCGAAAAGTTAGTTAATTTGTCAGTAATTAGTGAATGATCATTCCCAGTTGGTAGATAGGTTTAAAATGCACTTCATGACCATGTCAGTAATGCGTGCCAACAATAAATGTTACAGAGCCATATTCAGGTCCAAGCTGCCGGCAGCCATCACGCCTAACTCCTTTTAATACCCCAAAAAACTGGAGTAAATGCATGGAATGGTTTCCTTCAGGGCACAAGACTAACCCCACTAACCCAAAAAAAAAAATCCCACTGGATTATCCACTGACCATGGTCTACTTTAGCAGAGCGCTGCCTGGCGTAAAGCGCTTTAACACCTCATCCGGGGTAGTAAGCGCTACATAAATGCAATTACACTTACTCTGTTAGCAGAGTTTATCATAATTAGCACTCGTCTAATATAAATAACGTTTATACATTACTTATTCTAATGGAATCATTTCATTGCAAGCTTTCATGACCACATAGGTCACCTTCTCAGGCAGCCTGAAGCACCAAGGTTTTGCACCAGGCAACTGATTGAACTCTTCGGTTACTAAACCCACAGAGTTTTGCTCCTGGTGCTCCAAACCACACCAGTTAGCACATGCTGCGTGCTGGCATCAGGTTGTGCCAGACTCTGTGACCATGATCATCACTGTGTCTTCTGCTGAAGAATAGTAGCAGTGTTCCAGAATGCAACAGGCTTAGTGACATTTACTTGGAGGATATCTACATTTGACCAATGCAAAGCAGTCTCATGACATAACAGAGTAACATGGCCTTTTTGTACCCTGGACCATTTAAACGCGTGGGCCACACAGGGCCTTACTCATGGATGCCACTTTAGAGCCCATTAAAAAAGATGGTAGACCACATGGGTGCCAAAAAAATGGAGAAGAGGGTGCAATAAATGTAATTAGATGAATATGCTAAAGTACTATAGGACTGCCAAGACTGTGCCACACTTGTTCAAAGCCTCAGTGGTTGTCATGAAGGCTAAAGGGATGAGGAACCATTGTTCACTCTGATAGAAAACAATAAACCCGGGAGTTGGTCAGAGCACCTACTGCTCAGAGATGCACCCTACTTCTTTCCAATGGTGTAATCAATGTCTTTACAGATACCAGCCCAATCCCTACAGCTGCTTATGGGTAAAGGAGCTGCAGCCTCCAGCAATGCTTGCACAACAGCTGTTCAGCCCTTACATTCTGAATCCTACCAGAGTTGCATCTGCTCAGAGAAGAAAGGCTGCGGAAACTTCGCCTGACTGGACCAGGAACAAAGCACCCCCAAGAATACTGCACGATGCTGGTCACAGAGATACACCCAGGTTCTGCAGTCTCCCCGGTCTCACTAATTTCCCTAATTTCCTCCAAGACTACCAGTCTTGGAATGGTCAAGTACAAAAAAACAACAAACCTGTACAAAATCATCTAACTGTCTTTCTTTTACAGTGGTAAGTGCCTGGGCAGTGTAGGTTAATTGAAAAAACAATGAATTGAGGCACCAGTCGTATCACACCCAAGGCATTCAGGCCACACCCCTCTTGTTAACATGAGAATCATAGCAGCCAGAGTGATCCACCACTGCCCACCACCAGAAGGAGGGCACTCAGGGATTCATATAAAGTATCCATGGCCGGGGGCACAAGCGGCACTGTGAATCGTCAATGGCCGTTTACAAAAATGAGAAACAAATAAATACATTAGTGGCCGATAGGCTTTTACAAATAACCCAAGTGATATGGTGAGGCGCAGAGCCACATTCCGCGTAGTGCTCTTTCATGACGAACGTTACCATTTGAGAATACCGCAAATGCTGACGTCACACACTCTCACTTGTAGTCTATGGCACTACCTCGCAGAGCTGCAGGGCCACCCACGACCCAGCATAAGAGGATAAACCATAATCCCTCTAGACGACGTCACACCATTACTTGAATGGGAAATGACAGGGTGTGCAGTTCAGCATGGTCCTTATTGAAAGCCTCCATCTTCTGAAGTTGAACCTGCTGTTCAATGCGTCCCTTCGTTGTCTTATTGAACAGGCAAGGAGTTGCCCGCGAAGCAGACCTCACTTTCTGTAAGGGTAACTTTGCTGTGTGCATTATGCAAAAACTCTTGTTAAGTTCTCATGCTCTCGAGGACTCTTGTCAGAAAGGGTATTAATGTTGATTTTACCACAGTTATCGTTCCATTGGTTAGTGCAGGACACACCCAAAAGCTGTGCATCGCCGGGCGGCTTGCCTGTCCGAGAGATCTGACAGTTCATAAGCCCTTTGGCCAAGGGCAGGATTGTGGTGGAAGTGGTGTGTCGTCGTCTCATCTGTGGTATCTGCTAGTGTCCTTCAGGACATGATCCTTTCATGAGGCTTACATCATCCAGGCCAATCTCCCCAGGCCCCTCTCGTCCTCTCTCTCCTTTAAAGATTATCTAAGGAAGAAAGAAAGAAAGGAAAATCAAGTCAATTAACAAAAACACACCACAGCCACATTTAGTCACATATATAAGTCTCTCAACAAGTGAAATGACAGAGTGAGCGCTTGCCTTGCACTTGCGAGCATTGGCCTGGCATGGGCTAAGCTTCCATTCAGGCCAAGCTATAATCACAGACACCAACTGGACATCTGGCCAAATCTCAAGTCATAACTGTTTATGAGGTGAACAAACATGTTACTTCCTTTGCCGCTCGCCTGGATAGCCCTCACAGACTCTCCCAGCAGGTAAGGAACAGAGGTACTTGCCTGTCAGAGGCCCCGGCGCGAAATCACTGATCCCACTAAAGACCTGCGGGCCTTTCAGGAGCTTAACTAAGCCTCCGCTTGTATCTCTCTCCCCTCCTACACTACTGAGGGTTACGCAGTGGAGTCAAAATGGGTGTCTGCACAATGAACATGAGGACAAATATGTATGATATAAATCTAAGGGGCATATTAGCAAGGGCCAGATCGCCGCTTTATCGGCTCTTTTTGCCGATAAAGCGGCAATTTTTTTATCGCCCAATTACCAATCTGTCGCTAACAGGTGTTAACGACAGCTTCCAGGCGATAGCGACTGGTTTGGGGTCTGCTTTGCATGTCAGCGATATTCATCGCTAATGACATGCAAAGTGGGCGTACCCAAACTGGTAGCGACTGAAACCAGTCGCTGACACAGCTATCGCCTATCAGCAATACCCACGGCGCGATTTAAAAAAGCGCGCTAACCGTGATTAGCACCAGGATTTTACACTTGGTAAAATCCTGACTTAGCCATTGTGTTCTATGGGAGGTGGATTCTACGGCTGAATCCTCAGCTGCCTATTAGCGACCTTTTCCTTAGTGATGGGAATTCATCACTGGTATTCCTGCGTTATTGATGGAGAATCGCCGATATCGCTGGTTTATTTTCGCCTTGGAGATAAACGTTGATAATAATGCGTTATCTTCGCGATCTAAACCAGCGATATCCGGCGATAAAAAATACAGCGCTAAGCGCGCTTTGCGATGATTTATCGCAAGTCCTTGCTAATATGGGCCTAAATCTTTCAGAGCAGCTTACGGGGTGAAAGCCAGGATTTAGACCTTTGACCCTGCAGCACCACATGAAGTGACATCACATTATTTTTGACCCAGGGACATCACAGGACATTGCATCACATGGCCTCTCATCCACTGACATAGTAATTGACATGAGGAAAATCTTACCAGTTATCTAACATACCTTACCCTCTCTGTTTTGGAAATAAGAATACAAACATCTGGTGGAGGCATGACCAATACTATGCTGGCTAGACTAGTGAAAGCTCACCTAAATAAAGTGAAATACGGAGTACTTAAAATATCAAAGAACCAAATGTTCCTTATATAAAAAGAGGCTTAGTCTAAAATCTCAAAGCAACAATACATGGTGGAGCTTTGGTGTAGTGGATGGGCTGCAGACACCGGAACCTAACGAGTGGGGTTTTAGTTCCGGCTAAATCACTTAATTTCTCTCCGTCTAAACTTTGAAATGGAAGTATCCGAAATCAGTTTGTAAGATGTAATTCCTATTTAATGCACACAATCTTATCCTTCTCCGAACACCACCTACAATCTACTGAGGATCATATTATACCAATACCGATGCAAGAGATCTTCTTGGTATTGCCAAGGAGCCCCTACTGGTCCCTGCCTACTGATGCTTGCCGCTGAGACAGTGTGAATGGTGCTTAACACTTCTGCTCCCCACTGTTGCTGCTTTCTGGATTGGCCTCAGGTCAGTGAGCCGGAGATGTGCCTCCGGCAGCCACTTAAAGCCGTGGCATAGAAGCACCAATATAGATTCCTTCGGTGGATGGAAGAGACCGGGCTTGCTATTGAAAGACCTTCAAAGAGAGTGGAGGGGAGACATATGACGGCCGGGCTGGAAACCATAATCATCCTTAGAAAAAATGTTTCACCAGCACCAGACTGTAGGAGGCCCTGAGTAGAATGAGGGCATGGTTGGTCATGGAGGCCCATCCTACCAGGGAGTTCTACAGTGGCAGAATGGCCAGCCCGGACCTCCCAGAGGGACGATGAGAGGAATATATTTCCATATTCAACTGAAAAGGAGTAGTCTATACATTGCTTTTTCTTTCTTCCTACAAGCCCTCTGAGTGTAGGTGTAAAATCAGCTCTGTAGTGAAGCTTTAATGCACGCCTCACTGATAGGAATGCTTCCCATGCACATGGCGGGACAGCAGTTTGTATTGATTAAAAACTTTCCTTTAGTGTGAGATTTGAAAACACGCTTAATTAAGAGATACATTAAGCTAGCCATTGGTTATTAAAGCTTGCAAATAAGCTAGTGTAAACCTATTTAGGAATCGATTTGTTTCTTGCTTTGGTTGAATGAAATTTAACCAAAGGGGTTGATACGCGTTTTTAAATTCCTTATCTTTCGAGTTTAGTAGATTGTAGCAAACATTAAAACGGTGAGTTTCAACCTGCTTGCCACTTTCTGCACTTCCACCTCGCTAGTCCCAGTTGGGAAACACTACAGAGGTAAATCTCTTCACAACTGTAGATACTAAATCCATAGCGCTGCTACACTGTTCCAATGGGCAATGGCAATAAGAGACCATCATTCTAATCACACTTTTCTTGAGCCAACAAAATAGTATGGATTTGCGCATATAACTTTACATCCCTGTACCTAAGTTCTCCCACCTCTTAAAGTTAGTAGTGTTTATGAACTGGCTAATTTGAGCCTGTCAGGGAGGCTTAACTATTTGAAAAGGCGTAACAGATTAAGAAATCCCAAATTATACCCATTACCTTCTGCTTCCTGCAAATTACTACACTGCTCCCAAAGAGCCAGGCTTTTAACACACCACCTGCCTTTTTCAGCATTTCTGAACAATTAAAAACAAAAGAGATAATTTACGCCCACTCTTCCCCAGAAGAAGCACTCTCTCAGGATGCACAGCTTATGCCCCCATGGCAACTAAGTGTCCTGCTTTTTTTGTTACCGGTAAAATGTCCGTGCAGGGCTGTTTGTAGGGGGACGCGAGATTATGTGGATTCATTAGAAACTTGGGGCATATTTATTTTAAAAAGTCAGGCAGTGCAGCAAGTCACCTTGTTGCGCTTTGCTGCGTGACAGGGAAAAGGCAGGAATGCGCCGTATTTAAAGGAATATGGTGCATTCCTGCACTGGTGCCATTTTGGCTGCCTAGCGTCAACGCAGGCCCCCTTGTACCATGGTGCAAGAGCGCCTGTGTTGCTTTCAGGATTGTTTTTATGCAGGAAGAGGCACTTTCCTGCACAAATGCAATCCTGAGAGGCATGTTCCTCCTTCTATGTGTCCTGCAAAATGCAGCACACATAAAAAGAGGCTATGAAATAACGAGGGGAAATAAAGATATGTGTCCTTGTTACGCCTCTCCTGAGAAGGCGTATCTTTTGGCACATTCCCAGGTCTACCACTTTTGGCAAATCTGGGAATGCGTCAAAAACCTTGGGATTTGCTTGGGAACACCCATGCAAAACCCAAGGAATGCCTTCCCAGGGCAGAGTAATGCAACACAGCGATTTGCTCTGTATTACGTTACCTCAGATCTATGAAGACCCGCAGGGCCATGCAAAGCCCCCTTGCGTAGCTTCATAAATAACATTTTGGGCCTGCGTCACCCTTGCACCACGTTGTGTGGTGCAAGCGCAATGCCACCTCTTTCATAAATATGCACCCTTATTTATATAGCCATGCTGTCATGTCGTGAGGACATTAGGACCATGGGAATGCCAGCTTGACACTGGACAACAGTTCCGGTGTGGAGCTGAGGAAAGGTAAGAAGTAGGGGGAGCAAAGTGCGCTCCAGCGTTGAATAGAGCAGGGACGGCAATGAGTGGGGATACCCTCCTCAAGAAGCACAGGAGCAAAGTATGAGAGGAAATTCATACAATGAGAAATAGCAGAGTGACTTGTGTCTGGGTGGTTCTTTGTCTACTCCCTCAACACAACATGCGATTACAGGGGAAGGAAGTAGTAGCGCGTTTTCACTATGGGCTCCTCATTGAATCTACACTTTTGAACAGACCACCATTCACACCTGACTAAAATATCAATATCATGGAAAACATTCCCTGTATGTGTTTCAGCAGCACCAATGGATGAGAATGGGCTTCCATCTTGGATCAGTGCATGTGTATAAAAGAGACCCAAAGTAGAGCTTTGCAGATCTCTGCAAGTGACAAAAGTCTCAGGAAAACCACAGAGGTAGTCATCCCTCAACATAAAACATCACAGGTGCTGCAGGAATGAGACCTGTGATGCAAACATCTTAATAATGCAAAGATGGCACTTTTTCATGTTGATAAAGGGCAGTGTTAGGCATAATGGATCGATATAAATAGAATGTATGTATGTAAAATTCATTTAAACATTTAAGCATGTTATACTAACATGGGTTTTTACCTGATTTCCATATCTATACAGCTTTCCCTGACGAAGGGCATCTTCAAGGCCCGAAATGCATTGGAATTAAGATTTTAAGCTGTTATTGGTGAATTAAATGGCCCTACGTGAAGCAGTAAGAGGCCTGGATGGGCACAATTGCCTCATGAGAAGCAAACGGGGCCTTTGGATAGCATTGTTGTGATTAAATTGTGTCAAGCTGAATACACGAATTCTGAAAAAACAAGGAATAAAAATATTGAATCTATAAAGGCTGGAATTTTTCCTTCTTAAGCTGTGCGATTGAAATTCAACAGATTGCTGCTGCTATTTGTCCTATATTAGTACTCACGTGCAACGAGGCGAGGCACGTTTCCAGTCAGCACGCAAATTTGTCAAAATGGATTACTATGAGTAAGTGGACAAAGAATGGTGTGCAACTGCAACTTCCATGAGTATCTTATAATGAATTTCTTGCCTCACCAGAAGTACTGCACCCGAACCAAAATGATTCTCTTTTCGCGCAACACCTCTGGAGACAATGCTACCTCAATTCACAGATGAGGAATCATATCGGACTCATGGACTGTTTTTCAGACAGTTACGAACTAACATAGCGGCAAATGGATCTAACTTGGATACTTTGCATCAAGATGAATTAAGTATTTAATTACCGTCAAATCGGTCTAAATCGATGTATCTGAATTTTTCTTTTTTAATTGCAGTTTTCTTTTGTTAACACAGTATTGTTGAATTGATATAATTTGTTATGGGATGCGGGAGCTTGAAAGTCACTTTTTGATTATTTAGGAATAGGTTCAGTGCAATGGTTGATGGGACATGTAGTCAGTTTAGTTCACGAGGGGTTGTTGGTTTTGAAACTGAAGGATTTACATATGACACAAGACTGAATATAGTTATGTTAATTGTTGTAAGCTAGAGTGATTGGTTGAATTTAGTTCAGAAGGAGAGGCTAAATTGTAAGCACAGGTGAACAGCATTTTGTTGCTGGCCATTTTGGCAGAGAGAGAGATCAGCGAGTTGAGAGCAGTTACGAATAGCTTCATCAAACAAATAGGTAAATGTTTTCAACACGGGGTGGAGGGTAGTGTTAAGTTTGAATTATTATTCAACTGTTTCTTTTTAAGGTGATAAAGAGTAGTTCAGTATTAGGTTTATTTAGTGAACATTAGGCATGTTGAACGTCTGCTTCGTCACGCGGGTAACATGGCAGGTTTATAATCGAGGCTGGAGTGGGGGAGGTTTCCGTGTGGAGCAAACATCTTAATAATGCAAAGAGGGCACTTTTTCATGTTGATAAAGGGCAGTGTTAGGCATAATGGATCGATATAAATAGAATGTATTTATGTAAAATTCATTTAAACATTTAAGCATGTTATACTAACATGGGTTTTTACCTGATTTCCATATCTATACAGCTTTCCCTGACGAAGGGCATCTTCAAGGCCCGAAATGCATTGGAATTAAGTTTTTAAGCTGTTATTGGTGAATTAAATGGCCCTACGTGAAGCAGTAAGAGGCCTGGATGGGCACAATTGCCTCATGAGAAGCAAACGGGGCCTTTGGATAGTATTGTTGTGATTAAATTGTGTCAAGCTGAATACACGAATTCTGAAAAAACAAGGAATAAAAATATTGAATCTATAAAGGCTGGAATTTTTCCTTCTTAAGCTGTGCGATTGGAATGCAACAGATTGCTGCTGCTATTTGTCCTATGTTGTTTCTAGTATAGCACTTCTACAGCATATTGTGCTACAATTAACCAAACAACATTGTTGCCAACCAAGTCTGAGGCTGAACCAAACCCATGAATCCAACTCAAAATCCACCAGGTGTATCATAAGGTACTCGTCAGAATATGAGTGGACCTCGATATCTCTAAATGAGGCTGGAAGGTAGATTCACAGTGTGGGGCCTTAAGAAGAGAACCTATGCTCATTGCTTGAATAGAGGTGCGATTCTGTTATGGTGAGAAAGGCCTTGCAATGCCTTAGTTGTCTACCAGTGGTGAAGGAGTGTATGCATTTGTCATGTAAGAGTAGACAGTCTAGGGATGTGTGTAGATTTAGCACCTGCGTAATAAGCATGTGACATGCATGCATAGAGACTTAGAAATACCCAGGGAAATATGGGCATTCTATGCACATTTGGTTTATGCTCACAAAGAAGTAAATTTCTTAGACTTCCCAAAGGCTTGGGAATACAAGTGCTTAGCCTTTCCAAGCTTTCAATTTACATCGAACAGTCATGGTGCAAGCTGTACAGAAAGGAACATAAAGTGAGTTCATCAGTCCAGTATTAATACAATCTTTGTTGGAATGTGACTACGGGTAATAGAAACTCACAGTTTGGAAGATAGGCATCCAAAGTTTAAATAAATTAGGACATTGCAACTTTCCAGCTCCTGGCATGCATTGCATACATTATGAATGCTAGGATTACTAACATAGTAGTTTTCACTCTACTAAATTCCATGTGCCCGCATGCATTTTCAGTATATTACACTTGAGTCTTGTGTCGCTGCTAGAAGTGTTGACTGCTAGAGGCTTTCACAGCGGGATGTATATGAGAAGTCTGCTTCATTCATTCTGGCACATATTTTTGTACAAAATGTAGAAAATTGCTTACCTACATTTGCAGTACCTATAGCAACAATAACTGGTGCAAGCTGCAAGCATAGGAAACGCACTATAGTCTTGAAAATAGCAGATCAATAACAAGCAACTTGGCGGTTGGGGGTGTGTGTGCGCGTGCTTGTGTGTCTGTGTCTCTATCTTATCTGTGTATATAGTTGTGATCATAACACAATACTTCTCGGGTCTATCATGGAGTGAGGTAAAAGTGTGTCTTTCAGTAATGCCCCTCTGTGGAGCAATCCCTTTCAGGACGAATGCCCTCACCCACCATAGGTGGCATGCTTCATCATATGGGCTTCTCCTCCTGAAAGGGATTGCTCCCCAGAGGGGCTTTACTGAGAGACACACTTTTACCTCACTCAATTATAGACCCGAGAAGTATTGTGTTATGATTATTGTATATGGGGAATCACTCCTTGCAGGCCTTTCAACTTTTCCCTTGGACCCTCTCTTTACTCTTTCTGTGCTTTGATTATAGTTGTGATCACCCTGTGTGTGTATGCGCGCTGGTCTTTGTACATGGATAACCGGTAGGAGAGTTGCTATATGAAAGTGTGAGGGGGACGGTGTAGAATCCCTCTGTTCTCACCCTGTGAGCTTGCACTATACAAAGCACTGCGTTGCTGGTTTTGTCAGTGCTTGTTCTGTTGAGCATTCCTTCAGCAACAAAAACGACTAAGCCACTATACACTATGATGTTGCACCGAATAATCTTACTGCAGCAAAGTGGCCATCTGTACATTTAGTCATTTTGTGCCTAATGTGCTGGAAAATTATTGTACCTTGTAATCATTTGGGAAATATATTTTCATAGCTCCATCTGAACACCACATAACGGAAACCCGATAAACCTGATGTCGGTGCAGCTTTGAAAAGTTATTTTTCTGGGCCTGAGACAATATTTGGAGGGAATAACCAGGCTTTCCCATGTACTGCTCCCACGATCTGCGACTACTTTTCACAAGACGTCTGCACGATCGTATACAAACTCCTCCATGGTCTGTGTAAGACTTCTTTCATCCCGTGGCTTTCTCTGTTTAGTTTTTCACTTGGGTGGCAGTGAACCTGCGCTAAAAATACAGAAAGGTTAGATGAGGAAAAGAGACGTCCAGAAACTGGCATTTTTCCCTGAAATTCTGTCTTCTCTTAATGGCACATCTTTTTAATAAAGAGTGTTCCTCTTATTTGATGAAATCATTTCATTTAGGGCCATATTTATGTACGGGTTGCATTGTTCTTGCACCACGCAATGGAGTGCATGCGCAGTGCAACCCTGAAATGTGATTTATCAAGCCACGCAAGGCAGCTTTGCGTGGCCCTGAGTGGCCTGATAAATCCAGAGTAAGGCAGCACAGTGCAGATCGCTGCATTGCGTTACTCTGCCCCAGGAAGGCATTGCATGGGTGATGCGTGGGTATTTCCACGCATCCACCCATGGATTTTGACACATTGCCAGATTTACCATTACTGGTACATCTGGGAAAGCACCAAAATGCTACGCCTTCCAAGGGCAGGCGTATCTAAGAGAAATATCGTTATTTCCCCTAAATTATTCCTCTTTGTATCTGTGCTGCATCCTACAGCACACTTAGAAAGTGGAAAATGCCTCAAATTATTATTTATGAGCAGTAACGTGTCCCTTCCTACACAAAGCAGGCACTCTTGCACCATGGTGCAAAAGTGCCTGCGTTGGAGATAGGCAGCACATTGTGCGCCAGCGCAGAGAAAAGACAGGAATGCGCCACATAATATTAAATACAGCGCATTTCTGTCCTTTCCCTGTCACACAGCGCAATACAGTAAGGGGACTTGCTGCGAGGCGTTGCGCAACCTCTACATAACCATGCATGCCCCGTGTTCTTTAAAAAAATCAACAACAAACAAATAATATGATGCGGATTAAAAATGTGTTCTAAAAATACAACAGAAGAACCAATCAGTGCATATAACACTACTCAAAAAAATTCAATAGGTAAAACGCCGAGCATGGATGAAGCCCACATTGTCTGTGGACAGAGGAGTACCTAAGAGAGAAGCAGCGGCCAAGGGAATGCAGATGCAAGTTAACTTCAAATACATTAAAAGATACTCAGTTGTTTTATTTTAACTCTACATAAACGCTCATAGTCCATTCGGGAATAAACGTCAACCAAACAAAGTGATGATACAGTAAAAGACACGCAAATCCTGGATTCACGTTTTGTAGCAGCAAAAAAGCATGCGCGTTACTTACATGCTTTATGTCTCCGGCCCCCTTCAGCGTTATGTGCGTCCGCCGCCAGTTATAGCCCGTGTCTCTTCCCCACACGGGCGGCCCGTGCGTGCGGCTCCGCTTCACGAACACCTGGATGGAGCCGGACGTCAGCCCAGACAGCTTGTGCCGGAAGGACAAGCAGAGGTCTCCGGCGCGCGCCAGCTGGTCAAGGGGCAGGATTAAGCGCGCCATCCTTCCGCCCTTGCCCTTCGGCTGAGACAGCAGCAGGTACTGTCCACCTGGGGAAGAACAAGGCCCATTAAACAGCGGCAATGAGGCGGTGGGAGTGCGGCCTAGAGGTGAAACAGAGGTAGGGAGGCAGTGGGGAGCGTGGCCAGAGGTTAAACAGAGGTAGGGAGGCAATGGGGAGCGTGGTCCAAAGGTTGGGAGGCAGTGGGGAGCGTGGCCTAGAGGTTAAACAGAGGTAGGGAGGCGGTGGGGAGCGTGGCCTAGAGGTTAAACAGAGGTAGGGAGGCAGTGGGGAGCGTGGCCCAGAGGTTAAACAGAGGTAGGGAGGCGGTGGGGAGCGAGGCCCAGAGGTTAAACAGCAGCATGGAGGCGGTGGGGAGTGCGGCCCGGAGGTTAAACAGAGGTAGGGAGGCAGTGGGGAGCGTGGCCTAGAAGTTAAACAGAGGTAGGGAGGCAGTGGGGAGCATGGCCCAGAGGTTAAACAGCGGCATGGAGGCGGTGGGGAGTGCGGCCCGGAGGTTAAACAGAGGCATGGAGGCAGTGGGGAGCGTGGCCCAGAGATTAAACAGAGGTAGGGAGGCAGTGGGGGAGCGTGGCCTAGAGGTTAAACAGAGGTAGGGAGGCAGTGGGGAGCGTGGCCCAGAGATTAAACAGAGGTAGGGAGCCAGTGGGGAGCGTGGCCCAGAGACCTCGGCCCCTAACCTGGATTGTGTTTGGAGATATCTTGCAATTAGGTATTTAGAGTCAGCACAATACAAATCTCTTTAAAGGGGACATACTAGGGGCAAACGAAATGCTTCAGTTTCCTTCCACGAGCGAACACGCGTGCACACAGACACTACACCGAGGAAACCAGTTTACATGATCTGCAAATCTCCATACATTTGAAGTTTTAGGTGGGCATGCAAAATAACAAACATTCAACATGGGTATCAGAAGCGGACGAACAAGCAAACACGTGGACACCAAATACTGAAGCTTTGGTGTGGGCGAGCTGGACCCATAAGGGTGAATGGAGATGTCTCCTTTTAAGTCCTGCCACCAGCAGCTTCCTTCTTGCTTAATTCCAATCATTCAGACTGAACTGCGTTTATCTTTTCACTTGCTGCAGGTACCGTTTTACACCCCAATAATCCCCTTCTTTCTCCTTCCATCTCATTCTCACCCCCTGCCGACACCCACCAACACCACTACTCACACCACCAACTTGGCACCAGTGTAGATCGAGCTACACTAACTGAATCAGAATATTCGGGGGAGGTGCCGAGAAGTTTGTGGTGAGAGGTCAGTTACTGCTTTGTTGTGTGAATGACCTATAAGCACAAAATGGACCCCTTGCTACCTTATTTTATTATCCAGCTGCAGGAAGGGCGCCAAATTTCTTTCCGCCCAGGGCGCTATCTGAGCAAGGGCCGGCTCCGCTTGCCATATTATTGGTGTGGGTTGCATTTACCTCATCCAACATGGATACTCAAATCACATCTGTCAGACTCAGGGTTTTAACACATTCAATGGATTAATAGCGAAGTGTGGACCTTGGATTCATGGCAAGTTTAAAGTAATATTGGACTATTTTTTTCTTTTACTTTCATATACTCACTGCCAGGATAAGAATTCTTCTCAATGACTATGGGACGTCCCCGTGTCAAGGGCTCCTCTCCGAAGACATTTGTGCAAGACAACTCTGGCGTTATCTCCTTTTTACGTCTTTTAATGTGCACCTTAGCAAATAAAGGACTACAAGTTGGCACAAAGACACAACTAGAAAGCAGCCTGTGACCCAAAAACTGTTCTTTTAACACCTATTATTTTGAGATCAACCGCTCATGCATGCACCCTCACTTAACCTGCATACTGTTCTCTAGCAACTGTGAACATTCACATCCAAAAGAGTTTCCTTCAGTTATAAAGTAAACAGATGTCCAATTCTGACAAAATATTTGAAGGGACATTTCCAGTGCTCAGTTTGTAATAAATATAATGTTTTTATTGCCCAATTTCCATTTCCATTTGCTCAGAGGGCACTCATGAAATATTCCAGTACTTCCATGGTTTGGTTTTTTTAGGGGAGGGCATGGGGTGGGGTACATGACGAGGTGTTCTGTCCTTTGTACCACTAATTCAAATAAAAGAATACCTTTGTGTATTTTGAGTAACACTAGAGAAAAATAAACACTTAAGTTCACATTAAGGACAATTAAATTGATCAGAATCATATTTGAGCACACCTGAAGGAAACGCTTGTCTATGGTGAGTGGGGTGGAGGGCTTCCGTTGGAGGCAGGTTGAGTATCGCTTCAGCGCAATACATTTTGAAAATATAGTCAGTTCCTTATCGGAAGAGTCTTGGGTCCGGAAGCACTGGTTACAGTGCCAGCCTCTTGCTGGCAGAGAAAAAATGCAGGGGCCTTGCACTTTTTCTGTCTCTTTCTGAGGTAGTGTAGTATAGTAAATAGCTCTGTCAGCACAGGTTATGGCATAGACCTCATGCAGAGAGAAAGAGCGCGCCTCAGCCGCGGCCGGTGCAGGTAAGAGCGGTGGGGCGGAGTAGGGGGATTTCAACAGACGACGACAAGGGATATGTAATTTTTTATTTCATTTTCCCTCCTTCTCGTCTTTTGAAATTCCCCCCCACCCAGCCCCACCGCTCTTACCTGCACGGGCCGCGGCTGGCCACTGCGCCTGGACACTCCTCTCCCTGTGTGTGGCTGGTGCAGTACAGTAGACAGGACTGGTTATTGCAACAACCTTTTGAAGGAAGAGAAAGTGTGGGGGCTCTGCACGCTCTTCCTCTGTCATATGTCAATGACATATTACTCTGTTACTCTGAGTCGTATGGCATTACTCCGTAACGCG
Source organism: Triturus cristatus (assembly GCF_964204655.1). NCBI lineage: Eukaryota > Metazoa > Chordata > Amphibia > Caudata > Salamandridae > Triturus > Triturus cristatus. Next base: position 331,670,992 of record NC_140582.1, read on the forward strand.
CCAACGCTGTGCAGGAGGAGTGTTGAGGGTAAAGGGCAGTTAAAGGAGATCTCCTGTCATTTAAGTCAAGGCCATCATTCCCTTCCAGCGTAAGTTTTTCTCTCTTTGACCCGCCCAGGGTATCAGGTGCTCATGTGTAGCTCTACCCCAAATGTTGCTGCACCTTTGTATGAGTGGAGTACATTCCCAGCTAAGCCGGGGGTGTGGGGGACTTCAGATCCTGCATCGTACCAGCCGCTCATGGTGATAAATTAGGATATCAAAATATTATGTGATGTCTGGTATGATGGTGGCGCGCACGCATGAGAAACAAATACAGTACAATGTTGAGTGGGTCATAGGCTCCTCGTGGGCCTCTGTGCGGTTCTGGAACACTTTACCATTATCACTTATGGGTAGAGTTGCAGTGTCTAAGATATTGTTTGTCTCAGTACCTGTATGTGATCCAGAATTCATTGTGCCCCCTGCGCGCTGGACTGTTTCATCAGCTGAATTCCCTCCTCACCTCGCTCTTCTGGGCAGGGAGGCCGAGTACGGTAGCTCACCCGACTTTAATGAGGGAATATGGTGATGGTGAACTCTGTGAGCCGAATCTGGAATATTATTATAACGCCTCTCACATGCAGCACGCGGTGAAATGGATGGAGGAGTGGATTAATTAGGAGAAGGATCTTATGGCGGGCATGGTGGAGGGGACCAAGCTCCCTGCATTACTGATGGCAGGCTCAGGGGAGTCCACAGCGGCGCCCTATGTGGTGTGTCAGACTACTGTGGTGTGGCAGGGACTGGTGACAGTGGTGATCAGGAAAGCCCCATTCCATAGGGAGCTGCACTGGATTTTGGCTCCATTCAGCCAGAAGGAGGAGGCCATGTCATAACCTTGGCATGAGTCGGGTTGTGAGTTGGCTGGGGTCCTGTATCTGAATGACGTATTTATGTCTTTTGAGGATGCTTAGAATCGATTCAGGATAGGTCTGGGGCAATTCTTGCACTATGCGGGTATGTCGGGTAGGGTAAGGGCGCTCTGGACGTCTTATCCTTTGGTGCCGACTTCCTTGGCAACATTGGGTGTGCTATTGGAGCTGGGGTCTGGGCAACATCTCAATTTGCTAATTTACAAGCCAATAGAGGTAGATACGATTAGAGGACCTTGAACAGTGCGGCATGTGTGGGAGGTAGATTTCGGAGCTCCAGTCTGAGATGTGGACTTATGAGTTGCTGAAGACTGTGTCGAGTAACGCCCGGTTCAAATTAATTCACTTTAATTTTGAACATTGCACCTATATGACTCACACAGGCTTGCAAAGAATTAATCCTGATCGCACTTCGGCATTTCCCCATTGTGCAACTGTAGAGGCAGACTATATGCACCCTGCATGTGGTTGTCTGCGGGTGCATGCCTTCTGGGAGACAGTACTTGTACGGTTGAATTGGGCTGCAGTTCTGTCTTGGGAGCTCACGCCTCACCTATGCCTGTTGGACAAACTTGTTCTCCCCAAGAAACGCAGAATGACAATTCGGTTTTTGCAATTACCACTTATGTAGGCAAGGAGGTGGGTAGCCATCACATGGATGGGGGTTAGGGCTCCCTCGGAGAGGCTATGGGTTAGGGGTGCTTCAGAATGAATCAGTGGCAGAAGAAACTCAAATGCGATCTACCTGTTCGGATGCCAAACTTCCAGTTGACTTGGAATCCTGGGACATGCTCTGTCAAAATTTTTAGGCCTGGAGGGAGAAGCATCGGGGGATGACTCCAAAGTGAGGGGTAACTATAGCGGGTGATGTGAAGGTGTGATTGAATGGCAGGAACTCAATACATTGGCCTTGTGTTATTTCCTATAGTGAGTGGATGCAGCAATTGCCTCCCCTGATGTGCCTCAATACTGTAATACCTACATTGATAAAAGCTGTGAGTGGCTCTGATGTAATTGCAATGTACCTTGTTGAGGCACTGCTTTGTTTTATGTTGTCATGTGTTTATAAAATGACAAATAAAGTTTTTTTTTTAAAGTACATTTTTTAACAGACTGCTGCCCGCAGGAGTGTCTCAGTGAGACCAAGTCCCCTCAAGTAAGTGCTGATGCGGTCCAACACCACCCACAAATGAACTACTGGGTATCTTTAGCATCAATGTGCAGAATTTTCTATATGACTTTTTTTGCTCCATTTTGCGGTATGAACTTCCACAGAAGCTATTCTCTCCTTGATGAGCCCATCTTCTAATCTAAACCTGATCATGAATGGCTCTAATAATGGCTTACCCAATGGATCTCTGGCCGGCTCCCAACGCAAGTCGTCTTCTCGCTCTCTGATCCACCCGCAGAGACCACTGTCGAAATTGCAACTGTGAACCAAGTCCCCTGCATAAAGAAGAGCAGAATGTGATCTCTGGCAAAGCTGGTGTATCCTAAGAGCCTAGAACCAAGCCTGATTGTGAAATCATCTTGCCAATGCCGTGGTAAACTTATTCCTACTAATCACCTGCCAAGGGAAAAAGGCAAAAAGTGCGGTGCACTGTTTAGCTATCATGCAGAAGATTATTCTTATTCTCTCTCTACAAGGTCATTCACAATATGGTTGAATATTTTGAAGCAAATTTTTAAAAGTCGCCTACTTATGTACATTCATTAGCTACTCATTCGACAATCTCAATGGACACACAATGGACCCTGTTTACATTATCCAAGACATTATCAGCATAAATGCCAAAGGGCTCATGTCAATAAGAGCATGTTTATCCAATCCTACCTTTTAGACCTCTACAGCTAAGCCCAGATTTCCTAAGGAGTTGCTCCAGCATGATGCACAGCGGTGCATCCAACACAAGCGGGGTTTTGCACTAGAAAGGTGCACTTTTCACAGTGCAAAGCCACTTTGCGTCAAGGGGGCATTACTGGGGTGCACCCCTCATAGGTTGTAACGTAAAGCCCAATCTACTGAGATAGCCAGACCAATTATTCCAGTCAAACACTAATGCCTACTGGAAGCAGGTGCAAACACTGGAAAATGAATGGCCTTCTGCCAGAAAAAGACACATTGCAGATATGCTGCAGTGGACAGCACACATCTAAACTTTTTTTGTGTTTGTCTATGCGCAGGAAAATGTACGGAAAGGTTATGATTCCAGTAAAACATCCCATGCTGGACTGCACACACTCGCCTCTGCGCCATGTTGCGAGGCTATGCTACATGCAAGGCAACCTGTTTCTGCGACAGCGCAAGGGAAGACGTCAGCAGCAGGCCAATTTTAGTGGATATGGCTCTGTGCTTTCTTTTCCCATTCTCAAAAAGCAGCACAGTAAATTTGACACTGCGTGACTTTTCATGCACTCTTAGTAAATTTGGGCCTTAGTATGCTTGCTCATGACATACATGCGCTAAAAACATGGACACTACTGGTTGCTGTGGCGAACAGCAAAGCCATGAGGCCAGCTAGTAAACGAGAATTGCAGTCAGGGAAAAGCAGGCTTGAGAACTTTCCATAAGCCCACCCTACGAGCAGACCACATAAAACACTAGCTCCGAAGCTACAACACTGTGGGGTGCTATAAATGGTTTCACATCGAAACATTCTGAAAAAAATGACAGCGAATGCTGAGTAACGCAGGATACTATTTGAAATGCAATAGGTCATGAATAAGATACAGTAGGGTCCCAAAATGCTTGAGTGGCAAATTCTCAAACCCCAAGCAATCGAGACAGATGCATTAACCCAGTCACTATAAACTAACAATGCCAACGGTAGCCCCGGTCTTACACGGCACCCAAACCAAGTGGGGCACCAGCATAGTGCGCAAACCAGTGCTGTCGTGTGCATGCTTTTGCTCCCAAAGAGTTTCACACTAAAAAAATACTCTAAGCAGGTCAAACTAATCCTCCTTTTAGATCTGTTCTTATTTATTTTATGTTTGTATTATTTGTTCTTGCAGGTCACTGTTTACTGATGCTGTAACACTGTCATTTGAGGATTTTTGTCCAATTGATGTTTTGTAAAAAGTTTTCACAGTTTTATGGTCTAATTAGACCAAATAAAGTTTATTTAAAGGTCAAACTATTTGAGAATTATTCATATGGGACACGTCAGTGAAACACACGTTTGTTAATATAAAGACTATTGCACAGCACTGTACCAGCTCCCTATTATAGCTTTGAATTCGAACCCTACAACAAATACAACTGTTTCTAGGCCCGCTCTTTAAACTACCGACCTTTTGTGGCACAACTAAAAGTACAATTGTGTTTAGAGTCTCTGATATGCTTTATTTACAAGTCAATGAGGAAATCCTTGAGTCGCAAGGTAGCCGTCGCGAACACAAGGCGATAGCCATAAGTTGCAATAGCATGTAAAGCTGCGTGGTACAAGAGACCAGGCTTCATGGAAGTGCTCACATTTTGTTGTTGTAAGTAGGTAGGGGTGACTTACCTGGGTCATCTCTCGCTTCATACTCGTCTGCGCTTACCCCCTTTTCAATCTCAAATATATCAAACAGGTCATTGTGTATTCCAGGCTGGCGTGGGACTGAAAAAGAAAGTAGGACACATGTCAGAAACGAGGAGAGAGAAAATGAAAACGGAAATAGGTCATACCCCTGTCTTTTAAAGCAGTGACTTCAACAGGGCCCCAGGGCACAGGGTCTGGAGAGAGCTCCCTTAATTACAGTTCACCTGAAGAGCCCGTGACCTTTGAGGTCACACTTCACTAAGACTTTGAAAAACTATTTTCCAAAGCCGCGGGGGCTTTGTGCAGCTCCACATGCGGGGCTACCAGGCTCTCACTGCACACGCCCCGTGCAGCAGGGGGGCCGCTGGCCAGAAGGGTGAAGCCTTGTCAGCCGCACCTGCGGGTTTGCGCAAGGGGGATATTGCATGCAGCGGCACCCTGCAGTGCTTAATTTGCACCGGTGGTTGCAGGGAGTGGGCACAGGCACTCATTTTTGAGGGCCAGGATATCTTTTTCATCAGAGTGTGGCCCATAGCAAAAGAGAGAACAGTGAAAGAAGAAGAAATAAAACTAGGAAATCAGTGACGAAGGGAGAAAGCAGGGATGAAAAGAGCCTGTAAGACTGAGACGGAGACAGCACGTGTAGGGTGGCGGAAGAAAAAGGCATGAGGCGGTGGTAGTAGTAAGCTTTACTGTTCACAGTACAGCCATAACAATATCAAGTCATAATTTAAAAAGCTGCATTTAACCGGCTGGCCGACTTCCATCCAGTTACAGACAGGAGGCGCAACAGTGTATAAAATGTAACTAGCGGGACATCCCCAAATAAAACAATAAAACCATTAACGCCAGGCACTAAAAGTTAACACTGTAAAGTGTAAAAAGTGTGTGCAGTAATGATAAAAGCATCGTAGTATTATATGTAAATTATTTCTTATCATGCTGACCCTGGCCAGATGAATTTAGCCACAGATAGAATATATTCATGGTTAATCGGTTCTACGACAGATCGCCAGTTCACAGGCGCTACTTGAAGGGCAAATGCGGGCACAAGCCGTCTACTACGGGCTGTAGCTCATCTGGCGCAGAGGAGCATAAAGTGCAAAATTGTTTTCAACTCCCCCCCCCTCCCCCAACACTACAGTCACAAGGACCATGATTGCGCCTGAGTGAATCCCATGTGCACTTGTAAGCTCTAGTGAGAAGAACCCGAAGCCTGAATTTGAGATACACAGGGCGCCATGCTGCAGGCGGCATCCAATCCCGCTATGCCCCAAACCCGATGGCACACCCATGGCACAGATAGTTATGAGTCAGTGAACCAAAATTGGCTGCAGCAATTGCTTTTTTCATATCTAGAGAGTTAGTACTACTCTTTGCCTCGACCTATGATGTAACCATTAATCATGGAGGGATTATCACAGATTTCCAAAGCCTAGCTCTTCAGAGTATTTACAGCATAATCATAGCATCTGCTGACAGAAGCCCCTCTGTAGGAAGCGGTTTCTTGCAGCACACTGAAGTACACTCCTGCTTTCAAATTCCTCTGGAAACATGCAATATAGCAGTGAAGCAAGAGCTATAATTTCTGCAATGGGCTTAATAATCAAGTCCTAGATGTAAAGCTGCCAGGAGAGAGCCTGGAATCAGCTGCAAAGAGTCCCCGAGGAAAGAGTTTTCAATTAGTTGAAGCTCTGTGGTGTCTACACAAGTCTCACAATTCTGCACCATAAGTGGCAGCAGCTACGTCATTATTATACACCTGTAGTTACGTGTTATTTATTCTTATTAATAGTGTGAGGTATTAAGCATTATATTTAGTCTGCAAGTTATGGTTTGCCTGGTGGCTGTGCGAGCTCCGAATTGTGCTCCTAACCCTAACTTTCGAATTTTATTGGATTTTCAGTCTTCAGTTTTCAGTAACCAAAACTGTATTTTAACTGTGTTTTTTAAGCAAATTTCTCAGACTTTTAAAAATCTTATTTTGAAGAGTTCTAACCAAAGCTAACCATAACTTTAATTTAACGTTGTTTTTCTTCTAGTGAATGTTTAAGTTCCAAGAGTTCCCTGCACCACACCCGCTGCCTTTCCCTGCTGCACTCAGTGGAGGATGGTCACAGGCTTTGGCCTCGAACTGGGCCCCGATTCCAAACTACCATGTCTTGACAACACCCTTAACACATGGCCTTAATCCTGATGCAGTGCAGGCTGGCCAGAGGGCCTGGCTGGCCAACACTCCATGGGCAGGCAACCGTCACTGTGTATGGATGAAGGCCCTGAACAGTTGGGCTGGCCACAGCGTCAGGCCTCCAGGCCCTGTGCCCAGTCCTCCACAGGCAGCCAACCATTTCTGCACATGGCCTTCAGTCATGTGCGGTGGGATTTGCTGCAATACCTGGTCTCTGGCCAGCCCCTGCATCCAGGGCAACACACACAGCGCATAGCCTTCAGAATAGTGCTGCAGGGTTGATCGCAGGACATTGCCTCCAGCGCCCAATCCTCCGGGGGCAGCCAGCTTCTGCTACTTACGGCTTTTGGCAAGGGCAGCAGGCGGTTAGCCGCAAGGCTTTACCTCATGCCATCACCTGTGTCCAACTATCTGTGGGCAGCCAACACCTGCAGTGCATGGCCATCTGCCTTAGGCAGCCTGGAGACAGACAGACAGACAGACAGACACACACACACACACACACACACAGTACCAACTACCACTGTGTAGTTATAGAAAGAGATTTTTTCCCGCTAATAACTTTCGTGCCGTTTGACGAATCTTCATGAAACTTTACAAAACAAGTTCATCTACATCAGCTCCATCTTGGAAAGTTTCAGCATGATCCGTCAAGTGGGATCTAATACGCTTTTTCCTCAAGCAATGTCCATAGGGCATTTTAGACAGTACTACAGCCTAAAAGGCTGAACAGAATTATACTAAATTTGGAAGAAAGCTAAATCTTTGCCTAGAAAGCGTGATGTTTGTGATCTGGTGTAAATATGTTAGAGGTTTTGGCGAACTTAAGGTTCACAATTTATAGATATACTAACAGTTGGGATGAATGTAAAAAAAATCAAGCCTTCTGACAGGCTGTGAAATTCAGTTATGGTTCAGGGTCAAACTCATCAAACCACTGAAATTCCCAAGTTATGGTTAGCAACCCACACAACACTTGCCATAACTCCCACGACCCACCATGCTCAAAACACCAATTTTCAAATGTGGCCATTTTATTGCCTGTAACTACTGCTTGGTAAAAAAAAGATTTAACTCACCAAACCATTAAAATTGATTTGAAAGACTTTAAGATCTGTAACACCAAATATGTAATTTACACTATATGGTGTGCTTGCAACCTAATTTCTATGGGGCAGACTACTCAAAAGGTTAAAAGTCACACTCTACAGCACGGAAGCCGCATCAAATGCAAGGTCGTGGGAGCACCACTCGTAAAGCAGTACCAACAATTGCAACACATGTCGGCCAAGATCTGGTGGTAAGTGACTGATCGTGTGCATCATAATCAAAAAAGAGTAGGCAAACAATGTATTCTTAAGAAAAGAATTTAAATGGATTGATTCAACAGACCTTATTACTAATGGACTAAACAGCATTGAAGATTGGAGATAAGCGACACTATTTTAACCATATCGAAATATTCGACTGGATGCATTTTTGTACTCTTGCTTCATGCATGACTATATGATGTAGAAGTTGAGCGCCCATTTTTGAAAGATTCTATGTAACCCTTGGTTTGCACTATTGCACACATGGATAATATATATATTTTTTTAAACTATCTCACTGCTCCCTTTCCTTGGTAAAGTAATGTAAACACTAGTGAGCACCCAATTTACAGGTTTTTCGACAGCCACTCTCTGCTTGATCCCTCCCATTTCGGTTTTCGAGCCTCCTTTTGCATGGGAACGGCACTGGTGGAAGTCCTAAATAACATAAGACTCTCTCTGGATGATGGGCAATCAACAATGCTAGTATTGTTGGATCTATCTGCAGCATTCAACATCATCTCTCATTCTGTCTTAATCCACAGACTGGGGGAGATGGGTGCGGGAGGTAAAGTCGTGGGTTGGATGAAGAACTTTTCTGAATGAGCACAACCATATGGTGCAGTCAGAGTACTTTTGTTCTCGAACCATAGCCTTTGACAGGGGAGTGCCACAGGGATCCTCTTTGAATCCCACTCTTTTCAAAATATATGTTGCCCCACTGGCACAAGTGATAAAAATCCTTTGAAATCGATGTCATCTCTTATGCTGATGACACACAAATTGTCATCACCATGGGACCTGACACGGAGTCTACCAAAGAAAACTTCTGTGACTGTGTGGAAAAGATAGCTGCTTGGATGCAGCTCAACTGTCTTCAACTGAATAAAGGCAAAAGTGAGATTGTGCTTTTTGGGAAGGCCCACTCTGTGTGGTCTGAGGACTGGGGGCTCCAGAGTCTGGGTCCAGTTCCCACCCAAAAGCAATAGTGAGAAACCTGGGAATCATGGTGGATGAAAACTTCGCCATGAGGGAACATGTGAATGCCATATCGGGTTCCTGCTTTGGAATCCTGCACCTTATAAGGAAAGCATTCCAGTGGTTAATGCTTCAGTCAAGAAAATCCCTAGCGCAGGCCATCATAGTAAACCGCCTGGACTATGGCAATACACTAATGGTCGCCATGAATGAAGAACAGTTCTCCAAACCCCAGGTGGTTCAATATACTGTGGCACATCTAATTTGTCATTTCCCACCTCGATCACCCTCAGAACCCATTCTCAGAACTCTTCATTGGCTTCCCACAAAAGAAGCGCTCCTTGTTTAACTTTCTCTGTCTTGTACATACATTAGAAATGGGCCTCTTTATCTGCAGGGTACCCTGCAGCTCTATGCTCCCACCCGGAGTCTCAGATCCAGCTGGAAACTTCGGTTACATCCTCAACGCATCCGCACTTCCAGATACGGGGGACATTCCTTTTCACACTTAGCCCCCCAGCACTGGAATCAGCTCCTGCTACATCTATGTGCTTGCACAGATTTTAAACAGCATTAAAAGTCTCTCAAAACTTGGCTTTTTAATCTTCACTAGATCCATGTATCTATTCTATACTCTGGCCAAGGACCTGAAGAGCTGCAATAGCGCCCAGAGACCCTACTCAGGGTGATACTTTCTGCTCAATAAGCAACTTTAACATAAGATAACATAACTTCTTCTTGGGATCTGTCCCGGAAAGAGCAGACATGTTTTAAGAAAGTATTTCTTCGCTGACTATTGTAGTTCATCTGAAACAAAAAACTAACACTTGTCCACGCTTTCATAGCAGAGTGTTAATTTATTTCTTGAGGTTCTAGATTTATTTGTGCATTTTCAGAAATGGATATTTAAAAATATGGTTCATTGAATTCAGTGAATGTTTCTGGTTTTTTCGAAGACAGCATGCATGCTACGTGCGCACCGCTAGTCTATTTGAATGTGGCTCACATGAGCCTCTCCATTGTGCTTCAGTGTTTGCAGGCAACTGCTGCAGCCAGAGTAAGTACTGAAAGAGTCCAATAGATAGCATATCCCCTTCACTTTTGGACACACAATCTTTATTAATTTTTCTTCGTTCTATCGCGAATGAATAACTGTGTCAAGCTAATCATTAATAATCACTGCAACCGGTGAGTTTATTGGCATTCCCTTTCTTTGGAGTTTGTTGAAGTAAATATATTTTGCAAACTGTGATTTCTGGGTGGCTGAGTCCCCTGTTTTTGAATAAATAGAAGGTGTCTCATATCGCCTAAAACAGACTTTGGGGCAGATTTATAAGAAAGTGACGCATCTATAGAGATGCGTCACTTTCCTTGCGCCACCCGAAAAAATGCTTGCGCCACCATGGATGCGCCGTATTTACAATACGGCGCACCATGGCAGGATTGACAGATGCGTCAGAAATTCTGACGCATCTGTTGGGGCAAAAGTCACGCATTGCTGGAGTCGTGTCGCAAGCACGACGCAACTCCAGCAATGCATTTAGTGGCCTGTTCCCACTACACTGCATCATGCCTCACGCCTGCTTCAAGCAGGCATACGTTTTGACGCAGTGGCGTCCTAAAAGTGACGCAGTAAATTCTTGTAGATTTCATTGCGTCACTTTTACGAGGCTTTCCTGCGTGGGAACGCCTACCCTGCATACATTATACCTGACGCAGGGCTTTATAACTTGACGCATCTCCCTAGATGCGCCACGTTGTAAATAGGGAGCATTGTTTGTACCGCCGGTGCGTCAAAAAAAGTGACACAATAGTGGCGCAAGGGGCTTGTAAATCTGCCCCTTTGTAATTATCTCTTGATGTTTCAATGATAAACACCTGTGAGAATGATATGGTTTCTTAGCTATACACCGACTATTTATATGATCCTATATAACTCGAATAGGGCATGTTTTATTTCCACATATGACCAGGCGTAAGATGCCCAGCTATTGTCTTATGGGGACCTAGGAACTGTTGACTTGTGTAGCCTGGTGAGGTTATGTAGACCTTTTAAAACTTTATAATATGGCCCTTTTGGCTGCCGCATGGTGATTGTTTTGCGATTGGTCTATGCGAGTATTGACCTGTAACCCCTTAACTGCAGGTGTCTGGACTGATCACAACCTTGAGTAAATATGATGAATAAGCTCTTTGATGCTTTCTGGGAAGAATATAGGACACATTGCATTCTTTAATGGATTCAAATTACTCTCTATGGATCACAATTAACCTACTAGATAAGAGTTTTGAAGCTTTTCTCAGAGAAAGATAGGCAGACATATTGGAATCTTTAGAGATTTCACATCCCGCTGCATGGATCATAACTGTGCTATTTATAATCCTCAGATTTGTAACTTAAGCATAGAGATCTCAGGCAAGTGAAGTAAGGCAATGCTGAATACACTTGGACAATTTCACTTCACTGTGTATACAGGCAAAAATAATAGATTGGTTTTTGATTTTTTCAATTTCATAAGTTGCTTCCTCTATTTTTTTGTCCTGATCAAGACCCGTCTTTGAGTTACTAGAGGGAATGAAACATCAACGTACTAATTTGTTGACTGCTAAACAGTGTAGTACCCAAAACCTACTCAAAATTTGAGTCCTCTAGTTTGGAAATTGTTTTTACACCCCAGTCAACAATGTTGACAGATTGTCCTTTGTAATTAGCACCAGCGCCCCTGTATTCGCCATTGTTACCCATCACTCTCACTGCACCACTTAATAGAGCACCTATGGAATATGTTTCTGTCTAACTGATATGATTTGCCAATAATTAAATATGCCTTTTAATCTCCTAACTAAGTACTACATCTTGTTCTCCTGCTTTAGAAGTTTAGGCTTATAAACATCTTCAAAGGGAACCATTGTTTTTTTCTACAAAACAACAATTTGACAAAGGTACAGAAATGTGAAACACACAAAAGGTGATGGGAGGCTGCTTGCAATAAATCTACCCACTGGAAATAGCTCGGGTTAGCATTCCAACCCATTCTCCTTTTGCTCACCATGCCACCGCAGTTTGGACCCAGCCATATGCAAATCAGTCTTGGCCCTGCTCCTCATGGGAACAGTCCAACCCGTACAGAAATAAACAAAAGAGCGACCAAGTGAACAACATGGCACCATAGCATGTGGTGCAAATTGTTTTGTATTTTGAGCCTGCTGCTAACCATAAATGGTGAATTTCAGTGGTTTGATGAGTTTGAGCCTGTTTTGACAAAAATACAAGTGTATTCGTGTATGATGACACATTAAGCATTTGTTTTACTTAAAAGTAGCTTCAGGCACCATGGTCTTACATAGATTACTCATTAAGAACAAGTTACAAATGTGCACAGTGTTAGTTGGTTCTTCTACATACTGCAGGTATTGTCTGTGCTCTGAGTGCTGGTTCATAGCAGCACACAACACTCCAAACAATCCATTGGGACAAAAAAATGAGAGGTTGGGGTTTGAAGAAAGATTATAACATTGCGCAAGTGCCAGACAAAGCCCTAATATTCAAAAGAAAGAAAGGTGGTTGCAGGGAGCGTGTTTTGATTTCACTTTAGGAAATCACTGTCCATGACTTGATTCAAAATAGAGAACCAAGTACCAACCACTGCAGCAATTTTACAGGACAGTGCATGCTTCGTTAAGACTATCAACATATTAAATTGGTGTACTGTTAGGAAAACTTCCCTTCTGCGTCCCCGAGCATCAGAGTTTAATGGGCCCTGTTTCACATGGCATGCTGCTTTTGGTAAACAATGGAAGCCCACAAAGCAGCCTATGAGGAGAAGATGTAGCGTAATGGTCAGAGCTGCCAACTTTGGAACTAGGGAACCAGGTTTGAGTCACGGCATTGGCTCAACATTGTGTGATTCTGAGCAAATCACTTAAATTTGCTGTACCTACCAAATTAAATAAATAAATAAATTTATCCTTGTGTAATGTAACTGGTGCTCAAGTAAAGCGCTCCAATACCTTTGGGTCATGTTTGCGCTATATAAAACTACCCCCCAAAAAAACCATACCAGTCAATGCTATCTGTCTGGGCAGGGATGGTTCTAGGATTTTGGGGGCCCTGGCAAAATGAAAATGTGCAAGGCTCTACTAATTTGCATAGAGGGTGACACATTCAGGGATGTTAGCATATCCATATGACCCTGCTCCTGAAGCTGCTTTATTAAGAATCATCCTGAGCTGCAGCCCCTCCCTTTCAGCCACCTACTAGCTCCTCTTAACAGCTCATAAAGGGCTGAATATGTGAGATTTGCCAGTAGGTTGAGAAGGTTAAACTGTGGGACAATGGGTGTCCTGTGGTGCATTTGTATTGGCAGCAGTGCAGAAGGACTGATTGCTGGACAAACACGTAGAATGTGTCTCTGTGCAACTGGGCCCTAGGCCCCCCCTCCCCTAGTTCTCGATGTGCTACATCATGGCAGCGTAGGTGGGCAGTGGGGAAAATAATTTAAAAAAATGCTTACTTGCCATCTGACTCCGATATGCTTACCATGATATATCTGCCATCTGCAGCATCGGTGCTCTTCTGGCCTTTGCTCCTCACCTCCCGGCATGCCACAGGCTCCCCTATTCCAATCCAGACTGCTGTCTCATGCTGGTATTACCCAGTATGACAGAAGCGCCATGATTGGTGTGAGCACCCAAGTTAGGCGCTCACTAAGGGACTATGACCCTGTGCTTGCTCTCCACCTGGCTGTGCAGCACAGCTCAGATGGAGAGATCGAAGAGCGCATGACGGTTTAGCCAGCCTTGGACGGCTGGCCAAACTGTCATGTGCTCTTGAAGCAGTGCCACCACTCCTACTCCTTCCTGCAGCTGTGTTGTGTCAGAATGGTTTGCCCCGCCCCGCCCTCTGCTCGGCTGCAGGAAGTGAGCGAGGAAAAATCAAATTATAATAACCTTTGTTATTATCATTTTATTTTGTATTTTTCACTGCTGAAAATTAGTGGGGCGACGCTCCTCCACCTTAGAGGAGCCGCCGCTGTGCTTCTCCTACATCACCCTCAACAAATGAAATGGAATGGCTCAAAGCTGGGTGGTGGTATTGCTCATTATAACAAAAATCTCTGTGAATCTTTTATTCTATGTATTTACTAGTGAGCTTTTAAACCATGGAGTTAAAAAATCCTGAGATGCTGTCCACTGTGCAGCGTACAATCTGACTGAATCTTTTGCTTGTGACATCTCCTAGTGGCCCTCAGCGCTCGGAACCCCCCACACACCATGGACCACACACGAAACCTCTGCATCATCCTTGAACTCCTTCCTCTCAATGAACCACCAAATCAACGCTGTTTCGTCCTCCTGATTCCACACGCTCCGCCTGCTTCGTAAGATCTTCAAGTGGATCCCCACAGAGTCCAGGAAAGTAGTCTCCAATGTGCTTTTCAGCAGCAGACTCGACTACGGCAACGCACCACACCGGCACCAAACAGAAACTCCTAAAGAAACTGTAGAACATCCAGAACGCCTCCGCCAGACTCATCCTGAACATCCCACATCGCAGCCACATCACCGGCCACCTGAGAGAACTTCACTGGCTACCCGTCAACAAAAGAGTTACTTTCAAGCTCCTCACACACACACACCTACAAAGCCCTTCACAACGCCGGTCCTGCATACCTCAACAACTGCCTCTCCTTCTACACTGCCACCAGACATCTCCACTCCACCCAACTGGCCCTGGCTAGCATCCCGCTGATCCGCAAGAGCATGGCTGGAGGAAGATCCTTCTCCTACCGCACTGCGGGGACCTGGAACTCCTTGCCTCTTCACCTCAGGCAATCACCATCGCTGCCACAATTCAGGAAGGACCTCAAGAATACCTGGCTCTTCGACTGAACCACAGATCCCTCCTGCCCCACCCCTCTAAGCGCCTTGAGACCTTTACGGATGAGTAGTCTTGCTTTATATGAAACCTGATTGTATTGATTGACTTCGACATTGAAAATATCTACTTACATGTCAGGATCATTGTTTATTTCTATTTCAGAAACAAATACATATTTGTTGATTTTTTCTGAAACAGAAAAACAATGCCATGCAGACCACAACAGCATGGTAGCCTGCTGGCAATCAGTTTTGGCAAAAACGCCTCTGCAGTTATGCAGGTGAGGACTGTTCAATACGATGAGTGGTCCTTCATGGGAAGATAGCGGATTGCCTAATAGGGTCCTCACCTCTAAGGTCTAAATGACCCTCTAAGCTGTAACCGTTTTCAAGTTTAGTGACTGGTTGTTGAAGTCTTTTACCAAGAATTGATAAATTGCCTGCTGATTGCTCAAGTTTTCAATAAAAATCATAAAAAAAAAAAGAACAATGGCCTGCTGGTTGGTTGTGTGAAGTCCGTGACCCAGCTCTCCCATGTGCCAGCTGTGCTGCCAGCCCTCAAGGTTTGGCGATAGCTTGCTGATAGGGATAGACATACTTAGCCCTGATATCCACCTTACTTAGGATATCATGGCTAAGTCAGAAAAATACCAGACGTAAAAAAGCAGCGTTAACCGCGGTCAGCGCTGCTTTTTTTTTTTTTAATCGCTAACAGGGTTAACGATATCCTTGATAATAGGAGAAATGTCGCTTAGCGACATTTCTCCTATTTTAGTCTGGAACGCCCCCTTTGCATCTCATTAGAGATGCAAGGGGAAGCGTAGAGTAAATGGGTGCAAACATGCAAATTTGCATGTTAGCACCCTGTTGCTGATAGGGCGCTAGTTTTATCTCTGCTTTTTTGGCTTTTAAAGCCAAAAAAGCAGAGATAAAGCCCTTGTTGATATGCCCCTTGGAAAGCATTATCAAAATAGCAAGGTCCAGTTTTTTCATTGCTCACAGACAGAAGCAGCAACTGCATGCCAACACAGCAAAGCCGCAGCACTCCTCCTGACATTTCTTCTTGGCAGAGTCCTCAGTCCGAAAGTATTCTACAAATGCAGGATCATATCTCCAGTACTTATACCCGTTTCTGCCTTTGAAGTAGGCAAACTTCAAATGAAAGTCTCTGTAGTGCACAAGACTTTGCCATTCCCTAACCTGGCTTCAAGCCCACTACGGGGGTGGAGACAGCTTTGTGTGAGGACAGGCACAGCCCTATCAGGTGTCAATGACAACACCTCCCACCACTCTAGCTCAGGAAAACCCATGTGCCTGGTGATGGGCCATCAGGATATGCACGGCACACCACAGCTCCCTTTGTGTGACTGTCTAGAGTGAATGCACAAACAACCCAACTGTCAGTGTAAACCAGATGTGGATTCCACAGGAAGGAAGAGGCACAGAATGATAAAGCAAGAAAATGCCCACTTTCTAAAAGGCTCTCCATGCCACTGGAATCAAGCTATCCTGGCTGAAGAGGGGTGAAACCCCGAAACCGGTCCTAGGATGCTCGTTTCCAGTCCAGGGAGGACCTGGCTTGGCAGTTCGGGCTGGAATGTTCCCATGAGGCACAGGGTCAAGACTGATTTGCATATGGCCGGGTTCAAACTGGAACGGCATGGTGAGCAAAAAAACGATGGATTTAGGCCCAGATCTCTGTACTGGGGTGAATGTATGACATTGTTCTGCATTCTGTCCATCAACTGTTGTTGTTGCACTTTCTAAAAGGGGCATTTTCGAACACTTAATTTAAGAACCAACTTCACTAAAAGATGTATTTTTAAATTGTGAGTTCTGGGACCCCAAATCAGTGGTGGCTCCTCCGCTAAGGTGGAGGAGCGTTGCCCCACTGCTTTTTAGCAGTGTAAATAAAGGAAACATTAAATGATAATAAGTCGTTATTATCATTTTATGTTTCCCTGCTGTGGCAGCTCTGCGGGCGGAGCAGGGCTGCTCTGCGGGCGGAGCAGGGTAGCTCTGCGGGCGGAGCAGGGTAGCTCTGCGGGCGGAGCAGGGCTGCTCTGCTCTCAGAACAGCGGAGGAGTGGTTTGCCCACTCCAAGTGCGCATGAGTGCTTGGCGGGCCGCCTCGGGCCAGCCAAACATTCATATGCACTTTGCATGTTCTCCACACAGTCGGCATTATAGCCTGGGTGGAGAACATGCCCAGGCCACAGTCCCTGACTGAGCCCCATACCACGGCACTCAGACCAATCACAATGCTGCATTACAGTGTTGTGATTGGCTATGGGGAGCTGGGTGCTTCCTGCTTCCCTGTTCGAGCCTGAAGAGATGATGACGGAGAGACGAGGAGGGATGTGGCAATCAGGTACGTTTTTTTCTTTTTCTTTTTAACCTCCTCATCAACCCTAATCCCCCCCAATCCGTGCCGGCCGCCACTTCCCCAGGCACCTCTAATGATACCCTAATGGGGAGATAATACTTGCGATAGTTAAAAAAAATAATTAGCAGTATTTCACTATTAGGACATGAAAAACACACCAGTACATGTCCTACTTTTTAAGTAGGCTGCGCCCTGCTCATGGGGCTACCTTGGGCCTGCCTAGGGGTGACTTACATGTAGTAAAAGGGAATGTTTGGGCCTGGCAAGTGGCTGTACTTGCCAAGTCAACATGGCAGTTTAAAACTGCACTCACAGACACTGCAATGGCGGGCCTGAGACATGGCTGCAGGGCTACTCATGTGGGTGGCATAATCAGTGCTGCAGGCCTACTAGTAGCATCTTATTTACAGGCTCTGGGCACACACAGTGCACTTTACTAATGACTTACTAGTAAATCAAATATGCCAATCATGGATAACCAATCATAATCACAATTTACACAGGGGGCACTTGCACTAATCAGCAATGGTAAAGTGCCCAGAGTTCTAAAACCAGCAAAAACAAAATGCAGCACACAGTCAAAAACAGGAGGTCAGAAGTAAAGATGGGAAAAACACACCAAAGATGCCAGGTCTAACACACAAAAAGACCATACGGTGCACCACCACCACCCCCATGGAACATCTCAACTTCAAGCTCCACACTGACGACAACTCTGGTACCAACACACAGGCCTGCACTCCAGCTTCTGCAACATCATCAAAGACTTCATTGCACCCCTCGCCTTTGACTCCAAGAACTACATTTTCCTCAGCGATCTAAATTTACACATCAGCAACCCCAACGACAACACCACACAACTCCTCAACAATATGAGCACCTCAGATTGACCCAGATCATCCACGACCCTACGCACACTGCAGGACAAACGCTTGGCCCCATCTTCAGCTCCAGCAACCGCGTCAAATACAGCCACATCACCAAATTCACAGGGACTGACCACTGAATCGTGCACTTCACCATCTCTAGCCACCTCACCCCCAACCCCAAAATGACCAGCAGCCCCCACCAGAGGTGGAGCAAAATATCAGAGACCATCTGGATGGACACCCTCAACACCTCCAAAATCGCTAACGCCACCAACCTCAAACAAGGAGTTAAGAACTTCCGCACCTGAATCACCAACTTCACAGGCAGCATTATCCCCATTAAGAGCAACAACCATAGAAAATCCTCCAAAAAGGCCAGCTAATCCAATAACTTAGAACAGTGAAATGAGAGAACAAACAGTTAGAAAAGTGTGGCACGCCAGCAAGGACACTTCCGGCAAGGCAACCTTTAAGATCTCCCTCAACCTCTACCACCGCCTACTGAGGGCAACAAAGAAGACAGACCTAACTACATGCATCGAAATGAGCCCAAACACCACCAAGGATCTTTTCAACATTGTTAAGGAATTCTCCAACCCAACTGCCAGCGAAAACAACATCACCGACTTTTTTCACAAGATTGCAAACATATACAGAAACTTCAAACCCCAGCCCACACCTACGGACTTCCTGGACAGCCCCGCAACCACTGCAGTCAACACGACCTACAGACTGACCCCCTAGAACCTCCTCTCCACCCAGGACGCCACTTTCACCAAGAAATCCATCCACTCAAGACCTCCCACAGACCCATGCCCACACCATTTCTTCAATCTCGGAAACCAAAAGGTCGGCCGGGAACTCACCACCCAGCTCAACACCTCCATCACTCCCGCACATTTCCCAATGCCTGGAAATACGCTGAAGTCAGACCTCTACTCAAAAAACCCTCTGCTGACCCCAGTGAACTCATAAACTACCGGCCAATCTCCCTGCTTCCATTACCAGCAAAAGTAATAGAAAAGATCATCAAAAAGCAACTCATGACACACCTGGAGTTGTACCAGCTACTCTACACCTCCCAAGCTGGCTTCCGCAGCAATCACAGCATCGATACTGCCCTGATCACAGCCATCAACGACATGCGAACCCTCCTCGACTGAGGAGAAACAGCAGCCCTGATCATCCTCACCCTCTCTGCAGCCTTCGACACCTTATCCCACCAAATTCTGATCGAAAAACTCCCCCACATAGGCATCCAAGGGGACGTGCTGAGATGGATCCCCTCCTTCCTCACCGGAAGAACCCAAAGGATCCATCTTCCACCTCTGAACCCAAGGACTTCATCTGCTGTGTCCCCAAGGGCTCATCCCTCAGCCCCACGCTCTTCAACGCACATATGACCCACCTGGCTGACATCATCAGTTGCCATGGTCTCAATATAGCTTCCTAGGAAGCCAACACCCAACTAATCCTCTTACTCACCGACGACCCCTGCGCCACAAAAAACAACTTCCACATATGCATGACAAACATCGCAGATGAAGAACAACTGCCTGCAACTGAACTTCTGCAACAACAGCAACACATAGAATGACTCCTGGTGGCCTTCAGACTTAGGACCCACACCTACTCCCTCGTACCATACCAGAAACCTGGGAATCATCTTTGACAACAAGCTTACCATGAAATCACAGGTCAACACCATCTCCTCCGCTTGCTTCCTCACTCTGCGCATGCTACTTAATATCTTCAAGTGGCTTCTCCTACACACGAGATGCCCAGTGACACAGACCCTCAGCACCAGCAGACTGGAATACGGCAATGCCCCCTGCGTAGAATACGCAGCACACCTCCTATAGAGACTTCAGATCATACAAAATGCCGTTTTTATGAAATTTGTGGTGCAGGGCAGTGCAGCTGTGCTGCCCTGCATCACAGGGAATGGGCAGGAATGCATTGTATTTATCCAATACGGTGCATTCCTGTCCTTTCCTTTTGCGCTTGTGCCGTTTTTGCAGCCTAGCAACAACGCAAGCACCCTTGCACCAACACAGGCACCCTTGCACCATGTTGCAAGTGTGCCTCTGTTGAAGGTAGGATTGTTTTTGTGCCGGAAATGACACCTTCCTGCAAAACGTCCATCCTCAGAGGCTTTTTCCTCTTTCTATGTGTTCCGCAGAATGCAGCACACATAGAAAGAGGAAAAAACGAGGAGAAACATACATTTCTCCTTGTTACGCCTCTCTTGGAGAGGTGTATCTTTTTGGCACATTATCAGATTTACCAGGTTTGGTAAATCTGGAAAACGTTGAAAACCATGGAAGTTGCATGTTAACACCCACGCAACGCCCATGGAACGCCTCCCTGGTGCAGAGTAATGCAACGCAGCAATTTACGTAGCATTGCATTACTCCAGATTTATTAATCCATTTAGAGCCACACACAGCGGCTTTGCATGGCTTCATGAATCGGACTTAGAGGTCTGCATCATGCATGTACTAACCGCGTTGCGTGGTGCAAGCATGAAGGGAAACTCTCATAAATATGCCCCTAAGGGTGAGATACCAGGCAAGATCCTAGTAAGGTGTATAACGTGGGATACTATCACTTTTCAGTAGGTTCAAACAGTCCTGAGAGGATGTGCTGGTCATCTGTTTCAAAAGATATCCTTTATTTTCCCCATTGTGCCAACTAACCGTAAAATTCTATCAGGTGCTACGTCAAATAACACTAATACATTTTTTTTTAAAGCTATCAATATATGTTTGCATCTTGAACTTGCAATGCACAATATTATTTTCGTTTTGGTGGAATTCCAAGCAAAAATAGCAACAAGATCTAGTGAATCGTTGAACAACCGAATAAAATCCCCATCATGTATGAGCCGATACTCTCTAGCACAAATCCTCTCCAACGGCCTAAATTACACCAACATGTTCCCGCACACACACAGGCACAATTGCATCACTGCCATTTTCCTAGGCGGGGCCTTCCTAGGACATCAGGTTCACCACAGCAGTGCGTCATGGACTCACACAGCGCGCATAGGCTACCTCCCACAGCATCTGTTTCCTCTGTTGAAATTCACACCCAGTTCACAACCCTTCTATTGACAGTGGCTCGAATGTTCTCCAATTCACCCTCTGATTGGAAGTCACATTTTAATCCATTGGCCCGGCCCATGGTATCCATGTGTGTATACTGCTTCTGGCAATGACTGGGTGTGGCCCGGGAGCCTTCCTGCGTATCTATAGGAGGCACCTATATGCTAACAATGAGTGGAAGTACTCAGTTCAAGCACAAAGTTAACTAAACAATCGTGAGATAAAAGGAGTGTAAGTGATGCTTTCTGCTTAGAGCAGTGCCTCGCAGCCTTTTTAAAACTCTTGATTAAAATAGAAAATGATGGACTTTAATCTGCGATATAGTACCTTGATAGATAGACATATTAAACGCATTTTCAGTGACTTATGCATCACAAACCCAGTCACAATTTACAGTTTTTGTTTCTTACGTGTAAATCTTAAAATAATATGTTGCATGACGGTTCAAGGAGGAGGTGTAGTGCATATCTGTCCTTACAAGCCAATCGCTCTTTCGTGGCCTCCACGCACGCATTGTCCTGCCTCATAGTTCGTCTTTGGTAAACCACCTTTCTCTCCGCTCCTTTTGCACTTTCTTCATCGGTGCTATTCCAAAAACGTTAACACCATTGCACTTCCTTAGGGTATATGCATGCATCTTCTGTTTACGCACTATGGCTGCATTATTTGTTCCCCTTACTCCACTTTCACCTGTGCTCCAGCACCGGGCCTCTCTCTGCTCAGTCATCACCCATGGTCTCCTAACTGGCCTTCTTCCATCTTGATCCTGTTGAACTGGCACTGAAGCTTGGAAAATATATGACCAGTAGAATTTCCTCGATTCTCTGGTATTCAGCAAAAGTGCATCAAAGATGATACAGGAAGTGTCTAGATCTGCCTCTGTACACAGGTGCAGCCGGAGGATGGAGCAGAAACCTGGGGGTTGTGTATGGCTATGGCGAGCCGACGTGGTTCTCATAACTTGGTTAGGCAGATGGAGGGGACAGAAATGCCCCCCTCGCACTCCCCTCTTCCACACCCCTTTTTATGATCCACATGAAAAGGGGTGGAATTTCAGGCTAGGAATCCATTCTGTGGAGAGCCTGACCAACTGACTACATACCAAGCACACCAAGTCCGAGTGGTCCTCTTTCGTGGACCCTTATGATGTGACCACCTATTAGAGCCTGTATAGGGGAGAGCATTCTGTAAAATGAATATAACTGGTGAGCCATATTCAACTTATTTCAGCATTCCATGGAACATGGAACATTTCAGCTCCCAGCAGAATGCTTGTCGGACCACTGGTTGTGTGTGGGTAAGTATATCATTCACAGGAACAAATCGGAACATACTGATCTAGGCCAGTTCGATGGCTACCTGGGATAGGAGAACCTGCATGTGTGATTAAGGCAGGGTTGTGGACGATGACTAAAGAGTGAAGAATGGTAAAAGAATCACTGGCAAAGTCAATACGGCCCACCTACAAGATGAGAGCTATTGGTTTTGTCAATGTTTAGCCATGTTGTAAAGGAGGGCAGCTGCCATGTAGCATGGACGAAAGTTAAAAAAACAACAAACAAAAAACAACGCGTTATAACAAAGCCAGCGCTGGACGCTTCATAGCACATTCTTTATATTGTTGGAGGAAGGACAATTAAAGCTTTGGTTACAAGTAATTTATACTGCACCTACTGGACAAAGAAAACAGAAAGGACATTGGTACACGCACTGGGCGTGGCACGTACGCACATGCTGTACAATGCTTCTGAGCTGTGCAGTTTGCAGTGCATTTCAAATGATGACCACTGTTGCTCAGATACCCTTTCATTCAGCTACGTATCTGGAAGACACTGCTCGCTCAGTCTAGAAATATTGGTGTTGAAACGTAAATGCTAGCAAGAATTGATGCGCACTCCCCAGCTAGTGAGCAGCACAGTTGAGCTAAGCTTGAGAAAGATCTACATCATGTACTGCCGCCAGAACCATAGGCACTGGCCCAGAAGTTGCATTGCACGTCATTTTCTGCTGCTGTAGCCCAGCAGGAAATACTCCAGGGTCACAGCTACAGAGGCTGGAAGTGACCTGTATTAGATGACGCCTCTCTGGTGAAAGAGAGGGGCGGGAAGATACAAGCCATGCGCCACCACTCTCTTTGCTGCTCACCACCAACAGGCCTCGAGATTTGTGGATCTTGGGCACGACTCATTTTAATTTTCGACCAAACTAGACACTTTATAATGGGGGTCAATTGGTAAGGTGCTGTTGTCCAATGAGGATTAGTGTTGAATATCGTATTTGCTATTTAACGCACAAGTACTTGGTTTCTTATTGTCAACGAATGTGGGATATTTGAGCCTTATTTCTAATTGTGTATTGTGGTATGTTTTGTCTGTTCTTTTTGTTTGCTGTTTATCGAAGAGTAATGTGTTATGTTCTGTAAATGTGTTAAACCATACATGCCAACAGATCTGATTCAGGCGGGAAGCTCCCGATTTTTTAAGCCAGCAATGGCTTTTTTTGAGCTGTCTCAAACTTACAATTGCCTCAGTTTCAATTTTTGCCAATAGGGAAAATAGGGAAAATAAATTCCCCAGATTTGTGTCAGTATTTCACTCTTTACTAGCTCAAATTGTTAGCATTAACTGTGAAATTAGCGTCTAGTTTCCCAATTTTGGTTTTGAACATTGTGATTTACGGTTGTTGAAGATTAATAAATTGCATAGTTTTTGCTCAGATGTGGGTCAGGAACAGTGTTTCTCGATTTAAGGTGCAAGGGGCACTTGCCCTCAGCTATCTGACGGCAACCCTTATGGACCAAGTAATTCCCTCCGGGTCATCCCCCATGATGCGATCAAGGGTAGTGTAGGCACTTGAACTCAAATTGTTGATTTAGCTGTTTTTCTGCAATACTACTATACAATTGTGTCTCCTGTACGATATATCTGAAATGTTTGAATAAATGGCAGAGTTAATCTTACAGATATTTTTCTTACTTTCTGAACACAGGGCCATATTTATGTACGGGTTGCGTCGCTTTTGCCCCAATCAATGGGGTGCTTGTGCGACTCAACCCTAAAATGTGATTTATTATATTGCGTGGTCCTGAGTAGCCTGATAAATCAGGTGCAACTCAATGCAGCGCAAATCTGTGTTGCATTACTCTGCCCCAGGGAGGTGTACCATGAGTGCTGCATTGGTGTTCCCATGCAATACCCATGTCTTTTGATGCATTCCCTGATTTACCATTACTTGTAGACCTGAGAATGTGCCAAAATGCTACACCATACCAAGGGGTGGCGTAACAGGAAGTAGTATCTTTATTTCTTCTTGTTTTTTGCTCTATGGAAAATGCCTCAGGGGACTTTGTGTGCAGGATGGTGTCCTTTCCTGCACAAAAACAACCCTGCTGACAACGCAGGCACCCTTGCTCCATGGTGCAAAAGTGCCTGCGTTAGCGCTAGGCAGCACATTGTGTGCCAGCTCTGGGAGAAGGCAGGAATGTGCTGGAGTGTGGGCGCAAGGCGGGTGTTCCCACTCAACATCAATGGATTTTGATGCATCCCCATATTTACGAAATGTGGTAGACCTGGAAATACGCCACAATGCTACGCCTTCCCAGGTGAGGCATAACAAGGTGAAATATCTTTACTTCTCCTCATTACTTCCTCTTTCTATGTGTAATGCATTTTTCAGCACACAAAAAAAGAGGAAAATGCCTCGGAGGAATGCATTTGTGGAGAAAGGTGCTCCTTCCTGCACAAAAACAATCCTCTTTACAATGCAGGCACCCCTGTACCATTGTGCAAGGATACCTGTGTTGGCGCTAGGCAGCTAAAGTGGCACAGGGACAAAGGCAGGAATGTACCATATTCTTTTAGATATACGGCACATTCCGGCTCTTTCCCTGTCAGGCAGCGCAGCAAGGTGACTTGCTGCGCTTCGTGACTTCTGCATTAAATCGCACCACAATTTGTCATATAATAAATACAACTCACTGTACAGCCAAATAACAGTGGGCTGATATTTCTTCGGGCAGGGAAGGGGTCCACATCCTCACCAGGTTGACAGTCTAATATGTGCGCTGTACGTCAAATGACGTTTCGGACAGTTGCACCTAAGGTGTAGCTGGTCATTGTTTCAGACACAGTTTCGAGGTGCAAGACCAACAGCAGGTTTTTATATTTCGCACAAAGTCCTGTCAAGCACCACCCGTGAGACAGCAAAGCTCACACCATGGTCAAGTTCCATGAGCGGCCATTCTCACCGTCTCAGTAACACGGCGAGATTACTGAAGGAGCCAACATTCCACCGCTCGTGCCAGGCTCTGTGGCTTACAGATAATATGCATTCCACCCAACAAAAGAGGGAAATATCACTTGCTTTATGTAGCGTGGAAACGAGAAACTCAAAGCTGAAGGTCACAGCATCAGATCCTTGCAGGTAGGTAAGGTATCCGAGCAATTCACACACCTTAAGAAAACATACCACGCTACCCTATGGGATTCCCACCCACTGCCTGTAAAG
The DNA here is from genome assembly GCF_964204655.1 of Triturus cristatus. Lineage (NCBI taxonomy): Eukaryota > Metazoa > Chordata > Amphibia > Caudata > Salamandridae > Triturus > Triturus cristatus. The sequence continues at coordinate 331,696,656 of NC_140582.1, forward strand.
GAATGCTGCTGTGTTTATCGTCAAATGGAGGATAACAGGAAAGCCATCAACACCTCTCATCACCTGACACGGAAACAGCAGCCCAAAGTGAAAGGCCGAATGCGATATTCTGGGAGATTAGCTCATAATGTGGGAACCTCTTAATGTGGGAACCTTGGATAGTTATCAGAGAATGTTTGACGGGACTGCAGATGCAAGCCTCCTTGACCATTACAATCAGTATCAGATACAACTCATTCTGCCACTCACACCTAGACCCAAACGTGTGCATGGCACTGAGAATTACAAGCACTTGAAGGCATGCACATACCGCTCAGAGATACAACTATGCCAAAACGTATGCATGCCAATTAGATTTGGTAGGAATGCAAGGGTTACATATGTCACCAAGTATCTATTTGCACCCCAATTGTATCTTACGTATTTCGGCTTTTGTAATTTCATACCTTGTATACCTCGTAACTCTGTCGCTATGGGGCTTATTTACAAACCCATGCGCCACCAGTACGTAACTTTTTCCCATATTAAAAGTGACACACCACTGCTCAAGGAATTGTAAATAAGCCCCTTGGTATCTGTATTTACTCCAAATGTATCTCAAGTATATCCTGCTAACTCTGTAAAGCGCTCTGATGCCCTCTGGTCAAGTTCACGCTATATAAAACTCAATGAATTAAATATCCCTATCCGACTTGCAAGCAACTAAGGCCTAACCAAGGACATGCGTAACAGACTTACAAACACAGCACAGGCTGATCAAGCATGCTATGGCTTGTTCATGCCCATCAGTCTTACAAGCACACCAAGTCACCCACAGGCCTATCAAACTTACAAACATGCCATGGCTTGCATACGCCCATTAGGCTTAGAAGCACACCACGGCTTGCACTTGTGTATCAAACTTAGAGGCTTTGCAAGCTTTACGCAGGCAGATCAGACGTAGAAGCACTGTAAGGCTTGTGCATGCCTATCAGGCTTACGCGCACACCAAGGCTTGCACATGCCTGCCAGACTTACAAGCACGCATATGTCCATCAGGCTTAGAAGTACATTAAATATAGAACATGCCAATCAAACGCAGAAACACTGCAAGACTTGGTCATGCATATCCAACTTTGAAGCATTGCATGGCTTGAGCATGCCTGTCAGACATTCACGCACGCCAAATGTGTGTGCACGCCAATCAGGCTTACAAGCACAACAGGGCTTGTGCATGCTTTGCAGACTTATAAGAACTCCTGAACTTGCAGATGCCTAGGATCAGATTCACAAGCATGCCGAGGTTTGCATGTGCCTGTCTGACTTGAAGAGTGCCAAGCCTTGCACATGCACCTCCAGCCTCACGTCTGAGCCCATCAGGTGACCTTGTCCACTGTAGTCACCACTACAAATACTCTTTTTGCAAGTGTATGCTTGCTGAGGCAGTCCATGGATCTTCTGGCGCTTACAAGGAAACAGCAGCATAAGAGTTCATTTAAGAAACTGTGGAATTGTGTGACACAGAAAGTGTCCTCTAATTCCTTTTTCTGCCTTCACCATGTGTGGAAAGTCATGTTGTGGAATCTCTAGAATACAAGGTCAAAAGCCAGATCGCCTGTTAGCCAGGCAGGGATTAAGCAGTGGAAAGGCTGTGTGGGGGAGTGTGCAATAAAAAAAAAAAGAATAAATCTCCCAGTACTACAAATTCCCGCGTGTGCTACTTATCTCATAGTCATTCTGCTAACGGAAGAACCAAGCACTTTGATAAAGGCAGACATTACTTTACTGTCATAGCCAAGACTTCCGTTTAATAGCCACAGCAAAACAATCAATGTGTCCCCAATATATCAGAACAGGCGTGTCCTTAAAATACAAATAACCCCAGGTTAGCCATTTGAACCAATTTCCTTTCAGTTCATCATACATTTCTGACATTTTCAGCACTTAACACCAACTCCAGTGGTAGGAAATGAGCTCTGTGTGATTTAATACACCTGCTGCAGAAATATCTGTGTAACCTGAAATAACATATTAACAGATTAATTTATGCTTCACACGAAGATTACGTGAGTAGCACTGGGTTCGGCAACAGTAGAATCGACTGTTAGGGCCAAGGAGGGATTAAGTTTGGGGCACGTGCCCTCTCATTGTCTGACCGCGCATCACACAAATCAGGAAAAAACACATCTTTTAGTCAATCAGCCATAAAGTTCATACCCATCCAATAGGACTAAATCAAAAATCAGCATTCTAAGACTACCCAGGAAGGAAAAAGAAAATGTTCACTTGAGATCTTCGACCACACCATCCAATGTTAACCGGCCACTGACACGGTTCAGTTTTCTGTGTATCCTATTGATTGAGTGGCCAATATCTATGAGTTTCTATATTCTCTGTGCTAGTGCTTGAAGTGCTAGGTCTCTTGCCTGTGATGGTGTTGCTGGGGGTGTGTTACCCTAACTCTTATTGGACTTAGACTTTGTGGGATCAAAACAGTGATGATCTGCCCACTTCCCCTCTTCTTGCTGGTAATATCCTCTCTTATTGCAGCCCTGGATGGGAATCGTGGGGTTCATTGCTGCTGCCTAGGACATTTGCACCTCTTCCCTTTAGCTCCACTCCTCTGTACATAAGCATGGTTGCTCTCACCTTGAGATCACCGCATCACATGCAGTCTACTCTACCTTCTGCAAGGCTTGCCGCATATCTTCACCAAAGATGGCATCCTCTGCTGTCTATGCGCACAGTGCTCTTTTTGCCATGACAAGATGGTCATCATGTTCATTTATTTATCCTTTTTTCATGACCATGGCGGTCCGAGACCTCTGTGTCTGGCATTGTTACTGCTTTGATGAGCTGATCCTGTGGTTCCATTGAATGCACCACATTCACTCTATCAAACCTCTACCTTGACTTCTTCCTCCCATCATCTTTGTCCGAATCCCTCTCAACTCCCTGTTCATTGTCCAGGCCCTTCGTTTTCTTTTGTTTCGATCTTCAACCCTTGGCATGACTTTGCCGCAGACACGCAGCAGTGAAGCGCACAAGAGTAAATGTGGGTATTTCTTGATAAGGGGTGCCCGAGCCTCAGTCTCGAGCCCTCAAGTTAGGTCTTGTAGGTTCACCACCTATTGTCTCTCCACTCACTTTTACTTTGTTCATCTCCCAGCATCCTCCATTTGGCTTCCTAGTCATTAATCCTATAGGATGCTTTTAAATTGTCCTCAAGATCTATTTTTTTTACAACTGTAATCACAAAATGTGCTTTAAAGACTATGACAGAGCATTATTTTCTTCTTTAAAAGCCTCGCTATAGCAGGTCACTGCCATTCCAATAAAATAAAAAAATTGTTGTAAAATTGTAGTGGCTGCAGAGTCAGGTAAAGCGGGACACGAACACTGCCAGTGCTTCAACGACAGAATGAGGACATGCATAATTCCAGAACAGGGTGAAGCGGAAGGGGGCCCTCAAGTTTCAAGCCAAAAACCTTACTCGAACTTCCTTAATTGATACATGCACAACTTTCAAACAGGTGAGCTCCCCCATAACAACAGTAAAAGTTTACACCCGACTATTAAGATCTTTGCAGAGCAGTCTGAGCATGGAGACTGCACACAGATTAAAGTGCACACCTGCAGGAAACAACTTCCCCCTCTTCCTGGGTGACAAATACCCTGCTAACAGGACACCTTTAGCAAAACAAACCACTATGATGTGACTTTTCCACCCTATGCACTGTGACAGGGGCTCCGGCTTCATATGCTGACAGAAATGTAATCCCTCAGCTCATACCCAAGTACTATTCCCATTTTTAAGAGTGGCCTGCGAACAGATCCTTCGCCTTCAAGGCTAAGAACAAGCAGCAACGCATACCAAGAGATCCCATTACTTCATAGCGTGTCTAGTTTCTTCAGCATAAATGCACACTAGTGCACGGGACTGCCTCTGTGACGTTGGAGCAGGCAATATGTGGAAAGGGACAGAGCGGCAACGGCACTACACAACAGCAACCACAGACTTAGTTTTGGACTCAGCAAAGATGGAGAAGGAATTATAAGATGTGGCGTAGCATGGGGGTGGGGACAGGGGTGGTTGCCCAGGGTGCAAAATTCTTAGGGACTTTTTTAGGGGTGCAAAATTTTAATTGGGGCGCAACATTTTTAAAGAAAAGTGGTAGGATACTTGCCATGCCCCGGGCACTGGCAACCCACGATACGCCGCTGTACACGGCAATCCTTTAGGTGATTTTTGCGCCACCCCTATTGTTCTTCTACAATGTTCTGGTAAACTAAACCAAGGAAGCACAAACTATTCAATAAACATCCAAAAAGCATGTGGTGAGGAAGTCTGTCATATTTTCTACGGCTTAACCACACAGAAAATTTACTTTAGAATAGTGGGTGAAAAAGTACAGGGTAGTTTGTGAATTGGAATGAAAACATGACATTGGAACCTAGCAAGTGGGAGGCCACACAGAAGAGCTGGCTGAAATACAACATTCACAGTGCACTTCTGGATATTACAAAAACAGAGCGAAAGGTCTAAAAAGGCAATATTTTCCACATTGCTTAAACCCCCAAAGTTTTGCTATAAAACCTACAGTAAACATGTTTACGCCAAAATGCATACATAATACAAGAACCATATTTATATACACTTTACAGTAATCTTTTATACTACCGCTTCCAAGTTTTCCCTCCAACCCAGTTTTAATTTAGCTCAGTTCTCTCCCAAGCATAATGTGGACTTGGAGACATGCTCTGCTGAATACCAACAAAAGTAACAAAGGGGGCGATTTCATGCACGTTTAGAGGGAAATACAGTGTGATGTTAACCATGAAATGTGGCTAATGCGGTGTCTGAAACGCTGCAGTAAAAAAACACAATAAATCTGCAGACTGCCATTTAAAGTGGTTCTGCTCTCTGGGAGATGAAACATTAGCCCCAGTCCATGTGGCGGCAGCTTCTGAGCACCCCCCGCCACTCCCAAAACATACTGCGGTTCCTCGGGCCAGGAAAAGTTCACTTCTGAAGTGCACTGGCAAATCTACAACGAAGACAGAGGTTACGAGGATTTCACGGTTGCCACTTTTTTCATAGAAAAACATTGTCTGTTTTGCTCACGTTTTGAGATTTTGGAAGGCAAGGAGCTGAGGATTTAAATGGTGTTTTGTGAAACATCCTTTGTATTCCTAACATGCGAATTCTGCCTTTTTTTATCATTACGCTTTATTCAGGTTGTCACGTTTATGAACCCACAACGGCCAAATTAAAAGTGGACTAGTGTCCATCACTGTCTGTGAATGTTCATAATAGCATTACTTATGATAGTATGAATCTTCGCCTATCTGCGCATGCCTGTAAGTCCAAACGCCGGATAGTATTGGAGTGAGGGCTCAGTAGGCCCTTCTCAACATTCAAAGTATTTCTCCCAGAGCACGCCTAATTTTATTGTAAACTTCTCACATCATTAGCTTCCATAATGAAGAATCATGCACCTCTCACAACCTGCCAAATCTTGCCACATTTCTTGTGGCATCATTTCTTTTCATGGATGGGTGTAGGAAGACCTTTTCTGCATGGTCACCCCAGATTCTTCGCCTTTTTTCTGGACCCTATTTTTGCTGGACATAGAAGTCTGTGCACTGATATCCCTGCTAAACACGAGCAAAGTACCTGTGCGTCCCCTTCAAACATGGTTACATTAGCTTATTCTTGATTCATATATTTAATTTGCCTAGAAGTTCCTAGTATATGTAGTAAATGCATCCAGGCCCTGGAAGTTAAATGCCTCATGGGGGCTGCAGCACGTATTGTGTCATCCACTGATTGGGACTGTAAAACATGGCTTGTGGCCTACCATGTGTAGACTGACTACAGCACCCAAAAAACCTGTCAAAATAACCCTTTTGATCAGCTTTTAATATTAATAAGTCACCCATATGTATACCTTACTGCCCACAAGGTAGGGGGTCTCATATTTAAGAGTGGAACTCTTTAACTGCTCAGGCTTTTTCACTCCAGTGCTGAGTCCTTTTTTGCTTATTTGGGGTACTTCATGCTTTGACACCAAATTTGCACCCAACATCATGGGGATTCTAGAGATACCCAGGGTTTGTGGATTCACTTGGCTTTTCACCTCAGCAGAAATGACAAACTAAACAATATTGGTCCGAAACATTATTGCTGAAATGTAAAGTTGGGAGCCCATAGGGAGCACCCATGTTTTTTGTTAAGGTGAAATGTTTTGCAATGTTGTGCATCAACACTCCCCAACTCTTAAGTTCTGCAAGAAATACTTCAGAGCAACATACCTACCAGTTTGAAGCACCTACACCATTCTTGGAAACTGGTTACTACATCAATGATGCTTAAGTAACCTTAGGGGAGGCCAGGTAAAATCCCACAAGCATTCTGAAAAGTAGGTGAGCAGGGGGAAAGCTAAAGGTAAACGGCCCAGTCACAGGGAACTCAAGGAAAGTAATGACCTTTGTTCTACATCCCTGAATGAAGCACACATTTAGGCTGGAGTCATTCCAAACCCGACCACAGAAGCAGCAGCATGTTGTAATCTGTGGAGTCACGTGTTCCAGCAGAAAGAAAACAGTCACAGCTCCATGAAGGAGTGCAACTCTAGGCTAAAACTTTCACATCTTCACCAAGGGGTGCAACCCTAAGACAACAAAAGCACAGCTCCACCAAAGTATGTATCCTCACTCCAAAACAGGCAATTCCACAAAGGAGCGACAGCTCCACCCGGGGGACAGGGTGGGGTGCAACCCTTATCCAATAGCTGTCACTCCACCAAGGAGTGCATCCCTAATACAAACGAGCCGTAGTTGCAACAAAATGTTCAACCCTATTCTGAAACAATCATAGCTCCACCACAGAGTGCAACCCTAGTGCAGAAACAGTCCCAGCTCCACCACAGAGTGCAACCATAATCCTTCAGAAACGCAGCTCCCCAAGGAGTGCAACGCTGAACCAAAGCAGCGCAGTTTCTCTGCTGCTGTCTGCTGCGTTTAGCAATGCCTGGAAGGGCAGTATGGTGTAACTGCCCTCCAAATAGACAAACAAGTTAGTTTGCTTTGTACTAATATTTTTGTTATTAACAAGTAATGAAAAAATGTGCAAGAATTGAACATAACAAATATGTCTCAACGCGCCAGCTGGCAGATATCTGTGTAAATTATTGGAAGGGAAGTTCCTTGCCTTTCTTCTATGCTGTAATGTCAGCTTGATGCCAAACACCAATCCTGTTTTTATTGCAAAGTTATGCTATTAGTAACATGGTTTGATACCTATTTTCCAACATGTAGTGTGGTTAATATTTCTTCTGTGCTGCAGTGAAGCCAAGATTTTTTGTGGGCCAAGAAGAAAGGAAGCTGCAGTCAGGGAAGGTTTCTCCGGACTTGGCTAACACAGAGCGCTGGATCCAGGCAGCAGTTGACTTAGAAAACAATCAAAAAGCACAGAACCAAAGTCCAAATATATTGGATGAGTTGCAGTCCATGAAAACAAGGAGCTCTGCAGCAGATCTCATTGTGGTCTTAACTTCTCTCGCTCTACCATATTGTCATAAGAAAGCAATGGAAATGCTCACGGAAAGCTGAAATATAAGAATTGAACATATTCTATAGTGGTGAAGAAAGGTGCCAGCCAGACATCTGGAAAAGCAAAAGATAATATCTTTGATAGATCAAGCATCTTATTTGAGAAAGTGCTCCTGAGGCACAACGGACATTTATTTGCATCTGTTTTTGCACTTTCTGGGCACTTTGGAATTAGAGAAGGGGCTGCAGATGCTTGAGTGGCCCCTTTGTAATGTGGGTCACAATATGCACAACTATGGTCCCAAAAGAGCTCTTTCATTTGTATGTTGTTGTTGGAAAGCATTTACCCCTGTGCCCAGGAGCAAACAGGATGTTGAGAGGTGCAGGGATTAAAGGGGCGGCTCCTCCATTAGGGCGGAGGAGCGTCGCCCCACTGCTTTCTCGCAGTGCGAGAAAGCCAAAACATAAAATGGTAATAACTTTGAGCTATTATCATTTTATGTTTGCTTTGTGCATTGTGGGCGGGTGGTTGGGCGGGGCTGCTCTGCTCTTTGAGCAGGGTAGGGGAGGAGGGGTTTGCCCACTCCTGAGTACGCAAACACTGTTTGGTCAGCCCTCTCGGGCCACCCAAACCAGTCATGTGCACTCTGCCCTTCTCCATGCAGGCTACCCACACCCCACCCGCGAGCAATGCCGACTGCTACTGACTGGTTATACTCCTCATATGAAGTGGCCCACAGCCATCTCCCAATCCCTCTCCCAAATTACTGCTACTCACCCTGCACTGAAAGACAGACCAGCAGTTTCAAACCACGGGTTCAACTTTCAATGCTGCACTGTCTCCATCACCACTGGAACAGCAAATTGACCATGCTCCAAGACATCACAAAGTCTTTCACCCATAGTACTCCAGCAGCACAGCGAGCTACCTGTCTAAGTGCACTTCATGACCTCATCAAGAGTGTGAGAAACTGAGCAAAGGCAACTACAATACAAAGGAACGGATATACTTAGCGTTATACACCATACTTATGTGGTGATATTCAGGGTGAAGCAAGGGATCTCCCATTTGAAAGAGTTTGCTCTCAATAGCCTCCAAAGAAGTTTTGGAAAATTTGAAAAGTGCGGTTACAATAAAATCCTTAAGTGTTCTTTATTCTGCTTCCACCGAAATAATGACTTTACTCGACTTCATAGACTTTCAAAGCAGGAAAAGCCAAGAAACCTTCCAAAGCAAAATACCCTGCGCCAAGAGAGGAAATATTAGGATGCAAACTCTCTGCCGCCAATTGTACACCAAAAAGCGACTCAACTTCATTTCTGGAGATGCTGGGGTCTTTTTCCGTTAAGGAGCATGCATCCTTCTTGGAAAGAAGGAAGGAGATTGGACATCCTTTTTTCACTGGGGAGAGTGGACTCTTTACACAGGTCTAATTACTGCTGAAGATCACAAAGAATGGAAATACTACCATCACCTTCACATGTTCAGAAATCACTGCCAGACCTTCTGCACAAGACTCAGAAACTTCTGTCTCGCCTACAAAAGTGTTGGCTAAAGGAGATACAATGTCTGGGATTTTATTCAAGATACATAACCGCTCCAACAAGACCAGACCATCAAACTAATTCTAGATCTTGATTACCTGAACCCATTCACGTATGTGATCCCAGAGCGGTGTCCTTTCACATATTCTCAACAAGCAAAACACTAACACCAGAGATTGGCACCAGTGGGTATTTATTGTCAGCACAAATGCCTCCCCATTCCGCCTGAACTCGGGCTCAAGAGCATTCAATAAAGTATTGTCTGCAGTGGCCACTTTTCTTCATCTAGATGGAGCTCAGCTTCACCCCTGCTTAGATCAGGGGGGTAACACAGGCCCCTGCAGCCCCCGCGGTGCAGGGGGGCCCCAAGCTCCAGGGGGCCCCCTCAGCACAGCGCTTCGGCAGGAGAGCTCCTGGTCGAGTCCAGAGGAGGCCCCTCCACGTACCTTGCACGGGGGCCTCCTCAACTTTCATTACGCCACTGCCTTAGATGGTTCACTGATTCTAGTAGAGTCCCTAGCGAGTCTTCACCTGGCATGCATCACTCATCACTATTGGGGATGGCACCGTATTACTCATCAGGAGATAAGAGCAGTCCCTTTTTTAAGTAGTCAAATCGGATGCAGGCTGTTTAATGGTGGGATTTTTAGAGTTACATTAAAGTGTTGTCTCTGCTTTTACAGTGTTTAAGTCAAGGTGCCTAGAGTAAATCTCATGAAGGTTGCAACTTGCAAAGAGTAAATCGGGTGCAGAAACTGGAACATTATTTCTACCTCTACCAGCAACTGAGATCTATGCAGTCTTTTTACCACCCTGCTTCTGGCCACGTGATGTGAAAGAAATCAGCAATTTGCCTGCCGGTTTGGCTCAGTATCATGTGTTCTAACTGATCTCAAGCGCCTTTAGAAATAAAGGGATGAAGTGCAAGGGGTTGTGGACAGAGTCTGACCCTGCTCACACCAATTGCATTGAGCCTGCCCTGGCTTCTAACAAATTCTTTGATTAAATCGTGTGTTAATCCCAACACAATTTAAAGGGAATATAATATCATAAAAAGTGTAGATAAATCTCAATATAACTATGATGCAGATATATAGGAGTTCAAATCTGTGTGACAAAAGCTTAATTTGTTGCCGCTATTAAAGAAGTCTGTGTATAATCAGTAAGTGTGTTGGATATATTCTTGAACCCCACCACGATTGAGTCAGCCTTAAATACTTTTGAGGTCGTGACAGGGAATACCACTGAGATGCGTAAAGGTAAATCTTTGTTTTCCCTGAGCTTAATGTACAAATATAAATTATTTAAATATCGTAAGCAATTATTATTCATTTGCATTATTATGACTTCAACCTGCTTATATCAAATAGAGTGTGAGAAAATGCCCCTTTTTACCTGGTCACCCCAGTTTTTTGCTGAATTGTATGCTGGATTTTAGACTCCGCACTCTGGGGCCCTGCTGTCCAGTGCCCAGTATATGTTCTCTGACCCCCCTAAAACATGTAGAAATGAGCCAATGCTTTCTTATACGGCAATAGTATATGGCTCTCGGTTTTATGGTATTTCTTTGTGATGCCTTTTCCGTCTGTATTTATCCATATTTATTTTTTGCTAATTTTTTCTGTAGTTATCCATACTTATTTTGGGTTTTGTGGAAAAAGTAAGCTGAAATTAGTATATTTCCACATTTATTTAACCAATACATATGCACTCATGTTTGAATGTCTGCCAGGTTCCAGTGCTGTGAACACCCGCAGAAGATAAAGCAGTGCACTTATATGAAAATATGCAAATTTCAGTTTCAACCTTGTACATATCTACTGCTGTTAAAGCCTCTTTACTAAAAACAATATCTTGTTTAACTTCTTATCTATCAATCCATACATCTATTGGCCTGGCAGTCATGGTAGACAGTATTTTTAATTACTCAAAAATCAACCCAATTTCTGTTTTTATCCGCATTTAAAAATACATACAGACAAGAAAATGAATGTTTTCTGTCTGTATTAATCTGTAAAAATCAGTAAAAACAGAAAACAGGGAGCCTTATATATGGTGCAGAAAATTACACCTATGGCATATAAAGTTAAAATGCCACCTGTGGGCTGCAGCACGTCTTGTGCCAACTACTAGTGTGATGTACGAAAAGATGACTTCAAGCCTACCGTTGTAGCATGACTATTGCAGAGCTAACCTGCACTGTGACCTGTTAAAATAACAATTTTTTAAACAGGTAAATAACTCACTTTTGAACATGAGCAATTTCATCCTTATGTAGGTCTAGTGTAGTGTAAAACCTGCTGTGTGACCTATTAAAATAACCCTTTTTGAAAGACGAAAACCTCCATTTTACATATTAGTAGGTCACCCCTATGTAAGCCCTTTAGCCCACAAAGGAGGGTGCATGGCATTTAAAGTGAGGTATGGCATGCCTATCAGTCCTATGTAGAACCCCAGAGTAGAGATAGGAATATGAATAATGCATCTCCGGAATGAGACCAGGTAGAAAAATTCAACCACTATTTTTAGTAGTTATCAAAGATCAAATTCCATGGGGAAGTCTCTGATTTTTAATAAATATTAAGGAAAGGTAACTTTTAGAACATTGCCCTTTATCTCTGTGATCTGTTAGATGGCTAATTAGCATGAGCCTCTACTAACTCCCAGTCTGTGCTCTGCATACTAAAAGGAGAGAAATTCATCACAGGAGCACACAATAGGCTGCCCTGACTCCACTGAGCTCAATAGAATATGCAGGGTGGGGTCTGGGACAGTGTCAAATCCTACCTGAGAGGTCTGTTGAGCCACATGTAATACTTTGGTGCACTTTAAAGGAAAGAGTGGGGACTCAGACCTGGAGGCTCCCAGGTTCTGTGATGGTCTGCGGGAAGTGGCTAACTGGATGAATTCCAACTGTCTCCAGTTAAACACCAAGAAGACGGAGATTATGGTGGTTGGTAAACAGGTGGCTTTGTGGGATGACAAATGGTGGCCTTCGGAGTTGGGTATGATCCCCTCCCAGCGGCAGAGATAAAAAACTTGGGGGTGTGGCTTGATCCTTCTCTGAGTTTCATCTGTCATACCAAGAAGGTGGCGGCTTCTTGCTATGGCATCATCAGAGGACTTCGACCCATCCTCAAATTCTTTGATGCACCCACAAGACAGCCGGTGGTCCAAGCATCAGTGCTGTCCAGGCTGGACTATGCCAGCTCCCTACTGGCGGGGATAAACCAGTCAGAATTTCTGTGGCTCCAGCGGGTTCAAAACGCTGCGGCCCGACTGGTGACAGGTCTGCCTAGGCGATGCTCGGTGTCCAATACTCTGCGCTCTCTCCACTGGCTCCCTGTGCAGCAGAGGATTAGATTTAAGGTTCTCTGCTTTGCATTTAAAATCCTAAAGGGTACTCCCCCACAAATCTTGGAGAAATTGCTGATCCCCTATGTCCCCTCTCACACTCTTAGATCGCTAGGCCAGAACTTAGCAGTGGTCCCGCGTTTTAAGTTGAGCAGAATTGGTGGCCGCTCCTTTCGAGTCCTGGCAGCGAGTTGGTGGAATTCTCTTCCGCCACAAATCCGGGCCATCGATGAGCTCCTTCAGTTTAGACGGGCTATCAAGACCTTTTTATTTGTTTAGCTTATCTGTTGTGTCTCGTCTCCTTTTGTCCGCTTTTAGTGCTGTGTTGTGTTCACCTTCTCAAAGCGCCAGGACGCCCCTTTGCTGGGGCAGCTGTGCGCGGTACAAATAAAAATAACATAACATAACATAACATACCAGCGTAATTCTTGTGTATCCCATGTCTGGTTGCTGTAGACCAAAGCTTTTGCCCTACCCGACTACTTTCTCTGTGTTTGTTGTGGGTAAAGTGTCTGCTTCAAACTGGATATTAATGTCTGATGTGTGAGGACACTAGGATTACCATAGTACACTCCCCATTCACTTCCCCAGCCTCAGAGCACAAGCTTAGTGTGTCTGAAGACCTTCGCTATTTTCCATTGGCCCATTGCATGTTGGACCAGTCTGCAGTAAACAAAACTACCCACTTTGGGTATGTAAGTGCTTGGGGATCTTTACTCCACTGGTCAGAACTAGAATTTATCTTACGGCGTCCCTCAGCCACGGGCTGGTGAACCCTATAAAGCTGAAACCTCAACTAGTCTTCCTCAGAACTCTGCTGAACTTGCGAAAGGATTGCAGACAGACTGAACTTACTGCATTTGTCAACTATTACCTGTGAGAAGGACCTGAGGAGGTTTAACACCATTCCCCTTGAAATCCAAGGACAAAAGGTATCTAAAGGTAATAAGGCTGATCCCCTGGGTGGCTCCTGGAATATAAAAAAGCTGAAGAGGACATTCCTGGAAAGAACCACAACTGACCTGTGGCAACTGGACCTGGAATAGAATGTTATATTGTCCTTCACCGACACCCTTAGAGTCTCTAAGTGATCCTCCTGTGGTCCTGGGGGTTTGGACATGTACTTCTCTGGTGGGTTAGGCACCAAAAAGTTTGGAAGCTTTTTCAAAACCTATCTTCAACAGGGAAGAATCTGAAAAGTATCTGACTGGCAGTCCCACAGCATCAGTTTGAATTTCAGGTTTGTTCTACATTCAGAAGAGTTTTTCCTTTGAAAAAATGGCACAGTCCCTTTTTAGGCTGGGACTTAAAAACATATACAAACTTCTCAGCTTCCCTGCCCTGGAGGGGCCAATCGACTTGGTGTATCTGTCCTGTTCTCCTTCATGGTCCGCCTCAAACCACGCCCATGTCCCAGTCTTCTGCAACTACGGAATACTATTGGTGCTTTGCACTTCTTGGTACTTTTTTACACTTAAAATATTTTTAAAAATTCATTCACCTTATTGGATGTTTATTGTTTTGGTGTCATTTGGCTTATTAGTTTTTTCTTCGTTATAAAGATAAATTCCAGTGGGGTTTTTATTGTGTTGCTTTTGACGTTAACTGTTTTGGTACTTCAAAATGAATTACACATTTTCTCAAAGTTAAACCTATCTGCTCTGTGCCACAGCCACCAGGGATGACATTACTGAAACCTTTCACTGGGCCTAACAAGATAGTGACTTTATTACTTGTAGTGCCACTAATCCACCCTAACTAATAAAACACGTTCTCACAAAGAGAATATGGCTGATCTAATTCAATAATACCCTACGGTAGGAGGCATTAAACAAGTAGTTGCATCTACCAAACCAGTGATCAATGTTCATTAAATGACATTGTGACACTTGGCAATAAGTCACCAGACTCTTTCATTAAATGTGTGTGGAAGAAAGCAGACATCATTCATTTAATGTTTATGGTTTGTTTTTAAAAGCATTCCAAAACACAAAATTGCTGCTTTAAAGCGATATGCAGTATAGTACATGGGAGGAGACACTGTACAGAGCTACACCTTGCTGATCCCAAATAAGATTCTTAAAATGTGGCCCTGGTGCTTACACGTGAAGCCTTTCTGAGGTAACATCTCGAGTGTCCCCTTAGATGTATATATAAATGCTCAACACAAAGGAGTCAATCTCAGAAATCTGAGACATTTAACCGGCATAGGCAAGTTAGCTGTAGGAATCAGTTAGCTAACTAAGACATGGTTATGGGCTCAGGGCTGTGCCAGGAAAAAGGGTTCATAATCGGAATGGAAGAGAAGTGTTTTCAAACCTCTTCTAAAGGAAGGACCGTATGCAAGAGGAAAAGCTGTGTGTAGACAGATTTTTCAACAAACCAGTTCAACTTAGCCAGAGGGATACCTAGAATGTGGACAGTAGCACATTTTAGGTATCTTGCTGGAAGTGTTTTGTAAGGTAACCATGGGCATGGAGGAATTTGTGTCTTAAATTGCGATCTCTCTTGAGATTAAAAGCCAGAGAAGTTTAATGGATATTATATATCGTTATTGTTCTTTATTACACCTTCATGTATTTATGTATTAACAAATAACTGCATATATGAAGTATTGTTTTTATGATCATAATAATCTTTCCAATAAACCTTTTCTTGAACTTAAAAAAAAAGCCTGAGAAGAGATCCGAGACCAGGAAAAATGTGATCCCGGTCTCATACACCACATATGAAGCAAATGGAATGGCATTGAACCCTTCCCAGCACTCTAATTGCTTCCACCTGGAGATCCCTATTACACTAGTCTGGGAGAGCACAACATAGCAAGTACAAGGGCTGTCATTTGTGGGAGAGTTAGGCTGCACAACAGGCTTAGATACTGGTGACTGTATTCACACAAGGAATGAAGATGATAATGTTGTCAAAAATGATTCCGCTGGTCTTCTAGCCAGGTTGAATCAAGGTTGGAAAAGAAGGAATTGAACCATTTACGACCCATACACTAAACCCCAGCATATGACGGAATGTATTTGTGCTGAGTTTTGTAGCCAAAGGAGATAATAATGTAATGAATATACCCCACTTCCTACACATTCCATGAGCATAATTTTCAGATTTCAACAAAACAATTGTTTTAGCTCAAACAGATCAAAAGATACTAAACAGGTTTAAACCCCATATACTAGAACAAAGATGACTTATAACAAATACATATAGACAAACAATAAACCTAAACATAAAACAACAGGACTATGTCCAAACCTATCCACACAGAACCTGTACACCTTTAATTTATCGATTGGTTCTGTGAGGATAAATGGTAAACAAGGACATGTCAACGCAGCATTTCAGTGGTTCATATATCCACTAGAGAGCTGGGTCCTTGGAGGCGACATCACGCTCAAGGCAGTAACAGTTATACCACACTATGCTAGACAACATACCAGATAACTTGAGGAAATTATGGGACAAGTGGGAAGCTGATGAGGGAAATCTAGATGTCTGTGGCTTGGAGGCAGCCCTGATGCACCCTAGGTAATTTTCCATTAGAGCCAGGCTACGCCTGATCCAGTTCAACATCCTTCATAGGCCATTCTATCACAGGCCCCATCTCCATAAAATGGGGAAAGCTGAGAGTCCTATCAGCCTCCAGTGTGGTGTGGATGAGGGCACATTCCTCCACACAATTTGGAGTTGTCAGAAGGTGTACGAGTATTGTGAAACAAATTGTAACAGAACCGGAGGCTGTGGTGGGCTGGTATTCCTAAAGCACCCCAACTGATTATACTATGCATACCTAATGATGCAGATATCCCAAAGAAACAACTACTGTTTTGATGCTGGGCTTTGTTGTATCTAAAATAGACTGTGGGGGAAGGGAATGCACTCCCACAATAGACAAGTGGAGAGAGGGAATAAATAGATGCATGGAGACAGAAAGAGTGGTCTACAAAAGCCATGGCTGCCCCAGGAAATTCAGAAACGTTTGGGGGCAACAAAGGGAATGCCATGATCTGGAGGACAGCTAAGACAGCCCTTCATATGGAGTTACTGCACCATAGTGTCATTGCTAACCGAAGGGTTACCAAGATGAACCATGCTGGAAGAGGCGTCAAGAGCATCCATGACTGGGGATATGCAACATTTGAGGCAAGAGGGGGAGCAAGGGAGAATTGAGGCAGGAACATATATGTGCTTGAGTGTTTACTGTGAGTGCGATGACCAATGATCAAGTAAAATTAAAACATTAAAAAAAAAAGGAATAATATGCTGGTGGTTAAGTTTATGACTGTGGGTTTAGGTGGTTTGGGTGCCAATTCCGGAGTCCACAACTGGCCACAATTTATGATCCTAGGCAATTCTCTTCAACTGCTGATATTTCAGCCCTCTGGGCTGCCAAAAATGTGAGCGTTTGTAAATGGGCTAAATATTAGTACGAAGCCCCGTGTGAGTAATTGGATATTTACATAATAAATGACATCCTGGGCACAGACTTTAAGGGAGGAGCCAGGGTTCTTGCCAAGCATGAGTAAGTGAAGTCCTTGCGTGTCATTTCTGGTATGTCCTGTGGTAAAGTGTGCCAAGAACCACTCAGAAATATCCCTGTGGCTGCTGGCGCGGGAAAATCACACCTGTTCTTGCCTGAGGCATCTCCCTTGCGTCTCTAGCTGGCTGTCCATTTTGTGAGCGCAGTCCCACCAGGGAGTCCACACACTATTTATACACTGGATTCTGCAGGAGCTGACGGAACCCCCGCAAGAGATGGATGAGAGCAGTGGGCAAACAGAAGTTAGGGCAATGCACTGATGCTTAAAAATAAATCTTTAAAAAAAAATCACCGGCTGAAAAAGGGACCTACATTTAGAAATGAGGTTAGCCTGAAAAAATGGATCATACAGCATATTTAATCCCCCATTTGACAACCTATTAATGCTCTGGGAAGCAGCGACTGTCAAAGCTACTTCCATGTACACTGCCTTTTTCCATCAAGGAAAGAAACAAACTGAAGATAGTCCATTTCATTACTCTCAGGATTGAATTAGGAGTTATTTATGGTGGTTTTTTCATATTGTGCAAACAATTTTACACCAATAAACCTTATGGGTAAACCAAACAATGCGACCCTTGTCAAGTGTACATAGAGTCTTTTGAAAAGGCTCCATCGAAGTTTGCAAAAGTAAATGTGTGCTGGGGATGAAAATACCTTCCAAGATGAAAACTGTGGTTCAAATACCAGAGGCTTCGTATTTCCATATCTATTACACTAAAGCGAGGACAATTTTGTCAGGGGTTAGCAAGTGGGCAACAGGCCCAGGACTCCTTGTTTGCCATCAAGCAACTCACTGCTTTCTGTGAGTTTGTGACCAAAGGCAGGATGCATCTCTAAAGAACAAGTCACAGTAGTGGGAGGAAATAGCAGTGTATTCACTACTCTTCCCCCTCGTGCCTCTGGTAACGGGCTAACGTGGGCTTGAAGGTTTGGAGGGGCCTCTGATTGGGGCCCATCAGAGGCCCCTCCAGCCCTTCAAGGGGTCCCCGTTCCACTCTGTGCTTTAAGTGGGCTGGTACTGAGTAACAGCACTTTTTTTTTATTTTGAGAGGGAGAATACCGGCACTTCTCAAGAGAAATGTAATACTTTTAATTGGAGAGTACTGGCACTTCTCAGAATGAAGCCGGTGTTCTGGTTCACAGTACCTGCACTTCTATTTTTCCATTTCAAGCACTGGCTCCACCCGAGGCCAACAAATATCTGTGGCATATAGGAGACTCATGGGCCCCTCATCACATGCTGCCGTTGGGAGGGCTTCATCTTGCGCTACGCCACTGACTGTAATGATGTTTGCGCGCTGTAGGGGCAGAGTGGATGTCAAATAGAAAAATCCCGGTCCCTCGCAGTCAGCTCTGTAGGAGCACAAAATTGGATCCAAATGATGCCAATATGTGACCGTAAGCTAGTTTCTAAAGCTCTTATCTTATCCTAGTCATCCAAGAATAGACTTCCCTTTACTACCCTATCCTTCCATTCTGCCCTGACCACCAATCGTTTGCCTGTAAACTCTCCAGAGTCCTAAATCCAAAGAGAAGCTCCAAGGCACAAACTAGGTCCAGAATGCATATAATGCAACATGAACTCACACTATCACCTGGGATGCATGCATTCTGCTACAGCAAACCTTTTTATAACAAGGTGCCCTCCAGTACATCAACAGATCACGTGAAAGCTACTCTATAATTCAGAACCCTTTCCAGAGTATCCAACCTAAACATTGCTACAAATTGCCAAAATTGCTAAGCGCACCTTGTACGGCGACTCCTGTACTGCCTGAAATCCGTGCTCCAGAATGACATAAGCCATCTGTAGTATACTCTATACTTTCTCCCTCTGTGTGTAGGCTCAGAGGGAGAAACAGGCAACTTTGTTTACAGTCAGACTACAAGAAGTCTCAGTAGCAGTAGGTTATTCCTATAGGCACATCTCACCAGGAGTGTGTTTGTGCACTCTGGCCCTTCACTGACTGCCGACTCCCAACTTGTAATTTCGAAACTTGCTGCCGGTGAAACAATGAATATGGGTCGAACTCCTTAAAGGAATGACCTCAACAAAATGTTCAAATGTAGGTAAGGCTCCCAGATTTCAATTTTTACTGCTTTTTTACAAATCAAAACAGAGAGAGAATGATTTGTTTGCAGTCTGTATTTCTTTTTTAAAATGGAAAAAACAAACAAACCGTAGTTCTTTTTTTTAGTGCTATCGACCATATGACGACGGTCAGCGTGCAGCTCTGCATATTGAGAGCGTTGGCAAGTATGGAAAAGAACTAAGACTTTAAGAACATTGCATATGTACAGATGAGCACACATGTTGGCACTTCATTGTTAATGTTTTCAGTAGGGCTGGGCTGAGTTAACATAACTCAGTGAAGTGTCCAAAAAACTCTGCTATGGTACACGCAATTCCGCAAATGGCAGAGTGTGTTAGGTCACACCAAACATGCTGATTTTTAGCACTGGGTGTTTGTCCTGCGCTGGAAACTTAATGCGAACAGCACCATCCGCAGCGCGAGACGGGTCTGCTTCTTTCTGACACTTGAGTAGATGTTCTACTCGAACGCCAGCATCCGCATCGTGATATGAAGGTTTCGCAATGTGAGCGGTAGCTGCCATCCGTGACCGCCCGCATTGGGAAATCTCGCTGGGAAGTGGTCTGGAGTACGATTTTCCTTGCTCATACTTGCCAACTTAACGTTGGCGAGCGCAAGCGAGGAAAAAACTCTGCTCCGTGGACGGAGTTTTTGGGAATTCTGCGCTCTTCGCGGAGTGGAAAAACTCCACAAACTCAGTGAGTGGTGCGGAATTTCTCACCCATGCCTAGTTTCAGGTGAGTAGTTTTACAGTGTACATGGATGGTTAGTTCTCTAAAATTATCGGGGGTGCCTGAAGTAGCAGCTGCTACACCTGGCTCGCCCTTTAGCAAATCTAGCACTGCTCTTGTAGCACTGTTTACTTTCTGCAGTTTCCACTCATTGCTCCTCTTCTAGGCCCTGAGAAGCAAACAAGGCAGTAGAGGGATAAGTGAGAGACAAGACGTATGCTAGTGGTGGTTATAGGATGTGCAATGTCATTCCACTACCCCTGGCATCCTGATGAATACACATCCATGACCAAACCCCTATAGACATTCAGGGGTGAGCTTACATTTAGCATTTAAATTAAAGTAGCAATATACAGGTTGCAGTTTCTTTTTAAACAGTAAGCTAAAATATGGAGGAAGATCAGCAAAATAGGTATGCATAAATATTAGCATAAATCTAAAAAAAAAAGCTATAAACCGGGAGCCCTAGCTAGAAAATGTCAATATCAAACCAAAATATGGTACTTAGTTTCATGATAAAGAACCACAGTGATTTTTAGTATCAATGAAGTTTAGAGTTACATTAAGCCATTAGTTCTTTGGCCTACATGTAAATATAGCCAGTCACATGATCACACCGTGGATTTTGTTCTACAAACACTAGACTATTAATAACTATAACAAAACATTAAATATCCATTGAACACTGAGATCTTCATACAATGTTTAAACAACAGTCCTGAAAAAGCTATGATCGCCAGAAACACTTGGGGCAAATCTTTTTGGAAACATTATAAACAGTGAAGGAGCCTCTGTTTTCTGGGAAAAAGAAGACTGGCACTTCTTTTTGGAAATACAGCAATGAATGGAATTGGGGATAAACTAGAAATAGTAAAGTTAATAAATAAAAAAAATAAAACCGAAAATAATGCGGAGTTTAAAACTGTAATTGAAATTGTCAACTAATGAACAATTATCTTTGAAAAAATCAGAATAAATCGGAAAAGTTTGAAGGTATTAAAATCTAATTTGCACAATGGAAGCACACAAGGGTTCTGCACTTTTATTCTCTTAAGAATAAGCAGCACCCAATTCCTTGCTTAGATGCCACACAAGGAATTCAAATATTGACGGTAAGCTTTGGGTTAGGCATGACACCTTCAAACAAATTCCTTGCTGATAAAGCCAAGAGATCTTGCATACACTTACTCAGGGCAAGATACAATATCATCACAAATGTCAGAACAGCCTGCTGCAAGATATCTCTCACCCTTCTCGAAGAGCCTGCAATACACCTAGAAACATTCACAGCACTGCAACAACTTCACTTGCTGCACATCGTACCCGAAACCATGCTCCAGTACCAGCAAAGAATGTACAAAATAACCACTTTCCTGGTCCATGATCACAAAACATACCATTATAACAAGCATTATAAATCATACTAGGTGAGCTGGATATGAACAGACCTATGAAGACCTTCATGGCCCTGTTGGAAAACGAGGCAGTATCTGTGTCGGGCCTGCACAAATGACATGACTACATTTGTCCTTCACTAGGAACCAAACACCCCATTGTAGCGCTTGACTCTCAGAGGGTAGCGTTGCAGAGCAGTCTGAAGCTTACCCAAGGGAGGTGGTGTGGCTAGTAATCGCCATTTACAAGTACGCAGAAATAACAATCATTAATTGATTGTCCAGTCTGTACTTTGCTTTATAAAAGGAAGAGTACATTTATTAAACACACACACTACTCAATACTATGCTCCAATTTACAAATATACATAAGCTGTTGGAATTACTTTGTGACATTGCATTACATTCCCACCCCTCCCGCAGGGGGGTGGGGTCTAGTACCACCACTCCCATGTATACACATCATCTTGCCCCCTAATGCAGAAGGTTGAACATAACCTGGAGAGAGTGCCTTGCCCACTGGCACCATCCCAGTGGCAACCCACCCCATTATCTCAACAAGCTTTAACCTTTTACACCTGCCCTGGTGACACATAACCCTGACTGAGCACCTCATACTGACCATAGAGTATACACCTCTACATCTTAGGGGCTAACAGCCTGGGTTGTTCTTCACCTAACGCAGCAGCAAGAATACATGTTTAGACATCACTTTAAATGAGGTACTTATCATAGCTGATAGCAGTTGTAATGCATTCCAATAACAGCCCCTAAAAGGAATCACAGTTATAATCACAGGATTAAGCATATACAGCAAGACACCCTAGCAGGAATGTCCAGCAATATAACCCCAGTTTGCTTATGAATTGACATTACACATGTGATTTTCTGTCCCTCAATCGAAATAACCTGGGTAAATGCACTTCTGGTGCAAATGCACCTCTTCACCTCCAGGGGATGCCCTTCTCCAGACATCCCCAGCACAGCCCTCCATACTTTGAGGCAGTCCCTAACGCACCCCCAGCTGTAGGACAAAAGTTCCAGCCCTGGGATGCTGATGACTGTTGGCTGAGCCCTTTGGGGTTGTTTCTTCCAAGCCCCCCCCAGAGACTTAGGGAGCGACTTTACATCTTTGTGCTGGGGGGAGACTGTGTAGCTACTGCAGCTCCCCCTGCACCTTCGCACACACCTGGCGGTGACTCCATCCTCCTGGAGCCACCACACACAGAGAACGAGCTGCATTTCCTCGTAGGCCGGTCCAGACCTGCAAGGCATTATGGGGCACTTTCCTCGGGCCCAGGAATACTAGAGCAGCGGCTCCCCCGCCGGACCTCGGGGGAGTGCGACAGCTCTCCCCCCACCTTCCTACTGCCACGGGGGAGTGCAGTGGCACTCCCCCACCTGCGCGGGGCACACCAGGGCCCGGAGTTGGGATCCCGGGCTCCGCCCCCTTGGGAGGGCACTCCCGGCTTCGGTCTTCGGGGCCTGGGGTTGGGGTCCCGGGCCCTATGGGCAGTCTTCACGAGGAGCGCGACGGCGCTCCCCAACTTGTCTTCGGAGCGACGGGGCCCGGAGTTGGGATCCCTGCGCCTGAGAATTATTTTCTCCCGCGAGGGGGGTGCGATGGCGCTTCCCTCCCTCTGGTCTCATCAGGGGCTCCTGGCACCCCATTCGGGCAGTTTATCGGGGAGCGCAACGGAGCTCCCCGACTTAACTTCTTGTGGGGGCAGCCCCCGGGACCTGACCCACCCCGGGGGCACATCTTGGACCGGCGGCGGAGCCCCACGCGCTTTATCATCAGTCCTCCCTGAAGTCAAAGGTCGCCTACCTTCTCGGGGCGTATCTTGGCCCCCAGGTGACCGAACTGCTCCATTTTGGCCTCTTTTTGCTCCTGGTGGTGCTCCCCAGCCACTGGGAGAACTTTCTTTTGCCCTCCTGGTCTCAGGGAGGGTGAATTCATCAGGGCACGGTCTTCACTGGCTGCCTGCGCCAGCCTGTTGCATGGCTCTCCTCCTGGGCCCCTCTTCTCCTTGCGCAGAGGCCCAGGTTTCTGCTAATCAGTCCTGGACTCCCCTTTTGGTGTCCTGGGACAGTCTGAAGGTTCTTCCTTCCAACTACCCATTGTGCCAGGCTCCAGCACCCGTCTCCCTCAGCCGACCACACCCCAGAGAGAGAGCTCCCCTTCCTGTGCAAGCTCTTTTAAAAGAATTTGGAGGGGGCTGGCAGGAAGTCCTTGCTTGCCCTATCAAGCAGCGACACATCACCTCTATGCCCCTGCTCCCTCCTTCCTGCCCAGGCCTCTGGGTTAGTTAAAAAATGGCGGCGTCCAGGGGTCTCATGCCACATGGTCTCTGAAAAGCCCATTCCCACCTTTCTGCCTCCTCTCCAGAGAAGCTTGGTGCCTGGCACAGGTGACAGCTGCTGATGGATAGTTGGCAGCTCCACCCATCTTCGCTCCCTCTTGGAGAGGAGACCTTCACCTTTGGAATGCTTGCCGTGAAGGGCCAGGTCTCTGAGGCTGCAGTTTGGGGAAGAAGGTCATTAATCCAGCCTGGCAGGGTCAGCCCCAGCCAGGCTCTGGTTATGAGCTGAGTCAGAGGAATAGGACATTTCTGGATGACCCATAAGCAGTACATATATGGTTTTGAATTCAGCAGAATACTTTTTCTCACCTAAGGTACAGTGTACTTTAGTGCGTGTCTGGAATTTGTAGGCCCTAGGAGAATAATGAAGTGGTCCTTCAGTGAAAACAATAAAGCACAGTGACTTTCCCTTACATATTTCTTCCCATAGTATAAAGTCTGTTCCATGACACCACCCACCTCTGCATAATTCCTGCCACACCATTCAATTTGTACCTGCTTCTGGGCTGCGCACGCCAGGAATCTCCCCTGCGCAGCCCCTACACGTGTGCACACGCATGTACCCACGTGTCTGCATGTAACCGGCTCGGTGCCCCTTACTCCGGCTGCAGTGCAGCGGCCTACTCTCACCAGGGGACACCAGTAAAATCCACATGCAGTCTCTTTCATTATGAGTTCACTGTGGGTGAGTCCCAACTTATGAGGCTCCCTCACAGTAAAAGCTCAACAATTAGGTGTTCAAAAAGCAAAAGACCCGGGCGACTCAGATGGTCAGAACCACCTTCCAACAGGCCCGAATTCTTTTAACAGCAAAAACAGATATAGCACAAACCTTGATACAATCAAGGCTCTAAGAGAACCTAAATAGAGAGAGGCTTGACCACTGTAGAACACTTGAGCAGCAGGTATGACCTGCGGGGTGCACAAAAACAGGACTTTATATGGAGAATGTGAATGGAGCTAAGTGAATACTTAAGCGATGAATCCTCTTTGGAACAGTAAAGCCAAACTGTTTGTGTAAAGATAAAGGTGGAACACTAACAAAAATGACATACATTAGACCTGTGGTATACGTTAGTCCTGTGGTATAATCTAACTGAACAACATTGTACTGTCTTGCTATAGTTGTTCTTGTTATAAAATGCTAAGAAAATGGTTTATAAAAAACAAAATGTAATCACTTACATACTTCATCAAATTATGGTAGCAATAACACTGCTCCTGTACTGTGTTCCACCAGGAGCGGCTCCTCTGTGAGAGCGAAGGAGTGTTGGCTCGCTAAAAAAATGCCCCAGCGCAGCAAAAAAATAAAATGCTAATAAAGTTTACTTATTACCATTTTATTTTTCAGCAACCCATCCTAAACAGAGTGTCAGGACGGGGCAATTGCTGCTGAGTGGCAGCAGGGAACTGTGCACTTCTGTTTAAAGTGTGCATGTCCCTTTGGCAGGCCGTCTTGTGATGGCCACCCAGACATGCTCATTTTAAACGTCTCTAACCTAGCTGTCTTAGACAGCTGAGTTAGAGAAAGCACAGGTCTCCAGCACTCTTAAGAGCACTAAGAGAGGTCGCCCCCTCTGATTCTGATGCTTCTTTCATGCTGTTTAACAGCATGAGTGCACACCTAGATTGGGTAGTGCAGTTTCCTGCATCAAAATGATCACTCAGTGTGTGTGTGTAATAAGCTGATCAAAGCGGACGCTAGTTAATTCCTTTATAGCATATTACTGTTGAAAGGTGGTGCTTGTATGTCTTGGGGGGCAGTACGTTTGCTGGTATGGTGATCCACCTTGGGGCAAGATGTCCATCCTAACTATTGTGCAAGGTAGCTTCTTCAAGCTGTCATAGGACAAGCTACCCCACATGGACAAATAGTAAATTATAGCAAAAATAAAAAAGACCACCAATTCCATGGAGTCTACCCATTTCCCTGCCAATTGCAATACCTTGTGACCCTTCCGAGGTAGCCTCCAGCTTCAACACACCATACTGCTCTCTATGTCTGGGTGGGGATTCAGCGACCCAGCCTGAATCCTCTCCACACCATCTGCCTGCTTCCAAGCACAGACGAGCATCCTCCAGCGAGTCTGCATGTGTGCCTCTTTACAAATGTAATAGTGGATGAGCCTGAATACATGGATGACTTGGGTTACCTTTGGCCAGCACATAGGTTCAATCCCATCATCCCCAGTTACAATCAAACTGAAATCTTCACATTCCCAAAAGCCATCTATTATGCTATTTTATTTTAATACAGGGTGTATTATAGTGCAGATCATATCCAAAGTGCACTGGAGCACTACAAACACTACGTAACGTAGAACAATCACAATATCTATGGAAAAACTAGGATGTATCACTATCAATCCTATAGTAATCCTTCCTGTGCCCATGAATTTTATGTTTATGATTAAAACTATGAGAGTACCTGAACCGTAGGGGTTAGAGGAACAACGCGGGATAAACACTCACACAGCTTTCTCCCCTCTAGAGTCCCAGCATCACAGTCAGTGTCACAGGACAACATTGAATTTTCAATGTTTTCCAAGCATATAATACATCCCTCAATATACAGCTATAGGTATACTGAAGGCTGGCGAAGTTCTCCGGGTTCTTCTACTCTGGCCAATCCCACCTTAATGCAACACTGTAGAAACTGCTAAATCTCTAAACCAGTCTTTGCTCTTTTTACTCTCTCTGTCAGGTGACAGCCCTTTTCAATTATTTTGATTGTTTGGCTTCCAGGTCCCCAAAAGTAAGGCGGCTATTGATATTTACTACTCTTCTTGTGAAGGAAATCTTCTATCCCTCCTTCCAGCAAACCCCAGCTTTCATCTCATAACCTCCCTTTTTTTTAAGCCCACACTTTTTAACTTGCGTCACGTGCAGTAACTGCAGACCCCTTCCCTCTGAAGTCTCTATTGCAACCACTGCCTCTTGCCTCACTTCCATAGCATCAATATCCACGTCTTTTCCTCCCTATTCTTAAAATCCCTGATGCAGACCTTCAACACCTCGAAGCTCTCTTTCCGTTGGCTAGGATCTGTATTTTTAAGGTCTGGATTGAAAGTGCAGCTGTTTATAAGACCTATTGTTACTAATTCTTTAAAATATACATAGGACGGGCTTTGCCTCCTCCCGGTGGAGTGTTTTTTTCTCTCAGCTCATGCTATTGGCTGTTTGGTTTATCATTCAACGCGTATGAAGGACTTGCTTGCCAATGAGTGAGACTCTAATCTAAATCTCAAACGTACACTGAATCTTCACACATGAAATTCTTTGTCTCAAAGATGTACTGTATACAGAATGCAAGATTCTTTTGTTTTTTTTTAAACTGACAAGGGTTTTTTTTTCGGTCAGGACTCAAAATGTAAGACAGACCTTTTGGTTTTGCTAATGCTTGTTTGTTTTGAGATGCACCCTTGAAGACTGAGCGCAGATCAATGCAACACATCCCTTTGAGGCAGCATTTCGGGATACATTGCACTGCTATTTAGAGTGGGATTGTAGTGGGTTTGGGAGTCACAGTGTTAGCTGGAATTGGTTTCAGAAATAAAAATCAGTTTTATTTTTCTTTCCATCTCTGTCCATCCACTAGTGTTACAGAAAATATGCATGTCAAAACAAAGTAGAAAAATTATATTTTTAAATTGAAGTTAGTGATTTTCTTGGCGACGTGTATTTGTCTTTGTCTTGCCTTAGATTTTTGTTTGCATACTGACATGGCATTCAGATTGAATTACAATGAAACTAAGAACAGGTTTAAGGAAATTATACTAATCTCTCTCGATTTGTTTATGAGAGGCACCCAGCGATCTCTTGCAGTAACAAGTCAATCCATCCCCAGGAGGTCGATAAAATGAGTGCCTTTGTGGTTGGTCAAAGTTACAGGTGTACATGCAGAGCTTGCATAGGAGGATGGCGTTCAGGTTTAAGTGACAGATTGCTCCATGACAGTGACCTCCAACCTTTTCTGTAGTGAGAGCTACATCTGCTCAAGGAAAGTTCTCCTGAGCTTCTAGCAAATTTTGGCACTGTAAAACAGTGACCACTTATGTAACATTACACGTTATGCACACTCAGCAGGATTAGCAATATTGATCACATTAGTAGTTCAGGTGAGTTTACCAGCAGAAGCTCCAGGAAAAAGCTTATCAGTATTAAATGCCCCCACCGGCCTAATGAAATACCAGCAAAAGCATCAGGTGCCCTCTGGCACAAAGGACAAACACAGCAGTAAGTCTCCCCAGCTCAACTTGAATTATCATTCAACTATCAGCTGTACATGTGTTTTTGAATTGCAACCTTTTGCCTTGATCAGCAAGAAAGTTTCTGTTTTCAATTGTAGGAAATGTACAATCCTCAAATATCAGCTTAATATTTTCATCAAGTATTCATATGTACAAATTCTGCTTAAAATGTCCAGGTATGACACCTCTAGACTGAGGATGCGCACCACAACACCAACGATGCCTATAATATATCAATAATGTCCACCATTATGCCAGCATCCCCATTGTTCCAAGGCTAGATAATATTCAGGATGCCCACCATATAGCAGTTAAGGCCATTATTACGCGGGTGCCACCATTATATCATGGATGTTTAAAAGTAGGCCCTTCATTATCTTAATATGTCAGTGATGACTGACATTATGCCACAACTAGACAAAGCTTGCCCAAAATAGTCAAGGATGAATATTATGGCACTGACAATATTACACTAGGAACTGACACAATTGTGGCCAAGGATAACCCCTTTGACGGGGCATTGATATACTTTTGGTGGTCCTTGACACCAGGTATAGCTTCCAGGGAGCGACACGGTTTGCCAGGAAGGGCTGTAGTGTAAAACACACAGATAAAGGAGCACACATGTATATACACACACACAGATGGACGAACACGAGGATCTTGATTTTCTCAGCTCTAGATCCACACACAGCTCTTGGGATCATGCACATAACACATTTCCACTTTGGCTCATAAAGTCTCACACTTCAATGGATTGGCCCTGGTTGTCTAGGCTCCTACTGGTACTCTTCTTTAATGACCTATTGTTTGCATGCGTGCTGTGACTGACAGAGCAGGGACTGCAGAATTGCCAATCTCCTTGTGGCTTAGCTAGATTGAGAGTGGAGACAGATGGTCATGTGTCAGATGCCACAGAAAATAAGGAAGATACTTCCATTCATCCCGGCGGATTCCAGAAAAATGGTAGTTACATCTCTTATCCAGTCCAAATTAGACTACTGCAGTGGGCTATATCTGAATGTCCAGAAGCAGTGCCTAAAGAAGCTTCAGATGGTCCAAAACTCTGCGGCACGTTTACTGTTCAATATCCCCTGTCACAAAGTGTTATCTTATGAAATACGCAATCTGCACTGGCTCCCTGTACCTCAGCGCATTAAATTTAAGGCATTGTGTCTCGCCTATATGGCCTTAAATCACACAGGCCCTTCTTTTCTCCGGAACCTTTTTGTATGGTACCAACCGACCAGACATCTACGGTCGGCGGGGGCAAGACTACTTTAGTGCCCAGAATTCGTACTGCACACTGGGGCGGCCGCAGCTTCCACTACGGCACCTCTAAACTTTGGAACTCTCTTCCAATGGAACTTAGGAATGCCAGCTCCTTAACGGACTTTAGGACAAAATTAAAGACCTGACTGTTTCAGGACTAGGCGCTGAGTTTGCTTACTGCTGTCCCTAGCACCAAGACACCTCCGGGTATTCGTGCGCTTTTATAAATCTCATTAACATTAACAGACTGATACACTGTTTGCATGCTATCATGAGGCCCTGCCATTTGTCTGGCTGGCTGTCTCTATAAGGGTCTTGAGATGGGAACTGCTGCCTTCTTTACTATGCACAGACTCCTTGAGTGCGGTACTGAACTTGCTTTGTCCTCTCAGAGCTACATCGAGCATGCTGGTGAGGTACCAGTCACTCCGGATCTACTCATTTGGGATCCTTGCTCTACAAGCTCCCAGTTGTTATCAGTATTCACTCACTAGCATTGCCTCACTAATTAAAATCCGGGCTGAAAGCAGCCAATAAATATTCTTTCACCGGAACAGTTTCAATTACCTAGAACAAAGAAACACAATCCACCCAGCCACATCTCTTCTTTGTTCCTTTCAAACTTTATCTGACACTGGCTGCCAGCACCAGGAGCAATTTCACCAGACTGTTGCATCACAATAACACTGAAATGAAACCAGCTATGATATCTTCGTCATTGACCACCCACATTTGGGTAGCAAATTATTACGTTTTTTTTTAACAAGAGTTCCAGCAGCACACCTATTTCAATCATGAGGAGCAACTCAAGACCATTAGCTTGCATAACCTGAAAAAGAAATCCTGCAGAGTAGCTCTTCTCCTGGCTGTGTGGAATATGTGCACTTCTCAATAGGTTGTTCCTTTCAGTTGCCAGTGACAATATTTTATCTCCAATCTTCCAGGAGCGCAAACCCAACATGTGCAGACACCCTAATTTGAGAAGCTGTGCATAGGGAACATGCTATTTGTTAGGCGTCAGTGCGTTTTGGCACAGCTGTGACTGGTATGTTTCAACCTCTATGTCTATGTGGCCTTCAGCAGACCTGGGAAACAACAATCCCGTCCCAACATTTTCAACCATGAATTAGAGAAAGACTTCAAAGCCCAGGGCTGCAAATGCAAGAGTGCTACATTTGGGAACTCCTTATCAGCACTGAGGCACAACCAGGGTTCTCTCAACCTGAAGAGCTCACGACCATGTCACCCTCTGCTCAAACAGAGAGGGTTTTTCAATCCAAAACCACTGAGCAGGCAGAACACTTCAATGTGACACGCAACTAGCTGCACATAAACTTGTTTTTCCAAAACAATGAACAAAAGGAAATTGAATATACTCACTGAACACATCTCCTCTGGGCTTCTGAGGGTCCACTTGAATCCTATTGTCCACAGTAATGGCCACTGCGGGTGATGGCGTTTGAGTTACAATGGGAGGGCTTCTAGTTGTTGGTTTTGGAGTCGACCTTGTTGCTGATGTTGTTGTAGGTTTGGGTGCTGGCCTCGTGAAGGGCTTAGGTGGGGGTCTGGTGACAGGTTTCAGCACTGGTCTTGTGGTGATGACTGGAGCAGGCCTGGTGGTTGTTACCGGAGCAGGCCTTGTCGTTCTGGGTGCCGGCTTTGGTGTTATGATTGGAGGTACATATGGCTTGACGGGAGGCCTCGCAGTGCCTCGTTCTATAATGTCTGGGATTTGATTGCTCTGCCCTCCTTTGCCCTTGAAGAAAGTACTATTGCCCTTGAATATAGGTCGGCTGTTATCCTTGGGGGGACCAAATGGAAATGGATTGGACGGATCAATCCAAACTCGTGGAACAGCTAAAAGAAAATCAAGGTCACCTGTGATTAGTTGAACATCCATGAAGACAATTTTCAACAATACATTAATTAAGAATATGATAGGTTAACTTCCCTTACGCAGCCAAGTGACAGTTTAGCCATGAGCTCATATGACTCCTTTCACATCCCTTGGTTTTTCCTAATTAATATATAAAATTGTAGCAATAACGTGAATGTAAGTGCTTTAGAGATATTCTTTTGAAAGTGTACATGAATGGACCAGCAAACAAACAGCCAGGTGCTTTCCAGGCCCATGTCACCTTCTCCTCTCTTCAGCAAGCCCTTGTCACTCCCAGCTCTGACATAGCCCTTCAATTGGTTGCCGATTAGGTCTGAGGCAGCGTCGCCGCTCATGTAACCATAACTGGGGTATAAAGGACCCAGAAAAAGCATGTGCAAGTCTGATATCCATTACTCAGTTAGCAGCACAATTTAGTGAGGCAGAAGAGGAGGAGTCAAAGGGGAAAATATTATTGGGACAAGTTCCATTCAGCTCACCCACGTGACTCTAGTGAACCTATGATTGGTTGATTCTGCACAGAACCAGGTCCCTTTGTGTGCCCCATAGCCTACAACCTGTTTGACAGAGGAGTTGGGGGGGGGGGGGTTGAGATTGTATCTAAATGGCTGAATATTACCAAGACGTTGTAAGCTTTATATCTCACTTACGTTTGCCCTGAAAACATTAAAGATACTATGGAATAAAAACAAAAAAATTCCGTATTGTTTCACCAAGCCTCAAACAATAGCTTTATACCCTGGGAATTGATTAGAGCACCATGTTTTACTACCAACTCAAAACGAGAAAATATGTGAACAAATTCAGGGACCGTAAGCTTAACTCAAAAAACTTCATGAACAAAGAAGGCTTACACATGAAATGCTTCAGAACTGTGCCAATCTGTGAGAAATTTTTCAAATGTTATTGCAAATCCAACCAGAAAGGCATAAAAGAAGTGAGAACCCCAACATTAAAAATCATTGTGAGAGGAACTCATGCTAATGGTAGCAAAAGGCAAACAATCAGCAGTAACCACAGTGTGCAAGCCCTGCCTCTCCTGTACCGAGAGATAGAAGACCACCCAAAAACTTTATCTCGTGGCATGGCAGTCTGAGCCTCGCTCCTTGCAGATCTGTTACAATATGTAAAGGCACTGCCTGCAAAAGAGGTTCAATAGAGAGCACCTACTACTTAATACCTCCATATATGTTCATGTCTTGTGTCACAAGGTACAAGGCTACTTGCACTGCTAGGGCTTGGGACTCCAGGAGTTATTTGGGTTGTGTGCCTTTTCTATTGACTGTGGAAGCAGTGTCTAAGCTGGCAACCATGGTGGGTCATGAGTAAACACCAGGTGGGGGAATGGCCAGACTGGATGGGCCTGGTAGCCCTTTTCTACAAGCAGGTTCTATCCTTCTGTGACTGGTCTGCAAACTATGCCATTAGACGTGCCACTGTCGATCTTCATCCATAGACGGTGGTACCTTACAGCTCGATGGACATTCTCATACGTCATAGAATATCCCCAGATCGTAGTCCATTTAATGACCTATACCCCCTAAGATGTGACCCTGAGGATGAAGGTTCTTAACCACTACTAAATCATGGGTAATTTCCCCCTTCTTGGGGCTCCACACTCACAGGACCATTCCACCATACGTACGTGTGCAGTCTGCGCCGTTGCCCCTGTAGCCTTCTTTGCACTTGCACTTGTAGGAGCCCTGGGTGTTGTAACATCGGGCGAGCCCACTGCATACGTAGGCTCCAGATGCACATTCGTCGACGTCTGCAAGACAAGAAAGCACAATCGAGGTGAGCATGGCTCAGTGAGAGAGCAGGGACACACCGCACTCTCTGACGCAAGCCTTCCACGCACAGTGCTTAGAAGACTGAGTTCAGGTGTGATCTACTGACTGCAACAACAGCACACTGCCAATTTTCTCCTGTTGACACTTTACAGTCTCACCTGTATTAGCTCAAAGGATAAACATGTCGTTTTCAGCACTGCATTGACTTTCATGTCATGTTTGCCCAGTCAAATAACAGGGACGTGTCTTTGAACATGAAAGGAAGGTACACAATGCGCTTGTAAGAGCTATTGGTGTTGTAAGTCAGTCAATAACAAACTTCAATTGAGTTGAATGCGATTGTCAGCTTGTCCAGCCACCGCCTTTGTACTCTATTAATATCGTCAGACCGACAGGCAGACACTAGGGCACTATGCATGGCTTCGGCTTGAGAACTACAGCATCGGAGTACCTTTACTTCTGCAATCTCTCTTTGAAACAAGAGCCTGGCCTTGAAAGAACCATGCTAAACTTGAAGGCACTCTGTTCTCTTTGCATAGATCCCACCAGGGATTCACTTTCACGTGCCCTCAGATGCTGAGCATGGATCTCTCTAAAGCAGGGTCTTCGACGATTAGGTAGAAGCCATGAGACCTAACCATTTAGTTGCTACGGGAGGCAGAGTACCGTGGGGGGGGGGGGGGAGGGGGGATTGGTTGCAGTTCAAGGTTATTGTACCTTTTTCCTATGTCAATGATCGCTAAGTATATGCCATGTATGAGACGACGATACATGACGTGGCAGTGATCTGTAAAGGCAGTTCTGGCTACGGATTAATGTGATCCTGTCAGATGTGGAATGTTACAATTGCTGGTATTACTAAACAAAAAACAGAGTTAAACCTAAAGCAGGGTCTTCTACAACGTTCCTCTCGAGCCCCGCAGGGACAGTCGAGGCATGCATTCCCATTCTAACTCTATATCCACGATAACCCCTGGGCAGCATTAAACCCGCCTCGCCCTTGCACTTACCATGACACTGGTATTTGCCTCCGATGTAGATCAAATCGTAGCCCTTATGGCACTTGCAGATGTAGCTGCCAAAAGTGTTGATGCATTTCCGGAATCTGGGACACGCAGCTGCCCCTGTGGCACACTCGTCAACATCTGGAATGGGAAGTTAATGTTCAGTGAGAGTCAGTTCTGGGACAATACATAGCATGCCTGGGGGCACTATTCAGATGACAACACTCACTGAAGACCCTGGGAATGCTCTGCGTGCCTTTACCACACGTTTTTTACCCTGCATTTGTTTTTTAGATCGCATATGCTTTTACAACGTATGCCTTTACCATGCATTGTTTATATATATATATTTATATGTAAACAATGAATTTGTGGGGGAGACCCCCCCAACTTACCTTAGATGCGTGGTAAGGGCATAAGTTGTAAGAGCATATGCGTTCTAAAAACATGTGTGGTAACAAAATGCGTGATATGGTAAAAACCTTGTTGTAAAGGCTGTTTTCCACGTAAGCATTCTAAAACAGAGGAACCATATTTATATCATTGTGGTCGGTGAACAATGTGTCTTCTTTCAACAATACCTTTGTTTTCCTTGATTGGACTTCTGTAGACTGATGTCCTTGGATTGGCCGTGCGTGCATCTACACACCACCACCCCTCTGCCTACAGAGCATGCACATGATCTGCAGTCATATGTCCTAAAACCCTTACTTTCATTCCCACTACGAACCGATATTAGTGCAAGGATTCCAGAAATGACACTTCCCCCAAGCGTTAGAAGGCCAAGATAGAAGAGTAGGTTATCCTTCAGCTCAAAGTTGTAACAAACACATTTCTGTTCAAAATGTTTCTCTCTTAATGCATTCTTGCAGTTTATACAGCGCATTGTTAGTATGACCTGAGAAAACAGGTGTCAAA
The DNA here is from genome assembly GCF_964204655.1 of Triturus cristatus. Classification (NCBI taxonomy): domain Eukaryota; kingdom Metazoa; phylum Chordata; class Amphibia; order Caudata; family Salamandridae; genus Triturus; species Triturus cristatus. Next base: position 331,731,349 of record NC_140582.1, read on the forward strand.
ACCCGGTTATCCATCTCCGAGCAGTAAGGAAAGGAGTTCTAGGGACCAAGGGAGGTGGAGAAATGATTCTGCTCCAGCAACCACCGCCTCCGTTGTCAATCGTGGATCTTAGACTTGCGTTGACCTGCCACAGAGCTGCAGTCTGTGTGGCATCAGCTATCAATAGGATATCAATGGGCCATCAATGGGAGCGTGCACACCATGGCTTTAGATTGGAGGGAAAGAGAATGTGCAGAGTGTGGTGTGGGGGGTGGTAGGATTTGATTTGAACGTTGGTGGGAGGAGTAGGGGAGTATATTGCAGAGGCTTGATGGCGAGGGTGTCAGGATGCTTTTTGTTTGGACAGGTGGAAGGCGTTACCAAGTTGGCTGGGGAGGGTGGCAGGATTCCTGGTATTGGTTTTTAGGTATCACCTATAGGCAGCTTCTATCTCTCTGTGAAAGAGCTCTTATGGGCCTTATCAAAAACCAAAAACTTACACAGGGCTTAGAGTTCGCCCACTGCTTACTATTGGTTGGTTATATTGTCACATTCATTTGCTTGATTCTTTTTCAAAATCTTCCCTGCCTCTTCTTGTGTTTGTCCATCCCCTTTATCGTCCTTTTGACTGGTTGACTTCAACTGCTCAAATATAGGGAACTACTGTTTTCTTTTACTTAAAGCACTCCATGGCAGTGCATGTGTGTTCTTGCTGTTTCCCTTTTATGCTGTTCTCCCCTCAAATACCTGTCCCAGAACGCTCCAAGTTGCTCCCTTCTCAACCTTTTGTTTTCTCCCTCGAGTGTTACTTTTTGTTCCATAAACGTCGTCAGCCCTACATGCTCCATGTTGCTCCCTCCTCCCCATACCATACCCATTGCTTCTTTTCCCCAAAGTCCCCCCCCCCAGCATTTAATTTTTTTCTTATTATTCCCCCATGCCCCTTCAAGGGTGGCGATTGCCCCCATTCACTTTGCATTGGTACCCTCCACCCCTCATTTGATGCTCCCTCACCCATCACAGTCTTTAAATAAATGTACATTCTTTGGGAGGTTCCAACAGCTGCTTTTTCTTGCCTCCCCACTCTGCTTTAAAAAAACATTTTCGGAAAAGCAAATTTTTTTTTACTGCTCCATCTGACCACCACCACCTTGGACATTAATTGAAAAGTAAAGAAAATGGCATCTGTCTCATCCAATAGATGCATATGTCATCATGAAAATACATGTCTATTAATTAACGTGGCCTCTAGTAGCAACATGATTCAAGCGTGCGCCTTCATTTTAATTGTTTTGCTTATGCTGCACAGCATTACTAAAAACCTACTTTGACTTCTGAGACTACTGCACAGCATCACCAAAAATCATTAGCATACCCAGTAGATCAAAAAAGCAATACATCTTTTCTTTGCCAATGCTTGTTTTGTATATCCTAGGGGGAAGAGGTGTGTAATGTCAATGGTGGTGGGGTGCGGGGGGGGGGGGGGATAGGTGGCAGGACCATAGGTTATTCATGGCTCCACCAAGACTTATCCACACCTGCTCGCCTCGCCTGAACTGAGAAAGTGTGTGAGTGTGCGTGTGTGTGTGCGGGGGCTTATCTAACATGAAAGTGCCTTTGCATAACTGAATAAAGGTGTAGCCTTCTCCTCTGAGGTTCTGAGTAACACAGGCACCTCGAGCTATGCTCTCACTATGAAATAATGTCACGCAGAACCCTTCAGTGAAAAAACCCTTCTCCACGGTTACCCCGTTATTCTGAGAATCCCTCGGTAAATTCCTCTTGGAGTGTGGAGCCTGTCTTTTCCTTTATAGGTGCACTTGCTTTCACCGTGAATTTCCCTTGCTTGGACATGGTGTTTGTTAATAAGGATCATTATTCAAACACATCTCCATGTACATTGGGCACCCAGCACAGCAGGAAACAGCCCCTTTGTCAATCAATCAATCAGGGTTGGTAAAGCGCAACTATTTACCCGTGAGGATCTGAAGGCACTGGGGGATGGGGGGGGGGTGGCTCAGTTGAGTGCTGGGGCCAGCTGAAAAGCCAGGTCTTGAGGTCCTTCCTGAACAGGGGCAATGTGGGAGATTGCCGGAGGTGGAAGGGGGGGGGGCAGTGGACCTTTGTGGACCAGTGACGTTCGTATACCCAGAAAACAGTGTACTGTACATTATTGATTACAAGTTGCAATTTATACCTCATTACCTGTGTTGTAATACTGCTAATGAAGGCTTCTGTGTGGCGCATCCCGATGTATTGAAATTGCATTCTGTCGCAATTACTACCCCTAGTACAAAAATGACATCAGGTAAGGCCAGGACTTTTTTATTCTTTGCTGAATTTCTAAGCCAGTCAGAGGCTGGTGCAGCAAGTCTGCCCACAACTTAAGCGTTATTGCCCTCTGGGTTGTGTATCTCCCTCTCAGTTGTTACAGGCTTAAGCTTAAGACCAGGGTACCAAATAGAGAAAGGGCAATAAACAACCATTAAAGCCCAGCAGCTTGTGCTAATGGAGGAAGTGCAATAAACAACCATTAACGCCCAGCAGCTTGGGATAATGGAGGAAGGGCAATAAACAACCATTAAAGCCCAGCAGCTTGTGCTAATGGAGGAAGTGCAATAAACAACCATTAACGCCCAGCAGCTTGGGATAATGGAGGAAGGGCAATAAACAACCATTAAAGCCCAGCAGCTTGTGCTAATGGAGGAAGGGCAATAAACAACCATTAAAGCCCAGCAGCTTGTGCTAATGGAAGTGCAATAAACAACCATTAACGCCCAGCATCTTGGGCTGATGGAGGAAGGGCAATAAACAACCATTAACGCCCAGCTGCTTGGGATAATGGAGGAAGGGCAATAAACAACCATTAAAGCCCAGCAGCTTGTGCTAATGGAGGAAGGGCAATAAACAACCATTAAAGCCCAGCAGCTTGTGCTAATGGAGGAAGGGCAATAAACAACCATTAAAGCCCAGCAGCTCGTGGATAGTAAGGCTATTACCAACCGCCCCCTGACCCTCATGCTCCCCAAACATCACTTTCCTACCTGCCTCCTACCCCTGCCTAAGCGCGTCCACTCATCACAGAAAGGTTAGAAAGCAGGCAAACAACAGCAATTAATGCCCGCACACTAGAAATCCCCCTGACTGGCTGAGCGAGCCCGAGCATTCCATAGTGCTTAATTTGGCTTCTTCCCACTGAAGGGTGGCCCAGGGCCAGTGCTCGCATTCCTGCAGCCACTGACCTCCTGCTCACTTCTTCCCATCCCTCCGCCATCACCACCGTTTCTTGACAAACGGCAGAGATAACCATCCAGACTGCTCAGCTATGTGGAACGTGCATACTTCCACCAGCAACCATCTCCTCTGGCAAACCTCCTTCTGCGCTATTATTTCCAATACATATAAAAAAAATCTGCAAAGTATATGCTCCGTATGGTTTATGTTTATAGCCGCCGAGCTCAGAACATTCCAGCCACAGCTAATTTGGACGTGAATTGACCCGCTCAGCTACAATTACCTTAATGACACTTTCATAGGAAAAGATTAATAACTGACCGGGCTGCCCAGGGCTTGATCTTAGACGAAGAAAATATCTGGTTACTAATTAACATCTGCAAATGCCACAGCACAGCCGTCCTCGTGAAAGGTGCTTTACTTAGTAAAGTAAGACACAGGCAGACCTCGCACTTTCTACATCACTAGTCCAGAAGGATAAGCCAGGAGTAAGATGCCTGGGGGCCACTCCCTGTACTCTGAAATATTCGTAAGGCCTCTGTGAATGCAAGAGAAAAAACCCACATCCTACAATGCACAACTCAAACAACATCAGCAACGATTCCTGACGCACTACCAAGTAAAAAACGTATTAGGTCCCAAACTTGTTCTGATTAGCACCACTTCTACACATGTCGAAGTAAAAAAAGCGATTTATCTGAAATGTGCCGAACGCTTCAGAGAAGGCAATGGAACTACAGCTGCTGAACATGTTTGAGAATGGTTTCTGGACCTTTGCAATGGAATCTAAGAGAGGAAGAGCGACCTCTCATATTGAAAGAATGAATGCATGAATGAATGAGTAATTTCTGTTAGAACATACAACCCAGCAAATAGGTCCATTGGCGCCTTCTTACTCTGAAATTTGGAGCTGTCTTGAAGCCAGAGAGAGGGGATAGGGCGGTAGATTGTAACCAACACTTGGACCCGACTGCACGGTCGGACCAGATGAGCACAGTGATGCTCTCGGATTAAGGGAATGAGCTCCAAAGTGGAAGTATCATTCATACATCCAGAATGCCAGTTTGAATCTTATTTGGGCCTGGGAGGAGGTCTGTGCCTGATGATCAATAACAGTGTTTCGGATAATAATTACCAAGATCCGAGCTACTTTTCATAGCATCATGTGTCGTTTTAATTCTTAATCCAGAAATACTCTTTAAAAGATGAGCAGCCGACACGTGTTTCGCCGATGGCCCTCTGGCCGAGGGCTTTTTCAAGGCAGAGACTCTTGTGCAGTCCGAAGATTTGAGCAGTCTTTGTCTGATGTCTCGTCTCTGCGGTTCCGAGAGGATAACAGGGCCCAGAAGCGTATTTCTGGATTAAGCAAGCCAGACACACTGTTTTACTGTTTTAGGACTGAAATATATAAAATTTTTTACCTAAGATGCTTATGATAACCCTGCAACAGAATGCCTGTTTTGTTTTGTTCTTGTATAAAATCAATAAAGCATTTTGAAGGGAAAAAAAAAGAGTCAAAACGACACATGATGCTATGAAAAGTAGTTTGGATCTTGGGAATTATTTTCCGAAACACTATTATTGATCATCAGGCTCCCCCCAAGCCCAATCTTTGCTTCTAAACCAGTGGCTCTTGGGTGTAGCCACTTGGGAGGCGTGTGCCAACCACAACATTTGGGTCCTGACCCTTTTTGGCATGAACCCTAGCACCATCCACCTATTGCCTCTACAATATATTGAATCTTATTTGGTCATGAAAGGGAGTCAGAGTAGGGACTTCCTGACATGAGAGACATGTTCCGAGTCAGACTGGCTCTGCCTAGAGTCAACGCCCAAAATTAAACTGTACTTTATTCTGAAGAAGCTTTCTGGACCCAACCACTGGACGGTGGAATAATAGCAGCATTTTATTCTGGAACAACCCAGATTCACACTCAAAAACTAAATGTACTAGAAGAGCCAGAGCAACTCAGTACAAAGCTTTAACTCGAAATATTTACCACAATTACATGGAGTTCAGTGACCAGATTTACTATACTACTACGGTTAATATGTTTTGACTCACAATTGCAGGACCAATCTAATCAAGCACATTTTATGGCAAGAGGGCAGAACAGACACGACTGACATCAAATGTGGCCACAGACTGGTGGACTAGAAACAACGAATCAACAGCTTTATTTTTATTTTGGTCTAAAAGTCATAAAAGAGCAAGATAAATACATAAATACAAAACATTAAAAAAAAAATACTAAGCATATAAAAAAGAGAAAAAGATCAGACTAAATATATTACCATAAAACCAGGATGAAAAATGTTTAAACGTTATGTGCACAGCAGCATTAGAGGGACACCGTTTTTTAACCATCACATAGACATCAAATATTCTGAGAGTGCAAAGGCAATGGACTGGCTTGTATTACTTCTGAGTATTCTACAGGATATGCTGTAATTTCTCAGACCCAAATTATGAAAAAGTGGCAAAATCCACTCTTTCCTCGGACCATTATAGGCTGGACAATATAGAATTACATGTTCAACCACTTCGATCACTGCAGGGCAGAAAGGGCGTGTTTTGTCAGACTCCGAGTTCCCAGACCACCATGCAGTGGTAAAGGCCTGAATTGGGAAGATTCCTAGACGGATCTTTAACTACAAGGTTCTGGCATGGGGGGGTTCCATCTCATCCAAAAAAGATGGACTAGAAACATGAATGTTCCCTCCTGGAGGTGGTATGGACTTGATATACAAGTGTGCTAGGAGACCGGGGATTTCAACTTAGATGAGTTTCCCTCATTTGGTGAGATGAATGACAAGATTTGCTATAAATGTATCTAATCCATGTGTTGTAGTTATGTTTTGCCAGCGGTATACAATGATACCTCTTGTTTGACCTATGATATCCCTTGTCTCAGGTGCTAAGAAGGAAGTCGTTTCCCCCCCAAGGACACTTCTCTCATCTCTTCACAGCAAATGAAAGCCTGTCTAGGGGCCGGGGGTGGGATAAGAGGTCAAACATAAGATGGTCTCTGGGCTCAAAGCGTGAGTGATGTCACTTCTCCTACAGCCAGCATTTTGGTGACTTGGACGTGCATAAACAATCTACAGGCCTTAAAGAGGAGCTAGAAGTCGTACAGACTAGGAAAATGATAAGGAACTTCAGCATCATGCAGTCGAGTAATCAACATGAAGATAGACAATGAGGTTTTAGAATTTTTTTAAGCACAGCTAAGATTGTACTGCTGTTCATGCCTCATGCCCTTGACAAAAGTTTGGGCAAATTTGGTATTGGTGGTTGACAATAGAAACATGAAAATAAGGAGCTTCATCGAAGACATATATAACTCCCAACATAATCTCTGGCACAAACGTTTACATCACACTCTCCTCCCACCCCCTGCATGCACTCTATCGTGCCTTGTACCTCACTACTCACCCAAGCAGGTTCTGCCGTCAGGTGCCAGCTGCAGCCCTGGAGAAGGACAGCGACACCTCACCTCCCCTTTCAAAACATCACAGCCATACTGACAATTTGCCATGGAACAGGTTAGGGCATCTGGAGAAATTAAAGGAAAATCATCACTAAACAGGCACGAAAAGCACAAACAAATCTGCTGATTGTTCTGTTGTCTTTGTACAGGGTTAGGCATAACTTATCTAAAGGAGAGCCCTTACCATGGAAGTCATCCAGTCTATAAACTGGAGAAGGGCTCTGCTGGGAGCCTAGGAGGCTACCGTGTATTGTACTTAGAGCTCGGAGTTTGTGGCCACTGGCTTCCTTCTACTTTTACAGCAGGCTCATAGGCAGTAGTTAGTCTTTTCTTTAGCACAGGACAGCAGGAATTTATAAATGATTATGCATTTTATTAGAACGGCCATAGTGTATGAATTTGCAATATACGCCTTACATGTTCAATGTGTTGACAAGGACAAGTTGCGACACACACAGCCTCCAACAGCCCTACCGCCGGTAAGACCTGGAAAACATACAGTGGATTTGCAATGAAAGCTATAACTTGAGGGTCATGGGAAGAAGCAGTAGTGGGCCACAACCAGTGAATGTTTGCAATGGGAGGTTGCCGGTACTGTCCTGTTTTGACAGATCAGTTCCACAGGCGGTAGGTATCTGTTGGAAAACGAGGCAGCATCTGTGAGGCCTGCACAAATAACATGACTACATTTGTTCTTCACTGGGAAGGGAGGTGGTGTGGGCTAGTAATCGCCATTTGCAGGTGCACAAAAATAACACTCAATAATTGATTGTCCAGTCTGTACTTTGCTTTATAAAAGTAAGAGTACATTTATTAAACACACACACTACTCAATACCATGCACCAATTTACAAATATACATAAGCTGTTGGAATTACTTTGTGACATTGCATCACATCTCCACCCCTCCCGCAGGGGGGGTGGGGTCTAGTACCACCACTCCCATGTATGCACATCAACTTGCCCCCAATGCAGTTAGTTGAACATAACCTGGAGCGAGGGCCCTGCGCACTGGCACCATCCCAGTGGCGACCCACCCCATCACCTCAACAAGCATTAAAAAGGGGTAACCCTGTCTTGGTGACACATGACCCTGACTGAGCATCTCCTACTGACCATAAAGTATGCACCTCTATATCTTAAGGACTAGCAGTCTGGGGTCTTCACCTAAGCGCAGCAGCAAGAATCCATGTTTACGCACACTTTAGAATGACAGTACTCGTTACCTTAGTTGATCATTTGAATGCATTGTAATTACCGCCCCTAAAGGCATCACAGATGAAATCACAGGATTACGCATATACAGCCAGACACCCTAGCAGGACTGTCTGACAACATAACCCAACTTGGCTTATGACATCACCTTACACCAGCACATCACATTAAACAAATGAACTTCAGTCCCTCTGAAAGAAATAACCCTTAGTAAATGCATTTCGGTGCAGTTACACTACTTCACCTCCAGGGGATTCCCTTCTTCAGACATCCCCAACTCAGCCCTTCACTCCATGATGCACTTCGCCGTACACCCTCAGCTGTAGAACATAAGTCCCAGCCCAGAAGGTGATAAATGCTGGCTGAGCCCTTGAGGGGTTATTATTTCAGATGCCCCAGGAAACTTATGGGGGGACTGTTCTCCTTTCTGCTGGGGGAGGCTGCGATGCTCCTGCAGCCCCCATGCACTTCCTTTCACCCATGAGGGTGACCCCCTCCTCTGGGGGCCACCAGGCGCCAAAAACTAGGTTCTTCCCATGCCTTGCAAGGCATTATGGGACGCTTAGAGGTCCTTCCTTTGCATAATTGATGAGCGGCTCTCCCGCTGTGCCGGGGAGAGCCGCGCTGGCGGTGCCGGCGGCTTCGCCGCATCTTCTTCCTTCGGTGGGGGGCCCGGTCCCACCTGGACCCCCAGGTGCCGACAGGCGGCTCGTGGAGCCCACCCCCGGCCGCTCCTTCTTGTTTCTGGGGCCGGTCCCACCCGGGCCCCTCGCGCCTCCACGTCTTCATGTTCGGGGTCCCGGTCCCACCCGGGACCCCCGCATGCCTCCGAGATGGGGGGCAGCCTGGGGAGGCCACCCCCGGCTGCCCCCGCCGGCTCCCCGCCCGGCCTGCACCCTCGCGTGCTGCCGCGGGAGCCGGCACGACTCTTCTCGTCTGCCCGCTCCAGCGGGCAGACACGCCGCATCCTCCATGGAGCGGTTCTTCGGGGGGAGTGCGATGGTACTTCCCCCCACCTTCTTCACCCTCGGGGCCCGGGGATGGGGTCCCGGGCCCCCAAACATCTTCGGGGGGGGGGGCGCGACGGCGCTCCCCCTCACTCAGCATCGGTGGGGGCCAGGGTGGGCTCCTGGCCCCCTAACAAGGGCCACCTTCCCGGGGAGCGCGACGGCGCTCCCCCTCCTCCTTTTTCGGCGGGGGCCAGGGTGGGCTCCTGGCATCCCGCGGGGGAGCCTTCACGGGGTGCACAACGGCGCACCCCGACTTTCCTTCCTTGGGGGCAGCCCCCGGGACCTGACCCACCCCGGGGGCAGTTTCCAGACCGGCAGCGGAGCCCCACGTGCTTCGTCGTCGGTCCCATCAAAGGTCAAAGGTCGTGTACCTTCTGGGGGGCATATCTCAGCCCCCAGGGGTCCAATCTCCTCCATTTTCGTGTCCTCTTGCTCCTGGTGGCGCCCCCCAGCCACTGAGAGCACTCTCCTTCGCCCTCCGGGTCTCCAAGAGGGTGCCTTCTGCAGGGAACGGTCTTCACTGGCTCCCTGCGCCAGCCTTTCGCCTGGCTTTCCTTCGGGGCCTCACTTCTACCTGCGCAGAGGCCACTGCTCCTGTGCACCGGTCCTGGACTCTTCTTCTGGTGATGTTTGGGTCCTGGGCAGTCTAATTGGGTTCACTGTGCTCCTGGGATGTGATCCGCTTTGCATTTTGCTCGGACTCGATGCTCTCTGCTCCTGTACAACAACTGATAAATAGTCAGGAGATAGTGGAGCGATATGAAGTAACCTGGTTTAGTCCACTGAAAGCAGGGCAATGCTGGAAAGAAAGCCATGCTGCGACATAGATAATAGATGTACAGATGAAGGAGGAAAAAAGAGCCAGCTATACGCAGGTGAGGATTATCATATGTCTCACCAATATGTTCAATTTCTGTTCTCGATTACCAACCACTACAACTGCCTCCCTGTACTATCTGATGAAAAGGTCTACTTATGCTGCATGGCACTGGGCTCTCCAACCTTCCCCCATTGCCATGCTGACTCACACTCCCAATGCCCGCGTGAGGCATGGACTGCATCGCGCTCCCTACCACGAGTCACAGCGGTGCCCTCCTAGCCACCTCTGTGAATGAGGGAGACAAAACTCCAAAGGGATCAGGGCCAGCTAAGGTCTGCGAACATGGCACATTTAGAGCTAAACAGATCTTAATAGAAGCAGCAAGGAAAGAGTCCGGCACCTGAGATTCCTATGAAAGGGAAAATATACAGATTAAATTATAACGCTGGAGGGAAAGTTCACAGCCTTTACCTTTATGAAACGCTTAAAACCTGATCCCTACAATCTACTGGTATTGAAAGTTGGAGAAGGTACATGTGTATATGGTTATATATGAAAAAATTAACTCATTTTTCTTCATCTGTATGCGTTACTTATCTGAGTTAGTACTGGTGAAGTTGATCCACAGTAGCCCTTATATTCAGATTTTATAATAGGTGGATAAAAGTCACATGCATGCCACTGGCCTTAGCGGGGTCCAGCTACGTTCCTCTGGGACATGCCAGACGCAGTGTCACATGATACAAGGGCCTACGCGAGAGAGGGGAGAATGCGGAGGAATTTGTTTCTATTTGTGGAGAATTGCAGCACAAATGAAAGAGGATCTAGAGAGAGGACCGTGTGTTCAGTGTCCCTCTTAGACACACTCGATCCTCGTTTGGAAGTAGAGGAGCTTCAGTTGCATGCATGGCAAGAAGGAAAAAAAAGTATTCCTTATTACCCCAACACACCCATAGTGCACCTGAAGACCAGAGCCATGCCACTAATGGCCCTTGTATAGCAGGTCCACAGAATCTGACAGACAGGATTGGGCAGTTTCAATGCATTTTCTACTTTGTCTTAAAATCTTATTGCCAATGCGGTTCCTTGATCTGGCTTGCCATATATATTTATTTTTACTTTCCATTTAAGAGATGTATTCACAACGAAAAGCACCAATCCCCCCAGAGAGAGGAGTGAACATCACCTTTTCACTTTGGAAGGCCCAGCAGTTGCTGCCACGAACCATTGAGCCTCACACCCTACACTGCATGCCACATATGGAGACATTTTTTAGGTAGGGTCAACTGGAGTCATAGGAAGAGTTTTCCATGGAAAGTCTCTTCTACCCACCCCAATCACTGCACATCGTTTCCCCAAAGGAATCATGGACATGTGGGCATAGGTAGACAAAAAGTACAGAATGCGGGCATTTTGGGCCAAATAAGTCGCAATGGCTGTTTAATCAACACAAGGGATGTTTAGTGGTTAAATAATGAATTGAGAGATGTATTTAACTCCTAGACCAACTGAACTTGAATCTGTCTTCCTATCTGTGGTGGCCATTGTGTGCATCTCAAAATGTGGGCATGTTCTTCAATTCAGTCAAAAGAAATATACCGGCCATGACAATCCAAACAATCGCAGACCCCCTGCTGCCCGTATGCAATGGACTTCCCCCCAGAGTCAGGGTAAAGGCAGAAGCTGTGGGTGTCTACAACATTCTGAGAGAGGAACTCACTCCTCATAAATGAATCTCAACAAAAACCTACAATGACATCATCACCTAAAATGCAGCCTCACTTTAACGACCGAGGCAGTGGGTGCTTGAGTGGCAAATAAAAGGTATTCCAGACACTTCAAAAGCGAATTTCACTGTTTTGTAGCTATTATATTATCATGAATCAATGGAAGGGGAATTTATCATTTCATTCTTTAATAGCAATTCTTTTTACAAATACCAGCCCGGACAGCTTATTTAAAATGCATATTCGCACAAGCCCAGCGTAACAAGATGGTGCAAGGGTGAAGCGTGTGGTACCAGTGATTGGCAGGACATCCACCATAGCGGCCGTTCTGGCTGGTGAAATATAGGGCAACGGGGGCAGCAACCTGGGTGTACCCGTTGCAGGTTTCTGGCTGTACTGCTGCCTATGGAAGCTCCAGGTGCATCATGGTGCTTAATTTGTAAAACGAGTGCCGGTGCCTAAAGCTCTGCTCAGAAGCCTATGCTATTAAATGCCAGTGTGCCTCAATGCGCAGTCTTAATTCAACCCGAGCCTCTTTAATCCCCCACCAGACACATCCTGTACCTTTATCTCTCTTGCACATTCCTGCTTTCTCCCATTGTGACCGTTTTCCTGTCTTTCTTGTCCTCCTCCTTCGACTGTATGACAGAAGCACGCAGGCCTGAACCACGCGTGCCTCTACAATGCGGTCACAATCACGAATGTGTCTTAACCACACATTCCTTTAGCAAGCATGCCTTTAAAATGATTTTAGTTGTAAAGGCATGTTCACTAAAGGGATATGGGTGGTTAATTACCAATACCTGGCCCACCCTCCTGAGCCTAAGCCCTAAAATCCTATTCCCCTACCTCACTCCCCAGCCCTGAGCCCTAAAACTATCCTGCCCATAAAACTACCCCATCCCCTCTTCCACTCTGATGCTTAAAACCCTGCGCCACTACCAAAAACCACCCCAATCTTAAGCCCCCGCCCTGAACCTTAAAATGTACTCCTGCCCTTAAAACTACGCCTACCCTTCCCCCACCCTGAAGCCTAAAAACCTGCCCCCTTTAAAAAAGAAAATATCAGCCCCCCCTGCCCTGAGCCCTAAAACCGCCCCCACCTCTAAATCCACCCCCCCCCCCCCTAACCTGGTCCCAGCCCCTGTCGGCATCTGGAGCTCCTGTTCTGATGCTTCCTGTTCCTCTCCCGCCCATCCGGACACTAGGCCAATATCTGCTTTAACCACGCATATGCTTGGTTAAGGCAGATGCGTGGTTTAGGCAAGCGTTGTTGCGCTTGCAGGGAAACGGCATGCGTGGCTCAGTCCGAATTCTAAAAGCCGTTTCCCTCCTCCTTCCCCTGTGTTTGTTTTTCCCTCTCTGGCACTTGGTAAATATCTCATGAGGAAAAATAAGTGCCTGTCCCCATATATGAGTCCAAGTGGTATCGCTCGTATAGTCTTATCTCATACTACGGAGCACAGCCTTATTCTGGCCAGCTGCAGTCGCCACATTGATTATAATGGAGTCTGAAATCTGTGAATTTGCATTCCTATTAACACATTAACACTTGGTGATTGACCTTCAGGCCTCAGTTATGTGGGTTCCTGAACCATGAGTTTCTGGCTCTAATGTCCTATTCAAAGACCCAGCCACAACCAGAATCTGTCTGGCCAAAGTCTCTTTAGTTGCGGGCACTACTTTGAGTTTCTTTAGCACAGCACACTACACACGATGCAGAAAACGTCACCGCAATGACTGATTCCTTACCCCTCTCAGCTAAGATTGAACATGAGTCACTTCAAACTGCTGTTTCCACGCACCTGTGGGCCGGTTTCCCACCTTTCACGCCTCAGGGAGACCTTTCTATCTCGTCAGGTGCTCAAAATATCTCCTTTTGTGAGACAGGAATTTCAACCTCCGGGCGCGGCACCGCGGCAGCCATACGCAGCGCCACCGCCTCCACCTGGGAGCCACGAGGCATCTGTTGGTGTTAATGACTAAATATTTACAGGCCTACTACAGGGGGCGGCCATGTTACAGACTCTCATCTGCCTTGGGAATGTGTGTCCACGGGCAATGGAAGGAAACCTGCAAGAAGACACTGCAACGCACCTTAAATGTGAACATGATTTATAAAAACATTCCCCTGCACCTCCTCCTCCCCGTGTAAAAGTGATTACAACTTTTAGACAGTTTCAAAGAGCTCAAGTTGTCCCATGTCCGGTGTGAGCAACAGGCCTAGTTTTTGTTTCCATTCTTGTATTACAGTCATAAACTTATTTACAATGTACAAAGCTCAGAGTGCCAAAATATGTAACAAAAAAGCAGGTCTCAATAACACTCTCAAATGCCAAAGAACAAGTTGACATGCATGCACTTCATATTAGGATATTTGGTTTTGAAAAGAGCAGCTCCATATCCTGTGTGGGAAAAACAGGGGCTGGCAAAATGACATCTAAAACTATTCCTTCCACTGTAGCAAATATATTTCCTTTGCAGCTGTAACCATATATTGTTTTTAAAGGAAAAAGAGAACAAAGTAAACCAGAAAGCATAATTAGGCCAACTTACTTGAACATGACCCGTCGGGCATCAGCATGTATCCGTTCAGACAGTAGCACTTGTAGCTCCCGAAGGTGTTCATGCAGCGGTGCTTGCACGGGCGGGGCTTCAGGCCGCACTCGTTGAGATCTGGAGAGAGTTCGGAGCATGGGATGGGGAAGAACCAGACATGCATGTGAGTGAGCATTAGACTATGACCTCGCATGTAGAGTTAATGCTCTTCGGTCTATCGTAGAGGGAGTGGCATGGAAGGTTGCATGGGTGCATTGTGCGTGCACTTGGGTAGAAGCAGTGGGGTCCTCTGAATTCTGGCCTGATGACTTGTGCTACTCAGGATGGACACAGTTATGTCATCTCCACTAAGCTCCTTTAGCCTCAACCCACAAAAGAAAATAAATGAATAAAAGCCATCCTTGTGGCGTGACTCCATATGCTGTGAATAGTCAGAGGGCGGGCGCCACATGTCTATGAACTGGATGCGGGTACCTGGCAGTGGTTCCAATCCTGGCTCTCAAGAGGCATGGCTCTGCAGGGCAGGCCTGAGGAGAGGCATCAACTTACACTGCTAAAGAGGCATTGTCCAGTCAGCACACACACACCATCAAAGTCTTAATCTTTGACAACATTCGCTGGAAAGAGTTACTCTCCGTAAATTACTTGTTCATGGAGCTGAAGTCACCATTGCCATCATAAATGGGCAGTAAATGCCGCCAATAAAAACCTGTGCATAGTGGACTAAAGTCCCACTGTGCATGGTGAGAAAAAGCCAGCCACAAAAGGCACTAATGTATTAAGTTAAAGCCACATTGGCCTCATATGCAGTGGCAGCTCCTCCGCTATGGCGGGGGAGCATCGTGCGAAGTAGAAACATAAAATTATAATAACTTTGAGTTATTATTATTTTATGCTGCTTCGTGCTGCTTTGTGAGTGGGTGGGCGAGGTTGCTTTGCTCTCAGAGCAGGGCAGGTAAGAAGTGGTTTGTCCACTCCTAAGTGCGCAATGACTGTTTTGTCGGCCCTCTTGGGCCGCCCAAAACAGTCATGCACACTTTCCCCGTTCTCCATGCAGGCAGCCTGCATGGAGAACATGCCGAGGCCCCCATTCCCTGGTTGAGCGTCGAACCAGGACGCTCAAAACCAATCACAATGCTGCATTGCAGCATTGTGATTGGTCAGGGGAGCCTGGGTGCTTACCAATCACAAGGTTGCATTGCAGCGTTGTGATTGGTCAGGGGAGCCTGGGTGCTTACCAATCACAAGGTTGCATTGCAGCGTTGTGATTGGTCAGGGGAGCCTGGGTGCTTACCAATTACAAGGTTGCATTGCAGCGTTGTGATTGGTCAGTGGTGCCTGCTTCCTGTTCCAATAGGACAGCAGGAGCAGAGACGCCGGACCCGGCGGCAAGGTAAGTTTATTTACATTTATTTTTTAAAATATATTTAAACTGCCCCATGCACAACCCCTGCCACCCGCGAGACATGCAGGCTGCCACTGCTCATATGTGCAGGGCTAAGTAATAATCACCACCTATACATGGGGCTAATGACCAAATGAAACCATCTGAATATGAGGCTAACACCCTAAAAATGTTGTCTGAGCAACGCTTATTGCAAACCTGGCAGCAACCAATCATAGTTTACCCAAAATGTTTTTTCCTCATTGAAAAAAATCAAATCCAGTTCTTTAAAATGTAGGAAGCGATTTGTAATGATGCAAGGGAGAGATCTGAACACATCGATGTCTGGTTTTTGGTATTTGCCAAAGACACATGACCTTTACTGGGTAAGGAATTACTGTATACTACTGATTGCATGATACCACTTATTCGATATTTGTAGAGTGTAGCTCAGTAATGTTAGAAACAGGTTCAAAGCATGGTTGAATGACATTCAAAGGAAAAAAACCTTATTCAGCTAAAAACCAGATTGTAACATCCCCTTCGTCACATATTTCTACTAGTAAGCACAATCTAGCATGTGCTGCTGCACCATTCACGGCCCACCTCAGAGGCTTAAGAATGCAGGCGTAACCTCAAACATTTTGACACATTTAATTTTCATCTCTGGAGGTTGAGACATAGCTTTTGTAAACTAGTGCTTGAATGGTGTGCACTAGCGCTGCTGATGGGAGCAACCATGCTCCCTTTCCTGCTTCCTTGATGATCTATGCCATTAACTAAACAGGCTACTACAATACATACGTTTTTTAAATGTGGGTCCGATGAACCTAAAATGCCCAACCAGGCTTACTGATACCACTGATATATTTAGTCAGACGAATATTAGTGCCCACAAATAAAAGATGCATCAGGTTACACTAAGCACAAAATTACAATAGTACTATTGATAGTACGCTAGGCAAATTGGCATAAAAACAAGTAGCCTTCACTGTGCATTTGATTTCCATGTTTCTGCTATTTGATAAGTCTTTTTAGGTCTCGCCTGAGCCAGCGCACATGCGCTGCTCTGCGAGGCTTGTTGTAAGGACTTCCAACTCGGACCACACGCTCATGCATGAGTTTTTGTTTTAGTGCACACGCTATTGGCCTTTGCGTGCGTCTTTCTAAGAAAGGCAGCACGCAATTGGGCAAAGGCGGATGCAAATGTGCATGTCCCACTTTTGCATCCGCCCACGGCCTACCGCTTGCGAGAGTGAGCATCAGCGTCATCTGTTTCCAATTATCGAGCCCGCGTCTCACGTTCTTGTTAATTGGAAACAGATGGCGCTCGTGCTGGCCCTGGCTTTTTTTTCCCTTTCAGAGCGATTAAGGCAACGCTTCGTTTTTTTCTTTGCTATTGTCATCTCACCATAACATGCTCAACATGAGCACCAGTTACTTTACACATGGGCACATTTAGCAGTGACCCACTTGATTGCATCAGAGCCCGGCGCTTGTTAACATTGCAATGGCCCGTCCCCTCGGGGCACAATCAGGCACTCACTCGAGCGCATCAGAGGCCGGCGTTTGTTTGCTAGCGCGAATACCCCTCAGCCAAAAACACGTGGCCATCTCTCACCAGCTAGTTTGTCACCGCCCCCTCCCCCCCAGCATGCCTGCAGAGGTATTTATTTTTATATTGACACATTGTACTGGATAATGATAGGGCAAAATAACTACTGCATTAGAACCCGTTCCAGAGGCCAGCCAGCTCTGTACTCCGCGGATCGCCGGATTGAAGCACCCTGAAACTTGGGGGCCGCAGTAAGCTGTTGCCTCCATCTACACATTTCTTTGTTTCTCTGTTTCTCTGACAACTTTATTTTTTTCATTGGGCCTTTAATTTACTTTCCCTGTCTGCACACACTTTCTGGCGTGTTGGCAACTGACTCCATATAACTAATGTTTCCGAGCTTTAGCCAGTGCATTTAAATGCATTTTTTTGCGGGAGGGCGCCTGTCTACATTTCTTTGTTTCTCAGATACTTTTACTATTTATTTGAGCCTTTAACTTCACTGCCTTCACACATTTCTTCGAGTCTTAGCAGTTCATTATTTCAACCCATTGTATTGTGTCCCTGCTCCTCCATGACCCCGACTGCACCCGTCTCTGGCTGTCTGCCATTTAGAGAGTATGATATATGCCCATAGCAGGCTTTAGAAGCCCATCCCCCTTGTGTCTCAGCCCGGACAGAAGAAACAAGCATTGGCATAGCCAATAGGTCTCGCCTTTGGGACCTTATAAGTGTTTAGCATTGCAACAGTTGCATAACTAAATACTTATAAGGTCCCAAAAGCGAGACCTAATGGCTATGCCAAGCGGCCACGAAAGTGAAAGTGATTGCGATTACGATCAAACATCAAAGCGGCCGTGCGGCCGCGAAAGTGAAAGTAATCGCGGTAAAGCGCGGCGCGCGCGCCCGCGCACATGCACTGTAGCTCTAGGGTGGCCTGGTAGCACTTTTTGGAGCCCTCTCAATAAGTCTCGCCAGACCAGCGCATGCGCTGGGTCAGGCGAGACCTAAAAACCACACACACACACAAACGAACTGCTGTGCGCTCCATGGGCTTATCTCAGCCTCACCAGAACATTTCACAGGTCTTTAAAAGTCCATTTACATCCCAATAGGAAATGGTGAACAAGGCTTTGTAATACATTTGGTGAATACCTGCAGCACTGGTTCATGCTTGGGAGAAACCGAGGTGAGGTGGATTGAATTGAAGAGTGCATGGGCCAAGTCTCTTAACGTAAGCATCTTCCTCCAGCACAGGCAGCCACTTTATGTTGTGCTTGTTGTACTTAACTTCGTCACATCACCAGTGGCATGTTAAGTAACAGTAGATGCTGTAGCACCCAGGATAATGTGCTGCATAGCTAAACACTTTATAAGGTTCCAAAGGTGAGACCTATTGGCAATGCCAATGCTTGTTTTACTATATACATACATAAGTGTGTGTGTATATATACACTTGAACAATTTGAATATACATCTCTCTCTCGCGCTCTCTGTTTCTCTCGCTCTCTGTATATATATATACGGTAGAGAATAAAATCCTTTGTGAGACGTACCCTAGCTGTGTCGAACCCTTTTTATCTTGAGAGGGGCCGGTCTGGTGCACCGCGATCGACAGCAACTTTTGGAGTTTTGTACGAAAATACATCGCGGCGCCCCCCCTTGCAGCCAACAACCATTGTGTATCTACGAAGGCATAGGGGAGGGAGGCAGCAGTATTTACTGCGGAGGGACTCGCAAAAGGACTCACCTTGGAACTTTTGAACAACTGGGACCGTTTGTTGTGGCGACAGTGCTGCGCGTCAGCCAGCGATGTGCTGGGACTCCACTGGGATTTCGAATAGCCGGTCACTGTACGGGCTATCCTGTCGGATGTGGCATAGCGCACTGCAGCGGTCTGTGGCGGAGCCTTCAAAGAGAGGTATTGCACCTTTAAAAGTGAGCTGGGGGAGAGTCTTCCACTCGATGGGAGTGGCGGCAGCAACACCTAAATAGACCCCAGGTGAAAACCACTCATTGATGAACCGGCACTGAGGAAAGCTGATGGAAGCTGAAATGCATCTGCCTAGAGGTTCTTTTTTCCTTTGGACTCTGTTTGAACTTGGTAGAGAATAAAATCCTTTGTGAGACGTACCCTAGCTGTGTCGAACCCTTTTTATCTTGAGAGGGTATTGGACTTATATATATATATATATATATATATATATATATATATATGTGTGTGTATATATACATACACAGAGAGAGAAACAGAGCGAGAGAGAGAGATGTATATTCAAATTGTTCAAGCAAAAAAAAAAAAAAACCCCTTTACTGAACATTTAGGCCTACATTTGCTAAGCCTTTGCGTCACCCTTATGTTGCACAAGGCAACGCAGGACAACGCAAAGACTTATTTGGAATATACATGATGTGTGTGCCTTTGTAAAGAAATGCAACGTAATTGCTTGTGCTATGGGAGGTTACATTTCAACTTGGGAGTGGTTCCATGGGTGGAGCATGGGTGTGCCATGCATCACCCATGGATTTTGGCGCATTCCCAGAGTTACTAAAGCAAGTAAACCCGGGAATGCATCAAAATGCACCCACTTCCCTAGTGAGGCGTAATGATGAGCAGCATCTTTATTTCTCCTCGTCATTTCCTCTTTCCATGTGTGCTGCATGATGGAGCGAACATAGAATGAGGAAAGTGTCTCTAAAAATTGTTTTTTGTTGTTGCTGGAAGGTGTACTCTCCTACACAAAAACAATCCTACCTGTAATGCAGGCACCCTTGCTCTCTGATGCAAGCGTGCCTGCATTTTTGCTTGGCAGAAACAGGGAATCAGCGCAAAGAGATGGCAGAAATGCTCCGTATCTTTGTAAATATGGAGCATTTCTGCTCTCTCCATATCAGGCAATGCAGTGCAGCAACTTTACTTGCTGCCCTGCATTGCATGAAAGATTACTTATACCCCTTATGCCTTTTTTGCAGCTGTGATAATTGTGTTGTCCTTTACCTCGACCTTCACACCAACTCCATTTTTACAGGCCATGACTGTACATCCAAACTGCTTTGAGAGTCAATTAGATTTGGACTTCCAACTTTCCACCACAGATCACCCAGTGCCCCTGCAAGGATGGGGGGGAACAACCTGACAGTCTTTAGGCACTTAACTCACCACTGGTAGCAAAACCATGCAGTCAAGGCTTACTTTAGACTGTGATGTGGGTTATAAACTCAGAAACAGTAAGACACACTGTACAATACTCATTCTCAGTGCCCAGACAGAGCTTTTATCTTCAAGATAGATGACAGCAGCAAAAATGTGAAACAAATTGAAAATCAGAAGGCAACATCACCTTCTGGGCTGATATATGACCCTGAACACTTGTATGACTTTTACTTGCTAGGCAATATATTTTCTACAACAATTGACTCTTTGACTCATGTAATCATACAGACATACTAGCTCTGGCAATGTGTCTGTGCTAGGCTAATGTACAAAGTATCATTAAAGTATAAGTTGGTAGTTCAATTAAGCCAGTATTTATCCAGCCTTGGTAACCAGAGCAGTATGTCTTTGTTGGACCTGGCTCTTTTTGCAGGGCTATCCCCAAACCTTTTGCTTTCCGCCTGTATTTTTTCTGACCTGTTTTTGTTGGCTTTAGGACTCTGGGCACTTTATCACTGCTATTCAGTGCTAAAGTGCAGGTGCTCTATCATTTAAACTTGGTATAATTGGCTTGCACCTGTTTGGCATATTTAATTTACCTGTAAGTCCCTTGTACCCCATATACCCAGGGCCTGTAAATTAAATGCTATGAGTGGGCCTGCAGCGCTGCCTGTGCCACTCACAGATATAGCCTTTCAAACCTGTCTCAGGCCTCTGTCACTGCAGGGCCTGCGTGTGCAGTTTACTGCCCTATTGACTTGGCATTTAAAGTTACTTGCCAAGCCTGAAACAATCCTTTTACTACGTAAAGATCACACCTAATATAAGTCCCAGGTAGCCCTAGGTACCCTTATGGGCAGAATACTGAGTAAGTAAAAGGTAGGACATGTGTCTTCATTGTGAAGCATGTCCTGGTAGTGACAAACAGCCTATTTGAATTCTCACTGCTGAGAGGTCTGCTCCTCCCATAGGTTTGCATTGGGAACTTCCTGATCTGTTTTTCAGTGGTAATTTCTGATTTGGAAGGAGTAGAGTTGGTTATAATTGGTATATTTGGTGTAGTGGTCATAAATCCTGCTCATTGGTGAAGGTGGATTTTTCATTACTATTTTAAAAATGCCACTTTTAGAAAGTGGGCATTTCTATGTGCTTATGACTCTTCGTGCTTTGTAGCCTGACTCCAATACATGTCTAGGGTAGAGTGACAGCTGGGCTTGTGCATGTTTTCCAGACAGCCATCATACAGAACGAGTTGGGTGTAACAGGGTTGCATCTGCCATTCATCTACATACTGAATGATATTCCCAGGCTGGGAGAGAGGGAGGTGGGACCCACTTAACATTTGTAAAGGCTGGGCCCTGCCCTCAAACAAAGGGCTCTTTTACCCCTACTCATGTCTAGAGCCAGAGCTGGGATTGAATGGGGATGTTGTGCACTTCTAAAAGTTCTTTTGAAGTTACCTTCACATCAAAGACTTTTGAGTATAAGTACAGGGGCTCTGACCCCATGATTGTAGACACTGTGTAGAACTTGCAACCAGACGCTGCTGGCTCTACAGACCAGACATTGCCATAAAGAACTTCTATGCTGCCAGGAAGAACCGCCATTGGATTGACTTGCTTGTTGTGCTGAACGGTGGTCTGCTGAGCTTCAGCAGGACTTTCAATTTGCTTTAAGGACCCTGATGTGCTGACCTGCCGCTGGTTCCCTGCTCTTGTGCTCCCCAGTTCTCCAAGGACTGGGTGGCATGCCCCCTCCCTGTTTTGCTATAATTTCTACTTCCAGTGTGGGTGTAGTGCTGCACCGCTTCTCTGAAGTCAGTGCGCCGTGCTAGTTTGGGTAATAACCATGCCATGACAGCTCTCGGTGTTAAGCGCCATTGTTTCCTAAGGGAAACAGCACGTGGCTAAACGCTTTTGCTGCTGTCAGAGAACCAGTGCAGGCAGTACTTAAACCTTGTAGATGTGCCTGTTGTGATCAGTCCCCCCTTCTGCCCCAGTGGAACCAACACGTCGCACCAGACTTGTTGCTGGGAGAACAGAGGAGTCACCAGCGACGTCAGCTCCACCTTCCTGCAATGAGACGTTGCTTGGTAATCAGAGGCGGGCCAGGTACACCAGGCCCAGTCAGCCCGGTCACGACCCCAAAACAGCGCCGTGTGAATTCGGCCAGGTGCTCCACTAGCTGCAAGAGCAGGTCCACATGGTCTCGAGGACCGCTCTCGTTACCCCAGGAGCCCCGAGGAAGTTGGCCTCTCATGTTGCTCCTACTCCTCGGGTGGTCCGGGCCGGTCCCTATCGAAAGCATCACTTGTGTGTTCAGCAGCTGCACAGCGTGGTCGCAGGCAGCTGCTCTCTACAGTTTTGCATGCAGGGGGGCCAAGGCAGATTCCCCCCTAGCCCAGCTATTGCCTGCAGCATAGGTGTGCCTCCAGCCTCATCGATGGGCAGTACCTTGTGGGGGTAATGGAACAGCTGTGGTATCCAGGGTGAGACATTGATGGAGGCCCCATTTGGCTGGATTAGGGAATTCGCAAAAATAACTGTATCCCTGGTAGTAGATGCACGGGTGCTCCTGCGCTCTACATGTTACATCAGCAAGCCATCTGTTCTTCTGCAACCAGGCTCACAAGGATTACCGCTGTAACCCCGCTAATAGGTGCGCAGGGGTTCCGGTCTGTATGATGTTATTGTTGCTGATGTGTTTATGATGTTATTTAGTACTCCATGTATCTAGGGTGACATATGGTGATTTACGTGTTTTCATTCTAACTAAACTGCCTCATAATCATCACCTGATGTTATGATATGTTGTTTTTGCCTTGCGTAGTCAGGTAAATGAGTATTGTTTCAGGATCTGCATTTGTGTGCGCAGTGACGGTGTTTTCATTATGTGTGCAACATATAAGTCTTTCTCTTATTGCACTAACTGTGATGTTATGACAACTGTCTAGTTGGCAAAGTGATTAATGGCTTATGTGGTTTTGGTCGATGTTTCTATGCAATACAGAAACATTTTTGTATAATACTGTGTGGAGTCTCTTTTGGTGGTGTATTTATTGTGTCACTGGTGTGTGTGTGTGTTGCGCAATCGCTTTACACATTGCTTCTGGGATAAGCCTGACTGCTCTGCCAAGCTACCAAGGAGGTGAGCAAGGGATATCTTGGGTGAGAAACTCCCTTACCCTGACCAGAATGGTGGGTTCTGCCTAGCTATGGTGCATACCCTGGCCAACCAGAAACCCCATCTCCATCATTATACAAGATAAATGCTATTTCATAACAATTCACTATTCTCAAAATTACAAAGAAATGTACATTCTTCCTTGGACAATGACTTCTGGAGGAAAAATTCCAAAGCCAGTCCAGTTTGGACTGGCCATGAGAAAGCTGTAATTGCTACACGACAGCCTGCAATGGAGGAGAACAAGAAGGGAAAACCTACTCTAAACAAATGAATGGGACCTTCCCGAACGAACAGGTAAAACTGGGTTCTGGGAGGGCTGCTTCTCAACACAGGGACATGTGGGCTGTCATGCCCACTATGAGCAAAGGATATTCAACCATCTTGAGCAGCGATTCACAGACTTCCTTAAATAAGTTCTATTTCAGTTAATATAATTTGAAAGTCCTGTGACATATTTTGTCATTGCGTTCTAAAACTTTGTGTCGACTACAAAATTATAATAGAACCTAGTTAAACTAGCTAGGAATGTTAATCTATGACACATGGAGGTCTCAACAATAATCAAGTCAATATCTGGAAAAAACATGGAAAAATGTGATTCCCTATATTTTAGTTTTCTCCTTACTATGATAATAAATCTATCCTTGCTTCTATTAATGAAGTGAACACGTTAACAATTTTGCTTTCATTGTATGCGGCCCTGCTTAGGCACTTGCTTATCATACGGTGACAAGTCAATACCACCTGTCTTGTAGACTGAAACCAGTAATTGTGTTTGCCAATCACACACATTAGCTTTTTCTGGCAGATTCATTATGCACCGTCCAAGGTAAAAATGCAGGGTAGCATTTGCTGTCTTCCTTTTTTGATAGATAGTAAAAAAAAGGGTGTTAAGTCTGTCTGTTCTGTACATAACTCTTTGGCAGAGACTGCCTCACAGCACCTGAGCTACAAATTCAGATGTCAAACAGGATAAAAGCCTGTATTTGGCAAATCTACACTTGCTAATATTTCTGAGGATTTATGGATAAATATTTGCCAATGTTAGCGGAACACTTAGAGATGTTCTTGATGTGAAATAATGGGATATCTGCTGATATCGAATTGGCCGAAATGTAAAGCGCTCTGACACCCAACTCAGGGTGTGGTTCGCGCTATAGAAAACACTGTATAAATAAATAAATAAATAAATAAATAAATAAAAGGAAGAGAGCGGGAGATTCGATTTGGAACTCCTTGTTTACAAGTCTTACGATTGAAACTTTCACACTCTAAGTTCAGAAAGGCCATACGAAGCTGGCTCTTACAGAACTAAGTGTGCCCCTTAGCCTGTGGTAATGGTTCAGTTTGTGCATTGCAATTAGAGTCTTCTACCCTTCTAAAAGATAGACTGTGACCGGACTAAGAGTAGATCTTATGGACATAGATGGGGAAGTTAGATCACCTGATGGTTGGCCAGTGTTCGCCCATCTACAGCCTTGCAAGCCAACGCAACGGAGGTGCTAAAATCCACGACCAGCCTTCACTCTGAAGGACAGTCAGATTCTCTTTTTCCTTTTACTAGTAAAGCTTTCAACCTTTAATTCTTACAGACATAGTGGAGTGATGCTTATTTAGGTTTAGGGACCGAAACCTATTTGTATGTATCAACAGAAGAAGACCGTTCTATTAAGCGTGGTATTTGTAGGACTCCTGACTTCAATTTAGCTGGGCCACCCAAATATCTACTATAGGCTAATGATACATCACAAAAACACTTGTAACAAATAGTAGTTGGTTTTACTTAACAGCAATGGAATGGATGGGGTCATTATTGGTTTGCCCTATTCCACTCTTTGTGTATATCACTGAATCAACAGCATAGAGGCACATTTAGGGAAGAGGCCCCTGGGTAAGAGATAATACCATTTACAGCCATCCATGTTTAGGTAAAGACTTGATCACCGAAACCTTTCCTTGTAGGGGAGAGGATCTACGCAGGAGTCTACGTGGCTTCTCATGACAAAACGGTTGTGGTCTTATTGTGCCTTTATCAATATAAGGATCATTTCCATGATCTGCATAAATGTACTTATTTTTTGGTATTCCCAGAACTAAGAGGTGTACGCCCTCACACCATGACTGTGGATTGTTCTCTGTAGAAAATCTGCAGTCTCAAGCTTTGTGTAAATGTGCAATTGCAGAGTTATGTTAAGACACATTGGCAATGTGGAGAGAATTCTTTACGCACACCCCCTCAAATAAGTTTGAGCTCATGCCTTTTTGAACCCTAACTGCACCATTTTCTCAGATCTTTTTAGTTCCAGCTTGATAGCGCATATGCGATTAACGTAAAAAGAACTTTAAGAAGCACTACTGAGCAAGGGACTGTGGGTGTGCTCACTTGTTGATTATGTCCCTCCCCGTTTCTTGATCTGATTGGTGAGAAGCTGCTTGCTTTCACTGGAAAATAGTGCTTGAACTGTGTATACTCAAGAAAGTAGTCCAGAGTTAGTTATGGTAACAAGCCAATGATCAAGGCTGTAGGTTCAATTGGTTCGGTGGAAAAGGTTGTGCCACAATAGCAGGCAAGGGTTTTGGTTACTCTCTTTTTTCATAGGTTTTTTTCTAGGATTGGCAGTGCAGATATCCATGAGGGCGTATGTGAGCCCCAGAAAAAGAGGTGAAAATTGTTGTAGTGAGAGAAGTGCTGTGGCTCCGCCCACTCGATCATCTCTAGGCAGAGATGACAAGGCCCTGTTTATATACAAGTTAAAAGTCAACACACTCGCTTTAATGATTGTTAAATTTCGTGACAAAGGCAGTAGGCCTCTCATTTTATGCAGTGAATAAGTTGATAAAGTCAGTAGAGCTAATCTTTGAGATTGTAACAAGCATTTCTCCCAATAGGCCAGTGTAGCTCAGTTCGTAGTTTCTTGCCCACAGCACCCCCCAGAGTCATCCTTGGACTCCTCTGCCACAGTACGCCGATAGACAGTTTTATCATTGTGAACTCTTTGAAACATGCACTATGGAGGGGGGTACATTGTGAACACTGAGAAATGCAAGAGGAAAAGGTTTTACACTGAGAAGTCTGTGACAACTAGAACAGGAATTACTTCTTGTTATGAACCCCCTTGATGAACTGGAAGGAGCTATACATTGTTTTAACACTAAGAGACCCAATGTCACAGATCTATAGTTTAGGTGGTGCTTCTGTGGTCTTTGTTTTCATTGCGCACATTTGCAATTTTATGTTTAATATCTAGTTGTATGACAACTAAAGTACTTTTTCCTTTTAACAGTTAAAATCATGGACTTTGATTCATTAAGGTTTATTGTGCACTGTGTAGAGCGCTTCAGCATTTATTTAACCTATGTAGATACTTTAGTTCATTCTGTTGGCGTTACTCTTTTTAAACTACGCTGTTGATGCAGGCAAGTGTCCACGTCAAAATAAACTACATTATATAGATAGGGAGGTAGCAGTTATCAGCTTATTGTAATGGTGAAAGATGACATACACAAAAAAAAGATTTATAGAAAGAATTAGATTGAAAGAGAAAAAAATACCACGAAGAGCAAAAGAAAAGAAAAAAAAAAGACAGAATTGTATTTCTTTATCTCCAGTGCATTCCACTTTACGTAACTTTAATTGTAATGTCTGGATGCATGTCCATACAGCTTGAACAGCATGAATAGTGCATGTTGCCAATTCTGATTTCACACTGAAAAAGGAGAGTAGGCCCGTTTAGGCTTCACACCCACACGCAGCACTGTGCCAGCTTTATCTTTCAACACAAACACTGATCTAATGTACACAAAATTACCACAGGCGATAAGGTTATGTGTTTGCGCAGCTAGCAGCAGATTCACGCAAACAAAACATTTGGCGGCACGCGAGGTGAACCTGTCTGTTTTCTACTCTTGTGTGTGCTTATATCTGAAACAGTGTGTCCCTTTGGGCCACCTGCACTTACGTCAGAATGCCTCGAAGGAAAGGATGGCCATTACGGGATAATGGATTTTTGAGATTTCACACTGCTGACACATAAATTACAGTGGCGGTCGCCACTATCTAGTTACAGTTAGGCCAGAGTTTCCATAGGAAGAGCGTTTTTTGTTTCTCTAATAACTTTGGCGCCGTTTGACAAGTTTTCACAAAACTTTCATATATATGTACATACATACATATAGATATATACACACACGCACATTAAATATATATACAAAAATAACTCTTTCTATGGAAAAAAGACCTAACTGTAGCTACCTAGTGGCAACGGCCACTAGGTTTTATATATATATATATATATATATATATATAGTATTATTAGTGTTTGGAAAAAGAAAGCATGTTTGCAAAAAGATAAAATACAATAAGGTGTGAAAAATGCTCCATGTGTAAGCTATGTTTGAACACAATATGCAGTCGACTGATGCAAGGGCCAGAAAGTTGTGCAGCGACACGTGATACGGGGTCACTGGTGCTGAGTGTTGCAAATAATAAATGGCCTTAGCTGAAGATCGCACTATCAGTCTTAAGAGGGTATTTTCATATGGCTGAGAATATGACACCACGTGGTATACAACATTTATGGGAGTGACTACCATGCTGGAGAATGGGCCACTATTACTAGCAGGCTCTAAGAATAACAAGCAACCCACATGCCTGGGTGCATGCCACCGAGACATTCCAAATGCAAGGCTTGTGCTTACCCTCCTATGCGTATTCGAGCAGATCTCTCTGGTTCCCTACTTACTGACAATTCTTCTAGTGGGCAAATTGTGATCGCACAAGCATTCCTGAAATGCCCGAAATTTCAGTTTTGGAGATGTACACCAACCGTCCAGTTTTTGCTCAATCACACCGATATTTCTGTTCGGCAGTGCCACTGAGGACAAGCAGGAACAGAGCTGGCATGCTGCCAGACTCCCTTCTGGAAAAAGGGGTGGAGAGGAAATGTGCATCAGGTCACCCAAGCAGATCCATTACATTTAAAAATAAGGGGTGTGGAGTGGTTTGTGCTTCTGAACTATGCTAGAGTTATTTCATACCAACCACTCCACATTAAGAGCCGCCCACTGGAAGGCAAGAACACAACTACTTCGTCTTGTCATCTCGCCTTCCTACAGTAGCCGCGTGGCATTTCTTGCAGCAAAGTGAGACGCTAATAAGTTTAGCCTGCGCATCAGTGAAAATGTTCAGGGTGATCAGGAAGATGCTTCAGTATGCTGCGGAGAGTCTTTTGCTGTGTTTACTCAGGTCCTCTACCTACCCTAGGTGAAACCTGGCAGTTGTTCTGCAACATAAAGTCTCTCAACTAAATCATGGCCATTTGAAAATGTATATTTGGATACAGTGTTAATTTCTTGCAAGCTGTGGTCGTCTTTGGCAAAAGTCAATAGTCAGTAACTGCAAGGAGGAGCTAGCAGATTTCAATAATCAACTTAGTTAAAAAGTACATTCACAACTGTGAATGGCCAGTGTAGATAGAGGTTACAACTGTGTTACGTTAGATGAGATTCCCCCACATCGTGTGGCATCCATCACCTTTCCTACGAGTTGTATTAATCGTCGACTAAAGATTGCTAGTCTTGTCTGCCCATCAAGAATCAAGAAGGGACTTAAATTCACTGTCCCACAATATGAAGAGGGAATCACTGATAAAAGGGTGAAACAGACATGGGGTTCCTCGAACCCTCTTGTGCTGGATTGTCTGGGGGGAGAGAGGGGGCACAGGAACCTGCTTTGTCTTATGCAATATGCGGAAGTTTTGTTGGAGAGACAAAAGGTTTTGATTCTATAATCTACCTCCTCATTGGTCTTCGCATTGGACAGGTATGTATGACGGCTGCTTTATGCGCTTCATCTCTTGTGCGCAAAATCCTATTTTCTACAAATACTTGAAACACTTAGAAATGTGGTCTGTCAAGAATATCACTATTTCTTCCCACCAGTCATGGGATTATAAAGATGAGGGTGTCACCCTAAGTCACTTTATTGCAATTTTGTCACTTAAGTTGACTACTTTGATCTCCTTAGGTTTTGAGATCACTCACTCATTTCTAGGTATAATAATTCAGCAATTTTATAGGTAAAATAATTCTCTTTGAATACGACTCATAGTTGTATTCATTTATTTCATGAAAGATATTAGCCGCTACGTCTTTTATTTGGTAATCACAGTTTGCCGAGATGTGTAATAAGATCGGCCATGGACTGGCGAACAGCCAGTTATTGTGAAAAATATGGGTGATACATAAACCAGTTTTATTGCTAACGCATATATAAACCAACTCTTTTGTGTCCTGATACCCTAGCCTGTCTTGAGAAAACACCAGGACATTCTGAGAATCCAAGTGAAACACTGGCACCTTATATTTGTTATGAACCCTATAACGTTACCAACAAATTACTCAATTATTATACCTAGAGATAACAGCTTGACCTCGAAATACAAAGATCTATCACTAAATCACCTAGGTATTATATACTTCACAGCATCGTCTCACCACTTACATATCCACTGCAAACCAAGCGCTTGACCTACAGTGGTTTTACTGGAGCCAGGACAAACCTCATATCAATGAAAAATAATTATTGAACACAAATCAACAATACAAACAAAATATTTTACATGCCCTGCCCCTAAATCCCACAGCAACCCGGTCCCCTCCCTCCAAAACGTCAAAGAGCAGCCCCTCGTGTGACTGGCTCCAGAGTTCTGGGTACTCTCCATTGTTTCAATGGGGTTGAGCCCATACAGATTCTGTCCCCAGCCGCTCCTTTCCCAGGACCAGGCCTAAACACTGGCTAGTTGCCCTCCTGAGTGAAGAGCCCTTTGATCCTCTGTCTGGCTAGCAGGGTAATTAGCTTGGCCCAGCAGGGTGATTGAAATGGCCGAATCTCATAAGGAGCTGTGGCCCAGAAAAATCATGAATCCTGAAGTGCCACATATGTGGAAATTCAGTATCCCTATCTATCATAATATTGGTGCATCAAACGAGTTTCTAGGGATAACCATGGTGAAACTATAGCTTGGTGCAGATTTTGCCCATACTGTATAGGACTGTGAAGGACTCACACTTCAGTAATCACTACACATGTACATACTCCCACTATTAATGCCCCATCTGTTATGAGTCCTGCCCATGTCACCACCAATCCCTGAAGCATCCCTTCTGTAACAGGCTACCTGTGTGCAGAAACCACACAGACCTTCACATGAAACCTCCAGCTCTCTGACCATACCTTAAACTTAATCTATTCCTTTTCATTATTTTTTTTTACCCTAAAACCAACCATACACTTGTTGCTTTCCATAATCCTGAGCCTTTCCCTATACCTTCCTATTATTGTTAGTTTTTTCCTAGCTCCTAACCCTGTCCCTTTCCCCAACCCTCATGGTTACCCTTACACTAAACTTAGCTCTCACAATAACACTTCTCTAAGACCTTTACCGTACCCTTTTCTTTAACCTAATGCCTACTCCTACCCTACCCCAAAGCTTACCTTTTATTACAATGAAAATTACTCTTTGACATCAATGGTTAACAAAGCTTTACACTGACTGTTTGGATTATTTCTTATGGGGCGATTCTTTATTGCAGCATTCTCTGTCACTAAACGTACTGCACTGAAGACGCTCCCTTACCATGTCAACATTTCACAATGATAATCGTTCAAAACAAACAACAAGGTTTTTCAAACCCAACAGATAGTCAACATAACAGGAATACAATACACCTATAATTGGGTCAATCAACAAATCACAAATCGTCCATGATTAATTAATCTTTACATCATTTAACATTTTACACTCTTATTTATCAATTTGAATATAGTGGCAGCTGGGCTCGCCAAATCAAGTAATAATAAAATGGAGCAATGTTTTCAGAGTAACCACAATAAATATGCATGAGGCCAGTTCACACAGCATGAATATGATTGGAAACTTTTTTTGTTAGTTTGGTCATTCAGAAAACATGATTGGATTTTAGCATTTGGGTAACTTGTCAAGGCAAGCCCCAAATAAGAGCTTAATGTGTAATTCAGCAGTTCAGAATAAACCAGCTCTACTGTTGTGTGAAATGTGATAAGAGAATTCAGACTTTTAGTTCCCTCGCAATCACTGACAAACTGTAAAGCAATGTGGTCCAGAAATTAAAATAAAAACTCCAACATTGGAGCATTTTTATCTTACTCCGGCAGTAGTTCATCATTGCTTTTTGGGATTTTCTCTTTACAGACCTTTTGTGCAATCGCGGGCAACATGTATATCTAAAATCAGCACTGGTGAAGAAACCCAAGCCACATATATATAAAAGTAAGACACCACACATCTAACTCCAAATTCTAGTACTTCATGTTGAGAACCTTAAGCGTAAAGCACACCAAGTTGTGGAAGTGCTCCATCACAATCTGGCATCTCACCCTTCTGCTTCACTTACACATCTTGTAGCAGTAGAATGAACATGTGAGCTGGAAATAACACAAGGTACAACCACTGATATGTAAGCTAGGCAAAGCACTCTGGAGTACAGAGGAGAAGCAGAACCACTAGGCAAGCACAGGCTGGGTTCATGGAGACACGATGCAGCATCACAGATGAAGGCTTGTAAAACCAGGACAGGGTGGAGCAAGGGATGGTTAGACAATCAGACGATTAGACTCCTAATGAATCTACATACATCCAATTTAACCAGGAGGTGCAGAATCTGCTCCAGCGCGACACGTTCGCATCTCAAGATGCACCATGTGGTAGCAGGCTTAATGCTTATGAACAAAGCATTACAAAAGCATGGGGTAAGTGGACGAATTCATGACTCGCCAATGAACAGCAATGCTAAAATAATGCTTCATGCAACATAATGGAGGTAGATTTCAAAGAAAAAAGACAAACTGAGATGAGACACAACAGAACACAAGTAAAGGAAGTATTTGATGAACAATAGCTTTTCATTAAAATCGGCCAAAGAGAGGAATCTATTTGGGGGATTAATGATGAGGAACATCTATGGTGGGTCAGGCATTGCAGTTTAAGTTTTAATTAATTTCTTTTGGGTACACTTAAGTGGGTCTCTAGCTCTTGTGATATACTTCTGGACCACGTTGAGGCATTTTTCCAGCTATCAGAACCATGGTGGGTAGTTGTTTCAAAATGAAGGAACCGGGTCAGAAATTGTAACTCAGCCAAACTCTCAATGTGACATTATGATCAATACATTTGCTGACAGAAACTAGGGTCACCAAAACATTTTAAACTGGGGGAAGTAAAGCTGTTTCACAGGTTTCTAATGGAAAGAGCCAATGTCTCCAGCTGGACAAACTGGGAGTAGGAAGAGCAGAAGGACTAGATAAATCATAGCTAGTTTTTAATTGAGGGTATGCTTTGAGAAGCACAACCTAAAGGTAGATTAGGAATGTGCAACAACTAGACACATCTAACCAACTCTATGAAGCCCATTTATGCCTTGTGTTAGTGCACAACTGTGCCATACAAATCTTCCCTATAAGAGGTTGGAAACTACAGCCTCCCCATCAAATTGTGTGCCGGTGGAGATGGGAACATTGTTTGCTTATATGGCATTTGTCAATAATTTGACTGACTGACAATAGCACATATACAGTGACATTCTACACCTAGTGTCCATTATTGTAACACTGCTGTCAGGAAAATCATGAGGATAGACTTAACATTTGTCAGCAGAGTTACCTCACAGGGCACTTCAATAAGATCAGGATGTAACACACGTAACACATGCAGCCAGCCAGATGTTGACCTAAACCCATTAGCAGTCATGGCTCTCTATTTTAAGTTGGTTACTATGAAAAATATGTAACCAATCAGTTGTAAGGGAATTAGAAGGATACGTGATCCATTCACCTTCCAGTTACTAGTTTGTCATCAAAAAGAAAGGATCACTTGTACCTGTTATCCAGGGTTTAAATGGTTTTTCAACTGTTCCTTAAAAAACCCTCATTCACGTTTTAGATGGTTCATGTGGCGGTATATCTTGATTCTCCGCCTAAATAACGTGATAGCATCATCATTGGGTTTAGTATTGTGCTACCTCCACCCGGAGGGAACCACTGGATATTTGCAGTAGTGATCAGAGATAAAAAATTGGATAAAGTGCTTGTGCGTAGTGAATCAGTGTGATAAAAAGGGGATATTCCCTCATGCTACCTAGACTATAATTTTTATTGTTGTCTGGTGCACCGGAAAAGAATAAAATGGGAAGAAGTTGTACAGAGAGGGCAGTTAGTGTGTCCACTGTGCAATCAGTCCAAAGGGTGGGTCGACATGTTTCAGCTCCTCATGTGCCCCGTAGGGTCAGGTGAGCTTTCTTCAGGACCTAAGGGTGTTATGTAAGATAGGGGTATTTCCCACTATCTAGGTGGGGAGTTCAGATATAAATTCGCTGAGCTCCTAGTAGAAGGTTATTACCTTCAGAGCGCTCCGTTTGGGGCTTCAGAGGAAGAGTTGCAGCGCAGTTGGGCGGGATTACCGCTCTGCACGACTTGTGCTGACGCTGTCTTCCTGTCCGGGGCACATGAGGAGCTGAAACATGTCGACCCACCCTTTGGACTGATTGTACAGTGGACACACCAACTGCCCTCTCTGTACAACTTCCTCCCATTTCATTCTTTTCCCGTGCACCAGACAACAATAAAAATTATAGTCTAGGTAGCATGAGGGAATATCCCCTTTTTATCACACTGATTCACTACGCACGAGCACTTTATCCAATTTTTTATCTCTGATCACTACTGCAAATATCCAGTGGTTCCCTCCGGGTGGAGGTAGCACAATACTAAACCCAAAGATGATGCTGTCACGTTATTTAGGCGGAGAATCAAGATATACCGCCACATGAACCATCTAAAACGTGAATGAGGGTTTTTTAAGGAACAGTTGAAAAACCATTTAAACCCTGGATAACAGGTACAAGTGATCCTTCCTTTTTGATGACATACTATGAAAAATAGACATCGTTTCTACTAGTCTTAGTTGTTTACAGTTCCAAATCCAAGTCAGCTTCTTCCCTAATAATATTTTCTACTCCTGGCCACACTGAAAAACAGACATGATGAAGGCCAGTATTTGCCAACTTTGGCTGAAATGCGTTGACTTGTGAATGGTAGCTGCTATTATGAAACCTGGATTTCTATTTGTACATAATGATTTACTATGTTTTAGATTACTAGAGTCAAGCAGAGAATGTTAGCAACTCTTACAGGCACTCCATGCATTTTCCATGTATGTTGTAATTATTGGAAATGTTGGCATTAATGTTTGAGTGAAATATGTTTGAAACGAGCAAGGAGATGGAGAAAGAGATGCTAGTTTATTTTCAAATTAATCTGTCTGTATTTGATTGAGTATTTTATGGTCTGGGGACCTTTACAGACCTCCACCACACGAATGGTTATTTTAATTATACAGATTCCTAAGTCAGAAAAAGGAAAGATGGAAACATCTTTAAAGGAAAAAGAATACATATAAGCTGATGGCCAGACGGAAAACAACTTAAAAGTGTTAAAATTGGCCTGGAATTAACTTAACCTAAAATGAAACATAAAAGCGGAGGTAAACTTGTGCAAGTAGGTTAAAAAAAATACAATTCTGCAGAGGTTTTATCTTTATATGAATGTAAGACACAAACACTAAGATGAAGCACTGTATTTACTATTTTCTGTGGCTTATATAAGGAGCAATTGCCTTTTGGCGAGAAGGTACTTTTGATTATTTTTAATCAAGGTTAATCTCCACACATTAAATGTTGATCAGGTCCATATTTTATTAAATAATATTAAAATTGAGGATATAGCTTTGACAATATGGCATATCAAGTCTAATAAATCACCTGAAGCTGGTGGATTTGCCATTGAAATTCATCAGACTTTTCAGAACTGCCATGCCATCATTTGGGAAAATGACTTCATGAAATTGAGAGGGGATTGGCAATGAAATCTATAGGACTAGCATTAATCCCACTGATCCCAAAAGCTGGCAAGGGCCAAATCAAATGAAATACTTTTAGGATCCCTTTTAAATGTCAGTATTAAAATCTTTTCAAAATCTTGGTTCTAAGGTTTTGAAAAATCATGTCTAAATCTCCTAACTATGTCAATTTTTATTTCATGTTCCTAATAAGTACTGTACATGTGAATATATCTTATAACTCAGATACAATTGGTGCATATTTGGGGTTTTCTTTTCACCTTGTGCATAACATACCCCTTGACAAAAAATGTCTTTATGTGTAGCCAACTAGTTTGCTAAAAATTAAAAGTTTGTATTTGCATGACCAACATGCATTTTTCTCAATAGAAATTCTTCAAAAATATGTTTTTTAATATAGGACTGAAATAAAGCAGATTTCAGATTGTCTTGTTCTAGCTTTTCAGTGTCTTAGGCTTAGCAATTATGGAGATTGTACAGACATTGATTTACGTAGACAAATGATGACATTATGGACATTCAAGAGGTTGATTCTCGTATAGATTACATGTTTAACCAATACCCTCTTTTACGCTAACAGTAGCAGCTTTGCAATACAACATAACTGTTCAAGGCACCTTAAGGGAATAGTGTTAACATTTGAGCCTTTCTACACCCTGTTTCCTCAGTGCTGGCATTTGAACCCATAGTCCCTTGAGCTTGATTGAACATCCGTCTGGCCTACCTTGAGCTTAGGCAAAAGTTATGGGCGGTTGGGAATGTGAACTTAAAAGTAAAGCAAGAGGAAAAGAGAAAGAATGCAGAGGAAGAGACATGCTTCATAGAGCAGCCAGCACTAAAGGCACAATGCTGGTTTGGTATGCATGCTGCAGACCTGCCTTTGCGGCCGCAGGCCGCAGATTCATACCCATCATCTACCGCAAGCTGGCAGTGTGGTCTTTGGTGGTTATTGCTCTAGCCATGCAGGTGGAGGGAGCCCCCACCTGAGAACAGGAAGGCTTTTCTCACCCCTCGATGGTAAACCTGCTGATGCTGGATGAGGATCCATGGGGACGAAAGGGGGCGGGCCACCTTGCAACTCAGGCGGAGATGTGTGCAGGGGCTCATCTTCACAGGAAGGGAGAAGAAATAATAAAAAGACAAGAGAGCTAGTCACAGGGATGAATGCTCCTAGTGAAGTGGCAGACTGCTTCATTGCGACCTGTTAGAAAGTCATTAGAGATCACCCACAGCAACATTTCAGGAGCTCGACTATCTACACACAGATGGTCTGTAGCTTGAGTTTGCATAAATCACACAGCTACTGCAGGTTACTTCTAAAAGACATCACAATCAGAAAGTGACTCTGGAGAGGAACTGGAGGTTTAAAGAAGTAAATGCAAATAAAAGACTACCTTAAAGCACTGACAGTCGATGTTATCCATCAGAAGCTCCTACTTCCTCCACAATAATCTGAAATGCCCAGTCCAGCCTAATTCTCAGTATAAAATGTGCTCTTTCACTCTTTGTCTTCCTTTAAAGGGTGTATTTTGCTCATACATATGGTCGTCTTACAAACTAATGGGTTTATTTAGAGTTTTAGCAACACAAAAAGAGATTTGGCAGATAGCGATTCTGTCATAAATGTGGCTGGTGAATACCCCGTCCTCCATATTACAATTGCCATTGACTAATATATCACTTGTAATGTGGCAGGCTGGACATGCACCATGTTTGTGACAGAGTGCAGTACCTGTTTGCCAAGCTCTAAATTAGGCCCCAAGTTGAGCTTTTTTCTTGCCCTTTTCTAGTCTTTAGAGATCTTTAATGGCTGCACATGCCATTGCACTCCCAGGGCACTTTGTGTAATACGGCCCCAGGAGGTTAAAATCGGTATAATGGGGATGGACCAGAGAAAAGCCTATTTACAAACCTAACAAGCCGCAAGATAGGCTGTTGATGCAGGATGCAGATTAAAAAAAAAAAGTTCTAGTTCCTTAGCACAGAAGAGAAAACGACCCATGGAAAGTCAAAACTAGAAATGACGCTTCAGTTCCTATTAAAAATTGTTGCAATTCTGCATTTAATACAAATATGCTTCTCTCACCATCTAGGAGGGGCTCTAACAACTGGGGTCAAAGCAGAAGAGAAAGTGACTCATGCGCCCAGGTTGTTCTTGGAAGCGTATCATCAGCGCAGCTCATCCCGGGCCCGAACCTTCTTTCCTCTTCACTGTGTAAAGTTCAGCAAGGCTCGCTTTCACAGAGAATACCGAAGATCCCGCTTCACCTCTCTGCTCTCAAGTTTCATGGACAGCATAGTCCACGCGGAGCACAGTTTAAACACAAAGTGCACATTCCAGCAAATCGACTCGGAAGCCACATCGAGTGGCTCTTCACAGGTCAGTCTGAAATGACCTGTTGGTCCCATTCTATTGCCAGGTGTGCAGGAAAAATATGATGTACAGATTTCACATCCTCATTCAAGAATGATGGAGGAAGGTTGTCCTGAGGGATTCTATCTGTGACAGTCAAGATCTGGCACATGGTCTGTGTGCCAACTTGAAGTCGTGGTTGGTTTCATTGTGGCAATTCTCCGATGGCCTGGTGCTCTCGATACGTATTTAGTCTTTCCTTCATATTCGGGTCCACTTTCCATCTCTGCTAGCCATTTTTCAGGCCAATAGGCTCCCATTCCAGCGTCAGCTCTCGCAAGCACAGACATTCCATATCACTGAGGACCAACTCTGTAACCCTCGTGGATGAAGCTTTCTTCTACACTTGTTCGACAATTACCTACATCAATGTTCTGGCGATGCCAGTGTGCACTGTTACCTCAGCCAAATGCATTTCGTGTTAAACATTGAGGCCTCCGCTATCACAAAACATTGCTTAGGGCTGTTCTAAGTACAAGCTAGCAGCTGTCCAAGTGCATGCTGCCAACTCTGGCCACATCATAGCAAAGCCTCGGAGTACATTCTAGCAACTCTGAGTGCATGCTAATGACGCGCCAAACACAAGCTAGTGACTCTTTAATACATGCAAGCGACTGAGAACTTGCTACAACTCTCCATGTACATTTTAGCAATTCTCCAATCACATTCTAGTGACTATTGAGTACATGCAAGTGACTGAGCACACACTACCGACTCTCCTTGTACATTGTAGCATCTTGCTGAGCACATGACAGTGACACTGAGTACAGGCTAGTGACCCCGGAGCTGATGCGGGAAACTGAGTAAATGCAAGCAAGTCTCTTGGTACATGCTAGGGACTCTCCAAACACATACTAGCTGCTCTCTAATGCCTTTTGTGCTCACTGGCTCATGCTGGAAAATATGATCGCCCAGAATGGGGAAAAGACACAATTTCGTAGACTTGCTTCTAGCTGCACTGTGATTTACCAAGTCACATTGAAGTTGTAAAAAGCTGAAAACTGCCTGCATTTAGGAGGAGGATTATAATTTTCTAGCTGGACACGAGCACTTCCTTGCTGGAGTTGCATTTGCCGTGAAGCGGCCTGGAATACCACATACTCAAGGTGATAAACTAACCAGAATTGGCAGCTTTAAAAAGAAATAAGCTTAAGATTAGTACAAAAGTCAACAGCGAGTGTTCGGCCTAGGACATCACGAGGCAGTGAGAATCCCATGCCAGGGGATAGAATGTAGCCCATGTTCCATGCTCAGAGGCCGCATGGTGTTTGTAGATCTTAGAAAGGAATTAACAAAAAGCGTTTGGTCATCCTGTAGTGTTTTTTGTTTGCTACAAGCTAAATTTGAGGAGCGGTGAGTGCCAAAACCTTGGCCTTCAAGGCATGTTCAGGCAGAAGTCTTGCTACAAATGAAGAACTTGGAAAACAAACACATAACTTCAGAGAATTGTAATGAAGAAATTCTGAGACTAGATAACTCTACCTCATTTGTTCCTTTGCAGGCTGTCCCTTCGACTATAATTTTTCCAGAAACCCGTTAAACAGTGGTTTCCTCAGGCCTCGCATGTAGAGTTGCTCTTAAATACAGTAATCCCTACTTTTCTTCGTTGGATTGCAGAACGGCTGTGACAAGGGACCTCACTGAAAATATCCTCTACTTTGAAGACCCACAAGGGGAGTCACCTGTTTGTGGAAAGCTCAAATTATATTTTGCTTACTGAGTTCCCGAGTGAGCACACACCACACTTCTGGTGGCATTTGGTACCCATTAAATAAAAGGCTTGTCCGTGTCTAAATATACGCTCAAGGAACGCCTATAAAAATAATCATGCCAGAGTCCTGCTGGCCAGTTACTTGATACCAACTAGACATCCATCTCCTGTTCGAGGAGAGGGCGCTGCCCGTTGGTTGACAGGACAGACTGTCCATGGTCAACCACTGTAGTAAAGGTTACATCAAGGTCATTGATCACGTCAAGCACCGACATGGAAATAGAGAGATGTGCAAGCTCATTGGGAAGGGTCCAGGTGTGTCTTTTCCTCATACGCCTGTCCAAGCGCAGCTGTAAAAATACAGCGCTTCCTTTTCCATCACTACCTTCACAGTGGCCAAGGCCTTGCTTTGAATGACGTTGTTTTTAACAGCTGTACACAATGAACCTCGCAATTTGACCATAGAAGGATGTTGCATATGAATAAGGCGATGTCACATTAGCAATACAATATAGTTATAATGGCATTCAAAACACAGTTTAAAACAACTAATTAGGAATTTAGAAACCACAAAAAAAAGTACAGGCAAACACCAAGGGCATTTCTTTTCCAGGCGCATTTCGGAACAGACTTATTTTCAGCGCTTTTCCGTAAGAAAGCAATCTGGTAGCAGTAGCTTAAAATGCTCCACTTATATTTTTGTCTATTTTCATTTGAGGGATTCATAAGCAAGCTAGTACTCGAGTCGCCAGAGATAGGGAACATTTTCTTTCAGATACACATTTGTTTCTATTCTTTTTTCTTTAAGAAAAGTTTCTTTGTTTGTAATGTACCTCAATTTGAAAAAATCCAGACTTTGCGTTTGTTGTAATATGTATGGTCTGGTCTCTCTTTCTAGACCCAAGAATTAACCAGGCTGAGCCTCTTCTACAAGGGATGATTTTTTAGGTCTGACTTGTATGGAGTTCGCAGAATTCATCGCAAACATATTGTATTCTATGTTTACTTTAAAGAACAACGCTTCAGCCTCCTTCAACTGATGGCTTCTTTTACTCAGGGAACTTCAGTTACAGGCCTGAAATATTGTCAATCACAACTTGGATAATCAAAACTTAAGACTTTGCTTTACTTTTCCAGATTGCCCAGCTTGGACTATTCTTTTGCTCGTTTCAAGAAGTAGTTTAGTCTCACCGTTTTTCTATTGGCTGTTTAGGTGTGTCCTTCCACTGGAATGCATGGAGCCTATACTAGATCTAAAATCAGTCACCGAGCTGCAGCACTGGGGAAGCAAGTGCAGACAGAGCACCTGAAAAATAGAAGCTACAGAAAATGAAGCAACCTTTTTGCTGTTGCTTCCATATTTGTAGTCATTTTGTCTGCACACAGTTCCCAGTGCTGTGAGATAAACAAGCTCTGGCAAAGCCAGCAGGTCTCATGTTTGCCAAATATATCCATCACACTGACGTAAAACCTACTGGCTTTGCCAATACTAGCCTTTCAATGTGTACAATTTGCTATGTTCTATTTTATCAAACAGGAAAGTTTCTTTTGAGTGAGGCAAGTTGGAATAACATGCCTCCTACGCTTCATGCAACAGAAAGCATAGAGGCATGCTATGTCCTTGCTACCCTTACACTGGAGTTTACATTCAATACAATGTAAGCACTCACTAGCGTGCACATGCACGTTTTCTTCGAAAATCCTATTTGGAATCCTCTTGGATTTATTTTGAGGCTACTGCCTTGATGCAGCATAGTGTATAAGGCTGGGTTTTACCTCCAGTTGCTGGTTTGTCACAGAACAGCACCCCCTTCCCATGGGATTCATCAATGGTCTATAGTTATGGCTGACATAAATTAAAGGGAATACATGGATCATCAGTCAACTATGGAGGATGAGATTAGTAAAACATAACAGCAGACATACCGCAAGGATGGGTGTTGGTTGCGTCTTGACATTGATACTTCTCTAAAGCTGCATCACTAAAAAAGAAGAAAATTTCCCTCATAGAGGGTCCTCTTACCTTGGTTACAGGTTTTCCCGGTGTATCCTGGATGACATTTGCATTTGTTCGGTCCTACACATTCCCCGTGCTTGCACCCAGGATGGCAGAGAGCTGTGAATTGAAGGTGGGAGCAAGTTAGTGCACACAAAATGAGACCGCTTTTACAGCATTGCCAATCCAAACATGGGCATTTAACAGTGTCAAGGGGTGACAGCATTATCAGAGGTGGACTTAGTCATTACGCACAGCCTCCACTGCACTACATATGCAGTGAGTGCTCGGCTGCGCACACATGAATGGTTATTTGTGGCAGACTTATTTTTCCACTAAAAAAGTATATGGTTCCCTTTTGCCCCTTCGATTTCTACTTTAATAAATAACCATATTTGGACTTGCTCCCTCTATGTTTTTTGTGGAATGTTCCAAGTACCATTAGCCACAGGAAGCACGGGCTGTTTGTGAATTTGTCTACATTTCCTGTTCCCACAGTAGAAACACAAACTGGTGGCACATAAAGGAGAAGGTCCGAATAGCATATTATCTTAATTTATAATCCTAGAGCTGACAACGTCCCCGTTTTTATACAAAGTATCTTACTCTGTATGCACTAACATTAGTTCGATTATCTAAATCCATTTATTGTAGGTTATCTTTATTTGGTCCATGAATTAATTACTGTGTCTGTGAAACTCTTGCTTGCGACCAGCACAAAATTCAGATTTGTACATCAAGGGTGTGCATTCCAGGGAGCACAAATCAGAGTAGTACATTTTTTAACTTTTATGGCTTGCCGAATAAAGGTTAATGACTGACTGGCAAATTAGAAATTCAAACTATTTGCCAACATAATCCACGCCATCCTGTCTTAAAGTAGTGGGCAAACAGCACAATTTACACATGGTCCACTACAACTCACCTTGGAATGCCTTTTCGGGCACAAATGGGTGTTTGTGCCAGAAACTGAATTAGGCTCCTCCCTGTTGTCATTAGATTCACAGATTCTCTTCATGGGCCTTGTGGCCTTGAGACCCAATGTTCAGTACTGCATGCAAAACTCCAAACAACCCCCTGCCCCGCTGAAGGGCATATTAATTACAATGCCTCCCCTTTTTTTGCAGATTGTACCTCTGCCTTTACACCACACTCTACAGCAGTGCTCTTTGCGAGTGCCATGTCACTATATGTTGTCACTGTGAGATCCCTGCATATCTGAACCTAGACCTGGATGCCGGCTTTAAAATCCTTTCCTTTCATGCCATTTTGTCTGTTCGCCATGGCCTAAATGTATGACTCTGCAGCATTTCACGATCTACACCACTTTACCCACCACAGCATACTTGAATGAATCCCAGGTGCTCCATGTGCCTTTGCAGATTTAAGCTTCTGCAAGATTCTGCAGGGCTGTTTTCTAAATGATTGTAATCATCTCCCATCCGTGTGGTTTCCTGGGCCATTTCCATCTTTTCAATACAACTCAGCTTGTTTGCTGGTCACCGTGAATATATCTTTCTCCTTGAGCCTTACTCTTCCTTCTGGTAGGTGCTCCTTTCATGACAATATGTATGCAAAAGGTTTCGCCTGTTTGTTTATCAACACTTGCCCAGTCCATTTGTCCTCTGCCCACTTTGCCATGTTGTGCTTGGTTTTCTAGAACCCCTTGCTCTGTCCACCTGCTACCAGGACATTTTCTAACTTTAAGCTTGGACCTTTTTCCCTCACCATTACCCCCTCATGGGTCCTCCTCGTCCCAGTCCTTACAAAGTGAGGCAGTCCTGCCTCCAGCCAGCCAATCAAAACGCTATAAAAAAACAAAAGTCAAAGGTCATATAAACCCCTCCCACCCACCACTTTGCCTGTTTTTTTCCTGCTCCGATGGCGGTCGGAACGCTGGTGCTCCGTGTCTCGTGTTGCTGTTTCCGGTGGTTGCAGGTCGTATTGTGGTGCTGTGAGTTTTTGTGAATCTTTTTGTTGAAGGTCCTAAACATGCTGTTTATTCTGGCTTTGTTATTTGTATCTGTGCAGCCGTACCGGTGCTCCGGTCAACCGCGCTTCTGCTCCTGGGTCAGGACGCTCACCGCGCATGTACTGGGCTGGGGAGCTTTCCTGATGTCCTGGCCACGGGTCGTTCTGGCGCTGGGGTCTTCCAGCAGCGGGGTGGGGGACTGCAAGGCTGTCCTTTGTGTTTTCCATGTCTTGTGTTTCACAGGTCTTAGTTAATTGAGAACAGTGTTAAAGTAAAGTGGCTGGGCACATCATGGTGTGTGCTGAGCTTCCTGTATGGTTTGCTTTTCCTGCTTGTGGCCATAGGTGTTGAGTATTCCTCTCAATGTGCCTGCGACATCTTTCTCCATGCAGCGTAATATCCTTTTGCGACTTTCATGGTCTGTTTGCAGGATTTCTTTAATTCTGCTGTGCGTGCTGCGCTGCTTGAGCCTTCTGCGAACTGGCCTGGGGAGGTTTGTGTGGCCATGGACTATTCTCCTGAAGGGAAGTACATCCATGGCAAGGTTTTCGAACATGTTGATCCCTGTTCGTATTGTGATGGGATTTGACCCCTGGTCCTTGTCTGATGTTGGGTTTTGCTCCCTGTGTAGTTCCTCGGTGGTGGATTTCCTGCCTTTTCATGATGTCATCACAGATATTCTGGCTGTGGTATGGCTTGTTGTTGACATGCAGGGGGTCCGCGCTTTCTGGGGAGGCGGTGTCACCTGGCGGACTTTGTCACCCGGTTCCCTCTGGTTCCTGGGGTGAATTCTGTTTTGTCCTCCATGGCTGCTTCTTCTTTTTCCCTTCCTGGGCTGTCCCAGTTGTGTGGGTGGTGGAGTCTGCTCTTAAGCGTTCTTCTGTTACTTCTCTTTTGGGGTGCGTACTGGCGCTTCTTCAGCCTATGCTTCGCAGGTCCATTCTAAGGGTTTGGGCACCTGTTTGACTGTCTTCCAGGTCTGGGGGATCTCACTCCTGTTTTGGCGGTGGTGGAGGTGGACTCGGTTTCTCTCTGCTGTGCTTTTGTTGCCTTGAGGGCAATCTCCTCAGCTGCTGGTGCGGCAGTGGTTGGTAGGTGGTTTCTCTGGACCGTGCTTTGGTGCCTTGCCGCTGCTCGGACACCTTGGTCCGTTACCTGCCTTTTGTTGATCCCGCGCTTTTTTGGCTTGCTCTCCAGACCAGACAATTTATGTGGAGGGACTTATCTTTTTTCCATGTTCTGGAGATTCCAGGTGCTCTGTCTTCTTCTCGGCCCTTTCGTGGCAGGGCTCGTGGTCAGGGGGCTACGTTCCATTTGGTTCCCTGCCT
Source organism: Triturus cristatus (assembly GCF_964204655.1). NCBI lineage: Eukaryota > Metazoa > Chordata > Amphibia > Caudata > Salamandridae > Triturus > Triturus cristatus. Next base: position 331,776,034 of record NC_140582.1, read on the forward strand.
CTGTCATTGGTTATTTTGTGTTCTGCCCAGGTGGTGTCACCGTGGCCTGGTGGTTGTGGTTGCGGTCTCTTTCTCAAGAGGTTATGTGTTCAACTCCTGGTGTTGTGGGTTCCCTGTCTACATTGTTGGCATTGTTGCAATTTTGGGGACTCGGCTCGGTTCTTCCTGGATCGTTGGTCCGGTCTGGTTTCCACCTGCTGGGTCTTGTCTGTCATCGATCTTGGTTACCGAATTCCGCTCCATGGCTGTCCCCCTTATGGCCTGTTTGAGGTTACCCCGTTGTCCATTGGCCCCGTGATGCGTTCTGCCATATTCTCTGGCGTTGGCCTGTTTTTGTCCTGGGGCGCTGTTGTGCTGGTTCTTGTGACGGAACGGGGCCTGGGGTTCTATTTTTCTCAGTTCCTGGTCCCGGCGCCCGATGGTTCCTTCCGCTCGGTTTCTGTATCCCCGGGCTTTGTACAGTTTGGTGCGGCTGGGTCATTTTGGATGCTCCCGTTGCTGTTCGTCATTCCCCTCATCCTGGTGGGCGATTGTTTGGCTTCCATGGGCTTGGATGTCCGCTGTTTTCACTTTCACCTCTATCCGGCAGGTCCGCGGTTCCTGCGGTTTGCTGTGGACGGGTTCCATTACCAAATTCAGGTGTTGCCTTTCGGGCTCTCTACTGTTCCGTGTTTTTTTTCCACGGTGTTGGCTCCTGCTGTGGGGGTTTTTGGTAGGTCTGGGTTTTTTCTTGTGTTTCCCTATGTTGCTTTTGTCTGGTTTCTGCTTCCACACTCCTTGTGGCTCTTCTGGCAGTGGTGGCATTGATGGCCTTGTTCCAGGATCTGTGGTTCATGTTGGATCTAGCCTTTTCTCATTTGGTTCCTGTTCTGGGACTTCAGTTTCTCAGAGGCTTGTTTGACGCTTTGCAGGGGGCTGTTTTGTCCCTCAGGCTCGGTTCTTTGCCCTTTTGACTCTTCTGCGGGTCCTGCTGGTTCGCCCTTCTGCCCCGGCTCGGGGTTGGTTGCAGGTCCTGGGGTTGCCTCCACGGCTGTGATTCCTTGAGCTCGCCTGCGCCTCAGGTCCTTGGTGATTCTTCTGTTGGCTTGTTGGGTCCCTTCCAATACATGTTGCGTGGCTCTGGTTCCTCTCTCCCCTGTTCTGGTTCCTAATTTGGTATGGTGGCTTTGCTCTCCCACCCTGGTGTGAGAGTGCGTTTTCTGCTTCCTTCTCTCCTCTTGTTGTCCTCGGGCACCTGTTCTTGAGGTTGGGGGGCCACCTTGTGGTCTTTGGTGGCTGACGCGTCTGTTGGTTCATCCCGACAATCAGGTGGCTTGTTGGTACTTGTGCCTTCTTGGGGGGTCCAGGTGCGCGTCTCTGTACCTGCTGCCTTCCGTGATTTGTGTCTGGGTAAAATCTCATCTGTTGGCATTAAGGGCTGTTTATGTTCAGAGACATATGAATTTCATAAGGACAGCTTGGGTTTCTTCCTTCCATCCTCTGTTTTGAGCCGTCTGTCTGTTTCTCTGTTCCGGGGCCTTTGTCTTCGGATCTGGACTCTCTGGGTCGGTCTTTTTGCTTCCCCTCACGACGCTCTTCTCCACCCGTTTTGTTCCGAGGTGGTCTGTCCTCAGGCTTGGGGGTTGCTCTCATTTCCTTGGCCTTCGGGCTTTCTGTATGCTTTCCCTCCCATTTCCCTCTTCCCCGAGGTGCGGCAGAGGATTCGGGGGGATGGAGGCGTTTGTGCTGTTGATTGCTCCTTTTTGGCCTCGCTGCCTTTGGTTTCCTCTCCTGCTGCTGCTGGAGGGGGGCGGGCTTCCCTTGACTCTGGCTCCGCTTTTGTGTTCGCACCTGTCTTTGTCCTATCTTTGTTGCCTGTATCTGTTGAGTGGCTGTCATTGGCGTCTTTGGGCAGTTCTTCTGTGGTTGCCTGTGGCATTCCATTGTCGAGTCGGCCTTCCACACTTAAGGACTGTGGTGCGCGTTGAGGCTCTTTTGTCTCTTGGTGCTCTTCTCTTGGCCTGGATCCATGGTTGGTGGTCCTGCTTCTATTCTTGTCTTTCTCCGAGATGGGTTTTTGTTGGACCTTTCCCCTTCCGCATTGTCTGTGGTTGGGCTGTGGTTCAGGCTTGTCGGGGTCCCAGGCCTCTTTGGAGGTTGTTTTTCCTTGGGTGAGTCGGATTCTGTGTTGTTTTCGGCTTCCACATCCGATCTCTCCTGTGCTTGTGCCTTCTTGGGTTTGCCTATTGTTTTGCGGGGTCTGCTGTTGCCCCCTTTTGTGCCTTTGTTGTAGGTTGTATGTTGTGGTTGTCCGCAACAGTGTCTTTTTTGTTGACCGTCGCCTCCGCGCTTCGGTTGGGTGATTTGGGTGCCTTGCTTCTCTCCTTCCCTTCTTTGTAGTTACTGCTGGATGGGGTTGTTTTGCGGCTGGGCCCAGCTTTTCTCCATTGGTTTCATCCGTGTTCCATTTGCAGCTGGAGGCGATTCCTTCCTATTTTGCCTGGGGTTGGGGATTCCTTTGTTCCTTCATCCTTGGATGTTCGCACCCTTCGGTTTTTCTTCCTCCATGCCTTGGGGTTTTGTCTTTCTCCTGCCCTCTTTGTCTCCTGTGGGAGTGTGGCTTGGGGATGGTTGGTTTCTCTTTCCGCCTTCTCTCGCTATGTGCGTTTGGCGGTCTGCCTATCTTGTGGGTCTGCCTCCGCGTCTCAGGTGCAGGGTCGTTTGACACGTTCTGTGTCCGCTTCCTGGACTGAGGTGGCTGGGGTCTTTATCCTGGAGATTTGTGGGGCACCCGCTTGGCAGTCCCATCACACGTTTGTTCGGCATTTTCCCCTTGATGTTTTACATGCCTCTGTTGGCAGTTTTGCTGTTGTCGTTTTGAGCGCTACTGTTCATTAATCATTTGTTTGATTACTTTTTGTACTTTTGCATGGATCCCAGGTGTCCTGCGTTTTTTGTTCTTGGTTCTCTGCTTGTGGGTTCCTCACTTTGTAAGGACTGGGACGAGGAGGACCCATGAGGGGGTAATGTCTTGTTACTTACTGGTGATCTTCATTACCCCGATTAGGGTCCTCCTCGGCCCAGTCCTCTTCCCTTCCTCCCGCTGTGTTTGTGTCTGGGACTTGTTGATAACAGGCAAGGCGGTGGGTGGGAGGGGTTTATATGACCTTTGACTTTTGGGTTTTTCAGCGCTTTGATTGGCTGGCTGGAGGCAGGACTGCTTCACTTTGTAAGGACTGGGACGACGAGGACCCTGATCGGGGTAATGAAGATTACCGGTAAGTAACAAGACATTACCACCACCTGTCTTGGCAAACTGGCTCTATTTTTAAGATTTTTGTTGTTGTTGCTTACTTCAGGTAACGGGTTGGAATCTCTGCAGCAGCACATTTTTATTGTACAGATTTTCACAAAACCAAGTCTCCCTTCTGTTTTTTAGAGTCATCTTGAGAAAATACTCGTTTGTAAAGTTGCTTCTCCTGAAATACAGTGTTCTGTGGAGTCTGTGTGGACCCGTTTGCCATTCTATTGAATCCCCTTCCTTTGTAAGGACTGGGACCAGGAGGACCCATGGGGGGGTAATGTCTTGTTACTTACCGGTGATCTTCATTACCCCGATTAGGGTCCTCCTCGTCCCAGTCCTCTTCCCTTCCTCCCGCTGTGTTTGTGTCTGGGACTGGTTGATAACAGGCAAGGCGGTGGGTGGGAGGAGTTTATATGACCTTTGACTTGTGTTTTTTTAGCGTTTTGATTGGCTGGCTGGAGGCAGGACTGGTTCACTTTGTAAGGACTGGGATGAGGAGGACCCTGATGGGGTAATGAAGATTAGCGGTAAGTAAAAAGACATTACCACCACCTGTCTTGGCAAACTGGCTCTATTTTTAAGATTTTTGTTGTTGTTGCTTACTTCAGGTAACAGGTTGGAATCTCTGCAGCAGCACATTTTTATTGTACAGATTTTCACAAAACCAAGTCTCCCTTCTGTTTTTTAGAGTCATCTTGAGAAAATACTCGTTTGTAAAGTTGCTTCTCCTGAAATACAGTATTCTGTGGAGTCTGTGTGGATCCGTTTGCCATTCTCTAGGCAAAAAATATGCAAGAAAACCAGAAGAAATTTCCCAATTAAACCTGCACCTTTAAGTGCTGAAGATGAATGCCACTCACAGGATGTTGAAACTATACTATTGAATCCCCTTCATGTTGAAAAGAAAATCCTCTGCAGACCTTTTTTCAAGTTTGACAGAGGCTTTATTTTCTTTTTACACATAAATGCCTTGGTACTCCCCCCTCTTCCATCAGCCTGTCTGCTCTTACTTGTTTGTAAGACCTAGCGCGCTTTTATTTCCTCTTTTCTTTCACCTCCTATTTTTTCCTCTTCATATCTCTAACTTGGTTTCCCCAGTTTCGGACTAAAGTATGTTATTTTCTTTATGCTGGCCCTTTTTCCCAGTCTATACCCTAAAACATCTACTTGGCCTATCTTTAGGACATATACTCATTCTGTACCCTGGTCAATCTATTCCTACGTAGACCACTGTACCTCTACCCCTGCTAAACCAAAGTCCCTCTTTTCTTTTCCTGGTCATTTTTTTGTCTTAGCTGTTCTCTTGTCCCCTTTATTGCGTGTTCTGTTGTCAAATGTCCTCAATGTTTTTGAGGAAAGGGGTCTTCCTCGTTTTCAAAATTCGTCATAATTGAGTTTCACCTATCTGGTGTTCTGTGATCAGGTTTTCCCCTTAATGAGGTAGAGTTGTTCGGGCCCTAAGATGGTTCTGAGATTGCAGCAGACAATCCAGGGGTCAGTAGATTCTAGTGACCCCTCCTCCTCAATGTCTGTAACACGGCCATAAACTAGAGTGCCAGGTTTAAGATCAGCTCCTTACATGAGAGTTTGGCAGCTGGATTGGTGAGGATTGCCTGCTATAGGAATACAGATAAACCTCATCTAGAAGCAGACACAACTGAAATGACACAGGCTTCATCTTGTCAACTAATGTACTCCATCTTCACTATTTCACATCTATCGACAAACGCATTAATGGCTTTTACTAGATCCTTCCTTAGTAGTCTCCGGTATGAATGTGATCTATCATTTTTTAGAGCACAGAGCCTCTTTAACTCCAAGCATACTTAATAATATATTTCCTGGGACTATATGTGAATGCAATAGATGTAATAAACCGCAAGCTGGGTTCAAACATATGGTATGGGTCTTTCCTGAGGCAACCAGATATCGAGTGGGAGTCACCAACGCTATTGCGGCTACCACCTATTGTGAAGACGTAGAGAGCTGTATTCTGCAGCTTTCCCAATTAATAAAAACGCGCAAGGCAGAAGCAAAATTCATACCTTTGCCCTGTTCCTGATGACATCGGCTATTAAATAGAGTGGAAAGCTATGACACCCTTTTGGCTGATTAAATGGTGGGACATGGTTACCCACTGGGCCCGATGAACTCAGTACCGCCTTCATAGAGAGGAAATACGCAGTCTAAGAAAATGACTCATTGCTTGACAGTTGAAGAAGCAAGTTTATACTCTATGCAATGACTATGAGCCACCATAAGACACTATAAATTTGAATATTTTTTTAGGGGCTCCAACATCTTGACACACCACATGTACTTCTCTTTGGACTAATATAGAAGTGCCCCAGACATCTTGTGAGCACCCGCACTGCTGGAATCTCATTCTGTATACAATGTAATCACCCTCCCCCTTAGAGTCATATTGTCATATATCACATTGTTCTTGTGGTAATGGTCCAACATGATCAATCCAGTGGTTTTTAGTCTGTGGTCTGGGAACCCCAGGGGGTCCTTGGATGCTTTAAAAATTAAATAAAATTAACAGATTAATAAAATGTATATAAATAAAGATGCAGAATGTACAACTGAAAATTTCATTCTGTAAATGTGAAGGAATTTGAAATTGGAGGCTACAAATGAAGATAGTATCTTCTGATTTAATAATGGGAGCAGTGCATTAAAAAGAATGTATTATGGACGAAGAGTGGCCTTAAATTAATTTAGAAAAACTCCAACCTTCCCATTAAAATGACAATTTTGATTTTTTTATATTAGTTTGTAGGTCAAATTAAATATTTCATCTGCTTCCTGTATTATTTTGTATGTATTGATTTGCGGTTCAAAGTATCGAAAATGCTTAGGCCGGCGTCCCCGTCTTCCAGTAATTACTCAGTGAGGGTCCCCGGATTCCAATAATGACTAAGTAGGGGTCTATGCAAGTCAAAAGGATAAGAACCACTGCTCTACATTGTAATCACACCTGCATCTGTAGTATGTAGAGAATAGCTGTATTGTTCCTTAATAAGTAAACAGGTATGTCTCACCACAGTTGAGAAAACACCAATCCAGCTGTAAGATTTGTATAAACTAATCATTTTTTAAATGAGACTATGTGGTCTGGAAGAACAAAAATTGTAAAAGAATGCTATATTTGTATTGGACGGTGTATGTCTTATGACAATCAATAACAAGCATTTGCAATGCAATAGGTCTCGCATTTATGAGTGTTTGAGCTATTGACATTGTAAATGACAATGCCTTTTATTTATGTGATATGGGGCTCGTTTACAAAAAAAACATTTGCATTGCAATAGGTCTTGCATTTGCAAGAGTTTAAGCTAATGGCATTGTAGATGGCAATGCCTTTTATTTATCTGTGAAAGTGCGATATGGGGCGCTTTTACAAAAAAAAAAAAAAGCATCTGTTTGTCAAGGCGACAAATGCTTTTTTTTAATAAAAGCGCCCCGGCTTCACTTTAATAGCGGCAGTGCACCTTACTTTAGACACGGCTCATCTAAAGAAAGGGGCGCAGCCCCATTAACTTGAAAACGCGGCACGGGGTGCTTGTGAACAAAACAAAGTGAAGAAATAGAAAAAGAAGCGTTGCAGGATTGCGTGTCCTACCTGCAATAGCAGGCATGTGAAAACCATTTAACATAGTGCTAGGAGGCTGTATTTGAAGCCTTCCATGTAACACATGTAACAGGGGATGTCCTCATGGGAGGTTACAAAATGAGACAAGGCGGTACTAAGAAGGGACTACTAAGCCTATTGACCAATTAAAAGCCACAGCTTACAAAGGACAATGACAAAAGCCAATGAAAAATATGGGTGGAGAGTGGGCGGAGCTTCAAGTCCATTCCTGAATATAGCATGCCCGCCCACGCTCGCCCTAAAAATTACTTTAAATGTTTTCCAGAGCATGATTTTATATTCCAGACATCCCTCACTATGACAGAGTATGGATGACAATTCAACAAAGTACCAGGGTAGCTGAAGTAATATGCCTGAACAGTATAAATATTTTCACTGCTCCAGCAGCAGTACCCACAGCTAGAGAAAAACACTTTTATCAGGCCTTCTTCGGCGATTTGGCACTGCAACTATACGACAACCTCAGGCTGCTGTCTTACCATGCCTTAAGGATATTTGACTATAGTGATCTTGCGTCCTTTGACAGATGATTACATAAAGATGACATTTTGTCCAACTCTGGCTATCAAGAGCCTATTTGCTGCAGAAGAGTTAGAGAAAGCGCAAGAAGACAAACACGGTCAAAGGTAGTAGTTTTTACCTCTGCCTACTTCTAATTGATGCTTTAGCCCAGACAGTTTCTGCTTCGCTTTAAATTCTCTGCACTTACATAGAGGCCCTGGATCACCCTTATCTCCACTATCCTTTCATAAGGACAATCCCCGTTATCACAGTTAAGGCTCCCACTTTACACGTCTCGGACGCAGAAATAATATCCTTGTTATACTCTGGCTTGTGGGGTACATTATCCATGTGTGACTGAACTACAATATATCCAAAAGGAGACTTTGCAATTAGGAACAACGAACATGGAGTGTTTCCTATAAGATAATCATTCAGAATAGTGCCTTAATGGCACTGTCCTAAACTGGTTCACCTCCTACTTCCAACATAAAACCCAACAAATTAAAATTCAAAACTGCCTCTCTAGCCCAACATCTGTCCCCTAGGTGTCCCCCAAGGATCTATCCTCTCTCCCGCTCTTTTCAACCTCTTTATGGAACCCCTTACCCTCATACTTAAACAAGCCAGAATCAACTATCACCTGTACACTGACGACACCCAACTGTACTATAAAATCAAATCCCATTCTGATATCCTGCACCTTAACACTGCACTAACCAAGATCCAAACCTGGTTCCACAACAACCATCTCAAACTCAACCATAACAAAACTGAGATCATCCTCTTCTCTCCCAAAAACAACCCTCTCCCCATTCAAACTTGGATCGCTGACCTTAATGCCCTAAACTGCTCTCTCTCCCTCGCCGAATCTGTCAAATCACTCGGAATCACCATCAACAATAAACTCACTCTAAATTCCCATATAAAGAACTCAGCAAAAGGTGCACTTTATACACTCCGGCATCTCAAAAATATCAAACCTTTTATCCCAGCTGAAGACTTCAAATTAGTTATCCATTCTCTTGTCCTATCAAAAATTGACTATGGAAATGCCCTTCTCTCTGGTACTACCAAAATCCACCTTACCGCCATCAAATCCGTCCTCAACCTTGCAGCCAGACTAACAACAAACTGTAAACATTTTGAACACATCTCACCTGCCCTCAAGGACCTCAAATGGCTCCCCATCCAGGGCAGATCCTCCTATAAAATTGCCTGCATTACACACAAAGCCCTCTATCAAAAGACTCCAATCTACCTCTCAACCAAACTCAATAAAGCTGGCTGCGCCCGAACGTTGAGAAGCACCAACACTCTTCTTCTCATCCGCCCACTACTAAAAAAAAACACCTCCTAATCCTCCTTCTCTGGCAAGGCCCCAAACATCTGGAACGCCCTCCCCAAAGACCTTCGATGTAACCCCTCCTATGCCAGCTTCAAAAGAGACCTTAAAATGCACTTTCTTACTAAATATTGGGGAATTTAATTCCTTGCTCTATGTTCGGACTACTTTCCTTCCTCCTTCCTTAGGCAACTCCGCCTAGCTCTCGCACTCACACCCCACCCCTCCTGACACCCTCCACACCCCTCTCCCCTCCCTTACCAGCCAATTCTTTTCTCAATCCCTCCACTCTTTGCCTTCCTATATTCCCCCTGACCCTACTATGTCAACTCACTCCTTCTTATCCCTCCCAGGATGTGGAACGCTCTCCCTAGAGTCCTCAGATGCAACCCCTCCTTCTCCTGTTTCAAAAGGGACCTGCAACTCCATCTCCTCAACAAATACTTTCCTGTCCAACGTCAACGAACCTAGACTTTAATATCTGACTTGACTCCTCTCTCTCTTGACATTCAAGGATAGTTGGTGACCGGACTGTTAGCCACCTTAGTTTGTATTCTCTCCCTCCCCTGCACTGTTTACCTATTTTTCATGTTGTATTTTTATCTCTGTTTTGCTTCCTTACCGCCTTCCTACTATGTAATGCAATTTTCTTCTGTCTCTACTGTGTTTATTTAAAGCGCTCTGATACCCACGGGTCAAGCTAGCGCTATATAAAACTTTTTAAATAAATAAATGTCTGCCGAGCCCCCCTTGGTATACTGTAAAATTTTTATCAAAAACGACATTCTTGTTCTTTTAATTGGTTTTGGTTTATCTTCTAGTCCCTCATCTCACTACGTACTTTTTCACCTTGTATAATTTGTTTTGCTCATAACAATTGTTGCTTTCTTGTTTATAACCATGCAAATGTAAAGCGCTCTGATACCCTTGGGTGGAGCTAGCACTATAAAAAACCTTCAAAAATAAAAAATAAATTAAAAATAACATATGGGTTTTTAGTTTGTGACATTGGCAGCAAAAGTATACGTCTTCGAAGGCCAATCATTCTCACAGGCTGTGTTGGAAAAATCTATATAAAAGTATATTTTATAATATGAAATGAATACTACAAACAAATGTTTAATTTATGTAATTTTTTTTAACAATAGGCAAATCAATTTACTTTCTTGCGATCGAAAATTTTGAAAAAGTGTTTTAAGTCAGGCACCGTGGTGGGGCGCCCAGAATATTTATAAAAAGTGAAGGCGAGTCTGCCCAAATACTAAACATCAGTACCCTAAATGACAGTACATTTGCACACCTAGGTTCACAAGTCTTTCAATGTGAACTACCTGCTTCTAGCTCAAGGTGTTTGAGAGTATCTTAAAACAACAAAAACTGTTTTGGGTCTCAATACTGTACCAGTGGGACCTTCTTCAGGACTAGAGTTAGTTCAACCGTTTGCTGTCACCTATATCTCGAAACTGTACATATAGATTCAAAAGAATGCTATGTTCTTTTTCTAAATTAGAAAGAGACGTTAATCGTGGTTTCAGCAAATTGCAGTAACTCTGCGAACACCGTTACATCAATTAGGTAACATCTTGTAGCGACGCACCTCTGCCCCTCAACAATTTATTATCTGTAAAGTAGCCTGTTGCAGGCTTGTACTCCAGTTCATAAGGGTACTTTAATCTGACTTTAGAAATCATATGCTCCTCCTGAAATTGTATTCCTTATGTAATAGCTTGCTCGTGTGTGAGATGTCTGTACCAAAGTTTCCGTCTCCTCCAAATGGATGCGCAAGCGACTGGTACGCTCCCAGAAAGTGAGTTCTGTTCTTGTCACTATCTCTCACCAAGCACCCAAGTACTCGTTTCGCCCCACATTTCCTGCACTTAGGTTTTTTTTCATTATCATTAAACAATCATGAACCATGCTTCTTATGTGCACTTTCCTTTTGCAATGGAACATATCCCATATCCTAGTTAATTTTCTCATCTCACTGGTCTTGGAAATAGCCACAGTGCCCATCTCGGGTAGATTACCTACACTATGTGCTCAAGTGGGTTGACCGTTTAAGATGGGATCTATCGAAAATCAGTACCATTCTAATGTTCTTCATAGCCACCTTTCTTCTCACACTAGTGAGATTCAGTACTCCAAATAGGTTCTGACCTTTGCCCATTTCAGCTCGGTCCATAAACGCCTACAGGGAGCCGGGCATCGCTCAGTCTCTACTCTGCATCGGGCAGGTTAGTAGATGCCACTACTCAACCATGACAGCACATTTGTTTCAGATTTCACTAGAGTCTAAACTTGGAAGCAGTGGCATCAACTCATGGACAAACCTAGGAAGCACTGACCTGCAGACAATAAAGCAATTCAGTGCATATGCTAAAACCTTTAATGGTATTAATGATACATTCAACAATTGTGCGCAGGGCTCACCCAGTGTTACACAGAAAAAGAGTCAATTTGAGACCATCAAGCAATCATAGTCAACATGAGAGAAGGAAAAACTATATAAACACACAACAGCTTCGAATCATACAATAAATCTCTAAAAATAAAATTATATTTTAAGTCAAATGTATATATTGCAACAGGCGATTGCTGCAGATTGATAACAGAGTAGAAGCTAGAGCTATATAAAAATAAAAAAACAGTTTAAGAGCCAAAGCTTACAATGGAGAACACAGCTTACAATGGAGACCACAGCTCACTATAGGGATTTAGGGTTTCAAGTGGGGTCCGAAAAAGGTTCCGGTGGGGTTGACCAATCGCTTATATGTCATAACCAGCTGGGTCAGACTGAGAAAGGAGGTTGCACTTGGCTTCTGGGAGGAAAACTGTGTCAGGTCAATGAGAGGTTTGAGAAGTCCTACAAATGGCATTGGATCAAATGTAAGGACCATTGGAACTCCTGCAAGTGAAGCTCACTTACAGAAAGGCCAGTCAGTGCACTTACAAATCGTTACTTTACCGAAATACAGAACTGCTTTCGGTTTCACCAAAGTCTGCATTCCAAGGGTCATTGCAACCTCTTGGTGATACACTACCGCTCTCTTAAACTGTTTTCAGAGACCTCACCTCTCACTCATTGCGAGTAAGACTTACACATTTAGAGGTTAGGTTGAGCTTTAAGTCACAGCAAATACTAAGGGGCTTATTTATGAGCCTCTTGTGCTGCCAGTGTGTCCCTTTTTGTGATGCACCAGCGGCGTAAAATGTGCACCTCACTGCGACATACTTACAAAGTGACGCATCTGCTGCTTCACTTTGTAAACCACCGCGCAACATTAAACCTACCTGTGACAGGTATAATGTATGCAAGGTGGGCGTTCCGTGCAGAAAAGCCACACAGAAGTGACACAGCGAAACCTATGAGATTTCACGGCACCACTTCTAGGGCGCCACTACGTCAAATCCTTATGCCTACTTGAAGCAGGCGTAAGGAGTGATGCTGGGCTTTTCACATGGGGCTTGCCCCATGAGAAAAGACACATTGCTGGAGTTGCATTTGTTTTCACACACACTCCAACAATGTGCCAAGTTTGCACCTACACCAACGTCAAAAATACTGACGCATCTGTAAATACTTGCGACATGGAGCACCATACAGTAAATACGTCGCGTCCATGGTGTCACGAGGAGGGCGCACTGAAAGGTGTTGCACCACTGTTTTCACGCAGCGATGCAACACTTTTCAGAAATGAGGCCCTACATCTGGTCGAAGTGCTGAATCTGAACTCTGAATGGGCTCTGCTCAGACGGTCTGCTGTGGGCACTTACTCCTGGGAACTGTAGAGGCTTTGGCAAGCAATCCCGCCTCAGGGAGCGCTTTCCTACAGACCCCTTTGTTTGATGGGAGAAGCTGCTTTGCATACGTCAGTTTGCTACGCTGCTTTGTTTGTAAGCAATAAGTCTACTTATGTGAGATTTTGCTGCTATGCTTTTCATTTTACAGTCTTTTTTTAACATTTCACCAATGTTACTTCCTGCTTTGTCATTGATTGATATCACTGGTTGTATGCAATCACTTCCTTTAGTGTCATTAAATATACTAATTCGTTCTCACCCCTAAGAATTTTCAAAACTGTGATTTAAATGTGAGTACAACCACTCGCACATATCATTCATCTAGCACTCTGTCATGCGGATACTGCTGTCTTGGATAAAACACAGCGTGGGCTTTCTTGTTGCCAGACGTTTCCAGTGGTTTTATGCAGGACGATGCAACTAAAACCAGATGAAATAACGAAAAAAGCACAGCTCACTACATGGCGTAGACCAGGGAATCCCATACCGCACAAGGCAATTACTGCTACCCACGACTGGAAAAAGACAGGCCCTGGCACATAAAATGGGATATGCGTGTGGAATAATGGAGAGGGCGCGACGGAACGCCCAAGGAGACAAACCACAACCGTTTCAACAACTGCAAACACCTGACAGCGTGACTTCGTGGTTTTTTCTTGGCTCCTTGCTCGGGCTCAACCACTGACATGCAGAGACTTAGCGAATGGAACTGGAAGGGAGGCCCGAAACGGTGTCAAGGAAAATCTACGCAGTGTTCCCCTGTGTACAACCACGGTACGCTTGGCTCTCTGCTACTTCCACTAGGACAGGTTGAAGCAGCAATGCACCAAACACAGACTATTCCAGCTAAAGCAAAGTCGCCTTTTAGTGTGCCTGGAGGTAGGTTTAGCCATGAATCGTTTATTTACTGATTCCAGATGCAACACCTTCTGCTCCAGTTCTGGTTTTTAATGACATCCAGCATAACATTATACCACATTAACAAATAGCATTAATGGATTTCTTATATTGCATTCTATGAAAAAAAATGTCCTTTTGATTCTATGACATGTACTCTTCCAGGTCCATTCTTGATCCGATATTCTTTTAGCTCCGAGTGATTCCATATAAAGACAGAACAAGGGCTTTTTCACGTGGGTGCCAATCTCATTAAATATTTGGCTATATATAGCAAAAGCTCATCGCCTACGTGACTTCAACGCAGGGTTGTGTGCCTGGAAACCCAGGAGAGCCAATTTAAAATCACAATTCACCCCACTCGGGAAAAATGGTGTGATCCTGGACAATTCCTTTAATCTCCTTGTGTCTTGCTGAGCCTAGACAATATCGCTGTGTTGTCCCTATTTTCACATCTGTACACCAGTCATTTGTAATCAATTCAATTCAAATTAAGCTCTATTCGATTTTAGTCATATAAAATCACAAAAGCAGATATAACAGTTAAAAAAAATACTTAAAACACTCTTAAAATACGTAAAATGATTCATTGTTAAAAAGAATTCATCTACCATAAAAAGGGTCCGAGAAGTAAAATTGACTCCGCTGTATGGAGGTCAGGTGAAAATATTATGCATTTTATAAAACTTGCGGTACCATTGCTCATGGTTCACTCAACTTTGGTTAATTCTGACAGTTAGCCCCTAACAATCTTCCTTACTCTAAGTACACTTTTTAAAAAGTTATCCATTGCAGCTTTTGTAATCACCTGCAACTGAAATAGGTGACTGAAGTGTAAGGCAGTCCGCCTTTAACTTTGTCTACACTCTCAAAGTAATGATCGCTTCCCTCGCTAGAGTGATACTAGACAAAGCCAAATAGTGTCGCCTAAAGCAAGCTGGTAACTGCGGCAGGGAAACATTTTCATTGATCATGCAAAACACTGAACATCATTCATTAATATGCCTGAGTCAGGGCCAGACTGGCCGTAGCGGGCATGCGGCGTTTCCCTGGGTGGCCGGAAGGGTGTGGGCCTGTTTTGCAGTGATGGGGGCCGGGTTTGCAGCAGTGCTGCAATATCGGCCAGTAATAAAAGCAGCAGTGCTTCACACAGTGGCATCACTAGGGGGGTGCGGACCGCACCGGGTGACACCAGCACATGGGGTGACACCGTGACACCATCGGGGGACAAATATTGAAATAGTTCTTCCACGCGGACCTAAACGCCTGTACACCACTTCTCATTTCATCCCCCGTCCCCTCGGCACTTAGGTTTCAGGTTCTAATAAATTCAATTTTACAAAATTTCAAGTGAAAAATGTTGTGGTCATTGGAAAATGCCATCTTTTCGCTTCATCAGCGAAACACTTGGCTGGGGCGACTGCCAGGGGTCTTTTGAGTTTCCCATCTGCACACCCTCTGCCCTCCCTGCGTGCTCTGCCCGTGCCGCCAAGGACGCCTTCTGCTCCGCTTCAAGCTTTGTTCTAAGCTTATCCAGGACGGAGCACCACCGACGTCCTTCAAGGAAAGCGAAATTAAATAGACACCCCCCGCCCAACAACCCTTTCACTACAGCCAGGAGCGACAGACAGCACTCTCCGAGATGATGTAAAGCCACTGAGAGAGAGCCTATGTGAAGTGCGATCCCTCCTAGACACACAGACCTCTCTCACACATAGTCCTCTCTGAGACACAGCCAGCACACACACACCCCACACCTCTGGGATACAGCCATGTGTGGCACTGTCCTGAGTGTCGTCTCTCACACAGTCCTCTCTGAGATGCAGCCTCCACACAAACACCTTAGGGATACAGCCCTGTGTTAGGTGTGATCCCTCTTAGACACACAGACCCAGTGGCGTCACTAGGGGGTGCGGGGGGGGGGTGCGGATGGCACGGGTGACACCACGAGTTACGGCAATGGGTGACACCAACCCTAGTGACGCCACTGGCTTCACACATGCACTGACCCCGGGCCCTCCCCCACACTCCCCCTGAGTCTCGTCTGACAAAACTGCCTGGGCTGCTTTGGCTTCCCAGTCCGGCCCTGGCCCGAGTCTCTGTCCCAAGGTATTGGGACAAAAGCTGGCACTTCTGTGTTACACCCATATGGGCCCATGGGTCCAATATATATTAAAGACAGCGATTCACACATTCGCTTTTGAAGAGGACAAAGACATATTCCGAACTAAAATCATTAACCTTTCTTACCTCTATGAGGCACAAGGTAAGAAATATTTGTGGCCAGGTCAAGAGAACTGAAAAGCAGCTACGAGCTAGTGATGTGTCGGTGGCCAGGGTAAAATCTGCTCATGCTTTCCGGTTCCTTGAACATTGGCAAATCATCCACTTCCCTGAAATCCCCAGGGCAGCTGGCGATTACTTTCACAGTAGCCAACAATTTCAGCTAAGTGGCCAACAAGTAAACGAAGCACATGAGGACAGTACCAGGGCACTGACCTATGTATCTGTGTCAGCAGCATTTGGCACTGCCGACCACACCGCCCTGCTACCAAACTCATAGCTACTGGGCTTCGTGGCACTTCTCAATCGTTGTGTCTGTTTATTTCGGACTACTCTCAGGTGTTTTCTATTCCCCCTTGCCCCTGCACACCTGGGATGCTGACGAAGTGTGTAAAAGGTCTCATCGCTGCCACCAAGTCAAATTAGAGCGTCTTTATACGCACAGAAAGCAGTCCTATCCTCTACTCTGACACAAAGCCAGGTCACATCCACTGTATGGGGACGTGGGGGGGGGGAGTGGATTATATACTATTTTAACACTTTACTGCCAAGGGACCCATTTCACAGAACTAACTTAAGACAAATCCTAAGCTTCCTACCATTTTGGTATTCACAGAAGGCACTTACTCATTTCGGTATTCACAGAAGTTAGGAGTCCTAACTTTAGGACTCCTAAATGCCTTCTGTGAATATCGAAAGTCTTAAAGTTAGGATTTTTCTCAGTTTAGGAGTAGTAAAGTTAGGAGTCCTAACTTTACTACTCCTAAACTGAGAAAAATCCTAACTTGAAGACTTTCGATATTCACAGAAGGCATTTAGGAGTCGTAAAGTTAGGAGTCTTAACTTCTGTGAATACCAAAATGAGAAAGTGCCTTCTGTGAATACCAAAATGGTAGGAAGTTTAGGATTTTGTCTTAAGTTAGTTCTGTGAATCAGGCCCTAGGTGAGTGAGGGTATTTTTTCTGGCGGAGGAGAGGACCAGTGGGACCAACATTTCAGTCCACAGAGGTGGTGGAAATCTATCCTACTCCGGTGAAAACTCTTTACTGCCCCCAAATCGTTGTGATAATATTCCTAAATTTAAAGGAAGCACCTTTGGCAGCTTTCAGATCAGCCTTCTTTCTTTGAAGAGAATAACTTTCTCGGTGTATTCAATAAATAAAAAAAAAACACAACCCAAAACTCATCTCCTTCCAGTTCTGCACCTAACAGCGCCTCCTGACTTTTTCAGGTAGCATCCACTTCATCCTATGTTGTCAGCCTGGGGCAGATCAAGATACAAATACTTCTAAATAAAACAGATTAGATGCAGCTCTCTCGAACAGTGTAAGATGCACAATGGCTAATGTGACGTATGCACGTGCTGTCTCGCTGTGATATAGGCAAAGGTCCTCTCATGGCCTCTGCCTCACATAGACATCTTTCAAAAGCACCCAGAGGCCCAAGACAAGCAGCCCTCCAAGCCTCTCACGTCTAAGAAGATTTAAAAGCTGCCAAAAAGTCAATGTCGATTCGGACCCACAAACTTCGATCATCTCTTTATTTTAGAGCTCCCTAGATAAGACACTCCAGGAACCTGAACATTTGAGATGTGTTGAGTGACCGAGGTGGCCTCCACTGCTCTTGCCATCTCAGCGCATCACCTTCACACCCAAATGAGCCGTCTCCAACCACACGCACAGTAGATCACATGCACGCGTACTTTGAACTGTCATGGACAAGGGTATTCCTCAGCGCGCAGTGCGTCCCAGGCACGGCTGTCCCACCACTCGGAGGCCCATCCAGCTCACTCGCTGCTCTCCATTAAAAGGATGCTTGTAACCCTGCTCTGCATCAGGGCTGCCCAACTTAACACGCATCTGCATACAACGAACCTCAGTGGACTTGATCAACATGTTCATGGGTTATTCTGAAAAATTACGCTGAAACGTCCCTCCTGGAACCACTTTGGACACCCTTGCCTAGAACTCTAACCTCATCCTACTACTCGGTAGCAGCTTCCTATAAAGCATGAATATAAAAAAATAAACAGTACACAACCGTAAGACTACACTCTCCTGGGCCCAAATGTACTAAGGTTTTGTGTAGGCGTTCGTGTGAAGAAAAGCAGTGCAAACAGGCGCTGTCGTCGGCTATATGCTTTAAAGCCCTGTGGGCGCATTTGCAAAACTATGCAAATGTGGGCCGTAGTGTTAACTCTTGGAGCTGCTGCAGGCCAACATCTGCCAACCTCTTTACCATTCCAGGAATGCAGAAAGTTGCATGTGTATGGGAAGGGCAGGGAACGTTTTCATCTACAGCATTCCCCGTACAGTGTTTTTACCGACTAGTCTTTAACATACATGTAATAATATTGCTATCTATCGAGCACGCACGCTAGTTTTGAAAGACAATTTACTTCTTTAAAAAAATCCAGAGATTACAGCGTAAAGGGGAGGGAAAGTAAGCAGCATTAAGGTGAGTGCTTGAAATGGAAACCTAAAAAAGTGAAGGTACGAGCGCCACAGAGGGATCCCACATTTCACGCCAGGTCTCGCAGAGCCTGCCTCCCTTTCCCGCCTCCGTCTCGAGCCGCTCTCCCGGCGCACGAGGCCCTGCGCAGCTGCACGCGGCACCTGCTGCACAGCAGCTGTTTGTCGGCTGCTCCTGAGAGGAAGCGAATGGCGACGAGGCGCAGCAGGCATGCGGCGCGCTGTCAGCGGGTTAACCGAGCGGGCGAATGAGCGCCACATTTACAGCATCGCTGCCAGCGGGACACGCTGCGGACACCAGGCGCTCCCTTCCAAATTCCAGTAGCGAAAATACACAAACGGCTTAAACCAGAAGACAGCAAGCCAATAGGCCTCGCGCCTTGGGGACCCTATGTGTTTAGGCAGAGCTATTGGCTTTGCCAATGTCTTTAGGATACGTTGTAGAGCATTGTGGCTGCTGTGCAGCATATTGAAAAATTAAAATAAAAAAGTGTTAAGCATTTTTAATTACCTTATATAAAAGCAAGAAGACATTAAGTACAACTGAACGCCCCTATTATAAAAACATAACGAACATAAAAAATGTCTTCTAGTGTTTTTTGTCCTTGCGATGCTGGCAACTTCCTCCTGCCTGTTCTAATGCTTGTTTGTTATAGCTTTGTTTGTTATGGGTGGGGGTGGCGGGGGAATGGGTGGAATAAACAACGGGAGAGTGGAGGTTGAAAAATAGTACCTGAATTTCAAGAGAGCAGCGGATGGACACTAGGGGAGAATCCATAGATGCCAGATTCCAAGGGCAGACTGAGGTGGTGCTGGGTGATGCTGAGGTGGTGGTGGTGGAGTGCTGGTGTGGATCTGATGCTGAATAAAAAGGTGGTGCTGGTGGTGTGCTGGTGCAGAGATGATGCTCAGGTGATAGTGAGTGACACAAAATTGGTGCCGAGTGATGCTGAGGTAGTGCTGAGTGATGCTGAGGTGCGGAGTCATTCTGAGGTGGTGGTCCTACACTAGTGCTTTGGTGGTGCTGAGCTGGTGCTCAAGTGGTGCTGCACTGGTGAACTGATGAAGAGGTGGAGCTGTGCTGATGCGTTTTTGTGGTGGTGTTGAGTGATGCTGAGGTGGCGCGGAATGATGCCCTTGTGGCGCTGAGTGATGCTGTGCTGGAGCTGAGTCATGATGAAGTGGTGCTGCACTGGTGCTCAGGTGGTGCTGAGTGATGCTGAGTTGGTGATGTGCTGACGTGATGCTGTGCTGATACTGAGGTGGTGCTGAATGATGCTGTGGTGGTTCTGAATCATGTTGAGGTGGTGGTGCTGCGCTGGTGCTGAGTGATGCTTAGTTGGTTCAGTGCTGAGGTGATGCAGAGATGCTCAAGTGGTGCTGAGTTGCTGCTGAGGTAAGATTGCGTTGGTGCGGAATAGGGGCTGCGCTGGTATGGAGGAGGGGGTGCGCTGGTACGGAGGTGGGCCTGCGCTGGTGGTGGTGCACTGATGCGGAGGTTCTGCTGTGCCGGTGCTGAGGTGGCGTGGTACCGGTGTTGAGGTGGCGCTGCACCAGTGCTGACATGGTGCTGAGATGCAGTGGAGGTAGGGTTGCACTGGTGCTGTGGTGGCGCTGTGCCGGTGCTAAGGTGGCGCGGTATCTGCGCAGAGGTGGCCCTGCACCAGTGCTGAAGTGGTGCTGCATTGGTTCTGAATTGCTGATGAGGTGGTGCTGTGCTGGTGCTGTGGCGGTGCTGCCCTGGTGCTGCTGTAGGGCTGCCCTAGTGCTGAGCTGGTGCTATGCTGGTGGTGATGCACTGATGCGGAGGTGGTACTCTGCTGATGTGGTGCTGAGGTGGTGAGGCATGCGGAGGTGGTGGTGCTGCGCTGGTGCTCAGGTGATACTGCGCTGGTGCTCAGATGGTGTTGAGTGATACTGAGTGAGTGCTGTGCTGAGGTGATGTGCTGAAGGTGAAGTGGTGCTGCATAGGTGTTGCAGTGAGGTTGCGCTGTGGTGGTACACTGATGTGGAGGGGGTACTGTGCTGATGCTCAGATGTGCTGTGCCCATGCTGAGATGGTGCTCTTCTGATGTTGCAGTGGTGCTGCGCTGGTGCTGAGGTGGTGCTGTGCTAATAGTGATGCACTGATGAGGAGGTGCTGGGCTTATGCGGAGATGGTACTGTGCTGATGCTGAGGTTGTGCTGTGGTGGTGCTCAGGTGGTGCTGTGGTGGTGCTAAGTGATGCTGTGGTATTGCTGAATCATGCTGAGGTGGTGATGCTGCGCTGGTGCTCAGGTGGTGCTGAGTTGGTGCTGTGCTGAGGTGATGCTGTCATACACTGCTCCGGGAAGGAGACAAAAGGGTCTGAGGGAAGGTTTACCGACCTGATCTAGTTCCAATCCCCAATACTCATACTGAACAAACATATAGGAACTGATGGTCTAGAGGAGAAAGGCTTGTAAGAAACAACACCACCCCAAGTGTGTCAAGAGAAAAGTAACTATACATCTCCAAATAAAACCTTGCAATGAAACATTAGACAGAAAACGCAGAGAGTTGTCAGGATTTCCATCAACTGCCAAGAGAGGCCAGTGTCATCATCTGGTCATCCTTCAATCTTGGCCACTTTTCCTCAAAGCCTTGAGGGGAATCATGTGGCTACCAGATTGCAACTGAGCCAACAAAGTATAGTCCCAGAAGGAGAGAAACCAGAGGTAACTGATGATCGTAGTGTTGAGAGATAGTATGTATTCTCTTGCTTGGTGGAGATGGTAATAGTGCAGTGCAGGACAGTGAAAAATAAAAAGGAGTTGGAGAAGAGAGAAACAGCCTTTAATCACTATCTCTGTACCACTCCTCTTAAAAACGTGCTAAAGCAACATGGAACAAATAAGTTGCTTCACAGTGGGTCAACTAGTTTCAGCCTAGATGGAACAGTGTCCGGCTTTCTTCAGGACCTATATAGCAAAGTGTGCTACTGCACCAGTGAATTTGTGATTTAAAATACAAAAATTGTCAAATGTACAACCTTAGATGATGGGATCTCAGAAAGGACAGGGTGATCTTCACTCCTGAAACAAATAAATATATAGAGAAATCAGGATTGTATACATTTGGGGGAATCGATAAGTCACTTACAAGTCTCAGTAACACTTCAAGTGGTGCGGTGCTCATTTATACAAGCCAATGAACCATTGGCGCACTTTACAAGTGAACCATTAACCATGTGCACTCACCTGTACCTTTCTAGATACAGACCTCACCTCACCCGGTCACTAACTCAGGGATGGGAGACCCCGCTCTATAATTATAAGAGAGTGGATCAGTGTTAGTGTGGAAGATACTCATTATTCCTTCTAACATGTATTAAAAACCTAGTATAGTCCGTTTATCAACATTCTGTCTACCAAACAGTGAAGACACGGGGGGGGGGGGGAGGGAAAGAAAAGAAAGGAACTGTTTACCCTCACCATTGAGGTTATAACCTAGTTGTATAGAGTCACCTAGATATCGTGCTCGCTAGATACTGAGCCGGAGCCCCAGCAGATGCAGCAGTATCTGTCGATGAATGTTACAACACGGGTAACAAATAAAAGTATATGCGGACGCCCGGTCTATTAAGGGCAATGGGGCGTATTGTTTGTGGTGTCCTTAGCAAGTGCTTCGGAGGGAAGTAAGGAAAAGCAACGCTATCTAATAAAGTGTATCTAGCGTTATATGGCAACTATTGTTGTTGCTCACGTACTGGGTAGGAAAGAAAGCGAGTGTCAAGTATTTTACTACCCTAGAAGCGGGACAACGCTGATGTTGTAAACGCTGATGCTAAAAACGGCTATCTAATACAGATTGGACATCAAAGTTCGAAAAAAGCTCACCTGTCCGTCGGTGCCTCGGGCTCCCCTGCGTTTGTGGGAGGTGCCGAGGTGCCGATCAGGTGGTGTATTTACGTGTGCGCGTGACGAGCAGCGCATTGTCAATCAGAGCAAACTGTAAGAACTACAGGATGACCTCATCTATACAGGAAGTAGTAGTTTTGACGGAGTTCGTTGTGAACAATAAAGTTAAGTTAACCAGTACTTCAGTGATTCCTTGACTGCATGAATGTAAGCGTAAGTCATATGGCCCTTGTAGCTATACAACAAAACTATTTGGGACACACATTATACCAGCAGGATGTTGACATTACATCTCAATGGTGCCGATCAGTTGGTGTATTTACGTGTGCGCGTGATGAGCAGCGCATTGCCAAACAGAATGTAAGAACTACAGGATGACCTCATCTATGCAGGAAGTAGTAGTTTTAACGGGGTTAGTGTTGGAGTCACTGTGAACGATAAAGTTAACCAGCAATTCAGTGATTCCTCGACTGCGTGAGTCTAAGCGTAAGTCATGTGGCCCTTATAGCTATACAACAGAACTATTTGTGACACACAGTATAACAGCAGGATGTAGACATTCCATCTCAATGATTCTGACCAGTTAGACGTTTGTATATAGGATACAAAGTGTTAGCAACGAGACACACTATTGTGAGATATTCTAAATCTTGTTATAGACCTCCCTATAAACTAACCATTACAGGTACTAGAGATGAATAAACTCTGATGCTACGATCATACAACATTATTGTGCTAACTGTTCCCCAGTGGACTATGATAAAGTGGTCCATGGTATCGCATCGTTGAGTCCGGTCTGGTCACTGCGCAATTTAAAAACCCAACGCTGTTCTTTGTTGAACAAAAATTGGCTTTTGTTCGTGATATGAGATGGTATGAATGGTTTTTCCAAAACCGTCCAAATAAAGTCTTCTGCTTTGTGGTTTTTTTCAACAAAATGTCGAGTCAACTTCGTGTTGGTCTTGCTACATCTAAATGTGCTTTTGTGTTCCTGCATTCTTATTTTAACTTTGCGAGTTGTCATGCCTACATACTGGTATTGACATGGGCACTTCAGAAGATAAATGAGGTTCTCACTGTTGCAGTTAGTAAATGATTTCTGTAACCAAGGTCTATTCGTACCTATCTCAATTGATTTAGAGTGTCTGGTTTGGGGACAAACAGCGCACCCCCCACAGGGATAGTGACCTTGGATGGCTGGTAGGATCCACAGAGTACCTTGTGTGGGTACTTCTCGTTCTTTTGGGCGGGTGTTGACCAATTTGTCTCGGAGATTCTGGCCCCGTTTAAATGCAAAAAGAGGCATGGGGATTTTTTGATTACTCATGTTCAAAATCCTCCAGTTTTTTCGAATACTCTTCTGAATGCCATTGGAGAGTGTGCTAAAGGTATGAACGAAAGTAAGGCGCTCGAGGGGTGGTTTTGTAGGTTGAGGTTCAAGTAGTGCATCTCTGTGATTATTCAATGCCCGTTTGCATGCATTTTTTATCAGTTTCTTAGGATATAGTTTCACTGATAGCTGGTTTGAAAGGTCACTGGCATGCTGTTTGTATAGATCAACAGACAAACAATTCCGTCGAAGACGAAGAAATTGTCCGAACGGCAGATTATCTCTTAAGGATTTAGGGTGTTGGGAATCATATCTTAGAAGGGAGTTACAGGCCATGGGTTTGCGATAGAGTTCGCTGGCTAGGCCATTAGGTGTCACAAAAATAGACAGATCCAAGAAGGAGATTCTGGTTTTGTGTGCTTCTAGAGTGAACCTCAATAAAGCATTGCGGGTGTTCAGCCATTCTTGAAAGGATGTACCCGATTCTAGACTGCCTCTCCACACTACCAAGATATCGTCAATATACCTCTTCCATAGTCGGATAGATTGGAAGAGGTATATTCTATCTCAAACCCATGGCCTGTAACTCCCTTCTAAGATATGATTCCCAGCACCCTAAATCCTTAAGAGATAATCTGCCGTTCGGACAATTTCTTCGTCTTCGACGGAATTGTTCGTCTGTTGATCTATACAAACAGCATGCCAGTGACCTTTCAAACCAGCTATCAGTGAAACTATATCCTAAGAAACTGATAAAAAATGCATGCAAACGGGCATTGAATAATCACAGAGATGCACTACTTGAACCTCAACCTACAAAACCACCCCTGGAGCGCCTTACTTTCGTTCATACCTTTAGCACACTCTCCAATGGCATTCAGAAGAGTATTCGAAAAAACTGGAGGATTTTGAACATGAGTAATCAAAAAATCCCCATGCCTCTTTTTGCATTTAAACGGGGCCAGAATCTCCGAGACAAATTGGTCAACACCCGCCCAAAAGAACGAGAAGTACCCACACAAGGTACTCTGTGGAACCTACCAGCCATCCAAGGTCACTATCCCTGTGGGGGGTGCGCTGTTTGTCCCCAAACCAGACACTCTAAATCAATTGAGATAGGTACGAATAGACCTTGGTTACAGAAATCATTTACTAACTGCAACAGTGAGAACCTCATTTATCTTCTGAAGTGCCCATGTCAATACCAGTATGTAGGCATGACAACTCGCAAAGTTAAAATAAGAATGCAGGAACACAAAAGCACATTTAGATGTAGCAAGACCAACACGAAGTTGACTCGACATTTTGTTGAAAAAAACCACAAAGCAGAAGACTTTATTTGGACGGTTTTGGAAAAACCATTCATACCATCTCATATCACGAACAAAAGCCAATTTTTGTTCAACAAAGAACAGCGTTGGGTTTTTAAATTGCGCAGTGACCAGACCGGACTCAATGATGCGATACCATGGACCACTTTATCATAGTCCACTGGGGAACAGTTAGCACAATAATGTTGTATGATCGTAGCATCAGAGTTTATTCCTCTCTAGTACCTGTAATGGTTAGTTTATAGGGAGGACTATAACAAGATTTAGAATATCTCACAATAGTGTGTCTCGTTGCTAACACTTTGTATCCTATATACAAACGTCTAACTGGTCAGAATCATTGAGATGGAATGTCTACATCCTGCTGTTATACTGTGTGTCACAAATAGTTCTGTTGTATAGCTATAAGGGCCACATGACTTACGCTTAGACTCACGCAGTCGAGGAATCACTGAATTGCTGGTTAACTTTATCGTTCACAGTGACTCCAACACTAACCCCGTTAAAACTACTACTTCCTGCATAGATGAGGTCATCCTGTAGTTCTTACAGTCTGTTTGGCAATGCGCTGCTCATCACGCGCACACGTAAATACACCAACTGATCGGCACCATTGAGATGTAATGTCAACATCCTGCTGGTATAATGTGTGTCCCAAATAGTTTTGTTGTATAGCTACAAGGGCCACATGACTTACGCTTACATTCATGCAGTCAAGGAATCACTGAAGTACTGGTTAACTTAACTTTATTGTTCACAACGAACTCCGTCAAAACTACTACTTCCTGTATAGATGAGGTCATCCTGTAGTTCTTACAGTTTGCTCTGATTGACAATGCGCTGCTCGTCACGCGCACACGTAAATACACCACCTGATCGGCACCTCGGCACCTCCCACAAACGCAGGGGAGGCCGAGGCACCGACGGACAGGTGAGCTTTTTTCGAACTTTGATGTCCAATCTGTATTAGATAGCCGTTTTTAGCATCAGCGTTTACATCAGCGTTGTCCCGCTTCTAGGGTAGTAAAATACTTGACACTCGCTTTCTTTCCTACCCAGTACGTGAGCAACAACAATAGTTGCCATATAACGCTAGATACACTTTATTAGATAGCGTTGTTTTTCCTTACTTCCCTCCGAAGCACTTGCTAAGGACACCACAAACAATACGCCCCATTGCCCTTAATAGACCGGGCGTCCGCATATACTTTTATTTGTTACCCGTGTTGTAACATTCATCGACAGATACTGCTGCATCTGCTGGGGCTCCGGCTCAGTATCTAGCGAGCACGATATCTAGGTGACTCTATACAACTAGGTTATAACCTCAATGGTGAGGGTAAACAGTTCCTTTCTTTTCTTTCCCTCCCCCCCCCCCCCCGTGTCTTCACTGTTTGGTAGACAGAATGTTGATAAACGGACTATACTAGGTTTTTAATACATGTTAGAAGGAATAATGAGTATCTTCCACACTAACACTGATCCACTCTCTTATAATTATAGAGCGGGGTCTCCCATCCCTGAGTTAGTGACCGGGTGAGGTGAGGTCTGTATCTAGAAAGGTACAGGTGAGTGCACATGGTTAATGGTTCACTTGTAAAGTGCGCCAATGGTTCATTGGCTTGTATAAATGAGCACCGCACCACTTGAAGTGTTACTGAGACTTGTAAGTGACTTATTGATTCCCCCAAATGTATACAATCCTGATTTCTCTATATATTTATTTGTTTCAGGAGTGAAGATCACCCTGTCCTTTCTGAGATCTCATCATCTAAGGTTGTACATTTGACAATTTTTGTATTTTAAATCACAAATTCACTGGTGCAGTAGCACACTTTGCTATATAGGTCCTGAAGAAAGCCGGACACTGTTCCATCTAGGCTGAAACTAGTTGACCCACTGTGAAGCAACTTATTTGTTCCATGTTGCTTTAGCACGTTTTTAAGAGGAGTGGTACAGAGATAGTGATTAAAGGCTGTTTCTCTCTTCTCCAACTCCTTTTTATTTTTCACTGTCCTGCACTGCACTATTACCATCTCTACCAAGCAAGAGAATACATACTATCTCTCAACACTACGATCATCAGTTACCTCTGGTTTCTCTCCTTCTGGGACTATACTTTGTTGGCTCAGTTGCAATCTGGTAGCCACATGATTCCCCTCAAGGCTTTGAGGAAAAGTGGCCAAGATTGAAGGATGACCAGATGATGACACTGGCCTCTCTTGGCAGTTGATGGAAATCCTGACAACTCTCTGCGTTTTCTGTCTAATGTTTCATTGCAAGGTTTTATTTGGAGATGTATAGTTACTTTTCTCTTGACACACTTGGGGTGGTGTTGTTTCTTACAAGCCTTTCTCCTCTAGACCATCTGAGGTGATGCTGCACAGATGCTAAAGTGGTGCTGCATTGGTTCGGAGTTGCAGGGATGGGGCTGCGCTGGTGCACTGATGCAGAGGTGGTGCTGTGCTGATGCTGAGATGATGCTGTGCTGATGTTGAGGTGGTGCTGAGTTAGTGCTGCACTTGTAGTGGTGCACTGATGAGGAAGTGGTGCTGTGCTGATGTTGATGTGCTGATGCTGAGGTGGTGCTGCTGTGCTGATGCTGGGGTTGTACTGTGCTGATGCTGAGGTGGTGCTGCTGTGCTAATGCTGAGGTGGTGCTGCGCTGATGCTGTGGTGGTGCTGAAGTTGTGGTGTGCTTGAGGGGAGGTGGTGTTGATTGATACTGAGGTGGTGCTGAGTGATGCTGCGGTGATGCCGAGTGAGGCTTTGGTAGTGCTCAGGTGATGTTGTGCTGGTGCTCAGTGATGCTGAGGTGGTGCTGCACTGGTGTTGAGGAGGTGCTGCACTGATACTGCGGTGGGGCTGTGCTGATGCTGAGTAGGTGCTGTGCTGGTGGTGCATTGATGCGCAGGTGGTGCTGTACTGATGCCGAGATGGTGCTGTTGAGTAATGCTGAGGAGATGCTGTGCTGGTTCTGAGTGATGCTGTGGTGGCACTGAGTGAGGCTGTGCTGCTGCTGCGGAGTTGTTCGTGCTGCACTGATGCTGAGGTGGTGCTGCGCTGATAGTGAGATGGTGCTGCATTGGTGCAGAGGTGGTGCTGTGCTGGTGCTGAGGTAGGGCTGTGCTGGTGTTGCGGTGCTCAGATGCTGCTGAGTGATGCTCAGGAAGTGCTGCGTTAGTGCTGCTGAAGTGGTGCTGAGTGAGGCTGACTGGTGCTGAAGTGGTGCTGTGCTGAAGCGGAGGTTGTGGTGTTACACTGTCTACTTGCAGGATATATTGTTAAATAACCTCACATTACATGCCGCATTTGGAGAGCACGAAGAGGCATCCCTTGATATTGGTTTTATTTCACTAACAATTGAAACCTGCTTCCATTTTCATAAAACAGAGCAAAAACAGCATGTTTACCTCTTTAATCATATCCAAATAATCACATTGTCAAAAGCACAATGTAAATAGGTTGATCCTACAGTTGGTAGTCTTCATAAACTACACTTCCATTAAGTGAGTATATTATTTAAGGTTTGGATGTTTGAGCTAATGAAACCAAAAATGTTATAGGTTGAAAAACGTAGCCTCCAGCTGAAAAATGCGCTCATGAAAATAAAGACAGTGGAAAACAAGATAAGGACATGATTTGCAGCCCTTGGCTGAGCACGCTCTGAAAGCCAAACAAACCCTATGCAAAAGAAAAAGTACTGCGCTGAAACTACCAAAGATGGCCAAGAGTGAAGTGATCAATTTAACAGGGCCAGTCTCCAGGGCATGACCAAAACAGCAAAAGGAAGGACAAATGTAAACTATTTACCAATGAAAACAAAGGCATATCGAAAGGCACATAAAGAAACAAAAGAGAACAGATGGGTGTGCTGAAAGTCCATACAGTAGATACAGCATGTCCCAAGAGACAGCACATGCGCTGCCTAGGCAAGACCTAAAAAGCAGAAGCTACTCTTTAAAAGGAGAATGAAAGATTGAGGCAATATGTTCACGGAGCTCTCAGGTTGTCTTACATTCGTAGGTGAGTACCTCACCAGTCCAGTTTTTCTTTGCATTCTGGGACTTGTAGTCCTGATTTTATAACAGAATAACCAGAACTACAAACCTCAGAATGCAAAGAAAGAACATGGGCTTGATGAGGTTCGTGCATTCAGTGAACAATGGCACCCCTCTGCTCTGAATGAAGTGCCTATCAAAATGAACATCTACGAAGCACTACAGAAGGTACAAAGCTCTCAATTTCACAAGCTCCAGGTGCAAGTAACTCATCTCGTCTAGGCTTTTTCTTGCAGGTGAAAGCTAGTAGTCCTGTTTGTCTATTTATAAACTCAGGATTACAAGTCCCAGAATTCAAAGAGAAAAACTGGACTGGAACTTTTAGGAAGTTTATATACTGTAGCTTTTCAGTACAGTTTTTTTATGTTTGTCCTCACTATACAGTCTTGTACCTGAGCAAGGGGAAAGTCTTAAACCTCATTAGAATACCCAGTGACTGGCAGATGCAGAGTCAGTCTCTAAAACAAAGGCTGTCCTTGCCCCTTGAGCAGGACAGCCTCTGTATTTGCCATGCAGGGGATGGTGATTTAGCCAATATCCTATCTTTATTGAATTGAATAGCAGAAGACATTTGGAAGCTCTGACGTCAGTCTGTTAACTCAGCAATAAAAAAACTTAAGAGTGAATTTTTTGCTGCTCATTGATAAACAAATAGGGCTTGAATGGGTTTC